>NC_141008.1:66580239-68980239 GCF_052327205.1 Somniosus microcephalus
CTCTCCCCCCTCCCCTCTCCCCCCTCCCCCCTCCCCTCTCCCCCCCTCCCCTCTCCCCCCCTCCCCTCCCCCCTCTCCCCCCCTCCCCTCTCCTCCCCCCCTCCCCTCTCCTCCCCCCCCTCCCCTCTCCCCCCCTCCCCTCTCCTCCCCTCTCCCCCCCTCCCCTCTCCCCCCCTCCCTCCTCCCCTCTCCCCCCCTCCCCTCTCCCCCCTCCCCTCTCCCCCCCTCCCCTCTCCCCCCTCCCTCCTCCCTCTCCCCCCCTCCCCTCTCCCCCCCCTCCCCTCTCCCCTCCCCTCCCCTCTCCCCTCCCCTCCCCTCTCCCCTCCCCTCTCCCCTCCCCTCTCCCCCTCCCCTCTCCTCTCCCCCCTCCCCTCCTCCCCTCCCCTCTCCCCCCTCCCCTCCCCCCTCCCCTCCCCTCTCCCCTCCTCCCCTCTCCCCCTCCCCCTCTCCCCTCCCCCTCCCCTCTCCCCCCCTCCCCCTCTCCTCTCCCCCCTCCCCTCCTCCCCTCCCCTCTCCCCCCTCCCTCCCCTCTCCCCCCTCCCCTCCCCCTCCCCTCTCCCCCCCCTCCCCTCTCCCCCCCCTCCCCCCATCCCCTCTCCCCCCCTCCCCTCTCCCCCTCCCCTCCCCCCCTCTCCCCCCCCTCCCCTCTCCTCCCCCCCTCCCCTCTCCTCCCCCCCCTCCCCTCTCCCCCCCTCCCCTCTCCTCCCCTCTCCCCCTCCCTCTCCCCCCCTCCCTCCTCCCCCCTCCCCTCTCCCCCCCTCCCCTCTCCCCCTCCCCTCTCCCCCCTCCCCTCTCCCCTCTCCCCCCTCCCTCTCCCCCCTCCCCTCCTCCCCTCTCCCTCTCCCCCTCCCCTCTCCCCCCTCCCCCCTCTCCCCCTCTCCCTCTCCCCCTCCCTCTCCCCCCCTCCCCTCTCCCCCTCTCCCCCCTCCCCTCTCCCCCCTCCCCCCTCTCTCTTCCCTCCTCCCCCCTCGCCCCATGCTATTTGCTCCCTCCAAAGACAATGGCCAGAGGCCTTCTCATCCTCAACCTGCTACCCTCCTTCCCTTATCCCCTGCGACCCTCCCTTCTTACTATCTGTTTCCCTCAAGTGTCATTCCCTTGATTGTCAAGCTGTGGTTCAGTGGGTAGCACACTTGCCTCTAGGTCACGAAGGTTGTGGGTTCAGGGACAACTCAGGCCACAAGAACATGGAAAAGGTGGGAATTATTTTTTTTAATGTTTCCCAAATTCCATGGGACCAATTATGCTGGTTTTATGCCATAGAACCAAAGATTTGCATCCACCATTTCTCTGCAGCATATATAAATATCCATTGTAGTTTTTCGGGGGAAATCCCATGTAAAGTGGGAGTACGTGTTAGGGTTGTTTGGAAATTAGAGTGCAGCCTTTAACAAGCCACAACTGGCTGAAGAGTGCAGCAGCAGACTGAGGAAGCAGTGGCTACATAGGGAGGTTCTTGGGTCATTGAGTTGAATGTTAAGGAGTTGTATTGGATGGCTGATGTGTGACTGTGCCACTTTTATAGAGTGTCTTCCACTGGAGGATCTGGGAGAAGTAAGGATGTGTGGCTACTGACAGGCGTGCCTCCAGAGTCTACAGCCATCATTGCAGCAATATCAGGGAATCTTGCAGACATCAATGGAGTGGCAGCTTCATTGGAATTCGCAGGAGACCTCCACCTCAGAAGTAGCATCGCTTCCAGCACGCAAGTGCAGACCGGTGACAGTAGGAGGGCAGATTAGACAGCATCCTTCATACCAGCTTTCAGACTCTGGGGCTGGCATGCCGGCTGCTGTCTCACTGGGTTTGCATGAGCTGCCATTAGGCCATCTACCCTGGTGGTTGGTGGCAGCACTGAGCCACAGCCCAGTGCAATGTTAACGGCTGGAGTCGAACCGCACGAGGCTGCCATTTCTCAGCGCAGCGGTACGTGCCAGGTATCCAGCCTCCCCCCTCAGAGCACCACGCAAGTGGCACACAGGAAGCAGGATCCGGCTGCCCAAGCAGAAGTTTTCGAGAGGCAGCTCCCTCCCAGGAGCAAGCAACCATAAGAGGGTCACCTTGGTCCCGTGAGCCTTTTGTACCACTGATACAGCCAAACGCCTTTCACAATCCTGGCCCTCAGGTTGCACATGGAGGAATACCAGAATAAGAGAAAGCAAAATATATTTCGACACCCTGAGGAAGCACATGTAAGGAGAAAGTAGGATGGCTTATGTTCACTTGTGAGTTGATTGTGATAAAGGAAAATGTGCATTTATTTCATGCTCAGTTATTAATGGAGATCATAATTATACAGCAAAGGATACATTTATTTCATGCTGAATTATTCAGTTTGATGATTAAGACGTACATGGTCATGTAGGGTTAAATATGTTGCAATGTTCTAGGATGATACTAGGTTGAAGGATTTGCTATTTATTTGAAGGTGGGGTAGGAGCTATGGAAGTTATGGCAAAGGCACTGTGCTAAATAGATGAGATCCCTTCATTGATAAGTAATGTTCCAGTGCCTCTTGCAGCACTCTCTGAGGAGTCCTCGGAGGGATGGTTATCCTGATGCTCTCCGCCAAGTTGTTCTGCTTCCAAAAGCAACTAGGGCCATTTCTTCAGGAATGTCTGCATCCAAGCCTTTTAGGATTGCAAATTTTGGAGAGCACAAGAGAATACAACAATGCAGGACACACAATCTGGAGCATATTGCAGAACCCCTCTGTTATGTTCATTAATAACTAGACATTCTTATTATGAACACAGCTAGCTTTTGCTAGATACTTTTATTGAGCACATGTGGACTTGTACAGCATCTTGTAGAGGCTTCCATCTTGACTGCTGCCTTGTGGGTAGCCTAGCCTCATGGGTAATGTAGTCTTAATATAATATATAGCTGGGTAGTGTAGTCTTATACATACAGCTATATACAGCTCTATGGCTCCACCTAGTGTCCACTATAGAATGACATGCTATTGATCACTACATCCCCCTTTCTTTGAGGTTTAACAAAATCAATATCAATCAACTTTCAAGAAAACAATAAAGATAATATCAGTAACACTTTTGTTAGTGCTCTATAAACATAAACATTTTCAAAACAGTCAACACATTTTCAAAGCTTTACATTGTACTCAAAGATTAAGTCTATCAGGCTTTTTTACTTCACGTGTGGATCTTCTCAACACGGGTAAGTCTGATGTGTCTTCATGAGATTGTTCTGGCGGTGAATGACAAGATGCAGTTGCGGCATTGTCATCAATCTGCTCTTGCATAGATCGAGGTCTCCTTGCGATCTTTGCTTGGAGAGGGTTTCAGTGTTTCCTTCACTCTTCATGCCATAACTCTCAATGTAGTCAATGCACTCTCGAAAAACTGCTGGTAGCTGGATCCCATCATACAGCATAGTCCTCTCAGCAGCCTCGGCTAATGGAACACCAAAGATTGGCCTGAGGGAAGAAGGAGTATCCACCGGAACTGCTTCCTGCTCTGGTGCAGGCTTCTTCTTTTTCTTTTTCTCTTTCCACTGCTTAACAACATCTGCTGCGGTTATATCTTTGGACTTTTTCTCCTTGTGTTTTTCCTCTTTGTGCTTTTCTTCCTTTGGCTTCTCTTTGACCTTAACGTCTTTTTCTTCTTGGAGAAACTAGGCTTTTTGAAGACATGGATACCCTTTGGCCTTTTCATCCTTGGTGGGCTCTCTGCTTCATCACCTGAGTCATCTGGTCTGCTTATGGCACAGTTTATATGGTAGACTCTCTTGACCAGTTCTAAGTCTTCACAAGCTTTGTCACCTAGTATCGAATCAAGTCTTTCAGCCACAGCTTTGTCACCTAGTATCGAATCAAGTCTTTCAGCCACAACAGAAAACATGAGATGATGCACTTTGTCTTTGACTGTCACTTTAAGTCTGCATACACCTAAGCTATCTATTTTCTGTCCATTATAGTCCTTCAGTAGTACTGACTTTTTCTGTATTTTGGACTTTTCTTTCATATTTTTTATGTCACTCATACTGATTAAGTTTGCTTTTGCCCCAGTGTCCAGTTTCAATGTAACTAATGCTCCATTTATCTGCAGTGGGATCATCCATTTGTCCACTTTTACTGCATTGACTTTATGTTCAGCATTGTCCATTTCTGAGGGCTGCACATTTTCTGTATCTTTTTTGATATCGTCACATGACACCATTCCTACAAAAAATGTCTCACTTAAATCAGTGTCCTCAATCACATTAACTTGTTGCCCTTTCGTTGTTTTTACTTTTGAAAAGCATTGTTTGGCAAAGTGATTCTTTCCATTACACTTTGTGCACATTTTTCCAAACGCTGGGCATTGTCTTATCTGGTGTTTGTAACCACAGCGTTTACAATTAAAAATTTCATCCTCCGATTGCTTTTCATTTCTGTTCTGCCCACGTTTCTTCCCCTTGTAGGACACAGCACCGACAGCAGCATTATCACTCATTACAATCGCATCATTATTGATTTCACTGAAAGTCTTCGTGTGCTTTCGAGCTAGCTCGCTGGCTTGGCATATTTTCACCGCATTTTCCAAATTTAGTTCGGTTTCTCTCAACAGACGTTCCCTGACTTTTTTATCATGAATACCAAACACAATCTGGTCACGAATCATGGATGCTTTGAGCTCAGAGAAATTACATGTCTGTGCTTTCAGTTTCAGATCAGTTATAAAGCTATCAAAAGTCTCATTTTGTTGCTGTGTCTGAGAACGGAAGATATATCTTTCATACGTCTCATTCTTTTTGGGAGAGCAATGTGCATCAAATTTTTTTAGCACATCTTCTAATTTTTCTCTGTTCTCCGCTGGATTAAATACAAATGTATTAAATACCTCTATCGCCTGTGGGCCTGCAACCGTAAGCAGCAACGCTATCTTCCTTGCGTCTGGCTTCGTACCGAATCCGATGGCTGCAATGTAGAGTTCGAATTGTTGTCTAAAAATCCGCCAGTTGTAGTCGACATTTCCCTCGAGATTCAAACGCTCTGGTGGCTTCAAATTCTCCATGTTGCTTTTCACAATTTTCAGCAGATCTTCACCACCCTGGTACCATGTTATGTTCATTAATAAATTGGCATTCTTATTATGAACACAGCTAGCTTCTAGCTAGTCATTTATTCAGTACACCCTCCTGACTTATCAATGCAGTGAAAGTACCTCTTTAAGATGCCTATCGTCCGGTCAATGAGTAGTCTCACATGTGCCTCAGTGGAGCGCTCCTCTGTTGTTGTTCTTGCAACTCTTAGAGGGGTCATTACCCATGGCAACAAGGGGTAGATCTGGCCATTCTTAATTTTCTCTTCTTTAAAGAGCTCAGGGACGGCAGAGTTAATAAGGATGAACGCACCATGGTAACTTTGAGCAAGTCTTCAAGCAGTTGAGGGGGTTAGTCGTAGGAGCTCACAAAACAACATGGGTGCCATTTATTGCATCCTGAATTTTGGGAAAGCCAGCAACATCATAAAACTGGATGGTCCTATCTTGTTGCTGCTTTGCTGTGATGTTAAACTGGATGAATGCCCTTCACTTGGTATCCATTCTTGTCTGATTACGTCTCTGTAAAGCGCCTTAAGATGTTTATCATCTCCCAACAGGAAACTTCCAGGAAATGGATGGGGCGAGTGCAACAGAGGAATCATTGGGGGCAGGGTGGGGGGGGGGGTGGCGGGTGGGGAGTGTCCCAGTTTCCAGTTCCTCTCTCATTTGTATGTTTGAGATGAGCTGGCAGCATAAAATGCACTCTCCATACTCAGCTGGCCGAGTTAGAGGTGGGAAATCAGACACAGCAGCAAGTTGTTCAGGGACTGCAGCAGCTTAAAGGGGAGCTGCTTTTTTCGTGGCCAAATCTGGGAAGCAACACTGGAACTGCAGGAAGATGTAGGAGGGCAAACAGAATTTCAGTGGGGCCCCCATGGTTTTCAGATATGTAGTGTATGTGCCTTTAAGAGCCCCATATGTGCTGTAATGCCGGTAATGGCCACTCGGGCTATATAAGCCTGTATATTGTGTTATATCCGTTAGTACCCCTCCAGACTTTGCTTAGTAAACACCTATGAACCAACTCCTGTCTTCAGTGTCTCTATCAACACACGGACACTACAAGATACACCCCTGGAGATGTTAGTGGAGCAAAAACCATAATAGAAAGGTGGTCCTCGCCCACGTGGATGGTCTGCGGGTACCAAGGCAAATTGGTGACCTGGCATGGTGGCACATGTTAATGCAATGGTATTTGAAATGGCCACTTCAGGACTTGTACCGTGCCTATGGTTGATGGGTAGCAGCAGGAAGTGGCATTAGGCAAATAAAGTCAGAAATGTTGTCGGTGTCACTGTGATGTTATTGACCCAGATTTGAATATATTAATGAGGCTCCTGCCAGTTTCAGATGGGAGCGCTGTCCACCAGTATTCATGTCCCCCAGAAAATCCAACAAATTGTAAAAGCAGCAGAAGTGAATGGGAGGAAGAGAGGTTTTATTTTCCACCCAAAACCAACAACAACAACTTGCATTTATATAGCACCTTTAATGTAGTAAAACATCCCAAGGCGCTTCACAGGAGCGTTACCAAACAAAATTTGACACCGAGCCACCGAAGGAGATATTAGGGCAGATGGCCAAAAGCTTGGTCAAAGAGGTAGGTTTTAGGGAGAGTATTAAAGGAGGAAAGAGCGATAGAGAAGCAGAGAGGTTTAGGGAGGGAATTCCAGAGCTTAGGGCCACGGCAGCTGAAGGCTCGGCCACCGATGGTGGAGCGATTATAATCGGAGATGCGCAAGAGGCCACCCCATATCTGAGCACAAATGAGCGTAAGATGATAAACACCCCCCCCATGTGTTTTCAATGTTTCTAAACACTGCTGCACAATTAAATATTTCCAGATATTTATAGGTGCTTAGATTTGTTGCAATACATGTATGCCATACAGATTTATAGAGAAACAAAGTCCCATGAACGAGAATGCAATTGCTTTTTACTTCAAGTTAGTTATGACTTCACTCCTCCATAAACAGCCTTTATAAAATGTATGTCCGTGTACAAGGCTATTGACTTTATGAACTGGTGTTTATAGACTTAACTGAACAGCCCAGAGTTAGTCTTAAGCTCCAAATGGGTTTGTTCTAACTAGAAGGGCATCATGTATGCCCATTTAGTGAAGTAGGTTTAGAATTCCCTTTCTAAATAACCTGCTACTGCCTCAGTTTGCTTATTCTTGTCTTTTCAGCCAGTAAACCTTTTGCCCTAAAGTGGTTATTTGCCCTTTTAAGTGAATGGCAAGTTATCATACCTTTCCGAAATCAAAACGACCGCATTTCCTATTAATTTATCATCATAATGATATAAAAGGAACTACAGAACCATGATTAGCCAATTTTAAATATCACCTTGTATAAGCATAATGTATTATTTTCAAATCCAGAACTGCTGCTGTGAGGCACAGAACATACACACAGGTTTGAGTGTGGCATGTAGAGAATATGGTGAGAGTGAAGAAACAGAGAATACTCTTTCCATGGCAGTTAGTTTATTCTGATAGTGAATGTACAAGAAGACACAAGCTAAAGATGGCACCTAAAATTAAACACATCACAAAAGATATTTTTCACTTTTATATACAAAATCTGTTTGTAGATAGACACAAGACTGAATTTTCCTTCTGTGTGGTCATTCTTATTACTGAAAACATTGTCATTTTAATAAATCTCAAAATAAAAAGTTTCTCATCCTAAAGAATTCCATAGAATACATGGGATCTTCTGAGCTTTTAACAATTCCAGAGCTAATTCAATTTGGCATCCAATCGTGGACCGAGGGGATGGATTGACGGTGATATATAGACACAGCTCCTTTGTGCATATTATTTAACAGTGCTATTCTGATCATCTATTAATTTTTGAACTTGTAAAATCAATTGGGGCAGGTACACAATAAGTAAAACTACCTAATCAAGAAACCTGAATTGTTCTTCTACAGCTTTAGAGTGAGTTGTCTCTCGCTTCCACTGACAAGAATGACGAGGAAAGATCAGTTAGCAAATAAGGAAATTATTTCAGCTTTTAATTTGATAGTTACACCGAAGACGCTGATAAAACAAGCAGCTGGAGAGGAACTGTGCACCATTACTTCAATATTCATCCTTCACAGAATGCATTCATAGAACCAAGACTGCACTTGAAAATATTTAATTGTATGTGAAGCACATTGGCGCATCCTGAACGGTGTGATAAATTCAAGTTCTATCTTGCAATCTTCATCCTCTAGTTATCTCTCTGGTTATCTTCCAGGTGTTCTGGACTGAGTGCTATGCAGTGGTAAGATTATGTCAGTGATTTTCTAAATTAGTGGTAACATTAAAGCTGCCTCCATGATGTTAGTGTTGTACTGTATTTTTATGATGGCTCTGATAGGTTTTCTCTTTGGGGTCAGTAGGATGATACCCAAGTTGAAAGGGGCCAGTGGACGCAAGTGCCGCTATGGGTGTATCTCCGGTGTCCGCTTGCCCCACACGGTGGAAAATCCTATGCTCGCTCACCCTCGGAAGGCTGCTTGGTCAGGCTTCCCCAACCCCAACCCTTTCCATGTCCTCCTCGATCCCCCTGTGTAAGGGGGATAATCTGCTTTTCCGCCCCCCTTAGGTGCAGGATGAAATGGAACATTTTTCTACTTTATTTTGTTTCAACATCAGGTATGTCTAGGTTCGGTACAGCTTGGCAAGATATAGAGGAAACCTCCCAAACAATATGCATTACTCCCACCTTCAGAGCAGTACCACTTAGCGTACTGGTATGAACTTTTCCACTTCTCACACCAGCCATTCTTGCGATCTCTCTTGGTAATATTACCAATTTTGTACCAAATTGTTGGTAGTTTTATGCTTTGGACCCACAAGGAACTGGGTGGACACTATTTCAAGCACAAAGCAGAGTGCAGTCTCATCATTCTGGGGTAGACTTAAATCCATGCCTCAGGCAGAATAGGATTCTAAGCTACTGCATCACTCATTCCCCTTATTCATTGTCTATGTTTTATTTTCCAGTACTCTATTTTTGCATATGAAAAAAATCAAACACCTTATCACATCTCTCAGGAGCATCCAAGTGCTTGACATACAATGTGATATTTAGCCAAATGCAGTGTCCATTTTCTCTGCAGGAAAAATCCCCAAAATAGCAATGAGATGAATGAGCAATTAACTTGCCTTTGGGGATGTTGGTTGAAGGAGGAATTGGCCAGGGTACGACGAGAATTCCCCACTCTTCAATTAGTGCCATGGGACTTTTACTGTCCATCTGAACAGGAAGACTGGGTCTCAGCTTAAGGTGGTACAGGATTTCCAATAATACAGCACTCTCTCAGTGTCAGCCTAGATTATGTGCTTGGATCCAAAAGTAGGGCTTGAACCTGCAACTTTCGAAGTCAGAAGCAAGAATACTACCAGCTGAGCCACGCTGACATACAAGCACATTATGGTAGATTTTCCTAACTGGCTATGAGAAAGTGGGTCAATCGGTTCCTCATTACACATATGAAGGAATCACTCAGTGACTTAACTGGAAGAAGGAAAAAAAAACATTATTTAAAAGTGCCCAACCTTCATTGGAAAAATTATCAATTTAAAGAGGTGTACAATACTTCACAAATTTTAACAGCAGCTAGAATATTCATAAGTATATTTTCCCAAAGTATATTTTTTTAGCCTACTGTAAAATACAGCTTTGAAATTATTCTTAAAATATTTTTACCTCAGATAAAGGTACAAAATAGAGAAACATTTTGATTGGTCAATGAGTAAAAAAAAAAAATCAGTGAAATTACTGTTATGTTTACTAAAGAACAAGATCTTTTAAAATAACAAATCATGGCTTCTAAAAATCTTGCTAGAATAAAACATTTTTAATTCATGTATGAAATACCATGGAGAAGGTTATAGTCCTGTTTAATTTAATTAAATAACAGAATAACAATTCAACTGTTCGACACCAATAATTGAGGGGGAAAGTGAAATTCAACATGCAGAGAGGAATATTAGGCAGAGTTGGCATCAGTACATTCCTCCTCCTTGCACGGCTTTATACTTTTTCTTCATTATTTTTGTCTTTGTTCCTTTGACATCCTGCAGAAAAAAAATCTTTTTATCTTGGATTAAATTTCCTTTGAGGGAGTTGTGGGTTTCCTCCAAGCTCCTCTGTAATGAATGTGCTAAACATAATTAAAATGTGTCTGTAGCTTGTCTTTAATTAAATGTGCAGCACAACAGAAGATGAATGGTACTTACAGTCTTGCCTTCCTATTGAGTATCATACACATTAAATGTGCTGGTATTGGTTTTCCTTCTGCAGCACTGGGGGAAAAAATCATCAAGTGAAATTTTTCTGTCGGTGTAGCAGTATTTTGCTCAGTAAATCTTGCCAAAAGTGCTTTTGTTACCTCTAGACTTGACTATTCCAACGCACTCCTGGCCAGCCTCCCACATTCTACCCTACATAAACTTGAGGTTATCCAAAATTCAGCTGCCCATGTCCTAACTCGCATCAAGTCTCATTCACCCATCACCCCCTGTGCTCGTTGACCTACATTGGCTCCCGGTTAAGCAACGCCGCGATTTCAAAATTCTCATCCGTGTTTCAAATCCCTCCATGGCCTCGCCCCTCCCTATTTCTGTAATCTCCTTCAGCCCCACAACCCCTCCCCGAGATAGCTGCGCTCCTCTAATTCTGCCCTCTTGAGGATCCCCGATTATAATCGCTCAATCATTGGTGGCCGTGCCTTCTGTTGCCTGGGCCCTAAGCTCTGGAATTCCCTGCCTAAACCTCTCCGCCTCGCTACCTCTCTTTCCTCCTTTAAGATGCTCCTTAAAACCTACCTCTTTGACCAAGCTTTTAGTCACCTGCCCTAATTTCTCCTATGTGGCTCGGTGTCAAATTTTTTGGCTTATAATACTCCTGTGAAGCACCTTGGGATATTTTACTATGTCAAAGGTGCTATATAAATACAAGTTGTTGTTGTTGTAGTAGTAAAGTACAACAGAGGTTGCCCCCCCAAGACTAGGCAGTAACAGTTCATTCACCAATATCATGCAAACATGGCATTGTGGTTAAGGTGCCACTTAGCCATGTGAGTGAAACACAAGGCTCACTTTATACTAAAGTTATGGGTTGTTTTCACAGTTCCCACAACTGCCAACATTGAAACTAACGGGAAAAAGCTGGAACTGTCAGGATTTTAGGGAATAGTTGTGTGTGGTAAATTTCCTCTTTTAATTAAAGTGGGGGAATGCTGGTTCCTCCGCAATTAATAACCCGTTAACACAGTTGCAGGAATGCATTGCTCTGAAACCTGCGAGCTCGGAGAGTGTAATTTCATTAGCAGGACATTGATTACAAAAAAAATTAAAATCAGGCACACTCTTACTTTCCATTAAAACAGGAATTCCCTTCCCATCGATCCCTTGTTGGTATTGCTACCATGTTTAGGGAAGGGAGAACTTTGGTCCTAATCATCTTTTATAATTGCAATAAATGTATCTTATTTCAACAGGAAAATTTTGGCTGTGAGCTAATCTTGAGCTGAAATATTAACCTGTAAGCCAATATAAATTAGTCACATTTAACTATAGTAGTGCATTATTAAGGATCACTAGCCTTAAGTTCATGAACTTTTCCAGAACATTGCTCAATACAATGCATATTCATTTTGTTGGGAGTGCATACATATTTTACACTGTCCTCAACAGGGTGCGGCATAAAGTACAAGTCGTTAATTCTATGTAATCTTCAGTATGAAATAGTCAGTGAAATCCTGTGCTTGAATTCTCACACATTATAGCTGCATCTTAACTGAAATGAATTAAGTGCATAGCTCAGTGAGCTTTTGTACTGGCTTTGCTGAATTAGTCTTCAGCCACACATACTAAAATCAGTTACTTCCCTTTTGAATCCTGAAATAGCCCTTAAATTCTTTCATATTGAGAGTTTTAGCTGAATGGACAACTGAATCGCAAGCTTCTATGTGACTTCTGAAAGATAATCAGCTGAACAAATATTATACACGTGGCAAGGGACATGTTCTGTGTCAGTTTTAACTACCCACCTACAGCAATAGGTAATTAAAGAACGCATAAAGTTCATTCCAAGAACAGCTGATGGTTTCAACTGCTCTGCACCTCTTAGCTTTTGAACCAGTGAGCGCTTTGATCATTATACTTCAGGGCTGGGGTGCATCTTTCAAATTTGATAGCGGAAAATTGTTTCTTATGCAGTTTTTCAGTTTTAAATCCCAAACAAAGTCCATTTTCCCCAACTTGTCACCATTCCAGATGGCACCATCTTGTTGAAGACAAAACCACCCGTGACTAATGCTCCAGAGTAATAATGGTGACATTTGTAATAAGTAAAATGTAAAATACCTCTCTTAGCATTATGTGTTTAGGCATTAAAATATGCCCATGATCCTGGACATTGGAGAAAATATTGAGAAGCTGAAGGTAATGGGCACTGCAGGATTAGAGTGTGTTTTATTACCATGTGTCATGCTGAACGAAGGTGTCCTTTAATGTCTATAAACTTTTTCAACTGTGATCAGTTTATTATAATTCCTACCATAAAACAAACAATGCAGCAGGAACTTCTAAGCCAGGGCAAAAGATAGTTTGCAATAGTGTGTAGTCTGATAGTCATAAAAACCCATTGTGATGATGAGATTTATCCTGCGTCATTTCACAAGGGACTCTGTAATTTAATATGGGGATTGATAGCTAGGCAGTCTTATGGCAAGTTTAAAATGTCCCCACTACTTCCTTTAAGGACGATCTTCTTCTCTGTACTGAAAGAAATACCCAACTTGATGAATGTTTAATGTCACTTCAAAGAGGGTTGTCTGACCGAGACAGGATGGATTGCTTAACAAGTATCGCAGAGAACCACAATTAGCCGTGCTGCACAGCCCACTGGGAGTTGGGATATCATCAGTCCCTATATTAGAGTTGTTTCGTTTCACACTATGGAAGGAATTTTAGCCCCTCCACGACGAGCGGGAGAAGGGCAGGTGGACAAGGGGGAAAAGAGGTTAAAATTGGTAAAAATGTGAAACTTGTCCTTAATATGCCGCAAACGCACCGACTTCCAGTTCAACTGCGGCGGGTTATGGGTGCGTCCGAGTAACGTGCTCTGGAGAGGCGGGTCAGCAATCATAATATTTAACTGAGGCGGCTTTCCTCAGATTTTGGGAGACATTTGAATTTAACCACTGCGGGCCGGGTTTCCCAGGGCTCGGGAACCCTGGCAGCTGATGGGTGAAGGGAGCCGCCACGTCCAACAGCTGAGTATTTTTCCAGCTCTGCTTGTGGGCTAGGAGGAGCTGGAGTGCTTCCCCCCCACCCCCCTCCGATCCCTCATGCAAACCTTCTGCTGCGATTCAGCCGACCCCCCCGCCCAACCAGGCAATCTTCAAACCCCCTCCCTCTGGAATCTTAACAACCCCGCGTCCACCCCCCCCGCTCCCAGCACTCCCACACTGAACCCCAAGTAAAAAAATTCTACTGAAGTTCTGCCGTTAATTTTGGCAGGAACTCCTCCTTCCCGGTATTTCCGGGTTTTCCCAACTGCATATATGCGCCCCCACTCACTCTCCGCCTCCCCGTAAATATCAATGCCTATATATCAGGAAAAGCTGTCAGGTAGGTTCTGGGCCTTTGAATATCACTTTAGTTGGCAGTGTTATTTAATTGGGAAGGATCCCTTTCTCTTTTATCTTCCAGATCATACTTTGAAGCAAAGAGTTTTTTGTACTGGTTTTGCTAAATAAGTCCACAACTGGAATCCCACATAAAGTTACAGACAAGCTGAGGCTGGTGGAACTCAATGTATATCGGTCCAAAATAAAAGTCTGATTCCACAGCGAACTATTAGAACTCAAAGGCCTGGATTTTGTGGTCAGCGGCGAAGGAATGGCGCTCGCCGTTCATTACGCTGACAGCTGCCCACAGACTTTTCGCGGGCTTTTGAGCGGCGACTGGTGTCTGATCCAGCGCAGCACATTCTACAGAGGATCTGTGGCGTGTGTGGGCAAGCAACAGCAAGGTTCTTCAACCAATCAGACTGAAGACTCCTCACTGAGCCACGCAGAGTCTGAACCAGGAGGTATAAATTGTATTTAAATCATGTACAGAAAGCGAAATAAAGATTGGGAAATAAAGATGGGATTAACAGAGAGAGATAAAAGCGATACTAATTAAATTCTGACGGAATGAGACTGCACTCGTAAAATTAAATTTTCAGGGCCAGCGAGATTGTTTATGACTGATGACTGATCATGCCATTAAAAATTCACTTACACCTGAATGCACCAGCCCTAACATTTTCTGCTGTGTTTAATGGGTAACTACTGCAACTTCATGCCCTCACATGTATTTCAATGCTGAGTCTCTCGGCGAGGTACTGTTATAGCGCAGCCTGTGGAAGAGGGGGGTACCTTGGACAGCAACTTCTGGGTTTCCGCATCTTACTGCGTATGTGCAGACGTCGGAAGTTGCCGTCCGATTTACTCCATAATAACGGTGAGAGCTGTTAGCCTCACCGTTATTCTCAATGCAAAACCCTGGATAAAATGTATCATTGTTTTGTAACAGATTTTGTAAGCTAAGTGAGAAACATAGATTTACCCATATGCTGTTACTCTTACCTATGCTTCTGCACATTTTATTTCTTAACGAACTTGATTTTTAATTGTTGTGCGACCTATACAAGCTGTCAAGCCTGCTAACTGTCCATCAGTGGGAGAGGTCCAATGTTACCGTGTCCAGTTTACACATCAACAGTAAATAGAGGTTACTGGTGGCCCAGGGATTGCTACCGCACAGCTTACTTCACACATAAGATCCAGTTTCAGTTCATGGGAAGTGTGGGCTTGCCTGTTGAAGTGGTCCTTTGTATTGGGTATGAGATAAAGGAGGAAAAATTGAGTCGCACCCCCTTTGGGGCGCTAACTTCGCCGGGGCACTACTTTTAGCGCCCCGAAACAATTAGCACCCACACGGCCGAAATTCATCGGTAACGCCCCAAGAGGGAGGCGGGGCGCTTCTCAAGAGGGAAGCAGGGCACTTCTGGAAGCGCCCCGCGTCCCTCTTGGGGCCCCGGTGAGGGAATATCGCGCACTACGTGCCGCGGTACTGCAGGCCTTCCTCCCCTTCTTAAAGGGGAGGGCCCTTGCGCAGCACGACCCGGGGCCCAGCTGGACCACCAGGGATTGGAGTGCCAGCAAAAGAGTCCGGCATTCAAGAGACGTGCCGGGCTCAGGGAGCGCAGCCGGCACTCCGCAGGGGGGCTGAAGAGGAGGCCAGGGACAGCAACGGGGACAGGTGCTGGCAGGTGGCCAGCAACAAAAATGGCCGCCCGGCACCTCACCTTTAATTTGCACCGCCCTGGCCACAGGTAGGCCCCCCCCACCGACCCCGTCAGACATAGCATCCGGCGGTAAGTCAGGGAGTGCTACCGAAGATCGTGGCCGGGGCGCTGCGCACGGCGATGACGTCATCACCGGCAGCGCAGGTCACCAACGGTTATCACCGCCGCTAACCTCCCGCTGAATTTTGCAGGAGGCGTTGGCGGTGTCACGCCCGGGCGCTAGTTGCTTTACGCCCCGTGAACAGGAGGCGCAAAGCAACCGAATTTTTAGGCCAAAGTATTTGGAATGTGTTAAGGTGTGATTTATGTACCACTTTTTGCAGTAAGTACAAATAATAAAGTGATCTATACCTCGAGTCAGCAGTTTGTGATTTGAACATTAGTCTCATTGCGCAGGTTATGGATTTCTCTCTCTTTCTTTGATCTCTTTCTCTCAGTTTGCCTGTACTACAAACTATTCATTCCCTGTTCAACATGGCAGGTCGATGAACCACTCCCAGATTTCTGCTAACTCTACTCTTCAACTAGTTGCTAGATGCACAACAACAGTGAAATTTGTTTCATTTTTTTCTTCCTGCTTGCAGTGGTCTCCATTCAACCCTTTCACCTTGTTGTCATGGACAAAACTGAGAATTCACTGTGTTGGGATTCCTCACCATGAATCTGGGTACTGTACTATAATTCTGTCACAGAACACTGACTACTCCATACCTTGGGCTGCAATTTTCTAAATGCTATTCAGCTCTATATCTCAAAGTTTCCATTTTTCATACACTCACCTCAATCATTTTCTTTCTCCGGGAAACGAGTCCAAAAATAACAGTCAGCACAACAACCGCTAGCCCAGCAACGATTGGTTCATATGGTACTTCATACGGTTTATCTGTCAAAGAATATAATGACTGTTACAGGCTGCGGCAAATAAAACATGGTCAATTAAAGATAGCCTTAGAAATAATGCTGTACTAATACTTTGTTTAAAATAGGTAGGCACTGAATAATAGCACACATTCAGTAAAATGGTTTCAATTTATACGCCTCTAGTACAGTACAGCCACATCGGTATACTCTGCGCATGTATTTTATAAGTTTGTAAATTGTAACTGCCAAGGGAAAGATGCCAGTATTTGACATTAGAACAAATCATTATATGTACGAAGTATATTAAAATGGAATATTTAAGGGAAAGGGAATAATATATTTGATCATTTTAATTTAGCTGTTCTTCTTGGCTATGAGTTTGGGTCATTCCTACCTTTCACATTCAGGTGGAAGGCTAAATTGCTGCTTCCAAGTGTGGAATTAGCTATACAGACGTACGTCCCATTTTCCACTTTCTTTATCTTCCTAATAGATAGGCGAAAGACACCACTGTCCCTGTACACACTGTGTTTGCCAGCCACCATCTTCAGGATATTGTTATCTTTAGACCAGTACATCACAGCCGGTGGATTGGACTTCACGTTGCAAGTTAGCGTCACACCATTTCCTCTATGTACTTCGATTTGATCATCACCATCCCTACTCAGCATAGGAATAACTGCAACAATTTAAGCACAAAAAATGAAACACAGTTATAAAGCAATTTTTAACTTGTTACTTTCTATACTATTTTTGAACATGAAAAATTAAAATGACTATTCAAATGATTCCACACTATATATACTAAAGTACTTTCCTGAACGTTAAAAGAAAAGAAAGACTTGCATTTATATAGCACCTTTCACCACCACTACCGGATGTTCCAAAGCGTTTTACAGCCAATGAAGTACTTTTGAAGGGTAGTCACTGTTGTAATGTGGGAAACGCGGCAGTCAATTTGCACACAGCAAGTTCCCACAAACAGCAATGTGATAATGACCAGATAAACTGGTTTTTTAGATGTTGATTGAGGGCTAGGACACCAGGGATAACTCCCCTGCTCTTCTTCGAAATAGTGCCATGGAATCCTTTACGTCCACCTGAGAGAGCAGACGGGGCCTCGGTTTAACATTTCATTCGAAAGACGGCACCTCCGACAGTGCAGCGCTCCCTCAGCACTGCACTGGGAGTGTCAGCCTAGATTTTTGTGCTCAAGTCTCTGGAGTGGGACTCGAACCCACAACCTTCTGACTCAGAGGCGAGGGTGCTGCCCACTGAGCCACAGCTGACACAAAGGGGTCGATTTTCCTGGAGCCGTCAGGCGGGGTTTCAGGCGTGTGGGGGGGGGAAATCCCGATTTCGGGAGTCCCGACACCATCCCGCCCAAAACCCGCCTCCACGTAAGTTTCAGGGGAGGCGGGTACCCGCCCTGCACTGGGACCCGCCGACCCGAGGCGGGTAGGGATTAGTGCCAATTAACTGCCTGTTAACAGATAGTTAACAGGCAGTTTTTAGCCTAATCCCTATTTTGAGGGGTGTCATGTGGGAATCCCGATGGCTCCAAACCACGCCAGGTTAGAGCAGGCGGGCCGTTGGGTTGAAGGACTTGGAGGGGTCGCGATGTCGGTGTTCAGGTGAGTGATGGGTGCATAAGTGCGAAGGTAAGTGTGTTTGATGTGTCTAAAGTGTGTAAAGAAGTTTAAATTACCTGTACTTACCTTAACAGCCTTTCTTCCTCTAGGTTTTGGGAGTCCATCACTCAGCCGGCACTGAAAGCAAAATGGCTGCGAGCTGTCAAAAGTGACAGCCTTCAGCTTTCATTGCCGGGCAGACTTCTAACTGAGTCTGTGTAGAAGGACTCAGGTTAGAAGTCAGACTGTCAGTGTTTGACAGCTTCAAACAGCTGTGAAACACTGATATTTCATCTGCCAAGACCTCTTGACAGATGAAATTTCAGTCTGTGACGTCACCTGTTGCCGGGTGGCTCTTAATTGGCCTGCTGAGCCCGCTGGGCGGGCTCAACAAGGTCAATCAAGGGAAAATCGCATGGATTGGCCGGACGTCGATGTAGGCGGGACTAAAACCCGAAAGTTGTAGTCCCGCCTCCTTCCCGACAGCTTTATGAAAATCTACCCCAAAATGTTCATGCTGCTTCCAAGAAGCATATTGGACATCCCATAGACGACAACAGTAGATGGCTTTCAAGGAACCACAACATTGTATCAAAGATGTTATTTTTCAATCTCTGCAATTCATTTTGTCAGCCTGAGCAATTTTGCTGAACTGGAGAAATTTTGCACCATAAATATCCATTTGCGCTAAATTATACGAGACCTGAATAAATCACTTCATAATAGAATGTAGGACTTTTAAAAAGCCATTCAACAGCCTTGGAGAGGGTGCAGAGGAGATTTACGAGAATGATAGGAGACTTCAGTTATGAGGAGAGGCTCGAGAAACTAGGATTGTTCTCCTTAGAACAGAGAATGTTAAGGGGAGATTTACTATGACTTTTCAAAATTATGAAGGGTTTTGATAGAATAAGTAAGAAGAAACTGTTTCCACTGGCATGTGGGTCAGTAACCTAAGAACACAAATTTGAGATAGTTGGCAGCTGAACCAAGGGGGAGATGAGATTTTTTATTTTACACAGTGAGTTGTTATGGTCTGGAACACACTACCTGAAAGGTTGGTGGAAGCAAAACAATAGTAACTTTCAAAAGAGAATTGTATTTCTACTTGAAAAGGAAAAAAATTGCAGGGCTATGGGGAAAGACCAAAGCAATGAAACTAATTGGATCGTTCTTTCAAAGAGCCGGCACAGGCACGATGGGCCAAATGGATTTCTTCTGTTTTTAAGTTTCTATGAATATATTTAGCTTGAACTGCCATTAACTTCATCTACAAGACCTGTTAACACCATTTTCCTCTCCCTCCTATTCCAGCACCAATACCGTACGCTTCTATTCCCAACTGAATCAGGAACATTTCCATTTATTTTTTTAAGAATGCTCCAACCAAAGTTTGCATGCAATGCTTCCTGGAATGTGACGAGAAATCTTTCGGGAACCGCTCTGCCGAGCTTTCCGATGTCCTCCGCCACTTCTGGGATTTTGGTGGGCGTACCGTAATGGCATGCAAATAATGGAAACATATAATCCAATGTATTTCTTGCCATTTGCACCCTTACAACACTGGGCGCGAGGAATGCCCATAACACGCCTGGCATCTGTGCCAGTGACAGAGGAGCTGAGAGTTATCTGTCTACCATCTCAAACTGGCACAGCATCAATACCAATGTGGGGGAATTTTAAAAAAATGAAGGGACACCTTAGCCTGTGCAATTGATTGCAGGGTGACCAACTGCATGAGCTAAAGCATTAATTTAAAACAAAATTTAATTTTAGGGCAATTCATTTTGTCAATCTGAGCTAATTGTTGAGGTGCCTCAAAGATCATCTACTATTGCTAGGGTCTATGGGGTGTCCAATATTGGGGCAGCTGGCCCCGTCACACTGCAGCAAGTGCCTCATGCCTGCCGCAGCCACCTAGAATATACCAAATAGCCTGAGCCCTGGGCAGCCCACTGGGGCAATGAACTCCTGCCACGACCAAGGTTTGCCGGACTTCCCCCAAAGTGCAAAATCCTGGCCAAAATCTATTCGGTGATTAAAGCTAATTTCAACTGTGAAGTTGTGATTCCATAACTTATGTTTAGCTCAAATTTCATTAACTTTAACCATCAGTCCCCTAGTTTTTTTTCCTCGTAGTTTGGCACAAATATTCTCTCTATATCCAGCCCAACAATTTCATTCATATCTTGAAAAACTTTGGGTTATGTTTTCTCCCCTTCCCCTCACACTATTTTCAACAAGAACAGATTTTACTCAGTTGCCCTTCCTTCACAGCTAATGTACTTAAGACCTGGTATAATCCTTGTTGTCCATTTTTGAGTCTTGCCAATACCTCTCTTTTTTATTTTTAATTACAAGTGGATAGCATACCTCAAGTCTGATCGCATTATTGCCTTATATGGTATAAAGTATTGTCTGACTGATTTTTCAATCTATTGATCTACTGATTTATCATGACATTGGCCCATATGTTGCAACCCCTACGGGTGCATACGAGGTGTGTACACGCCCGTAGGGGCCGCGCAAGTTCCGGGTTTAGGCATCCAAAGCGCATGCGCTAAAACCCAGAACTTGGACAGATCCTCTGCATCCCCGGGAGATGGGCCTCTGCAGGCAGAGAGTTGCGCTATTTGCCCAACTTCTGCCCAGTGAATGCCCGTGAAATTCTTACGCCTGGTAAAAGCAGGCGTAAGGCTTGCTTTTACCAGCATAAGAGTTTTTAAAAATAGAAAAATAAAATGTTCTCACTCATTTACACATTAAAAACCCTGTCCAATAAGGTAAGTTTATTTTTAGCCCCGTTAAAAGATATACATTTCCCCCCCATTGAATTTTTGTTAAAATATTTAATAACATTTTAATTAATTTTAAATATGTAATTAAAAAAAAATTATTTCATGTGTTCGTGTAGTTTTTAAGTGATCCCTATTCATACTTATGGGAGTTTCGTACGTACGGAACTCCCATAAGTATGAATGGGGATTCCCTTCTTTTATTGGTTGGGCTGGCCCACGTGATCCCAGGACGCTTGTGAACCGCCTGCGCCCCTGGGATACATGGGCCTCCGCCCGTGTGGACCTGGAGAGACCCAGGATCGCAAGCTTCCGTATCTCCTGGGCCACGAGGTAAATGCGTAGATTTTATTTACAGGTCGGAGGCCTCCGATCGCAAATTTTGGCCCATTCTATTTGCATTGGCAACTACTGTCATATAATGCAACAACACTATCAACATTTAGTCAACTCCAAATCCTTTCCTTGTTATTTAATGGCATACTTTGTTGTGTCATTAAATTCACTATTAATTAATACTGTGGCTGGATACAAACTAGAAACCTTTTTGCTTTCTCCATCAGCTTCATTGGATTTCCAGAAGGCATTCGATAAGGTGCCACATAAAAGGTTACTGCATAAGATAAGAGCTCACAGAATTGGGGGTAATATATTAGCATGGATAGAGAATTGGCTAACTAACAGAAAGCAGAGAGTCGGGATAAATGGGTCATTTTCCGGTTGGCAAACGGTAACTAGTGGGGTGCCACAGGGATTGGTGCTGGGGCCTCAACTATATACAATCTACATTAATGACTTGGATGAAGGGACCGAGTGTAATGTAGCCAAGTTTGCGGATGATAAAAGATGGGTGGAAAAGCAAGTTGTGCAGAGGACTCAAAGAACCTACAAAGGGATATAGACAGGCTAAGTGAGTGGGCAAACATTTGGCAGATGCAGTATAATGTGGGAAAGTGCGAGGTTATACACTTTGGCGGGAAAAATAAAAAAGCAAATTATTATTTAAATGGAGAGAGATTACAAACTGCTACAGTTCAGAGGGTCCTGGGGGTCCTTGTGCAAGAAACACAAAAAGTTAGCATGCAGGTACAGCAAGTAATCAAAAAGGCAAATGGAATGTTGGCCTTTATTGCAAGGGGGTTGGAGCATAAAAGCAGGGAAGTCCTGCTACAACTGTACAGGGTATTGGTGAGACCACACCTTGAGTACTGCGTACAGTTTTGGTCTCATTATTTAAGGAAGGATATACTTGCATTGGAGGCAGTTCAGAGACGATTCACTAGGTTCATTCCAGAGATGAGGGGGTTGACTTATGAAGAAAGGTTGAGCAGGTTGGGCCTATACTCATTGGAATTTAGAAGAATGAGAGGTGATCTTATTGAAACATATAAGATACTGAGGGGGCTCGACAGGGTAGATGCAGAGAGGATGTTTCCCCTCGTGGGGAAATCTAGAACTCGGGGCATAGTTTCAGAATAAAGGGTCGCCCTTTTAGAACTGAGATGAGGAGGAATTTCTTCTCTCAGAGGGTCGTAAATCTGTGGAATTCTCTGCTGCAGAGAGCAGTGGAGGCTGGGTCATTAAATACATTTAAGGTGGAGATAGACAGATTTTTTGCAAGATAAGGGAGTGAAGGGTTATGGGGAGCGGGCGGGGAAGTGGCTTTGAGCCCAAGATCAGCCATGATCTTATTGAATGGCGGAGCAGGCTCGAGGGGCCAAGTGGCCTATTCCTGCTCCTATTTCTTATGTTCTTATGTTCCTCCCCTCTCCCTAGCAAGTTCCTTAAAACAATTGAGTTCTTCTGGCTTCTTAAGACTGGTAGGTTACTCACATCTAATATCCAGAAGCACAGTTGTATTGATGTTAAAATTTTTGTTTAAACGGCAGCTGAAAGTAACATCATTGTCATCTTCTGTGATTGGATCGATGCAGACAGTGCTAACATTGATCCGATTCATAGACTTCAAGTTAATTTCTCGGTCTCCCCGAAGCCAGACTAACTCTTCATCCTGGGTGTTGTTGACTGCTGTGCATGTTAATGAAAGAGAATCCGAGATGTTCGTGATGATTCTGTAGTCACTTATGATATCATTAATAGCAATGTCTACACCTGGTTAAAGGAAGAACAGCATTATTTTCCATACATGCAACAGGAAAAGAGTCAACTAAGGAAATAATAAGCACAATAACTCTACCGTAAGTTATATTGTTGTATTGTAAAAGGGTCCTTCAACTGTCTCCAGTAGTTAGTACAGTAATATTGAGATGTCTACCTCATGGAAATACTATGAAAGTTTGCATTTATAGAACAGGACAAGACAGCATTGTTATTTTGATAATTCAATTTAGCCAAGCATGATGGAACAGCCTATCCTGAAAAGGAAAAGTATCCGTAAAAGAATGCTGCGTACCCAGTTCTTTCATAGTCGGAGTATACCAGAAAGAAGAAATTCTGTAACAAAAGCCTATTTTATGCTATTCTCAGGAAGAGTGACCCAATAGAACCAAGAAGTTGCCCGTGTAGAGCATAATTCAACGGGGTAGGCATTGGATCTCGTCATGCCCGTTTTCCAGGTGGAAAATGGGGGCAAAAAAAGGGTCCAATTTTGTGGGGCTACGTCCCGTGCCATAGATACTTGAAATATGTCCAAATGCCCTGGAGGCCTCCTAAAACAGACCCAACGCCTATTTTGGGATCCCTAGCTGAATTGGGCTGTTCTGAGCGGAACAGGTACTGGCCCTGCTCCGCTCAGGATTTCTTGTCATAGATGTGGCTGCAATCACCCCTCCGCCCCTCCACCCCGTTCGCTTTCCCACCCAGGATTTACCTGAGGGTTGCTGCCAAAGAGGCAGGCGGCCCAAATGGATAGATTGAAATTGGCGATGGAGGTACGAGGCCCAATTTCGATTATTATTGTTCAGTACAGTATTTTTCTAATATTTTTGCAAATTGTTTTTGTAAATAAATTTGGTCACCTATTTCAGCCTGTATGCAGTGGGTCTAGCATTTAATACTTTGTGCCTTCCAGACTGACAGGAGACGGAGTAAAAATACTATGTGAATTCCAGTATGCATTGTTAAAGTATTAGCCCTGGGCTACACATCTAAGATATAACCTATTTGATCTAGTGGGGTTAACCTGGTACAGGAAACTTTCGATTTACCGGCACCTAAATAACCGGAAATCTCGGTTAACCGGCAAAATTCAGGAGTAGGTTCAGGTAACTTTTATTACTTGCCTTCCTCCATCTGTTGCTGTGCAAGGGTGTGGCTGCAGCTGTTGCTAAGCTACAGAGATGCTTGCAACTTGTGGCCATTGTTCTGAACCTGTTGCTAAGCAACAGGGTTTGTTGCTTTATACGGAGCTCTCAGCTCCATATCTTTTACTATAGCGTTCGGTTATCCGGAATTTTTGATGAACCGGCACCACGTCGGTCCCGTCCGTGCCGGATAAAAAAAAGTTTCCTGTATTGTACTCTTATTAGAATAGAAATTATATTTTACAGTCCGATCCCGTAACACTATTTTTTGTATTAATTTTGATCTAAAATGAATTGTGCTGTATCTATAAAATCCCACAGTCTAAAGTTTAATCTGCTAATCGTTTTCCTTCAGGTAGGACACTAAAGTGGAGAGTTCCTGGTTCCATAAAAACCTCCGACACATGATATGTCTGTTAGTGCACAGGCACTTCCCGAACAAGACATATAGTTGGTTTCGGACAACACAGGGAAGTTTTTGAACTGCTTTTCCACTATCCTTCCCAACAACGATGAGCAGCCATTTTGAAGGACACAAATAAAAAAAATCAGGATGAAAGAAATGAGATATAAAACTCATTTGAAATGTCAGTAAATTGGGATATAATGTGACCACCAGCTTTCAGAATCGGTTTTATTAAGCTAGGAATTACTTTGCCCATATCGGTCACGTTTAGTCTTGAGGAACATCGGAACAGGGGTAGGCCATTCAGCCCCTCGAGCCTGTTCTACCATTCAATTAGGTCATGGCTGATCTGTACCTCCATTTACCCGCCTTTTATCCATATCCCTTACCTAATAAAAATCTGTCATTCTCAGTCTTAATCATTTCAATTGCCCACAGCATCCACAGCCTTTGGGGGGGGGAGGGGGGGGAGGGGGGGGGAGGGGGTGGGGAGGAGAATTCCAGATTTTCACTGCCCATGGAGTGAAAAAGTGCTCCCTGATTTCACTCCCAAATGGTTTAGCTCTAGTTTTTGCATTCATGGTTCTGTGCCCAGGTCTTACGTTTGACAAATGTAATACATAGCAATTCATTTCACACAAGTATCACTTCAGGAAGGGCACAAATAGATGATATACACCAGAGAACCATGGAATATTAACAATATTCAGTGATTTATTCATTTGACTTTAATTCAGGAGCAACATCGCCACACACAAACTGATTGCTATTAGAGAAAAAAAATCTTTACACAAAACCTAATA
Organism: Somniosus microcephalus; assembly: GCF_052327205.1. Classification (NCBI taxonomy): domain Eukaryota; kingdom Metazoa; phylum Chordata; class Chondrichthyes; order Squaliformes; family Somniosidae; genus Somniosus; species Somniosus microcephalus. The sequence goes on from NC_141008.1 coordinate 66,605,411, forward strand.
CATATTTGGTATAATCTTACCAGGTAAGGGAATGGAATCAAAAACATTACGGCATTCAAAATGCAGAGTTAGAGTGCTGGAGAGATGAGCTCCATGGAGCAAATAGGCTTTTTTGTCCTTGATTTTTTTTCACATGTCCTTAAAACTGAATTGTTCTAGCCATTGTAAGAGGCATGGATTTGCTATAATCAGTGCTCCTTCAATATTCTGTTCATATAAGAAAAATATCAGCACTTTTGGCCACAAAAAAGTTTTTATGTTGCTAGTCAGTTCTGCAGAGATGTCTTCCAGTGCTTAGTGTGATCTGAAGTCATGCCCTTGCTGTGTAGCATTGTTACATATAAGTAAAATATATAGCATATAAGCAACCAAAGATACCATTGTACTTAATAGCTGTCAATCAACAGGTTGGCTGAGGGGGTCGGTGCAAATTTACATTTTCAAAAACATTAATCAAACTCTTGCAAAGTCATCAAGTTACTGAAAGCATAAATTTATTAACAGTGTAGATTTCTGAAAGCCAAACTTTGTTGACTTTTTACAAACTAAATGTACCTGGCACACTCTTAATACACAGTCCAAGCAATAGCAGAAGCAAAACTATTGTAACAAATTCTATTTAACGTGATATTACTAAGCAACATTCATAACTTATATTGAGTTTAACACTGACTTTATTAAACACTATTAGTAGTGTTAATCCAAAATATGATATGATAGCACGGTGGCATAGTGGTTAGCACTGTTGCCTCACAGCGCCAGGGACCCGGGTTCGAATCCGGCCTCGGGTGACTGTCTGTGTGGAGTTTGCACATTCTCCCCGTGTTTGCGTGGGTTTCCTCCGGGTGTTCCGGTTTCCTCCCACAGTCCAAAGATGTGCAGGTTAGGTTGATTGGCTATGATAAATTGACCCTTAGTGTTAGGGGGATTAAATACGTGTGGTTATGGGGATAGGGTGGGATATGTGTTGGTGTAGGGGTTACGGGGATCGGGTGGGATATGTGTCGGTGCAGGCTCGATGGGCCAAAATGGCCTCTATCTGCACTGTGGGGATTCTGTGATTCTGTGATAGCACCAAATGAACATACATTGAAATAAATAATTCACATGGTTCAGAATTGTTAAGAACATTTCCATTATCTGTGCTGGTCACTGAAAACAAAATAATATGTAACATACATACCTGTACATCCAGGAACAAAATGCGATGCCACAATAAAACTTAGCCCAAAGATGAGATTCTCCAAGATCCGTGGAGCCATATTTCATTAATAAACAAAGAATCTGTAAAGTGCCAAAGAGCCTCGAGGGTTCCTGATAAAACTCCGAAGCTAAACAATGATCTAGGAAAAACAATGTAAAATTACTTTAATTATTGTTCTGACATTTTCCAGTGGTTCACCTCAACAGATATGCTAACAGAGGAATGTCTCAACAAAACTGTATTGAAACAGTCTTAGACAGCTAGATCTGATCCAAACTTTATATCTGATCCTTTAACATAAATGCTTCTTGTTTAATTTTTATAGCGTCAGTAAAGTATATTTAAATTGCACAGTTTATAACTCCCCATTTTAGTTTTATGCTTTTAATAAGTGAGAGTCAATAAAGATTAACAACTGAGCAAGGACATGAGATTCACCTATAATCAGGTCAACCAAACAAAGCGTTCAAGGACATAGTTACATTTATTTTGAGAATATGAATTTGTTACTTTGCTAAAGAAAAGGTTTACTCATCACAAAAATACAAGTAAGGAGTAGGTTTTATATTTTAACATAGAGGTAAATTGTGTTGTTCAAGTGTATTCCAATGTATGTCATAAAAGTTAAATATTAAATCATGTTCTACGTGAAATCTCACTGCAAAAGAAAAACATGAACCAGTCAACAAACTGTTCAGACTTTTATTCGTCTCTACATCTGCCGTCGCCTCCCTTTAACAAAATACCATGAAACTTGCAGCAAATAATGGTGATACACACAGTTATCTTCGTAATTACTAGTAGGCAGTTTAAGAAATGAGTGAAATCCTGAGGAGATGGTTTACAAACTTAAACTGGAGTCCCTGTAAATGTTAATTACAAAGGGTAGAAACTCAGAACAAAAAGTTATATAGATACTTTAATTTTAATTTAGAGAATGCGAGATTAAACTCACTTTAATCACATCGGTATTTATGTGGATGAATAAGCATTAAAAGGCTTGGAAGGAAGAACATAAAAAGCTTGGATTGAGAAACAGCTCATTTGTTCATTGAGGCCACTCCTTCCGAAAAACAATTTATAATCTGCACAGTCATTTACTTAATCGAAAGAGGAACACAAGTAACTACATGTAAGACCTCCAGAAGAAAACTTAAAAGGCAGACACTGCAAGATATAAATCTAACATGTTGTGTATTCCCCTATCAACCACTCAGAACGTAACGTGCATGAAATGGACAAGGGTTTAGATCTGAGACATTAAATGTTGTTTAATGTCTTGGTTGGGCCATATTGACAAATCTCTTAAATCCAACTCAACCCCTTTTAAACATGCACTTTTCTGTAAATTGTTCATGACTGGAAATAGCACGATTGAAATGTGATTTCCAGAGAAGGAGCCCCCAAATTGTTACAGGGCATAATTTCCTCTGGTATTGTGCTGATTAAGACTAATTGAGAGGGCACTGCACAGGAGGCCACACCCACAGCGGGTCTTCAGGGAGCACCTCTCACACCTCAATTTCACCGAGGAGCAATGTGTGAGGTGTCTGTGCTTTACCAATGAGACTGTCACAGAGCTGCAGCCCCAAACCAGAGCGTGGACAGCACTGCCTGTGGCAGTCAAGGTCACCATGGTCCTTGACACATGTCATGGGGTCATTCCAAGCTGCAGCAGGTGACATCAGTGACTTCTTGCAGTTTGCTGTGAGCCGCTATATTGGGGGCAGGGGGTGTCTGAGGCTCTCTATACCAGGAGGAACATATAAATCACATTCCCCATTGACAGAATGAAACAAGACAAGACAGCACTAGGCTTCGCCCACTTTGCAGGTTTCCCCAGGATCCAAGGTGCCATAGGCTGCATCCACATTGCCTTGTGTGTTCCCTATCACCAACCTTGCATCTTTGTGTATATCGAAAGGGATACCACTCCCTGAATGTGCAGCTTGTTTGAGACAGGTTTCAGTTTGGCTTAATTAACCACTGATTAAATTTGAACCTATTTGCAATTTAGTCAAATATTTAATTCATTAAATACAAACCAAAAACCATTCACTGCACAAGAAAAGCTATCAATCAGCAAGCAGCCGTCATTATAAAGCTAATCAATTAAATTGTTCAATTGTTTTGTAAAGCCTAAGTCCACAATCCACCAAGCACCACAAATCTGATTTATCAAATCACTCAGAATAATTTTCTTCAAATCCTATAAGCGAGCATCTTGTTTCCATTCATATTCATGCTATAAAGGCCCCCAAAAATAATTTAAGTGTTTATTTGAGCCAATTTTTGCCTTATTAATATGCATAGCCTTTGTGGTGTGAATCCTTTAAGAGCTGTGGTGCTATAGATGGGTGCTGGATGCAAGACTTTTAATTATTAAGGTCTTTGTGGTTGTCACACAAATGTTTAATGGATTCAAGTGTACTTTGAAACTGTTCACAAACCAACTTAGTGATAAAATTACAGTGGATCCTTAACAGCTGTAACTCTTAAAACAAAATACAAATAGAGACATTTATAATATCCTCATCTGTGTACAGATGAAAATAAAATAATTTTTTTACATTAATTTATGGCAAAGAAAATCAGGTGTGCAAAACACAATCAGAATGCTTAATACATATTTCAGAACACTTCCCATGGACGTGGAAGTGAACAAGATAGGAGTGGCCCTTTAAGGTTGATATGCATTATGATTAATCACTAGTGACATGTTCAATATGGCAAAATAAAGTCCAGCAACTCCCTCAGCAAACAGCGATCAACATTCCAATGGCAGTTAATCATGTTGGTGTGGCGTTGCCACACTGTGTGTATGTAGATAAACCTGTATAACCCCCTTTTAACTGCTGTATTCCCCTCCCCCCGCAAGACAGTTGCAAACTGAGAGGAATAAGGCATGTCCAGACTTGCCTGCTGCTGAGAGAAGGAAAACCAATCAGGTTCCAGCAGGTGACCAATCCGTGAGTCATCACAGGTTCGTGGGCTTTACGAATTCAGTCCTGTGATATAACCACGTGAGAGTTGGAGTAAAGACCTATTTCTTGTAGCTCGCTGTGTTGCCTATTTCTTTACGCGGGAGACTGTAGTCCCCCACACTGGCATCTGCTTTAAAGGTTCACTCCCATTTAAAAAATTGTTAAAACTAGAGTCATTAGGTTCCCTTAATTAGGAAAATAAATTAATTAAAGAGGTGTTGTCACTCCTGAAAAGTTGTTAGTCAAACTGTTACTAAGTGACGTGGTTATATCACTTGTGTAATTATGATATGCATCAGAACATAGGAATAGGAGGAGGCCCCCCCACCCCACCCCCCCCAACCACCACCAACCCCCCCCCACCCCAACCCCCCCACCCCACCCCCACCCCCCTCACCACCCACCCACACCCACCCCCCCCACCCCCCTCACCACCCACCCACACCCTCCTTCCACCCCCCCCCCCCCACACCCTCCTTCCAAGGCCAATATATCCTTTCGAAGGCACGGTGCCCAAACTTCCTCCCCTTTATATTCTAGCCCTCTAGTTTATAAAGACTAACATTCCATTAGCCTTTTTGATTATTTTTGTACCGGACTACTACATTTTAGTGATCTGTGTACATGGGCCCCTAAATCTCTTTGGACCTCCACTGTTCCTAGCTTTTCACCATTTAAAAAATATTTGGATCTATCCTTTTTTGGTCCAAAATGGATGACCTCACACTTACCTGTGATGAAATCGATCTGCCACAGTTTTGCCCACTCACTTAATCTATCCATGTATCTTGGTCATTTTATGCTCCCGTCTACACTACTTTCTATATCACCAAGCTTTGTGTCACCGGCAGACTTGGATATGTGGCTCTCTATTGTGTTATCTAAGACATTAATAAATATAATGAATAGTTGAGGCCCCAGCACAGATCCTTGTGGGACACCACTAGTCATTTCCTGCCAATTCGAGTCCAGAACCCATTATCCCTACTCTCTGTCTTCTACTGCCTAACCATCTCCGAACCAGGTCAATAATTTGCCTTCAATTCCATGAGCTTTAATTTTAGCTAACAATCTCTTGTATGGAACCTTACTGAATGCCTTCTGGAAGTCCGTATAAATTACATCCACAGACATTCCCCTGTCTACTACTTTAGGTACTTGCTCAAAAAATTCAATTAGGTTCGTTAAACATGACCTACCCTTTAGAAATCTATGTTGGCTCTCTTTGAGCACTCAGAGGAATTTGAGCTAATTAATCAATCACTCTGTCCTTAATTATAGATTCCAATAACTTCCCCACAACAGATGTTAGTCTAACAGGTCTATAATTTCCCGGTGCAAATCTGATCACATTGGTTGTGTACACAGCAGCATCATAATAAAAAAACAAAAGCAAAATACTGCAGATGCTGGAAATCTGAAATAAAAACAGAAAATGCTGGAAACACTCAGCAGGTCAGGCAGCATCTGTGGAGAGAGAAACCTTTTAGGTCGATGACCTTTAATCAGAACTCCTACTATAAAATCTCCGGATTAGATTTTATGATTCTGGTATCCAGGGCTCTTAGCCATTCAAAATCCCAGGTTTCCCAGTCTAGAAACCTCAGAATTTGAAGCATGCTTTGCTTTTTATGCTTCCCATTGTGCTTACCTATTCCCCTGCTTTCGTTATTTTCACACACTCAGTGACTTATTATCACCTTGTCTCCTGCACATATCAATTCTGTCATTTAACCATTTCTTGTTCCCCATGTCAGTATTTACAGATCATTATATTTCTTTAGCCTGTGTATGTGGTCGTTGTGTGTTTTCTCCCCTTCCCTTTGTTCTGGTCCTTTTTAAATGCAATCACCTGTAATATCTTTCAGTTTTAATTAAGGGTCTATAACTGAAACATCAACTGATTTCTGTTCTCTCCACAGATGCTGTCTGACTTGTTGAGTGTCTCCAGCAATTTCTGTTTTTGTTTCAGATTTTCAGCACCTGCAATATTTTTGTGTTTTGCTCATTCTGTTAACGTCGTGCCGCTTTCACAATATCCACATTCTGGGGTTTCCAGGCTGGGAAGCCTGGCATTTCGAAGCTGTTGGTCCTGAATTTGTGGTCAGACCTGACCTCGAAGAAAGCTGCCCACAAAAATCTAGCAATCTCTGTGGCGTGAATTTCAGCTCTCCCGATCTTTGTTTGAGTCTGGCGCCGAATCAAGCGAATCTCCAGCGTCCAGCAACAGTGATGTCATCAAGCAGGCTGAGCAGCCAATCAAATTGAAGAATTCTCACAGACAGCAAACCAGGAAGTAAAATGCACAGATTCTAATTTACTTTTTTATAAATTTTACAGAGAGCCAAATAAAGATTGGGGTGTATGCATAGGATTAAGGTAGAAGCTGAAATATCATAAGTAAACTTAAAAAAATATTATTTTAAAAACCATGTAATTCTTAATCATATTAATGGAAAAATTTGACATTCCACAAATATAAAATTAGTTTTTCAGGGCCAGAATGGTTGTTCAGCTGCCCATACGCTGTTAAAACCCCAGTTACTCCTCTTTCAACAAGACTTAATTTTTTCAGGAGGGGGGGTGGGGCTTAGCAGCTATATACCATCATAAAAGGGGAAGTTTTAGTCCTTCACTGTGATTTCAGTTGATTGCTGGCTCTAGGGGGTTCCACAGCACAACCTGTGGCGCAGCAGGGAATGACTGACCGCAAATTCTGGATTTCCTCGTTTATCAAGTTGCTGTCAGTTTCAGAGGGGTAATGACGGCACACACTGACAGTTTCGCCATCATTACCCACTGTAAAATGCGGGCTGTTAAAATGGCTAAGGTCCCGGGATACCAGAATCGCAAACTCTAATCTGGAGATTTTACAGTCGGCTGCTGCCTTGATCTGCCCCAAAGCTCCTTGGTACTAGATTTTTTTAAATCCGTTTTATGGGATGTGGACGTCACTGGCAAGGCCAGCATTTATTGCCCATCCCTAATTGCCCTCGAGAAGGTGGTGGTGAGCTGCCTTCTTGAACCGCTGCAGTCCGTGTGGTGAAGGTACTCCCACAGTGCTGTTAGGGAGGGAGTTCCAGGATTTTGACCCAGCATCGATGAAGGATCGGCGATATACTTCCAAGTCAGGATGGTGTGTGACTTGGAGGGGAACTTGCAGGTGGTGGTGTTCCCATGTGCCTGCTGCCCTTGTCCTTCTAGGCGGAAGAGGTCGTGAATTTGGGAGGTGCTGCCGAAGAAGCCTTGGCTTCTGCGCTGCAGCGCATCTTGTAGATGGTGTACACTGCAGCCACGGTACGCCGGTGGTGGAGGGAGTGAATGTTTAAGGTGGTGGATGGGGTGCCAATCAAGCGGGCTGCTTTGTCCTGGATGGTGTGAGCTTCTTGAGTGTTGTTGGAGCTGCACTCATCCAGGCAAGTGGAGAGTATTCCATCACACTCCTGACTTGTGCCTTGTAGATGGTGGAAAGGCTTTGGGGAGTCAGGAGGTGAGACACTCGCCACAGAATACCTCGTCTCTTTAAACCAGCTAATCTTCGATGTGATCCAATTTTGATATGTGCAGATTTCAACGTGGAGAAAATGTTAGTGCAGACACTGAAAACTATTTAATGGATACAACTGTGTATATATTTAAGAATTACTTGCATCAAACTAAGTAATTATTGTGATGAAATATGTCATTCATCAGACTCTGTAGTTAACTGTATATATTGTATTGCCTGCTCCGGTGTTTGTACCTTGTATTGTGTATAGGGCACCGCCCCCTTTGTGTGTCGGCTCTGCCCAAACCTGGCCCTACTTAAGACAAGTCCAGGCTTGCCCTGCAGTAGAACAGCAGCACGCCAGGTGAAGCCACCGGCATCTTTTCTTTGCTAATAAAAGCCTTGTTTTATTCTGCTAACTTCGAGTCTTGAAGTTATTGAGGCACGTCAATTATTAAAACCAAAATTAACTTGTCGCATTTAAGTTTTTGAAGTGAAACTCATTTTTGTTTAAAAAATGCATCTCACTCTGAAGACTAAATAGCATTTCCTCTAAATAAACGGAGTAGAAATGAGCCTCGCTTCTTGTCATCGTGAATCTCACTTACTATTGGAAGTTCTTATCATTCCCAGCGGAATGTCCGGAAGGTGGTAAAAGCTTCATTTTTTTTTTAAACTGGTAGAAGTAAATTAAATAAAAACAAATCGCTTGGTGTTTCTACCATGCCAGTGGTTGTGCAAGTCTTGGGTTCAGCAGGAAACGTTTTTGCATGCATTTTGCCTGTAATCATTTGTTGTTCCTCAGGGAGGTGCTGTATTGCCGAAGGTTGAATCGTGGTCGCTCACTTCCTACTTCGTCAGAGAGGGCGACAGTTTCGAGATTGGGAGCTAGTAATGGAGTCAGATGGTAGCGGTGAAATACAGACAGTTCAACAGAGGAAGTGCGGGGGTGAAAACCTGTACTACAAAATGCACCGCCTGAAGATGGAGCAGTTTCCAGCAGACATCCACAGGTTTTGCGACCCTCAGTTACAACATGGGCGAAGAAGAGAATTGCTTCAGCTATTGAGGGATATCGATGAATTGAGTTGCCAAAAACTGCAAATATTATTTTCTTTTTCTGTTCCAAATCTAGAAGCAATTAGCTTTATTGCAGATTTAAAGCAACCTGTGGTTTCAGCTGGTGCTGTAAGTAATATTTAAATTGCAACATGGCCGTGTTGTCACTCACTTGCTGCTATATTAACCGAGTGTGGGGCTCCCCTCCCTGTCACTTAGCTCATGTACAATATCTAGATCATTGGCGGACCTGCCGAGGCTATAGCTTGGCTATAAATAGAATAAACTGATCAACTAAAATAGAAATAAGTTTATCAGCTCATAGCAGGCTCGGGTTAAAGCACAGCAGCCAAAGTGCATTCCTAGAGCACCACAGGGAAAGTTGCACCAAGTTGACAGGCAAAGGTCACAATCTCACAATCATAGAAAAATAGGAGCAGGAGTAGGCCCTTCGAGCCTGCTCCGCCATTCAATATGATCATGGCTGATCCTCTATATCCCAATACCATATTCCTGCTCTCTCCCCATGCCCCATGATGCCTTTTGTGTCTAGAAATCTATCTCCTTCTTAAATATATTCAGTGACTTGGCCTCCACAGCCTTCTGTGGTAGAGAATTCCACAGGTTCACCACCCTCTGAGTGAAGAAATTTCTCCTCATCTCAGTCCTAAATGTCCTACCCTGTATCCTGAGACTGTGACCCCTCGTTATAGACCCCCCAGCCAGGGGAAACATCCTCCCTGCACCCAGTCTGTCTAGTCCTGTCAGAATTTTATATGTTTCAATGAGATCCCCTCTCATTCTTCTAAACTCTAGTGAATCCTAGATATAAATCTTGAGAAGTTTGAAAATGCCATTAAATTTTGTAGTTTAGAATGGATTGAGCGTATTCCCATTGGCCTCCTCTTCCCTGGATCATCAATATCTTACAGCTCCACCACCATCCTCACTTCCTGCCACTGATTATGATGTAATGGTCTCTGCCTCAATCACTTCATGTGACAAAGCATTCCCTGCTCCAACAATCCTGTGTAAAGCAACTTCTCCAACCATCTCACTCTCTTAAATGACAATTTTAATTTGATGACCCCTTTACACTGACTCCCCCTTCTGCACCGGAGGGACTGGAGTGCATCATCACCCCATGGAATACAATTTTAATTTAAGTTGTTTTCTTTAATTTTTTTTTTAGTTACAGTCTGTTTGTTTATTGTTTTCTACCAAAAAGAGCTACACTGACTCCCCAACTGGAGGAACTAGTATTTTCCATATTCAATCTATCAAAGCTCTTCATAATTTAAAAAACCTGAAATAAATCTCCTCTTCGTCTTTTCTCACCAACATCATAGGCATTTTGAGAAGGTATCATTTCAAATTAGGAAGAGAGCCATATGACTTAGTGTAGCTAAACTTCCAAAATAATAAAGTACCACATGAGAGACTCTTACAAACCCAAGATAAAAGATAAGACATGGATTTGATTAGTACTGAATGTGCTTCCCAGAGGGTCGTTGCTATGGTCTCTCCTGTTTATGGTATACATCAATGATCTGGAATTGCAGTCTCAATACAAGATAGTTACATTTGCAGATGACTCAATGCTGGGGAGGGGGAGTGTGGACCCCCAGGAGGCAGCCAAGAATTTGCAAAGAGCTCACTAGAGTTTGTACCTAAGGTATTCAGCGGTCAATGAAATTCAGTATGGACACAGAAGTGCTGCATATTGGAATTAAAAGTAGGGGTCACATGTACGCCATGTGTGGAATGAAACTTGCCACACGGGGGGAAGTTGAAAGAGACCTAGGAGTTGCTCATGATGCCTGAAGAGTGTGAGGCAGCAACAAAAAAAGTAACTAGGAATGCTGGGTTATTTTTCAAAACCAATTGAGTTCAGATCGCCAAAGTTCATGTTGAAGTTGTACAGTGCCCTGAGTACAGGTTATATCTGGATTACTGCATCCAGGCCAATGCCGAGGTGAGCAAAGAAGCTGATCCATGGTGTTGAGGAGAAGAGCTATGGAGGATGACTTGATGAGCTTCAGCTCGGAAAGAGAGATCTCGGAGGGAATTTTATAGACATATAGGGTATATGGGATAGAGAAAGTAAATCTGGGCAGGGCACCTGATTAAAAGGGCACAGATTCAGGATTGTAAAAGGCAAGTTTAAGTCCGATGTCAGGAAGTATTTCTTTACAGAAGATGGTCATCTGTTGGAACAAATTGGTAGGAAGGATGGTTGAGGCCGGATACTGGATTAATTTAAGGAAAGCCACACATTTTAAAGATTAATATTCTGAAAGGACGATATCAAATGATTAAAGGACTGAACATCATTTGTGATTTTAACATGCCATGTTTGATCTTGCTTACGAATTTTTTATGCAGGGAACAGGATACTGGGAGTATCTGCTTCAGAGCCACGGTGTGGATCTGATATCATTTGATACAAATACTGTTTATCCGCCAGAGATGCGATATTCAGAGATTTTGGTATGTACGACACTTTTGTAGAGTGACTCAAGTCATGAGTGAGGTGGGGGGCTTTTATCCGTCACTCTGTTTATGTATGAGTGGTGTTTAGATCTATAAAATAACATGATCAAGGGTGACTTGCAGACATTTATGCACTTCTTTTTCTGGTTCATATTGTTTGCCTTAAATTTCCAAACTACTGCCTAAGAAAACTGTAGCTTTGTTTTATCTTTATTTTAGTTCAAAAGAAAAAGGCTAATTTGCCAAGAACTCAGATTTGCAAAAAGAAATCTCAGCCTTAAACAGACCTGCTTTAACATAAATTGTAGACTTCATTTCTGCACATAACAATGTCAATCTGCATTTATATAATGCCTTTAATGGAGTATATCGTCCCAAGGTGCTTCACAGAGGCCGAGCAGTGGTCGAAGAGTTAGGGGAGGAGAACAAAGGCTTGCCAAAAAGCTACGTTTAAAGGTAGGGAGGAAGTTAGTAAAGCAGAGGGCTTAAGAGAGTGAGTTTTAGGGTTTGGAGCTAAGATGGCTGAAGATTCTGCTACTGAAGGTGGAGCAGGGGGGAGGGATGGGAAGAGGGCCTGAGTCAAAAGAGCAGAGGGCATATAGGTTAGAGGAGGTTGCAGAGTTAGGGAAGGGTAAATCTGGGAAAGGGATTTGTAAATGAGATGAGAACATAAGAACATAAGAAGTAGGAGCAGGAGTAGGCCATACGGCCCCTCGGGCCTGCTCTGCCATTCAATAGCATCATGGCTGATCTGAACCTAGACTCACGTCCACTTCCCTGCCCTCTCCCCGTAACCCCTAATTCCCTTATCAGCTGGGAAACTATCTCCGTTTTAAATTTATTTAATGTCGCAGCTTCCACAGCTCTCTGAGGTAGCAAATTCCATAGATTTACTACCCTCTGAGTGAAGAAGTTTCTCCTCATCTCAGTTTTGAAAGGGCAGCCCCTTATTCTAAGATTATGCCCCCTAGTTTTAGTCTCACCCATCAGTGGAAACATCCTCCCCGCATCCACCCGATCAAGCCCCCTCACAATCTTATATGTTTCGATAAGATCGCCTCTCATTCTTCTGAATTCCAATGAGTAGAGGCCCAACCTACTCAACCTTTCCTCATAAGTCAACCCCCTCATCTCCGGAATCAACCGAGTGAACCTTCTCTGAACTGCCTCGAGAGCAAGTATATCTTTTCTTAAATATGGAAACCAAAACTGTACGTAGTATTCCAGGTGTGGCCTCACCAGTACCCTGTATAACTGAAGCAAGACTTCCCTGCTTTTATACTCCATCCCCCTTGCAATAAAAGCCAAGATTCCATTGGCCTTCCTGATCACCTGCTGCACCTGCATACTAACCATCTGTGTTTCATGCACCAGGACCCCCAGATCCCTTTGTACTGTAGCACTTTGCAGTTTCTCTCCATTTAGATAATAACTTGCTCTTTGATTTTTTCTGCCAAAGTGCATAACCTCACACTTTCCAACATTATATTCCATCTGCCAAATTTCTGCCCACTCACTTAGCCTGTCTATGTCCTTTTGCAGGTTTTTTATGTCCTCCTCACTCACTGCTTTCCCTCCCATCTTTGTATCGTCGGCAAACTTGGATATGTTGCACTTGGTCCCCGCCTCCAAATCGTTAAAATAGATTGTAAAGAGTTGGGGTCTCAGCACTGACCCCCGTGGAACACCACTAGTTACTGATTGCCAACCCGAGAATGAACCATTTATCCCAACTCTCTGTTTTCTGTTAGATAGCCAATCTTCCACCCATGCCAGTATATTACCCCCAATCCTGTCATTTTTTTATCTTGTGCAGTAATCTTTTGTGTGGCACCTTGTCAAATGCCTTTTGGAAGTCCAAATACACCACATCCACTGGTTCCCCTTTATCCACCCTGTTTGTTACGTCCTCAAAGAATTCGGATTTTTAATTAATAGCTTCTGCCCCATGTAATTAGAAGCTGGTGCGGTCAGGGGTGACAGAGGAGTGCGACTTAATGAGGAATAGGATGTGGTCAGCAGAATTTTGGACTGGTAAGTATCAAGCTGGGCTGGGGTCAGTCTAATGAGGACTAGCTTTGCAGGTTCCATTTACATTTGCTCTTTTTCTCTGTGTAATCAATAAACCTTTCTTTTTTTTCTTTCTAATTTCCTAATTTGTGTCCAGTAGTGTTTATCTCCACAACCGTGCCTCTCTTCTGCTCCACCTCCTGGCTGTACACTTGCAGTCACCCAATTCAATGCTTTTGTGTCTCCTGGTGGCACACCTGTAGGCTCCCAAGTCTGCCTTTCCCTACTACTTTAGGACCAGATCTGCACATTAATCCAGAGCTTTGCAGGGTCCAATAGTAAATTATTTTGAATGTTTGGTCTTTACTAATGTGATCACATTATTGTAAACTTATCAAAATTTGAAAACATAAGTGAGTAATATATTTACAGTTTGCTAAGACTGGTTATAAAAGGACCAAGTAAGTTGAACTCGCATAAGCATACACTGAAAGTTACAGGGACTGAAAACGTAGGAACAGAAGTAATCCATTCAGCTCCTCAAGCCCGTTCTGCCATCGTCAGCTCACGGCTCGACTCCATTTTACCCACCTTTGATCCATATACCTTGATACCCTTACCTCACTAAAATCTATCAATCTCAGTCTTGAAAATTTTAATTGACCCAGCGTCCACAGCCTTTTGCAGGTGCGGGTTGGAAATATCCACTACCTTTTGTGTAAAAAAAAAAAAAAAAGTGTTTTCTGATTTCACTCCTGAATGACCTGGCTCTAATTTTAATATCGTGCCTGCTTTTTCTGGCTTCCACCATCAGAAGAAATAGTTTCTCCGAATCTACCCTATTAGATCCTTTTATCATTTTAAACACCTCAATTAGATCACCCCTCAACCTCCTAAACTCAAACTAATTTCATGCAACCTATATCCTCATAATTGAACCCTTTTGAACCCCGGTATAATTCTAGTTAATCTGCACTGTACCCCCTGCAAGACAAATATATCTTCCTAATGTGCGGTGCCCAAAACTGAACGCAGTACTCCAGGTGGGATCTGACCAAGGCTCTGTACAACTGAAGCATTACTTCCTCCCTCCCCTTTGTAATCCAGCCTCCTTGAAATAAAGGGCAACATTCCACTAACCTTTTTCATAATGGTACAGAAGATCTGTTGAGAAGCAATTAATTTTTCCCACTCATTGGCCACGATTTTTTCAATGGAGGCGGGTTGGGTGCGGGTCAGGTGGTTTCCGGCTTCCAGTCCCACCCCCAACTTCCAGGCCCACAGACGTGATTTTACGTTGATTGACCTAGTTAAGCCCGACCTGCGGGCTTGCCGGCCAATTAAGAGGAAGCCGATCAGATGACGTCATTTGATGACGCGTCATCTACCGGTTTTCTTAAAGGGACCACACATCAATTTTTTTTTTGACAGCTGATTTCTCAGTGTTTGACAGCATTGAGGTACTGAAAACACTGACAACTGTACAAAGGTGAGCTCTTGCACCCAGGCTCTTCAATGACTCCCTCCAAAGGCTGGAATAGATGGAGCTGCAGGTGAGGTGCCACTGGTGAGAGAGGTTCTCCCAATGAGATGGCACTGGACATGGATTTCAAAACTGGTAATCTAAAGAAATGTGTAAATGCATTAAAAAGGCATATCCCAACATTTTCTTACCTCTGAGACTCACCAGTGCACCATTGGATCCTTCACACCAGTTCTGCAGCTGTCATCAATCCAGAAACATTACAGCAGACTCACAACATGCCACACTTACCTGGCGTGGTGTCCGGACGTCGGAAAACCCGAGGCGGAAGCGGCAAAATTAAAAAAATAGCTTGTCAACTACTAGCAATTACCTGTTAATAGGCAGGTAATTGCCTTTAATCCCCTTCCCACCGCTAGGTGTCGGGTCCATGCGCAAATCGGGGACCCGACACTTGGGAAAATTGTTTGGAGGCGGGTTGATGGTGGGATCGTAACCTGCCATCAATCAAAATGATTTTACCCTTTGACCCGCCTCCAAACCCGCCCTCTTGAGCGCTGGCAAAATCGCGGCCATTGTAATAGCAAATATAGTAAAATAATGAAATTACTCGTCGGTGAAAGGCCAGTAATGAAATCCCAACACCCCAAAATGGATGAAGTGGATGTTCTTAGAGCAAACGCACTGTCAAATCTTTGGCGAGGGAATCAACGCTGGGTCTTGTAGTGTTCCAGCCAGCAAGCACTTTATGGCTATTTTCATTGACTGAGTGCAACCTGGGCCACATCTCCTTGTAACTTAATCCAAAGCTTAATTGGGGGAAGTAGGATTCCTGTCCAACCTAACCATAGAACTGTAGTATAAAATTATATATTAAAAAAACTTTATTGTTTGTATTCAATGACTTCTAAATCCACCGGTCTGGACTCACTGAATGTTCACAAAAACTGTTCTGCAGCTAGTGTCTGCACACATTTTTATGTACAGCATTATTCAAGTCACATCCCATTTCCCAACCAGAATACAATTGTCACTGAAGAGAGTATGGCATTGAATTCTAAGACAGAGAGAAATGTATGGCTTGCAACAGAGAGAAATGTATGGCTTGCACAGTCATTTTGAAGCTGGAGGTCCAATAGATAATTAGCAGGAGAAAACGAACATTGTAACAAGCCAGGGAGCTGTCTGTCACACAAGCCACAAGTGATGAGAGGTAAACGTAATTTTCCAAAAAGCAAATACATAGAAACATAAATGACCTCATGACTGTTAACCACTTTAGCTATTTACTCCTGTTAAATGTTTTTTTCTGTCCAAATTACAGTCACTTGTGTTGTTACATAGAAACATAGAAGATAGGAGTAGGAGTAGGCCATTCGGCCCTCGAGCCTGCTCCGCCATTCAATGCGATCATGGCTGATCATCCACTTTCAGTACCCGGTCCCTGCTTTCTCCCCATACCCCTTGATCCCTTTAGCCTTAAGAAATATATACACTTCAAAATGTGATTCATTGCCTTTGCGATGCCCTGAGGACACGAAAGGCGCTATATAAATGCAGCCTTACTTTGTTAACTAGTTACCTTTTAAAGTTTCAATTCGATGAAATGGCTAATGCAGAATATGTAAATTATAGATGATCTTAGTGGGAAAAGAGAATATTGAACATAAATGAACTTTGAATCCATATGAAGCTCTGTAAAGATGAATTAAATATTAAGTGGCGTTAACTTGTACAAGTAGTGTACTGTATCACCAAGTACAATTTGACTAATTTGACAATATTGATCAAAGTTTGCAATCTATAGATGTTTAAAATTGTTGTCACGTGTCTCTGTTATTATTACAAATACTTAACATAATAATAAGCTGGGGGAAGAAAGCATTTAATATTAAAGATGATGTTTGTTTTTGTAACTTTAGACCAGTGGCCCAGAAATCCTGGAACAGTTTTCTGACAGAGTGCTTTTTCTGGCCTGGCCAGACACAGATGGTAAGAAAGGAAGGATTTCACACTCCTACTCTAGGGAGAATTTTCTTTGGCTCAAAGTAATTATTATTCCTTCCCAATGGCATGCTGAGAAAAATGCCTTAAACTTAAGTACAATAATCAAAAGGGTTTAAGTGGGGTTCCTAGAATTCATAGCAATTAACTGATTAAAGCTTAATTGAAGCTCAAAGAATTAGATATAGCAAGGTGAAACTGTTTTGTACAATGCATTTACGAATTAAGAATTTTAGCACTGAGATTCTGTTTTTGTTGCACAATTGCTTCCTTGATTTCAAGTGCACAACAAGATTATCTTAAAAGTAAGGGTTGTAATTTATTTAATACATTCAATTGCATTGTTACTTTGATTTTTTTGTATTTTAGCAAAATATTAAAATAGGGGGAGTCCAGAACCAGAGGTCACAGTCTAAGGATAAAGGGTAAGCCATTTAGGACTGAGATGAGGAGGAATTTCTTCACCCAGAGGGTGGTGATCCTGTGGAATTCTCTACCACAGAAGGCAGTTGAGGCCAACTTATTAAATATATTCAAGAAGGAGTTAGATATATTTCTTAAGGCTAAAGGGATCAAGGGATATGGGGAGAAAGCAGGGACAGGGTACTGAATTTGGATGATCAGCCATGATCTCATTAAATGGCTGAACAGGCTCGAGGGGCCGAATGGCCTACTCCTGCTCCTATCTTCTATGTTTCTATGTAACAACACAAGTGCCTATAATTTGGACAGAAAAAAACATTTAACAGGAGTAAATAGCTAAAGTGGTTAACAGTCATGAGGTCATTTGCAAGTATTGGAAATTGTTCTGCATTTTAAGGAACATTTGATAATATTGTTTTTCTTCTGCAGAGTCTTCGACATTTTCTCTTGATTGCTTGAGCTGTTTCAAAGGGGATACCGTCCTTCATGTTGGGGAGTTACTGGGTGAAACGCTGTCAGCCAATCACTGGGGACAGTCATCGTCCCGTGACTTCCAGCTGGCACTTGCAGAAGATTTCTGCTGTCTGAGCAGAATTAAGCTTCCAAACTGGCCAGGGCACTTAGACTCCTTAACCATGTGGAAAAGAAAGAGCGCTCAACCAGTTGTGTGTGATGGAGCACATTTTCATTATGTGAACACTAAGTGCAGAGTGTATTTATCATAAGTAATTTTGATAATTTAGACCATGAGTCATCCTCCATCTGGGAAACGCTGTCCATGATGTAGTTAATTTAATAGGCCAACAAAATAATAACACTCAAGCTGCCACTTTGAATCAATTTGAAGCAGCAGAATATATACTTTTGTTGGACTCTTACTGAGAAGCAATACGTAAATCGAATACAAACAGACTATCAATGTGTTGGAAAACTAAGATGTTTGTGATACTGGGAGCATAATCCACTAGTGGTTAATGTGCTTTAAGCCTCATGGCCAATTGCCTTTTTATGGTTCATATCTCAGAACCCAATATGCTTGTCTGCTGTATTTTATAATCTAGTAGAAAACAAGTCTGATGAATCTCTCCAGTCAAGCAGTTTTGAAACTTTAGAACAAGTGATTGGTCATGTGCAACTTAAGACAAGGAGAAGGGAAACATTTTATGACTTTTATTTGAATATTTTAATAACCCAAGTAATTGCGATGAGATGTCAATTACAGTACACAGGTTGTTGTTCTACAACAGAATGCAGTACCAAGTGCACTATAGATTTCCTCTGCAGCCCCTCTCTGATGCTCTGTTGACGTGTTGGAAAAAGGTTTACTGCTGAATGCGGCGGAGTGACTGGATCTGGAAGGTCTGGGCATGGGATCCCCACTCTCTCCAGTGCTTGTATTCTCCAGCATGGCGATCACATTCCATGATGTACTGGAAGCCACGGTATCCTGGGTACTGGTAGCAAACCCATCTGGGGCAGGAAAAGAACATACTTTATGTAAGTGAACTTTGAATCCATGTTAAGTTTCACTGGTATGATTCAAATATGAATGCAATTGAATATATTAAATAAAAAGAGAATATAAATTACTGCCCATAATTTGCATATATCTCAAGTTGCTAATACCAACAGATTGTATTCTGATTTAGCATTTATCCACTAATGAAGCAACGGTACTAAAAGAAACTTTTTCAAACCTCCAGGCCCACAAAATTCAAATGGAAGAAACCAGGGCATATAACTGCAAATAGGACCAAGTGCCAGGGGGCTGGATTGGCAGGGTCAGAGGCTGCAGAAGGCCCACAAGCACAGCTTGGACACTCCTGCTTTGGTTACTTTTGAACTAGTTAGAATTGATCAAATAGGATATTTTCTTCCGACCTAAGGTAAACTGTTATTTTAGAAGCAGAAACAGCAAACCTGATATGATCAACATGTCCCTAGATATACATGACTTTACTGGATCCAGTTAAGTTTTCTTCTTTAAACTGCAATAACCCAACTTGACTTTTTTTTCTAAACATGAAAGCACAACTTACGCGCCAGCTTGAATCTTCATGGATCCAACCTCATTGTTGCACCAGCCCATGGCTTGCAAAGAGGGATAGTCATCACACATCTCCCACTGTCTACCAATGAAGTTTTCCTTCTCAAAAATGATAATTTTGGACTCTTTATGGTGCTAAAGGAAAATTATATTTATGCATTATGAGTACATTTGTAGATGCTGCAATACATTTGCAAGTGGACAAAACAAAGTCAAATTTGAAGTAGTAATCACAGAATATCTCTACCATTTAATATTTTACATATGTCACAAATGTTACCTATCCTTTAACTCCCTTTTTAGAGTGTAAAACTTAAGCTTCTCTAACCTTTCCTCATAGCACACCACTTTACACTGGAGATTAATCTTGCTGCTCCTGTGCCCTTTTAAGTTCAATTACATTTTTTGTGGCACGATGACGGCATCCGAATACAATATCACAGGTGTGGCCCGACAAGTGCATTGTAAAGCTTCAACATAACTGCCGCAGACCCCTGTTCTAGATGTATATTTGAGCACAGCTAATTTTTCAGTTGTGTTGTGACACCAAATATTGATGATGACATTACTCCCAGATCCCTTTCCATGTCTCTCTGTGTGCTAATACAGTTTCTAAAAACTGGCATAAAAACGAGGTCCCAAAAAGACTAACTGTGTAAACTTCTGTTTAATGAGTAGCATTACCTTATTTGGTAATATATGTTGCACTGTCTGTTATGTGGAGCAGATGCTGTGCTAGCACCAAGCACTACAGATATTGAATAGTGAACCAACTTACAGCAGAGCAAATGGGGCGGAAGGACATGAGTCTCTCGGTATGGTAAGCATTGCTGCCACTCCAGGCATCCCAGCGGGGGTACTCTCCTTTCTCCAGGATAAATTGTTGCCCAAAGAAGCTGGAATGCTCATAACCGGCCCATCTACAAGAAGAAAATTGCTTTCACGTCAACTTTTCAAAAATAAATATATTTATGCTCTCAGCCTATTTGAAAATTGAAAAACCTCATTGATTCATTCCTGAGAACAGTCACTACACCTACACAATAATGCAGTAAATATAAGCACTGGCCTGAGGGAGCTGTGAAGCAACTGCTTCCTCAATGGGGATCTTGAGGGTGCAGTACACCTTCTATTGAGTTAATCTCTGCAGCAATAGTTAAAGTGAGGTTCCAGCCTTTAAACTATCTAGAACTGGTTGAATTCCCCTTGATGAGCAAGACCTGAGATTACAGACTTGTTCTGGGGATAATTCCTTTAAAAGACTTGAGTATGCGTTTGAGTGCGCCTAAATCTATTAGTGTGTCGGCCAGTGCTTCCTGCGGTCCAGAATATGTGTCACATGCTCAGGCCTCAGTCTGAAACCATTACCCAGCTGAGCCCTACAGCTGTAGCCACCGAGGCCTGCCCACTGTGGGACAATAAATTATATCATACAAATACAATACGCCCAGATTTCCTTGATCTTTTACTTCCCTCCATCTGAACAAAACTCCGCCCACAAAGCTCGCCGCCCCCCGACTCCCAACTGCGAGTATCCTCCAATTGCGCTCGTTCGGGGGCAGGGGCTGGGGAATCTATCAACGTTGCGACCACATTTTCAAGCACAGCAGGAAAGAAAGTAATTTTTCTGGTCTTTTAATTGCAATTTTTTGAACTTTTTTTTAATCCTCACTGAGGCCTGCTCTGTATTTTCTGTTTCTTTTGATGCATTTTTATGGAAAAAGTATAAATCACATGAAAAATCGAAAAGCTTACCCAATTGCAGGTTCCTAGACGTGCTGAGTTTGATGTGCGTGAATGGTGGTTCAATTATAATTGAAATATACTGGTGTGGGTTTGGCATTTCCTTGGGTCCCGATTGTTGACGCTGTTTTATGACCATTTATGGCCATTTTAAGTTTGAGCGTATTCTAATGAGACTGGGGGGATGCTTGGGCGTAACTTGACATTGGCAAAACGGGCACACTTTCGGGTCTATCTTCTGGGCTGCGTCCAAGGAGCAAGCTCCAGGCCATACTGTCCTGAGATCAAGGCAAGTGTGTGTGTGCAGTGGGTTGATAGACGAGAGTTATCCTGTCACTCAGCTCTTTTACATTTTTTGCAATAGGAAAGCCAGTTTCAGGCCCCATCACATGCACATGCCATGGACCTTGGTGGCACGTGCACACATTCATGTATAGATGTGCATGTTATGCAAACTAGTTTGGAAATCTGATTTACTTCATAGAGGGGAAACCAATGGGATTCCTGACATCCAAACTAAGGCGGGCTGGAGTTATACTGTCACTCGGCCATTGCACTTTGGGCATGAAACCCCCAACTCCAGGGGCTTTCCCTCCCCCAGCTTTAGTGTTTCGCTGCCATGTGGAAACCGCTTTGCATCAAAAACAAAAGTAGCAGTGTAACTGCACCCTAAAATACATTTGCACTTATTTTAGGTCATAAACACATATGAAGCTGATCTAATTCCCTCCTTCATTATCAGTGTCTAAATTAACAACAGAAAATGCTGGAAAAACTCAGCAGGCCAGGCAACATCCGTGGAGAGAGAAATAGAGTCAACGTTTCAGGTCAAAACCCTTTGTCAAGACTGAAAAAGCACAGGAAATGAAATAGATTAAGAGGCCAGGCTGGGAGAGAACAAAAGAGAAGTGAAGAGACATTAAGAGGTATTCAAAACGAGACAAGATGGTGATAGGACTAGTGGAGACAAAAGACAGCTCTAGATTAGGTGTAAAATGCGCTGGCAGAATGGGAGACAGCTGCCATGTGGGAGAGAGAAAATGCTGTGTTGAGAGCAAATGAACATTATCAGTACTGATTTGTATGAAAGTGTGTAAGGGTAAAAAAAAATACATTTCTGTGAACTGATTTCTTTGATTTGTGAAATAAAAAAAAGATTGCATATTGATTAAGCTTGATAAGGTTTGCTTTGGAATTTGTTTGACAGTAACTGTTAGGGCTGAGTTTTCTTGCTGTAAAAATATGTAAAGGCTGTTGACTCACGCTCCGCAATCGACTTTGATAGATCGAATATTGTCAAAACCACAATCCATAATATTCTTGCAGGATGCAGTAAATTCCATCCTCTTGCCTTGGAAGTTTTCTTGATCATAAACAGTAACCTGCAATAAAAACAATATTTACTCTTTTCATGATAGTCAATAAAAAAGGACAGTTAAACAAAAGCTTCAATTCTGATTAAATATTCTTGAAAAATAAACAGTACCTTGAAAACTGATGCCGGGTTTGTCTGCGCCATGCTTATAGGTCGGAGTTTTTAATCTAAAAAAAAATCACAATGCATAATCTCGCTTCACAAGGTGACAATTCTTAGAAATTTGATGCATTAAAAACCCATCCGCGCCCCGACTGCTATTATCCCACAGCCTATATACTTGAAAAGGATTACCACATAAAATTAGGTGTTTGGATTTTCACTGAATAGATAAGGCTGTATTTATATACAATTTTGTATACTTAGAATATTCACATGTTCCATTATCTGTGACTAAATTGGTGCTTTGGAGTAATTTACAAATCAGGAATAAACGTCAAACAAATCGAGGCAACTTAGAGGAATTCGAAGTTAAAATACGATGAAATAAAAACGAGGAATACCAGAACTTACCAGAGCCGAGCTGTAAAGGGGTAGGTTCCAAAAACGATTCTGTGTTGAGCTTCACCTCTGCTATTTATAGTCAACCATTGAATAGAAAGTGAGAAGTGAGCGAGTCTGATTCGTGGTCCAGTGAGCAGCAGATACCGAACGCCAACATCGCATTGTTTGTGGCTGATCTCATGGATTTCTGCTTCCACTCTGTAATGTGGTATGAGCAGAAAGATTAAAATCTGCATGTCCAGTATATGCGTGAATAACCCTTCGCTAAAAAAAGTGAAACAAAACCATGTAGAATACAGTTTATTAACAGAAAATAACTCCGAGCACGATATGAAAATATTTGAAAACACCGCGACCCTGAAATTATACCGTGGAATATATCGCTAATGCATTTGTTTGAAATTCCTCTCTCCGCTATTTCAGTTAGCCCATTTAGAATAAATGAGTTATTGTTGCTGGTAAAATAGCAGAGAGAGAGGAATGTCAGGCAAACATGGTTAGCTTTCGACTGCTATTATCCCACGGCCTATATACTTGAAAAGGATTACCACATAAAATTAGGTGTTTGGATTTTCACTGAATAGCTAAGGCTGTATTTATATACAATTTTGTATACTTAGAATAGTCACATGCACAGTGTCCTGCTCCTGGACAATATGCTTGAGAGCACGGGCAAGCAATCCACACCACTCTCGAGTAAATTTATAAAATCCCCAGGTAGTTCAAAATACTCCATAGCAATATTCAACCCTGGTTACTTTAGAGTTATACTGAAGGTGTAGATTTAGGATCTTGAACTTCTCAAGCACTAAGTTATCAGGGTTTTAAAAATGTAAATGCTGCAACTTTTATAAGCCATCAATTAGCTGTCAGAATGATGTTAGTAATTTCAGTTCTTCAAACAAAAATAATTTTGTTTTAATGAAAATAGACAATGGCCGGATTTCGCGGTGAAAATAATGCTGAGGCTATCAGCGTTCACCATTACTAAGTGTAAATTGGACAGCAACTTCCAGCGATCACACATGCGCAGTTAAAGGCGGAAATCGGGAAGTTGCTGTCCGAGTTGCCCTGCTGCTCCAGAAGCTTCGCTATGCTGGTATCTCGTCGTGAGACTCGGCATTGAAACACATGAAAGGGCATGAAGTTGCAGTACTTACGTGATAGATGCACACTAAACTCGCCAGAAAAAGTTAGGGTTTGTCCATTCCAGTTTAAGTAAATTTTTAATAGCATAATAAGTCTTAATTACTGTCAAACAACCTGTCTGGCACTGGAAATGAACTTTTACAAGTGTGGAGTCTCATTCTTTCAGATTTTAATGGAAATTTACAAAATTTTAATAAAACTTTTTTTTACTTTTTCTTTCTGTCTCTCTTATCTCTCAATCCCATCTTTCTTTCTTTCTCTTTATTTCGCTTCCTGTACACAATTTGGCATTGAATTAAATATTCCAACTTGTAATTCCTGGTTCAGACTCTGCGTGCTTCAGTAAGGATTCTTCAATCTGATTGGTTAAGGAGACACACAGTTGCTTGTCCTGTTCACACAGGTCCCAGATTCCCAGTAGAGGGCGCGGCGCTGTTTTGGATTTCTAATCATAGATACATAGAAGATAGGAGCAGGAGTAGGCCATTCGGCCCTTCGAGCCTGCTCCGCCATTCAAGAGATCATGGCTGATCATCCAAATTCAGTACCCGGTCCCTTCTCCCCATATCCCTTGATCCCTTTAGCCTTAAGAAATATATCCAACTCTTTCTTGAATATACTTAATGAACTGGCCTCCACCGCCCTCTGTGGCAGAGAATTCCACAGGTTCACCACTCCCTGGGTGAAGAAATTCCTCCTCATTTCAGTCCTAAATGGCTTACCCCTTATCCTTAGACTATGACCCCTGGTTCTGGACTCCCCGGCCATCATAAACATCCTTCCTGCATCTAGTCTGTCCAGGCCTGACAGAATTTTATAGGTTTCGATGAGATCCCCTCTCAATCTTCTAAACTCCAGTGAGTATAAGCCCAATCGACACAATCTCTCCTCATACGTCATTCCTGCCATCCCAGGTATCAGCCTGGTGAATCTTCGCTGCACTCCTTCCATGGCAAGAACGTCCTTCCTCGGGTAAGGCGACCAAAACTGCACACAATACTCAAGGTGTGGTCTCACCAAGGCCCTGTACAACTGCAGCAAGACATCCTTGTTCTTGTACTCGAACCCTCTTGCTACGAAGGCCAACATACCATTTGCCTTCTTAACCGCCTGCTGCACCTGCATGCTTACCTTCAGCGACTGGTGTACAAGAACACCCAGGTCTCTTTGCACTTCCCCTTCTCCCAATCTATTACCATTCAAATAATAATCTGCCTTCCTATTTTTGCCACCAAAGTGGATAACCTCACATTTATCCACATTATAGTGCATTTGCCATGTTTCTGCCCAATCACCCAACCTGTCCAAATCATGCTGGAGTTTCACGACATCCTCCTCACAGCATATCCTCCCCTCCCAGCTTTGTGTCGTCTGCAAATTTGGAGATATTACATCCAATTCCCTCGTCCAGATCATTAATATATATTGTGAACAGCTGGGGCCCTAGGACCGATCCTTGCGGTACCCCACTAGTCATTGCCTGCCACTCGGAAAACGACCCGTTTATTCCAACTCTTTGCTTTCTGTCCGCCAAACAGTTCTCTATCCAAGTCAATACCTTGCCCCCAATCCCATGTGCCTTAATTTTGCACGATAATCTCTTATGCGGGACCTTATCAAAAGCCTCCTGAAAGTCCAAATACACCATATCCACTGGTTCTCCCTTATCTATTTTACCAGTTACATCCTCAAAAAATTCCAGTAGATTAGTCAAGCATGATTTACCTTTTGTAAATCCATGTTGACTTTGTCCGATCCAGTCACTGCTTTCCAAGTGCTCTGCTATTACATCTTTTATAATGGACTCTAGCATTTTCCCCACTGCCGATGTCAAGCTTACCGGTCTATAATTCCCCGCCTTTTCTCTACCACCTTTTTTGAATAGTGGGGTAACATTAGCTACCCGCCAATCCATGGGTACCGTTCCAGAGTCTATCGAGTTCTGGAAGATGACCAGCAATGCATCTACTATTTCTAGGGCCACTTCCTTAAGTACCCTGGGATGTAGATTATCAGGCCCTGGGGATTTATCGGCCTTCAGTCCCATCAATTTTCCTAACACCATTTCCCTACAAATACTGATTTCTTTCAGTTCCATCCTTTCATCAGACCCTATGTTCCCCGGCATCTCTGGGAGGTTATTTGTGTCCTCCTTTGTGAAGACAGAACCAAAATATGTATTTAGTTGGTCTGCCATTTCTTTGTTCCCCATTATAAATTCCCCCGATTCTGACTGCAAGGGACCTACGCTTGACTTCACCAATCTTTTTCTCTTCACATATCTATAAAAGCTTTTACAGTCAGTTTTTATGTTCTCTGCAAGCTTACTCTCATATTCTATTTTCCCTTTCTTAATTAATCCCTTTGTTCTCCTTTGTTGAATCCTAAACTGCTCCCAATCCTCAGGATTATTGCTTTTTCTGGCCAATTTATATGCCCTCTCCTTGGACCTTATGCTATCCCTAATTTCCCTTGTTAGCCACGGTTGGGTCACCTTTTTTGTTTTATTTTTATGCCAAACTGGGATGAACAAATTCTGTAGTTCATCCATTCGGTCTTTGAATGTTTGCCATTGCCTATCCACCATCAACCCTTTGAGTGCCATTCCCCAATCAATCCTACCCAACTCGCTCCTCAGACCATCATAGTTTCCTTTATTTAAATTGAGGACCCTAGTCTCCGAGTCAACTACTTCATTCTCCATCTTAATGAAGAATTCGATCATATTATGATCGCTCCGACCCAAGGGGCCTCTTACATCAAGATTGCTAATTAATCCTTTCTCGTTACATAATACCGCCAGTTCCAGTGCGAAAGCCCATAGAAAGTCTGTGGGCAAGTGGAAGTGCAATTAACGACTTGCGCCGTTAGTTTGTCACTGGCTGCAAAATTCGGGCCAATGTTGCATATACAAAGTGAAAATACAAACTCATGGGTACATATCAGCAGAAACAAGCCGGTTTTAAACCTGTGAATTAAGTTGTTTCTGGCATCCCTGATTGCACTTTTATGTTGCTGTGCTCGTGTGGATGTCGATAGTGCAGATTATGCCATGTGATTCCAGTTTAGTTATTCAAATTTACTATCTTATCCTGAATTTGTAATAATTTATTTTGTACTATTGCTTGGATCCCTAGACCCATGGGACAACACTAATTGAAAATGAGTTTTGCCTTTGTTTAGTTTCAATGATTTTCAGTGGCAGACTAACTTAGAAAAATATTCCATTAGGGTAACAGTCTGTCATGTTACACCGAGCATTTCTGCTCTGCTATCCCATACTGGCAGCAGCTTCATATGCACAAAACAATTACTACCTAAACATCATAGAAGTACTGTTTCAGACATTTCCCAGAACACAAGCTCTAAATTTAAAACATTGACCTCAACTATGACAACTGAACACTACAATTGGCCAGAGTTCACAAGGAAATGAGGACGGTGGAGAAACATTGCTGGCTCCCACTCTTGATCATGAACTTGTGACTCCTGCTGGGAAGTGTCCATGTGTGGACATAGGGGAGGATTGCACGCACTGGTAATCTCCCCCTTCTCCATGATTAAATAGCCCGCTGACACACCATCTAGGCTCACACATAAAGAATGGCCATTTAAGTGAAATATCAGATTATAGCAAGCACCTGTTGAATCATACCCCGATAATGTTAGTGCCACCAGGAAAGGAGGGTAAAAGTTGGACGGGGATAATTAGCAAAAAAAAAACAAACACATCTTGAGGCTGTTAGCATGTAATATTTAGGTAATAAGGGGAAAGAAAGAAAGACTTGCATTTATATAGTGCCTTTCATGACCTCAGGATGTCCCAAAGCGCTTTACAGGTAATTAAGTACTTTTTGACGTGTAGTCACTGCTGCAATGTAGGAAACGTGGCAGCCAATTATGCACAGCAAGATCCCACAAACAGCAATGTGATAATGACCAGATAATCTGTTTTTGTTACGTTGATTGAGGGATAAATATTGGCTCCCCTGCTTGTCTTCAAAATAGTGCCATGGGATCTTTTACATCCATCTGAGAGAGCAGACGGGGCCTTGGTTTAACGTCTCATCCGAAAGACGGCACCTCTAACAGTGCAGCATTCCCTCAGTACTGGACTGTAGTGTCAACCTAGATTTTTGTACTCGTCCCTTGAGTGGGACTTGAACCCACGACCTTCTGACTCAGGGGCGAGAGTGCTGCCCATTGAGCAACGGCTGACACTGTGACTATTATTTGGCCAGTTATTGCCACTAGATAAATGTGTTAAATGGGACCCTAATATCCTTCTTAGGCAGTCCCTCGGAACCGAGGATGACTTGCTTCCACATTAAAAATGAGTTCTCAGGTGACTGATGAGTCCAATGCGGGACCTACAGTCTCTGTCACAGGTGGGGCAGATGGTGGTTGAAGGGGCGGGCGGGTGGGTGGGGTGCTTGGGTTGACGTGCACGGCTTGCGCTTGGCTTCCGCTTGCTCCCGGCGAAGAGACTCGAGGTGTTCGGCGCCTTCCCGGATGCTTCTCCTCCACTTTGTGCGGTCTTGGGCCAGGGATTCCCAGGTGTCGGTGGGGATGTTGCACTTTTTCAAGGAGGCTTTGAGGGTGTCCTTGAAGCGTTTCTTCTGCCCACCTGGGGCTCTCTTCCCGTGTCGGAGCTCCGAGTAGAGCGCTTGTTTTGGGAGTCTCGTATCGGGCATGCGGACCCGTCCATCGGAGCTGATCGAGCATGGTCAACGCTTTGATGTTGGCCTGAGCAAGAACACTGATGTTGGTGCCCTAATATATATCCTGCATGTATTTACACGCATGTGATATAATTTAATAACGACACTTGGAAGCACGTAACTCCATGTTGAGAATGCTTTTCCGAGGATTCTTTTGAATGGTAGAACTGTGGGAGTTTAGGTGACTTGCTGAACCACAGGAGAAAGTCAAGAAAAGGCATCCTCGGCACGGAGGTAAGTGCTACCAAGTGCCATGATAACATGAGTAGCTGGAGCAATGTTAGAGCACTGCAACTGGCCTTAGTGCTCTGGGTTAGGGTGTAGAAAAATTGCCAGCATGCCTGTTCCAGAATGCTTACCAACAACTTGAGTGCCTGCTGGAAGTTTGTGTGAGCACACACTCAGAGTAAAGGCTTAGCCAATAACAATAACTTGTATCTTTAGAGTGTCTTTAACGTAGAAAAACATCCCAATGCGGTGCACAGAAGTGTAATCAGACACCAATCAGTACCAAGCCAAAGCTTGGTCAAAGAGGTGGGTTTTAAGGAGGGTCTTAAAGGACAAGAGAGAGGTGGAGAGGCAGAAAGGTTTAGGGAGGGAATTCCGGAGATTAGGACCGCAACAGCTGAAGGTACAGCTGCCAATGGTGGGGCGCAGGGATTTCAGGAAGCACAAGAGGTCAGAGTTGGAGGAATGCAGAGTTCTCACAGGGTTGAAGGGCTGGAGAAGATAACAGAGAAGAGGCCGTGAAGGGATTTGATCATGAGGATAGGAATTTAAAATTTGAAGCACTGGGGGACCAGGACCAATGTCAGCCAGCAGACACATGGATAATGGGTGAGTGGGACTTAGTGCGGAATAAGACACTGGCAGCAGAGTTTTGGATGAGTTGAAGTGTATGGGGGGTGGAGGACGAAAGACCAGCCAGGAGAGCGTTGGAATAGTTGAGTCTAGACAAAGGCATGGAATAGGGTTTTGGCAGCAGATGGGCTAAAGCAGGGACCAAGATGGGCAATGTTATGGAGGTGGAAGTAGGTAGTCTTTGTGATTGACAGGATCTGAGGCCAGAAGCTCAGCTCTGGGTCAAAATGAGGTTGCGAACAGTCTGGTTCAACATAAGACATTAGCTGACGAGACGGGTGGAACCAGTGACACATGAACGGAGTTTGTAGCTGGCTTCGGTCTTCCCAATGTTTAACTGGAGGAAATTGTGGCTCATCCAGGACTGGATATCAGACAAGCAGCCTGACAACACAGAGGCAGTAATGGAGAGGTGGAGCTGGATGCCACCAGCATACAAGTGGAACCTGACCCCATGTCTTCAGATGATGTCGGCAAGGGGCAGAATGTTGATGAATTGGAGAGGCCCAAGAATAGATCCTTGAGGTGACGGTGCAGAGGTAGGAAGGTGAGACATTTCTGGAATTGCACTGGCTATTGTTGGATAAGTAAGAGTTGAACCAAACAAGGGCAGTCCCATTGAGCTGGGCATTGGAGGAAGGTGGTATGATCGACCATGTCAGTGGCTGGAGAGAGGTTGAGAAGGATGAGGAGGGATAATGCACCATAGTCACAGAGGATGTCATTTATGACTTTGATTAGGGCTGTTTTAGTTTAATTGGAGAGATATAAACATGGAGTTGCTGGAAAGATAGGCGTGGGTTTGGGAAGTGACAACAGATTTGAGGATATCAGCGAGGAAAGAGGAGTTTGAGATGGGGCAGTAGTTTACAAGGACAGAGGGATTGAGGGTGGGTTTTTTGAGGAGGAGGGTGATGATAGTGGAGATGGAGAACTACGTGAGGAGAGGGAACCATTTACAATGTCAACTAGCATGGGTCCAGGATGGGAAGTTGGGTGGTCAGCATTTTAAAGAGGGTCAAGAGAGCAGGAGCTGCGTCCCCTGGATAAGATAAGCTCGGAGAGGGCATGGGGATAGAAATTAGAAAAAGATGTGGGCTCAGGCTAGGCCAGGGGGAAACCTTGGGTGAGGTTTGGTTTGGAGGGGAAGAGGGTGCGGGGGAAGTGGCAGAGGCAGCAGAATGGATTGTCTCAATCTTAGTGACAAAGAAGTCTAAGAACTCCTCACACTTATTACTAGAGGCGAGAGAGGAGGGGGGCAGAGAAGAAGGTTTAAGGAGACGGTTAGTAGTGGAGAAAAGAAGCGGGGGTTATCTTTGTTTTTCGGGCTGATCCTGGAGTAATAAGTGGTTTTGGCAGAGGAGAGCAAGGCCCTATAGTGCTTGATGTAGTCCAGCCAGATCTGGCGATGGATAGTTAAACTAGTTGTGCACCAGGTATGTTCAAGTCTGCGTCCCTTGGACTTAAGGGGGTGAAAATGGGGAAACCGCCAGGTTGGGAGAGAGTAAGGGGACAAGGGCATAAAAGGTAGAGGCGAGGAAATGGTTGAGCAGGTCAACAACTGCAGAAGTATCATGGGGAATGGAGGGCCAAAGGGCAGACAGTTGGAAATTTGATAGTGTAGTTGCAAGTGACTTGGAGGAGAGTTTTTTCATGAGGCGGATGCAGAAGCTGGTAAGAGGATGTGGGTGGTGAGGGATTCAAGGTGACCTTCTCTGTGATTGCGATGATGGGAGTAGAGAGGACGTGTGCAATGGCAAGGTCAAGAGGGTGGCTATGAATATAAGTGGGAGAGTTTATATGGAGGGAGAGCTTAAGGAGGGACAGGAGGTCAGTGAGAGGGCAAGGCGAGTTTAGTTGGAAATTGAAATCACCAAGGATGAGAAGTCGCTTAGTGTAGAGGCTGAGAGAGTAAACTCAGGGTGGGGCTTGGGGTAACGGTAGAGAATAAGGATTTTAAAGACGAGGCGAGAGTGGTGGAACAAGACGAGGTGCTCAAAATCGGAGGATGTGCCAGAGGAGTAGAGGGAGAGACCAACGTATGATTTGGTGATAAGGGTCACACCACACATATAAATATTGGCTGGAGGGGGAGAAAAATGCGAGAGGGAAACTGACACTTGTGGAATTGTAAATTGTACCCCAGTAAGGAAACCGGGGGCAGGGGCGGATTAAAGCACAGGCCCAGGGGCGGATTAAATCACAGGCCCAGGGGCGGATTAAAGCACCAGGCCCAGGGGCGGATTAAAGCACAGGCCCAGGGGCGGATTAAATCACAGGCCCAGGGGCGGATTAAATCACAGGCCCAGGGGCGGAATAAATCACAGGCCCAGGGGCGGATTAAATCACAGGCCCAGGGGCGGATTAAATCACAGGCCCAGGGGCGGATTAAATCACAGGCCCAGGGGCGGAATAAATCACAGGCCCAGGGGCGGATTAAATCACAGGCCCAGGGGCGGATTAAATCACAGGCCCAGGGGCGGATTAAATCACAGGCCCAGGGGCGGATTAAATCACAGGCCCAGGGGCGGATTAAATCACAGGCCCAGGGGTGGATTAAAGCCCAGGCCCAGGGGCGGATTAAAGCACCAGGCCCAGGGGCGGATTAAATCACAGGCCCAGGGGCGGATTAAAGCACAGACCCAGGGGCGGATTAAATCACAGGTCCAGGGGTGGATTAAATCACAGGCCCAGAGGTGGATTAAATCACAGGCCCAAGGGTGGATTAAATCACAGGCCCAGGGGCGGATTAAAGCACCAGGCCCAGGGGCGGATTGAATCACAGGCCCAGGGGCGGATTAAATCACAGGCCCAGGGGCGGATTAAATCACAGGCCCAGGGGCGGATTAAATCACAGGCCCAGGGGTGGATTAAAGCAGAGGCCCAGGGGCGGATTAAATCACAGGCCCAGGGGCGGATTAAAGCACCAGGCCCAA
This sequence comes from Somniosus microcephalus, assembly GCF_052327205.1. Lineage (NCBI taxonomy): Eukaryota > Metazoa > Chordata > Chondrichthyes > Squaliformes > Somniosidae > Somniosus > Somniosus microcephalus. Next base: position 66,637,894 of record NC_141008.1, read on the forward strand.
GGGTGGATTAAATCACAGGCCCAGGGGCGGATTAAAGCACCAGGCCCAGGGGCGGATTAAATCACAGGCCCAGGGGCGGATTAAAGCACCAGGCCCAGGGGCGGATTAAATCACAGACCCAGGGGTGGATTAAATCACAGGCCCAGGGGCGGATTAAATCACAGGCCCAGGGGCGGATTAAATCACAGGCCCAGGGGTGGATTAAATCACAGACCCAGGGGTGGATTAAAGCACAGGCCCAGGGGCGGATTAAATCACAGGCCCAGGGGCAGATTAAAGCACCAGGCCCAAGGGTGGATTAAATCACAGGCCCAAGGGTGGATTAAATCACAGGCCCAGGGGCGGATTAAAGCACCAGGCCCAGGGGCGGATTAAAGCACAGGCCCAGGGGCGGATTAAAGCACAGGCCCAGGGGCGGATTAAAGCACAGGCCCAGGGGCGGATTAAAGCAGAGGCCCAGGGGTGGATTAAATCACAGGCCCAGAGGCGGATTAAAGCACCAGGCCCAGGGGCGGATTAAATCACAGGCCCAGGGGCGGATTAAAGCACCAGGCCCAGGGGTGGATTAAATCACAGGCCCAGGGGTGGATTAAATCACAGGCCCAGGGGTGGATTAAATCACAGGCCCAGGGGTGGATTAAATCACAGGCCCAGGGGCGGATTAAAGCACCAGGCCCAGGGGCGGATTAAAGCACAGGCCCAGGGGCGGATTAAATCACCAGGCCCAGGGGCGGATTAAATCACAGACCCAGGGGCGGATTAAATCACAGACCCAGGGGCGGATTAAATCACAGGCCCAGGGGCGGATTAAATCACAGGCCCAGGGGCGGATTAAAGCACCAGGCCCAGGGGCGGATTAAATCACAGACCCAGGGGTGGATTAAATCACAGGCCCAGGGGCGGAATAAATCACAGGCCCAGGGGCGGATTAAAGCACCAGGCCCAGGGGCGGATTAAAGCACCAGGCCCAGGGGCGGATTAAATCACAGGCCCAGGGGCGGATTAAATCACAGGCCCAGGGGCGGATTAAAGCACCAGGCCCAAGGGTGGATTAAATCACAGGCCCAGGGGCGGATTAAAGCACCAGACCCAGGGGCGGATTAAATCACAGGCCCAGGGGCGGATTAAAGCACCAGGCCCAGGGGTGGATTAAAGCACCAGGCCCAGGGGCGGATTAAAGCACCAGGCCCAGGGGCGGATTAAATCACTAGGCCCAGGGGTGGATTAAATCACAGGCCCAGGAGCGGATTAAATCACAGGCCCAGGGGCGGATTAAATCACAGGCCCAGGGGCGGATTAAATCACAGGCCCAGGGGCGGATTAAATCACAGGCCCAGGGGCGGATTAAATCACAGGCCCAGGGGCGGATTAAAGCACCAGGCCCAAGGGTGGATTAAATCACAGGCCCAGGGGCGGATTAAAGCACCAGGCCCAGGGGTGGATTGAAGCACCAGGCCCAGGGGCGGATTAAATCACTAGGCCCAGGGGTGGATTAAATCACAGGCCCAGGGGTGGATTAAATCACAGGCCCAGGGGCGGATTAAATCACAGGTCCAGGGGCGGATTAAATCACAGGCCCAGGGGCGGATTAAATCACAGGCCCAGGGGCGGATTAAAGCACCAGGCCCAGGGGCGGATTAAAGCACCAGGCCCAGGGGCGGATTAAATCACAGGCCCAGGGGCGGATTAAAGCACCAGGCCCAAGGGTGGATTAAATCACAGGCCCAGGGGCGGATTAAAGCACCAGGCCCAGGGGCGGATTAAATCACAGGCCCAGGGGCGGATTAAAGCACCAGGCCCAGGGGTGGATTAAAGCACCAGGCCCAGGGGCGGATTAAAGCACCAGGCCCAGGGGCGGATTAAATCACTAGGCCCAGGGGTGGATTAAATCACAGGCCCAGGGGCGGATTAAATCACAGGCCCAGGGGCGGATTAAATCACAGGCCCAGGGGCGGATTAAATCACAGGCCCAGGGGCGGATTAAATCACAGGCCCAGGGGCGGATTAAAGCACCAGGCCCAAGGGTGGATTAAATCACAGGCCCAGGGGCGGATTAAAGCACCAGGCCCAGGGGTGGATTGAAGCACCAGGCCCAGGGGCGGATTAAATCACTAGGCCCAGGGGTGGATTAAATCACAGGCCCAGGGGTGGATTAAATCACAGGCCCAGGGGCGGATTAAATCACAGGTCCAGGGGCGGATTAAAGCACCAGGCCCAGGGGCCCCAGCCAAATATGGGGCTTCTGGTAAAACTCCCCATACGCAGAAAAACTCCACACAACCGCTGGATCAAAATATTCTAGCATTTAAAAATACTGTCAAAGGTTGGGTGGGGCAAGTTGGCTGATTTAGTTACATAGAAGATAGGAGCAGGAGTAGGCCATTCGGCCCTGCTCCGCCATTCAACGAGATCATGGCTGATCATCCAAACCCCAGCACCCGGTCCCTACACCGACAGCCATCCCACCCAAGCCCTATCCCCGCAACCCCACGTATTTAATCCCCCCTAACACTAAGGGCCAATTTTTATCATGGCCAATCATCCTAACCCGCACATCTTTGGACTGTGGGAGGAAACCGGAGCACCTGGAGAAAACCCACGCAAACACGGGGAGAATGTGCAAACTCCACACAGACAGTCACCCGAGGCCGGATTTGAACCCGGGTCCCTGGCGCTGTGAGGCAACAGTGCTAACCACTATGCCACCATGCTTACAATATAAATACTGATACTTGCTGTTGCAGTTCATGTGTATGTTTTAATGGATTGGGGGCGGGTGTTATGTGAATGTTTTGGTGCCCAGGGCCCCAGGAATTCTTAGTCCAGCTCTGACCAGGGGTGCAGGATTGGTACCATTACCACTTCCACATTCAAAATACTGGCTGCAGATTTTAAATAATTAAGGCACTGAAAGAGATGAAGTCTATAATTTGATAGTTAGAACAATACATACTCTCCAAAGCATCGGCTTGTGTTCTTGCTAAACGGAATTTTTTTTATGATACTTGCAGCATAAATGAAACAAAAGCTGTACAAAGCTGTCTACCAGGTCAGCTCTTTGTTCTCGGCAAACTTGCGTCTACGTAGACTGTAGTTTTTGCTGATCTGTGCGATGTGACAAAGTGCAACAAAGCAAAGAGCTGGTGTCAGCTTCTGCTGCTTCAGTGCAATGCAGTTTTGTTTTGTTTATCCCTTTATGATCTAACATGGTTCAAAAGAAAAAAAAAAAGGCAACATGCAAATCCACTGGGTATATAAATAGGATGGGCTGAGGTTTAAACATCACTTTCCATATTTTCTCTTGTCTGGCAAAAGATTGAGCTGTTTTTAGGTGAGCCATTGGAATACTTGCAAAGGGTTAAACTTTATCATCTGGTGTAAAAAAAACTTCATAAAATATGAAACTTAGGGAAAGAAACAAGTTAACCAAATGTGTATGAAATGTATTTAGCATCCAAACCAAATAAATTTGTAATACAGTATCTTGATTATTATTTTAACAGTCACCACAATGTCTCACAGTGGAACTCAGGGTAGCATTGGAAGCCATTCTGCTTCAGGTCTTCGCAATAACAGGGTAGGTGTATTGGTGTGTTTCGATTTAAATGTTATTAATAACCTATTATTAATATGAGTGTAGGTGCAGAGCGCAGATGAGCATTTACTATTAAGCAACAGTTCCTGCTTGTAGAAGCATCTTCATGTGAGCTAACTTGTGGATGGTGAATAGAAAGTTGGTTACAGGCGTGACCCAGTGCCAGTCCACTTATTGACTGAGTCTACATGGGGTTTTGCAATCATTAAACATTATTATAGTGAAGCACTCTATTCTGTACTTATTATTTTGTTTTACTCAGGAAACATTGCAGTATTCATTTGCCTAAGGTAATTTTAGCAGACTTACATTTTCCTTCAAATAATACTAACAGTTTGAAAAGGGCATGGGGTGAAATATAATGTCCAATATATTGTTTCTTTCTTCCCCCTTATTCCTTGAGTTATGGTTGCTCGGAAAGTGCAACCCAATAGTATATTGCTCAAGTGATCATTCTTCACTGGTGAGCTGAGACAGCGAGCACCAGTAGGCTATTCCACCATGCAGTGCTTTGCAGACGAGACCAATCCTGTCCTCAATGGTGTCCACACATGCGCATTTTCCAGCAGCAGTCATTGGATAACAACCAGGAGTGGGAACCCTGGCTAACTTCTTTCTACTCCCTTGCCCAAGGACTGAGATCTGAGTCAAATCAGCACACACTGGAGGCTGAATGTGAGATCTTGCTGCTCTGCATGGCTCAGTGCCATACTAAGCAGTCATTTAAACAGTGACCCATTATGGTAGCTGTATATGGTACAATGAGCTAATGATACAAAGTTAGGTTTTAAGTCTATGAATTGCACTTCACCTTCAATGCTTCAATTGTATAATGGTTGTATAATGGTGACTGAGGTTCATTCTTGCCTCTTTTGTTCTTAGATTATCATCTATGAGTATGAAAACTTCCAAGGTCGCAGGGTGGACATCAACACAGAGTGCAGAAACATCTGCGATCGGGGATTCGATCGAGTGGGGTCCATCCGTGTTGAATGTGGACCGTAAGTGCTTTCTATAATAGTCTAATCATGTATTCTGGAGTGCAGCTGTGCGTTAACTTTTCTGATGGATGAGAGTTTCCCCCAACTTTTAGAGTGGCAATAGGCTAAACCAGTTTTTTTTTAATCGATGGTGGTCCCGACTACTTGTGATTGAGCCCATTCATAGTCAGTCAGTAGTTAGCCAGGACGATACACATTCCCTTTAGAGTGCATTTGTGATGCTATATGTACGGGAATCTACAGCTTCTGGAGCTTATGAAGCTCTATCCGATGGTAGAGGTGTACAGCTGCAGGTGTAACTGTGTGTCACAGAATGGTGATCCTCAAATAAGGAGTGTACAACATACTTCTTATACTTAATTATTATAACATGTTGTAATTTTGAAGATGAGATCCTTAAATTTTGATTGCATGTAAAGGGAGAGAGTTGCACATAAATAAACATGAGTAATCCTGAGAATTGAGCATTTTATCTCCTACTGCTGCTTTCTTGATTTATACTACATGATGACAACAATGACTACACTTCAAAAAGTACTTAATTGGCTGTAAAGCACTTTCGGACGTCCGGTGGTCGTGAAAGGCGCTATATAAATGCAAGTCTTTCTTTCTTGTTATAGTATGGTTGCATAGGGAGCAGTAGCTCTCTACCACAGAGGGCAGTGGAGGCCAGTTCATTAAATATATTCAAGAACGAGTTGGATATATTTCTTAAGGCTAAAGGGATCAAGGGATATGGGGAGAAGGCAGGGACAGGGTACTGAATTTGGATGATCAGCCATGATCGCATTGAATGGCGGAGCAGGCTCGAGGGGCCGAATGGCCTACTCCTGCTCCTATCTTCTATGTTTCTATACTGTGGTTGTTTCAGCCTAACCATTGGGTGTCAGCAGGGTATTTGTGCCATAGTAATAAAATTATACAGTTCTGCTTTAAATTTGTGGAACAGACCTTAAGTGCTTTATGACATTCACTCAGAGGGTTGTGAATCCTTGGAACTCTCTACCCCAGAGGGCTGTGGATGCTCAGTCGATGAGTATATTCAAGACTGAGATCGATAGATTTTTGGGCACTCGGAATCCAGTGACACGGGGATAGGGCGGTAAAGTGGAGTTGATGTAGACGTTCAGCCATGACCTTATTGAATGACGGAGCAGGCTCGATGGGCCGTATGATCTGCTCCTGCTCCTATTTCTTATGTTCTTATATCTAAAGACTTTGTGACATTTCAGAAATCAAATCAAATCAAATCAACTTTTATTGTCATTGTTAGTGCACAAGTGCAGTACAACGAAATGTAGGCTTGCGGCTCCCGAGAGTGTACAATTTGGATTAGGACACTTAAACATTTCAACATACATTTGTACATATATATTAGCATAAATATGACCATAATAAAGTGCATCGGCAGATGTGCAGGCTTTAGTGTTTATTTGTGGAGTTCAGTAGGATGACAGCCCTGGGAAAGAAGCTGTTCCTAAATCTGGTCGTACGGGTGCAAATGCATCTGTAGCATCTTCCAGATGGTAGGAGGGCGAACAGACTGTGGCTGGGGTGGGTAGGGTCTTTGATGATGGACCGTGCCCTCCGTAGGCAGCATTTCTGATATATATGTTCTATGGTCGGCAGTGATTATGACCTCATTAAAACAACACCTCACCACCACCTCTCTCGACCCCTCCACTGATCCTGATTTGTCACACCGTTTGTCCGACATTCAGTACTGGATGAGCAGAAATTTCCTCCAACTAAATATTGGGAAGACAAAACCATTGTCTTCAGTCCCCACCACAAACTCCGTTTCCTAGCCACTGACTCCATTCCTCTCCCTGAACTAGTCTGAGGCTGAACAAGTTCATATTGATGTGCCTCAATAATTCCGAGACTCGATGTTAGCGAAACAAAACAAGGCTTTTATTAACTTTGAAAGTAACACGTAAGAGAGAGAGGTATCTTCCTTCTGGAGACTGAGGCCAGACTGAGCTAGCTTACAAAAGGGGCCAGGTATGGGCGGAGCCCTACACACAGCACATTCCAGCACATTCCAATAAACAATACAATGAGGACTGGGGGAAGGGAAATGACACTGAAACCGACCACAGTCACAGGCAGTGATGAATGGAATATTTCATCACATTCACCCCTTCTATAGATTTAGTCTGTTCGGGGGTTTGATAGTCCTCTGCGACCGACGTGGCTGTTGTGGTGCCGCGGGTGTCGGCTGGGTGTCCCCGGTAGCCTCCTGGGTCTCTGCTGGGGGTGCCGCCAGGGTTGTTGAAGGGGTAGTTGGTGGGGGTGCCGTTGGTCGATGTTCTTCCGGGGGTGATGAAAGAGTAGTGGGTGGGTAAGAGTTGCTGTGATCGTTGTTGCTGCTATTGCCGTGGTTGTTGTCGATGCCGGCTGGGGCGACGTCTTATATGGACACGGTGTCCTCCCTTCCGTCGGCGTGCCGGACATATGCGTATTGGGGGTTGGCGTGGAGTAGGTGTACTGGCTCCACGAGAGGGTCCGTCTTGTGGCCCCTCACATGCCTTCGCACGAGTACCGGACCTGGGGTGGAGAGCCATGACGGCATGGATACGCCTGAGGTGGATTTCCGGGGAAAGACAAACATTCGTTCATGAGGCGTGGCATTAGTGGCCGTACACAATAGCGACCGTATCGAATGGAGCACATCCGAGAGGACTTCCTGCCAGCGGGAGATAGGGAGGCCCTTGGTCCTTAGAGCTAGAGTGACTGCTTTCCATACTGTCCCGTTCTCTCGCTCCACTTGGCCGTTACCCCGGGGGTTGTAGCTGGTGGTACGGCTCGTGGCGATCCCCTTGGACAGCATGTACTGGCGTAGCTCTTCACTCATGAAGGACGCCCCCCTATCCGTATGGATGTAGCTCGGCATACCGAACAGGCAGAACAGGCTGTTGAGGCATTTAATGACCGTGGCGCTGGTCATGTCTGGGCAGGGGAAGGCGAATGGGAACTGGGAGTATTCGTCCACAATGTTCAGGAAGTAAACATTGCGGTCGACGGACGGGAGGGGGCCCTTGAAATCTAAGCTGAGCCGCTCAAAGGGCCGTGTAGCTTTGATTAAGTGGGCTCTATCTGGGCGGTAGAACCGAGGCTTGCACTCAGCGCAAGTGCGGCAGTTCCTGGTCAGAGACCGAACTTCCTCAATCGAGTAGGGTAAGTTACGGGACTTTATGAAGTGGAACAGCCGCGTGATCCCTGGGTGGCAGAGGTCGTTGTGGAGGGTCTATAGCCGATCCCCGGTGGCGCTGGCACACATCCCTCGTGAGAGGGCGTCAGGGGATTCGTTAAGGGCCCCTGGCCGGTAAATGATGTCGTACTCAAAGGTGGAGAGCTTGATCCGCCACCTAAGAATCTTATCATTTTTAATCTTCCCCCTCTGTTTATTATTGAACATAAACGCTACCGACCGCTGGTCGGTAAGTAGGGTGAAGCGTTTGCCGGCTAGGTAGTGGCGCCAGTGGCGCACTGCCTCCACGATGGCTTGGGCCTCCTTTTCCACGGAGGAGTGTCTGATCTCGGGCCCTTGGAGGGTCCTCGAGAAGAAAGCTACGGGCCGCCCCGCCTGGTTGAGGGTGGCCGCCAAGGCGAAGTCAGACGCATCACTTTCCACTTGAAATGGAGTGTTCTCGTCCACTGCCTGTAGCGTGGCCCGCTCAATATCCTGCTTAATGCTTTTGAAGGCGGCGTGGGCCTCAGCAGAGAGCGGAAAAGAGGATGCTTTCAAGAGGGGGCGGGCTTTGTCAGAGTAGTTGGGGACCCATTGGGAATAATAAGAAAATAACCCCAGGCACCTTTTCAGGGCTTTGGGAGTGTTGGGCAGGGGCAGCTCCCGTAGGGGGCGCAATCGGTCGGGGTCTGGTCCGATTTCCCCATTCTCCACCACGCTGCCTAGTATGCAGAGGCGCGTGGTGTTGAAAACGCACTTGTCCTCGTTGTAGGTGAGGTTGAGTTTTTGTGCGGTTTCCAGGAACCTCTCGAGGTTCGAGTCGTGATCCTGCTGATTGTGGCCGCAGATGGTGACGTTGTCGAGGTAGGGGAAGGTTGCCTGCAAGTGGTGGTCATCGACCATGCGGTCCATCTCCCTCTGAAAGACCGAGACCCCATTCGTCACCCCAAAGGGGACTCTGAGGAATTGGTAGAGGCGTCCGTTCACCTCGAAGGCGGTGTACGGGTGGTCCTCTGGTCTGATAGGGAGCTGGTGGTATGCTGACTTGAGGTCGATGGTGGGGAACACCCGGTATTGGGCGATTTGGTTCACCATTTCTGATATGCGGGGTAGCGGGTAGGCGTCTAGTTGGGTGTACCTGTTGATCGTTTGACTATAGTCGATCACCATCCGTTTCTTCTCGCTACCCCTTACCACTACCACTTGGGCGCGCCACGGGCTGTTGCTGCATTCAATAATGCACTCTTTCAGGAGCCTGTCTACCTCGGTCGCGATAAACCGCCTGTCCTCCCAGCTGTACCTCCTGCTTTTGGTCGCTATTGGCCGGCAGTTAGGGGTAAGGTTCGCGAATAGCGAAGGCGGCTTTACCTTCAGGGTAGCCAGACCGCACACTGTGAGGGGCGGCTGGGACCCACCGTACTTGAGCGTGATGCTTTGGTGGTTGCACTGGAAATCCAGGCCCAAGATCACGCTCGCACATAGGTTCTTCATGATTAATACTTTAAAATTATCGTATACAGTTCCGTTAACGCCCAATTGTACCGTGCAGTAACCCAGAATGGTCGATGTCTGGGTTTTATCAGCCATAGAGATGGTACCCTGAGCAGGGACCACCTTTAGGGAGAGTTGTTGTGCCAGTTCAGGGTGGATAAAACTCTCCGTGCTTCCACTATCAATTAAACATTTAACCTGGCACCCGTTTACCTCGATGTCCACCATCGATTTGGATAGCGGGTGCGGCCTGGTCTGGTCCACTGTGACCGATGCCACTGTAGGGCCCTGATCGATACAAGATGGCGTCCACGCTGTCTGCTCATAAGATGGCGGACCCCACGAGGTCGGGCAAGATGGCGTCCAAGATGGCTGCTCCCACGGCGCACATGCGGCGGTGGCGGGTTTTCCGGCGGTTGGTTTTCCGGCGGGGTTCCCTCTGCACACCTTCCCGAAGTGCCCCTTCTTACCGCACTTAAAGCAGGTGGTGCCTTTCGCCGGGCACAGGTTTCTGGTGTGTTTTGGCTGCCCGCAGAAGTAGCAGTTGGGTCCCTGACGCGTCGCGGCTGTCGTAGGGCTTCTGGGGGGAGAGCGGGGCCCCGCCGGTGTCGGGCTGCCGGGCGGGGAAGATGCCTTCCAAGATGGCGGCGCCCTCGGTGCACACGTGGCGGCATGGACGGCGCGGGCTGAAGAGTAGGCGTCCGAGTTTCTCTGGGCCACATCCAGGGATCGCGCGGTGTCCGCAGCCTGTTTCAGGTCCAACCCCGTTTTTTCCAGCAGTCTTTGCCGGATGTAAGTGGAGCTGAGGCCTGTGATAAAGGCATCGCGAACAAGCTCGTCAGTGTACACTGCGGCTTTTACATCTCGGCACTTGCAGTCTTTGCCAAGCATTTTCAGGGTGCTTAGGAACTCCTCCACCGATTCCCCAGGTCGCTGTGCGCGAGTAGCGAGCAGATGCCTAGCATACACCTCATTCGTAGGCTGCTGGTAATGCGCCTTTAAGATGTCGCAGGCGGCCAGGTACGTATCGGCGTCTTGGATGAGGGGGTAAACCCGGTGGCTTACCCAATTCCGCAGAATTCCGAGTCTCATCCTCGCAGCGTCCGTAGCGTCTTTGACGGCTGCGGAATTGTCCAGGAAGAATTCCATACACTCAAACCAGTGTCCGAAGCATGCTGATGCGTCCGGAGCATGTTGATCCAAATCCAAACGTTCGGGTTTCAGGAGTTGATCCATAGTGTTGAAAAATAAGTTAATAAAATTGATGTGCCTCAATAATTCCGAGACTCGATGTTAGCGAAACAAAACAAGGCTTTTATTAACTTAGAAAGTAACACGTAAGAGAGAGAGGTATCTTCCTTCTGGAGACTGAGGCCAGACTGAGCTAGCTTACAAAAGGGGCCAGGTATGGGCGGAGCCCTACACACAGCACATTCCAATAAACAATACAATGAGGACTGGGGGAAGGGAAATGACACTGAAACCGACCACAGTCACAGGCAGTGATGAATGGAATATTTCATCACGCATATCTCCCCCCACACATCCCCCCAGCCCCCCACCCCCCATCAACACAGCGTAAGGAGGCCGGGGGCTGTGTATTCCCCCCAACACAAAGCGTGAGAAGGCCAGGGTCTGCGTATTCCCCCCAACACAATGCGTGAGAAGGCAGGGGTCTGCGTATTCCCCCTAACACAAAACGTGAGAAGGCAGGGGTCTGCGTATTCCCCCCAACACAGAGCGTGAGAAGGCAGGGGTCTGCGTATTCCCCCCAACACAGAGCGTGAGAAGGCAGGGGTCTGCGTATTCCCCCCAACACAGAGCGTGAGAAGGCTGGAGTCTGCGTATTCCGCCCAACACAGAGCGTGAGAAGGCAGGGGTCTGCGTATTCCCCCCACACAGGGTGTAAGGAGGCCGGGGTCTGTGTATTCCGCACCCCCCCAGTGGGTATTTGACTCCAAGATGAGTTTCCAACTACATATCCGCTCCATCACCAAGACCACCTACTTTCACCTTTGTAACATCGCCCGTCTCCATCCTTGCCTCAGCTCAACAGCTGCTGAGACCCTCATTCAGGCCTTTGTTACCTCTAGACTTGAATATTCCAATGCTCTTCTGCCAGCAAACCATCATCCACCCTCCATAAACTTGAGCACATCCAAATCTCTGCTGCCCATATCCTAACTCCCAGTCACCCATCACCCTGTGTTTACTGACCTACATTGAATCGCAGTCCAGCACTGCCTCCTTTTTAAAATTCTCATCCTTGTGTTCTAATCCCTCCGTGGTCTCGCCCCTCCCTATCTCTGTAACCTCCTCCAGCCCTACAAAGCTCGGAGATCTCTGCGCTCCTCCAATTCTGGCCTCTTGCGCATCCCTGATTTTAATCGCTCCACCATTTGGAACCGTGCCTTCAGCTGCCTGGCCTCTAAGCTCTGGAATTCCCTCCCTATACCTCTCCACCTCTCTCTCTTCTCCTTTAAGACACTCCTTAAAACCTATCTCATTGATTAAGCTTTTGGTCATCTGTCCTAATATCTTCTTATGTGGCTCAGTGTCAATTTTTTTTTGATAATGCTCCTGTGAAGTGCCTTGGGACGTTTAAGGCACTATATAAATGCAAGTTGTTATCATGTACTCATTATGCAAAACAAAAATCATTCCCATGAAATGAAGATATTCAAAGTTGAAGATATAAATATAGTTCCTTTCCTTTTGTAACTCCTTGATTGCATTATCGATGTTACTGGCCCTATCTGTCATAACTATAGTTTCTCATTCCTGGTATCGTCCTGGCCTACACTAACCTTTTTCATAAATATGATATTCTTTCTGTAATGGGATGCCCGAACGGCACACAATACTGTAGTCTAACCAACATTATGTACAGATTCACTATCACTTCCTTCTCTTCAGTGTCTCTATGCTTGAAACCCAAAATTCCATTTGCCTTGTTTATGGCTTTTTTCCACATGCATCCTTTTTTCAAAGATTTGTTTATCTATAATCCCTAAATCTTATTCCTTTGAAAATGACACCATTTAAAGATATATTTCAATTCTCTGTTCCTTTTCCCAAAATGTTTTACTTCAAAAAACAATTTTTGAACTGTTTCATAGATGTAACCTTCACACATTTTGAAACTGTTTTAAAATGCCATTGTCCAAACTGCTGTTCTCTTGATGACCAATGACAAGTTGCATACTTCCAGTTTTGCCATGTGTAACTTTTAACTTGCAAAACAGTTTACAAAGCAGTATCCTTTTTAAGGCATTAAATTAGTTTTATTTCAGTATGTGCAAAGGGGCAAACCTGATTTTGTTGCAATCATTTGTTTTTCAGGTGGGTGGGTTATGAACAGCAGAACTTCTGTGGTGAGATGTTCATGTTGGAGAAGGGAGAATATCCGCGTTGGGACTCCTGGTCCAATAGCTATCGCACTGACTGTATCATGTCTTTCAGACCTGTCAAAATGGTAAGAAGAGATTTACTGCAAGACCTTACATTTGTACTTCTGTAATGAATTTTAGACCCTGAGATATAAATGAATTTGAAATGTGTTCACTTATTGCATAAGTAATGAGTACAATTTTCTTTTTAAATGACATTTTTCTATTTGAAATGGAACATTATCAAATCTTTATCATATAATTCCTGAGGAAATTAAAATAAATTATAATATATAACTTTTGCATTATAGAAATAAAAAGCAGGACTTCGAGGGTTACCTAGCAGATAAGGGAATTAGGGGTTACGGGGAGAGGGCAGGGAAGTGGACGTGAGTCTAGATTCGGATCAGCCATGATCCTATTGAATGGCGGAGCAGGCCCGAGGGGCCGTATGGCCTACTCCTGCTCCTACTTCTTATGTTCTTATGTTAATCTCCGGTGTACTAAATGACATAGGGATAAACTGATCAGGAACATAAATGCATGGCTGAAAGAGTGGTGTGAGAAAGAGGGGCTTCAGTTTCAGGGCACATTGGCATCAGTACTGAGACATGAAAGAGGTGTACCGCTGGGATGGGCTGCATCTGAACCGGGCTGAGACCACGGTCCTAGCAGAAAGGAAAAATAGGACTCAGAAAGGATTTTAAACTAGTAAAGAGAGGGAGTGTTCAGGTGGATATAATAGTAACCTAAAGAAAAAGAGGGATGAGAGCAAAGGTCAGAGTACAAAAAGAGATAACGGTAACAAAAAGCAGGGGGAATGAAAAATAAGAGCATATTAAATTACTAGTATAACAATGTACAGAGCATCAGCAACAAAACCAGGGAATTGGAGACAATAATTAGAAGTGAGGAAATAGATCTAATAGGAATAATGGAAACGGCTGCAGACTGGACAGGATTGGCAGTTAAATATTGCAGGCTATAATGTATTTAGAAATGACAGGGAAAGAAGAAGGGGTGGTGGGGTAGGTGTATTAATCAGAAATAATATAATGACAGTAGCAAGAAAGGACATAACTAACAAAGAGATAGAAACAGAATCCAAATGGATTGAGATGAAGGATAGGAAGGGATCGGTTACACTATTAGAGATATACTACAGACAACCAAATAGTGAAAAGGAAGTGAAGGGAGAAATATGTAGGCAAATATATGAAATGAGTAAAAAGCACAGAATCATAATCATGGGGGATTTCAACTACCACTAAATAAACTGGCAGGGAGAGGGGGTGAAAGGAGAGAAGGGATGGTGTTTTTACATGGTGTACAAGACTTCTTTCTGACCCAATATGTAAGAAGCCTGACAAGGGAGGGAGCACTGCTAGTAATGGGTAATGAAACAAAACAGATAAAAGGTGTAAGCGGGGGAAAACATCTAGGGATTAGTGATCACAACATAATAAAGTTTAAAATTTATTTTAAATAAAACCAGAAAAAAATGTACCTTTTTAGTAAATAATACAATGAAATCACTTCGAATTCTTAAAACTGCCAAATCATTACAGGATGGCCAGGACCACAAAATTTGTCTTCATGAATGTGCCAACTTTGATGGAAGAAAAATGGAGATCTGCGATGAGGACATTCCCAGCCTGTGGGCCTATGGTTTCCAGGACAGAGTTGCCAGTATTAAAGTCATTGGTGGAACGTAAGTTACAGACATTTCCTCCTAAAACGCAGTTTAAAAATTGGCTCTCCTGTTTGGCAAATTCAAACAAAAACTAAAATATCTTTAGTACCTGAAAGAAATCACATCTCAGTACGTATTAGTTTTATGCAACTTGCATTTATATGGCACCCTCGTGTAGAAGAATAGCTCAGAACACTGTCCAAGGGGGAAAAGGAGGACACAAAACAGGAGATGGGAAGGATGTGGGAAGGAAGCAAAAGGCATGGCCAAGTAGATTTTTGAAGGAAGGGAGAGAAGTTGCAAGCCAAGTTGGATTTCGGAGAAGACTTCAAAAGAGCAGCCATGCATAGCAGCTGACAGATCTGCCTCTAATGATGGAGTGAAGGGATTCGTAGATGAGCAGCAACCCAGAGTGGAGGTTGTGGACTGGGACATATGACTAGAGAAGATCACTACGATCAGGTAGAGTAAGACCTGGAGGGATTTGAGAATGAAGGCGAGGACCTTTAAGGTCAGAGGTTATGGGGTACAGGAGTTTGTGTGAGCGAGGACTCATGGCACTGCGTCTGGAACAGCTGAACTTTATGGAGGATGGATGCTTGAGAAATAATGCTGATGTTAATACAGTGATACAAAGTTTTTTTTTAATTACAATACTTGATTAGAAAGCAGATTGTCTTATGGTTTGATGATGACCATTTTCTAAAAGGTCATGAAATGTTAATTTAAGCAGGAAAAAATATTTAAAATAGTCTCTACAAGTTATGCAATAGGTCATAAGTACAAAATTCATAACATTGTAAAGGTTCATATTTTTTCTTTAATCCATTTAGTCAATTTAGATAAAGAAAAGTATTTTTTCACAAAGATTTTTACTTGTTTTATTGTTTGAATGAACAGGGACATTTTTTTATATTTCCTGGTGCTGGTGCCTTTCCACCTTTACACAGTTCCCCTCCAGCTGGGAGAGTTGGATGGCCTGGGGTATAGTCTTCTCCACAGCCACTGTCAGTGTCAATCTTTACTAACCAATAGCTATTGTACAATCCCATGTAAATCTTAAAAATAGTTTGTGTGCCTTTTTCGGTATTACATGTATATTATGTGAAAGTTGTACATCATTTGTACAGGAAGCATATACTGTTTGTACAGAAAATGCAGTTGCACCAATTTGAGAGCGAGTCACATCAATCTTCTTCTTAGGCAGTCCCTTGGAACCGAGGATGACTTGCTTCCACACTTAAAATGAGTTCTCAGGTGACTGATGAGTCCAATGCGGGACCTACAGTCTCTGTCACAGGTGGGGCAGACAGCGGTTGAAGGGGTGTTTGGGTTGATGTGTGCTCCTTCCGCTGTTTGCACTTGGCTTCCACTTGCTCCCGGCGAAGAGACTCAAGGTGTTCGGTGCCTTCCCGGATGCTTTTCCTCCACTTTGTGCGGTCTTGGGCCAGGGATTCCCAGGTGTCGGTGGGGATGTTGCACTTTTTCAAGGAGGCTTTGAGGGTGTCCTTGAAGCGTTTCCTCTGCCCACCTGGGGCTCTCTTGCCGTGTCAGAGCTCCGAGTTGAGCGCTTGTTTTGGTAGTCTTGTATCGGGCATGCGGACAATGTGACCCGTCCATCGGAGTTGATCGAGCGTAGTCAGAGCTTCGATGTTGGCCTGAGCGAGAACACTGACGTTGGTGCGCCTATCCTGCCAATGGATTTGCAGGATTTTGCGGAGGCAGCGTTGGTGGTACCTCTCTAGTACTTTGAAGTGCCTGCTGTACATGGTCCATGTCTCTGAAGCATACAGGAGGGTGGGTATCACTACTGCTCTGTAGACCATGAGCTTAGAGCCGGGTTTGAGGTCCTGGTCTTCAAACACTCTCTTCCTCAGGCGACCGAAGGCTGCACTGGCACACTGAAGGCGGTGTTGGACTTCATCATCGATGTCTGCCCTTGTTGACAGTAGGCTCCCGAGGTATGGAAAGTGGTCCACGTTGTCCAAGGCCTCATCATGGATTTTGATAATCGGGGGGCAGTACTGTGTAGCGGGGGCAGGTTGGTAGAGGATCTTTGTCTTACGGATGCTTAGTGTAAGGCCTATGCTCTCGCATGCTTCGGTGAAGGTGTTGACGATGGTTTGGAGTTTGACCTCCGAGTGTGCGCAGACGCAAGCGTCGTCTGCATACTGTAATTCGATGACAGAGGATGGGACGACCTTGGATCTGGACTGGAGGCGACGGAGGTTGAACAGTTTCCCGTTTGTTCTGTAGATTAGCTCCACTCCAGCGGGGAGCTTACTGAGGGTGAGATGGAGCATTGCAGCAAGGTAGTCAATCTTTACTAACCAATAGCTATTGTACAATCCCATGTAAATCTTAATAATAGTTTGTGTGCCTTTTTCGGTATTACATGTATATTATGTGAAAGTTGTACATCATTTGTACAGGAATTATATACTGTTTGTACAGAAAATGCAGTTGCACCAATTTGAGAGCGAGTCATATCAATGCTGGCTTCTCGATCACCAACATTTTCTTCTGGTTCAAAATCAATTCTTTTTTGAAACTAAGCATAGTTTACAGAATACAGGTGTATATATACACAATTGATACAGTAGCAGATTTGAGTGGTTATATTTTTCCGGTATGTAGAAGAAGCAGTGGTATTCACTGTATTTACTCAGTAATAGAATTGAAGACTACTTGCCCTTTAATCAATTTTTTTGTTCTTTTGTACTTTATAGATGGGTTGGCTACGAATATCCAGGCTACAGGGGATATCAGTATGTGCTGGAGTGTGGGCCATACAAGCACTGGAATGAATGGGGTGCTCAACAGCCTTTGATTCAGTCCATGCGCCGTGTGAAGGACCAGCAATGGTACAAAAGGGGCTGCTTCGAGTTTCTACCCTAAAATAAAGCCTGCTTCTAGACAGCCATGGGAATAATTTTATTGTTTTCATATCAGGCCCACAGAAATTAAAAATCACTTTTCCAGTAACATTCATACATCTGAAGTATTGTTGTATATCATCACTTCCCGTTTTTAAATGATAATGTAATTTTAATGTCCATGACATTATTTACTTTTGCTAACAACAAATCTCAATGATCCTAGAGCCATTAAAAAACAATGACATCTAGTTTTAGTCCAGTTTATGTTTCTCAGCTCTCTGTCTTCAGAGTGCATTATGAATACTTATTTTTTTGTGGCCCTGAATATGATTTTGGGAAAATGGTGAATGGCTGACCTCCTGCAGTGTGGATGACTCTTCGCTGTGTCTTACTCAGGGATGCAGACATCTTTAGCAAACCTCGCACACATACCACAACATTCAGGTTTTTGTCTCTCTTTCATTTCCATTACTTTCAATATTTGTAACTCATGTCATTCCTTTTACCAATAAAAGTAATCTCTGCTGTCTTACAGAGATAATAAAATTGTAGCTTCAATTAGTTGGCCACAGTTTGTTAATTTTATCACACAACATGGTTGTTGTCATTCAGGAGTCTTGATGAAACGAACTGTTAATAACACTTATCTGTATGTTGTCAATCTGCAGGAACTTGCATTTCAACACGTTTTTTTAAAAAAAACATTAAAATTTAGTGATTTGTAA
Organism: Somniosus microcephalus; assembly: GCF_052327205.1. NCBI lineage: Eukaryota > Metazoa > Chordata > Chondrichthyes > Squaliformes > Somniosidae > Somniosus > Somniosus microcephalus. Next base: position 66,655,860 of record NC_141008.1, read on the forward strand.
ATTCTGTGACTGACCACATATCTACCAATTTGGAGAAACACGGAGGTAGTATTTGGACTTTATTGTCTGGGTGTTAAGCATCACCTGGGTGGAGTGCAGAAAGGAAAATCTGGCAGGGGATTCCACGCAGGTTAACAGAACCCGTCTCATTTTCCTTCCATTCATTTCAACTGGAAGCAAAGTCAGGACAGCTCTGTTGCCTGTGTGAGATCCAATCCACCAGTACAATTTTGACGTACACAAGTAGCAGAAACAAATAGACTCTTTTAATTGAGTCTCTGCTGAATGTAATGTTGGGCATTCAACTCCATGGACCCCTTTCTCACTGCAACAATGTGAAAACAGGTAGGGAAGCAGGGATTTGTAGGATTCCAAAAAGCATGCTTTGACACACCAGATCAGAAAGGTTCTTTCCTAGTAGGCAGGCAATCGTGTTATTAATCAATTCTACCATTTAAGTGGATCGGATGTGAGCAGTAGATTTCTGGTCATTCGGTGGGTTTCATGTGTTCTTGATACCTGACTTACATATGAAGCAATTACCTGCTCTCAAATAAACAGCTTGGTTCTGTGAATAATCTTTGAGTAAATGACAGGAGTCCACAAGTTCTTATGAACTTAAGCTTTCAAAAGCATGAGGTGATTTCTAGTGCAATTGGCTTATGAATACAGATATGTAATTCCACTGGTGATCTCTGTTTTGTATATCGTTCTTTTTTCCCCCAAATGGGGAAATATAGTTTGAAGCATGACGGTGCTCTACTTCCTACACAATGGTCTTAGAAAGGTTTTGCTGGAAGCTATTAAAGTAATAAATAAGGCAAAAATTGCTTTAATTCACAAACGCATACTAATTATATCCTAATTAACATATTTCACCAAAGGAGGGCTGATCAAAATAGGGAAATTACAGACTCCATCTGCAGGTGTAGCCTTGAATGAAAATCAATCTGAGGGATCACTGCTGAACTTTGCATTTCAAGATGAAAGAAACAGCTTGCGTTTCTACAGCAAGTTTCACAATCTTACGATGCTCCGAAGCCACTTCACAACCAATGAATTACTTTTGAAGTGCAGTCACTGTTGTAATGTAGGAGCCAATTAGTGCTGAGCAAGGTCCCACAAACATCAATGGGATTAATGTGCAGATAATCTGTTTCAGTGATGCTGCTTATGGGATAAATATTGATCAGGATACCAGGAGAATTCTGATGTTCTTGTTTTGAATGGTGCCATGGCATCTTATGTGTACCCGAGAGGGAAGATGGCCTCTGTTTAACACCTCCTCTGAAAGATGGAACTTCCAATAGTGCAGCACTCCCTCAGTGCTACACCAAAGTATCAGCCTAGGTTATGTGCTCAAGCCTCTGGAGTGGGGCTCGAACCCACAACCTTTGAGAGCGCTACCACTGAGCCCAGGTTGACATCTTGGGGTGCCCATGCAAAGTGGCAGTATAACTCAGGAGACTCCCAAGCTCACTAAAGGCATGAAATATGAAACCCCTCCATGAGGCTGTTTGACACATTTTGTAATTTGCAAGGAATGCAGAATAAATCCAGGCTTCCTGATATCTCTTTAATTCTCTAGCTTTCTTGCAAAATGTACCATTTCATATTTATGCATTTGTTACAATTCTGCCCTCTCACTCAATCTGTCTAATGTCCACCTGCCGTCTCCTGCACTCTTCCTCATAGTTTGCCATGCCCCATAGCTTGGTACCATCAGCAAGTTTTGATAGTTGAGCATTGAGACAAAGAACAAGAGAAATCCCAACTCAGATCCCTGGAGCACACCACTAGCTACTCCGAACATCCAGGGGGAAATTTTAACCTATAAAAAGGTGGATTTGGAGCGTGGTTAAAAATCGGATTCCCGACCTGAACCCGCCGACTTCTAGTTTTAAAGAGGCAGGATGGGGACAGGCAGCCAAACCACTCCCAGGAGGCGGGACATCAATTTCAATGATGGCCCTGAATTTCCAACCCCCCACGTATGAGGTGTGTACGCGCCCGTAGGGGCCGTGCAAGTTCCGGGTTTAGGCGTGCGATGCACATACGCTGAAACACGGAACTTGCGATATGTCAAGGATTCTCTTGTCAGATCATCCGCATGCTCCAAAAAATGCCTCCGCGGGTGGAGAGCTGCGCTTTTTGCCCAACTTCCGCCCGCTGAAAGGCCTGCTTTTACCAGCATAAGAGTTTTAAAAAATAGAAAAATAAGATTTTATCACTCACTTATAAATTAAAAACCCTGTCCAATAAGGTAAGGTTATATTAAGCCCTGTTAAAACATATAAAAGAAAAAATGCAAAAAATGTATTTATTTCAGTGTGTTGGGGCATTTTTGCAGTCATCCCTATTCATACTTATGGGAGTTCTGTACGTACGGACCTGTCAAAAGTATGAATGGCGATTCCCTTCTTCCAGTGGTTGGGTTGGTCCACGTGATCCCAGGGGCGCTTGCGAACTGCATGCGCCCCTGGGATACGTGGGCTTCTGCGCATTTTGAAGAGGAGAGGCCCAGGAGTGGAAGCCTCGGTATCTACAGAACCAGCAGGTAGGTTTGTAGAATTTTTTTGGATCGGAGGCATCTGCCCGCAGGAAGCCGCCGATCGGAAATTCAGGGCCATTCTTCTCCTTAGGCAATCCCTCGGAACCAAGGATGACTTACTTCCACATTAAAAATGAGTTCTCAGGTGACTGACGAGTCCAATGCAGGACCTACAGTCTCTGTCACAGGTGGGGCAGACGGTGGTTGAAGGAGCGGGTGGGTGGGGTGCTTGGGTTGGCGTACGCTCCTTGCGCTTGCTCCCGGCGAAGAGACTCGAGGTGTTTGGTGCCTTCCCGGATGCTTCTCCTCCACTTTGTGCGGTCTTGAGCCAGAGATTCCCAGGTGTCAGTGGGGATGTTGCACTTTTTCAAGTAGCTTTGAGGGTGTCCTTGAAGCATTTCCTCTGCCCACCTGAGGCTCTCTTCCCGTGTTGGAGCTCCGAGTAGAGCGCTTGTTTTGGGAGTCTCGTATCGGGCATGCGGACGATGTGACATGTCCATCGGAGCTGATCGAGCGTGGTCAGAGCTTCGATGCTGGGGATGTTGGCCTGAGCGAGAACACCGACGTTGGTGTGCCTATCCTGGAAGCCTCTTCTTTAATGGAGTGATTATTTGCAATGCATTTTTGACTCTCTGCACGTGCATACCCGTTTGGTACCGCGCATGTGCACTCGATCTGGCCGCACATGCACAGCACCAAACAGCGTTGGGCCTGCACTGCCACGCTTTCTTCGGCTCCATGCGGAGAGGGTCAGGGGATCGGGTTGGTGGTCGGGGGAGGGGGATGGCGGCTAGGGAATTAAAGGGGGGAGAGAGAGAGAAGATCAGAGGGGAGAAGAGATCGGAGGGGGAGGGAGAAAGAGGAGCTCAGAGAGAGAGGAGAAGGTCAGGAGCTCGGGGAGAGAAGGTCAGGAACTTGTTTGGGGAGGGAGAATAGTGGTGAGGGGGGAAGAACGTGATCCAGGTCTAAAGGGGTCGGGGGGATGAGAGCAAGAACGTGATCCAGATGGGAAGATGGCTCACGTTCTTCCATACTCTGTTAGGCCCGGATCATGGTCGTCGACCCCCACCACCTTTACATCTGCACCACGTTTGCCCTCTCTTCTCCCCCCCCGCCCCAGGTCACAGTAGTTCAAGGAGGAAGTTCACTACCACGCTCTCAAGGTCATCGACCTGAAACGTTAACTCTCTTTCTCCACAGATGCTGTCTGACCTGCTGAGTATTTCCAGCACTTGCTGTTTTTATTTCAGATTTCCAGCATCCACAGTATTTTGCTTCTGTGTTGGGGGAACATTGTCCACCAACACCTTGATTTTAAAATTCTTATCCTCATGTTAAAATCCCTCCATTGAAGGGACAATTACTAGTCCTAGCCCCTTCAGGGCTACCCCGGATCAGGTGTATTTCTCAAGACGTTCACTTTCAACTAAAGTTTGAGGTAGCCGAACCCTAAAGACGCTTAATTGGGTCTAAAGGTCCGGACTATCTCTCCCTAAAGGAAAGGAACAACCCGAGAATGTTACCATCCTCCAGATAGCACTTTTAATAAGTTTAGCTAGACTGTAACGTTCCAGATATTATGAGGGTCCGGAAAACTCCCTCAGAATTCTGCAACTCCTCACCAAAGAACATACAGAGATTGAGTTCACGAGTTTTTGTTACAGAAGTCTTATGTGAGACAATTCTAAAAATATATAGATTTATTAAAGAGCTGACATGCAATTTACAGTTGGTGAGTCAATCGCAATATTAACAGTTCCAAAAAGAGAAAACTTACAATCTTATTATGAGAATCTTACTTTTAAATCTTAACTTCATTACAGTATTACAGTTCTTAGTGTTCTACAGGATAGCCACTAAAATCAAATACCTTTGATCCCTGAGGTACAAAGAGTTGGAGACTTACAGGGCCGCCTCTGAAGCCGAGAATCACTTTGCCCGATTAAAGCGAGTCTGTTATCCCATTTGAGAGTTCAATATTTGTACCCTTTTCCAGTGGTATTTCTTTTAAGGTTTTCTGCTGATGCAAGCTAATTATCTCGAGTCATTTTTCTGCAACTCTTACTGCCACCTCAGCCAGACTCATGTCTCATCTCTAGGTGTTCTAAATTTACCACATAAAAAATGGTGTGACGGCAGGTGTTCCTTACTTTATGTCATCTTTATGAGGGCAGATGTTCCTTATCTTATGTGCTTCTTTACGAAGTGTAAATTAGAACACCTTATCCAGGATGAACCATTGTTTTTTTCCCAAAAGTTCAGCCTGTCAGAGCCCTTCAACTTCTGTTTCAATAAGGTTATTTATTCAGTGTCAACAACTTATCTTATCTCAATAGCCAGAATTCTTTCACAGTTATTTCATCGTTCGGTTTCTAAATCTCCAAACCCAGTTTGTCATGTTTTAATAAAGCCAGAATACTTTCATAAGATGGTGTATTTTTCTGAATAGGTTATATGGCTTATTCCTTCACATCATGGCCTCACCCCTTCCAATCTGAACTCGTCAGTGTGAGTGCTCCTAACCCGGGAGGGTGAGCCCGGCCTGATCTATGAAAGCAGTAGTGTTAGCACTGTTGAGCTAAGGAGCGGACTCTCACAATGAAGGGATCATATTACACATTGCAAAGAACTTGATTAATCAGGCAGGCAGGATCTAATTACACATTCCAGACAAACTGCTGGGTGTGTCTTGTCCTCCAAGGAGACCAATCAGAAATCTGGTCTTTCCCTCCGAGGGGACCAACCAATCAGAACTTTGGTGTTACAAATAGTTACAGCCCTTCTTTAATCTCCATTTTGTTTTTATCTGCATCTAGTCGGGTGTTACACACTTCGTAAAACCCGGCAATTACAGCAAGGCAGGGATTGCTGCATCCAGGAGGTAAGAGCCTTTACACTTACCTACTGGATCCAGGGTCTCTACTTAACACAACCTCCGCGATCGGAGACCCCCTCGGGAGGCCTCCGATCGCCTTCCTGGATGCTGGACGCCCCCCCCACCACCACCAATGATCCTGAGGCCGGCCCAATCACTGGACAGCCCCAATTTCCACTTGCTTCCCCCCGGTCCTTCGATGGCCCCGATCTCCACTTACCTCTCCTCCCCCCCCGCCCCCCAGTCATCCGGAGGCCCCGATCTCCACTTTCATTCCCCACCCACCAGGTCCCTCGACACCACCAACCCCGGCAACACCGATCTCTACTTGCTTCCCTCCTGGTCCCTTGATGGCCCCGATCTCTATTTGCCACCACCCACCCTCCTCTGAGCGGCCTAGTGCCGCAGGCCTACCCGCCCACAGCCAGCCAGCTCCTCCATCTGGCTGGCTGCGGGTGGGAAACAGAGGCCTCAGATGCAAATCAGGCCCTGCCGTTAAAGTCGGCAGGGCAGGCAGGAAACCTGTTCTTCCGGGTTTCCCGCCCGCATCGGAGCTCCCCGCCTCCAACCCGCCTTCCCCATGAAAATCCAGCCTCCAGTTACTACTCCCCACTTTCCATCCATTCTGCCACTTTACCGTCAGTACATGGCCTAATCTTTGCAACAAAGGTTGTGCAAGGTTCATCACTGTGATCTAGGTTCCAATTGAGCCCAGACTAATCAAACAAAAGTCACTTTTTTTTGCTTATTCTAAGGGCCCTTACCTTCTCTCTTGAAGGCATTGGCTCCTTGCTAGCATACAGTTTCTTGGGTACTGGGGACATGCCAGTATCTCATCCAAGTGCCATTATTTATGTTTGACCCTTCACAGTGGTTGTCGGCAGGCTATTTGACTGTGGGAGGGTATACAGTCAAACTTGATCCTGCCCTTCCCTGATTTCCATATGCTCACACTTGTGGAAAAATTCACTAGATAGCAAATCAAGAGCTTGAATCAAGGCCAGTTTTATCACTCCCTAGGTCAGGGTACTGAGGCCAACTGTATTGTCTCAACTACTGCCCTGACTGTGATAAACTAATTCAGCACAGACTGGGAATCAAACTCGAGATGTTCCTGGGCTTTATAGCTCAGCTACTCACTGGTTAAATTCAATGAGCCAATTAAATGTTTTACAAATAAACTTAAAAAGTGATATAGTTACATATACATTAAAAAAAATACATTATTGGTAAATGTGTGCTTAAATGACGATAGTGAGAAATTTCACTAAATTTTCTTACAAACTTACCTGGTGATTATTCACTTCCTCAAGGGATTAAATAAGGTGGAGAGAGTCAAAGTAGTGAAAATAGTACATTGACTGTTTAAAGGGTCAGGCTGCCTGGGCCAAAGTATCTATCTTATGCTTTAATTGAGGCAATCGAAGGGGGCAGTTATACTATCACTTTTCTGCAGCAATACAAAATGCTGGAGAAGGTTAAAGAAAGTATTAAGCTGCTAGTGATAATTCCAGAGAAGGGAACAGAACTAACAAAAAAGAGAGAAATTACTAGATGCTTTTATTTGTCTTACTCACTATGGTGGTATAGGGGTGATTTTAACCCATCCCATCTGGGCGAGTACTTATCGTCTTATTCCCATTGCTTTCCTGCCGACTGGCAATTCACTACGCACTTTTTTTAATCAGCCGAGGCGCCTACCTATGGGCCTTATGAAAGCATGCAACTGAAATTTTATGATGTCATTAGGACCCCAACGCAATTGAAATGTGATATCACAAAAGTCCCGTCTGTGATATCTTGGGACACAGCATTTATATACAACTGCACAACATGGCTTCCGGTAAGAACTGTACTGCCCATGTGCTTTGTTATTATATACATCAGTAGTCACCAGGTGGCGCTATTACACTTCCCCCTTATTGAAGAAGTTAATCAAAGCAAATAATCATTGTACATGACTTGCATGGTATACACAACTCTTGGTATACATTTCTCAAATGGAGCCCATTTTATGTTTCCAAATTCTACTATAGAATTATGTAACGCAAACAAAAGATATGAACTTGTTTTCCATCTTTACAAATTAAACTTTACTACTGGTTTTCTGTTTTGAAGAGGATACCTTCTTCCTTGAATAGAACTTTCAGATCTTGTTGTAGGACTTTGACTCATTCTAGGCTGAGCCTGAGGAGAATTTTTCTCCAAGGGCTGACCTTGATCTACATTTGGACTCTACACTTTCAGACTGTTTGTCTGCCTGGCTCGGGCTCACTTAAATTCTGACTTTGTCTTGGACTTGTTTCTGGTACGTCTGATGTAGGATTTGCTACTGGTACTCTACTTGTAACAAGACTATCTGACTCATCAGAATAAATTGAATCATCCCAGCTTTCAACTCCTTCCACATCTGTAGGTAAGATGTGATCAATGTGAACAAACCTAACCTTTCCATGATCAAACATCTTGACCAAATATGTGCAAGGGCCACATATCTTCACTACTCTTCCTGGTAACCACTTTAACCATTTATGGTGATGGTTCTTCACTGTAACTTTCTGGTTCAACTTCACACTTCTCTCTCTAACTCTACCTTTATCATGACTCTCTTTCTGCCTTGATTGTTTCTCTTCTACGGACTGTGCCAAGTTTGGCTTTTACAACGAGAACCTGGTTCATGGATGTCGTTTGAGAAACAATTCTGCTGGTTTTCTACCAGTAGTGGTATGAGTATTCAGCTAGGTAATCAGAAAAGTTTGCCAGATTGTAGTCCAGTGACAACAGACGTTTCTTTGGATTTGGATCCAACATTTGCTTGATGAGGGCACTGTGGTGTATGTGCCTTTAAGAGCAATTATGGTGTATGTGCCTTTAAGAGCCCCAGGTGTGCGTAATGCCGGTAATTGCCACTTGGGCTATATAAGCCTGTGTATTGTGTATATCCTTTAGAAACCCCCCCCCCAGACTTGCTTAGTAAATACCTATGCACCAACTCCTGTCTTCAGTGTCTTTATCTACACACGGACACTACAGTGGCGACGAAGTGGAAACGGACTTACCTGCAATTCGGCAGCACCTCAAGGACATCGATTCCTCCAGCGTCCAGAAGACTCAAGGAAGTAAGAAAAACTGTGGTTTCACCAGCTGGCCAAGCTGGTGACAGGTACTGCGCTAATCCTTCCTGGGCGTCAGGCTGGAGCTCCAGCGGCGGGCTCTACAGCTGAGACAGGCAGCGAAATTGGAGGCAAGCAATAACGGACTGGGAGGGTGCACTCGAGAGACGGCCGGCGCGGCAAGCAGGTCAGCGTTTAGACCTCCGTCGGGAACGAGTCTCCAACAGTGAATAAACGGAAACCACAGTAAAACAGCGTTGTTATCGGTAGCAGCGGCGGGAAAGCGCGGGAAGCGCCATATCGTTGCTACAGAGAAAAAAAAAGCGCGGGAAGCACCATATCTTTTCTGAAATGCCTAAATCTGGTAATATTGAGGCTTTTGATGGCGAAATAGAAGATTGGACCACATACGTGGAAAGAGTAGAGGTTTATTGCACTGCAAATGGAATAACAGATGAAAAAAAAGCTTCAATACTTCTGAACTTAATGGGCGCGAAGACATACGGGCTGTTACGAAATTTAATCACTCCAGCCAAACCAAAGGACAAGACTTTTAAAGAAATTGTTGATACCCTGCAGGAGCATTTAAACCCAACACCGCTGCTGATAGCGGAACGATTCAAGTTCTTCAAGAGAAATCAACACAAGAATGAAAGTAACGCTGATTACCTAACCGAATTAAGAAAGCTATCAAAGTACTGCCAATTCGGAGCAGGACTATCGGATTATCTTCGAGACAAATTTGTTTGCGGTCTCTTAAGTGAAGGAACACAAAAAAGACTGCTTTCTGAAAAAGATTTAACATTGGACAAAGCTTTCAGTATGGCTGTATCATACGAAGCAGCAGCAAAAGGAGCTGCAGAGATACAACAAGAGACACAGGACTTCGGCACCCATAAAATGACACAGGAGTTCGGAAGATGTTATCGCTGCGGCAGATCCACCCATAACCAGAGGGACTGCTGGTTCAAGGGCAAAGCATGCAGGCAATGTGGTAAGATTGGACACATTGCACGGGTATGCCAATCTGGACAAAATAAATCCACTGACAGAAAACAAAAAATCAATAAAGAAAAGTACAGGAAGGTACAAATGATGACGGACAATAGCTCCGAAGACCAGAATAGCGATAGCGACTCCGGAAACAAGAGACTAAGCTGTCTCAAATTACATAATGTACTTGCCAAAGAGGATTACCAAACCATTTGGGTTACCCTCACAATAGCAGGGTCCCCAGTTAAAATGGAGCTAGATACAGGATCAGCTCTAACCGTAATAAATCGACGAGATTACGAGAGGCTATTTTCGCATATACCTCTAAAAGACACATCCATTATCTTAAAAACATATACGGGGCAGAAAGTCTACCCCAAAGGAAAAATAAGGGTGCCTGTGGTATACAACGGCAAAGAAATACAAAAGTTGTATTTATACATTCTACAAGATGGTGGTCCACCGTTGTTGGGACGTGAATGGATAAGGAAGATACGTTTAGACTGGCACTCCATTCAGGCACTGACGGTGATCAGTAAGGGAAAAAACAGTGATGACATCATACCTGAACGATTAAAAGACATCTTGGCCAACGCCAAAGAAGTGTTTCAAGAGAAACTAGGAACCTTGAAAGGCATCACCGCCTCAATAAAAGTGAAAGATACAGCAATTCCAAAATTTTTTAAGGCAAGACCGGTGCCATACGCAATACGTCCGGCAGTCGAGGCAGAGCTGAAGAATTTGGAAAAGGCAGGCGTATTATCCAAAATAGATTGGAGCGAATGGGCAACACCCATCGTTCCAGTCATGAAAAAAACATTGAAAAATAACTCTGAGGAACAGAAAAAAATTCGCATCTGTGGGGACTTTAAGGTGACTGTAAACCCGGTCCTTCACACGGTACAGTATCCTCTTCCGAGGATAGAAGATATTTTCGCCTCACTATCCGGAGGGAAACGTTTCACAAAAATTGACTTGGCACAGGCATATCTACAGATGGAGGTTGAGGAGACCTCTAAAAAGTATCTCACAATAAACACACACAAAGGCCTGTACCAGTACAATCGACTGGTTTTTGGAATAGCATCAGCTCCAGCTATCTGGCAAAGAGCTATGGAGCAAGTCCTGCAAGGGATTCCGGGGACTCAATGCTACCTAGACGACATCCTTATAACAGGAGAAAATGACAACGAGCACCTTGCCAATTTGGAGCAGGTGCTCACTAGGCTGAAAGAACGGAGCCTACGAGCAAATCGCCCCAAGTGCGAATTTTTCCAAAATCTGATATCATATTCACAGAATCACAGAAACCCCACAGTGCAGATAGAGGCCATTTCGGCCCATCGAGCCTGCACCGACACATATCCCACCCGATCCCCGTAACCCCTACACCAACACATATCCCACCCTATCCCTGTAACCCCACGTATTTAATTCCCCTAACACTAAGGGTCAATTTATTATAGCCAATCAACCTAACCCGCACATCTATTGTGGCCACATAATTAATAAGGAAGGGTTGCATAAGTCACCTGAAAAAATTGAAGCAGTTATAAAAGCCCCAGCACCTGAAAATGTTTCACAATTAAGGTCATTCCTGGGATTAATAAATTACTATCATAAATTTTTACCGAACTTATCAACTATTCTACACCCTCTTAATGATCTTCTACAGACAGGAGTGATTTGGAAATGGAACGAAGACTGTAAACGTGCCTTCCATAAATGTAAAGACTTAATCACATCCGAGAAAATTTTGGCTCATTACAACCCATCACTACCAATCAGACTGGCGTGCGATGCATCCCCTTACGGCATAGGAGCGGTATTGTCCCATAGATTCCCCGATGGCTCGGAACGGTCGATAGCTTTTGCGTCACGCTCATTGAACTCAGCTGAGCGTAACTATGCCCAGATAGACAGGGAAGCACTCAGCCTGGTATGGGGAGTGAAGAAATTCAACCATTACCTACACGGACAAAAATTTACCTTGCTGACTGACCATCAACCCCTCATCTCCATATTCAACCCTAAAAAAGGTGTCCCCATTATGATGGCACAAAGACTACAGAGGTGGTCCCTTTTTCTAGGGGCACACCAATACAACATTGAATACAAAGGGTCAAAACAGCATGGGAATGCTGACGGTTTATCACGCCTACCGTTGCCAACGATAGAAGAGGCACCTACAGTAGACCCAGTAGAGATATTCCACTCTACCATAGTGGAATGTCTACCGGTGACAAATTCTGCCATTGAAAGGGAGACAAGAAATGACCCTACTCTCTCACGGGTCTACGATTTAACAGTGAAGGGATGGCCAGCACATGGCGAACCACTGTTGCCAGCATTCTCGCAAAGAAGAGAACAGCTGTCAGTGTGCCGAGGAACCTTGATGTGTGGATCCAGAGTGGTGATTCCACTCAAACTCCAGGATAAAGTGCTAAAGGAGCTTCACGAGGGGCATCTGGGTGGAGTGAAAATGAAGAACCTAGCTAGGGCGTTTGTATGGTGGCCAGGTATCGATGGAGACATCGAAGACATGACCAAGAGCTGCCTGGGATGCCAGAAGGTCCAAAATGCTCCGCCACAGGCCCCTCTACATCCATGGGAGTGGCCTTCATCTCCCTGGCAAAGGGTGCACATCGACTTTGCTGGTCCATTTATGGACTCAATGTTCTTAATCGCAGTTGATGCACACTCCAAGTGGCCGGAGGTAATAAAGATGTCCTCCACCACCACGGAAAAAACCATCACAGTATTAAGGACCATATTTGCCAGGAATGGGCTGCCGGAGCAGATATGTTCTGATAATGGACCGCAATTTGTGTCCGAAGAATTCAGAAAGTTCTTAAAGAACAATGGGGTAAAGCACTACACGTCCGCCCCATACCATCCCGCCACCAATGGATTGGCTGAAAGGTTTGTCCAGACCTTCAAGAAGGCCATCAAGGCCATGGGTAATGAAGACATAAAACTTCAGCACAAGGTGGATAACTTCTTATTTGCATATAGGAATGCAACGCATATGGTTACTAACCAAACTCCCGCCATGATGTTCTACAATAGAACCTAAGATGCCGGCTGGATTTGGTCAAGCCCAACATCCGAAGGGACGTGGAGAACCGGCAGTTTCAGGGCATGAATGAAAGGCCAACTAGGGCCTTCCAGATAGGCCAACCGGTTTTGGCCCGGGACTACCGTACCGAGAAATGGCAGCCTGGAACTATCTGCACACGATTAGGACCACTGATGTATACCGTGGACATTGGAGACAGCATAATAAGGCGCCATGCTGACCAAATCATCAAGTCATCCGAAAAGGGACAACCTACACCACCACTCTATACATCCAATGATGAAGTAGAGATACCCATATCTACCTCCGATCCGGTGATACTGGAGCCCGATGAACCCGACACTGGCCTTCAAGCCGAATCAGCCTTGCCAGAAGAACCTACTACACCACCAGAAACTACTACACCCCCGAGGCGTTATCCGGACCGAGTCAGGAAGCCTCCTGAGAGACTAACTTATAATTAATTAATACAGCAATGTATATTATTTTGCATATAACATGTAATTAATAATTACTTAAAATATGATGTACTAGTTAGCTAGAAGGGGAGGAATTGTGGTGTATGTGCCTTTAAGAGCAATTATGGTGTATGTGCCTTTAAGAGCCCCAGGTGTGCGTAATGCCGGTAATTGCCACTTGGGCTATATAAGCCTGTGTATTGTGTATATCCTTTAGAAACCCCCCCCCAGACTTGCTTAGTAAATACCTATGAACCAACTCCTGTCTTCAGTGTCTTTATCTACACACGGACACTACAGGCACGTTTGACAATTTGTACTATACACTCTGCTGCACCATTTGAAGCAGGGTGGTCCGGTGGAACTTTGGTATGTTTCACACCGTTTCTGCTCATGAACTATGTGAATTCTTTGGAATAAAATTGCGGCCCATTATTAGACACAATTTCTTCTGGGAGGCCGTATGAAGAAAACAATCTTCACAAATTGGTTAGTGCTTTGCTTGTTGTTATTATCCGCATCGAAAACACCTCTACCCACTTTGAGTGACTATCACTAGGAACAATTGCTGTCCTAGCTCAGCAAAATCTACATGTAACCTTTGCCACACTCTGGGAGGCCATCTATGGCTGTAATGGTACTGATGGTGGTTTCTTGCTCACCGATTGACATATTGTACACTGACTGACTATGCACTCTATCTCTTTATCTAAACCTGGCCACCATAAGTAACTGCGTGCAAAACTCTTGGTCAAGCACATTCCCAGGTGCTGCTCATGAAGATCTCCTAACAATTTAGACCTGAACCTATTTGGGATAACCACTCTTGCTCCCCACATGATACAATCTTTATCCACTGACAATTCATTCCTACGAACAAAGGTATATGATTACATAGCAAATGGATGGATATCTTCCTCTGATACGTGGTTTGGCCATCCATTTGCTATGTAATCATATACCGTTGACATAATTGGGTCACGTTTGGTTGCCCTACCAATCTCTTCAGCTGTGACTGGCAGCTCATCAATTTATGAGAAATAGAACACTTCTTCCTTATTGGGTGTAACTTGTGATGGGGATGGCAACCTGGACATAGCATCAGCATTACTGTGATCAGCTGACCATCTGTACTCAGTGTCATACGTATCCGCTGACAAAATCAAAGCCCATCTCTGCATTCGGGCTGCAGCTAAGGTTGGAACTGGGGACTTTGGATGCAGGATTGCTATCAGGGGCTTATGGTCAGTAGCTGTGGTAAACTTATGACCAAACAAGTATTTGTGAAACTTCTTGACCCCAAAAATCAATGACAAAGCTTCCTTTTCGATCTGCGCATAATTCCGCTCACTGGCACAGAGAGTGCGTGAAGCAAAAACAATTGGTCTCTCCTCCCCACTATCTAGTACATGAGAGATTACTGCCCCAATTCCATACGGAGAGGCATCACATGCTAGCTTGATCTCCTTAGATACATCAGAGTGAACTAACATGGTATTCTCTACTGGCTTTTACACTCTTTGAATGCTGTGTCGCATTCTTTTGACCACTTCCAAGGGACCTGTTTTCTCAACAGCTCATTCAGTTGATGTAATAAATGTAGCCAAGTTTGGGAGGAACTTTCCATAATAATTCAAAAGACCCAAAAATTATCGAAGTTCAAAGACATTCTTGGGAGTGGGTGCATTTCTGATTGCATCCAGCTTTCCCTTGGTTGGATGTAAACCATCTTTGTCTACTCTGTGCCCCAAGTACTCCACTGCGTTTTGAAACAACTCACACTTGTGAGCTGTCACTTATACTCAATGCTTCTCTAGCCGTTTGAGCACTTCATTCAATACCTCATCATGGATTTGCCTGTTTGGTGCTGAAATGAGTATGTCATCCAAATAGCACACTACCCCTTCAATCCCTTGCAAAATTTGGTTCATCACCCACTGGAAAGTGTCAGGGGCAGAAGACACTCCAAATGGTAGCCTGTTGAACTGATTTAGGCCTAGGTGAGATAGCAAAATACTGTAGATGCTGGAAATCCGAAATAACAACAGAAAATGCTGGAAAAACTCAGCAGGCCAGGCAACATCCGTGGAGAGAAAATAGAGTCAACGTTTTGGGTGAAAACCCCTTGACAAAGGGTTTGACCCGAAACGTTGACTCTATTTTCTCTCCACGGATGTTGCCTGGCCTGCTGAGTTTTTCCAGCATTTTCTGTTGTTATTTAGGCCTAGGCGAGTATTTATAGTCAAGCATGACTTGAACTCTTCATCTAACTCAAGTTGTAGGTAGGCATTTGTTAGATCTAACTTCGAAAAGATCTGGCCACCTGTCAGCGTTGTGAACAAATCTTCCACATTTGGCAACGTATTGGGTAGATTACACTCTAGAACCTGGTTTATGGTTACCTTATAATCACCACACAACGATAGACTGCAGACATGTTGCTATCAGGACATCAGAAGACCAGCCAGTAGCCTTTGTAAATAAGAAGGGTTATCACTCAATTAATGTGAAGTTCGTCTCTGATCACAAAAACAGGATAATGCAAGTTTGTGTAATGTTCCCAGGCAGCTATCGCAATGCTTTTACCCTGTGACACTCAACTATACCCCCCACCCCCCAATATTTGATCCTTCAAGGAACGTGACAAGATGGCTGCTGGGGAACAAGGGATACCCCCCCACGTGCATGGCTTAGGGCAGCTCTCTACAACCCCACAGCTATAATCAGAGCTATGGAAACACCAGGGTCATAAGTGAGCGTGCTATAGAGCTCCTCAGATAAAGGTTCAGGTGTCTCAACAGATCTGGGAGTTCCCTGCAATATGCTGCATAATATAGTGGTGTGCTGCATCCTGCACAACCTTACCTTCCAGAGAAGGATGCATTTTGAGGAGATATAGCAGCCCTCACAGATGAGGAATACCAGGGTGAAGATGAGGAAGGAACAGAAATGGAGGGCCACCTCAACGTCTTGCAGCCCGAGATGCCAGGAATGAGTTAAAAACACAGCGATTCCGGTGTCTGGCTCCTTCTCCTTCCCTGAAAACTTACACAAAGCCCCTCTGCATTAAAAGTTCTTGTTACCCCCTTTAGGTGTCCTAAGAGGAGTTTCTGGTTCTGCAAGTGCGACTATGTAAGAAGAGAGTGCTGTTAGTGATGTGCCATCAATAACTCAAAGACAAGGAGTTTAAAGGATTCAACAGAAGGCTTTTAATCACTAAGAACATTGCAGGTCTTTCCACATCGGGTTCGTCTGATAGAATGACTCATACAGCTCTTGAGACCTTTATATGACAAAAGACAGGGGCGTAGCCAATACACACAATAGGAAAAAGGGGGCGGTACACACAATACAAAGCAGGTAAAACACAGGGGCTGATGAAGGCATATATTTCATCACATTCACCCCTTCTACAGATTTAGTCTGTCCGGGGGTGTGATAGTCCTTCCTGAACGTCGCAACAGTACCTCGGGTTCCGACCGGGAGTCCGTGGTGCCCTCCTGGGCATACCCATGTGTTGGGGGTGTTGCAGGTACTTCTGGGGGTGGTGAGCCTGGGGATGGTGGAGGTTCTTCTGGGGGTGGTGGTGATGGGTCGTCGTCGCTTCCTGCCGAGGCGAGGTCCTTTATGGACACGGTGTCCTCATGCCCGTCGGCGTGCTTGACGTACACGTACTGTGGGTTTGCGTGGAGTAGGTGTACTGCCTCCACGAGGGGATCCGTTTTGTGGCCCCTCACATGCTTCCTTAATAGGACTGTCCCTGGGGTGGAGAGCCACGAGGGTAGGGACACTCCTGAGGTTGATTTGCGGGGAAAAACAAACATCTTCTCGTGAGGAGTGGCGTTAGTAGCAGTACACAGTAGCGACCTTATCGAGTGGAGTATGTCTGGGAGGACCTCTTGCCAGCGGGAGGTGGGGAGGCCTTTAGACCTTAGTGCTAAGGTGACCGCCTTCCACACTGTCGCGTTCTCCCTCTCCACTTGCCCATTACCCCGGGGGTTATAACTAGTGGTCCGACTCGTGGCTATCCCCTTCGACAGCAGGTATTGGCGCAGTTCGTCGCTCATGAACGATGCCCCCCTGTCAGTGTGGATGTAGTTAGGCATGTCGAACGTGCAAAACAGGTAGCCGAGGCACTTGATGACCGTGGCACTGGTCATGTCTGGGCAGGGGTAGGCGAATGGGAAGCGGGAGTACTCGTCCACAATGTTGAGAAAGTACACATTGCGGTCGGTGGAGGGGAGTGGTCCCTTGAAATCTAAGCTCAGGCGCTCGAATGGCCATGTAGCTTTGATCAGGTGGGCTCGGTCGGGCCTGAAAAAACGGGGCTTGCATTCCGCACAGGTGCGGCAGTCCCTGGTCATCGACCGGACCTCCTCGATGGAATAGGGTAGGTTACGGGATTTTATAAAGTGAAATAGCCGGGTGACCCCCGGGTGGCAGAGGCCATTGTGGAGGCCCTGTAGCCTGTCCCCCTGGATGCTGGCACACATCCCTCGTGATAGGGCGTCGGGGGATTCGTTGAGGGCCCCTGGCCTATATATTATGTCGTACTCAAACGTGGAGAGTTTGATCCGCCACCTGAGAATTTTGTCGTTCTTGATCTTCCCCCTCTGTTTGTTGTTAAACATGAAGGCTACCGACCGCTGGTCGGTAAGCAGTGTGAAGCGTTTGCCGGCTAGGTAGTGCCTCCAGTGCCGCACTGCCTCCACTATGGCCTGGGCCTCCTTCTCTACCGAGGAGTGCCTGATCTCTGGCCCTTGGAGGGTTCTTGAGAAAAAGGCTACGGGCCGCCCATCCTGGTTGAGGGTGGCTGCTAAAGCGAAGTCGGACGCATCGCTTTCGACCTGGAAAGGGATGTTTTCATCCACTGCCTGCAGCGCGGCCTTCTCAATGTCGTGTTTAATCCTGTTGAAGGCGGCGTGGGCCTCGGCCGTGAGCGGGAAGGACGTTGATTTCAGGAGGGGACGGGCCTTGCCGGAATAATTGGGGACCCATTGGGCGTAATAGGAGAAGAACCCCAGGCACCTTTTCAGGGCCTTGGGAGTGTTTGGTAGGGGTAGCTCCCATAGGGGGCGCAATCGGTCGGGGTCCGGACCGATTTCCCCATTTTCCACCACGCAGCCCAGGATACAGAGGCGCGTGGTGCTAAAGACACACTTATCCTCGTTGTAGGTGAGATTGAGTCTGAGGGCGGTTTTCAGAAATCTTGTGAGGTTCGAGTCGTGGTCTTGCTGGTCGTGGCCGCAGATGGTGACGTTATCTAGGTATGGGTAGGTGGCTGTTAACTGGTTCTCATCGACCATGCGGTCCAGCTCCCGCTGGAAGACCGAGACCCCATTCGTTACCCCAAAGGGGACTCTGAGGAAGTGGTAGAGGCGTCCGTTCACCTCGAAGGCGGTGTATGGACGGTCCTCCGGCCTAATGGGGAGCTGGTGGTATGCCGATTTTAGGCCGATGGTGGAAAACACCCGGTATTGCGCAATTTGGTTAACCATATCCACTATGCGGGGCAGAGGGTAGGCGTCTAGCTGGGTGTATAGATTAACCGTCTGGCTATAATCTATCACCATCCGCTTCTTTTCGCTACCCTTAACTACTACTACCTGGGCGCGCCACGGGCTGGTACTGCATTCGATGATACCCTCCCGCTTGAGTCTTTCTACTTCCGACGCAATGAACCGTCTATCCTCCCAGCTGTACCGCCTACTCTTGGTCGCTATGGGTCGACAGTTGGGTGCGAGGTCGGCGAACAGAGAGGGCGGCTTGACCTTCAGGGTAGCCAGACCGCACACTGTGAGGGGCGGCTGGGACCCACCGTAGGTAAGCGTGATACTTTGGTGGTGGCACTGGAAGTCCAGACCCAAGATCACGCTCACACAGAGATCTGGCATTATCAATAGTTTAAAATCTCTGTAATCAGTGCCTTTTACCGACAACATAACCGCGCCGAAACCTGTAATTTTTGAGGTATGAGTCTTATCAGCCATGGCGATTTTGCCCTGTGTGGGGACTATCGTTAGTGAAAGTCGTTTTACCAGGCTAGGATGAATAAAGCTTTCGGTGCTCCCGCAGTCAATCAAGCATTTAACCTTGTTCCTGTTTACCTCTACGTCCATCATCGATTTAGACAACGGATGCGGCCTGGATTGATCCACTGTGATCGAGGCCACCAGTGGGTCCTGGAGGTCCGTGTAGTCGGGGCAAGATGGTGGACTCCATGAGGGTGGACAAGATGGCATCCAAGATGGCCGCCCCCACGGCGCGCACGCGGCGGTGGTGGAGTTGGAGGCGGGGTTCCCTCTGCAGACTTTGCTGAAATGTCCTTTCTTCCTGCATTTAAAACAGGTGGTGCCCTTCGCTGGGCACAGATGCCTGGAGTGTTTGTCCTGGCCGCAGAAGTAGCATTTCGGGCCCCGATGCATCGCGGCAGTAGTGGGGCTCCTGGGTGGGGGCTGGGGCTCCGATGGTGCTGGGCTGGCCTGAGACCTGGGAGGTGAAGATGGCTTCCAAGATGGCGGCCTCCACGGCGCGCACGAGGCGGAGTGGGCCGCGTGGCCTGAGGAACAGGATTCAGAGTTCCTCTGGGCCATATCCAGCGATCGCGCTATACCCATAGCCTGTTTTAAGTCCAGTCCCTCCTTTTCAAACAGTTTCTGCCGAATGTAATTTGAACTGAGGCCCGCAATAAAGGAGTCTCGGATCAGCTCCTCCGTGTACACGATGGCAGACACGGCCTTACAGTTACAGTCTCTGCCCAGTACTTTTAGGCTTAGCATGAAGTCCTCTAGTGACTCACCATGCCGCTGCGTGCGAGTGGTCAGAAGATGCCTGGCGTACACCTCGTTTATTGGCCGCACGTAGTGGGCCTTCAGAATGGTGCAGGCATCCCCGTAGCTGGTGGCATCTTGGATGAGAGGGGAGACCCGATGGCTCACCCAGTTTTGCAGGATTCCCAGTTTCACGTCTCCGGTGGCGGTTGCGGCTGCTATGGCGGTGGATGAGTTTGCGATGAAAAATTCGAAGCATTGGAACCAGTGTCCGAACTGTGTGGCTGCGTCTGAGGCATGGGGGTCCAGATCCAAGCGCTCTGGTTTCAGGAGTCGATCCATCTTGGTGTTTTAGTGATTAAAATTGATGTGCCATCAATAACTCAAAGACAAGGGCCTAGAAATTCAGTTGCCTTAGCGCCGCTTTTGAGGCGCTAGAGGGACTAGCGCCAGAGTTATGGCCAGTTTAAAAATTCCCTGGGGCCCTAAATCGGCGTTGCACCGGTAGCGCTGCGCCGGCACCGATGACGTCATCGGTGTGCGCAGCGTCCCGGTTGCCGTGGTAACCCGCCCGAACTCCGAAATTGAGTTGCGGCCGCCTCGCCCGTGGCAGCCGCAAGCAACGTTCTGTCAGAGGTGCCTTACTGCAGTTTGCGCCGGCGCATTAAAGGCCCCGCGGCGGCCGGCCACTTTCCCGCCGGCCGCCTGCCCGCAGCTCCCTCCCCGGACTTCTCCCCCCCCCCCCCCGGAACAGATGCAAGCCCGGCACTTGTCCGAGGTGCCGGGCTCATTTTTAAGCTGATTTGCGCGGGCCGCGGCCGGGTGCAGGCAGCTCCTCCTTAACGGGAGGAGGAGGCCTGCACGTCCCCAGCCTGCCGCACCGCATCGGGTGCCGCAGCGCCGGAATTGCGGCGCGAAACGGCAGTTAGCGCCGATGTACCGCCGCAAAGACCCTTCAGTAGCGCCGGCAGCCGTTTGGGCGCGGCACTACTGAATTTTTGGCGCGCGCAGGGGGACTTAGCGCCGGCACTAACTTCCGGCGCTAAAGCCCTGGCTACGCCAGAACCCAATTTCTAGGCCAAGGAGTTTAAAGGATTCAACAGAAGGCTTTTAATCACTAAGAACATTGCAGGTCTTTCCACATCGGGTTCGTCTGATAGAATGACTCATACAGCTCTTGAGACCTTTATATGACAAAAGACAGGGGCGTAGCCAATACACACAATAGGAAAAAGGGGGCAGTACACACAATACAAAGCAGGTAAAACACAGGGGCTGATGAAGGCATATATTTCATCACAGTTAGTACCTGGTAAGAAGACAGCAAAGGAAGAGGTGAGTGTGTTTGGAATGAGAAAGAGAGGTGGTCCAGTATGTCCCTGTGATTAGTGGCGAAGGATGTGATGGGGCGGGGGAGGGAATTGTTGAGAGAGCTGGAGCAGGGGGTGAAAGGAATGTTGCCAGGTGAGGGCATCCTGGAAATATCTGGGCTGAATCTTAGCCACCTATCTACTCAATGGAGGAGTGTATAGGAAAAGGCAGTGACATAGTTTTACGTGTACCATTTTAGACATAAATTATGCATTTTGAATCTTTGAACGGTGAGTTATAATAAGACACCCACTAGGTGATGGAATTTTGAAAATGTAACGTTGAATCCGGGTTAGGTTCAATTTTAATAATTTAGAACAAAACAACCTTTCTCCTCAGGAAAGCTGATTTCATATTATCAGATAGAAACAGTTTTGAGAATAAAAACAATGCAAAGGGTATATTAAAGGCATCAAATTGATTAAATTAAGAATACAGCTTTAGAGGTTAATTTAATCACAGGCATTTTGTGCCATCCCTCATTAAATCAACTGACCAATTGTATGCATGGGTTGACTAACATTCCCACCACTATATGTAATCCCTCCTTTCAGCACAGCAATTCAGCCAAACAATTGAAAACTCAGACTGGCAGATTGTATACACACGTTTCTACAGCAACCTCGGATATTGTTAAAATAAAACAGTCGACATTCCAGTACAAAACAAAATACATTTATGACATTGTTTCTCCAACTATTCTCTACTTTTATTCATTACATCTAACTATTTGTGTTTCCTGTAAACAAGATAAATCCATGGGGAAATACAAATATATAAATGGCTTACAAGGCTTTCAGTAGGTCTACACAGTAAATAAGATAATATTCAATGGAAAATATGCTGGATATTTTAGGCAGAATAATATTAGACGAGTGGATTTTACATAATTATCATTCACTTAACTCTGAACATACACAAAGTCCTTTGCAATGAAGAACACACTACTCTGGTTCTTTATTTTAAACTGCTGTCTCTTTCCTTGGTTTGAGATAAAATGCAATGTGCTGGAAATGTGTATATTAGTTTGTACGTGTTATTTGTACAAACGTTTTCATGATTCAGTACATTACCGGGGCAGTAAAATTAATTAAATGGCAAAAAAGCCTTCATGTTAATCATGGATGCAAATGGCTTTGCAACACTCGAGAGAGCAGGTTTGCTGCTTTTAATCATTTCTAGAACATTCTCTGTTTTCAGCTATGAATGGTTTACAGAGAAGTTGTACAATTCATCCTGGATTATCTGTAAACACTTTTTTGTCATTTACAATACAGTAACAGTTTTAGGGACAGTTTTAGTTTGACCTATGTAATGTTAGCCTAGTCCAATCATCAAAAACACAAACTGTACCATCGGGACAACTGTGTTCCTGGCTCTAATCTACTGCCAACACACTTGGCTCTTTTTAACCACTTTCCAGAATATTGGAGAAGTTAGAGTAATTCTCATCCAGGTGAGTGAACTTTGTTAACACGTAAGTTAGAAAAATGAAAAACTTGGAAGTAGCTTGTATTTGTATTTACAGTTTAAAATACAATCTTTCATACTTGTTGTATCCTACTGCACAGCATTTATTAATTGACAAATAATGGAATTGGCTGTGTACAGGCCATTCAAGTAAAACTTGCAGTATTGTTGTGAGCTAAAGTATACACTACACTAGTCGCCTTTCAGCAGGCTCCATGTGATGATAATATTTTGTGACTTTAAAGCTATTGATACTAACTATCCAAGCATTAGTAAATGTCATTTCCAATACACTGTAATAGCGTAACATTTATCTTTTGTAATGCATTTCAGCAATATACCAAAATGTATTCTTAATTATTTGCAAAGTATTTTCTTTAATTACTTCTGTAACTTTTGTTTCATGTTATAATGCTGTTGGCTGCCGTGTTTCCCTACATTACAACAGTGACTACACTTCAAAAGTACTTCATTGGCTGTAAAGCACTTTGGGACATCCTGAAGTCGTGAAAGGTGCTATATAAATGCAAGTTCTTTTTCTTTTTTTCATTTTTGGTATGGTCATATCGGTGGCATTAGGTCGGTTCTAATATTTTTATAAGGGGCTGTTTAGGTTCTTAAGGTTGTACTATCAGTTTTAATCATTTAAATATTGATTCCCTCCACCCCCTTTTTAATTATTTGTTTGCCCAACCTGCCTTTCCCAACTGATTGTGGGTAGGTAACCTGCAGGCACGGATCTGCCAAATTCTGCTCTTGGACGTGCAATTGCAACATGTCGAACGATGGCCTGGATGCCTTACTGCACCTCACCTCCATTCTGCACTATCTTCTATAATAACAGCAGAAAATGCTGGAAACACTCAGCAGGCCAGGCAGCATCCATGGAAAGAGAAACAGAGTTAACATGTCAGGTCTGTGACCCTTCGTCAGAACTGGAAAAAGTTAGAGAAGTAACAGGTTTTAAGCAGGTGTAGAGGCAGGGAAAGGGGCGGGGGGGGGGGAAGAGAGGGGAGGAAGGAACTAAAGGCATAGTCTATGCTAGGATTGAAGGCATGAGAGATTAAATTATGCAAATGGAGATGGCAGAATCGTCAACAGCTGCTGCCTGAAAAAATGGGGGGGGGGGGGTTATAGTCTGACATTGTTGAACTCAATGTTGAGTCCAGAAGGCTGTAAAGTGCCTAATCGAAAGTGGGAATGGAGCGGTGAATTAAAATGACAGGCGACCGGAAGCTCGGGGTCACCCTTACGGACTGAGCGGAGGCGTTCTGCAAAGCGGTCACCCAATCTGCGCTTGGTCTCCCCAAACTATCTTCCAGATGGCTTGACTGGGATTGGGGACTTCCTATATGTGGAATCCAAAGGAATATACCAAATAAAAAGAAGATGGAAATCTTAAATGAAAACAGAAAATACTGAAAATCAACAGCAGGTAGTTCAAAATCTGGAAACAGAAAAGACAGGTTAATGTTTCAGCAAAGGGTCCATACTTAAAATGTCAATCTGTCTTTTCTCTTTTCTGATGTTGATGGACTTACTGTGTATTTAAGAATTTCCTGTTTTAATTCCCATTAATAAACCTATGTATTCGCTACATTTTCATATAAGAGGAATATTTGGAGAACTGGTGTTCTAAGTACAATTGAAATAAAAACAGAAAATGCTGGAGATACTCAGCAGGTCAGGCAGCATCTGTGAAGAGAGAAACAGAGTTAACGTTTCAGGTCGATGACCCTTCGTCAGAACTGGAAAAAAGCAGGAAATGGAACAGATGTTTAAGCAAGTGTAGGGGCTGGGAAAGGGGATGAAAGAACAAAAGGGAAGGTCTGTGACAGGATAGAAGGCAGGAGCGGTTAAGAGACATTAAGAGATATTCAAGGCGAGCGGAGATGGTAATGGGACAGGTTAAGAAACAAAGGATGGCTCTAGATGAAGTGTAAAATGCGCTGGCAGAATGAAAGACAGCTGCCATGTGGGGGAGAAGAAAAAAAGACACAGACAAAAAGAGTGGATAAAAAATATATATATGATAGGGGCCGAGGTTATGATCTGAAATTGTTGAACTCTATGTAGAGTACCTAATCGGAAGATGAGGTGCTGTTTCTCGAGCTTACGCTGAGCTTCAGTGGAACAATGCAAGAGGCCGAGGACAGTGAGGTCTGAGTGGGAGTGGTGCGGTGAATTAAAGTGACCGGCGATCGGAAGCTCAGGGTCCCCCTTACGGACTGAACGGAGGTGTTCCGCAAAGCAGTCACCCAATCTGCATTTGGTCTCCCCAATGTAGAGAAGACCGCATCGTGAGCAGCGAATACAGTATACTAAATTGCAAGAAGTACAAGTAAATCGCTGTTTCACCTGGAAGGGGTGTTTGGGGCCCTGTACAGTGGGAAGGGGGGCGGTATAGGGGCATGTGTTGCATCTCCTGCGCTTGCACGGGAAGGTGCCGGGCGAAGGGGAAGTGGTGTTGGGGGTGATAGAGTGGAGGACCAGGGTGTCGCGGAGGGAGCGGTCCCTTCGGAATGCTGAAAGGGGAAGTGAGGGGAAGGTGTGTTTGGTGGTGGGATCACGTTGGAGGTGGTGGAAATGGCAGAGGATGATCCGTTGAATGTGGAGGCTGGTGGGGTGAAAGGTGAGGACAAGGGAAACACTATCGTGGTTCCGGGAGGGAGGGGCAGGGGTGAGGGCAGAAGTGCGGGAGATAGAACGGACATGGTCAAGGGCCGTGTCAACCACAGTAGAGGGGAATCCTCGGTTGAGGAAAAAGGAAGACATGTCGGAAGCACTGGTATAGAAGGTGGCATTGTCAAAGCAGATGCGGCGGAGACGGAGAAACTGGGAGAATGGAATAGAGCCTTTACAGGAAGCGGGGTGGGAGGAAGTGTAGTCCAGGTAGCTGTGGGAGTCACCGTTCCAGGTGAAACAGCGATTTACTTGTACTTCTTGTAATTTAGTATACTGTATTCGCTGCTCACGATGCGGTCTCCTCTACATTTTAGAGACCAAACGCAGATTGGGTGACCGCTTTGCGGAACACCTCCGCTCAGTCCGTAAGTGGGACCCCGAGCTTCCGGTCGCCTGTCACTTTAATTCTCCGCTCCCACTCAGACCTCACTGTCCTCGGCCTCTTGCATTGTTCCACTGAAGCTCAGCGTAAGCTCGAGGAACAGCACCTCATCTTTCGATTAGGCACTTTACAGCCTTCTGGACTCAACATAGAGTTCAACAATTTCAGATCATAACCTCGGCCCCTATCATATATATATATATTTTTATCCACACTTTTTGTCTGTGTCTTATTTCTTCTCCCCCACATGGCAGCTGTCTTTCATTCTGCCAGCGCAATTTACACTTCATCTAGAGCCATCCTTTGTTTCTTAACCTGTCCCATTACCATCTCCTTTTGCCTTGAATATCTCTTAATGTCTCTTAACCTCTTCCGCCTTCTATCCTATCACAGGCCTTCCCTTTTGTTCTTTCATCCCCTCCCCCCTTTCCCAGCCCCTACACTTGCTTAAAAATCTGTTCCATTTCCTGCTTTTTTCCAGTTCTGACGAAAGGTCATCGACCTGAAACGTTAACTCTGTTTCTCTCTTCACAGATGCTACCTGACCTGCTGAGTATCTCTAGCATTTTCTGTTTTTATTTCAGATTGCCAGCATCTGCATTATTTTCTTTTTGGTCTAAGTACTGTACAACTGTTAGGTTTCAGTGTTCAAGGTTTATTTTTCTTGGCACCTCATCACAGGAACCCATTGTAAATTGTACAAAAGTCAGGTAGTGTTAATCAATAATATTATGCATGTGTCAGTTGTAGTCACATATTTATTTGGGGTATAAAAACATTGAAATGTATAAAAATAAATCTATGGAGATAGTGTTCATGAGAAAGCATCAATTTATATGGATGTACCTTACTGAATAAATACAATTTGGAATACTCCAACCAGTCAAGTTAAAATGTATTATAATTTCTGCTTTATCTGTTATTTTTGAATCTGCCATTATATGATGCAAGCTGGTTTGGTATCACTGGATTGATATTACATTTCATGGGCGTCACAAACCATCTGGGCAACATACCAGATTCAGATTCAGATTAGATTTATTTGCCATATGTAACAAGTACAATGGAATGCTTGTTCCCCGTAGGGACACGTCAGCTATACATACAGCGCCGCGTTCAGAGTCAATACAATGGCTTCCTGTGGCAGTGGGAGCATGATGTCCCTCAGCCGCTCCGTCCTCCTCTTCACCGCGGCCGCCTCCTCACTGTTGCTGGCTCCACGTGTGGTGGCCTGCTTCTCCCGCTCTGGCCGCCATGCCCGGCTCCCCTCCTCCCATCCGGACTGCGAGTTACCCGAAATGGAGCTGCCGGCCGACGTGCTGCAGTGTGTCGTGAGTCTGCTGCTGCTGCTCATTGCGCTGCGCTCCTCTGCCCGACTCACCAAACACATCGTCGGGATGTTTTTACTCCGGTCTGTTTTGTATAGGTTTGCCCAATCCCCGCCAACAGCAACTGTAGATGCCCCATAAGAAGAAGGTGCTAGTAATAAAATAAATGGACAGTCTCTCCATACTAAAAGCAATATCCATATATGGTGTAAAAACAGGAAATGCTGGAAACATTCAGCAGGTCAGGCAGCATCTTTTTCGGCATCTATGGCCTTGCTGCCGGCCCCCTCTTGGATCCTTCGATCTTGACTGTGACTTAGCACGGGGCAGCTAAAACAGTACAGGTAAAACTGCAGTATGGGATTATGCTGGGTAATGCTTTGTGTCTAGGCAAGCAAATACATACACATATTGCCTTGACTTTAAAAAGAATTATGGTGAAGCAAAATGATTGTGCTATAATGGAAATACTGACATTATTCATCACCTTACTTGTGTGAATGGCATTCTCTAAAGGCATCTGATAGCATTATTCATGCAATGTGTGAACTCAATTGGAAATACCACACAACTTCATTCCTTGTGTGTTTTGCAGTCATTTCTACCTCCATGGCACCAAGCCATTAACTATGGGGCATTTTTTTACCCCTTCAAATTTTTGATTATTTGTATTACTTAAAGCTCAAATATCCATGACACATATTATTCTTGGGTTAACGTAGTTACTAACTTAAAAGAGAACCTTGTCAAAGGAAACAGTTATCTCAAGTCACTTAGATAATATTAGGTAAAGTTAATATTATACCACATTTGTCTGATGTCAATATAATCTGCTTTCTTTTCTACAGATAAAAAAATGGGTGATTGGTCATTACTTGGCCGTCTCCTAAATGAAGTTCAGAACCATTCCACGGTGATTGGGAAGATCTGGTTGACAATGTTGCTGATTTTTCGTATTCTGCTGGTCACATTAGTGGGTGATGCAGTATATAGTGATGAGCAGTCCAAATTCACCTGTAACACCCGCCAGCCAGGGTGTAAAAATGTTTGCTACAACACCTTTGCACCTATCTCTCACCTGAGATTCTGGGTTTTCCAAATTGTTTTGGTTTCGACACCATCCATTTTCTACATAGTGTATGTCCTGCACAAAATAGCAAATGATGAAAAACATGAAATGCAAAAAGCACATAAGTTGGAATTATCAAACAATCCTAGAACTAGTGGACACCTCCCAGAAGATGAAACCTTGAGTCAAAGATCTGATGTCAGCAACTCACAGGGAAGTGAATTTGATCTAAGAGATGGAGAATATGAAGTAGAGTACATTAAAAGTAATAAAAGCAGTGACCCAATCTATCTATCAAACAAGATTTTAACTGTATATGTTATACATGTAATGCTGAGAGCAGTTATGGAGGTAACATTTTTGCTGGGACAGTACTACCTGTATGGATTTAATGTTTCTTGTTTGTTTGTCTGTTGGACCTATCCATGTCCAACCAAAACGGACTGCTTCGTATCCAGAGCAACAGAAAAGACCATCTTTTTGAACTTTATGTTTTGTATCAGTCTCGCATGCTTCTTGCTGAACATAGTTGAGCTCCATTATTTGGGCTGGGTCTACATTGCACGTGTGTTATGTACGACCTGCTCACCCTGCTGCAAGAAGAAGAAACAAAGGGAAGCAGTGCGTCGGTATTCACAGCAAAACCCTCTTCTATTGGCACTGAAAGATTCATTCTGTGACAATTTAATGTTGAAGTCATCCGCAGGATCATTGCAGCAGAGACCAGGCTACCTCCCAAGTCAAGCAGCAATTTCATTTGAATCTGAACCAGTAGAAACCACAAAAAAGAATCTTGATGAAAAGGAATGCGGCAAGCTGCAAAGTGGAAATCTAAATAAGCCTGGAAAAAGCAAGAAGGTTTGGCTTTAGAAAAGTAAGAGGGGGTTTGTAACAGATTTAGTTACATTCTGAATATAATGTTCACAGGTTCTTTAAATTCAAAACAGTAACAGAAAGTTTGCTAGTAAACTTAACACCTTGCGGGAATTTTCACATGAAAGAATGGGTGGGTTGGAGGCATGGGGCGGGAAGTTAAAGTTTCAAACCCGCCCACTTTCACCTTTTACTCAGGCGGGACAGGGGATGGGGCAGCCAACCCACTGCCAGGAGGCGGGTTGGCATTTTAAATATTATAATGAGGCCTGAAGCCTCTGCTTTAACCTGCTGCACAGGTTTAACTGCAGGCGGCCGGGGATCCCGAGGCTCGGGATTCCCGGTAGCTGCAGCGAGGCAAGCACAGCCTTCGGGAGCAATCCTTGTGGGCCTGGAGGGGCAGGAGTGCTTCCTCCCGACCCCCACAAGCTCACCCACCAGCAGCCTGCCCACCACACTCCGAGGCCAGGGATTGGACCCCCCTGGGGATTGCAAATCAGCCTTGGGGTCGGTGATGTGACCCCCCCCCGCCCCCGGGCTTGGAAACACCCACCCCGCATCTACCTGTTCCTGCGGCGTCCCTGGCCAGCGTTCCCCGCCTGACTGGAAGCCAGCCTATCAATCAGGCTGGTTTCTGGGTGGGGAACATGCCCATTATGTCGCATGCACGCTGTGGAGTTAGATCTTTACAGCGTGCGGGAAAACCTAGAACTCCAAGTTCCCCCCGTCCTACTCCGGGTGGGTAGGAAACGACAAAATCCAGCTCTTTGTCACTGCACGCTGTGGAGTTAGATCTTTACAGCGTGCGGGAAAACCTAGAACTCCAAGTTCCCCCCGTCCTACTCCGGGTGGGTAGGAAACGACAAAATCCAGCTCTTTGTCACTGAAAAGTAGAAAACAGTAGCTAAATTGAATACTAAGCCTGGTTTGATGCAGGAATACCCCTTTATTGTGTTGCAATAAGGCAGTTCAGCAAATCAGAAATTATTAAATTATTCTCATTTGAAACTGTAATGGAGAGAACACACTTCTGAAAAGTAAATGAAATTCTCATTCTTTGTTACATTCTCACTTGTCTCTGGGACATAACAACCAGCAATGCCCTCAAAGACCTAAATAGCCACTTTGGCAGAATTTTCTGACCAGGAAAGTTCTAACTCAAGACTTTCAACCTACTCAGAAGTTGTAAGATTTATCATTTCCCATTGTAAATACTCAGTATGGATACAGCTAGGAATCTTTTCTCCACATCAATCCTTGGACGTGGATAAAATGCCCTTTTATGACCCTATCACTCAACAGTACCTGACTCCAACAAACTATCTGCAATGGTGAAATACCATCCAATAGTACCCCTAACAAGTAAAGGTGATAGTTGGTTTATCTCACCATTAAAATGCTCCAGGACACACTTTCCTTCCCTAACTGCACTGTAACCCTAATTACAATTTTCCTTCTCTGTTTTAAATTCTAGACCAGGCATTTGACTTACTAAGCAAATAGCCAGTTCATAGAGAAATCTAAATTATTTTTCAAAGCTTGACTGTATTTAACACAGCACCAACTACATATGTATCAAATTTACTATGACAACCAATAAACATATTCCATTCAGAGTTTAACTGGACAGATTAAGGGGTGGTCTCATTGAAGTGTTTAAGATGATTAAAGGATTTGATATGGTAAAAAGAGATAAATTATTTCCTCTGGTGCAGAGAGCCCAGATCAAGGGGCATAACCTTAAAATTAGAGCTAGGCCGTTCAAGGGTGATGTCATGAAGCATTTCTTCACACAAAGGGTAGTGGATATCTGTAACTCTCTCCCCCCCAAAAAGCTGTTGAGACTAGGTCAATTGAAAAAATCAAAACTGAGATTGATAGCTTTTTGTTAGGCAAGTGTATTAAATAACCAAGACAGGTAGATGAAGTTAAGATGCAGATCAGCCATAAATGAATGGCGGAACAGGCTCGAGGGGCTGAATTGACCTACTCCTGTTCCTGTGTTCCTATGTCATATCCGGACTTGGTTTTGGGGTGACAAATTAGAGCAATTTCTTTGTGTCACAGAAAATCTTTAAAAACAACCAGTTAAAGTTTCGGCTGGTGTATTGTGTTAGCACGCTATTCTTTTGCCGTAGGGGCCTATGCTTCAATCCAGCCATTGCTGGTAAGGGTCCATCTGAAATTAGTTTTGGGCAGTCTTAACCTACTTTCACATCATGTGAATCTACAGTACAAGCTTGATTATACTTTGGCACTAAATTCGCAGTCTTGCTCAGGCAGAACACAAAAATGGTACGTGTGAGAAATTAGAACATTTATAATAATGTAGTGAAGAGTAGTCTTTTGAGGTGAGGATGAGGAATATGAATATGAATATGCTTTACTCTACAATTAGTCTTAGCTATACCTGAACTAGGAGTTTTTTTTATGCTGACAGTTGGCACCGAAAGTTTAAAAAAAATGGTTCCACTCTCGAGCCCTGACTTCCCTCACTTTGTTATAAAGAAAAAGAACAACCAAAATATTAATCACAAGATAATAATGACAATTAAAAGCACCAATAAGAAATTTAAGCATCTGCGAATCAATCTGAGGTTCAACTGTAGATTTTCAAAACTGAAAATGAATTGGAAGAAAACATATCAATATAAGCTAGAAAGAAATTAAAGTTACTAGTAACATCTGATACATTTCTCAACTCATTTCTTAGTATATAGGATTAAAAATCTTCTATCATCATGTGTATTAATTTCCCACCCAAGGTACTGAAGAGTTCTGTCTAACAATTTCCAGTAAGAAGAAAGGACGTGCATTTATATAGCACTTTTCATGACCACAGGGCATCCCAAAATGCTTTCCAGCCAATGAAGTACTTTGGCAGCATCAATGTTGCAATGTAGGAAGCGTGGTAGCCAATTTGCACACAGCAGGGTCCTGCAAACAGCAGTGAGGTAAATGACAAATGTTTTTTAGTTGTTGTTTGATGGATAAATGTTGGCCAGGAAACCAGGAGCATTCCCCCTGCTCTTCTTTGAATATTGCCATGGGATCTTTCACGTCCACCTGAGAGGGCAGACAGAGTTCCTGGTTTAACATCTCATCTCCATCTTAGATTATGTGCTCAAGTCTTTAGAGTGGGTCTTGAACCCATGACCTTCTGACTCAGAGGCAACAGTGCTACCACTGAGCCAAAGCCGACATCTAAGAAAGGGATTGCCTTGTTATTCTTTGGGGCTGCATCAAAAGCATTACTTTTAATAATGATCAGACTTTTCCTATAGATTATTCAAGTTTTCCCTTTGTACTTTTCCTGTATTTTCTTGGTAATATTTCTTCACATGTACTTTTGGATGGGAATACAGCAAGGAATAATTGAACTACATACTAGTGTATTAAGAAATACTGGGGCTTAAAACAGTTAAATTATGAGGACAGGTTGTATAAACTTGGCTATTATTCCCTTGAGTTTGGAAGGTTGAGAGGTGATTTAACTGAAGTGTTTAAAATGATAAAGGGATTTGATAGGATACATAAAGAGAAACTATTTCCTCTGGTGGGGGAATCCAGAAGAAGCAGGCACAACTTTAAATTAGAGCTAGACCATTCAAGAGTGACATTTTTCACACACAGGGTGTGGAAATTTGGAACTCTCTCCACAAAAGGCTGTGGATGCGGAGTCAATTGAATTTTTCAAGACTGAGATTGACAGATTAGGTAAGGGTATCAAGGGATGTGGATCAAAGGTGGGTAAATGGAGTTGAAGTGCAGATCAGCCATGATCTAATAGAATGACTGGAGGGGCTGAATGGCACACTCCTGCTCTTATGCTCCTTAGATATTTCAGTGCGAATCTCCACAGACAGATGAGTGAGTTTTCATACCAATACAATACTGTAAAGTGTGTTTACACTGAGATGTTTGTTTATTAGTTAGTCTAGACTTTATTTGCTCCAGTCTGAACATGCCAGTTTAAATAGATCGTGGCTGTAATGTGCACATACTGGTGCATGTTGAGAGTAATGTAGAGTCAGCAGATTCAAATATCCGATATCAACTTCAAAACACATTGGGAGCTGGGGGCAGTGGAGGGGGTCCGATAATGCGTGGGAAACCTGGAAGTAATTTCAGCGCGCCTGTCTGTGGCATTTTAACACAGGCACCTTATTGTAATTTTACTTCCGGGTTTGCCATCGAATTTCTGGCAGCGGGCGTGGTGTGGACCTGCATGACTCGATCTCAAGTATTTAAAGGGCCAATCCAAAAATGGAATTTGGAGGAGTTGGGAGTTTTGGCACAGAGACAGTAGTTGCAGAATATGGACTCTGGATGCTCAAAGGTTGCTTCCTGCTTTAATGATGCCTCCCTTGATGTACTGCTGGGGGCAGTGAGGCGTTGGAGATAGCAATGGGAGGAAGAAACCTGCTGCTGCTACAAAGAAGGTGTGGCTGGAAGTGTCCCAGGAGGTCAGCAGCAGTAGCATTGTGTCACGCTCCAATCTTCAGTGCAGGAAGCGCTTTAATGACTTAACCAGGTCAAGAAAGGTGAGTACAGTTGCACATTCACCTACATCCTGTTGTGCGCATCACCCCCTCGCTCTGCCTTGACAAGCTAACTCCATCACATCACTCCTCACACCCACCTACCTTGCAAGCTCAACCATCCTTCACTTTCTATGCACTTCCTCACATCCCTATCTATCCTTCCACCGCTGCCACTCACCCTGGTCCTTATGCAATTTAATGCCAATCTCTGATAGTCACCTTCACCAAATGCACTACCATTACACATGGTATCACAGTCAATCATAGGTCTCTGCTTTCCCCCATTGTGGAAGAGAGTGCAAATCACAAGGGAGTAGGAGAGAACCGAAGGTGGTACTCCACATATCTCACAGTTGAAAACTGCAGAGGAGGAAGCGCTGGAGATCAGTGGCGTCTCAATGTCTCTGGCCATCGGAGATGGGGACCTCCCAGCTACCTTGTGACAGAATTAAATATCATCGACCCACATGTCATACAACACTCAGTCATGTGACTTGATTTCAGCAGTGAGTGAAATATGATCATCTAATGATGTTGCAACATTCTTACTTAACCAGTACTAATCCATATCTTTTCTCTCCGCCAGGGCCTTCATGCATGCAGCAGTCGGTAGACATTGCGGACGAAGAATCCTCAGAGGAGCTGATTCCTCCTGAAAATGTAGAGTTACAGAACTCATGACTGGAGAACAGCTAACGTAGTACCATTATTCAAGAAGGGTAGCAGGGATAAACCAGGGAATTACAGGCCAGTGAGTCTAACATCTGTGGTGGGGAAATTATTGGAAAAAATTCTGAGGGACAAAATTAATCTCCACTTGGAGAGGCAAGGATTAATCGGGGATAGTCAGCATGGCTTTGTCAAGGGTAAATCATGTCTAACAAATCTGATCGAATTTTTCGAGGGGGTGACTTGTGGGGTGGATGAGGGAAATGCTGTGGATGTGGTTTACATGGACTTCAGTAAAGCTTTTGACAAAGTCCCGCATAGGAGACTGGTCAAGAAGGTAAGAGCCCATGGGATCCAGGGTGCCTTGGCGCGTTGGATCCTAAACTGGCTGAGTGGCAGGAGGCAGAGGGTGATGGTCGAAGGTTGCTTTTGTGACTGGAAGCCTGTGTCCAGTGGGGTATCTCAGGGATCGGTGCTGGGTCCCTTATTGTTTGTGATCTACATAAATGATTTGGATGAGAATGTAAAAAGTATGATCAGTAAGTTCGCAGATGACACGAAACTTGGTGGGGTGGTAAATTGCGAGGAGGAAAGCCTCCGGCTACAGGACGATATAAACGGGTTGGTCAGATGGGCGGAAAAGTGGCAAATGGAATTTAACCCTGAAAAGTGCGAGGTGATGCATTTTGGACGGACAAATAAGGCAAGGGAATACACAATGAGTGGTAGGACCCTAGGAAGTACAGAGGGTCAGAGGGACCTTGGTGTACATGTACATAGATCCCTGAAGGCAGCGGAGCAGGTAGATAAGGTGGTTAAAAAGGCATATGGGATACTTGCCTTCATTAGCCGAGGCATAGAATATAAGAGCAGGGAGGTTATGATGGAGCTGTACAAAATGCTAGTGAGGCCACAGCTGGAGTACTGTGTGCAGTTCTGGTCGCCTCACTATAGGAAGGATGTGATTGCTTTGGAGAGGGTGCAGAGTAGATTCACCAGGATGTTACCTGGGATGGAGCGCCTCAGCTATGAAGAGAGGCTGGACAGGCTGGAGTTGTTTTCCTTGGAGCAGAGAAGGCTGAGGGGGGACCTGATTGAGGTGTACAAAATAATGAGGGGCATAGATAGGGTAGATAAAGAGGAACTTTTCCTCTTAGTGGGGGGGTCAATAACAAGGGGGCATAGATTCAGGGTAAGGGGCAGGAGATTTAGAGGGGATTTGAGGAGGAACTTTTTCACCCAGAGGGTGGTTGGAATGTGGAACTCAATGCCTGAAAGGGTGGTGGAGGCAGGAACCCTCACAACATTCAAGAAGCATTTGGATGAGCACTTGAAATGCCATTGCATACAAGGCTATGGACCAAATGCTGGAAAATGGGATTAGACTGGACAGGGATGGATGGGCGGCGCAGACACGATGGGCCGAAGGGCCTCTTTCTGTGCTGTAAAACTCTATGACTGACCATGCACCAGCACAGACACTTGCACTTTGGTGGGTCGAGTAAGACAGATAGTTGGGTTTTCATCTGGTGACTCACAGTTCACAAGTGAGCAAGAGCTGACAATGATGACAGGAACAGTTGTGGAGAGTCCGCATCAGAGTGCGCAGCCCTTTCCAAGCTCTGCTCAATTGGACACATGCTGTACCTCGGGGGCCGGCGATGAAAAGCATAATCATTGAGGGGCAGCAGAAAACCTGCTATGTACTGACAGGCCTCCCATGCACACTATTGCAGAAAGAATGGAGGAATTCACCTCAAGCATGAGTGGGTTGATGTCTCAAGGCATTGCGAGAATGTTTTCTTCCATAGATAGAGTGGCCAACTCCATGGAACATCAATCACGGTAATCAAATGAATCCTTGCAGCCCTTGACCATGGCTGTGCAGACTCTGGATGCCAACATGTCTGGCGCCTTAAATAGGATGACAGACACCTTAGCCTTACATCATGTGTCACTTATTTGCACCAAGCTGTTCTCCCACAGAGTGGCAGGAGTGAAGTGTGGCTGGCCCATGATAGGGATAATGGCAAAAGGGGACATGGAAATGGGGATCCACTCAAAGCGCTCTCACTTCTCACCCATTGCCACCCCTCAGTTAGTACCTGACATATTGCCTCCTCTCCCGATGGACGAGTCTGCCCCGACACAGGTGCAGGTGGAGCAGTCTTTGGTGGGGCCCTCACGGGCTCCAAATCCCAAAGTTTAACAGCCAAGAGCATCTCAGTAGTCAGAGCAGAGATGTGAGCAGACTGCCTCTTCCTTTGCTGAAGCCACAGGGGTTGCACCAAATACGAGCGATAGGAAAAGGAAGAGTAAAGCTTTGTAGTTGTACAAGAGTATGGACATGGGTGTTTTTAGAAAATTTTATGTTGTTAAGTTTCCGTTCTTTGATGATT
This sequence comes from Somniosus microcephalus, assembly GCF_052327205.1. Lineage (NCBI taxonomy): Eukaryota > Metazoa > Chordata > Chondrichthyes > Squaliformes > Somniosidae > Somniosus > Somniosus microcephalus. The sequence goes on from NC_141008.1 coordinate 66,692,489, forward strand.
GCTTGCTCAATGACACATCTGGTTGTCATATAACTTTCGCTGTACCGCTCTTGGGCTTCATTGGTTGGGTTTCACATGGGTGTCACCAGCCAAGTTAGAAGGGGGTATCTTTTATCTCCTACCAGCCACCCCTTAAGTCTGCTTGCTGGTCCAAAGAGCTTGGACTGCCGCATCACGACAGCTCCTGGGAATCTCGCACACACCTGCATAAACCTTTTCCTGTGGTTGCACACACAGCTGCACATTGATGGAGTGGAAGCTCTTGTGGTTTATGAATACTCCTGGTTGATCTAGGGGTGCGTGGATTGCCACGTGTGTGTAGTTGATATGCACTGCACCTGTGGGAAGTCAGCCAAAGACGCAAACCCGAGTGCCCGCTCATTCTGGCTGGCGTCATCACAGGTGAAGTTGGCATAATTGCCTTGGTAAATAGCTCATCAGTGACCTGCCTTATGCATTTGTGTACAGCCTACTGAGAGATCTTGGATATGTCTCTGGTGGTGCCCTGGAAAGATCCAGAGGCAAAAAAGTTGAGGGCAGTGGTCACTTTCACAGCCACTGGTCATGCGTGGCCACCAGGTCCAGCAGGGGGCAGGTCTTCTTCTAGGAGGCTGCAGATGTCTGCCACCACAGCCTCAGGAAGCACTGCTCTTCCGAGATGTTTAAAAACCTGAGTCTCTGCCTTTACACCCTATTATGCGGTTAGTGCCTCCTGCGAGCTCGACCCCTCAGCTGCTCCCCTCTCTGCTCACCACCTACAGGTCTCTCCACAGCAGGCTATTGCTGGTGCTGATGGTCATCTTGCTCCTCGTCTGAGGTCCAACTAAGGCAGCCAAGTCGCCACCCATCCTGATCTGAGTTTCAAAAGCTCCAAAGTGTAGAAACTAACCTCTCATGACAAGTATTTTGAACAAATCCTTTCCCAGTGGTAGGTAAGAAAGCTGCTGTGAGCAGTGAGTACTTATTGCAGTATTTGCCTGACTTTTAATGAGCCCCATGAATTGTCGTTGTGTTCTCGCCTTAGTTTCAATTTCGAGTTTCAAGAAACCTGAGAAACCCATGGATGCACCATTAAATTCGATTGTACATTGAAATATCGCTACAATGAAGCGATTAACATATTTAAATTGGTAACCCGCCTCTCCGGAGGGAGTTATGCGCAATTTGCTAAACGCGCCCAAGCTAAACCCGGAAGTTGATGCATTGGAGCCGGCGCGAACACATTTTCGGCCACTTTAACCCCCCCACTGCACCTAAACCCATGAATTGCTCCATGTTAAAATTTCTCTGTAGCGTCAGTTCCACATTACTCTCCGGGCAGGGAATGGAGGTCTGTGCATGTTGCTTGCACACATGCTGCACACTGGCATCTGAATGCCAGTAGGGTTTTAATGATGCTGAAGAAACAACAGAATTAAAATGAAATTTCAAAAGTTCCCAAGAGCTCCATTGGACTGCCTGGGAACTTTTCAAAATTCACTTCCCACCTGCAGTTACTCTGCAGCCAGTGCGAAGCCAAAGTATTGAGAGAGTAGCTCCCTGGGATTATCTCACGCTGCTTGTCTAAATTTGATTTGGAACTCTTCACATCCAGGGTACACTACACAGTTTGCGTCAATGCTAAGTTAAAATGGCTTTGTATCAATGAAAAATGTTTTTATATAATTGGCCTATATGAGATAGATTCACTTGTAGGTTTTGATATAAGTAGTCAAAATATCCATAGCTGGTTTTCCCTGATATCGGAAACGACATTACTACAAATCAAATTGTACACAGCTTCTTAGCATATTGATAACCGATTGGCATTCATTAATTATAGATTAATAAAAATAGAATAAGGTGTTTTTCTTGAAAGAATAGACAAAACGGTAGCTTATTTTGAAGATGAATAGTTTCAATTTGCTTACAATTGGATTTACATACATAGAGATAGGGCTCACAGTGAGCAAAAATAAGAGATTCCTATCCTAATAAAATCAAAATACCACAGATGCTGGAAATCTAAAACAAAAAATTCTGGAAGCACACAGCAGGTCAAGTGGCATCTGTGGAGAGAACAGACAATGTAATATTTCAGGTGGAAGAGTTTGCATCTGAAACGTTACCTTTTCTGTCCTCTCCACAGATGCTGACTGACTTGTGAAATTCTTGTCTTGTATGTCTTACTGAGGTAAACAAACCTCTGATACATTATCCTTTTTACTTCAGTTTGAAAAATCAAACCTTCTACCTTTTTGAGAAGACATTAGATTAACCCAGTAATTAAGACTCTCGGTAACTTTCTATGTATTATACAATGCTGTGACAATGATAATGTTAATAAAAGAAGTTAGTTGTAGTCACCAGTTTTTTACTTGAAGGTAAGAGTAATCAGCTCTTATATTGTACAATTAAAGCAAAAAATGCTGGTATACGGAGCGCGTGAGTCAGCAACTGAAAGGAGAAAGAAAGGTTAACATTTCAGGTCAGATCTTCATTAGAATTGATCAGAACTGACAAAGGATGTTACCCAAAACATTAACCTATCTTTTTAAACATTAACCTATTTTTTTGTTTCAGATGCCAACTTGTTTGCTGTGTGTGCTAGCATTTTCTGGTTTTATTGGGGACTTATAACATTTGTGAATTTTGTTTTAATCTCTTCTATGCTGTACAAGTAGATCTGGCTTGGAATGTGTGTCAAAGGTGTAACAATACAAATGTTCAGTTGATATGATCTGCAAACAAATGTGAATGGTTTATAAAGTAATTTTGAGTTCCTTGACTATGACTACCCCTCCTAGTTGTTGCTCTTTCTAATATATATGCAAGCATAGGATTAAGTCCTGTTCACCCATCACCCCTGTGCTCGCTGACCTAGATTGGTTCCCGGTTAAGCAATGCCTCGATTTTAAAATTCTCATCCTTGTTTTCAAATCCCTCCATGGCCTCGCCCCTCCCTATCTCTGTAATTCCTCCAGCCCTACAACCCTCCGAGATATCTATGCTCCTCTAATTATGGCCTCCTGAGCATCCCCGATCATCATTGGGGCTGTGCCTTCAGCTGCTAAGGCCCTAAGCTCTGGAATTGCTTCTCTAACCCTCTCCGCCTCTCTACCTCTCTTTCCTCCTTTAAGACGCTCCTTAAAACCCACCTTAACTGCCCTAATATCTCCTTATGTGGCTCGGTGTCAAATTTTGTTTTATAACGCTGCAGTGAAGCTCCTTTGGACTTTTTACTATGTTAAAGGCGCTGTATAAATACAAGTTGTTGTTGTTGAATGGTTAATTTGGCAATTGGGTGTGTGTGTTAGTACTGTGTCCTTTCACCTTTGAGCTGTAAATTTAATCCATCTCAGACTGATGAAATAAAAATCTCCTTTCTTGGTCAACTTCAATGGTTCTAAATGAAATAATTTTGGGTAGTTTCAACTTAGTCCATAGTGAATAAGTTTACAACAGAAAGTTGTCTTTAATTCAGCATCAGATTAGCAATTTCACTCGGAATAGCCAGCAAGACACCTTGTATGAGAAATGGAAAACGTTACATTGGTGCATTGGTAGGAAGGTGGTCTTCTGAGGTTGGGATTAAGGTGCTTTGTTGAAAAGGATTGGAATTCTACATCTGGCCATGCTATGTGAGATGCTTGTGCTATATTTGTAGTGTGCATGTGAGGTGGTGACTTTAGGTGCCGTAGGTGAAAAATTGTTGCAGTCAACACTATCGTCCCTCGTGCTGATGAGCACAAAAGTCACCTACATATTCTTTTGTTTTGCAGTTTGAATTGATTTCCTCGGCTACCTCGGACAACTCTGGTCATTTTGTTTTAGTATTTTCCACTGTTACCAATGGTACCAAGTTGTGCTGTTCAGGTCTGTGTACAGTGACAGCATCACAAGACAGGAAGAGGTGGGACAGGGAGATCTACTATCTTTTATCTATATATATACATATATATATATATACACACATATATAAATATATACATACATACATAAATATATACATACATACATAAATATATACATATACATATAAAAAATATATATATATAAAATATAAAGTATAACTGGCTGAATTATCTACACTCTCTGATGCTAAATGCCGTATTGGCCAGAACATGTTCCTTTGATTTTTTTAGGCACTTCAAAATAGTTACTTGCCAAGTTAAAACTTGCCTTCCACTATGCAGTGTTAATCATCATGTAAACATAAAAAAAATTACACAGTGACATACTGTTTGCACTTTCTTTATATTTACCTCACTATTGAATAACAATTCACCATGTGTGAGATTTCTTGAAATTTTTAAATCATATTCATGTTCTTAATAACAGAATTCAAAAACAATGCAAACCTCAACATTTTTCTATCATATTAGGTTTTTCATCCTTAAAATAGTTTTTTTTTAACCAATATTTTAAGAAAATTATATTGTGAAAAATATTATGATAATTTTCCAATAAATTTACTTCTCAAAGAACAAAAGCAAAAAAACCAAAAGCTTTGCAACAGTTGACATTACTGTTTAGAAAGCAGAAAGTACTTTTGTTTCCACATGAAGAAAAAAAATTGATTTTCCCATTTTGTAGTTCATTTTGCTACCTGCCTTTAGACCTCAATGAAAAGAGCATAAAACCAACCTACGCTAAGCACTCTGGTATTATGCTATTGTGCAACTGGGTGCAGAATGTGCAGGAGAACAGCCTGGACTGATGGGCTCTCTGATATCCTTACCCTAATGATCCAGTTGAAATTGTGAACTTGCAATACAGGGCACTGTGAATGTCCATGATGCTGTACCATTGGGCAGCTGTTCAAAGGCATTTATTTTTACATTAAAAGATTAAAGATAGATTTTCACCATCTGTTCTGGAGTCTTGGAGATAGGTATCAGCATCAAGGCTGTCTCATCAAGATTCCTGGATCATCTATAGACCAAGGTGCTTCATCATGGTATAAAAATAGTGGCTTCATAACCAGTGTGCTCTGGAGCTAAATCCAAGAGTTAAAAGACAGGTTTAATCTCATCTATCTTGACTGAGTCACCATGGAAGTGCTTCAAGGATGCACGTTATTCCAAATTACAGCACATTACAGAATACTGCAACCCATATTTAAGGAATTCTTTTAAAACTGTTATGGTAAGCATTTTATATAAAATAAAAGTTAATTCCGATGAAGTTAAAAATCAACAAATTATACAAAGATAATGAATTTGATTAATTTTATCAAAATACTGTTGGTACTGTGGTAAAACATATGCGGTTCCTAATTTTAATGGCACAAATATATGGGCTGGCTTTTGCCAGCCCTGGGGAGGCAGGTTTGGAGGCGGAACTGCCAGGAAAATGGCATAATTTAGGGGCGGGTGCCCAACCCGCCTCCGTGCCATCTTGCCAGGAGGCGGGTAGCCGTCCCACGCCGGGTCCCGTCTCCTTGGAGGCGGGAAGGGATTACAGCCACTTAACTGTCTGTTAAGAGGTAGTTAACAGGCAGACAAGAAGATTATCCCCATTTTGCCCACACAAGTGCGGGCTTCCCGAAGGCGCCGAAACCCGCCAGGGTCACCGAGGCGAGTAGTGGGTCTGCGGGAGTCGGAGGGGTGCAAAAGTGCGCTGTGAAGGTAAGTGATGGGTGCAAGTGTGAAGAGGTGAATATCTGAGGTAAGTGGAAAGTGTTAGTAAAAGTGTACTTACCTTTGTTTCTTCCTGCAGGCTTCAATCGGTGGGTATGCGGAGAGTCTCGCACCTCCGTGGCAGAGATGACAGGTGGCCGTTGCATTCTCCAATGCAACAACCATCTAATTTCTGCAAAAGAAAGAGGTTTGACGAGGTCTTGAATTCAAGAATTCATCAAACTACATAGAATGTCAGTGTTTGACAGCTTCACAGAGCTGTCAAACGATGACAATTCATCTGTCAAAAATTTTTGATAGATGAAACGTCATACGCTGACGTTCTCTGTAACTGGCTTTCCCTTAATTGGCCTGCTAAGCTCGCTGGGCAGGCTTAACAAGGTCAATCAAGGGAAAATAGCGTGGGTTGGCCAGACGTTGATGGAGGCGGGACTGAAACCCGACAAGTGGGCGTCCCGCCTCCAAAAGCTCCCCATTGGCAAAATCCAGCCCTTTGTTTCTGCAATATAAAATCATGGAGCACAGAAGGAGGCCATTCGGTCCATTGTGTCTGTGCCAGCTCTTTGAAGGAGCGATCCAATTAGTTCCACTCCCCTGCTCCTTCTCATAGCCCTGCAGATTTTTCCTTTTCGAGTGTATAGCCACTTCTGTTTTGAAAATTACTGTTGAATCTGCTTCCACCACCCTTTCAGGTAGTGCAATTCAGGTCATAACAACTCACTGTGTAAAAAAAATTCTCATCTGCTCTCTGGTTCCTTTGTCAATTATCTTAAATCTGTGACCTCTGGTTACTGACCCTCCTGCCAGTGGAAACAGTTTATCCTTATTTACTCTATCAAAACCCCTAAGAATTTTGAACACCTCTATTAAATCTCCCCTTAACCTTCTCTGCTCTCAGGAGAACAATCCTAGTTTTTCTCCACATAACTGAAGTCTCTCATCCCTGGTAGCATTCTGGTAAATCTGCTCTGCACCCTCTCCATACTGCCTTGACATCCTTCCTAAAGTGTGATGTCCAGAATTAGACACATTACTCCAGCTGAGATCTAACTCGTGATTTATAAAGGTTTAGCATAACATCCTTGCTCTTGTACTCTATGCATCTGTTTATAAAGCCCAGTGTCCCTAATGCTTTTTAACAACTTTATCAACTTGTTCTGCTACCTCCAAAGATTTGTGTATGTGAATCCTCAGATCTCTACGTTCCTGCACCCCCTTTAAAATTGTACCACTTAGTTTATATTGTCTTCCTCCCAAAATGCTTCACTACACACTTCTATATACAATATACTAAATAATAACTGAAATTTTAATTAAACCAAATGCAATGCTTGACATTAAGTTTCAAGCATCTTCCACCAGGGGGTGCTAAGTTTTTCTAATTATACAGCAACTGGCATTTCTGACTGTAAAACCAACATTTTAGTGTAATCTACCCTCCATTACGCAATACATCACCTGTTCTGGAGGATTCTAACCTGCCAGTCTTGTTTCCATGCTAACTATGCAAACGTCACCGGTTGAGTGAAGTGTAATTTCCTAACTCTGAAATTGATCTGACTGACAAACACGATTCGATAGTCCATGTTTGTACGTCGCCTTACGAAAATACTGATTCTGATAGCTAATAATAACTTTACAATAACAGACATTCTAGGGCAATCTGAAGTCTTTTCAACCACCAGGAAAGAAGCAGGGGGAGCAGTTAAAATGGAGCGGCTCCATTTCCTGCTCTGTTCTAGCTGATCTGTAATGTTAACGCTGCTGGTTTTGGCGTCAGATGAGGCTTCCACCGGACTTTGGCAGGAGCCTCATTAATAAATGAATAAAATTCCATCAGAATCCTGTGAAGTAAATGTGCCCCATTGGAATTTTAACTTGATCCCGAGTGGGACGCCAACCGCAAACGCTCTTGACCTCATACGCCCATGTGGGATTGCTATCCGCTCCTGCCAGCTACCCACCCGGAGTTAAAACCAGCTCTCCAGTCTCCAGTCTAAAAGTTTCTGTAACCTAGTTGAGTAAATGGTCTTTGTTTACACTAGCAATTGCAGGTCAGAATGGACACAACGTTTGCCAATAAAAACTCAGTTCATTTTGTATTCTAAATTGTTCCCAGCATAAATTAAACCAAATATTTGAGGTAGATTTCATGCTAACAGCAACAACAATTTGCATTTATATAGCACCTTTAACTTAGTAAAATGACCCAAGGCACTTCACAGGATCGTTATTAAACGAAATTTGATACTGAGCCACGTAAAGGAATATTAGGGCAGATGACCAAAAGCTTGGTCAAAGAGGTAGGTTTTAAGGACCGTCTTACAGGAGGAAAGAGAGGTGGAGAGACGGCGAGGATTAGGGAAGGAATTCCAGAGCTTAGGGCCTCGGCAGCTGAAGGCACGGCCGATGGTGGTGCGATTAAAATCGGGGATGCGCAAGAGCCCAGAATTGGAGGAGTACAGAAATCTCGGAGGGTTGTAGGGCTGGAGGAGTTTACAGAGATAGGGAGGGCCAAGGCCATGGAGGGATTTGAAAACAAGAATGAGAATTTTAAAATTCATGTGTTGCTTAATCGGGAGCAAATGTAGGTCAGCGAGGAAAGGGGTGATGGATGAACGTGACTTGGTGTGAGTTAGGATACATGCAACAGAGTTTTGGATGAGTTTAAGTTGAAGGAGGGTGGAAGTAGGAGTGCGTTGGAATAGTTAAGTCTAGAAGTAACCAAGGCATGGATGAGGGTTTCTGCAGCAGATGAGCAGGGGTGGAGTTGGGCAAAGTTACAGAGATGGAAATAGGCGGCCTTAGTGCTGGGGCAGATATGTGGTCAGAAGCTCATCTCGGGGTCAAATACAACACCAAGGTTGCAAACAGTCTGAATCCGCTCAGACATTTACCAGGGAAAGGGATGGAGTTTGTGGCAGCAAACAAAGACAATGACTTCGGTCTTCCCAATATTTAGTTGGATGCAATTTCTGCTCATCCAGTACTGGATGTCGGACAAGCAGTCTGAAAATTTAGTGATAGTGGAGGGGTCGAGAGAGGTGGTGGTGAGGTAGAGCTGGATGTCATCAGCGTACATGTGAAACCTGACGTTATGTTATCGGAAGATGTCGCTGAGGAGCAGAATGTAGATGAGAAATAGGAGGAAGCTATGGATAGATCCTTGGGAGATACCAGAGGTAACCATGTTGGAGCAGGAAGAGAAGCCATTGCAGGTGTTTCTCTGGCTATGAGTGGATAGTAAGAATGGAGCCAGGCGAGTGCAGTCCCACCCAGCTGGACAATGGAGGAGAGGCGTTGGAGGAGGATGGTTTGGTCAACTGTGTCAAAGGCTGCAGACAGGTTGAGAAGGATGAGGAGGGATAGTTTACCGTGGTCACAGTCACATAGGATGTCATTTGTGACTTTGATATGACCAATTTGTTAAGACCAATTTGATGGTAAACATTTGCCAGATTTGTTTTCTGCCTTTTCTCCTGAAGGCACTGACTCATTGTGAGATTAGTTCCATGGGTGGTGCTAGCCCTTAAGGACCTCTACCAAATGACCATTCTTTATGTGTGAACGTAGACAATGAGTGTCAACATGCTATTTGAATGCAGGAGACAACACAGCCCAGCCTGATTCTATCTTCAACTAATGGTCACACACGTGTACTCACTAGAGAACATTCAAGAGAGAGATAACCCCACTGATTCTTCCCTTCATCTCTTGGAATCATTCAGTTGGATGCTACAATGTGGGGGAAGTGCAGGAATTTTCTGGATGGATGAATTAAGATGGACCGAATGGACGTCCTCATGAGTATTTATCTTGTGATTTCACGCAGTGGCACTATGTAATGTCCCTATCACCACTGTGGATGAGATTAGCGCAGAACAGTGATAGAATTTGGGGCCTTCATGGTCTGTATGGCTCGGGACTATGATGTATTTACTCACTGAGCAATCAGGGGAGCCACACTTTCCAGTTCTTTCATTGTGAATCACTCGCTGCATCTGTCCTTTTCAGTGAACTGGACATGCTCTGTTCTTCTATTGCATCTACTCCACTGTTTCCAATTTTGATGAAGGTCTATACGCTCCAAGTGTCAATAAAATGCCTTTTCTCTTCACAGGTATTTCTAGCAGTCTTCTGTTTTCACTTCAGATTTCGAGAATTTGCAGTTTTTCCCTTTTTATTTGCTATTATTTCCGTGATCTGTTCTCCGTGCATTTCAACGAATACTATTGCAAACAAAAAGCTTTGCTTGTACATGTTGGTGTAATTACATGTGAACGAACAAACAAAATAAAAATGATTACATGCATGCAGCTACCCCATTGAGAGTCGGCAGTGTGAATGGAGATCTACCAATATGCATACTGTGCTTGGATGAAGACATTGGCACTTAGCACAAGCAAAACATTGCTGAAAATCAGACGCCTCCTCACTCCAATATTACAATCTTTTTGTATGGGTATATATATGTCTCTAACTAAAACTGATAACAGCTGAAATATCGCACCTTTGCGGACAAACATGGTGACCTGTATAGAATGTTGCAGAAAGGGACTTGTTATTGAGTAGGAGGTCACTGTAACCTCAAGAAATAGGAATGAACAAGAACATTGGATTTAATACTCTAGTTGATGTTGCATTGTTACAGCTTTTTGAATTTTTTTTTAAACTAGCTAAAACAGTTTTTAATAAATCAAGTCATATATATTTCTTAAATTTTTGTGTGAATTTCAGTTTAATTTATCTTTGAGATTCAACAAAGACACGTTATTTTTTCCTAAGATAGCGCGGTATTGCTTGACAAAAAAATTATTAGGAGCAATATCCCATTATCACCCTTTAATGTGTTAAATCAGATTTTTCTTCTTGAATAACACTCATCGTATAGCTGTGTACCATTAGTCTTGAAACAAAAAAAATTTACCTAATGTCTAAATGTTATTAAATAATGGATAAATTGCCTTTGACTCTGCTGATCTTGGTGTATGTTCTTAATGACAAAGTCAGAATGTTATATTACAATATTGTGCTATAATTAACAAGCTAAATGTCAATAACTAACATTAGTTACTTATCGCTTGTGCTGGAAAAATCTGTCTGTTTTTGAAATACACAATTTGATATTTCCCAGTGTCTCAACTTTCAGAATGTTTTCAGAGTTTCTGCTGTCTGTTTAATTACAAGTTCATTAATTTTTAAATTGTTACAAAACTGGTTATGTATATTGGTGCCAAAATAACTCCTTTAACCAAAACGGACACCAAAAAATGAATTGGAGCAGGAGCTGGGCTGATAACCTTTGTGGAACAAGTACCAGTGGGAGGTGGACTAATGTTTATTGTTATTGTTAATATGTTTTATTAAAGCAGTTGGTGTATCCTGGTTACCTGAAGATTTCAATGGCAAAGGCATCTCAGACAGACTGTCGAAAAATTATTCCCAAAGATGATCAAATCTCCCTCCCATACATTAACTTTACCCTTTCCTCTTTTTAATCTTCCTCCCATCTCTTTTTTCCTTTCTCTTCCCATCCCTTACTTCTCTTCCCTTCCCTTCCCCCCCCCCTTTCTTCTTTTCCCTTTGGTTTGCAACCCTCTTGCAATCATTGCATTGCTAATCTTTAATACCTTCCTTTATTCTGCTAACCTAGAAATATCTTACAAGTAAGCATGTTACAAAGCAACTGATCAATTATTAAGCTTTAAATTTATTCAACAAGCACAGACATATATTTCGTAACATATTGAACAATAACTGCATTCCTAAAGCTGAACAATTTCTAACTAATTTAAGGACCGTGGGTAGTTCCAGTCAAAACAACAAATGAGAAGGACACACATAAATTTACTGGGCAAGTTATTCAGTGGGTGATACTATATGTTACCCCAAAATGCTTCAACAGAGTTGAAGATTTTCTGTTGTTCTAAGGGGTTGGCGACAACAACCTATATTTGTTTAGTGCCTTTAATGTAATAAAATGTTGGCACAGACATGATGGGCCGAATGGCCTCCTTCTGTGCCGTAAATTTCTATGATTCCATGGGCCCGATCTTGCCAGGAGGTGGGTTTGGAGGTGGGACTGCCGGGAAAATGTCAGAATCTGGGGGTGGGTGCCCATCCCGCCTCCGTGCCATCTTCCCGGGAGGCGGGTAGCCGAACTGCCGGGTCCCATCTCCTGGAGGCGGGAAAGGGATTACAGCCACTTAACTGCCTGTTAACAGGTAGTTAACAGGCAGATAAGAGGATTATTCCCATTTTACCCACACAAGTGCGGGCTTTCCGAAGGCTGCAAACCCCGCCAGGGTCACCGAGGCGAGCAGTGGGTCTGCGGTGTGGCGGAGGGGTGCAAAAGTGCGCTGTGAAGGTGAGTGATGGGTGCAAGTGTGGAGAGGTAAGTATGTGAGGTGAGTGGAAAGTGACAGAAAATGTTTACTTACCTTTGTTCCTTCCTGCAGGCTTCAACAGTTGGGGATGCGGAGAGTCTCGCATCCCACCGGCAGAGATGACAAATGGCTGCTGCATTCTCCAATGCAACAACCATCTAATTTCTGCTCACAAAAGAGGTTTGATGAGTCTTGAATACAAGAACTCATGAAATAACAGAGAATGTCAGTGATTGACAGCTTCACAGAGCTGTCAAACGATGACAATTCATCTGTCAAAAATTTTTGACAGATGAAACGTCATATGCTGACGTTCTCTGTAACCGGCTTTCCCTTAATTGGCCTGGTGGGCGGGCTTAACGGGTCAATCAAGGGAAAATAGCGTGGGTTGGCCAGATGTCGATGGAGGCGGGACTAAAACCCGACAAGTGGGAGTCCCGACTCCAAAAGCTCCCCATTGGCAAAATCCAGCCCTATGTCCCAAGACACTCCACATAGAAAAATTAGGAAAGTTGACCGAATGCACAGTCAAAAATATAGATTTCCAGTAGGCGTTTAAAGGTGGGTGAGAAGTAGCAAGGCGAAGAGGTTTAGACAGGGAATTCCAGTAGGACCGAGACTGCGGAGAGTTCTGCCAGTGAATGAGGAGCACTGAAGCATGGCCAAGAAGTCTGAATCAGAGGATATGTGATTAAGCAGGGTTGAAAGAAGTTGCAGAGGTTAATGTGGAGCAAAGCGATGAAATACAAGGATTTTGAATTTGGAGTTTTGAGGGAGTTAGTGGAAGTCAGTGAGAACAGGACTGTTGGGTGAGTGGGACTTAGTGAGGGACAGGATGTGGGTGGTGGAGTTTTGAATGAATTGGAATTGAGTTAGAACCATAGAAGTTTACAGCACAGAAAGGAGCCACTCAGCCCATCATGGCTATTCTAGTTCTTTCCTGGAACATTCCAAAACTAATTCCACTGCTCCTCAATCTCTTCCAGCTCCTGTATCTCTCTTTGTTTCAAATATTCATCTGATTTTCCACTAAAAGATGCAACAGTTTTTGCTTCAACTATTCTCCAGCAACCCCCTGCATAAAAAATTTCTCCTGACCTCTCAGTGACAATTTTAAATTGATAACCCCTCATTACTGAATCCCCAACTAGAGGAAATAGTCATTCCCATTCGCCCGATCACAACCTTTAGCTGGGTACAGTAGTGCAGTGGTTATGCTACTGGACTAGTAAGAGGCCTGCGCCTTAATAACCCAGAGAATGTGAGTTCAGATCTCAGTTTGAGGACTCAAATCCCAGTTTTATAAAAAAAAAATTCAGGAAAAAAAAGCTGGCATCAATAAAATTGACCATAAAGTTGGTGGATTGTCGTAAAAAATCAACTGGTTCACTAATGTCTTTTAGGGAAGGAAACCTACCGTCCTTACCTGGTCTGACTAATATGGGCCTCTTGTCCCACACCAATGCTGTTCACTTTTAACTGCCCTCTGAAGTGGCCTAGCAAGTCACTCATTTTCAGGGATAGGCAATAAATGCTGCCTTGCCAGCAACGCCCACATCTGTGAATGAATAAAAAAAAAATTTTTTTTTAAACATTTATTAAATCTCCTCTTAGCATTCTCTACTCCAGTGGAAACAGTCCCAGTATCTCAAGTCACTCCTCATAACTATAGTGTCTCATCCCTGGAATCATCCGAATGGCTCTAAGCTCCTTACAACCTACCTCTCACCTGTCCTAATTTATCCTTGTGGCTCGTGTCAAATTTTTTGCTTAAAATACTCCTGTGCAGTGCCTTGGGACGTTTTACTATGTTAAAGGCGCTGTATAAATACAAGTTGTTGTTGTTATGCTGTACACTCTCTATGGCTTTCATACCCTTTCTATAATGAGGCACCCAAAACTACACACAGTACTTTAACTGTGGCATAACCATTGTTTTGTAAATAAAAGTGGAACCAAGCAAGAACAGTCTCCTGTAGGTAGACAATGGGGGAGAGTCTGGAGGTGGATAGAGTGATTGACTGTGTTGAATGCCATAGAGGGGTTGAGGAGGACAAGGTAGTTTACCATGTTTTAGTCACACTCACAGAGAATCCATGCACTATTTCAATTCAATTCAATTCAAATCGCTTTATTGGCATGACAAGGTACATCTTATGTTGCCAAAGCATCGAAAAACATTCATGGTTGTACACAAAAATACAGATCTATCCATACAGTGTATAAACAGATACATCCCTGAGTGTATAAATATACATTCATATAATTTGTATATACTCTTTTCTTATATTTAGTGGTTGTCCCTCTGTTTATGGCAAGCTGTAACATAGTGTGCCGCTAAGGTTACACAATTTCTCTCTTCCCCTAGTAGGTATGGGAGTTTTTGGTCGTCATTCAAATTTCTGAATTCCGGGCATATTTTTGTGAATTTTGGGTAGAAATTCTCCCTTATGCCCTGATATTTTCTACAAGCTGTGAGGAAGTGCATCTCTGTCTCCACCACTCCCTGACTGCAGTGAGAGCATATCCTGTCCCCTCTTGGTAGCCGGGTCTGCCTGTGTCTACCTTTTTCGATCGCCAGGCTATGTTCCACTATCTACAGGACGCACCATCTTCTCAGTGCAACAAGGAATGAGCAATAAAAATGCAGATTTGCCAGTGTCACTCACATCCTGACATCAAATTTTTTTAAAGATTGAATGACCTCTTCTAGTTCCAAGATTCTTGTAGTCCACAGGAATGAATGCAAAGAACATCTGAAGAATCACATGCATATTAAAAGTTGGAAAGTGTAAGAGTTTGAACCAATAATGAGAAATGGGAATGTCTGCTTTTGGAAACGATGAAGGAATATTATATATCACTTAAGCTGAATAGAATGAAATCCTAATATGAAAATATTAAATTACCAGTACTGAAAGAATATTTTAAAAATTCTAATGAAAACATTGGTCAGTACACACCAGTAAGGTGTCACTTTGTGATTATGCAAATTGCATATTCTTTGCTGTGTGACTCATAGCCCAATTTCACAAGCATTGTGAAATAAAAATCTAAGTTATTCAATGCAATGTACTGTGCTAAGGAGTGGTTAGATCCGTGCTCATACCAATGGTTTCCCACACAATGAGTTCTCAATGTAGGCTTTTCCACTGAGAGTAGGGATTGAATGAGGCATAGATGTTTCTCTGCAGCGAGGAAGAAAAATATCAGAGGACAAGTCACCCTGTGCCATTAGTGACTGGCTCATGTACAAAACTTGGAGCAGCTGGTCTCTCAGCTGGAAATACGGAGGGGAAAAAAACAGAACCTTTTTTATTTTTCTCCCCTCACTGTTTCCAAACAACGACATTAACAATGCACACCATTGTAAACTAATGGTTCCAACTTACACTCTTCACTGAACATCAAATGGCCCAGATATCGCTGCATGAATCCAAATCCAAATTGATTTTGCACATTATTCTTTGGCCTTCTTTCATTTTGCCCCATTTTCAAAATGTTCCTGTTTGGGTCTCTCTCTACTGCCAGATATTCCTTTGATGTGAGGTCAAGTGTAAAGCTCCTTCTGCCTTGCCAAACACCATCCTAAAATTAGGCGTTAGGAAGTGCTGAGAGTAGCTGAGATTGTCGTTTTGTTTTTTGGTATTCATTCTCTTCCTGTGGTGGAGCAGCAACTCTGTTCTTGCACCTCTTCCTGATTAGGGTTTCCAACCTTCCAAGATTATCCCGAAGTCTCCAGGAATTAAAGATTAAGCTCTTGGACGCTGCTGTGAGCCACCCAGGAGAAAAGTCGTAGGAGCATTTAAAAAAGTGCTTTTTTTTCCCATTTTCTTTGAACACTTTCATTTATTCGTTATAAAACTATTGGAGATGGTTAAAAAAAGTGCTGTTGACTTGGCAGGGCGGTTGGAGGTGGGGAACCCCCAGGAATACGTCCAACTCTACTTTCTGACAGCATATTTCAGAGCAAGGATTTGCCTTGTGGGGAAGAAAACATGTGAAACTGAAATATTGGGCCAGTAATTCCTGTCCCAATGCGTGAGTACGGACGGGGTACTCACGCGTGGGCCCGGAGGAATTGCCGGTTTTCAGCATGCACAGCGCATGTGGGGGAAACCGGCATTTCCTCTCCTCTGACCCAAGGGGTTAAGAGGCGGAACGCGTACGACGTATCAGGCAGCGCGTGTGCGCTGAACTTCCCTTTTTTTTTGAAGAGTTGCCCGTGGGGAAAAGACTCCGGTTTTTACGCGTGGAAAAAGCAGCCGTAAGTACTTACTTTTAACAGGTAAGTGGTCTATTAAGTAAAATTAGAACATTTTTCCACAGGTTCATTTTTTTGAAGAGTTTACGGTAAGTGTATTTTTAGCCCCGATTTTTTATATAATTAAATTTTGAAAAAAATTAAGTTATTGTTTAAAATAGTTTTTTTACAGTTATTTATAGTTTATTTAAGTAGTGCAATGTTTTTTTTAAATTTTCTTTCAAGTTTAAGTAGTGTTTTGGGGCCAGGAGTTTTCATGAGTTTGACAGTTCTTACTATCAAACTCATGAATGAACTTTTGCAACCTCCCATTGGTTGCCCAGTGCTCACGTGATCCCAGCCAGCTCATCGCACTAAGTACGCCGCTGGGTCACGCACGCACAGCGTGGCAGGACCTGAAGTGGGCCAGTGACAGGAAATGCAATGCGGGCCAGGATTGAAATGTCAGCGCACCGGGTAAGTGCACATCGGGGGCTTGCACGCGCGGCAAGCCCCCGATCCTAATTTCTGGGCCAATGTGAAATCACCTATCAATGGCAAAATCAACAGGGTAATATGGTGTCATTGTATTACATTAGTACCAAACATGTAGTATAACTTAGGCATCATTTGGAACAGGCAGGTCTGCTGAAAAACACTAAAGTGGGAAAATTCAAAAAGAAAAAAAACTAAATATAGAGGCAATTGACCCAGATTCAGTAATAACTTCACAGCTCATCCCTAAAGCCCTTGTCAGATATTACTCAAGAGTGGATTCCCAAGTTTAATTGGAAGCATGCCAATAATTCTAAGTCTGGTTGTGCCTCACTGATCCTGAAATGTGTTTCCTTTATATTGAGCTCTGTTTCACTAACACATCACCTATGAAGGAGTTTCTTTTTAAATTTACATCCCTAATGACTATTGACACAGCGGCCGTCCTGCAGGGAACCTTTTTTTTGGACAACTACCTCAAAGTGTCCGCTGACAGACGTGCTGCGAAAATGGCCATGTCAAGTGAAATGATTATCAATTGACTGCTTATTTCCAATACCTCTCTGGCTGCCGAAATATTTTACGGGTGAAGGAGATGGCACTTAGAGAGGGCGCAGAAAAGATTTACAAGAATGGTTCCAGGGATGAGGGACTACAGTTACGTGGATATACTGGAGAAGCTGGGGATGTTCTCCTTAGAGCAGAGAAGGTTGAGAGGAGATTTGATGGAGGTGTTCAAAATCATGAGGGGTCAAGGCAGAGTAGAGAGAAACCGTTCCCACTGGTGGAAGGGTCGAGAACCAGAGGACACAGATTTAAGGTGATTTGCAGAAGAATCAAAGGCGACATGAGGAAAAACTTTTTTTACGCAGTGAGTGGTTAAGATCCAGAATGCACTGCCCGAAAGGGTGGTGGGGGCAGATTCAATCGTGGCTTTCAAAAGGGAATCGGTAAGCACCTGAAGGAAAAAATTTGCAGGGCTACAGGGGAAAAGGGCAGGGAGAGTGGGACTAGCTGAAGTACTCTTGCAGAGAGCTGGGACGGGCTGAATGGCCTCCTTCAGTGCTGTAACCATGCTATGATATTCCTACATTATAATGCCTTTATATGGCCTAATGGTTTGCGATGGTGTTTTTCTGCTTTTCCGGACCTGAAACGTTAACTCTGTTTCTCTCTCCACGGATACTGCCTGACCTGCTGAGTATTTCCAGCATTTTCTGTTGTTATTTCAGATTTCCAGCATCCGGAGTATTTTGCTATCCACCTGGATATCCAGTCAGCCTCACTCAAGCAAATCGAATTCCTATTCTATTAATGGCGAGTATCCTCAACGTACATCTGTGCTGTGACCATTCTGTGACAAGAACCTCACCTCACCACACCACACACTTTTTCCAGTTCTGACGAAGGGTCCCAGACCTGAAACGTTAACTCTGTTTCTCTCTCCACGGATGCTGCCTGGCCTCCTGAGTATTTCCAGCATTTTCCGTTGTTATTTCACCTCGTCACCAGCCCGTTGTGAGTTTTTTTTTTGTGTGTGTATGTGTGTGTGTGTACACAGAGCTCCAGGCAGGCAGGGCAGAGGTAGCGTTTTTTTTGTACTGGAATGAGTTTTATTTACACAACATTTCCATCGTAAACGGTTTACTTCAGAGGGATAAACCTGGAGGAGTGAGTGGCACCGATACCAGGTCTGTCGTGCTTGACGAGCTTGTAGGTGATGGAGAACTCGCCGAGATAATGGCCAATCATTTCAGGCTTGATTTCAACTTTATGTCTCTTCACTTCTTTTGTTCTCTCGCAGCCCTGCCTTTTGACCTATTTCATTTCCTTTCCAGTTTTGAAAAAGGGTTCACCCGAAACGTCGACTCTATTTTCTCTCCACGGATGTTGCCTGGCCTGCTGAGTTTTTCCAGCATTTTCTGTTGTTATTTTGGTTAAGGGTTTTGCCGTTGTACACACCAACCATGCTGCCAACCATCTCTGGGAGGATAACCATGTCACGAAGGTGAGTCTTGACAACCTCTGGTTTCTCCATCGGTGGAGCTTCCTTTTTGGCCTCCTTCTTTTCTTCTTTCCTCCCCCCACCTTTTCTTCTTTCCTCCCCCCACCTACAATACAAAGACTTTGGGAGAGTGCACCAAAATAACACACACCTGTAGATGATGCTCTTCCCTCCTCCCAAACAGTTGATGATGGTTGGTCTGTTCAGTTCTGTTGCTTTTCTCCCCTCTGTCCCTCTCCTGAAATGGAGGCCAATTGGGGAGGCAGTGTTGGAAGGCCTCTCCTCTCCTCTCCTCTGGTGGTGCTTTTCTTGTGGGCCTTCCTTTTTCTCTTCTCTCCTGTCCTCTCTCTCTCCAGGCACCTCAGTTGCTGCAGCTGTTGTGTTGATGTTGGTGGTGGCCTGCAGTCTGGTCTGGTGTGGTCTCCTTCTCCTCCTCCTGGTCAAAGAGACCACCACTCTAGTCAACTCTCCTCCTTCTCCTTGGGTGCTCCTTCTTCTCCTTGCTGAGCCAGCTGCACAGCCAGCAATGCTGAGAAAGGGGTGCTGCAGCATCAATGAACCTCCCCATTAAGTAGTGGGAAAAAGCCTGTGGCAATCATGACGTCCTTTTTGGCCTTCCTTTTTCTCTTCTCCTCTCCCGTCCTCTCTCTCCAGGCACCTCAGTTGCTGCAGCTGTTGTGTTGATGTTGCTGGTGGCCTGTGGTGTGGTCTGGTCTCCTTCTCCAAGAGACCACCACTCTAGTCAACTCTCCTCCTTCTCCTTGGGTTCTCCTTGCTGAGGAAAAGGGTGCTGCAGCATCAATGAACCTCCCCATTAAGTAGTGAGGAAAAAGCCTGTGGCAATCATGACTTGTCCTTTTTGGCCTAGATGTTTTCTGGTCGCTTGAACGCCGGTTGGGGAGGGCGGGGCGGGGCGGCTCGGGCGGCGCGTGGCCGGCAGCTGCGCAGTGCCGGGCGCTCCCTGGGTGTCGGGGCGCGCGGCGCCCGGCGCGAGCACACGCACGCAGCGCCATTTTAACCGTCTCGGAGTCGCGCGGCTGGCGAGCGGGCGGAGAGAGCCGGGCTGTCAGCGGCTGGATCACAGCAGAGCAACAACAGCCACAAATAATGCACGCTGCTCCTGTTCCTCTCGGTGAGTACCTCACTCCCCTTTGCTTTTTATTCAGCTTCATCATCACTCACCCCCCTCCTCTCCGGCTTCGATCTTTTAGTTTTAACTCCGAGAGGTTTTTTTTGGGGGGGCATCATTAACATTCCTGAGTGATTTTTTTTTAACATTTTATATATGTTGGCTTTCTTTTTTTTTGCGTGTGGAGGGAGGGAGTTTTCAGGAAGCGAATGCTAGGGAGGAAAAAAAAACCACACACACACACACACACACACACACACGAGAGACAGACACTGATGAAGCTCAGCTCTGCAAGGGAAATTAAAATTCTGTTTCAGTGAACGACGCATTTGACACACACAAAAAAATCCTCCTTTTGTGTTGAGTTTTCCCTATTGTGGCTGGAATGCGTCTATTGTGTTGCTAATTTCGATTGTAGGCCGAGCTCAGTACCTACAGCTCTGGCCTACCTTACAGCTGGGAATGTGCATTTCGCAAGGTAAGAGGTACAAGTAGGGCTTACCTTTAAAGGTACAGTACGGCACACTACAGTAGACGAGTATTGCAAGCAAATGCGACCGATTTCTGTTCAAGCTAAATTGTTGCAACATGTCTTTTTAATGTCCATACCAAAAATTGAGTTGCTTCAAAATTCATGGCAAATTTAACATATTGATGATACCTGCTTAAAACAAAAGTAGTTATATAAAATTAATTGTTTTCCAGCTATACCAAGACCCATCAATAATTTTTTTTACAAAATCGCAAAGAATGCTACTGAACTTTACCACCTCCCGAAGAGTGCTGTTAAATTACCCTGTGCTCGAGAATACCCTTTGTTGTTTTGGGAAAACATTGGCAACTATGGATCACCCCTTCAATTTTAAAAAAATCATGCATATAAGGAGCTTATTTATTTTCTCTCCGTACATTGTAGATGAATAACCAATTGCGTAAATTTTCTAGAAGATAGGTGTTATGTTTGTTTTGCCAAACATTTGAGAATTATATTATTGATTATAGTTCCTTGTACTATATATAACATTTGCAGCATTTACTTTCCATTAATCTATTAAAGGCGCTATATAAATGTAAGTTGTCGTTGTTATAGTGATAGGAAAACTGGTTAAGACTGCTTAATAACTGTTCTGTTCACAAATAGGTTAAGCTTGTACGTTACTGTTCAGCACCATCTAATAATGCCCAAAGCACTGAGGCAAGATTGCTCTCGGCTGCAATGTAAACTGATACTAACAAAATAATTTGATAATATTTAGTTGGGTACCTAATTTGGTACTGTTTGCCCTACACTTTCGAACTGGTGTTCTTAACTGTTATAATTGCTTACAAATATAGATTTGCGATTCCATATGCTTATTTATACAGCCATTGCTGAACTCTAGTTTTCACCACAGCAAAACTCCCTAATATACACTTGGGGGTGACGTTCCTCTTTTAATGATAAAGGGGGAGTACTTATTTTTCTTATAATTAATAACCACTAACAAAAATGGAAAAGTATAATTTCATTAGTGGGTTGTTAATTATGGGGAAAAAATAGGCGTCGGCAATTTTTTTTATTGTGGTCTTTTATCCCTTATGTTGTTGGGTTGCTATTTGACTAAAATATACTGACATTTTACTCTCTTTCTCAGTAAAACTTATGTTTATATACATATAAATTGCTTTTGTTGTTGCTTTACACCAGGATATTAGCAACATAAACGCTGCTAACAAAACAATTATTATTTAGTTAGAGAAATAAATTGGGGTTCATTTCTGTACCATTAAGGTTTGGGTGACTTTTTTTAGCGTTAAAGCTCCCTTTTGAAGTATATTGGTATATTAGTGTTGTGCAGTGACATAACTTGTTTAAAAAGGGGTTTAAAAAGTATGTTGTGATGGCACAGCAGATTGATGATCCAATATTAGTGTGAGATACCCGTGACTCCTTTAAACATAGGTTCCAGGTATTAGTTGTGGAGAAAGGGGAGTTCACAGGTGAGTTACATTTGACTGTTGCACATCTTTTGAGTAGCTGAATCAAGGTTGGATTGACAGAGACTACTTATGTGCTGCATCCAGAAGACACTGGCGTGTGATATCACGTCTGGGAGTGTCAAAATGGAAAAAACAAATTTTGAAGAGCTACCGGACAATAAAGGAACTTGGAGAATTTTGTGTAGATCACAGAAGCTTTCATATTTTAAAATGGTATATGGCATAATATAGACCCTTAATAATTTTAAAACTCTCTCTTTCAAATCCCCAAATAGACTTTAAGAGTATGTTGAGCGTAGTTACGTAGCTTGTTTACTGTCAAGGTAAGTAAGCTGGGAATTTGCTGCTTTTCAGAAACGGTTTGAATAATTTCTGCATGTTCCCATTTCGTTAGCATTTTGTTGTTGCAACCATTTTAATTTGGTGAAGCAGGCAAATGGCATAATTCCAGAACACATACAGAGCATTTGGAAAATGGTTACATTTTGAATACATTTCAAAAGCAATACAAATTTAGCTCTAATCTTAAGGATAATAACTTAAAAAAATTAAAACATGGGTTTCTCAATAAGCAAAGCCAACAACAACAACTCACATTTATATACCGCCTTTAATGTAGTATAATGTCCCAAGGAGCGTCACAGGAGCGTTATTAAACAAAATTTGACACTGAGCCACGTAAGGAGATATTAGGGCAGCTGAGGTAGGTTTTAAGGAGGGTAGAGAGGCGAGAGGTTTAGGGAGGGAATTCCAGAGCTTAGGGCCTTGGCAGCTGAAGGCACGGCCGTCAATGGTGGAATGATTAAAATCAGGGATGCTCAAGAGGCCAGAATTGGAGGAGCGCAGAGATCTCTTGGGCGCGTGGGTGGGAGGGCGGGTGGTGTGTAGGGCTGGAGGAGATTAGAGAGATAGGGAGGGGCAAGGCCACGGAGGGATTTGAAAGCAAGGATGAGAATTTTAAAATCGAGGCGTTGCTTAACCAGGAGACAATGTAGGTCAGCGAGCACAGGGGTGATGGGCGAATGGAACTTGGTGCAAGTTAGGACATGGGCAGCAGAATTTTGGATGACCTCAAGTTTACGGAGGGCAGAATGTGGGAGGCTGGCCAGGAGTGCGTTGGAATAGTCAAGTCTAGAGGTAACAAAGGCAGGTTTCAGCAGCAGATGAGCTGGGGGGAGTCGGGCGATGTTACGGAGGTGGAAATAGGTGTTTAGTGATGGTGCGAATATGTGGTTGGAAACTCATCTCTGTGTCAAATATGACATCAAGGTTGTGAACAGTCTGGTTCAGTCTTAGACAGTTGCCAGGGAGAGGGATAGATTCGGTGGCTAGGGAATGGAGTTTGTGGCGGGGACCGAAGACAATGGCTTCGGTCGTCCCAATATTCAGTTGGAGGAAATTTCTGCTCATCCAGCACTGGATGTCGGACAAGTAGTGTGTCAATTTAGAGACAGTGGAGGGGCCGAGAGAGGTGGTGGTGAGGTAGAGCTGGGTGTCGTCAGCATACATGTGAAACCTGATGCTCTGTTTTCAGATGATGTTGCAGAGGGGCAGCATGTTGATGAGAAATCGGCGGGGGCCAAGGATAGATCCTTGGGGGGGATACCAGAGGTAATGGGATGGGAGCGGGAAGTGAAGCCGTTGCAGGTAATTCTCTGGCTATGATTAGATAGATAAGAATGGAACAAGGTGAGCACAGTACCATCCAGCTGGACGACGGTGGCGAGGTGTTGGAAGAAGATGGTGTGGGCAACTGTGTCAAAGGCTGCAGACAGTTCAAGAAGGGCCAGGAGAAATAGTTTACCTTTGTCACTGTCACATAGGATGTCATTAAGCTCTGAGATGGAGTCAGGACCAAGCTGTGGGCACCAACAGGCATTTTTATTTTTGTACAACTTTATGAAGGTTGAGAGAGTACACAGAGAGAGTAAATTAAATATTTGGTTTAAAGTAAAAATCACTTTTTTTTTTATATTACTGGAAACTGATCAGTAATATGTACTGATTTCTGTTGTGCTGAATTTACCACACGTACTGTGGAATGGATTCAGAAGCAATAGGAACCTGTGCATTTAGATTTTCAGGACGATGTCAATATGATTTAACGTGTAATCACATTTATGATTTTGCTGCTCTGGTTGTGGACTTAGCCCGAGGTTGGGGAAGGGAGTGTAGAGGCCATCATTGCTGGTCTGTAAGGTGAGCCAACCATACAGCATAGCCAGGGGCATAAACAAAAATGGTGGAGCTAAATAACGTGCTGCTGCATATACTGTTTGTTTGTTGCTGGACATTTGGGTTGTAGATGGTGAAGAAATTGTAACTGCCTCGGATGCAAAAATGTTGGCATGTTTATATGTGAGATTGCTGCTGACGTAGATAACGCTGTTGTATAAAGTGGGGAAAAGAATTATGCATTTGGTGTAAAACCGAAACACTGTGAGCATACCTCCCTGACACCAGTTTGGCTGTAGCTTCGCTTTGAATTTTGCATCTATGTGAAACTGAAACTTGCAGCAATGCAAAATATGTAATGTAAATGGAATCTTTTTAATTGTTGACGGTCTTTAATGTCAGAATTTGTGCATTAGCCTGTGCAAAATGGGTGCAAGGGTTTCCTATTTCCCAAGTAAAATTAGATCTAGGTTACAGTCAAAATTTATTACTTGCAATTTTTCAAGCTGTAACATAAACTGTTGTCTTTTAGGTTCCAGAAATGGTCTTGCGGGAAGAATTCCCCTTTGCTGTTTATATTGAAGTTATCATATGTTCTTCATGTGTGTACAATTTTACAATGAAATCATCAGGAATAGAAATTTCCCCCAGTGTGTAATACTACCATTTATTTTTAAATATTGCAAGACTTCCTGCCAGTTCTATAACTCTCAGGTCATTTTTAAGACTATCGACTGTCAATTCTGTTGTACAAATATAATCTGAAGTTAGTGAAGTTTGTATTATTGTGAAGCATGTAAGTTGCACTAATTACAACCTGCCATAGTTACACTTAAGTCTTGATTTAGTTTTAAAAATCTATTGTGAAGATTTTCAATTATTGTTCCTGAAAGATGACCTGATAATAGGTTAAGTAGACCAAATAATACTGTACATTGATAAAAATTGTACTGCCAGTTTAGCGGGGAAATGACCTTTCAGCATCTGGATTATTGTGCATCAGAATGGGATAATACCCTTAATGAATGTCACCAGGCCACTTTTTAAAAGAAAATATATAAACTTATAATTAACATTCTTTTGATCTCTCCATTTTGCTGCATTCATTTTTTTTGTTGATCATGTAATTAGCGATACTAGCTTCGGAGCTGCTGAGCCTTGGAGTGTGAAGGATTTGACACAAGATACACGGTTGATGCTATATCATGTTTGCATTTATTGATGCACTCAACTGCTATTTATTCGTTAATTCCTTTTAAAGATGATTATTGCTGTCAGCAGTCGTTGCTGTAAACAAATAATATATTAAAACTGATATTAGCATTTTAAATGTATAATTATCCTGTAATTCCTTTTCAAAAGGACAGCAGTGCTCCCTTTTTTCTCATTTAGTTTTCTCACATCCTTTTCTGAATTTTCTTGACTCAGAAGATCACAAAATAATTATGAATGAGGAAGGCCATTAGGCCTATTTTAGTTCATTCATCCAGAGAGCGCCTAATGGGCTGTATTTTGCGACCCCTACGGGTGCCGGGTGTGTGCGAGGTGTGTACGTGCCTGTAGGAGCCGCGCAAGTTCCGGGTTTAGGCATGCGAAGCACATGCGCTAAAACCCGGAACTTGCGATCTGTCAGAATTCTCTTGACAGGTGATCCGCATCCGCGAGAGATGGGTCTCAGCGGGTGGAGAGTTGCGCTATTTGCCCAACTTCTGCCCGTCAAATTCTTATGCCTGGTAAAAGCAGGCGTAAGGCCTGCTTTTACCAGCATAAGAGTTTTAAAAAATAGAAAAATAAAATAAAAAACCCTGTCCTATAAGGCATTTTAATTAATGTTAAAATAAAATTTTTTAAATTACATATTTATGTGTTCATGTATTTTTTAAGCGATCTCCACTCATACTTATGGGAGTTCCGTACGTACGGAACTCCCATAAGTATGAATGGGGATTCCCTTTTATTGGTTGGGCCGGCCCATGTGATCCCAGGGGCGCTTGCAACAGAATGCGCCACTGGGATACGTGGGCCTCTGCCTGTGTGTACCTGGAGAGGCCCAGGATCACAAGCCTCCGTATCTCCCGGGCCCCCAGGTAAATGCGTAGATATTTTACAGGTCGGAGGCATCCGCCTGTGAGAAACCTCCGATCGCAAATGCTGGGCCAATATCTCCCATTCCAATATCCCATATCCAGCTGTTTCTTAAATAATTCCAAGGTTTTTGCCGCCATTGCACTATCTGAAAGTTTATTCCAATCCTTCATCACTCTTGTATGAAGAAGAATTTCCTGATATCTGTCCTAAATTTGCCTTTTACTAGTTTGAATCTACATCCCCTAGTAGTTCTTCTCAGTTTAATTTTAAGTTATATTCCAGGTTAACTTTTTCTTTACCGTTTTGTAATAATCTTTTATACCTCTAAGATCATCTCTCAGACATCTCCTTTCTAGGCTGAAAAGCCCAAGCCCCTCCAGTCTTTTCTCATAACTAGGACTCCCCTCCCACCCACCCCCACACCCCTCTCCCCACCCTATCCCCCCCCTGCACCGCCCCCCCCCCCCCCCCCAACCATACTTGGGCTCAATCTAGTTTCTTGGCAACCAGTACAGGATGCAGTATGAAGAATGTAGTTTGACTGGAGCAGTATAAAGTTTGATCATTACCTCCTTTGACTTGTATTCTGCTATTTTTGCAGTGTAGTTTAACATCCTGTTGGCTTTGTTGATCTGCATTGGTTGGATATGTTTAGCATCTAATTTACTAAGACTCTCAAGTCTCTGCCCGGTTCATTTTTGGCTATTTTTAGCATCATCCGTGATGTATGCATGTGACTACATTTGTCTTCCTATATAGTACTTTACACTTGTCTGCATTAAATTTCATCTGCTATTGTTCTGGCCGTTTACATATTTTGTTCAACACATTCTGAAATTTCAGAGCTGATTCCACTGCCCCTTCTGCTTTGGTATTGTGCAAACTTGGCCTCTTTGCATTGAGTTTTTGAATCCAAGTCACAAGTAAATTAGAAACCGCACTGAGTCCTGAGGCTCCCCCTAGGTGCTTCTCTTCCCTGCCCCCTCTTCTCCATTTAGACATAACTCCCCTAATAAATACTTTGTTTCCTACCCTTCAGCCAGTTTCTTATCCATTCTGAATCCCCACAGCTTTGAGTTTAATGTGTGGAATTTTATCAAAAGCCCTTTGGAAGTTGAGGTACACAATATCATAGGACTCACCACAATTTGCTTGGGTTGTCACTTCCTCAAAGGAGTCTAGGAGATTGGTCAGGCAGGATCTTCCCTTTCATGTTTATGTATGGTTTTACAGATGCCACTTCCTGTTGGTACCCCACCCAAGTGGCCATTCTCCAAGTGTGAGCATAGATGGTGAATTCATCAACTGTGGGGAACTATCACAGCCAAGCCCAATCCACTCCTCACTTGGCATCCACATATGCATCTTTTTCATTCGGGTTTATTGAGGATGATAATTGAGGGAGACTTGGCCATAGCTCAGGAACACTGGCCAATTGTAGCAGTTCCACCAGTAACCTGCCTAAGATCAGTTAACTCTGCACAGATCAGGAATTGAATTTGGGACCTTTCTGGCCTATACGACTCAATTCTGTACTGACTAGCAAGTTACCAAATTAGCTATTTGGGAAGTTATTATGGTGCATCTGGATACATATTCATTTTTGTTATTTATGCAATTATACTATCCATAATTGCAGCGATGTGGATAAATTTAGAAGATATTTCCTATGTGAACTAGCAAATAGAAAAATGTAGTTTTAGAAAAATAAAAATTGAATTGCGTACTGAACAGTTTACAGTTACATTTGTATTTCTGTTGTAACTATCATTTTGATTTCATTTCAGACACACAACATTACATCTGGTCGTACCTGATTAAGAAGAAACGTGACTTGCCCCTGATTGCATCTGGACCATTAAAAGATTCTGTCTTTATTAATTATTTTTTCACTCTTTAATAATTTGCACACAAAAGCAAACATTGAAAATGTTTAACTTAATCAAAAAAGACAAAGATAAAAAGGAGAAGAAAGAAAAGAAGGAAAAGCGGGAGAAAATGTCTGTAGCAGAATTGAAAAGTCTCGAGGAAGTTGGTCTTCGTCGTGGGCTCTTTAGTTTGAATCGATCTTCAAAGCGGGAATCAAAGACTAAATTGGAAATTTCAGCCCCTATCCCAATAAAAGTAGCTAGTAGTTCGGATCTCAATCTTACTGATATTGATTCAGACACTATTAGTAACAGAGGAAGCATGATCTTTGATTCCGAGCAGTTGAGTACTGCCAGTTCCAGTGATGACCTCAAAATAGATGACTGTAGTTTGAAGGGATCAGTACTTCAGCGAGCAGCTCTGTTTGGCTCTCTTGCTAAACAGAATTCAGTCCAACTAGTGAAGAGGTTCTCTTTTTCACAAAAGAGTCGAGAAGAGACAACATCAGAAGTGTCGACTCCATCAGAAAATTCTGCTACTCCTTCACCACAAGTAGAAATGAGAAATGAAGGCCTACTACTTGAGTACCTAGAAGAAGTGCCGAGAAATGTGTCAAATACAGTATTAATGGCAAGTCCTGATATTCAGATTCCAGAAGTTGTGGATAAAAGTTTTGCTGCTGATCTACGGCTTCCGCCTGTGGTACCACCTTTGCCTACAGAACCTAGAGAGCTTGTATTGCAGAGAAGAAATACAGGAGACTTTGGGTTCTCTTTGCGGAGAACAACCATGCTGGACAGAGGACCTGATGGACAAGTATACCGCAGGATGGTTCATTTTGCAGAGCCTGGGGCTGGTACTAAAGATCTAGCATTGGGTCTGGTGCCTGGCGACAGACTGGTGGAAATTAACAGTAAGAATGTTGAAAATAAATCACGGGATGAGATAGTTGAGATGATCCGTCAATCTGGGGACACCGTGAGATTGAAAGTGCAGCCAATCCTTGAGTTGAGTGAGCTCAGCAGATCTTGGTTGAGAAACCATAAAGGGATGCGCAGAGATGCTTTTGGCGTAAGTATAAAAACATTTTTTCAATCTCGTCTTGATTCTATCCAGCCTTCAGCTTTGGAACTGTAGTCTTGTAGCTCCAAACCACTGGAGGGAATTCTACTTTTCAGACCTTATCAAATCGGAGGTCCTGCTAAATGATAATTCTCAGATCTTTATCTAGCAAGAATCTGACATTCCACAATTGAGAAACTGATTTACTTATTACTGAACCGCAATCTTTTAAGATTTGTCATTGTGCAGTGGGATTATATATCAATGGTATAAAGCATTTTTTTGGGTATGGATCTTAGAGATTGTATTTAAGTGGTTTCTATGATCAAAATTGTACATGTTAAAAATGATGTGGTACCTGAAGCCGTTCTACCCTCAGGAGCTTGGCTGGCAAACTCAATTTTTCTTTTGTTATGGTTGTCAATAATTATAATTAGTGACAACTAGAATATTAAAAACTGGGGTTTGCATTTAAGCTAACACTGGAGTGCTTCATAGTATTTACATAGATCTGTGTTCCTTTTCAACCAACCCCTATTGGTATTAGCATTACTGAATAATGCAAGATTTATGAAAATGCAGCAATATAATTGTTTTGGAAAATTAAGTAGCATTTTATATTTAACTTTGACGCAGCTCTGTGTTGCCATCTTTAAAATTCCATGGCCTTTCACGTTGTGCCGTGTTTAATGGTTCATTTACTTTAGGTGCAGTGAAACATGGGGGGGTGAAATTGGTCTTGGTCAGTAGCGCTAAACAGGCGACAGTGTTTTAAATGGTGCCCGATTTTCTTATCCATTTGACTTTAATGGAAAAGAAAATTGGACTAAAGGACACGATTTCAGGTTTATTGTACTTCTGAATTGTGTGTGCGTGTGCGAAATAATGTGTGTGTAGTTTTTTGTATTGTGGTTTTATTTTACCTGTAGCTATTGTTGCAATCCTGCTGGGGGAAAAAAGTGCTTTACTTCACTAGTTAACTCTGAATTTCAATGCCAAAACACAGGGGTGGAATTTCCTGTATATTTGTGTCCAGAGATGCAAGTAATTGGGGTGCAAGGCAAATATCTTGCAAAAAAGATCGAAGAAACTCAGGTGCACATAATTATCCTACACCTGAATTTCCTCGTTCTTTTGCGCTCGTCTATTGATCCCTGCACCTGAACATGTTTCAGCTCATTATAATGGCACCCCCCCACCCCCGGCTTGAGAGCTGTACACGCAAATTCCCTGCAATTACGCTGGTTCAAAGCAGGTGTAAAATTAAGCCCAGAATTTTAGATGCAGCAAACAACAAAGTAATTTTTCTGGTGTTTCATTATGATTTTTATTTTTTTTTTGGAGCAATTTAAAAAGTAAATATCCTCAGATCTGCACTGTGTTTCCTATTAATGCATTTAATGGCCTCAGTATAAGCCATATTAAAAATTGAAATGCTTTTGTGATTGCATGGCCTTGAATTTCCTCTGATTTTTGTGTTTCTGCCCAGACACATGTAGTCTGGGTGCAAACCAAATATGTGGCGTAAAAGATTGTGGAATCTTTTGCGGCTGTCTATCGATTCCTCCGCCCAAACACATCTCTACCCGTGAAACTGGCCACACTCCCAATTGCGCTTGCTCAGAGAATTTCTTAAAATTACGACCAGATTTTCAGGCGCATCAGGAAACAGTCATTTTTCTGGTGTTTTATTGAAATGTTCTGAGCGCTTTTTAAAATGTATCCTCACTTGAGTTAAGTAATGTTTAAAAAAATTGAAAAGCTTCCTCGATTGCAGGTTCCTAAACATGCTATATCTAATGTGAATGAATGATGGTTAAATGAGTTGAAATTACGTTCAGGCGTATTCTAATGAGATTGACAGGCAATTTGCACGTAATATGACTGGCAGAATGGGCATGGTAATGGGGGCATTTTTGGGTCTAACTTCCAGGTTGCACCAACAGAGAAAATTCCAGGCCAACATATTGTGCATGAATGATGGTTAGATGGCTTGAAACTTCAATTTTCATACTTAAGGGAGGAATATATGGTGTGAGTTTAGCGCTTTCCTCAGGGCCCGGATTCTTTACGTTGATTAAAGCTTTGTTTGCACCCATTTGTATGTTAATGAGATTATCAGGAAATTTAGGTGTAAGTAGACATCGGCAAAATTGGCGCATGAATGGGTGCAATTTCAGGTATCATTTCCCAATTACGTCACCACAGAAAATTCCACTCCTATATGACCAACATGATTAATTAACCAGCATGTTTGTTCCCTCTCTAATATACAAAATATCAAAACAATAAATATAACTAAAGGTATATTTACAAACCAAGTAGTACACAAGTTTATTTTCTCTTTTATTATATGTATAGAATTTGGGGTAAATGCATTAGATGTGTAAAGGGATGTTGCTACCTTCTGTACAGTTAGAATCAGAATGATACAACACAGAAGGAGACCATTCTGCCCATCATCCCTGCTCTTTGAAAGAGCTATCCAATTAGTCCCATTCCCTTGCCCTTTCCCCATAGTCCTGCAAATTTTTCCCCTTCAAGTTCAAGTATTAATCCAAATCCATTTTGAAAGTTATTACTGAATCTGCTTCCACCCCCCTTTCAGGCAGTGCATTCCAAATCACAACGTGCTGCGTAAAAAGATTTCTCCTGACCTCTGGTTCATTTGCCAATTATCTTAAATCATTATCCTCTGGTTATCAACCTTTCTGCCACTGGAAACAGTTTTTTCCTTATATACTCTTATCAAAACCCTTCATGATTTTGAACATTTCCATTAAATCTCTCCTTAACCTGCTCTGCTCTAAGGAGAACAACCTCAGCTTCTCTAGTCTCTCCAAGTAACTGAAGTCCCTCATCCCTGGTACCATTCTAGTAAATCTCCTCTGCACCCTCTCTAAGACCTTGACATCCTTCCTAAAGTGTGTAGTGCCCAGAATTTGACACACTACTCCAGCTGTGGCCTAACCAGTGATTTAGAAAAGTTTAGCACAACTCCCTCGCTTTTGTACTCTATGCCTTTGTTTATAAAACCAAGGATCCCGTATGCTTTTTTAACAGCCTTCTCAACGTGACCTGCCACCTTCAAAGATTTGTGTACATACACCGCCAGGTCTCTGTTCCTGCATCCCCTTTAAAATTGGACTATTTAGTTTATATTGCCTCTCCTTATTGTTCTTACGAAAATGCATCGCTTCACACATCTGTGTTAAATTGCATCTGCCATGTGTCGGCCCAGTTCACCAGTCTGTCTGTTTCCTCTTGAAGTCTGTTACTATCCTCCTCATTGTTTACTACATTTCTGAGTAATTAATGTAGCAAACCTAAATCTTTTGCAAATGCGCACAGGCCTTCTTGTAACGCTGATGCCATTTAATTCCTGTGGCCAAAGGGACATATTTTATCATTGTGCACACACTTTTTTCCAGCAGATGGTTTTATTTAATTTTGAATTTCAAAAATTGTTTATTCCTGTAAGTCAAATTACAATCATGATTGCCAAAACTGCATCTTGACTACAAAAACTATGTTTTTATATTAATAAAAAACAGACTCTGCTGTATATTCTTTAGGCATGTTTTGCCTGAAAAATTGTGTACAGAGTTGTTTACTCAAACTGCACTTGTTTATCAATCCTTGCCGAATGGATTAGAAGAAACACGTGCAATTGTGACAGATTAAAATAGCAGTTAAGAGCGTGGATTCATGTGTTGAAGTCCACTTAACTCCGCTCTGTGAAAATACAGCATTGTTGCAATTTAAAAAAAAAAAAAAAATCTTCCTGGTATTTTTGGAATTCTTATTAAAGACAGGTGGTTTTTCAAATTCTATTTAGAGTAGATCTATTGTTGTCTGAAATGAAGTTATAATACACAATTTCATGGAATCTTGAACAGAAACAAGGCATTATGTTAAAATATTATGCTCTCTCTGGGCTCCTAGAAGAATAGTTTGGAGGCTAGTTTAAGTAAAGGCTAAACTGTTGATTTGTAGAGATGTACTACACAGGAAGTTGGGCACTCTTGCAATAGTATATGAGTTATATTTAATAGTTCATTTCAAAAGCCCTTGGCAGTTCTGATGTTTGAGCTCTCTTCAGCTTCTGGAAAAGTTTTAGGTTAGCTTTTGTAGGTTTTCTAGCTTAGTGTTTAAAAACCCTTTAGAAAGTATGAAAACTAAAATCTGTGCAATACTTCAGACATATCAAGTCTGCTTCTAACTTCTTTATGACAAACAGCTAGATTATAGATACATTGCACATTTAATTTTTGTTATTTATATTCATTAAATAACTCAAATTATTTTTAATATTCAAAATTTTTTGATAGTTTTCTTGATTCATACTTGGATGCAAGTTCTCCTGATCAGTGACTTATTAGTAAAAATGAAACAGTTTGTGGCTTTTCAAATACAAAAAAGCCTAGCATTGAGTACAGATGATGTGTAACATTTAAAGCAATTTGCTGAACAACTTTTCTATATAAATGCAAGTTTTTTCTTCTTCTGGAAAAGTAAGAGTTTGAAATGCTGGTACTAGAGTAACACCCAGTTTATAGTAACAACTAGGATCTAACTGATGCAGAAACGGAGTTAATGTTTCTTCTATTTGTAATTATGAACCAAAAATCCAATGAAGCAAAAAAAATCAACGAACCATCCCTTTGGGTGTTGAAAACTTGCTTAATATTGACTTGACTTATTCTCCACTATAAACTCTGGCAGACTGTATCCTAAACTGCATTTGAAGGTTTTTTCTGTCCCTTGCAGACTTCTTTGGGATCTGTCTCTTGTTTGCATGAATCAAAAATTGCCCACTTGAGGAAAATAGTTTTAAAAATTGCATATGCATCAACACACTGTAAATTCACATTAAAAAAAAAAGTGTTTCATATGAACTGGAGCATTTCCCAGGTTTGCCTCCAATAGCACTGAAACAGCCCGAACCATAATCACGAACGGCAGTTTCTGTGACTGACCATGCTGCATTATCTCTCCTTGTCATCCTCGACCTCTCTCTACAGCCATTGACATGGTTGACCACGCCATTCTCCTCCACGCCTCACCCCCATGACCCTCCCCAGAGCATCTCTAGTGATGACTACTCCTCCTTACCTGCACCGTCACCTCGGAAATCTCCCAAAGGTCCATACTTGGGCTCCCTCTTTGTTATCCACATGTTTCCCCTTGGTGACATCTGCAGAAATGGGGCCAGCTTCCGCGTATATTCTGATACTGAGCTCTACCTCTCCACCACGTTTCTCGACCTCCTACACTGTCTTTGTGCTGTTAGATTGCTTGTCCGGCATCCAGTCACAGATGAGCCATAATTTCACAAAGAAGGGCGATGGTGAATTGAATCAGCTCTTAACATGATTTCAGACACAAAGTCCTGGAGAGGCCTCTGAGCTTAATGTTGCTAGAGAAATGCCAAGATTCAGTCACTTTTAAGTTTTCAAGTCAACACATTAAAGCTGTTCCAAACATTTTTTGCCTGTTGGGTTATTTTTGTTCCAACCTCTCATTGTCCAAGGAGAGAATGTGGTCCTGTGAGGAAACTCCAATTCTGTATTGAAATGTGTTGACATCCATATTTAGTCTAGCCGATGAGCCATGTGTGCTGGTTTCCTGATGTGTGTTGCATTTTTGTTTTGTAAAATAAGAATTGAGGAATACCACTTATGAACATTGAATTAAATCCTGATTCAACGAAGAATCCTTCAAGTTAAGTAACGACTGCTCGATTAGTTATTTACCATTTGCGAGGTGCTGTGGAAAAACTCTCTCTGGTCTGGATTATCTGTCTGTGATAGAAACTCTAGCTCTCCAATATAGTTAATTGATAAGTTTATCATTTTTACTGTAATGAGAATAGTATTCTTTAGGACTAAGTGCTTTCAGTCTAAAGTACTCTCCCATTTCCACCCCCCCCTTCCACAAAATGCTTTAATATTCTTAATGTTTCCTACTTCATAGAAGCTATTCTCATATGACCAGTCAAAAGCTGCCTCCAGGATAACCTGTTCTATTCGGTTTCCTGGCTAGAAGGGGTCTACTTGGCTGACTGTGTGGCGGGCATTTATTATGTTGAGAAATATGAGGTTCTTCAAAATCATGGATGGAATAGGGAAGAAAGGAAAATTAGGTGACTGAACCCCGGCACAATTTACATAAGGTGGCTACGGAGCATTGGGGAATGATTGTTTATTGGCAGGGTGTTGAGCAAGAAGCAAGTTTGTATAAACAGATTCTGCATGTATAGTTTCAAGCTTTTTAAAAACAAAATACAAAAACTCCTCAATTATGCATATATTGTTTGAAAAGCTGAAAATGAAACTGCTATTCTTCCTTTTTCTCTTTTTTATATATTTGTATGGTGAGGATGTGGGTTTGCCTTTTGTGGTTTCAGATAATGAAATCTGTGCTCTGTGCAGAGTTGAGTGTCCCTTCAGATTCAGATGTGGTTATTGGATCTCTTTTTGTGGGCTTTTAAAACTATCCTGTTCCATTGTATAATTCCTCATTGTTCATTGCGCATTGTCTTTTTTTTCCCTAATTTATAGCACAGCAACAAATTTCTGACTAAAAAATATACAATCATTTTCTTCAGTAAATTCTCAAGATTAGCAATAGTATATATACTTGATTCTCGTTTGCAATTCCAGTATATAGGCAATATTTCTTTCTCTCTTTCCAGTTTACTGAAAAGAGACTCAGAATAGCCCAAAGCACTGTACTATACCACAATGCACGAGGAGGTATCACAGAATCACAGAAACCCCACAGTGCAGATAGAGGCCATTTCGGCCCATCGAGCCTGCACCGACACATATCCCACCCGATCCCCGTAACTCCTACACCAACACATATCCCACCCTATTCCCGTAACCCCACGTATTTAATCCCCCTAACACTAAGGGTCAATTTATCATAGCCAATCAACCTAACCCGCACATCTTTGGACTGTGGGAGGAAACCGGAGCACCCGGAGGAAACCCACGCAAACACGGGGAGAATGTGCAAACTCCACACAGACAGTCACCCGAGGCCGGATTCGAACCTGGGTCCCTGGCGCTGTGAGGCAACAGTGCTATTAGATCATGCTATTCAAAAATTTCAGTTACTAGTCCGCGTACATTTGTACACAGGCTGTTAACTTTCAGTTCTTGATGTGGACTTGTACATGACAATTTTCCGGTTATTCAGACCAGCTTTTATGTGGAGAAATATATTTTAATTAGTATTGAATATTGCTTCAAGGCATAGTATAGTATTTGACAAAATATTGGTTTAATGTCCAGCAATCAAAAAGACCCGTTTTATCACTAATTTTTGACCGTCTTAAAACCGTGAAACATATCTTGCTTCACCAGTATTCTATTAATTCAGCAATTTTTCCTGAAAGTTTAAATGATAAGTAAAGCATTTTAGAGAGATATGAAGGGGTCGATTTTCAGTGTGCCGTGAGGCGGGCTTTTAGGTGTGTGGGGGGCTAAAATCCCGAATTCAGGGGTCCCGACACCATCCCGTCCAAAACCCCCCAAAAAAGGAGGCGGGTACCCGCCCCGCACTGGGACCCGCTGACCCGAGGCGGGAAGGGATTAGTGCCAATTAACTGGTAGTTAACGGGCAGTTTTTAGCCTAATCCCTATTTTGAAGGTTGCCGTGTGGGATTCCCGACGGCTCCAAACCACGCCAGGTTAGAGGAGTCGGGCCGTCGGGTTGAAGGACTTGGAGGGGTCGAGATGCCGGTGTTCAGGCGAGTGATGGGTGCATGAGTGCAAAGGTAAGTGTGTTTGGTGTGTCTAAAGTGTGTAAAGTAGTTTAAATTACCTGTATTTACCTTTACAGCCTTCCTTCCTCTAGGCTTCGGGAGTCATCATTCAGCCGGCACAGAAAGCAGAATGACCGCGAGCTGTCAAAAGTGACAGCCTGCAGCTTTCAGTGCCGGCGAGATTTCTAACTGAGTCTGCGTAGAAGGACTCAGGTTAGAAGTAAGACTGTCTGTCAGTGTTTGACAGCTTCAAACAGCTGTGAAACACTGATATTTCATCTGTCAACACGTCTTGACAGATGAAATTTCAGTCTGTGACGTCACCTGTTGCCGGGTGGCCCTTAATTGGCCTGCTAAGCCCGCTGAGCGGGCTCAACAAGGTCAATCAAGTGAAAATTGCGTGGATTGGCCGCATCTCGATGGAGGCGGGACTACATCCCGAAAGTTGTAGTCCCGCCTCCTTCCCGACTTCTGAATGAAAATCCAGCCCGAAGTATCTGATAATACACTACAACCATTATAAATTGAAAATGGTGGGCAGTCTCAGAATTCCAAAGGTACTGTGCCAGTAGGTGATGATAGCAACACAATGTGATGTAACAAATTGAAAACCATGGAACACCATCTAATGTTGCATGACAGTCCCAAGCGGTACCTTAAATGAGCATCATGGCCCTGAGTTTCCTTCGACTTTCTACTGCCACGCCAGTGTAACTTCGTCAGAAGTGTGAGGTAAACGGGGTTTCTACCGCACTTATGATGAAGTTACAGCAGCACAGGGGCGGAAATTTTGGACCCATGTATTTGTCTTTCGAAATAAGTAGCAATTGTGGACTCCTAAGTATTGTGTTACGTCAGTAAAGTAGACGTTATTTGAATGTAATCAAAAGCCTAAACAGTTTTTGAAAATAACTAGCGGGGAAACCTGAAGGTGAGGAGGAGCAGGAAAGTGAGGAAAGACCAAAATCTAAGGATGGTGAAGTATGAAATTTCCCTAAGCAAAATTAATTTTGGAAATCTGAGGCTTGATAGTGGCAGAGAGAGGGTCGTCGAGGAACTTTGGTGGTTATATTAAAGTATTAGTGCAACAATCCCCCCGCCACCGCTCCTTGCTAAGCAGGTTTGCATAAGAAACAAAATGCCTGACCTACGCAACTCAAACAGAAAGCGTAAGAAATAAACAGCAAAGCAGGGAAAGGAGCAACATCCAGAAACTGAAAAACGTATGTAGTGAAAGTTCTCATAGCAAAGTAAAGACTGAAATTCCGTGGCAGCTGAAAGTCTGTGGGGGAAATTGGCGTGAATCAACTCCCTGTCCCCACTCCCACTGAGCAGCACCCCACATTAAGCAAGATGCCCACGCATCTCAAACAGAAAATTGAGCAATATCCAAAATCTGTGAAAGGCGAGGAGTATAGCAGAAGAAACCTCAAGTCTGAAGGCTTGTAGTGGCATGAAGTGTCTTTTCTTTCTCTTGTTCTCTCTCCCTCACTCTCTTTCCTTTCTCCCCTGTCGTCTAATCATACTGGACCTGAATTCTGCAATTGGTCTTGAATACCTGTGTGCCGAGGACAGGAAATCATCTAATTATGAAAAAGTAATTGTCTACAAGTCTTGTGCTACTGTATCCTGCTTTTTTGTTTGCATTATAACAATAGTTTGTAATTTAATCATTGATTAAAAGGCTTCTTCAAATCAAGCTTTCTGTAAACTGAATTCTCCCTCCACGTTTCGGAATCCATTTCTTTTTCTTTCCCCTGTAAAACACATTTAGAAGTTTTTCTGCATTAAAGGTGCTATATAAATGCAAGTTGTAGACCACTTTCTTTTTAAGAACATAAGAACATAAGAAATAGGAGCAGGAGTAGGCCAATCGGCCCCTTGAGCCTGCTCTGCCATTCAATAAGATCATGGCTGATCTGATCCTAACCGCCAATCTACTATCACAGAACCATCTCCTGAATCTAACAGAATTAGACACATGAAATAGGAGCAGGATCAGGCTACACGGCCCCTGGGCCCGCTCCGCTACCCACAGGGCCATGTCCGATCCGAACCTAGACTCATGTCCAAATTCCTGCCCGCTCCCCGTAACCCTTAATTCCCTTTACTTCTAGGCATGGTGGCATAGTGGTTAGCACTGTTGCCTCACAGCGCCAGGGACCCGGGTTCGAATCCGGCCTCGGGTGACTGTCTGTGTGGAGTTTGCACATTCTCCCCGTGTTTGCGTGGGTTTTCTCCGGGTGCTCCGGTTTCCTCCCACAGTCCAAAGATGTGCAGGTTAGGTTGATTGGCTATGATAAATTGACCCTTAGTGTTAGGGGGATTAAATACGTGGGGTTACGGGGATAGGGTGGGATATGTGTTGGTGTAGGAGTTACAGGGATCGGGTGGGATATGTGTCGGTGCAGGCTCGATGGGCCAAAATGGCCTCTATCTGCACTGTGGGGTTTCTGTGATTCTGTGATTCTGTGAAACTGTCTATTTCTGTTTTTAAATTTATGTAATGATGTAGCTTCTACAGCTTTTTGGGGCAGCATATTCCATGGACCTACCACCCTCTGAGTGAAGTAGTTCCTCCTCATCTCAGTTTTGAAAGAGCAGCCCCTTATTCTAAGACTATGCCCCCTAGTTCTAGTTTCACCCATCATTGGGAACATCCTCCCCGCATCCACCCGATCCAACCCCTTCACAATCTTATATGTTTCAATAAGATCGCCTCTCATTCTTCTGAACTCCAATGAGTAGAGTCCCAATCTACTCAACCTCTCTTCATATGTCCATTCCCCTCATCCCCGGGATTAACCGAGTAAACCTTCTTTGTACTGACTCGAGAGCAAGTATGTCTTTTCTTAAGTATGGACACCAAAACTGTATGCAGTATTCCAGGTGCGGTCTCACCAATACCTTGTACAACTGAAGCAATACCTCCCTATTTTTATCTTCTATCCCCCTAGCAATGAAAGCCAACATTCCATTGGCCTTCTTAATCACTTGCTGCACCTGCATACTAACCTTTTGAGTTTCGTGCGCCAGGACCCCCAGATCCCTTTGTACTTCAGTACTTTCCAGTTTTTTGCCATTAAGATAATAACTTGCTTTACGATTTTTCCTGCCAAAGTGCATAACCTCACACTTTCCAGTATTGTATTCCATCTGCCAAATCTCTGCCCACTTATTTAGCCTGTCTATGTCCCCTTGCAGGTTTTTTATGTCCTCCTCACTCACTACTTTCCCTCCCATCTTAGTATCACCTGCAAACTTTGATATGTTACACTCGGTCCCCTCCTCCAAATCATTAATATAGATTGTAAAGAGTTGGGGACCCAGCACTGACCCCTGCGGAACACCACTAGTTACTGATTGCCAGTCTGAGAATGAACCATTTATCCCAACTCTCTGCCTTCTGTTAGATAGCCAATCCTCTATCCATGCCAGAATATTACCTCCAATCCTGTGATTTTTTATCTTAAGCAATAATCTTTTGTGTGGCACCTTGTCAAATGCCTTTTGGAAGTCTAAATACACTACGTCCACTGGTTCCCCTTTATCCACCCTATATGTAACTTCCTCAAAGAACTCCAGCAGATTTGTCAAACATGACTTACCCTTCATAAAACCATGCTGACTTTGTCCCATAAAACCATGCTGACTTTGTCCTATTAAATTATGATTATCCAAATGTCCTGTTGCTGTCTCCGTAATAATGGACTCCAAAATTTTACCTACCACAGATGTTAGGCTAACCGGTCTATAGTTTCCAGCCTTCTGTCTACTGCCCTTTTTAAATAAGGGTGTTACATTAGCAGTTTTCCAGTCTGCCGGGACCTTTGCTGAGTCCAGGGAGTTTTGGAAAATTATTACCAATGCATCCACAATCCCTACCGCCACTTCCCTCAAGACCCAGGATGTAAGCCATCCGGTCCAGGTGATTTATCCACCTTGAGTCCCATTATTTTACCGAGTACCACTTCCTTAGTGATTTTGATCGTGTTTAGCTCCTCCCCCCCCCCCCCCCCCCCCCCCCCATAGCCCCCTGTTTGTCCAGTGTTGGGATATTCTTAGTGTCCTCTACTGTAAAGACTGATACAAAATATTCATTCAGTGTTTTTGCCATCTCCATATTTCCCACCATTAATTTCCCGGACCCCTCCTCTTAAAACCACTATCACCACAATAATGCTTGATGCTTCAGTTCTCTTAAGCTGCTGCCCTCTCTCTCTCTCTCTCTCCCCAAGGTCCTTGAATGAACCATTGCCTTGCTACAGCTCACTCATTTCCAACCACTTGCTATTTGAGTCTCTCCAGTCTGACTTTGGACCAGTTTGCAGGACCAAGACCATTTTGTTTAAAATACTGAACAACAGACAAAGAATATCGTCTGCTGTGGACAAGATGGTGGTGTTGTAGTGTCATTTTCCATGCAGGCTGTATTTGGTTGTTGCAGGAATTGAAACTGCCTCATGGCTCTCTAAGGATTGCCTTCTTTAAATTTATGGAGGAAATTAACTTAAAAATCTTCCAGTATTTTGAAAAATGCTATTATAAAGTTACATGTGTTTGCACAGCCTTTCTTAAGTTAATTTAATTTGAGCTGCACCCCACTATTCTCTTTTCTCCATCCTACTTTTTGTCCTCTGATCTTCTGTAAAGCACCTTGCGATGTTTGTTACATTAAAGGCACTACATAAGTGTAAGTTGCAACTATTTCCTTACCTTTTTTGCAAAAAGAGGATTTTTGTATTCATTCACAGGATGTGGTGTTGCTGGTAAGGCCAGCATTTATTGCCCATCCCTAATTGCCCTTGAGAAGGTGGTGGTGAGCCGCTGCCTTAAATTGCTGCAGTCCGTGTGGTGAAGGTACTCCCATAGTGCTGTTGGGTAAGGAGTTCCAGGATTTTGACCTAGCGACTATGAAGGAACGACGGTATATTTCCAAGTCAGGATGGTGTGTAACTTGGAGGTGGTGGTGTTTCCATGCGCCTGCTGCCCTTGTCCTTCTAGGTGGTAGAGGATTAATATGTGAAAAAATAATTTTGTTTCAGATATAGAACAATTGAAAAGATAGCGTTGTGACAAAATATGTTTAACTGGAGCCTTCTGTGATCCATAGATCACAGTTGCAGATGAATGTAGTTTCCAAACAAAACTCATCAAACTTAGTCAATTAAAGTGATTTAAATGTTATTTATTTATTGGAGTCCTGATATGCTTGGGAATTCTTGTCTCTTTTTGGGAAGATGTGCACTGTAGCACAATGTAGGTCAGAGATGGCGTTTGGTGTTGGGAGGCTTTGGAACATGGGGGAATCATCTAGCTTGACAGGGATTGTGACATGGGGTCAGGGCGAAGTGTAGAGAGTCCAGGACGCTCTGAAGCATGGTGCAAAACTTTTGGGGGGTGGGGGAGGAAGAATTGCTGGAAACAACTTTGTGTTATGTTTTTTAAATGTGTCGTCTGATAGCTTTTTAAGAGTGTATAGAGAAACTAGAGGAACTATCCTGACTTTTGTTGGATTTTTTTTCTCTAGAAATGTGACTGGGCAGAATTATTTAGTGGAATGTGATGAAGAAAATTGAAATTGTGTAGTAAGGCTCTGCATAATATGATTTGAATAACCAATTAGAAAAAGGCTCAGACATTAAACAGTTAATGAGGAAGAAAAATTGACTCATGATGTATGTAAGAAATTTTATAAAGATGTATTTTAAATTTTGCTGATTAGTAAAATTGAAATAATGGTGGGCAATCAACCATGCCAAACTACTTTGTTTATAAAATTGAATGAAGGGTGCAAGAGGATTTGTACTGCATCAATATGTAATACTGTAACATGGTGTAGAAGTAACTTTTTACATGCAGAATTAATTGCACCATTAAGGCTTATGACTACTGGATCATACTAAACAATTAAAAAGGGAATGATTTGAAATTCCAAATTATTTTTAATGTGCAGTGGTGACCCTGCTTAATATTTTTCATAGTTTCCAAATGAGCCCTTTGTGTACAACAGCTTTTAATAGAGAAGAGCTATAACTCCTGGTTATTTTGGAAGTGATCTCATCCAGACAGGAAATGTAGAGGCCAGCGTGCGTTAGGGCAAGTGAATGGCTTCCTGACCTCCGCTGCTTCCAGGGCTGTGCAGCAGTTTGCTCGTGCTGCGAGTGTAAAGTTTGCCAGCACTAGCCGTTCAGTTGTTTGGTTGCATGCTTTTCAATGTGAGGCCAACAATTGGGTTAGGTTGCTGAGTTTATGGGAAAATTGTACTTGCTGTGAGGCTTTATTGATTAAGAGCTATGCTGCTGTACTCTGAATTCTCTTGATTTGCTTATCTGATTATAAACCCACAGCATGGCTAATTGTAGCATACTGTGATACAGTATGTACCACCTTTTTAATGTAATCAATAAGATTTTGTGCACTTCCTTGTCGCCTTCACAGCCCTGCCAAAAGTTTTGCCTTTCCTTTTCAGTTTTATTTGGTTTGAAGACCAGTTGCTACCATGCTTTTTGTCCTAGGTAAAAAGGTAGAATGGATTACCTACACGACTAGAATAGATCATCTCTACATGGCACTTGAATGGAGCTTGCTAAACAGCAGCATTTCACTGGTGTCCCATTTAGCCACCTGATTGAAAAGCTATAAAAAATACTTGAGAGGCTTGCAGAACTCAGATATGAACTTGAAAATGACCAGTTAAGTGTTTGCCATTGAGTTACCACAAAGTGATCGTCAAATGAAAAACATGAAAACAGTGGTGTTCAACCTCACAAAAGTGAACTTGAAGCTTGGCAGTGATGTGCTGATAGCTTTCTAAAACCCTAATTTAACTAAGATTTTGCAGAAGCAAATTGACTATGTAGTGAGCTCTGGAATGAGTATTGCTTTTATTAAGATGCTGGTATCCGACTGGTATATCCTGGTAGAAAAGCATTCACCTTCCATATCTTGTAGCTGTTAGTGTGCTAAAGGTACTATTACAGTGTGAATGCTGCAAGGATATGAAGAGTCTGGCTTTGATCATCCCAGATACCTCAGTTAGTATACAGATGTGTGTATATATCTATAAATAATATTGGACTGTCCCATTCATGACTCTCCCAGGGAGAGTTCAAAGCAAGATTTCTGATCCACAACTGTCTCTAACCAGCAATTTTAACATAATATGCTAACAAGATCTTTACTGTGTTCAAATAACTTCATTTTGTTAGCAGGTTAAAAGC
Source organism: Somniosus microcephalus (assembly GCF_052327205.1). NCBI lineage: Eukaryota > Metazoa > Chordata > Chondrichthyes > Squaliformes > Somniosidae > Somniosus > Somniosus microcephalus. The sequence continues at coordinate 66,736,539 of NC_141008.1, forward strand.
ATAAAACACAGTAAAGACACTTGTGCACAGTTGTGTCCTTATAATGTTTAGGCTGAATAATTGTACTGTGGTATAAATCTTTTAAGAAGCAACTACAGGAAACTTTGTGCTATCCGGCACCGACGGGACCGAGCTGTTGCCGTTCCCTCAAAACTGCCGGACACTCCAGCGTTAATGTTGAAGCATACGGAGCTTTTCATCTCCGTATCTGACAACAAACAGTGTTGCTTAGCAACAGCTGCTAAACAGTTGGCCCGTACCTTGGAAGCCTCTCTCTGAAGCTGTTGCTAAGCTACAGAGACTTTGCAGAGCCTGACTGTTGGGGAAAAAAAAGCCACGAGAAGAAAAAAAACCTAACAAAACGGCTCCTGATTTTTGCCGGTGGCTCGAGCTTGCCGAACATTTAGCCTCCGGATAACACAAAGTTTCCTGTATATATTTAGATTTGGAGAAACATTTCAGAGTTTTCTATTCAATTTCCAAAATGTGGAAGAAGTAACATGTAAAAAGCAGAAGACCTGAAATTCCCTACATTCCTCTCCAGATACTGCTCAACACATTAAAAAGTATTACATTTTAGATTACTTGTTTTACTTCACAACTATAGAGCTCGAGGCTTTTTTTTCACTTTATGAACATGCTGCCACTTATTGGATGCATTGTTCTTTCTTGGATATGTATTACAGTATCATATTTTTGTTTAATTTTACTGCTTCAGTCCTTTTGTGTAACCATACTTATTTACTACAACACTTTTTTTGTTTTAAAACATTTGTTTTGGAAAAGAAATGTGCTTTTCCAATAAAGAATGGTGGTTATGATTTGTAAAGTTAGTGAAATATGCTGTATTTATTTAACTTCTTTGTAAAATAAATACAGCGCACTGTTGAGATGATGGTTTGAAAAAGCTGAGGCAATATTTAGTTCAAGCTATAGGCCTGTATAATTTTTTGGGAAGAGGGGGTGGGTGAACCAAACATTAGTTCTTTTATGTTGACAAAGATCGAAAGTGATTGGCTGCACTTTACTTCTAACCAGAAATTTCTCTGCATTGAAAACAACAGCTGGACAAAGCTTTAGTTCCTCATGAGGAGGGGAAGTTCTATACTTTATAGCAGATCAGTCCAAAAATAATCAATTTGGAATGTACATCGTCAATTATTTAAGCCTTTTGGAAGGTACTATTCGGCATAATTACAGCCGTAGTAATTGCATTGGAGGTTGCAGTTGCCATCTGGTAGTTGGTCAAATAAAAGTGTCCTTATGGATCTGAAAAGCCTCAGCTATCTGGTAATTGATTTTTGTTGATTGTTGTGGTTTGAATTAAATGCGTTGGATGTTCTTGGTCATCTGAAGAAGGGAAAATTTTTTGCCTGCTACATTCTGCAGGCTCAGATCAACATCTTGGTTGCGCTGCTTGGCTGGAATTCCAATTCTCCTGCACAGGAGAGAACTCTGTGTGCATGATTGTATGTATGTGTAAACCTTCTCTCAACAGTTTAAAAAAAAAAGGAAATATTTAATGTGTGAGCGGCAATGTTTGTACCGTGGAACTCCAGATAGGGAGCACTTTTTTTAAACCCATCTTTTGATGCTGTACTGGAGCCAAGATTCCATATGGTGCCAAACTAAAGCAGGGGGTCTTGCATCAATTCTCTTTGGAGTCAAGTCAGGCCCTAACCCTCTTGAGTTAGTGAAGCTGCTGAGATTGTAATATAAATTGGTCTTCCTCCGTACTATGGTGAAGTGTCAGCTAAAGTTGTCGTGTAAACACAACTTTAAAGATTCAGATCCAACTGTTGGTGGGACAACTAGGAGTCAACATTCATTGCATCCATGAAGGTGCTTGTAAGCTGGATTTGGCATCCTTTTTTGATCAGAAGGCTGACTTGAATGTGGATTGAGCAGTGGTGGCTGGTGACCTTTTTGGCCGATGAGGCACACACTATAAGCGCCGACCCAAGCCAGCTTGTCACCATGGCAGCGGGCCTTTTGCGCATGTGCATTTTATTTTCTTGTTAATAGCAATCTTTCATTATAATAAGAATGCAAGGTCAAAGAAAAGAGTAAGAGGGGAAACTAAAAAAACAGATGAAGGAGAGGAAGCCAATAATCACTTTTGGAATGGCAGCTCCTTTTTTCAACACATTCTTCCCAATATTGCCCTAAAAAAATAAGACGTGGCCGCTATAAACAAACTCGAAAGCAGTGGCTCATCAATTATGGCCTGGATTTTGCAGTCAGCGGTGAACAAATGATGCAAGCCATTCATTACACTGAGACTAGCCCACAGACTTTCGTTCTGGAACTTGCTGTGATTAGAAAGCCATTTTGGTGCGGTGCCCTCTACAGGGAATCTGGGACCTGTGTGAACAGGGCATACAACTGTGTGCAGCAACAGCTTTTGTTTATATAGCGCCTTTAACATAGCAAAATGTCCCAAGGCGCTTCACAAGAGTGTTATTGAACAAAATTTGACACCGAGCCGCCTAAGGAGATATTAGAGCAGGTGAGTGGTAGGTATTAAGGAGTGTCTTAAAGGGGGAAAGAGAAGTCGAGAGGCAGAGGTTTAGGGAGGGAATTCCAGAGTTTGGGGCCTTTGCAGTTAAAGGCACGGCCGCCAATAGTGGAGCGAGTAAAATCGGGGCTGCTCGAGGTCAGAATGGAGGAGACCAGATATCTAGGAGGTTTGTAGCGCAGAAGGAGATTAGCGAGTTAAAGAGATAGGGAAGGGCGAGGCCGTGGAGGGATTTGAAAACAAGGATGTGAATTTTAAAATCGTGGGGTTGCTTAACCAATCAGATTTGGAGAATCCTTACTAAGGCACACAGTCTGAACCAGGACGTGTAAGTTAGAATAGCCAAATAGTGATAATTCATTGTCAAATCCTGTACAGAAAGCAAAATAGATTAAAAGAAAGATGAGATTAATCGAGAGAGAGAGAGAGAGAGCGAGAGAGAGAGATGAGACCGAAAGAAAAATGAAAAAATGAATTAATTTTAATTTTTAACTTAAAAAAAATCTCCAACAATAATTAAAAGCTGAAGGAACGAAACTCCACGCTTGTAAAACTTAATTTTCAGTGCCTGAGAGGTTGTTTGGCAGTAATTAACACTGCGTTTAAAATTTCACTTACACTGGAAAGGACAAGCCCTAGCTTTTTCTGGCGAGTTTAGTGGATAACTTATCACGTAAGTACCACAACTTCGCGCATTTCTATGTGTTTCAATTCCGAGTCCCTCGGTGAGATACTGGTGTAGTGAAGCTTCTGGAGGAGCGGGACAACTCTGATAGAATCTTCCTGATTTCCGCGTTTAACTGCGCATGTGCAATCGCTGGAAATTGCTGTCCGATTTACACTTTAATAACGGTGAACGCTGATAGCCTCACTGTTATTTTTACCACAAAATCCGGGCCAATGTAACAATAGCAAATCATTTGGCCCAACAGGTCTATACTGGTTTATGCCTCCTCCTACCTTGCCCTATCGCCATACCTTCTACTGTATTCCTTTCTCCCTTATGTACTTATCTCACTTTCATTTACATGCATCTATGCTATTCGTCTCACCTACTTCATGTGGTAGCAAGTTCCACTCTCTGGGTAAAGAGATTTCTCCTCAATTCCTTATTGGATTTATTAGTGACTATCTTATCGTTATGGCCCCTAGTTCTGGTCTCCCCCACAAGTGGAAACCTCTTCTCTATGTCTACCCTATCAAACCCCTTCATAATTTTAAAGACCTCTATCAGGTCACCTCTTAGTCTTCTCTTTTCTAGAGAAAAGAGCCCCAGCCTGTTCAGTCTTTCCTGATAGTTGCACCCTCTCAGTTCTGGTATTATCCTTGTAATAAAAATGTTGCACTTTCTCCAGTGCTTGTATATCTTTTTTGTAATATGGAGACCAGAACTCTGCACAGTACTCCTAAGTGTGGTCTAACCAAGGTTCTATATAACTTCTCTGCTTTTGAATTCTATTCCTCTAGAAATGAACCCCAGTGCTTTATTTGTATTTTTTATGGCTTTATTTACGTGCGTTGCGACTTTTACTGATTTGTGTAACTACCTCTAGATCCCTTTCGGCCTCGACCCCATTTAGATTTCATTTTCCAAAAAGATCCTGTGCATTGCATTGGAGCATGAACAATTAGCAGAGGGATACAAGATTCATTATCCCTTGTCAGCATTTCACAAGTAAAATCTTTTTTTTTTTTTTTACTGTGCTTGGAGATTGTCAATATGAACTCATCATATCAATCAGAAGGCACCACTGAAGTCTGTCTGAACCATTAGATCAGTTGGAAGGAGAACTGAAAGCTGATAGACCAATTTTTTCTCTCGCTGTTGGTTGCACAGAAACCTGAAGCAGAAAAGTTTTAAGATGATCTGATGGTTTCTGAGAGTCGCAGTTGCAAGTGGTTTTTGCTTGGTGTTTGACCTCACAAAGTTGTATGTAATAAGCCAACTGTTTAAAAAAATGTGGTTTTTAAAAACCTTTTAATTTTCTTCAAGGGAACTTTCTGGGGCATGCCTGAGACAAGAAGAATGTTTTCTGGTCTGAATGTGTTAACTGATTTATTGAGCATTCCTGTCACAGCACTGAAATTGGAAATAGAGTGGGGTAGAAATCTGGATGAGTTTTATTGTACTTAATTTAAACCCATTGCATGTAGATTCTCATATTTAGGATTTTACTTTAGTGATATACAATGCAGACTGTTGGTTTGTGTGTGTAAATTGCATTGCTTGGTTATGCTTTGACCTGGTTGTTTTCAGTTTGTTTCACACACTCGGTTGAAACCCCTTTGTTCCTGTGGAGTAACCAGTGAAAGACACGCACCATCTAATTTGGGATGGCTAACGTACATAGGGAAATAAGAGGAGTGACATTAATGATCAGTAAGACAATAATAAACGTCTTCAGCTGGAGGGAATCAGTCAGGTGTATCTGAGCATAAAATTCAACTCTCCTAACCTGTTCCTGGAAACTACATTTTTTGTACACTTTTTTTAATGATTGCAGTGTGTAATGATTTTTTATTTCTAGTCGAAGATAAACCTTTTTGACAGGTTCATAAGGGTAATCTAGGCTAAAAGTTACCGTTGCTGATAATAGTAGACAAATGCTTCACATGTTCATTTTGACATTGTTCGATTGTTATTTTAATGGGTAGTGTTAACCCATTTATTTTGACTTATTGACATTTGTACAACTATACTTTTATTTTCACATTTAAAATATCTCTAACCCTTCCAACAGAAATTATTTTTGGCTTGAAAATCAGAATTACAGTAGGCTCCAAAATGCCAGAAAATGCATAAAATAAAGTTTCAAAAATCAAAGCTTTCTGGTGATGCAGCTCCCAGATCCCCATGAAAATAAATCATACACCTTCAGTTCTCTTTCAGTCATTTCTATATTACCAATGCTACAAACTGCACTTTTATGTTCTCGTAGAATATTTCCCCAACTATAAAAATGATTTGAATGTTATAGTTTAAGCCATCACCTGTGCATGACCCGATGTCACATTCACATGCCATAAAGCCTATACCCGGGTCTATTTTTGAGCTGCCAGCTTTTCTGGAACTGTGTCAGCATTTGTGAAGTTGTTGGTCAGTGTTTGCTTGTTTACTAGGTCAGCATGTTGGGGGAATGTGTGTCCCAAAATGAAGGGTAATGCATTTTTATTTTTATGTTTGTGCAGTTGTGTTGCCATTTTAGTGCATAAGGCCTTTTGCAAAAAATTACATAGAAATTACAAGACAGAAACCGGCTGTTTAGCCCAACCAGTTCACGTAGGTGTTTATGCTCCACGTAAACTGTAGTGTGCCTGCACTGTTCCAATATCACTTCATTCCCCTTCAACCACTATCTATATAAGAGATGGACTTTCAGAAAGTCTTTGACAAAGATACCACACAGGAAACGATTGAGATGATCAAGAGGAATGGAATTAAGAGGTTACCAAATTGGATTAATAAATGGCTAGAAAGCTGTGGTCTTACCAAGGGTTTATGTATATTCACCAGTACATCTCAACTTTTATATTCTACACCTCTTGCCATAAGATCTAGTATTCCATTAGATTTCTGAAAGTCCATGTACATCACATCCACTGCATTTTTGCCATCCACCATATCTGTCATCTCCTTAAAGTACATCAAGCACGATGTTCCTTTCTGAAATTTATTCTCGTTGCTTTAATTATTTTCTCTTCGTCTAGATATTTAGAAATTTCAGCCAACATTTTTCGCAGAAGTTAAAGAATTGGCTTGTAATTACCTGGGTTACCTTTATATCCCTTTTATTTTTAAATGACCATTCTTCAGTCCTCTGGCACACATCTATTCGCAGTAGAACTCTGAAATGTAATTTCTAGGGCCTCTGCTATTTCTACACCCCCCCGCCCCCTCCCCGCCACCACATTTCCCTCAAGATCCTTGGATGTACCCCATAGGTCTCAACACTTAGTCCTCCTTTAGCGTAACTAACTTCTCTAGTACTTCCCTTTTACTTCTAATATCTCTCCTCTCATCTTTAACCTATTCAGGATTTACCTTCTCCCCATTATCCTCATTTTTTTGTAAACACTGCTGCGAAATACTTATTAAGTATCTCGGACAATCCTCTCCTAACTTGCAAGGTGGGACCCGAGTGAAGAGGATAGCATTTAACAATTCTTTCTTAACTGATATAATTGTGGAATACAGTACCTTGCTGTTCTCTTTAATTTTTTTTGAAATTTTCTACCTGTACTCCCTCCTTATTTTCCTTATCCCTGTCTTAATTTTCCTTTTATTCTTGTATTCTCTTATTATGAACCATTCCCTTTTTGGCATCAAATCTTAACTTTTCTACACTCAATAGAAATGTTTTTTTGATGTTTCTCAGTATTTTCTTCCTATGAAACATTCGCGTCTAGTGAACTGTTCTAGTAATCGTTCTGAGAAATTCTTTAGAAGGGTTTTGGCTATACTCTCTCGTGTGTCAGTTGTTTTTGTATTGCTTCTGGTTCTCTGGAATCTGTCTTGCAATAAGTGGGGTGAAACAAGTGGAAACATTTTTGTGTAGTGTAACTATACTATTTTTATCAGGAACTTTTCTCAAGGCTTGAAAGGAAAGTATTGCAAATTTAGAATAAATGAACAATGGCGTATTGTCTAAAGCAAAATACTGCAAATGCAGGAAATCTGAAGTAAAAACAGAAAATGCTGCAAACACTCAGTAGGTCAGGCAGCATCTGTGGAGAGAGAACCATAGGGTTAATGCTTAAGGTTGATGAACTTCATTCAAACTGGTTATTTAATGGCTTATTGTTTGTTCCTTTATGGCAATATAGTAAGAGCAGATATTCAGAGTATGTTAGTATTGCTTCAGTAACAATTCTTAAATACTAGCTAGTGATCTCGTGTTACATTACATTACATAGTAATTTGTTAGACACTGAAAGAATTGTATTTGTATAGTGCCATATCAAATCTCAAAGGGCTTCACCTACAATGAACTTTGAAGTGACTGTTAATGTAGTTAAACGCAGCAGCGTATTTGCTCAACGCAAGTGGCAGTGGGGTGAATTACTAGTTGATCTGTTTTTGGTGGTAATTGAGAGTTGAGTATTGTCCAGGACACTGGAAATAGTTTCTCTCTTTGGGTTCTACAATGTTGCAACAAGTCAACCTAGATTATGTGATTGTGTCTTGAAATGAGGCTTGAACCCATAACTCTCTCTAATTGTAGTCATATTGAGAGAGAGTTCTGCCAAGTGACCCCAGTTGATTCATCTGGGCTTTCCCAAAAGCTTTGTGCTTATTTTCATTATTATTGAGAGACTAAAATAAAGCACACAATACAGGACACCACTAAAGTTGAAAAAAGTAAAAGGAAAGGCCAGATAAATCAGGCAGTAGAGATTAGTTGATGCTTTTGGTTTTAAAAGCCTAAAGATTGTAGGAGGAAGGAAAAGTAGAGTGCGCTAAGCTGATATTTGAGTTCCTGTGTAAAGAATGAATAAGAAGAATACCTAAGGAAGGATATACTTGCTATAGAGGGAGTGTAACGAAGGTTCAGCAGACTGGTTCCTGGGATTGGGGGGGGGGGGGGGAAATTGTCCTATGAGGAGAGATTGAGTAGACTAGGCCTATATTTTCTAGAGTTTAGAAGAATGAGAGGTGATCTCATTGAAATATACAAAATTCTTACAGGACCTGACAGGGTAGATGCAGGGAGGATGTTTCCCCTGGCTGGGGAGTCTAGAACCAGGGGTCACAGTCTCCGAATAAGAGGTCGGCCATTTAGGACTGAGATGAGGAGAAATTTCTTCACTCAGAGGGTGGTGAATCTTTGGAATTCTCTACCCCAGAGGGCTGTGGAGGCTTAGTCGTTGAGTATATTCAAGACAGAGATCAATAGATTTTTGAATATTAAGGGAATCAAGTGATATGGGGATAGTGCAGGAAAGTGGAGTTGAGGTAGAAGATCAGCCATGATCTTATTGAATGGCGGAGCAGGCTCGAAGAGCCAAATGGCCGACTCCTGCTCCTATTTCTTATCTTATGAATGGTAGATTGTGTGCGATGGTTACAGGAAACCTATAAATGAGGAAAGCCATTTGCCCATTGGCTCATCCGTATAAAAAAAAAAGCTACAGTGCTTCTAACACACCGCCCAATGCCTCACTAATGTATCTCGAGGTTTTTCCTCCGCTGCCTTAGTCTTGATTTCAACACATTGGGATCGATTTTAACCTTTCACTCCAACCCCCACCCAGCGGGAACGGTGCTTGGAAGGGATTAAAATCTTCAAAGTGCACTTGCTGCCACGAGGAAAGAGGTGTTGGGATTGAGTGACGAGAGAACAATGACAGTGAGACTGCAGGAACACGTGAAAGCCCCCAGGCCAGTGATTTTGAGGTGGAGAGGTGGGAAGAGCGGTTGCATTACTAGATTTAAAAAAAAATCTGTTGTGTTCCAGGCCCTGTGGGGTACATGATTCCCATGGACCAATCGCATCTCTAGACGAGCAATTAGGGCATGGGTCACATGATTCACAAAGCCCAATCCAATCATTTGAAAGGCAACCTGCTTAAAAAGGCCTACAGGTAGCTATAAGAGAACACAACCACATTGTTCTTTTGGGAGGGGAAGAGTGAAATGAACCATGAAACACGCTTTAATTTTGAGAATTGTGTATTTTTGATGCTGTATTTGGCGGGTGGTTTTATTTGTTCCTTAGTGATTCAGTATTGCATCTGCAGTAATAACTCTATTTTTATTTAAATTAGGTTACTAATGTAGAAATCAGCCAATAGCAAATGCAGCCCGCTTGTTTGGCACCCCATCCACCACCTTAAACATTCACTCCCTTCACCACACCGCGGTGTACCGTGGCTGCAGTGTGTACCATCTACAAGATGCACTGCAGCAACTTGCCAAGGCTTCTTCGGCAGCACCTCCCAAACCCGCGACCTCTTCCCCCTAGAAGGACAAGGGCAGCAGGCGTATGGGAACACCACCAACTCCAAGTTCCCCTCCAAATCACACACCATCCTGACTTGGAAGTATATCGCCGATCCTTCATCGTCACTGGGTCAAAATCCTGCAACTCCCTACCCAACAGCACTGTGGGAGTACCTTCACCACACAGACTGCAGCGGTTCAAGAAGGCGGCTCACCACCACCTTCTCGAGGGCAATTAGGGATGGGCAATAAATGCTAGCCTTTTAATCGACGCCCACATCCCATAAATGAATTTTTTTTAAAAAGAAGCTAACGAAATCAATTTTGTAATGGCATAAGGTGCATGTATATATCGGAACATGCTGTTACCAGATTTTGGAATGCTTACATGATGGCAATCCAACTTATGCACATGGCTGATTAACGGGTTAGAAATGCATGCTGAGAGTTTTCACAAATCAAAGTAATGTGAAATTGGGCCATACTGAGTCATCATTCAAGAATGTCTGATATCTGTTGTCCAACAGATTTTTGTTTCCTCTTGCTCTAATGCTTTTGACATGCGAATATGTTCACTTTTGGAATAGCCTACAGGATCAATATGATTCAAAACCAATAAATTGCAAAGACCTGCATTTGACTGAATTTACTAAGAGAGAAAGCTTATTGATGATATCTGTAGAAAACCATTGATATTGGTAAGCACTTATGTGAAGCACATTTACACGTGCTAGAATTATCATGGTTTTTTTAATCTTATAATACTCCTGTGAAGCGCCTTGGGACGTTTTACTACATTAAAGGCGCTATATAAATACAAGTTGTTGTTGTTGTAGTAGTAGTACAGGAAACTTTGTGCTATCCGGCACCGACGGGACCGAGCTGTTGCCGTCCCATCAAAACTGCCGGACAAACCAGCGCTAATGTTAAAACATACGGAAGCTTTTGAGCTCTGTATCTAGCAACAAACCCTGTACTTCTAAACAGTCGGCCGTAGCTTGCAAGCGTCTCTGTAGCTAAACAACAGCTTTAGCTAGACCTTGCAGAGCCTGACTGGTGGGAAAAAAACTTACTGAACCGACTCCTGAATTTTGCCGGTGGCTCGAGCATTCCAGACAGTTAACCTCCGGATAAACCAAAGTTTCCTGTAATAGATTTGTACTTATTTAAGTGGAACTTTTCAGCCCTTTGATTTCAGTGATAAAACAAATGTGAATTTTGTCTATATTTTTGTCTACATTTGTTCCATTAGTTGAGAGGAACATTAAGGTCACAAGTTCTGAATGTCAGCTTAGTCAATAAGTACATCAAGCAATTGCACTATTACAAAATATGCCTGCAGGAGCATTGGGGATGCTGCATTATATTTTTAGTAAAATAACCAAAGGCAATAAAATCTTTTCCAGCTGTACTGTCCTAATTGTCAGAAAGCTTAATTAATCATTTAAATTTCCAGTAAATGATCAGTTGGCTCTTGCAGAATAATTTTTTACAGACCCCATCGTTATGGTACACTTCTTCCCATCTTAACATCATATTTATTTCAAGCCAGAAATAGAGTTTCTGATGAGGATTGAAGTAATTGTGGATGGGTTAGAGGCACCAAATTAGCTAGTGCCTTCTACTTTGTTGTATATTTTAATGTATGGGCTGGTTGATGGCGAGAAATATTGTTGTATTTGGCAAGATGCCCTGATCATGATTGATCTGAGTATTATATTTGTGTAATGTACTTTTTACTTGAATGTAGAATGGATTCAGATTGAAATCTAGCTAGTTTTATTTTAAATTTGCATGTGTTTACAAACTTAACATCCTCCCCATTTTTTATCTTCTCCTGAAAGCGTTGACACATGTTTTAATTGAATTCAGCATGAGTAGGCTAATTGACGTGTTGAGCCTGATCTTGTTTTTCATGCTATTACCAGATGTGAATTTTCTTGCAGGTATCACTAGGTAGTGGTCACTGGCTATTTGTTTTGCTCCTATCTATCCTAGAGAGATCCAATTGTAGCAGTGTAAATGTTGCCCCAGCTGAGATCCAATAACATGGTATGAACCTTTTCTGTTTGTACGGCACAGTTCCACGCTGACTTTCTTAACTGAGCCATTGGGGACCACCACAAAATGTATTTTTAAATACAGATGTTGGACTTGCTTTATAACAACTATTTGTAATTTGCGAATGAAAAGCATCAGAAAAATGTTCTATTGACCTTAGTCTTTGCAGTACTGAATTCTAGGCCTCAGTTCAGCACTTTTTTTTACATACAGTAGCAATAACACAGCTGTGACCCATTCTGGCTATAAACTCTTTCCCTTTTTTCATTGCCAATGTCAGTGAACACTCCTATGCTAAAATAGGCTGTTGCATATGGAGTTCTGTAGTGATGCTGATTCCTTCAAAACCCTAGCAGAGTGTGGTCTTAGCGTAAGTAATGCTCGAGAGTTGTCTGGTAGGGGATGTAGCTGTACCTCCAGAAGTATGCCACGTATCCCACAATCGACAGGCAGCTCTCCAGAGTTTCATACTTGGGCTGACCACCTTAAATAATTGTAAATTCTATTCATTTTTTACATTTTTTTTAAACAGACTTCAAGATTTATATTTATAAGATGCATTTTTTTCATGACTGTTGGCCTTATTGACCAGGATATTCATTTTGGCCGTGGTCCATTTATGTGCTTGATCCACTCTTTGCTTTACCCTATCCTGGGTACATTTTGTTCTTTTACTCATTCTGTGGTACCCATGACTTGCATTGCCTGTGTAATTGATAACTCGATTTGGCCAACACTACTCCTTTTGGCCCAGCTTTGTGCTGTCTTTCTCTGCTCTCTATGTTCTTAACCATGCTGTGCTCTTTTATTCCCTCCCAAGCCTCCAGAATTTTTTTTTCATTTCCAACTCCGTCAGCCACACCATGTTTCATAGATTTATGGGTTAAAAAAAATGTATTCAGTTGCATGAACGCTGAATTTTTAGCAGCAGTTAACATGCGCTTAATTATATTTTAATAATTTAATAGTTGCATTCAGAAAGGCTTTTGCCTTGTATCCTTAGTTCTGCGAGTGAAGCTACTACAACCTTTATACTGCTGAAGCTTGCATTTCAGATAATGTGTTGTGGCAGCTAGCAGATGTTCCCTTGATTTATAAATGTTTTATTGACTGGTGAAAGTAACTCAGTCAAGAGACCGTCTGTCAGCAATACAATGCCATGCAGTTTATTATAACTTTAAACAGCACGAAAACGAATACACTTTCACTAAATCTACTTAATTTTAGTGAAACTTCTTATTACAGCATGTTAATAGAGCTGATGAACTGTGACTTCAGTTATGCTTTCAGCCATTATTGGGGCTTATGGAAGACTAGGAAAAATTTTAAATAAAGAAGCCAGTAATGCCATAGTTGTGGTATTTTGAGAGTCAAAGCTGCTGTAAACTTGTGCAAAAAACCAAATTAATCTGTTACAGTTGGGTCCTTTTGAGTGTAGGATCAACATAGCAATTGAGCTTTGATTTTCCAATGCCAGCTTGGCTCAGTGGGTGGCATTCTTGCCTCTCCACCAGATGGTTGAGAGTTCAAGTCCTATTCTAGGACTTGAGCACATAGCCAAGGCTGACACTTCAGTGCCAGAAGTGCCATCCTACAGTTGACATGTTCAACTGAGGCTCTTTCTCTTGGCGTCCTGGCCAATATTCTTATTGCCTTTACCAACCCTGTCAAAAAACAAATTAACTGGTCATTCATCTCATTGCTGCTTGTGTGCAAAATAGTTGCATTGCTCATGTATGCAAGTCATTGCAAAATACTATTCATTGCATGTGAAGCACTGGTTCATTTTCTTCAATGTTACTGTCAGTAGATTTTAAATATTTTGATTTCATGTCTTCAGTGTGTTGCAGCCTGTGCCACTTTGGGCAGGCATGCCTTGGTTAGCCATCATTGATTTAGCTTCCTCTCCAACAGTTGTACTTCCCTGACTTTTGTTGGCAGAGGCTGATAAAAACAAAGAAAATTATGATTGCAATTTGAAGTTTCATCTTAACTAGATAAATTAAACCGCAGACTTCAGTTTTCATTCATCTGTGCCCTTAATATATTGTTGCACAGTAAGAGAAGTATAATTTTCCTAAGCAAACATTCCTACATTAAGCACATATTTGACATCTATTACAGTGTGTACTTCACTACTTTTTAAACGAAGCACTTTTCTTACATAATCATTTTAGCTAGTAAATAAAGTCAGGGGAAGTGGGCTTGATGAAGAAGTTAAGCTGTCATTTGAATGAATATAGAGAGCGTTTCCAGAGAGTCTGTTTCCTCATTGTTTGGCCCCTACATCAGCCTTTTTATTTGAGAAATTGAACATTGTGAATGTGTACAAAAAAGTTCTTGTAATGTCTAATATGGTGGTTGTGTTCACTAAGAAGTTTGACGTTGAATTTTTCACTCTATTCAATGGAAAGAAGTTTCTGTCAGTATATCTCGCGCCAAAAAGATATTTGTGGGATTATGCACACAGAAATGGGCCAATAAAATATTCCAATAAATCATAAATGAGCAGTGAACAAATTGTATCTCTAGCATTCACATTTTTCCCTGTGTGGGGGCCACAAAAATGTGTCAATACTTTCTTAAAACTGATTCAATGCAATTTGTAATCTGTGACCCAGATTTTTCTTGCTGTTATTCATCTAAAGGAATGTTAAATAAAACTATGGCATTTTATAATTATTAACATTTTCACATTGATAAAGCCAACACATTATAAGGAAGGAAATGAGCAATATAAGAAGGGAAATCTGAGTGGAAATAGCCTCTCAGCATAATATAGCACATGCACAGTGCCAGCAGATTTGGTCCAAATAAGGACCTGTTCCAGTTTTGGGTATAAAGTATCCAACTAATGGTGGCAGCCTAACCAGCAACAGTTAGAATTATTTAGCAAGATTGTCTAAAGACAAATCACAGCTGCACAGTTTAGAATTTTCTCTCTCTTTTCCTCCCCCCTCTCCCCAGATGAATAGGTTTGTGGAGGCTCCTGTGTGGAGACACTGAGACATTTTGTTCAGTCTGAACTAAAGATTAGGGTGAACAGCCTACCTGAAATTGTGGAGAGTCCTTCAAACGCTCCTGGAAATCCACCCTAGACTTTGTGATGGGTGCTGGTTCATTTGAGGCAAGACTCTCATGACTCCCTCCCTTAGCTCTCATTCTATTGCTCTGCTCATACTACCTGCCAGTCACTCAGTTCCACTCCTGCAAACCCCAGAAGTTATGACTTTGTGAACATTATGACATTGTAGATCTCCTTGTAATCTTTGTGGCACTCGGTTTGAAAATAACTGCTGGACTATACTGAAGTTTATACTAATGCTACTGACATGTTAACAACTTTTTAACTCCTCCATGTTGATCAGCAGCATCATCCTAAAGAACAAAAAATGGTTTTGAGCAAAACTGTTAATGTGAAGAACCAGCTAATGTAAATACACTGGTTGAATTTTCCCTACTATAGGAAGTTTTGCATTGTGACATTAATCTACAGTAGTGACAAATGCTCAAAATAGGTACATTGGGCATCCCATTGTGATGACATACTTTGCCTCACGAAAGAATAATGTTGGTCTCTATTAAAGTACAGTATCTTGAAACTTATTTTATTCAAGAATTGTATTTTTTTGAGGGGAGTCCAAGAACAGATTTTTTGTTCAGTGCTCTAATCAAGTATTATCTTGCTTGTTTATTTCTTGCTGTGGTAGTTATAATTAGTTGTGGAAGTATTTTTGTAGTGTGATTTGGGGATTCTTATTTTTGAGTCCTATTAATTTTGTGTCCCATGACGTGATCCCAATGAAATCTTTTTCCATACTGCATGAAAATTACTGCAGTGAAGGTTGTGTTTTTTCTTCAGTATTATTCAAAACCAGTTCAACAAACACATTGACTAGGATGAAGCACTTCAGTGGGTGGGAGGGGAATCATTTATTTATTCAAGGTGTGGTTGGGGGTGGGGGGGGGGGTGGAGAAGATAGAATGTGAACCAGTTCACACACTGGTCCGGAATTTGCTGTACTAATAGTGGCGAGGCTGTCGGCGCTCGTCGTTATTACTGGGTAAAACTGGCAGTAACGTCTGGTGTCTGCACATGCGCAGTTAAACGTGGCAATCTGGAAGTTGCTGTCAGTGATACCCTCATCCTCCACAGGCTGCACTGTTGCAGTCTTCGCCAATGGAATCTGCACAGAGATCACTGTCATGGCGTGAACTCATGCTAATTATCCACCATTCTCACTCTGAAGACAGATGGAAAAAGTTAGGACTTGTTCAGTCAAGAGTAACAGAGTTTTTAACAGTATAGATCATAACTGCTGAACAACCTCTCTGGTCCTGAAAAATTAATTTTACAAGTGTGGAGTCTCATTCCCTCAGAAGAAAATTAATGCTGCACATTAAATTTTTTAAAATAGTTTTCCTGTTTTGCTCTTGTGTCTTTCCCTTAATCCCATGTGTATGTCTTAATCTTTATTTTGTTTCCTGTACAATGAGTTAAATGTAATTTATATTTCTTGTTTTTTACTTCCTGCTTTCCCATCTGCATGTCTGTGAGGATTCTTCAATCTGATTGGTTGGTTGAAATTCCTCCCTGCTGCTTGTCCTGTTCACAGATGCCACAGATCCCTTGTAGAGGGCGCCAAATTCAAACTAACGGTGGATGCATGGAAGTCTCAGCGACAAGCCTGCTAAAAGTCTGTGAGCAACTGCATGCGAGGTGAACGGCAAAAGCCGTTCCTTCGACGCTCACAGCACAATCCGGGCCAATATTTGGATACGTATGGTCTATGTGTCTCCGTATGCCGTGCCTATCCTGCCTGTCTTTGCTGCGCATTTTGACATGTCCTCAGTTGCAGTTTGCTGCCTCAAGTGGCTAAAGAGGTTTGAATGGGCAATGATGAGATTTAATAATTAACCAAATGGGAAGTGCTGTACTACAACATTATGGCAGGGAGGAGTTACAAGGAATTTTTAACTGACTAATACAAGGTGTGGTAGGGCAGCGAAATGGGGGTGGGGGTGTTGGCACTGATCTAACTTAAATGTTGAATCTAGAGTAGCCAATTGAAACATCTAAAAAGCAGAGTGAAAGATGTGGAAAATGAGCCACAGGTTACTGTCGAGAAGTTATGTATGAAGCAATGGAAGCCAGAACAAAAAGACACAGAATTTCAAAGAACTGAGTATTATTTCTCTGGTGGGACATGCTTGAGGAGTGAAGGGAAAATCTTGCTGAGCCTGGAGGAAAATGAATCCTTTTTTTCCCTGCTGTCCCTTGGGGTTTTGTGGGTGTTTGAACGATGAAGAAAAATCAGAGAGCTGAGATGAAACCACAGAAGCAGAACAGTGAAGAAGAGGGCAAAAATTACCAATCACAAGAAATAGATGCTGGTTGGAAAAGTGTTTTTTATGTGTAAAAGAGGAAACTTTTGTGCTACAGATTGAAGGTGTAGTAATGAAAGCAGTAGTCAAGTCTAGATGTCCGATAGATTATTCATTGAGTCTTCAAGGAAATTGAGCAGCTTCTGGTTTAAATATAAGACATAGAAATGTTCTTTGAAGCTGTGACAGTATGGTTTTGACACTTCAATCATTCTTTGGTAAATTCAAAGCAATGCCGAAGGTAGGAGATTGTGGGGGGAGTTTGGGGGTTCATGAGCATAAATGATGGAGCCAAATGTGATAGAAGGCTGCTTTGGTGATGAAGTATGCAAGGAATTCCCCCAAACCACACTTGGAAGTGAAAGACATATTATTGAATTCACAGAGATTGCACAATGATGAGAAATTTCCATCCCCACTCGAAGGAAATTTAGAAGCTAAATGAGGTAATGGATAATGTAATTAATAATGCAGATAACCCTACGACAGGTACTTGGGTATTGCAGATAAAAGCTTTAACAAAATGTAGATATCCTAATGATTGAAATAAAGTAATCAAATGAGAGCAAGATGATGCATATTGCAAGAAGATTGAACACAGTCTGATTGGGATGAGGATAGATTAGATTAGGTGAGAATGAGTGTGGATTCAATAGAATGAAGAGACTATTTCAACTTGATCCGCAGAGGAATAGGAGATTTTCTGCATAGTTAATGGACTAAATGATAAGAAATAAGATTGTTTGTCTTTCTGAAATAATGGCCTGGCTTTCCTTTTGTTGCTGGCCAGTGGCCTGCGGCTGCTGGGAATCTCACTCCTGCCCACCAGCCGGTTGCCCTCGGTTTGTGGCAGGCAGGCTTAGTTAAATCAGTGCTTTAGTCTACCCAAAAACAGCTATGTCTGCAGCTTTACATCATTCTCTGCTTGTTAATGTATCTTGTACTCTGTGCTCCTGCACTTTAACCTTGTTGTTTAGTTTGAAGTTTCAACCTTTATGGAAAACAGAAAATTCATTTTGTTCAGCCTATTTAAAAAAATTATATTTGCAAACTATGGATGTAAAGAGATAGGAGGCTTGTGCTATTTTGGGGAATAGCTCCAGATGTTTTACTTCAAAGGCTAGCTGGTTAGATTTATTTTCAGTAACAGTTGATGCATATTTTGAAGGCAGGAGGTACTGGGAACAATTTCAGCCAAAATCAGAATGAGACTCATGAGAAATCTTGTATTTTTTTTCTTAATAATTTGAAGACTGATGCTAAGTTGGTGTTTAATATGTGGATGATAGGATATTACTGAAAATGTTTCTTTAAATCGTGTATTAATTTAAAGTTAACATTTTTATTGATTAGAAATATGTTTCTAATTAACTTGCAGACATTTTTGATAAACTTACAATTTTGATGTGTTAAGTTTGAAATTTTCATAACAATCCCTTTGGAGAGGACATACTGAAGATTTCATGGTGCAATTAAGAAAACATTTTTGTAAAAGAGATGTATTTCTTTGTTTTAGTCAAACTGTTGATATACTGTAGTGAAAGTTGGTGCCATAGAATTTCAAGATTAAACAGTTAGTTTGCAAGCCTGTTTGCAAATGAGCAGAAACTACGAGTTAGTTTTGAAGCATATGTTGATCTTTTGACCAACAAGGTTGAGTACACAAATGCTCATAGGTTTCAACATTGGTCATTTATTGTATAAATCTTTACAGTTTTGCAAAGAGCCAGGTATGTAGCTTGAGGAAGCTGTCGCAAATCTTGCTTAGTTTACTTTTGGTGTCAAACTAGTGCATTTCCTGTAGTGTTTATCATGGGTTAGAATGGAGGGGAAATTGTAGAGTGGGATCTTCATGCAGTGATTGAGCAGAGATTTAATGTCTGCTGTGCATAGGCGCTTTAGGTTAAAGACTGTTAGGGTTCTGAGTTTAGTGTGTGTAGGGAGGGCTGAGAGGCTCATGGACTGCAGTGTTCAAGAAGGCGGCTCAAGGGCGATTATGGATAGGCAATAAATGCTGGCCTTGCCAGTGACGCTCACATCCCGTGAACAAATTTAAAAAAAAAAAAAAAAAGAGGCTGTCCCATGTGTAGAGTTCTAAAGTGGGAGTGCGGGAAGTTTGGATCTACCGCAGTAGAAAGTATGGGTGCATTTTTGCATTTATTTCCCTGTAGTGTGTTGGGTGGGGAACTGTTACGGTTTCTTTCAACTAAGTAATTGTTGGAGCTGCAAGATATAACTATATTCACGCCCCTAAACATTATCATCAATGAACTGAACTCAAGCCCTTTATGTCAATTCTAACTGCAGTACTTAACATCCACCAAGTAGTGTGTCTTCTTTAATTAATGTTGCTGATGTGCAAGAGCCCTTTCAATTTATTAGCCTCACATCTTTATTTTCGTTAATTTGGTCAACTTTTGTTCCAATTTATTTAATTCATTTAACCCCACCATTGTCCACTTCCTTTAATGTATTTATTTGGTCCTGTTTCTCCCTATTCTGTACCTGAATCAGCCATCATCATTTAATTAATTTTTCGCAGTTTTCTTTCCCCTGTCCTCTTCCAACTCTCTCCTGACCTCCCTGCATTCCCTTTTCCCTATCTTCTATCCCTTTTGACTTCTTCCATCCTCTTCCCCCTCCCCATCCTTTTCTTCCTGCTATCCCCCCCATACGCTACCCACTCCACAAAGTCATGTCACTGGTTCCAACAATGCAGCTACTTCCTTTTTAACTTCCGACCCTTTGCTGACATCATCTGATGACTTGATTCTCTTTCTTCCCTCCTCTGCTCTGTAGATCTCTAACTTTCCTCTTCTGGCCGCTCTGCATTGTATCTTCCCCCATTGCCCTATTCTCGCTTCATATCTTTGTAGTCCTACTTCAGCCCTGGTCCAATTACTTTCCACACTATAACCCTCCTTGACATGAAGATTGCACTTCGTTTTGACTCCCCATGTGGTACACCACTGGCGATTGACTTTTAATTATTATAGACATTGAGTGGTCTCCAGATACCTAAGGTATTGTAGCTGTAGGTGATGCTGTAGACATTACGTTACATAACTAATTGTGAGTGGTGAGAATGTGGAACTCGCTACCACAGGAAGTGCTTGAAGCGAATAGTATAGATGCATTTAAGGGGAGGCTAGACAAGCATATGAGGGAAAAAGGAATATAGGGATATGCTGATAGATTTAGATGAGGAAAGACAGGAGGAGGCTTGTGTGGAGCATAAACGCTGGCATGGACCAGTTGGGCCGAATGGCCTGTTTCTGTGCCGTATGTCCTATGAATACAATGGGGCAGTACCTAGTTAACTGGCAACCCCAAACAGCGCACACAGTAATTCCCTCATAGTCATTTAATTAAAATATTCCTGATTGTGAATTCCCAGGAACTAGTGAAGTGAAAAGGACAAAGTACTAAGCAACCTGTGTGGGGAAAAATTAATGAGGCTTTGCCGACAAGAAAGTTGGAGTTGGCGAACTGATCCAGGCACCACACTTTAGGAAGGGTGTCAAGCCTTGGAGAGGGTGCAGAGATTTACTAGAATGGCACCAGGAATGAAAGACTTCAGTTATGTGGAGAGACTAGCGAAACTGGGGTTGTTCTCCTTAGAGCGGGGAAGGTCAAGGGGAACTTAACATTCATCTTTCCCTAAAGAAAGGGAAACTGAAGTTCTCGATGATGTAGCCTTAAAGACGCAAACTGAGAGGTCACATACTGAGCATTGAGAAGATTTACGTGAAACGCAAACAATTTAAGTTCCCTTTGTGTGGTCTTCATGACTAGCCTTAGATTTGCAATCATTTTGATCAAAGAACATTTGACACTAAATGTCCTTCAGCTCATCTCTGCTATAAGTCAGAACCTTGAACGTTATGCTTGTACCCTGTGGATACTGAATAAACTTCTTTTCCTTCAAGGGTTGGAATGATAGTACAAAAAAAATGTTAAAATGTTTAAGTACTATACATTAAAGTTCTCTTGATTCTTGTTGGTTATTTTTCAGCAGCTTTAGCAAACATTAACGATATTTTTAATCTTAAGAACTACTGGTAGAGATAGAAGATAAAACTTTTGCAGTCAGCAGCGAAGGGATGGTGCTTAAAAAGCTGCCCACAAAGATTTAGCGGGCTCTAGAGTGTTGATTTCCTCTATTCTGACGTGCCTTTAAATTTTTTGCCATTTGTGACATCTAAAAGTGCAGACAGCAGGCAGGCTGATCAGCCAATCAGATTGAAGAATTCTCACACTGCAAAGCAGGAAATAAAAAGCAGGTTTTATAATTCATATTTTAATCATTTTACAGAAAGTGAAATAAAGATTGGGACATAGGAGTGGGATTAAGGTAGAAGCTGAAATATTATAAACTTTAAAAAAGCAAATTAAAATTATTTTTTATTTAAAAAATAATGGAATTTTTAAATGTTCTTCCGGGGCAATGACACTCCATATTTAAAATTAGTTTTCAGGTCGAGCGAGGTTGTTCAGTAGCAATTACGACTTAGTAAAAGAAAGGAAGACAGACTTGCATTTATATAGCGCCTTTCATGACCACCAGACGTCACAAAGCACTTTACAGCCAATTAAGTACTTTTTTGAAGTGGAGTCACTGTTGTAATGTGGGAAAAACAGCAGCCAATTTGTGCACAGTAAGCTTCCACAAACAGCAATGTGATAATGACCAGATAATCTGTTTTTGTTATTTTGGTTGAGGGATAAATATTGGCCAGGACACCGGGGAGAACTCCCCTGCTCTTGTTTGAAATCGTGCCATGGGATCTTTTACGTCCACCTGAGAGAGCAGACGTGGCCTCGGTTCAACGTCTCATCTGAAAGACGGCACCTCTGACAGTGCAGCACTCCCTCAGCACTGCACTGGAGTGTCAGCCTAGATTTTTGTGCTCAAGTCCCTGGAGTGGGACTTGAATCCACAACCTTCTGACTCCGAGGCAAGTGTGCTACCCACTGAGCCATGGCTGACACCCAGTACGCCATTAAAAACTCAGTTACACCTCATTCAACGAGGCTTAACATTTTCAATGGGTTTTACAGTGAGAATAGTGCGTAAAAAGCTGAAGCTCCCATCAATTCACTGCTTCTATATTGATTGCATTGGTGAAGACTGCAACAGGGCACACTGTGAAGGAGCAGGGCATCACTGACAGCATCGTCCGTATTTCCGCGTTTAACTGCGCTTATGCAAATGCCAAAAGTTGTCAGTTTTGCACAATAATGATGGCGAATGCTGACAGTTTCCCTGTCGTTGCAACAAAATTCTGGGGCAATGTGATTTCAGGGTGTTTCAAGATTCAGCTAACCAGTAATAAGCAGTACCCAGTTATCTTCTATTAATGTAGACTTTTTGAACACTGCAGGGTTTGAAGGGATAATGTCCTAGCTTTGATCCTTACTAGGAAGATTTCTTTGTAACATAGTTTGTAAGCTGGTGTAGTACTGTACTAAGCAGAACTTCTGTTAGTCCAATAATGTTTAATTCTTTGTAGTTCAAATACTTGGGTCCTATAATATGTTAATTCAGTCAAATCTTTGAATACATATTTTCTGAAGTATTTTAATAGGTGTCAGTCTTGGCGCAGTGATGGGACTCAAGGTTGTGGGTTCATGCCCCACTTAAGCACTGTGGGTGACTTAAGCACATAATCTAGGCTGACACTCCAGTGCAATACTGAGGGAGTGCTGCACTGTTGGAGCTGCCTTTGGATAAGACGTTAAACCGAGACCTCATCTCTCCGCTCAGGTGGATGTAAAAAATCCCACAGTACTATTCAAAGCAGAGCAGGGGAGTTTTGCTGGTGTCCTAGCCAACATTTATCCTTCAACCAACACCTAAAAACAGGTGATCTAGCTATTTATTTAATTGCTGTTTGCGGGCAAATTGGCGGTTGGTTTTCTTCATTACAACAGTGACTACACTTCAAAAGTACTTCATTGCCTGTAAGGCACTTTGGGACATCCTGAGAACATGAAAGGGGCTAATAAATGCAATTTAGTGCTTTCTTTACACGTGTTCACTATCAAATAATTCCATCCAGGTCTCTGGTATTTCCCTGTTGAATAAAGTGTAAAAGATTGAGCCAAAATTCAGAGGTCCTGAGACACAGCAGAAGTGCTGCTTGAGAATGTAGCATTAAGAAATGGTGCTGGCCACAGAAGTAGTTGGGCAAGACCATCAGTAAATGTAGACAGGATGCCTATACCGACATACCAGCTGAAGTATGAGTGCTACGATCAAACAGATTGCCTTATTAACCCTTAAGTGCACGCTGAACCAAAAAATGGATAGCTACGATATGAAACCAAAGTCTCAATGTTTTCCCCTGCAAGTATGTGAAATGCAATAAACTGCAAATGGCATGTAGCTGTCTATTTCATAATCCAGAAATAAAATAAAAATTCAAAAGGTGGCTGAAGTTTAGATCAAGGGCACTATGACTAGGAGGAAACCTTTCTTTTAATGTATCCTGTAATCTGTTAGTCATCATTTCTAACATTGCAAAATCCTATTGCTGCATTCTCTTTCTTTTAATATACCTGAATTAGTTCAGATAATTTGGTACATATTGAACTGTGATTTTTATATCGTAGCTTGCATTAAAATCATAGATCAAATTGGCTTGTATTAGCTTTGGCTTGTTTCAAAGAGAAGTAGTCATGTACAGTAAACAAGTCTGAATTCCAGAGCAGGCCATCTAGATGAATAATCCCAAGTGTGTACTCGCTCACAGAATTCTTTATCTGTAATGTCATGCATAGTCAATTGATGAAGCACTTTATATTTCAATAGAATGCACACTTTTTTTTTCTTGGTTACGTTTGGCAGTTCATAGGTTCAAAAGATGTCTAAAGATTTATACCAGCTATGTTAATCTGTATGTATAGAACATTTATAACATATGAACTTGGCGATTGGGACATTACTACTACATTGTAGTCTTGATGTATTGAATATCCTCATATCAAACTGATGCATCAGTTGGTCCCACCTCTGCAAAAAATCGTATTTGAACTTTTGATTCAACTTCCTATTCAGCAAAATACTTTAGTGGTTTTGGCGTGGTCAAATTGTAGGATTGGCAGCAAGGTGTCGCAATCTGTTGAATGCTGTCATATTTTGGATTCTTTATGGATGTGGTCAGAAATAAGGTAGAAAAATCCTCAGAATTTAGTGTTGGCATTCAAAATTGTACAGTAATTCTAAGTCATGTAGCTATGTGTCACAGTCTTTGTAGAGCCCATTGAGACCCCAAAATTTAGGAAGAAATATGCATTGCATTTTGGGTTTTATTTTTAAGATAGTTGTTGCAAACTTACCTAATTATACAAATAGGACACTCATGAACAATAAGACTCATGATCTGAATTGGATATTGTCTTTTACATGTGTCCTTGTGTACACTTCTCCAATCTTTCTGAAGGCAGACTGAAACATTTTTGTGAGATGAGGCTAGATAAGAATTGTTAAGCTGCTTTATTTTTTTAAAACATCAAATGAACGTACAGAATAACAGTTGTAATCAAATCTCACTTTGATTTATCTAACGACAAAACCCTTCTTGAGAGCAAGAAAAATAATAAAAATATGTTACACTATCCCTATTAATGAACTTGAACAACTCTCTTGTGGTCAGCCTTCTGATCCTGACTGGCTCTGGGCTTGGAGTGAGTTTCCCTTCGCTAGGCCAATCTTCTTCCCCAGTCCTTGCTGGTGGAATTTCTGACCAAGTACAGTGTACCTCTTTGTGTTCGGAGCAAGTGTGAGGACTGTGTCTCTGACTCCTACCTCAATCAGTGATTTGCCAGTGGGCTTGTCAATAAAATTGGCTATCTCTCTTTCCCCACCCCCTTGGGTCAAAAGAAAACATCTTCTGCTGTTCTCAATATGAATAGGGGCTTAAATGGACCCACAATACGACAACTGACCCTCATTGCATCAGTTTGAAACTGAGCTGCAGCATTCCACAAATTGGCTTCTCGGGCCTTAATGCACATTTTCCATGCCTGTGGCCTGTGGCTTTTCTAAACCTGTGCAAACTCATTTTGTTTTAAAACACAGCACTGAAACATAACTCGCTTTTAAATGCTTTGAAGAAAAAAGATCAAAATTCTCACTGTGACTGCTCTTAATTCAACAATGCTGAATATGAATTGCTGTTTAATTCAATTTTTTTCAAGCAAAACATGACTCTATTCACAGGAGACAAAGGCATATTAAAATTGTGGCAATATTTAGATTATTTTTGTATAAACTTGTAAAGCAATGCTAGACTTTGATTCTGGGATATGGTGCAGAAGGACTAGTGCAGATTGATTCAAAGTTGAACTTTTAAGCGAATTGTGAGCCAACAATTCTAGAAACCTCGCAAAGTGAAATTCACATTTAGAACTCCAAACATAGGATGGAACGTTCACCCGGAAACAGCTGTCTTCCATCTCATTAAAGGTCAGCTTTGTTGTGTTTTAAGTTAAAAATGTTGCATTAATTCCAGTGACCGTAGAAGAAACGTATACTTGTGGCAACATTTAACACAATTAATCTAGGTTCCTTATCTCTAGCTATTAAATACCTACAGAAGAAACGAATACATTTTTCATTGCTAAATTTTACTTGTTATTTGTTATATACTTATAAATTGGTTTTACTATACCTTCAAACTGCATTTTGCATTTAAAAAGCAAATTTTAAAAATCACATTAATGTTACACTGCCTACACAGACAGCTGCTGTTTTTTTGAATATATTATTTATAGAAATTTTTATTTTTATTTAAATTCTAACCATATAAGTAGAAAAACTGTAGAACAAAAAAAAAAATCAGATTACACAATATAATCCTGTAGTAACAACAGAAAATGCTGGAAAAACTCAGCAGGCCAGGCAACATCTGTGGAGAGAGAAATAGAGTCAACATTTCAGGTCGAAACCCTTTGTCAAGACCTGTAATCAAAACCATAATCCTGTAGTAACTTTGCCCCAAAAAACACAGTGAATTGAAAATTCAATTGTTTTGAATATAATGGGAGAAATGGTTTAATAATTATTGCCAGCAAGGAATTAAATGTTTTTTTCTTAAACTTAAGTATAAGATTAAGAAATGTTGATATTTTAAGTGAATCATAGCGTTCGACATATTTTTATTTTAGAATTCGATCAGTTAGCTCTTTAAAGAGAAAAGACAAATAACGATGTGGGTGTATACCCATCTGTTTAAATCCCTGCATGATCACGTCTGTCTCTGTAAATTCTCTGTTACTCTTGACTTCTTGTGCATTGCCCCACCATTGATGGCCATGCATTCATCTACCTCTGTTCCATGCTTTGGAATTCTTTGCCTTAATCCTTCTCTCACTCCACCTTCCTCTAAAACACTCCTTAAAATCCACCTCCATTGACCAAGTTTTTGGTTTGGCGTCAGTGTTTTTTCTCCGGTCTCTGAGAAGCACCATGAGGCATTTTCTATGTTATATAAGCTAATATAAATGGTTTCTGTGGCTGTTCAGAACTGAAAACTAAGATAAGTAAGCATTTTAATTTGGTTGGAAAAATAGCGTAAAAAGGAGAGGGAAGAAATCGCAGATATTCCAATCGGAGAGAGAGAGAGTTAATCGGTTGTATAACCTGCCATTTTAATAGAAAACTGTTAGATGATATAAAAGATCATCTCAATGGGAAAGATATTAAAAGAAAAAATGTGCACTTATTTAGGAGGGTTGAGGGAAGGAAAGGGTCCATACCAATGGGGTGAGAGAAAAATGTAAATGCAGGAGGTCTGAAATGAAAACAAAAATTGATGGCAAATCACAGTGGGTTTGCCAGTCTGAAAAGAGGGGAAAAACCACAGGCCAGTAGCACGTGCCCAAACTGCCTCTTCTCCAGCACTGTGTCAAGGATCAACTCCTGAAATGTAAACATATTTCCTCCTGCTGCCCTCTTCTTTCAGACAATGACTGCTAAAGCATCCATTTTCTTTAGAGCAGGGGTGCTGATGATGTAGAGTAGATCTAAGGTTTGAAGTCGAAGTCAGTATTCAGATCAGAGGGCAGCAAAGTGCCCAGGAGAAGGATAAGATACTTTTTTCTAAAGCTTGCATTGAACTTGGTTGGAACAGTGCAGGAGGCCAAATATGGCTGTGACCAAGTGGGAATGGGAGGAAAAATTAATGTAGTGAACTGCAGGGAATACTGGGTCACAACTATAGACAGAACAGACGTTCGGCAAAGCAATCACCTTTGGCATTCCCAGTATGCAGGAGACCACAAAGTGAACAGTGACTGCATTATACTAGATTGGCGAAAGTACACATGAATTGCTGTCTCGCATGGAGGGAGTATTTGCAGTCCTGGACATTAACATGGGAGAAGGTAATGGGATAGGTGTTGCATCTGCTGCAGTTGCGTGGGAATGGCAACTGGAAATGGGGGGGTGCTGCAAGACTAAATAAAGGTGCCCCAGAGGGAATGGTCCTTATAGAAAATGGGAACGGGAGAGGAAAATGTGATTGGTGGGATCATGTTTTCTGGCAATGCAGAGGTTGATTGATAGGCGAGGACAAAGGGGCGAGTGTAGTTGTGTTGATTTTGCGCAAGAATGGAGGCCTGAAGAATTGGAAAGATGTGGTTAAGAATCTTGTGTACCAAGAGGGGAACTCTTGGATGACGTTCAGAACATTTCAGAAGCTTTTGTGTGTAAACTGGAGCCATCGAAGCAAATATGATGGAGATGGAAAGAGAAAGGAATGGTGTTTTTTCAGGAAGCAGGATGGAGGAAACCAGCTAGTTGTGAGAGTCAGTGGGCTTATAATGGGTATCCGTGGAAAGCCCATCACCAGATTTTATTTGATCAATAGCATTAGTGTGTAATTGTGCCATTGATAATTTTTTTTTGATATCTCTGCCATTTGGCCATAGAAAACAAAATTGTATGTGCCCTCTGTACTTGTTTAGAGGTGATATTCAGACTTTGCTTTTTGATTTTGACCTGTACCATACACCATTCTCAAATGACTGTCTTGAAGGCATTTGCCACTCTGGAGTTGGTTTAATGAATGTGCGTGAGATGTGTTAAAGTAATTTACGCACCGGATTTCCCCCCCTCCTCTCGGGAGACTTAATGTCTCCTTCCAAATACACAACCAATATCATTAACTTGCCATGTGGGGAATACCATTCTGTAAGTTAATTTTTGAGCACTAATGTGCTGTTTCACTGGTGTACATACTTTAACAATTAATTGAATTTGTTTTAAACTGTCTATATTGTAGTCATCTTCTTCTTAGACAGTCCCTCAGAACCGAGGATGTCTATATTGTAGTAATGGGGAAAAGAACGTTTTTCGACTGAAGGGTCCTGTGGAAAAATTTGTACACTTTTTAGTCGAGAGGCAGCAATACAGGACCTGTATTACTGAACATGCTTGAATGCTGCACACAACACCATATGCTAAATCTTCCTCTGAACATACTGGAATCTAGAATTTGGTTCTGAAGTCCTGAAAATAATGTACCAGTGTAAATATATGGTTTAAAGTTTAATAGTCATGTCGGGACTAGTTACTGCAATATTTTGGTTAATTCTCTAGGGTAGGCTAGGTAATTTTGTTATTCAAGTTCCTGCATAAAGAGACTGAAAACTGGAAAGTTGTCTTTGATAATGAAATCAGGAAATGTTTTAGTTTATATGTATCCAAGCCCTGGGGAGAGGAGAAGAATTTGTATAGCAAAATTTACTGTTAAAAGGTTCAAGAATTTAAACTTTGGAATTTTGCAACGTTTTCCTGTAAAATGGAATGTCTGAAGCTATGGGAGTTGCTTTGAAAGTACAGCATAGTTACAGGAAAACTATTATAAAGCTTTGGCTTTTTGACTTGAACAAATAACATTTTAGTATTTTGCTTAATGTTTTGTTTTATTTTAACTTGCATTATTGCAGAGATTTTCTGGTCTAATGAGACTACAGATACCTCTTTCTTTACCATACTGTTTTATTAATGTCCTGTCTTTTAACCAAACCTTCCTCTGAGGGAGAGGGTGGAAAGGGAGTGAAAGGGGAAGTAAGGAGGGTCACTTTGGGATTGAGTTGGCTTCAAGATGATGCTTGCTGATGGGCGATTGGAACCAGGTTAATTCTCTGGCAGATTCAGCTCTTTGCTGGAACCTGGAGGAGTAGATCGGTCCTGGGTCTGAAATTCTTCTTCCATTTTTGGCTACAGATAATCCTGCTGGCTAACTCTCTAATTGCTATTTTGTGGCCTTGCTGCACAAGCAGTCGGAAGCTTACCAGTGTTTTGTGTTGGTAAGCTGTGTACTTTTAGTTAAGCTCCAGCAGTAACGTTCTTGGGAGTGGGAGGAAGTTCCTAATCTTTTGTTGACCTGCACCTAGGTTCTTTGGGAAGACACCTATTGACTGAAACCCAATGAGAAAACGGTGTTCACACCATGAAAACTCTGCCAATGTGACTTTCTTATGGAGCCCTACATTAGTTATATCATCTTTTCCAGAGCAAATTGTAAGAGGGAGAAGCAATGGTATCTCCTTAATAAGTTACAAAAGCGCAGAAGCTATTTTTTTTTACAATTCAACGAGTCAAAACACTTTAGAGGATTTGTTTACGAGTAAATGATATAATTTTTAAAGTTTCATAAGTGCTTGCTTTCCTTTCTGAAAGTTAGGATGAAGCAACAGTTGCCTTGTAACAGATTAGCTGAATTATCCTCCGAGCTTGAAGGGTTAATTTTGGCATATCGGTCATATTGATCATTCTTCGAATTTTTGCACAAAATGTATCAATGAGGGCTTGCTGCTTGACCTTTTAAAGCTACAATACCAGCTTTATCTGGTTATAAGGAGCCTGTATTTAGACCAACAGTTGTTCTAAATTTATAAAATGTAATTTCCTGAAAAATTTTGGCCTTGTGCATTACTTTGCCATATGTTGTAATCTGTTTCTTTGTGAAGTCCTGTTGGTCGATCATTTTCTTAACCTAGTTCTTTAAAAAGAAGTTGCACTACTTTTTGTTTAATGTCATGGTGCTATTTGTCTGAATGCTAATTTGTCACCATTAACCTTGAAAAAAATCTCCAAATTCTAAATGAAATTTATAAATGTGTCCCTTATCTTCAACAGAGACTGAGTTATTTTGAAAGTGATTATGCCTGTAATTGCACGTGTCCCATTTTAAAAGTAATTTCCTCTCCTGTCGATTAGGTTGCTTTTAAAGAGAAGTACTCAAAGAATGGGAAACATTAAGGACTGTGTGGTGTATGTGCTTTAAGTCAGAACTACTTTTTACAGCTCCTGTATACTGTAGTACCGGCAGTAACCACACTGGTATATAAGCTGTGCGCATGCCTCTGTACCCCAGTCTAGAGATTACCCTCCTCCAGTAAAGACCTGTTATTTGTTTATGTACAGCATCTGTGTAATTATTTATCCACTGAACCACGGATCCAACAGTGGCGACGAGTGTTGATGCGAATCTACCTGCAACATAAAAAAAAAGTCGAGTCCAGGAACACGGGCGTCGACCGCGAGCAACCGCCCAGCAGTCAGGCAGAGATCCAACTTCGCTGGGGAGGCTGTGGAGAGCCGGGCTTGGTTCCCCAGCCACAATGAGCAGTAAGAGACCGACAGGTCGAGAGCAGACCCTTCCCGAGCAGCGGCGGCTGGAGCCGACCGACGGCAGAGAGAGAGAGCCGAGCAGCGTCGACGGGGTAAGAAAGAGGGCGAAGAGAGCAGGGCGCAGCCGGGGGTTGATCACCAAGCGGCGTCGAGGAAAAATACTGCAAACCGGAGAGAGAGAGAGTAAGAAACAGCCGGGTTCTAGACTGAGCGGCGTCGACAAATATCAAGAAGAACGCGCAGAGCACAGCCAGGGATCACGGGCTGATCAGGGTCCGTGGGGCGAAGCAAGGGGAGACGCCATTGAGCCGCGGAAAAGCAGGGAGAGCGCGGGAGGCGCCATTGAGCCGCGGAGAAGAAGGAAGAGCGCGGGAGACGCCATTTTGCGAAGCCGCAGCGGAGAAGACGGGCGAGCGCGGGAAGGAAGGAAAGCGCGGGAGACGCCATTTTGTGCCAGCGGAGAAGAAGGGGAAGCGCGGGAGGCGCCATTGGTGATAGTTAACGCACAACCAAGGATGCCGAAGAGTGGCAGTATCTCTACGTTCGACAATGAAGTCGAAGATTGGGCGACATATGTGGAACGTATTGAGGTGTACTGCAGGGCGAATGAAGTGCCAGATGCTAATAAAGCACTGGTTCTGTTAAATTCCATGGGTGCAAAAACTTATGGGTTACATCGAAATCTAATAACCCCAGAGAAGCCGGTAAACAAGAATTTTGAAAGCATAGTAGAAATCCTACAGGACCACTTAAACCCCACACCGCTGCTGATAGCAGAACGATTTAAGTTCTATAAAAGGAACCAACACAAAGACGAAAGCAATGCTGAGTACCTAACGGAACTGCGCAAGCTATTGAAATACTGCCAGTTTGGAGCGGGACTAGCAGACATGTTAAGGGACAAGTTTGTGTGTGGGCTACAAAGTGAAGGAACCCAGAAACGGCTTCTACCAGGAAAGGACCTTACGCTGGACAAAGCTTTCAGTATGGCAGTATCACACGAAGCAGCCGCAAGGGGCGCTGCAGAGATACAACGGAGACCGCAAGAATATGGCACCAACGAAATGACCTATGGAACCGGGAAGTGCTATCGCTGCGGCAGAACAACACATGAGCAGAAAGATTGTTGGTTCAAGGACCAAGTGTGCAGACAGTGTGGGAAAGCAGGACACATAGCAAGAGTCTGCAGGTCTGGGAAGAAAACCAACAGTAAGAAATCTCCACAGGAGAAGTACAAAAAGGTACACCAGGTGATGGACAGTGGTTCAGACGAACAGAAAAGTGACACAGACTCCGGAAGCAAGGAGCTGGGTTGTCTGAAACTACATGAGGTAACCGAAATGGAGGATCACCAGACTATCTGGGTTACACTCAAGATAGACGGCGTCCAAGTGGAAATGGAATTGGACAATCAGCTCTAACAGTCATAAATCAAAGAGACTACAAGCGGCTATTTTCACACATAGCCTTGAAAGCTACAGAGATTGTCTTGAAGACATATACGGGGCAAAAAGTCTACCCCAAAGGAAAAATAAGGGTGAAAGTGACATATAAAGGTCAGGAAATACCTAAAATGGATATATATGTATTGCCAAATGGAGGACCACCACTGCTAGGACGTGAATGGATCCGGAAGATACATTTAGAT
The DNA here is from genome assembly GCF_052327205.1 of Somniosus microcephalus. Lineage (NCBI taxonomy): Eukaryota > Metazoa > Chordata > Chondrichthyes > Squaliformes > Somniosidae > Somniosus > Somniosus microcephalus. Next base: position 66,768,736 of record NC_141008.1, read on the forward strand.
TGGCATTCCATACAGGCACTGAAGGTGGGGGCCAAAAAGGATGACGACGTCACACCTGGACGAATGTCAAAAATGCTAACTGACGCAAAAGAAGTGTTCCAGGAGGGACTAGGAACACTAAAAGGAATAACAGCAACAATTAAAATAGAGGATAATGCAAGCCCAAAGTTTCTGAAGGCCAGACCAGTGCCTTATGCGATCAGACCAGCGGTTGAAGCAGAGCTGGAAGGGTTGGAACATTCAGGAGTACTGTCCAAAGTGGACTGGAGCGAGTGGGCTACACCCATCGTTCCTGTAATGAAGAGGTCGTTGAGTAATACGCCTGGGGAACCAAAGAAGGTCCGCATCTGTGGGGATTTTAAGGTGACAGTGAACCCAGTCCTTCACACGGTGCAATATCCGCTTCCACGAATTGAGGATATTTTCGCCTCGCTATCTGGTGGTAAATGCTTCACCAAAATTGATCTAGCCCAGGCGTACTTGCAAATGGAGGTAGAAGAAGCTTCGAAACATTACCTTACGATCAACACCCATAAAGGTCTCTATCAATACAACCGGCTGGTGTTTGGAGTAGCCTCGGCTCCGGCTATCTGGCAAAGGGCGATGGATCAGGTCCTGCAAGGGATTCCAGGGACCCAGTGTTATTTGGACGACATCTTGGTCACGGGCGAAAATGACGGTGATCACCTCGCTAACTTGGAGAAGGTGCTCGCCAGATTAAAGGAATATGGGCTACGAGCTAATCGCCACAAGTGCGAGTTTTTCCAGAAACAGATCTCGTATTGCGGCCACGTCATCGATGAAGAGGGGTTACATAAGTCCCCTGACAAGATTGAGGCAGTAGTCAAGGCTCCAGCACCGGAAAATGTGTCACAACTGAGGTCGTTCCTCGGGCTGGTAAACTATTACTGTAAAGTCTGTGGGTTGTATGGCGAAGTAATACACAGACTACAAGAGTAACTTAAACAGGACTTTACTATTCGAAGGTCAGGGCGAATCTGCCCAATAAATTCTGCCACAGCACTTATATACCGGTGTGGTCACCGTCGGTATTACAGTATACAGCAGCCAGGATAAAGTAGTGCCACACCTAAAATAGTTCTCTTAAAGGTGGACGGTTACATACAATAGTTCTCTTAAAGGTATAACAGTTACATACACTACAATTACCACAAGTTCTTACCAAATTTGTCTACGGTATTACACCCGCTGAACACCCTACTGCAAACAGGGGTACCATGGAAGTGGGATGACGAACGTAGATGAGCTTTCCAGAAGTGTAAAGAATTGATCACATCCAAAGAGGTGTTGGCCCATTTCAACCCAGCACTACCAATTCGTTTGGCATGTGATGCATCACCCTACGGCATTGGAGCGGTGCTGTCGCACAAATTCCCAGATGGGTTGGAGAGGCCAGTAGCCTTTGCGTCTCGGTCACTAACCTCAGCCGAGCGCAACTACACCCAGATTGACAGGGAGGCCCTCAGCCTAGTATGGGGAGTAAAAAAATTCAACCACTATCTGCATGGACAGAAGTTCACCTTGCTGACTGACCACCAACCACTTGTCTCCATCTTTAATCCTAAGGGTGGCGTGCCAGTAATGACTGCACAGCGGTTACAAAGATGGTCCCTGTTTCTAGGGGCGAATCAATATGAAATAGAATATAAAAGCACGAGACAGCATGGGAACGCTGATGGGCTATCGCGCCTGCCACTGCCTACTGTGGAGGAAGCACCAGCAGTGGACCCTATCGAGATATTTTATTCGTCGATAATTGAACGATTGCCAGTAACAAACGCGGATATAGAGAAGGAGACCCGCAATGATCCGACGCTGTCACGGGTATATGAATTGACGGTGAGGGGATGGCCAACACATGGCGACTCACTGTTGCCAGCATTCTCATCCAGAAGAGAACAGCTGTCAGTATGCCCGGGGACAGTGATGTGTGGATCCAGAGTGGTGATTCCACCCAAGTTAAGGGAGAGAGTGCTAAATGATCTACATGAAGGTCATCTGGGGGGGAGTGAAAATGAAAAGCCTAGCTAGGGCTTATGTGTAGTGGCCGGGAATCGATCAACAAATCGAAGACCTAACTAAGAGCTGCTTAGGATGCCAGAAGGTCCAAAATGCCCCTCTACACCCATGGGAGTGGCCCTCCTCTCCATGGCAACGGGTGCACATTGATTTTGCTGGTCCATTCATGGACTCAATGTTGTTAATAGCAGTGGATGCTCATTCAAAGTGGCCGGAGGTGATAAAGATGTCTTCAACCACTACAGAGAAAACGATTGCAGTCCTACGGACCATATTCGCCAGAAACGGTTTGCCAGAGCAGATCTGCTCTGATAATGGACCACAGTTTGTGTCCGACGAGTTCCAAAAATTCATGAAAAGGAATGGGGTAAGGCATTACACATCCGCCCAATATCATCCAGCCACCAATGGATTGGCTGAGAGGTTCGTACAAACCTTTAAGAAGGCGATAAAGGCCATGTGCGACGAGGAAATTCCACTACAGCATAAGATGGACAATTTCTTATTAGCCTACCGAAACGCGACACATGCAGTTACCAACCAGACCCCGGCCATGATGTTCTTTAACCGAAGGTTGAGATCTCGTCTGGACTTGCTCAGACCAAATGTGCGAAGAAATGTTGAGGACAAACAATTCCAGCACATCAACGAGAAGCCGACAAGGAGCTTCAATGTAGGGCAACCAGTCTTGGCCTGGGACTATCGAACAGAGAAGTGGCAACCCGGAACGATATGTACAAGGCAGGGGCCATTAATGTACACAGTAGATGTCGGGGAGAACATTGTGAGACGCCACGTCGATCAGATCTTAGCATCACAGGAATGCATCAACCCCATGTCTCGAGTACCTGGGGATGAACCCGACACACCGATAGCATCTACTTCAGACCCAGTAGCAGTGGAACCCGAGGAACTACCCGATGAAAGGGGGTCAGAATCGCCTCTGCACCAAGAACAAGAACCTCCGGAAAGGCGCTATCCCGAAAGGGTCAGGAAGCCGCCCCAAAGACTGAATCTATAAATGGACTTTTGTTATTGAATGTACATGTAAAAATTTAATTGTTATTTGAATATTAAGGGGGTATTCTTACACTACAATTCCTCCCTTTTTTTAGATTATGTGCTTTAAATCAGAACTACTTTTTACAGCTCCTGTATACTGTAGTACCGGCAGTAACCACACCGGTATATAAGCTGTGCGCATGCCTCTGTACCCCAGTCTAGAGATTACCCTCTTCCAGTAAAGACCTGTTATTTGTTTATGTACAGCATCCGTGTAATTATTTATCCACTGAACCACGGATCTAACAGACTATTTCCTGCCTCTTTGAATAAAGGGTTCATTTTCTTGCTGTAGAATTTACCAAATCCAAATCAAAATGGCAGGTGCACGTGATTTTGCTATGGATAAACTTGTACAAAATTCATCTATTATCCAATCACCATATGCCAATTATTGATGTTATTTTCACACTTTGAGCAGCTTAACCAGTATAAATGATGAATATTTCCTTTATCCACCTATAGAGTGTGCACAACCTCTATCACACCAGGAATTTTCCGGAAGGCATGTTTTATTGGCTGGGACATGAAGGTTCTGACTTGCCAACATTAGGTGGGAGAGCAATTGAAAGGTATTAGCATATTATGTGAATATCATTTTGTTTGTCATATTGCATTCTACCTTTTCTGTGTTTTAATGGATGGAGGTATAACAGTATCTCGCCGAGAGACTCGGCATTCAAATAAATGAAGTAACTTTACTTGCGTGATCGATACCCACTAAACTCGCCAGAAAAAGTTACGGCTTGTCCATTCCAGTGTAATGGCATAAGTCTTAAGTACTGCCAAACAGCCACTCTGGCACTTTTACAAATTTGGCGTCTCATTCCTTCAGCATTTAATTATTGTTGGCAATTTCAAAAAATTTAAATACATTTTTTAACCTTTTCGCTCTGTCTCTTTAATATCTCTCTCTCTTAATCCCATCTTTCTTTCCCTCTCTTTATTTTGCTTTTTGTACGTGATTTGACATTGAATTAAATATTCTTAACTGACACTTCCTGGTTCAGACTGTGCACAGCTCAGTAAGGATTCTTCAATCTGATTTGATTAAGGAGATACATAATTGCTTGCACTGTTCACACTGGTGCCAGATCCCCTGGAGAGGGCTGTGCATTGAAATGGCTTTCTAATCACAGCAAGTTCCAGTGCAAATGCCCATAGAAAGTCTGTGGGTAAGTGTAACAACATTCAAAGCTGACTGCAAAACCCGGCCCCATTATCTTTTCAATCATCCCTGTGCCGTACATCATTACCCAGATGAGGCAGATGGGCAATTTGTTCCAAGACCGTTTTCTCTTGGCAAGGTTATTTTATAACTCTACACCAGCAAGTACAAAAAAAAATACTCCCGCCTCTCTTTTTCCCCCCCCCCCCCCCCCCCATGGATGAGCGCTTTTTTTTTGAGGGGTGGGGGTGTGGTGGGTTGGTGGAGGAAGTGAACCCCTTTCCTTCCCCTGAATAGTGTGTCTGGATGCTCTCGCTCATTTTCTTGCATGCTCGCTCACTGTCATTTTATTTCCCTAAACTCGTTCTATTGCTGTCTTGTCTTCACTCACTCCCTCTCGTCTTCAGTGCAGCTAAGCATAGAAGAGAAGAGGATTTTGTATTATCAGACTATCTATTTTAACTGTCATCTACTTTAATTTTGGTGATAAAGAAGTTTCAGTAATTCAGTTTTTGTAACCGATAACGAGTGTTATAAAGGACATTATTAAATGACCGGTGCTGATAAGTGTATTACAGATGCAAGTGTAACTGATGGAAGAGTGAAAAGATTTTGGCTGACCTTTTTGTATTCCAAGCCGTAACTTGGGTTATAGAAGATAGAAGTGTTTTGTTTCCCAGTACAGATTTTCTTTCAGTTTCTTTGAAGTAGTATGCATTTTGTAAAACTAAATCAGCAGCATACTACAACTGTGTTCAAAGAACATGTTTTGGCACCAATTTAGAAGCCTTCCTAATGAATCCAATGAATGTAATGTCTGTTGCTTTGAATATAATGGTAAATAGATGTTCACACTGATTTGACATGTATCTCATAACACTAGAGACTGTTTTTTCTTCAATATTTTTTACATGCATGTGTTATTTATTTGTTTAACTGAAGAATACACATTTGTACGCTCTGAGGAAATGGGTATGAATTGATTGTTTTAGCATAACCCTGCAGATGTTGCCCTCTGTACTGCCTTTGTTTTGCTGACTTGAAATCCATTTGACGAGTATTTTTCTACAATGCCGTGAGGGGAGAAGAAAAATGCTCTATAGCAGTATAACAGAAATTTAAAATACTGTATTGGCATTATCCCTTCACTGAAGGATGAAATCTATATGGAGCAAAACATTAAACATTTGTACCAGTGTCACAAATATGGTTACTCAGTTGGGCATTGCTGGGCTCTGAGGTTTGCAGATAAATGTACTTGTTTAGCAGCCCTCTTCTAAGTTTGATGTGTAGAACCTATCAAAGATTTACTTAGTAACATCTATGATCCAATTATGTCCATCCAGCCTTCGACAATCTCTTCTAGGCCTAAGAATGGCTGGTGTGAGAAATGCAAAAATTGATAATGGTGTAACGGTGTTCTTCCAAAGCTGGAATTCAGCCACATTGGGCATAGCAGAGAGTTAACTCTGCAGCTGGCTGCAGGACCACATTAACAATTCTTGGGGCCCTGGGCACCAAGAACATTTGCCTTGCCTCCCCCCAGCACAAAACCTCCATCCATTAAAACACAGAAGTGTAATAAAATACCTAAATATCCAACCTTGTGAAGAGCTGCAAAGGCTTCCAGAAGTTCTTCTAACACATCTTCCCGCCTGGCTGTGAGGCTGTAACGGCATCTTCTACTCTTCCCGTTCTGCTCACAGGCTTCTTCGACCGCGTCTTCCCACCATGGGACCATGTGCAGGCTGCACTATGCAGACACGACCACAGTGAGGTAACTTAACTCATTGTTTCCCACCCCACCCCCATGCTGAAATTTCAGTCACTGCAATTAGTGCGACTGCTGGGGAGTGCTGTTTAAGTGCCTGGTGGGGTCCCATGGGCGTGGGCCTCTGGAGGTCTGCGTTAATGTGGTCCTAGCTGGCAGTACTATACTTGACTCTGGAGTGCTGTTGCTCAAGTATTCCAGTATTCACCACTGACATTCTTCATGTCAATGAGCACCAAATTCTCCCTCCCCCAAAAAGGTTTTTTAAGTTGCAACTTCACTCTGCTGCTGTATTGACCATTCCTAAACACACAGCTCATAACACTAGCAAGAACCTACAAGTACTCAACCTGCCTGTTTACGATCAACAGATAAGGCATTTGGTATTAATTGGCCTTTGTATTGCAAATTCTGGTACTGTACCTTTGTAATCCTAGTGTTTGGAGAATGAAGTATAATATCATTGAGTTATTTATGAAAACAGAAGAATGCCTCCGTGTGTCTCACAATAAATGGCTACCTCTTAAATATATTGAAAAATATTTTCTGCAAGATGTTTTGAGTGTGAAAAACCGTATGATTGTGTAACTGTTACCAAAGGGCTAGGCTGTCTTTGGCAGAACTGCAATATGAATTTTCTTCAGTTTGGAAGTAACAATGGCCTTGTAATGTATATACCTTTTAAGGGGGGAACTACTTTTTACAGCTCATGTATACGGTAGTACCGGCAGTGACCACACCTGTATATAGCGCTGAGTAGTAATCTGTACAGATCAGTTGCAGTGCGAGCCACCTTGAGTAAACACCTGTTGTACCGTTCTCCGCAGTCTGTGTCTTATTATACACGGACACAACATTGGCGACAAGGCAAGTTCGAACCTACCTGCAACTCCATCATCTCCTGGGGATTAGTTCCTAGAGATCAGTGGATTGGAGGTCAAGGCCAGAGACTCGGGCGTCGACCACGGGCAACTGCCCAGTCATCCAGCAGAGACTCGAGAATTGCGGGGGAGGCTGTCGAGAGCCAGGCTTGGCTTTCCAGTCAAGGTGGTCCAGCGAAACGGGCTGGCAACAGGTAGTGCGCAGACCCTTCCCGGACAGCGGCGGGCTAGAGCCCAACCGAGCGGCACAGCAAAGGGCCGAGCAGCGTCGATGAGAGAGAGAGAGAGAGAGAGAGAGAGAACAGGGCGCAGCCGGTGTTCAGGGGCCGAGCAGCGTCGGAGAGAGGGAGAGAGAGACGCGCAGAAAACGCAGAGATTGGCAGTGGCGCAGGAGAAGCGCGCGAAACCTACAGGGCGCCGCCATTGCCACGAGAACCGTCGGGAGCGGCGTTGGCAGCAGCGGGGGAGGAAGGAAAGCGCGGGAGACGCCATTTTAAACCACACCCAAAATGCCGAAGAGTGGCAGTATCACCGCATTTGACAATGAAGTCGAAGATTGAACTACATATGTCGAATGAATAGAGGTGTACTGCAAGGCAAATGAGGTGTCAGATGACAAGAAAGCATCGGTATTGTTAAATTTAATGGGTGCAAAGACATATGGTTTATTACGAAATCTAGTAACCCCAACGAAGCCAATGGAAAAGAGTTTTGAAGACATAGTAACGATACTAAAGGAACATTTAAACCCCACACCGCTGCTGATAGCAGAAAGATTCAAGTTTCACAAACGGAACCAGCATAAGGATGAAAGCAATGCTGATTATTTAACAGAACTGCGCAAACTATCGAAACACTACCAGTTTGGAGCGGGACTGGCAGATACCTTAAGGGACAAGTTTGTGTGTGGGCTTCAAAGTGAAGGAACCCAGAAATGGCTTTTATCTGAAAAGGACCTTGCGCTGGAAAAGGCTTTCAGCATTGCGGTATCATATGAAGCAGCAGCACGGGGCGCTGCAGAGATACAACAGAGACCGCAAGAATATGGCACAAACGAAATGTCATATGGAACAGAGAAGTGCTATCACTGCGGCAGAACAACACACGACCAGAATGATTGCTGGTTCAAGGACAAAGTGTGCAGACAGTGTGGAAAAGTAGGACACATAGCACGAGTCTGCAGGTCGGGAAAGAAAACCAGCAATAAGAAACCTACCAAAGGAAAGTACAAGAAGGTACATAGATGACGGAGAATAGTTCAGACGAACAAAAGAGTGATAACGACTCTGAAAGCAGGGAACTGAGTTGACTGAAACTACATAATGTGATCACAACGGAGGATCACCGAACCATTTGGGTCACTCTCAAGTTAGCAGGAGTCCAGGTAAAGATGGAATTGGACACAGGATCAGCCCTAACAGTCATAAACCGACGGGACTACGAGCGGCTATTCTCACACATACCCTTGAGAGACACAAAAAATATTTTGAAGATGTACACGGGGCAAAAAGTCTACCCCAAAGGAAAAATAAGGGTGACTGTTATATATAACGGTAAGGAAACACCAAAACTAGACCTGTATGTATTGCAAGATGGAGGACCACCATTACTGGGACGTGAATGGATCCGGAAAATACAACTGGATTGGCATTCCATACAGGCACTGACTGTGGCTGACAAAAAGGATGATGACGTCACACCTGGGCGACTGTCAAAGATCCTAATTGACGCGAAAGAAGTGTCCCAGCAAGGACTCGGAACGCTAAAAGGCATGACAGCGACGATTAAAATTGAAGAAAACGCAAGCCCAAAATTTTTTAAGGCCAGACCGGTTTTATGCGATCCGCCCAGCCGTCGAAGCAGAGCTGGAGAGTCTGGAACGTTCAGGTGTACTGTCCAAGGTAGACTGGAGCGAGTGGGTTACACCCATCGTCCCTGTGATGAAAAAGTCGTTGAGCAGCACGCCTGGGGAACCAAGGAAGGTTCGCATCTGTGGGGACTTTAAGGTAACAGTGAACCCGGTCCTTCACACCGTACAATATCCACTTCCGCGGATTGAAGATATTTTCACCTCGCTATCTGGATGGAAACGCTTCACTAAGATTGATTTGGCCCAGGCGTATCTGCAAATGGAGGTAGAAGAAGCATCAAAAAAATACCTCCCAATCAACACTCAAAAAGGTCTCTACCAATACAACCGGCTGGTATTTGGGGTAGCATCGGCTATTTGGCAGAGGGCGAAGGAACAAGTCCTGCAAGGGATCCCAGGGACCCAGTGTTATTTGGACGACATCCTAGTCACGGGCGAAAATGACAGTGATCACCTTGCCAACCGGGAGCAGGTGCTCACTAGATTGCAGGAATATGGGCTCCGAGCTAACCGCCCCAAATGCGAGTTTTTTAGAAAACAGATCTCGTATTGTGGTCACGTTATCGATAAAGAGGAGTTACATAAGTCCCCAGAGAAGATTGAGGCAGTAGTCAAGGCTCCAGCACCGGAAAATGTGTCACAACTGAGGTCGTTCCTCGGGCTGGTAAACTACTACCATAAGTTCTTGCCAAATTTGTCTACAATACTACACCCACTGAACACCCTACTGCAAACTGGGGTGCCATGGAAGTGGAGTGACGAATGTAGACGAGCTTTCCAGAAGAGCAAAACACTAATCACATCGAAAGAGGTATTGGCCCATTACAGCCCAGCATTACCAATTCGGTTGGCATGTGATGCGTCACCCTACGGCATTGGAGCGGTGCTGTCGCACAAATTCTCGGACGGCACCGAGGCCAATAGCCTTTGCGTCACGATCACTAACCTCAGCCGAGCGTAACTACGCCCAGATTGACAGGGAGGCCCTCAGCCTAGTGTGGGGAGTGAAAAAGTTCAACCACTATCTGCACGGGCAGAAATTCACCTTGCTGACTGATCACCAGCCTCTTGTCTCCATTTTTAATCCGAAGAAGGGCGTTCCGGTGATGACTGCGCAACGACTACAAAGATGGTCACTTTTTCTAGGGGCGCACCACTATGAGATTGAATGTAAGGGCACGAAACAGCATGGAAATGCTGATGGGCTATCACGCCTGCCACTGCCTACTGTGGAGGAAGCACCAGCAGTGGATCCTGTCGAAATATTCCATTCGACTATAGTTGAATACCTACCGGTAACTAACGCTTGTATCGAAAAGGAAACCCGAAATGACCCGACACTGTCTCGGGTATATGATTTGACGGTGAAGGGATGGCCAGCACATGGCGACTCACTTGCCAGCATTCTCAACAAGGAGAGAACAGCTGTCAGTGTGCCGGGGGACCTTGATGTGTGGATCCCGAGTGGTAATTCCACCCAAGTTAAGGGATAGAGTGCTCAATGAGCTTCATGAGGGTCATCTGGGAGGGGTAAAAATGAAAAGCCTAGCCAGGGCTTGTGTGGTGGCCGGGAATCGATAAACAAATCGAGGACCTGACCAAGAGCTGCTCAGGATGCCAGAAAGTCCAAAATGCACCACCACAGGCCCCTCTACACCCATGGGAGTGGCCCTCATCTCCATGGCAACGGGTGCATATTGATTTTGCTGGTCCATTCATGGACTCAATGTTTTTAATAGCCGTGGATGCGCACTCGAAATGGCCTGAGGTCATCAAAATGTCCTCCACCACCACTGAGAAAACTATTGCAGTCCTACGGACCATTTTTGCCAGGAATGGCTTGCCAGAACAGATTTGCTCCGACAACGGACCACAGTTTGTGTCCGAAGTGTTCCGGAGGTTCTTGAAAAAGAATGGGGTAAGGCATTACACATCCGCCCCATATCATCCAGCCACAAATGGATTGGCTGAGAGGTTCGTACAAACCTTTAAGAAGGCAATAAAGGCGATGTACAATGACAACATTCCGCTGCAGCACAAGGTTAACAATTTCCTGTTCGCCTACCGGAATGCGACACATGCAGTCACCAACCAGGCCCCAGCCATGATGTTCTTTAACCGAAGGTTAACCTCTCGCCTGGATTTGCTCAGACCAAACGTACGAAGAGATGTTGAGAGTAAGCAATTCCAGCACATCCATGAGAAGCCAACAAGGAGCTTCAATGTAGGACAACCAGTCTTGGCCCGCGACTACCGAACAGAAAAATGGCAGCCAGGAACGATATGCACACGGCAGGGCCCACGTACACAGTGGACGTTGGGGAGAGCATCGTGAGACGCCATGCTGAACAGATCCTAGAGTCACAGGAACAAGTCAACCCCATGCCTCGCCCATACGTACCTGGTGATGAACCCGACGTACAAGTCGCATCTACCCCAGAAACAGTAGCATCGGAAGCTGATGAACCAACCGACGACAGGGGGCCAGAATCGCCTCCGCACCAAGAGCAAGACACTCGGGAAAGGCGCTATCCAGAAAGGATCAGGAAGCCTCCCCAAAGACTGAATATATAAATAGACTATTTTCAGCTAATGTTGCATGTTAAAAGTGTTAATTGTAATTAGTTTGATATTTAATTGTTAAATGAGTGTTATGGTACTGTTAATCTAAAAGGGGAGGAATTGTAATGTATATACCTTTTTTAAGGGGGGAACTATTTTTTACAGCTCAGGTATACTGTAGTACCGGCAGTGACCACACCTGTATATAGCACTGAGTAGTAATCGGTGCAGATCAGTTGCAGTGCGAGCCACGCTGAGTAAACACCTGTTGTACCGTTCTCCACAGTCTGTGTCTTATTATACACGGACACAACAGGCCTTAGTGTGTTTGAAGGCAAAAGTGCATCTCTACTTCAAAAGTACATCACATTCAATGTCATGCACAAAGTTTAAAATCCCATGCAAGTTGCAGACTTTTCCCATTGAGGATAAATCTTTCCCACACTTGACCTAGCAGGTTTTGGAGCTAATGTCGATTGGGGAAGCCTTGGAAGCAATGCATCATTGAATTAAAGATAAACCCTAGCATTATTTCAGACTATTACGAGTATTTATATACAAGTCTTCCTGAATAAAAATTTGATAGGAGTTTTGATGAGCTAATTTGGAGGTTAGCTTCATAAATGTGCAGAGTTCCACTAGAGACTAGGAAATGCTCAAAATGTTAATAGCACTGACCTCCGTTATGGAGCTAAAGTTGTACTGTGTACATGTAGCATTGCTGACAAAATAAAGTGAATAATGCTGTGTTTATTGATTGATGCTGCTAGGAACCACTTCATGCAGACGGAGCTATTTTTCTTTGACTGCAGTTGTAAAATAGACATGTTGACTGTACCCACCCCTTGTACTTCAGATCTCTGGTGAGGTTTTGGAGAACCTTCTACGCTACATGAACCAAAGTACAGCACAAAATATGAATGTTTCTTTTTTTAAAGTAACATTTTAACTTGCTAACCATAAGGTCTGCATTAAAACATATCACAAGTTTAGTTAAACTCAGTGAGGTAACTGCTTTAAACAGGCTGGCATTTGTTTGAACAATGGCATTAGGAGTTTGAGTGAAGTACTGTTACTTTTACCTTGTGCTATTATGGATACTCCCTATGCTGGTTGCTAAGAACACCTGCAATATTTGAATGTCTGCTTGGATAAGGACCATTAAAATCGATTTTCTGTTTTTTCAAATGGAAAACCGAAGAAGTCACTAATTTGGTCCTGTTGGATCTGCATACAAATAGGTCATCAATTGTTTCTGGGAGGGGGAAACAAATCAAAATCTTCGATAGATATCTACAAGGTCACGTTCTTCAGTTTAGTGTAGCCAGAGAAATTACCGACAGCAAATGGAGACATCTGCTGGTAAATTACGGGTATTGTAAATTTACTTTATTTTCCACTGTGCTCTACCTAGTGTTTAAAATAAAGTATTCCTGTATTTTTGTATCCTTTTAATATATTGGGGAATCCCCTGTGCACTGTCCAGGGCGCGTCTGCTGATACGCAGTTTTGTAAAGACGGCTTAATACCTGTAATGCACAATGTATTCTGCTGCTAAGGTGAAGTTCATTTTATGGCCACAAGATGCAATCCCTACAACATCCTGAGGTCAGTTACAGCTTAATTCCATGTGGGCATTACATTGTTTCTCTGTAGCTAGGCAGGTGGTTGTAATTGTTTGGCTCCTTTCCGACATCAGAAAAAACAAGATGAAATGATTGGCTTTTTTTTTAGAATATATCTCTATATATCTAATATATATCTGTAGCAAAGGGTGACATCTGAAGTATGATGGACTAGAACTTTTATGTATAGATGTAGACTAGTAGAACTCCCAGGGTCTTGCTAAGGTACTTTTAGATCTGGAGTGTGGGTTCTGATGTTTACTGCAGTTAAACTGCAGCCTACATGTAATGGTGGATTTTACCATCGCTGTAATATAGCAAATTTATTGAATGTATAATTTGCTGGTAAAAATATTACACACCTTGAAACTGAAATACGTCAACCTCATTTTTATAATCATTTTTACCTACCACTGTACAGGAGTTGCTTTGTTATGTTAAACATTTTGGCCTGGATTTTGCTCGCCGTGACGAAGGAACGGCGCTTGCGAAGCTGTCAGCACTGAACGGCACAGACTTTTTGCAGGCTTGTCAGCAGAGATTTCCTCTAATCTGGTGTCTTTTCCAGCACGGGGCCCTCTACAGGGGATCTGTGGCACGTGTGAGCAGGAAAAGCAACAGGGAGGCTCTTCAACCAATCAGATTCAAGAATCCTCACTGAGACACACAGGGCTGGATTTTACTAGGTGACAAGATTTGATGTTTCTGGGAAGTCTCATCTGATCAGGAGAATTGACAGATGGCTTCTGCAATCTCACATGCAGCTGCCATCTGTTTTCTCCTAAGGAGAGAGTCATTGGTGAGCTTGGGTGCAAGGGCTCGCCTTTGGACAGTGATTGTCAGTGTTTGACAGCACCTCAATGCTTTCAAACACTGTCAAATCATCTGTCAAATAATTATGGTGCTTGTCACTTTAACAAAACCGGCAGATGAAGCGTCATGCACTGACGTTATCTGACAACGGTTTTCCCTTAATTGGCCGGCAAGCCCGCAGGGTGGGCTTAACAAGGCCAATCGGGAAAATAGCGTCAGACGTCACTGGGGGCGAGACTAGAACCCGGGAACCAGCAGCCCCGCCCCCAACTCGCCTCCTCCGGTAAGATCCCGGCCGCAGAGTCGAAATCAGGAAGTATAAAGCATAAAATATAAATTAGATTGAAATGATGTACAGAAAGCAAAATAAAGATTGGGAAATACAGATGGGATTAAGGGAGAGAGATAAGAGACAGACAGAAAAAGTTAAAAAAAAATTATTTTAATTTTAATTAAAAAAAATCTCTAACACTAATTCTCTAATGAGGGAATGAGACTCCACACTTAAAAACTAAATTGTCAGGACCAGAGAGGTGTTCAGCAGTAATTATCATTTACTCCTGCATGCACCAGCCCGAACATTTTCAGGCGTTTTTAGTGCAGAACTAGTGGGCAAGTACAGCAAGTTCACCTGTCGCAGTCATTTCAATGTCGAGTCTATTGTCTAGGTCTGCAACAGCGCACCCTGTGGAGGAGCAGGGTACCTCTGACAGCAACTTCTGGATTTCTGCGTTTAACTACGCATGTATGTACTCCAGAAGTTGCTGTCAGATTTCCTTCATTTATAATGGTGAGCACTGATAACCTCACTGTTATTCTCATTGCAAAGTCCGGGCCTTAGAAACATCTTCTGTAAACTCTGAGTTGCTGTGATTCAGATGAGACGTTAAACCGAGGCCCCATCTGCCCTCTTGGGTAGACATAAGAAAATTGCATGGCTCTTTTCGAAGAAGAGCAGGAGAGTTCTCCCCCGGTGTCCTGGCCAACATGTATGCTCCAACGAATATCGCTGAAGTACATTATCTCATTGCTGTTTGCGGGACTTTGCTGTGTGCAAATTGGCTGCTGTGTTTCCTACATTACAACAGTCACTTCAAAAGTACTTAATTGGCTGTAATGCACTTAGTGACACCCTGTGGTCTTGAAAGGTACTATATAAATGCAAGTTTGTTCTTTTTACCTGTAGAGTGCTATAAAAATACAACATAAGTTGCAAGTAACTTTGTTCCTATCCAAAATTATTTTTTCCTAGTTATTTACATTGGTGCTGCACAGCGGGGATTTTTTTTTACCAACAATGTTCTCATCCCTGTGTCTGGTTTGTAGAGCAGTACCTAGGCACAGGATGCCATGACTAACACTGGGATGCCATGATGCCACTGAGTGGCTTGCTAGGCCACTACTGAGGGCAGTTGATAGTCAACACGCTGAATTTTCTGGCTTTACATGCGGAGAAAACGGGGCATTAGCGACAGCAAATGGTGGGCAATGACTTAACACCCCATTGCTGCTGTCGCTGTGGCAATGTGCCACTGGATCCACCACTGCACGACTGAAGCGGCCTCCTGAGTCAGGTGGTAGGTCTATTTAAGAACATAAGAAATAGGAGCAGGAGTAAACCATATGGCCACTGGAGCCTGCTTCGCCATTCAATAAGATCATGGCTGATCTTTTACCTCAACTCCACTTTCCCGCCCTATCCCCATATCCCTTGATTTCCTTAGTGTCCAAAAATCAATCTCGGCCTTGAATATACTCAACAAATGAGCATCCACAGCCCTCCGGGGTAAAGAATTTCAAAGATTCACAACCCTCTGAGTGAAGAAATTTCTCCTCATCTCAGTCCTAAATGACTGACTCTCCTGAGTCTATGACCCCTGGCTCTAGACTCTCTAACCAGGGGAAAACAGTCTCTCGGCATCTAGATCCACTGCTGGTGGATCACATTTTGGAGACATACAATCCCTGAGAGTGCAGCGATAGGAAATTAGCAGCTAACTGTAACACTGCTGCATAGGATTACATGGTTTTTGTAGCACAGAAACAGGCCATTCGACCCAACTAGTCTATTCTGGTGTTTATGCTCCAACATAAAATGCTAATTGGGGTCCTGCAGTGTATATAGGATCTTAATTTCCATTTTTGGACTGAACTGGGTGAAGTGTGCGCCGTTCACGCTCCAACCATTATTGCCGTTGCCTGGCTAAGAGCATCCCAAAAGTAAGCTGCTCTTTTTTTTGTAGGACCTGGTGATGCAGGAGTGCTCCTCTCGGCTCCACAAAGCTAACTTGAGCCACTGCCACTCTGGCTCCCCCCCTCTCCGATATCGGCCCTCTTTGCCACAAGAATGTAGATCCATGGGGAAAGAGGCTGATTTTACAGCGACTCTGAGCCGGTGGGCTGCCCCGGGGTGCTTGATCTCTAGCTACAGCTCGCCATCCTGATGCTAATCAGTCCCGGCCCTCAAAATGGACTGGACCTCAACATTCTGTGTTCTGCTGGCTAGCCACCTGAACTCTGCTAGGGGGAGATCCACCGTAATTATGGTGTGTTACTGGAGTCACATATAGGGTAGATTAGGTGACAATCTTGATCAATCAGGGGAAAAATACATCTCCATCCATAGAGCAGACCAAAAGGTACTTCTGGGCACACTGAAGATTCTATCATATCAGCAAATCATATTTTTAGATCTTGGCATAGTAGAAATAAAAGTTATAACTGAGAAGGTTCAGATTCAAGTTTTGTAATCTCTTAAATAGCAAGATTCCAGGTTATTAGAAGAAACAAGAAGAATTCTGGTCACTGCTGGCAGATCATAGGAATTTACCAGAGAGCCAAACCTGACATTCATAACCCCCAGTTCTGCTAAAACTTCAGGGCCTAGAAATTCAAGTAGGCTGGAAACCTGCCGCTAACAGCGCTAACCAAGGCCAACGGCCACCTGCAGAAAGAGCGCAGGCAGCACTGGTATTTTGGTGCTGCCTGCTATTCTACATCAATGGAGCGGAGAATCTGTGGTGTAGCATGCTCGTTCCGGCGCTAACCTCAGGAGGCTGAACATCGCGTCTGAAGGCTTGGTGCGGCATTCTCTGGCAATGTGCTGTATCTGAGCATTTGGTGACTGCTCCTGGGTTTTGATATCGAGTCCGCTGATGGCCCTTGTAGGGTTGGAGCATTGTGCATTGTGGCACATCACGAGGCATTTGTTTGTCCACGGCTCCCTTCTTAATTGCGCGGACATTTCTCTGGGTGTTGTGTGGGGTCCACAAATGGGTGTCAGACTGCCTGGTACTCCCACTTTCGCTGGCTGCCATAGCTCCACAGATCTTTCACCCAGATGGTTTGTGTGTGGAGATTTGTGCTTCACCATGGAGCTGGAGGGGGATGGGATGGGAGGGGTGATGGGGTTGTACCCTCTTGCAACTAGCAGTGATAGTGCACTAGCCTGCAGATCGCTTAGATAATTCATTCCCTGGTAAGTGGCTCTTAAAGCACAGGCTGAGATCTGGAGGGACTCCTGGAAACGCCACGTAAAAACTGGCACAGATGTCCTTAAACTGTTGCATGAGACATCAATGGAAAGAAATTTTACAAAAAAGGGGAACATGAACTCTTGGTCAGGAGTTTACTGGTGTAAATGGTGCAGAAGTGAATTCAATTAAATTTTTAACAGCAAACTTTGTAGAACGCTTGGTGAGAGTATGCTGTCAAGCCTTTTAAAAGCAGACTTCCGAATTTTGCATATCATTTTATCAGTTCCTAAACTAGAAAACTACAACGTATTTTTCCTCCGATTATTACAACTGTAGTACAGTACAGTTTATTTTAAAAGTACCTCCTATACTGTTTGACTGACCTGGGGAGAGACTTGATGCATCTCAGTGGAAGCAGTTTTCACTCCAATAGCTCTCCATAGTTAACAGTTATCACAGCAGCTGTTTACAGTATAGGTTCTAACTCTCTGCTGCTTTCTCCACCCCTCTCCATGCTGTCAATGGCAGCATGCATGGGCGTGATTTGGAGAGGGAGGTAAGAGGAGCGGTGAGCTCCAAAATTGATGAGGGTGTGTCAATTTGGCACGCCGATTTGACATCACGCTCCTAATTAAAATACTTTCTACGAGCGCAGACAACGGCAGCGCTGCTGACTTGCCGAAAATGACGGCTGCCGTGAGACCCTCCAGAAGCAGGTGGAAGTGAGCTGGCTGCCATTTTTTTCAACAAAGCAGGCCTTAATGGCCAGTGCGAACACCTCCAAATTCTGGGCCCAGGTTCTCCTCCACAGTGGTGTCAGACCACCCCCTCCAGAACTGCTAAAGATCAAATGTTTACCTCCAACTGGTACATCGTGTACACCATCTTGCTGTGTGTCATTAAGTGTCAGTCTTGGCTCTGGCAACACTCTCGTCTCTGAGTCAGAAGTTTCTGGGTTCAAGCCCCACTCCAGGACTTCAGCAAATAATCTAGGATGACCCTGCAGTACAGTACGGGAGGAGTGCTGCACTGTCGGAGGTATCATCCTTGTGGCCATAAAGGGACAAGCCAACATATGCACAGCTTCCCCGTAGCAGCCGAATAATGAATTACGTAGTGTAACGCCTCTGCCATTCTAAAACCACACATCAGTCGACTTACAGTGAGCGTAGTATTTTTAAATAGTTACAACTGACCATGCATTTTAATCCCTATAATTTAATCTGCTCACTTAGTGATTTTTTAATACTGAAGCTGTCTAGGATTAACTGATGTGGCAGTGTTGATTACGATTTTAATCTTGTTTATGTTACAAAATGTGAAAAAATGGAGTACTGTGGCGCGCCTCAAAGGGTTAACCAGCGATATCTGCAGCAAACATATGCTGCAAATTAGTTCTGAACAGGAAAAGGAGGGTTTTGTTTTCCCTCCGAATGGAAATAGCGTCAACGATTACCATGGTGTTGTTTCCCCCAAAAGGGAATAAACGCACCAGAAATATGACGTGTAGACAACCAGATGATGGCAGAATTTCCTGGCGTTGTAGCATTTTATACACAATGCTGTTTTTCAATGACTTCACAGGGGAAGAAAAAAATGAAAAAGAGTTACGGTGGAGCACCAACTGTTGGAATTGAGCATACATTCTTTTGTTATTTTTAGAAGGCCTGTAACTACCCAGCTGTCTCGTTGCAGTGCCAGTGAAATGACACTTTGACAGCCTATCACATTTCTCCTTCACTCTGAACGGAAGCTTGCATCAGTGGCTGGGGTACTTCTTCAAAACTGCTCTGTTGGGGAGTGTATGTAGTTGGCGGCTCGAGTTTTATTTTTAAAGCTAGATGCGAGAAGATAGAAACAAGGTATTTGAAATAAAGTAATTTTTTTGCTTCCTGTGCTGTTAAATAATGTAACACAGATTATACCAACCTTTCTTATCTATAAGTTAGAGTGCTGCCTTGTTTAGGCCAAAGTTGTTGCCTATGCCTATTTTTAGTGATCACAGAAAGTGGTGCAGGCATGTCTGGTTCTATTGCTGAATCATTTTGTCCAAAATGGTTCTGTGAGGTTGCCTTCAATTTTAAACCCGTTTCAATTTCTTAATATTGCTCTATACTGTACAGTGAAGTTGATTCTAAGTTTGTGTTACTTGGACCAAAACAAAGAACAAATGCATATATGCCATTTCAGAGCTGTATGTGTACATATTTTTAGATTTGTTCATTGAAGGAGAACACTTGTACATTATAACACCGTATTGTTTTTTCTGGTATGCCTTCATTTACTATTGGAATTGGAATTTGTGGCAATGTTTAAAAATATTCTATAAAGTCTTCAGACTGATCTTTGAACCCTTGTTAACCCTTGGACAGTCTATAGTTTAGTGTGATGCCTGATTTGGTTCTAATGCAATAAGAAGGTTTGATTTGAAGCAATGTCTTGACTTTGAACTTTATTGCCATTTTTATTCACAAAGAAGAAAATTTATTCATGTCCTATCTTTTTGTGAGGGTGTGATGTCCCCTCTACTATGGTGTTGCCTACATTATAGAACTAATCCTTCATGTGAAACACATCTTTGCTTAAAAGTGAGGAGTTTAGCACAACTGCTTTGAGATTAAGCTATTTTTAAAATGACTGACCTTAAAATGAACTCCTCTTTGCTGAAACAAAAAATATTTCTCTGTGCCTGGATAGGGAGTTTTGGAACAACTTTATAGCACAAAGACTGCCTCTGCCCCTGCCTCAGCCTATCTTCCACTGAACTCTCTTCCATGCCGTAGTCACCTCCAGACTCGACAATTGAATGCTTCCCTGGCCAGCCTCCCATCATCCATTTTCTGTAGATTTCAGCTCATTCAAAACTCTGTTGCCCGTGTGCTATCCTGCAGTTTTACTCCTCCATCACCTGTGTCCTTGCTGGCCCGCATTGGCTTTGGATTCTCCAACACCTCCAATTTTGAATCCTTAGCCTTGTATTTTAAACCCTTTCATAGCCTCACCCCTCCCTATCTCTGTAACCTCTCCCCTTGAACTCGAGCCTTTTGTGTGTGCCTTTCTCTCTTCTCATCATTGCTGGCTGTGCCTTCAGCCGTCCAGGTTTTATGCTCTGGAATTCCCTCCCTTAACCCCACTGACTCTCCACCTGTCTTCCCCTGTTTTAAGGCCCTCCTTAAAACCCAAAGCTTTGACCAACCTTTTGGTAACCTCTCCTAATATCTTTGTCTTGGCATCCATTTTTGTTTCAATATGATGCACCTTGGTATGGATTACTATGTTAAAGGCACTGTTTAAAGGCAAACTGTTTTTGTGCCTTCATAGTGTGTGTTTCCATTCGAGACACTTGTCTGGAAAAAAAAATTGTTCAGAACAGTCAATTTGTTGAGATATTGAATTGAAGAATTTTGAATTTGTCAAAAGGAGTTATCAAATTAAAGAGCAAACTCCTACTTTGAGAAATAAATCATTTACTGGCTTGTAAGGAAGTAAAAGTAGCGAAATTAAATCAATAACGAGAACAGTAACTATAAACAAACACATTTTGTGCTGGGGCAAAAGAGAAGAGACTGTTTGTTTAAAACAGAATAGAGCCAAATATATAGTCATATAATTCTGTGGTTTAAAATATATACATAGTTTTGTTGAGTTGGGATTGTGGACAAGCAAAGAAATGATTAATTTCTCCATCCCCATCCCTTGAAGCAAAATCACCTTTACTTTTGGGAAACTAGAGGTTTTTATGGTAAAAGAGCTTTAGAAAGAATATCAATTACACCATCCAACAAAAAAAGAGGAAATGTCTGCATTGGATTGGGAATTCTGTGCTGCAAGGACATTTGCTACCCGTAAAAGAGAAATAAGTATTAAAGTTAGAGAGGAACTCTGCTGCAAGAGCCAGACATTGAAATTACAGTTTAAAAAAATGCTAGTTCCTCTTTCTCCTTCATTTCCCCCCCCCCCCCCCCACAAGGCCCCAGGATATACTACTACATTTGGTGAAATAATACTGTACTGGTTTGTAATGAAGCAGAGGAATTGGAAATTTAGTACACAAAATAATATACTGAATGGAGGAGCTTGGATGTTGAGTATGTGAATTACAGTTAAATTCCAACTATCCAAATTCAATGCTTTAGTCATTGAAAAGCATACTCACAATCACATCTATGCATGTTAGTCTGAGACTGTCTGAATTTTTGCAACAGCTGGGACATACCTGTCTAGAAATGGTGCAAATGTTCTGTCGCAGGTATCTTGTCCCATTGGCAACTTATTGCGTTTGACATGTTTTGCTCTTGTTAAGACTATGACATTGATCATTAAGGAAGACATTGAATATGGAAAATACATTAAGCATGAAGCAGCTCTGTCTGTAACCTCAAATGCAATTACATTGCAAAGATTTAAAGAGACTCTGCAAAGCATTGATGAAAATGATGACTATGACATTCATGATTGACTGTTTACTGGCCATAGTTTGTGCTTTCAACAGTCTATAGTTCCTTGGTGTATCTCGGAACAAAGACATAGTTCATTATTTGTTGGAGAATTCTGAGAAATCTACGCTTCAAAAATATTATGGGTTTTGTCCCTAATTTTGGAGGCAATAGCCGATGAGGGATGGATTGTGAGGTTTTAGTGAAGAAACGACTAATCGCATTCACAGTTATCCATAAGAGAAGGAAGTTTTGTATAAGTGTTTAGATACGGTGCTGCAACTGACCCACAACATAGAAACATAGGAGCAGGAGTAGGCCCTTCGAGCCTGCTCCGCCATTCAATATGATCATGGCTGATCCTCTATCTCAATACTATATTCCCGCTCTCCCCATACCCCTTGATGCCTTTTTTTGTCTAGAAATCTATCTATCTCCTTCTTAAATATATTCAGTGACTTGGCCTCCACAGCCTTCTGTGGTAGAGAATTCCACAGTTTCACCACCCTCTGAGTGAAGAAATTTCTTCTTACCTCAGTCCTAAAATGTCCTACCCCGTATCCTGAGACTGTGACCCCTCGTTCTAGACCCCCCCAGCCAGGGGAAACATCTTCCCTGCATCCAGTCTGTCTAGCCCTGTCAGAATTTTATACGTTTCAATGAGATCCTCTCTCATCTAAACTCTAGTGAATACAGGCCTAGTCGACCCAATCTCTCCTCATACGACAGTCCTGCCATCCCAGGAATCAGTCTGGTGAACCTTCGCTGCACTCATTCTATGACAAGTATATCCTTTCTTAGGTAAGGAGACCAAAACTGCACACACTACTCCAGGTGTGGTCTCACCAAAGCCCTGTATAACTGTAGTAAGACATCCTTGCTCCTGTACTCGAATCCTCTTGCAATGAAGGCCAACATACCATTTGCCTTCCTAACTGCTTGCTGCACCTGCAGTTTTGCTTTGTGACTGGTGTACAAGGACACCCAGGTCCCTCTGTACATCAACATTTCCCAATCTATCACTATTTAAATAATACTCTGCCTTTCTGTTTTTCCTACCGAAGTGGATAACTTCACATTTACCCACGTTCTACTGCATCTGCCATGTATTTGCCCACTCGCTCATCTTGTCTAAATCACCTTGAAGCCTCTTTGCATCCTCCTCACAAACCCACCTAGTTTTGTGTCGTCACCAAACTTGGAAATATTACATTTGGTTCTCATCCAAATCATTGATATATATTGTGACTAGCTGGGGCCCAAGCACTGATCCCTGCGGTACCCCACTAGTCACCACCTGCCACCCTGAAAAAGACCCATTTATTCCTACTCTCTGTTTCCTGTCTGTTATCCAATTTTCAATCCATGCCAGTATATTACCCCCAATCCCACTAACCTCTTATGTGGGACTTTATCAAAGGCCTTCTGAAAATCCAAATACACCACATCCACTGGTTCTCCCTTATCTATTCTACCAGTTGCATCCTCAAAAGACTCCAGTAGGTTTGTCAAACACGATTTCCCTTTCATAAATCCCGTTGATATTTTCTAAGTGTCCTGTTATCACATCCTTTATAATAGACTCTAGCATTGTCCCTACTACTGATGTTAGGCTAACCGGTCTGTAGTTCCCTGTTTCCTCTCTCCATCCTTTTTTAAATAGTGGGGTTACATTTGCCACCCTCCAATCTGCAGGAACTGTTCCATAATCTATAGAATTTTGGAAGATGACAACCAGAAGAATCTTCAGGAAATGCTACAGAGAACTTTGAGGCTTTAGGGAGAAAGGGTATAACTACTAGGATTGGTTACTGCACTGTAAACCACTTGGATATCACCCTGACCAAAGTGAACGATTTTGCAAAATTAATTTTTTGCTAACTGTACGTTTCTTCCATATTATTAAGGACATTGAAATAATAAAGGTTAAAAGGCCACTTGTTTTATGCTATGAATGTATAATGACACATTTTCTGAAGGACCTCATTCTTCCCAGAATAGAGACTGACACTCTACATAATGCTGACCTATGTGCAGGAGCTCGTGAAAGCAGCAACTGAACTAATGACTAACTGATAATTTGCTACATTATGACAGTGACCACACTTCAAAAGTGCTTAATTGGCTATAAAGTGCTTTGGGGCATCCTGAGGTCGTGAAAGGCGCTGTATAAATGCAAGTCTCTCACCTCTCTCTCTCTCTCTCTCTCTCTCTCTCTCTCTCTCTCTCTTTTCTCTCTCCTTTCTTTCTCCCCTCCTTTTTTTTCCTCTCTCTCTCTTTCTCTTGCTTTCTCTCTCTCTCTCTCTTCCCGTTTGAAAGTCTGCCATGGATGTGTGTGTGTCTCTCGTAAAACTGGAGCCTTTATTAAATGAATTGATTAAAATATGCCTGAATAGTGCTTTCACCTTGTCATATTCAGAGCCCAGCATTGCTAATGAAAGCAGAAATGTGGATATGGCAGAGGCAGCTCTTTTACAATGAGCTAATGGCTTCTCTGCAGGATCTTTGGAAGCTTTTTTAGCATTTTGTCATTTGGTGAGCTTCATCAATCTATATTTAAGAACATGGAAGTTTGAATACAATCCAAACAGAGTATGATAGCCTCGTGGTTATGGCACTGGACTGACAACCCAGAGGCCGTGAACTCAAATATCCCAATGGGGAAAAAAAAAACCTGTTGTGGCTGGTGCCAGAAAAATTACCATGAAAGGTGCTGGATTGTCATAAAAACCCAGTGGGGTCTCTTCTGCCCTTCAGGGAGGGACCTGCCACCCCAACTTGATCTGACCCGCATGCAAATCCAGTCCCACACTTTGGGAACTGGGAATGGGCAATAAACATTGGCCCAGAAATTCGGGTCGGGGGCTTCCCGCGGGTGTAAGCCCCCAACCTGCACTTACCTTGCGCGCCGGCAGTTGAGCTTTAGGGCCCCGTAGAATTCTGCTCCGGGGCCTGGCCCAGCTGTTGGCGCGCTGTGCTTGCGTGTCCCAGGGGCGTAGTTAGTGCGATGCATCCCCTGGGATCACGTGAGCCATGGGCAGCCAATCGGAGGAGGGAAAAGCCCATTCATAAGATTGACAGGAAGACCTGTCAAAACTTATAAATACTACAGGCCCCAAAATAGCAGTAAACCTTCAAATAATTTTTTTTTTAAATCACACTTTTTTAAAATAAACTATAAATTACATTAAATAACTATTTTAAACAATAATTTAAATTTTTGAAAAAAATAATTTTATATTCTAACGGGGCTAAAAATAAACTTGCCTTGCTTTAAAGTATTTAAAAATAATAAACCTGTGGAAAAAATGTTTTAATTTTAATTAATTGACCACTTACCTTGCAAAAAGCAGGCCTTATGCCTGCTTTTTAAATGTGTAAATCCTGCAGGCTTACCCTCCCCGGGAAAACCTGTTTTTAAAAAAAAACCTAAGTTCAAAGCGCACGCGTAGCCTCTCCTGCGCACACGTTCGACCTCTGAACCTCTTCGTTCAGGGGAACGGAAGTGCCGGTTTCCCGCACATGCGCAGTGCATGCAGAAAACCGGCACTTCCATTCGGCCTACGGGTGAGTACCCCGTGCTTCCCACCCGTGGAGACCCGAATTTCTGGGCCATTACCTTCTGTGTTTCCCCAGAACTAATTTTTAAAAGTCCACAAAGAACTGAGAAAGAAATAACAATGGAGATTACAACTGCTGATTGTTTTGTGCGGGGGGAAAAATTGACTAACAAGGTTCCATCCCATAATTTGGTTATTACTGAATCCTATTTCATGTTCTTGGTGCATCAATGCAAAGTGCCATAATTTCTTGTAAGGGAGACAGCCATTAAAAGCTTGTACAGTACATTATTTTATATGCAGCTATATGTTGATTATGAACATACAAAAGTGCTGAATGTTCACCGTGTCCATTCTCCACTCGGATCATTGCCCGGGACAAAGCAAACCCACACGGCTTTACTGCATGCGTTACTCACGCTGTTTCATTGTGCCGCCCCGCCTCACATTTTCCCTGCTGTGGACACGCATGTCGGTCACGGGGTGTGTGTGGTAACTTCCGCAATTAACGTTTTTTTAAAAATGAATTGAATTTTAACTTTTAAAAATGTGGTACAGTAGGCTTGTTGCTGCTGAGTTTTGATAAACACAAACTTGTAGTAGAATTGGAAAAATTTGAAGATGAGTCACCACAATTTATAAAAAAAAAAAAATCCCAGTTAAAAGACTGGGACCTAAAAGCAAATGTTCCTCGAAGAACTTAGGTGGAAAAACTTAAGAACAAGAAAGCACTATAAAAGACGAAGAGGAAAAATCGAAGGAAGAGAAATAGACTTGGACAAAAACAAAATATAAAGAATCAGCATAAAACAGAAGATCCAGATCACAGAAACCCCACAGTGCAGATAGAGGCCATTTCGGCCCATCGAGCCTGCACCGACACATATCCCACCCTATCCCCGTAACCCCACGTATTTAATCCCCCTAACACTAAGGGTCAATTTTTTTATCATGGCCAATCAACCTAACCCGCACATCTTTGGATGTACCACAATTCTTTCTTAATTGCCTGTTAGTTCCATTTACAGTACCTGGGCCATTAGTTTTCTAAGTATGCTGATGACCAGAAACATGTGTTTTGGGAACTATCCCGGACTGTAATTGCATTTTAAAACTTTTCATGCTCCAGACCCTCATAAAAGAGCAGGTTAACGAACATTATTTCAATTTGTTTAGCGGTGAATAAAGATGACATAATCCTGAAAAAATAGGCATTTTATAGTGAATATTATTTAACAAATTCCTGGCTATATAACACCTGTAACTAGGAGGGTTCACCCAGAGGGTTGTGGGGGTCTGGAACTCACTGCCTGAAAGGGTGGTAGAGGCAGGAACCCTAACCACATTTAAAAAGTACTTGGATGTGCACTTGGGATGCTCGAACCTGCAGGGCTACAGACCAAGAGCTGGGACGTGGGATTAGGCTGGATAGCTCTTTGTTGGCCGGCGCGGGCACGATGGGCCGAAATGGCCTCCTTCCGTGCTGTAACTTTCTATGATTCTAGGAGCATGTGGTGATCTGCTGTCGAGCTTTGCCACTGTTTTCTGTCAGTAGGCACTTATCCTTCATGCTGTCCATATCCACAGCAGTTGACTGAGATCGGGAGCTCAATGGTGTACAGGATCAAACCTATACAGTATCCTTCAGATGGTTCAAAGTATTCTTTTGAACTATATTAAAAAAATTAAATAATTTGAATGAAACAGTAAATAACACAGCACAGTGAGAAAAAGATGGAGTAAATGGATCGTTTGAATTGAATAAACTGTATCCCACCACTTTCATAGCACATATGTGATGAAGCCTATAATATAATAATAATTCAAATCACATTTCAGTTTTTTAAAGTTGGACTTGTCAGAAAAGCAAACTGTCTCTGGTTGATTGGCAGTTAGGCATTTGATTGGAAAAATTCTCTCAAAAATCAATTTTAATGCTGCAGCACTTTCCCATAATTGTACATACCTTGGCCGGGATCTTACCTGAAGAGGCGCGTTGGGGGCGGGACTGCTGCCTTTCGGGTTCTAGTCCCGCCCCCAGCGACGTCTGACGAACAGACGCTATTTTCCCCTGATTGACCTTGTTAAGCCCGCCCTGCAGGCTTGCTAGCCAATTAAGGGAAAGCCGGTGTCAGATGACGTCAGTTGATGAAGCTTCATCTGCCGGTTTTCTTAAAGGTATATGCACCGCACTTGTTTGACAGATGATTTGACAGCATTGAGGTACTGTCAAACACGGACGGTCACTGTCCAAAGGTGAGCTCTTGCACCCATGCTCACCAATTACTCTCCTTAGGATAAAACAGATGGCAGCTGAGATTGCAGAAGCCATCTGTCACTTCTCCCAATGAGATGAGCCGACAGAAACACTTCACAGCTTGTCACCTGCAGAAACATCTAAACACATTAAACATTACTTTCATAACTTTTCCTTACCTCTGATACTCACCAGTGTCCTATTGAATCCTTAAAACCACTTCTGTAGCTGCCATATATACACACAAATTACAGTAGACCCACATCACGCTTCACTTACCCTGGCGGGGTTCCCTGATGTCGGGAAGCCTGCAGCAGCAGTGGAAAAAGTCACTTAACTGCCTGTTAATAGGTAGTTAACAGACAGTTAAGTGGCTGTAATCCTCTTCCCACCTCTAGGAGTCGGGACCCTGCGTAAATCGGGGAACCGACTCCCGGGAAGATTGGTTGGAGGCGGGTTGGGAGTGGTTTTGGGACCCGCTCCTATTTTTTGGGACTTTCCCAGCAGTCCCGCCTCCTCGGCTGGTAAAATCAGAAAGCCATGCTCAAACAACTGCTCCACATTGGCTCTGATGGTCATTGTTCTGTCAACCAATATGTGTTTTGGTTTATAATGACTTGATGGATGAAAATAGCACAGATTGGTTTGTTCTAAATAGAGCATTATTGCTATTTTTAGAACCAGATTACATTTAGGTAGTTGAAAATTGCTTACAAGTTTAACACATGCAAATTATTAATATATAGCAGGTTAAGGATAGAAACCGAATTTGTACTTTGTTCAGTTTGATTATATTTTCCAATGTTGGTCATTGTGGTTTGCTGCACCTTAAATAATTTTTTGTTGTGTACAAGTGACCATTCTTCATTGATTTGTATTTACTTTTAGCAAAATCTTGGTGTATAATTTACACAGTTTGGACAAAATGGAAAGCAAAGAACCACTTCTGTCTGCTATACATTAATTTTAACTATCATGCTATTAAACAGTCTGCAGAATGAATTTATTGATATTTTCTGGAGTCACCGACAAGTGAAAAAATGTTAAACGCATTTCTTTTGCGTACTGTTGCCTGTTCTAATAATTGTTGTATTACATTTCTACGGTTGATGTTTTGAACGTTTCAAGTTTACACTAATGCTTTTGAAAGAGGAAACTAACTGAGCAGTACTTCTGCAGTAGGAAGAAAACTCTCTTACAATAGGACCCAAAATGTTTGACTGGACAAAATGTGTTCCTTTTTAAGCACCGGGAGAATGGGGAAGCATCTATTTGAATGGAATCTAGAATGGGGCCTAAAACAACAAGTTTACTTCAGATTTCATCAAGTTTTGGCGATAACTTTGCTCAGATGCGTTTATGCAATGTTTTTGCTGTACATGCACCAACATTATTTTTCGTATGCCTTGCAAATCATTAAAAGATTGTTTTGATAATTTATATGACTATTTAGTTAAACTTACTACAGTACAATATCTGCTCTTCTATTTCCATTTTAACTTACCTTCACGGGTATAGTATCCTTTCCCTGAGTTTCAGTTTTACTGAGAGTAACTGGCCACAGGATCCTCATGCTGTCTGAAAGATTTTAGGGGGAGAAATTCAGCTCACCCGCAGTATGTTTGTGAAGCCAGGAGGAGTAATCCTGCTTCTTCTGTCGCCATAGGAATGAAACTATTAAAAGTTTGCTTACCTTTTTTGAGGGAAGTTAGGCTGCTGAAGAGCTGGAACAATTGGATGGAGCATGCCTCTGCCCATCTGCCCACTTGCCCACCAATTTTGCTTTGGAGTCCTAAAGTCTCCGTTAGGACCCCAACTTACATATTCGAGGCGCCAAACGCCTATTTCAGGTGGACACAATACATACTTGGAAGTCGCCGGCTTTCAATTTGGTAGCCAGCAGACTTCTGGGAGGGATTGCAATCCAATATTTGTCCCCCAAACATTAGTTTTTCACCCGACAAATGGGAGACACTAGGTTGAATTTCTCCTGTAGGACTCTAATCAGATAATTGTACTTTCTGTGCAAGCTGTTACCAAAACATTTATGATGGTCATTTGAAGTACCTAAGGATGCAAATGCTGCACTCTGAAGTCTTGGAACTCCAACTAAAAATGTCTACTTGGGTTTTATCTTCTCGTTTTCACCACTGAATTATTATTTAAACCGAAGAAAAGAAGTTGTTAGTTTGAAACCAGGCTAACCTCCAGTTTGACTCTATAGCAATGGCTATTGATTACTCTACTTTTTGTATAACTTACCCATGATGGATTTGTCAGATAATTTGAATCATCGTCTAATAATCAGAGCTTGTCTTTTCAGTGACTCAGAGCTTTCATTGTTGGCCAAGAGTTGTCTTCACAGCTTCTTCACGTTACCATCTACTGTTTTTCACTTGGCTGCCCCATTTTACATCTGCTAAAAAAAAAATTGACCACTTTTAATGTGTTTCATTGACGGATGGGATACCAAAATTCCCTGGACTCTGGAGAGGTCCCAGCGGATTGGAAAACCGCAAATGTAACACCCCTATTTAAGGTGTGGAGATGCCGGTGTTGGACTGGGGTGGACAAATGTAAGAAGTCACACAACACCAGGTTATAGTCCAACAGTTTTATTTGAGATCACAAGCTTTCGGAGCACTGCTCCTTCATCAGGTGAAGTGGAGAGATGCATAAAGACACAGCTTATATAGTCAGAGAATAATGCCAGATGATTACGGGTAATCTTCCTAACTGCCAATTATCACACCTCGGCAGAGAGATAATCACAGCAATCAAAGGTGTGAATGGTGTCCAAACAGGTTAGTCAGGAAAACATTACATCAAAGAATAATGAGGTGGGGTCACAAGGGGTCAAATGTTGCAGATGCTGGGGTCTGTATGAAAAACAAAAAACAGACAAAAAAACTTTTTTTGCTGGAAATCACAGCAGGTCCGGCCGCATCTGTGTAAAGAGAACAAGCCAACGACGACTCGAGTCTGGATGACCCTACGTCAGGTGGGGTTACATGTAGCGTGACATGAACCCAAGATCCCGGTTGAGGCCGTCCTCATGGGTGCGGAACTTGGCTATCAGTTTCTGCTCTACGATTTTGCGTTGCCGTGTGTCTCGAAGGCCGCCTTGGAGAATGCTTACCCGAAGATCGGAGGCTGAATGTCCTTGACTGCTGAAGTGTTCCCCGACTGGGAGGGAACACTCCTGCCTGGTGATTGTTGCACGGTGTCCGTTCATCCATTGTCGCAGTGTCTGCATGGTCTCGCCGATGTACCATGCTCCGGGGCATCCTTTCCTGCAACGTATGAGGTAGACGACGTTGGCCGAGTCACATGAGTATGCACCATGTACCTGGTGGGTGGTGTCCTCACGTGTAATGATGGTATCTGTGTTGATGATCTGGCATGTCTTGCAGAGGTTGCCGTGGCAGGGTTGTGTGGTGTCGTGGTCACTGTTCTCCTGAAAGCTGGGTAATTTGATGCGAATGATGGTCTGTTTGAGGTTCGGCGGCTGTTTGAAGGCGAGTAGTGGCGGCGTGGGGATGGCCTTAGCGAGGTGTTCGTCATCATCGATGACATGTTGAAGGCTGCGAAGAACATGGCGTAGTTTCTCCGCTCCGGGGAAGTACTGGACGACGAAGGGTACTCTGTTGGTTGTGTCCCGTGTTTGTCTTCTGAGGAGGTCTATGCGATTTTTTTTGCTGTGGCCCGTCTGAACTGTCGATCGATGAGTCGAGCGTCATATCCCGTTCTTACAAGGGCGTCTTTCAGCGTCTGTAGGTTTTCTGCCCTTGCAGCGCGTTCCTATGCAGAGCTAGACAGGTAGCTAACAACTTGATATCTTCCCATAAAAATCATAAGGCTTGACTTTTCTTGTAAACTTTACTGAAAGATTCTTATTGTGAAACTGAAATACAGTACAGAAATGGAAGCACACATTAGTACACAAGCACATAACTGATATGCATACACAAATTTAGGTAAGCCTGAGCAACACAGTACATTTGGCATGTAACTTACCAAAACACGTGGAAACACAGCTTACTGTGAATATACATTTAGCAAACTGAAAGGCATTCTCTTACATGCACTTTAAATTAGCCCTGTACATAGTGCATCAAAATACAGCTACAAGTTAACCAGCTAGACAGAGCGAGCACTTCACGGCTGGCTGTGCAGGTTTGCTAACAGAGAAAAGTTACAAACTAAACATTTTCTGCAAAATATAGTGTACACTAATCATCTATAACATTCTCAAGTACTTACAGACAAATAGTGTCCAAGTAACAAGAAAACAACTTCCCAGACCCTGTGTCGAGCTGCAGGTCTGTGATATACAGTTTACTTTACTGCGCTTTACTGCACTTGCTAGGTACCAAATATCCACTAGGTGGCGGCACACAATGGAAATCGACCCAAATTACTCAAACCCCTGAATTAACTGGAAAACTAACATAAATTCTTAAAGGAAGGCAGCACAGTAGGTGTCCATCGTGTTCCTCCTCGTCTGAGCAGATCCTGTGTATTCGCAGGGCTTGTCCATAGGGGATGGCTTCTTTAACGTGGTTAGGGTGGAAGCTGGAGAAGTGAAGCATCGTGAGGTTGTCCGTGGGCTTGCGGTAGAGTGAAGTGCTGAGGTGTCCGTCTTTGATGGAGATTCGTGTGTCCAAGAATGAAACCGATTCTGAGGAGTAGTCCATGGTGAGTTTGATGGTGGGATGGAACATGTTGATGTTATCGTGTAGTCTTTTCAGTGATTCTTCGCCGTGGGTCCATAGGAAGAAAATGTCGTCGATGTATCTGGTGTATAGCGTTGGTTGGAGGTCCTGTGCAGCGAAGAAGTCTTGCTCGAACTTGTGCATGAAGATGTTGGCGAGACCATGCAGACACTGTGACAACGGATGAACGGACACCGTGCAACAATCGCCAGGCAGGAGTGTTCCCTCCCAGTCGGGGAACACTTCAGCAGTCAAGGACATTCAGCCTCCGATCTTTGGGTAAGCATTCTCCAAGGCGGCCTTCGAGACACACGACAACGCAAAATCGTAGAGCAGAAATTGATAGCCAAGTTCCGCACTCATGAGGACGGCCTCAACCGGGATCTTGGGTTCATGTCACGCTACATGTAACCCCACCTGACGGGTCATCCAGACTCGAGTCGTCGTTGGCTTGTTCTCTCTACACAGATGCGGCCGGACCTGCTGTGATTTCCAGCAAAAAAAAAAGTTTTTTTTGTCTGTTTTTTGTTTTTCATACAGACCCCAGCATCTGCAACATTTGACCCCACCTCATTATTCTTTGATCTAATGTTTTCCTGACTAACCTGTTTGGACACCATTCACACCTTTTGATTGCTGTGATTATCTCTCTGCCGAGGTGTGATAATTGGCAGTTAGAAAGATTACCCGTAATCATCTGGCATTATTCTCTGACTATATAAGCTGTGTCTTTATGCATCTCTCCACTTCACCTGATGAAGGAGCAGCGCTCCGAAAGCTTGTGATTTCAAATAAAACTGTTGGACTATAACCTGGTGTTGTGTGACTTCTTGCATTTGTCCACCCCTATTTAAGGGAGACAGAAAGCTGGAAACTATAGACCAGTTAGCCCAACATCTGTCATTGGGAAAATACTGGAGTCCTTCATTAAGGAAGCAGTAGCAGGGCATTTGGAAAATCATAATGCAGTCAAGCAGAGTCAGCATGGTTTTTATGAAAGGGAAATCATGTTTAACACATGAGGCTGTAACGAGCAGGGTGGATAAGGGTGAGCCAGTGGATGTGGTGTATTTGGATTTCCAGAAGGCATTCGATAAGGTGCCACATAAAAGGTTACTGCATAAGATAAGAGCTCATGGAATTGGGGGTAATATATTAGCATGGATAGAGAATTGGCTAACTAACAGAAAGCAGAGAGTCGGGATAAATGGGTCATTTTCCGGTTGGCAAACGGTAACTAGTGGGGTGCCACAGGGATTGGTGCTGGGGCCTCAACTATTTACAATCAACATTAATGACTTGGAAGAAGGGACCGAGTGTAATGTAGCCAAGTTTGCGGATGATAACAAGATGGGTGGGAAAGCAAGTTGTGTAGAGGACTCAAAGAACCTACAAAGGGATATAGACAGGCTAAGTGAGTGCGCAAACATTTGGCAGATGCAGTATAATGTGGGAAAGTGCGAGGTTATACACTTTGGCAGGAAAAATAAAAAAGCAAATTATTATTTAAATGGAGAGAGATTACAAAATGCTACAGTTCAGAGGGACCGGGGGGTCCTTGTGCATGAAACACAAAAAGTTAGCATGCAGGTACAGCAAGTAATCAAAAAGGAAAATGGAATGTTGGCCTTTATTGCAAGGGGGTTGGAGTATAAAAACAGGGAAGTCCTGCTACAACTGTACAGGGTATTGGTGAGACCACACCTTGAGTACTGCGTACAGTTTTGGTCTCCTTATTTAAGGAAGGATATACTTGCATTGGAGGCAGTTCAGAGACGATTCACACGGTTGATTCCTGAGATGAGGGGGTTGACTTATGAAGAAAGATTGAGCAGGTTGGGCCTATACTCATTGGAGTTTAGAAGAATGAGAAGTGATCTTATTGAAACATATAAGATACTGAGGTAGATGCAGAGAGGATGTTTCTAGAACTCGGGGGCATAGTTTCAGAATAAAGGGTCGCCCTTTCAGAATTGAGATGAGGAGGAATTTCTTCTCAGAGGGTCGTAAATCTGTGGAATTTTCTGCCCCAGAGAGCCGTGGAGGCTGGGTCATTAAATACATTTAAGGTGGAGATAGACAGATTTTTGCAAGATAAAGGAGTGAAGGGTTATGGGGAGCGGGCAGGGAAGTGGCTTTGAGCCCAAGAGCAGCCATGATCTTACTGAATGGCGGAACAGGCTCGAGGGGCCAAGTGGCCTATTCCTGCTCCTATTTCTTATGTTCTTATGTTCTCGGTGTTTAGGTCAGCATTTACATTGGTGCTGAGCCAGCTACCTTTAGCCATGAAGTGCCTGAGGAATGTGGTTACTCACATTTTCTTTTGTGGAACAAACATTTACAGAACCAGTAGACGATTTCTTCTTAGGCAGTCCCTCAGAGCCAAGGATGACTTGCTTCCACATTAAAAATGAGTTCTCAGGTGACTGATGAGTCCAATGCGGGACCTACAGTCTCTGTCACAGCTGGGGCAGACGGTGGTTGAAGGGGCGGGTAGGTGGCGTGCTTGGGTTGACTTGCGCTTGGCTTCTGCTTGCTCCCAGCGAAGAGACTCGAGCTATTCGACGCCTTCCCGGATGCTTCTCCTCCACTTTTTGTACGGTCTTGGGCCAGTGATTCCCAGGTGTCGGTGGGGATGTTGCACTTTTTCAAGGAGGCTTTGAGGGTGTCCTTGAAGCGTTTCCTCTGCCCACCTGGGGCTCTCTTGACGTGTCGGAGCTCCGAGTAGAGCGCTTGTTTTGGGAGTCTCATATCGGGCATGCGGACGATGTGACCCGTCCATCGGAGCTGATTGAGCGTGGTCAAAGCTTCGATGCTGGGGATGTTGGCCTGAGCAAGAACACTGACGTTGGTGCGCCTATCCTGCCAATGGATTTGCAGGATCTTGCGGAGGCAGCATTGGTGGTACCTCTCCAGTGCTTGAGGTGCCTGCTTTACATGGTCCATGTCTGAGGCATACAGGAGGGCGGGTATTACTACTGCTCTGTAGATCATGAGCTTGGTGCCAGGTTTGAGGTCCTGGACTTCAAACACTCTCTTTCTCAGGTGACCGAAGGTTGCACTGGCACACTGAAGGCAGTGTTGGACTTCGTCATCGACGTCTGCCCTTGTTGACGGTAGGCTCCCGAGGTATGGAACGTGATCATTGCATCAACGCTCTTCTCGATCATCTTTGCTGCAATGCTCCAGCTCACCCTCAGTAAGCTCCCCACTGGAGTGGAGCTAATTTACAGAACAAATAGGAAATTGTTCAACCTCCGTCGCCTCCAGTCCAGATCCAAGGTCGTCCCATCCTCTGTCGTCGAATTACAGTATGCAGACGACGCTTGCGTCTGCGCACACTGAGGTCGAACTCCAAACCATCGTTAACACCTTCATCGAAGCGTACGAGAGCATAGGCCTTACACTAAACATCCGTAAGACAAAGGTCCTCTACCAACCTGCCCCCGCCACACAGTACTGCCCCCCCGCCCCCCCGATTATCAAAATCCACGAGCAATTGACTAACAAAGTAATGGAATTCCAGGTCAATTTAGACCAAGGGTGGGCAATTATTTGGGCTGGAGGGCCACTTAACAAGTTTTGGTGAGCTGTTGAGAGCCGCACACACAAAATGAATTGTGTTAACAACAGCTACCATTAAAATTTGTTATGGCATTTATTGTATAAAGAACCATTCATGTCGTTTCCACGCTTAATAAAAATAACACTTATTAACATGCTAACGAACATGACATTCGACAGCGGACACAAACACATATGCATCCTATTCACAAC
Organism: Somniosus microcephalus; assembly: GCF_052327205.1. Lineage (NCBI taxonomy): Eukaryota > Metazoa > Chordata > Chondrichthyes > Squaliformes > Somniosidae > Somniosus > Somniosus microcephalus. The sequence goes on from NC_141008.1 coordinate 66,804,749, forward strand.
CAAAGAAGGTTTAGAATGCACAAGAAATGTAATCCAATTCTTTTCAGACTATTGTTAAAAGCATCCTTGTTATTAGTCTGCCCATACTTATTTCTAACCCTGTGCCTTTTTACTACTTTAAAGCTTTATTTATTTTTTGTTCTTTTAAAACAGTGTCAGCTGTGGCTCAGTTAGTAGCACACTCGCCTCTGAGTCAGAAGGGTGTATATAAAGCTAGGCTGACACTCCAGTGCAGTGCTGCACTGTTGGAGGTGCCATCTTTTGGATGAGACATTAAACCGAGGCCCCGTCTGCTTTCTCAAGTGGACGTAAAAGATCCCATGGCACTATTTCGAAGAAGAGCAGGGGAGTTATCCCTGGTGTCCTGGCCAATATTTATCCCTCAACCAACATAACAAAAACCGATTATCTGGTCATTATCACATTGCTGTTTGTGGGATCTTGCTGTGCGCAAATTGGCTGCCACGTTTCCCACATTACAACAGTGACTCCACTTCAAAAGTACTTCATTGACTGACTGTAAAGCGCTTTGCGACGTCCGGTGGTCGTGAAAGGCGCTATATAAATGCAAGTCTTTCCTTTTTCATTAACTTGTACCCAAGAGCTCAAAATCGGGTAGTGCCACATCTTCAGGTGACTAAAGGCACACTGATATTTCCAAAGTGAAGAGGCAACACTTTGCTGTCCCTACTATTTTAATCACCGACCAGATGATATTAATTTAAAAATTGATATTTTACACATATTGGCTGTTAAAATCTATACACAGTCGTTACGGAAAAAAATGTTGTTCCTTCTAACCGCTTGCCCTTCCATATTAAATTAAACAAAAGGAGAAGCAGCAGTGGTAAGTCAATGGACAAACTGCTTCGAGCAACTGATGAGCAGGAAAACAGAAACTCAAACTACAACATTGGTAATAATGGTACCTCTAAAACTGGGAATCATGTTCTCGTTTGGCTTTTGTCACGTTTCTGCACTAAAACTATCGGAAGAAGCTACCTGGACCCTGCTGGTACCAATTGTAAAATACTCAACAATCTATCATTAGCTGCGAACGGCAGACTTTTAATACAAATCAGTTTTAACTGGAATGATTTGGTGGAAAAGTTTTTGTTCTCTTCTGTCTGACACGGTGCTTGTCCTTGTCTGCAGGAACGAGGACTGAAGTCAGACAAAAGGTTCCCGAGTGCCCAACACTTGCCCAAAACGCTCTTTTGTTCAGCTTCAACACCTATTTAATGCTAAATGACAGCTAACTTCAGGTCCTTTGAAATATTTCCCAGACATGGTGAGAGGGGAGCGGGGGGCTGGGCGGCTGCCTTTACTGAGGCACAACACCAAACATGAGAAGCGAAGGACCAAGGCCCGCCCGCCACATCAGGACACCGAATGGACAAACGTCGGGCTTCAGTCAGGCAGCGCTGTTGCCAGAGAGTCCAGTTTGAAAACCACACTGCGGCTGGATATGGTCCACGGGCTGCATTTTGCCTACCACTGGTTTAGACTGCTCCTTTTCATCTGGCTCTGCAGCCCATTGACAATAAGGTCCTGTCCCATGTAGATATAGTTACAGACACTGACTTGGAGAATGATTTCACCTCAAGGCAGCGGACCCCATTCCTGCTGAGGATGAGCATTATCTATAATTTGATGGCGAATTTTCCATGTCTTATAGTCCCACTAAAATCTATCACCAAGGTTCCAGGAGTATTAGCTTAAAATGGTGAATGAGTGCTCTACACTGTATGCAAATAAAGTCATCATTGCGAATAGGAATGCGTACAGTCCATCTGGCCAGTCCCAGTGTTAAGGAAATCCCACTAGACCTCTAATAACCACATTTTTCTCCAGGTGTTTAACTGAGTACTGATACAGTCAGTGTCCACTGCTTTTCTTGGCTATCCATTCCATACATTCACACCTTCTGCGTGAAGTATTTAAATCTACTGTCCTATCATACTTAAGTTTGAGCCTATGCCCTCTTGTTGTAGAATCTGTGACTATGTTGAACACATTGATGTATATCTTGTCTTGGCAACTAGAGATGGGCAATAAACTAGCCAGTGATGCCCACAACCTGAGAATGAATAAACATCTGATTGATGAGATGTGTCTGGGCTAGGACTAGTCAGACATTCATCTTTATGCCAATAATATGAGAGCTGCTGCAGCTGCACCTCAGCATATAGTATTGATTTTTTTTAAAATTCATACAAAATGACCGCAGCACATTTTCACATACTACTTCTGCCTGAGAAGCACTGTGTCACCTGGAGTTTTGTTTGTAATATGCAGAAATTAAAATCCAGTTAACTATCAGTTGCTAAATTTAAGTTGTTGTAGCGTGCATTCAGTTACGAGAAATTCACGGCTTTTCCATTTGCGCTCCAGTACAATGTTTCTTGTGTTCAGAGCAACCTCCAAAGTTAAACTCGGGAGACTCCTCTTAATATTAGCTACTTGTTGTTATAGGACCCAATAGACAAGCAAAAGAAACAAATGGTAAAAAAAAGTTATCAAGTTTGGGTCAATAGTATTGGTTTTCCCTAGATATTACTGATCAGGTTCTAGATCTGCACAATGGAGAAGGACAGATTTTCCAAATGGAAGAGGCTGAAGTTCTGTCCCGTTGATGTAAACAAGGGTCCTCATTGCTGCCTTAAAAGAGTACAAGGAAGACTTTTGTACTACTTCTTTCTGGAGAAAAACTGATTATTTGTTCCACGTCATACTGCTTGCACAAGGCTGGAAACTGATGCAAAGAAAAAGCAAGATTGTCGAACATAACATAAGAAATAGGAGCAGGAGTAGGCCAATCGGCCCCTCGAGCCTGCTCCACCATTCAATAAGATCATGGCTGATCTGATCCTAACCGCCAATCTACTATCAGAGAACCATCTCCTGAATCTAACAGAATTAGACACACGAAATAGGAGCAGGATCAGGCTACACGGCCCCTGGGCCCGCTCCGCTACCCACCATGTCCGATCCGAACCTAGACTCCTGTCCAAATTCCTGCCCGCTCCCCGTAACCCTTAATTCCCTTTACTTCTAGGAAACTGTCTATTTCTGTTTTAAATTTATGTAATGATGTAGCTTCTACAGCTTTTTGGGGCAGCATATTCCATGGACCTACCACCCTCTGAGTGAAGTAGTTCCTCCTCATCTCAGTTTTGAAAGAGCAGCCCCTTATTCTAAGACTATGCCCCCTAGTTCTAGTTTCACCCATCATCGAAGGATAATTTTGATAGTGTACTCTGTATCTGATAACTGTGACCAGCTAGAACCTTCCACCAATCTGAGTAGAAGGGAATTTTTAACTTGAGTGTTCATCCATCCCCTTAGATTATGTTAAAGGACTTTTTTTCAACTATGAAAAGCAATTGAGCATGTACCTAACCAATTCATAAGAAACCTACTTCTGCTCTTGCTATTTTCTTGTCCCAAAGAAGTCTAGAAGATTATGCCATTCCTGACTGTTCAAGAAATGCATCCCACAAGTTCAAAAAGACTGAGTACTCTAGTTACTACATCTGGATGGAACAGTGTACATTAGTTTAAAAAAAACTATATCAGTCAAGAAGAGTCAACATTACCTTTGCAGTTGTAAAAGGTAAGTTTCTCTAATATGAAAGTACAGCTTGAGTTTAATTGCCTTATTTGGATATATATATGCCTTAAAGATATTTGGACTATGACAATGTGCTTCTGAACTTTTTAGGATTCTGGTTTTGTCCATCTCGATCCAAGTTTTAGCATTCCCCATTTTCAAATTTGACGAGTTACATATCTATATTTTATCCGATTGCCTATTGACAAACTGTCAATTTCTTCTTCATTTCCTTGTAAACTTGGCTCTGTAGTTTAGCTATCCTAACTCCAAAAAGTTGTTCTTAATTGAAAGATAGATATACATTGAGGCAGCAACAGCCAGTCAGAGATGTTTTCTTCCCTACTGTACTGAATTCATTCTGCAGCACTGTTTTTACTTCTTTAAAAATTCTACTAGATGAAGTAACTGCAATAACTGTTTAGTTTTCTTTAAATGACCACTACTGTAATTTTGTGCTTTCCACTTTCTCTGTACTTACAGTGTCCATCACACGTGTGTCCAGTTCACGCTGCATGGCCATTGTCCAGGGCATTCCAATGTGCCCCACCAATTTCAATTACTAGGAAGAACTTGAGCTCCAGGCAAACTTCTGTTCTGTAATAGACTTCATCTTTTCATAATCCCACTTATCAGTTCATGACGGCAGCATGGCTTTCTCATCACGTTTTGCTTTCTGGGAGCAAAAGGAAAGTGTTTTTTTAAGCTTAGTCATTCAAATTGCAAATGTCAAATCACTATAGTTAGGCTAGGTCTACTAATTTGCATACAAGGATTTTCTGTACTGCAGTTATAAAAAGAAACTTAAAACGAACATTACTTTTCCCAAAAAATTGATTTAAATTGTTGCCATTAAAATTAGAAAGAGAAATTCTGGGTCAATGGCAAACTTTTATTGCAAAATCTTGCATGTGTTTGGTTGTAAGGAATTGGTTGTACAAATACCTGTTCTAGATTTGGGCACTTTGGTTACTATTATGATGCTAGTACAGTATTTCATGTAAAACACACAAGTTCTAGTATTTATATATCTACAGTATTTGCAGCTATATTTTTGTTATGAAGTTTATAAGTGTAACAATATTGCTGAAGCTCATTCAGTAGGAAATTGCGATGCCTTCAGGGATTTATTATTGTTGGTACAAACTAGAAATACTCCATTATTCCAATTCTGCTTGCTATCTACTATTTGGTATTTACTCCTCAAACGAGGCACACTAGTGTAGAATTCCACTTCATTCAAAATTTACTCACAGTGCTTTGAAAACAATACAAAAGACTTCAGTTTGTAGAGTACAGAAATATGAATGAGTAGTAAAAACATGCAAGAAATTCCCTAAAATTCTTTTCACTGAAAAAATAACTCTCAAATCTAGTGACTGGCCATAGAAATGAAATATTTTTCTTGGTGAGCGAACCTGACGGTTTTATGCTCAAGGAAATAGAATTTATAGCTGCGGTTTCCCTATAATTAAGCATTTAATTATGCTTGTAGTATCATATCTAGAATTTTGCAGAATTGTAATGACAGACAGCACTGTTACATGTATCATTCAAATTTTGGATTGTGATGTTGCATCCTCATCCTGTAAATAATTAGGTTAACGAGGAAAAGCCTGTTGCAAAGAAAAAATCAGTATCTGTTCTCAAATCAGAAAATCCAGAACAAGATCAAGAAGCAAACCTTGAGCGATCTGTAAGTTTCTTAACGTAATAGTTACTCCTTGAAAATAATAACTCCATTACGGTCAGTGCAAATTTGTTTTTAGATTAATCAGGAAAATAATCCGCACTTACATTTTCCAGTGTTTGCATGGGGTGGGGGCGATAAAATGCTTGTTGTTGAATTTGGCACAGTTTAATAAAATATGAACTTCTATAATCAAAAATGTAGTTATATAGTACAGTAGAAAATATATTTTCAATCAAGTCACGTTAGTAGTTTAATGGCTGTTAAAGGTACTGCTTTAAAATACATACTTCATCTTTGATACAAAGTAAGATTGTATTAAAATTGATGAGCAGAGGATGTGGTAATATGCAGCAGAAACCTTGCTTTTCTGTACTTGCTTTTTTAATGTGCCACAACAGCGTTGTTGTGGTTGGACTTCTGTCATTGGAGATACTGACTGATGCTGCATCAGCAGATGCAGTGGATGTGTTTATTTCATTTGGGCCTGGAAGCCTTGCAAAGATCCTCTTCTAATCATAGGAATGAAATGAAGGTTAGCTGAATAATTTTTCTGCAGTGCTTTAAATTGAGGAAGCTGTATGCTTGATTTAGGCCACATTGTGAATAATAATGTGATCTGCAGTATGATTTGCCAATACAAAAAAACATTCTGTGTGTAGATGTATTAGGAAGAGACCTGGAGGTGCTGCAGCACTTCATTCGGCCATGTGAAAATGATATATTTAGTTTGCTCGTCTGTTGAAACTAAAGCTAGCATAGGAAATCTAGCTAAGCCTGGAGTTTCTATATACAATTTTTTTTTAATGAAAAATGTTAGCTAACAGTAATGTTGTTAAAACCGTTTATAAGCAAGCTAATGCAAAATCAGTTTTTACTGAAAATAAACGTAGACATAAGATTGTTGGGCATTTAGTTGTGTTCTACTGATTTTTGGCAGTAGATGAAATGCAGTCATACACAATTTGGGGGAAAAAAACCTTCTATTCCTTTTAAAGAAAAGAACTGAATAACTTGTGGCCTTTATTTATAGAAAGCAGACGAGCCTTGCTGCAGTGCAGCATATTAATGACTTTATCCTATAGGTCTTTTCAGGTTTCTCATTCAATATTGCTTACAGTGGAGAAGCATATTAGCAAAATTGGCTCTAACCTTAAACTCAAACTAATTGTTTACTAAATAACATTACCAATACACTATATTCAGGAAAATTACCAGAATTACATGAAGGTTAAGAGTTCTGTTTTCTGCAGATATTTTGCTTTGTCTAGTATCTATATAAGCTCTTCATAGTAGTTTGAATGAGCAAACTTAACCTACTTTTTAAAGTGACCGGTCACTTGTACAGCAATATTTGTTAAGGTACAGTGTCTTATTTAATTTTCTTTCTATGTGTCATTGTTTTCAATCATGTAGGACAAGCAGTTTAGGATAGACAAAGCCATTTATGTTTAAAATTTCATATTAATTGAAATTTTACAGGGACATTGGATTTTTCACAATTAATTGAGAAATGAAGATATCCTGGTTGTATTTATATAATTTCAAGTAGTTCTCAGTATCTTAAAAACAACTTGCACTGGTCTGTCCCATGAGCTGCATGAGTTTCTCAATTTTAACAGTGTTTGTAGCACAACAAAAAAGTGTTATTTTGGAAATACCTATTATCACTTTTAATTTTCTTGTTTTTTTTGTGCATTTTGTAGCTTTAACATTTAAAATCATTATAATGTAAAATGTACTATAAATACAATGTACAGTACATGCCATAAGCTTCTTATTTTGTTAGATTAGTAATACTAACAATGTTTTACTGTACAAAAATATTCTATTGCATGTGCCCTTGCACTGATGCTAATTTTGATCCATAAATACAAGAAAAAAATGTATAGTAGTGAAAGTTGTTTCTGCTTTTATACAATTTATATAAATATTTACTCTAATGCATTTGCTAACTCAAATATGGAATTAAGAAAAAAAAAAGTAGTAGTCATGACCTGGTGGGATGACCCTGCCACATGGAATGTGATTGTGATGCAGTATGATCGATAATCCTGGCAATTTTCTGTACCTATTGCACCAAGATAAACTGGGGCTTTTTCTTCCCTCTTCTCCTCTTAGGCAATTTTTTGTTGTGCAAATGGCTTCTGTTCTTTCTTTCGATCAGGTTTGCACTGTAATTCTGGTTCTCTTGTTTTGCTGCCAGCTATTTATTTCTGCTATTTTAATTCGTGCAACATTTTTTTCTTATGCTACATAAATATAGTCAGAAAGAGGTGAAAATGATAATACAATGAAAGACAGGACCGACGAGACCTGTAGTCCACAACCCGAGATAAACGGAGAAAGTGAATGTTCAACTGGATATTTTGAAAGTGCACTTAATGTACAAGAGGAGGTAAAGCAAAATATGAATACTGCAAATCGGGATGAGTTGCCTCATGAGAGTGAGGGATTACCTAAGAAAACAGTGGTTAAACTGGTCAGGAAAGTGATACGGAAGGTTTTACCAGGTGAAGGTGGAAGTGATAAGGAAAAGGTCATGGAGATGAAGCGTAAAGAACAAGCAATGGAGAAGAAAATGGAGACCAAAACAGTTTTGGCATCAAAGGCAGGATCTAGGACTGAAAGTGGCAAGACAACAGTGTTAAAAGTTGAGAAAAAGGTTCCTATTCCCCCCAAAGTAGAACCAGCAATTCCAACAAAGAAAACAGCTAAAGATGATATTTCAATGGGGTTGACTAGTCTAATGACTAGAGGAAAAACTAAAGATCACAAACCTCGGTTAAGACTCTCCGAGAAGAAGGAGGATGTTTCTGATAGTGGTCCTAATGAAATGCCCACTGCAAGGCTACATTCACCTTCCTTGGAGCACGTGGAAGCACTAAATAAGCCACAAATGCCAGAACTGGTGAAAAGCGAGGTACACTTTTTGTAACTGACTAACCAGAGCATGCATACCACTAGGTTGGAGAAAGTTTCTGTCCCTTTCTAATGCACATTTTAAAACCTAGCAGAGTACCTCACCAAAAGACTAACTTAGAACAGTGAAGTGTTACGGTGCTTGCTTAAGATTATCACAATGGTATATTGGCAAATAACTATTGTGTGCTGTACACCCTAGATTTGCTTAATTTGTTTGGAAATTGTGAATGTGTTTATGGCAAAATTCAAAAATTGTGGTTTGGTGAGAGGTAATCAAATTATTGATTGCAATAGTGTCTTATACAACACAACCTTGTTCATTAACCATTTATGCATGAGAAATTATTAATTAAAATATAGTATTTACGGTTTGACATTTATTTTCTGATTGGAACATAAAGCATGGAAATGTGAAAGATAGAATTAGTGCAGCTATATTAGGAATAGCCTTGGAACCAATGTGAGTGTCATTGTGCTAAACTAATACTATAATCTGTTTTAAAAAAAATAATAAAAAAATGTTGTTGAAATAATTGTGATTGTCTAGTCGAGGCAGATTAAATGCAAATGTGATCATCTAGTAGAGACAGAGGTTGAAGAGGAAGCTTGAAGCATGATTTAAGTTTTACAAAATGATTAATCTATCATATTGTATATGCACACGCTGTTTCCTGTTTGACTTATTTAAAGGAGACTGTACGTTCCAGTGCGCAACAAATACCAGATCAGGAAAAGTTGCCTTCACTTGTTGCTGAAGAGTTTCCACCAGATGTCGAGCAGGTGTGTGGCTGTGGAAAGAATAGTATATGATGATATTGGAGCAAAAAGGGAGCAATGACCAGCAGGAAGGCAATAAAATATATACAGTACTTTGAAAATCATAGGTTGGTTGTGACTTTGTGTAAAGTCACAATATTATGACTGCATATTTGTGCTACACTTGTTTGTTTTTACACTTGCAGTAGCCAATTTTTAACAATTTTGCCAATTGAGCAGTTTCATGCTTTTTTAATGATAAGAGAAACAATGATTTGAGGAGAATATTTTTCAAAGTTCTTCCCGACCACCTATTATATAGAGGACATTTATGATTGGCCCATAAAATTCCACTGTCCTTGTTGGCATGAGACTAGTTCTACCTACATGATAGGCCACTTATTATATGGGAATGCAAATTTTCCAAGCAGCGGTGTGCTTTCTTGAGGTTTCTTGAAGCTAATATGACGTCATGCCTCCTGCTGTTTTTAATGGCCCTGCTCTGGCACGCATGTAATTGAGGCCACCAGAGACACCTAGCATATTGGCAGAAGTGATTAAAAAAAAAAGTCAAACATTTAAGGTGACATTTTTTCTTCTATAATAAGAAACTTGGAGAAAAGACTTACATTTATCTAGCTCCTTTCAAGACCGCAGGATGTCCCAAAGTGGTGTTCAGCCAATGAAGTATTTTTGAAGTGTAGTCACTGTTGTAATATAAGAAACGTGACAGCCAATTTGCACACAGCAAGGCCCCACAAACAGCAATGAGATAATGACCAGATAATCTCTTTTTTCATGATGTTGGTTGAGGGATAAATATTAGCCAAGCCACTGGTAGAACTCCTCTGCTCATCTTTGTAATAGTGCCATGGGATCTTTTACGTCTACTTGAGATGTGTACGGGACCTCGGTTTAATATCTCATTCCATAGAGTGCAGCTCTCCCTCAGTACTGCAGTGGAGTGTCAGCGTATATTTTGTGCTCCACTCTCTGGAATGGGACTTGTACCCGCAACCTTCTGACTTGAAGGCGAGAGTGCTACCACAGCCATGGCTGACACATTAGACTCTCATTGAGGACATTCAACTCTCCCCAGACTTTGCTTCCTCTTTAATTTTAAGTTTAAATACCATTTTAAATTGATAACAGGCTGATCCTGTAAATTATTGGAACGTTTTAAAATGTGATCTGCAGTAGAATTTATTTCCCCAAAACTTAAATCTTCCTGTGGCCCCTTAATTATATACCACAGATCAGAGGAAATCGAGAGTGTGCGTGACATCGTCCCTAATGGATAATTAAATGATGTCAAGCCGAAATGCAAGAAACACAGAAATAAAAAGCAACTGCTTTAAATTAAATTTAGCAATGTTTTAATTTTAAAATCTGAAATGAATTGAATTTAATTATTGACTAAACTGGATGTTTTAGGAATATTATTTCACCTAAACAATTGAGGTCATAAGCATTTATTTGCTTGAGCTAAATGACATATGTTACCTTCAAATGGTTTATTAAAATGAATATACATTCATTTTTATGAAATTTAAAAAGAATTCACCAAAGGACAGTTTTACCTGAAATGCCAACATAATTATGGTCCAATAAAATATGAAGAATATGATTTATAAATGATTATTTGTACAATATTTTGCTTGTACAGTGAAAAGGTAAACTGTTGTGGTTGACCTGTTTCGAGACCCATTTCACCCTACATGCTAGACTGCTGCGCTGTGAATCCCGCAGTGTAACTTCTCTCGCCCTCCCTCCCATAGCCCTGAAACTTCAATGGTAGCCTGCAACAAAATACATGTACTGGTAAAATAATTGTGTGCTTTATGTTTCTTTCCAGTCATATTCTTATGGTTTAATGCTACTACTGGTGGGTTCCTAGTCCATGTGACTGGATTTTAAAGATCCTTGGGCTGCAATATGCATGTCTTTCGACCAGTACCATATAACTCTCTTGGAATCACGCTGGGGAAATTCCAGTTCAAAATGTGATTTGGCAAGGTATTCTAGTCACAAACTAAAAGTATAGCCGTTTTCCCCTGCTTTCTACATTGCACTGCATTTCTCAGTCTAAATACCAAAGGGTCAACCAGATGAACCACTCACAAAACCCCTGCCTAATTTTCAGCACTGATTTTGGTACAAATTATATAAATAACTTGTGCCTTCTGGCTACTGGAATGTTATTTATGCTGTCTAATTCTTTTCTGTAGCATCTAGTCTTCATTTGTAAACTTTGAAAATATGTGGGAAATTACTGTACCTTTTTGATTATGTATTTTATGTAGAAATTGACATGTTTCCAGATGTTTAGCATGACAATTTTATGTACTGCTTCAATGAGGTGAAGAGGGTACAACATGTATAGTGAAAGAAGTGATTATTAATGAATACAGCAAATGCAATTAGGCATTAATACTGGCCCGCTGGACTGAGAGAAGTAAACTTACCAACCTCGATCACAATCTTCAGTGAACCAGTGAAAACATTCTGAAACTAGTGCATTGACTACCATATGCAGAAAGCATTTTTTGTGAAACTTTTTATGCAGTTTGCTTCTGACCTGTGTGTAAGCAATGCATGTATTTTAGGTTTAATGATTATGGTGAACCAGTGGTTGTGTTAATGTTAGCTAATCCCATCCCCCAAATTCAAGCCCAGTCTAACGAGATGAGAACTGGGAATCAGAAAATTAATGCTTTGTTGGACATGTGATCTTTAGGCCCAATGGATACCACAGCAACTGACCCCCACAGATGAAGCTCAGATGAGGCTGGAGAGAATCTTCAATAATTCTGTAAAAAAAAAAAAGTCATGCTTTGAGTGTTGCTTGTGTTGGGCTGTTGGCACGCTTCTACCTGAAAACAGAATCCTGTCTAAACTTTGTATATGCCAGACATTTCAACTTTAACCCCTTACTTTCCTGCAGATGACCCAAACAATTAATTGTAGTAGTCAGTGATGTGCTACAGCTAAATATACAATCTAATTTTATATAGTATTTAAAGAACTAAACTTGTTTAATTTATGCAAGTGTCAAATATAATTGATAGCAAGATTAAGCGATTAGTCCCATAAGTACAAACCTATCTGAAATAATTTTGCATGGTGAAACATTGCATGTCGTTGCAGTTCAGAAAAAAATTGACCCATCCAGGATCATGCCTGCGGTACCCGATGATGATATAATTAATTCTGATTATAGTTGTCTTTCACTTTTCTATAATTGTTGTTTTGAATCCTAACCACATCTAAGTTGAACCTAATGTCCAAAGAGCAATCCCTTTTCAAATTTATTATTTCTGTTGTTATTTCAAATTTATTATGTTGTGGACTAACTTTTTTGACTTCAATAGTCAATTGATCATGCTGTAGATTGACAATACTATGATCCCAAATATAATTTGTTTTCCTGTTAGGGATTGGGGGGTGGTGGTAGGGAATGTATCTTCACTTGCGAAAGTTTATTATATTAGTTCATAGAATCATACAGCACAGAAGGAGGCCCTTCAGCCCATCATACCTGTGCTGGCTCTTTGAGAGAGCTGTCCAATTAGTTCCACTCCCCTGCTCTTTCCTCATAGCCTTGCAAAAGTACATAGCCAATTCTCGTTTGAAAGTTACTATTGAATCTGCTTCCACCACCCTTTTTAGGCAGTGTGTTCCAGATTATAACAACTCGCTGCGTAAAAGAGTTTCTGGTCATCTTCCCTCTGGTACTTTTGCCAAGAATCTTAAATCTGTGTTACTGACCCTCCTGCTAGTGGACTCTCCTGCCAGTAGAAACAGTTTCTCCTTATTTACTCCATCAATACCCTTCATAGTTTACTATAATTTCTAGAAAGTATTTGTTAAAAATATTACAGCATTTTCATTTAGATTTTGATCTGGTGTGACACTATCTGGCAATACTAATTTTGCATGTTTTGAGAGTTTTACATTTTGCATTTACTACAGGAATGTAAAGTGTGCATTTATATCTTGTTTTTGATTGGTTTACAGTATTATCTTTCATTAATATTTGTTATCTGTTTTAAAACAGATATTGTTATTTGTTGCCATATTGCTTATGCTATGATAAATACATAAGCAAATTGTGGAGACTCCCTTTTCCATGACATTCAGTACAGTAAAGACTTAAGAATGAACAGAATAAAGTAACCAAATTGTTCACAATATGTACAGACTCCTTTGAGCATTCTGCAGTATCAACTTACCAAATTAACTTCATCTCATTGTTTGATTTTTTTAATGAGAAATTTTATTCCATAAATTTCTGCACTTTTAATGTATAGATTTTAAAAGCTTATTTCTGCAGTTTGTTAGACTAAGCATAATCCACATTTTGTAACTTGCAAAGTACAATCAGTACTTGAAGTTATGTCACAGATTGCAATTATGAATGTAGTCCTTTGAAAATTTCAAGTCTTAAAGTTGTAAGAGTAAAGTTTTTTGCACACCTTTTTATATTTGCTTTAGTTTTGTGCTGTAAGTGGATTCTTAAACTCTAGTTGTACATTTAACAAGTTTGTCAAGAATTCTGGCCCAGTGGCTTCTTGGAGAGAAGCTGTTAAGTATAAACCATCAACCTCTGTCTAGCACATTCTAAACGCATCGCAGTTTCTTGAATAAATGTACAACTATATTAAAGTTTTTAATCATTCCTATCAGCGCTTTAGTTCGAGTAAGTGCATTATTAGCACTTGGTTCTTAAAATGTGGCAACATCATCAGGTATCATGTAAAACAAAATTAAGCATAGGCACCTTTCTCATCCATTAATGATGTAGCATTCTTGAGAATCCTGTCCAAAATATCTTCATTCAGTCTAAGTACCTGTATTAAGATCTTGCAACCACAGTATTAGCATTCCCATTGGTTTAAAAAAAAAAAAAAAATGTTTTTGAAGGCATGTAATTTGATTTAGCCTTCTAAACAACTTCCTCTGCGGTCTTTGAAAATCTAGTTTCATCATATACAGTAGTGTACTTTGCTGAAGTCTGCAAAATGTTGAATGTTACAGATTACAGTGAGAAACTAACATAATATATAGAACCAATCTCTATTGATGGCAAACTGAAGAAAATGGAAAATCTAAGTCTTGTGATTTTGGATGCTGTGCCGAAAGACTATAGTAGTCCCTAAGCAGCTGTGTTATAATAATAGTCATTATTACATTGTGCTTTTTGGCTGTATTTGTATGTGTAGTTATTTGCTTAATTACTTCATCTTTTTTCATTCTCATTTTTACATCTGGATCTTGTTTCTTTCACATTGCATTGCTGTCACAGCTGGAACCTGTGGTCCCATCTACCCAGAGCCTTGTTCCCTCTCAAGATTCCTCCGCTCGCTCCAACGGCCTCGCACAGGCAGGTGTCTGGGCTGGTGTCTGTGCTCGTGTGTCATGCTGGACTGTAAGGCTGCCTTCATGTCTATCCTATGATGCATTTTTCCCACATCTCTGCTACAGCCCTTTGTTTGCCTTGCTTGTTTTCTTCCTGCTAATGTTTCTCCAGTGGTTTACTAATGAAGTGCACAAAATCCCACCTAAAATTAGTAATCTGGTTTAAATTAGGTAAATTAAAGATTGGGAAAGAAATGTGATTTTCAAAATCAGAGGTTTATTTAAAGATAATACTCCCAATCTTCATTAGCGTACTATATTTTCATGTTACGTTTTAGAATGTCAGTTGCATTTTGGGATACTAATTTTTTTCACCCTTTTTGATCTTGGCAGCTTTAATGATATTTAATGCCTAGTACAGTAATATATTAAGTGTACTGTAACAAGACATTTGAAACTAGAATTGTATATTCATTTCAATTAAGCTACTGTTGAGCTTACCGAAGTACTGGTCAGCAGGCCCAAGGGCTTGCAAAGAATGATGTGTTTGGCATGCAAAGAACTGTTGCATTTTACATACTAAAATCATCTGCACCAATGTTTTGAGGCTAATTCAGTTTTGAAGTGTTGCCTGAACTGAAACATGAACCCTTCCTTTCCTTTTCCATCCTTGCCCTTGCCTCCTCCATCCTCGCACCTTCCTTCTCCAGTCAATACCATTTCCTGTTTGTTTAAATTGGGATTTAAAATGTGGAAAAAATGAGAAAATTCCATGTTTTGGTGCACAAAATATTGCTGTTTGAAATTAAACAACATAGACAATTGCTTGCATTATCGGGTCAGAATATCTGTTTATGTACTTGTTTCAGATGAAGTTAATTACTGCAGCATGTTAATGTAAAATGACCCTGTGTACATAACAAATTGTACTTTATAATAGCATGAGTGATTCAAAGAAAATCACAATTCTGCATTTGCTGCCTGGTGAATTTGTTGATTATATATTGTATGCTCGCTTACAAGACTAGAACTTCACTGGGCGAGGGTTGAAAATAGAGGGTATATAATTACTGTGGTGGATGATCATGTAGCTTACCTGTGGGAGAGCACACACGTTTCTCCTATCTATTCTAGAGTCTTCAGGGCCACTTGTCTTTTTGTAGTTCCTGATCTCTTTCTTGCATCTCCCACTTGCTTCTCTGTGGCTCCCTATCTGTGGGTCGAAGTGGCAGTGCATGGAAAAGCCAGCAAGCATTCAAATAAAATTTCAAATTCTGCGGAAAGGAGAGGGATTGTCTTATTTGTGAGTTGCCTTGTATGCGAGTAGATGTACTGTACATTTTTGAACATTTACAGTTCCTGTCAAATCTGGTGTGTCACTGCTTTTATATTAAGCCAAGACCCAGGTTAATAATGCTGGTTCCTGACATGGGCTTTGCAGTCGACTGCAACTCAAAAGTAAATTTGCCAGGGTTTACTAAGACGGGCAGCTGGGAAGACCCATTTTTAATGAATTCTGGCAAATTTATTTTTGGATTTTAGATAATCGCTGCAGATCAGGAGCTGACATCACTAGTGCGAGTCTTTCAATAAGAAACCAGCTTCTAAATCCTACATCTAATTTTCAGTTGTTATGGAATTCACTTTGACTTAAAATTGTAGTCATTGAAGTCACTCCGCTATATATTATGCTCATAAAATGAACATTAAACATCTGATTCTACATTTTTGTTTTAATTTGTTCTCCGGATGTGGGTGATGCTGGCAAGGCCACATTTATTGTCCATCTCCGATACGATGGTCGGGGGCTGCTGCCTTCAGCTGCTGCAGGCTTTTTAGTGATTGCTTGTAAAACTGAATGGCTTGGTGGGCCATTTCAGAAGGCATTAAGAGTCAGCCACGTAGAATTGACTAGACATGTGTAAACTATATGGGGTAGGATGATCGATTCCTTTCTCTGAAAGACATTAGTGAACCAGTGTGATTTACACATGCTGTAAACCAAAAATAATTAGCTACTAATATCAGCTATGCAATCTCCCAACCATTAAATGGGAACTACCAGAAATATTCAGCAGTGTAATCAAAACATTAGATTTGTATAAATGCTTGATTCTTTTTCACATATGACATTGTTTATGATGGGGAAAAGGGTGCTGTTCAATTCCTGCTGAGTCCAGATTGAAAATGCTATAGAATTCTCTTACCACCTTAAAAATGCCACCTTTAATGACTATTGCTCACACTTTAATTTTGAGTTTAGTTTTGAAGTACCAGATGAAATGATAGTATTTGAGCATTTAAGGCTAAATCCCCCCCCCCGCCCCATCGATTTTTCTCCCTTTTGTTATCTGTTTTCCCATACCCTACTAAAGATGTTGAGGTATGGTTCCACCGGGTGGTCTTCCAGTGTGTCACTTAAGTATCCATTCTTCATGTGAGTCTGAATAGTGCGAACTCATCAATATATGTGACAATGTTTTATATTTAAAAGAGATGAAAATACCAAGGTACCTAAAATACAAAATGAAATTGTATGTGTCCTTAAGTCAGAAAAACATCTTGAATAGAGCACTATGAATAAGGCAGGTGAAAGACACAAAATAACGTTCTTTAAATCTTGGTTTGCTTTTCTTTGCCATGCTTGGCTTCTGCTGCTGCTAACCAGAATCAGCTGGAGGAGGTGCCAGCCGCTGCGCTCCAGTCTTCCTCAGCATCTGCTTCTACTTGGCCGCAGGTTGGCATTTAAATCTCAACACTAGTTTTGAGAAGTTAGTTTTGGGAAGTACTTGTATGTTGTATATAATATTAAACCTGCCCTCCTTTTTACATTTTTATTTTGTTAAATATTTATGCTTGTTCAAATAATAGATGCTAACATTGTTTGGTGTTTTGTAATCTGCCCCTATCTGGGACTATCTTGTGTGTTGCTAGTACAGAATTGATTTGGTAATCTTTTGAACTTTTGCAGTAATGTTGGCATTTACACTTGATGACAATAGAATTTAATAGAACTTAATAGAATTCCACTAAAATCAGTCCATATATATTTTACAAAATTTTAACTTGATTGAAGATGTTATTGGTTAAAATTGCAGTGCTTTGTTTTAATTTCAGTGGCTTTTGCTTTAAATCTATTCATTTGGCTTCTTGTTGCATTTGATACAAACAGTAAGTAATAGGTAAAGATTTACAAGATAACAACTGGTCATGAAAGTAAAGCTTGAGTAATTTAAAAATGTTATTTTAAACACAGGACTGCCTTTATCTTTCTCTCTTGTATCTATTTTTACATGTTTATTAATTCATTGTCAGTGCATTAACAGTTTAGAATGTGTTACTTTGACGCAGTAGGTTTGCTGATAGTGTCAGAAAGATGTTTGATCTGAAGAACATCATGCTGTATGTAACCTTTTTCAGCATTTAAGCTAGCAATAAACATTGATATAGCAGTTTATTAAGGGATTACATTTCAGAAAAATCATTTATAATAAGGGTTATGAGCAAAACAAAATAGTATAATTGTACTTTTGCAAAGGATTAGTTGATGTGAGCCTGACATTAAATGTATCATATCATTTTCAGCTGGTAAGAAAAGAACATATTCATTACATAAGTTTGCAGATGTAGGGATGGATTACTTTAACTTAATCAGTGTTAATCCAAGCTAATGTAATATTTAAAGATTGGCACTTTGGATTCTTGTCATTTTAATGCCAACACTATTGTTAAAGGATTTTTATTGCATCTGAAACTATTTCAAATTAAAGTAGTTTTAAATCTTTGCTTTATGTTTTTCTTTTCTGAGCTGTGTGTTGTGCTGTTAAAGGCTTACTAATTAATTTAACCTCCAGTGTTGATGAAGTTTGTCAAAACTAGACTTGCAATATATTTTCATCAGTGTGCCATGCAAACCTAAAGCTGAAAGCAGCGGATATGTGGCTTTATAATGTGCATTTGGGTAACCATAACGTGGGTTACAAATAGCCCATTACTCACCCTTGAGGTTCATGGTAGACCATTTCTGGTTTTGCTTATAAAATGGGTGTAGGGTCTATAGACTGGTAAAATGGGTGTAGGGTCTAATAGACTGGTAAAATGGGTGTAGGGTCTATAGACTGGTAAAATGGGTGTAGGGTCTATAGACTGGTAAAATGGGTGTAGGGTCTAATAGACTGGTAAAATGGGTGTAGGGTCTAATAGACTGGTAAAATGGGTGTAGGGTCTAATAGACTGGTAAAATGGGTGTAGGGTCTAATAGACTGGTAAAATGGGTGTAGGGTCTAATAGACTGGTAAAATGGGTGTAGGGTCTATAGACTGGTAAAATGGGTGTAGGGTCTATAGACTGGTAAAATGGGTGTAGGGTCTAATAGACTGGTAAAATGGGTGTAGGGTCTAATAGACTGGTAAAATGGGTGTAGGGTCTATAGACTGGTAAAATGGGTGTAGGGTCTATAGACTGGTAAAATGGGTGTAGGGTCTAATAGACTGGTAAAATGGGTGTAGGGTCTATAGACTGGTAAAATGGGTGTAGGGTCTATAGACTGGTAAAATGGGTGTAGGGTCTATAGACTGGTAAAATGGGTGTAGGGTCTAATAGACTGGTAAAATGGGTGTAGGGTCTATAGACTGGTAAAATGGGTGTAGGGTCTATAGACTGGTAAAATGGGTGTAGGGTCTATAGACTGGTAAAATGGGTGTAGGGTCTATAGACTGGTAAAATGGGTGTAGGGTCTATAGACTGGTAAAATGGGTGTAGGGTCTAATAGACTGGTAAAATGGGTGTAGGGTCTATAGACTGGTAAAATGGGTGTAGGGTCTATAGACTGGTAAAATGGGTGTAGGGTCTAATAGACTGGTAAAATGGGTGTAGGGTCTATAGACTGGTAAAATGGGTGTAGGGTCTAATAGACTGGTAAAATGGGTGTAGGGTCTAATAGACTGGTAAAATGGGTGTAGGGTCTAATAGACTGGTAAAATGGGTGTAGGGTCTATAGACTGGTAAAATGGGTGTAGGGTCTAATAGACTGGTAAAATGGGTGTAAGGTCTAATAGACTGGTAAAATGGGTGTAGGGTCTAATAGACTGGTAAAATGGGTGTAGGGTCTAATAGACTGGTAAAATGGGTGTAGGGTCTATAGACTGGTAAAATGGGTGTAGGGTCTAATAGACTGGTAAAATGGGTGTAGGGTCTAATAGACTGGTAAAATGGGTGTAGGGTCTATAGACTGGTAAAATGGGTGTAGGGTCTAATAGACTGGTAAAATGGGTGTAGGGTCTAATAGACTGGTAAAATGGGTGTAGGGTCTATAGACTGGTAAAATGGGTGTAGGGTCTAATAGACTGGTAAAATGGGTGTAGGGTCTATAGACTGGTAAAATGGGTGTAGGGTCTATAGACTGGTAAAATGGGTGTAGGGTCTAATAGACTGGTAAAATGGGTGTAGGGTCTATAGACTGGTAAAATGGGTGTAGGGTCTATAGACTGGTAAAATGGGTGTAGGGTCTAATAGACTGGTAAAATGGGTGTAGGGTCTAATAGACTGGTAAAATGGGTGTAGGGTCTAATAGACTGGTTATGTGGATCTCCAAAGCATTTTGACATTCTGCATGAATTAAGCTAAGTCTATTTTCTAATAGTTGACAGATCACATTCTCTTATGCAACACAAATTCTTAGGTTTGATGTTTCCAAACAAAGGCTTACAAAAGAACACTCTGCACTGTTACCACCTTTATAGTGGGAAACTTTTAGCTGAGTTGAAAGATCAAGCCACTAGGTCTGCAGCTTTAACCTTGAGAGGGTTACTTTGGCTGATAAATCCAGTATTCAGTTTTGCAGATTTGTTCTGACTGTGTTTTCTTACAACTGAGACTCTTCTTATGAACAACTGGGTCAGACTTCTGCAATACTTGGTGATGTGAATAGAGAAGACGACCTTCCAAACCAAGTCTGTGCTCTCTCGGGATCAGATTGTGTATTATTTCATTCTGATTGGTGATCAAATTCACCTTTGCTCAAAGACTTCCCATCTGCAAGATTGATAACTAGGGTTGTCCCCTTTTATTATGTCTAAAACCAAACGGATGAAGCTTATAAATGGACATGGAAGCAATCTAAGAGCTATTGGTAAAATCCTTCAATGTGTCTTTTTAACAGATATTGAATATTTTGTTCTGCAGTTTCAGTTGCATTATTACTCGTCTTTTTTCTACTCGACATTTAAATACCTATACCATGTGAACCATGACTACCACTTGTCCAAACACGCCGAACATCTCTGAACTTAAGCTTTGTGGTGCTATTTGATGCCTGTTCCATCCAACCATGTCGAAACTTCAACACATCATTGAGCTCTACAGATAATCATAATACCATGGCAAAGCAATAATAGACATTTTATTCAACCAATTCAAGTGTCTTTTATTTCTGCATCAGGTAATTGACATTTCAGCGTATTTGCAGCTCAAATGTTAGTAACGTGTTGCATCTTTGCCTTCTGAGAGGAGTAATACGGCCCAGAAATGGACAAAAGCCCGACCAAGTGGAAAAACAAGGTAGATGATAACCCAAGAGATAACCGTCTTTGAAAGTGTTTAATACAAAGATTTGTGTTCCATAAGAGAATATGTAACGTGACGGAATTTTTTTTTAACTTTGTGGTCTTGCACTTTTGTAATGGGTGATGAGAGGCCTATCCTTGTCTTATTCTTTCTTTCAAGCGATTTGACATTCCCTTTTCCACTTTTCTAATTACAGACGAAGACCGAGGAGCAGATTGCTGCAGAGCAAGCATGGTATGAAGCAGACAAGGTGTGGCTGGTCCACAAAGATGGCTTTTCATTAGGTAATCCTAAATGGCAATTTTTATTTATTATTGCTTCTGCAGTAAATTTCCATTATTCATGCAACTACAGGAAATTTTGGTTTATCCGGAGGTTGTATGTCCGGAACACTCGCTCTAACGGCAAAAATCGGGAGCCGTTTTCTATACGTTTTTTTAGTTCTCGTTCTTTTTTTTTCCCAGTCAGGCACTGCAAGGTCTGTAGCTATAG
The DNA here is from genome assembly GCF_052327205.1 of Somniosus microcephalus. NCBI lineage: Eukaryota > Metazoa > Chordata > Chondrichthyes > Squaliformes > Somniosidae > Somniosus > Somniosus microcephalus. The sequence continues at coordinate 66,826,147 of NC_141008.1, forward strand.
CAACAGCTTCAGATAGAGACGCTTGCAGCTGCAGCCGACTCTTTAGAAGCTGTTGCTAAGCAACAGTGTTTGTTGTCAGATACGGAGATGAAAACCTCCGTATGCTTCAACATTAACTTTGTATGTCCGGCAGTTTTGATAGATCGGCAACACGTCGGTGCCGGATATCACAAAGTTTCCTGTATACTTTTTTATATATTGTACAACATATTATGCTCTAAACTAAGTCTTGAATTGAGATACAGCTATGATAAATTAGACTCTTATATTTTGAGACTCCATTATAAAACATTCTTGAGCTTCAATAGGAAAGTGATCCTCAGGAATAGTCACTTAAGTATTTTATGAAAAGTATAGTCTTGTATTTATAGAATTACTCGTCAATCTCAGCGATTTTGAACACGGAGTTAAGCCCAAGGACAGCATTCATGTAAGCAGGGTTAGAAAGTGGGTTGTTCTGGAGTATTTTAAACCAACACTCGACACAAGGTTTTAGATTGCTATTCAAATGGTCTTTATTACACCGGTGGGGAGACAATCTCTACTGGCGCACGGGGAGACAATCTCTACTGGCGCACCAGGAGACAATCTCTACTGGCGCACCAGGAGACTTCTCCAAATTGATACAGTAAGGGTTACATATTTATGCATTCAAAAGTCGTGGTAGCCTTGTGCATAATCCCGTTGCACTGTTTTAATTGGCTTAAAGCCCATATACACCTTCATGGATTGGATTACATATCTTAAGGTGTACACATGCAAGCTGCATAACTAATTGTTAACCTAAACTGCTGAGCAAAAATAACATGTTATCATTGTGACCCAGACAGCAAACCACAAGAGCAGCTTAGGTGCACAAAGAATGTTTTTCTTAGAACTGGTGTCTGTCTAGACGGCCAGCTTTGACTGCACCTCACGGATGTGGTTTTTCATGTCTGCTACTGCCACTTGCACATCACTATGTGAGCTGTCGGTGTGCTTTCCCCACTTCATGGGTGCATAATTGGACCAAGGTGGGGAAGGGAGGTGAGAGGAGGGAGGGGTAGAAGGAATGGGTAGTGGAAAAGGAGGATGGGAGAATTGAGGGGAATGGCAGCGAGCAATGGGGGTGGGGTGGGGAAGGAGGGGCACAAGAATGCATGTTGTGCAGTAACCTTTGGCTCTGTGTGGGAAATGGTCTTGGGGTGGTGTGGGTGGTGGTGGTACAGTGAGAATTCAGTCAAAGGTGGGAGCGGGGATTCAGGCACAGGAAGCCAACCAGAGGAGTAGGATGTGGATGACTTGCAGAGGAAGGGGCGTTCAGACCACCAGGTAAGGGGGCGTAAATGCAGCCAGTCAGGCATTCTGTGCTGAGAAATGGGAATTGAGATCAGCAAGTGAGGAGGGCTGCTGAGGCATGGGATATCCAGTCAGCAGGGGAGTGGTCACCAAGGAAATGGAAAGCCAGTAGCAGAGGGTGAGGAGTGCTTTGGAAGGGGCACTCATTGGACTTTGAGGGTTGAGGTATGGGAAGGCCAGCCAGCTGGGAAAGGGATGCCGAGGAAGGGAAATTCAAGGGCGCGCCATACTTGAGTCTGCCTTTCTTCTGGGGAAAACAGAAAATGGTATTTTACAAAAGGTAAATCGTGCTTGACTAATCTACTGGAATTTTTTGAGGATGTAACTGGTAAAATAGATAAGGGAGAACCAGTGGAAGTGGTGTATCTGGACTTTCAGAAGGCCTTCGATAATGTCCCGCATAAGAGATTAGCATGTAAAGTTAAGGCACATGGGATTGGGGGCAAGGTATTGACTTGGATAGAGAACTGGTTGGCAGACAGAAAGCAAAGAGTTGGAATAAACGGGTCTTTTTCCGAATGGCAGGCAGTGACTAGTGGGGTACCGCAGGGATCGGTCCTTTGGACCCCAGCTATTCACAGTATATATATAAATGATCTGGACAAGGGAACTAGATGTAATATCTCCAAATTTGCAGATGACACAAAGCTGGGTGGGCGTGTGTGCTGTGAGGAGGATGCCGAGAAACTCCAGGATGATTTGGACATGTTGGGTGATTGGGCAGAAACATGGCGGCAAATGCAATATAACGTGGATAAATGTGAGGTTGTCCACTTTGGTGGCAAAAACAGGAAAGCAGATTATTATCTAAATGGCAATAGATTGGGAGAAGGGGAAGTGCAACGAGTCCTGGGTGTCCTTGTGCACCAGTCGCTGAAGGTAAGCATGCAGGTGCAGCAGGCGGTTAAGAAGGCAAATGGTATGTTGGCCTTCGTAGCGAGAGGGTTTGAGTACAGGAACAAGGATGTCTTGCTGCAGTTGTACAGGGCCTTGGTGAGACCACACCTTGAGTATTGTGTGCAGTTTTGGCCGCCTTATCTGAGGAAGGATGTTCTTGCCATGGAAGGCGTTCAGCGAAGATTCACCAGGCTGATACGTGGGATGGCAGGAATGACAAATGATGAGAGATTGGGTCGATTGGACGTGTACTCGCTGGAGTTTAGAAGAATGAGAGGTGATCTCATTGAAACTTATAAAATTCTGACCGGACTGGACAGACTAGATGCAGGAAGGATGTTCCCGATGGTCGGGGAGTCCAGAACCTGAGGACACAGTCTAAGGATAAAGGGTAGGCCATTTAGGACAGAAATGAGGAGGAATTTCTTCACCCAGAGAGTGGTGAACCTGTGGAACTCTCTACCACAGAGGCCGCGGAGGCCAGTTCATTAAATATATTCAAGAAGGAGTTGGATATATTTCTTAAGGCTAAAGGGATCAAGGGGTATGTGGAGAAAGCAGGGACCGGGTACTGAATTTGGATGATCAGCCATGATCGCATTGAATGGCGGAGCAGGCTCGAGGGGCCGAATGGCCTACTCCTGCTCCTATCTTCTATGTTTCTAACCAGGATCTGGAAACTGAGGCCGCAAACCTGTGGCCTACCACTACAAGTTAATTCATCAAACCGTTTTAGCTGATTTCTTCAACTGCTACTTTATTCGACAAATATCTAATTTGCACAACTGTGATTCTAATGGAGTAGATGGGCCACAGTTGCTGTTGTTGCTTACTAAATACCTCAGTTGTTTTCATTGACTTCACTTCACAAAATTCCTAGATTTAGCTATATACAAAGCAGAAATGTGTATATGTTTATAATTTAATATCAACTTCAGTTTGCTCAACTTTCTTCTCCAACTCTAATCTCAAGTTGGTTTAACAAAATTGATGGGGTGGTAAATAGCGAGGCGGGAAGCCTCAGGCTATAGGACGATATGGATGGGTTGGTCAGATGGGCGGAACAGTGGCAAATGGAATTTAACCCTGAAAAGTGTGAGGTGATGCATTTTGAACGGACTAATAAGGCAAGGGAATACACAATGAATGGTAAGACCCTAGGAAAGACAGAGGATCAGAGGGACCTTGGTGTGCATGTACATAGATCCCTGAAGGCAGCAGAACAGGTGGATAAGGTGGTTAAAAAGGCATATGGGATACTTGCCTTCATTAGCCGAGGCATAGAATATAAGAGCAGGGAGGTTATGATGGAGCTGTACAAAACGCTGGTAAGGCCACAGCTGGAGTGCTGTGTGCAGTTCTGGTCGCCACACTATAGGAAGGATGTGATTGCTTTGGAGAGGGTGCAGAGGAGATTTACCAGGATGTTACCTGGGCTGGAGTGCTTCACCTATGAAGAAAGACTGGACAGGCTGGGGTTGTTTTCCTTAGAGCAGAGAAGGCTGAGGGGGGACCTGATTGAGGTATACAAAATTATGAGGGGCATAGATAGGGTGGATAGAAAGGAACTTTTCCCCTTAGTAGAGGGGTCAATAACAAGGGGGCATAGATTCAAGGTAAGGGGCAGGAGGTTTAGAGGGGATTTGAGGAAAAACTTTTTCACCCAGAGTGTGGTTGGAATCTGGAACTCACTGCCTGAAAGGGTGGTAGAGGCAGGAACCCTCACAACATTCAAGAAGCATTTGGATGAGCACTTGAAACGCCATAGCATACAAGGCTGCGGCACGGCACGCTGCAGTACTGTAGGCCTTCCTCCCATTGTTAAGGGGGAGGGGCCTGCAACAGCGCGATCCCCGCTCGCGAGTGCTGGCAAACGAGCCCGGCACCAAGGAGAAGTGCCTGGCTCTCGGGAAACAGCCGGCAATGCCGCGGGGGGGGGGGGCGCAACTGCGGCGTTCGCTACCAAATATCGCGAATGGGGCGCTGCGCACACTGATGACGTCATCGGTGGCGGCGCAGCGCAAATGGCTAACGCCACCATTAGCGCCCCTGCTGAATATCGCGGGAGGCGCAGCCAGTGGCGCGACAGCCACTGACTGCCTCTTTAGGCGCTAACAGGTGGCGCTACTCACCCAATTTTCCCCCCTATGACTCTAAACTGCAATTTAAGAACACAAGAACATAAGAAATAGGAGCAGGAATAGGCCACTTGGCCCCTCGAGCCTGCTCCGCCATTCAATAAGATCATGGCTGATCTTGGGCTCAAAGCTACTTCCCTGCCCGCTCCCCATAACCCTTCACTCCCTTATCTTGCAAAAATCTGTCTATCTCCACCTTTAATGTATTTAATGACCCAGCCTCCACAGCTCTGGGGCAGAGAATTCCACAGATTTACGGCCCTCTGAGAGAAGAAATTCCTCCTCATCTCAGTTCTAAAAGGGCGACCCTTTATTCTGAATCTATGCCCCCAAGTTCTAGATTTCCCCACGAGGGGAAACATCCTCTCTGCATCTACCTTGTCGAGCCCCCTCAGTATCTTATGTTTCAATAAGATCACCTCTCATTCTTCTAAATTCCAATGAGTATAGGCCCAACCTGCTCAACCTTTCTTCATAAGTCAACCCCCTCATCTCAGGAATCAACCGTGTGAATCGTCTCTGAACTGCCTCAAATGCAAGTATATCGTTCCTTAAATAAGGAGACTAAAACTGTACACAGTTACTCAAGGTGTGGTCTCACCAATACCCTGTACAGTTGTAGCAGGATTTCCCTGCTTTTATACTCCAACCCCCTTGCAATAAAGGCCAGCATTCCATTTGCCTTTTTGATTACTTGCTGTACCTGCCTACTAACCTTTTGTGTTTCGTGCACAAGGGGGTACCCCCCAGGTCCCTCTGAAGTGTAGCATTTTGTAAACTCTCTCCATTTAAATAATAATATGCTTTTTTATTTTTCCTGCCAAAGTGTATAACCTTGCACTTTCCCACATTATACTCCATCTGCCAAATGTTTGCCCACTCACTTAGCCTGTCTATATCCCTTTGTAGGTTCTTTGAGTCCTCTGCACAACTTGCTTTCCCACCCATCTTTGTATCATCTGCAAACTTGGCTACATTACACTCAGTCCCTTCATCCAAGTCATTAATGTAGATTGTAAATAGTTGAGGCCCCAGCACCTCCCTGTGGCACTCCACTAGTTACCATTTGCCAACCGGAAAATGACCCATTTATCCCGACTCTCTGCTTTCTGTTAGTTAGCCAATTCTCTATCCATGCTAATATATTACCGCCAACTCTGTGAGCTCTTATCTTATGCAGTAACCTTTTATGTGGCACCTTATCGAATGCCTTCTGAAAATCCAAATACACCACATCCACTAGCTCACCCTTATCCACCCTGCTCGTTACATCCTCAAAGAACTCCAGCAAATGTGTTAAACATGATTTCCCTTTCATAAAACCATGCTGACTCTGCTTGACTGCATTATGATTTTCCAAATGCCCTGCTACTGTTTCCTTAATGAAGGACTCCAGCATTTTCCCAATGACAGATGTTAGGCTAACTGGTCTATAGTTTCCTGCTTTCTGTCTCCCTCCTTTCTTAAATAGGGGTGTTATATTTGCAGTTTTCCAATCTGCTGAGACCTCTCCAGAGTCCAGGGAATTTTGGTGTATTGCAACCAATGCAATCCACTCTCTATGCAGCCACTTCTTTTAAGACCCTGAGATGCAGGCCATCTGGCCCGGGGGACTTGTCATCTTGTAGTCTCATTATTTTACCAAGTACTTTTTCCTTAGTGATAGTGATTGTCTTTAGTTCCCCCCTCGCTGTGGACCCTTGATTATCCATTATTGGGATGTTGTTAGTGTCTTCTACCGTGAAGACAGATGCAAAATATTTGTTCAGAGTCTCTGCCATTTTCCCATTCCCCATTATTAATTCCCCATTGTCGTACCCTAAGGGACCAACGTTCACTTTAGCTACTCTCTTCCTTTTTATATACCTGTAGAAGTTCTTACTATCTGTTTTAATATTTCTTGCCAGTTTACTCTCACAATTCATCTTCTCTCTCATTATTTTTTAGTCATCCTTTGCTGGTTTTTAAAAATTTCTCAATCCTCTGGTCTCCCACCAATCTTGGCAACATTGTATGCCTTCGTTTTTAATTTGATACTGCGGCGGTGCCACTGGTTGTCCCTTACATTGAGACACATAATTCCCTTTAACTTACCTTACTGTATGTTTAACTTACCTTTTGGGGACGTTGCCCTTTTAACTTACCTGTTGGGCCATTGCCCCTTTAAGACGCGCCCTAGCGCGCTGACGTCACGTCACGTACAACGTGATGTGCGTGCGCCGGCACAGCCCGGCCTAGCGTCTTCGGCCTCAACGGCCAGCCGACGGGAGCGACGCGAGCTTCCGCTCCCGCGGCAAGCACCGGCACAGCCCGGCCTCCCGACTTCGGCCTCAACGGCCAGCGACGCAACGACGCGCATCACGTGATGCCCTAAGCGCGGGAAACGCGAACAACGTGATGACGCCACAACACAAACGCGATGACGTCATCACGCTCCCCACAGGACTGCGAACTCAGTCCTCGTGGAGTCCCCGCTGGGACAAGACCTACACCACGGTGCTCCTACAGTCAGCCATCTTACCTGCTATCTTACCTGCTGTAATTAGTCTGTTCCTGTAAATAAACAACTTATTTATAGTTCGTCGAAGTCAAACTCTCTTATTTAGTGGCGATCTACACGAACCGCTACAATACCATCCTTTACTGCCTTAGTTAGCCACAGATAGTGCTCCCTTCTCTTAAAATCTTTCTTTCTCACTGGAATATATTTTTGTTGAGAGTTATAAAATATCTCATTAAATATCCGCCAACTGCATTTCAACTGTCTTACCTTTTAATTTAGTTTTCCAGTCCACTTTAGCCAGTTCTACCCTCATGCCATTGTAATTGCCTTTGTTTAAGATCAGGACACTGGTTTGAGATAGAACTTTCTGACTCTCCAACTGAATTTGAAATTCAGCCATGTTATGATCACTCTTTCCTAGAGGATCCTTTACTATGAGATCATTTATTAATTCTGTCTCATTACACAGTACCAGATCCAAGATAGCCTGCTCCCTGGTTGGTTCAATTACATACTGTTCTAGGAAACTGTGGTGTATGTGCCTTTAAGAGCCCCTGTGTACTGTAATGCCGGTAGTGGCCACTCGGGCTATATAAGCCTGTATAGTGTCTTGTATCTGTTAGTTCACCTCCAGACTTTGTCCAGTAAACACCTGTAAACCAACTCCTGCATTCCGTGTCTTTATTAACACACGGATACAACAGTGGCGACGAAGATGGGATACGGACTTACCTGCAATTCGGCAGCACCTCAAGGAGATCGATTCCTCAGACGAAGGAAGAAGAAAAAAGAAAAAAAACTGTGGTTTCACCAGCTAGCCGGGCTGGTGGCAGGTACTGCAATAATCCTTCCTGGGCGGCGGGCTGGGGCTCGATCGGCTGGCTCTACAGCGGGGCCAAGCAGTGAAGGCGCAGGCAAACAAAGACGAAGGGTAGAGCACTCGGGAGACGGCCAGCTCTGCAAAGCAGGTCAGCGTTCGGACCACGCAGAGGGCGGGGAAAGTCCCAGAGATTCTGGCGGGAACAAGTCTCCGACTATAAAAAAAAATATTTGTATAAATAAAAACCGCAGAGAACAGTGTTGTCAGCGGCGGGAAAGCGCGGGAGGCGCCATTTTTTTCAGCAAGGAAGAAAGGAAAGCGCGGGAGGCGCCATTTTTTTTTTCAGGATGCCTAAGACTGGCAATATTACTGCTTTCGATAGTGATGTAGAGGATTGGACCACATATGTGGAAAGAGTGGAGGTATATTGCACAGCAAATGGAATAGAGGATGATAAAAAGGCATCGATACTCCTAAATCTAATGGGCGCAAAGACATACGGGCTGTTGCGAAACTTAATCACTCCAGCCAAACCGATGGACAAGAATTTTAAGGAGATTGTTGATAACCTACAGGAGCACTTAAACCCAACACCGCTGCTGATAGCGGAACGGTTCAAATTCTTCAGGAGGAATCAGCACAAGAATGAAAGTAACGCTGATTACCTCACCGAATTAAGGAAGCTATCAAAGCACTGCCAATTCGGAGCAGGCCTGGCAGATTCTCTTCGAGACAAATTCGTCTGCGGTCTCCTAAGTGAAGGAACACAGAAAAGGCTACTTTCTGAGAAAGATTTAACACTGGACAAGGCTTTCAGTATGGCTGTATCATACGAAGCAGCAGCGAGAGGAGCTGCAGAGATACAGCAAAAGCCACAGGATTTCGGCACCCATGAAATGACACAGGGTTTCGAGAGATGTTATCGGTGCAGCAGATCCACCCATGACCAAAGGGACTGCTGGTTCAAGGACAAAGCATGCTGGCAATGCGGAAAGATGGGACACATTGCACGTGTATGCCGATCTGGAAACAAAAAATCCACTGACAAAAAAAAAATCAATAAAGAAAAGTACAAAAAGGTACAAATGATGACGGACAGTAGCTCCGAAGACCAGAAGAGCGATAGCGACTCCGGAAACAAGAGACTAAGCTGTCTCAAATTACATAATGTAATTGCCAAAGAAGATTACCAGACCATTTGGGTTACCCTCACGATAGCAGGGTCCCCAGTTAAAATGGAGCTAGATACAGGATCAGCTCTGACCGTCATAAGTCGACAGGATTACGAGCGGCTATTTCCGCATATACCCTTGAAAGACACATCCATTATCTTAAAAACATATACGGGGCAGAAAGTATACCCCAGAGGGAAAATAAGGGTGCCTGTTGTATACAACGGCAAGGAAATACAGAAGTTGTATTTATACGTTCTGCAAAATGGTGATCCACCGCTGTTGGGACGTGAATGGATCAGAAAGATACGTTTAGACTGGCACTCCATTCAGGCACTGACGGTGACCAGTAAGAAAAAAAATGATGATGACATCATACCTGAACGATTGAAAGACATCTTGGCCAACGCCAAAGAAGTGTTCCAACAGGAACTAGGAACCTTGAAAGGTGTCACCGCCTCAATAAAGGTGGAAGATGCGGCAATTCCCAAGTTTTTTAAGGCAAGGCCGGTGCCATACGCAATTCGTCCAGCAGTCGAGGCAGAGCTGGAGAATTTGGAAAGGACAGGCGTGTTATCCAAGCTAGATTGGAGCGAATGGGCAACGCCCATCGTCCCGGTCATGAAGAAAACTTTGAATAATGATAAATCTGAAGAACAGAGAAAAATTCGCATCTGTGGGGACTTTAAGGTGACTGTAAACCCGGTCCTTCACACGGTACAGTATCCTCTTCTGAGGATAGAAGATATTTTCGCCTCACTATCCGGAGGGATACATTTCAGAAAAATTGACTTGGCACAGGCATATCTACAGATGGAGGTTGAGGAGGTCTCTAAAAAGTATCTCACAATAAACACACACAAAGGCCTGTACCAGTACAATTGACTGGTTTTCGGAATAGCATCAGCTCCAGCTATCTGGCAAAGAGCTATGGAACAAGTCCTGCAAGGGATTCCTGGGACTCAATGCTACCTAGACGACATCCTTGTAACAGGAGAAAACGACAATGAGCACCTTGCCAATTTGGAGCAGGTGCTCACTAGGTTGAGAGAACGGGGCCTACGAGCAAACCGCCCCAAGTGTGAATTTTTCCAGAAACAAATATCATATTGTGGCCACATAATTAACGAAGAAGGGTTGCATAAGTCCCCTGAAAAAATTGAAGCGGTCATAAAAGCCCCAGCACCTGAAAATGTCTCACAATTAAGGTCGTTCCTGGGATTGATAAATTACTATCATAAATTATTACCGAACTTGTCAACTGTTCTGCACCCTCTTAACGAACTGCTACAAACTGGAGTAATTTGGGAATGGAGCGAGGACTGTAAACGTGCCTTCCATAAATGTAAAGGCTTGATCACGTCCAAGGAAGTTTTGGCTCATTACAACCCATCACTGCCAATCAGACTGGCTTGCGATGCATTCCCTTACGGCGTAGGAGCGGTATTATCGCATAGATTCCCTGATGGCTCGGAGCGGCCGATAGCTTTTTGCGTCACGCTCATTGAACTCAGCTGAGCGTAACTATGCCCAGATCGACAGGGAAGCACTCAGCCTGGTATGGGGAGTGAAGAAATTCAACCATTACCTACACGGACAAAAATTTACCTTGTTGACTGACCATCAACCCCTCGCCTCCATATTCAACCCTAAAAAGGGCGTTCCCATTATGACCGCACAAAGGCTACAGAAGTGGTCCCTTTTCCTAGGGGCACACCGATATGACATAGAATACAAAGGATCAAAACAGCATGGAAATGCTGACGGTTTATCGCGCCTACCGTTGCCAACGGTAGAAGAGGCACCTACAGTGGACCCAGTGGAGATGTTCCACTCAACCATAGTGGAATGTCTACCAGTAACAAATTCTACCATTGAAAAGGAAACGATAAATGACCCGACTCTCTCTCTCTCTCTCTCTCTCTCTCTCGTCTACGATTTAACGGTGAAGGGATGGCCAGCACATGGCGAACCACTGTTGCCAGCATTCTCGCAAAGAAGAGAACAGCTGTCAGTGTGCCGAGGAACCTTGATGTGTGGATCCAGAGTGGTGATTCCACCCAAACTCCAGGATAAAGTGCTAAAGGAGCTTCATGAGGGGCATCTGGGTGGAGTGAAAATGAAGAACCTAGCCAGAGCGTTTGTGTGGTGGCCAGGTATCGATGGAGACATCGAAGAAATGACCAAGAGCTGCCTGGGATGCCAGAAGGTCCAAAACGTCCCACCACAAGCCCCTCTACATCCATGGGAGTGGCCCTCATCTCCATGGCAAAGGGTACACATCGACTTTGCTGGTCCATTTATGGACTCAATGTTCTTAATCGCGATTGATGCACACTCCAAGTGGCCGGAGGTAATAAAGATGTCCTCCACCACCATGGAAAAAACCATCACAGTATTAAGGACCATATTTGCCAGGAATGGGCTGCCTGAACAGATCTGTTCTGATAATGGACTGCAATTTGTGTCCGAAGAATTCAGAAAGTTTTTAAAAAAACAATGGGGTTAAGCACTATACATCCGCCCCATACCATCCCGCCACCAATGGATTGGCTGAAAGGTTTGTCCAGACTTTCAAGAAGGCCATAAAGGCTATGGGTAATGAAGGCATTAATCTACAGCATAAGGTAGATAACTTCTTGTTTGCCTACAGGAATGCAACACATATGGTTACAAACCAAACTCCCGCCATGATGTTTTTCAATAGAAGACTAAGATGCCGGCTGGATTTGATCAAGCCAAACATCAGAAGGGACGTAGAGATCCGGCAATTTCAAGGCATGAATGAAAGGCCAACTAGAACCTTCCAGATAGGTCAACAAGTTTTGGCCCGGGACTACCGTACCGAGAAATGGCAGCCTGGAACTATTTGCACACGACTAGGACCACTGATGTATACCGTGGACATTGGAGAAAGCATAATAAGGCGCCATGCTGACCAGATCATAGAGTCATCCGAAAAGGGACAACCTACACCACCACTCTATACGCCTAATGATGACGTAGAGATACCCATAGTATCTACCTCCGATCCGGTGATACTGGAACCAGATGAACCCGACACTGGCATTCAAGCCGAATCGACCTTGCCAAAAGAACCTACTACACCACCGAAAACTACTACACCACCGAGGCGTTATCCGGACCGAGTCAGGAAGCCTCCAGAAAGACTGACTTATAATTGATTAACTGCAGCAAATGTTTAGATTATTGTTCTTGTACACATGTTAATAACAATTACTTAAAATGTTATGTACTGGTTATCTAAAAGGGGAGGAATTGTGGTGTATGTGCCTTTAAGAGCCCCTGTGTACTGTAATGCCGGTAGTGGCCACTCGGGCTATATAAGCCTGTATAGTGTCTTGTATCTGTTAGTTCACCTCCAGACTTTGTCCAGTAAACACCTGTAAACCAACTCCTGCATTCCGTGTCTTCATTAACACACGGATACAACAGAAACCATCCCGGATGCACTCTGAACTCCTCCTCAAGGCTACCATGGCCAATTTGATTTGCCCAATCAATATGGAGATTAAAATCACCCATGATTATTACCGTACCTTTTTTTTTTTTTACAGGCCTCCATTATTTGTTGATTTATACTCTGTACAACAGTATTGCTACTGTTCGGGGGCCTGTTGACTACGCCCACCAGAGACTTTTCCCCTTACTATTTTTTATCTCCACCCAAACTGATTCTACATCTTGATCTTCTGAACCAATATCACTTCTCACCACTGCACTGATCCCATCCTTTACCAACAAAACCACCCCACCTCCCTTTCCTTTCTGTCTATCCTTCCGAATTGTCAAATACCCTGGAATATTCAGTTCCCAGCCCTGGACACCCTGCAACCACGTCTCTCTAATGGCGATCAGATCATACCCATTTGTATCTAATTGTGCCATCAACTCATCTATCTTGTTACGACTGCTGCGTGCATGCAGATATAGAGCTTTTAATGTATTTTTACCATTTCTCCTTGTTTTGACCCCATTTTGTGTTGCAATCTTATTTTTAAACATTCTGTCCCTTCCTATCACATTCTGGTTATTATTTCCCCCATCTCCTGCTCTATTGTTTTCTCATTTCTCATTGACTTTTTAAATTCCCGCTCACCTGGACCCTCCCCTCCACTATTTAGTTTAAAGCCCTCTCTACAGCCCTAGTTATTCGATTCACCAGGACTCTAGCCCCAGCATGGTTCGAGTGAAGCCCGTCCAAACGGAACAGCTCCCTCTTATCCCAGTACTGGTGCCAGTGCCCCACAAATGAAAACCCATTTCTCCCACACCAGTCTTTGAGCCACTCGTTCATTTCTCTGATCTTATTTACCCTATGCAAATTCGCTCGTGGCTCAGGTAGTAATCCAGAGATTATTACCTTTGTGGTTCTGCTTTTTAATTTAGCCCCTAACTGCTCATACTCCCTCAGCAGAGCCTCTTTCTTTGTCCTACCTATGTCATTGGTACCTACGTATGTCAATTCTCAAAGAAATTAGAATTTTAGATGAAATTATAATATCTGTGTGCAAGTGGAATGGCAGAAATGACAACTATTCATTGGAATTAGTACGTATAAATGAGATATAGAGCTATGCTTTTGTACATTTCAGTGTGCTTAATATTTTAAAGTAATCTGCTGTTGTTGCAGCTGCTTATTTAAAGACTGATGCTGGAGATTCCAACCTCCCAGAAGGTAAAGTGAAAATTAAACTGGATCATGATAGAACAGTACTGGATGCAGATGAAGATGATGTGGAGAAGGCAAGTACAGTATATTTTCCCAATTGACTACAATCATTTTTTAATTTTTAATTATTGATATTCTGAAAAATGTCAACACCCTTCAGTGTATTGTTACGGTGTTATTTGTGACAGTTTTTTGCTTCCCTTTGTGAGTGAATTGTTAAATCTACTGAATATACAGTAATCCTCAATCGTATCCCTTGACTTAAGAAAACTACTCTGCACTTGGTCTAAGCGTTAAACAAAGCTATAATCAACTGTTTTACAACATGGAGATCTAGTTGTGTCCTTCACTAGTTCCTGTAAAAGAATGTCCTGAGCAAGCTGGGTCCATGCCCGAGTATTTATACTCTCCCTGGACAGTGCCACCAGCAGGCCGCCCAGTATTATTTCATAAGTCATTTCCACATGAATGACAAGATTCATGTCATCCCTTATCAATCCACTGAATAGTTTTAGCTGGGTTAAGGTCCAGGAGTACTCCTGTGCACACATGGGTGAGGGGGGTGGGGGTAGGAGTGGTGGTGGGGCCCCCAAGCCTTGGCTCTGCCAACCTGCACCTAAACTCTCTGGACTTATTTAAGTGGGGTGAGTCCTAGCAGGCAAATAGAATTGCTATATGTGTAGATTTCTCAAAAGCCTAGTTTGGAGACTTAAGTATAGCAATGAGTCACCTTGCTTTTAACTTCCTCCCTATGAGGAAGGGGAAAGCTCTAAGCTTTTCTGTGCTTCCCCATGGACATAGTCAAGACAGAAACATGCTATGTGGCTAGTTTGCCACTGAAAATCCTCTTTTGTCCACTCTCTACACACAACTCCGCTGCCATGCTTCTATTTCAAAAAAATCTAAATAAAGGCTTGTTTTCTTTGCCTAAGTACTTCTTGTTACATTTAACAGGCAAATCCACCAACCTATGACCGAGTGGAAGATCTTGCATCCTTGTTGTACCTTAATGAATCCAGTGTTCTGCACACATTACGCCAACGTTATGGAGGTAACCTAATCCACACATATGCAGGGTCAAATATGATAGTGGTGAATCCCCTCAGCTCTCCTTCAATGTATTCTGAGAAGGTATGTCTTTAGAATATTCCTGTGGGATGTTCTTTAATTTATTGTGGACCATTGAATTGCAGTATCACACTGATTGCAGAGACACCTTCAATTAATTTAAATGATTTTAGCTCAGGTACAAAATACTATTCATACTTAATATGGGGAGCAAATTGCCCAAACACTACATGAAAGTCATACAGTTAATTCAAAGTTGTATTTTGTTTTCAAATATTTCAACTTACTGAATTAAGCAATTTAAATAAAATGACAGTTTGTTGGAAAAAAAAGTAAGCAACTTTGAATTAAGAGTACTGTACTGTATTTGCATAAAAGTAGAGGCAGCTCTTGAACATTAGGTAAGCCATCTAATTGTTCACTTGGAAATTATTTGTTCTAGCTTAAAAAAATACCTTTACATGAAAATATATACTTCACTGTTAGTGTTTCTAAGGCCTAAACCATCTGAGAATTTATACAAATTGTTTTTAATCTCTCAGCCTTTAGGGAATTCAGCACTCCCAGTACTTCTTACTGTGGACATCACTTCACTAGCTCTATGTGTAAAAGAAATACACATGCCACAAAACTCCATATTACTTTATAAACTGATTAAAAATAGTTTGAATGTATGAATCTGACATTCTCTAAGCCGTAGATCACCAGTAGAAAAACTCTAGTCTCCCTGTGCAGACTATTTTATGCCATGTTACAGTGATGCCAAAATAAACTAATAAACTTACTCTCAACATCAATAATAACCCTAAATTTTATTTTAATTTTTAACTTGTTCTAATGCTGATTCCCTACTGCAAGTATAAAATATTAAACTTGCCTTTGTTCTGCCTCTTTCCATCTAATGTTCACATTGGAGATGGATTTTTAAAATTATATTTTTTTCATTGTCCATAAAACAATTTTGAAGACTGGTCTGATATTTTGAATAACTTAGAAACCATATTTGTAAAGAAGAATTAATGATTAAAATAAATCCCAAATAAAAATAAATGGTGTAAACTCTACTAAAACGTATACAAAAAATCATCTGATCAGTATTGGTTTTACACAGATTTAGGAGGCAAGTCACTTTCCAGTGCAGTTAAACGACAACTTTCCAGTGAGGCCTGCTGCTGTTTGGAAACTGTATCCATTTTGTGTGTGTGTGTGTACGTATATATGTTGAGGTATAAATTTTGTCAGCATTTAATTGTGTTAACAAGTCGGCATTTAATTGTGTTAACAAGTTGTTTAATAGTTGGTGATTCGATTCTTCATTTAGCTGTCCTGTAGTCACTGCTGTTGAAATAGGGCAGCTCAGATCCTTGCTTTGGCAGTAAACTATACTTGCGTTGCTTTAGTTTCCAGCATAAATGAGGTTACAAATTACTGGTACATTAATTTTATAGAGAGGCGGCCAAGAAAACATTTGTGAGCCTTCCCATAGTATCCTGTCAGTTTCTCAAATAAAAAATGTAAACTGAGGTGTGTAGGTTATTTGTGAATCCCCAAATATTGCTTACATATTGCTGTACTTGCAACCATGAAATCCTTGTGTGCCTACTGTATATTGAGAATATTACAACTCCTGAAACTTAAGAGCATGCTGGGCACTGAATTGAGCACAGAATAAAAACAAGATTGACTTGTAAAGAGGGCAAAAACGTATGCAAACACATTTTCTGTTCAGGATGATCTAGAATTGTTGGCACTGTTAAGTTGGGTACCACAGTTTGCTGCATGTTACTTTAAAAAGCATCCAATGGCAACACACAAGCTTGATTTAGGAACAATAAATTGCACTGAGAAGTTTGTAAATTTATTTAAAGGAGAAGGAAAGGCAATTTCTATGCCTCCCATTTCTCATCTACATGCTGCCCCTTGGTGACATCATCCGAAAACACAGCATCAGTTTCCACATGTACGCTGATGACACCCAGCTCTACCTCTACTACTTCTCTCGACTCCTCCACGGTCTCTAAATTGCCAGACTGCTTGTCCAACATCCAGTTCTGGATGAGCAGAAATTTTCTCCAATTAAATATTGGGAAGACCGAAGCCATTGTTTTTGGTCCCTGCCACAAACTCCGTTCCTTAGCCACTGACTCCATCCCTCTCCCTAACATCACGAGGTTGAACCACACTGATTGCAACCTTGGTGTCATACTTGACCCTGAAATGAGCTTCCGACCACACATCCGCGGTATAACTAAGTCAGCCTATTTCTACCTCTGTAACATTGCCCGTCTCCGCCCTTGCCTCAGCTCATCTGCTGCTGAAACCCTCATCCTTGCCTTTGTTACCTCTAGACTTGACTATTCCAACGCATTCCTGGCTGGCCTCCCACATTCCACCCTACGTAAACTTGAGGTAATCCAAAACCCTGCTGCCCGTGTCCTAACTTGCGCCAAGTCCCATTTACCCATCACCCCCTGTGCTCGCAGATCTACATTGGCTCCTGGTTAAGCAGCGCCTCGATTGCAAAATTCTCATCCCTGTTTTCAAATCCCTCCGTGGCCTCGTCCCTCCCTATCTCTGTAATCTCCTTCAGCCCCACAACCCCCCCCCCCCCCCCCCCCGCCCCCGAGATGGCTCGCTCTTCTAATTCTGCCCTCTTGAGCATCCCTGATTATAATCGCTCAATCATTGGTGGTCGTGCCTTCTGTTGCCTGGGCCCTAAGCTCTGGAATTCCCTGCCTAATCCTCTCTACCTCTCCGCCTCGCTACCTCTCTTTCCTCCTTTAAGACGCTCCTTAAAACCTACCTTTTTGACCAAGCTTTTGGTCACCTGTCCTAATTTCTCCTTATGTGGCTCGGTGTCAAATTTTTTTGTCTTGCAATATTCCTATGAAGCACCTTGGGACGTTTTACTACGTTAAAGGCACTATATAAGTACTTGTTGTTAGGGCGAGGATGGAGAGAGAAATCCTAAGATCTGATTGGGGAAGAATCAATATAGGACTAATGTGTATGGTGCTTAATGGAAAGTATTGTTGAATTTGTTGCTTAGTTGAAACCAATAGACCTCCCATTTTGGGTCTATTCTACTCATTTACTCCAAGATATGTGCTATCAAGAGAGCACATGTGTTCTGTGGTGTTTTTATTAACTTTAACGGAGGCCAGGCCTTCAGACTGGCTTTGGAGCTATCTAATCTTCACCTGGGCAGTGTGGCTTAAACTGAAACCACTATGATTAGATTTTGTTTTGTTCAAGAAACTGACAGGTACAGGATCATAAACAGACTTGTGTCATTATCCCTTTAAAATTACCATGAAATTTAATTAAATTTCATATTAAATGGCTGTGTGTGAAATTCTAGCCACGTAAATGCCGCAAATACATCCATGTTTCTCTTGTTAAAAGCATTTTTGCAATTTACTTAGTAATCTGTACAAAAGCTGATTATGTGTTGATGTTTTAGGTTATGCACATGTTTAAGGGGTGTCGCAGAGAAGATACCTCTCCTCATGTGTATGCTATTGCACAAGCTGCCTACCGAAATTTGCTGACTACCAGACAGGACCAATCCATTGTTCTTTTGGGCAGAAGTGGCAGTGGGAAAACTACAAACAGTCAACACCTTGTTCAGTATCTGGTCACAATTGCTGGGAGCACAGGAAAAATCGTGACTGGTAGGGGAAAAACGAATCTGCAAATGTTTGATCTTTATTATGCCTAAAGCCTATTATTGCTTAATATTATAACATTAGTAATGTAAATCCACTGGAGCCTTGTTTCTGGTTATATGAAGCTCCATGTAACCAAAATTAGTTTTTTTACCCATCCTTTTTGTATGTTCAAAAAAAGGGACAAAACAAATCCATATGCTTACAAATATTAGTAATGCATCAATACCATGTAAAATAATGGAATTGATCATTAGGAGTAAAATTCACAATTACCTGCATGATAACCTATAAACAGCCAATATGAATGTAGAAGGAGGATCATGCTATCTGATCAACCTCCTTGACTTCTTTTTCCACGAGGAAGTGACCTCTCGCGTGCACTGTGGAAAGCCTTTTGGCATGATTTTCTTTGAATTCCAAAAAGAATGTGACCAAGTTTCTCGTGATCTTAAATAATAAATATTATTCTTATTGATCTTAAAGTGGTGGAAGTGCAAGGTAAAACTTGAGAATGAATAAGAAATTGTCTGAATTGTATGAAGCAGCAGGTACTTGTTAGTAGCAATAACTGGATGGAGGCCAGTTCTAAGTGGGGTAGCCCAGGGATTCGTGTTTGGACCCCTATCTTTCTAATTTGAATTAATAAATTGGGTTCAGAAACTAAACGTAAACTGGTCAAATTTACAGATGATGCCAAACTAAGAAGGGCAAATGATTTTAAGGAGTAGATTCAATGCACAACATTTCAATCACTGTGCAGCAGTAGTCGACAAAACATAATAGAATGCTGGACTACATAGCCAAATCAGTGGAGTACAAGTCAGAGGAAGTCATGTTCAAACTGTATGGTGCTCTGATCAGACGACACCTAAATATTGCATGCAATTGTAGTCATCAAGACAAAAGGGAGACATTTAAGCTCCGAGAAGAGCAATTGGACTGATTCCAAGCAATAGAGTACTCGGAGCACTCTTGCTTCTGAGTCAGAAGGTCATGAGTTTATGCCCCACGCCAAATACTGAAGCATATAATCCAGGCTGACGCTTCAATGCAGTTGGAGGTTCTGTCTTTCAGACATTTAACCAATTTCCATCTGCCCTCTTGGGTAGACATAAAAGAGCCCTTGGAGGTATTCAAACACAAGCAGGGGATGTCTCCCTGTTGTTTGGCCAACATTTATCCCCCAATCAATATCAGTAAAAACAGATTATTTGGTTATTTATCGTACTGCTGTTGTGGACCTTATTGTCTGCAAATTGGCTAGTGTTTGCCTACATTACAGTGAACTTCTTTGGGATGTCTTGAGGTCATGAAAGGTCCCATATAATGCAAGTTCTTTCTTTCTTTCTTAAGATACTAAGTAATATAGACAAGGTAGATTCTGAACTCTACTGCAAAGTGAACAGAGTGTAAGTGCACAGGAACGCAGGTTCACATTGTTAAAAAGCAAAATTGGGACTGATGTCAGGAAGTTGTTCTTCACACAAAAAGTAGTCAACGTGTGCAATGGACTTCGGTTAGTACAGTGGATGCAAAACCCATAGGATTATTTAAGAAACCATTGGATGCCATAATGGGCGAAGTAGGGTCTTTGTGCATGGATAAGCTAAGCTAAGACAAATCACTTTCCTCATCTGTGTTTCGAATGTGATCAATTTAGTGAATTATTTACCTTTCCATGGAAGCTAAGCATTTTAGACCTTCAGTCAGACTTCCCACTGGTCTAGTAGCACACAGGCAGCCTGCTTGTATCCTTTATTGGCTCCATACATTCATGTAGAACTTGGTATTTGAGAGTGACCAGCAGGCTGATGATAGCTGGTTAATGCTATCTACTCGATCAGTACTTATTTTTCCCTGCCTTGGATGACACTGGATTGGTAATACATGCTTTTCAAATCATTCACTTGTATGTTAATATATCAAGGTATTCCAGTATGCATGAAAACCTTGTTCAAAAGTTGCATAATAGCAACAGTGCTAGGTGTGAAAGGAGATCAGAAATATTGCATTTCTTTTAGACAGGAATTATTCACTGAACTGAAGCTATATCCTGCCTGGTAGCAAATGTATTTACATCATTTTATTAAGTGTTGCATTGAACGTATTCCTCCTTTTAAACTTCCACTGATCAATGTCTCTGTTATATTTTTCAAACGTATAGTGGAGAAATGGCAGGCTGTATGTTCTGTTTTGGAAGCCTTTGGCAATAGCCCTACTAGTATGAACAGCAATGCCACACATTTTTCGCAGATTGTCTCACTTGACTTTGATCAGGCTGGTCAGGTGGCTTCAGCTTCTATACAGGTAAGAAATATATTACCTTTCTGTTCTATGGTTGTTGTGGTGTATGTGCCTTTAAGAGCAATTATGGTGTATGTGCCTTTAAGAGCCCCAGGTGTGCGTAATGCCGGTAATTGCCACTTGGGCTATATAAGCCTGTGTATTGTGTATATCCTTTAGAAACCCCCCCCAGACTTGCTTAGTAAATACCTATGAACCAACTCCTGTCTTCAGTGTCTTTATCTACACACGGACACTACAGTGGCGACGAAGTGGAAACGGACTTACCTGCAATTCGGCAGCACCTCAAGGACATCGATTCCTCCAGCGTCCAGAAGACTCAAGGAAGTAAGAGAAACTGTGGTTTCACCAGCTGGCCAAGCTGGTGACAGGTACTGTGCTAATCCTTCCTGGGCGTCAGGCTGGAGCTCCAGCGGCGGGCTCTACAGCTGAGACAGGCAGCGAAATCGGAGGCAAGCAATAACGGACTGGGAGGGTGCACTCGAGAGACGGCCGGCGCGGCAAGCAGGTCAGCGTTTAGACCTCCGTCGGGAACGAGTCTCCAACAGTGAATAAACGGAAACCACAGTAAAACAGCGTTGTTATCGGTAGCAGCGGCGGGAAGGCGCGGGAAGCGCCATATCTTTTCTGAAATGCCTAAATCTGGTAATATTGAGGCTTTTGATGGCGAAATAGAAGATTGGACCACATACGTGGAAAGAGTAGAGGTTTATTGCACTGCAAATGGAATAACAGATGAAAAAAAAGCTTCAATACTTCTGAACTTAATGGGCGCGAAGACATACGGGCTGTTACGAAATTTAATCACTCCAGCCAAACCAAAGGACAAGACTTTTAAAGAAATTGTTGATACCCTGCAGGAGCATTTAAACCCAACACCGCTGCTGATAGCGGAACGATTCAAGTTCTTCAAGAGAAATCAACACAAGAATGAAAGTAACGCTGATTACCTAACCGAATTAAGAAAGCTATCAAAGTACTGCCAATTCGGAGCAGGACTATCGGATTATCTTCGAGACAAATTTGTTTGCGGTCTCTTAAGTGAAGGAACACAAAAAAGACTGCTTTCTGAAAAAGATTTAACATTGGACAAAGCTTTCAGTATGGCTGTATCATACGAAGCAGCAGCAAAAGGAGCTGCAGAGATACAACAAGAGACACAGGACTTCGGCACCCATAAAATGACACAGGAGTTCGGAAGATGTTATCGCTGCGGCAGATCCACCCATAACCAGAGGGACTGCTGGTTCAAGGGCAAAGCATGCAGGCAATGTGGTAAGATTGGACACATTGCACGGGTATGCCAATCTGGACAAAATAAATCCACTGACAGAAAACAAAAAATCAATAAAGAAAAGTACAGGAAGGTACAAATGATGACGGACAATAGCTCCGAAGACCAGAATAGCGATAGCGACTCCGGAAACAAGAGACTAAGCTGTCTCAAATTACATAATGTACTTGCCAAAGAGGATTACCAAACCATTTGGGTTACCCTCACAATAGCAGGGTCCCCAGTTAAAATGGAGCTAGATACAGGATCAGCTCTAACCGTAATAAATCGACGAGATTACGAGAGGCTATTTTCGCATATACCTCTAAAAGACACATCCATTATCTTAAACATATACGGGGCAGAAAGTCTACCCCAAAGGAAAAATAAGGGTGCCTGTGGTATACAACGGCAAAGAAATACAAAAGTTGTATTTATACATTCTACAAGATGGTGGTCCACCGTTGTTGGGACGTGAATGGATAAGGAAGATACGTTTAGACTGGCACTCCATTCAGGCACTGACGGTGACCAGTAAGGGAAAAAACAATGATGACATCATACCTGAACGATTAAAAGACATCTTGGCCAACGCCAAAGAAGTGTTTCAAGAGAAACTAGGAACCTTGAAAGGCATCACCGCCTCAATAAAAGTGGAAGATACAGCAATTCCAAAAATTTTTAAGGCAAGACCGGTGCCATACGCAATACGTCCAGCAGTCGAGGCAGAGCTGAAGAATTTGGAAAAGGCAGGCGTATTATCCAAAATAGATTGGAGCGAATGGGCAACACCCATCGTTCCAGTCATGAAAAAAACATTGAAAAATAACTCTCAGGAACAGAAAAAAATTCGCATCTGTGGGGACTTTAAGGTGACTGTAAACCCGGTCCTTCACACGGTACAGTATCCTCTTCCGAGGATAGAAGATATTTTCGCCTCACTATCCGGAGGGAAACGTTTCACAAAAATTGACTTGGCACAGGCATATCTACAGATGGAGGTTGAGGAGACCTCTAAAAAGTATCTCACAATAAACACACACAAAGGCCTGTACCAGTACAATCGACTGGTTTTTGGAATAGCATCAGCTCCAGCTATCTGGCAAAGAGCTATGGAGCAAGTCCTGCAAGGGATTCCGGGGACTCAATGCTACCTAGACGACATCCTTATAACAGGAGAAAACGACAACGAGCAACTTGCCAATTTGGAGCAGGTGCTCACTAGGCTGAAAGAACGGGGCCTACGAGCAAATCGCCCCAAGTGCGAATTTTTCCAAAATCAGATATCATATTGTGGCCACATAATTAATAAGGAAGGGTTGCATAAGTCACCTGAAAAAATTGAAGCAGTTATAAAAGCCCCAGCACCTGAAAATGTTTCACAATTAAGGTAATTCCTGGGATTAATAAATTACTATCATAAATTTTTACCGAACTTATCAACTATTCTACACCCTCTTAATGATCTTCTACAGACAGGAGTGATTTGGAAATGGAACGAAGACTGTAAACGTGCCTTCCATAAATGTAAAGACTTAATCACATCCGAGAAAATTTTGGCTCATTACAACCCATCACTACCAATCAGACTGGCGTGCGATGCATCCCCTTACGGCATAGGAGCGGTATTGTCCCATAGATTCCCCGATGGCTCGGAACGGCCGATAGCTTTTGCGTCACGCTCATTGAACTCAGCTGAGCGTAACTATGCCCAGATAGACAGGGAAGCACTCAGCCTGGTATGGGGAGTGAAGAAATTCAACCATTACCTACACGGACAAAAATTTACCTTGCTGACTGACCATCAACCCCTCATCTCCATATTCAACCCTAAAAAAGGTGTCCCCATTATGACGGCACAAAGACTACAGAGGTGGTCCCTTTTTCTAGGGGCACACCAATACAACATTGAATACAAAGGGTCAAAACAGCATGGGAATGCTGACGGTTTATCACGCCTACCGTTGCCAATGATAGAAGAGGCACCTACAGTAGACCCAGTAGAGATATTCCACTCTACCATAGTGGAATGTCTACCGATGACAAATTCTGCCATTGAAAGGGAGACAAGAAATGACCCTACTCTCTCACGGGTCTACGATTTAACAGTGAAGGGATGGCCAGCACATGGCGAACCACTGTTGCCAGCATTCTCGCAAAGAAGAGAACAGCTGTCAGTGTGCCGAGGAACCTTGATGTGTGGATCCAGAGTGGTGATTCCACCCAAACTCCAGGATAAAGTGCTAAAGGAGCTTCACGAGGGGCATCTGGGTGGAGTGAAAATGAAGAACCTAGCTAGGGCGTTTGTATGGTGGCCAGGTAT
The DNA here is from genome assembly GCF_052327205.1 of Somniosus microcephalus. Lineage (NCBI taxonomy): Eukaryota > Metazoa > Chordata > Chondrichthyes > Squaliformes > Somniosidae > Somniosus > Somniosus microcephalus. Next base: position 66,850,347 of record NC_141008.1, read on the forward strand.
CGATGGAGACATCGAAGACATGACCAAGAGCTGCCTGGGATGCCAGAAGGTCCAAAATGCTCCGCCACAGGCCCCTCTACATCCATGGGAGTGGCCCTCATCTCCCTGGCAAAGGGTGCACATCGACTTTGCTGGTCCATTTATGGACTCAATGTTCTTAATCGCAGTTGATGCACACTCCAAGTGGCCGGAGGTAATAAAGATGTCCTCCACCACCACGGAAAAAACCATCACAGTATTAAGGACCATATTTGCCAGGAATGGGCTGCCGGAGCAGATATGTTCTGATAATGGACCGCAATTTGTGTCCGAAGAATTCAGAAAGTTCTTAAAGAACAATGGGGTAAAGCACTACACGTCCGCCCCATACCATCCCGCCACCAATGGATTGGCTGAAAGGTTTGTCCAGAACTTCAAGAAGGCCATCAAGGCCATGGGTAATGAAGACATAAAACTTCAGCACAAGGTGGATAACTTCTTATTTGCATATAGGAATGCAACGCATATGGTTACTAACCAAACTCCCGCCATGATGTTCTACAATAGAAACCTAAGATGCCGGCTGAATTTGGTCAAGCCCAACATCCGAAGGGACGTGGAGAACCGGCAGTTTCAGGGCATGAATGAAAGGTCAACTAGGGCCTTCCAGATAGGCCAACCGGTTTTGGCCCGGGACTACCGTACCGAGAAATGGCAGCCTGGAACTATCTGCACACGATTAGGACCACTGATGTATACCGTGGACATCGGAGACAGCATAATAAGGCGCCATGCTGACCAAATCATCAAGTCATCCGAAAAGGGACAACCTACACCACCACTCTATACATCTAACGATGAAGTAGAGATACCCATATCTACCTCCGATCCGGTGATACTGGAGCCCGATGAACCCGACACTGGCCTTCAAGCCGAATCAGCCTTGCCAGAAGAACCTACTACACCACCAGAAACTACTACACCCCCGAGGCGTTATCCGGACCGAGTCAGGAAGCCTCCTGAGAGACTAACTTATAATTAATTAATACAGCAATGTATATTATTTTGCATATAACATGTAATTAATAATTACTTAAAATATGATGTACTAGTTAGCTAGAAGGGGAGGAATTGTGGTGTATGTGCCTTTAAGAGCCCCAGGTGTGCGTAATGCCGGTAATTGCCACTTGGGCTATATAAGCCTGTGTATTGTGTATATCCTTTAGAACCCCCCCCCAGACTTGCTTAGTAAATACCTATGAACCAACTCCTGTCTTCAGTGTCTTTATCTACACACGGACACTACAGTTGTTATGTGGAAAAATATTAGAACCTGTAAATATTGATCAGCCCAAGTTTTTATATAAGTACCTAATTTGTTCCATTGCAAAGTTCGCCAGAAGATATTGTGGCAGCTGTGAAACTGAGTTTTCAGAGTACAGTGTGTAAGAAAATTAGTCTGTCCTTGCATCTTTCACCTGCCATGACCTCCACCACCTGCCATGAACTCCACTGGATCCAAGGGGCAGCCATCCACACCCTGTCCTACACTAAATCATGCTTGTCCATCACCCCTCGCCTTACTGATGACTTCCCCGTCCCCTTTGCATTAAATTAAAAATCTCTCCATGGCATCGCCCCTCTTGGTCTCTACAACCTCCTCCAGCCCGTTTCCCCTCTTGCACACTTTGGTCAGCTAATTATGGGCTTTTAGGCATTCCCCTCTCCCTTCACTCCAATATTCTTGGCAGACCTTCAGCTAGCTCAGCCCTTCTCTGGAACTCCCATCTCTTAACTTTTTTTTATCAATCTTTTGGTCACCGCTCTTAATCTCTCCATCTATGGCATGGTTCCATTCCCTTATTTATTCCTTTTTCTCTTTTTCTTCCCACCCCACTCTACAAAGCATAAGAACATAAGAACTAGGAGCAGGAGTAGGCCAATCGGCCCCTCGAGCCTGCTCCACCATTCAATAAGATCATGGCTGATCTGATCCTAACTTCAAATCTTCTATCACTCTGCATCCACCCGAACCCATGTGATCTCCCGGGAGAGGCGAAAAACCAGATAAAGACCCAATGACCAATTTGGGAGAAAAAAATCTGGGAAATTCCTCTCCGACCCATCTCGGCGATTGAAATTCTTCCAGGAGATCACTCTGTCCCTATATTTTCTACAGTACTTACCTTCTGTAAAGGCGATCTCCACCCCAGCCAGGAACAGGAACAAAAGCATCTCCTGAAATCTAACACAGAATTAGAACACAGTAGGTGCAGAACAAGGCTACACGGCCCCTGGGCCCACTCCACTACCCACAGTGCTAACTAATTGTGTATTTCTGCCTTAAAGCATAATAATGCCCTTTTGAATTCAGAATGAAGAGAAGTATACTTGATTTACACAGTTGGGTACATTTTGCAAGGCTCCGTTGTTGGCACGGACCATCACAAGATCCTAGTGTGGTTTTGAGAATCATGCCCATGGTGTTACAGCCTTATCTCTAACCTGTGCTTGTGTCCAGCAAGGCTTCCAAATTTGTCTCAATGTACCCTAGAAAGATGGATACGGTCTGTTGATTTAGGTTAATGGTATTGGATTGATTCAATAAACCTGTTTTATAATATTTATTAAGTGGAGATATAAGTAGTTTTCCCTTTTTACAGACTATGCTTTTGGAGAAACTCAGGGTGTCTCGGCGTCCAGGGAGTGAGGGGACATTCAATGTGTTCTACTACCTGATGGCTGGTGCTGACAGTACTCTCAGGTACAGTAATGCTTTTAAAGCCTATTTTTGTCTCGATTCTGTGGTTGCAGCTGCTTGGGGATAATTGTATTGCATATTTTTTCTTAACAAAATTAGTGAAATTAGGCAAGCAATAACTTTGGTTTTAATTGTGGCTTTGAACATAGCATTGCTTAAAATGTCAAAACTTCAGCATAAGAAATGCCCAGACTTTAGGGGAAAGATAGATTAATTACAACCATGTTCAGAAACAAGTAATGTAATTTTGCCAATTGTTCCGCTACAATTTAAAACAATTTTGAATATTTTGGCCCACCAAAGATGGTTTCTTTTGATTTCTGGCTATCCTTGAGCAAAGTTAATTGTTGGAAGGGACCTGTTTTATTTTCCTTAACTGAAAGGATGGGTTGGTTCAGCATTTTGAAACTGACGTGACTCTTCAGGAATTAAATTTGATTTGACAGTTGGTGACAAACTTGAAGGTGCGATATAATGGGTTTAATTTCTGCAGCTGGGATGATCTTAATAATTAATAACCTATTTGTAAACTTGGAGAACAAAAGCAACCTCCTTCACACTCCCAAATAAGACACACCTGGCAAGCTGTTGCACCTTGTGCATGTTTTTTCAGGCTATAAGATACCCTTACAAATCAACATTTATTCTCCGCTGATGACCTGGACCTGCTGTTGAAAAATCATTTACCAGATCTCTGACTACTTGTTCTTCAGCTCTCATGGAATGTCTCGCTCATTCATGCCCTTTCTCTCTTATTGCATACTACAGTTTGACTCTTTGTGGGTGTTGTTGAGGTGTATGGAATTTCAATTTGTATTTCTTTTTGAGCGTATATTTATAACGATGAACAATATCATTCACCACCTTGAGTATTGGTGCCAAATAGGTAGTTTTGGCTCCAGTACCAAATGCCCCTGCACCTCCAGCTGTATTTGGGAAGAGGAAGAGGGAGGAGTAAAGTAGAGGAAGGAGCACCAAAGTATGAAACACTCTGGGTGCTGTGATTCCACAAGTGCCGGCTGCCCTTGAGCAATTAACTGAATTCAGCAATTGTCCAATTAGCTATTGGTAATGTGTGAGTCATGAAAGAGTAAAGACGTCTTACTGCAATTATATAGGGCCCTGGTGAGATCACACCTGGAGTATTGTGTACAGTTTTGGTCTCCTTACCTAAGGAAAGATATACTTGCCATAGAGGGAGTGCAGCGAAGGTTCACCACACTGATTCCTGGGATGGGGGGGATTGTCCTATGAGGAGAGATTGAGTAGACTAGGACTATATTCTCTAGAGTTTAGAAGAATGAGAGGTGATCTCATTGAAACATACTAAATTCTTACAGGACTTGACAGGGTAGATGCAGAGAGGATGTTTCCCCTGGCTGGGGAGTCTAGAACCAGGGGTCACAGTCTCAGAATATGGGGTTGGCCATTTAGGACTGAGATGAGGAGCAATTTCTTCAGTCAGAGGGTGGTGAATCTTTGGAATTCTCTACCCCAGAGGGCTGTGGAGGCTGTCGTTGAGTATATTCAAAGCAGCGATGAATAGATTTTTGAATATTCGAATAAACTTGCAGGGCTATGGGGATAGAATGGAGGAATGGGATTGACTGGATTGCTCCACAGAGAGCCAGCACGGACTTGATGGGCCTCCTTCTGTGCCGTTATGTCGCTATGATTTAGTCAGTTTTCCCCTCCTTAACCTAGGGGCATTGAAACCAATTGTAATGTCCCTATAGCTACGCTAGCTGAGAGAAACTAACTCAACACCGGCTGGGTATCAAACCTGGAACCTTTCTGATCGGTATGGCTCAGCTACTTACTGGGTAAACTGGTTCAACCATCAAGAAGCTCTAACAATAACTTCTGTAAATAACAATAGGGTGGAAGTCTCTGAGTGCCTGATGCCTTTTCAAATCCATTTGCTGCCATCCTGTGATTTGGAACAACCTATTGAAGCCAAGAGTAGATATTTCTTTACATTTTTTCCATCTACTCCTTCAGTGCTATACTCCATTGTTGATTGCAATGAGTGCTGCATTGAATCTAAAGGAACGTTTGTTGGCGTTCTGAAAATTGAGATTTACATCACCTGCCCAAAATTGATGCCTGCTAAGGTACGTACTCTGTGGAGGTCATTTTAACTTTACATTGAAGTCAATAGAAAGGAAAATTGGGTGGAGTGTATGACGCGCGGCTGATTCAGTATCGCCCGTTTTGCACCATCGCTGAAAGTTAAAAGTACCCCCATGCTGCTAACTTCACAGATTCCATACAACTAACTGCTTTTCATATTTTTGTTACTGACAGAACTGAACTTCATTTGAATCACTTTGCAGAAAACCATGCTTTTCGAATTGCACCTTTATCAAAGGTAACTTTTGACATTTAAAGTCATGATTTTTTTTGGTGTAATCTTCTTTAATATTTGCAATCTATATTCTCCAGTATTATTCAGTTCAACAATTACTAATATGATTGTTTGTCAAATCACATGGAATTCTTGGGAGCTTCCAGGCTTATAAGTTTAGGTGCTGGGAGAAGAAAGGTAATAGTTTGTTCAAGGTATGTTTCTGGTGCCATTTTGTGCAGTAAGATGATAAGTAGAGTTCAGATGTATTTAAAATATTAAATGTGGTAACCTTTCTCCATTTTAAAGATGCAGATACAATCAGATTTCTTATGGCGATTTGGGAATAGTGTAACCAGTCTATGGGCAGGCAAGTAAAGTTTTAATCGCCAAAAATGGGCATGGCAGGAGTGTTGAGTAGCAAGAATTTATGTGGTTTGAAAGGACTTAATGTAGTCATGCAGAAAGTTGGGGCAAATTGGAATAAATGAACCAGTTTCAGACCAAAGACATAAGTTTGAAAGGTACAAAAAGAAGCCAGTTTTCCAGGTATAAATAAATAGGATAGAAACGAGGAAATTTGAAGGCAAGGATGGAACAAAAAACAAAATACTGCAGATGGTGGAAACCTGAAACAGCAGCAAATGCTGGAAACACTCAGCAAGTGAAGCACAGCACCTCTGGAGTGAAGTGACAAGTTGACCTTTCAGGTGTAACCCTTCATCAGAACTTGTCACTTGACTTCTCTCCTCCGATGCTGTGCCTGACTTCCTGAGTGTTTCTAGCATTTTTTGCAATTGAGAGGTGGATTGAGAAGGTTTTTAAATTGTGGCACTACATTGAACTGTCAATGAGGGGAAAATACTGCACAGTTTGTAAATAATTAGAATATCATATCTTGAAGTGTGTTCGAAGGCAAAAATCTATCTCAATCTTAAGGTGTTTAGGTTTGATCTCACATTTTAATGCATTATCAACCTCTTCACGAGTTGTTGTCTCGAGACTCTATTCTCCGGTTATTTTAATTTAAGCTATATTTACTCTGTTCCCTGCAACAATTTAAGTAGTGTTCATCTGATTGGAGGTGAAGATACAAAGCACTTTGAGAAATTAATCGGTCACCAAGTGAAGTTGGAGACCAGATTCTTTTGAGTTTTTAGTTATAAAAGTATAGAAATACCGAAAAAACTTTTCTATGAGATTATGTCTTAACAAATAGGAGTGCTTTATAAAAAAAAATTTGAATGGCAGGCTTGTTAATGTAGTGCTTTTTCCTGTTAAATCCCTACCCCACAGACCTGCTGCACCTCTGCTCAGAGGACAGACAACAGACTGGCATATTAGGCTTTGTTCATATGACAGGACAAATTGGCTGTGGGTTTATTGCCATCTTATTTGTTTCTTCATTTGAAAAATCACCTTGCCAGATCTTTCCTTTCTGTTGTAGAGTACATCAGAACGTTCGTGTGCTCCACTTCCAGGACAAACAATTTGGGGGAAAAAACTCGGTTGCTTTGCGCCCCCCGTTAGCGCCCTAAGGGGGCGCAAAGCAACTAGCGCCCGGGCGCGGCGATGTTTTCGCCGCTCGTGAAATCGACCAGACATTTTGCGGCGGTGCTAAACGCTACCGCCACGGCCTCTTGCGACCGCAGATCGTGACGTCAGTCGAGTGTGCAACGCCCCTGGTAGCGCCCCGGACCGGATATTGAGTGGCGCCCCCTGCCTGTCTGCCTGCCGCTAGCAATGACAGGTAGAGGGGAACGTTTTGCGGTCGGGAAGGAACTGGGGGAGCGCTATTTAAAGGCGGCCGCTTCCTGCCTTTTTTTCTCGGTGACATTTTTGCATCACGCATTCTGTGAGAGAGAGAGAGAGAGAGAGAGAGAGAGAGACTTCTGGAGAGATTCAATGCTGTGTGAAGGAGTTTTGGGTACTGAGCAGCACTTTGCAGGTTTATTTTGATTTGACCTTCCTTGCATCGATTTAGAAGAGACTATGGGGGCTGCATTCTGAGCTCTTTCCCTGGGCCTCTCCATTGTTCTTTCCAGCAGAATTGATGTACAGGTCTCTCCAGGCCGAGATTCAAGGCTGCAATGAGCAGGGTGTGGATGGAGAGCAAGATCGACCCTCCCCTTTAAGAACTGGCCGGCGCCAGTCTGTCTGTGTTCCATTGCTAACTGACATCACATGAGCTTCGCCAGCGTTCTGAGGTAGCGCCTCACTCCTCAGCATTAGTGCCTTAAGAGAGGTGTGTAACGCCTGATTTAGCGCTCTAATCACCTCCAGGGGCGATAGAAGCCAAATTTGCAGTCGGAGGCGATAATTAGCGCCAGGTGCTAAACTTTGCGCCCGGCTGATAATCGCGCCCCAAACTGGGCGATACCGAAATTCTCCCCCTTTATTTTTTATTTAGCAATGTATTATTAGTGGATGAACTGAAAATACGTAGTAATGATTTTGCTCATCATATACATATATATATGTTCCATTAGTCAAATATTTATTTGTTTTAATTGCTTTTGTAGCCCGAAGAGAAGCAAAAGGCAGCTCAGCAATTTAACAAACTTCAGGCTGCTTTGAAAGTGCTTGGGATTTCAGTTGATGAACAGAAAGCTTTTTGGCACATCTTGGGTGCCATCTACCACTTGGGGGCAGCAGGAGCCACTAAAGGTAGTGTGTTGAATTCAGTAACATTTGATAATACAGGTCTTATGCAGAATAACACACTAATTCCTTTTTATTTGGCAGAATTTTCATTAGCATGAATATCTGGACAATATTTTAAATGTATCATGACTACAGTTTGTTACTTAAATTTGTGTATAACTTTTGCGGGGCCAATACAAGGCTAATATGATAGCAAAATACTGCGGATGCTGGAAATCCGAAATAACAGCAGAAAACGCTGGAAAACCTCAGCAGGCCAGGCAACATCCGTGGAGAGCGAAACAGAGTTAACGTTTCAGGCTAATATCTTTATTTTAGTATTTGATGTAAGTATACGGGGGGGGGGGGTGAATTTCCACGGGTTCTCCCGCTTGTCCACCATAACTTTGGTGGAAGAGCCATGGAAGCCCGGGTAAAACAAACTGTGTTTTTCCAGAGATTCTGCGGTTCTTCTGCTAAAGTTATGGCAGCAGGTGAGAGACCCTCCATGGGAATTCATCCCCACTGTGTTTCAAATTCCAATTTTATAATCATTTTCAAACTGCAGATCTGAAAATAGTGTAAATGATATTTTCTTGTAAAATGATTCCACAAACTTTTGTTTTTTCTTATTTGTTGCAGCAGAAGATTTTGAAAACACAGAAGAAATATTTTAATACACGTTAAACACATTTTCTCTTATCCTTTACAACCAGAGACATAGGGGGAGAAATTCAACTCACATCAGTCATTTTTGCAGCCAGAAGTTGAAAATCAGGGGCGAGAGGGCACCTCCTTGACACCCAATGCCTGTCTAGTGCTATATTCAGGTGGGCCTGCCTGCCTGAAATATGTGTACGGCTACTTGCTGTCCAAACCATGGTCCTATGCCAGATGTAGGACCCGGAAGCAAAGCTCAGGTACAATGGGCGAGTTTGCGTTGTGCAAGTTCTGTCTAGTTGTACCAGGGGTCGATGCTGGCAAGCTATGACTGGCACACTGCATCGGAACACCTGTTTAGCATCCGTAGCTCTCCACTTTCATTCAAATGAGGCCTGATGATAAATTTGGCTCCGACCTCTGGCAGCAAGGACCGGCGCACAGAGCAATCGCTCTGCCGACATAGAAACATAGAAGATAGGAGCAGGAGTAGGCCATTCGGCCCCTCGAGCCTGCTCCGCCATTCAATGCGATCGTGGCTGATCATCCAAATTCAGTACCCTGTCCCTGCTTACTCCCATATCCCTTGATCCCTTTAGCCTTAAGAAATATATCTGACTCCTTCTTGAATATATTTAATGAATTGGCCTCAACTGTCTTCTGTGGTAGAGAATTCCACAGGTTCACCACTCTCTGGGTGAAGAAATTCCTCCTCATCTCAGTCCTAAATGGCTTACCCCTTATCCTTAGACTGTGACCCCTGGTTCTGGACTTCCCCGCCATCGGGAACATCCTTCCTGCATCTAGTCTGTCTAGTCCTGTTAGAATTTTATAAGTTTCAATGAGATAGACATGCTGCCTGTTTTAACTCGAGTTCAATTTCTCCCCATCGTATTTTTTTTACAAAGTTCAAATTAAAACAATAGGATTCTATAAAAACAACTTGAGTTTTTTTGATAGAGATATGGTTATGATTTTTGCCAGTTATTACAAATCATTTTTCCTCTGCATGTTTTAGAAACTTTTAGTGCAGCTGTAATTCATCTAAATTATACACATAAAATTTACAGTTGGGACATATGGCTGCTTTGTTAGTCTGAGCATTCAGTACAGATTAAATTATCTATAAAAGACAAACATTTTTTACTTTTTGGCAGATCATTGGGTGCAGTTATGTTGACATCTTTGCAAAGGCGTTTTCACTATGCAGACCCACAAAAGTGCTGTTCAGCTGTGTGGTCCGATTGATGAAACATTGAAGTAGGAGGAGTTAAATCCTTACAGCTCAGGGCAAAATCTTATCACAGAATCACAGAAACCCCACAGTGCAGATAGAGGCCATTTCGGCCCATCGAGCCTGCACCGACACATATCCCACCCGATCCCCGTAACCCCTACACCAACACATATCCCACCCTATCCCTATAACCCCACGTATTTAATCCCCCTAACACTAAGGGTCAATTTATCATAGCCAATCAACCTAACCCGCACATCTTTGGACTGTGGGAGGAAACCGGAGCACCCGGAGGAAACCCACGCAAACACGGGGAGAATGTGCAAACTCCACACAGACAGTCGCCCTGCAGTCTCCTGTCTTTTGTTAACCTTATTGTACCACTTTGCTGCCAGACTGCTTTTTTGGTATCTGTGTTTCTTTTTAAGAAAGTCTGACTCCAGTATAAGCTTTTTTTCAAAACTCTGCAGCCCTGATTTCCTTCACCCTTCCGTTGGCAGCCGTGCCTTCAGCTGTCAAGGCGCTAAGCTCTTGAATTCCCCCCTAAACCTCGGACTCTGTACCTCGCTCTCTCCCTTTAAGACGCTCCAAGCTTTTGGTCACCTGTCCTAATATCTCCTTATATGGCTCAATGTCAAATTTTGTCTGATAATGCTCCTGTGAAGCGCCTTGGGATGCTTTATTACATTAAAGGCACTATATAAATGCAAGTTGTTGTTGGGCAGCTCTGCAGTTTTATTTAAATGGGGTTCGAGCCTCTAAATGGCTCCGGCCACTCCGCTGCTGGAATGAGTGCGTTGCTGCTCGCTACTCCAGTCGGCTGCCCAAAAGTTAAAATCTCTTCTACAGTTTCATGGTTCCTGCAACACAGCATCCCCTGATAGTTACCCACAATAAATTTACTTTGCCCTTACAATTAATTTATTCAGATCCCTTTGAATACAATAAATCTTCCAAAAGAAAATTGGTGAAATGTTTGTATTGAACTAGATGTTGGTATTCAAAGCATCAATTTGAATTGTTAATCATTTCCATTTTAACATAGATAACAGCATCTCACATTTTTACATGTGAATTAAATATTGCTCTTTGGAGTCCTATTAAATTACTCTATTGGGGTGCAAATGAAAACTTGAATGATTTCCATGTAGCTTTCCATTATTAAGCATTATAAAGGGCATGTATACAAATTAGTATTTGTTGAGAGTTTTTATATTCCTATGATTTACACCACCATGTGAACAATTAGAGTTGGAGTTTTTTGTGCTTTTACCGTTGTCTTTATAAAAGATTAACAGTTTTCTTAAGTTGCATCTTTTTCTGTGGTTTAAAGGTTGAAGTCAGCAGTTTATAGTTAAACCCCCCTACCCTGATGGCTTGGCATATGAATGGGCCGTGAAGCGTGATACTTAGCACTGCTTAGGTGCTGAATAACCGAAAGACATTAAGGGATATGGGGCAAAAGCAGGTATATGGAGTTAGGTCATAGATCAACCATGATCTCATTGAATGGCGGAACAGACTCGCGGGGCTAACTGGCCTACTCCCGTTCCTATTCAGCTGGGTTCGTACCTCAAGTTTGTTGGGGACAAGTACTCCACAATCCTCAACGCTGTTCAGTGATCCTCTGCTGGAAAGCTTGTGGGCTGGAATTTCTTGTATTTGCACCCAGAGACGCACGTAATTTGGGCGCAAAGCAAATACCCGGGCTAAAAGATTACGAAAACCGGTCCTGCCTTCCCACTATTTCATCCAGGGGGGCCTGCAGGTCGTCCTCCATGAAGTTAAAGGCCCTCTTCCTGGCAGCCTTCTCTTGTGAATCTACAGCAGTCATCTGTGAGAAGGGAAAGATTTGAGACAATGGAGACTCTCTACTGAGCAATTTAAATTAATTAATGTAAAATCTTTATAACAAAGAGCTGTCTGCCACTTGCCTTGCCCGAGCCTCACTGAAGGAAAACATTTTCCCCACACTTGTAGTGCTCGACCTTAACATTGGTTATGTTCCAATCACGTTCAAACTACGCTGGCCATTTATGCTGATTTACACCTACTTTTACGTTCAGATGTATGCTAATAAGATGCAAGAAATTTTGGTGTAACTTGACACAGGCAGAATGGGCATAATTTTGGATGCAACTTCCAAGTTAGATGCCCATAGAAAATTCCAGACCTGGAAGTGGATATTTGAGAAATGGATGGCTATGGCTCAGCTGTGATGTACCCACTGGTCAAATTGCTGGCCAATAACTCGCTGTCCAGGGTCGAGTGAAGAGTGCCTACTTGGGCATGGTACGGAAGGGCTGCCAGTGCCATGGAGATAGATGGTAGTATGCGTTGCTGGCTTCAGGAGGGGAGGGTGAGGAATAACAGCTTGTAGCACGGTGGCATAGTGGTTAGCACTGTTGCCTCACAGCGCCAGAGACCCGGGTTCGAATCCGACCTCTGGCGACTGTCTGTGTGGAGTTTGCACAGTCTCCCCGTGTTTGCGTGGGTTTTCTCCGGGTGCTCCGGTTTCCTCCCACAGTCCAAAGATGTGCGGGTTAGGTTGATTGGCTATGATAAATTGACCCTTAGTGTTAGGGGGATTAAATACATGGGGTTACAGGGATAGGGTGGGATATGTGTTGGTGTGGGGGTTACGGGGATCGGGTGGGATATGTGTCGGTGCAGGCTCGATGGGCCGAAATGGCCTCTATCTGCACTGTGGGGTTTCTGTGATTCTGAGATGTTGCACTAATCTGAAGTAGCTAGAGTTTTGTATTCAAGCTTTACTTCATCCTGCCTTTGTTAGTTTGTAACTCCTCCACAAGATGGCACTGCAACAGTGTTGTTTAAGGGTTTTCATGTAATTCTCAGTTACATTTCTGTACTACAGTATTTAGGAGAAAAAAACTTTGAAAGCCAGTATATTTTAAGTTGCATTCCCCCCTCCCCATCCCCACATACAAAAAAAACCTCCTAAAATTGACTCTGATGTTCCCCTCCCCCAATGTGACTGCTTCGGATTGACATTATGTGGGATGTCAACTCCCAGTGCAGTGTTAAACTTCCTTAGCACCGTAGAAACTTAGGCAGAGACTTTTTCAGTGCTTTGCGGAAGCAGATATTCCTGCCCACATTTACAAAACTTTAATAACCAATTGAATGGGACTAGAGCTGTGCACATGCATGTTTACCATCATGCACAGAGCTCTTCTCTGGCAGCATGAGTGCAAATCACAGCCATTCAGTGAGCCAGGCAATGCACCTACCGCTCTGCGTGGTAGTCCTATAATTTCAGCATCAATAGTTTAGTGTGTATTCAGTTCTTGGCAGTTTTCAGTGCAGCAGACTATACACTATGCAATCATTTCTTTCACATATTCGATAAAAAATTAGATTTTTAGACCTGCAGCAGAATTAATAAGTGATCATTTTTGAAATGTTAATGTTAAATTTATATGGCTTATTTATGGTTTCTTAAACTTTTTTTACAACACTGTGGCCTAGAAATTCGCTATCGCCGCGCCAGGTCTTTAGCGCCCGAAAGTTAGCGCACGCCCGGATTCCCGTAGCGCCCGCCTGAAATTCAGTTGCAGCGCCCCAAGACGGAGGCGGGCGCTATTGCAGGGTTTGGCCGCCTCCGGTTGGGGCGCTGAAAGTCAATTTCAGGCGTCCAGCTGCCGCAGCGCCACCCGATGCGGTGCGGCAGGCTGGGGTACTGCAGGCCTCCTCCTTCTCTTAAGGAGGAGCTGCCTGCAGCCGTGAGATCGCCACTGGATTCCCCCGGCAAATGAGCCCGGCACCACGGAGAAGTGCCGGGCTCGCGGGGGTCAGAGACCAATGCCGCGGGGGGGGTGGTGTGGGAGTCCGGGGAGGAAGGTGCGGCCAAGCGGCCGCCGGGAAAGCGGCCGGCCGCACCTCCACCTTTACGCCCCGGCCTCTCGGAGCTGCAAGGCCCCGTTTTACAAACGCTCTTTGCGCCCACTACGGGAGAGGCGGCGGCAACTGAATTTGGGCGTCGGGCCGGCATCGCGTTGGAACCGGGGCGCTGCGCACACCGATGACGTCATCGGTGCCGGCGCAGCGCTACCGGCTAACGCCATCATTTGCGCTACACTGAATTCCAGGCTACCAACAGCGCCGGCGCAAAAGACCTCTTTAGGCGCTAAGTGGGCGCTAACACCACTGAATTTCTAGGCCTAAGTGTTAAAGCAAGTGGTTCTAATAACACCATTGTTTGACCAGCCACATGGCTATTTGAGACTTGTGTCCCAATTGATGTTACTAAGCAAGGGTTCCACCCAACATATATTTACACTACGATTAAGTGTTTAATGAGCTACTTGGTTAATGCTAAAATAAATCTTCTGATTAGAATTTGTTTTCGGAGTTAAATGGCACCTGTATCTGAAACCCCAGCCATAGTATGTTCATTTTGAACTCCTCGCATGTACTTTTTTGCGTGAACTAATGCTGTAAATATGGATTGTTGGTCTAAACGATTTGCCATGCAAAGCATTATCCTGCTTGTTTTGCGGTGCTATAACTTTGGGTTTTTTAAACTGATGAATATTAAAAGTGAAACTGCCTTCTAACACTTTTCTTTGTTTGCATGTTGCATGCTGTTCCATTACAACACAGATGGTGATGAAGGTAAAAAATGTTCATCATTATATATGTTTACGTTCTCTGTTGCAAAGCCATTTTTGTTTGAAATATCATTAATTTTCTACATTACGTAGATCTTCATAGAGCTAGTGATTGGGCTTTTTTTTTTACTCCATTTCCTTTCATTTTGAAATGTCAACAATCATTCATCTAATATATTCTACAAAGCCCTACTAATGCATATAGTCGTTTCATTTAAAAATCTACATCTGCAATAAAAAGAAATGTTTTATGCAAATTGTCAGTTACTGTCAGAATGATGGTCTGAACCCAAGTGATTTATCCAGTATCTCTATTGCAAGAAAGAGGTATATGATGAATAGAGCAGCCCATGTTTTTTTATTCTCCAATTAGCCCCACTGGTTTTCTCCATTTACCTCTCCTGAGGATGATAATTCATGCTGGAGTACATCGGAACTGGAGTAGGCCATGCAGCCCCTCGAGCCTGCTCCGTCATTCCATTAGATCATGACTGATCTATAGCTCAACTCTGTTTATACGCCTTGGCTCCATATCCTTTGATACACTTATCCAACAGTAATTATCGATTTCAGTCTTGAAAGCTCCAATTGTCCTAACATCCACAGTCTTTTGGGGAAAAGTATTCTGGATTTCTACTACCCATTGACTGAAAAAGTGCTTCCTGATTTCCCTCCTAAATGGCCTCGCTCTAATTTTAAGATTATGTCCCCTCATTCTTGATTCTCATTTTAAACATCTGGATCAGATCATGCCTCAGTCTTCTATACTCAAGGCAATGCAAGCCAAGTTTATCCAACATGTCCCTCTAATTTAACCGTCTAAGCCCCAGTATCATTCTGGTGAATCTGTGCTGCATTCCCTCCAAGGCCAGTATATTCTTCCTGAGGTGTGGTACCCAAAACTGAATGTAGTACTTCAGATGGGGTCTAACCAAGGCTATATGCAACTGTAGCATAATTTCCTCCCCTTTGTAACCCAGCCCCCTTGAAATAAAGGCCAACATTCCAGTAGCCTTTTGATTGCTTTTTGTACCTATCTACTAACTTTAAAAGATTTATATACTTGGACTCCCAGATCTCTCTGCTTCTCTACAGTTCCTAGTTTCTCACTATTAAGAAAATACTCCGACTTATCTTTCTTGAGCCTAAGAACCTCACACTTGCCCACATTAAACACCATTTGTCATAGTATTGCCCATTCATTTAATCAGTCTGACCCTTTGCAACTTCCTGCTCCCACTGCATGACTTACTGTCCCTCCTAATTTAATACTTTTTTAGGAACAGGCAGTTTGATTGTTGGTAACACCATCCTTTATTCTCCCAGTGCAGAGAGAGAGAAAAATTGCTCATCCAGAAACCTTTCTGCTGGTTCATCAGATACCTTCATGAAGCAGCAAAGATGTAGGAGCCAAGAGGTTTCCTTAGTAGCTTAGAATTTGGTAGGAGCTAGTCATGTGGCAAACCTACTCCACTAGAGTATGATACTGCGCCGTCAGTGAACCCAATATGTGGTTAACTGCCATGATATTTCAGAAATATAGTTAACCTGAAATTTGGTCAATTCACCACAGTTCTAGATGAGAGCCTCCTAGTCTACGAGCCAAGACCACATAACGTCTTTAATTGCCCTCTACATACCATGCCAGGCAAGCTTTTATATGTTTTTCATCCTTTTCCTCAAATGCTCACAGTTATCATAAAAGGTAAAGCAGAGGAAGGCAGCTTTGGTCTTTTCATAAATTTAGGACATGTTCTTGCAGAAACAGTGCAACATTGTGCTCTAAGCAGGCTTCAACTGTTGGCCTGATGACTTAAAAAGGCATGGGACCCAAGGCCTGCTACTCCAGTTAATTAATAACACGTAACATAACATGTAAACGAAAGAGGTTTGCCATTTGGTGTTAACATGGGAAATATATCATTGAGTGAAATTGTTAAACTATGTCTGAATCAGAATCAGTTGCATGGAGGTTTAAAACCTAATTCCACCATGGGTTTTCCTCCATTGTTGGAGAGGAGGTATTACAAATAGGTCTTGTGAATGAACCAGGCTACAATGGAGGAAAATCCATTAGTGAGTAGCCTAGAAGACTAGACCATTTCTATAAATCTACTTTCAGTGCATCATATGAATCGAGGTTTGCAAAAGTTTCTATAAACCTATGTTTTTGAGCTTGACATTAAGTTTCTGATGTGCAAAACTGGTATTTTTATGATGGCTGTAGTGTCAGTTCAGAGGGTGCTTTATTTGACAAATGCTCAATTCAATTTGCTAAAAGGAAAAAGCAGTGCATTAAACTAATTCAACATTTTTGTAAAAGCAGCGTCTTAGGCTGCAATTATACTACCGCTTTTGTATTGGTATGAATGTTTGTTTGGTTTGTTTGACAGTAAAGTGCAAGTATAAGTTAGGAGTTGGGGCCCCAACAACATGTCCGAGGGCAGTGATACCAAACTATTTAAGATTCGTTTCGGGAGTTTGTACCAGCTGCAGTACAGAACTAATAATGTTAGTTCAGCACCAGGTAAAATGAATTTATTCTCCGGAGTAAACTCGAGGATTACCTCTGCAACAATAACCCATCCAGCAGCCAACAGTAGAGGAAGAGGCAAAATGCTGCGGTTGGTGGAAATCTGAAATATAAACAGGAAATGCTCAGCCGGTCAGGCAGCATCTGTGGAGGGAGAAACCTCCTCTCCACCGATGCTGCCTCATCATCTGAGTATTTCCAGCATTTTCTGTTCATATTTTGGTAGAAGAAGATCCTGCTTGATCAATCTCCTTCACTATTTTGAGGAAGTGAATGGACTCTGGCATTCACTATGATGTGTGCCTAGACTTCCAAAAAAATAATTTGACAAATTTCTGCAGGACAGCTCAAAGCAATAGGATTCCGGGATGGATGAAAAACTGACTGAAGAGTAAATGGCAGCAGTAACTTGTTAGAGGAACTATGTTTGAGGAGGGAGAGGAGGAGTTCTGAAAAGAGTGCCCCATGGCTTCTTGTTGAGACCACCTACTGTTATTGTAGTTGAATTCAGAAACTTGGTGCAAATTGGTTAAATTTGCAGGTGATACCAAACTAGGAAGGCAGGTTGATTCTAAGGAGGCAGCACAGATACTGCAAAATGAGTTGGACAAAATATATAAGTAAAACCATGGCAGATGACATTTAAAATGGGGAAAATGTAAAATACTGTACGTAACATCGGGGTGACCTGCATGAATGGTATTGAAATAGTTGTGGATGAAATTGAGATAAATCTGGGGTCTTAGTAGATCTGATGCTCAACATAGACAACCATTGTAGAGCAGCAATCATCAAATAGGACACAATAGAGCCAAAACAGTAGAATACAAGTCAGATCACATCTTGAGTACTATATCCAGTTTTGGTCATAAGGGAGCAATTTAAAAAAAAAAAAAAGCCACGAGGATTGAAGTATGATGAAAGACTGGAGAAACTTCAGCTATTCAGACTTTACCATATTAGAGTCTGGAAACAAGGGGACACAGATTCCAGCTGATAAAAGGGAAGTTTAGGATTGATGTCAGGAAGTTCTTTACACAATGAGTGATCAACACATGGAATAAAGTCGTGGAAGCAAAAGCATTGAAATTATTTAGGAAACAATTGGCTGTTGTGATGGGGGGTGGGGGAAGTAGGGTTGTTCCGGATGGATGAGCTAAAATGGGCTGACTGGCTTTACCCATGTATATTTATTTTGTGAAAACTGTAGCCTAGTGCAAAGCTGCCTTGAACATCCTGTGAGCTTTAAAAAATTTTAATGGAATTTTTTGAGAAAGTGAACTCCCACCTTCTCTCTCCTAATGTTAAAAAGGTTAGCTGCCCAGGCAGCATGTTTCCAGAGATGCATGTACAGAGCTTCTTTGTCTCTGATCTTACTACAATCTAAAGGGTGGTGTTGGTGGGCAGTATAAGTCCGAGTTTGCTGAAACAATTGCCATGCCACCTTTTGTTCTTGCTCTATTTAAAACTGGAATAGAGTGAACGTATTATTTTGAGAGAAATGCTCTGCTATTATGAAGACACAAAAAATGCTAACAAAACTTTGACTTGTCATGAAACAAGAAGGCTGATCTTTTAGTAGATAGTGCTAAGTGCTGTTAGCTGGGAAGAAAAGATTTACTTGGAGAACATTTAAGGGTTAATTTATAGAAATAAGCTTGTGACTTAGTTTTAATCATATTTATCTGAAGGACATTTTTTTAAGTAGGCCCAAGTAAACAATTTTCACTTCTTCAAGTGTCCTTCCTCTCCCAATAACAAAACATTGCTAATTTTTACCTTTATTGTGTCTTATTCTTTTAAATTTTGAATTTATGCATCTACAATGTTTTCCTTGAATATCTGGATGTGTATTTGTGTTTCGTTCATCTGAAATACATTATCATAAATCTTGCTGTTTAAATCTGTTTCTGTATAGTGCAGTTTTAAATTAAGATGTACAAAATTAGAGTGGAATTCCTCTTTAACCTTACATAGTGTAGCCTTTTCTATGTAATATAACTAAGTACCTATGAGAGAGTACCCAAATCTGAGTTGACCTAAAATTATATAGAAAGGGACCCCAGTTGGTTGTGTTTCCCTCCCACTATATAAATAATATATATGCAACAAATACCCTGATTGGAAGCATGAATGCAGTACCAGTTAGACCTTTGAGTCAAGTGCCTGTTCTCTAGTTAACAGTTCAGTCGCCTGGTACTGTTGGAATGTTATCCATTTGCCATTTTCTTCCGTTCAGTTATTTTTTTCTATATTAAATGTATGTTTTTATTTACATTGTAGTGATCTGAGCATGGCCATTAAACTGATCTTTATTATTGCAAATTCAAGCTGGGAGGAGACAGTTTGCCAGACATGACTGGGGCCAGAAAGCAGCCTATCTGTTGGGCTGCAATTTAGAAGAATTGTCCTCTGCGCTCTTCAAGCATCAGCCAAAGGGTGCACTTCAGAGATCAACTTCCTTCCGGCAAGGGCCAGATGAATGTGGACAGGGCGATGGTTCAGGTAAAATCCTAACAATTTGTTAGATCAAAGCTGCTCGTTTGAAAAATGGTTTATCAGATAGCTTCAGGAAGTGTTCTAATTCTTAAAATGAGGCTTTTTTGCACCTTTATTTAACAAATCAGCAGTGAAATTTGGTTATAGTGATTGATTTGTGTATATTCATGTTTGATCAGTACGGTATTGCCACACTGAAGCATACACTTACTATGTTTTGCTGTGCCTCTTGCACACTTGAATTTAAGCATAATTAAAGGAAAAATAAAGAACATACAATTATATAGTGTCTAAGGACATCCAAAGTGCTTTACAACAGTGGATTATATTTGACGGACAGCACTGTTACGTAGGCACATGTTGCAGCCAATTTGAATAAGCAACGTCCCATAAATAGCAAATAATCTAATTTTGGTGGTATTGGTTAAGGGGAGTAATGTTGGCCAGGATGCCGACAGAATTTCTTGATGCATTTCAATTGGTGTCCTGGGATCTTTTACATCTACTTGGGCATCGCCTTGGTTTAACTACTCCGCTGAAAGATGGCACCTCTAGCTGAAAGACGGCACCTCTGACAATCTAGTACTTTTTTTTAGTACTGCACTGAAACGTTGGCCTAGATTATTTGCTGAAGTCTGGAGTGCGACTTGAAGCCACATCTTTAGACCTGGGTGAAAGTGCTACCAAGTGAACCAAGCTGAAACTACACTCAGCTGAAATTGCCCAAATTCTGTCATTTTTGGAATCTATTCTGCTGACATTTATATTATGTTTAAATTTCTATCAATTTCTGAATGCCTCCAGTGTTCCAGCATGTTAAATTTATCCCTATTGTTCCCAGGGGATCTGCAAGAGGCCAGAATCCTGCCCCCAGATTGTTACTTCTGGAGTTACCCAAGAATCTATCCTTGGCCCCCTCCTATTCCCCAACTATACGATGCCCCTCGGCAACATCATTCAAAGAACTGGCATCAGGTTCCATATGTACGCTGATGACGCCCAGTTCTACCTTTCCACCATCTCTCTCGACCCCTCCACTGCCTCTGTTGTCAGCCTGCTTGCCTGACTCCAGTACTGGATGAGCTGCAATTTCCTTCAGTTAAACATTGGGAATAACGAAGCCCTTGATTACCGCTCCCGCCACAAACTCTGTTCCCTCGCCCCCGATTCAATTCCGCTTCCCAGCCACGCCCTCAGGCTAAACCAGCCTGTTCACAACCTCCATGTTCTATTTAACGCCGGGCTGAGCTTCCAACCCCATAACCTCTCCATTACAAAGACTTCATACTTCCACTTCCGCAACATTGCCCATTTCCACCTCTTAAGCCTATTTTCAATACCTCCAGAGTCAACAATTACAATGCTTTCCTGGCCGGCCTTCTATCCTTCACCCTGCATAAACTTAAGCTCTGCTGCCTGTAACCTAACCCACATCAAGGTGTCAGCCGTGGCTCCATAGTAGCACTCATCTCTGAGTCAGATGGTCATGGGTTCAAGTCCCACTACAGTGTACACAGACTTGAGCACTTAATCCAGACTAACACTCCAGTGTAGTACTGAGGTGAGGGAATGCTGCACTGTCGAAGGTGCCGTCTTTCAGATGAGACATTAAACCAATGTCGGCTCTCTAGGGTGGATGGAAAAGAACCCATGGCATTATTTTGAAGAAGAGCAGGGGAGTTCTCCCCGGTGTCCTGGCCAATATTTATCCCTCAACCAACACCTAAAACAGATTATCTGCTCATTATCACATTGCTGTTTCTGGGTCTTGCTGTGCGCAGATTGGCTGCTGCATTATCTACGTTACAGCAGTGACTACATTTTTAAAAAAGTAATAAATTGGCTGTAAAGCGCTGTGGGACATCCTGAGGTCATGAAAGGCACTGTATAAATGCAAGTCTTTTTTTTAAGTCCTGCTCACCCATCACCCCTGTGCTCGCTGACCTACATGGCTCCCGGTCGACCACGCCTCCATTAAAAATTTTCATCCTCTTGTTCAAACCCACTTATGGGCTTGCCCCTCATTACCTGTAACCTCCGAGAGCTCTTTGTTGCTCCAACTCGGGCCTCTTGCACAGCCCCACTTCCTTTGCTCCACCATTGGTTGCAGTGCTTTCAGCAGTCTAGGCCATAAGCTCTGGTATTCCCTCCCCAAACCCCTCTGCCTCTCCACCTCTCTCTCTTCCTTTAAAAAAAACTCCTTAAAAAAAATCTACTTCTTTGTCTAAGCTTTCAGTCACCCCTCCCTAATACCTGCCTCTGGCTCAGTGTCCATTTTTGTCTGATTACGCTTCTGTGAAGCACCTCGTGGCATTCTCCTTTGTTAACGGCACTATATAAATGCAGCTTGTTGAGGGGTAGTATGAAGTTGTCATCAGCTGGTGTAATGTCTGCTTTCTTGTCATTCTGTACTGTAAAGCCATGCTTGCAGAAGTGGTTAATGATGCATGTCTATAAAATTGTTCCCCAAGCTACCGCAACCATGGATTTCATTCGTTAGATTTACACACCGGGAGTGCTAATCTTCTGAATACAACTGAACCCCACTGATTTATTAATGAATGCAATCACATAGTTGTATGTGGGTTACAAGTTTGGTACGGTGAAATCCATCATCAAAAGGAAATTATCAGTACAAGTAATGATCACTAAAACCAAATTTGTGTGTGTGTATGTGTCAAAATTTACAATTTTTTTGTTATTTCTTTTCCTAATGACTTTCATTATTATTGTGGAAATAAAATCTTTTTTCTTCTTAAACATACAAGGCAATATATAATTTGGGTAATTTACCCAATTTTAACAATCGAGATATATTAGATATGCATTCGACATATTGTAAGTTAGGATATACTTGTATTTTTTTATAACTATTATAATTTCATTATGTGTTTTTAATAGGCCCTAAGATAACAGCAATGGAATGTCTAGAAGGAATGACATCCAGTTTATATGGAGAGCTGTTTATGCTGCTAATCGCACTCATTAATAGGTGAAATTTTCATTATTTTCACTCCTTAGGATTTGCATATATCTTATATATATATAAAAGGATCTGTCTCTGTCTGTCTGTCTGTGTCACGTGTGCGTCTGGGCGGCTATGCGCTCGAAAGTTACAGGGCGTACCTACGCGTGCGTTACGTCGAAAGAAAGCTTACCTTTCTCAAAATGGTCTTAAGCGTATTTACGTTTTGGCCGGGCTAAAATCGCGCCCGCGGTATCCGAAAAACCTTCAAAATTCCGCTCATTACCATCTCATTATCCGCTCATAGCGACAGAGTGACCTCGAGGTCGACCAATCGTACGCCGGCTTGCTGCCGCGTGCGGCCGGGCCCTCCTACGGTCGAGTGACGGGACGATTGACCAATCCTACGCTTTGGTCACCTGACGGTCAACCAATCGGTGCATGTGTGGGCGGGCCTTATCGTTCTGAACCGAGGTGAGTAGCCGCCATCTTGCTTCCGTTCTTTTTCCTGCTTTCTGCGTCTTTCTTTTCAAATATACATTTCCAGCAAAATAAAATTGAATTTATTAAATTGTTTAAAAAAAAAAATCACTCATTTGTAAATATTTTCTCTAACCTGAAGATTCTTTTTCCTACCTTTCCCCGTTTTTTTCTTAGGCCTGAAAGCCTGGGCCTTTCTTGCCTAGCCAGGCCCGAGCTAGGTAATTGGGCTTCTGCTAAGCTCCTCACCCCCCCCCCCCCCCCGTGTCACTTACCCGGGGCAACGGCGTCAGCCACAAGGGTCAGGGTGCGCGCGCAGCAGGAGCAGGTGAGACGCGGCGTCTCTCTCTGTTCCGCCCTCGGCTCGGGCGGGGCTCTCGAGAGTGCGGATCTCGGCCTTGGTGAGCGGGGCTCTCGGGAGTGCGGGGCGGGGCGGCTGGGGCTTTGAGAGCGGGGCTCTCGGGAGTGCGGGGCTCGGAGAGCGGGGCGGCGCGGCAGGGTTACCCTGGCAAGTGGCCGTGGCCGTCTCTCAGCCTCAAGCCCTCCCTTCCTCCCTCCCTCCCCCCCCCCTTCCCCATCCCGCCCTCCCTTCCCCCCCGCCCTCCCTTCCCCCCCGCCCTCTCTTCCCGCCCTCTCTTCCCCCCAGTCTCTCTCTCTCTTCCCCCCAGTCTCTCTCTCTCTTCCCCCCAGTCTCTCTCTCTCTTCCCCCCAGTCTCTCTCTCTCTTCCCCCCCAGTCTCTCTCTCTCTCTTCCCCCCCCAGTCGCGCTCTCTCTCTCTCTCTCTCTCTCTCTTTTTCTTTTCCCCCCCCGCCCCCCAGTCGCTCTCTCTTCCAACAACAACATGCCCTCGAAAAAGCCTCGGCACCGCCGGGCACTTCAGCTAGTAATAGTATAAATGCAAAGAAATGTGTGTTAAATAGTCATCTTCCAAAATTCATAGAATTCGCAGCTGCCTAATCCTTGGAATACTGAATTTCACTTGTGGCTTTAAGAAGCTGCACAATTACTGTATAATATCTACAAACTCTTATAAGAAGTTACAGAAATGTATCTCTGTAACCCCCTCCAGCTTTACAACCTGCCCGTTAAGGACCTCCGATTCTGGCCTCCTGTTCATTCCCCCTCCCTTCACCTCCCTTTTGGCGCTGTGCGTTTAGCCGCCTAGGCCTCATGCTCTGGAATTCCCGGCCGAAGCTCCTCTGCTTCTCCCCCTCCATTTTCTTTAAGACCTTCCTTCTTTGACTAAACCTTCGGTCACCCCTCCAAATATCAACTTCTTTAGCTCAGCACCCATTTATTTTTCTGATTACACCTATGTAAAGCGCCTTAGAACATTTTTCTATGTTAAAGGCTCAATATAATTGCAACTTGCTGTAAATGTAAGATTACAGAGACATAAAGGTTCATAGAGAAATACTTCGTTAGCAATATCGTATGAAGTAAACGCAACATTTTTGGTGCAAAGGCTGTTCCCTACGTGTTCAGTTCTGATGAATACAGATCTGTTTCTGATTTGACTGTTCTGCAAGTCACCATAGATTTTTTTCCATCACCTGTGATTTACAATAATGGAAGCCCATCATGTTTGAGTGCCTGTCATCAAACTGCTGAGAAATCTACACCTGCATAGTTTCTGTTGTCTAATGCTAAAGATATTCAAATATGTGAAACCAAGAAATCTAGACTGTAATTTTAATAAGGTTTGGTGTTTCTAACATTACTCTTCCTTCATATTAGGGCTCTTAAATCCACTCAGCATTCGCTTTGTTCAATAATGATAGTGGACACCCCTGGATTTCAGAATCCAAAGAACACCTCACATGACAGAGCTGCAACTTTTGAGGAACTCTGCCACAATTACGCACAGGAACGTCTACAGATACTCTTCTATGAGCGAACATTTCTGAAAGAACTTGATCGATACAAGGAGGTATCCTGTTTGTCACAGAAGCCCTTAACAAACAAAATTAAACAGTGTACTGTATTATAATGGGCTGTGGTCTATAAATAATAAACTAAATATTTTCACCTAGTAAGATTGATGAATTTGCATCCGAAGTTCTTGAATTGTGTTAAGGCAATCAAGTAGACTCGAGCATTGCGTTGGCTTATTATAATATAATGGTGATCACTGTAATCTCTGAAATTTAGCAGAGTAGAAATTTGAACACAATTATTTTATTGTTCATATCTTGCTATATAATAAATCTATACTAATCAACTGATGGTTGTAACTGTAATCAGTTAGACCTACTAATATGTCCTCTATCCTCTCTAGGAAAACATAGAGCTTGAATTAGATGATGTAGAATCCAGTTCTTCTTTTTCTGTAGCTGCCATAGATCAAACCTCTCATCAGGCACTGGTAAGACACTAAAGCATGATGATTTAAAAAAATATATATATAAATTTGTCATGCTGTTTAATATTAGATGCCCAAAAATATATTACTGTTGAAATGTACTAGTTAACATTTATCATGTTTTCAGGGAGTGCGGAAACTGTATACATGACTGTATGACCAAATATGCCTGTAGAAAAAATGTACAATTCCTCCTGTACTGCTTCCGAGCGGCAGGGGAAGGGAATGCGGTTAGCAAGGGCACAGAGCTTGTGTTAAGGACCAAAGACAGTGGCCGAGAAATTCGGTGGAGCCCCAAACGGGACGCCAAGCTCGCCTGGGTGCTGGAGTTACCGCTGCGATCGGAGCCGTTGCGCCCGCCGGAAATTCAGCTTGAGCGCCCCAAGAGGGACGCGGGGTACTGCTCGAGGCGCCCCGCGTCCCTCTTGGGGCGCTGAAACTGAATATCGCAGTGCAACGTGCCGCAGCGCCACACGCTGCAGCACGGCGCGCTGCGGTACTGCAGGCCTTCCCTTCTTAAGGGGGAGGGGCCTGCACCAGCACGATGACCGATCGCGAGTGCCAGCAAAAGAGCCCGGCACCGAGGAGAAGTGCCGGGCTCTCGGGACACAGCTGGCACTGCCCGGTGGGGGGGGATCAGGAGGCCGGGGACGGAGGTGCTGGCAGGTGGCCACCGAAAAAAATGGCCGCCCCGCACCTCCACCTTAATTTGCGCCACTACCGCCACAGGTAGGCCCCGTGAACCGGGCGCGATTTGCGAACGGCGTTAGAGGCGGGCGCTACCAAATATCACAATCGGGGCGGTAGCGGGGCGCTGCGCACACCGATAACGTCATCGGTGGCGGCGCAGCGCTACAGGCTAACGCCGCCATTAGTGCCCCGCTAAATATCGCGGGAGGCGTGGCCAGTGGCGCTAAAGCCACTGAGTGCCCTCTTTAGGCGCTAACCGGTGGCGCAGCCCACCGAATTTCTAGGCCAATGTCTTTGATCCTCAATATTTTGTTGAGGAAATTGTGGCTCATTCAAGACTGGATGTTCGACAGTCAGTGGAGGGATAGAGTTGGGTGTCATCTGTGTGCATGTGAAAGCTAACCCCATGATAATGTTACCAAGTGGCAGCATGCAGATAGTGTAGAGGAGAGGGGTCAAGTATGGATCCTTAGGGGACTCCTGAGGTGACTCTGTGGGAGTGGGAAGAGAATACATTACTTTCGATGCTCTGGCTACGATCAGCTAGATAAGAGTGGAACCAAGCGGGGCAGTTCCCCAGAGCTGGATAACAGAGGAGAGCTGTTGGAGTAGGATGGTGTGTTTGAGCGTGTCACCCGTGACTTTGATTAGGGCAGTTTCAGTGCTGTGGGAGCTGCGGAAACCTGATTGGAGGGACTCATATAGGGCGTTTCGAGACAGATCGGCAGGAATCTTGAGAGATAACACCGTGTTCAAAGACTTTGGAGATGAAAGGGAGGTGTGTGATTGGTTTGTAGTTTGCAAGGACAGAGGGGTGCCAAGGGTGGGTTTTTTGATTGGGGGTGGGGGGTTGATGTTGGTAGTTTTGAAAGGGAGAGGAACAGTGCCTGAAGATAAGGAACCATTTACAATGGCCCGTATTTTCTGGTGCCTACGGGTGCATACGCGCCCGTAAGGGCCCCGCAGGTTCCGGGTTTTTGCGGCCATCCCCGGGAAATGGACATCGGCAGGCGGCGAGTTGGGCTATCTGCCCAGCGAATGCCCGTGAAATTCTTATGCCTGCTTTTACCAGCATAAGAGTTCAAATGAATATAAAAATGTTTTGTTGAATTATTTAAATATTAAAACACCTGTAAAATAAATTGTTATTTTTAGCCCCTTTAAAACATTTAAATTTATTTTTCAAAAAGTTAAATTTTTGTTTTAAATGTTTAATTAAATTGTATTTTAATTAATTTTTAAATATGTAATTTTTTATTATTTATTTGCTATGTAAATGTATTTTTTATGTGATTTACCCCCCCCCCCCCTTTCATTGGTTGGGCCGACTTGTGATCCCAGGGGCGCTTGCGAACCACCTGCGCCCCTGGCATATGTGGGCCTCTACATATGTCTACGTGTAGAGGCCCGGGAGCGCGAGTCTCCGTGGATCCTGAGGCAGAAGGTAGGTGCGGATTTTATTTGCAGATCGGAGGCATTTCCCCGCGGGAAGCCTCCGACCGCAAATTCAGGCCCAATATTAGTTGGCATGAGAACCAACAGAGGAAGTTGAGTGGGAAATATCAGACAAGGGTGATCTCAGTGTTGGTGACAAAGAAGTTCACGAGCTCCTTGCATTCGTTGCAGGTGAAAGTGGAGGAGGCAGGGGAGAGGGGTTTAAGGAGGCAGTTGGTAATGGATTTCCCTTTTTTCGTAGGCAAACTCACTAGGAAGTTTTCTTTTTGCTTGTAAATGTACAATTGTTTTAAGTTCAAAAAGTAGCTTGCTAACTATATGTTTATAAAAGTGCTGCATTAAAAAAAAAATCATGCCCTTAACTGCTATTGTCCTTCACATTCTACCAATGTACAAACGTGAATCTACTTTTGCCCTGATGAGCACAAAGAGCTTTTACAGAAGCCAGTCTGGTTTTTGTGGTAATGGAAAGTACACTCCGATTCACTTAGTGAAGTGTGTCTTAAATTGTGTGGTTAAATAATTGATCAATAGCTACCATTAAGTCTGATGCTATCAAGATTAAAAAAAAAGAAATTCATGTGCTATTAGTATTACTATTAATATAGTGCTTTTTTGAAATAGTGGTGTCTGTGTATACATGTCTCTGATGCATTAAAATGTACTTTGTACTCATCATGGCTCCTAATGAGTCAGAGATTGTTTTTTCCTCATCTAGAATTGAGTTTCTCTGCTGCAACATTATTAAATGAATGAAAACCTTGTAAGCTAAGCAGAATTGTTGCTAGGAGAACACATTTCAGAAGTAATGCATTACTTTACATTTCTCCTGGTAGGTTCGAACTTTGGCTAGAACGGATGAAGCAAGAGGGCTACTTTGGCTGCTGGATGAAGAAGCGCTGCAACCTGATGGAAATGAAGACACGCTTTTAGAACGACTGTTTACATACTATGGCCGACAAGATGGAGATAAGAACGGTGAAGTACCATAAATAAAATAATTAAAATCTTAGCAGTGCAGCAGAACAAATAATAATTTAGAATGTGTGCTAGTAAATGTCTGACCAGTATACACTGCAGTGTAATTTTTTTTCTTCTAGTACAAGGCCATCAAAATATATGTACATCACTTAACTTTTACATATCTGAAGAAGAATGATTTGACCTAGATACAGGAAACTTTCTGATATCCGGCACTGACGGGACCGAGCTGGTGCCGTACCATCAAAAGTGCCGGACATACCAGCGTTAATGTTGAAAGATACGGAACTGAAAAGCTCCGTGTGAATCAACAAACCCTGGGCTTCAAAACAGTCGGCTGCAGCTGCAAGCGTCTCTAGCTGAAGCTGTTGCTATAGCTACAGACCTTGCAGTGCCTGACTGGGGGGGAAAAAAAAGCAACAAGAACTAAAAAAACTTATAGAAAACAGCTCCTGATTTTTGCCGTTAGATCGAGTATTCCGGACATATAACCTCCGGATAAACCAAAGTTTCCTGTAACTACTTTACATTGTGTGCTGGGTGGGAGCGGAGCAACTGCTAAAACCTTTGTTTCCTCGTTTTACAGGCCAGAGCCCATTGCTGAAAAGCAACAAGCCTCATCACTTCATCCTAGGACATTGTTACAATACCAACTGGGTAGAGTATGACACAACTGGCTGGTTGAACCATGCGAAACAGAACCCTGCTTCCCAAAATGCTGCGGTCCTTCTGCAGGATTCACAGAAGTAAGGAGTAGCCATTTTTACAAAGTGTTTGGTACAATATTTGTAAGATACAAGTAATATTGATCGAGTATGTAGTTTTAATTCTTTTTCTGAAGATGGTGGTGGCTCAGGATTTGAATTGTAATGTATTTTTCTGCCTTCTTTATTGTGTTATGTAATTACAGTACAATTGCAATTTGTTTTTCTTCAGGAAAATCATTAGCAATCTGTTTATGGGCAGAGCTGGAACAGGCACTGTATTGTCTGGTTCAATTGCTGGCCTGGAGGGAGGATCCCAGCTTACCTTGAGAAGAGCCACGAGCATGAGAAAGACTTTCACCACTGGTGTAGCTGCTGTGAAGAAGAAATCGTCTTGCATTCAGATTAAACTCCAAGTGGTTAGTAAATCAATAAACCAGTTTCAACATTTAGGTATCATTGTGTTTTAGATTAGGGTGGGTGCATGTTTGCCAGGAAGAAAATTGTATTATAGTGATCGGATTGAATAAAGAATGGTTTAATGATATTCAGTTACTGCTTATTCACTGCAATAGTAATTTGAATTATTTCATACAACATCTCTAGGAGTCTAACAAATCTGAAGTGTTACCAAGTTTAATTTTCTTTGAATTTTAAAAGCTTTAGAGGTTGTTTAAAAATAAAAATTAAAGATCAGTAAATTATAACTCTGTCACTGGATTAGAGTCCATATATTAATATCCATCTATAATAAACAAAACCCTTTTAATTGCAGGGAAATATAATTATTTGTTCATTTAAAGCTGGTAACAATAATGACCCCTTTACCTGTTTTGCTGTTATTGCTTTCACAAATCCTACTTCATTTTCACTAATAGATGAATTTCAATTTTTTTGACTTATCATTTTTAATTTGACTGATGATCAATATTTAAGATAAGGTCTGCTGTTATGTTGAAGTTGTAGTAATAACATCAATATTTTAATGTCATTGAACCTTCAAGAGCCTCAAAACTGTTTGTACAATATATTAAAGGCTGAGCTTACATATTTCCATTTTTCGCCAGACTGCTTTAAGGAATGCACGATCTATATGTTCCAAGTTACAGTACCATTATATTCACTAAAACTCTGAATTTTTGAGAAACTTTTTGTTTTCTGTTCATAGAAAAATGTGCTTTTCATATGCAGGAAGGTCTTTAATGGAAGTATGAGATGATCAAGTCGGTTATTGCACTCCGCTTTCTCCCTTAGGATCTTGATTCAGTTACTTCTTGGAGGGAAGGACAGATTATTTCATCTTACGGCTGTTATGGGTTCTGACTGGTGAATTTGGTCACCTTATCGAAAGCCTTCTGTAAAACCATATACACTACATTTACTTCATATGCTTTTTTTATCCAATTGGCAGTTCTTCAAAAACTCTTAAATTTGTCAAATCCATGCTGGCTGCACAAATTAACCTGTGCATTTCTAAATACTCACTAATTGTATCTCTAATTATGGATTCTAAATTTCTATTCTAGATAAAATGTCTAAATAACAAACACAAAATAAGTGTATAAAATATCCTTGTCTTTAAGTTAATAGAAAAAAATATGTAAGCTATTTTGATACCTGGATAATTCAGTTCTTCTTTCACAGGATGCTCTTATTGACATAGTCAAGAAGTCTAAGATTCATTTTATCCACTGTTTGCTGCCAAAAACTGATGCCGTTACTGAAACAAAAGTGTCTCCAACTCCTTCTCTCAAGTCTGGAATCACAGAACCTGATGCCCAGGCAGAAAACTTTGAAGCAGGTCTGATGCAGCTGGATGTGCCACTGCTTCGAGCCCAGATTAGGGGCTGCAAACTTCTTGATGCCCTTAGAATATATAGACAGGGTAGGTTCTGTTCCACTAAATTTCATGTTTATGCATCAGTTTTCAAGGTCTGTGTAGGAAAAGAGTCTGTTGATTGTAGTTTCCTAATCATAGAAGTAAGCCTTTAAAGGCATTGGCCTGGATATTAAATGAGATAGGTTACGTAGGTGGGGGTTGGAGTTTTGGATGGGAAATCCAGAAGTCTGGGTTTCCCTGCATGCTGTGGAGTGGTTAGCACTGTTGCCTCACAGCGCCAGGGACCCGGGTTCGAATCCGGCCTCGGGTGACTGTGTGGAGTTTGCACATTCTCCCCGTGTTTGCGTGGGTTTCCTCCAGGTGCTCCGGTTTCCTCCCACAGTCCAAAGATGTGCGGGTTAGGTTGATTGGCTATGATAAATTGACCCTTAGTGTTAGGGGGATTAAATACGTGGGGTTACGGGGATCGGGTGGGATATGTGTCGGTGCAGGCTCGATGGGCCGAAATGGCCTCTATCTGCATTGTGGGGTTTCTGTGATTTCTGTGATGTGTCTTTTGTCATTGACTGGTTCCCCTCCGGAAGTCAGCCTGATAGACAGGCTTAGCTACTAGTCAGGCAGGGAGAACTCCGGAGCAGACTGCAGGAGCAGGTAGGTCCAATCCCTGACCCTGGGGGGGTGGTCCCAATCCCTGACCTTGAGGGTCTTTGTGTCTTTGTATGGTTTGGGGGGGGGGGTGGTAATGAGTGATTGGGGTGCTGCGGGGGAAGCATTTCTGCTTGTCCTGGCTCACAAGCTGTGCTGTAAAAGCACCTCATTTCTCCCCGAAGCTGTCCTCTCCTCCCTTCGGCTGCCAGGTTTCCTGAGGACTGTTAAGACCTGCAAAGCAGGTTAAATCAGAGGCTGCCAGCCTCATTAAAATATTTAAGTTACCAACCCTGCTCCTGGGAGTGGGTTGCTTGCCCTCTCCTTGTCCCGCCTTTGTTAAACCCGGAAGTGGGCGGTTTGGAGACGGGATGGGTTTCGGATTTTAATAATTTTAACATCTGAACCGACCCCAACTCGCTCATTTTCACAGTTAAAATTCAGCCCATTGTCTTTGTACCCATGTAAATAATATAGTGCCAAAAAACTGCTCACAGTTGATAAGGTCTTGTATGCTTATTTTAGTTTTGAGAGCTCCTTTTTTTTTTTGATTCGTTACCGGGATGTGGGTGTCGCTGGCAAGGCCAGCATTTAATGTCCATCCCTAATGTCCCTTGAGAAGGTAGTGGTGAACCACCGCCTTGAACCGCTGCAGTCAATGAGGTGAAGGGACTCCCAGGATTTTAACCCAGTGACAATGAAGGAACTGCGATTTATTTTCAAGTCCGGATAGTGTGTGACTTGGAGGTGGTGGTGTTCCCATGTGCCTGCTGCCCTTGTCCTTCTAGGTGGTAGAGGTTGCTGGTTTAGAAGGTGCTGTCGAAGAAGCCTTGGCGAGTTGCTGCAGTGCATCTTGCAGCCACAGTGCGCCGGTGGTGGAGGGAGTGAATGTTTAAGGTGGTGGATGGGGTGCCAGTCAAGTGGGCTGCTGGATCCTGGATGGTGCCAAACTTCTTGAGTGTTGTTGGCGCTGTACTCATCCAGACAAGTGGCGATTATTCCATCACACTCCTGACTTGTGCCCTATAGATGGTGGAAAGGCTTTGGGGAGTCAGGAGGTGAGACACTCGCCACAGAATACCCAGCCTCTAACCTGCTCTTGTAGCCACAGCATTTATGTGGCTGGTCCAGTTAAGTTTCTGGTCAGTGGTGATCCCCAGGATGTTGATGGTGGGGGATTCGGCGATGGTAATGCCGTTGAATGTCAAGGGGTGGTGGTTAGACTCTCATATATATTTATACTTGTATAATTATAATAAGATTCTGATTCCTAATTGTTCTTAAAGCTTTTTTAAATTTGAGGGCTTCACATGTTGGAAAACATTTGATTACTGTTGACTAGGAAGGTTTTCTTTTGTCCTTATCTCAACATTAAATATTTATTTATATTGAAAATAAAAGATAAGTGTATTGACCATTTTAAGTCTAGAATCCTGATGATGAATAGAGAAATAGAATTAACTTTCTGTTTTATCAGAGGAGAATAACATTTGTGCAGTAAAATAGAGGATACAGTTCCTCAGTGTTTGAGGACCTATAATGGGTGCTGGATGCACATTGTATGGCATTTCTACAACTGTACATTAAAACCGGGAAGTGAAATAGTGCGAACTTCCTCAAGAAGCTAATCTGGCACTACTTTGGTCCCAAAGTTGCTAAGTACAGCAATTATATTCTCAGTGGTTTGAGAGAAGTGCTGCGGGCTGAAACTACTGCTTCCCTCCTTTCCATTTTAAACCATATTAGTTGGCATCAAAACAAAAGTTTTCATGACCTTTTGATAAAGTGGAGTGAGTAATTTAAAAGAAAATGTAAGCAGTACTTTTCCTTCATTGCAATCTGTAGGTTACCCAGATCATATGGTGTTTTCTGAGTTCAGACGACGTTTTGATGTCCTTGCACCACATTTAACAAAAAAACATGGACGTAACTACATCGTTACAGATGAAAAACGGGTGAGTTAACTGTGACAATGCATTTTAATCAGCTGACCTGCTATTTACTGAACTTGAGCTTTGGCCTTTTGATTAGGAAAGCAGAGGTCATATTTTATTAATTTTAATCTTTTTACAGTTTTTATCGAAGGATTATATATTGTTGAGTGATACAAAACTTCATGACGTTACAGGACAACTAAATTTAGCAAAATTATAAAGTTCATACCTATAATAGAGAAAAGGTAATCTACAAATGTCCATCATGCTTAGAAATGCATTTGGTCTGTTTGGACCTGCCACTTATCTCCGTTTCCATTGCCAAAGAGCCAGAATATCCAAAGACAGTAACAGTGATCATGGAGAAACAATGTGTATCCTGCTTTCTCCTCGCACCTTAGGAAATTATACTCATTTGATCAATCTTGGAAGAATGAAAGGTTGCGGATACCTGCTGAGTTTCAAACCTGAGTCTAACCCTCAACATACTGTGCTATACAAGATTCTATATTCACAATACCACCTAGCCAAATCGGTTCACTGGTGTAGTCAGTCCAAGAGGAAGTGTCATATGGACAAAGGAGCTGAATTCCAGAGGTGAGGTGAGAGTGACTGCCCTTGACATCAAGGCAGCATTTGACCGAGTGTGGCATCAAGGAGCCCTAGTAAAACTGAAGTCAATGGGAATTGGGGGGAAAACGCTCCACTGGCTGGAGTCATACCTAGCACAAAAGGAAGTTGGTTGTGGTGGTTGAAGGTCAATCATCACAGCCCCAGGACATCACTGCAGGAGTTCCTCAGGGCAGTGTCCTAGGCCCAAACATCTTCAGCTGCTTCATCAATGACCTTCCCTCCAACATAAGGTCAGAAATGGGGATGTTCGCTCATGACTACACAGTGTTCCGTGCCATTCACAACTCCTCAGATAATGAAGCAGTCCATGCCCACATGCAACAAGACCTGGACGACGTTCAGGCTTGGGCTGATACGTGGCAGGTAACATTCGCGCCACAGAAGTGCCAGGCAATGACTACCTCCGACAAGCCGAATCTAACCACCTCCCCTTGACATTCAACGGCATTACCATCGCTGAATCCCCCACCACCAGCATCCTGGGGGTCACCATTGACCAGAAACTTAACTGGACCAGCCACATAAATACTGTGGCAACAAGAGCAGGTCAGAGGCAGGTATTCTGCGGCGATTGTCTCACCTCCTGATTCCCCAAACCCTTTCCACCATCTACAAGGCACAAGTGAGGAGTGTGATGGAATACACTCCACTTGCTTGGAAGAGTGCAGCTCCAACAACACTCAAGAAGCTCGACACCATCCAGGACAAAGCAGCCCGCTTGATTGGCACCCCATCCACCACCTTAAACATTCACTCCCTCCACCACCGGTGTACCGTGGC
Source organism: Somniosus microcephalus (assembly GCF_052327205.1). Classification (NCBI taxonomy): domain Eukaryota; kingdom Metazoa; phylum Chordata; class Chondrichthyes; order Squaliformes; family Somniosidae; genus Somniosus; species Somniosus microcephalus. The sequence continues at coordinate 66,885,109 of NC_141008.1, forward strand.
TGCTGTGTGTACCATTTACAAGATGCAGCAACTCGCCAAGGCTTCTTCGGCAGCACCTCCCAAACCCGCGACCTCTTCCACCTAGAAGGACAAAGGCAGCAGGCGCATGGGAACACCACCACCTCCAAGTTCCTGTCCAAGTCACACACCATCTTAACTTAGAAATATATCGTTGATCCTTCATCGTCGCTGGGTCAAAATCCTGGAACTCCCTACCTAACAGCACTGTGGGAGTACCTTCACCACACGGACTGCAGCGGTTCAAGAAGGCGGCTCACATCCACCTTCTCCAGGGCAATTAGGGATGGGCAATAAATGCTGGCCTTCCCAGCGACGCCCACATCCCATAAACGAATAAATAAAAAAATAACTCACATTTTCTGTTGACCTGTTCTGGCCTGTAGTTTATTTTCTAAAGGCCTATCTGTGAACATGAAATTATAAATCCGGGATCCCTATAGTTAGCTAGAATTGGTGCATTTCAGAAGAAATTAAATAAACTAAATACTATCCGAGGAGACTCACTGGTTTATACAAGGAGTGGTAACATTCTACTCCTCCGCCTGATTCCCCACCTGGTAATTTCCTCAACTTGGCTATGGTTCTCTGAAGGTAGGGAAATTCAGCGAGTTATTTCAGACTGTTTATTATGGATGGAGATGTGTTCGAGCGGAGGGACTGATAAGACTGTCTTAAAAGATCGAGGAGATTTGGGTGTATTATACTGGCAAGAGTAACTCGTGCCCAAAATTCTCCCATCTATTAGGCCGCACATTTGATTTGCACCCAGATTGTGCGTGTCTCCCAGCAGCTGGCTTCAAAAACTTGGTCAAGGCCTAGGACAACATTACTTGTCAGTAATCTTGATCAGGGAACAAGGAGACCAAGGTTGGGGAAATAACTAACAATTATTTTTATTGCCGAACTGAAAATGTGATAGGAAAAATTAAGAGATGAGAAAATATGGAAGAATTTAAAAAGTCAACATTAAGATTGTTCAAAATAAACTGAAAAATGTAATTTATGTCAGTCATTAGAAGCATAGAGAACATTGAACAAATTTACAAAGTTACTCAAGTTGCTAAATTAGCTCAAGAGAATTTGAAATTTGCTGCAACTGATCTTATTACTTGATGGCCAAATGAAAATATTAGTTGAAAATTTGTAAAAAGGGCTGCAATCACTTATCTCAAAGCACTGTTTTTGAGGTTTACGACCAAAGTCTCAGTAATTAGAAAATAAATGTTGAAGCAAAATGTTGGTTAGCAGAGGTCTCAAAATTGTTTACAGATTTCTCTGATTTTGATATGCAGAAATAGTTGTAGCACTCTATGGGTTAACCCAAACTAGTAACTTCTACTCCATTTACATGATAGCATAATTGCACAAAAATAAATTTTGCAGTGGCGATGTAAAGACTTCTAAGAAAACAAATGGATTAATGGCCTAGAGCAAAATCGCTCATCCTGCTTGGAATGTTGTGAATCCCGAGCTACTCGGACATCAGGCTAGTACAAGCAGCTGACCCAAGTCTCCTTTGTATTTCACCTGTAAATCAAAAGTCGAGCCATGCGTAGGCAGTTAATTTAATGCCTTCAGTTGCATGAATTTTCTTGGAGCATCACATTTGCCTCATCCTGACCCAAAGTGTACAGGATTGCTACGGGGCTGAAACTGTACATGTTCATTTTTTGTTGTCACAGGAGCGCATGTATTTGTGTTACATGACCCAGGGAGGAAAAAAACAAGTGTAATGCTATAACAACAACTGTGTGCATTTAGTAAATGTAATTGTTTTCTATAAGTTAGGTAAACAATTGAAAATTGATTGCAGTTGAACTCTGTTGCTTCTGTTCTGGATAAAAACTGAGGAATTCAATTAACAGTAGTTACTGGCTGACTTTTAATTTACTATATTCCGTTGCATAAGGCGATTAAATCACAGCATCTCACCACTTAGTTAAAACAAAATATTTTAATCAAAATTGTTAGAACAGCTGAGGGTGGGGGTGGGAGGGGTCACCAACAATGCTCCATGTGGTGCAGTATTTATTGGCATGTTAACTATCTGTGGAAGATTGTTTTTGAAACTGCAAGCAAACCATGCCAGTGAAAAATGATACACAAAAGGTATCCTCCATATAAGGCAGTACTCGCTGTGTAGTGAACTGATCACTGTGGCAACTAATGAACACAGAAGCCTCTTTAGTGTGCAGCGTTTGGATTCTCTGTTTAAAGTATAACATTGGAAAACTATCACAAACAACTTCTGAGAGGCAAACTAAGTGTGGCATACAGGAGCTTCAGGCATTCCCACTGTTTGATCCAAGCCACTGCAATTGTCTTTTTCACATGGAGGCATTAGAGTTGAAATGTTTCAACTGTAAGCACACGTTTAACTGTTTGTTTACTAGTAATGGAAAATTATGTATTAGCTTAGTTTGAAATATGTGTTTGTGCATGGACTATTTAAAGTGATTATTTAGCAGTACTGTCATCTTTCTTACTGAAACCAGTTCTGATGTATTGGTTCTTGCTGTTGTGCATTTTGAGTGTGTTGTGCAGAGATATAGGCAACAAAATTAAGTGAAACCTCAAAAATGTAAATATATAATGTGAATATTACTATGTACTCTATCCAAAGCATCAATGAGAATTATAAACTTGCTAAATTTATAATTAATGGCTAGGTTTTTAAATAATTTTTTAAAGTAGGAATCAAATGATATAATTTGCTGTTGATACATTGTTGCTCTGTCAAAACTCGTTTAGTTCACTTCTATTATCCAATTAAATATGTTTTTGAAACTAAATGCGGTCAACATAGATTAGTAGTCATATTATAGCTGGTGCTGATGAAAAGATGGGGGTGTAGATAGTGGAACCCCCATGAGAATTGGAGGCAGAATAATCTGTTTTTCATGCATCTCCAAAGTCAAGCTGTTTGAGGGCTCCGCAGCCACACTTTTGGTCATAGTTGGTGCATGACTTGAGCAAAAAAAGGCAAAAATGTTCAAATAGCCAATTTTTTTTCCTGAAACCATATTGTTTATTCACTGTGTCCTTACAGTAAAATTCTGACCGGGAAATGACTTGTTTTAGAGAATATATACAACATAAAAAGGGTAAATTTGGAAAAATAAAATTTAAATGTCATCTAATTTACCCTTGATATTTACAATAAATGTTTCTTTTTCACTTTTAGGCAGTAGAAGAGCTTCTGGAGTCGCTGGATTTGGAGAAGAGCAGTTACCACATGGGCATTAGTCGGGTAAATAATATGATTTCTAAAATATGTAGTCTGAGCAGATAAGCTAGATAAGTAGCCTGCAAGTGTGCCTATTATCTGTTTGTCTCTCAGGAGCAAAAAACCAACGTCATTTCTTAACCCCTGTCTTGCTAAATAAACATGGTCAACACTTTATGGTTAGCAAAACAAGTGGTATAATTGGGTACTTTTAAGAGTTGAAATAAAAATAGAAAATACTGTAAATACACAGCAGGTCTGTCGGTGTATAGAGAGAAATTAACATAGGCCCAAAATTTGCGATTGGAGGCTTCCCGGATGCCTCCGACCTGTCAAAGAAAATCTACGCATTTACCTGGTGGCCCGGGAGGTATGGAAACTTGCGATCCTGGGCCCCTCCGGGTACGCATGGGCAGAGGCCCACGTATCCCAGGGGCGCATGCAGTTCCCAAGCGCCCCTGGGATCACGTGGATCGGCCCAACCAATAAAAGAAGGGAATCCCCATTCATACTTTTGGGAACTCCTATAAGTATGAATGGGAATCACTTAAAAAATACACGAACACATGAAATAAATAAATAAATTACGTATTTAAAATTAATTAAAATACCATTAATTAAATATTTTAAACAAAAATGTAATATTTTGGAGAAAAAATTATGGGCTAAAAATTCGGTGGCGCCGCGTTTGGGGTGCCAAGCTCGCCTGGGCGCCGGAAGTCCCGCCCTGGAAGGAGCCGGGAGCGCCAGCCCGATATTCAGTTTCAGCGCCCCAAGAGGGACGCGCGGCGCTGCTCGAGGCACCCCGCGTCCCGCTTGGGGCGCTCAAACTGAATATCGCAGCGCAACGTGCCGCAGCACCACACGCTGTGGCACGGCACGCTGTGGTACTGCAGGCCTTCCTCCCCTTCTTAAAGGGGAGGGGCCTGCACCAGCGCGATCGGAGATCGCGAGTTCTGGCGAAAGAGCCCGGCACCGAGGAGAAGTGCCGGGCTCTCGGGACACAGCCGGCACTGCCTGGGGGGGGGGGGGGGGATCAGGAGGGCGGCGCGAGGAGGTGCTGGCAGGCGGCCACCGAAAAAATGGCTGCCCCGCACCTCCCCTTTAATTTGCGCCACTACCGCCACAGGTAGGCCCCCCTGAACCGGTCGCGATTTACGACCGGCGCTACGGGGGGGTGGGGCGCAACCCAATATCGCAATCGGGGCGGTAGCAGGGCACTGCACACACCGATGACGTCATCGGTGGCGGCGCAGCGCTACAGGCTAACGCCGCCATTATCGCCCCGCTAAATTCCGCAGGAGGCGTGGCCAGTGGCGCTAAAGCCACTGAGTGCCCTCTTTAGGTGCTAACTGGTGGCACAGCCCACCGAATTTCTAGGCCTATATGTTTTAACGGGGCTAAAAATAAACTTAACTTATTGGACAGGGTTTTTACTGTATAAATGAGTGAAAAATTTAATTTTTCTATTTAAAAAAAAAAAAAAACTCTTATGCTGGTAAAAGCAGGGCTTACCAGGCATAAGAATTTCATGGGCATTCAGCGGGTGGAAGTTGGGCAAATAGCGCAACTCTCCACCCGCAGAGGCCCATCTCCCAGGGATGTGGAGGATTGCCTGCCTAAACCCAGAACTTGCACAGCCCCTCTTACACACCCGTAAGGATCGCAAAATATGGCCCATAGTCTGAGAGATCCCACCTGAAATCTTAACATCCTTTTTTCTGTCTCTTAAGATGCTGACTGACTTGCTTGCTGTTTTTTTTTAAAAAAAGATTTCCAGCATTTGGAATTTTTCTTTTCACCGTTTTATGAGTTGATATATACTAAAGTATCTCTTAATCAAACATTATAAGTTTGCAACTCTGTACTGCATTGACTCTGATTATAGTTAAGACTGAATTTAGTTTTATTTTGTATCTAGCAGGTAGTATTGAATTGCTTCATCATATAAATATTTGAAGTCAATTGGTCAGGTTAGGTTTTAGTACAGTTCTAAATTGCTGGATTATTCTAGTGCTGAGTAGAATTGCATAAAAGTGAAATGGTTTTTACTCTGGCTCAGTCGAGCTTTAATTGAGTACTTTTGCTAGTCTCAAAAATCTAGCTCTATTTTTAAAAGGTCAGTACAGATTAAATGATTTTGAAGTTGGCATAATGAACAGTATTGGCTAATACTGAATGATTTATCACCTGAATTAGAAGAATTAGGCATGTAGTAGCAGTAGATATTAGTGAAACCTTTAGAATGTTTAGTTGGTAACTGTTCTTTGAAACAAGGGATTAATACAGCCAAAGACAGAGATAATTAGCCATTGAAAGAGAAAGAGAGAACGTGAACTTGCATTTATGCAGCACCTTCTCTCGCATCCTGAGGATGTACCAAAGTGCTTCACGTCCAACGAATTAGCTTCTAGGCCTACAGCTCTTTGCCACATAACCATTTGGAACCAAAGGTTAAAAGTATAATTTAGTATATTCCTATAATATTTCCTTTAGAATCATTTTGCCTATCTGATTGTAGCCAGAGCATGCCACTTCCCATGTCACGCTAAATAGGAAAACATTAATTTACCCCTACTTTGCTTTCTGTCCCCTAGACATCTGTCTATCCATGTGGTCAGATTCCCTTTAGTTCCAGGTAGCTTTATTTTTGCAACAAATCTACTGTGTGGTACTTTATCAGATACCTTCTGAAAATGTATGTACAACATCCACTGCATTCCCTTTATCTATACACTCTGATTTTTGTCAAAAAATTCAGTTGAATTAAATAAGCATGACCTGTCCTTATAAATTCATATTGACTGCCCCTGATTTACCCATGTCTTTCCAGATGTTCGCCAATGTTATCCCATATTATGAATGTAGCATTACCTTCTAGTCCTTTACCACAATTCCCATTTCAAGAATATTTTTGGAAAATATATGGTCAATGCCTCTGCTATCTCCTCTCAAACATGCCTCAATATTCTGGATGCATACCTTGTGGGCCTGGTGACTTCCACTTAGTCACATTAACTTTTTCATTACAATTTCCTTTTGATTATTTATCTCCAGTAGTGATTCTTCCACATCTTCCTCAGGTACAGCGATAATCCTATTATCATCTTACTCTGTAAAAACTGAGGCAAATTTCTTGAGTAACAATACCATTCCTGCTTCGTCCTAAGTGGTTTCATCCATTATTTTGACGATCCTATAGCTTCCTTTGTGCTTGTTGCTATTTCCTATGTCATGAATTCCCATGTGGACTACAACACCAGCACTTTTCCCACTCTCTGCACAAGCCCATCCACTTTATCCTCCGTTTCCACCAGTAGACAATATTTTTTGGGGGGAAAATTGGGTTGCACCCCCTTTGGGGCGCTAACTTTGCCGGGGCGCTACTTTTAGAAAAAGTTAGTGCCCTCTCGCCTGTAATTCACCGGTAGTGGCCCAAGAGGGAGGCAGGATGCTACTGGAAGCGCCCTGCCTCCCTCTTGGGGCGCTACGAGTGAATATCGCGGCGCTACATGTCGCAGTACTGCAGGCCTTCCTTACCTTATTAAAGGGAAGGGGCCTAGCGCAGCATGACCCGGGGCCCAGCTGGGCCACCAGGGATCAGCGTGCCGGCAAAAGAACCCGGCACTCAAGAGAAGTGCCGGGCTCACGGAGTGCAGCCAGCACGCCGTGGCGGGGGGGGGTGCTGCTCAGAAAGCCGGGGATGGCAAAGCGGGCAGGTACTGGCAGGCAGCCAGCAACAAAAATGGCCGCCCGGCGCCTTCCCTTTAATTAGCACCGCCCCGGCCGCAGGTAGGCCCCCCCTGACCCCGTCTGACATAGCGTTACCTCTGGACTTGACTATTCCAATGCATTCCTGGCTGGCTTCCCACATTCTAGCCTACGTAAACTTGAGGTGATCCAAAACTCTGCTGCCCGTGTCCTAACTCGCACCAAGTCCCATTCACCCATCACCCCTGTGCCCGCTGACCTACATTGGCTCCCGGTTAAGCAGCACCTCGATTTCAAAATTTGCATCCCTGTTTTCAAATCCCTCCGTGGTCTTGCCCCTCCCTAACTCTGTAATCCCTTTCAACCCCACAACGCCCCCCACCCCCCCCCCCCCCGCCGTGATATCTGCGCTCCTCTAATTCTGCCTTCTTGAGGATCCCTAATTATAATCGCTCAACCATTGGTGGCCGTGCCTTCTGTTGCCTAGGCCCCAAGCTCTGGAATTCCCTGCCTAAACCTCTTCGCCTCTCTACCTCTCTTTCCTCCTTTAAGACGCTCCTTAAAACCTACCTCTTTGACCAAGCTTTTGGTCACCTGTCCTAATTTATCCTTATGTGGCTCGGTGTCAAATTTTTTGTCTTAAAATACTCCTGTGCAGCGTCTTGGGACGTTTTACTACGTTAAAGGTGCTATATAAATACAAGTTGTTGTTTCAAAGTGCTATTGTATTTACTGTTGACTTTGTGACATTCTGTATATGCAGTTATGCTTGTGTTTTTTTTTTCGGGGGTTGTGGGGTTGGGGAAAATTAATAGTGAACTAGCCAAACCCTGAATTTGCTTAGTGGTCATAGACTCTTCCTCCATGCAGCAAAGGAGGACAAAGGGATTAATTAAGAAAGGGAAAATAGAATATGAGAGTAAGCTTGCAGGGAACATAAAAACTGACTGTAAAAGCTTTTATAGATATGTGAAGAGAAAAAGATTGGTGAAGTCAAGCGTAGGTCCCTTACAGTCAGAATCAGGGGAATTTATAATGGGGAACAAAGAAATGGCAGACCAACTAAATTCATACTTTGGTTCTGTCTTCACAAAGGAGGACACAAATAACCTCCCAGAGATGCCGGGGAACATAGGGCCTGATGAAAGGGTGGAACTGAAAGAAATCAGTATTTGTAGGGAAATGGTGTTAGGAAAATTGATGGGACTAAAGGCCGATAAATCCCCAGGGCCTGATAATCTACATCCCAGGGTACTTAAGGAAGTGGCCCTAGAAATAGTAGATGCATTGCTGGTCATCTTCCAGAACTCGATAGACTCTGGAACAGTACCCATGAATTGGAGGGTAGCTAATGTTACCCCACTATTCAAAAAAGGTGGTCGAGAAAAAGCGGGGAATTATAGACCGGTAAGCCTGACATCGGTAGTGGGGAAAATGCTAGAATCTATTATAAAAGATGTAATAGCAGAGCACTTGGTAAGCAGTGACAGGATCGGACAAAGTCAACATGGATTTACAAAAGGTAAATCATGCTTGACTAATCTACTGGAATTTTTTGAGGATGTAACTGGTAAAATAGATAAGGGAGAACCAGTGGATGTGGTGTATTTGGACTTTCAGAAGGCTTTCGATAAGGTCCCGCATAAGAGATTAGCGTGCAAAATTAAGGCACATGGGATTGGGGGCAAGGTATTGACTTGGATAGAGAACTGGTTGGCGGGCAGAAAGCAAAGAGTTGGAATAAACGGGTTGTTTTCCGAGTGGCAGGCAGTGACTAGTGGGGTACCGCAAGGATCGGTCCCAGGACCCCAGCTGTTCACAATATATATTAATGATCTGGACGAGGGAATTGGATGTAATATCTCCAAATTTGCAGACGACACAAAGCTGGGCGGGAGGGTATGCTGTGAGGAGGATGTCGTGAAACTCCAGTATGATTTGGACAGGTTGGGTGATTGGGCAGAAACATGGCAAATGCACTATAATGTGGATAAATGTGAGGTTATCCACTTTGCTGGCAAAAACAGGAAGGCAGATTATTATTTGAATGGCAATAGATTGGGAGAAGGGGAAGTGCAAAGAGACCTGGGTGTTCTTGTGCACCAGTCGCTGAAGGTAAGCATGCAGGTGCAGCAGGCGGTTAAGAAGGCAAATGGTATGTTGGCCTTCGTAGCAAGAGGGTTCGAGTACAGGAACAAGGATGTCTTGCTACAGTTGTACAGGGCCTTGGTGAGACCGCACCTTGAGTATTGTGTGCAGTTTTGGTCGCCTTACCTGAGGAAGGACGTGCTTGCCATGGAAGGAGTGCAGCGAAGATTCACCAGGCTGATACCTGGGATGGCAGGAATGACGTATGAGGAGAGATTGTGTCGATTGGGATTATACTCACTGGAGTTTAGAAGATTGAGAGGGGATCTCATCGAAACTTATAAAATTCTGTCAGGCCTGGACAGACTAGATGCAGGAAGGATGTTTATTATGGCCGGTGCGTCCAGAACCAGGGGTCATAGTCTAAGGATAAGGGGTAAACCATTTAGGACTGAAATGAGGAGGAATTTCTTCACCCAGAGAGTGGTGAACATGTGGAATTCTCTACCACAGAAGGCAGTGGAGGCCAATTCATTAAATATATTCGAGAAGGAGTTGGATATATTTCTTAAGGCTAAAGGGATCAAGGGATATGGGGAGAAGGCAGGGACAGGGTACTGAATTTGGATGATCAGCCATGATCTCGTTGAATGGCGGAGCAGGCTCGAAGGGCCGAATGGCCTACTCCTGCTCCTATCTTCTATGTTTCTAAAAAAAAAGTGAAAGCAAACCAATGTGGGTGGGAGAATGATATCACAAGAATAATTTTTACACAAAACAACTTATATTGTTGAAAGCACTGTGCGTAAATTTTATTGATCTTTCTGCTTCACACTTCGCACAATTTTATCCTCTATGTTTCCCCCCCCCCCCCCCCGCACCCCCCCGAAAGCTAAGACAATTGATTATTTGCTGAAAAGGATGTTATTGAACCTTTAATTCTCTGTGATTTTCAAGTCTGTTTGTTTTGGTCTTGCAAGGTCACCTGGCTTTAAATGCCTTTTCCATTACTATTAGGCAAGATTACAGTCCATGAAGTTTATCTTTATATCATAAATCTAATTCATACGACATCTGTTTAAGGACTTCCTCAAGCATTGATTATTTCTGGAAGGCCATCCTCTAGGCGCAATACATGAAGAACAACGATGATAGAATAGGCACCTACACATCAAAGGGGTTATCTTCATGCTGTTATGGCTTCTGTCCTGTGTTTTTTTTTGATGCTGTGCTCAGAACACTGCATAAGGATTTAAGACCAGTAAGTATCTATTCAAAGAGAACCCCATCTCCATGAAAAAGAATGCCAATCAGGTTCCTTTTTATTTTAAAAAAAATTCTTAAGGCATTTCAGTGGTTTCAATATTCATTTTGTTTTTGTATGCACAAAATTACAACAAAGCTTTTTTTTTTAAACATGTTACAAAGATTCTTTTGTTGAGCAAGAAAACTATTGTGGAAAATCATTGTTGAAAGGTGCAAGCATGAGAACAGCCAAGCATATCTCTCTTTAAATTTGTTACCTTATCTGCAAAACTGAAGTACAAACATGGAGCCAGATGTAATACAAGTCAAACAACTGCAGTATTGCTATAGTGAAAATATCTAGAGTCTGCAATTTCAGTAGTCAGAATATTTTCCAAGAAATTCTGGTACATCAGTTTCCCTGAAGTCATTTTTAGGCACATCAGTGTAAAATTGAATTAACTGCAGTTTTTAAAATCTGTTCTGTAATTCAATCTTTCTAAAATTTAATGGCAAGCTCACAAAGGTTTTTATACATAGTGATAAAGTTGAAGTGCATACGATAAAAGTAATTATATTGCAGAAACTCACATCACTGCTACTTTTAAAGTGTTGCTTACTGGACTTTTCTGAGTATATTTAGAATAATTCTGACTGAAATTATAACTTTGATGTTGCAATATTGTACTAGAAAACATTCAAAGAGATTGTACAGTTGCAATTGTCATTTTATTATGCAGTTAATAAAGATGATAGCTTAATATTATAATTTTGCATAATGTTGATTACTCTGGGTGTTTAGAAAATGTAGAAATTAAAATTTATCAATTTCTTGAAGCATTAAGCTGATGTAACATAATTGTAGAATGAATACGTTCAAAATGAACATATTTCAAATACATCCTGACAGTTAAATTGATAGTATTCTTAACATTATACAGGTGCACGATCCTTTATCCGAAACCCTTGGGACCAGCTGTGTTTCGGAATTCGGAATTTTTCGGATTTCAGAACGGATGAAATGGACAAGAGGCGGGCGCGGGGGGGTGCGCGGTGGAGAGAGTCGGACATCGCAGGGGGGGGGAGTAGGACATCGCAGGGGGGGGGGAGTCGGACATCGCGAGGGTGGGGCGAATCGGACTTCTCGGGGGTGGGGAGGGTAGGGAAGCTTGTTGAGCCTGAGGAAAACACTTCTGCTCCTCCTTGCCCACAAGCAGTGCAATAAAGGCACTTACCTCACGGTTCCAGCCCTTCGCAGCTCCTTTTATCTTACGAGATTCCCGGTTTACCCTACAACTACACCACTAGTGATGGATGCAAACCTGGCTAGGTAAATAGATTACTATAAAGAAATAGTTAACAGCAATGTTTCCTCAAAGTTGCACACGGGCACGCAGTAATCTGCAAACTCCCGTGCAAGCTGCTCAAGCTTTTACACTGGAAATACCGAGAGACGCTCCACGAAAAAATATTCGGTTTTCAGAGGTTTTCGAATTTCGGAAGTGCGGATAAGGGATAGTCTACCTGTAGTATATATTCTTGTATTTAAAATATTGTTTTGCAGATTTTTACTGTACTATTTTAAAGGCAACACTATATTAATGTGCATATATAATATCCGTGCTTGGTCATTTACACAATAGTACAAATTCCATTAAGCAAGAAACAGGATGCAAGTAGTTCTGTACTCGTCATCTTATGGCTAACATACTCTGTATACTAAGCTGAAATATTTGACAAATACATTCATTAATTCAAAAGCAAAATGCTGCAGATGCTGGAAATCAGAAATAAAAACAGTATGTGCTGGAAATACTCAGCAGGTCAGGCAGCATCTGTGGAGAGAGAAACAGAGTTATCGTTTCAGGTCGATGACCCTTCGTCAGAACTGGAAGAAGTTAGAGATGTAACAAATTTTTAAGCACGTGCAGAGGTGGGGAAAGGGGAGGAGAGGAAAGAACAAAAGGGAAGGTTAGTGATGGGATGGAAGGCAGGAGAGATTAAAAGACAAAAGGGATGATGGTGCAAGGCAAAAGGAGATGGTAATGGGACAAGTTAAGAAACAAAAGATGAGTCTAGATGAGGTGTAAATAGGAATGGCAGAATCAACAGCTGCCATGTGGAAAATGAAATAGGGGCAGAGGTTATGGTCTGAAATTATTGAACTCGATGTTGAGTCCAGAAGGTTGTAAAGTGCCTAATCGAAAGATTAGGTGCTGTTCCTCGAGCTTACGTTGTACTTCGTTAGAACAGTGTAAGAGGCCGAGGACAAAGAGGTCAGAGTGGGAGTGGAGCGGAGAATTAAAGTGACAGGCGACCGGAAGCTCGGGGTCACGCTTACGGACTGAACGGAGGTGTTCCGCAAAGCGGTCACCCAATCTGCGTTTGGTCTCCCCAGTGTAGAGGAGACCGCATCGTGAGCAGTGAATACAGTATACTAGATTGCAAGAAGTACAAGTAAATCGCTGTTTCACCTGGAAGGAGTGTTTGGAGCCCTGGACAGTGGGAAGGGAGGAGGTAAAAGGGCAGGTGTTGCATCTTCTGTGTTTGCACATTCATTCATTTGTTGATTTACTGTTTGTGGGACCTTGAACAGAAATTGGTTGCTGCATTTGCCTACATAACCAGTGATTGCCCTTCAAAAGTATTCAAACATTGTAAAGCGCTTGCACATTCTGAGGATGTGAAAAGTGCTGCTGCTTTTCTTATTCTCCATATGATCTGTTAAGTAGTGTTGTATAATTTGGACTAAGAACGTTATTTGGAAAATTTCTGTGACAACCAGTTTTGTGAGTGGGAGCCATTGCTTCCATGTATGGGTAATACCGATAGAGGTTTTAACTTTTTTCTCCAATTAAAAAGGAGCTTAAGTGGATTTTCACACTGGCTCAAGACTTGGAGTAACTGAGGGCTCAAGAGCTTCAAAAGGAGATCAGCTCTTTTTACAAAATATATATACTACAACAGAAGTACAATTTTTGACTTGATGGCCTAACTTGGGTGAATACTATTAAATATATCTGATTTAGCAAATATATGACAGTGGGGTTTTGATCACAAAACTCTCTCTTCATTTATTATAATACAACTACCTGGACTTTGGTAACATGTTTGATCAGATTCCAGATGTAATATGGGAGATATTGAGGCCTCCCACCTAGTTGTAGTGCCCAAGAATAGTGAGGAATGATTTAACTGCCTCATTCCCTCTGACTTTGTAGCCGTCCCCATCTTCCCTAGGGCCTACTGCTGGTCGGCAAATACGCCCGCCTAAGTTGGGCAGTATGCCTTTTTAATATTCAAATCAGGGTCATATAACGTACATAGAACCCTGATTGCCATATTAGGACAGTACTGGGCAGAGTGGAACTGTGCACATCTCCACCCAGAATCAGCTGGCAGTCTAGCCGAAGAGGAGTCCAGCGATTAATTTTAAATTTAATTTTTGTTGGCTGGGAGAAACAAGAATGTTCCTCCATGCTCCACAACTACAACCTAGGCTACTGCCACACTGGGCTCTCCCCGACCCACCTACCTGGTGGCCCAGAGACCAGCTGGTCCGCTTGATATTGTGGTGGTCCAGAGCCAGCAGGCTGTCCCATGGCGCTTCTTTTCCACCACAGCCCACCAGCCCTATGCTAGCGAGGCACAACCCTCAAAATGGACCGGGCCTCAGATCAGAACTATCAGGTGGCCGGAGGCCTCGCTTTGCTGACAGAGAGAGGGGGGGATGAAAATCTACCCCAAAACGTCATGGCTTAGTAATGTAATTGCACTTTGTATTGCTTCCAGCTATTTTACAAGTTTATTGTTGTTTTCAGTTATAGATTTCTTTACATAAAAACACTTACCAAAACCATGCTACTCATTCAAAATAATTACTGTAACAGAACACCAATGTGAAAGGTGACATCGAATCTCCTAAAATTTCTTTGAATAAAAGTTTATAATGTCATTTGAAGTCATTTAAATTAGCAAATGTGTTACAATAAATTGGGGCGTCCTGCTGGCAAACATTCAAATGAGTTTAATGCAAATTGTACCAATTACCTGTACTGCCAATGATTTTGAGGAGCTTAATTACAGGGTTAAATATTCTGAACTACACAAATATATGACAAAGTTTGTATTAATAATTACTATATATCCTCAATTACCAAAAAAACTATAATTTATACCTGTGCCTGGTAAATAACCCCCATTGGCATAGAAGTCTCGGAGACTTATCAAACCTATATGAAGTACATGTTTAACAGACCAGTTGTAAAAATAACATACATCTCCCTTGTTTATGAATAAACATCTGCTGCCTAAAAATCTTGGTGTCTTTGTGGAGGATTAACTAAACACAGCCTTTCTTTTAGTGTCAAAGTAATGTCCCTTGCCATAGTTGATGGTCCGACCCTTTAAAGAGTAATGTTTGCTGTGGGGCTTAAAATGTCGCACTTTATTTGGTGGAAAACATTCACATTCTTTGTTTTTAATCTATTATGATTTTTGACCTTTTAAATCCTGCTGATGACAATAGTGCTATTTTACTAGCAATCCCACTCACCCAATTTTAAATGCATAAGTATTTAAGGAGGAAAGACAACATTGCTGCATAAACCCATGGAAAGTTATTCAGCACTGAGTATTATGAGGATACAGACAAGAGTGCACATTCATTGGATTTTGTTAACGGAGATAGATCCTTCCATCCAGAAATTCTGATACGAGTAGAAAAGGTGACATGATGGTAATGTTTCTTTAACGTTTTTTGGTGTATTCTGTTGTCTCTGAATTTTTAACGATGTAGTTTGAAATCTGTTGAAACCAAATAGTTGAGAATTATTTTTAATGTTCTGAGTCTCAAGTGCTACTTTGTTGTCTAAATTGCATAGCCTTAACAACTGTGTGGTCTCGGAGATTACAATACCAAGCAGTACCTGGTGAAGCATGTTGCAGTATTATGTTGTTCAGATGATTCGAGACAGCTTCTGAATGACAAAAGCAAGAAAGATCAATAGACTAAATCAATGGACTAGTTGCAGAAACAGATTTTATTTTCAGTTCAGTGCTGGAAAAGACTATTCATGTTTAATAAATTGATGTGTTGCCAGAGCTTGGTTTTTCCCCGCAAATGTTAACCAAATCTATTGTGGCTAGCATATGTATTTGTGTTATAACTTTGAACGGTGATATAGGACCATGGGAACATAGAAACAGGAGAAGACCATTCAGTCCCCTCGAGTCTGTTCTGCCATTACATTAGATGGCTGATCTGTACCTCAACTCCGTTCACCCGCCTTTGCTCCATATCCCTTGATAGTCTTGCCTAACAAAAAATCTATTGATTCCGGTCGTGAAAGTTTCAATTGACCCAGCATCCACAGCCTTTTAGGCGAGAGAATTCCATATTTCTGCTACCCTTCATGTGAAGAAGTGCTTCCTGATTTCACTCCTGAATGACCTGCCTCTAATTTTAAGATTATGCCCCCTCGTTCTGGATTCCCCCACCAGAGGAAATAGTTTCTCTTTACCTACCTTATCAAATCCTTTTAACATTTTAAACACCTCAATCAGATCACTCCGTAATCTTCTATACTCAGTGGAATACAGCCAAGTTTATGCAATCTGCCCTCATAATTTAACCCTTTCAGCCCCGGTGTCATTTTGGTGAATCTGCGCTGCTCCCCCTCTGAAGCCAATATATTCTTGCGGAGGTGTGGTGCCCAGAACTGAACGCAGTACTCCAGGTGGGGTCTGACCAAGCTGCTGTACTGTTAATTGTGTTCAGGTGGTGTATCTCAATTGGGTGTTAATTATATTCAGATGGTGGGTATTAATTGGGGACTCGTGTCCATATACATGGGAGCAGTTTCGGAAAGGGTACTCTGTATGTAATGTATGTCTCTGTAAATAAAGGCTTGTACGTGACTGAAGACCAGGCTGTAGTATTCTATCCTTCACCACCTGGCTATCCGTCTTTTACATATACAACTGAAGCATCATTTCCTCCCCTTTGTATTCCAGCTCCCCTTGAGATAAAGGCCAACATTCCATTAACCTTGTTGGTTGGTTTTTGTACCTGTCCACTAGCTGTTACTGATTTACATACATAGACACCCAAATCTCTCTGCTCCTCCTCGTTTCTCACCATTTAGAAAATACTTGGATTTGACTTTCTTTGGATTGAAAGTGACCGACCTCTCTCTACCCCACATTGAACTCCATTTGACACAGTTTTGCCCACGCACTTATTCTATCTATGCCCCTTTGTAAGTTCCTGTTCCCATCTGCATCTCCTAACTGTGCCTCCCCACTTAGTGTCATCTGCAAATCTTTTATATACAACTCTTGTATATACATTGTATCCAGTTGCTTTTATCATTTGATTGCATGATTATAATACAACTTCATTTACCCATTTTTGTAGATTATGGAAGATTCCAAAACTGTTCGAGAAACAATACTTTTGCAAAAAGATAATGCATAGATCTAAATATATAGTTTACAGAAAAGTTAACAATTTGGGAAGAATAGCAGACGCAGGGTGAGTTTGGTTAATTTACTGCAAGATGGGATGAAAAATAAGAGGATATATATCAGGATCAGGTGAACCATGAATGTTGTGCAGATATCTCAAAATAAATATTGCCATCAAAAAGCCATTCAAAAAATCTAAAAGATAATACAAGTGAGAAGAGAGAGAAAACTAGGAAAAGGACATTTGTTTGTGTTGCTGTGTTTTGATTTTTCCCTGTTGCATTCATTTTCTGGAATCTGATGAGCAAAACAAGAGGAGCAATTCATTTTTTAAACTGTGCAAGGGGGAGAGGAATTGATTGTCAAAAATAATAGAAAATGTTTTAAATTTATTCTTGTGTGTTCTGGTGGCTGATTCTAGGTCAAAGATTTTTCCTCCAGTGTTATTTTTTATTTTGTAAGTTGCTGATTCTGCAACTTGTATATTATTTTCTTTTTCCCTAGTGGTAGAAGGAATGATGTCAACTGTTATGCACTTGTGACATTTGTGTTAACTGTTCATATGTTAATGCGGTACAGTTATGACTCCTTCAAAACAGTGAACTGGCGCAAAATAAAATTTAAATTTAGCATCGTTCCACAAGAATAGCTCAGCACAAGGAGGGGAAATCCACCTCTTTTTAATGCAAGTTTAGCTAATCTGTGTTTGTGCATGTTAGTGAATATAGGACTACCTTTTCAGAACATCGAAGTTCATATTTCATGGTCAATGCCCCTTTTGTTGTCCTCTTCATAGAAAGTATTAAATTTTGTCTGAATCTTGGCTATGAAATCTGAACCAGATGAACAATTTTATATAAAATTTGAGTTGTATATCTATATATATAAATCGGTACTTCTGTCTGTCATTCTGTCATTCAGTCTGTCATTCTGTCATTCTGTCTCATCGCGTGTGCGTCTGGCGGGCTATGCGCTCGAAAGTTACAGGGCGTACCTACGCGCGCGTTACCTCCAAAGAAAGCTTACGCTTCCGAGACGGTTTTAAGCGTATTTACGTTTCGGCCGGGCTAAAATCGCGCCCGCGGTATCCCAAAAACCTTCAACATTCCGCTCATTAGCATCTCATTATCTGCTCATTAGCGACAGAGTGACCTCGAGGTCGACCAATCGTACGGCGGCTTGCTGCCGTGTGCGGCCGGGCCCTCCTACGGTCGAGTGACGGGACGATTGACCAATCCTACGCTTTGGTGACCTGACGGTCGACCAATCGGTGCGTGTGTGGGCGGGCCTTATCGTTCTGAACCGAGGTGAGTAGCCGCCATCTTGCTTCCATTCTTTTTCCTGCTTTCTGCGTCTTTTCAAATATACATTTCCAGCAAAATAAAATTCAATTTATTAAATTCTTTTAAAATAAATCACTCATTTGTAAATATTTTATCTAACCTGAACATTCTTTTTCCTACCTTTGCCCGTTTTTTTCTTAGGCCTGAAAGCCTGGGCCTTTCTTGCCCAGCCAGGCCCGAGCTAGGTAACTGGGCTGCTGCTAAGCTCCTCACCCACCACCCCACCGCCCCCCCCCCCCCCCCCCCCCCGCCGTGTCACGTTACCCAGGGCAACGGCGTCAGCCACGAGGGTCAGGGTGCGCGCGCAGCAGGAGCAGGTGAGACGCGGCGTCTCTGTTCCGCGCTCGGCGGGGGGGGGGGGGGCGGGGCTCGGCCGCTGGCCATCTCTCAGAGCCGCAATCGGCCTCGGCCGGGGGGGGGCGTGGCTCGGCCGCCGGCCGTCTCTCAGAGCCGCAATCGGGCTCGGCCGGGGGGGGGGGCGGGGCTCGGCCGCCGGCCGTCTCTCAGAGCCGCAATCGGGCTCGGCCGGGGGGGGGGGGGGGGCGGGGCTCGGAGAGCGGGGCTCTCGGCCTGGGCCCCCGCCCCCCCCTTCCGCCCCCCGCCCTTCCCGTCCCCCCCCCCCGCCCCCCTTCCCCTTCCCTTCCCCCCTCCCTTCCCCCCCGCCCCTTTCCCCCCCTTCCTTCCCTTCCCTTCCCCTGCCCTCCCTTCCCCCCCCGCCCTCCCTTCCCCCCAGTCGCTCTCTCTCTTCCCCCCAGTCGCTCTCTCTCTTCCCCCCAGTCGCGCGCTCTCTACCCCCCAGTCGCACTCTCTCTACCCCCCAGTCGCTCTCTCTCTTCCTCCCCCCCAGTCGCGCGCTCTCTCTCTTCTCCCCCCCGCCCCCCCCCCCCCCCCCCCCCCCCAATCGCTTTCTCTCTCTCTTCCAACAACAACATGCCCTCGAAAAAGCCTCGGCACCGCCGGGCACTTCAGCTAGTTTTATATATACTAGTGGACCCATGGTAGAAACCAGGAACTGAAGCATGGGGAGGAGAGCAGTCAGGTAGAGAGACAGAGAACTGAGCAGTTGGACAAAATGGGTTCTGGAGGAGCGGAACGCAAAGCCCAAGCTGAAGCAGGGATGAAGCGAGTTTGGTTTCTTGTTATCTGGCAACTGGGAATGGCAGAGTCCAGGGCCTGATGTAGGCAGAGGTGTTCCAGGGGCCAAGGACAAAAAGACAGATGTTATGGGGATGACACTGGGGTGTATTACCAAGTCAGATCCATCACTAGCAGCCAGCTTCATCTGTTGCAATGTGAGTTTCTTCAAGGCAAATTGTGTCAGCCTTGCAGTGGGTAGCAATAGTGCTGATGATTGTATGCTTTGTCGCTGATGCGTTGCTACTGATGTGTTGCCCCAACTCCTGGTGATCATTCATAATTAGGCATTCAAAGGCTGGTACCTTGATTCTGGAATCATGCTAAACATTTCTTAAGTACTTTCCTTTCATTATGTACTATGTAATTTATAATGGAACTTTTAGGTGGGGACTTCCAGATAGGAAAAGATCATTTTGAACTTGGCCGTGCAAGCACATTCCTAATTTTTTTTATTCATTCACGGGATGTGGGCATCACTGGCAAGGCTGGCATTTATTGCCCTAATTGCTCTTGTGGTGGTGGTGAGCCGCCGCCTTGAACCGCGACAGTCCTTGTGGTGAAGGTGCTCTCACAGTGCTGACTTTGTCGTAGCAGTTTGGTACAACTGAGTGGCTTGCTAGGCCATTTCAAAGGGTAGTTAAGAGTCAACCACATTGCTGTGGGTCTGGAGTCACCTATAGGCCAGACCGGGTAAGGATGGCAGATCCCTAAAGGTGAACCATTTGGGTTTTTCTGATAATTTCAAATGTATTTAATTAACTGAATTTAAATTCCCCCAGCTGCTGTAATTTGAATATCTCCGTCTAAGCTGCGTTAAATAGATCTTTTCATGGCCTGTATGTGCCTTGTGATGCACAAACATCTGTACCACAGTGTGTAAACACATAAGTTCCCAACATAATTCAGCCCACAGTGAGGCAAGGGAGGAGATTGCAGGGGCTCTGACACAAATTTTCAGATCCTCTCTGGCCACAGGGGAGGTGCCATTATTCAAGAAGGGTAGTAGGGATAAACCAGGGAATTACAGGCCAGTGAGCCTAACATCAGTGGTAGGGAAATTATTGGAAAAAAAATTCTGAGGGACAGAATTAGATTCCACTTGGAGAGGCAAGGATTAATCGAGGATAATCAGCATGGCTTTGTTAGGGGGAGATCATATCTAACTAATTTGATTGAATTTTTTGAGGGGGTGACTAGGTGTGTGGATGAGGGTAGTGCAGTTGATGTAGTCTACATGGACTTCAGTGAGGCTTTTGACAAAGTCCCGCATGGGAGACTGGTCAAGAAGGTAAGAGCCCATGGGATCCAGGGCAATTTGGCACATTGGATCCAAAGTTGGCTTAGTGGCAGGAGGCAGAGGGTGATGGCCGAAGGTTGTTTTTGTGACTGGAAGCCTGTGTCCAGTGGTGTACCGCAGGGATCGGTGCTGGGTCCTTTGCTGTTTGTAGTGTACATTAATGATTTAGATATGAATGTAGGAGGTATGATCAGTAAGTTCGCAGATGACACGAAAATTGGTGGTGGTAAATAGCGAGGAGGGAAGCCTCAGGCTACAGGACGATATAGACGGGTTGGTCAGATGGGCAGAACAGTGGCAAATGGAATTTAACCCTGAAAAGTGTGAGGTGATGTATTTTGGGAGGACTAACAAGGCAAGGAAATACACAATGAATGGTAGGATCCTAGGAAGGACAGAGGATCAGAGGGACCTTGGTGTGCATGTACATAGATCCCTGAAGGCAGCAGGACAGGTAGATAAGGTGGTTAAAAAGGCATATGGGATACTTGCCTTCATTAGCTGAGGCATAGAATATAAGAGCAGGGAGGTTATGATGGAGCTGTATAAAATGCAAGTTAGACCACAGCTGGAATACTGTGTGCAGTTCTGGTCGCCACACTGTAGGAAGGATGTGATTGCATTGGAGAGGGTGCAGAGGAGATTCACCAGGATGTTACCTGGGCTGGAGCGCTTCAGCTATGAAGAGAGACTGGACAGGCTGGGTTGTTTTCCTTGGAGCAGAGAAGGCTGAGGGGGGACCTGATTGAGGTGTACAAAATTATGAGGGGCATAGTTAGGGTAGATAGAAAGGAACTTTTCCTCTTAGTAGAGGGGTTAATAACCAGGGGGCATAGTTTCAAGGTAAGGGGCAGAAGGTTTAGAGGGGATTTGAGGAAAAACTTTTTCACCCAGAGGGTGGTTGGAATCTGGAACTCACTGCCTGAAAGGGTGGTAGAGGCAGGAACCCTCAACATTCAAGAAGCATTTAGATGAGCACTTGAAACGCCATAGCATACAAGGCTACGGACCAAGTGCTGGAAAATGGGATTAGAATAAATGGGGCTTGATGGCCGTCGCGGACATGATGGGCCGAAGGGCCTCTTTCTGTGAATTTTATCTCTGAAGCAATCAGGGAGGAATCAAATGGATTTGAAGTATAGAGGGAATGAATATCTGAGGATGAGTTGACCCATAATACTTCTGTATCTTTCCTGATGGTCAATTACAGAGCAGTGGGGGGTGGGGGGGGTTGGTAGCAGTGGGGTGGGGGGGGTTGGTAGTGGTGGGGTGGGTTGGTAGCGGTGGGGGGGGTTGGTAGCAGTGGGGTGGGGGGGTTGGTAGTAGTTGGGGGGGGTTGGTAGCAGTGGGGGTGGGGGGGGTTGGTAGTAGTTGGGGGGGTTGGTAGCAGTGGGGGTGGGGGGGGTTGGTAGCGGTGGGGGTGAGGTGGGTTGGTAGCGGTGGGGGGGGGTTGGTAGCAGTGGGGTGAGGGGGGTTGGTAGCAGTGGGGTGAGGGGTTGGTAGCAGTGGGGTGAGGGGTTGGTAGCAGTGGGGTGAGGGGTTGGTAGCAGTGGGGTGAGGGGGGTTGGTAGCAGTGGGGTGAGGGGGGGTTGGTAGCAGTGGGGTGAGGGGGGTTGGTAGCAGTGGGGTGAGGGGGGTTGGTAGCATTGGGGTGGGGGGGGTTGGTAGCGGTGGGGGGGTTGGTAGCAGTGGGTGGGGGGGGTTGGTAGCAGTGAGGTGGGGGGGTTGGTAGCAGTGGGGTGGGGGGGGTTGGTAGCAGTGAGGTGGGGGGGGTTGGTCGCGGGCGGGGTTGACGGGGTTGGTAGCAGGGGGCGGGTTGACGGGGGGTTGGTTGGTGATGGGGCGGTGGTTGGTAGCGGGTGGGAGGTGGTTGGTGACGGGCGGGGTTGGTAGGTGGTAAAAGAAAATATTTTATATCTATATGAAAAAGCTCAGGGTTTAAGGTTTGCAGGGATTAGAATTGTTTCACAATTAATGCATCGGTTATTTACTGTTCATTCTAAATGGGTTTCGCTATATTCAAAGCTGGCTGGTTTCAGTGGTCCGAAGTGATTTTTTGAAATTTTGCAAAATATGCAAGTTCAGGAGATTTTCAGTAAACTGCTTAACTTGAATTGGTTGCATTGATTCAGAGTGATTCTCCAGAATTGTACTGGATTTTGTACATCGTTAGGTGTGAGTCTGAATTGAAAATGATTGTGTGTTTTGCAAAAATGATTATAGTCTTGCGTCTGATGTTTTCAAGTAGGTGACTTGGAATGAATACCTCTTAAAAGTGCAATTAAGATAATTGGTTAATAAGCAGACTGACACTTAATACTTATTACAGGATGTGTTGGTTTCCATTGATTATTAAGCTAAACAAAAGACTAGTGCTCAGATGTTTACTATTCGAGCAGAGTAATTTTGTTTGAGCTGGAGTGTTATTTGTTTAGTTGCATGGTAAATAAAAGGGACATTGGAAATTTTCATGATACGAGTTCAGTATCCGTGAGCTTCAGTATATTAAATTGCTTTATAGTAAAGCAAACTACTTTTAAGAATTGGATTTATGATTCTTTGAATCAAACAATTTTACATTTTACTGTAGTTTGAAAAATAAAGTACATAAATGAAGTCACTTGTAATTATAACGACGAGGATATAAAATCTAGTTTGAATGTCAGGACTGCAGAATGATGGAATTGGAATTGCAAGCTTTTGCTTTTGGCTAAAAGATATAGGCCTAGAAATTCACTTTGAGCCCGCCAGCTGGCGTGCGCCCAAAAGTTAGCGCTGAGCGCAGAGCCAGTTGCGCCCGTCGGATATTCAGTTTTTGCGCCCCAAGTCAGAACCGGGCGCTATTCCAGGGTGTGCCCGCCCCCGCTTGGGGCGCTGAAACTGAATTTCAGCGCTCTAGGCGCCGCTGCGCCACCCGCTGCGGAGCGGCAGGCTGCGGTACTGCAGGCCTCCTCCTTCTCTTAAGGGGGAGGTGCCTGCAACGGGGAGATCGCCGCTGGATAGTGCTGGCAAATGAGCCCGGCACCACGGAGAAGTGCCGGGTTCGCAGAAAGCAGCCGGCAATGCCGCGGGGGGGGTGGGGGGGAGGAGGCCGGGGAAGGAGGTGCGGGCAGGCGGCCGCCGAAAAAGCGGCCGGCCGCACCTCCACCTTAAAGCGCCCCACTAAGGCTACAGGAGGGCCCCGTTTTCTGATCGCTGTTTGCGGCCGCTGCGGAAGAGGCGGCCGCAACTAAATATGGCGGTCGGGCTGGTAGCGGGGCACTGCGCACACCGATGACGTCATCGGTGGCGGCGCAGCGCTACTGGCTAACGCCGCCATTACCGCAGCGCTGAATATCGGCGAAAGCTCAGCAAGTGGCGCAAAAGCCCTCTTTGGGCGAAAACTGGGCGCAAAGCCTACTGAATTTCTAGCCCATAATATTTAGTTGCATTTTACACCTGAATTAAATTTAAATCCAAGTTGGTGAACATTATTATTTCTGATCCTATCAATTAGTAAAAGAATACAAGTCTTGTGACTGTGTATTGGATGCAAAGTTATCTAATAGTTTACATTTTCATTTTGTTGATCTTAGGTGTTTTTCAGAGCAGGAACACTGGTTAAATTGGAAGAACAAAGGGATGAACAAACCAGAAGGAATATCACACTTTTCCAGGCAGCTTGCAGAGGATACCTTGCACGGCAGTATTTCAAGAAGAGGAAGGTACAATTCAGCAAGAGCTTCATAAACCAAATGTGGAGCTAATACTAAACACAGTTATATTTGTATTCATAGTCATTTTCCACTTGGAAGAATAGAATAGTGCAGCACAGAAGGAGGCCGTTCGGCCCATTGAGTCTGCGCCAGCTCTTTCGAAGAGCAGTTCAGTTAGTCCCACTCCCCCACTCTCTCCATATTCCTGCAATATTTTCTCCTTTAAGTATTCAACCAATTCCCTTTTGAAGGCTACTATTGAATCTGTATCCACCAGTCTATCACAGTGCATTCCAAATCTTAACCACTTGTTGCGTAACAAAGCTTTTCCTCATGATTTTAAACACCTCTGTCAAATCTCCTCTTGGCCTTCTCTGCTCTAAGGAGAACAACCCCAGCTTCTCCAGTCTATTCACGTAACTGTAATCCCTCATCCCAGAAACCATTCTAGTAAATCTCTTCTGTACCCTCTCCAAAGCCTTCATGTGCTTCCTAAGTGTGGTGCCCAGAATTGGACTCAATACTCCAGCTGGGGCTGAACTAGTGTTTTATATAAGTTTAACATAACTTCCTGGCTTTTATACTCTGCCTCTATTTATAAAGCCCAGGATCCCATATGCATTAACAGTTTTGTTAACCTGTCCTGCCACCTTCAGAGATTTGTGCACAACCACCCCCAGGGGTCTCTCTTCTTACCCCCCTTGTAAATTATACCATTTTAGCTTGTATTGTCTCTCCTCATTCTTTCTACCAAAATGGATCACCTCACACTTTTCTGCGCTGAATTTCATCTGCCTATTCCACCTGTCTATCTGTGTCCTCTTGAAGTCTATTACTATCTTCCTCACTGTTTACTACACTTCCAAGTTTTGTGTCATCTGCATATTTTGAAATTGTGCCCTGTACCCCCAAGTCCAAGTCATTAATGTAGTCCAAGTCGTTGGCTTCAGTTCATATTCATAAATGGAAGGAAAAAATTAAAACTGATCAGTGGCAGCAGTATTTCACTCTTGAACAGCACCTTGACACAGTTTAAACTTGGAATTCCCAGCTTTATAAACCCTATCTGGCCTAGGTGCGCTATAATTGGTCAAATTTGTATTGTAATTGCAGAAAGGTTTCTACTTTACTTTTAAAGAGGATCTTCTTGAAAGTGTTTATGCTGATACGACGGGAACAATTTGACTGAAGCTAATTTAATGGATCCTCTTTCAGATTCAAGAACTAGCTATTCGCTGCATCCAGAAAAACATTAAAAAGAACAAAGGAGTCAAGAACTGGCCATGGTGGAAGGTTTTCACTACGGTTCGGCCACTAATTGAGGTTCAGTTAACAGAGGAGCAAATACGTGGCAAAGATGTAAGTGCTTCAGACGCACTTTAATTTGACATAATATGTTAGTTTGGCTAAGTCATAGATAACATATACATGAAATGTTGCTGATTTTTTGTTGAGATTTTAAGCTTGCGCTTACAATTTCTTTATCATCACAAGGATTTGGTGTTTTATGTTATCTGTTGTTTAAAATTGTGGCTATTCAACAGTGAGTGATGGCAGGCATTGTGATCACCATGAAGCCTGATTCCATTCTCTCTAGGATCAGTGCGTGTGTGTATATATCAATATCTATCTCACATTTTTCTCTTTCTCCCTCATCCAGCTGGCTTTGATGCATAAGAACATAAGAAATAGGAGCAGGAGTAGGCCAATCGGCCCCTCGAGCCTGCTCCGCCATTCAATAAGATCATGGCTGATCTGATCCTAACCGCCAATCTACTATCACAGAACCATCTCCTGAATCTAACAGAATTAGATACACGAAATAGGAGCAGGATCAGGCTACACGGCCCCTGGGCCCGCTCCGCTACCCACAGGGCCATGACCGATCCGAACCTAGACTCATGTCCAAATTCCTGCCCGCTCCCCGTAACCCTTAATTCCCTTTACTTCTAGGAAACTGTCTATTTCTGTTTTAAATTTATGTAATGATGTTGCTTCTACAGCTTTTTGGGCCAGCATATTCCATGGACCTACCACCCTCTGAGTGAAGTAGTTCCTCCTCATCTCAGTTTTGAAAGAGCAGCCCCTTATTCTAAGACTATGCCCCCTAGTTCTAGTTTCACCCATCATCGGGAACATCCTCCCCGCATCCACCCGATCCAACCCTTTCACAATCTTATATGTTTCAATAAGATCGCCTCTCATTCTTCTGAACTCCAATGAGTAGAGTCCCAATCTACTCAACCTCTCCTCATATGTCCATCCCCTCATCCCCGGGGTTAACCGAGTGAACCTTCTTTGTACTGACTCGAGAGCAAGTATGTCCTTTCTTAAGTATGGACACCAAAACTGTACGCAGTATTCCAGGTGCGGTCTCACCAATACCTTGTACAACTGAAGCAATACCTCCCTATTTTTATATTCTATCCCCCTAGCAATGAAAGCCAACAGTCCATTGGCCTTTTTAATCACTTGCTGCACCTGCATACTAACCTTTTGAGTTTCGTGCACCAGATCCCTTTGTACTTCAGTACTTTCCAGTTTCTTGCCATTAAGATAATAACTTGCTCTACAATTTTTCCTGCCAAAGTGCATAACCTCGCACTTTCCAGTATTGTATTCCATCTGCCAAATCTCTGCCCACTTACTTAGCCTGTCTATGTCCTCCTCACTCACTACTTTCCCTCCCATCTTAGTATCATCTGCAAACTTTGATATGTTACACTCGGTCCCCTCCTCCAAATCGTTAATATAGATTGTAAAGAGTTGGGGACCCAGCACTGACCCCTGCGGAACACCACTAGTTACTGATTGCCAGTCTGAGAATGAATCATGTATCCCAACTCTCTGCCTTCTGGTGATTAGGAATAGGGACCCTAGCCAATTCTGTTTGTTTTCCCATCCTCTCCCCACCAGTCCAAGGGTACTAGGGCCAACTGTACTGTCCCGACGGTCTTACGGCTGAGATTATTGGGGGTCAACGTAGTGATCTGTGTAGCTTAGCTACTCATTGGCTGAGGCATTGGGTAACAGTGAAAGTTATAGCTTTAATGAAAATCTGTGAAGTTAGTATTAACCTCCCTAGTTTTTATTGCCATTATTTTCCCCCATGACAATACATTCAAAATGAGTTGTATGGAAAAGATGTACTTGTTCAACATATTTGTTAAAATTAATGGTCCAGACTTTGCTGTAATAATAATGGTGAGGCTATCAGCGCTCGCTACTGTTACAGGGTAAATCTGACAGAAACTTATGGCGTCTGCACGTGTGTAGTTAAACGCGGAAATCCAGAAGTTGCTGTCCGAGATACCCTGCTCCTCCACAGGGTGCGCTGTTGCAGTCTTCACTGATGGACTTGGCACTGACATCACTGTAATGGCATGAACTTGAGATACTTAGCCACTAGTTCAGCACTAAAAACGGCTGAAAAAGTTAGGGCCCTGAAAAATGAATTTTACAAGTGTGGAGTCTCATTCCCTCAGAAGAAAATTAATGTTGGAGATTTAAACTTTTTTATTTTTTTTTAACTTTTTCTGTCTATCTTTTATCTCTCTCCCATAATCCCATCTGTATTTCCCAATCTTTATTTCCCTTCTTGTACATGACTTAAATGTAATTTATACTCCGTTTTTTACTTCCTGGTTTAGACTTTGCGTGGCTCAGTGAGGATTCTTCAGTCTAATTGAAGAGCCTCGCTGTTGCTTGTCCTGTTCACAGACGCCACAGATCCCCTGTAGAGGGCGGCGCATTGAATCAGACGCCGGATGATTGGAAGTCTCCACTGACAAGCCCATGAAAAGTCTGTGGGCAACTGTACGCGAGGTGAACGGTGAAAGCCGTTCCTTCACCGCTGAGAGGAAATTCCAGGCCATTGTGTACTCTGTGAAAACAGATGCCAAATTTTCAGCTAATGTTTGAAATTTGTTTAAACATTTCAATTATTGGAAAGAATAATGCTAGCAAGACTCTTTCATTCATGAGATCTAATCCCTATTATGTCACTATATTTAAATATAAATTCTATTTGATTGCATACATAGATTGTTCAGTTTTCTCTTACCTTCATTTCCCACCTCTGTAGATGGTTTAAAATTGACAAAACTCTATGTATGCTAGCATCTCACCACCAAACCCTGCCACTACTTGTGCTGGAGACATTAAATGAAAATGAGCTTATTTGCACCGGTGTGTTTCAATTTTATAACCGTATTTTTGTGTAGAAGGGAACGCTATCAAGATGTCTTTTATAAAAATGAAGGGACTCATTTATTTAAACACTTCCAATAATTTTAAGGTTTTGCATTAAATATTTATATGCTCGGGTATTTATTGTAATATAAATTGATTTGTAAGAAATAGTGTCCATTAAATTTTGCCATGGAAAGTTGAATAATGCTAAATATTCTAAAATTACTGTAATTTCAGATCTGATTAGCTACCCTACTACATTGAACAAAAGTTGTCTAAATATCCCATTAAAATACCTTAAACTTTTGAAAGTTATGGTTAAGTTTGCAATTCATTTCATTATCCAGTGTATAGAAGCTAACTGGTAAATCTGGTGCCTCCCTATATTAGGAGGAGATTCAGCAGCTACGCAGCAAAATAGAACGGGTTGAAAAGGAGCGCAATGAGCTACGGCTAACCAGTGATCGTTTAGAAAGCAGGGTAAGATTATACTTGTGATCCTTTTGTACATCTGGTATTGCAGTCTGTGCAAAAATCATTATTTTGGGATTGTCAGCATAGTTTATTTGATGCAGTACAGCAAGTAGTATGTGAAATTAAAATGTTAAGCCTTCCCAAATATTATGGCTTAATTTCAGAATAGGACCATTATTAAACATCAAAGTGAATGAAATGGAGCAGTGTGGTAAATATTCAGAAGTGGTAGCCTACTTAAACTTAATTGAAATCCAGTTCAGTTAAGATCAGCAACACTAAGCTACTTTGATGTACTTTCATGCAAGATATTAAGGCTGCATTTTATTTTAATTATTGTTTCAATAGTGCAGTTAAGAACCAAAATGCAAGTAACTTGAATTGCCTAAATGATACAAATCAAAGTTGCAAAACACATGTGGAGGGATAAAATGTAATTTTGTACAACCTGCAATTTAGTCAATGAATAGCTAAGTAGCAATACTATCATTTTTTGTAGATTCTGATATGCTAATGACTATTTCAAATGTAATGTTTAGTTAGCACTGGGGGAAGAAACCTTCAAGTGTGAGCAGAGAGAGTTGCCAACTTCTAGAGTATTGTGGGTTTACATATTGACATTCAGTTTGTTTGGGATACAATTGATTCCACTGTTGAGTACAGATTATTTACTTTCTTCCTTAATCTAATGCTGTAGGAGAATGATGAATAAATCACTTCTGTTTTGCAAGAGTAAATACGGTTTTCTTAATGTAATATGTGCCAAATAATCTGTAAAAGCTATAGTGCAATGTATAAATTTTACAAATTGAGAATACAGTACACGGCATTAAGTATTTTTGGATCCAATATAAGGAGACTTGAGAACAACTGTTTTGCAGCAATGTGCACAAATGTTGGTGCAGACCTCAAAGGAACGAAGATTGGTCCATGCAGAGTGTGCACATTGAGCAGCATAATATTAACTGAATACACACATCAGTACTTAATATTGGCATATAACTCATTCTTCTCTAACAAACATTGTGGAGTTTTCTATCAACTTCCACTTCTGATCTCTTGTTCGCACAATCTGAGTCAAAGTAAAACCAGTTTGACATCCATTCCTGACCTGCAAGTTGAAGCGTTGTTAATTTGCTGCACATTAATTCGGATCTAAAATCATTTTCAGGATCAAAATAAGACCATTTTATGCAATAGATTGCAGATATGCCGCCTGCAGATTAATATCTATATTGATATTTTACAATAATATACATTTTTACAAAAGATGCAGTATGGACAGAAGCTTTGATTTTAATTTCAATAACAGCTTGGAGAACTGACGTCAGAATTAACAGATGAGAGAAACACTGGTGAATCAGCATCTCAACTTCTAGAGACAGAAACTGCGGACAGACTTCGATTAGAGAAAGAAATGAAAGAGTTCCAGGTGGGTTAAATGCTCTGTAATCTTGAAACTCTGGAAACCATTACAGTATTTTATTTTTGATTTGTACTAAGTTGAAGTTTGTTAGTTGTAGAACTAGTTCTTAACTCCGCTCTCTGTTCAGTAGCTGATTTTTCCCCTGTACATTGACAACAACAACTTGCATTTATATAGTGCCCTTAATGTAGTAAAACATCCCAAGGTGCTTCACAGGAGCGTTATCAAACACCGAACTACATAAGAATATATTAGGACAGGTGACCAAAAACTTGGACAAAGAAGTAGGTTTTAAGGAGGTGAGATAGGCGGAGAGGCTTAGGAAGGGAATTTCAGAGCTTAGGGCCCAGGCAGCTGAAGGCACAGCAACCAATGGTGGAGCGATTAAATTCGGGGATGCTCAAGAGGGCACAATTGGAGGAGTGCAGATATGTTGGAGGGTTGTGGTGCTGGAGGAGATTACAGAGATAGGGAGGGGTGAGGCCATGGAGAGATTTGAAAACAGGGATGAGAATTTTAAAAATCGAGGAGTTGTTGGACTGGGAGCCAATGTAGATCAGCGAGCGCAGGGGTGATGGCTGAGTGGGACTTGGTGCAGTTAGGATATGGGCAGCAGAGTTTTCGATGAGTTCACATTCATGGAGGGTGGCAAATGGGAGGCCGGCCAGGAGAGCATTGGAATAGTCAAGTCTAGAGCGAATGAAAGCAAGGATGAGGGTGTGAGCAGCAGATGAGCTACGGCAGGGGCGGAGTCGGTCGATGTTACGGAGATAGAATTAGGCGGTCTTGGTGGTGGAGCGGATATGTGATTGGAAGCTCATCTCGGGGTCACATAGGATGCTAAATAGGACAAGAACAGCTTCATTTGTTACCTGGATATGCTTTTACAGGATAAAATATTAATATGTACATATGTAACTGAAGCAATTCCAGTTATTTAATGCAGTACTGTATATAGATTCTGAGAACTATTAGTCATTATTGTAAGCATCTTGTGTTTCAGGCCAAATATGATGGAATGAAGAAGCAAATGGATTCAATGGAAATGGAAGTGATGGAAGCTCGGCTTATCAAAGCAGCAGAGTTAAATGGAGAATTAGATGACGACGATTCTGGTTAATTGCTCAGTTTCATTACATAGAATTACTTAGAATATACAGCACAGAAACAGGCCATTCGGCCCAACCAGTCCGTGCCAGCGTTTATGCTCCACTTGAGCCTCCTCCCATCCTTCCTCATCTAACTATCAGCATATCCCTTTATTCCCTTCTCCCTCGTATGCTTATCTAGCTTCACCTTAAATGCATCTATACTATTCGCCTCAACCACTCCCTGTGGTAGCGAGTTCCCATTCTCACCACTCTCTGGGTAAAGAAGTTTCTTCTGAATTCCCTATTTGATTTCTTGGTGGCTATCTTATATTGATGGCTTCTAGTTTTGCTCTTCCCCACAAGTGGAAACTCTCTCTCTGCATCTACGCTATCAAAACCTTTCATAATTTTAAAGACCTCTATTAGGTCACCCCTTGGCCTTCTCTTTTCAAGAGAAAAGGGACCCAGCTTGTCTATCCTTTCCTGATGGGTATAACCTCACAGTTCTGGTATCATCCTTGTAAATCTTCTCTGCACCCTCTCCAGTGCCTCTATATCCTTTTTATAATATGAACAGAACTGTACACAGTACTCCTAATGTGGTCTAACCAAGGTTCGATAAAAATTTAGTACAACGTCTCTACTTTTCAATTCTATCCCTCTAGAAATAAACCCTAGTGCTTGGTTTGGCTTTTTTATGACCTTATTAACCTGCGTTGCTACTTTTAGTGATTAGTGTATTTGTACTCTGAGATCCCTTTGCTCCTCTACCCAGTTGAGATTCTTATTTTCCAAGTAATATATGAACTCCTTATTTTTCTTACCGAAACATGACACCTCACACTTGTCTATGTTGAAATTCAGCTGCTAATTATATGCCCATTCTGCAAGTGTATTAATGTCTTGTAATTTGTGCAGTCCTCCTCAGTATTGACTCTCCACCCCCCCCCAAAATTTGATGATGTTCATGGGGATTGTTTAAATTTTTTTAGACATTTTTGCTTAAAAAAAAACACATGGCACTTTCCTGGATTTTCCCCACTCCAATACCCCGTCTTCAGTCACTTTCCACCTCAACGTTGTCATTTTACAGACAGGAAGCAAAGTACTCTCCACTGTGGATCTCTCGACCATTTCCACCACAGCCACTATTTCAGATGCTCAAGAAACAAGATAGATGCAGCTACAGATTTTTTTGTCACCCAATAATATTCTTCTACTTTCATCAGCTCTTTAATTTAATGATCTATCTGAGAATCATCAAAATTGCATAATTGAGATTTAGGCTAGTATGAATATTCTTCAAAGCTGAGATTCAAACCTAGGTCCTCCAGCGCAGGACCGTAGTTTTCTGCCACTTGAACTAGCCTTTTCATTTAAAAATATTTCTTCATTTGCATAATGCAAGAATTTATTTCTGCTGTTTCTTTGCTGATATATATTATATATATATATGTGTGTGTGTGTGAATTTAAATGACAGAAGTTCAACTTAAAAGATTACTTTTATTTACCTTCCATAGGTGGAGAATGGCGACTGAAGTACGAGCGTGCAATAAGAGAGATAGATTTCACCAAAAAGCGAATGCATCAGGAATTTGAGGACAAGCTAGAGGTTGAATTACAGATCAAAAGGCAGCTGGAGCGAAAAGTGAGAAAAAAAAATAAGTGCTTTTAAATCCGTAATTACAGTTTTTGCATAAATTTGTAGTTGGATATTAAAACTAAGGTGGTGCTATGTCTTGGAGCACTGGTGCTTGGTGCTGTGGAACGGTGAAATAAAAGCTTGATCTACCAATTTTCTTTATTGCCACTGCTGGGCAACCTCTAAAAACATGTCTTACAGAAAACTGCATTTCAAATTTTAAATATTCTTCATTCACATGATATTTTTATTCCCGATTTTAATTTGCATATCAAGTATGTAAAACAAGTACAGACTATTTGCAAATTTCCAGAAAATAATTTTCATTAGTATAGAACAAATAAAGCTCAGTGAGTCACAGAGGATATTTCTGTGTGTGTATGTGTGTAGAAGGAATTAATTTTCTTTTCCTGGCAGCTGAAAACATTCGCTCATCTATTTGAAACAAATTATGGATTCTGGTATTATTTAAATGTTAGTAATGTACTGAGAAAGCTTCTGTTTGCAATTAGAGACATGGACTTTAAATAATTTATTACAGTGCATTATATTTTCATGAGCGTTCTTTTTCCAAATTTTTTGGTTGAGAAGATTAACCCATATTTTGCTGAATTAATAGCAGTACAGCACTGTAAGCATAACAATACCACACAGTTAACAGCACAAGTTATACAGTGGCTCTCAATTATCGAAACTCCTATTATCCACCATCCCGATTCAGACACAGCCTCATTTGAGACATCGTCTCATTGCACAGCTTTCATTCCTTATGTGCAGCACGGTGGCATAGTGGTTAGCACTGTTGCCTCACAGCGCCAGGGACCCGGGTTCAAATCCGGCCTCGAGTTTGCACATTCTCCCCGTGTTTGCGTGGGTTTCCTCCGGGTGCTCCGGTTTCCTCCCACAGTCCAAAGATGTGCGGGTTAGGTTGATTGGCCATGATAAAAATTGGCCCTTAGTGTTAGGGGGGATTAAATACGTGGGGTTACGGGGTCACGGGGATAGGGCTTGGGTGGGATGGCTGTCGGTGTAGGGACCGGGTGCTAGGGTTTGGATGATCAGCCATGATCTCGTTGAATGGCGGAGCAGGCTCGAAGGGCCGAATGGCCTACTCCTGCTCCTATCTTCTATGTTTCTATGTTTCATCCCATTTTATGACACAATAAAACCGCATAATGGCCCCGATTTTGCGGTGGGTAAGAACAGCGAACGAACAGCGTTAGCAGTTATTACCCCTTTGAAACTGGCCGCAACTTCAGGATGTAGCACATGCGCATTCTAACACACAAATCCTGAAGTTGCGATCAGTCATTCATTGCTCCGACACTGGCTGTGCTGTGGCGCGTCCCCCAACCCCATCGCCAACAATCAGTGTAATCAGGGAAATCAATGAAACTGATGAAAACTTGGGCTTTTCTGCGATAATGTCACTGTTAAATACCCCATTAAACGTTAGACCTTATTGAATTAGGTGTTATTGGGATTTTAACAGCGTATTGACTGCTGAACACACGGTATGGCCCTAAAAAACTAATTTTAATTTTGTGGAGTGTCAAATTTCACCATTAAAATAAAAATTGCAACTTTAAAGAAACTTTTTAAACAAAAGTTATATATTTTTAAAAGTTTGTTTATATTTATTTCAGATTTACCTTTTCCCCCTTGTGAGATCCCCAATCTTTGTTTCGCTCTCTAACATTTTTGAAAAGTCTGAATAAAAGCACTTCTTCACTTCCTGCTTCCCTGTCTGTGATAATTCTGCATTCGACAGCTTATTGACAGATTTCTACTAAACTACACTGATCTCAATTGCACGTCGAAAAAGGCAAACGTGCCACAGATAGGAGATCTTTGTGGGCAGCTTTCTTCGGAGCCAGCGGCGAATGCCTTTGCTTCGCCGCTGACTGCAAATTCCGTGCCAATGTTTCTGCTGTTTGCATTATACTTAGTGTATTGAGTTTCAAACCCCATATCCTATCCATCATCAAAACCGCTGGCTTTCACCACAGCAACATAGCTTATCTCCAGCTCCTACCCTCACTTCCACTGAAACTCATAACCACACTTTTGTCACATTCAGATGCTAACGCTCCAGCACCTCTCTTGTTGGCTTAATAAACAAGCAGAGCGGATGCAATTTTTCTATTTTTTAAGCTTCTTTTTGGAATGCTATGCAGAGAAGCTAGATCAAACATAAATCTTATTTCTACCATTTGAAAGGCAATCAGAAAATAGAGGGGAGGGTGGGAAACGGATGGACAGCATTTTACGACATTTATTGGGTTTTTTTAAGTCTCGGGTCACATTTGTTCCATGTGTTCTATGTTAACCATCTTTGTTTATTCAACCTCCATTTACCACTAAAAATAACTTGGTTAAATCTAAATACTTCAACTTTCTAATGCAAGTTTGCATTTAAGGCTGTTGTTGTACTTTGACTGCACAATATGCAGATTATGGGGAGAAAGCAGGGACCGGGTACTGAACTTGGATGATCAGCCATGATCGCATTGAATGACGGAGCAGGCTCGAGGGGCCGAATGGCCTACTCCTGCTCCTATCTTCTATTACTTTCCAAAGTAAAATATAAGCTGGGAACATTACAACAATCTGAACAAGGTCTTGCAGGTCCAATATTATTTTTTAAATAGTCTGGATGTACATGCATTAATATCCAAGACTTCAGACTTGCTCTTGTGCCTGCAGGTTGCAGATGTGCAAGCTGACAATGAGGAAATTCAACGCAGTGTTCAGCAGTTGAAGAAAAAATCCCAACGACTAACAGCAGAATTGCAAGACACCAAGCTGCACCTTGAAGGACAACAAGGACGAAACCATGAATTGGAAAAGAAGCAGCGAAAGTGAGTTAATTCATACAACCCAAAATGAGAGAATATAAAAGCAAAATACTGCGGCTGCTGGAACTGTCTCATAAAAACAGAGAATGCTGGAAATACTCAGCCGGTCAGGCAGCAAGACAAAAGGTCATTGACCTGAAACGTTAACTCTCTCTCTCTCTCCACAGATGCTGCCTGACCTGCTGAGTATTTCCAGCATTTTCTGTTTTTATGAGAGAATATAACCTCCTTTAAATCTTAAGTTGTAAAAGTCTATTCACCATAGGCTAGATAACAATCTTGGTATACATTTCAGTTTAGTCTCATCAATTTACAGATAATAAGGGTATATAAAAAGCTGAATGTGAAAAGGCCATCAGGCCTGTATTCGCTTGCCTCATTTGTTTTGCTGGACTCTTCCCTGTATACTTGCCTCCTCCCCCACCCATGTCCTGGGATGGGCACAAAACACAGAGACCCGTAGCTAATTCACGAATCTTGAATAAAAATTCCCCTTTTATCTTTCAAAGGCAAACTTCAGGCGGCCCCAATCTCTTTCGTTATTTCCCAGGTTAATTTTTGATTCCTTCCTTTATACTATGATTGTGTTGCTTTTCAAAACTGCATCTACTGCCTTGAAGAACTGCAAAAGGTCAGTCCTGACTACCAGCTCCAGAATCCTCTGAGAAAAGTAAAACTTCCAGACATCCAACCTCACTCTGATTTCTCAATTTAATTGACTCAAATTTTGGAAATTGTCAAACAAAACGACTGGCATGAGGAACCTGAGAAAAATAGGCTGGCTTTAAAATGGCATTTGATATTTTGAAAATGTTGCTTTTATGACTTCTCAGTTGCTGGTAATGCAGTATACATGGGGCAGTGCTATTGCATATCATACATTTGTGAAACAATGAAGTAGCCTTTCTGAATCATGCCTTTTTGAAACAATGCTGTGGCCTTTCTAACCAGGAACAGGAGTAGGCCATTCAGCCCCTCTAGCCTGGTCCACCGTTCAGTGAGATCATGGCTGATCTGTATCTAAACTCCATCCACCTGCCTTGGCTCCATATCCTTTTATACCCTTGTCTAGCAAAAATCTGTCGATCTCCGATTTAAAATTATTAATTGATCTAGCATCTGCTTTTTGTGGGAGAGAGTTCCACACTTCTAACAACCTCTGTGGAAGAAATGTTTCCTAATTTCTCTCCTGAATGGCCCGGCTCTGTTTTTAAGGTTATGTCCCCTTGTCCTAGACTCCCCCACCAGTGAAAAAAGTTTCTCTCTATGTACCGTATCAATTCCTCGCAAAATCCTAGAAACCTCAATTAAATCACTCTTAACCTTCTGTATTCCAAGAAATACAATTATATTATGTAATCTCTTCTTGTAATCTAACCCTTGGAGCCCTGCTAACATTCTGGTGCATCTGCACTGCGCTCCTTCGAAGGCCAATATATCCTTCCTAAGGTGCGGTGCCCAGAACTGTACACTTGCTTATTTTACTTTTTTTTTAATAAAACTATTTTAAGACACTTGACCCACATTCAGTGTATTCACACTAATGGAATGTATATTTGCTTAAGTAAAATTTTCAGCATTGTAGAGAACAGTTTCTATTTTACAAACATTTAACTGGAGGAAATTACGGCTCATGCAAGACTTGATATCGACCAGCAGTTTGACATCACAGGCAGTGGGGACAGGGAGGTCGAAAGAGATGGTGGAGAGAGAGCAAGCTGTCATCAGCGTATATGTTTGAAGCTGACCATTTGCAGATTGTCACCAAGGGGCAGTGTTATAAATGACGATTGAGGAAGAGGAAGGGCCAAGGATAGATACCTGGGGGACTTTGGGGGGTAACAGTGTGGAGCATGGAAAGAATAGCCATTACTGGATATGCTTGGGCTACAATTGGATAGTTAAGAGTGGAGCCAAATGAAGGCAGTCCCACTGAGCTGGACAATGGAGGAGAGGCATTCAAGAAACTTGGTGTGGTTGACAGTGAAAGGCTGCAGAGAGATTGAGGCAGGACAATGCACCACGGTCACAGTAACAGAATGTTGCTCGTGACTGTTTAGGATCATTTTGGAGTAGCAGAAACCCTGATTATAGATGCAATTAGGTAGTTGTGGGAGAGATGGGCACAAATTTGGTAGGCGAGAAGGTTCAAGCACTTTGGAATGCTAAGGGAGCTTGCAGGTTGGGCAGCAGCGTGCAAGGATAGAGGGTCAAGGTGGATTTTTTGAGGGAGGTGACGATGGCAATTTTGAAAGGGAGGTGGGACAGTGCCTGAGGAGAGGGAACCATTTACAAAAAGATTGTTGCACATTCAGGTTTCTGGGTGTATAAACTGGAACAGGATTGCAGTGGGGTGGATACTTTTTTTGTACGGTAATTTGAATGTGACCAATTAAAAATTTTCAATCCATTATTTCATAATGTACTTGATTTGCATTTTTCTTTAAAACAACGCATAACCATTATACCGCTGTAAAATTCCTGTGATATGTAAAGGCTGAAGTAATTTGAGTCATTAGATTATACCTAATCTGTATTGTAGTTGGAGAGTTCAAAAAGGAGATTTCGAGTTCTGTATTTGTCCCCTTTCAACCACGCACACACATGCATCAACACACTCTACAAAATGTAGTGCCCCCAATCTAAACCACTGAAATATATTGGAAGAAAATAGATTTTCATAATACCGTAGCCATATGCCCCAGGTGTAACACTCTGTCACGAACAGCAAGTTAGAATTGTGTATTTTGTTATCGTAATGTTTTCTTTAACTTTCGTGTTTCAGGTTTGACGGTGAGTTGTCACAGGCACAAGATGAAGCTCAAAGAGAGAAGATCCAGAAAGAAAAACTGAGCAGAGAAAGAGATGGTTTTATAGCAGAGATATTCAGCCTTAAACAACAACTGGATGTATGTACTACCATGATCATAACAAAATGTAACTTCAATAGCTTGTTAGATCGGAGCAGAATCTGTAAATAATATTTTATACATTAGTAACAAGAGAAATCTTACTGTAAAATTATTCTGTACACTTGTTATTGTCTATGTAGATTTAAGGTTTAAAAAAAATAACTTTATTGCTCAGCAAAATGAAAAATGGTATTACAGGTAACTTAATAGTTTAGCCACATTTGATAATGGATTAACAAAACTTAAGCATCTGCAAATTACTGAAAACCGAGAGCCATAAGACTTTTTGAGCTGTGTGAGCTAGTAGGCGAAATATATTTGACTTTATTTTGTTGAGCAAATTTCACAGCATGATGACCGACATTGGCATTTTGCGTTCCAAACTGTATTGGCTCAGTTGAAGTTCTTTCTAGCATCTATGGGGCATTTACAGTACTCATACTGTCACAGAATCATAGAGCACAGAAGGAAGCCATTCGGCCCATCGTGCCTATGTCAGCTCTTTGAAAGAGCTATCCAATTAGTCACATTTCCCCGCTCTTTCCCCACAGCTCTGCAAATTTTCCCTTTTCAAGGATATATCCAATTCTCTTTGAAAGTTACTATTGAATCTGCTCCACCATCCTTTCAGGCAGTGCATTCCAGGTAATAACACACTGCATAAAATAATTTCTCCATCACCCTCCTCTGCACACTTTCCAAGGCTTGACATCCTTCCTAAAGTGTGTTGTCCAAAATTGGACACAATACTCTCGCTGAGACTGTCATTTCAAAAATGTGCTCTGAGCTCAACTAAAACATTTTCAAAGAGTGAAGCTTAGTTCCAACTCTCCAGAAGTACATATTGAGAAAGGAAACTCAGCCACTGCATTCAAAGTTCAACAGTCAATATATTCACTTTTATTAGGTATATACATTTAAAATACTTGATATTCAATGCACATGGATTTGGTTGCCAAAGCAGTATCCTCGCGTTGGCCTATTTTCTGTTACAAAATATGACATTTATTCTTTATCAGAAAATTCTAGATTCTATTTTTCACAGGGACGCAATCTCTTACTGTTGTTTCTCATCTTCTATACTCTCCTATATTATTATAAGACATGGGGAGATAATCAACAGCCAGTATATCACCGTGATCTCAAAGCAGAATATAAATTAAGCTCTCATGAACTGCAGGAGGAATCAAGTCTGTCTTTTCAGTCTTGCCAAATAAAGCCTATTTGCTTTATAAAATAATTAATTAGTGTTAACTGCTGTGTTCTAAATTTCATTAGCTACATTCATTTTATTTTGTGGTTATAGTGTCATCTGAATTACCCATTAGATGTTGCCAAATAACTCATTTACAGCTATTGTTTCAAATGTAACTAGTGAATCGCTGAATTTTTTTCTCTCTATGTTGAATACTAGGACAAGGACTCTGAGATCATCACTATAACCCAGAAGGTAGAGCGTCTGGATGTAGAACTGCAGGATCTATCCTCTCAAGAATCTAAGGATGAGGCTTCACTTGCTAAAGTGAAGAAGCAGGTGCGTGAGTTGGAAGCCAAAGTCAAGGACCAGGAAGAGGAGCTAGATGAACAAGCTGGGACTATTCAGATGCTGGAACAGGTACAATCATTTCTTTGTTATGAAGGTTTTGGAATGAATCTGAAAACATGATGCTTATTATACAGTTGTAGAATTGAATCTTAGGAGTTGAAAACATGTACTATTGAGCGATGGGTGAAGCATTGACTTATCATCTTTGATTTTGGAATCTCAGCTGTACCTTTTGTATAGTATGTAAAATGGTCTCCAAGTATTGCTAGATATTATGGGAGGCTACCCAGGCTACTTTTGTATGTGTCTCAGCAGGTTTCAGAGCAGTATTGGCGGAGGAGATCTAGAAACAGATGACCAACTTGTTTGGCCAGTGATTGTATGTGAAGACACCCGACTTACAGGAAAGAGAGATAAATGCATTTGTATTGAGAATGGATGTCACCCCTGAAAAAGGAACTTAAAATGCAGAAATGTTCTTTAAACACAAAAAAGTCATTAGAAATAATGTAAAGTGCCTCAGCTACCCACAATCAATTTCCCTCATTTATTTTTAAATTTTGTTTTATCTCCTCACAGTAATTATACCTCACTTCTAGTTTTTGATTGCTTTCCTCTTTCAGTTTTCTTTCTGATCTTAATTTAGTTTATTATAATACTGCACGGTTTTTGTTTGGAGAATTTTGGTGCGAAGAGCATGCCATCAGAAATATATTTTTGTTCTGCAATTTGTCAGCCATCTAAAACAGCACTATGTTAGCATTCCTCATCAATCGCACAGAAGTGAACACCTTGGCAGGGCTGGACCCATTCATTTGGGCTTCTGCCATGCTCACTCCCATTAGTTATAACATCCTCTCACGCTGCATTAACAATTTCCATGTCAGTCAGCAATCCGGATGTTGGGACTTCCTTATCAACACTGACATTGTCTGCTTGAAGGTGCAACGGAGAGCTCGTGCTCAATGTGGCTTCTTGCTTCAGAAATGGCAACTCGTGCCTGCACAGGAGCCTTGACAGAGTCGGGTGCAATGCTTCCTCTGCTGGCAGTTGTTAGTTGATGCTCCTTTCAGACTTGGGCAGTTCAAATGAGATTTTCCACCTGAACAATTTTCATTGAAGAAAGCTATGACTCTGGGTGCAGCTTATTTTTAAAAAAAGGATCAATTTCATCAGCGTTAAGTTTCTTATGAACATATAAAAAGAATAGCAATAGATCACTTGGTTTATTAAGCCTGTCCCATCCCGGCATGGTGTAACTTGCACAAACCATCACCTTATCTCCTTTCATTCTTCTGGGAGAGGCAAAAGACTAGAGAAAGAAACCATAGGCCAATTTAAGAAAAAGAAACTGAAATTCCACTTTGATCCTCAAAGGTGGTCAAGCAAGCTCCAGTGGGCCACAGTGACTGGGTAACAAAACTCCCAGTCACGCCTCTACTTTCTATATGTTGCAAAGTTTGCCACACACAGGAATTCTTCCAGCTCCCTCTTGACTGCTTGCAGCGAATCTGTACTCATTCTAAGTGCTGGCAACTTACTCTAAAGGTAGCTGACTTTCTGCAAAAATAAGTACCCCTAGCATCTAACCTAGTTCTACGCTTTGTAACTTTGTCCACATGTCCCATGGAACTATCTAACCTATTTAGATCAAGTAACCTATCCACTTGAAACGATTTTCATCATAGCCAGTTTTGGGTGACTAGATCTGTCTTTAGACTGTCCCACTTAGCACAGTGATAGTGCCACACTACATAATGGAGGATGTCTTGGTGGAGCTAAGCCTTTGTCTTCACAAGGACTGTGCAGTGGTCACTTCTACCAATGCTATTATGGACGGTTGTGTATGCAAAAGGTAGGTTGGTGAGGATAAGGTCAGGTAGGTTAGTTCCTCGTGTTAGTTCCATCAACATCTGACACAGCCCCAGTCTACAGCTATGTGCTTCAGGTCTCGGCCAGCTTAATTAGTGGTGGTACTACTGAGCCACTCTTGCTGGTGGGCATTGAAGTCCCCCACTCAGAGTACATTCTGTGCCCTTACCTCCCTCAGAACTTTCTCCAAGTGATGTTCAATTTAGTGTAGTACTGATATATCAGTTGAAGGGGGTGGTAGGTGTTTATCAGCCAGAGGTATCCTTTATCTCATTTGGCCTGAAGTCATGAGACTTCATGTGATCTAGAATCAATGTTGAGGACTCCTAGGACCACTCCCACCTGACTGTGACCTCACCTTTGATGGGTCTGTCTTGCACATAGGACAGGTCATACCCAGAGATGGTGAGGGAGGAGTCTGGGATGTTGACTGATAGACATGATACTGAGTCTGACTATGTCAGGCTGTTACTTGACTAGTCTGTGGGACAGCTTTCCCAGCTTTTGTACCAGTCCCCACATGTTGCTGAGGATGTTGCAGGGCTGACTGGGCTGAAATTGCTGTAGTCTTATGATATAATTAATCTCAAAATATGTTGCCTGAGAAGCGCTTGTGCATTGAACATGTAGAACAGGTTGTCACAATTTTAAAAGGGAAGATCAAAAATCAGTTATTCTGAAGTTGGATAAGCTAGTTGTTCCACAGATAACCTTCAAAGGAATTGTTCTAACTAAGAAGTTGGAAACTATAAGTTTGTTCTTTGCACATAAGCATCAATACAACACTGAAAAGTTGTTGTGTTCCAATTATGAACCGGTCAAGTTCCTTTTTTGTCTCTGGAATAGGAAGAGAAAAATCAGCCAAGTTTCCCATGCCTGATTGTTATTCACTGGCCTTCGCTAGAAAGTGTGGGTGTATCGTCACTGGACGTGAACAAGATCAAGCTTAGCTGTGATGACTGCACTGTTAAATCACCTTGCAGTGCTCAATGTCTGGATTCACACTTGGGCGAAGTACCGGAAGGCACCTGACAGCCGAGGAGTTAATACCATGGGGGAGAAGAGGGAACCTTTTTGAATAAAGAATTGTTACTGTGAAAATGTTCATGGGCAGTTGCCAAGGTAATTCAGCATTCCCAGAGTACAGTATAATGTTTTGCCCAAATTTAGGCCAAGCTTCGGTTGGAAATGGAAATGGAAAGGCACAGACAAACTCAAGCAAAGGAGATTGAGAACAAAGAGGAAGAAGTGGAAGAAATTAGACAGTCTTGCCAGAAGAAGGTAAGCTTTATTTCTGTAATAGTTAATGACATAGAAATATTTCCGTTAAACGAATAACAGTTGAAAATCTAATTTTAGTCTGTACATGTTGCATGCTTGTCGCTGTCACATTACACCCACTCACTTTCAGTATCCCATTGTATTTGTCTTGTGTAGCATGAAAATACAACAAGTTAAAAGTAAGATAAGGCTATGTAGCAGTTA
The DNA here is from genome assembly GCF_052327205.1 of Somniosus microcephalus. NCBI lineage: Eukaryota > Metazoa > Chordata > Chondrichthyes > Squaliformes > Somniosidae > Somniosus > Somniosus microcephalus. The sequence continues at coordinate 66,928,839 of NC_141008.1, forward strand.
GGTTTTGTATTTACAGTGAACACCATTTAAAATCACTGCTAATAAAATTAGAGATCCCCCTTAAGGTTAAATGCTTTTTTCCATAGAAAAAAATAGTTTATTACAATGTTAAACAGAGAGAGGTCTTGGTGCTTGTTGCATAATAAATTTGTGGCAGCTTGCATGAAACTCCTTTAATGCTGATTGACGAATTCTCTGACCTCAACCAGCCTTTTCCATCACATTGCATTATCCAGTAAACTAGGTATTAAAACAAGATCAGTTGACAGTGAATTTGCTGCTCTCCAAAGACTTCATGCAAATTAGTTAGTGCATGAGTTTTACCATCTTCCTGGGCATGCTAGTAGACAGATGCTTTATCACAGCAGCGCCACTACCTAATAAGGGAGGGGGAAAGAAAAGAGAGGAATGTTGATCTTTGCAGTGTCCTGGATGTTCCCAGGAGAAAGAGTGGTAGTAATGATAATGTAATATGAAGTAAATGGGTTTTAAAATAAGATTTGCAAAATTAAAAATTATTTTTACTTGCGTGTTCACTTTTCTTAACTAGACTTTTTATTGTTGCAATAAAATAAATGTTTTTATTTGATTTGGAACGGTCTGCCTGGACTGTTAGTTCATTATGTTGAGAAACGCATAAAGTAATTACTTTGAACTGAAGTGCAAAGGTATATCAAAATATTATTAAAATAGCTAACTTTTCATGTAGCCTTCCTTAACATCCACACTCTTTGTGCTGTGGTTGTGTATGACATTGGAGTGGTTTTACTCAACAACAATTGCTTGCATTTATATAGTGCTTTTAACATAAAGAACATCCCAAGGTTCTTCACAGATTGACATAAAGAAAACATAAGCTGAATCAGGAAGGGAGAGGTTAACAGGGTTGACCAAAAGCTTGTTTGAAAAGATGGGTTTTGAAAAGGTTTTTAAAAAAACAGAGGAAAGTAAGAGAAGCAGAAAGCGTTAGGCAGGGAATTCCAAGGAGTTGGACCCAGGTGATTGAAGGCTTCGGTGTTGCTGGAGGAAGCTGTGACTCGGGCAAGCAGTCCTGTGACATGGAGGTGTTGTGGTAGGTGGAGAGATAGAGCTCAGTGTCATTAGCATACATGTGGAAGCTGACCTCATGCCTGTGGATGATGTCACTTAGGGGCAATATTTTAGATGAGGAAGAGGAGACCAAGGATAGTTCTTTGGGGCACTCTAGGGTGACAGTGCAGGGGAGGGTAGAGAAGACATTGCAGGAGAGGTGCCACTATATTGAGATGGATAGGTGTGAAACCATGCAAGGGCCGGTGAGACATGTTAGAGGGGAATAGCATGGTCAACTGTACCAAACATTATGCACAGTTCGAAGCATAGAAGTTTATAGTACAGAAGTAGTCCATTTGGCCCATTGTGTCTGTGCTGGCCCTGCTACAAACATCCAAATCTAATCTCATTCTCTCATTCTGTTCTCCTAGCTCTGTATCATCTGGTTGAAATATTTATCCAATTTTCCCTTAAATTATCTTATGGTTTCTGCCTCCCTGTAGCAAAGCATTCCATGCTCTGACAAACCTCTGTATAAAGAGATTCCTCCTGATCCCTTTCCACACAATTTAAATTGATTACCCTTTTGACTGACTCCCCAATCACTATACATTACCTATTCATTATCAAAATTCTCCATAGTTTTAAAAACCTCCTATTAAAAACCTCTTTAGCCTTTTCTGCTCAAGTAGAAATAGTCCCAGTATCTCAAGTTTCTCCTCTTAACTAAAGTGAATCTACGCTGTATTCTCTCTCTGGCTTTAATATCCTCTAATAACCGCCCAAAACCGCACACAGTACTTTAACTGTGCCTAACCAATGTTTTGTACAAAATTATCATTTCTTCTTTATGCTTGTAGCAATTTATAAAAACCCAAAATACTGTTGACCTTTTTAATGTTTTTACTTGTACTTGCATTTTCAGGGAATGCTATATTTGGACCCCTAGAGGGGTCTCTTCATCCACACCCTTCAGTTTCTATCCATTGAGTGTATGTCCCCATTCTTTGTTTTTCTTCCCAAAATGTTTAGCTCACACTTATCCATATTCCACCTGTCTGTCTTCCTGAAGTCTTATAAAGTTTGCCAACCCTCCATACTTCTGTGTTGTCATCAAATTTCAAAATTGTCTTCCCTATGCCCAAGTCCAAAACATCTGTATACCGAGAATAAAGGTGGATCCAGCATTAGCCACCACCTCCAGGCCTTCTCTAATCTGAACAACTCACATTTACCCTCACCTTTTTTGCTTCCTGTCCGTCAACTTTCTAACCACGCTGCTTATGAGAGCCCTTATCAACTGCATTGTAAAATTCTATATACACTGCATCTACAAAATTCCTTTCTCTATCCAGTCACCACCTCATTTAAAAGAAAACTCAATTAAATTTGTTAAACATGACTTTGGTGGTTGTCTTTGATTAACATGCATTTCTAAATGCTCACTAACTGAATTTTCCCACAACTGACATTAGACTAGCTGGTTTATAGTTGCCCCGTTTATCCTTCTCTCCCTTCTTGAACTAATGGCCCTGAATTTCTGATCGGATGCTTCCTGCGGGCGGATGCCTCCCAGCGGGAAAAAAAATCTACAAACCTACCTGCTGGTTCCATGCATCCCAAGGCTTCCAATCCTAGGCCTCTCATGTTGGAAATGCCCAGGGGCGCATGCGGTTCGCGAGCGCACCTGGGATCACGTTGGCCAGGCGAACCAATCAAAGGGAATCCCCCTTCATACTTTTGACAGTACTCTACGCACAGAACTGTCAAAAGTATGAATGGGGATCACATTTAAAAACACACTAAAGCATTAATGTTTTTTTATTACATAATTAAAATTCAATTTAATTAAATGTTTCAAAAAATAAATTTTTTGAGAATTTTTTAATGTTTTTACGGGGCTAAAAATAAACGTACCTTTTTGAAGAGTATTTTTAATTTATAAATGAGTTATCAAATTTAATTTTTCTATTTTTCAACACTCTTAAGCTGGTAAAAACAGGTGTAAGAATTCGATGGCCTTTCAGCGGGCGGAAGTTGTGCAAAGGCACTTTTCCCGGGCAGGCGGATGATCTGTTAAGAGAATTCTTGACAGATCGCAAGTGCCGGTTTTCGGCACATGGGGGTCGGAAATTCCGGCCCAATGTGTTACATTGGTTTCTCTTCAATCCCGTGACACAACTTGCTATTTCCTCCCTGACTTCATTCAACAGCCTTGGGTACACAGCATCAGAGCCCTGACTTAACCACTTTTGAGTTCTGCTAACATTTTTTGAACCAGTACCTTTTCTACAGTAATCTGTAATAACTGTTCTATATTCTCCTGCAGTGCACCTACGTTTTCACTTCCACCATCATTTGTGGAGAAAAAAGCAGAGGATTTACTATCTCCCCCAGACTCCATAATCAGGCCATGTCTTTTCATATTCCCTTTTAGCCCTTATTAATCTCCCTTTTAACCGTCTCACACTACACTTTCTATATTCTTTGTGATTTTCTTCAATATGTCAAGCAATAATTTTATTATATGCTTCCCTTTTAAGTTTGAGTTTAATTTTAATTTCTGTATATCCATGAAATTCTGTTGTTTGCACCCGCTTTTTGCCTCATAGGGTTATATTTATTTTGTACTCTTCATCTCGGCTTTGCTATTCTTGATCAGTCAGCCTGTTTGCTAACTTTTCTGCCAAGTTCATTTGAACCAGATCTCCTCCTATCTTGCTGAACTTTCCCTTTTTCCAGCCCAGCACCCTTATATTTGACTCTTCGTTATCCTTTTATGTTCTTACATTCACCCTGCTCTCACATCAGTTATTTGCCCTGCTTCATTTCCAGAACTAACTGAAGCAATACTTCTTTCCTTGTTGGACTAGAGACATACTGATCTGGGAAGCAGTCCTGGATGCAATCATAAAAAGTTTGTCCCACTTTGACCTCATGCATTTCCTTTATTCCAGCCTATCTTGAGATAGTTAAAATTGAATTTCGTTTCGTGAGTTGTGAAGTTGATTCATGTTGTTCAGGAGGCGATTGTTAGAAGGCTGCACAATGAGGTGACATTTCGCACAAGGTGATATCTCATAAAGATTCTAGTACAGGAAACTTTGGTTTATCCGGAGGTTGTATGTCCGGAAACCTCGATCTACCGGCAGAAATCGGGAGCCGTTTTGTTAGGTTTTTTTCTTCTCGTGGCTTTTTTTTTTCTCAACAGTCCAGGCTCTGCAAAGTCTCTCAGAAGCGTCTCTGTAGCTTAGCAACAGCTTCAAAGGTACGGCCGACTGTTTAGAAGCTGTTGCTAAGCAACAATGTTTGTTGCCAGATACGGAGCTGCAAATCTCCGTATGCTTCAGCATTAATGCTGGTTTGTCTGGCAGTTTTGATAGATCGGCAACAGCTCGGTCCCGTCGGTGCCGGCTATAACAAAGTTTCCTGTAGATAATTGGAGTGCAAATAACAGATAATGAAGGTATTTGCATTTCAGCTCAGTATCATCTTTGCTTTTGTGCATGTTATAAATGAAGTCCATAAACCAATTCAATTTTTTAAAACTATTTGTTTCCCTGGAGGATATATTGTGAAAATTTAGATTCTGATACTGTTAGGGCTGTGCTTATTTTCCCAGTTGAAACAATTTGAGCTGCAGTTAGAAGAAGAGTATGATGATAAACAGAAAATTATGAGAGAGAAGAGAGATCTGGAGAGCAAACTGTCTGCAGTCAGTGAACAGGTACCATTCATAAAATCTTGCATAAATGATGTCCTTTAAGAATTGAGCAACTGTATGCAGTTTTGAGATTTATTTTTCAATAACCCAATATCAGTGTTCAGATTTTGCAGTAAGTGGTTAACAAAACCTTGAGGTTAGTAGAACTATAAAAATTTAGACAAGAGTAAGCTGCTATCCCACGAGAGCCTAGAATCCGTAATGGGGAAGAGCAGTTCTTTTACATGGCTCGTTTGGTGCACAAACACTGGCATGGACCAGTTGGGCCAAATAGCCTGTTTCTATTCTGTGCATTCTATGTAAAAAGTAGTTTAGTGCCTTTATTGCAGAGTTTGGAGAAAGGATACTACTTGGATAGTATATGGGGGTAGATTCCACCCATCGCCCTCTTTCCCCCACCCCGAGCAGAGCTGACTGGCCAACAGTCCTGACAGGAGGCCCAGTTTACTTTGAGGGCTGGGCCTTGACAGCATAGGGCCGATGAGCTGCAGTGGGAAAACGAGCGTCCCAGGGCAGGCCACCGGTGCCGGCCCAGCGCAATATCAGGCGGCCCAAATGGCCTCTGGACCAGAAGTAGCTCCAGGTGAAAGGGAGGATCCAATCTTGTGAGAGGATGGGGCCTGGTGCGGCAGTGACCCAGTTTGTTTTTTATGGAGCCCGGAAGAACACTTCTTCTCCTGGATCCGCACAAATAAATTAAAATTTACCTGCTGGGCTCCTCTTCGGCTGGATCCACAGCTGATGCTGGACAGAGCAGACACAGCAGATGCTCCACCCAGTACTGTCCTAAAATGACAATCAGGGTCCTATGTATGTCTTAGGACCCTGATTTGCATAGTAAAAGGGTCAACCGCCTGACAGGTGGCTGTAGGTCTTGGGAAAGATCAGCGGGAACAGGGATGCAAGTCACTCCACACCATTTTCAGGGCACTACCTCCCTGTCTCTGTTGGACGAGAGGCCTCAAAGTCTCCCCCATAGTGTCATACCTGCCGCTTTTATATCGAGTTTTACTTGGAGTGTGAGAAAGATGGGTTAAAACAAATTATATTTTAGATAAGTTTCAATAGTTAAATAAAGTTAACTAAGTGCCAAAAATATGATTGCACTGTTGATGTAAAAGGTACAAGATTTAATAGAATAAATAATTTTGGAGGAATGTTCATTATTGAATTGATGAATACTAAAGAAAGTAGAACATTTAAATTGCTATTTTGCAATAAACTTGTATTGGTCAGTTTGACATTTTTAAGAACGATGCAGGAAGTTCAAGTCTACTACAATCTCTGTAACCTTCCTAGGATTTTGCTAGCTTGATTTCTTTTTAAACTAGGTCAGCGAACGAGATTTTGAAACTGAGAAGCGGCTGCGCAAGGACCTTCGGCGCACAAAAGCACTTCTGGCTGACGCACAAATAATGCTTGATCACTTCAAGAATAGTGCACCTAGCAAACGGGAAATCGCACAATTGAAAAACCAGGTAACACTTTCTAGTCTTGTTCATCATTTAAACTACTGTTTCTCAAAGTGATAAAGAACTGTTGATAAATATTGCTCTTTTTTGTGGAAGATTAACTAGAGATAAATATGCAAAAGGAAACTATTTAAAAAGTACAATAAAATTTAAAATATTAAAGTCACTACACGGAGTCCAGTTGTACGGAGCACTGCTTCTACAGAGTACTAAACTCAGGAATTTGGTGAGTGAGGGAATTTGGTGAGGTGAGGGGTAAGAGGTGCTGCTTGATACATAAAAAAAATATAAACAACTAGGGTTAAATTAGGACTGTGGGCTAAGTTACAGTAAAGACCTAAAGCATATAACTAAATTTAATAAATTAAACAAGGTTATTACCTAGATTAAAAACTATTAATAGACAATTGAGTATTTCAGAACTTGAAAACCTAATTAGTTAAATAAAATACAATAGAGATGGCAGGGCAGGTGATGTGTTACAGCTGTAGCATGTAGGAGCTGGTGGACCCCAGTGTGATCCACAGCAACCACATCTGCAGTAAGTGTCTGCAGCTCGAGGAACTTTGGTTCAGAGTTGATGAACTGGAGTCCGAGCTTCGGACACTGCGATACATCAGGGAGGGAGAAAGTTACCTGGATATTTTGTTCCAGGAAGCAGTCACACCCCTTAGGTTAAATACTTCAGATTTGATCCGTGGTCAGGGACAGGAGGGTGTGACTACGAGTGAGGCAGGTATGGGGATCCAGAAGGTAGCATTGGAGGAGCCTCAGCCGTTGCACTTGTCCAACAGCTACAAGGTTCTTGCAGCTTGTATGGACGAGAGCAGGGACTGCAGGGAGGATGAGCAAACTGACCAGGGGGCCATTCAAGTTGGGCGAGTAAAAAGGAATGTAGTAGTGGTAGGGGACAGTATAGTTAGGGGGATAGATACTGTTCTCTGCAGCCGAGAGTGTGAGTTCCGAAGGCTGTGCCCGGTGCCAGGGTGAAGGACATCTCCTTGGGGCTGGAGAGGAACTTGGAGTAGGAGGGGAAGGATCCAGTTGTCGTGGTCCACGTAGGTACCAATGACATAGGTAGGACTAAGAAAGAGGTTCTGCTGAGGGAGTATGAGCAGCTAGGGACTAATTTAAAAAACAGAACCACAAAGGTAATAATCTCTGGATTACTATCTGAGCCACGAGCAAATTGGCATAGAGTCAATAAGATCAGAGAGTTGAATGCGTGGCTCAAGGATTGCTGTGGGAGAAATGAGTTTCAATTCATGGGGCACTGGCACCAGTACTGGGAAAGAGGGAGCTGTTTCGTTGGGATGGGCTTCACTTGAACTGTGCTGAGACCAGTGTCCTGGCGAATCGAATAACTAGGGCTGTAGATAAGGCTTAAAACTAAATAGTGGGGGGAGGGTTCAGGTGAGGGGAAACTTAGAAAATTAAAGAGAAAGGACAAGTCAAGCAATAGGGGTAATGATAACCAGAGTGTGACCGGAAGGGGCAGAGCGTACAAGCATAAGAGTGCACCAGCAAATAGGGTCAGAGTAGGTAAAAAGACAAAATTAAAGGCTCTTTATCTGAATGCACACAGCATTCGTAACAAGATAGATGAATTGACGGCACAAATAGAAATAAATGGTTATGATCTGATAGCCATTACAAAGACGTGACTGCAAGGTGACCAAGGCTGGGAACTGAATATTCAGGGGTATTTGACATTTCGGAAGGATAGGCAGAAAGGAAAAGGAGGTGGGGTACCTCTGTTAATACAAGATGAGATCAGTACGGTAGTGAGAAATGATCTTGGCTCGGAAGATCAAGATGTAGAATCAGTTTGGGTGGAGATAAAAAAAATAATAAGGGAAAGAAGTCACTGTTGGGAGTAGTCTATAGGCCCCCTAACAGTAGCTACACTGGGACAGAGTATAAATCAAGAAATAATGGGGGCTTGTAAGAAAGGTACTGCAATAATTGTGGGCGATTTTAATCTTCATATAGATTAGACAAATCAAATTGGCAAAGGTAGCCTTGAGGACGAGTTCATAGAGTGTATTCAGGACAGTTTCTTAGAACAATACGTTGTGGAACCAACCAGGGAACAGGCTATTTTAGATCTGGTAATGTGTAATGAGACAGGATTAATTAATGATCTCATCGTAACGGATCCTCTCGGGAAGATAGAATTTCACATTCAGTTTGAAGGTGAGAAACTTGGGTCTGAAACTAGTGTCTTAAACTTAAATAAAGACAATTACAAGGGTATGAAGACAGTTGGCTAAAGTGGACTGGGAAAATAGATTAAAAGATAAGATGGTAGATAAGCAGTGGCAGACTTTTAAGGAGATATTTCATAACTCTCAACAAAGATATATTCCAGTGAGAAAGAAAGACTCTATGAGAAGGATGAACCATCCGTGGCTTACTAAGGAAGTTAAGGAGGGTATCAAATTGAAAGAAAAGGCATACAATGTTGCGAAGATTAGTGGAAGGCCAGAAGATTGGGACATTTTTAGAAACTTGCAAAGGATGACTAAAAAAATAATAGAGGGAGAAAATAGATTGAGTAAACTAGCAAGAAATATAAAAACACAGTAAGAGCTTCTACAAGTATATAAAAAGGAAGAGAGTAGCTAAAGTAAACATTGGTCCCTTAGAGGATGAGACTGGGGAATTAATAATGGGAAACAAGGAAATGGCAGAGACTTTGAACAAATATTTTGTATCTGTCTTCACCGTAGAAGACACAAAAAGCATCCCAGTAGTAGTGGAAAATCAAGGGGAAAAAGGGAGGGAGGAACTTAAAACAATCACTATCACGAGAGAAAAGTACTAGGCAAACTAATGGGACTAAAGGCTGACAAGTCCCCTGGACCTGATGACCTACATCCTAGGGTCTTAAAAGAAGTGGCTGCAGAGATAGTGGATACATTGGTTGTAATCTTCCAAAATTCCCTAGATTCTGGAAAGGTCCCAGCCGATTGGAAAACCGCAAATGTAACCCCGCTATTCAAGAAAGGAGGGAGACCGAAAGCAGGAAACTATAGGCCAGTTAACCTAACATCTGTCATTGGGAAAATGCTGGAATCCATTATTAAGGAATTAGTAGCAGGACATTTCGAAAATCATAATACAATCAAGCAGAGTCAACATGGTTTTATGAAAGGTAAATTGTGTTTGACAAATTTATTAGAGTTCTTTGAGGATGTAACAAGCAGGGTGGATAAAGGGGAACCAGTAGATGTAGTGTATTTGATTTCCAAAAGGCATTCGATAAGGTGCCACATAAAAGGTTACTGCACAAGATAAGAGCTCACGGTGTTGGGGGTAATATATTAGCATGGATAGAGAATTGGCTAACTAACAGAAAACAGAGTCGGATAAATGGGTCATTTTCAGGTTGGCAAACTGTAACTAGTGGGGTGCCACAGAGATCAGTGCTGGGGCCTCAACTATTTACAATCTATATTAATGACTTGGATGAAGGGACCGAGTGTACTGTAGCCAAATTTGCTGATGATACAAAGCTAGATGGGAAAGCAAGTTGCGAGGAGGACACAGAGTCTGCAAAGGGATATAGATATGTTAAGTGAATGGACAAAAGTTTGGTATAATGTGGGAAAATGTGAGGCCGGAAGGCTGGATTTTCCAACCCCACGGGTGCGTACGAGGTGTGCACACACCCATAGGGGCCTTGCAAGTGCTGGTTTCAGGCATGTGGAGCGCATGCGCTGAAAACCGGCACTTGCGATCTGTCAAGAATTCTCTTGACGGATCATCCGCCTACCCGGGAAAAGTGCCTCTGTGGGTGGAGAGTTACACTTTTTGCACAACTTCCGCCTGCTGGAGGGTTTGAGTACAGGAGCAAGGATGTCTTGCTGCAGTTGTACAGGGCCTTGATGAGACCACACCTTGAGTATTGTGTGCAGTTTTGGTCGCCTTATCTGAGGAAGGATGTTCTTGCCATGGAAGGAGTGCAGCGAAGATTCACCAGGCTGATACCTGGGGTGGCAGGAATGACGTATGAGGAGAGATTGGGTCGATTGGACTTGTACTCGCTGGAGTTTAGAAGAATGAGAGGGGATCTCATTGAAACTTATAAAATTCTAACAGGACTAGATAGACTAGATGCAGGAAGGATGTTCCCGATGGCAGGGGAGTCCAGAACCAGGGGTCACAGTCTATGGATAAGGGGTAAGCCATTTAGGACAGAGATGAGGAGGAATTTCTTCACCCAGAGAGTAGTGAACCTGTGGAATTCTCTACCAAAGAAGGCAGTAGAGGCAAATTCATTAAATATATTCAGGAAGGAGTTAGATCTATTTCTTAAGGCTAAAGGGATCAAGGGATATGAAGAGAAGGCAGGGACAGGGTACTGAATTTGGATGATCAGCCATGATCTCATTGAATGGCAGAGCAGGCTCGAGGGGCCGAATGGCCTACTCCTGTTTCGATGGAAGGTCATAGAATTCTTGCACCTGGTAAAAGCAGGAATAAGGCCTGCTTTTACCAGCTTAAGAGTGTTGAAAAATAAAAATAAAATTTGGTAACTCATTTATAAATTAAAAATACTCTTCAAAATGGTAAATTTATTTTTAAGCCCTGTAAAAACATTTAATTTTTTTTCAAAAAATAATATTTACTCTTTTTTAAATTAAATTGAATTTTAATTAATTTTAATTATGTAATTCAAAAAAAATTAAATGTTTTAATGTGTTTTTAAATGTGATCCCATTCATACTTTTAAAAGTTCTGTGCGTAGAGAACTGTCAAAAGTATGAAGGGGGATTCCCTTCTTTGATTGGTTCGCCTGGCCAACGTGATCCCAGGAGCGTTTGCGAACTGCATGTGCCCCTGGGATACTTGGGCCTCTGCGCATTTCCAACAGGAGAGGCCCAGGATCGGAAGCCTCGGGATCTACGGAACCAGCAGGTAGGTTCGTAGATTTTTTTCCAATCTGAGGCATCAGCCCGCAGGAAGCATCCGACCGGAAATTGAGGGCCATTATTTAAATGGAGAGAGACTACAGAATGCTGCGGTACAGAGGGATAGAAACATAGAAGATAGGAGCAGGAGTAGGTCATTTGGCCCCTCGAGCCTGCTCCGCCATTCAATGCGATCATGGCTGATCATCCAAATTCAGTACCCTGTCCCTGCTTTCTCCCCATATCCATTGATTCCCCTTAGCCTTCTTGAATATATTTAATGAATTGGCCTCAACTGTCTTCTGTGGTAGAGAATTCCACAGGTTCACCACTCTCTGGGTGGAAAAAATTCCTCCTCATTTCTGTCCTAAATGGCCTACCCCTTATCCTCAGACTGTGACCCCTGGTTCTGGACTCCACAACCATCGGGAACATCCTTCCTGCATCTAGTCTGTCCAGTCCTGTCAGAATTTTATAAGTTTCAATGAGATCCCCTCTCATTCTTCTAAACTCCAGCGAGTACAAGCCCAATCGACCCAATCTCTCCTCATACGTCATTCCTGCCATCCCAGGTATCAGCCTGGTGAATCTTCGCTGAACTCCTTCCATGGCAAGAACATTCTTCCTCGGATAAGGCGACCAAAACTGCACACAATACTCAAGGTGTGGTCTCACCAAGGCCCTGTACAACTGCAGCAAGACATCCTTGTTCCTGTACTCAAACCATCTCGCTACGAAGGCCAACATGCCATTTGCCTTCTTAACCGCCTGCTGCACCTGCATGCTTACCTTCAGCGACTGGTGCACAAGGACACCCAGGTCTCGTTGCACTTCCCCTTCTCCCAATCTATTGCCATTCAGATAATAATCTGCCTTCCTGTTTTTGCCACCAAAGTGGATAACCTCACATTTATCCACGTTATATTGCATCTGCCATCTTTTGCCCAATCACCCAACCTGTCCAAATCATCCTGGAGTTTCTCGGCATCCTCCTCACAGCTCACGCGCCCACCCAGCTTTGTGTCGTCTGCAAATTTGGAGATATTACATCTAGTTCCCTTGTCTAGATCATTAATATATATTGTGAATAAGGCAGGTAATGTGGCTTTTTTATGTATATTTCTTGGGGGAGGGAGAAGGGGAGCTTTCACTTATATGAGAACTAGCTGAAGTGCCCGGCGGTGCCGAGGCTTTTTCGAGGGCATGTTGTTGTTGGAAGAGAGAGAGAGAGCGACTGGGGGGGGTAGAGAGAGAGCGACTGGGGGGGGTAGAGAGAGAGCGACTGGGGGGTGGGGGGAAGGGAGGGCGGGGGGGAAGGGAGGGCGGAAGGGAAGGGAGGGGGGGAAGGGGGGCGGGGGGGGGAAGGGAGGGGGGAAGGGAAGGAAGGGGGGCGGGGGGGAAGGGAGGGGGGAGGGAGGGCGGGGGGGGAGGGAGGAAGGGAGGGCTTGAGGCTGAGATAGGCACGGCCACGCCCGGTTGCCGGGGTAACCCTGCCGCGCCGCCCCGCACTGCCGAGAGCCCAGCTCGCCGAGCCCCCCCCCCCCCCCCCGGCCGAGAGCCGCGCTCTCCGAGCCCCGCCCCCCCCGGCCGAGAGCCGCGCTCTCCGAGCCCCGCCCCCCACAGCCGAGAGCCGCGCTCTCCGAGCCACGCCCCCCCCCCTCCCGGTCGAGAGCCGCGCTCTCCAAGCCCCGCCCCCCCCCCGGCCGAGAGCCGCGCTCTCCAAGCCCCAGCCGGCCCGCACTCCCGTTGCCGGGGTAACCCGATCCGCACTCTCGAGAGCCCTGCCCCCCCCCCGCCCGAGCCGAGTACAGAACAGAGTCTCACCTGCTCCTGCTGCGCGCGCACCCTGACCCTCGTGGCTGACGCCGTTGCCCCGGGTAACGTGACATGGGGGGGTGGGTGGTGAGGAGCTTAGCAGCAGCCCAGTTACCTAGCTCGGGCCTGGCTGGGCAAGAAAGGCCCAGGCTTTCAGGCCTAAGAAAAAAACGGGCAAAGGTAGGAAAAAGAATGTTCAGGTTAGATAAAATATTTACAAATGAGTGATTTATTTTAAAAGAATTTAATAAATTGAATTTTATTTTGCTGGAAATGTATATTTGAAAAGAATTATGCAGAAAGCAGGAAAAAGAATGGAAGCAAGATGGCGGCGACTCACCTCGGTTCAGAACGATAAGGCCCGCCCACACGCACCGATTGGTCGACCGTCAGGTCACCAAAGCGTAGGATTGGTCAATCGTCCCGTCACTCGACCGTAGGAGGGCCTGGCCGCACGCGGCAGCAAGCCGCCGTACGATTGGTCGATCTCGAGGTCACTCTGTCGCTAATGAGCTGATAATGAGATGCTAATGAGCGGAATGTTGAAGGTTTTTGGAATACCGCGGGCACGATTTTAGCCCGGCCGAAACGTAAATACGCTTAAAACCGTCTCGGAAGCGTAAGCTTTCTTTGGAGGTAACGCGCGCGTAGGTACGCCCTGTAACTTTCGAGCGCATAGCCCGCCAGACGCACAGGCGATGACAGACAGAATGACAGACAGAATGACAGAAGTACCGATTTATATATATATAGATATTTGGACTAATGGCATTTGCTAATGGAATTTGGACTGCAAGCAAATTTATATGGTTCAAAACTTTATATAAAAATGGTTTATCCTGTAACCACCTACTCAGTCTCATCATTTCTGTTCTGAAATTTCTAAATTGTTACAGTTCACTTTTTACCTGACCAGATAGAATGTAAAACTATCCCTTGTATTATTGTCTATTTTTAGCTTGAAGAGTCCGAGTTCACCTGTGCAGCAGCTGTCAAAGCTCGAAAAGCTATGGAAGTTGAAATGGAAGATCTGCACCTTCAGATTGAAGATATCTCTAAGGCCAAAGTTGCAGTAAGTGCATTTGTTTGCAGCCGATTTAGCTTGCAAAACTTTAGATTGCTAGATGAATGCATATAAGTTTACTAACCAGTTGTGTGCTTGTACTGGGATTTCTCTCGAGCACAAATAATGAATTTTCAAATACCTGTGGAATGATTACATGTGCAATCTAAATAAAAACAACATACTTCAATAAATGTATATTTTAAACAAAATTTGTAAAATGTGTTGCTAGGTGAAATTTGACATTGGAGAATGTCTATTCAGTTTGATTGTAGTAAACTGGATATATTGGGACCATTTTAAATTAAAATGTTTACTAATACCCGGTATTCTAGATCCATAAGGAAATTTGAAATTGTTTTCTACATTGAAATGTTATGCTTAGATCAGAATTATTCCCATATCAGCTTACCTCGTCTCCGAAAAATAACTATTATCTACAGCAAAAGTAAATTGGCGTGTTTAGTTTCAGTTGATGTGTACAGTATTCTAATTCTTTCTTAAACAGAGTAGAAGAAAGAAAGAACGTATAGTGCCTTTCATGACCTCAGGGTGTCTCAAAGTACTTTTCAGACAATAAAGTACTTTTCCACTGTAGTCACTGTTGTAATGTAGGGAAACGTGGCAGCCACTTTGTGCACAGCAAGCACCCACAAGCAGCTTTGACATAATGACCAGGTAATCTGTTTTAGTGGTGTTGGTTGAGGAATAAATATTTTTTGTTATTCGTTCCTGAGACGTGAGCGTTGCTGGCGATGCCAGCATTTATTGTCCATCCCTAATTACCCTTGAGAAGGTGGTGGTCAGCCGCCACCTGGAGTCGCTGTGGTGAAGGTGCTCCCACAGTGCTGTTAGGGAGGGAGTTCCAGGATTTGGACCCAGTGACGATGAAGGATCGGCGATATATTTCCAAGTCAGGATAGTGTGTAACTTGGAGGGGAACTTGCAGGTGATAGTGTTCCCATGCGCCTGCTGCCCTTGTCCTTCTAGGTGGAAGAGGTCGCGGGTTTGGGAGGTGCTGTTGAAGAAGCCTTGGCGAGTTGCTGGAGTGCATTTTGTAGATGGTACACACTGCAGAGACAGTGCGCCGGTGGTGGACGGAGTGAACCTTTAAGGTGGTGGATGGGGTGCCAATCAAGCGGGCTGCTTTGTCCTGGATGGTGTCGAGCTTCCTGAGTAGTGTTGGCGCTTATCTCATCCAGGCAAGTGGAGAGTACTCCATCACACTGCTTACTTGTGCCTTGTAGATGGTGGAAAGGCTTTGGGGAGTCAGGAGGGGAGACACTCGTCGCAGAATACCCAGCCTCTGACCCGTTCTTGTGGCCACAGTATTTATGTGGCTGGTCCAGTTAAGTTTCTGATCAATGGTGACCCCCAGGATGTTGATGGTGGGGGATTAGGCGATGGGAATGCCGTTGCATGTCAAGGGGCAGTGGTTAGACTCTCGCTTGTTGGAGATAGTCATTGCCTGGCACCTGTGTGGCACGAATGTTACTATGCATATGGGCATAGACTGCTTCATTATCTGAGGAGTTGCGAATGGAACTGAACACTGTGCAATCATCAGTGAACATCCCCACTTCTGACCTTATGATGGGGAGAAGGTTATTGATGAAGCAGCTGAAGACCATTGGGCCTAGGTCACTGCCCTGAGGAACTCCTGCAGCAATGTCCTGGGGCTGAGAAGATTGACCTCCAACAACCACAATCATCTTCCTTAGTGCTAGGTATGACTCCAGCCATTGGAGAGTTTTCCCTCTGATTCCCATTGACTTCAATTTTACTAGGGCTCCTTGATGCCATACTCTGTCAAATACTACCTTGATGTCAAGGGCAGTCACTCTCGCCTCACCTCTGGAATTCAGCTCTTTTGTCCCTGTTTGGACCGAGGCTGTAATGAGGTCTGGAGCCAAGTGCTCCTGGCAGAACCCAAACTGAGCATCGTTGAGCAGGTTGTTGGTGAGTAAGTGCTGCTTGATAGCACTGTTGACGACACCTTCCATCACTTTGCTGATGATTGAGAGTAGACTGATGGGGCGGTAATTGGCCGGATTGGATTTGTCTTGCTTTTTGTGGACAGGACATACCTGGGCAGTTTTCCACATTGTCAGGTAGATGCCAGTGTTGTAGCGATACTGAAACAGCTTGGCTAGAGGCGCGGCTAGTTTTGGAGCACAAGTCTTCAGCCCGACAGCTGGGATGTTGTCGGGGTCCATAGCCTTTGCTGTATCCAGTGCGCTCAGACGTTTCTTGATATCACGTGTAGTGAATCGAATTGGCTGAAAACTGGCTTCTATGATGGTGGGAACGTCAGGAGGAGGCCGATATGGATCATCCACTCGGCACTTCTGGCTAAAGGTGATTGCAAACACATCAGCCTTGTCTTTTGCACTCACGTGCTGGGCTCCAACATCTCTGAGGATGGGGATGTTCATGGAGCATCCTCCTCCTGTTAATTGTTTACTTGTCCACCATCATTCACGACTGGATGTGGCAGGACTGCAGCGCTTTGGCTAGGACACCAGGTGAACTCCCTGCGCCTCTTCAAATAGTGCCATGGGATCTTTCACGTCCACTTGAAAGGCTTCGATTATGTGCTGAAGCCTAGAGTGGGGCTTGAATCCACAACCTTTTGACTCAGAGCCGAGAGTGTTACCACTGAGCCAAGGCTGACAAGTCCATTCTGTATTTTAAATTTGGAACACTTTGGTTGTTTTGGATGTAGCTTACTGTACACCTATGAACTCAGACTCTGCAATCTCTTGTGTTGATGAAATCTCATTGTACTGTAATTACACTAACACTGGAAATCACATTTTTTTGTTATGCAATTCCTCCATTACAATTGGGTGCTAACTTATTTCAAGGCTGTATCAGCTTAGTTTTGCTGTTTTTCTCAGACAGCCAACAACAAAATGAGGCCACTACTGATCTGCACTGTCAGTGTATAGAAGTGTCTTTGAATGAAATTGCTTTCCTGAATGAAGCTGTTGTGAGGCATTGGTGGCTGCAGGCCCACAATGGCAATGTAGCTAAAACAGAGGGAGATTCATCTTTGCACATTGAGATGCAAGTAGTGACCCATCAGCAGGTTGAGAGGCCCAGAAAATGTTAGCGGAGGTTGTTCATTTTAGAAACGTACCAGTGATGGCCGAACGATCAGAGTGCTGACAAAGGCACTCCTTCAATGTAAAAGGGGCTTCAGAAAGCTGTAGCCTTTCTGAAGCCCCTTTTACAGTCATGAGGAATGATGCCTAATGTGGGAAATGGTGGAGTATCACACTGATATGTTATGGGTGTAACAGCTTGGTCCTGAGGCAGATTGGTAGAGCAGATGGAACTTGAAATGACCTGGAAGTGCTTGATGACACTGGGTGTCCAAAATGGACTGTGCTGTTTCCCAGCAGCAGCTTCTCTCACTTCAGTGAGCACAACATTCACATAAAATACAAGTTGATGGGCAGAAAAGCATAAATTGTGCTGCTATTCTGAAAAAGGCTGTATAATTGTAAGCATTTTCAAACAAATCTACTTTATCATTAGCATGTTAACTAGTTATTGACTTGCAGCTATTCAGTAGTGCATTATATTGTAACAAAACCGATTAAAGTTGTTAGATACACAGTGATCTGTTAAACAAATATGACAAGTCATGTCCACTCAGCAAGGGGTTAGAAATTCACTTTTTTTTAAATATATGGAACAATGATCAAAAAACAGTAGGAAAAATAGAAATTGAATTACAATCCTATTTTATTTCAATTCTTGTTTCGACAAAATACCACCGTGCATTTGGAAAACTTTGATTTACCATACCTGAACAGCAGTGAAGATTTCTGGGTCCCGACGAAGGGTTTCGACCTGAAACGTTGACTCTATTTCTCTCTCCGCAGATGTTGCCTGGCCTGCTGAGTTTTTCCAGCATTTTCTGTTGTTATTTAAGATTTCTGCTGCCTGATTATGCTTCTAAATTTTCTAATCGCTCTGCAGGCCACAGCTTATAATGTGTAAAACATTTTGCTTTTTGAACTGTGTTTAGTAATCAATTCAAATACTGATCTTTCTTTAAATGAAACATGGCTTCACAATTCTTTGTTACATAAAGTCCATTATTTCTAGACCGCAAAAAGTATCAGCCAAGTATATCACTGTGGCAGTGGAAGGGCACTGGTGCGATAGTGAGAAAAAAATGTAAAGTCATTTCAACCCTATCCTATTTGCCACAGAAAACTTAGGCATGGAATAAATCTTGAAGGGATCAGACAATACAGTATATCTAGTGCATTATTTAGTTTATGGTTGCTTGGAGATTTGCCTTTTCAGCAAATTAGTAATAAATGTGGAGCATGGGAATTTTAGAGCAACAAAATAAACAAAAAAAAATGCATTTATCAGTAAGTATATTTCAGGTTTTTTTTAGTAAAACTGAACTTCTGCTTATGCAGTGATGGTGTTTACCTTCTCAGCAGATGGTCACCACTTCAGTCTTATGACAATGTTACAGTTTTGTAATAAAAACGGAAAGCGCAGGAAATAATCTAGCAGGCCCAACAACATTAGTCAGAACCGGAAACTGGAACATTTTGCTGTTGGACAACTGCGATATGGAATGCTTCACTGAATGCACTTCACTTCAGTGTTAGGGCATGGGAACTTTCTCAGTGACTATATCCAGTCAGCAGTTGAGCCATAAAGGCTAGCAAGATCTCACCCTTGGTAACTGGTTTATGTTGAAGACTGTGATAGAAGTATGTGGGCTTTGGTTGGGGAAAGAATTGGGTTCAGCGATCATGTACCCACCCTATTTCTTTCCTGTCTCCCCACCCCCTGTTGTCTAGCCTGAAAATCTCAGAGGCCCTGTATGAATAACACGGTACTGATATTCATGCATAGATAACTGTACCGTGGACAATCGATGCCTGTGGACGCATACTACTGGAAGAAATTAGCAGCTTGAGGAGGAGAGGACAAGTATCTGACGATAATTGTATCACATTGTTTAGAGGAGCTGCTTCCTAGAAGTGCATTGATGATTAGGTTTAACTTTCCTGTCGTGGTACCGTTGGGAAATTGATTCAAAGTGATTCAGAACTGATGGTTTGTGGAAATTAAGTTTGGAATAATAGCTTATGAATTTTTCATCAATGAGATGCACTTCCATGCGATGATACTTAGTGATTGTAGGTTTGAGGGATTTGTTGCCGAATTGTAAAATTTGTGCTGTTTTATTTTATTAAAGCACTTGCAGTTTTCTTTCCAACTGCGTGTTTAAAAGGCCACAGTTTTTTCTGTTGTGGAAAAGGAGGGGGACAGCAGTTGTGTTTGTTTTTTGAATTGTTAGATTAGTCAAGATCTTGTGTAAATACCAGATTGTGTTGTGCTTTAGTGAATGGAGTTTAATTTGTAAATGTGCCCCTGCCATTTAATTTAGAATCGGGAATTGTTTATATTAATTTTGTCATTCCATAATGTTCAAACTTGCGTGTATTGTTTTGTGCTGATAGTGTCTGGCAGGTATGTGTGAAAGCAAACTGGTGAGATTTTCCAAAGCAACCTGGTGTATCAACAGCATTGGGACTGTATCTTTTGTATTGTTAAAAAGTTTCATAACATTCAGAATTTTGCATCAATGTATTTTAGGTAATTAATAGTTTTGTGTGAGATTAGTCTGCCTCTGGAAGTATTTTCATAATCTCCCTTCAGCCCTACCGTTGTGGTAAAGCCACATTTTTAGCACACAACTACAATTACAGATGTTATATTAGATTTAAGTACATTGAAAATAGGAAAAGGAATTGACACTAAAAATTCTCTCATTGATGGGTTCTATTTATAGAAATCTCTCGTTACAATGTTCTTCTTTTGTTCCTGACCCAAACCAAGACGTTATTACACAATCATCTTTTTTGTAAGTGTTGGATGAGAATATTAAAAAGAACGTATTTAAAGCATATAGTGTAAGCGTAGCTCAGTTGGTAGCCCCGTTTCTTCGAGTCTGAAATTTGTGGGTTCACACTCAACTACTGATTTGGGCACACAATCTAGGCTGACAGTTACTCCAGAATTGAGGGAATTGGAGGCTGCACCTTTTGGATGAAACAGTAAAATGAGGGACTATTTGCCTGTTCTATTGGATGTAAAAGATCCCATGGCAATATTCGAAGAGCAGCAGGGAGTTCTCAGTGTCTTAGCCAACATTCCTCTCTCAATCAACACCACCAAGAGTCAGATTGTCTGGTCATTTATCTCGCTGCTCTTTGTGGGGCCATGCTGTGTGCTAATTGGCTGCCTGGTTTGCCTTGATAACAGTGGTTACACTTCAAGAGTAATTCATTGGTTTTAAAATACTATGGGGCATGATTAAAAACAATATAACTTTTTCTTTTTTTTAAAAAATACATATATTTTTAATTCAGTAAGTCCAAGTGAGTTTGCATCCATAATTTCCCAGACACTGAGTTACCAATCTCAGCTATTCTTCCATAAGATGTACTAAACGAAGGAAGCCAAAATTACAGGGAAAATTAACCTGAACTACTCTCGCTCATCTTCTAAAGGCAGGTTTTTGAGTGGCACTGGTGGAGGCGCAGGAGCAAATTAAGTGCTACCTTCCCTCTGAGCTGTAGATGGTGAGTGATGAAGGGAAACGAGGGGGGAAACTTCAGTAAGAGAAGGAAGCGCCTTCAGAGTTGATAAGTGTAACTTTAAACTGTTTGCCACCAGTATATCTGACATTTTACTGCACAGCAAAATGATATAGCAAGGACGGTAGCATCATACAAATGCCTCAAACATAATTTGTGTCTGCATTTCCCTTCTACAGCTGGAAGAGCAGCTCAGTCGTCTGCAACGTGAAAAAAATGAGCTACAGAGCCGTCTTGAGGAGGACCAAGAGGATATGAATGAACTCCTGAAGAAACACAAAGCCATTGTGGCCCAGGTGAATAATGTGTCTGATCTATCTACCCAGGTCCCCGCCAAAAAAATCACATGGTACCCACTTGTATGACGCAACTGATGTTTGAATTTGTCATGCAAAGGAGCACAGTGTGAATCTTTGTCAGAAGTTAAATGCAGTTAGCACATTAGTTAACTAGTTTGCACAGCAGAATTTAAAGTGCTCTGAAATAAAGAATGCAGTGCTCTTCAATGGATTGAATTATGAATTTGACTAACCTTGTAAAACTATGGTAGTAAGAGATGGCTATATAGGATTGTTAGCTTCTGTAATTTTAATTATGTAGTTTAAACCTTTCTGAGCCACTAAATGTATATTGTATCTGAGATAGAATCATTGAATCTTACAGCCATTCGGCTCGTTGTGCCTGTGCCTGCTCTTTGAAGAGCTGTCTAATTTAGTCCTACACCCCAGCTTTTGCCCCATAACTGCAAATTAGTCCAAGTACATTATGATGAAACAAAATATTTCCTTAGTCATCCAGGGACCTGGCCCAGATCAATGAGCTGCAGTCACAACTTGATGAAGCTAGTAAAGAAAAACAAGAACTACAAGAAAAGGTATGTAATTTATTCTCTGTCATAATACAATTGTTTACAAGCAACTATGCTAAACAGTACAATAATTGAATATTTCATTGCTTCTGGAACAAATATTTTTGTAACATCCAATGATAGATAAGGTGATGCAGTGTAACAGATGATGGGAATGTATTTTTTAATCTGGATTGATGAGCTAAGATGGGCTGAGTGGCCTCCCTCATTTATATTGATCTTTAGATTTAGAAGTGCACTTTTGAAACCATGTGCCAGAGAAAAGTCACTTAAGTTTGTTTTGAGGGGAAAAACAACAGCAACTATCAAAAAGACACCTTGCAGTTTCTGAAATCACAAAATATTCACCCCGTTCCAAAAACCTTTATTTGAATGAAGTGGGAAGGGAGGGAGAAAGAGAGAGAAAAATCACACAGGTATTTCACTTTGATCAGCCTCGTGGCTCTTCTCTGAACTTCTCTACGACTTGAATGTGTCCCTTGTGCAACCCAAACTGAACACAATACCCAAGTACTCTACACAATGCTCTGATCAGGGCACAGTGTAATTTCAACATGACATATATGGGGCTGTTTCACAAAGAGGAGCTGACCCCTTCAAATTCTGGCTTTGGATCACAGTGTAACTGGGGCTGCTATCCTTCAATTATAGAATTATTAGGAATGCACAAAAGGCCTTTTTTTTTTTTTAAACCACATCATACAAACTTCCCAGTGGCTTTATTGAAGGGATCCCTCATCTATTAAGTGTGATGTCATGTGTTTTGTTTTACCACCTGTCACAAAATCATTATACCACTGTCAAAGGTTAGAAAATCTTTTTGGAAGAAAGAATGTTCTGGGTGTAGCATCAAAGCCCACAACATTTTTGCTTTATTTCATCTATTTTTATTATTCATTCTTGGGACATGAGTGATGTGGGTAAGGCCACATTTATTGCCCATCCTTAGCTGGTGGTGGAATTGCAGTTCTTGTGGGGTTGGATAGAGGATTCTCACACTGCATCGATGAAGGAATGGTGATGCATGTCCAAGTCAGGATGGTGTGTGACTTGGAGAGGATGTTCCCACAGCTGCTCTAGTTCTTCTTGGTGATAGGAGTCTCAGGGGAGGGAGGTGCTGTTAGACTAACCTTGGTAAGTTGCTGCAGTGCATCCTGTAGGTCATGTATACTGCAGCCTCAGTGCACTGTTGGTGGAGGGGGTGGATAATGAGTTCACTGGCAGGAGCACCGATTTTATTAATCTTTCTGTTGAGTCATAGAAATACATTTTATACTGCTGTTTTCCCCTCAGTTGCAGCATTCAGTTTTAAATAATATGGCTCTTTTTACATACTGATATTGTTCTTTTCTATGCAACTTTCTCCAGTTACAAGGACTGCAGAGTCAGCTAGAGTTCACAGAGCAATCCATGGTAGATAAATCCTTGGTGAGCAGGCAAGAAGCCAAGATTCGCGAACTTGAAACCAAACTGGAATTTGAGAAGACCCAGGTCAAACGCCTCGAGGTAGGCAGTTGCAATTTAAAATCTCATTCAAGATTTGTTTGCATTCCATGCTATTGAAAAAACAAACTTCTTCAGACTGCATATTTTAAGATTGAAGATAAATGATGATAAACATTTTCATGCTGTACCTAACTGATACTCATTAAAAGTTGAACTGAGCACTGCACCTTAATAAATTCTGGTTGCAGAATTCAATTCTCAACTTTCATGTTAATCGGATACAAAAAAAATCTCAAATAGAAAATAATTGTGTTTTTTAACTTTTAATTTTGTTGCAATAATGACTATGTATGGTGGGAGAGGGAGAACCCCAAGCCAAAGTCCAAATGTGCAGGTGAGGATGCATTCTGGTTGCGTTTAAAGAGGGAGCCAACGGGAAGCCCAGCAAGGAAATCAGTGGAGAAATAGTCTGGAGGTGATAAAGCTGTGGATTAGGATTTCTGAAGTGAGGTGAAGAGGTAGGGGCAGAGACTGGAGGTGTTGGACATGGAAGACGGTGGTCTTGATAAGGGATTGGATGGGGGGAAGGAAACTGAGCTTGGGGTCGACCAGTACATAAAGGTTCTGCACTGCACTTCTGGCCTGAGGTGGAAGCTGGGGAGGTTGATGGAGCTGAGAGTGGCGGAACCTAAATATTTGTATGAGCACAAGTTAAATGGCATCGGTTTTGCCTATGTTAAACTAAAGTAAGTTACAGCTCATCAAGTCTTGATGTCGGAGAGGATTTCATGTTAGAACGTGCACCCATACCATCAGGCTTGATAGAGGAATTGTAAAGCTAGAGCTGCATGTTACCCGTGCATCTGATCCCATGCTTCTGGATGATGCTGCCAACTGGAAACATATAAATGAAGAAGTGATGGAAACCATGGATTATGCCCTGGGGTTCACCAGAGGCGACCAAGCATATGTGGGAGAAGTGTTGGAGATCATGTAATATCCATGGCGTGCCAGGTACAAATGGGACCACGAGAAAGCAATGCCATGGAAAAGGAATGTTTAAGGAAGAGCGGTGAAAGACGGGAGAGAGAAAGGAAGAATGGAATAGACAGTGAGGCAGTTGCACAGGATCACAATCCTGTTGTAATTTTGCTTCTGTGCTCATCGCTGCACTCCATCTAAACAGGGAGGACAAACCTGTCTGGGTACAGACTTCTTCAGTACTCATCTTCCGATTAGGCAGTCTGCAGCCTTCCGGACTCAATATCGAGTTCAACAATTTCAGATCATAAGCTCGGCCCCCATTTCATTTTCTCTTGTAATTGTTCCACTCCTTTCCCCCCCCCCCGCCCCCCCCCCTTTCCTTTTGTTTCTCTCTCACACCTGGCAGCTATCTTTTGCCCTGCCAGTACACTTTACACCTAATCCCAGCCTATTACCATCTCGTCTAGCTTCTAATCTCTTTTACTTCTTTTGTTTCTTTTATTCTTTTGTCCAATCGCAGCCCTGCCTTCGATCTAGTTTCTTTTCTTTCCAGTTTTGAAGAAGGGTCCAACCCGAAACGTCAACTCAAATTTCTCTCCACGGATGTTGCCTGACCTGCTGAGTTTTTCCAGCATTTTCTGTTATTTCTTCAGTACTCAAGTTTGGAACTATCAACAGGTAGGGAGAGTAGAGACAAAAAGATTAGCCATATTCAAAAATGAAGCTGAATAATATTGGAAAGTTAAAGTAGCAATGAGATGGGCTGATTAGACGCACATAATCTTTGGTGCTAATACCATATAACTTTTTTTTTAATTGTGATATGCTTTTTGAAAATGGAAGTGTAGACAATTGCTGTTCAGAACAAGATATATTTGCCAATGAAGCGGGGACTGCTATTATCAGCAGTTGCATTTAACAGGAATTACCCTATCTACTATTGATTGATTATGGAACTGATGCATGGGAGTGCATATCTTAAGAACCATAGGCCTAGAAATTCGGTGGGCTGCGCCACCAGTTAGCACCCAAAGAGGGCACTTAGTGGGTTTAGCGCCACTGGCCATGCCTCTCGCGAAATTTAGCGGGGCGCTGATGGCGGCGTTAGCTGGTAGCGCTGTGCTGCCACCGATGACGTCATCGGTGTATGCAGCGCCCCGATCGCCAAATTTGGTAGCGCCCCCCGCTGTAACGCCGGTCGCAATTTGCGCCCGGTTCAGGGGGGCCTACCTGCGGCGGTAGAGGCGCTGAGGTGCAGGGCGGCCATTTTTTTTGCTGGCCGCCTGCCAGCACCTCTTCGCGCAGCCGTCCTCGGCCTCCTGAGCACTTCTCGATGCCGGGCTCTTTTGCCGGCACTCGCAATCTCAGATCGCGCTGCAGCAGGCCCCTCCCCTTTAAGAAGGGGAGGAAGGCCTGCAGTGCTGCACCGTGTGGCGCTGCGATTTTCAGTTGCAGCGCCCCAAGACAGATGCGGGGCGCCTCGAGTAGCGCCGCACTTCCGTCTGGGGTGCTCAAACTGAATTTCCGGCGGGCGCTTGTGACTCCTTCCGGGGCGGTACTTCCGGCGCCCTGGCGAGACTGGCGCCCCAAGTGGGGCGCCACCGAATTTCTAGGCCATAATCTTTTAAGTGGCTAAATCTAGAAACATGGCAAAACCACTTTCTAAAATTTTGCAACAAAATCCATCAGTTAAATAATCACATAGTCCTGCTTTTCTTGCTATTATAATCAGGGCATTGAAGTAGAAGGAAAAATAAAACTTGCTTGTCAAAGAAATTTCTCTACTAATTAGTGACACTGAAAAAAGGTGCAAATTGCATATATGCAGCAAACAATCTTGCAAGTAAAACACATGTGTGTCGTAAAACCAGAAAAAGGTGGAGATGCACAACAGGTCAGTTCTGATGAGGGATCCCACTTAATGCGTTTTGTTCTCTTTCGGATGCTGAGTGACTTTATTTGTGGTTTTATTTCATGTTTCCAACTGTTGTGATTTTTGCTTCTTATTCTAAGTGGTAGAGGAATTGATGATTAGGCCAGACTGGCAGACTTTAAGTTTTATCCAATTTGGCAGGCTTTTATGTTGTCATTAAAGAGATTTTTTTCTTCAGTAATGAGTGAGTGCTTGTGTCTCAGGGTAATATACCCACATTTGCATAAAAGATTTACTGTCCTTCCAAGTTAACACAGCAACTTGCAGTTTGTTTGGTCGATGACCCTTTTTAATGATTTAGGTTTTTCTGAATCATATTCAGTAATTACCTCATACAAAATTAGATTTTAATCTGACAGGGTTACATTAATTATAGTTGACCCCCCAGTTGATAAAACTTTTACAGTTTAGCATGTAGAGCCAGTCAGTGTTCATAGAGTTATTTGCAGTTTATGCACTGGATATAGTAATTGTGCAAAACAAAATCAAAAGGTATCACATTACCTCAACTTATTCAAATGG
Source organism: Somniosus microcephalus (assembly GCF_052327205.1). Classification (NCBI taxonomy): domain Eukaryota; kingdom Metazoa; phylum Chordata; class Chondrichthyes; order Squaliformes; family Somniosidae; genus Somniosus; species Somniosus microcephalus. The sequence continues at coordinate 66,955,258 of NC_141008.1, forward strand.
AGAAAGAATGTTATGATATCCTTCATCTCATAATTTGTATCAGATATTTAGCATTGTCATTTTTTTACTAAGAAGGTAAAATTGTATTTGTTGCCCGACTGCAAGATAGACATAGTAAGCAAACTAGCTAACAGCAGCAAAGATGTGTGGGCCCATCATTAACCATTTTTCAGAGATGCTGACTTCAAGTGGCCTGGTGTAGTATTAATTCATACAGATCAGAATGTTCCAGGTTCAATGAATGACCTGATGATGTACTTCAAAGTAATTCAGTGTATATGAAGTGATTTGCGATATTTCTGGAAAATATGATGGACGCTTTTTAAACAGAAGTTCTTTCTCCCCCAGGCCAATTTCAGGTCGTGCACTACAATTCCCCTCAAGCACTCCTAGCCTAGTGGCAGAAAAATCAGCAAATTTTCCAAGGAAGGGGGAACTGCTATTGTCAGTGGTTGCATTGATCAGGAATTCCCCTTTCTGCTTTCAGGTTACCTTTTACTAGAGTGTGTATATCTGAATGCCAAGGTAGGATAGGACCATGTTTGCCTGTTCTTCATTCTCCAGAACACTTCCTGTCCAGGCTCACATCAAGTATGGCCAATCATGATTGGGGGGAGAAATAAAACTGGCTAAACTTAATTTACATTTGCAATGTTGTTTAATTCATATTTTCCCTCACGTGAACAGAAAAATAAAATTCCTGAAAGTTTGAGCATAGATGAGAACTACTTACATTTCATATTAGAATAGTTTGTGCCGGTAAGTTGCATAAATGAGTGAGTTTTGATTTTACACACAGTTTGAATTATGGTACTGCATTGCTGTGTTCCGAGGCATGCAAAGATGCCGAGTGTACCTCTATCAGTAGTTGTTCATGTTTTTACACAGAGCCTAGTTAGTCGTCTCAAGGAAAACCTGGAAAAACTGGGAGAAGAGAGGGATCAGAGGGCTGCTGCTGAGAATCGGGAGAAGGAGCAAAATAAGAGATTGCAACGGCAAAACAGGGATGTGAAGGAGGAAATGGGAGAACTTAGCAAGAAGGAGGCTGAGGCCAGCCGCAAGAAACATGAGCTAGTAAGTGAACATTTATTAATCTTCTATATGACAACTGCTCATTTCTTCCTGTTCTTCACTTAATGGTGGAAAGGAGTATAAATAAGCCTGTATTTGTGCAGAGGAATAATGATTGTAAGTGAAGGGTGACTATGATGGGAAGTTTACTAGTTCCTATTTTGTACCGACCAACCATAAACCATAAATTATAGAATAGAGACCCCCACCCCACTTCTAAAGTTGGGTTAAGGCATACTGACTGGTAATGTTGGGAGAACTCCTCAATGAGCTTGACCTTAGTGGAAAGTATTTTATGCCATGAATGTGCTCTAAAATTATATTCATTTATCAACTGTGCTTAAATTGAGATGCAATAAATATAAATGGTATTTTAATGCTTTCTGTGTATTTGTTACTTTAGGCTCTCCAAAGGAAATTGTCCATAGTTTTGAAAATTACATTGGTAGGGATTAAAGTTACAAATTGACAGATACAGTCATAAGTACCATACATTTTAAGAACTTACAATGAACCTATTTGAAATTTCTTGTTGCTGGATTCACTAGTACATTCTATATTGGAAGAATACAAATTTTAAACAGTGCAGCTGTTGGGAGCCTTACTATTAAGCAATGTTAACAAGGATTTAGCTTGCTTGAGTTACTTTCCTAACCTGCCTATTCTAAGAGGGAAGGATGTGTGTATGTGCATGCATGCATATAATATGTCACAGAACTACAAGTTCATACAAGCCCTGTAGAAAATTATTCAAAAAAACCTGTTCTGACAGTTCCCAGATAGTGTTGGTGACTGAGCATAGTAGAAAGATATTTGCAGTCACTGAATTATGCAAGTAAAAGCACTGAAATTAAATCTATTCAATGGTTTGTGTATGGACAGTATGTAGATATTTATTTTCTTACCATAGTTATTCCTTGTCCTAATGGGCACCATACACGTATTTAAAGACAAACATTTGCAGGTGTTTTCACCTTGTCAGATTTTTCTTCCTGTGAAAACGTGTTAAGCTTGGATGTGGTTCTATATTTGATAGAGGCCGTGTGAGCCTAAAGAATGAGTGATATTGGGTGATCGAACCTTGATGGTCATCACAGCCGAGCCCTATCTTGTTCACGTGCACTTTGAACAGAGGTTTTTGGATAGTAGATAATGAGAATTGGGAGCACAGGTTTTTCCCTTTTGAAGGTATTTTAATAATCCATCACTTGGGTGTGTTTTATAGGAAATGGATATCGAGAGCCTTGAAGCCGCAAATCAGAGCCTACAGTCAGACCTTAAACTTGCTTTTAAAAGAATTGGAGATCTACAAGCAGCAATTGAAGATGAAATGGAAAGTGATGAAAATGAAGATCTTATCAACAGGTATATTCTATATGATTTCACTTTTTTTTGCACAAGCTATGTTGATGCCTATCTAGCCAAAGGCTGTTTCAAAGGTGCAAAGATGTACAAACAATATAAAATATATCACCATCCTACAAATTAACTACTGTGTAATTTTAGGCATCAAAAATAAGCAAGCTTTATTCTTAATGCTTATATGCTTGACCTTTAGCTACAGAACAACATTGTGGACAACTCTTCAAATCATGCTTGTCTGCATTATAAAGCATTTGTCTTGTACACAAAATTTGAGACAACATTCTAGCTTGTGTTTTCAGTAGCAATGATTGTGCAGCATTATTGTATGGTGTAGCTGCATGAAGCTCAAGAAATAGCTATCAAAGGAGTAAATTAAAGATTCTAATTAATTATTTTAAAGTCAATATATAGAAATTGTGCCATAGAAATTCATGGTGTAGTTTGAAGATTTTTAAATTGATTTTGACTTTCAAATATTAAATGCTTACCAATCAATGCACTTTTGTTAAAACAAGAGAGGTTTCATTTGAGCTATTTGCAGATTATATTTGTCTTCATTTTCTTCTTTTTATATTTGTGTCTCAGTTTATCTGCAGTAGCATATTTTTATGTGCATTCTTCATGTATCTCAATTCATCGACCCACTGGCCCCCACCCCCAAACCAATGCTTATTTTCGGGCTTTTTTTTGTGTTTACTTTTAATTTGTTTACAGTTTGCAAGATATGGTGACAAAGTATCAGAGAAGAAAGAATAAAACGTGAGAACCCTATCAGAATTACTTCAGACATGTATCCAAATCTAACCTAAGCATGTCCTTTAACTTTATGTTCGGTTTCTACCTGCATGGCATCACTTTTAAAGCAGAAGAATGCATGGGCGTATGAACCAAAATAACGCTACCAAATGAGATCCCTGCTTTTTCAAGAAGTAGTACCATATAGACTAACTTATCTAGGACATGCATTGGGATAATTGTGCTAGTTTTAAGGACATCAGTTTGCAAACAAGTTATATCAACTGAAGATGAATGTACTTCTGTCTAATAGTAATACACAGCTATAGGAGTATCTATACCGTGCACAATATTAATGTCTGCTAGTAAAAACCTTATGATTTTGTAGTGTTTGCCACCAAGGACATTAATTGAGTGTGACACCAGTTGTAATTTAGTTTTTCCAACAGCGCTAGCAACTAACTGTTTTAAACTGCAGTGAAGTGACAGGAATGCCAATGCCATTATGCATGGTACATGTTGAGCTTTGAAAAAAGTACACCTATTCACAACCAATAAGTTATGCTTGTGTAGTAGATGAATTATGAATGCAATGGTATCACTTATGGAATTATTGATTTCAATATTTAGTTTATTTGCCAAGTGTAGTGTCATTGTAAGAGAAAAAAATCAATTAACTACAAAGACCTCTACACATTTTTAGCACTCAAACATGATAGTTCACCAGAAATTGGCTACCATCTTATTACGTGCCTTTTTAAAAATGGATTGGGGGAACTGGGTGGCGCAGTAGGTGAGGCACTGCCTTTTTACCTCTTGTGGCCTTTGTTCAAATCCAGTCTACGCTGATGTACTGAAAGTTTCCCCTGCCTACTGCCTGTAAGGGTCCTATGTGGAATGAGTTTAGACAGTCTTACTAAAGTCCCTAGTGGGCATGAGCATATAGCACAAAACATTCCCTAATTCAGCACCTAATGGATAATCGCAGATTTGCCACAGGATGATTGTTGTGGGAAATGGGGTAAAAAAAATTCAAATTGGTGCAATAAACTGATCTGTGCTATACCTGACTTGGGTGTGTTTGCTGCTGGCACTAGATGCCTAAAATGGGAAGCGTTCTACCCCCCAACATGAGCATCCCCCACCTTGAGCATAAGAAAATGCTTAAAAATAAGCAGCTTACTTTTGCAGGTCAATAATAAAATAAAAAGGGTCAAGAACCCTTTTTTATCCAGAAGACTGGGGCAATTATTACCCACTTAGCACAATGCTGCATTAAGGTGTGAATGAAATGGCTCTTGGACTTGGTTTACAAGAACTTGAAGCGCAGAAGGAGACTAGGCATTTTGGCTCATCTCCAACAGCGCCTTTAGCATGTAATAAAAAGACCATCCCTTCCAAAGAGCATCTAACCTATGATGGACTGTACTTCACCACCTTACTTGTCCTTGGGATGTGGGCAACACTGGCAAAGCTGTATTTTTATTGTCCATCAGTGGTTGCCCTGAAAAAGGATTTGTGCTGCAATTGGGGCATAATATAGTGATATTATTTAACAAATAATCTGGGGTGTATAGCCTTTTAACTTCAATATAGGTGTATCTTATTAAGTAAGAAGAGTGTGCAGTCATATTTAAAGGTTGTTTCTTACCGCAACTATGTACTCATCAATAAGATGATGGTCAAGAAGGTAAGAGCCCATGGGATCCAGGGCAATTTGGCACATTGGATCCAAAATTGGTTTAGTGGCAGGAGGCAGAGGGCGATGGTCGAAGGTTGTTTTTGTGACTGGAAGCCTGTGTCCAGTGGTGTACCGCAGGGATCGGTGCTGGGTCCTTTGCTGTTTGTAGTGTACATTAATGATTTAGATATGAATGTAGGAGGTATGATCAGTAAGTTTGCAGATGACATGAAAATTGGTGGAGTGGTAAATAGCGAGGAGGGAAGCCTCAGGCTACAGGATGATATAGACGGGATGGTTAGATTGGCAGAACAGTGGCAAATGGAATTTAACCCTGAAAAGTGTGAGGTGATGCATTTTGGGAGGACAAACAAGGCAAGGGAATACACAATGAATGGTAGGTTCCTCGGAAGGACAGAGGATCAGAGGGACCTTGGTGTGCATGTACATAGATCCCTGAAGGCAGCAGGACAGGTAGATAAGGTGGTTAAAAACGCATATGGGATACTTGCCTTCATTAGCCAAGGCATAGAATATAAGAGCAGGGAGGTTATGATGGTTAGTTAGTTAGGCCACAGCTGGAATACTGTGTGCAGTTCTGGTCACCACACTACAGGAGGGATGTGATTGCATTGGAGAGGATGCAGAGGAGATTCACCAGGATGTTACCTGGGCTGGAGCGCTTCAGCTATGAAGAGAGACTGGACAGGCTGGGGTTGTTTTCCTTAGCGCAGAGAAGGCTGAGGGGGGACCTCATTGAGGTGTACAAAATTATGAGGGGCATAGATAGGGTAGATAGAAAGGAACTTTTCTCCTTAGTAGAGGGGTCAATAACCAAGGGGCATAGTTTCAAGGTAAGGGGCAGAAGGTTTAGAGGGGATTTGAGGAAAAACTTTTTCACCCAGAGGGTGGTTGGAATCTGGAACTCACTGCCTGAAAGGGTGGTAGAGGCAGGAACCCTCACAACATTCAAGAAGCATTTAGATGAGCACTTGAAACGCCATAGCATACAAGGCTACAGACCAAGTGCTGGAAAATGGGATTAGAATAGACAGGGCTTGATGGCTGGCGCGGACATGATGGGCCGAAGGGCCTCTTTCTGTGCTGTATAACTCTATGACAGTTTAACAGTTACCCGAACTTAGTTTATCTCTCACCTTTTGATGTGCCCAGTTGTTTTTGCACATGATTTGTGAACATTCTATTTTAGAATATATTGGCCTAGAAATTGAGTTGACGCCGCGCCAGGGCTTTAGCGCCGGAAATTTAGCGCCGGCGCTAATTCCCTTGCGCGCGCCAAAAATTCAGTAGCGCCACGCCCAGACGGCTGCCGGCGCTACTGGCGGGCGTGAGTGCCTCCCAATGGGCGCTGAGTGCCGCATTGCGGCGCTAATCCGGCGCTGCGGCACCCGATGCAGTGCGGCAGGCTGGGGAAGTGCAGGCCTCCTCCTCCCGTTAAGGAGGCGCTGCCTTCACCCGATCGCTGGCCGTTTGATTTTTTCAAAAATGAGCCCGGCACCTCGGACAAGTGCCGGGCTTGCAGGCCAGACGCATCTGTTCCGCGGGGGGGGGGGGGTGGAGGAGTCCGGGGAGGGAGGTGCGGGCAGGCGGCCGGCGGGAAAGCGGCCGGCCGCCGCGCGACCTTAATGCGCCGGCGCTAACTTGTGTAAGACTCGGTTGCCAGAGTCTTAGTTGCGGCTGCCACGGGCGAGACGGCCGCAACTGAATTTCGGCGTTCGGGCGCGTTGCCACGGCAACCGGGACGCTGCGCACACCGATGACGTCATCGGTGCCGGCGCAGCGCAACCGGATAACGCCGATGGCAGCGCCAAAGTGAATTTCAGAAACGGCTATCATTGCGGCGCTAGGCCCTCTAGCGCCGCAAAATGGGCGCTAACCCTACTGAATTTTCAGCCCATTGTCTGTAAAGGTGATCCTTCAGTTGAATTCATAAATAATTACTTAGAAATGATGATGGTCAATGGGGGTAAGCAAGTGATTATTCACAGCTGTTATCGATCTGATTCTGCCAGAAATCTCACAAGGCAGGGAATATAGAGTCGTACCTCTTTAACAAGGCTATATATTTTAAAATCATAAAGTTAATTGCAGTTAAGCATATATTATCAGAAATGTTACCTAACAAAAAAGAATCACATTTATAGCTTCCTTGATGGCCTTGCAGATTTACACAGTAAGTACCTGAGCTATTCAGACTAGAGATATCCCAAGTTTGATTTTTGGTCTGCACTGAGTTAGCTGGGACAATTGACCCATGGATTAGAGTGGGCAATGTCAACCAGGGTGCCTGTTTCTCATAGTTACTAAGTGACCCCTGCTGGACATGTAAATGTGGACATTAGGTGAGGACAGAATTGAACTTGCCGATCATGCCCCAGCATATGAATAGCTTGCCAACACTATTGTTAAGGCTCACGCGTAAATGATGTCTACTTGGGCAAGGTTTCAAGAGGGGAGAGGATAAAACATATTAAAAGAAAATTGCGGTATACCTTCTTGCTCAAAACTATACTGCTGAAAACTATACAAAATGTAGGGATGTTTCATATTGTTCCTTTGTTTGTTTGTTTGTTTGTAGGGAAACATAATCTATTTATATCAGAATTGTGACCTGTTAAATGTTTATAGTGATCGAATTCTAGTTTTAAGTAGAATTGCAGAGAGGTCTATTAGTTATACTAACTGCATCTGTTACTTGTGACTGAAAAGTACAAATAAGAATGTGTGTGAAATAATACAGAAAAATACTAACAGCTACAGAGAGCTAGAAAAGCGCCATAGATCTTTATTTAATCTGATCACCTTGCTCTTGTGTGCGTGTTCTGTTCTCCCCTTCCCGCAACCTGAATACATTATCACCCCTCGAAGAGAGAGATTCAAAAACATTAAAACATGTCTTTTCAATGCATGTCTTGGAACAGTGAAGGTGATTCAGACACAGACTCTGAAGTCGAAGAACGTGTGGATGGTGTCAAATCCTGGCTGTCAAAGAACAAGGGCTCAGCCAAAACACTCTCTGATGATGGAAGCCTAAAAAGCTCAAGGTTAGTCGAAAATCTGAATTAATTCAACACAGTTTGAATAAATTGCAACTGGTTTAAATTCTAAAATTTACATAACTATTTTCTAGCCAGTGTTATCTTAGTACAAGAATATCAAATTGAATATTACTTTTACATATATTAATAAAATGCAGAAATAAGATAGCTTACCAATATTTTCCTCGTAATTATTGTGCATTTGTCAAATAAGCAGTCCACACCCTCTTACGAATAATGAAATAAAGTTTGTACAACAATTGATAGAAGAAGCAATAAAATTAGCATTCTTAAAACAAAACCTTTGAATTCAGCCCATCACAAGCATCTACTTCAAAAGCTATTTTTGTGTGCCTTTGCTTTTTCTTTTCCTTTTATTGTCCATTTCTGCTGTTGGTGTTTTATTTTGTCCTATGCACTCCATTTTATAATTCATTTACCTTGATTTTCTTTCTTTTTGTTTCCTGTCTGTCCGTTAACCAGATTTTCTGTTAGTTTGGACCTAAAAGAGGGGAAGGAAGGGAAAGAATTAAAGGAAGGAAAAGAAGTAGAGGACAGTAGACCAGTTTCTGTAATGAGTTCTCTCAGCTATCGTAAACGAGGGAATATAAAAGATTCTCTCGGTGGTAAAAGCAATAATGACTCCCTTTTGTCAGCACTTAGTAAAGAACGGTCAGTGTCACCAGATAGGTCATTCCGAAAAGCAAAGAAGACCACCAGTGCAGACAATTTAAATGACAACTTCTCTGTTACTTCTTGGAAAAAACCCCAAGGAGCTGATGATGTAGATGATAGGGGATCTGTTATTTCCCAGGCATATTCAGAAGCCACAAGTAGAGCAAGAAAAGGGTTAGACAGGAGATGGGCCTTGACCAGTCCTGACTTTGACAAAGCTTCTATTGCATCAGTTCCTGTAAGTCGCGTTTCCACAAGGCGAGGCTTGGAAGCCGAAGATGATGTCAAATCACCTGTGAGTTTTGCTAGAACCAGCCCTCCATCTACCTTGAGACGGAGCCTTTCACGACTTGATGACAATCATAGTGACTTGTTCAGTCCAGTTAGCCCTTCGCTCAACCGTAGATCAGAATTAGGATTGCAAAGCCCGACACTTAGTAGTCGTACAGATTCAAGATTGTCCTTTTCAAGGAGTAGATTGGGTGCGTTGGGTGATGATGATGCTGCTATCAGTGTAGCGCTAAGTGAAAGGTCATCGTATAGCCAGCATTCTGCAGGACGCAGTTTCAGTGTTCCTCCCAGACCTACTTCATCTGTCTCCGATGAAATGCAGCCGGATAGTTCCGGTGTCAAGCCTGTCAGTCACAGGAATTATTTGGATCCAGATTTAGAAGCTGCCATTAATGAAGTTCTGAACTATAAACCAATTACATTTAAAAGAAAAAGTCTAGACCCAGACTCTGAAGAGGATGAGGAAGAAGTAAATAAACAACCGTCCACCCTCCGGCGATCATCCTCCTCTTTAGACTTCAGTAAGTCACAAAGTAAGAAAAGCAAGAGCAAGAAAAGTAGAAGTTCAGATTCTGAGTCATCCGAATCAGAGAAGGAGCATAGAAAGAAAGGCTCCAAGAAACACTCTAAGAAGTCTAAGAAGAAATCCAAAAAGAAGGAAAGTGACTCCGAGTCATCAGAATCATCTTCCAGTTCCTCCTCTTCAGGCTCCACAGTTTCGTATCGAAGTCTCAACAGTGTTAAACGAGGTACAAAAAAGAAAGAATCTAATTCAGAAGATGAAGGTGGTAAAGAAAACAAAGCCGATGAAAAATCTGGAAAGAAAACAAAGAAAGGTGACAAGAAGAAAATGAAGCAAGTAGACAGTGTGATGATGAAGTACTTGTACAGACCGGAAAGTGACGAGTAAAGTAGGTTTATCTGAATCTTTGTGTGGAATGGAACATAAAGATGCATGATTATTTTATAGTTCACTTCCCCTAACTGAAACCTACTAAAGTTGAAAAATAAATTGGTTTATGCAGTAAGTAGAGTGTTCTGTAGTAATAATAATGTGGCGCAGAACAGAACTGGGTGGCACATTGGGTTAGACACGAGACTGGATACACATCCAGCCCTGATTCATGGGATAAAAGTCTCATCTTTCTCCTGGCTGTGAGGGTCCTATGTCAAATGAGTTAGGACAGTTTTGATCTGTTCCTAAATACTGTACAGCCGAAAATTGGCCACAATTCGGCACATAGAAACATAGAAGATAGGAGCAGGAGTAGGCCATTCGGCCCTTCGAGCCTGCTCCGCCATTTAATGAGATCATGGCTGATCATTCAAATTCAGTACCCTGTCCCTGCCTTCTCCCCATATCCCTTGATCCCTTTAGCCTTAAGAAATATATCCAACTCTTTCTTGAATATATTTAATGAACTGGCCTCCACCGCCCTCTGTGGCAGAGAATTCCACAGGTTCACCACTCTTTGGGTGAAGAAATTCCTCCTCCAATTGGTAATCTTACTCAGAGAGGCTGCTGAATGGCTAGTGTGGGAAATGGAAAAAATGTCCAACTGGTACAGTAGGGGGTGCTCTTCTGAGGCCACTCAGAATAGAGGGAGCTTTATTCTGCATCTCACTGCTGATATAGAAGTGCTTAATGTTGATACTGGGTAGGGGGTAATTTTAACCTAACCTGCCAGGCAGTAAACGGACCGGTTCAGGATGGCCACTCGTTTTCTACCCCGCCTGATCTTGCTCTCCATTGTTGTCATGGGAGAGTAAAATCGGGTGTGGTGCAAAAAAAGGCCTCCGACCCAAACCCACCCGTTTCCTACCTGGCAGGATAGGTTAAAATTACCCCTGGGTTTCTGAAATGGGAAGCATTCCATTCTCTAGCACTAATATATTCTTCATCTTAATGAATACATCAAAAAATGCATGTTTTTTTCCTTCTGAAACTACTTTAAACTCTCTTCACCAGCATTAACATCCCTCACATTAAGTACTAAAAGTGTGTGCTGAACATTTTAATCCTATTTCCCTGATGTGGAAGTTATTGCATCTTTGTTCCCCACTTTTCTTTTCCCATACTCTTTCATATTTGCTATCAACCCCATGTATTTTTACTTGCAAAAGAGGAAAGTAGCAGACCGTAGACTCGCTATTTATGATGCCATTGCCCCAAAGACACAGATGAAGTGTTACTCTTTTCTGGTTCTAAAAAGAACAGCAGGCTGGCATGCAACCTAAAATCCATTGTATGTTGGGTGAATTTCTTTCAGCCCGCACTGAACCTTTATTCCATAATATAGCTTGCATTATCTTAATGTAATCTGGTAAACTCGAACAGTTTTTATGAAAAACAATATATAATAACTGCATAATAAGTCATGCAAACAGAATTACTGATGGCTGGTACATGTACCACAAAATGTCTTGTAGTTGCCCGTCACCTAACTTCCTTGCCTCTGGTAAGTAAATTTGATCAGTTCTTTAGCATGATGCCGGATGGAGTTCACTGCTGCCGGATGGAGTTCACTGCATGGTCAATATGTTCCAATTTGGAGCAGAGAGAAAAACTGAATTCAACTATCTGAATATTTGAAGCATGACTGATATTTTGATCACAGCTGATCCTCCGTATATAGGTTGATAAATTATGTTCCCTGCACTCGGGATTTTGTTGGTGGAGCTAATGGAAACTAACCTAACAACTGCTACTGTCATGTCTTCCATGAATTGTTACAAAACAACAAAATTACTTGTACTTTGTCATAATATCACTCCTGAAAAAACTATTGGATGTATGCTGTTTTCTGTAACTTGAACACATATGACCATTTTAAGGCTGAGTTTACACTAGAGTTGTAACGTCTGTGCAAAATGAACCCAGAGAAGAAAAGTCTAACTCCGCTTTGCTCTGGAGTCGGGTCAAATCCTAGCTCCAGTTTTTATACTACAACTTTTTGGTGTTCCTTCAAAGCAAAACCATTTTGCATCAATGCTACAGTTATAAATGCAGCGTAAAAAATTATAATTCTCACGCGTATGAATGGGTTTATAATTTTTTTTAAATGTCTCCATTCGTTTCACAGCCCTCCTTTGTATCGTCGGCACATCCCTATTATTAACTCTGATGATGAGATGGACGGTATGGAAGACACACTCAAGTCCAGGTTGTCAACTAGACGACCACTAAGCAACAGTGACAGTGATACCAAAATTGTGGAATCAAATGCATAGCAGCAATTGTGGCTCTTATAGGCAGGTTCATACTAACTGAAAAAGCTCAGCAAGTGCGATTTGAATTTCTTGGGATATTACTGCAGTGTTAGGCCACAATAATGATAAAAATGGAAACGGGATGAATGAAATACGAGAAGTTCTTGATACTTTATCATCTCGGTAATAGGTTTGCATGATATTGATAGACTGCATTTACTTGAAATTTAAATTAACTTCTAAGCGTACTATGATTGGTATTTCTTACAAGTATGGATGCTGCTGCTCTCATCTGAATAATTTGAAACCCTGAAATATAGGGATTTGTTTTTGTTTTTCTATTGCTATGGCTGAATTTTCTTACCAGTGCCTGCTTTCAAATTCTAATTTAAACTTGTCATCTCTGGTTGGGGTCTGGGGTGCCACTGAGCTTTTCACGTAATTATTTTTACCTGAGCCAAAGATTCGTTTTTTATTTAGCTGTTGTAGACTGGAAACGAACTAAAATAATAGCAAAATAACAGAACTCTTTGGCTTCAAACTTTTTTTCTCCTATGAGGTGTGTGTGTATATGTTAATACTTTTTGAAAAGAATTGAATTTGGTGTTGGTAGTTTGCTGATACCTATACTCTTACACATTCTGTTTATCTTGTATTTTGAAGCTCAAAACAGTAAGATGCAGTTAATACCATACCTCTTGCAACACACACTGAAACAAATAGTTAATAACCAATTGTATATTTAATCTTCAGTAGTCAAGATTTATATTCCAAATGGACAGAAGGTAATTGGGAAGGGAGGGTATTGGGAAAAGTTATGCCTTTTGAAAGTAATTTTTGAGTTCCATTAATGTATAGACTCTATTTATGTTTTGTTTGTCTTCACTTTTTGGTTTGCCTGTACACCGGGAAAAGTGATGCACAATGTCATAAATGACAAAGAACTTGGCGTCTTTTAATTGCGATTAAATCATAGTGTAAATCAGAACAAATACGATGGATTATTATGTCTGCAAATGACGATGGCTTGGGAAGAAGCAGATGCTATAAACTCATGGCTGTGGTTCTTAAATACCTAGACGCATTTTCTGTCTTTAAAGGATGGTGGATCACTCCTTCACAATTGTTATATTAGATTTTGGGTATGTTGTATATAAAATCAATCCTTGTAGTATTATTGTTTATCAATCCAATTTAGTGACCATTGAAATCAAGGCTGGAGCTTCAATTAATTCTATAAAACAACCACCATCTTTATATACTATATACAGCCTCACTTTTCATAAAGTTGCATGGATTGTTTAAATGACTATCTGGAATATTAAGACATTTCTATATAAAGTCAACTGCAAATACTGTTCTGATCGTTTTCCTTGAATGCTCAGTGACTCATTATGCCATAAGTGTTGGATATGAAGTTTGTATGAAGACCTATTCTTCAGTATATAACTGTGCACTTTTCAAGAATGCAGACTATGGATGTCTTTAGTCAGTACAGATAATAGTAAACAGATTGCAGTGCTGCAAGGTTTATTAATATTTGTACTGTAATGTTATTAAAATGGTACTGTTTTATTCATTTAGTCATATTGTAGCACTGATGTATAAAGTCCTGTTCTACAGTTAATTTGCAAATTCAGTTATTGTGATAGCAGGATGCTGTAGCTCTAGCTTCAAAGATTTCTCTTATAGTTTAAAGGAAACAGATTTACTAGATGAGCAAATGTGTAAGATGAGGATGGATTTAAATTGCTTTGGAAGATAGCAAACTTGGGAAAACCATATTGTCCTCTATTATGTGCATTTTTTTGGTGACTATTTATGTGACAAAATAAACTTTTTGGTTGTCTTAGAAGTTCCAAGACTATTTTCTTCATTATTCTGTGCTACAGTTTTCATAAACATAGGAAAATAACTTCAATATCATTTTTATTTATTGCACAGATGTATTTTCCTCATTTACATTGTTCTTTTCATGTTCACTTTGTTTGCTTAATTTATGGAACTTGCCACAAGAGGCAGTGACTCCTCATTTGTTACTTGCTAAATACAACTTGTATTTGTAGTGAATTGTGTTGAAAGTGTGACCTTGAACTGAATTTGTTGCTGAAGACCAATTGATTTATAGTGTGAAAGAGCTACTAATCGAATATGTGAAGCTCAAACCTATTTTTCCAACATGTAAGATTGAACAACTTGCGTAATGAATTTTCAAGAAACCACAAAGAAAAACACTTTTTAAAAATGTTTTTATTAAATATATAAAATCCTTTTAGACAGGGCACAAAATTCCAGAGCTACATATTTATGAATTCCCTGGCTTATTTTAATAATGGTTGTACAAAAATATGTATAAGCAGTAGAATTTACATTAAAAGCTTACCTGTATCTCCAAACAAAATAATTAGCTTGATAGGGTTATACAGTAAGTTGTGTTGATTAAGCTGACTTTTTTTTAATATTGCAAGATTGTAGCTGTTAAATAATTGATATTCCTTATCAGTGTAGTGACTTCTATTAATTATTATTTAATACAAGATGCATTCTTGGGAATAGTGGGTTGTCCTCTGTACTTAAGTGATGAAAATGTGAGCATGGTCATTGGAAATTTGAAGAAGTCCTTTTTGTGAAATAGAAATGATCGAATTTGTACCAGTTTTTCCTGGATAATTTCAATCTGGATAATTTCAATCTACATACATTAATAAAAAAACAAATGCGATATGAAGATAACACTAAGCTACATGAACCATTACTTTACATGTTTTCATTTATTCAGTGCAATAAGGTTTTTGTATTATTACATTTTAGTCAACCTTCTACAATTATGGACAATTGGGGCAGAAATTAGACATTTCCCCATCAAACAAAAGGTAAAACTGAGAAACCGTTCAATAACAGCTGCCTTTGTAACTGGCTCGAGTAGCATTAGTCCATTACCAGGTTATTTGTATGCCCTCTTAGACGAGGAAGGATGTGATAGCAGGGGGAAAGCAATGAAATTGTAATAAGGAACATTCATCAAAAATATCAGTTAATCAGTTGTGATTGCCACCAGCCAAATGGTGTTAATCAAAACAGTTTTGTGAGCCTTTGAAGTGCTGTTCTCAGTGTGGGACTGCAGTCTGAAATGCAAGTTCCTGCTCTGTAGACTCAGATTTCTTGTACTAGAAATCCATAAATCTACAAGATTTCCCTTTTACATCTCCCAGGAAAACTGTTTGGGAAAAGAATGATGTGCAGTCATAAGCACCTTATTGAATTTCTCCAAGATTCCAATATTTCATGTGAATTGCTTTGAAGTGCAGACTCAACTGTTGTAGCCATTTTGTGCCCAGCAACATCCCAGAAATAGCAATGATTTAATTTTTTTTAATGAGACAGGAATGTTGGCCAGAACAGTGGGCGAACACCCTGCTCTTTCAAATATATCATGGGACTTTTAGTATCCAACTGAACTGGCAGCCTGGGTCTTCATTTAACATCTCATCTAAACGACAACACCTACAACAATGCAGCACTCTTTCGGCACTGCCTGGAGTGTTGGCCCAGCAAAAAGTCAATGCTGGTCTCTTTTTTTTACTTTTTTTCTCATTTGTGATATCCCCCTCAATGGGCCTTGCCTTTCTCCTTAATTTGCCAATAAAAAAGAAACCAATAGCAGGCTGGTTAGATGCATTCCATGTAAATTGATCAACTGTCCATCTGGCAAGCCCATTCAAGGTTTCTTTCTGAACTACAGACTTGTATATTCCAAAGTTCGTATACTTTAACAAGTAGAGAATTGTGAGGGGTGGGGAGGTAGGAGGAAGCGTTTTATACAATGCCTTCTCAATTCATCTTGAACAGTGGTGACCAGAGCAGTGGGACCTTATAACTGATGCACACGCAAGCCGCCCTGAGACGGTTACTCTATACACTGTTCACCCTTTGAGAGATGGTTATGTTGTCAGATAAGTGATAAAACACAGATGAAGACACATCTTGGTGTAGTGCATTATTTTGTATTCATGAGCAATCAAACAAATGTAGGGAGGTATCTAATCCAGTAACTACATTCTTGTTCCTTTTTAGATAGAACAGCTGTAAATATCCAATCAGATAACCTGCAACCTTTGTAAAAAAAAATGTTAAGATGTTCAAAGATACAAATATTCTGGGTAATGCCTCTATATACCCAGGATATGTCTACAATATAGTGGTAAGACCTAGAATACATAGCAAGAAAATGTAATCACGCTTGAAAAGAAATAGTTTTACAAGTTGTAAGTCTCCATAGTAGGACTCAACAGGAACATAAATATACAGTCTTAAAATAATTCTTGTTGAATGCGAGTGCTTGGCCATATTGTAACAGCCAGATCTTACATTTTCAAACTGAAAACCTTGAAGGTAAAGCACATTCTTTACTAACGGTGAATGAAGCATCTGGATAAATTCACTATTGTGCAATTTACACATAGCAAAGGGCAAATGACCACTTTGCTTAAAGTACCCAAGTTTTTCTATCTGCCCTTTTGCTATCATATATGGAGATGCCCTTCTTAATCTGCATGTCAGAATGCATTTATATTTTGTGTGTTTGTAACTTAAAATGAGCACAAGCTCCAATTTCCCTTGTGGTGAATCTCAATGCTCCAGTAGCAACCCTGTCAAAAATGATTCTTTATACTGTCGTTTTTGTGATTGCATAATTTACATCTGTCATATTGTATTAGTGCGTAAAGTTCCAAATATCTGTATATTACTCTTGCTTGCTGCGATACAGGCAGATTTAGACTTTAGCTGGAATGGATTATTTTGAAAGGTTGAAAATGTGATTTTTATATTGTATGTACAACCCATTCTTTGACTTTTTTTCTAGGTAATAAAGTTATCACTGGGTTTTTATTGCATGTGATTACAAAGAAAAATGCACAGGCCAATAATTTTCATGAATTTTATTGCATGTGTCCAAATTCAATGACATTAAAATGGGGATGAAAAGATGGAAGCTTCATTAAAAAATGTGGCAAAGATTCTCATCTCCCACTTTGATTACTTATGTTTTACGATGCTGTTTGTTACATTTTTTTATCTAAGATTATTTAAATAAAATAATCACTCCGCTCCAGACCTCATTCAGGCTTGGGCTGATGTGTGGCGTGAAGGTTACTTGCCACTTAAGTGCCAGGCAATGACTATCTCCAAAAAGCGAGCGTCTAACCACCGCCCCTTGACATTTAACGACATTACCAGGGCCGAATCCCTCACCAACATCCTGGGGGGGTCACCATTGACCAGAAGCTTAACTGGACCAGCCCCATAAATACTGTGGCCATAAGAGCAAGTCAGAGGCTGGGTATCCTGCGGTAAGTGTCGCACCTCCTGACTCCCCAAAGTCTTTCCACTACCTACAAAGCACAAGTCAGGATTGTGATGAAATACTCTCCACTTGCCTGGATGAGTGCAGCTCCAACAACACTCCGGAAGCTCGATTCCATCGAAGACAAACGGCCTGCTTGCTTGGCACCCCATCCACCACTTTAAATATTCACTCCCTCCACCACTGGCATACTGTGGCTGCAGTGTGTACCATCTACAAGATGCACAGCAGCACCTCCCAAACCCGCAACCTCTACCACCTAGAAGGACAAAGGCAGTATGCGCATGGGAACACCACCACCTCCACACGCCATCCTGACTTGGAAGTATATCGCCGTTCCTTCATCGTCGCTGGGTCAAAATCCTGGAACTCCCTCACAGCACTGTGGGAGTACCTTCACCACACGGACTGCAGCGGTTCAAGAAGGCGGCTCACCACCACCACCTCAAGGGCAACTAGGCATGGGTAATAAATGCCGGCCTTGCCAGTGACGCCCACATCCCATGAATGAATAATTTAAAAAATACTTTTATCCAAGCAGTATTTCTTAAAAGGTGCAACAATTACAAATGTAACATACTAAATATAAGTCCTAATATTTGTATAGTAAATATGATCTGGCACTTTAGACCAACTTACCAATACAAACATGCATATTTTATAGGAAGACAAGCACTGACAGTATTTTGCATTGTAAATATCTATTAATATGTATTTAACCAGGTTTGATTTGGGAATTGGTGCCACAATTATCAGTTACAAAGTCAAAAATATACTTTACTAGGGTTGTAACTCTAGTGGTTACTTTATCTTGAAGTGCATGTCTTTCATCATCTGTTTTCTCTGTCTGCTGAGGCTGAGAGGAAGGAGAGATGTTCTGTTCCCATGCTGCTGACAAAGATGCTGCAAACCAGCCGGCAGCACATTTGCGAGTGACCTGGTGGAGACACCATCCCATTTCTCTCTGCTTTGCGGGGAGATGCCCGGCTACTGCTCAGCAGATTCCTGTACTGCACAGCTGAGATCAGGAGCTCAGTATAATGGAGGCTTGAACCTGCATCCTTCCTGCTACTGCACACTATTGCTCGAATATGCAGTGCTGCATCAGTTATAACATTACAAAGTTCTGGTAACACCTATACATATAAATAATGTTCACAATTAGCTGTTTATTAAAATAGAATCATGAAACTTTTATGTGCAGAAATTATTACTCTAAGTGTATAGGATTCAATTTTGATAAGTTATACATTTTTATTTGTGATTCATAAATGAAAATATGACTTCCCCATTATGAGCAGGGATTTCCAGTTGATTACTTCAATAAAATACTGAAAAAACAGCACTCATTAAAAATCTAAAACCAATACTTGCAAAAAGTATTTTGTATGAGGGGATGCTTATGTGTTATAAGACTCCTAAATAGTGGTGTTGAATATCAATAATAATTACCACCATTGTCACAAAGATGAGGGACCACCCTTGTGATAAATGTTTTCAGCTGTACTCTGGTATTGTGACATCAGACATGCAAAAAGGACTTGCATTCAACATTAAATATCTAGGGTAGGAATGAGTATTTTGCAGTTAATGCCTTAGTTGATTAATGTTTTATGAGAGTTTTATGTTTATTAAAGGCTTATTGTGAGCCTGCCAAGGATTTAATAAATTAGTTTCAAGTATTTCTTATATTTCTATATATCCCCAGCATACACGAGTGTGATTAAGTCACTGTATAGTGGCATTACTAGTTTGTACTTGCCAGTTATAAACCTGTAACTTACAGATATAATTGAGCTTTTTGAAGCTCTGTGATTTAAGCTTTTAATCCATCTGAATTATCTCGGGCTATGGAAAGATTTGTCAGTAACAATGGATATTTGGGAAATGTGCTAAAGGAATTAAAAAGGTCATCTACAGCAAGTTGCATCCTAAAACTTGAATTAACATTTTTATTTGTAAATGTTTGAGTTTTTTTAAAGGTGAATTTTGTGTTTATCATGGAGAAAGTTGTCTGCTAGGAAATTTTTAAAAAATTACACCCAACATCGGCATTATGCACTACCCGATCAGCATAGCTCACACCATATGCAGAGTAAATGTGTCTGAGCTTTGCCACTACAATGTGTCTAAACTCCAGCCTTAGTATTACATTTGTGAACAATTCCATTTTGCACTCCAGGTATCCTGGCACTTAGTACCAAAGCACCTGTATTTTGGAACGGAGTTCTTCCACCAAATCGCAACTGGATTGAAACTGCTCAAACTCATTTCACTCAAGATTCTTGCAGCCAACCAAGGGGAGACATGTATGCTATCAAGGCAAATTCCATAGGTGCGCCGTTATTTTGTATTTGCCATCTTACTCCACTCATTATGTACAATGGGCTAGAATTTGCGGTGGATAATAACGGCGAACTAACAGCGTTCCTCGTTATTATCCCTTTGAAACTGACCGCAACGTCAGTATGTAGCACATGTGCATCCTAACCCGGAAATCCTGAAGTTGCGGTCAGTCATTCACTGCTCCGACACTGGCTGCGCTGCGCCCCCCACCACACCACCAATCAGTGAAATCGGTGAACCTGAGGAAAACGTGGGCTTTCCCGTGGTAATATCGCTGTTAAATACCCCATTAAATATTAAGCCTAGTTGGACATCCTACTTTGGCCCTCATTGCTCAAATGTTAGGCGTGCTGGAGTGTCTCAAAATTTTGCAGAATACCACTTGAATGCAATCTTTTGGGGTTATCGACCAGGGCATACAACACAACTGATGAGAATTTTGCCTTCTCTCCAGGGCAGCCGCAATATATTGCTGGATGATTCGAGTCCCTGTTCTTTTCTCCCAAAGGCAATAGCTGTGGTTCCAAGAGCATTTGATTTACCCAATCAATTCTTAAAGTGAAAAGTCTGGATTCTGGGACCACTGTCTTGCTAAGTTCCACTGAAATGTATATTGGCTATTGCTAGGCAAAAGTATGTGATGAATTAAGCAATATATATTTTAGTTTGTCAGTAAGACTGGCACTGTTGGGTTACAAGATCCAAATATTACAGACCAATTAGTTTTTTTTAATAACCATGGGGTAAATCAATGAGATTAACATCTTGTTCACATTGTGAAACCTTGGGTGAACATTAGCAAAAACGGAAGAGGATTATATATGTATATAATCTCGACTAGTGGCATGAAATCTTCGTAATTTAACATGAAAGGCAAAAGCTCAGTATAGCACTTAATCCAGGAGCTGATGCCTCAAAATAGTGTGGAGCCCACATACCGATTATCTGAGGTGGAACTATTGAGTTTGGGTTCGAATATCCTTGGGGGGACCAAAAACGAATTCCCTAACTTGATACTCAAATATTTTATACAATGAAATGAAATAAAATGTTAAAAAGTATTGTGAGACAGGTCAGTTTCAGAAGTAGGGAGAAAATTGGGGAAATATTAACCTGTCGTGGATGAATACCCGAGTTAAAGATAATATTTTGGTTAGTGTAGGTACTAATGTAGCATCAATGGAGCAGCAGAAGATGAAATTCTATTTATTAAAGTCTTGTGTAGGGCATGTACATTCTTTCCACAAACCTGACTTTCAACTGTCATGATTTTTAATCACATTTCTGTGTCAAGATTTACCATTGTTAATTGCTATGTATTCCCCAAAATATTCTGTCACGATGTAGTTGAAAGAAAGAACTTTCATTTATATAGCACCTTTCATGTCCTCAGGATGTCCCAAACCACTTCACAGCTAATGAAGTACTTTTGATGTGCAGTTAGTTGTAATATAGGGAAATGTGGCAGCTTATTTGCATACAGCAAGGTCCCAAAAACAGCGATGAGATAAAATGACCAGATAACTGTTTGTGATGTTGGCTGAGGGCTAAATATCAGCCAAGGCAGCAGAACTCCCTTCCTCTCCTTCAATCGTATCATGAATTTGTTTTATGCCTACCCGAGAGGTTTAGCAGCTCATCCAAAAGCCTGCACCTCTGACAGTGTAGTATTCCATTGATGTGTCAATCTGAATTATGTGCTCAAATCTTTGGAATGGAGCTTGAAACTACAACCTTCTGACTCAGATGAGAGTGCTACCTCTAAGCCAAGGCTGACACCCTCCAGCAGTGGGAACCCTTGCTGAATTGTCTCCTCCCTCACCCAATGGGTACTAAGGTCAGTTGTAGTAATCCAAATGTTGCCCCAGCTGACATCAGCCAGCTCGGCACAGATTGGACCTGGAATCTTAATAGTTTATCCTTTCTGAAGATACTAAAATTCCTGCGCTGAATCCATTGCAGGCTGTTGTTGTTTTTCCACTGTGCCCCGAATTCCTGCCAATCGGTCTTCTGGAACCTCGACACTTTCTTGGGGAGGGGGAAAATGGATGCTGGAGGTAATAAAAATGCAAGTTATATGTAGCCAAATAAAAAAGTTGCAAAATGTTTAAACTAAAGAGGGCTTGTCAGATCTGGCATGCATGGATGAATTCTTGTGGCAGGATTCCAGAAATGTTCTGCTTAAGTGCACAACTTTCTTTCAAATTATCACTGAATTTATGTGGCGTGGCGCAGTGTTTTGCAACAACAGCATGCTGAGTTATGGAGCGGTGGGATCCAATTTGCCCCAACACCACGAAGTAGCAAATCTCAGATCTGTTGTGAGGAGACAATGAGCAAAAACCTCTTCTTGGAGGGAGGGTAATTCAGAGGCAGCTCAAGCCCCAATTTCTTTCCCAGTTGGCTGCAGACAGTTCGTAGCCCAGCTATGTTGGACTAAAACAAAAGCTTCTATGATTTAATGAGAAAAGTTAGTTTAAAAAAAAAACTCTTGTTGGGGTTGACATTAAGTGGCCACTTTGTTGCAGTGACTTGACCTCTTTGATAGCAGTTGCGCAGTTTTTATAATTATAAACACTGAAATGTGCACATTTAGGCAATTTTGAACAAAGAAGATCACAAAGTAGAATGGCTTTTAGCAACCTCCTCTCTGTAAGGTTTAGCAATTTTATTCTGCAACGCTTTTCATTCTAGGTAGGTTACTTCAAGGCTAGACAGAAACAAAACAATATTGTTTGTATGGAGCATTATTTCAAATCTGTTGGGTTCACTTTTTCTGATTGCTTTCCTGTCACTTGTAGATATTTTCTTCCACCCGCACCCCAGGCACTTCTATTCTTGATTCAGTTCTATCCCAGCAAGCCATGTCAGTTTGAAAGCAGAAGCACTATACTGTACACTGCACTCCAGCACAACACTGCTGTAAGGTGTATTTTTTTAAAATTTCACCATAGAACTGCTGTAAGAAATGAATACAACTTTAAACTGGCCTGAGGTGCAGCAGTTCTGTAGCAAGTTGAACACTGATGGAGACAAAAAGGAAAATAAATCCTACAGTGACAATGTGCCATCTCGCAAATCCGATAACTCGCTATTCTCACCACATTTCTGGATGACTGCAAGCAAATCTGGGTCCTGACCCTTACGTAAAGTGAGCATTTGAATCATTAGGATCTATGGGTACATTACAAAGCTGGTTCTATTTTTAAGAAAAAAGTGATTTTTTTTTGGTTCATCAAGGTGAGGAATGCTGATAAAAAGTTTTTTTTTGACTACCTCAGATTCCATTTTTTAAATTCATTTATGGGATGTGGACGTCGCTGGCAAAACCAGCATTTATTGCTGATTCCTAATTGCCCTTAAGAAGGTGGTGGTGAGCCGCCTTCTTGAACCGCTGCAGTCCGTGTGGTGAAGGTACTCCCACAGTGCTGTTAGGGAGGGAGTTCCAGGATTTTGACCCAGCGACGATGAAGGATCGGCGATATATTTCCAAGTCAGGATGGTGTGTGACTTGGAGGGGAACTTGGAGGTGGTGGTGTTCCCGTGCGCCTGCTGCCCTTGTCCTTCTAGATGGGAGAGGTCGCGGGTTTGGGAGGTGCTGCCGAAGAAGCCTTGGCGAGTTGCTGCAGTGCATCTTGTAGATGGTCCACACTGCAGCCACGGTACGCTGGTGGTGGAGGGAGTGAATGTTTATGGTGGTGGATGGGGTGCCAATCAAGCAGGCTGCTTTGTCCTGGATGGTGTTGAGCTTCCCGAGTGTTGTTGGAGCTGCACTCATCCAGGCAAGTGGAGAGTATTCCATCACACTCCTTAATTGTGCCTTGTAGATGGTGGAAAGGCTTTGGGGAGTCAGGAGGTGAGACACTCGCCGCAGAATACCTAGCCTCTGATCTGCTCTTGTTGCCACAGTATTTATGTGGCTGGCCCAGTTAAGTTTCTGGTCAATGGTGACCCCTCAGGATGTTGTTGGTGGGGGATTCAGCAATGGTTTCTCCTAATCACTTTTCGTGATGATCTTAAATGTATTTCCTCTCGTTACTCGCTAACTGGTAGTTTTTCCCCTATTTACCTTATCAAAACCCTTCATAATTTTGAACATCTCTATCAGATTATTCTCTTAACCTTCTCTGTTTCAATGAAAAGAGCCCCAATTTCTCTCGTCTCTCAGCTTTGGTATCAGCTGAAGTGAATCTCTTTTGCTCTTTCTCCATTGCCTTCATATCCTTTCTAAAGTATGGTACCTAAAACTGGACAAAGTGTTGTTCTCCTTGGAGCAGAGAAGGCTAAGAGGAGATTTGATAGAGGTGTTTAATATTATGATGGGTTTAGAGTAAATAAAGATAAACTGTTTTCAATGGCTGAAGGGTCGATAACCAGAGGGCACAGATTTAAGGTGATTGGCAAAAGAACTGGAGGCGACGTGAGGAAAAACTTTTTTACGCAACGAGTGCTTAGGATTTAGAATGCGCTGCCTGATAGGCTGCTGGATACAGATTCAATGGGAGCCTTCAAAAGGGAATTGGATAAATACTTGATTGCTTTTTGAAAGAGCCAGTGCAGACTCGATGGGCCGAATGGCCTCCTTCTGTGCTGTACTATTCTATATGAAGTGTTCTAACTGCAGGCTAATGAATGATTTATATAACAATAAATGTTTGCCCAGTCTAATAAACATCATATTTAAATAGGTTACTTTCATTGCAGGTTATCAAAACTAATGAACAAATGTACTCTTGTAGTTGTAGCAAATTTATATCTAAATTCTTGTTCCTTGTGGAAAATGTGATTGTAAATGTATATTAGTGAATAATAATAGAGGAGCCCTATAAAATCGGTTTTGTTTGCCATAGAAAAAGTGGGTCTTGAGCAGACTTTTAGAATAAAGAAAGGTATTCCAGTGGACCTATTACATAAGCCGAAGTTACAAAGGGAGCTACTTAAGAGTGCCTCTCATTCCTCTCTTGTGAGGAATTTTATAGTTCTTAGTCAGAGGCAGCCTAAGAGCGAGCTTTTGTGTAAATGGTGATCTCCAGCTCCATTATGAATGGGGGCAGAGTACTGTGGGCAACACTAAGGCAGTGTGCATAATTTACCATTCAGCCAAATCAAAAAAGGAGTACTATTTAAGTCCTTAGTCATGCACAACAACAAAAAAGTCTTTCCTTGTCTACTAAGCTGTATATAAACCCTAAATGAAAATCTGTGCACCCATCACATGCACATTTCTGCTTAACACTTTTATAAAAAGCCAATTATTTTACAATCTACAGAGATAATTTCCCACCAATGTGAGCTTCTAATTAACTTAAGGAGTCATACGTTTACACCAGTCTGAGCTCTAATTGACCTGACAATCTGCCTAAGAACAATTAGCTTCTCATTGACTTCAATTAGACCTTATGGTCTTAAAGGGACACCAAGGTACACATAGTTCCACTTTAGCAGAAGAATAATACATTGTGTAATACGTGATATAATAATTCTGTCCGTATAAAACACTATCCTTCAACTTACTGAGCAGCAACACGAGAAATCTACTGGCTTAAAAAACACTATTCGTCTTAGCACATCTCTAATCAGCCGTTTTATGAGTCTTCTGAACTGTAACATAAACCAAAATTAACAGTGGATTAAAGTGTTTATTAAAATGATTGTCAGTGCAATACTGGTTATTGTGTCAGGCATATTGACATCACGAAAGCTGATCTCCTCCTCTGCTGTTCTCAAAATGGCGGACTTCTCTGTGCAGTGAGAAAATCTATACTTTTTTGTTTACAAGTTGCTATAAATAGGGCAGTTTTCGCAGCTTTTCCTCTATTGGCGGAAGAACAAATTCATCAGAATCAGTGTTTTGGATAGGCTGCAAGGTTCCTTAACATTGCTGTGTTTTATTTCTGCTCATTGGAGCAAAGATACTCTGCCGGCAGCTCACCTACCTTTCTTCAGAGCTGTGTTCAGGATATTCCCCACGCGTTACTGTTTTAGGGTATTAGGACCCAAAATCTAAAGTTCCGTTGTGACCCACACTACGGATAAGGTGAGCGGATGGCCAAAAGCCCAACCCCAGCCAATTTAGGGCACTTGGCAGACTGTCGTAACTGATAGCAACTGACCAGGTGCTCATTACGTGAAACCCTGACTTTTCTTGCATGGAAGCAAAGAAAAGAGGATCCCCATCACAGTGGCGTGCACTGAATGGCTAACATCGCTGTACTACAGAGGGGCAGAATACAGGTCAGTGCCTGTAATTCTCCACACAGTGAGACATCACATTTGACCATTTAAAAAAAATTTGTTGGGATCCACCAAGCAGAGGCCAGGTGGTTCCTCAGAGAGAGAGGGAGGATTGTCGTCAATTATAGAGGGCCAGTCATCCTGGGACACTCCCAGCAGCCAATTATTGAGCAGCATAACAGAGTCGGCTGCCTGCTGTCTTAGCTGAAAATGGCATAAAGCACGGCAATTGTGGCAAAGCCACCAACGGACTCCTGTACAAGTGTATAACTGTCTTTAACAGAGTGCTACAGCACCTATGTTTGTTTACTGCATGTAAATAGCCTTTCTGGATAAGTCCCAGAATCAACGCGATGACGTCATCACGTTGGTCACGTGATGCCCCGAACGGCGGGAAACTTGATGACGTCATGACGTCAGAGAGTGGGAGGTTCCCAAACCAGACCTGGTGAAACCAGCACCTGAAAAGACCTGTTTACTGTTGCTCCTGCATGTCTTTGTTTTGTTCTCTAGTTTTAATTAAACTTCGTTTATTTATCGAACTGACTCGCCCTCAGTACTTTAGTTGGGGATCGGTCGATTCCTACAAAATCACTGAAAGAGAAGGGGAGAAAACAACAAAATGTGCAACGGAAAATATCCCAAGTAACTCTTCAGCTCTTACTCCAAGGTTAGCCTTGCACTCTGTGAAAGTTTGCTTAGCATTAGCTTGTTTTAAATGAGTACAAAAGAAAAATGTCACCCCTTTAACTTCATCTGTAAACTGCTATGTGTCTGCTGCAGTGAATTGAGGCTATTTTCTTCTGACTCTTCATTGACTGGTGCTAAACTGAAGCTTCAGAATTTACAAGAATTAATAGATCAGGATTCAATTTCAGCTGCTGGAGTTAATTATCTTTGATACACAGTAACCTGGCCTTCAGGTCATTCTGTCGACTATTGCTGATTTTTATCAGGACACTGCAGATGAAAACCTTCTTACGCTGTGCAAAGCTCTCATGTCCTTTTCCTTCAAACAATAAAATGCCCCTAAATGATTGTGACATGATCAGCTCTCTGTTATCTTGGTTAGAATACTCGCTAAATTCCAGCCATTTTAATCCAACCTTTTTAAGATAACCAGCTGCAGATTTTCCTGTTTTTTTCCCAAGATGTTGAAAGGAACTCCATATACCCTCCACCACCTAATGAACATCTATTCTTTGCACGATTATTTTCAGTGAAAAAATAATTTAGATATCACATTCTTCGAATCTTCATTTCTTGGCACTGTTGCCCTACAGCAAAGATTTTAAGTTGAACCGGAAACGCTGGATTTTGAAAGGAGAAAGATCGTAGGATGGTTTCTTTCCAATGCTGAGTTCACAGAGGACTTTTCCAACCACTGGGGCAAGCTTGAAACCATGACCTAAAAAATAAAAAAAATGATCTGTAATAAAGGAGTAGAGAGCTCCTAATTATAATTCGTTCTTTCATCCAAAGTCTAGGTAGTGAGTATATTCCAATAGTTTACCAAGCGAGTGTTTCACAAAAATTACCCCTATTACGTGGAGTAAATACCGAAACAGTGTTCTCATGATGCCTTTACTCAATTCATTTAAAACCCTGAACTATTAAACCCAATGAAGCTGCCATTCTAGATTGAGTAAATGCTGGGAATTGTCCTCAGAGATGCCATCTCAAATGCGGCGGAAGCCCCGATTACACCTGTCCGGGACTGCTGCTCCTCCTGGCCCCACAAAAGAAAGCAAAAGCCTTACTTGTTTGGATCTCTTCATCTGACCAGGTCGTGACTCTTCAGCCTGGCAAGAAAGTCGCAGAAGCTACCCCACTCAGGTCCGAATTAAGATTGTTGCTGGGGCCCAAAGATGTCATTGGACCCTGATCTGCGTAGTTGAAAGAAGGACCCCACTGGCTTTGGGCAGGTGGGGTCAGGACGGCTCGAGTAAGAACCTCTGGCTACTTTACAGAAAGACTTTCATGACCTCAGGACATCCCAAAGTGCTTTACAGCCAATGAAGTACTTTTGAAGTTTAGTCACTGTTATAATGTAGGAAACACGGCAGGCAATCTGCGCACAGCAAGCTCCCACAAACAGCAATGGAATAAATGACCAGATA
Organism: Somniosus microcephalus; assembly: GCF_052327205.1. Taxonomy (NCBI): domain Eukaryota; kingdom Metazoa; phylum Chordata; class Chondrichthyes; order Squaliformes; family Somniosidae; genus Somniosus; species Somniosus microcephalus. The sequence continues at coordinate 66,983,410 of NC_141008.1, forward strand.
ATCTGTTTTAGGTATTGGTTGAGGGATAGTGGCCAGGTCACTGGGAGAATTCCCATTCTCGTCTTCAAATAATGCCATGGAGTCTTTTATGTCCACCTGAAAGAGCAAAAGGGGTCTCAGTTTCAAGTCTGATCGAAAAGATGGCACCTCCATACAGTGCAGCACTCCCTCAGTACTGCTCAGAGACGTCAGCCTAGGTTATGTGCTCAAGTCTCTGGAGTGGGACTTGAACCCACAACCTGTTGACTCAGAGGCGAGAGTGCTACCAACTGTGAGCCATGGCTGACATCCACTGTGCTCCATTTTAACTGGTTGTCTGCCTGGTATCCGCCAGGCGGCTAGGGTTAAAATTGCCCCCGTGTGAATTGACCTGAACTTGGACATACTTGGGAAAATTTGAATTTCTTTAAGTCAGGTTCAGAAACCGCTTCAGGACTCAACCCTGTACTTTACACTCTAAAATAAACTGCCAACATCAAATGCATTAAAAAAGTATCAAATTATCCAACCGTAACAACTTGCAATAAAGATGTACTTCACGGTATTGGAAAATGACATAAAATTGGTGTGTAATTGGTTTTATGTAGGATAATATTTGGCAGGCAGGAGTCATAGCCTGTAAGAGTGAAGTTTGAGCATCAGTGGAGGTCTCAAATCTGATTACTATCTTAGGCTGCACTTGCATTGCATTACAAAGCTGAGACTATTATGCAGACAGTACAATTTGCAGCCGCCATGACCCCATTCTTATCTCATTACAAATCGCACTCCAGCTGCCAGGAGAGATCTCTGCACGTGTGTACTCACACACACGCACAAAGCTGTGCTTCACGTCAGTAAAGGTTTTCAGTTTCGACAGCACGGGCAGAACATTTAAACAAAATACTTTGCTTCAATTTATAAAGCACCTAAAAGGGCCAACATTTTGTAAAACCCACCATGGAAGTGCACTCCATCGGTGTTAAGGCCATATGGTCTCTTCCTAAGTGGATCTCAAACCACGGTGTGTAGATAAGCAGTGGTATTCTAACTGCAGCTTTTCAACTCACTAAAAGCTATTTGGTGTAATTTATTATATAAATAATTTTTTTGTTTTAATTATTCTAGGCTGATCTCAGCTCGGAGGCAATGACTGCTACGGAAGATAAATTCAACTCGGGTTCTTGCTCTCAATCACTTTCCAGGGTGAGTGCAAAGTGCGTGGATGTAGATAGAATTAAACTTGTCTTCCCCAATCCCCAGGCAAATAGCTGCACAACATTCTCTATCTGGGCTCAAACATGAAACGAGCCTATTTAAAGGTGCCCAGACTCCATAGAACTGCAACCTAGAGTAGGGCAGAGGAAATACTATCGACCCAGATATTCCTGTTTGGGGGTGGGGTTGGGGGGAAGGATAACTAAATCTCTTACCAGGTATCGGCTAAGAATTATTGTTTTTTGTACCTTCTAATGTCCTCCTTAAAGTTTTTACTTTAAGGCCTCGGCCCAGCTCAAAAAAGCTAAGCTCCAACTGGAGTTTGTTATCTTGGAAAAGTTGCAGAGTGTCCAACCATAGCTGTACATTCTGAGCATGTGCAGGTTGGAGAATTTCTCAGCAGGAGCTGGGAGTCCCCTCAGGATTGCTGAGCTGTTTTGCTTTCTCCAGAAGACTTTCGAAAGTACTGGAGATTGAATTGTCAAAGGTTGATGTCAGGTAGGTTTTATTTAAAATATTAACAACTAGAAATGTTCAGACCTCTAGTTTAACAGACTTGTAATTACTGTACCAGCAGTGGCGGTTTATTTGTTTTCCTATCTGTTAACAAAGATTGTTTATGAAGAATGAATCTCTTTTTCCATTGAAAGGTTGAAAATTCAGCTAAAAGCTTTCTCTTCTGAACCATTTTTTGGGGCTAATGGAGTTTTTACTTTTGAGCGTGTTATGAAGTATTTTTTCATTACTGAAATTTGATTAAAGACTGTATAAGCCAGACAACACAGTAACCATGCACTAACTACTTGAAGGCAGAACGTAAAAACAGGAATCGGCTAATGACGAGGAATGCAGTGGAGGTGGGGTGTCGAGGGCAATAGGGGCTGGGATAAGGCTGATCAGTGAGACTGTGATGGGGAGTTGGGGTTTGATGGTCTGAAAGGAGCCAGGGTTTGGGTCTGATTCTCCTCATTCCCCCCACCCTCTCAAGGATGCTCAGCCCTGCCCTCCCATTACTGCCAGATTCCAGCAGTCCCAAATTCTGCCAAACTTCGCCCCTCCAAAGCTCCCAAGGCCCCCCTCCAATCCAGTTGGATCATAGGACCCCTCTCCACAGGACTTTTCCAAGCTCCCCTACCAGATCCCATGACTCCCCACTTAGTTTTTACAGACCCCAAGATCACATTCCATGCACTTCCTGATCACAGGATCACCCCAGTGCTCCCAGACCCCGTGACTCTTTTCTGCCCTCCCACAGGATTACTTTCCCAGTGATCCCAGGACCTGTTGGAATATTCCTATGTCTTTGTTAGTGTCCCAAGACCATGAAAACTCACTCTTAGTTTTCCAAGGGCTTGGGATCCTTTTGAAGTAATGCTCGTCTATGACACCCCATTCCATTAATGCCAGACCTTGCGCTATGCCCAATGCTGATAAATCAGTATCCCTGATAATACTGCTGTGAGCAAGTTGGAGGTTTTATAATAAGGGTGTTATGTCAAGTAGTATTATCAGGGATACTGATTTATCCATCCTCCGTGATGGATTTGCCAGTTTAAAAAATATTACAAGTTTCAAGACAAAGTAGAAAACCTTTTAAACTGGACAAAAATACAAAAAGAGCAAGTATATAATTCAACACCGTGATATTTAGACAAAGCTACTAACATAGCAGGAATAGCAAAGGCCAATGCATCTTGTTGGGGTCCCACAAAAATATAACCATTCAAAATGCTCTTTAATAAAACTAATATTTATAACTTGTTAATTTTGCACTGAGTGCAGTTGAGTCAATGTAATGTAAAGAGGCGGGTAATAATGTCGGAGAGAAGGCCTGGAGGTAAGTAAACAATCAAAAAGGCTAATGGAATGCTGGCCTTTATCTCAAGGGGTTGGAATACAAATGGGCAGAAGTTACGTTTCAGTTGGAGAGACGTGGTGAGACCTCACCTGGAGCACTGCATTCAGTTTTGCACACCTCACCTCGGGAAGGATATACTGGCCTTGGAGCGATTGCAGCACAGATTCGCCAGAAAGATACTGGGACTTGGATAGTTAAACTATGAGGACAGGTTGCATAAGCTTGGCTTATATTCCCTTGAGTATAGAAGATTGAGGGGTGATCTGATCGAGGTGTTTATAATGTTTAAAAGATTTGATAGGGCAGATACGAAGAAATTATTTCCTCTAGTGGGGGAATCAAGAACAAGGGGATATAATCGTAAAATTAGAGCAGGACATTCAGGAGTGAAATCAGGAAGCACTTCTTCACACAAGCCTGGAAAACACTCTCTCCCAAAAGGCTGTGGTTCCAAGGCAGTTGGAGCTTTCACTAGATTTTTGTTATGTGCATAGGAACAGGAGGAGGCAATTCAGCCCCTTGAGCCTGTTCCACCATTCAATGAGATCATGGCTGATCTATATTCTAACTCCATCCACCCGCCTTGGTCCATATCCCTTAATACCCTTGGCTAGTAAAAATCTATTGATCTCGGATTTAAAATTATTAATTGAGCTAGCATCTACTGCTTTTTGTGGGAAAGAGTTCCACGCTTCTACCACTCTCTTTTTAAAGAAGTGTTTCCGAGCTTCTCTCCTGAATGGCCCGGCTCTGATTTTAAGGTTATGTCCCCTTGTCCTAGACTCCGCCACCAGTGGAAAAAGTCTTTCACTACCTACCCTATCAATTTCTTTCAAAATCCTATAAGCCTCAATCAAATCACCCCTTCACCTTCTATATTCCAGGGACTACAGGCTTGATACAAGGGTATCGAGGGATATGGAGCAAAGGCATAAAAATGAAGTTGAGGTGCAGATCAGCCATGATCTAACTGAATCAGGCTCGAGAGGCTGAATGGCCAACTCCTGTTCCTATGTAACATTGCATTACCAGTACTTCACTATTCCAAGTTTTTATCTGCAGTTCAGTATCAAGAAATACAATATACACAAAGTATTATAAAGGGATATTATACTGGTGACTATTACTTCTGTGAAAGGCCAATAACTCACAGGTACTGTCAATGGATAATGAAGGTCTCTCTCTATTTCTCATGTGTTAGAGGTGTGTGTAAGTTATTTCTTTGCTATGAGCATTGGAGGGTTGAGTTAAAAAGATCTTTGTTTTATTGTCGGTGATCTGCAGACGCCATCGGCCGTGCAGAGGCAACTCGTTGGTTTAAAGAGGATCAATTTGGGTCGGTTTCCTCTGGAAGGATGGGGAAGGAGAACGGGAGGGGAGGGCCAGTCCTCTGGAGCAGGGAGGACCACACCTGCTCCCCACTGTTCCACAACAAGGTAAGTTTAAAAGAAAATTCCTGCCTTTTTGGTGGGAGGGAGTTCCACACTTCTACCACTCTCTTTTTGAGAACCACTGATTAGGCCGCTGAAGAATCCAAAAGCGAGTGGAGCATGCTCTGATCAGTTATAACAAAATTCTGAGACAATTCCTGAAACAGGCATTAAGCCCCTAGTTAACATATGCAAGTGGCCTAACGCCTGTTTAAGGCAGCGGCCAGGGATGCCTGAATTTTGCCTAACCCGATATGGCTTTGGATGTATTTCAGGCACGCTTGGGGCACGGGCGACCGTACCAGGAAATTGGTGCTTTTTGCCCCTGTTCTGTGCCCCTGGCCACTGCCCCATTCCCTACCCCTGCTGTGCTCTGTGAGGAGAGGCCATTCAAATATTACACCCAAATTACTGTCAGCAACTTGTTAACAATGTTTCAAACTGATGTGGTATGCAAGAAACCCCATCCTGGATAGACACTTCAACTAAATCAAATTTTTGTTCCCATAATTTGTGTGTTCCATGGATTTAACCCCTTGTGAGTTTGATTGAATAGCAACACCTTAATATAAAAGAATCCAAAATTCCTCCTAGTCAAAAATCTTGAAACATGATGCACACACCTGGGGGTAGATTGGCCTGTTGCCGGAAAAATAAAATGCCTACAAGTCTGTATAAAGGTACGCAATGTCACTCTGCACATCCATTTCCTGGTCTGTAGTGGTCGTGATGTTTCTATTCACTCCTAAGTATTGTAGTGGGAAAAGAGGCATGAGGCCTTGTGATGGGTACCTTTGACCACCTTGTAGTCCAGTGAGACAAGTCCTCTTATTGGGTGATGACTGTCCAAACTGCTGCATGCAAATCAAAATCACCAGTGGTGTTTCCACATGCTCCTCAGCATAGGTGAAACTGCTTGACAATTTTACAGAGCAGTTTCACCTACTGTTCTGCCCTCGCAACGCGATTCTATGCAGAGCTAGACAGATAGCGAACAACTCGATATCTTCCAATAAAATCACAAGGCTTGACTTTTCTTGTAACGCTTTACTGAACGATTCTAATTGTAAAACTGAAATACAACACAGAAATGGAAGCACACATTAGTATACAGGCGCATAACTGATATGTATACACAGATTTAGGTACGCCTGAGCAACACAGTACATTTAGTAAACTGGGAGGCATTCTCTTTAAATTAGCCCTGTACATAGTGTATGAAAATACAGCTACTAGTTAATCAGCTAGACAGAGAAAAGTTACAACTAAACATTTTCTACAACATACAGTGCACATTAATCATCCATAGCATTCTAAAATACTTACAGACAAACAATTTCCAAGACTCAAGCATGGGGACAATACAACTGCCCGGAGCCTGTGCTGCTGTAGGAGCACCGTGGTGTAGGTCTGTGTCCCAGCGAGGACTCCACGAGGACTACGTAGCAGTCCTGTGGGGAGCGTGATGACCTCATCACGCTCGGTAGCGTTGTCCGCGCTTGGGGCGTCACGTGATGCGCGTGGTCGCGTTTCTGGCCGTGGAGGCCGAAGTCGGGAGCGGGAGCTGGAGGCCAGGCTGAGCCGATGCTTGCCGCGGGAGCGGAAGATCGCGTCGCTCCCGGCGGCTGGTAGATGCGGCCGAAGACGCTAGGCCGGGCTGTGCCGGCAGCCTTTCTGGAAGGCCGAGTCGGGCCGGCAGCCGCCTCACGCACGTCACGTCGTACGTGCCGTGACGTCAGCACGCTAAGGCGCGTCTTAAAGGGGCAATGGCCCTAAAAGGTAAGTTAAAGGGGCAACGGCCCCAACAGGTAGGTTATACATATATAAGTAAGTTAAATACATACAGTGAGGTTAAGTTAGAGGGAGAGGCAGCACACCTACCTTCCAAACACCAATTAAAACCATTGCCATGTTGATTTTTCAGGTTTGAGAGGAACCAATTTGAAAAAGTTCCAGAGCCGAATTAATCCCCAAAGACCACACGATCCTCACACTCTAGTTAAAATGTAAATCCTCAGTCCCTAAACACCGTGCAAAAAATGTTTGCTGACAGGAGTTTGAAGTAATGTAAGCTTAGTTTCAAAAACAAAAATCTGTTCTGCTGTCCTCTGAAGCCTGGAAATCAGTTGAAAACGTTACGGTAATGACAGTAGTACAGATTGAAATGGCCACATACAGGTCATATTGTTCCAAATTATACTGGTAATGTCTTATTGGAATGCAATTTATAGCCACTCCTTAAATGCCTATAAAATTTGTCAAAGCGATGGTCGCAATTTCTCTAACAGTCATTTGTTATTTCCCAATGCAGTGTAATTTATAAATCTATTAGACAGTTGGCTGGTCAGCACAGAAGGAAAATATATTGTTATATATGGTAGCTGTGCTGGACTCGACTGGTAGAGTCCTGATTGGCATAAGGAAATAGCCTGGAAGGGAAATCTTCAATCTAAAGTAGATTGTACATTCACAATGCTTTTACCTTTATTTAAATTATAAATTGGCTGCAGATTGGATTTGTAGCTTGGGGGCTTATTCAGTATTTGGCCTGTCACAACAACATGAATGTTACTAAATTAGAACTGAACTAAAGGAACAACCAATAAATTACACGCCTGCAATCACTTACTTAAAGCTGGTTTGCTGATAAAAGGGACAGTTTGCTTAACGTTAAGGAAGGAAGGAGACACAACTGTGAACCAAAGTCTGGTTAAATCCTGGTTACCGTTAATAAATAATCACCGCTTTGAACTATATATTTAATGCGTTCAAACTGAACATTGAGAGTGCTAGAAATCAGGCTGGCCTGTTACAATAATTCATGTATGTTAACTGGGGAGAGTTTCTGGCACTTCAGGAAAGCCTGAGCACTGTCAGGCCAATTTTTCTGGTGCTTCTCGCTGGTATCACTGGCAAGAACATCACAAACAGGGGTTTTGCCCGATTCTTGCATCCCTTGAATGTCTGGCCTCAAGGAATTTGTGCTCAAGTGCCGACACGCACTTCATATGAGAGTCTGGTAAGATCTGAGAATTTACTTTGGGTGTTGGGTTTGCCTTCACTTTGTTTTTACAGGACAGTATGACCCAGAATGGACGAGAAATCGTGGCCACTGAAGTGGAAACTTTGCCCGCCTTCTCTTCAACCTCACCATCCTGCTCGACACAGCCTTTCATAAGACCATAAGACATAGGCGCAGGAGTAGGCCATTCGGCCCCTCGAGCCTGCCCCGCCATTCAATAAGATCATGGCTGATCTGATCTTGGCCTCAACTCCACTTTCCCGCCCGCTCCCCATAACCCTCGACTCCCCTGCAGCTCAAATATATGTCTGTCGCCACCTTGAATATATTCAATGACTCCGCCTCCACAGCTCTCTGGGGTAGAGAATTCCAAAGATTCACGACCCTCTGAGAGAAGAGATTCATCCTCATCTCCGTTTTAAATAGACGACCACTTATTCTGAAACTATGCCCCCTCGTTCTAGATTCCCCCACAAGGGGAAACATCCTCTCAGCATCTATCTTGTCAAGTCCCCTCAGAATCTTATGTTTCAATAAGATCACCTCTCATTCTTCTAAACTCCAATGAGTATAGACCCAACCTTTCTTCATAAGACAACCCCTTCATCTCCGGAATCAACCTCGTGAACCTTCTCTGATCTGCCTCCAATGCAAGTATATCCCTCCTTAAATAAGGAGACCAAAACTGTACGCAGTACTCCAGGTGTGGTCTCACCAGCACACTGTAGTTTTAGCAAGACTTCCCTACTCCATCCCCCTTGCAATAAGGGCCAACAGGCTGCTAGCTATTTCAAATGCATTTTTAACCTTTATGAAGTTTAATAATATTTTTTGCTCCTGTGTGCAGCCACGGACTTTTAAGTCATTGCATCCGTTTAATTCCTCCCCTATTAGGTGAGTTCCATATGCAAGACATGTTCCTCACACAGAGCTCTGAGTTTTCTTCAAATTAAAAGACCTTACAATATCTGCAAAATTATCATTTAAAAATAATGTGCCCTGGAACCAGAACATCTACCCTCTAAAAGTTTACTTTTATTGAAATTAAAAAGTTAAGTCATTCTGCATTTGTAGGTATGGATTATCTAAATGCTGATGGCATTGATCTTTTCAATTTAGTAAATTGAAAGTGTCACATAGAAACATAGAAGATAGGAGCAGGAGTAGGCCATTCGAGCCTGCTCCGCCATTCAACGAGATCATGGCTGATCATCCAAACCCTAGCACCCGGTCCCTACACCGACAGCCATCCCACCCAAGCCCTATCCCCGTAACCCCACGTATTTAATCCCCCCTAACACTAAGGGCCAATTTTTTTATCATGGCCAATCAACCTAACCCACACATCTTTGGACTGGGGGAGGAAACCGGAGCACCCGGAGGAAACCCACGCAAACACGGGGAGAATGTGCAAACTCCACACAGACAGTCACCCGAGGCCAGATTTGAACCCGGGTCCCTGGCGCTGTGAGGCAACAGTGCTAACCACTATGCCACCGTAATGAAGAGAACATATTTTTGGAAGAGATGTACGCAGTTCATTGTTGTAACTGCACCAACCTGAGAATCCAGCTCCAATGATGATGTTGCTGTGTTCTGGATGATGATCCAGAATGAAATCCTGATCCGGGGTAGTCTATTGAATAAAGAAATGGGGATCACTGTGTGAAAAGCAAGGCTTTTTTTTTGGTGCCATTTCTCCAGTAGACCCAACCTTGCCTAAAATACTTGCTGAATAAAGAGATTTAAAAGGAGGCGATTTTCACCAAGAGTGGGATCGGTGCAGTCAAAGGTCGAGGTGGATGGGAAACCATCTGGCCTTCCCCAGCGTGAGGCCCGGGAGATTTTACCTCCCAGGCCTTGCCTGCATGCTTGCCGTCAGTCATCCCTCCGAACCAGGAGGGGAGTCCAGAACCAGGGGTCACAGTCTAAGGATAAGGGCTAAGCCATTTAGGACAGAAATGAGGAGGAATTTCTTCACCCAGAGAGTGGTGAACCTGTGGAATTCTCTACCACAGAAGGCAGTAGAGGCCAATTCATTAAATATATTCAAGAAGGAGTTGGATATATTTCTTAAGGCTAAAGGGATCAAGGGGTATGGGGAGAAAGCAGGGACCGGGTACTGAATTTGGATGATCAGCCATGATCGCATTAAATGGTGGAGCAGGCTCGAGGGGCCAAATGGCCTACTCCTGCTCCTATCTTCTATGTTTCTATGAACCGGGTAGCAAGCACCAGCTGCCCGGCAGACCGACGGGAGTGAGATTTTGGGCGGCTGAAGAAACGGTCCCCCGCCACTGAGGTAAGTTGTTTAGAGGAGGGTGGGGGGGGGGGGGCGGTGGGACAGGCATTGCGGTTGGGGGGGGGGGGTGGGCGGGGGGGGGGAGAGTATGCCCAAGGTTTCCTGATTTTTCTGGCCCATATGTATTATGACACACATATATTTCTGTGCCTCTCCTGATCCCGGCTCCTTTTCCCAATGGGTTGGGACAGGCGGGGAAGCAACAGTGGCTTGCCTATTTAAAGCAGGACCTCGCTGCCTTCCGGCAGGTGTCCTACCCGCCTGCTAAAAAGAGCAGGTTAATATTGGGACCTGCGGGAAGGCAGCGGGCTCGGAGGGGACAAGTCGCATGGAGCATTTTAATTGGTTGCCTGCCCAGTTTCCACCCGGTAGAGGGGGTTAAACCACCCCACCACAAAGTTTCATGCATTCCAAGGCCCACATTTCTCAGCCTTCCAGATAAAGCAGAAATGTCTAAACTACTTTTTAAAAAATGTTTTACATCAAAGTTATAGCTCTATTGTTGGAGGGTTTCAGCGCATAGTTGGATTCATTTAATTCACAAAATGCATAGCAAATCAGGTTATTTCTAAGCTTCGTGAATGGGGCTGACTCACGAATAGGGAATCATAAAGGCTTTTTATAAATAAAAAAGAAATTGCCAGCTGCTTGAGTTTCCAAGCTAAGTGAGCTCACAGAAATCGGGGAAGTTGATAACCGTGACAAGTGGACCCTGAACACTGTTGAAAAGACAGTGATTTCTACGGTGACTAAAATGCCATTACTGTTCGCCTTGAAAACGTGTCTATTTGGCACAAAAATATAGCCTCACGAAGCAAAACATTACCCTCGAAACACTGAGAGACCACGTGGGTTACATTTCCCGCTCGCAACCCTAAATTAAACCAGTCACATAGTACCACTGTACAACGTCATTGTTCGCATGGCCTCTATCTAAAGCTTTGACAGTTGCTGAAGTTGAATCAGTATTTCAGTGTTTTGTAATATCTTGCTTCGGACAGTTGACGTGATGCTGGTAAAAGTGAAGTGGGGCCACTGAATCAGCTCTAGGAAACATCACTCAATTCTGCTACAAAAGCAAAATACTGCGGATGTTGGAAATTTGAAATAAAAACAAAATGCTGGAAATATTCAGCAGGTCGGGCAGCACCTGTGGAGAGAGAAACAGAGTTAATGGGGTCGATTTTCCCGCCTGATTTCCCGTCCCGTCTGACTTTCACCCCGGCGTTTCAATCCAACCCGAATCAGTCCCGCCCGCAGCTGGCGGGACTGGTTGTCGGGAGCCTAATCACCAATAATTGGCATCTTTAATGCCATTTTAAGGGGCCCTTGCTATTTTCAGCCTTTTCCCACGCTAAACACGCCTGGCGGGAACCCCGCTGATGAAACCTGGCATGAACAATGTCGGCTTGCTTACTTTCAGCTGCAGGTCAATCAGGAAAGAAGAGATTTAATCAGACAGCATTTGTAGGTTGCAGGACCTTGCTGTTTCAGGCTTGGGGCAACTTGTTCAAGGCTTAGGCACAGCTGTGGAAGGTTGGAGCCTCACACACTTCTCCAGTGTGAGCTCCTGGGAAGCCCCTCTTGCCACCCTCACTCAGCGCTTCCTCAACTGAGCACCTACCAGAAGCATGGGAGGCCTTTTTTTCCTTCCCCTCTTGGCATTAGAGGACCTCCAGCCCCAATAGCGAAATGACACACGACACAACTGCAGAAGTTGCCATCTGAAATTTTATTTACAATCACCAACTGATGGCATTTTTAAAATAAACACAACATTTCACCCAAGTGACTACCCTTGTGATTAGTGGTGCTTTATTTTTCTCTTATGCGTGCTCCTACGTAGTGGTTCCCCTGTGGCTTCAGCAGATGTGGAGGCCCCTTGCTCACTTTCCTGCTGCTCCTGTCTCAACACCTTTGGCGGGCATCCTCTGGGGTGGCGAGCCTGTGAGGGCTTGCCAGCAGTCTGCTGCTCCTGCGGCTGTGCAGGGGTTGAGACCTCTATCTTCGTTGGGTGTGGACTCAGGCGGGGCTCTGACCGAGGGCTCTGCAGTGGTATGGAAGTGTGAGCGCTTGGAGAGGAGCCCCCACTTCCTTGAGGTCTGCCACCAACCTCCCTCTCATGGGTCAGGTACCCGTCAGTGCCTGCAAGTGGCTTGAGAGCAGCTTGCTGCACATCAGGGGGGCCATGGGGACCTGTTTCTACAATGGCAGTCCTACTCAGAGGGCCTGCCATGAAGGTCTGGTTTCTCTGCTCAATAGCTGACCATCGCTCCTCCAGAGATGTCAGTCTATTCTGAACACTCACCATGTTTTCAGCACTCTGGCAACTTAGCTCCTCCATGACCGTAGCCATCCTCTCCTCTACTGTAGCCATCCTTTCCGCGGAGGTTGCCACCCTTTCCATGGTGATGCGTTCATGCGCCAATGACTCCACAAAGGCTCTGCTCATGTTCGCTATGGACTCCTCCATTCACTCCACACTCGCAGCGACCCTGGAGACAAAACCTGCCAGAGACTCCTGCATCTGTGCATGGAGATCCATCACCTCTTCTCTTGCGGATGGACCCAGAGGCAGAGGGTCAACATGCAGCAGAGCTGAGCTGGCAGAGTCCTGCGCCCTCCGACAAGGGCTCTCCACTGCTGTCCCTGTCTCCACCATCTGCTGATGCTCACTTGTGAGCTGTGATACACTAGGTGACAACACTACTCTATCTCGCGAAGGTCCCACCGAGGTGTGAGTGTCTGCGCTGGTGCTGGGTGCGCTGAATTCTGCTGACGCTGCGCTCTCAGTGGTGGGAGCTTCCTCTGAGGCATCTGGCTGCTCAGCCTCTTCCTCCTCCGCAGTGGGGACGGGGGCTTCAGATGGTCCTGTGGGGGAGTAAAGGAAAGAGTTAGAGATGTGATGCCAAGGTTACATGCACATTGGATTTTGCAGATGTTCATAAGTCCAAATGATGTAGCTTCAGAATCATAACAGCGACTCATGCTATGTCAATGAGAGAGATGGAAAACCATTCTGTCACCAGCTTGCGGGTCTGCCCCTGTCTCTCCTTCCCCAGTTCCGCAGCCACATCAGCCCCGACAATTTCCAGGACTCCTTCCTCCCAGGGGGTCGGGTGGGCCTCCTCCAGTCCTGGCTCGCTCTCTGTTGTTGTGAGCTCTCTTTTCCTGCAATGAGGGAGACGAGTGGAGTTTGAGTGAGAGTGCAGGAGTGAGTGTAGAGATTGCATAGCATAGATACTTAGAGGGAGACAAAGATGGTATGAGGCTGCAAGACCAAGGGCCCTCCCTGTGTGTTGTCAGTTGTGCTCAAAGCATCAGAGTGAGAGGGAGTGTGAGGGCTGCATAGTGGAATAGTTATGTGAACGTCAGCATAGAGAGAGAGGGAATGGGTAAGGGTGCATGGATGTGACTGTGAAGTGGGATGTGGAGGAAGACAGTGCTAAAGCTGAGTGCTGGTGGGGAAAGGCAATGGGGATCAGTTTGAGGGTGGTGGAAACTTCATACTTACTTTTCCTGTACGGTGATGGTCATGGAATCGCTTCCGACACTGTATCCAGGTTCTGCTGGTGACTCCCAATGAGTTGACATCTGCTGCCACCTGCATCCATGCAGCATTGGTCTCAGTGGGAGGCCTCTTCCTCCCTGACCTAGGGAAGAGGACCTCCCTGTGGACCTCCCTGTGGGCCCTCACCCCATCCAATAATGCCTGCAGTGAAGCCTCGTCGAATTTGCTGCCAGCTCGGGGTCTGGCACTGGTCACAGCTGCTGCAGGCTCCTCTGCCATCCTGTGTGGTTCGTATGGAAGCCTGCAGAGGTAGCAATGCTTGCTATCGATTTTAAAAGCACCACGAATTATGACATCATACTGTGGGGCTTTCTGACTGGAAATAGTCAATTAGCAAGGGTTCCCACACGCTGGAAATGAATTGGCCAATTGAGGGAAAATTGCATCAATCTGCCAGATCCATTTACATTTGTGCGGGAACCCCGACATTCGGGGAACCCGACAATTCCCCGCACCTGCAGGAAAATCAACCCCAATGTTTCCGGTTCTGAGAAAGGGTCATCGACCTGAAACGTTAGCTCTGTTTCTCTCTCTACAGATGCTGCCTGACCTGCTGAGTATTTCCAGCATTTTCTGTTTTTACTCAATTCTGCTAGCTTTATGATGACTACAATATGGCCTCATGGATAGGCAGGGGTAACTGATAATCAAATGGGTGGAAATAGTGTCAGAAACCATGAAAATGAAGTGTGAGTTGATTTTAAACAACTTCTGAGCCCCGAGATTAAATGATAGCCCTGTGCGCACCACCTTCCATCTGTTACTTATATTATTATAATATATAAAATGGTCTCTGTAAAATGTGAATGATCAGGACAATTAACAGTAGTAATGCTAAAATGATATCAATTAAAGGCTGAGAAACTATTAAGACAACCAGTTCAGAAGAATGCTTCAGCTGAATCACAGGAAACATGAGAGAAAGTGCTGGGGGAAATTTATTCAAGGGAATTGAGAGCCTAGCAGATCTAATACTGCCCTTTTAATAACACAGCAGGTTGTTAGGCTACTGAGCAATGAAACAATATAAATTCACAATTTTTTAGCATATTTAGAAGCTATTGTAAATATAAAATTTCCCAATAAATATTAATTGTTCAATTGAAGATTCAATACTAAAATTAAAGAAAATATTAATTTTGCAGAAGTAACAAGATAGGATGTACATGCAGAGCTTGAAGCCTGCAGTCCTCCAAAGGTCCAACATTTCATGTGCTAATTTTATTCAAAGGTAGATTTCAAACTCCTTTGATTAAAGCTTCAATACAGCCTAAAACACCGGAAGCTGGTTTTATAGAGAGTGATTCTGGAGAGACATTAATATTTATAAGGGATTATTCTTTCTTTTACAATTCAAAGAAAATAGATCCTCAAAATCAAAGAGGAACATATTTCCAATATTTTTAAAGCTGTTCTAGTTACTTGAAGGTAAGGAGAATGATACTTTACTGTATACATGCAGTATTCAACAATAGCAGGCTTGGGGTCCAAACCAGGAAACTCCTTAGACAAAAAGTCGCTCAGGGAGTTTACGTCCTGGGAAGGCTGCTGAAATACGATATCACGTTCATCTGGGTCAGCATCGCTGCCACTGTGGTAGCAGACCTAAAGAGAGAATTTTTTGCACAAGATTATATGCAACATTTTCTCAACTTTTAATAGTATATATACACACACCCCTAAAAAGTCTTCATTTCCTCTTTCAAACCAAAGCACAATTTGTGGATTGATTTCTGCTGTGCACTGTGAATTAAGTTGTAGCTGCTCCGGCTCATTTCCCTTTGGACCCTTAAAGCTGGCAGAAGGAGGAGACCTTTATCCCGTGAGTGCTGGCTACGTTCAAACACTGAGCCCAGGAATGAAAGTGTAGCGCTCTTATTCTCTGTGCCACCTAGTTTAATGTCAGGGACTACACCTTGGAATGGACTGCAAGAACACAGTTATATATCAAAGTAATCACATGCATTTGTGCAATTGTGGTTAAGAAAACAAATAAGATCAAATTATTTGAACCCTGTCCACACAAAAACTGACAGGAGTAACAATCCCTATTGGGCGATTGACTTGTAAAATTAATTTCACACTGCAGTCCTTTTGACAGACAGCTGCACTGTCAGTTGTCAGTTTTCACCTAGGTGAGACATCTCACCCAGCAACCAGGCTTTAAAAGTACTTCACTCATCAATCACTGCCACCGTGGAGACTCCAGCTCATTACCACAGTGGTACAAAACCAACAAAGTGTTCCATCTGCAGACTGCTCAAATTGAAATAGGTTTCATCGTTTTATGGCATTTCTTTTCAACAGGAAACTTACTGGGAATGGATTACCCATCCCCAGCGGAAGAGGACAGTTTCATAATGACACAAAACATTGCAAGCCCTTCCACTGGACAGCAATGCTTATTGCAATTAATCCCAGTATCAAGGCCAAGTGCTCATCAAGTCAATTTTAGAGTGCTGGTGCGAAATGATGTATAAATCAGTATTGTGATCTAATCAAGCCTAAAGCTACCTTCAGCGGTCAGGACATTCAATTTTTTTTCAATTCAAATTGCTTTATTGGCATGACAAGGTACATCTTATGTTGCCAAAGCACCGAAAAAACATTTATGGTTGAACACATAAACGCAGATCTATCCATACAGTATATAAACAGATATGTGTGTATAAATATACACTCATATAATTTGCATAGAATCTTTTCTTAGGTTTAGTGGTTGTCCCTCTGCTTATGGCAAGCTGTAACATAGTTTGCTGCTAAAGTTATGCAATTTCTCTGTTCCCCTAATAGGTAGGGGAGTTTTTGGTCTTCATTCAAATTTTTGAATTCAGGGCATATTTTTATGAATTTTGGGTAGAAATTCCCCCTTATGTCCTGATAGTTTCCACAAGCTGTGAGGAAGTGCATCTCTGTCTCCACCACTCCCTGACTGCAGTGAGAGCATATCCTGTCCTCTCTTGGCAGACAGGTCTGTCTGTGTCTGCCTTTTTCGATGGCCAGGCTATGCTCACTAAGTCTGTACATAGTCAAGGTTTTTCTTAATTTGCTATCTTTTACCGTGGTCAGGTATTCGGCCATGGTGTATTGTCTGTTTAGGGCCAAGTAGCAATCGAGTTAACCCCTCACAGACAAGAGACTTCAGGCATTCTCAGCACTTACTTTAAAACAATAGATTTTTGTTCTTCTCAATGTTAGGGATTTGAACATCTTTCCACTTTTGGTACCCGACTGTCAAGCCGTCTCTACCTGTGTATAGCCTAAGTCCGAGAGTAAACCCGACCCAACAATGTGGAAACATTTCCTTTATGTGCTGTGTTTAATGAAATGGATTATAAAGAACAAGTGCCTTGGCGCATTTCCCGCAGTGACGGTGGTATTTCAATGCTTGTTTCCTTGCAGATAGTACACACAGCAAATCTTCTCCAATGGGCCCCAATACCAACCTCAGAGTAAAGTCTAGCACACTGTGACATTTTTATATCCCACACCAATTACACTTATTGCCTTTCTGAGTGAAGCAGTCAATTTCATATCACAGTATGGAAAAAAATCTGTGCTGTGGACTCACACCGGCAATGAAATGAGTTGAGCCTTCCTAACTCATTTTCATTCAGGATCCTTACAACTGCCAATCTGAGAACTTTCATCTCATCAGTCTGGATTGGAATCAAACATTAATCCCAGAAGTGAAAGAACAGTGTTCAAAGCCACTGCCTTCAATTCTCTAATGTCCAGTATTTTCAATGGAAATTCACATACATTCTGGAACGTTTTGTTACACACACATTTTATTCAACTGCACTAATCAATCTCCCGTGGTGTTGCATACAGGGAGTCCAGACCAAAAGCTTGACAGGGTAGATGCAGGGAGGATGTTTCCCCTGGCTGGGGAGTCTAGAACCAGGGGTCACAGTCTCAGAATAAGGGGACGGCCATTTAGGACTGAGATGAGGAGAAATTTCTTCACTCAGAGGGTGGTGAATCTTTGGAATTCTCTACCCCAGAGGGCTGTGGCGGCTCAGTCGTTGTGTATATTCAAGGCAGAGATCGATAGATTTTTGGATATTAAGGGAATCAAGAGATATGGAAAGTGGAGATGAGGTAGAAGATCAGCCATGATCTAATTGAATGGCAGAGCAGGCTCGAAGGGCCAAATGGTCTACTCCTGCTCCTATTTCTTAAGTTCTTGTTATGTTAAAAGTAGTCTTCAGGTGACATGAGGTTGGATGTAGGGGAATAATTGAATCAGGACACGCATGATGTGCCTCAATAATTCCGAGACTCGAAGGTAGCAGAACAAAACAAGGCTTTTATTAACTTAGAACGAAACACGTAAGCGAGAGAGATGTCGTCCTTCTGGAGATTGGGGCTAGACTGAAGCTAGCTTACAAACGGGGCCAGGTATGGGCGGAGCCCTACACACAGCACATTCCAGCACATTCTAGTATACAATACAGCACATTCCAGTACACAATACAATGAGGTCTGGGGGAAGGGAAATGACACTGAAACCGATCTCAGTCACAGGCAGTGATGAATGGAAATATTTCATCACATTCACCCCTTCTATAGATTTAGTCTGTTCGGGGGTTTGATAGTCCTCTGCGACCGATGTGGCTGTTGCGGTGCCGCGGGTGTCGGCTGGGTGTCCCCGGTAGCCTCCTGGGTCTCTGCCGGGGGTGCCGCCAGGGTTGTTGAAGGGGTAGTTGGTGGGGGTGCCATTGGTCGGTGTTCTTCCGGGGGTGATGAAAGAGTAGTGGGTGGGTAAGAGTTGCTGTGATCGTCGTTGCCGCTGTTGCCGTGGTTGTTGTCAATGCCGGCTGGGGCGACGTCTTTTATGGACACGGTGTCCTCCCTTCCGTCGGCGTGCTGGACATATGCGTATTGGGGGTTGGCGTGGAGTAGGTGTACTGGCTCCACAAGAGGGTCCGTCTTGTGGCCCCTCACATGCCTTCGCACGAGTACCGGACCTGGGGTGGAGAGCCATGACGGCATGGATACACCTGAGGTGGATTTCCGGGGAAAGACAAACATTCGTTCATGAGGCGTGGTATTAGTGGCCGTACACAATAGCGACCGTATCGAATGGAGCACATCCGAGAGGACTTCCTGCCAGCGGGAGATAGGGAGGCCCTTGGTCCTTAGAGCTAGAGTGACTGCTTTCCATACTGTCCCGTTCTCCCGCTCCACTTGGCCGTTACCCCGGGGGTTGTAGCTGGTGGTACGGCTCGTGGCGATCCCCCTGGACAGCATGTACTGGCGTAGCTCTTCACTCATGAAGGACGCCCCCCTATCCGTATGGATGTAGCTCGGCATACCGAACAGACAGAACAGGCTGTTGAGGCATTTAATGACCGTGGCGCTGGTCATGTCTGGGCAGGGGAATGCGAATGGGAACCGGGAGTATTCGTACCACAATGTTCAGGAAGTAAACATTGCGGTCGACGGACGGGAGGGGGCCCTTGAAATCTAAGCTGAGCCGCTCAAAGGGCCGTGTAGCTTTGATTAAGTGGGCTCTATCTGGGCGGTAGAACCGAGGCTTGCACTCAGCACAAGTGCGGCAGTTCCTGGTCAGGGACCGAACTTCCTCAATCGAGTAGGGTAAGTTACGGGACTTTATGAAGTGGAACAGCCGCGTGACCCCTGGGTGGCAGAGGTCGTTGTGGAGGGTCTGTAGCCGATCCCCGGTGGCGCTAGCACACATCCCTCGTGAGAGGGCGTCAGGGGATTCGTTAAGGGCCCCTGGCCGGTAAATGATGTCGTACTCGAAGGTGGAGAGCTCGATCCGCCACCGAAGAATCTTATCATTTTTAATCTTCCCCCTCTGTTTATTATTGAACATAAACGCTACCGACCGCTGGTCGGTAAGTAGGGTGAAGCGTTTGCCGGCTAGGTAGTGGCGCCAGTGGTGCACTGCCTCCACGATGGCTTGGGCCTCCTTTTCCACGGAGGAGTGTCTGATCTCGGGCCCTTGGAGGGTCCTCGAGAAGAAAGCTACGGGCCTCCCCGCCTGGTTGAGGGTGGCCGCCAAGGCGAAGTCAGACGCATCACTTTCCACTTGAAATGGAGTGTTCTCGTCCACTGCCTGTAGCGTGGCCCGCTCAATATCCTGCTTAATGCTTTTGAAGGCGGCGTGGGCCTCAGCAGAGAGCGGGAAAGAGGATGCTTTCAAGAGGGGGCGGGCTTTGTCGGAGTAGTTGGGGACCCATTGGGAATAATAAGAAAATAACCCCAGGCATCTTTTCAGGGCTTTGGGAGTGTTGGGCAGGGGCAGCTCCCGCAGGGGGCGCAATCGGTCGGGGTCTGGTCCGATTTCCCCATTCTCCACCACGCTGCCTAGTATGCAGAGGCGCGTGGTGTTGTAAACGCACTTGTCCTCGTTGTAGGTGAGGTTGAGTTTTTGTGCGGTTTTCAGGAACCTCTCGAGGTTCGAGTCGTGATCCTGCTGGTTGTGACCGCAGATGGTGACGTTGTCGAGGTAGGGGAAGGTTGCCTGCAAGTGGTGGTCATCGACCATGCGGTCCATCTCCCTCTGGAAGACCGAGACCCCATTCGTCACCCCAAAGGGGACTCTGAGGAATTGGTAGAGGCGTCCGTTCGCCTCAAAGGCGGTGTACGGGCGGTCCTCTGGTCTGATAGGGAGCTGGTGGTATGCTGACTTGAGGTCGATGGTGGAGAACACCCGGTATTGGGCGATTTGGTTCACCATTTCTGATATGCGGGGTAGCGGGTAGGCGTCTAGTAGGGTGTACCTGTTGATCGTTTGACTATAGTCGATCACCATCCGTTTCTTCTCACTACCCCTTACCACTACCACTTGGGCGCGCCACGGGCTGTTGCTGCGTTCAATAATGCGCTCTTTCAGGAGCCTGTCTACCTCGGTCGCGATAAACCGCCTGTCCTCCCAGCTGTACCTCCTGCTTTTGGTCGCTATTGGCCGGCAGTTAGGGGTAAGGTTCGCGAATAGCGAAGGCGGCTTTACCTTCAGGGTAGCCAGACCGCACACTGTGAGGGGCGGCTGGGACCCACCGTACTTGAGCGTGATGCTTTGGTGGTTGCACTGGAAATCCAGGCCCAAGATCACGCTCGCACATAGGTTCTTCATGATTAATACTTTAAAATTATCATATACAGTTCCGTTAACGCACAATTGTACCGTGCAGTAACCCAGAATGGTCGATGTCTGGGTTTTGTCAGCCATAGAGATGGTACCCTGAGTAGGGACCACCTTTAGGGAGAGTTGTTGTGCCAGTTCTGGGTGGATAAAGCTCTCCGTGCTTCCACTGTCAATTAAACATTTAACCCGGCACCCGTTTACCTCGATGTCCACCATTGATCTGGATAGCGGGTGCGGCCTGGTCTGGTCCACTGTGACCGATGCCACTGTAGGGCCCTGATCGATACAAGATGGCGTCCACGCTGTCTGCTCACAAGATGGCGGACCCCACGAGGTCGGGCAAGATGGCGTCCAAGATGGCCGCTCCCACGGCGCACACGCGGCGGTGGCAGGTTTTCCGGCGGTTGGTTTTCCGGCGGGGTTCCCTCTGCACACCTTCCCAAAGTGCCCCTTCTTACCGCACTTAAAGCAGGTGGTGCCTTTCGCCGGGCACAGGTTTCTGGTGTGCTTTGGCTGCCCGCAGAAGTAGCAGTTGGGTCCCTGATGCGTCGCGGCTGTCGTAGGGCTTCTGGGGGGAGAGCGGGGCCCAGCCGGTGTCGGGCTGTCGGGCGGGGAAGATGCCTTCCAAGATGGCGGCGCCCTCGGTGCACATGTGGCGGCGTGGACGGCGCGGGCTGAAGAGTAGGCGTCCGAGTTTCTCTGGGCCACATCCAGGGATCGCGCGGTGTCCGCAGCCTGTTTCAGGTCCAACCCCGTTTTTTCCAGCAGTCTTTGCCGGATGTAAGTGGAGCTGAGGCCTGTGATGAAGGCATC
This sequence comes from Somniosus microcephalus, assembly GCF_052327205.1. Classification (NCBI taxonomy): domain Eukaryota; kingdom Metazoa; phylum Chordata; class Chondrichthyes; order Squaliformes; family Somniosidae; genus Somniosus; species Somniosus microcephalus. The sequence continues at coordinate 67,004,723 of NC_141008.1, forward strand.
GCGAACAAGCTCGTCAGTGTACACCGCGGCTTTTACATCTCGGCACTTGCAGTCTTTGCCAAGCATTTTCAGGGTGCTTAGGAACTCCTCCACCGATTCCCCAGGTCGCTGTGCGCGGGTGGCGAGCAGGTGCCTAGCATACACCTCATTCGTAGGCTGCTGGTAATGCGCCTTTAAGATGTCGCAGGCGGCCAGGTACGTCTCGACGTCTTGGATGAGGGGGTAAACCCGGTGGCTTACCCAATTCCGCAGAATTCCAAGTCTCATCCTTGCAGCATCCGTAGCGTCTTTGACGGCTGCGGAATTGTCCAGGAAGAATTCCATACACTCAAACCAGTGTCCGAAGCGTGCTGATGCGTCCGGAGCATGTTGATCCAAATCCAAACGTTCGGGTTTCAGGAGTTGATCCATAGTGTTGAAAAAATAAGTTAATAAAATTGATGTGCCTCAATAATTCCGAGACTCGAAGGTAGCAGAACAAAACAAAGCTTTTATTAACTTAGAACGAAACACGTAAGCGAGAGAGATGTCGTCCTTCTGGAGATTGGGGCTAGACTGAAGCTAGCTTACAAACGGGGCCAGGTATGGGCGGAGCCCTACACACAGCACATTCCAGCACATTCCAGTATACAATACAGCACATTCCAGTACACAATACAATGAGGTCTGGGGGAAGGGAAATGACACTGAAACCGATCTCAGTCACAGGCAGTGATGAATGGAAATATTTCATCACAACGCAGACATAATTCAGAGCCCATTTTAAAGTAATAAATTCTGTTCTTTTACACAATACTTATATATAATATTATTTATAGTTAGATTGCAAACCTTGTTTGGAGTGTAGGAGTTTCTCAGCAGTACAGGCTGTGGTGCTTGGAGACACAAAACTGCGGCCCTACTGTGCCACCCCAGTGGGCGGAAGGTGTATTTGAAACATGACAAGTTATGTGTGCACAGTTTCCATTATAAATGTAGACATAAGAATTTATAGTGGGAAAGGTTGACAGAAGGGTGACAAAAATGTGACAACAGGCAGTAAGGTAATGTAGACAGGAAGTATGCACAGATGTAAGTTTTTAATGTATTTTAGATATATATTTATTTCTCTCCATGTGGAGGCAATGTTAAAAGGCCAAATCCATTACCATAAAAAAATATTCAGGATTAAGAATTTAAAGCTCGATTTTCTTTCTCTTAAATCCATTTTGTTGACAAAAATAATTGTCCTGGTTAGTACAGGGTATTGTCTCATTTTGCAGGTGAAAGTTGCTTATATTTGATAGTGTGTAATGGGTTTGCAGTTTCAGTACAGTTTAATGAATGAGGTGGCACAATTTCTTCAGTGAACTCATAACAACAACTTGTATTTATATAGCACCTTTAACATAGTAAAATGTCCCAAGGCCCTTCACAGGAGTATTTTAAGACAAAAAATTTGACACCGAGCCACATAAGGAGAAATTAGGGCAGGTGACCAAAAGCTTGGTCAAAGAAGTAGGTTTTAAGGAGCGTCTTAAAGGAGGAAAGAGAGGTAGCGAGGCGGAGAGGTTTAGGCAGGGAATTCCAGAGCTTAGGGCCCAGGCAACAGAAGGCACGGCCACCAATGGTGGAGTGATTATAATCAGGAAGACCACTCACCTGAAAACATGTTTGTTTAATCCTGGTGTATGATAGAAACACATAAAAAGGGTAGAAATTAGTGTCGGGTGGTGGTGCAAACCAGGCGGTATTGGATCGGCCGCCCGTTTTACGCAGCATTGACTGCAATGGAGCTGAATATCCAGCGCTGCGGATAACGGGCGCCCGATCCGATACCGCCCGTTTGGCGCCACCACCCGAGACGGATTTCTAGCCCATAGTCTTCCAAAAATCCCCTCTCCAGTCCCCTCACTGTGCAGGCTACTGACACGGAATAATCCTCTGTACTCCGGTGCAAAAATAATCACACTAAAATTATATTAAAACACACAAATATACTCTTTAAAAGGACGCGACTGCTGCCAGCGAAGCCGACGTAGTTGCGCGCGCGCAGTTTCAGTGTTTTTTCCGGTTGTTCACTAACTGAAAATAAAATATCATCGCCATTACAAAGAAAACAATTCGAGAGAGAAAGAGGAGGGGAGGAGAGGGGAGAGGGAAGGGGGCGGGGAGGAGAAGGGAAGAGAAGATGAGAGAGAGAGAGGGGAGGGGAGGAGGGAAGGGGGTGAGGGGAGAGGGGAGGAGAGGGGGAAAGGGGGGTAAAGGAGGAGAGGGAAGGGGGGGAGGGGAGGAGAGGGGGAGGGGAGGGGGGAGGGGAGGGGAGGGTAGGGGGGAGGGGAGGGGAGGGTAGGGGGGAGGGGGGAGGGGAGGGGAGAGGGGACGGGGAGGGGAGGGGGAGGAGGGGAGAAGGGGGGGAGGGGGAGAAGGGGGGAGGGGAGGGGGGAGAAGGGGAGGAGAGGGGGGAGTGGAGGAGAGGGGGGAGAGGGGAGGGGGGGAGAGGGGAAGGGGGAGGAGAGTTAAAGGGGAGTGGAGGAGAGAGGGGAGGGGAGGGGGAGGAGAGGGGAAGGGGGGGAGAAGGGAGGAGAGGAGAGGGGGGAGGGGAGGAGAGAGGGGAGGGCAGGGGAGAGGGGAGGGGGAGGAGAGGGGGGAGAGGAGCAAAGGGGGAGGGGAGAGGGAAGGGGGAGGGAGAGGGGAGGAGGGTGAGGGGAGAGGGGAGGAGGGGGAGGGGAGGAGAGGAGAGAGGAAAGGGGAGGGGAGGAGAGGGGGGGAGGAGGGGAGGAGAGGAGGGAGGAGGGGAGGGAGACGGAAGGGGAGGAGGGGAGGAGGGAGGGGGGGGTAAGAGGGGAGGAGAGTAGAGGGGAGGGGAGGAGGGGAGGGAGAGAAGAGGGGAGGGGGGAGGAGAGGGAGAGGGGAGGGGAGCGGAGGGAGAGGGGGGAAGGGATGGTGAAAAGAGATCGCCGCTGCCGAGCACAGCCGCGTCAGGAAAAGCAAATCTGCGCCGGCAATACACAGTAAATGTCCATTTTAATTAATTTCCTTCTCCTTTCCCTTCCCACGGAGCCTGCGCACCGTACAAATAAATCTCCGCAACCCTCCTCCTGTGAAAATATCAAACAGTAATGGTTAAACCAACCCGCGCTATTATTATACATTATTAAATCAACCCATAGCTCCATAGATTCCGGCGTGCGATATGACTATATTATCATACATTCATACCTAAACCACCACAGATTTATGCTCAGAATGCTTCTGCGCAGCTTCCAGTCGTCGGTAGGAGTCCTTCCGTTAAAAGAATCACTAAACCAGTTGCATAAGAGAATATTTGACAGCAACAGGCGTGACACTGTGATTCTCAGATTCATATATGCTGTAGACACATATATTCACAAATCCATTTAGATTAAAATGCAATAAAGGCTATGCACTTGTACCTGTTCCTACTCCCTGCAGCTGTACAATTTTTATTAACACATATTTGCAGAGGATCTGTCTGCCCAATCAATCTCAGAATTATGATCTAAAGTGTTGGTTATAAGTTAAATCGGCGTTCATAGCAGAATAAAGAATATAATCTTCATGTGCATACCTTCATAAGTCCAGGATATTCATTCGAAGGGAGTCCATAGAAATGATGTTGATTTGAGCCTCTGCTTGTCCTTATGAAGCAAGGAAACCCCTTGGAAATTCCATAGGTTCCAGGGACTTTCTCTTTCCAGTAACAAACAACAATCCTCAGTGTCTAACAAGGTTATTAAATCAACAGGAAAAAGGATAATTTAGATGATAGAAAAGTCTCCTGTGAAACACATGATATTACAGCAAAGCAATGTGTTGTTGGGCAATGTTTCACATGAGTGAGCAACCAATAACTCAATTGACAAAGAAGCCAGGGAGTAATGTGGGTCTTTTATACAAGTAAAATACACTCTGTGATGTAACGGCATTGCCAGATTTATTACGTGACCTGCTGCAACCTCAATTACAGGTAACGCTGGATAGGGAAGCTCTTCCTAAAGTAATGTACAAAGTATTGATACTTAGCTGGTTAGAATGGTTGAACTGAGAACAGTGCCTCTCAAAATTACTGTTTTATGAGTAAACTGAAACACTACTAGATGCCAGACATTTTACACTGAAATAGAACCGAGAAGAATGGTTATACTTAGATGGTCTCCTCATTTCTTTGCTTGTGCAAACTCCCTGTTTTAAAGGCCAGTGGTTTTAGCTCCCCACTGATGGTGCTGCAACTACTGCATCAGCCAGAAGGGTGAGACACTCTGGCACTTTGACATTTTTACAATCATAGCCATTGGCGTTCTGGCTGGCTGGTGCGAGCTATGCTTCTTATGGCCTTGTCGTGTCTCCTCAGGTTTCCTTCACCCCCGCCCAGACACAGAAGGGTAGATTTTCCTGGGTTTAATGCCCAATAATTATCCATTTCTGGAATGCAGCAAAACAGAAAATTTGGCACTATCCCACTGCACTCATATAACTCCCGAATTAAAAAAAAAGGTCTCCACTTTGTTAGATGTGTTTGGGGAGATGTTACTAAAATTCTGTGGAAATGAGGTCCCAATAATGTCATACTGTGACCTTTGTTCATATACTTATGTTGGTCACAGATCACATGTTACTTGCACCCAGATAGGTCGAGCACTCTGATCTGGGTAAGTTAGCATTTTAGTTGCAAACATACAGAAAAGCAGGATGATGCTTTTCAGTTTGGAAGGAGCAATTGCCTGTGTAAATATTGTTGGCAAGGTTATATAAGAGATACAAATGTTTTTACCTTCTAACTCGGCAAAAATGACATATTGGGTGTGCCATTCAGGGTGCCAGTATAACTGTGCTACTTTGAGGAATAGGATGAGGATGAACGGGATGGTTGACAAGGAGATGAGACAGCATTAAAGAGGAATGTACTTGTCTGTAATTATGAACAAAACAAAATATATTGGAGGTGATGGTCATTTTTAGACTTCGCTGAAGAACAGTGCATCTAGTGACTGAGGTGATGGGGGAGATCTGTGGCCGCCTGAGGGAACATCACTGCAGGGTTGGAAGCTCTCTCTCCCCTTTGCTGTCAAAGTAACAACTGCTTTGAAATTCTTTGTCATAGGAAGTTTTCAGGGGGGGGGGGGAAACAGGTGACATAATCAACATCTACCAGTCAGCAGCGCATTGCGGTCGTACTCAGGTGATGGATGCACTGTTCATAAGTGCTCGCAGGTTTATTATTTTGAACATTGATGCCCAGGAACAAGAAGAAAGAGCCATGAGTTTCTGTCACATGGTTTGATTCCTGTGGGTTCAGGGCGCAATAGACGACCCTCATGACTGCTGGGCAGAGCGCGCCTCCGCTGAATCCCTCGGCGCTCCCAGTTTAATGCCATCTCTATTCAGAGATAAAATTAAAGTAGGCAAATAGGTTTCGAACATTTTACTTATGTGTTGGTCGGCCTACTGAGTTTCGACTCATGACTTCAGGCATTGTCCACCGGCCAGAGCTCCTGAGCCTCTTGAATAATTGACAAACCAATTTCTATTATGCTTTTCACTCAGACAAGCGTGGGTGCACTTTCTAAAAGATTAAATGGCTGAAGTATCAACTCTCTCCACCCTCCCCTCCCCTCCCCTCCCCACACATCCCCACTCATTAATAAGTCTGGTGATCTCACTGCACAAGGTTAACCTGTTAAATGGTGTTTTCAATTTTATATATTTGAGGGAAATCAGTATTAATATTGTGATGTTTAATGTAGTCATCAATTTTCTTTTGAAGCAATTGTGCACGTTTGTAGATTTTCTGTAAGTTTTTGCACATCTGTCGACAGTATTTGTAATTTTTAATGAAATATGTGTGATCACATTCTAAAACTATCATCTCCATGCAGAAGCCTTCAGCTAAGATTAAGAGGGAAACCGGTCATACATCCTTTTGTGATTTATGGTGTGAGACTATTCCAAACTCTGCCAAAGGATGGGGGAAGAAGAGGCCGAAGGAATATATCAGTTTTTATTTAGCAATGCTGTTTTATTTTTGAGGAGGGCTGGGGGTGTTGGGTGAGGGGACAGGGGGACATGTGTGTTTTCATTATCAGTATCTTATTGGTTAGAAGGATCAGGTGAGTTATGTCAGGATTTATGTAGCTTCACCGAGAACTGCTGGAGCTCATCCTAAACGTGCAGTTGAATTTATGCGTTTCCTGTGCAGAGGTGGACTCTCCCTAAATCCTATGGTTTCGCCTAAGCCTGTTCCGCAAACTGTTCCCCAGCCTCTCCCAACACAGTTCTGAAGTAGCGACCAAGGAGTTACGTATGGCTAAACTCCCCCGTTCTCCATCTGGAAAAGCACCTGTTTTCTGCACTGTAGCGCATCTAATGATGCGGCTCAAGTCAAGACTTTATCATATTAAGGAAACAAATTGTTGTTCCCATGCTTCATTACTCTATAGCATAGCACATCACTGTATTAACATACACTGCCAGAAAGCTGCTATTATTTAACACTCAAAGCCCAGAAACATGGAGAAACAAATAACATGACTATCCCAATCCTTCCAACGAGTTTAGCCAATGTCTGAGCCATACGGACTAAGGAGGCCCCAGGTTGAATACCAGTTTCGTGATGATTTTATTGATGGTGCTAGGGTGCCCTGGGTTAGGAAACAGGAAACCAGCCAGGAGTCACAATTTTGATCGCTATCTAGTGGCTTCCTCTAGAAGTGTGTGTGGTGTGCGCGGGGATGTCGAGGGAAAACGCAACTGCCAGCAATTGAACAGTGAGTCAGCACTCACTGCCAAAGCTCACACATACACAAGGCCCACTTTGGAAAGGCACTGGACGGCACTCAGTAGCTGTGGAACCGCAGTAGGACTCACTTCTCCAGGAGGTGAGCATTGGAAATTGGTGACTAAAAAAAGTTACTACTGCCTTCCTATTCTTCAAACGCCTACCACTAACTTCTGGTAGTACATTTGTTCCCATGGGAAGGATATAGTTTTGCATACTCAAAAAAAAGGGTCAATAAAAGATGATTACATAAACCTACCAGCAAAAATAGTGAGGAACACTATTCGTTTAAGGTTTTAGCTAACATTATGAGAAGAAAACTGGATACCTAGGAATATTTACAAGGCAGCAATCTTATGGCGAGACATATTCCCAAAAGCAGAAATATGGCTTTGTAGAGCTAAAGAGGGATCTCTAAGATATTTATTAGGCCTAATTGTCGACACATATCAGTACCTGGGATTTTTAGTTGATGCTTTGAATTAGTTTTTATGGATTGCCCTGAATAGGGGTGAAAAATGATTTGATCTTTCTTCAATGACAGCAAAGTCATTTAATTTTGTGGTACGTGAGACATATATCCAAATCGTTCTCCTTCATGATTTAGTACACGACAGCAGTCCAGGTCTGAGATTCAGGAGGTGGATCCATGGCAAAGGGGAAATGGATGCAGGAAGAAAGGGCTCAGGCCTACACCAACCTGCTGTTCAGCGGGAAGAGTCAGTCTCGCAGTGGGAAGATCTCTTTGCCACAGCCCCTCACATGAGGATTTGGATAAAAAGATGCCATTCAATTTGACTTGGACAGCTGGAACATCCAGAAGGCTGGCAAGTAGCAAGCAGCCCTGCATAGGTGCTTCCACCACGCTGAAGGCAGATGTCTGTTGTAGAACCGATGAGGAAACACTGAGGCTTGGGGGTGGCAGCTGCTGGAAAACATTATCTGGAGACTGGATACGAGAACACATGCTCATATATCAAGGGTTTGGTGCCTACCCATGACTGGATTACACAGAGGCAAATAGTTACTGTTATGAATCTTATGATCCATGAAGAAAGACTCATGAAATAACACTGGACGGCCAGCTGGTGGCGCTGTCCAAGGAGTATAAATACTCGGGCGTGGGCCCAGCTCATTGTGTAAACAGGAGCTAGTGAAAGATAACTAGACCTCCATGTTTTGAAACAAGTTGATTAAAGCCTTGCTTTATACTCGAACCAAGTGCGTAGTGAGTTTTATTACGTCAGTTACTGCTGGTGCTCTGCGCCCTAGCTGGAGGAATTATGGGGTAAGGTACATGCCTAATGCAGTGGTCAAGAGGATGGTGGCAATGCACACACACATTTTATGATGCGTTGTGCTGCTCATAAGGAGTTGTTCTTATTTGCTGTTTGCCTAGTGATGGCCAACACCTGCACTTGTCAGTTGTTTAATGACCAACGAGTAACTATCCTCCAGTTAAGCACATTTCCTATAGGTTAGGGTCTTCCTAGCTACTTAAGTAGCAGGAGCCTTATCAATGCTATGTGCTTATAAGCTGCATAAATTTGGTGGTTAAACTTTAGCAATATCCCTTTGCACACTTGAGGAGTCCCTAAGCTTTGAGGTTAGATTTTATACAGCAGCGCACTTAATGCAGAGTTTCATGTGCCTGCAGCACATGAGGGAATCTGGGCATAAGGTCCGCTCGCCCTGAACAATTTACTGTCGGTTCATTTTTATGGATGGTAAATTGTGCAGCATATGCTGACTCCTACATCCAAATTTCTGATCTGTATCCCTGCCATACAAAAGCTCTTTGGTAGGAATGCTAATTTATAAAATCTATCCCTGAGTTCTTTTCAACCTGTGCCAAAGTTCTCTGGACTTGGATGAGTGGAGCGAGTCCCTCTGGACAGAGTGTCAGGCATATAGAAACTGTGTGGATTGGCTTTGGAAAATCATAAGCATGATAATGGGTTTCTGTGCATCTGGCTAGGGTTACCAACTCTGGTTTGACATATTCCTGGAGATTTGATCATGTGACATTTGGTCACATGCCATTCGATCACATGACACCACTCGTGATGCTTAATCACATGACATTTGCTCACGTGACATTTGCCCACTGTTTGAGTGTCTCAGAATCACCAAGCCCCGAATAAAAAAAATGGACTTTTTGTTTTATAGTGAGATGAATAAATCAAAGAACACCAAAGAATAGAGAGATATTAGCCCTGAATTTGCAGTTGGAGGCATCCCGCGGGGAAATGCCTCCGATCCGCAAATAAAATGCCCGCGTACCTGCTGGTCCGGGAGGTAAGGAGATTCACGGTCCTGGGTAGAGGCCCACGTATCTCAGGGGTGCAGGCGGTTCGCAAGCACCCCTGGGATCACGTGGGCTGGCTCACCCAATAAAAGAAAGGAATCCCCATTCATACTTACAGGTTCCGTATGTATGGAAACCCTGTTTTGGCCCATTATACAACAGCGCACATCACAGGTTGACATGAATTCTCCCTCCCCCAGTTTGTGTTTCTCTCCCCTCCCCCAGTTTGTGTTTCTCTCCCCTCCCCCAGTTTGTGTTTCTCTCCCCTCCCCCAGTTTGTGCTTCTCTCCCCTCCCCCAGTGTGTGTTTCTCTCCCCTCCCCCAGTTTGTGTTTCTCTCTCCCTCCCCCAGTTTGTGTTGCGCTCTCTCTCTCTCCCTCCCCCAGTTTGTGTCTCTCTCACTCTCCCTCCCCCAGTTTGTGTTGCGCTCCCTCTCTCTCCCTCCCCCAGTTTGTGTTGCGCTCTCTCACTCTCCCTCCCCCAGTTTGTGTTGCGCTCTCTCTCTCTCTCCCTCCCCCAGTTTGTGTCTCTCTCACTCTCCCTCCCCCAGTTTGTGTTGCGCTCCCTCTCTCTCCCTCCCCCAGTTTGTGTTGCGCTCTCTCACTCTCCCTCCCCCAGTTTGTGTTGCGCGCTCTCTCTCTCTCCCCTCCCCCAGTTTGTGTTGCGCTCTCTCACTCTCCCCTCCCCCAGTTTGTGTTGCGTGCTCTCTCTCTCTCCCCTCCCCCAGTTTGTGTCTCTCTCACTCTCCCTCCCCCAGTTTGTGTTGCGTGCTCTCTCTCTCTCCCCTCCCCCAGTTTGTGTTGCGCTCCCTCTCTCTCCCTCCCCCAGTTTGTGTTGCGCGCTCTCTCTCTCTCCCTCCCCCAGTTTGTGTTGCGCTCTCTCTCTCTCCCCCAGTTTGTGTTGCGCGCTCTCTCTCTCTCCCCTCCCCCAGTTTGTGTTGCGCTCTCTCTCTCTCCCTCCCCCAGTTTGTGTTGCACGCTCTCCCTCTCTCTCCCTCCCCCAGTTTGTGTTGCGCGCTCTCTCTCTCTCCCTCCCCCAGTTTGTGTTGCGCTCTCTCTCTCTCCCTCCCCCAATTTGTGTTGCGCGCTCTCCCTCTCTCTCCCTCCCCCAGTTTGTGTTGCGCGCTCTCTCTCTCTCCCTCCCCCAATTTGTGTTGTGCTCTCTCTCTCTCTCCCCCAGTTTGTGTTGCGCGCTCTCTCTCTCTCTCCCTCCCCCAGTTTGTGTTGCGCGCTCTCTCTCTCCCTCCCCCAATTTGTGTTGCGCGCTCTCTCTCTCTCTCCCTCCCCCAGTTTGTGTTGCGCGCTTTCTCTCTCTCTCTCCCTCCCCCAGTTTGTGTTGCGCGCTCTCTCTCTCTCTCCCTCCCCCAGTTTGTGTTGCGCGCTCTCTCTCTCTCTCCCTCCCCCAATTTATGTTGCGCGCTCTCTCTCTCTCTCCCTCCCCCAGTTTGTGTTTCTCTCTCACTCTCCCTCCCCCAGTTGTTCTCGCAGGACTCTTGAGTTTCCAAGCGATTTTACTTGGCCCGATGCCATCATCAACAACTTGCATTGATAGCGTGCCTTTAACGTTCCAAGGCACTTACAACCTCACAACTGCCAATGAAGCAGTTTGTTCCAAATATTGGGGCAACCAGCAGGGCGGTTCTTGCCTCCAATTTCCACCCTTCCCTCACCTTCACATGGTCCATCTCTGACTCTTCCCTTCCCTTCCTCGACTTCTCCGTCGCCATCTCTGGAGATAGGTTATTGACCAACATTCACTACAAGCCCACTGACTCCCACAGCTACCTGGACTACACTTCCTCCCACCCGCCTCCTGTAAGGACTCTATTCCATTCTCCCAGTTTCTCCATCTCCGCCGCATCTGCTCCAACGATGCCACCTTCCACACCAGTGCTTCCGACATGTCTTCCTTTTTCCTCAACCGAGGATTCCCCTCTACCGTGGTTGACACTGCCCTCGACCGTGTCTGTTCTATCTCCCGCACTTCTGCCCTCACCCCAGCCCCTCCCTCCCGGAACCACGATAGGGTTCCCCTTGTCCTCACCTTTCACCTCACCAGCCTCCACATTCAACGGATCATCCTCCGCCATTTCCGCCACCTCCAACATGATCCCACCACCAAACGCATCTTCCCCTTTCAGCATTCCGTAGGGACCGCTCCCTCCGAGACACCCTAGACCACTCCTCTATCACCCCCCAGCACCCCTTTCCCGTACAAGCGCAGGAGATGCCACACCTGCCCTTATACCTCCCCCCTTCCCACTGTCCAGGGCCCCAAACACCCCTTCCAGGTGAAACAGCGATTTACTTGTACTTCTTGCAATCTAGTATACTGTATTCACTGCTCACGATGCGGTCTCTACATCGGGGAGACCAAACACAGATTGGGTGACCGCTTTGCGGAACGCCTCCGTTCAGTCCGTAAGGGTGACCCCGAGCTTCCGGTCGCCTGTCCATTTTAATTCGCCGCCCCATTCCCACTCAGACCTCACCGTCCTTGGCCTCTTGCATTGTTCCACGGAAGCTCAGCGCAAGCTCGAGGAACAGCACCTCATCATCCGATTAGGCACTTTACAGCCTTCTGGACTCAATATCGAGTTGAACAATTTCAGATCATAACCTCGGCCCCTATTATATTTTTATATATTTTTTATCCACACTTTTGGTTTGTGCCGTTTCCTTTTTTCTCTCCCACATGGCAGCTGTCTCTCACTCTGCCAGCGCATTTCACACTTCATCTAGAGCCATCCTTTGTCTCTTTACCTGTCCTATTACCATCTCGTCTCGCCTTGAATATCTCTTAATGTCTCTTCACCTCTCAGACCTTCCCTTTTGTTCTTTCATCCCCTCCCCCATTTCCCCGCCCCCAAACCCGCTTTTCAATCTGTTTCATTTCCTGCTTTTTCCTCAGTCCTGACGAAGGGTTTCGACCTGAAACGTTGACTCTATTTCTCTCTCCACGGATGCTCCTGGCCTGCTGAGTTTTTCCAGCGTTTTCTGTTGTTATTTCAGACAACACTGTTTGGTTGCAAGCCACAACAGCCAGGGTACTGCGCGTACACGTACAAGGACAGTTTCTCCCGAGTCACCAACAGCTGCACTGGGATGACCAATCGCCTATTCCGGTAGACGGGTTGGGAACCCCACATCCGGCTGAGCTAAAAAGTCTAGATTTTATAATGTATGTGCAATGGTGGGCGGGGAAGAACAGGAACCTGCCAGGGCTCTGTTAGTAGCTGATGTAGGTGGACATCTACAGTAAGGATTAATGATTACAGTACAAAGCAATCACTGCTAAGTTTATTGAGTGATAATTCCCCATTGATTACCAGGAGGACAACACTGTCGGTATATATTATGTTCAAAACAAAATTCCTGGAACGCTTTACTGTAAAGTAGCTTTGATTGCATTGATGTATTTGGAGGTCACTTTAGACTGAGCACCACAACAGGATGATGTTACTGCAAGTTGAATATGAGTAAGATCCATTAAATACCCTGTACCTTCAGAGGAAGCTGTAGTCTCACAAGATTCAATAGTTTATTTGTCCAAGGTCCAGCAGTAATCACCAGACTTTTTGCTCTGTAAATTCCTGCGGTGGTTGTCACGGTAACCAGGGATCCAGGCTGTATATCAACAACTTGTTCCCCATCGTGAATGGTTCCTCCAAACCTCCGGAACAGATCCTGCAAAAAAGATTCAATTTGGCCTTGTGAAACCATGTAGAACACGTAATTATTTCTAATAATTATTTCTCCGCGATCCAGAAAATACATTTATACATATCAAAAGGAACTGAAGAGATCTATTATTTTTTACCCTCACAGTGACAATCTGTTGCCCTTTTCTATTTAAATTATTGAACTTTTCTCACATTGCAGTTATCGGTTAACCGGTTTTTCTGTCTTTTATGTCTTCAAACCATTATCCCAGTGGAACAGAATTAGTTAAAGACATCCTATATATTAATGCATTTTTCTTTTAGAGCAAAAGGTTTGTCAGGGAAATAAGCACTTTAGATGTATAAAGACATTGCATAATTCAGGCCGAAGTTTGGCCTCGGGAATTAAAAATCAAATTTTTAAATAAAAATATAAGCTCTAACATGCCAAAGTATTAAGCTGTCCACCCAAAGCATGCTAATCTACTCTATATTAACATTGGTAGGCAGGGCACCACATCCCATCTCAAATTGCTTATATTAGCTGTTTTGCCTGGAGGTGGCGCTGTGATGGGGTTTTCAATGTCAGTAACCCTTTCACTGTGAACATATACAGCTGCAACTTGACATATTGGTGCCCTGTGTAATAATGAAATATTCTTGCCCTCTACAATTCACAAGGCCCACACAGAAAGAAAAAAATTGGGCCTCCGACTACAGTAATTGCAACAAACAGGGCCTCCTCAAAGTCACCATAATTGTGACCTCTGATAGTTTTAAACATTTGGCGCCACTACAACCCCACCCCGCCACTATGGTTGGTCATACCCCCCACCCAGAGATCACCGAGTTGGATTTCTTGCTCCCCCCACCCCCCCCACACACACACCACCCCCCATCCCCCCCACCCCCCCCCATCCCCCCCACACCACCCCCCATCCCCCCCCACACACCACCCCCCCCACACCCCACCCCCCCACACACCCCCCCCACACCCCCCCCACACACACCAACCCCCACCCCCCCAGAGATCACCGAGTTGGTTTTTCTGCTCCCTACCCCCACCCCCTACCGCTGCTGCTTCTTCTTTCATATGCTAGTAGCAAAGCAAATCAGATGTCAATATCTAAGTCAGATATCCAGGCCAAAGCTTCCGGTGTAACAGCGTGGATATCTTGTAGGCTGCCTGCGAATTTCCTCCGAGGGCAGAGCTCAATGATGTGCCCCAGGGTCGGATCAGGAGCTCCACAGTCACATGATGGGGATGCTTTAATCTTCCATCTATGGAGAAGGTGGCAGCATCTACCATGGGCGGTTCTGAGGCGGTTGATGGTTGTCCACCGTTTGCGAGGAAGGTTTGATCCTTCAGGTTGTACTGTGGGGTCCTCTATAAGGAATTCATTCCGTATGTCACAGTTCTTCCAAGCATTTCGCCATCGGTCATCAAGGCTGAGATATTCCTTTACCCTGCTGAGGTATTCGTCCTGCCATCTCCCCACTCCGCTCTGAGGTTGTTTTCTTGCATGTCCCTCCTCCCACTAAGGTAGTTTTCTTGGTTCCCCCCATATCCTCCTCTGCCTTAGCCAATTTGTGCCTCTGCCCTGTAACCCTACTTGATCTGAAGACTGCACTTAGCCTTGACTCCATGTGAAATGCCACAGGAGATCGACTAGTTCTCTTTTTAACTATGTTAAGATTAATTCCCTGTAGCAAACACCCCACCCACTCACCTCATATTACAAGAGCTAGCATCGCTTAAATCCAGCCCTGACGTCAAGCAGAGCCGCACTGAGGCAGCTTAATGAGGCCACTTTAACTATGATTGGCATTGCTGCAATGGTTCTGTGTTCTTCTTTATTCCACAACGAAATCAGTAGCATGAACATCAATTACTTGCTGTTTAGACTCTGCAGACTGGTAAATGTTATTATTTGAGTGTAATATTTTTTTCTGAGTTAGTACTTACTAAATGTTTAGAATACAAAAGTGTTTATATAACAGTAATGACAACTCCACTATCTCATAAATAATGAAACAAACTCTTAAAAATCATGAGATTTGGTAAGAAATCATGAGTTGTTATTTTTTTCCTGACCCGACCCATCGCTGCCCTTTACTCCCAGACAGGAAGCGCATTCCATGACCTTTGCCCCTGGACAGGAAGTACATTCGGCCGTCACTAACCGATTACTGACGCAAGAACATAAGAAATAGGAGCAGGAGTAGGTGGATCGGTGGCCCCGCTGTCACGTCACTCGCAGGCCAGCCTCGATCTGCTTTTGACTGTTACTCTGTCTGGAACACAACCTCCTCCAGCCCTACAACCCGCCGCGATCTGTGCGCTCCTCCAATTCGGGCCTCTTGCGCATTCCCGATTTTAATCGCTCCACCATTGACGGCCGTGCCTTCAGCTGGTCACACTCACTCTACCATCCAAAACAAGCGGCAACCTTTGTTGTCCCCAGGCAGTTTGAATTCTTCAGCACACAGATGTGCTAAGTGGGTTGGATTAAATCGCGAGACTTGGTGTTACTTTTAGTGTAACAGAGGTAGAGTGCCATAACGTGTAGGAAGGCAGGTTCAATTCTCTTCAACACCCCTACCCCTCCCCTCCATCTCCCCATCTAGTTCTTGATCTTAGTAACACAGTCTAAGCACTGCCGCAGAATCTGTTCTTGTTCGAAATCTTGCAAACTATATTTTTAGGTTGGAATTGCTCTTGCTTATAGAATACAGGAAACTTTTTTTTATCCGGCACGGACGGGACCGACGTGGTGCCGGTTCATCAAAAATTCCGGATAACCAAAAGCTATAGTAAAAGATACGGAGCTGAGAGCTCCGTATAAAGCAACAAACCCTGTTGCTTAGCAACAGGTTCAGAACAATGGCCACAAGTTGCAAGTGTCTCTGTAGCTTAGCAACAGCTGCAGCCACACCCTTGCACAGCAACACATGGAGGAAGGCAAGTAATAAAAGTTACCTGAACCTACTCCTGAATTTTGCCGGTTAACCGACATTTCCAGTTATTTAGGTGCCGGTTAACCGACATTTCCGGTACCCTGGTTTTTCCTGATGTTTAAACTTTTCATGTCAAGTGTTAACAATTGCCCGCTTTATGATGTGAAACCTTGAGGTCCAGAGGTTTTATAAAGTAAAATCTGTATCAGCGATAGCTTCGACCAAACTTATTTCTGAATGCAGAACATGCTGGACAGTTTAAGGATTCTGTCCCAATTGTCCACTTATCAGAAGGTCTGGCAAATAATGTTCTTTAATGGTTTAAAAGAAGATGCACTAACATGTGGCCGATCTTTATGCTCTAGAAAGGTTGCAGCCTACCTGTGCAAGAGTTAAGTTAATCAGTATCCCTGCAGGAAAAAGGTGTAATCCTAATGAAAATGTCGGATGAACAGGAGAAAATCAACAGTTGTCAAGATTTTTACTAACCCTATGAACCAAAACAGCTCCTTGATGGTGAATAAATCAATACACTGTGCTGAGGGTAAGTTCTAATTACATATATAGAATAAAAGAGTCCTGTAATTCTACTTGACCAATTTAAAAAACATACTACTAATTTACTTACTTGTGGAACCTTATGTTCTATGTTGCAAAGTTGATAGAAAAGACATTTTGGTTTTTCAGCACAAGTGAATCATTAATTAAAATATAGTTGTGGGCAAATTAAAGTGCAATGGAAAAACATTAACCTCCAATAAACTCTTATATAAATCCTTCCATTTTACACGGTCTCTACCTGACATTATTTTCATCAGGCACAGGCCTGAATTTCACAATGTCGCTTCCAAAAATCAGGAGCTCGCTTTTGCACCAGCTACTTTTATCCTTTCATTTGCTTGTGGGTTCCTCTTTGCTGGCCATTATTTCCTTCATTGCTCCCAGGAATCTGCCCATTCTACTCTACCTGGTTGCAGGGAAGTCTGCAACATTGGTTTCCGATCTCCTTTTATTCTTATGGGACAGCGCTTCCCTCCCTCACCTCACGACCTCCTCCTCAAAGACCCACTAAAATTTTGTGTGAACCTCTATGTATTTTAAAGCAAAATGTCATGAGGAATACACATCATTGAAGGCTTCCATTCAAAAGAATAGGGTAAAAATACCTGCGATAACCTTATCGTTCTCTTTCAGATGCTGATCAATTGCTATCCAGCATTATTTTTTAATGCTTATCAAGGCAAGGGATGTTGGTTCAGGGTGTGGGGCTTTTCCCATTTCAGACACCCAGGGCTGGATTTTAACACCCAAAAAAATGGGTGGGTTGGGGTTGGGTCAGAGGTTAAAATTTTTAGGCCTAGAAATTCAGTGGGCTGCACCACCCGTTAGCGCCTTAAGAGGGCGCTAAGTCGGTCGGAAGCCACTGGCCACGCCTCCCGCTAAATTTAGCGGGACGCTAATGGTGGTGCTAACCGTTAGCGCTGCGCCGCTACCGATGACGTCATCGGTGTGCGCAGCGCCCCGCTACCGCCCCGATCGCGAAATTTAGTGGCGCCCCCTGCTTTAACGCCGGTCGCTATTTGCGACTGGTTCAGGGGGGCCTACCTGTGGCGGTAGAGGCGCTGAGGTGCGGGGCGGCCATTTTTTTTGCTGGCCGCCTGCCAGCACCTCTCCGCACCGCCGTCCCCGGCCTCCTGAGCACCCCCCGCGGAGTGCCGGCTGTGTTCCAAGAGCCCGGCACTTCTCCTCGGTGCCGGGCTCTTGTGCCGGCACTTACGATCTTTGGTCGCGCTGCAGCAGGCCCCTCCCCTTTAAGAAGGGGAGGAAGGCCTGCAGTACCGCTGCGCGCCGTGCCGCAGCACCACACGCTGCGGCACGTTGCGCAGCGATTTTGAGTTGCAGCGCCCCAAGAGGGATGCGGGGCGCCTCGAGTAGCGCTGCGCTTCCCTCTGGGGCGCGCAAAGTCAATTTCCGGCGGGCAGCTGGGACTACTTCCAGGGCGCTACTTTTAGCGCCCTGGCGAGGCTGGCGCCCCAAATGGGGCGCCACTGAATTTCTAGGCCTTAAGAATCTCAAACCCGACCCCAAACCACCCACTTCCAGGTTTAACGGAGGCGGGACAAGGGGAGGGCAGCCAACCCAGTCCCAGGAGGCAGGTTGGCAATTTAAATATTTGAATGAAGATGGCAGCGTCTGATTTAACCTGTTTTACAGATTTAACAGTGGCCTGCAAGGGGCAGCTGAGGGGAGGCAAGGACAGGTTCGGAGAGAAGGTCAGTGCCTTTACAGCACTCCTTGTTGGCCAGGAGGAGCAGGAGTGCTTCCCCCCCACCCCCGATACAAAGACCCCGGGGTCCGTAATTGCCACCCCCTCGGGACGAGACAACCTCCTGGATCGGACACTGCCCCCACCACCCACGGGGTTGGGGATCGGACCTACCTGGTCCTGCGGCCTGCCCCGGAATGCTCCCTGCCCGCCTGTCAATGAGGCTGACCTCCAGGCGGAGGAACCTCATAACTTGCAGTTAAAAACGAGCAGGTTACAGGAAACTTTCGATTTACCGGCACCTAAATAACCGGAAATCTCGGTTAACCGGCAAAATTCAGGAGTAGGTTCATACTTCATATTACTTGCTTTCCTCCATCTGTTGCTGTGCAACGGTGTGGCTGCAGCTGTTGCTAAGCTACAGAGATGCTTGTAACTTGTGGCCATTGTTCTGAACCTGTTGCTAAGCAACAGGGTTTGTTGCTTTATACGGAGCTCTCAGCTCTCCGTATCTTTTACTATAGCGTTCGGTTATCCGGAATTTTTGATGAACCGGCACCACGTCGGTCCCGTCGGTGCCGGATAAAAAAAAGTTTCCTGTACTAGATGCTCCAAACTCGACCCTTTCGGATTTAAACCTGCAGAGTTCTGCGGACAGATGGGGAGCCTGCCTAAATTAGGCAGTGGACTCATGAATTCATGCAATTCAGAGTCTTGTTACATCAATGGGGCTCCGATGCCATTGTAAGTGTGACCTGAGAGGGTAAACTGCAGTGACTTTCCCACCAGGCTAAAGCAAATGATCCTTTGTGGGGCCAGGAGAAACTGGAGTGCTCCTCTGAGCCCCACACGCTGCTTCCCCAGTCCTGGACCACCTTTCGCTCCCAAAACCCGCTCCCTGCCACTTACCTGCTTGCCGGTAAGCCTTCCAATAGTGCCGGCTGGCGGCCTGCCACTGCCCGAACACCCTCTCCCGACAACCAAACAGCCGGCCGGCGGCATGTGGACGAGGCCCAGGAGCTAAAATATCCCAGGCCTCAAACTAAGGTCAGTGAGTGCCGTCCACACGCACTCTGCTCCCCCAGCCCAAAACCACTTGGGGTTAAAACGCACCCCATAATATCAGGAAGGAGTAAAGGAGGTCAAGTTGTAATTATTTGCACTGTTTTGCTTAAAGGAAAACTGGGCCCAAAGAGTTTCAGAAAGCGAGAGTTGTAAATTGATCTCGGTGAATACAAATAGGGTCTTTGCACGCTTTCATGCTAAGATACCCGCATTAATAACAAAGTCATAAGTATCTAAATTAATTCATGAGCATACACTTGTGTGGAACGTAGTTATTTCCACACTGCTGTTCTAATATTGAACCACCACTCGAGTAAGTTTACTATAGATTAATCTCAGTAAGTTGCTGCCCAGAATATGTCAAGGTAATGCTTGTTTAGATAAAGCTTATGAATTTTGCTTTGAAGACTACTAAAAAGATTAGCTAATGAATCCAAGGTAATGGGGTGAGGAAGCAGTCCGATAACCATGGCAAATCTCAAACACGGGGCTGTTCAATTGTATTCAGTTATTAGTACTGCTGAAGTGAGTCAGACGTAGATTTAACTACTTCACGCAGATGGTGGTGATTGTATGCAATGAACTGTCAAGGGAGGCAAAGAGGGCTAATTCTATCAGCAAATTCAAGAGACCTTTGGATACGTATCCACTGATATAACTGATTGAGAGATATGAATGGTATAATGGGATATGGTATTCCCTGAACACACTAAGATCACCCAGATGGACTGCAATGGACTTTTCTGGACCTGTACGTTCCAATGTTCCGATTATATTCTCCTTCTCTCTTCCCTGTTCTGGTCTCAGTCCAAGTGCAAATGAGCTCTGATCAATCAGATTTGGAAATGTTGGTGTGAAACACAAAACAATGAACAAAGAAACAAAATAAAAGAATGAGAGAGAGAGAGGAACAAATTTTCCATTACAGAAATGGTGCTGATTTTTAAAAAAATGTGAAATAATTAGCTTTCTTCCATTTTCAAGACTCTAAATGCTCCATTTGCTTCTTAAGGACTTTTTATTCTATTTTCTCTGTGTGAATAATTCAAGATTTTTTTAGCAAATGGTTCCATTTGTTACTCTTTCTCCTTCACCTTTCTGAAATGCCCAATGTGCCGAGAAAAGTTTTCCCCTTTCTGTTAGTGTACAAATGTACCAGTAAAAAGATTCCATGCGGAGATAACCTGTCAGAAGCACAGCTTGGATCTATTGCCTCACAAATGGAACATTAGATTGCTTCAGCTTGAGAAAGGCTGTTCTGAGAACAAAAAGGTATGCATCACTTGAAAGACAAACGCTACAAAGCAGAGTTTCCTCAGTTTGTCAAGCGTACTCAAAGATATGAGCCAGGGATAATGTTTCAACGGACTAGCCAACATTATCGCACTTGCACATGAAGTGTTTTTTGACTTCTTCACATTTCAGTTTCTACAAGTACTTCAGCAACCACTTTGGCACCATCTGGAGTCCTTGAAATTCGCACCACCTAGACTGCCGATTCCGCGTCACTGAACCTCCTGACGCTTGTTCCCGCTGTGTCAGCTAAAACACTGAAGAACCCTTAAGTTATTCCAGGCCTGAAGCAGCAGCACCTGCTTTCCCACCTCTCGAGGGTCATGACCTATCACAAGTATTTTTTGCTTTTACAGCTCACCCTCAACATGCAAATAAGAGAAACTCAAAGTTGGCCGAATTCTCCTCTGCATTAAGCGAGAATCTCGAATGTCGAATCTCACCCCACCGAACCGTTTGAATTCTGTTGCAGGTTTCATATCCCGCAAAGGGCAAGTTCTCAATCACAGGCGTGTTCAACACTGGGAGCGCACCTACAGTACGTTAATGAATCTGACCCCAGAAATGCACACAGGGTCCTCACACCAAAGGTCAGGTGAGAATGTGCGATTGGGAAATTGAGGCTCAGGTGCTTATACCACACCATTGGGCAAGAGATACAGGGGGGGAGGCGAGAAAAAACTTTTTTACGCAGCGAGTGGCGAGGACCTGAAACTCGCTGCTGATGGAAGTGGTGGAAGCGGAGACACTCAATGTTTTCAAGGGGAGACTGGGTAGGCCCTTGAGGGAAATAAACTTGCAGGGCTACGGGGATAGAGCGGGGGAATGGGACTGACTGGATTGCTCTACAGAGAGCCAGCACGGATTCGATGGGCTGAATGGCCTCCTTCTGTGCCGTTATGACTCTATGGGGGAAAAATTCAGTATCACCCCATTTGGGGCGCGATTATCGGCTGTGTGCAAAGTTTAGCGCCTGGCGCTAATTATCGCCTCCAACTGCAAACTTGGCTTTTATCGCCCCCGGAGTTGATTGGAGTGCTAAATCGGGCGCTACACACCGCTCAAGGTGTAAAGGCCGAGGAGCGAGGCGCTACCTCAGAGCGCTGGTGAAGCTCATGTGATGTCAGTTAACAATGGAACACAAACACAATGGCGCCAGCCAGTTCTTAAAGGGGAGGGTCGATCTTGCTCTCCATCCACACCCTGCTCATTGCAGCCTTGAATCTCGGCCTGGAGAGACCTGTACATCAAATCTGCTGGAAAGAACAATGGAGAGGCCCAGGGAAAGAGCTCAGAGTGCAGCCCCCACAGTCTCTTCTAAATCAATGCAAGGAAGGGCAAATCAAAATGAAGCTGCAAAGTGCTGCTCAGTACCCAAAACTCCTTCACACAGCGTTGAATCTCTCCAGAAGTCTCTCTCTCTTAGAATGCGTGGTGCAAAAATGTCACCAACAAAAAAAGGCAGGAAGCGGTCGCCTTTAAATAGCGCTCCCCCAATCCCTTCCTGACTGCAAAACGCTCCCCTCAACCTGTTGTTGCTAGCGGCAGGCAGTAAGGCAGGGGGTGCCACTCAATATCCGGTCTGGGGCGCTACCGGGGTGTTGCACACTCGACAGACGTCACGGTCTGCCAACGCAGGAGATTGTGGTGGTACCGCAAAATGTCTAGCTAATTTCGTGAGCAGCGCAAACATCGCCGCGCACGGGCGCTAGTTGCTTTGCGCCCCATTAGCGCCCTCTTAAGGCGCTAACAGGAGGCGCAAACCAACTGAATTTTCTCCCCTATGACTCTATGACCATTGACTGATTTGGTACTGATTTTTTTTTTCTGTCCTTAACTTTTATTTTTGTTCCATTAACCTTTCTTTCTTTAAGCAACTGCTCTAAAGATCCACAGGTGTTATTGGCTGCTAGTACCTCGCCTGAATGATTATTCTTTATCTATGAGCCTAGACAACGATAGCAGGTGATTCAGTCATGGTGGATATCTTTCGGATGCGACGTTAAACAGAGGCCCTCTGAGATGGATGTAAAAGATCCCATGGCACTATTTGAAGAGCAGAGGAGTTCTCCCCAGTGTCCTGGTCAATATTTATCCCTCAACCAACATTTAAAAAACAGATTATCTGGTTATTATCTCATTGCTATTTGTGGGATCTTACTATGCATAAATTGGCCATGTTCCCTACATTACAACAGTGGCTATGCTTCAAAAGTACTTAATTGGCTGTAAAGCACTTTGGGGCGCCCTGAGTTTGTGAAAGGCGCTATATAAATGCAAGCTCTTTCTTTCTCTCGTGACAGCTGGGTTTTATGCAGTCCTCGCCCAATATCGAAACATGCAGAGCTCACTGAATGGTAAAGGGATAGCCTTGGCTGATTCTCCTCTTCCCCGAGGTCAGGCAAGCTGAGGTCAACTTCGGAACCCATAATGAGGACTAAGCTAAAATCAAGCAACTGACCACAGACAAGGAATTAAACCTGGAATCCTACTGGCCCAGGAGGCTCAGTACCACACCATGCACTATATTACCCGACTGAACCACGGGAGGACTTTAGGACTCTGCTTCTTACCTAGAATGCACCAACATTTTTCTGCAATGAAACACATGGTTTAATACACTTGACAGAGGTAACGATGAATAAGTTGCTGAAATTATCAGTTTGCAAGAGAGAATGGGCTCGGAGTATCCTAGTTTCTACTATGATCAAACATGGGGAGTGATTTTAGCTGGTTTAATATCCAGTGAAAGAATGGATACAGAGCACAGCACTTTACCTGAACAGTCTTTAAAGCTCGATCAGCATACAAGATTCCTGCTGTTTTGTCAAGAACGGCAGATACCTCTTTTGGAAGGTCTATAGCTGGAAACCTCCTTGAAAATTCTTCAGATGTCAAACTCTCCATGGGGACCTTGTTCTCTACCAATGTCGACTTCATACTTTGAAATTCTTGGTCTTCTTCTGTGCCTAGAGCCAATAACCCTGTTTGCCTACAGATAAACACAAGATTAATCGCATTACTATAGGTGGCATAGTGGTTAGCACTGTTGCCTCACAGCGCCAGGGACCCGGGTTCGAATTTGGCCTCGGGCGACTGTCTGTGTGGAGTTTGCACATTCTCCCCGTGTTTGTGTGGGTTTTCTCCGGGTGCTCCGGTTTCCTCCCACAGTCCAAAGATGTGCGGGTTAGGTTGATTGGCTATGATAAATTGACCCTTAGTGTTAGGGGGATTAAATACGTGGGGTTACGGGGATAGGGTGGGATATGTGTTGGTGTAGGGGTTACGGGGATCAGGTGGGATATGTGTCGGTGCAGGCTCGATGGGCCTAAATGGCGTCTATCTGCTCTGTGTGATTTCTGTGTGTGTGAACTGCCCATTGATATTTTTTTACTCCATTTCCCACCAGTTATTTTCCCTCCGTCCTTCTTTCCAGAGGGTGTTGATGCTTGCTGGGGTGTGGTTGCAAGGGCCATAGTTGTTCTCTGGTACCTGACCGCAGTGGCAAATCTTCATATGTGTGCCTCTAGCGTGAGTGCCAGCGGACTGTTTGATCATGGAAGAGCGGTACAGCCGAGCCCGATCCTGTGCTCGTCCAGTGTCCACAACTGCACTTATAGCCGAGGTCACTCTCGAGTGATCAGGAGCTGGAACCCTGGTAGAATTACCCCATCCCAATCCAGAGGTGAATTGCAGCACCCTTGCTAATGCCCATGTGCAATCAGCATAGATTGGCGATTGATCCTGGGAACTCTCTGGTCTTTATGGTTCAGCCACTCACTGCTTTAACCAGCTGAGACATCAGGGAAGCCTAGTAATTCATGTGTTCTTTCTGATTTGATTTGCTTTCTGCTTTATTTCTTATACGGTTATTCAGATGTGTCCAGACTGCCTGGAGAATAACCCTGGCTTTGTATCCTTTCTGGGGAAGCTCGAATAAATCTCCAAGCAGAAGTGCCAGGTTTGAATCTTGGCCTTGTTCAAACTACAAACATTCCTTACTGGATAAGTTTTATTTTCGCCGTTCTTGGATGAATGGCTTATGGTATTGGAATGCTCGATCACAGTGCGAAGAAAAATTTATAAGGAGACCTACCCTGCACTTTAAAGCAGATCTATATTGATGGTGGCTCTGAACATTTCCTCGGCACAGCATCCATCTCTCCCAATGCAGAGAGGACAGCACAGTAGCAGGAAGGCAATAAGATTTAATGGCCCGGAATTTGCGGTCAGCGGCGAAGCAACAGCAATTGCCGCTGACCTCGAAGTCAGCTGCCCACAAAGATATCGCGATCTCTGTGGTGAAAACTTTAACTTTTTCAACCTTAATTTGATTGTAGCGTTGCCAAAAGGGGATCTCCAACATACAGCAGCAGTGATGTTATCAAGCTGTCTAAGCAGCCAATCACCTTGAAGAATTCTCACAGACAGCAAACTAGGAAATAAAAAGCACTGATTATCATTCACTTGTTAATTTTACAGAGAATGAAATAAAGTTTGGTACATACAGATGGGGTTATGGTAGAAGCTGAAATATCATGAACTTTAAAAAAAAAAGAATATTTTTATTATTTTAAAAATCTAGTATTTTTTTACCATAATGGAAAAATTTGACATTCCACAAATATAAAATTCGTTTTTCAGGGCCAGAGCAGTTGTTCAGCAGTCAATACGCCGTTAAAACCCCAGTTACACATCTTTCAACAAGGCCTAACATTTATGGGGTGTTTAACAGTGATATCAGAACGGAAAAGGGGATTTTGTTTCAGTTCAAGTGATTTCACTGATTGCTGGATATGAGGAGCTCCACAGCGCAGCCTGTGGCGGAGCAGGGAATGAGTGACCGCAATGTCAGGATTTCTGCGTTTATCTGCGCATGCGCTAAATCCTGCAGTTACGGTCAGTCTCAGAGGGATAATGACGGTGAACTGACAGTTTCGCCATCATTACCACTGCAAAATCCAGGTCAATGTGTATATATATATATACCATCCAGCCAGCTATTTAGTAAAATGAGCCTTGGCTGAAATAAAATTGAGAAAGATTGGAAAAGCAAAGAGCAAACAACAAATAACAATTTGTGAATGTTGTGTGAAATGACCAAAGGTCATAGAATGATTGATCAGGAAAGTTCCATCTAAGCTCAGTGAGATTATTATTTAAGTTGCATCTCAAGCTTACTGACCCGCTGCAACATAGAACTAGAAAGAAAGAAAGACTTGCATTTATATAGCGCCTTTCACGGCCACTGGACGTCTCAATGCGCTTTACAGCCAAATTAAGTACTTTTGAAGTGTAGTCACTGTTGTAATGTGGGAAAAACGGCAGCCAATTTGTGCACAGCAAGGTCCCACTAACAGCAATGTGATAATGACCAGATAATCTGTTTTTTTTCTCTTATGTTAGTTGGGGGATAAATATTGGCCAGGACACCGGGGATAACTCCCCTGCTCTTCTTCAAAATAGTGCCATGGGATCTTTTACATCCACCCGAGAGAGCAGACGGGGCCTCGGTTTAACGTCTCATCCGAAAGACGGCACCTCCAACAGTGCAGCACTCCCTCAGCACTGCACTGGAGTGTCAGCCTAGCTTTATGTGCTCAAGTCCCTGAGCGTGGGACTTGAACCCACAACCTTCTGACTCAGTGGCGAGGGTGCTACCCACTGAGCCACAGCTGACAGACATAGAATATATAACATGTTAGATTATGACCTAAAGCGGGCTAACTAGGTAATGGTCTGGCATTTTGAATTTACATTATGATGAATTAGTACACAAAACATTTGAGACTGCTGCAACAAATACATTAAAACATACATTATGACAGTGCAAAAAACAATAGCTTTAAGTTTAGCCGAGGACTAACAGTTGTTTGGACCTGGGCGGGGGATGGGAGCTCTTCCCTGAGGCATGCTTCATTAATTGTATTCACAACCCGTATCTATTGAGACGATTAGTAAACGGAAAAGATTATATTCCCTCCCCCCTGAGAAAATGCTTGTGCTTCCACCATCACCTTCTGCCATCTGAAAAGCGGGCAAACCATCCATCTTACTTCAGCACCAGCACTGCTCTGTTCAATAAACAAAAACCATCCTCGACATGATTGCGACATAAAGAGACTTCCCCTCATTGAAAATGAATTTAAATGTCCTTTCCACGGTCCTGCAAGGATTATGGACACTGTCATGAATCTTATCGTGACTCACGAAGTAACACTGGGCGGCCAGCTGGTGGCGCCGTCCAAGGAGTATAAATACTCGGGCGTGGGCCCAGCTTGCTCAGGATGTTTCTGTAACCAGGAACTAGTGATGTAACTAGACTCTCATGGTTTTGAAACAGTTAATTAAAGCCTTGTTTTATACTCAAACCAAGCACTCTGTAGTCTTGTTACATCAGACACTTTCCCTTATACTACATTATTAAAATGGAATATGTTTCTTTTCCCATCACACAGTAACTACATACAGTCTTATTCGAGGTTACCCCCACCGTTGGCCTAGGGTTGACAAGAGCACTGGTTCAAGAGGTTGGTAACAAGTGCTGATAACTAGCACGGGGTCCAATTTGGGCCTAACTGATGAAATGTTACTTGCAGCCAGCAGGAAGTAGGAAGGCACCGTTAAACATGCCTTTTTATAAATTGACACAGCTGGCCATCAGGTGGAGTTCTGATGCTGAACTACAAATGCAGATTTCTTGTTCCCACCAAATGTAGTAAACGGCTGAATGATCTGGCTGGGAATTGACAGGTTGTCCTGAAGGTTACTACCGACACAGGATCAATTCCAAAGCCATGGATAGAGAAGACTATGAACAAGAGAGAGTCAAAGGAAGGAAATAAAATCTGATGAGAAATGGAATGGACAGGAAAACATGAAATTAAGGATTGAGAGATGGAAACAGGCAGGAAGGCACGTGAAGAAGCATTGTAACTTGGAGCGAGTCTCAGTCATGTCATGGGGAAAGGTGACTCCCATTTTCTGACTCCATTTACCACCATCCTCAAAGATGACATGCAGATAAATATTTTAATAAATCCTACATAAAATGTATATCCACAGGCTCCTAAATGCATTAAAAAAAACTTTAGGTCCATAAAATGAATAAACAGAAATGTTACTCATTAACAGGAATGTATAAGGGGCAGTACTGATTTATAATCTTCATCCAAACAGTTCTCAATAGCTTGGTATAAATGATATGACAATATAATTTGTATCAATGGGGGAAAATAACTTTATTTTAAACCTGAAAAGTTTAAGATAAAACTTAAAAAAAAACTGCAACATGTGTCAATCTGTTCAAATGTCGCTAAAGTGACATCTTCAAAGTAGCGTTTTTGGCACAGGAAGGGAACCGGTCTGCAAACTCTGAAACAGCAGTCTCTTTAAATGTTTGTATGGAGAGCTGGTCCTGTCATGAATACCAGCCCAAACACATTAGATATTGGTGGGTCCAGTTTGTAGTTGTGAATTATTATGGTCCAGGAGTGTCACATGATTGATTAGGATGAGGAATGCCTTTTGGGCCATCCTAACTCATCCTTCCAGAAAGAATCTACAATATTCCTATCCCCCCATCTCAGCATCGCATTATTACTTAAATGACTCCAGGGATTTTGCCTGCTGAAAGTCCATTCTATGTATTGACTACTGTTTGTGTGGAGAAGAACTTCATAACATCAGTCCTAAATTTGTCTTTTTATACTTTGAACCCGGTGATCCTTTGTCCTATGTCAAGGTTTAATTTGAATTATTTTTCTGGATTTACCATTTACTGTCATATAAATCAGCTATACCTTGAGTTCATGCCAGTGTTCCGGCACTCCTATTGGTCATATAAAGACACCAGTGATGTGTAGTGACCAGTGATGGTGTAGAGCTGGTAGAGGGAACAGTAATGACTCTTCAAATGCAGCTATCATAGAATCATACAGCACAGAAGGCGGCCATTCGGCCCATCGAGTCTGCGCCGGCTCTTTCAAAGCGAAATCCAGTTAGTCCCACTCCCCCGCTCTTCTCCCAGATCCCTGCAATTTTTTCTCCTTCAAATATTTATCCAGTTCCCTTTTGCAGGCTATTATTGGATCTGTTTCCACCGCCCTATCAGGCAGCGCATTCCAAATCCTAACCACTTGCTGCATAAAAAAGTTTCCCCTCACGTCGCCTCTGGTTCTTTTGCCAATCACCTTAAATCTGTGCCCTCTGGTTATCGGCCCTTCAGCCATTGGAAACAGTTTCTCTTTATTTACTCTATCTAAACCCTTCATGATTTTAAACACCTCTATCAAATCTTCTCTTAGCCTTCTCTGCTCCAAGGAGAACAACCCCAGCTTCTCCAGTCTATCCACGTAACTGTAATCCCTCGTCCCTGGAACCATTCTAGTAAATCTCTTCTGTACCCTCTCCAAAGCCCTCACGTCCTTCCTAAAGTGTGGTGCCCAGAATTGGACTCAATACTCCAGCTGGTGTTTTATACAGGTTTAGCACAACTTCCTGGCTTTTGTACTCTCTGCCTCTGTTTATAAAGCCCAGGGTCCCATATGCTTTATTAACTCCTTTGTTAACCTGTCTTGCCACGATTTGTGCACAAGCACTCCCAGGTCTCTCTGTTCTTGCACCCCCTTCAAAATTGTACCATATAGCCAACGTTCCCTCTAACTGTGCGGCCGCGCAGCCCGGGAGCGGCTTTTCCGATGTTAAATTTTGCGCGTAACTGTGAATGGGCCGTGCAGCCCTTAAAGGGACCATGCACCCCCAAAAATTGGGGGGGAATATTGCATTTAGCATATACTGTCTCTCCTCATTCTTCCTACCAAAATGGATCACTTCACACTTTTCTGCACTGAATTTCATCTGCTATGTGTCCACCCATTCCACCAGCCTATCTATGTCCTCTTGAAGTCTATTACTATCTTTCTCTGTGTTTACTACACTTCCAAGTTTCGTATCATCTGCAAATTTCAAAATTGTGCCTTGTACCCACAAGTCTAAGTCATCAATGTATATCGGAAACACCAGTATCCTAGTACTGAACCTTGGGTAGTGCCACTGTGTACCTCCCTCCGGTCTGAAAAACAGCCATTCACCACAACTCTCTGTTTTCTATCCCTTAGCCAATGTTGTATCCATGCTGCTACTGCCCCTTTTATCCCATGGGCTTCAATTTTGCTAATGAGCTTAATGTGTGGTACTTTATCAAACGCCTTTTGAAAGTCCATATACACAACATGAACTGCACTGCCCTCATCCACCCTCTGTTACCTCATCAAAAAACTCAATCAAGTTGGTCAAACACGATTTGTCCTTGACAAATCCTTGCTGGCTCTCCTATGGGTCTGTGGAGTCTTGTCATAACTGACGACACCTGTTCAACTTACAAAGTGTACGAGAGACAACAGCAGCAGCGTTTAAAACAGTGTTTAACTTAAATAGTGGGGAATTGGAAACTACTGATAATGTAAATAAAGATTCGTTGCTGGGCTACTGGGCCATGCCAGGCTCATACTGATCAGTTTTAGAGATTGAATAATGGGTCTATGGCCCAGGTTCCCAGAGAAGGTAATTGCCATTGTGTCGATTAACACCTTGTAAAAGGCAGTTGGATTGATCTCTGTTGAGATGGAAGTTTGAGGATTACAGCGATATTAATAGCACTACTTGGTGTTTTCAGGGGAGGTGGGGGAAGGAACTTAGTGTTCACTAAAGTAAGGGTTCAACAGGTGATGTGGGCCGAAGTTCATAATAAAATTACCAGACGTTGGGTAAATATCAGTTTTCAGTGATGGGTGTAAAACTGCGGTTAGCAGATCTAGTGCCCATTGCACACTCGGTCCAATTTTCCTATCCAGTAAAGTCAATGGAAAGAAAAATCAGGGAGGCAGCCCCCAATCCGCTAACCCTAGTTTTACACCCACTGGATAGAATGGGCTTCACATCCCAAAGGGTCTGTTTTCGCTCCAGACATTGTTACCAGTGTGCTGCACAGCTTCTTGTATGTTGTTAAAAAGCTAAATGCAGGCAAAAACATGAAAACATTTGAGCTAAATAAATAAATTCTGTTAGTGTTTGACAAGAATTTTAATACTTTACCAATGCTACTTTAGAACTTGTGCGGGCTTGGCAGCCTTCCGGTACCTCGTGTTAGTGTACGTCCTCGATACATGTGTGAAACTTGATGCCGCTGAACCTATTGTCCATTGTCCAGACACCCACTTCCACCAGCAGTTAATGAACAGTGATCGGGGAGAGGAACTCTGGACAATTTTACCCACCACAGTATGGACATTGAGGCCATGTATAAAGCACCCTACCTCGATCTCGACCGGGATCAGCTAACTCAGAACATATCAGAGACTAATGGGCCTATTTTAACTCAAGGTGGGAATCCAGGATGCGGGAGGTTGAAGCGGGTAGTGAACTGTGCGAGACCCGGGATATTTTAACTCCCAGGCCTCATTTTCATATCCCGACGGACTACAACCTGAAGTCAGCGCGAATGACGTCCCCACTGGCAGGCGAGGGGTCAAAGTTGATGGGGGGGGTGGGGGTGGGGGGAAGGCTCAGTCTGTTGCTGAGGATCCACAGTAATGGTCGCAGGCAAGCCAATTACAGGGGAGGTTCAAGGTAGCTGTGGAGCCAGAAGGAGAACTCTTGCTCCTCCTGGCCCGGAAAAACACTTTTAACAAAATGTAACAATCACTTACCTGAGCCTGGATACTTGCGGGCTGTAGTCGGGGCCATGGTTAAAATGGCGTGTGCGTCCCAATGATGTCATCGGGATGCGATGCTACCATTTAAATTAGGCCCCTGCTCCTCTGAGCCGGGTGGCTTTCCCATGCCTGAATTCGGGTGAGTAAAAATGGGGGGGGGGGGGGGGGGAGGAAGGTTCAAATCAGCCGTTAAGGCTTTCCTAATTTCTGCCATTCAGCTTCACACTAAATGGCATATTTATCTACCTCGAGTTCAACAATTTCAGATAATAATCCCTGCCCCCATTTTTCATGCAGTATGATTTTTGCCACTCCCATTTGCAACATTTTATCTTTCCTGCCTCTTACATTGTAGTGTATGTGCCTTTAAGTCAGAACTACTTTTTACAGCTCCTGTATACTGTAGTACCGGCAGTGACCACACCGGTATATAAGCTGTGCGCATGCCTCTGTACCCCAGTCTAGAGTTACCCTCTTCCAGTAAAGATTTGTTATTTGTTTATGTACAGCATCCGTGTGATTATTTATCCACTGAACCACGGATCTAACAGTGGCGACGAGTGTCGATGCGAATCTACCTGCAACATAAAACAAAACAAAAAAAAAAATAGTCGAGTCCAGGAACACGGGCGTCGACCGCGAGCAACCGCCCAGCAGTCAGGCAGAGATCCAACTTCGCTGGGGAGGCTGTGGAGAGCCGGGCTTGGTTCCCCAGCCACAACGAGCAGTAAGAGACCGACGACAGGTCCAGAGCAGACCCTTCCCGAGCAGCAGCGGCTGGAGCCGACCGACGGCAGAGAGAGAGAGCCGAGCAGCGTCGACGGGGTAAGAAAGAGGGTGAAGAGAGCAGGGCGCAGCCGTGGGGTTGATCACCGAGCGGCGTCGAGGAAAAATACTGCAAACCGGAGAGAGAGAGGGTAAGAAACAGCCGGGTTCTAGACTGAGCAGCATCGACAAATATCAAGAGAAGAACGCGCAGAGCACAGCCAGGGATCACGGGCTGATCAGGGTCCGCGGGGCAAAGCAAGGGGAGATGCCATTGAGCAGCGGAGAAGCAGGGAGAGTGCGGGAGACGCCATTGAGCCGCAGAGAAGCAGGGAGAGCGCGGGAGGTGTCATTGAGCCACGGAGAAGAAGGAAGAGCACGGGAGACGCCATTTTGCGAAGCCGCAGCGGAGAAGACGGGCGAGCGCGGGAAGGAAGGAAAGCGCGGGAGACGCCATTTTGTGCCAGCGGAGAAGAAGGGGAAGCGCGGGAGGCGCCATTGGTGATAGTTAACGCACAACCAAGGATGCCGAAGAGTGGCAGTATCTCTACGTTCGACAATGAAGTCGAAGATTGGGTGACATATGTGGAACATATTGAGGTCTACTGCAGGGCGAATGAAGTGCCAGCATTTCTCCACTTTACCTGACGAAGGAGCAGCGCTCCGAAAGCTTGTGATTTCAAATAAAGCTGTTGGACTATAACCTGGTGTTGTGTGACTTCTTACAGATGCTAATAAAGCACTGGTTCTGTTAAATTCCATGGGTGCAAAAACTTATGGGTTACTGCAAAATCTAATAACCCCAGAGAAGCCGGTAAACAAGAATTTTGAAAGCATAGTAGAAATCCTACAGGACCACTTAAACCCCACACCGCTGCTGATAGCAGAATGATTTAAGTTCCATAAAAGGAACCAACACAAAGACGAAAGCAATGCTGAGTACCTAACGGAACTGCGCAAGCTATCGAAATACTGCCAGTTTGGAGCGGGACTAGCACACACGTTAAGGGACAAGTTTGTGTGTGGGCTACAAAGTGAAGGAACAGCTTCTATCAGAAAAGGACCTTACGCTGGACAAAGCTTTCAGTATGGCAGTATCACACGAAGCAGCCGCAAGGGGCGCTGCAGAGATACAACAGAGACCGCAAGAATATGGCACCAACGAAATGACCTATGGAACAGGGAAGTGCTATCGCTGCGGCAGAACAACACATGACCAGAAAAATTGTTGGTTCAAGGACCAAGTGTGCAGACAGTGTGGGAAAGCAGGACACATAGCAAGAGTCTGCAGGTCTGGGAAGAAAACCAACAGTAAGAAATCTCCACAGGAGAAGTACAAAAAGGTACACCAGGTGATGGACAGTGGTTCAGACGAACAGAAAAGTGACACAGACTCCGGAAGCAAGGAGCTGGGTTGTCTGAAACTACATAATGTAACCGAAATGGAGGATCACCAGACTATCTGGGTTACACTCAAGATAGATGGAGTCCAAGTGGAAATGGAATTGGACACAGGGTCAGCTCTAATAGTCATAAATCAAAGAGACTACAAGCGGCTATTTTCACACATACCCTTGAAAGCTACAGAGATTGTCTTGAAGACGTATACGGGGCAAAAAGTCTACCCCAAAGGAAAAATAAGGGTGAAAGTGACATATAAAGGTCAGGAAATACCTAAAATGGATATATATGTATTGCCAAATGGAGGACCACCACTGCTAGGACGTGAATGGATCCGGAAGATACATTTAGATTGGCATTCCATACACGCACTGAAGGTGGAGGCCAAAAAGGATGACGACGTCACACCTGGATGACTGTCAAAAATGCTAACTGACGCAAAAGAAGTGTTCCAGGAGGGACTAGGAACACTAAAAGGAATAACAGCAACAATTAAAATAGAGGATAATGCAAGCCCAAAGTTTCTGAAGGCCAGACCAGTGCCTTATGCGATCAGACCAGCGGTTGAAGCAGAGCTGGAAGGGTTGGAACATTCAGGAGTACTGTCCAAAGTGGACTGGAGCGAGTGGGCTACACCCATCGTTCCTGTAATGAAGAGGTCGTTGAGTAATACGCCTGGGGAACCAAAGAAGGTCCGCATCTGTGGGGATTTTAAGGTGACAGTGAACCCAGTCCTTCACACGGTGCAATATCCGCTTCCACGAATTGAGGATATTTTCGCCTCGCTATCTGGTGGTAAACGCTTCACCAAAATTGATCTAGCCCAGGCGTACTTGCAAATGGAGGTAGAAGAAGCTTCGAAACATTACCTTACGATCAACACCCATAAAGGTCTCTATCAATACAACCAGCTGGTGTTTGGAGTAGCCTCGGCTCCGGCTATCTGGCAAAGGGCGATGGATCAGGTCCTGCAAGGGATTCCAGGGACCCAGTGTTATTTGGACGACATCTTGGTCACGGGCGAAAATGACGGTGATCACCTCACTAACTTGGAGAAGGTGCTCGCCAGATTAAAGGAATATGGGCTACGAGCTAATCGCCACAAGTGCGAGTTTTTCCAGAAACAGATCTCGTATTGCGGCCACGTCATCGATGAAGAGGGGTTTCATAAGTCCCCTGACAAGATTGAGGCAGTAGTCAAGGCTCCAGCACCGGAAAATGTGTCACAACTGAGGTCGTTCCTCGGGCTGGTAAACTATTACCACAAGTTCTTACCAAATTTGTCTATGGTATTACACCCGCTGAACACCCTACTGCAAACAGGGGTACCATGGAAGTGGGATGACGAACGTAGATGAGCTTTCCAGAAGTGTAAAGAATTGATCACATCAAAAGAGGTGTTGGCCCATTTCAACCCAGCACTACCAATTCGTTTGGCATGTGATGCATCACCCTACGGCATTGGAGCGGTGCTGTCGCACAAATTCCCAGACGGGTTGGAAAGGCCAGTAGCCTTTGCGTCTCGGTCACTAACCTCAGCCGAGCGCAACTACGCCCAGATTGACAGGGAGGCCCTCAGCCTAGTATGGGGAGTAAAAAAATTCAACCACTATCTGCATGGGCAGAAGTTCACATTGCTGACCGACCACCAACCACTTGTCTCATAAGAACATAAGAAATAGGAGCAGGAGTAGGCCAATCGGCCCCTCGAGCCTGCTCCGCCATTTAATAAGATCATGGCTGATCTGATCCTAACCGCCAATCTACTATCACAGAACCATCTCCTGAATCTAACAGAATTAGACACACGAAATAGGAGCAGGATCAGGCTACATGGCCCCTGGGCCCGCTCCGCTACCCACAGGGCCATGTCCGATCCGAACCTAGACTCATGTCCAAATTCCTGCCCGCTCCCCGTAACCCTTAATTCCCTTTACTTCTAGGTCTCCATCTTTAATCCTAAGAAGGGCGTGCCAGTAATGACTGCACAGCGGTTACAAAGATGGTCCCTGTTTCTAGGGGCGAATCAATATGAAATAGAATATAAAGGCATGAGACAGCATGGGAACGCTGATGGGCTATCGCGCCTGCCACTGCCTACTGTGGAGGAAGCACCAGCAGTGGACCCTATCGAGATATTTTATTCGTCGATAATTGAACGATTGCCAGTAACAAACGCGGATATAGAGAAGGAGACCCGCAATGATCCGACGCTGTCACGGGTATATGAATTGACGGTGAGGGGATGGCCAACACATCGTGACTCACTGTTGCCAGCATTCTCATCCAGAAGAGAACAGCTGTCAGTATGCCAGGGGACAGTGATGTTTGGATCCAGAGTGGTGATTCCACCCAAGTTAAGGGAGAGAGTGCTAAATGAGCTACATGAAAGTCATCTGGGGGGAGTGAAAATGAAAAGCCTAGCTATGGCTTATGTGTGATGGCCGGGAATCGATCAACAAATCGAAGACCTAACTAAGAGCTGCTTAGGATGCCAGAAGGTCCAAAATGCACCACCACATGCCCCTCGACACCCATGGGAGTGGCCCTCCTCTCCATGGCAACGGGTGCACATTGATTTCGCTGGTCCATTCATGGACTCAATGTTCCTAATAGCAGTGGATGCTCATTCAAAGTGGCCTGAGGTGATAAAGGTGTCTTCAACCACTACAGAGAAAACGATTGCAGTCCTACGGACCATATTTGCCGGAAACGGTTTGCCAGAGCAGATCTGCTCTGATAATGGACCACAGTTTGTGTCCGACGAGTTCCAAAAATTCATGAAAAGGAATGGGGTAAGGCATTACACATCCGCCCCATATCATCCAGCCACCAATGGATTGGCTGAGAGGTTCGTACAAACCTTTAAGAAGGCGATAAAGGCCATGTGTGATGAGGAAATTCCACTACAGCATAAGATGGACAATTTCTTATTAGCCTACTGAAACGCTGTGGTAAACCACTGTTTGTATTCCACTGTGTACATGCCTGTACATGTCTCGGCTGACTCCTCCCACGAGTCCAGGTATAAAGGTGACTGCTCCACAGTCCCTCTGTATTCTGGACCGGTCGACCACTCGAGGCACACCTTCATTCTCTTGTTAATAAAAGCCTGTTAATTACTCGCTTAATCTCAGTCTTTTGAGTTATTGATAGCGCATCAAACGCGACACATGCAGTTACCAACCAGACCCCGGCCATGATGTTCTTTAACCGAAGGTTGAGATCTCATCTGGACTTGCTCAGGCCAAATGTGCGAAGAAATGTTGAGGACAAACAATTCCAGCACATCAACGAGAAGCCGACAAGGAGCTTCAATGTAGGGCAACCAGTCTTGGCCCGGGACTATCGAACAGAGAAATGGCAACCCAGAACGATATGTACAAGGCAGGGGCCATTAATGTACACAGTGGATGTCGGGGAGAACATTGTGAGACGCCACGTCGATCAGATCTTAGCATCACAGGAATGCGTCAACCCCATGTCTCGAGTACCTGGGGATGAACCCGACATACCGGTAGCATCTACTTCAGACCCAGTAGCAGTGGAACCCGATGAACTACCCAATGAAAGGGGGTCAGAATCGCCTCTGCACCAAGAACAAGAACCTCCGGAAAGGCGCTATCCCGAAAGGGTCAGGAAGCCGCCCCAAAGACTGAATCTATAAATGGACTTTTGTTATTGAATGTACATGTAAAAATGTAATTGTTATTTGAATATTAAGGGGGTATTATTAATCTAAAAAGGGAGGAATTGTAGTGTATGTGCCTTTAAGTCAGAACTACTTTTTACAGCTCCTGTATACTGTAGTACCGGCAGTGACCACACCGGTATATAAGCTGTGCGCATGCCTCTGTACCCCAGTCTAGAGTTACCCTCCTCCAGTAAAGACTTGTTATTTGTTTATGTACAGCATCCGTGTGATTATTTATCCACTGAACCACGGATCTAACATACATAAGCACAGTATATTCTTTCAATTCCTTCCTCCCACCACCCCCCCCCGGGTCTCTGCACCTGCTTAATATCTGTTACATCTCCAGCTTTTTCCAGTTCTGATGAAGGGTCCCAGACCTGAAACGTTAACTCTGTTTCTCTCTCCACGGATGCTGTCTGGCCTGCTGAGTATTTCCTGCATTTTCTGTTGCTATTTCAGATTTCCAGCATCTGCAGTATTTTGCTATTATATTTATGTACCCGATGAGTCTTTAAGATTATTATGGAAGCAAAATATTATTTTTTAAATCCAGTTACTAGCAGAAAGGATATTTGCATTAGCTTCAAACAACTTTAAGATAGCATTCCAAAGCTGGTTAGTAGGCCTTGGGGGTTACCAAGCTTAGGGAGTTGGTAGAGGAACATTGGGCACTGCAAACTTTTACTTTGAGACTGTGCTGTCAGTCCTCGTGATTTTGGCTGTAAATCCCCTTTATTTGGGAGTCCAAAACTGTTTAGGCATCTAATGAATGAAATTCAAAGTATGTCAGAATTGTGTTAAGGTCCTTGCTTTTATGTGTTGTACACTGACTAGCCCAGCTTGCTGTAACCAGAGAAAACCGGCAATCACAATTACTGAAGATAAGTACTGAACAGCGAGATAGCAGGCAAAGTTAATTAACCAGGGGAATTGAACAATACCAGTGGTGTACTTGCATAATTGGAGAACATTGAGTTTATTTTTGTCGGTTCTTTGCAATACCAGCAGTTATTACAAGCTGCCTTTCTTCTGGCATCAATGGGAAGCTATTTGTTGCTGTGTAATGGCTTAGCTGACCATCGAAAATTCATCGCTGGTGTGTTGCATGTGGGGCAGCACTGGGGCTTTTATGTGTGACTGTAAGTTGGGTTGTAAGACGAGCACTGTGCCCATTCTGCTGCTGAGCCTTTTGAAAGTCTTTTTTTTAATTAAAAAGCTACTTTTTACAAACTCATTACATGTGCTCACAAAATATCAAGAAACTATTGAAGTGAGCATCCCGGGGATTGTTATCCAATTAAATATTAGCCTTGACTGTTAGTTTATGAAAACATCTATTCTCATCAGGAATTCACATCTGGTACATAATTAATACTTACAATTGAAGATTTCTTTTAGAATGTGAACAGTTGCTTCTTTCTGCAGTTTGGAGAATAATGATTTAAGTAACACATCAGGCAGAGAGTGACTGAATTTGCTATTTACAGCCCAATGTAGCCTACTTAAAAAAAAAACACAAACTGAATTTACAGCTAATATTAATCACTTATCAAAAATTGATGAGGGATGCAGGCAGAAGATAGTTTGGGGTTTTCCATGCTTATTTTACAGAAATATTCACTCATCAATTATTTAAATTGGCTGCACTGTACAATGTGGTGTAGTATAAAAAGGGAAAGGCAAATAAAATGTAAACAGATAGAACAGCGAGAAATAACTTGGAAGCCCACTGAACAGTAGTGTGTGACTGAACTGGAATCTGCTCAAAACTAATACCATCTGCATTCCTCAGGGGAAACAACACTAACTTTAAAATTGCTCGGAAAGTTCCGACACATCAGGCTGCAGGCTAAAAACACAGAAGTAAAAGGCTGCTGCTGAATGTACTTAAGTACTATATTGAGTGAATACAAATTACAGGACTGTACCTCCCTAACAGAGGATCTCTTTGCCAAAAACAAGCATTGAGAAATACCCTACACAGCAGATTTGTTTTAATAAAACTTGATACAGTTAAAAAAATTCTATATACTTTTTCTGCCAGGAGTCAGCATAAGCAAAATACTGTAGCTGCTGGAACTAGTCAGCAAGTCAGGCAGCATCTGTGGAGAGTGAAAAACAGAGTTAACGTTTCAGGTCGATAACCTTTCGTTAGAACTGTCATCGACCGAAGCAAGTGGGTCTGGCAATCTAAGCCACAGACTTTTACACAGCTATAGCCTCCAATGTTGCTGTGCCTTGTTGCAGTGCGAGAAGGATAATGCCAATATTCATCACTTTTCCTCCTCTGTCCCTCCCCCCATGACATTGCTCTGCTAGATGCTCCATCCATTGATTGAAACGTTTCATCAATACACTGGAATTTACCATGTGCCTGGCTGAGCAAACACTAATGTGGAACAATCGCTTTGGTGACTGTGCCTTTCACGGTCCGACAGTCTGCGCATGTTTAACAGTACTTGGTATAAATACTGGACCCTGGACTTCCTAACAAACAGACCCCAGTCGGTCAAATTAGGTAACCACACCTCCCCCCCCCCGACCCTGAACACGGGGGCCCCACAAGGATGTGTGCTGAGCCTCCTCCTCTACTCCCTCTTCACCCACGACTGTGTGGCTGTTCATGGTTCCAACACTATCATCAAGTTTGCGGATGATACCACGGTAGTAGGCCAGATCACCAACAACGATGAGTCAGCCTACAGGGAGGAGGTCCAGCATCTCGTGAACTGGTGCGCCGATAACAACCTGGCCCTTAACATCAAGAAAACCAAAGAAATCATTGTGGACTTCAGGAAGTCTAAAGGCGGAAGTTACACCCCCATCCACATCAATGGGGCTGTGGTGGAAAGGGTGGACAGCTTTAAGTTCCTCGGAGTCCACATCACGGAAGACCTCTTCTGGTCCCTCAATACCTCCTCTCTGGTGAAGAAGGCCCAGCAGCGCCTATATTTCCTAAGGAGGCTGAAGGGATGTAACCTGTCACCCCTGATCCTCTCTAACTTTTACCGCTGCACAATAGAGAGCATCCTGACAAACTGTATCACAGTATGGTATGGCAGCTGTAGCTACTATGACCGGAAAGCCCTGCAGTGGGTAGTCAAAACTGCCCAACGCATTACCGGCACCCGGCTACCGACCATAGAGCACATATACCAGAAACGCTGTCTACGGAGGTCACGGTCCATCATCAAAGACCCTACCCACCCAGCCACAGTCTGTTCGCTCTCCTGCCATCTGGGAGACGCTACAGATGCATTCGCACCCGTACGACCAGATTTAGGAACAGCTTCTTTCCCAGGGCTGTCATCCTACTGAACTCCACAAATAAACTCTAAAGCCTGCACATCTGCCAATGCACTTTATTATGGTTATGTTTATGTTAATGTATTACAAGCCAAATGTATGTTGAATGTTTAAATATCTTAATCTAAATGTACACTCTCGGGAGCCGCAATCCTACATTTCGTTGTACTGCACTTGTGCACTAACAATGACAATAAAACTTGATTTGATTTGATTTGATTTGATTTGATTTGATTGTCAAAGCTTGAAAAGTGGCCCAAATTCCCAACCTGCTCCTGTTTATGATACATTTGTTCAGTTGATGCACAGCAGTTCTGTAGCATGGCAGATGCTGTCTATGTGGAAGTGAGTTTAAATAAAATTGAAGAGAAACCAGTACTTTTGTAGAATCAAAAGCAAAATAATGCAGATGGGGAAAATCTGAAATAAAAGCATAAAATGATGGAAACACTCAGCAGGTCACCTGCGAAGGTGTTTCATTTTATAAAATCACTGGGCCTCTCTTTACTTGCCAGCAGCCATCTTCATGTTGATCTCAGCCAAGGAGCTTATCAAATGAATTGTAAGCATAACAACAACAACAACTTGTATTTATATAGCACCTTTAACGTAGTAAAACATCCCAGGGTGCTTCACAGGAGTATTTTAAGACAAAAGATTTGACACCGAAACACATAAGGAGAAATTAGGGCAGGTGACCAAAAGCTTGGTCAAAGAGGTAGGTTTTAAGGAGCGTCTTAAAGGAGGAAAGAGAGGTAGCGAGGCGGAGAGGTTTAGGGAGAGAATTCCAGAGCTTAGGGCCCAGGCAACAGAAGGCACGGCCACCAATGGTTGCGCGATTATAATCAGGGATGCTCAAGAGAGCAGAATCAGAGGATCGCAGATATCTCGGGGTGGTTGGGGGGGGGGGGGGTGCGGCGCTGAAGGAGATTACAGAGATAAGCAGGAGTGAGGCCATGGAGGGATTTAAAAACAAGGATGAGAATTTTGAAATCGAGGCGTTGCTTAACTGGGAGCCAATGTAGGTCAGCGAGCACAGGGGAGATGGGTGAATGGGACTTGGTGCGAGTTAGGACACGAGCAGTGAGGTAGAACCTCCAAAACTAGACGCCTACTGCTGGATTCATATGTAATTAGATAATCAAAGATGTCAGCGTGAAACTCTGATGGTTGGCATCAGCCTTCTGGGGCCATGGTCAGCATTTTCAGACACACATGAGCACAGCAGGTCCCCACTCTGCCCTCTGTTCCAGTCTTTTTCTCCAGAGTTAAGTGACTAGTGTCCTGCTCCTTCTCTTCATGCTACGTCCCGCGCTAAGGTCCCAGGTTGCCGCCTGTGTATACTGTTGGTGGGAACTCTCAGGAGAGGAGAATAGAAGTTCTCACCTTCAGTATACAAAGGCAGCAATTTAGAGAAGCATAAGGAGGAGTGCGGTCTGCCCTGGGCATTAGCCAGTTTTGGGTAGAAGCAAACAGGGCAAATGAATGCCAAGAGGACCAGATGGGATGTGTGGCAAAAGGAAAGGGGGGGGCTGTATGAGAAAACAAGGGGAGGGGCAGAAGTGCAAGGGGAGAGAGGAGGAAGCGTGCATTACCAGGTAAAGACTCAACACTTGTAAAAAGTTAATTTTCAGTGAAATGGGCAAGCCCTAACTTTTTCTGGTGAGTTTAGTGTGCATCTATCGCGCAAGTACAGCAACTTCATGCCCTTCCATGTGTTTCAGTGCAGTCTCACGGCAAGATACTGGTATCGTGAAACTTCTGGAGGAGCAGGGCAACTCGGACAGCAGCTTCCTGACTTCCATGTTTAACTGCGCATGTGTGGTCTCTGGAAGTTGTTGTCCGATTTATACCTTAATAACGGTCAGCACTGATAGCCTCACCGTTATTCTTACCGCAAACTCCGGCCCATTGTTTTTGATTATTACCATGTTTATATTGTATTATGTTTTTGTCCAGCAATACTATCTCACTGTGAGCGGGACTGATAGTGATTTTCCTTCCAGTGAGGTGATACACTCGTACAAGGGAACTCCCCAATCTCATACCATACTGATTTTTTTTAAAATTCACACGCGTTTCAAATATCACACAAATTTTAGGCTGAGGTGAACCCATCAGCGGGGCTTTGTGAAGAGAGCATGCGTGACTGTTTTTCTGATCCACACATTCATTCAAAGTCATTTCAATTAGCCACACCCCAAAAGCAAACGCAGCATGGTATTGATAGTTTGCCTACATAACAACAGTCACTGCACTCCAAACGTCATTTGTTTATGTTAAGCGTTTTGAGATAGAGTCATAGATAGAGTCATACAGCACAGAAAGAGGCCCTTTGGCCCATTGTGTCAGTGCCGGCCATCAAGCTCTATCTATTCTAATCCCATTTTCCATCACGGTTCGTAGCCTTGTATGCTATGGCGTTTCAAATGCTCATCTAAATGCTTCTTGAATGTTGAGGGTTCCTGTCTCTACCACCCTTTCAGGCAGTGAGTTCCAGATTCCAACCACCCTCTGGGTGAAAAGGTTTTTCCTCAAATCCCCTCTAAACCTCCCGCCCCTTACCTTGAAACTATGCCCCCTGGTTATTGACCCCTCTACTAAGGGGAAAAGTTCCTTTCTATCTACCCTATCTATGCCCCTCATAATTTTGTACAGCTCAATCAGGTCCCCCCTCAGCCTTCTCTGCTCTAAGGAAAACAACCCCAGCCTGTCCAGTCTCTCTTCATAGCTGAAGCGCTCCAGCCCAGGTAACATCCTGGTGAATCTCTTCTGCACCCTCTCCAATGCAATCACATCCCTCCTATAGTGTGGCGACCAGAACTGCACACAGTATTCCAGTTGTGGCCTAACTAGCGTTTTGTACAGCTCCATCATAACCTCCCTGCTCTTATATTCTATGCCTCAGCTAATGAAGGCAAGTATCCCATTTGCCTTCTGAACCACCTTATCTACCTGTCCTGCTGTCTTCAGGAATCTATGTACATGCACACCAGATAAGAACATAAGAAATAGGAGCAGGAGTAGGCCATACGGCCCCTCGAGCCTGCTCTACCATTCAATAAGATCGTGGCTGATCATCGACCTCAACTCCACTTTCCCGCCCAATCTCCATATCCCTTGATTCACATTGTTGATGTTTCAACAAAAGTAATAAAGTGGTGTATAAATGCCAGCATTTCTTTTTATTGCTGGGGGTGTCCCTCGTCTGGAATGCTTGGGTGCTAATTTACCTGAATAGTTCAACATTGGCTTCAGCTTCCAGTTGTTTCCATAGCTGGTAGCATTCAGTCATCATTTGTGTGTAGTAGGCTTTGGCATAGGCTTTCCGAATAATTCGAGTCTGCCCATGGGAACTTCCACGGGAATGAGGCAAGGTAAACTGAAAGCAGAGAGACAAATACAAAGTTCTCACAAGAACGAAGATTAGCTTGAAAGAAAAATTATCAGCTCAAAAGGGAAAATAGACACCTTTTACTACATTTGACAGTGACTGCAGGTCACAAGTTAAATCAATTGATGTCTTAATCTATTCCTCATAGGATATGGTCTCAACACACATGCTACAGAGAATTAGATAAAAGCTGTACTTTGCCTAGTCAAGCATGAAAGTGGTGTTGACTTATTGACTTTTTTAAAGTAGGGCAGAGTAGAACAAAACTGTCTACGTTACACGGTCGTTCTCTAAGGAATTTTTTGTCTGTATGTTAAATTGACATGCTGCAGTATTATAAGATGTGTGGCTATCGTGTGGTAGGGGTATGTCCATTCATTCCAATAGGGATAGAAATGGTAACCAGTGCATGTTTAAAAAAATGTTAGTAAACTTTCACATAGAATATTGTCAAAACTCAATAAATCTATTGCAACCCCTTAAATACTAACTTACATCTGTTGCATATCATCTTGCAAAAGCTAACTGTCTTTTCAAAACCGTAAATTGTGTGTCCTCTCATCTTGTGTATTTTGCCTGTGCAGCTTTTACATTTCGCCACAGTGTGCTTCAGGGAAGTTACATTACATCACCTTCAACCTGCGCATACTAATTAATGTGCGACGAGTCAAGAACGTAACTCTTAAGCAGGTTGAAGGTAAGTGTGACATAATTTAGAAAAAAAAAAGTCACTCTTTTGCACAAATCTTTGTACTCAAAATGATGAAACACCAGCATTGGCAAACTTAGAGACCGCTGTTCTCGCTTAGCCTCTTCAAAAGTGTAGGATCTGTTTGTAGTTTGTACTTAGCTAGCTGCTAGTCAGCTGCTAGTCCCCATGTGACTGGA
Organism: Somniosus microcephalus; assembly: GCF_052327205.1. Lineage (NCBI taxonomy): Eukaryota > Metazoa > Chordata > Chondrichthyes > Squaliformes > Somniosidae > Somniosus > Somniosus microcephalus. The sequence goes on from NC_141008.1 coordinate 67,049,217, forward strand.
TCAAAATGATCCAGAGATATAAAATGATTTAGACTTGATACCTCTGATTTATGTATAGCCAAGCTTAAACACTGCTATTGTCTTGTGTTTCTTTGCTAGGACCCTCTGAAGGATATCATGGCTTATGAAAATTCACTGAAATACAGCTAAGAATTACTTTTAAATAAAGCAGATTTCTAGATACAGGATTGGATTGAAATTAATGAAGTCATAGTTCTAAACAAATCAAGTTGATTTAACTCAAAAGTCTGTTATGTGATTAAATATCCTAAAATTATAGAACCTGATAAATTCAGAACTTGGTTCTGAAATGGTGTTTAGATTCCCAATTCCAGAGAATGTCTATAGCAGCAATTGTAGCACAGCCCATTTAGCTGCATTGTGCAACTGAATCTAAATTATAACGCAGTACTGGGTGCTAATGCAGACCAAATTAGACTTCTTGCAGGTGCTGCTGTCTTCATGTGAAATTAGAAAATTAATTACCACTATTTAGTATGATGAGTATTGAAAATATTAATAATTGTGATGGGGAGACATTATATTTACATATATTATTATAATCAAATATTTAAATAATATATTTAAATCAGGGATACTATATAATGTGAGAAGAAAGGAATGATTTTTTTACATCTTTGATAATCACTTTTTTTTAGCTAATCACTCGGTTGCAATAAATTCACAAAATTTACATGTTGATGCAGTCAGAGCTTCACTGCGCAGTGTGGGGACATGGGGCTAGTGCCAGTGATTTTGCAAATGGTGGGTTTGAGTCGTCTTAGCTGTGCTGTTGAGAGACATCTACTGAGAGGGATAATGAGTCACCTTGAGGCAGACCCATCTAACTCTAATAACTGGTGATTGATTGGCATTGACAGATGCCAGGAAACGGGTAAACTGCCTGCTCGCACTGATCTTGGTTGGTAATGTTTCATGGTGGGTGAAGAAAATAACCAAGAAGGAAAAACCCTAGACACTTTACTCAAACAAATATAACAGATTAAAAGTGGTATTGGGTGAATTCTTAAAAGTGCTGCTATTGCCTAATTCTTGCCTTGGTCCTATGTGTGATCGTTTTGGCACATTTTATGGAAGAATAGAGACAAGTGCAAATTAATTAAAGCACTTGGCTGTATCTTGTACTGTAATTGATTCTGAAGCCATCATTCTAACATTTAAGAACTTGTAATATTCATTATTAATCATCATCATTTTTTTTCTCCTCTTGTACTCTAGACAAGCCAGAGACCTGCTCCCAAGCCCAAATATTTCTTTGTAACTGCCCAATAGGAGATGAGCGCGAGTCGCCTGGGTGGCTTGCCCTCTGATTTCCCTGTGGAGAAGCATTTCATCATCGAAGTCCAGTGAACTTGCCACAAGAGGAACAGTAACAGCAAATCCATGTCGTATCACAGCACTGAGATTTGTATGGGGATTGTCAGTGAGAACATTGCCATGAGATTGCTTGATCTACAGAATGTCTACCCAATTAAATATGAGGTGAACTTTCCCAGCTCCTGCATGGAGCCAGCAGGACCAGAGCTGGAGAAGGGGGGAAAATTATGATACTTTTGGAAACTTTGTGTGCAGGGAGTGTCATTGGTGGCCCTGCAATGTTAGCTATCATGAGTAGTAATGCTGGTCTTTGGGAAGATGCAGTTCATTTGAGTGTGATTGGACTGGGAGACATGATAGACATGATTGTTAATGTAGGGGAGCATGAATTTTTCACTTGACGTTCAATGAGCTGCTGCTAAAGAGCATTGGCTGCAGGCAACTGTCCGTGACGTCTCCCTTCTCATGCTGAAGATTGTCAAATCGTGGCTTCATGTTGCAGAGCAAAGTTATGCAGCATAAAGTGGACCATTAATATATGGAACACTATCTGTGAGCTGTATTGCAGTAAGCCACCAGATCTGTCCAAGCAGTGGAAACATTGCTTGAAGACTCCAATGGTTTGCTCAGTGGGGGTTTTAGTTGCTCCATGCATTTGACTGTAGCGCAGTTCAGCTTCTGATTTTTGAGAGGAGTTGTGAACCAATTGTGCAGGGAATAGCCCTTGTCCCTAAGTAGCCAGCCTCTTGCTTACTGTGCCAGGGCAAAGAGAGAGGGATCCAGGATTGACACAAAACAAAAGCACCATGGTAGCTACCAGGAAAGCAACCACAGACCTGCATATTATTCCGCTGATCATCACACACACAATTTGCAGAATAATGGAGTGATAGTCCTTATGATTTAAGAAGGGAGCTTCCACATGTATGCTGATGATGCCCAAATGTACCTCTCCATCACCTACCTTGACCCCTCCACTGCCTCTGTGCTGTCAGACTGCATGCCTAATATTCAAGACAAGTCTTGGATGAGCTGCAATTTCCTCCAGTTAACCATTAGTAAGACTGAAGCCTTCACCTTCAGCCCCTGCCACAAACTCAGTACCCTTGCCACTGATTCCATTCCTCCTCCCTGGCCACTGATTCCATTCCTCCTCCCTGGCCACTGATTCCATTCCTCCTCCCTGGCCACTGATTCCATTCCTCCTCCCTGGCCACTGATTCCATTCCTCCTCCCTGGCCACTGATTCCATTCCGCCTCCCTGGCCACTGATTCCATTCCTCCTCCCTGGCCACTGATTCCATTCCTCCTCCCTGGCCACTGATTCCATTCCTCCTCCCTGGCCACTGATTCCATTCCGCCTCCCTGGCCACTGATTCCATTCCTCCTCCCTGGCCACTGATTCCATTCCGCCTCCCTGGCCACTGATTCCATTCCTCCTCCCTGGCCATTGATTCCATTCCGCCTCCCTGGCCATTGATTCCATTCCTCCTCCCTGGCCACTGATTCCATTCCTCCTCCCTGGCCACTGATTCCATTCCTCCTCCCTGGCCACTGATTCCATTCCTCCTCCCTGGCCACTGATTCCATTCCTCCTCCCTGGCCACTGATTCCATTCCTCCTCCCTGGCCACTGATTCCATTCCTCCTCCCTGGCCACTGATTCCATTCCGCCTCCCTGGCCACTGATTCCATTCCTCCTCCCTGGCCACTGATTCCATTCCGCCTCCCTGGCCACTGATTCCATTCCGCCTCCCTGGCCACTGATTCCATTCCTCCTCCCTGGCCACTGATTCCATTCCTCCTCCCTGGCCACTGATTCCATTCCGCCTCCCTGGCCACTGATTCCATTCCTCCTCCCTGGCCACTGATTCCATTCCTCCTCCCTGGCCACTGATTCCATTCCGCCTCCCTGGCCACTGATTCCATTCCTCCTCCCTGGCCACTGATTCCATTCCTCCTCCCTGGCCACTGATTCCATTCCTCCTCCCTGGCCACTGATTCCATTCCTCCTCCCTGGCCACTGATTCCATTCCTCCTCCCTGGCCACTGATTCCATTCCTCCTCCCTGGCCACTGTCTTAGACTGAACCAGAGTGTTTACGTCCTATTAACTATTGAGTGGAGTTTCTGACTGCGTATCCTCTCAAACACAAAGACCTCCTATTTCCACCTCCGTAACAGGACCTGCCTCCACTCCTACCTCAGCCTATCTCGTGCCTTTGTCAACTCCAGACACAATACCAATACTCTCCTGGCTGACCTCCCATCCCCCACCATCCATAAATGGAGATCATCTAACACTCCAGTACCAGCATCCTACTCCACACCAACTCTCCTTCACCTATCACCCGTCCTCACCGACCTACAATGACTCCCAGTCTCCCAATGCCTCAAATTTAAAATTCTCTTCCTCGTGTTTAAATCCCTTCATGCCCTCGCCCCTCCCTATCTCTTACTTCCTTCAGCCCTACAAACCTCCCTCCAAATACTCCATCCTTTGACTCTGGCCTCTTGTGTATCCATCCTCCCTTCACCCACCATCGATGGCTGTGCCCAGCTCCACTCCTGACTGATCTAAAAGGAGTGACTGCAGGGTGTCATGGGTTCAGTCAATGATGTCCTGGACACGGGGGGAATCCTGCAATCCAGGCAACCCCAGAACATCATCCTGCTGCTTTGGGATGTCCATGGGGAAAGTAGCTTTAGCAAGCATGACATCAATCAGCTGCTTAATGCTAGCATGAACTGCAGATTGACTGATGTTACTGATATCCCCTGCGGGAGCCCAGAAAGAGCCAGAGGCAAAGAAGCTGAAGGCTGCGGTGCCCTTGGCTGTAACCGGTGATGCTGTTCAAGCTGTGGCAGTTGATTGTAGGTCCTGTTGAAGGTGGTGACACAACTCTGACAGCCTCCCCAGAGAAACTCAGTCTCCTTCTGCTCCTGAGAGAACTGCAATTATGTTGTCCTGGGCCTATACATTCAGTAGGAGGGCAAGGATTCATGAGAGCATGCTTCACTGTAATTTTTCTGCCCTTGCAGCACGTTCCTATGCAGAGCTAGACAGGTAGCTAACAACTCGATATCTTCCCATAAAAATCACAAGGCTTGACTTTTCTTGTAAACTTTACTGAAAGATTCTTATTGTGAAACTGAAATACAATACAGAAATGGAAGCACACACTAGTATACAAGCACATAACTGATATGCATACACAAATTTAGGTAAGCCTGAGCAACACAGTACATTTGGCATGTAACTTACCAAAACACGTGAAAACACAGCTTACTGTGAATATACATTTAGCAAACTGAAAGGCATTCTCTTACATTCATTTTAAATTAGCCCTGTACATAGTGCATCAAAATACAGCTACAAATTGACCAGCTAGACACAGAGAGCGAGCACTTCACGGCTAGCTGTGCAGGTTTGCTTACAGAGAAAGGTTACAAACTAAACATTTTCTGCAAAATATAGTGTACACTAATCATCTATAACATTCTCAAGTACTTACAGACAAATAGTGTCCAAGGCCGAAGCGTAACAAGAAAATAACTTCCAACACACATGTGTCGAGCTGCAGGTCTTGTGCTATACAGCAGTTTACTTTACTGCACTTTACTGCGCTTTACTGCACTTGCTAGGTACCAAATATCCACTAGGTGGCGGCACACAATGGAAATCGACCCAAATTACTCAAACCCCTGAATTAACTTGAAAACTAACATAAATTCCTAAAGGAAGGCAGCACAGTAATGCTCTTGCTCTGTGTACTTCTTCCTTTGAGGCTCCACCTCATTTTATTGCCAGAGTGGAATTGCCAAAAGATGAAAAAAGGTGTGTTGCCAGAAGTTAGTTCAGAACATTTGGCATCTGCCCAGTCAGCTCTGCCCCTGACTGTCCCTGAGCGGTTTGAATCGCTCCCACACCCCTGGGTTCTAGACACCGGACTTAGGTACAGGCAGCGATACAGAAAAATGAGTAGACAGCTGGTTCGGTGCAAGAAAACCGTAATTTTTATTAAAGGCAAAACAAAATCACAATACTGAGAATTAATAAGATAATTACAGGCATATAAAACCAATACACTTATATGGGAATGGGGAACACACGGCACATCGAGGGAACAAACACATTAAAATCCCCTTATCCTTATCCCACCCCCTATACCTGACTAGATTAAGCTATGAGGGGCCAGGGATTCATGGTCACCAATTCAAAACCTGTTGACTTTTTTAATGGTTATGAGTTTTGGGGTCCGCTCTTGCTGTCCTTTGGGGTGTGTTGTCGCCACATGGTCACAGGGCGCGGCGATGGAGTTGTTTGTGCGAAGCACCCTCCTTTTCCTCCGTTAATGTCTTCGTTGATTCGCGATGGGTCTTCTTCTTCTTCCTCGGGTGGTTTGGTCGCCGACGGTTTTTATGACGGTTGGGGCTCGGTTGGCGGTTTATATTGCCAATATGCTTTTGCTACCCATGTTTTGAACACCAACTTATTCATCAAACGCCAGCTTATAACTAGGCCGTTTGTCCCCCAACGCATCTTTCCGCTGCCCTTCTCTGCCTTTACCGGTTTACCATTTTCCTCGTCTCGTCTTGTCTGCCCGCTTGTGGCCCCGTATGTCCTGTGCCTTTTCGAATCGGGTCTCATTCTCCTCCCGCGTTCGGTCCTCGGTGTAGTAATGGGCGTCCTTGGTGTTGAGCAGTGCAGGGAGCGAGAAGAGAGCCCGCCACGAGGCCAGGGCATGAGCGAAGAGCAAGCGGCTAGAGCAAGAGACCTTGGCCATCGGTGGGCCTACAATTATACCCGGTTCTTCATCCCTTATCTGCGCGCCAAATCAGGTCAGTCCTTTGTCTAACTTTTGCCGGGCTCGTCCAAAGTGATTATGGTCATCCACTTTAACGGCTTTTGGGCGGTTGTCTCCTGGTTTAATGGCTCCGATATCCTGGCTGTTTGTTATTTATGAAATTTAATTGTCCTTATCTTGGCTTGATGGCTACTGTGAGCTGTTACCGATTATGTATGCAGAAACTTAATGGCCTCGATTAGGCCCATTCTGACTTGATCTGTTCCAAGGTGAATGAATGCATATTCTGTGTTTACCTAGCTGTCTGGCTTCACAAAGTCTTTCACAGATTCATGCATTTTAGGTTTCGTTTCAGGTTTTGCAAAGTGCCTGCCTTTTTGCAGGGCCTTGCTTTTAAAATCCTTTACTTTTGGTCACGAGGTTGCAGAAGCCATTTTGGATACCCTTTTTAATAACTTGTCCATACAGGGTCCCTTTATCCATAACTTTTGGGGAATGTGGGAATTTTGAGAACCCTACACATTCAGCAGGCACTTACAAGCATTTTGAATTGGTTTAAGTAGCTAAAAGCCACAATGTAATGGAGGCAAAATGTCTCTTAAAATCTTGCAGAATTTCACCTGAGAGTAGCTGAGGATGCCTTTAAATACCACTGCAAATGATTGCTTCATGACTTCATGGTCTGTGAGTAGGTTGAGGAACTTGAGATAGCAATGAGGGTAGAGACGAAAATGGCATCCTCGTCCTAATTGTGCCTTAGGGACCCTAAGTTAAATATATTCATTTGGCTGCCACCTGTTTCTGGTAGAAGCAATGCCCGTCTAAATTGAGGCCCACTTGAAAATCAAATCAGACGGAAAATCAGCGTGCGTTTTCTATCTTTGTCTCGCTACTGCCCCATTGACACTAAAAAACAGGGTAATAATGTGACAAAAATCACCCCAACAACATCTTCAATTGCAAACTCTGTTTGAAGCTGTGTCTTGGAGCTAGCATTCTATATATCTTCCTTTTTTTGTCACTGAAGGTCAGGAAGAGAAGTCTGTCAGCACTGCTAGTGATTCAGAAAAAAAACCTCTATCCATCCTTCTCTCAAAGGTTTGCAAGTACCAGCATAGCTATACACTGTCTCTTACCCTTAAGAAAATATTCTGATTTACCTTGTTTGGATCCAAAGTGGATGAACTCACACTTCCCACATTGAGCTCCATCTGCCAGAGTTGTACCCACTTACTTAGTTGATCTATGTCCCTTTGTAACTTTCTACTCCCACCTACACAACTTTCGATTAGGCACTTTACAGCCTTCTGGACTCAACATCGAGTTCAACAATTTCAGACCATAACCTCGGCCCCTATTTTTTCACATGGCAGCTGTTGATGTTTCTGCCATTCCCATTTACACCTCTTCTAGACTCATCTTTTGTTTCTTTACTTGTCCCATTACCATCTCCTTTTGCTTTCTATGATCATCCCTTTTGCCATTTAATCACTCCTGCCTTCCACCCAATCACAGACCTCCCCTTTTGTTCTTTCCTCCCCTCCCCCCTTTCCCTGCCCCTGCACTTGCTTAAAATCTGTTATATCTCTAATTTTTTCCAGTTCTGACAGAAGGTCACAGACCTGAAACGTTAACTCTGTTTCTCTCTCCACAGATGCTGCCTGACTTGCTGAGTATTCCCAGCATTTTCTGTTTTTATTTCAGATTTCCAGCATCCGCAGTATTTTGATTTTGTACACAACTTACTATGCCTCTTAACTTACTGTCATCTGTAAACCTGCATATACAGGTAGACTAGCCTTTATCCGAACTTCTGAAAACCGAAAACCTCTAAAAACCGAAAGTTTTTTTGTTCAGCGTAAGTCGTGCGCACGACATGACCAGAGTGGCGCACGACTTACGCTGAGCAGGGCAGAGGGTCATAGAGTTCCCTCCTGGGTAGGAGATTGCAGGCTGAGCCGGGCAGTGTGAAGGAGGTACCGGGAGAGTGAACCCAACAATACAGTGGCCCGTCCAATATTCTTTTCTCTCCCCGACCCGAACCGAACCGCGGCCCGTCCGAAATTCTTTTCTCCCCCCCCGACCCGTCCGTTATTCTTTTCTCCCGACCTGACCCGAACCGCGGCCCGTCCGATATTTTTTTCTCCCGACCCGAACCGCGGCCCGTCCGATATTCTTTCCCCCCCCCCCCCGACCCCGACCCCGGACCCCCCCCGGACACCCCCCGACCCCGACCCCCGGCCTGACCGATATTCTTTTCTCCCCCGACCCCCGACCTGATTTGCGGGCCAGCTTAGTAGGAGTCAGCCGATATACATAGATACATAGAAGATAGGAGCAGGAGTAGGCCATTCGGCCCTTCGAGCCTGCTCCGCCATTCAATGAGATCATGGCTGATCATCCAAATTCAGTACTCGGTCCCTGCCTTCTCCCCATATCCCTTTATCCCTTTAGCCTTAAGAAATATATCCAACTCTTTCTTGAATATACTTAATGAACTAGCCTCCACCGCCCTCTGTGGCAGAGAATTCCACAGGTTCACCACTCTCTGGGTGAAGAAATTCCTCCTCATTTCAGTCCTAAATGGCTTACCCCTTATCCTTAGACTATGACCCCTGGTTCTGGACTCCCCAGCCATCAGAAACATCCTTCCTGCATCTAGTCTGTCCAGGCCTGACAGAATTTTATAGGTTTCGATGAGATCCCCTCTCAATCTTCTAAACTCCAGTGAGTATAAGCCCAATCGACACAATCTCTCCTCATACGTCATTCCTGCCATCCCAGGTATCAGCCTGGTGAATCTTCGCTGCACTCCTTCCATGGCAAGAACGTCCTTCCTCAGGTAAGGCGACCAAAACTGCTTTCCGGCTTTCCAGAGAAGCAGGAAGGGGAATGAGACACGGAACAGTCGCAAGAGGTAGCCTGAACTTTTACAATTTATATTAAATACAAATTTCCCAGTCTTATAATAATACCTTCTGAAATCCAAAAATTCCGAAAACCGAAACTCAGCTGGTCCCAAGGCTTTCGGATAAGGGATAGTGTACCTGTAGAACTCTTTATTCCTTCATCTAAGTCATTAATACATATAGTGAAAAGCTGAGCCCTTAGAACAGATCCCTTGGGAACGGCACTTGTCACAGAGGATGTTCCGTTTATCCCTACTCTCTGGCCGTGATTTTGCAAATGGATGTGGCTTGGGAACGGGTCAGCTGGTTTCCGGGTTCCAGTCCCGCCCCCAACTTCATCTGGCCAACGGACGTGATTTTACGTCGATTGGCCTTGTTAAGCCCACCCTTTGGGCTTGCCAGCCAATTAAGAAGAAGCCGGTCAGATGACGTCATTTGATGATGCGTCATCTGCCGGTTTTCTTAAAGGGACCACGCCCACTTTTCTTTGACAGCTCATTTCTCAGTGTTTGACAGCATTGAGGCGCTGCAAACACTGACAATGACTGTTCACAGGTGAGTTCTTGCACCCAGGCTCTCCAGTGACTCCCTCCTTAGGCTAGAACAGATGGCAGCTGCAAGTGAGGTTACAGAAGCAATCTGTCACTGGTGAGAGAGGTTCTCCCAATGAGGTGGGACCAGACAGCCAATTCAAAACTTGTTACCTACAGAAAAGGGTAAATGCATTAAAAATGATTTTCCTAACATTTCTTTACCTCTGAAACTCACCAGTGCACCACTTGATCCTTCACACCACTTCTGCAGCTGTCATCAATGCACAAACATTACAGCAAACTCACAACACGCCACACTTACCTGACGTGGTGTCCAGACTTTGGGGAACCTGAGGCAGAAGTGACAAAATTGAAAAAGAGCCTGTTAACAACTATCAAGTACCTGTTGACAGGCAGGTAAGTGGCTATAATCCTCTTCTTGCCGCTAGGTGTCGGGTCCATATGCAAATCGAGGACCCAACACTTGGGAAGATTGATTGGAGGCAGGTTGACAACGGGTTTCCTGCCCGCTGTCAATCTTTGCCATTTTGACAGCGGTCCCGCCTCCAATCCCACAATCTGAGGACCGGCAAAATTCCGGCCTTTGTCTCCTACCTCCCAACCAATTACTACATGGATGCTACAATGACCCTAATATTTTGGGAAATGCAGCAGTGCAATGAATGCATTGAAATGTCATGTTATTTTTTAAAATTTCTTTATAGGATGTGGGCATCGCTGGCAAGGCCAGCATTTATTGCCCATCCCGAATTGCCCTCGAGACGGTGGTGATGAGCCACCTTCTTGAACTGCTGCAGTCCGTGTGGTGAAGGTACTCCCACAGTGCTGTTAGGTAGGGAGTTCCAGGATTTTGACCCAGCGACAATGAAGGATCTAAGTCAGGATGGTGTGTGACTTGGAGGGGAACTTGGAGGTGGTGGTGTTCCCAGGCACCTGCTGCCCTTGTCCTTCTAGGTAGAAGAGGTCGCGGGTTTGGGAGGTGCTGCCGAAGAAGCCTTGGCGAGTTGCTGCAGTGCATCTTGTAGATGGTACACACGGCAGCCACGGTACGCCGGTGGTGGAGGGAGTGAATGCTTAAGGTGGTTTATGAGGTGCCAATCAAGTGGGCTGCTTTGTCCTGGATGGTGTTGAGCTTCTTGAGTGTTGTTGGAGCTGCACTCCTTACTTGTGCCTTGTAGATGGTGAAAAGGCTTTGGGGAGTCAGGAGGTGAGACACTCGCCACAGAACACCTAGCCTCTGACCTGCTCTTGTTACCACAGTATTTATGTGGCTGGTCCAGTTAAGTTTCTGGTCAATGGTGACCCCCAGGATGTTGATGGTGGGGGATTCTGCGATGGTAATGATGTTGAATGTCATGGGGTGGTGGTTGTAATGATATCAGCAAATAGTGATGGTATTTGCCTGTTTGATTATGATGCCTTACCAGCATATTTGCCTGTTTGATTATTTATGCCTTACCAGCAGAGGGCATGTGAGAGAGAGAGTTTAGTTTTAGTTTCGTTTTAGATGGATCTCTAACATGGTGTCTCCTGTAATGCTGTTAACTTAGATGAACAAGCTTTAGATTAAAAGACATTGGCCTAGAAATTCGGTAGGCTTTGCGCCGCATTTGAGGCGCTAGAGGGCCTAGCGCCGGAGTTATGGCCAGTTGAGAAATTCCCTGGGGCCCTAAATCGGCGTTGCACCGGTAGCGCTGCGCCGGCACCGATGACGTCATCGGTGTGCGCAGCGTCCCGGTTGCCGTGGTAACCCGGCCCCAAGCCAAAATTCAGTTGCGCCCGCCTCGCCCGTGGCAGGCGCAACTAAGACTCTGGCAACAGAGTCTTCCCCCAGTGTGCGCCGGCGCATAAAGGTGGAGCGGCGGCCGGCCGCGTTCCCGGCGGCCGCCTGCCCGCACCTCCCTTCCCGGACTCCTGCATTCCCCCCCCGCGGCCCTGATCAGTGTCTCATGCGAGCCCGGCACTTCCCCGAGGTGCCGGGCTCAGATGTCGGGTCAATCCGCCGGACAGTTGTCGGCTGCAGGCAGCTCCTCCTTAACAGGAGGAGGAGGCCTGCAGTTCCCCCGCCTGCCGCACCGCATCGGGTGCCGCAGCGGGGGATTAGCGCTGGGAAACCCAAGTTCACGCCCGTTTTGAGGCGCTAAAGGAGGGTTTTAGCGCCCGCCGCCGTCTGGGCCCAGCGCACCTGAATTTTCGTCGTGCGCTGCCGCATTACCGCTGGCGCAAACTTTCTGGCGCTACAGCCCTGGCAAGACCAGAACCCAATTTCTAGGCCATTCTCTTTCATCAATGTGTCGTCATTGAACCCACATAGAAATCGATACACGGTGTCAGAAGAAGTGATTGAAAGAGATGAAGAGGAAAAATCTGAAGTTAAATCAGCTCTCCACATATTAGCAAGCCAAAAGAGAACATTGTTACTTACCATTGGAGAATAGCTAACAAAGTGAAAAATGGAAGGTTTACACCCACCGGCGAAGCTTCAGTTGACAGGTAATGTGGCTGAAAATTGGAGGAGGTTCAAACAACGTTTGGAGTTGTATTTAGCGGCAATCGGAGCTGACGAGAAAAGTGATAAAATGAAAGCGTCAGTGTTCTTACATGTCGTGGGTGATGAAGCGCTGGAGGTGTATAATAACTTCACATTCGCTGCTGATGGAGACAAAATGAAACTGGATAAAATAATGGAACAGTTTGAGGCCTACTGCATACCTAAACGTAACGTGACGTTTGAGAGGCACAGATTTTTCACATGTGTACAGAAAACGGGAGAGACTATTGATCAGTATGTGACTGAACTGAGAAACCGAAGCAAAACATGTGAATTTGGGGGACTGACAGACTCGCTGATAAAAGACAGACTGGTATGTGGTATTCCAGATAATGGTCTAAGGGAAAGACTGCTAAGAGAGCAAGATCTAGACCTGGGAAAAGCCATAGCACTGTGTAGGGCTACAGAGATTGTGAAGTCGCAGGCAAAGGAGCTGTTCAGTGACAATAGCTGCAACGTGGATGCAGTGAGTAAGAACGGACACAAACCGTTTAACAAAAAGAGCGCCAATGTGAAAAAAGAGGCGTGGCCAGCGAACAAAAATGAAAGGGGCAATCGAAAGTCATGTAGTCGATGCGGAACACAGCATCCACCAAAAAAGTGTCCAGCATATGGTAAAAAATGCAATAGTTGCAACAAAAACAACCATTATGCCCATTGCTGTAAGAACAAAGCGCAACAAAGCAAGGTCCATGCAGTAGATGAAAGTGAGATGGAGGAGTTCTATGTGGATGTCGTGTCTGAAAACAAAAAAGAAAAAAGAGACTGGATGTTAACACTAAAAGTGAATGACATACACATTCCATTTAAATTGGATACTGGAGCACAAGTTAATGTGATATCAGAGGCTGATTTTAAGAAAATTAGACCCAGACCAAAGATACATGGAATAAAAGTGAAAGTGACAGGATACTCAGGTACTGATATACCAGTGAAAGGAAGATGCATTGTCAAAGTGACACACAAGGACAGAGAGCACACGCTAGCATTCATCGTGGTGCCAAAGGATGTGCAGGCCATACTAGGTTTAATAGCCTGTGAGAGACTGAACCTGGTAAAGAGAGCCCTCGTTGTGGAAAGCGAACGAGAGACAGTCTATGATGAACTCATGAAAGAGTACAACGAACTATTTCAGGGTCTAGGCTGCCTTCCAGGAGAACACACGATCAGAGTAGATAAAAGCATGCCAACGGTCATACATCCATGCAGAAAAGTTCCGTTTGCTCTTCAAAAGCAACTGAAGGCAGAGTTGGACAGGATGGAAAGCCTGAACGTGATTCAGAAGATAGATGAGCCAACTGAGTGGGTGAGTTCCCTCGTCGTTGTGGACAAAAAGAATGGAAAGCTCAGAATTTGCCTGGATCCAAGAGATCTAAACAGAGCAATAAAGAGAGAGCACTTCAAGCTTCCTACACGTGAGGAAATCATGTCACAGTTTGCAAATGCAAAGTATTTCAGCAAGTTAGATGCATCATCAGGATTTTGGCAGATGAAACTGGACGAGGCAAGTTCAAGACTGTGCATGTTCAACAGTCCATTTGGCAGCTACAGATTCCTAAGGTTACCATTTGGCATTGCCTCAGCTCCTGAAGTGTATCACAAAACTATCCATATGATCTATGAGCACCTGGAGGGAGTTGATACATCAATGGATGACATCATAGTATGGGGAACCATGAGAACTGAGCATGACGAGAGACTGAAAAAAGTGCTGGAAGCAACAAGGAAAACAAACCTGAAGCTGAATAGAGAGAAATGCCAGCTCGGGGTGACAGAACTGACATTCGTGGGAGATATCCTTAGCAGTGAGGGCATCAGACCAGATCCCAGAAAGGTGTCCGCCATTGAGAATATGCCAAAGCCACAATGCAAAAAGGACATGCAGAGGTTTAATGGAATGATCAACTACATGGGTAAATTCATATCCAACCTCTCAGAAAAGATGGCGCCACTGAGAAGACTAACTGAAAAGAACATAGAATGGGAATGGAATCATGAGCATGAGAAGTCATGGAGCGATCTAAAGAAACTGCTCACAGAGGAACCAGTTCTGAGGTTTTATGACCCAGCGAGATCCATCAAGATATCATCAGATGCATCACAGAGTGGGCTCGGTGCTGTTCTTCTGCAAAAATATGACTACTGGCAACCTATTGCATATGCATCGCGCTCAATGACAGACGCGGAGACACGATATGCTCAAATAGAAAAGGAGCTGCTCAGCATCACATACGCCTGTGAAAGATTTCACCAGTTTGTGTCAGGACAAGCAATCAGTGTAGAGACTGACCATAAGCCCTTGATTGCATTGTTCCAAAAGCCACTAAATAGCTGTCCGCTTAGAATACAAAGAATGATGATCAGGCTGCAACGCTATACACTGAATGTTGCGTACACACCGGGTAAGCTGATGTATACAGCAGACACGTTGTCCAGAGCTGTTGACCCAAGTGAGCCCGCAAACACCAAAATGGATGAAAAAGTGAACGCCTACGTGGACATGATCACAAGTGCACTGCCCATAGCAGATGCAAAAATGGAGCTCATAAAGACTGAGACAAACAAAGACGAAACACTGAGACGACTGAGGAAAAGCATCTTGGATGGATGGCCCAACATGAAGCAAGACTGCTCACCTGACATGGCAGAGTACTGGAACTGCAGGGCGGAACTATCAGTGGTCAAAGACATCATCTACAAAGGAAGTAAAATAGTTATCCCAAAGAGTCTGAGAAAAGAGATGCTAAAAAGGATCCATGGAGGACATCTGGGAATCAAAAAGTGTAAGAAAAGAGCACGAGAGGTGATGTACTGGCCACGAATCAACCAAGATGTGACAAATGAGGTGTCAAACTGCACAATATGCCTGAAATATCGAGCAAGCAATCCAGTAGAACCACTAAAGCCACACCCAGCGCCAGACAGACCTTACCAGAAGGTAGGCGCTGACCTATTCGTATGTCAAGGGACGGACTATCTTGTAGTCACAGACTATTACTCCCTGTATCCAGAGGTTTGTAGACTGTACACCACCACTGCAGATGCTGTGATAACATGTATGAAAGCCATATTCTCCAGACATGGCGTGGCAAGCGAGGCCTTCACAGACAACGGACCCCAGTTTTACAATGCAAGTTTCCGACACTTTGCCAAAGAGTGGGACTTTGCCCACACAACATCAAGTCCTCACTTTCCACAGTCCAATGGACTAGTGGAAAAATCGGTCCAGACAGTGAAAAGACTGATGTACAAGGCAAAAGACAGTGGAACTGACTTCTACCAGAGCATGCTTGTATACCGCACAACGCCGCTTGAGTGTGGTATGTCACCAGCCCAACTCCTTATGGGACGTCTGCTAAGGTCAAACCTACCCATCCCGGAGAACCTCCTGAAAACAAAAAAGGGGGAGAAAGTGAGGAAGTTCAAAGAACAACAAAAAGAAAAGCAAAAGTACTACTATGACAGAGGAACACAAAACCTACCTGAACTCCACACTGGTGACCAAGTAAGATTCAAAGACAAAACAAACATATGGACTCAGAAGGGAACTGTCCTGAGTGAAGTCCAACCAAGATCATACACCATTCAGACCGATGAGGGTGCTGTTCTGCGAAGAAATCATCGGGATCTTCTCATGGGACCAGCCACAGCAGGTCAAAAGACTGATACTGTTGAACAACCTGATCACACAGCAGGTCAAAAGACTGATACTGTTGAACAACCTGATCACACAGCTGAGAACCAATCATCCGAGGCAACAACTCAGATTCAAGGACAATCAATCAGAAAATCCTCAAGATGCGTGAAGCCTCCTGAGAGACTCATTGAGCAAGTTTAAGGACTCTTGTTATAGAAGGAAGTAATGTTATCTTATTCTCTCTTCAAGTTCTAGGTATTTACATATTTCATGTGAACACACAAAACAAGGTTAAAAAACCTTGATCATGATAATGATAATGTAAGTTCATTAAGTGTTACAGTGAAAATGCAGAGTAATACAAAGAAAACATGTTGTTAGATAAAAGTAAAATACTTTTGTTTTAAGAAAGGGAGATGTAATGATATCAGCAAATAGTGATGGTATTTGCCTGTTTGATTATGATGCCTTACCAGCATATTTGCCTGTTTGATTATTTATGCCTTACCAGCAGAGGGCATGTGAGAGAGAGCGTTTAGTTTTAGTTTTGTTTTAGATGGATCTCTAACATGGTGTCTCCTGTAATGCTGTTAACTTAGATGAACAATCTGTAGATTAAAAGACATTCTCTTTCATCAATGTGTCGTCATTGAACCCACATAGAAATCAATACAATGGTTAGACTCTCGCTTGTTGGAGATAGTCATTGCCTGGCACTTGTGTGGCGCGAATGTTACCTGCCACGTATCAGCCCAAGCCTGAATGTCATCCAGGTCTTGTTGCATGCGGGCATGGACTGCTTCATTATCTGAAGAGTTGTGAATGGCACTAAACACTGTGCCGTCATCAGCGAACATACGAATTTCTGACCATATGTTGGAGGGAAGGTCATTGATGAAGCAGCTGAAGATGGTTGGGCCTAGGACACTGCCCTGAGGAACTCCTGCAGCGATGTCCTGGGGCTGTGATGATTGACCTTCAACCACCACAACCATCTTCCTTTGTGCTAGGTATGACTCCAGTCAGTGGAGAGTTTTCTCCCCCGATTCCCATTGACTTCAGTTTTACTAGGGTTCCTTGATGCCACATTCGGTCAAATGCTGCCTTGATATCTAGGGCAGTCACTCTCAGCTCACCAATGGAATTCAGCTCTTTTGCCCATCTTTGGACCAAGGCTGTAATGAGGTCTGGAGCCAAGTGGTCCTGGCGGAACCCAAACTGGACATCAGTGAGCAGGTTATTGGTGAATAAGTGCTGCTTGATAGCACTGTTGACAACACCTTCTATCACTTTGCTGATGATTGAGAGTAGACTGATGGGGCAATAATTGGCCAGATTGGATTTGTTCTGCTTTTTGTGGACAGGACATACCTGGGCAAATTTCCACATTGTCGGATAGATGCCATTATTGTAGCTGTACTGGAACAGCTTGGCTAGAGGCACGGCTAGTCTGGAGCACAAGTCTTCAGCACAATAGTCACGACCAGGTAAGGACGGCAGATTTCCTTCCACTAAAGGACATTAGTGAACCAGGTGGGTTTTGATACTAGCTTTTTATTCCGGATTTATTTAATTAATTGAATTTAAATTCCCCAGCTGCCATGGTGGGATTTGAACGCTCATCTATGGATCAGTAGTCCAGGCCTCTGAATTACTAGCCCAGTAACATTACCTCTATGCTACCATTCCCGTATGCTGCTGTTGTTATTCAGTGTTAAAGATGAAAGTGGTAGCTATGCTGATCAGTGCTTGATAAATGTGTGGGCAGTACACAGGCTGACACTGCAGTTGATTTCTAAGCTGGAAGGAGGCAAAAACTGAAACGTTGAGGGTGGAGGTGACCTTGACTACCACGAGCAATGTCATCCCTATGGTGCAGGCAAGCTGCAGGTGTCGCAGGTACTGCACGGCTCTGGAACTGGGTCCTTATTAACCCAGAGCCTGCCAAGCCATTTGCCTTCAGTCATTGCCAGGCCATCTGGATCTGATGACTTCCCAAGCATGCCTTGTTCCACCTTGTACCACTTATACCATGAAATATTACAAATATACAAATACTGCAGAACAGCAGCTCCGATCAGTAACTCTAAACTTGACTTGTTGGCGGCCTGTCCAGCTTGCCTCATTGCTCCTGTGAAAGTTTCTTTATGCAAGTACTTTTTATGCCCCTTCTCCCTTTTTTCAGCTTTTCCTGCTCTGCCAAAACTTTGTAATGTTTCAACAACAGTCAGTTTCCTGGTGAATTAGCAAACCGCATTTGTCTATTTTAGGTTCCATAAACAATAAACTCCAATAGATTAAAAGAAAATGTTTTCAGTGAAATGACAAAAAAACTAACAAAAGCCAGTGCTAAAGTGTTCTGTAAAACCGGAAAATAAAAAAGAATGGCTATAAAGCCACTGATCCCATTCACAGCTCATTCACACATGCATTCTCTCTTAAGCCCGCGCCAGCAGGCCAAAAGCGGCGCCCAGTGCAATCCCACCCTCAGCAGATGAAAACCTGCACTGTGCTTAATTTAAATGCAGTGTACTGTTTAAATGAAGTTCACTTCTTTTTGGACAAGGCCATCTTAAGGTGACTGAAAGGCTGGCTTGAAGATTGTGTTCAGTGTTCTGAAACAAAAAAGCAAAATACTGCAGATGCTGGAAATCTGAAATTAAAACAAAATATGTTAGAAACACTCATCAGGTCAGGCAGCGTCTGTTGAGAGAAGGAGGTAGCGTAAATGTTTCAGGTCGATGAGCTGTCGTCAAAACCAAATGAAAGATAAAGCGACCTGAAATGTTAACCCTACCTTCCTCCGTCCACAGATGCTGCCTGACCCGTTGGGTGTTCCCAGCATTTTCTGCTCGCTCTTCAGATGTGCTGATTCTGCCCTATCCTCTGTTCCAGTCCTGTGCCACTGATGTCTATCCCATGAACTCTTGTATTTGTGGATGGGAGTAGCGTGCACGCTGGGACTTTAAAGCCCTTTACTGTGGTGCGTGGCTGAGATTGAACTCCACACTGGACCTGCCCCTGAAAACCCGCAACTGTCTCACGCAGAAGGGAGAGTGATATCATTGAGCCATGGTTGACATTTGAAAAAGAGAAATAGGGAAAGAACATAAGAACATAAGAAATAGGAGCAGGAGTAGGCCAATCGGCCCCTCGAGCCTGCTCCGCCATTCAATAAGATCATGGCTGATCTGATCCTAACCGCCAATCTACTATCACAGAACCATCTCCTGAATCTAACAGAATTAGACACACGAAATAGGAGCAGGATCAGGCTACACGGCCCCTGGGCCCGCTCCGCTACCCACAGGGCCATGACCGATCCGAACCTAGACTCATGTCCAAATTCCTGCCCGCTCCCCGTAACCCTTTATTCCCTTTACTTCTAGGAAACTGTCTATTTCTGTTTTAAATTTATGTAATGATGTAGCTTCTACAGCTTTTTGGGGCAGCATATTCCATGGACTTACCACCCTCTGAGTGAAGTAATTCCTCCTCATCTCAGTTTTGAAAGAGCAGCCCGTTATTCTAAGACTATGCCCCCTAGTTTTAGTTTCACCCATCATCGGGAACATCCTCCCTGCATCCACCCGACCCAACCCCTTCACAATCTTATATGTTTCAATAAGATCGCCTCTCATTCTTCTGAACTCCAATGAGTAGAGTCCCAATCTACTCAACCTCTCCTCATATGTCCATCCCCTCAGGGCAGGGCAATAGGGACAAGCAGATAGCTCTTTCAGAGAGCTGGCACATGGAAAGCTTGACAGTCTTCTGCTCTACAGATTTCATAAAGTGGACAAAAATGACCTACTGTACAAACAAGACCATTGGGTCATAGTCCAAGGTTACTGATTTACAGAAGAGCGGACAGAATTGCAGAATGCAACCCCCAGAATACTGGTAAAAATCTTCGATTCCCATGTAATAAATACTGAATTTAACCTATTCAGTCATTCTAAACCAGTGCCCTGATTATAAACACTACAGAATACAGTTCCCAAAACGCTGGTAAACTTACTGGAATTCCAATAATGTAACGTAACTTATTCAACCATTCGCCCAACTTTATGCAAATATCAAAATATGATCTTTGTAACTGAGCTGCCAAGACTGCAGCTGTGTTACTTTAACATTTACCCAAATTAACTGAGTGCGCATAGCTTGCACATCCCTGTTTTAAGATAACTAGCTTTACTTTGTGCTAAGGAGAAGAGGGCAATCGTGTTGATTTTTTGTTGTTGCAGCAGCTATTGAAAATGTGTGTGCATTTGGATTTGCAATTTATATTGAAGTTACAATGCATTTGTTTTCCCATCCATACTTAAATTCCCTGGCACTGCACTGTCTTGACAGCACTGTCAGTTTGACTTGCAGCTGACAGACCACTCACTCACTTAAACTGTTGAGTGTAACATGGATGAAATTTCACAGCTCTACAAATGACTTTACTTGAATATACATACCTGATCTATTAACAGTGCCTTCTTATCTTTCGAGAGGTGATAGGCTGTGTAAGATCCCTGGATTCCTGCTCCAATAACTATCGTATCAAAGTCGTTGTGCATGCTTTGAACAGCCATCTTCCTCTGACTTTGGCAAATGTTTATTTAACTCTAAGGGAGTCACATGTCTTCTAAAGGTCACCTTGGTATGATGTCAGTCAGTGATTAAACAGCAGACAGAATTGTAATTTCTGCATGCACATAAAAATAACATTCACAGAGTTCTTAAGCCCAAAGAAAACTGTTTTTTGCAACAGTTTGTGCTTTTCTAGCAGACTTAAGCTCCAGAGTCAGAGGCATGTTTTCCACAGTAAATGAACAACTGACTCGACCCAGTAAAGGGGTCTTGCTGACAGCAAAGGGAAGACATTTGCGCCGAATCAGCAGTGTCGTGATCTGGCTCCCTCTTGGGGTTTCTCGCTGCTCTTTTTGCTCCCTTCCCTTCCTCAAGAGGGTTTCTTTAGAATACAAGAGTGATAGATTAATTAAAAATGCACAAATTTCCTTTGGTGTTGAGAAGAAAAACAGGACATGCTGGAAATTTGCAGCAGGTCTGACAGCAACAGGAAATGACAGATTAACATTGAGGTTTTTTTTCCTTTACAGATGCTGACAGAGAGTATTTCTAGCATTTTCTGTACTTATTTCATATTTGTCATTATTTTTCCTTTGGTTTGGGGTTAGATTAAAAAAAAAAATTTTTTTTAATTTGTTCCTGGGATGTGGGCGTCGCTGGCAAGGCCAGCATTTATTGCCCATCCCTAATTGCCCTTGAGAAGTTGGAGGTGAGCTGCCTTCTTGAACCGCTGCAGTCCGTGTGGTGAAGGTACGCCCACAGTGCTGTTAGGGAGGGAGTTCCAGGATTTTGACCCAGCGACGATGAAGGATCGGCAATATACTTCCAAGTCAGGATGGTGTGTGACTTGGAGGGGGACTTGCGAGTGATGGTGTTCCTAGTAGACTAGAATCCCAGTGCCTTTTCCATTTGGGGACCTGTTTAAACACTTTTTTGAAAGCAAAAACTGCCAAGAATATTATTTTTTATAATCTAACTTCTACAAAGCAGAGTTGTTGCAGTCTTTCTTTGAGCTTATATTTTAATAAAGGGAAGGAGGACTCTAGGGAGAACTGGATCTGTAAGATAGGGATTTTTAATTTAAAATTGTTTCTTGTACCAGCTACTAAGGGAAGAAAGTTTTTTAATTTATTGGAAAAAGTTCTGGATTGGAACCCTGTGCATATTCCTATTTGCTGCTCAGGGGTTTTAAGGCTCTGTTAGTTTTCCAGCTTTAAAATTCTTTCCTCAGTACAGTAATATTTTAATTGCTGGAGATAAACACAGTAACCCTTGTAACTTATTTCTTTACATTTTTTAAATTCTCTTAATGGAAATCAAAATGCAAACTATAAACTCCAGGTGTCTGTCTTCTATAGGCACTTTTTATTGTTGAAACAAATTAGCTGCAAATTCAGTCTTTCATTACATCAACACTGTTCCTCCCCGTTTCGGGTCTGTGAAATACAAAAGTCAAAAAACTATTCCAAATGCACCTTTTCCCAAAATTTCCAGAGGGACTATGCCCCAGATCGCTCGAAATATGCACACAGTAGCACGCTCCTAAGGGGACAGGGGAGCTTTCTAAAAGACTCCGTACAGTTTTAAATTTGCTGCCATTAGCCTTGTTTCCGAGTGACCACGATCGAAGGCGTGTGGACTCTTTGCTAGAAAGTTTCAAGTACAGAGTCTCCCCGATTCCACCCCTCTCCAAAAAGGGAGTGATAACAATAACTCTTTTATGAACAATAACTCCTGGTACATTTTAAATATTAGAAAGGACAAAATCCTCTTTGGCAAAGGATTACCTCTGCGTTGATTGATATCCTAGAGTTTTAATAAATTACATTTAATGGCCAATGAGATGTTCCCTAGAAATTATCTTGAAATTTTACTTGTAATTATTCACCACCTTTGGGAGATGAAATGAAGTGGGCAGAGTCCATGGTACTGCAATGTATGTCTCCTCAATAGGAAATGGAGGGCTTAATGGGTCAACTGTCATTTGTTTCCTGTGCCAGGCTAAGCCTTGTGAAGTCAATTTATTTGTATTTGACAATCAAATGCCCATGAAAATTTCTGATTAAGGCCGGTTCAGTGGACGAGCTTTTCTTTTCCTGTCCTTCATTTCTGTTTGTTTTTGTGCACATGTATCTGAGCTGGTGCTTGGGAGGGAGCAAATCACAGAATCACAGGAACCCCACAGTGCAGATAGAGGCCATTTTGGCCCATCGAGCCTGCACCGACACATATCCCACCCGATCCCCGTAACCCCTACACCAACACATATCCCACCCTATCCCCGTAACCCCACGTATTTAATCCCCCTAACACTAAGGGTCAATTTTCATAGCCAATCAACCTAACCCACACATCTTTGGACTGTGGGAGGAAACCGGAGCACCCGGAGGAAACCCACGCAAACACGGGGAGAATGTGCAAACTCCACACAGACAGTCACCCGAGGCCGGATTCGAACCCGGGTCCCTGGCGCTGTGAGGCAACAGTGCTAACCACTATGCCACCATGCTGCAAATGAATGATGGTGTGTGCTGTAAAGTGCAGGAGTGGCCAGGTGTCCTCGGGCCTGGCTCGCCATCAGTTGACACATCGAGAAAAGGCTCTCTATGGCCTTTCTTATGAGCATTTCTTCCTCATACCAGTTTAACACTCAACGTCCAGCTCTGCCACCTGCTGTTGGTCGTTCATGGCACTTGAGAGCTATCTTCTCCCGAGAGTAAAAGACGCAAAAAAAAAAAGAAATCGCAGCTGTTACGATGACATACAGTTAGAGCCAAGTGTCAGCTTGCTGGTTAAACTGAATGTGATGATGTCTACTTGTAACAGTCAGGTACATTAGATGAGAGGATTCTTTTTGGATTGAATGCTTGAAAGGATACAAGTGAAGGAACATTTCTAGGTGAAGGATTGGGGTATAAAGGGCATTCATTGTAAGGTTTGAAAATACTTTAAGACAGCGTGAGGGTGAAGTAATTGGAAGTGGCGCACTTTGTGGTGCTGTATTATCTATCCTGCACTGCTTTCATGTGAGCAGGGCAGTAGAGGAGACATTAAGATTGGTGCACTCTCCTCCCATTGCCCTTGGGCTACTCTTCCTGGGGTCTCCAGTGCTCATTGTTGAAGAGCAATCTTCTATTCCATTTAATTTCTTCAAGGACAATCTCTATGGTGCACTGAGCCACTCTTTGGCCGACTCCACTCTTTCCAGCACATTTTCACCAGCAGATTCTTGGATGTAGAATTTCTGTAGGGTGTTCCCGATCTTTTGCCATAACTTCGGCAGTAGATTGGAGTAGACCATTTCGCCAGAGTTTTTGATGATCTTCCACCAAAGTTACAGTGGGAAATCAGGAAAACTCCCACTATTCCTAGTGTTTCTTTCAGAGATGGTTCAATATCAATGCCTGCCCTTTTAAGCTGTTGGGTTGCTTTAAATCCTGCGGCAACATGCAATTTCCTAATGGGCAAGATCCCAGGCTAGAATACTTGGAGCTCACTCGTAATATTTAAATGAGGCTAGCCCCAGGAATGAACACAGAATTAGCACGATGCAGGTTACACAGCGGTGAGTCGCAAACTGTCCAAAGTCCAGTTGGGCTAGTAATCAGTCAGAAAATTTACACTGATCTGCCTTGAGGTGAAAGTGACTTAGTACAATGGCTATGATTACTGCTGTCTGGTTTCCAGTCTTTTCTTGGTTGTTGCCATACCTGTTAGCAAATCCTCATGCATTGTTTTTGTTTTGTGTAGTCTTGAGCGCGTATTTAGCTGTCAGGTTTTGAGAGTACTTAGTGGATGCTGATGCAAGCTTTATTTTGGGAAAGTTCATTAGGATGTGGGTGGATAGGTCTTTAATTAAATCTGTCCTGAGTAGGCTGGCACCCAAAATCTAATGGTGATTTGCTATATATTTCTTCAATTATATTCAGAACATCACAGTGAACACTCGTTTAAGGATTATTATTTCTGTTCATTTCATAAATCAGAAATATAATGCATGGATGTCTGCGCTATGTCTTTATTGAGTAGGAAATTTTACCTTGAATGTAAAAATGATACAGTTGGAAGAAGGCTACTCAGCTTTTACTATTGTGCTCTATTTACAGCTACAGTGAACAATGTTCCTTTTAATTAGTTAGTCCACATAGGACCTTCTAGAACATCTGTTTGGCCAGAATATTTCAACAGCACACTAAAGTATGTTCCCAGTATTGAACCTTATCCACTTATCTGATTCAATTATTGACGGCTCGCACCATGACAGGCTTTCCTACTAATGAAATAAAGATCTGGTAACTGAAAGAAACTAAACACCAATCCACAGTTCAAGAAACAGTGCATCGTTGCATTCAGGGTTTAATACACCCTCTTGCCCTTTCATAGAGAAGTAATAGGAATACCTAAAATGATTGTTTGTAGGAACGGCTAGATTCCTAACTAAAGGACTGAAATCGAGTCAGTCTATTAAACAAACGATGTTTAATAATACTAATAAACAGAGTTTAACACTAAAACAATGGAAAGCTGGATAACAGGTCTATACTGGTTGCTAGCTCCACGAGGACTGACTAGAGCCCCTCCCTGGTCGGACGTCATGGCGTCATCACGTGTTCCCGCCGCTGGAGGATCACGCGGTCAACGTGATGACGTCATCGCGTTGGATCTGTCTTAAAGGGACCGCGCTATGTACATGCGATAATATGAACAGAGATACAGATTCATTCTGTAGCTAACAATTAGTTAAAGATAATTATGTACATAAGATCAGAGTCCCCTTGGTGGCTCTGCCACATGTGCCCCCCCAGAATTGTATTTAACAGTAAAAGTCAGTCGACTAGGAGGTCTGACAAGCCTGTCAGAGCGACTCCTGTATTCTCGGAGTGAACGTTGTTGAACAGCGGGCAGGCTGGCGGATGGGAGCCTTCGGACTGGTGCGGGTGCAGCTGGAGGGCGGCCACGGTGTGGCGGCTGTGCAGTCTCTACTGGCCGGTCGATGTCCAGATGCGTCGGTTTGAGACGATCAATGGAGATGTGGTCTGGTTTACCACCGATGTCAACCGAGAAACTCTTGTCACCGGGCTCTATTACGCGGAAAGGTCCTGTGTAGGGAGCCTTGAGCGGATCCCTTTGGGCATCATGCCGAATGAATATGAATTCAGCATGTTTTAGCTCAGCTGGAACGTGCGAAGATGGCAGGCCGTGATGTGAAGTCGGAATGGGTGCGAAAGCCTTGGCCATTTCCCGGTGGTTGCTGAGTTGGTCGGCCGCAGACCATGGCGCGGTGGGAAGCGGCAGGAAATTTCCCGGTACGCGGAGCAGCTGACCGTACACAAGCTCTGCGGCAGACGATTGCAGGTCCTCTTTGGGTGCCGTGCGCAGCCCCAACATGACCCATGGAAGCTTATCCACCCAGCCAGCGCCTTGGAGGCTGGCTCTCAGCGATGCCTTTAACGATCGGTGGAAACGTTCGCACAAACTGTTTGCCTGTGGGTGATAGGCCGTAGTGCGGTGAAGTTTGGTGCCAAGACCCTGGGCCACAGCGTTCCAGAGCTCGGATGAGAATTGTGGACCGCGGTCTGAAGAAATATCCGCCGGGACGCCGAAACGTGCGAGCCACGAGGAGAGGAACGCTCCGGCTACATCGGCAGACGTAGTAGACGCCAAAGGTACTGCCTTGGGCCATCTGGTAGTGCGATCGACCATGGTTAGAATGTGTGTGTAACCCTGGGACGGTGGCAGCGGTCCGACGAGATCCACGCTGATGTGGTCGAATCGCCGTTCTGGCACAGCGAACATGGCCAATGGGGCCCTGATGTGGCGCTGCACCTTAGACTTTTGACAGACAACGCAGGTGTTAGCCCAGTCGCGGATATCCTTACGCATTCCTCTCCAGACGAACTTAGCCGACAGCAATTTTTGGGATGCTTTTACATCCGGGTGCGAAAGCTCATGGATGGCATCGAAGACTTGGCGGCGCCAGGCAGCTGGAACAATCGGGCGAGGATCCCCCGTGGAGACATCGCAGAGCAACGAGGTGCCTGCTGCATGGAATTGCACATCGGCCAGTTGGAGGCTAGAGGTGTCGGCGCGATACGACTGCGTTTCAGGGTTGGATGCTTGGTCGGTGGCCATGAGGGCATAATCGATGCCCAACTGGACTGCCCGTACGGGCACGTGAGAAAGGCAATCGGCTACCAAATTGTCCTTGCCAGCTACGTGCTGGATGTCTGTCGTGAATTCCGAAATGTAAGTTAGCTGTCTCTGCTGTCAGGCCGACCACGGTTCGGCGGTCTTGGCCATTGCAAAAGTCAGTGGTTTGTGATCTACAAACGCGGTGAAGGGACGTCCCTCCAACAGGAAATGAAAATGGCGAATGGCCAGGAACAGTGCCAGCAACTCACGGTCGAAAGTACTATATTTGCGTTCGTTGCGCCGGAGTTGGCGGCTGAAGAACGGCAGTGGCTGCCATGACCCGTTGACCCACTGTGCTTGCACGGCGCCTATGGCATAGTCAGAAGCGTCCGTGGTGAGGGCGATGGTGGCTCCTGGCAGAGGGTGCGCCAACATAGTTGCATTGGCTAGAACGGCTTTTGTGTTGTCGAAAGCGTCGTCCATTGCCGCTGTCCAGGTAATTGCATCCTTTCCCATCTTGCCTTTGAGGGCCTCGTAGAGGGGCTGCATGAGTTGTGCTGCCTTCGGCACAAAGCGGTGATAGAAGTTCACCATGCCGAGGAATTCAAGGAGGGCTTTGGTGGACTGTGGCTTCGGGAATGCCGAAATTGCTTCGACCTTTGACTGCAGCGGGATTGCACCCTCCTGGGTAATGCGGTGGCCCAAGAAGTCAATCTGATGTAGGCCGAACTGGCATTTGGCCGGGTTGATTATGAGGCCATGCTGGCTGAGGCGCCGAAAAAGGGTGCGGAGATGGTCGACGTGCTCCGCTTTGGTGGAGCTGGCTATCAGGATATCATCCAGATAAACAAATAAAAACTGAAGATCCCACAGGACCGAGTCCATGAGTCGTTGAAAGGCCTGCGCAGCGTTTTTGAGTCCAAAGGCATTCTGAGGAACTCGAACAGTCCAAAGGGAGTAATAACCGCAGTTTTTTGGATGTCCTGCTGGTGTACGGGGACCTGATGGTAGCCCCGGACGAGGTCGACCTTGGAGAAGATTGAGTTTCCCGCCAAATGGGCGGAAAAGTCTTGAATGTGCGGGATCGGGTACCGATCGGGCGTCGTTGCATCATTCAGTCGACGGTAGTCCCCACATGGCTGCCATCTGCCGCCGGGCTTTGGAACGATATGTAGGGGTGAGGACCAGGGACTATTCGACCGGCGAATAATCCCCAGCTGCTCCATCGTGGCAAACTCGGCCTTCGCTGCCGCGAGCTTACTGGGTTCCAGTCGCCAAGCTCGTGCGTACACTGGGGAGCCGGTCGTAGTAATGTGGTGTTGGACACCATGCTTAGCTGCCGAGGCGGAGAAAGTGGGCTTGGTCAGATCCGGGAATTCACTTAGTAGGCGGGTGAATTCGTCCGGTGAGGGTCACGCGCAGGAGACAGTATGGGCTGGTGCGGAACTGCGGAAGCACGGAATGGAATGGAAGGTAGCCGCGCTGACCAGTCAACGGTTTCGGACATCTACCAAGAGGCTGTTGGCGCATAAGAAATCCGCGCCGAGGATGGCTTGTGAAACTTTGGCTGTGATAAATTCCCACTGAAACTGTTGTCCGCCGAAGCACACCCGGACCTGCCGTTTGCCAAAGGTATGAATGGCCCCACCATTAGCTGCCTTGAGGGCGGGACCGTGCCTCCCAGACTGGATGTGCTGAGGCGGGAAGGATGCTGCACTGCGCCCCGGTGTCGCATAAAAAGCGCCGGCCCGAAAGGGAATTGGTAATGTAGAGGAGCTTCCCGGAATTCCCAATCGCCATCGCAGCCGCGGCCCGTACCTTAAACTCGATTCTCCTTTTCTGGGGCTGCTGCCGGGGTTGCTGTTTTTTTTATTAGGCGCGAAACTGCAAGGAGGGCAGCAGCTTCTGGCTTTCGCGCCGAAACGGGCGTGGTAAAAACACAAGCCAGGGGATGGAGGCGTCGGGGCGGCGTCCGCGGAGGAGGGTTGTCTCGTGGCGGAGCAGTATTGCTGCGTGACCGCATAAACCATGTCTGCTTCTGCAGCCAGTGCTGCGCAATCCGCGGTGTCCGATCTAACGAGAGCGGCTTGAACCTGTTTGAGGAGTTGACTCAGGAATAACTTCCGAAAAAGGAAGCATTGGGGTTCGGAGCCCAGGAGCGTGAGCATCTGGCTCATTAACTCAGATGGCTTGGAATCGCCCAGGCCGGGCATAGCGAGCAGCCGGCGGGCCCGCCCTGCCTTCGTGAGTCCAAAGACCTGTATTAACCGCGCTTTAAGAGCATCATACTTGCTGGCCTCTGGGGGGTTTTCGAGCAGGCTGATGATCCATGTGGCCGTGGAGCTGTTGAGTGCGGAGACCACGTGGAGGTAGCGGGTCTGATCCATGGCGATGTTGCGGAGTTCGAATTGTACTTCTGCTTGGACGAACCAGGAGGCAGCATGTTGTTCCCAAAACTGTGGGAGTTTCAAAGCCACGGCATGTGCTTCCATGTTTCGTTACGCTTCTTTCGCGAAAATTGTCCACGAAAATTCGGGGTCACCACTGTAGGAACGGCTAGATTCCTAACCAAAGGACTGAGATCGAGTCGTCTATTAAACAAACGATGTTTAATAATACTAATAAACAGAGTTTAACACTAAAACAATGGAAAGCTGGATAACAGGTCTGTATTGGTTGCTAGCTCCATGAGGACTGACTAGAGCCCCTCCCTGGTCGGACGTCATGACGTCATCATGTTTTTCCGCCGCTGGAGGATCACGTGATCAACGTGATGACGTCATTGCGTTGGGTCTCAGTCTTAAAGGGACCGCGCTATGTACATGCGATAATATGAACAGAGATACAGATTCATTCTGTAGCTAACAATTAGTTAAAGATAATTATGTACATAAGATCAGAGTCCCCTTGGTGGCTCTGCCACATGTTGATCTTTAATCCTCAACTCGATTCAGCCATAATCAGGCCAAAATTACAGATTTTGTTAATTTTAACAATAAAGTAGACACTAGTGTAAAAAAAATTGGAGATAGAAAGTATTAACAGATTTGTTTGTTTTAATATTACTCTGCTCATTCCTACCCCTCCAAAAATAGAGAATACTGAGATGTTTAATTTACTGTGTCAGCTGTGGCTCAGTGGGTAGCACCCTCGCCTCTGAGTCAGAAGGTTGTGGGTTCAAATCCCGCTCTAGCGACTTGAGCACTAAAATCTAGGCTGACACTCCAGTGCAGTCGGAGATGCTGTCTTCCCGATGAGACATTAAACCAAGGCTCCATCTGCTCTCTCAGGTGGACGTAAAAGACCCCATGGCACTATTTTGAAGAAGAGCAGGGGAGTTATCCCTGGTGTCCTGGCCAATATTTATCCCTCAATCAACATCACTAAAAACAGATTCTCTGGTCATTATCACATTGCTGTTTGTGGAAGCTTACTGTGTGCAAAATGGCTGCCGCGTTTCCTACATCCTACATTCCTACACGGTGGCATAGTAGCCTCACAGCGCCAGGGACCCGGGTTCGAATCCGGCCTTGGGTGACTGTCTGTGTGGAGTTTGCACATTCTCCCCGTGTTTGCGTGGGTTTTCTCCGGGTGCTCCGGTTTCCTCCCACAGTCCAAAGATGTGCGGGTTAGGATGATTGGCTATGATAAATTGACCCTTAGTGTTAGGGGGATTAAATACGTGGGGTTACGGGGATAGGGTGGGATATGTGTTGATGTAGGGGTTACGGGGATCGGGTGGGATATGTGTCGGTGCAGGCTCGATGGGCCGAAATGGCCTCTATCTGCACTGTGGGGTTTCTGTGATTCTGTGATTCTGTGATTACAACAGTGAC
The DNA here is from genome assembly GCF_052327205.1 of Somniosus microcephalus. NCBI lineage: Eukaryota > Metazoa > Chordata > Chondrichthyes > Squaliformes > Somniosidae > Somniosus > Somniosus microcephalus. Next base: position 67,079,561 of record NC_141008.1, read on the forward strand.
TACACTTCAAAAGTGTTTAATTGGTTGTGAAGTGCTTTGGGACGTCCGGTGGTTGTGAAAGGCGCTATAGAAATGCAAGTCTTTTTTTACTATTTTAAGAAAAGCTGTTTTATGCTTGTTTAGGTTATCATTTGAGGAAGTCAAAGTGGGTGTTTTACTCCTTTTTGAACCTGGTGTTAGTCAGCTAATGGGAAAATGTTGAAGCATCTATCGGCAGAGGCAAAGGCCACTGACCAACTCTGCTGGGCAGAAATGGAGCAGGCACTACTTTGGGAATACAGAAGAAAAACAAAAAGAAAAGATGTTGGATTAAGTCATTCAGTAAATTGATGACCATTCTTTTCTACTTCAAAAGCAACTGGCCAGCAATGGCAGATGTAGACTGTTCTGAAGGGGGATGTGAGCATTGAAGACATAACATTTATTCTCTAGCAAGATTCTGGGGTATTATCCTCAGAAAGTTTGATTTTGATAATTTATTTGCTGCATTTCTACAATTTTTATGGAGCTTTACTTGCCTCACCTTCATTGGATGGTGAGGCAAGTACATTTTCTCACTTGTCCCTATGACAGGTCTGGGAGAGGTGAAAAATAAGATTAAAAAAAACCCCACAGCCAATTAAGGAAAGAAAATTCCTCCGCTGATCCCTCTAGGCAATCAAAACTAGTCCAAGAGACCACAGTGACCATGATTTATATTATTGGTACTTACCTCTTATATGACATGATCTCCGCCCCAGCCAGAAACATGTCCAGCTCTCTCTTGAAGGTATCCAGTGAATCAGCTCTCACCGCAAAAGCCAACGACGTATTCTATAGGTCCGTTATTCTCTGGGAAAACCGCCTAACATTTAATCTATTTCTGCCCTTGCCTAACTTATACGCGTGACCTCTGGTCTTCCCCAATCTATCTAAGTGAAATCATTTGTTAGCATGCGCACAATCTCACCCCTTCATTATTTTATAGACCTCCATCAAATCACCTGAGTCAACACTTCTCTAAAGCAAACAGAGACAGTTGATAAGCCTATCTGAGTAGATAAGGGGTTTTAAACTGGAAATCATCCTTGCGGCTTTCCTCTGAACATTTTCCAAAGCTTCAGTATCACCCACCATGTGGATGCAGTATTCTAAATGAGGCCTAACCAAGGTCTCGTACAAAGACAAAATGGTATGATTTGTTTTATAACGAATAGGCCTGTGATGCAGTCCAGTATGCTAGATATATATGCTTCAGATATATAGCTTCACGGAATTAATCGTGAACCTTTAGAGAGTTATGAACTATGATACCAAGACCTTTTTCTTTTTATTAAAGGCTTCTGTTCTGTTCCCTGTAAGGATATTTAGCATTTACCCTGCCCACGTGCAAAACACTGCACTTGTCCAAGTTAAATACTATTTGCCGAATGCGGGCCTATTTCTCCAACATATCGAGATCTGCTTGCAGTTGTTTAGCCTCTGCCACTGTTCTAATAGTAGCCATGATGTGGAGATGCCGGTGCTGGACTGGGGTGGACAAATGTGAGAAGTCACACAACACCAGGTTATAGTCCAACAGCTTTATTTGAAATCACAAGCTTTCGGAGTGCTGCTCCTTCGTCAGGTGAAGTGACGAAGGAGCAGCGCTCTGAAAGCTTGTGATTTCAAATAAAGCTGTTGGACTATAACCTGGTGTTGTGTGACTTCTCACAACTGTTCTAATACTTGCACATCTTCTGAAAATTTGCAGATCATTCCCCAACACCTACATCTAGCAAAAGGCAAAGGTGCTAACACCAATCCTTGTGGGATACCACTGGTAACCGGTCTCCAAGCATACCTACAGCCATTGATAACTTTCTATCTACCGGCATGCAGGCAATTTTTCACCCACTAAGAGCTTCCCGTTAGTTCCATAAGATTCTGTCTTGTAGAGTAACCTATTGTGAGGTACTTTATCAAATGTTTTCTGAAAATACAGGTAGACAATGTCTACTGGGCTACCTTCATCCACTAACCTGGTGACTTCTTCAAAAATGTAGTCAAATTAGTCAGACATGGTCTTCTTCTCCAGAAGCTATGTTGAATGTCGCTGAAGCCACCTTTACTGTCAAAGTGATCAAATAGAGCATCTCTTGTGATTCCTTGGAGCATCTAACCTATAACTGAACTCAAACTAATGGCCCTCTATCCCTCGTTCTGTCTTGTTACCCTCTTTGAAAGTTGGAACTACATGAGCTCCTTCCAGTCCAAGGAAACAGTCTCTGACTCTAACAAGCTGTTAAAGATGTGGGCAAGCAGCTCGCAAAGAACATATCCCATCTCTTTAAGGACCATCGGATGGATGTCATTGCAGATGCTACTCACGTTGCCACATGATCACTAGCTGCAGTGAAGACAACCATACAATTCATGACATCATTTATGTTGGGGATGGTATCACAAAATCAGGGGTGATCTCCTCCACATGATCCAGACCATCTTCTACTGTTGTATACAAGGAGCCAAATGAATACGCCACACTTTCCTGTTGCTGTATCAGCTTCAGTTTCAAAGCAAGTCCACTAAGGGCTGATTCATGTTGCAACTCAGGAAGGGCACTCCAGCATGTTTGCCCTACATCAGCTGATCCTTTCTTCACAGCTGCCATTCTTCCATTAGCACCAGACCTCTGATTCCTGATGAACATCACTGTCTACCTCCTTGAGGTGTATGCATTTGATTCAAGTGTGGAGGATGTTGGTTAGTGCTCTAGTGCATGTTGCTCTTCTAGATCTACTTAAGGTTGATTGTATTCTCCTTGCTCCATAAGGAGAGCCGATGGTACATTTATGAGTAAATAACCAGAATTACCCATGTGGGTTCTGCACTGTTTTTACAAGCTGCATCATGTACCTGGCCAGAATCACTGTGTAAGTTCATGCGCCATTATGTACAAATCTTGGACCATGTGAAGAATATGGCATACGACAAGTGCTCCATTCTCCTCCACCCTGCACACATTCCATCCCTTCAAATATCTCAAATAGCTGTACAACAGCTTCCTTATATAAGCTCAAATTGTGGTCTGAACATTCATTACATTTTGCACCCTGTCTTTTCCAATTATATCAATTTTATTTTTGTTACCATTAATGAAATTGCATTCCCAGTAACTGTGTTTTGGTTGTGAACATTCCATTTACTTCAACCAAACATTGATCTCATTTTTGGCAAAAGGGGAATGTTGACCACAATATTGGCACACCCTGATTTTCAAAAGCTAACCGCAGTGATTACCCAGAAGAAGACTTTATAATTGGAGGAAGAGGCATATTATTCAGCCCGCAGTCGGCAAGAATAACAACCCGCAGTTCATACCACATTCACCCACTTTCCTTTTAAGAACACGTGAACCAAAAAAGAAATACAAAATTAAGTTTGTAGTTGTATAAATTTGTGTATTTTTGGTCTAATCACTAAAATGTAATCTGGTCAGTAAGTGTGCGCTACCTTTTACGACCTCTTGATGGCCTACTTCTTCCAGACAGCCCTGAGCATAGGTAATATCAGTGCTGTATGTGTTCGAGAGCTCTGGGGCCTATTTATTCACACAACAATATAGTGCGTGCATTAAAACCAGGCGCACTGAGTCATAGAAAATCAGTATATATTCATGTGACAATATTAACATTTCTGATGCAGGCTTCTCAGTTCTAGTGCTTGCAGTTAATACTATCGTCGAGAAGAACTGGAAATTCTCCCACTGTAATTCTAGTTGGTACTAATATAAATACAAAGTGAGCATTGTAAGTTAGGGCAGAGATAAACTAGGCAGGGAATGTTTGAAAGATCACTTTGATGGTCAAACATGGTGCCAAGTACCTGCATTCTATGACTGCTATTTTGCTAAAATAAGATAGGAGGAATCTATCAATTAGGGTTCTGATAAAGGGACTGTCCAATCTCCTGGTATGAAAGCAGGACAAATCCAATCCGGCCAATTACCGCCCCATCAGTCTTCTCTCAATCATCACCAAAGTGATGGAAGGTGTCGTTGACAGTGCTATCAAGCGGAACTTACTCACCAATAACATGCTCACCGATGCTCAGTTTGTGTTCTCCCAGGACCACTCGGCTCCAGACCTCATTACAGCCTTGTTCCAAACATGGACAAAAGAGCTGAATTCCAGAGGTGAGGGGAGAGCGACTGCCCTTGACATCAAGGCAGCATTTGACCGAGTGAGGCATCAAGGAACCCTAGTACAGGTAGACTATCCTTTATCCGAAAACCTCGGGACCAGCCGTGTTTCGGTTTTCGGAGATATTCGGATTTCGGAAGGTGGGTCGGCAGGGGTCCACAGGGGGGTCGGCGGGGGGTCGTGCGCACGACTTACGCTGACGCGCAGCGTAAGTCGTGCGCACGACCCCCCGCCGACCCCCCCGCGGACCCCCGCCGGCCCCGACCCCCGCCGACCCCCCCGCTGACCCCCCGCCGGCCCCGAACCCCGCCGACCTCCCCGCCGACCCCCCCGCCGACCCCCGCCGGCCCCGGCCCCCGCCGACCCCCCCGCGGACCCCTGGCCGGCCCCGACCCCCGTCGACCCCCCCGCGGACCCCCCTGTGGACCCCCGCCGGCGCGGACCCCCCCGCGGACCCCCGCCGACTTATGGTCGGGGTCGGCGGGGGTCCGTGGGGGGGGTCGGGGCCGGCGGGGGTCCGCGGGGGGGTCGGCGGGGGGTCGTGCGCACGACTTACGCTGACGCTCAGCGTAAGTCGGCGGGGGTCGGGGTCGGCGGGGGTCCGCGGGGGGGTCGACGGGGGTCGGGGCCGGCGGGGGTCGGCGGGGGGTCGTGCGCACGACTTACGCTGACGCTTAGCGTAAGTCGGCGGGGGTCGGGGTCGGCGGGGGTCCGCGGGGGGGTCGGCGGGGGTCGGGGCCGGCGGGGGTCCGCGGGGGGTCGTGCGCACGACTTACGCTGGACTTACGCTGACCGAAAAAACCTTCGGTTTTTAGAGGGTTTCGGTTTTCGGAAGTCCGGATAAAGGGTAGTCTACCTGTAATACTGAAGTCAATGGGAATCAGGGGGAAAGCTCTCCACTGGCTGGAGGCATACCTAGCTCAAATGAAGATGGTTGTGGTTGTTGGAGGTCAATCATCACAGCCCCAGGACATCACTGCAGGAGTTCCTCAGGGCAGTGTCCTAGGCCCAACCATCTTCAGCTGCTTCATCAATGACCTTCCCTCCATCATAAGGTCAGAAGTGGGGATGTTCGCTGATGATAGCGCAGTGTTCAGTTCCATTCGCAATTCCTCAGATAATGAAGCAGTCCATGCCCGCATGCAGCAAGACCTGGACGACATTCAGGCTTGGGCTGATAAGTGGCAGGTAACATTCGCGCCACACAAGTGCTAGGCAATGACTATCTCCAACAAGCGAGAGTCTAACCACCTCCCCATGACATTCAATGGCATTACCATCGCCGAATCCCCCACCATCAACATCCTGGGGGTCACCATTGACCAGAAACTTAACTGGACCAGCCACATAAATACTGTGGCAACAAGAGCAGGTCAGAGGCTGGGTATTCTGCGGTGAGTGTCTCACTTCCTGACTCCCCAAAGCCTTCCCACCATCTACAAGGCACAAGTCAGGAGTGTGATGGAATACCCTCCACTTGCCCGGATGAGTGCAGCTCCAACAACACTCAAGAAGCTCGACACCATCCAGGACAAAGCAGCCTGCTTGATTGGCACCCTATCCACCACCTTAGACATTCAATCCCTCCTCCACCGGCGCACCGTGGCTGCAGTGTGTACCATCTACAAGATGCACTGCAGCAACTCACCAAGGCTTCTTCGACAGCACCTCCCAAACCCGCAACCTCTACCACCTAGAAGGACAAGGGCAGCAGACACATGGGAACACCACCACCTCCAAGTTCCCCTCCAAGTTACACATCATCCTGACTTGGAAATATATTGCCGATCCTTCATCGTCGCTGGGTCAAAGTCCTGGAACTCCCTCCCTAACAGCACTGTGGGAGTGTCTTCACCACACGGACTGCAGCGGTTCAAGAAGGTGGCTCACCACCACCTTCTCAAGGGCAATTAGGGATGGGCAATAAATGCTGGCCTTGCCAGTGACGCCCACATTCCAGTGACAAATTAAAAAAAAACTTTAGGGTTAATCTACTAAAAACAGGCAAGGCAGGAACATATTTTTCCAAGATCAGTGTCAAGACAGATGGGATGGTCGAGCTGATTAAGGGGAATTTATATTCCATATAGCATGACTGACACTTAATAGGCATGTCGACTGCAAGGATCTAAAGTCCTAAATAGGCACGGCAGGATACATTTTACAATCATGGACAAGGCAATGAGAGGGGCAAGAAGGGGTTGGCCGATAAAGCGCGATAGTCTCCTTACAGAGAGAGTAAGGCCCGATAAGGTAAGTGAAAACTACTAAACCGAAGATGGTAGGAGCCAGCTTTAGAAATAAGAGATATGAGAGGGACTGAACAGTGAGGCTGACAAAGAAATTAGATTCTTAAAGCATGGAAGCGGGCAAGTGATTCGTTGTTTTTAAATAACCTTACAGCGCACTTCTCCCTTCATCAATTTTCCTTGATGAACTTGTGCCTCACCCAGAATATCCTTTACACCCAACGCAATAACAGGAAAATCTGACTCTGCTATTTAGACCATGCAGCACTCGGCTAGCTGCCGTGTTACTTGTGAAGAATAAATCCTTTGCAATCAATGGGTAATTCATTGCACCCTATTTCTTGTGGAGAAAATATTACACAAAAGAATAATAATAAATGGACTGGAGCTATCGTTCAAATAAAATAACCTGTGTAATCTGACTTGGTGCTTTCCTGGGTTTGAACTGATGTCCAACCCTGGTCTAAGTGTGGAATTAAATGTAGGAATAGAGAGATAGGAAGAAGGAGCGGGGGCGGCTGGCCATCCAAAATCTGAGCAGTTTCATGACGCCTATTAGCCAGAAATATTCATTTGGGGGAAAAAAATGACACAAAACTTGGAAGTATAGTGAACAGTGAGGAGGATAGTGATAGACTTCAAAAGGACATTGTAAAGTCTGTGGTTTGTATTGTAAATAATACGCAGACTCCAAGATTAACAAACAAAACAGGTCTTTACTATTCAGAGGTTCAGGCGATTCTGCCCCAGCAATCATGCCACAACACTTATATACTGGTGTGGTCACTATCGGTATTACAGTATACAGAAGCCAAACAAATAGTGCCACCCGAAAGTAGTCCTCTTAAAGGTGAACGGTTACATTCAATAGTTCCCTTAAAGGTAGACGGGTACATACACTACAATCCTCCCTTTTTAGCTTATTACTTACTAAGTCCATAGTGAACATACATTCTAACATATATACAGGTTTATGTAAGACAGTTCATAGATTCAGTCTTTCCGGGGGTTTCCGGATTCTGTCAGGATAACGCCGCAGTGGTGTCGTCATTTCAGGCGGGCTAGGAGGTGCTTCTGGCAAGGTCGATTCGGCTTGAAAAGCCGTGTCAGGTTCAGCAGACTCCAATATCACTAGATCGGAAGTAGGTGTTCTGGGTATCTCAGTTTCAACATCACCCGGATAAGGTGGTGAAGTCGGTGGCCTATTTGTGGCGGACCCTATGATTTGGTCAACATGGCGCCTTATTATATTGTCTCCAATGTCCACGGTGTACATCAATGGCCCCAGTCTTTTCCCAATAGTTCCAGGCTGCCATTTCTCAGTACGGTAGTCCCGGGCCAAAACTCGTTGACCGATCTGGAAAGATCTAGTAACCCTGTCGTTCATGCCCTGGAATTGCCGGTTCTCTACGTCTCTTCTGACGTTTGGTTTTAGTAAATCCAGCCGGCATCTTAGGCGTCTATTACAGAACATCATCACGGGAGTTTGATTTGTGACCGCATGTGTCGCATTTCGGTATGCCAACAAAAAGCTATCCACCTTATGTTGCAGACTTATATTTTCATTACTCATGGCCTTTACGGCCTTCTTGAAGGTCTGGACAAACCTTTCAGCCAATCCATTTGAGGCGGGATGGTATGGGGCTGACGTGTAATGTTTAACCCCATTGCTCTTTAAGAATTTCTTGAATTCTTCGGACACAAATTGTGGTCCATTATCAGAACAGATCTGTTCCGGCAGGCCATTCCGAGCAAACATAGTCCTTAACACTGCGATGGTTTTTTCCGTGGTGGTGGTGGTCATCTTAATTACTTCCGGCCACTTGGAGTGGGCATCCACCGCTATTAGAAACATCGAGTCCATAAATGGACCAGCAAAGTCGATGTGTACTCTTTGCCAAGGCGATGAGGGCCACTCCCATGGATGCAGAGGAGCCTGGGGTGGCGCGTTCTGAACCCTCTGACATCCTAGGCAGTTCTTCGTGATCTCCTCTATGTCTCTATCAATGCCTGGCCACCACACAAATGCTCTTGCTAGATTTTTCATCTTTACTCCCCCCAGATGTCCTTCGTGCAGCTCCTTTAGCACCTTCTTTTGGAGTTTGGGTGGAATCACCACTCTAGATCCACACATCAGGGTTCCTCGACACACTGACAGTTGTTCTTTCCTCTGTGCAAATGCTTGCAGTGTTGGTTCGCTCTGTGCTGGCCATCCCTCCACCGTTACATCATAGACTCGTGAAAGAGTCGGGTCATTCCTTGTCTCATTCTCAATCATTGAGTTTGTTATCGGTAGACACTCCACTATGGAGGAGTGGAACAACTCTACTGGGTCCACTATACTCGCTTCTTCTACCATCGGCAATGGCAAGCGTGACAACCCATCAGCATTTCCATGCTGTTTAGACCTTTTGTACTCAATTTCGTATTGGTGTGCCCCAAGTAACACGGACCACCTTTGTAACCTTTGTGCTGTCATGGTGGAAACGGCCTTATTTGGGTTGAATATGGACACCAACGGCTGGTGGTCTGTCAGCAATGTGAACTTTTTACATTGTAGGTAATGGTTGAATTTCTTCACGCCCCACACAAGACTGAGGGCCTCCCTATCTATTTGGGCGTAATTTCGCTCCGCGGGTGTCAATGATCGGGACGCGAAAGCCACTGGCCTTTCCGAGCCATTTGGTAGCCTATGCGAGAGTACTGCCCCAATTCCGTACGGGGAAGCATCGCAAGCTAGACGAAGGGGTAATGCTGGGTTGAAATGAGCCAACACTTCTTCAGAGGTAATCAACTCCTTGCTTCTGCGAAAAGCCTTTTTGCATTCCTCACTCCACTTCCATGGTGTTTCTTTCCGCAACAGGTCATTCAGCGGATGCAGTACCGTGGATAAATTTGGCAGAAACTTGTGATAGTAATTAATCAACCCCAAGAATGATCTTAACTGTGATACGTTTCCTGGGGCGGGGGCCTTCACAACCGCTTCTATCTTTTCGGGTGACTTATGCAGTCCCTCTCGGTCAATGACATGACCGCAGTATGAGATCCGTTTTTGGAAGAACTCACACTTCTTGCGATTAACCCGAAGGCCATACTCCTTCAACCTGGTGAGTACCAGTTTCAAATTCGTGAGGTGTTCTTCCTCATCTTTTCCCGTGATTAAAATGTCATCTAAGTAGCACTGCGTGCTTGGAATTCCTTGTAACACCTGTTCCATGGCCCTCTGCCAAATTGCTGGTGCCGAAGCTACCCCAAAGACCAGCCTATTGTAGCGATACAAGCCTCTGTGAGTGTTGATGGTGAGGTACTGGCGTGACTCTTCCTCGACCTCCATCTGTAGATATGCTTGAGCCAGATCTATTTTCGTGAAATGTTTCCCTCCAGCCAACGAAGCAAAGATATCTTCAATCCGCGGAAGCGGGTATTGTACCATGTGAAGCACCGGATTCACAGTAATCTTGAAATCTCCGCAGATACGGACCTTCCCCGGTCCCCCAGGCTTATTACTCGGTGAGGACTTCATGACGGGAACAATTGGCGTGGCCCACTCACTCCAGTCCACTTTTGACAGAACCCCTGATCGTTCAAGTTCTTCCAGTTCTGCCTCCACAGCTGGTCGTATTGCGTAAGGAACTGATCTGGCCTTAAAAAACTTTGGGCTTGCATTTTCTGCAATCTTAACCTTTGCTTTAATACCTCGCAGCATTCCCAGTCCTTGCTGGAATACCTCCTTAGCTTCGTCCAATATTCTGGACAACCGTTCAGGTTTGACATCCTCTTTTTCGGAATCCACCGTCATGGTGTTTAGGGACTGCCAGTCCAATTTTATTTTTTTGATCCACTCCCGTCCCAGAAGTGGTGGTCCTCCCTCAGGCAATACATACAGGTCCAACCAGTGATGATCTTTATCCTTGTATCTCACCTTGACTTCTACCATTCCGATGGGGAATACTTTGTGCCCCGTGTATGTCTGTAGTACTAGTTCCGTATCCCGTAGTGGAATATGCTTGAAAAATTTCTTATAGTCATGCTTATTCATGACCGTCACCGCCGATCCGGTGTCTACTTCCATTTTTACTTGGACCTTTGCAATCTGTAGCGTTATCCAGATAGTTTGTCGGTCAGCTTCATTGCTCACGTTGTGAATTCTCAGACTGTCCAGTCCTTTGCATTTGGAGTGTGAGACCAACTTCTGTTCCCTCAGACTCTTCATAGTCACCTCTTGTACCTTTCCGTACCATTTTTGTGGTGACTTCTTATTGTTGTACGTTGCTCCTGACCGGCATACCTTAGCTATGTGCCCGATCTTGCCACATTTCCTGCATTCTTGGTTCTTAAACCAGCACTGATTCTGGTCGTGCGTTGTCTTTCCACAACGGTAGCATTTGGAAGTGCATGCAGTAATTTGGTCCACCCCGAGTGCCGCCGCCTTTAGCTGCATTTCCGCCGTTCCTTTCGCTGCAGCTTCGTGCGATGAAGCTATGAGGACAGCCCTGTCCAGTGTGAGGTCGTTTTCTTCCAGAAGTCGCTTCTGCGTTCCTTCTTTGGCCAAGCCGCATACGAACTTGTCCCGCAGCGCCTCTGTCAAATTCCCTCCAAACTGGCAGTATTTCGCTAGCTTACGCAGTTCGACTAAGTATTCCGCATTGCTTTCATTAATATTTCCTCGCTTAGGCATCTTCTTCTCTTCTCGAGAACAACACAAGTATTTCTTTACTTATTATTGTTTTTCTAAGATGGCGGTTTGCCGCTTCTGTCTTCTTCCCCGGCGGTTTTCCCGCGAAAAATGGCGGCTTTCCCGCGCTTCTCGGCTCTCCCCGCCCACTTTAATGGCGGTTTTCCCCGCGCTCTTCTGTTCTCCCCGCCCACGGCAATGGCGGTTTCCCGCTTCTTCCCCTGGCGGGAGGGGTACACTTTCCCCCGCGGGCGACGGCCGCTGGCTACCGGTCCCCAGCCTGTGCGTCGGCTTCAGCGCTCTCCGCTGGCTTTCAGACCCCCAGCCCGCGCGTCGGCTTCAGCGCTCTCCGCTGGTTTTCAGATCCCCAGCCCGCGCGTCGGCTTCAGCGCTCTCCGCTGGCTTTCAGATCCCCAGCCCGCGCGTCGGCTTCAGCGCTCTCCTTCCCGCGGCAGGCAACCGGCTCCGGGTACCCCCGATGACGGCGGACAGTTACAGCCTCTGAACTGGCTCTCGGCCAATTCCCGATTTCTCGGCTCTGTCTCACCCGGCCTGCTCCCGGTCTCAGCGCCTCTGGACCCGACTTTGTCTGGCTCCTTTCCCCCTTGACCGTGGTCGAGTGTACCGCCCTTATCCTCTGGTTTTACTCCTTCCTTATTTTCTTTTACTGTTCCCTTACTCACAGTCCGTGGCAGCCTTGCCTCTCTTGTCGATCAGCTCGCTCCTCACTGTGGCAGAAGGGACCGTCAGTGCCTGTTGCAGATGGAAGTTTTCAATGCCAAAATCTTCCTCTTTGCTATCGCTGCAGCCTCGAGTTTTCACCCAGCAGAACGACGAGGGCGGGTGCCTCACTTCGACGCTCCTTAGTTGCTTAGGAACTACTGTTGCCGCAGGGTACGATCGGCCTCGTCGCCATTGTAAAGTCTGTGGTTTGTATTGTAAATAATACACAGACTCCAAGATTAACAAACAAAACAGGTCTTTACTATCCAGAGGTTCAGGCGATTCTGCCCCAGCAATCATGCCACAACACTTATATACTGGTGTGGTCACTATCGGTATTACAGTATACAGAAGCCAAACAAATAGTGCCACCCGAAAGTAGTCCTCTTAAAGGTGAACGGTTACATTCAATAGTTCCCTTAAAGGTAGACGGGTACATACACTACAGACATAGACAGGCTGGTGGAATGGGCGGACACGTGGCAGATGAAATTTAACGCAGAAAAGTGCGAAGTGATACATTTCGGCAGGAAGAACGAGGAGAGGCAATATAAACTAAAGGGTATAATTCTAAAGGGGGTGCATGAACAGAGAGACCTGGGGGTATATGTGCACAAATCGTTGAAGGTGGCAGGGCAGATTGAGAAAGTGGTTAAAAAGCATACGGGGTCCTGGGCTTCATAAATAGAGGCATAGAGTACAAAAGCAAGGAAGTTATGATGGAACTTTATAATACACTGGTTCGGCCTCAACTGGAATATTGTGTCCATTTCTGGACACCACACTTTAGGAAGGATGTGAGGCCTTCGAGAGGGTGCAGAAAAGATTTACAAGAATGGTTCCAGGGATGAGGGTCTTCAGTTACGTGGATAGACTGGAGAAGCTGGGGTTGTTCTCCTTAGAGCAGAGAAGGTTGAGAGCAGATTTGATAGAGGTGTTCAAAATCATGAGGGGTCTTCACAGAGTAGATAGAGAAAAACTGTTCCCATTGGTGGAAGTGTTGAAAACCAGAGGACACAGATTTAAGGAGATTGGCAGAAGAACTAAAGGCGACATGAGGGAAAACTTTTTTACGCAGCGAGTGGCTAGGATCTGGAATGCACTGCCCGAGAGGGTGGTGGAGGCAGATTCAATCATGGCTTTCAAAAGGGAATTAGTTAAATACCTGAAGGAAAAAAATTGCAGGGCTATATGAAAAGGGCAGGGGAGTGGGACTAGCTGGAGTGCTCTTGCAGATGAGGTCCTGCAGCAAGAATTTAGGGAGCTAGGTGAAGGATTAAAGAGCAGGACCTCAAAGGTTGTAATCTCTGGATTACTCCCGGTGCCACGTGCTAGTGAGTATAGGAATGGGAAGATAGAACAGATGAATGCGTGGCTAAAGGGATGGTGCAGGAGGGAGGGCTTTAGTTTCCTGGATCACTGGGTCTGCTTCTGGGAAAGGTGGGACTTGTACAAGTCGGACGGTTTACACCTGAACCAGAGGGGAACCAATATCCTTGCGGGGAGGTTTGCTAGCACTGCTGGGGGGGGTTTAAACTAACTTGGCAGGGGGATGGGGTACAGAGTGGAGCTATAGCAGGGGGTGATTTACAGCCAAATACAGAGAAAAAAACAAGGCAGAGCAAATATGCGAAGGCAAAAGGGAATATGGCAGGGCTGGAAGGCATTTATTTTAATGCAAGGAGTCTTGCAAATAAGGTGGACGAACTGAAGTTGTTGTTGAACACATGGGAGTACGATATTGTTGCTATCACGGAGACATGGTTGAGGGAGGGTCAGGACTGGCAGCTCAATATTCCGGGGTATAGAATCTTCAGGCGAGACAGAGGGGGGTGTAAAAGGGGAGGGGGTGTTGCAATATTAATTAAGGAGTCAATTACTGCTGTAAGGAGGGATGATATATTAGCGGGTTCCTCTAATGAGGCCATATGGGTAGAACTTAAAAACAAAAAGGGGGCAAGCACTTTGCTGGGAGTGTGCTATAGGCCCCCAAACAGTCAGGGGGAGATAGAGGAACAGATATGTAGGCAAATCTCAGAAAAGTGTGAAAATAATAGGGTAATAATAGTGGGGGATTTCAACTTCCCCAATATAAATTGGGATAGTCAGAGTGTGAAAGGCTTAGAGGGTGCAGAATTCTTAAAGTGCATCCAGGAGAGCTTTTTGAGCCAACATGTAGAAAGTTCTACAAGAGAGGGGGCGGTACTGGACCTAATTCTGGGGAATGTAGCCAGGCAAGTGGTGGAAGTGTCAGTAGGAGAGCATTTTGGCGACAGTGACCATAATTCGGTGAGATTTAAGGTGGTCATGGAAAAAGACAAAGACGGCCCGGAAATAAGGGTTCTAAATTGGGGGAAGGCCGATTTTAATATGATAAGGCAGGATCTGGCCAAAGTGGACTGGGAGCAGCTACTTATAGGAAAATCCACATCAAGACAGTGGGAGACTTTCAGAAGGGAAATAGAGAGAGTACAATGCCAACATGTTCCTGTAAAGGTCAAGGGTGGGACCAACAAGCAAAGGGAACCTTGGATGACAAGGGATATACAAAAATGCATTAGAAATAGAAGGGGGGCTTTTGGCAGTTACAAAAGACTAAAGACGGAAGAAGCCCTAGAGGAGTATAAAAAGTGCAGGGGCATACTTAAAAAAGAAATTAGGAGGGCGAGGAGGGGCCATGAAATAACACTGGCGAGCAAAATAAAGGAAAATCCTAAGATGTTTTATAAGTATATTAAGTGCAAGAGGATAACCAGGGAAAGGGTAGGGCCCATTAGGGACCAAAGTGGCAATCTGTGTGTAGAGCCAGATGATGTAGGCGGGGTTTTAAATGAATTTTTTGCATCTGTGTTCACTATGGAGAGAGACGATGCAGACATAGAAATCGGGCAAGGGGACTGTGACATACTTGAACATATTAGCATCGAGAGGGAGGAGGTGCTAGCGGTTTTAGCAGGCCAAAAAGTGGATAAACCCCCAGGCCTGGACGAGATGTATCCCAGGCTGCTGTGGGAGGCAAAGGAGGAGATTGCAGGGGCTCTGACACAAATTTTCAGAACCTCTCTGGCCACAGGGGATGTACCAGAGGACTGGAGAACAGCTAATGTAGTACCATTATACAAGAAGGGTAGCAGGGATAAACCAGGGAACTACAGGCCAGTGAGCCTAACATCTGTGGTAGGGAAATTATTGGAAAAAATTCTGAGGGACAAAATTAGTCTCCACTTGGAGAGGCAAGGATTAATCGGGGATAGTCAGCATGGCTTTGTCAAGGGTAAATCATGTCTGACAAATCTGATTGAATTTTTCGAGGGGGTGACTAGGGGGGTGGATGAGGGAAATGCTGTGGATGTGGTTTACATGGACTTCAGTAAAGCTTTTGACAAAGTCCCGCATAGGAGACTGGTCAAGAAGGTAAGAGCCCATGGGATCCAGGGTGCCTTGGCGCGTTGGATCCTAAACTGGCTGAGTGGCAGGAGGCAGAGGGTGATGGTCAAAGGATGCTTTTGTGACTGGAAGCCTGTGTCCAGTGGGGTACCTCAGGGATCGGTGCTGGGTCCCTTGTTGTTTGTGATCTACATAAATGATTTGGATGAGAATGTAAAAGGTATGATCAGTAAGTTCGCAGATGACACGAAAATTGGTGGGGTGGTAAATTGCGAGGAGGAAAGCCTCAGGCTACAGGACGATATAAACGGGTTGGTCAGATGGGCGGAAAAGTGGCAAATGGAATTTAACCCTGAAAAGTGCGAGGTGATGCATTTTGGACGGACAAATAAGGCAAGGGAATACACAATGAGTGGTAGGACCCTAGGAAGTACAGAGGGTCAGAGGGACCTTGGTGTACATGTACATAGATCTCTGAAGGCAGCGGAACAGGTAGATAAGGTGGTTAAAAAGGCATATGGGATACTTGCCTTCATTAGCCGAGGCATAGAGTATAAGAGCAGGGAGGTTATGATGGAGCTGTACAAAACGCTGGTGAGGCCACAGCTGGAGTACTGTGTGCAGTTCTGGTCGCCTCACTATAGGAAGGATGTGATTGCTTTGGAGAGGGTGCAGAGAAGATTCACCAGGATGTTACCTGGGATGGAGCGCCTCAGCTATGAAGAAAGACTAAACAGGCTGGGGTTGTTTTCCTTGGAGCAAAGAAGGCTGAGGGGGGACCTGATTGAGGTGTACAAAATGATGAGGGGCATAGATAGGGTAGATAAAGAGGAACTTTTCCCCTTAGTAGGGGGGTCAATAACAAGGGGGCATAGATTCAGGGTAAGGGGCAGGAGGTTTAGAGGGGATTTGAGGAGGAACTTTTTCACCCAGCGGGTGGTTGGAATCTGGAACTCACTGCCTGAAAGGGTGGTAGAGGCAGGAACCCTCACAACATTCAAGAAGCATTTGGATGAGCACTTGAAATGCCATTGCATACAAGGCTATGGACCAAATGCTGGAAAATGGGATTAGACAGGACAGGGATGGATGGGCGGCGCAGACACGATGGGCCGAAGGGCCTCTTTCTGTGCTGTAAAACTCTATGACTCTATGAGAGCCAGCATGGGCCAAATGGCCTCCTTCAGTGCTGTAACCATTCTATGATTCTATCATTCTGCCTTGGAGAATGAATGTGGCAGCGGGTACGGTAGTGCAGTGGTTATTTTTTTTAAATTTGTTTATGGGACGTGGGCGTCGCTGGTGAGGCCAGCATTTATTGCCCATCCCTAGTTGCCCCTTGAGAAGGTGCAGTCCGTGTGGTGAAGGTGCTCCCACAGTGCTGTTAGGGAGGGAGTTCCAGGATTTTGACCCAGCGACGATGAAGGATCGGCGATATACTTCCAAGTCAGGATGGTGTGTGATTTGAAGGGGAACTTGGAGGTGGTGGTGTTCCCATGCGCCTGCTGCCCTTGTCCTTCTAGGTGGAAGAGGTCGCAGGTTTGGGAGGTGCTGCTGAAATTTACTGGATTAGTAAGAAAGACACCTTAATTAACAATCCAGAGAACTTGATTCCAAATCCCACCATGGCAGTTTCAGAATTCAGTTTAAAAAGAAATTTGGAAATGGAAAAACTGGTATCAGTTTAAAAAAAAGTGACCATGATGTTGTCGGATTATGGTAAAAGTCCAACTGGTTCGCTAACATCCTTTAGGGAAAAAACCTTGTTGTCCTTACGCAGTCCAGCCTATATTTGACTCCAGTCCCACACCAACTTGGTTACCGAGCAACTTTGCTCAGTTGTCAGGGCAATTAGGGATGGGCAATAAGCGGCAACGATGTCCACATCCCGAGAATGAATAAAACATTATTCTGGGTTTTGGGAGCAGAACCAGGCCAGACTGGTGGTCCAAAAAAATCCTTTCTCTACTGGCCCAAAGGATCGAATTGAAATGTGTTGGGGGTGTCTCAAGAAAGTACTTGCATTTAGATCATGTAAGGATGGCTGTGTGGGAAATGTGGAGGAAGAAAATCATACTGGCGCAGAAGGCAGTTCTCTTCTCGGATGGGGCAGGTTCCTCTACCTTCTCGTTGTTGAGCAAGGTAGAGGAAGCTTTACTCTGCATCTCGACAGGCTATGCCAGACCTAGGAACTGACAGCAGCGGCTCATAACAGATAACTGCTCAGTTGTCCAGCACTGACATCCTTCACCTTCGCAAAAGAAAACGGACATTAAAATCACATTAAGAGAGTATTTAAGTAACCTGCCCACCAGATGTTTTCAATATGAGCCGTGATTGCTGGCAGGAGAATTGGTCAATCTGTGAATTGTGCGCCATCCACCAATGCACGTATAATAGCAGATATACGTGGGCACTATAGCTTGGAAATAACTGATGCTTGTGTTGGCAGAGAGATTAATTACTTTCTTTTGCCTACTATTCTAGTGGAGGCATTAACGGAGTTAAAATACACAGGTTAATTAATAATGTCCAAGGTGAAATGTCCAAGGAATGTCATGCAACCACGATTTGCATTCATCAGCAAATATCACCGTCAGTAATTTCTAGGAATATATGCAGATATGGTTCCTCCTTTTCCAAGCTCAAGTCGCATGCAATAAAAAGATCCTCGGAGAAATCCTTTTCATCAATAAACGTTTTATTATTTTCATCAATATATGTTTAAAACTTAAAATGGTTATTGAATTGCACCTGTTATTTGCATTCAATTTGTGACCTAGCCAGATGCTAAATTGAATTTAAGGTGAAAACACAAGGATTTTTCAGTGTAATCCTGCAGACAGATTTATGCTGTTCAGGAAGCATTTTGTTCAAACTCCCTGTATATATAGGTTAACAATTCAAAAGCTAGAATTGATAATAAAAGATTCTGCTAAATTTTATTCTGAGCACATATTTTTATGCCCACATTGGGAACTAAAGTGTACGTCCAATGAATACCAGCGATGTAGAGTTTAGCGATTGGGAGGATCACAAAATTGCTAGTCTAGTCAGGTGTTAGTTTTCTTTGCATGCCCACTTGTACTGGTCTGGTACGATTACTAGGAAATTACCTTGCACATAACACTGAAAATTGAAGGCAATATATACACAGTGATTGGCAGTTCATTTGAAAATGGATGGGCTTCTGCAATAAATGGAGCCAAAGCCATAAACTGGAACTGGAACAGTGGTTCACTTCCTGCCAGCAGAGGTTTGAAAGAAATCCGTCAACAGTGCTGTTTATGGCAAAATAGTATATTCGCATCAAATATATCAAACAGAATTTCAGATTCATATAAATGACAATTTTTTGACAGTTCTACCAGCTGCTCTCCCGTCAGAAGGAATGGATTAATGGGTTAGGAAGTTAAAGAAATTTTACAAAATAAAAGTAATTTGAATTATAAATAGTGGTTTGCTCTTAGCAATTTGCATGATCCCAAGATTCCACTTGCAATGGTTCTTTTTCTGGATCTCCACGTTTTCCTCAGGTTAGTTTTGATGTTGTAATGAAGGCAAAAATAATTTGGCTATGAACTGAAGGTGTTGTGGGATTTACGACAAGAAGAATAGTCTTGCCCTCTTATAAACATTAACATAACTTCTCTTGCTCCTCATATATTCCAAATACCCCATCCTACATACTCTTCATACAGTAGTGAGTGAGGAGGACATAAAAAACCTGCAAGGGGACATAGACAGGCTAAGTAAGTGGGCAGAGATTTGGCAGATGGAATACAATGCTGGAAAGTGTGAGGTTATGCACTTTGGCAGGAAAAATCGTAGAGCAAGTTATTATCTTAATGGCAAGAAACTGGAAAGTACTGAAGTACAAAGGGATCTGGGGGTCCTGGTGCACGAAACTCAAAAGGTTAGTATGCAGGTGCAGCAAGTGATTAAGAAGGCCAATGGAATGTTGGCTTTCATTGCTAGGGGGATAGAATATAAAAATAGGGAGGTATTGCTTCATTTGTACAAGGTATTGGTGAGACTGCACCTGGAATACTGCATACAGTTTTGGTGTCCATACTTAAGAAAAGACATACTTGCTCTCGAGTCAGTACAAAGAGGGTTCACTCGGTTAATCCCGGGGATGAGGGGATGGACATATGAGGAGAGGTTGAGTAGATTGGGAATCTACTCATTGGAGTTCAGAAGAATGCGAGGCGATCTTATTGAAACATATAAGATTGTGAAGGGGTTGGATCGGGTGGATGCGGGGAGGATGTTCCCGATGATGGGTGAAACTAGAACTAGGGGGCATAGTCTTAGAATAAGGGGCTGCTCTTTCAAAACTGAGATGAGGAGGAACTACTTCACTCAGAGGGTGGTAGGTCCATGGAATATGCGGCCCCAAAAAGCTGTAGAAGCTACATCATTACATAAATTTAAAACAGAAATAGACAGTTTCCTAGAAGTAAAGGGAATTAAGGGTTACGGGGAGCGGGCAGGAATTTGGACATGAGTCTAGGTTCGGATCAGACATGGCCCTGTGGGTAGCGGAGCGGGCCCAGGGGCCGTGTAGCCTGATCCTGCTCCTATTTCGTGTGTCTAATTCTGTTAGATTCAGGAGATGGTTCTGTGATAGTAGATTGGCGGTTAGGATCAGATCAGCCATGATCTTATTGAATGGCGGAGCAGGCTCGAGGGGCTGATTGGCCTACTCCTGCTCCTATTTCTTATGTTCTTATGTTCTTTCCCTATTTCTCTTTTTCAAATGTCAACCATGGCTCAATGATATCACTCTCCCTTCTGCGTGAGACAGTTGCGGGTTTTCAGGGGGTTTTACTTATTCCCTTATTGGATCAATGTACAGGAACTAACTAGCCAAAAATTAAAGCTTAGGCATAAATTAAAACAGAAAATGCTGGAAATACTCAGCAGGTCAGGCAGCATCTGTAGCGAGAGAAACAGAGTTAATGTTTCAGGTCACCGAACTAAAACGTTAACTCTGTTTCTCTCTCCATAGATGCTGCCTGACCTGCTGAGTATCTCCAGCATTTTCTGTTTTTATTTCAGATCTCCAGCATCTGCAGTATTTTGTAATAACTTAGGCCTGTTCTGGTAGCAGTTGGTCTGCTATTTAAATTTATTAAGGGCATCAACACATACGAGTATTTGAGGTGAATTGGACCAAATAGAACTGAGGGCCAGCCATGCTGAGAAAGCAAGGGGCGAAGTTAGATGTTGGGAAGATTTACTTTTCTCAGAGAGTGAGCAACCTGTGGAACAGGATTCTGAAAGTGATATTGCAGGCTGATTCTTCGCAGTCCTGCAAGAAGGTGTCGGCACATTTTTGGAAAACAAGGTGATCGCGACAAATGGAAAGTAATATTGTTCCGGAAAATAAAGATAAACATCAGCAGCTCACATAAAATGTTGCTGATGAGACCCAATTTGGGGCGATGCTGAGGCCTCCGGCTTCTGACGCATGCTCTGAGTGCTTCACCTATTTCAGGCCTGAAAACGGGCCTAAACCAATTTCTACCCTGATACATTTTTAATGACTTGCACACAAAACCATTTATCAATGGAGATCTTCATTGACACTGATAATAAATGGGAACTGCATTATATTAGCAAAAAGGGGGTCTTTAGTGGGTTAAATTGATGACATAGAAATAATATTTAAAATAATGAACTCTGTAACTATTGTCTGTCAATTCCTTTTAACATTTAAATTTATTATAATATGTTAGGCTTTAGCTCTTAGATAGTTACAATAACAATTTTTTTTTTACCAGTATAACAATTTAGTTTGATAGCAAAATACTGCGGATGCTGGAAATCCGAAATAACAACAGAAAATGCTGGAAAAACTCAGCAGGCCAGGCAACATCCGTGGAGAGAAATTAGAGTCAACGTTTCAGGTCAAAACTGTTAAGTCTGTGTGTTCTAGTTGTAATTACTAACACAGACTACAAGATTAAAGTTCAACAGGTCTTTACTGGTTGGAGGTCAGGACTATACTAAATACAATATTACTACACAGTGCTTATATACCGGTGGTCACCACCGGTATTACGTATACAGCAGCCAGAGAAAGTAGTACATCTCTTAAGGTGGAACAGGCTTAAGTTCTCTTAAGGTGGAACAGGTTACATACACCACAATCCTCCCTTTTTAGCTTAACAGTCATATCCCCATTTAACATAACATAATAACATATATAACTTCAGGTATAAACAGTTCAAAGGTTCAGTCTCTCAGGAGGCCTTCTGATTCGGTTTGGATAACGCCTTTCAGTGGTCTCTGATTCCTGTTGCTGAGGTGACTCCTCTAGTTGGTCTCCCATGCATTGGGTGTTATCATCATCAGGTACATTCCCTGCCGAGGTAGATGCTTCAGGTTCATTAACGTCTTCCACAGTTGTCTCTGTCGCAACCATGGGTTCGACCCTTGCTCTCGATTCTACCAGTTGATCCGCATGACGCCTTATCACATTGTTACCAATATCTACTGTGTACATCAGAGGTCCTTGTCTGGCCCGAATTGTTCCGGACTGCCATTTTTTGTTTCCGTAGCCCCTTGCCAACACTGGTTGTCCTACGTCGAAACTTCAAGTGGTCTTGTTATTAATATGCCGGAACTGTTTGTTCTCCACTTCCCTCCGCACATTTGGTTTTAACAAGTCCAACCTGGACCGCAACCTCCTGTTATAAAACAGCATGGCAGGACTTTGGTTAGTCACTGCATGAGCGGCGTTTCGATATGCCATTAGGAAATTGTCCACCTTGTGCTGTAGCGGAATCTGATCATCGTTCATGGCCTTTATTGCCTTTTTGAATGTTTGGACAAATCTCTCGGCCAACCCGTTTGTCGCCGGATGATATGGGGCAGAGGTATAATGTTTCACCCCATTCTTCTTTAAGAATTTTTGGAATTCTTCTGACACGAACTGTGGTCCGTTGTCCGAACAGATCTGTTCTGGCAATCCGTTCCTTGCGAATATTGTTCTTAACACCGTAATTGTCTTTTCTGAAGTAGTGGTATTCATCTTGATCACTTCTGGCCATTTGGAATGTGCGTCCACTGCAATTAGGAACATGGAGTCCATGAATGGACCAGCAAAGTCAATATGTACACGTTGCCATGGGGCTGAAGGCCATTCCCATGGGTGTAGTGGTGCGATCGGAGGTGCATTTTGCACTTTTTGGCACCCAGCGCAGCTTTTCGTCAACTCCTCTATCTGTTGGTCAATAACCGGCCACCATACATAAGCCCTAGCAAGACTTTTCATCTTAACTCCCCCCAGATGACCTTCATGCAGTTCTTTTAGAACTCTTTCCCTTAACTTGGGAGGAATAATCACTCTTGTCCCGTACATCAAAGTGCCATGGCAGACGGACAGCTGGTCTCGCCTTGCTGAGAATGCCGGTAACAGAGGATCACCACGTGTTGGCCATCCTTTCACTGTCACCTCGTAGACTCTGGACAGTGTCGGGTCGTTCCTGGTTTCTCTTTCAATACTTGCATTGGTGACTGGTAAACACTCGATGATGGTCGAATGAAATAACTCAACAGGGTCAACTTTCGTCGTTTCTTCTTCTTCAGGTAGTGGCAGGCACGACAGCCCATCAGCATTGCCATGCTGCTTCGTAACTTTGAATTCTATTTGATATTGATGTGCCCCTAGGAAAAGGGACCATCTCTGGAGACGCTGTGCTGTCATCACTGAAACACCCTTCTTAGGGTTAAAAATGGATACCAACGGCTGATGGTCTGTCAGAAGTGTGAATTTTTGGCCCTGCAGGTAATGATTAAACTTCTTCACTCCCCATACAAGGCTGAGAGCCTCCCTATCGATCAGCGCATAGTTGCGCTCAGCGGAGGTCAATGATCTGGATGCAAACGCGACTGGCCTTTCCGTGCCATTTGGCAACTTGTGTGAGAGTACTGCCCCAATACCATATGGAGAAGCATCACAAGCCAACCGAATAGGCAGTGTCGGGTTGAAGTGAGCCAACACTTCCTCTGAGGTGATCAATTCTTTGCTTTTGCGAAATGCCTTCTTACAGTTTTCGCTCCATTCCCATGGTACCCCCTTCTGTAAAAGAGCGTTTAGCGGGTGCAGTACCGTGGATAGATTTGGTAGAAATTTATGGTAATAGTTAATCAATCCTAGAAACGACCTCAACTGAGAGACATTATCCGGAGCGGGAGCCTTTACAACTGCCTCTATCTTGTCAGGAGACTTATGAAGCCCCTCCCGGTCAATGACATGACCACAGTACGAGATCCGCTTCTGGAAGAACTCACATTTCTGCCGATTAACTCTAAGTCCATACTCTTTCAGTCTGTTGAGCACCAGTTCCAAGTTTGCGAGGTGTTCTTCATCACCACCACCTGTAATCAGAATATCTTCCAGGTAACATTGTGTGCCTGGAATTCCCTGTAATACCTGCTCCATGGCCCTCTGCCAAATTGCTGGAGCCGATGCCACTCCAAAAACCAGCCTATTGTACCGGTACAAACCTCGATGCGTGTTGATCGTGAGGTATTGGCGTGACTCTTCTTCAACCTCCATCTGCAAGTACGCCTGCGCCAGGCCTATCTTGGTGAAGTGTTTCCCGCCAGACAACGAAGCAAAAATATCCTCAATCCGCGGAAGCGGATACTGCACCGTGTGAAGCACCGGATTAACGGTGATTTTGAAATCTCCACAGATGCGAACCTTCCCTGGTTCTCCTGGCTTGTTGCTCGAAGAACGTTTCATAACGGGAACAATGGGCGTAGCCCACTCACTCCAATCTACCTTAGACAGTACACCTGAATGTTCTAGCGCTTCCAGTTCCGCTTCTACAGTAGGTCGTATTGCATAGGGTACCGGTCTGGCTTTAAAAAATTTTGGGTGTGCATGTTCATCAATCTTGATGTTTGCCGTAATTCCTCTCAGTGTTCCCAGTCCCTGCTGGAACACCTCTTTAGCATCATCCAATATTTTGGACAATCATTTAGGTTTGACATCTGTTTCCCCGGAATCTACCGTTAGTGCCTTCAAGGAGTGCCAGTCCATATTCATTTTCCTAATCCACTCCCGTCCCAGTAGTGGTGGACCTCTTTCAGGTAGCACATATAAGTCCATTACTTGGCTTTCTTCGCCCTTGTGGACCACTTTTACCTCTATCTTTCCGATGGGGTACACTCTTTGCCCCGTGTATGTTTTCAATATAATCTCCGTATCCCGTAGGGGAATATGTTGGAATAACCTTTTGTAATCTTTCTTATTCATGACCGTCAATGCCGATCCAGTGTCCAATTCCATCTTTACTTGGACTCCTGCTATCTGAAGGGTGACCCAAATTGTCTGGAGATCTGCATCCTTACCAACGTTGTGTACTCTTAAGCTACCCAGTTCATTACTGCTAGCGTCTGAATCTGACTTCTGTTCGGTCGAACTGTTCTTTGTCACCTTGTGTACCTTTATGTATTTTCCTTGCGGTGACTTTTTGTTGCTGGTCTTCTTTCCTGACCGGCATACTTTAGCTATGTGGCCAAGCCTGCCACACGTTCTGCATTCTTGGTTTTTAAACCAACACTGGTTCTGATCGTGCGTTGTCTTTCCACAACGATAACATTTTACAGTACTCAAACCCAATTTATTTGTACTGAGTTCCGGTGACCGTAGCTGCATTACTGCCGTGCCTCTCGCTGCGGCTTCGTGTGCTGCTGCCATAGTGACCGCTTTCTCAAGCGTCAGCTCATTCTCCTCGAGCAGTCGCTTTTGTGTATCTTCTTTTAATAAACCACACACAAATTTATCTCGTAGCGCCTCTGTCAGTCTCGTTCCAAACTGACAGTACTTTGCTAGCTTACGCAATTCCATTAAATATTCAGCATTGCTTTCATGCTTCAGCTGCCTTCTGCTGTAAAATTTAAATCGTTCCGCTAGCATCAGCGGCGTGGGGTTTAGATGATTTTTCAGGACAGTAACAATCTCCTCGAATGTCTTATCCGCCGGTTCATCTGGTGATAAAAGGTGTTTCAATTGCCCGTATGTCTTCGCACCCATTAAGTTTAATAATGTTAGTGCTTTCTCTTCATCTGGGATTTTATTTGCTTTACAATAATTTTGTATGCGTTCTACATACATGGCCCAATCTTCGATGTCGCTATCAAAGGTATTAATGTTCCCATGTTTAGGCATCGTTGCAATTTAATTTATTTTAATTTTTATCCAAAATGGCAGCTTCCCGCTCTTGTCTTCGTCCTCCGCCTACAAAATGGCGGTTTTCCCGTGCTTGGCGGTCTTCACCCGTCCCCCGACGCTGTCTCCGCTTCACCGCGGCTCTCGCGCCTTCAGTTGCCCCAGACGCTGCGCCTTTTTAGCCCGAATGCGGCCCGGCCCTTATCACCAGCCGTGATCGATGTCCCCGCACTGCGCCTTTCGGCCCGAATGCGGCCCGGCCCTTATCTCCGATCGCGATCGATCTCACTGCCCTTATTCCTCCGTCTTCCCTCCCCGTCTGTACAGCCAACGCGGCCGACTTTCTGGTCGCATCGCTGCCCGGCTTACCCACCACTGAGGTAGAAAGAAGATAGCTGACAGCCGCTGATGGAGGCTTCGAGTTCAGGATGTCTTCTGCACTCTGGTTTCTCGATGTCTGCCGCGCGACGTGTCTTCCAGCAGGGTAATGAGGGTGGAAGCCTCTCTTCGACGTCCGTTCTGTGGACGAAGCCGCCGTGGGTATAAACTGCCGCAGGGTAAGAATCGGACTCGTCGCCACTGTTAAGTCTGTGTGTTCTAGTTGTAATTACTAACACAGACTACAAGATTAAAGTTCAACAGGTCTTTACTGGTTGGAGGTCAGGACTATACTAAATACAATATTACTACACAGTGCTTATATACCGGTGGTCACCACTGGTATTACGTATACAGCAGCCAGAGAAAGTAGTACATCTCTTAAGGTGGAACAGGCTTAAGTTCTCTTAAGGTGGAACAGGTTACATACACCACAAAAACCCTTTATCAAGACAATTTATTTTGTTCGGAGAATACGACAAATGCTATATCATGATTTCACTTTCACTCGCTGCTTTCTATCCTCATTACCAAACTCCCCTATCTTTGGATAAAATAATTCTGTTGCATTAGTGGAATATGGAAGAAGGCATTAGAACTGGGCAGAACTAAGCACGACGGAACTCTGCTCCACTATGTACTTGGCATGGTTAATGTAGACAGTATAATGCAGCCATTCATGCAAGACTTGTAAGGCTGCATAAGTGTGTTTCACAATGTATTCCAATCTACTTTTTAGAAGACTGCGGTTGCAATTGAGATGATTACACTCTGCTCAGTAGGTTACTTTGACTATCATGGGAGCTGAGTTTTCTGCAGATTAATACTGGAAACACAAGGGCTGGCTTAGAATCTGCTCCGTTTAGTGGCTTAACTGGTGGGAAGCTTGATTCCAATCTGTTCTGAATGTTAATTTGCAAAGTGGCTAGCTTGCAGTCTGTCACCCTGGGCTCTGTGGTAGCACACAGGCCTCAGAGTTAGAATGCTGTGGGCTCCAGCCGCACTCCAGAGATTTGTCCGCTTAATCCAGGCTGACACTTCACTGCAGTGCTAAGGGATTGCTGTGGTGGAGGTGGTGTCCATCAGATGAGATGTTAAACTGAGGTCCCATTTGCTCTCAAGTGGACATTTTACGTCCATGGTAAATACCATGGCCTCCATGGTATTATTTGAAGAAGAGCAAGGATTTCTCCTATTGGCCGAGCCAACAGTTATCCCTCAGCCAACATCACTAAACAGATTACCTGGTCATTTATTTAATTGCTATTTGTTGGACTTTGCTGTGCGCAAAATTGGCCGCTACCTTTCCCTACATTACAACAATGACTACACTTCATAAGTACTTCATTGGCTATAAAGTGGTTTGGGACGTACTGAGGTCATGAAAGGTGCTGTATAAATGGATGTTCTTCCTTACCACCTACGGGGTCTCATGCTGAGTACACTCAGATAGGTGACTAGCTTGAGGCTCTGCAAATCACGGAACACCTTAGGGTAGGAAGAAGGATTTCTGACCTGTGCAGTGGAGGTAACTCCGTGCAGCACATCCTTTGAAACAACAATGGAAACTACCTTGTTTTCATCTTATTAGTCAGTGGGATAATTCAGTCCCAGTTCACACACTCGCAATCTAGAATTAAATGTGTCTACTTCCTGTATCCATTCCATCGCTTGTAACACATGAGGGACACAAACACAACTAAACAGAACACTTGTTAAACAAGACATCTTCCATAATGGAGCGCATCCTGAAGTGGAACTATATCCTATTGAAAACTTATTAAACCAAACCAGCTGGAAAATGGACTTCATAGGATAGAAACACCAAATACAAAAGAAAATTTATTGCACACAACCTCTATGGCTAATTAATAAAATAGCACTAAACATTGTACGATGTGTTTGTCATTATATTTTATGTGTTTGATATGATTTGTTCAAACTATCTTTAAAGGATATTGACAATAACCTTGTTTCTGTGTACACAGGTTAAGCTTTAAGTCAATTGCCCAAAATTACCTTCATTATATTTCCAATTGTGTTTTTCTTTCCTGCATAGTTTGATTTGTATAAGTTTTCAGTAGAGTACAGGTCCATATTGGGATTGAGCGCTATTGTGGAATATAACTTTTGTCATGAAGGCCTAAAGGTTGGATCACGGCTGAACTCGGGTGCGATCCAGATGCAGCGGCCATTGCATGTGCCTGAAGATGTCAGAGGCAGGACCATGGGAAATTGGTCCGCTGGCCTCATTTGTATATTAGCAGTGATCTTCGGACCCCAGTCACGGCCACAGAGGCAGCTCGCCTGTCGACTGGGGCGGGGGTTGGGAGGCAATCGGGAGGAGTGAGCGTTGGCTGGCAGCGGCCTGTAGTTTTAACGTGGAGCCGGGAGAGCTCCTCCTGGTCCCCTTGAGGACCGCTGGGTTTGGCTGCTGTGCGCCCGAGGAAACTGACTGCAGCGTACGTGGTGCATGCTGTGCTCAGTTACAACCCAATTTGGCAAAGAGGGCCCGATTGGCATGGGCAATGGACCCAACGCCTGTTTCAGACGGGCACCCTGGACGACTACAGGGGCCCCGAACCAAGATGACATGTGGCGCACTTCGGGCGAGGACTGAGCAGGTGAACAGCGCATACGAGATTGGACTCTTCAGTGTCCATTTCTTGCTGCACATTGGTATTTCTAGCTGGTGTGTCTGTTCGTTTTCGGTTTGCAGGTATTTGTCAATTTTTTTCTTTGGACATCAACTTTGTTCCATTTCTCATTGGGTTTGATATTTCTTCATGGAAACGTCCCTGGATCAAAGTGACCTTGATTCCCCTGGTCATTGCCAGGCCTTCTTCATATACAGGCTACTGAAACACTTTGGGAGGAATTTTCACCTGAAAAAACAGGGGGGGGGGTCGTTAGAGGCTGGGGGGGAGGATGGTTAGAAGCTGGCGGGGAGGGTTAGAGGCTGGGGGGTTGGGGGTTAGAGGCTGGCGGGGGGCGTTAGAGGCTGGGGGGTGGGGGTTAGAGGCTGGGGGTGGGGGTTAGAGGCTGGGGGGGGGTTAAAGTTTAAAAAATCTAAAACCCGACCCCCCAACCCGCCCACTTTCACCTTTTACTCAGGCGGGGTGGGCAGACAACCTGCTGCCAGGAGGCGGGTTGGCATTTAAAATATTATAATGAGGCCTGAAGCCTCTGCTTTAACCTGCTGCACAGGTTTAACTGCTGGGGGGCCGGGGATTCCGGGGCTAGGGATTCCCAGTAGCTGCAGCGAGAGGAGCAATCCTTGTGGGCCGGGAGAAGCAGGAGCGCTTCCTCCCGGCCCTCCCAAGTTCACCCACCAGCAAACCGCCCCTCCCCAGGGTCGGGATCGGATTAACCCCCCCACTCCCCTGCTTGGAACCCCCCCGACCCCGCACCTACCTGGTCCTGTGCTGTCCTTGGCCAGCATTCCTGGCCCAACTGGAAGCCAACCTGTCAATGGAAACGACACAATCCAGCCCTTTCTCTGTCACAATGCTGTTCAAAATACAAATGCTGATGTTGCCTTTTTGGATTGCTAGATTATGTAGCATTAAATGTAGCAAAAAGAATTTTGCTAATTCTTTGCATCTGTACAGAATCTCTTGATCTGTCCTAGTTCTGCGATAATAGTTTCAGCGTCTCGATGGTAATTTGGTGGTCGCTCTTTCAGCTGTATTCTGCCTTGTCATTATGATGCTGTGCAGGTGTTTGCTGATAATGCAGTGGTGCTATGAGCTAGGATTTCACACCAGACAAAAGCATGAAGCCTGTCATCGCTCCCAGACACACACTGCAGTCTGAAACAGAGAAACAGAAAATATCACGGCTTGATGCGAGAGGCTGGCGCAAACTTCGAATGTAATAACTCGGGCATTGCATACCAGCCGTCTGTTTACGGAATAATGATCCAGCAACATGTGATGGAGTACTGATCTCTACTCGGGTACAGTGCACCCGGTCTGAGAAAACCATGGAAATCCTGCGGAACTGTTGGGAGGGATGGAAGTGGCTACGTGTTGCTCCTCAGATGTTCGGGCATGTCCTCACGATCAGTGCACCTGCATATGGTTCAATGTAGTGAAAAACGAGATGCCAGTGTAATCACTCCCCGGTGTCTTGAAAGAATATGTAGCATAAAATTCATAGCTGCAGTTAGCTTCACAGCTTCAGGTAAAGCAATAGCTATTAGTAAGGTGATTCTAGGTCAGTTCTCAGCACATAACAGAAATCAATCAGAACACATCTTTACTGAGATGAAAGCCACACAAATATTGCTGCGCTGTCGACACCGAGTAGATTATTCTTGGCTACTAAATAATATAGAAAGGAAAATCAGTCTCCCATCAGAGTGCCTCTCTCTTCCTTTGTTTGCTCTCTGCTGCCGTAAAGCATTGGTGGCTGAAGTGAACGCAGCTCTCATTTGAGGCATTGCTGAACTCCGGAATGTGGCTGAAGAAGTCAATTTGTGCCCATGCTTATTCAAGTGCTTGTAGCACAGTAGAGTAACAGGGAGTCGAAGGCAGCTTGGTCACATTTATGCTCCTATTAATTGGTATTTCATGCTAAGCAGGATATTTTGCGCTAAACAGCAATGACTAGGTCGAACTGAACATGGAGAATTCAGACTTGGCATAATTACTGTAAGGTGTTGGTATTGCTATCGGTGGAAAGATACCACTCTACGTGGTAAGGCTGTGGACAGGCAAATCTTGTAAAGATCTTACAGCTGGCTGCGCCATGGATTCCAGTCCAAACCTTGGAGGTCCTCTTCATGCAAAGTTCTCAAAGTCACCT
The DNA here is from genome assembly GCF_052327205.1 of Somniosus microcephalus. Taxonomy (NCBI): domain Eukaryota; kingdom Metazoa; phylum Chordata; class Chondrichthyes; order Squaliformes; family Somniosidae; genus Somniosus; species Somniosus microcephalus. The sequence goes on from NC_141008.1 coordinate 67,110,137, forward strand.
TTCCAAATGGACTTCAATCCAATATTATTAGTTATGGGCATTTTTGCAAATAAGTAATAACTGAATGAAATGAGTTCAGGGCCGGGACACCATTCTCCTAAAGCTTGATCCTTAATTGATTCACTGATCCTTGATCTCAATTGCTGTTTGTGGGGCCTTGCTGTGTGCGATTGACTGCTCTGTTTGCTGACAGAGCAACAGTAACTGCACTTTACAAGCACTTCATTACAAGCACTTCACTTCGGAGGACATCATGAGGCGCTACACAAATTTACGTTGTTTCTTTCCTAACATTGAGCCTTCCTTGACAGGGGAGTGCAGATCAGAGAATCGGGTACTGAGCTCAGCATGTTCGCTTCACGGCCCTCCCAACAAGAAGCTTTAGCCCATGACATTTTATATCAGAATTAAAATCATTAAAACCATAATTATTTTATGTCCAGACTCTGCCTGAACACAGTGGGCGTGATCTTGCCAGTCCTGGGGAGGTGGGTTTGGAGGTGGGATGCCGGGAAAATGGCAGAATCTGGGGGCGTGTGCCTATCCCGCCCCCAACCCGCCTCCGTGTCATCTTCCCGGGAGGTGGGTAGCCGACCCGCGCCGGGTCCCATCTCCTGGAGGCGGGAAGGGGATTACAGCCACTTAACTGCCTGTTAACAGGTAGTGAACGGGCAGTTAAGAGGATTATCCCCATTTTTGCAGCAGAGGCGCTGGCTTCCCGACGTCGGGAAACCCCGCCAGGGTCACCGAGGCGAGCAGTGGGTCTGCGGGGTGCAAAAGTGCGCTGTGAAGGTAAGTGATGGGTGCGTGTGGAGAGGTAAGTGTGTGAGGTGAGTGGAAAGTGATAGAAAATGTTTACTTACTTTTGTTTCTCCTGCAGGCTTCAACAGTTGGAGATGTGGAGAGTCTCGCATCTCACTGGCAGAGATGGCAGATGGCTGCTGCATTCTCCGATGCAAATCCATCTAATTTCTGCTCACAAAAGAGGTTTGACAGTTTCACAGAGCTGTCAAACGATGACAATTCATCTGTCAAAAATTTTTGAGAGATGAAATGTCATACGCTGACGTTCTCTGTAACCGGCTTCCCCTTAATTGGCCTGCTGAGCCCACTGGGCGGGCTTAACAAGGTCAATCAAGGGAAAATAGTGTTGGTTGGCCACAAGTCGATGGAGGCGGGACTAAAACCCGACAAGCAGCAGTCCCGTCTCCAACGAGCCCCCATTGGCGAAATTGCCCCCTCTGTGTCGAAGTAGCTCTTACTTAAAAGCTACGCTATGAAACTGGAAATAACAACAGAAAATGCTGGAAAAACTCAGCAAGTCAGGCAACATCCATGGAGAGAAATTTGAGTTGACGTTTCGGGTTTGACCCTTCTTCAACTGGCACTTCCACTTTAGAATACAGGTTCCAACAGTTGCACCATCAGTGACTAATGTTTCCTTTTCCTCTAAATAAAAAAACAAAACATAATTATAAAGCTGCTGATAAAGGATCCCGCTGCCAGAAAATACAGCAAGTAATCTGGCAGTTTGGCAATTCATTCAGTTAAAAAGGTCTTAGATCTGCCACAAGTATACAAATTGCCATCCTATTTTACACTTAATTCAGCAGGCTTCTATAAGAACTGACAGGTGAGGGAATCTGAGCTGTTAAACTATACTCTTGACGGTTATACACTCAAGTGGAGTGTGCTGTATTTTAATTTTATAGATGTTGTACAAAAGAGTGTAATGAGTGTTTTGAATTTTAAACTGTAAATCAGTTCTCAACAGACCGATATATATTTAATATTCAACAACAACAACAACATTCCATCTCAATGGGCCTGGGGGAAAGGGATTCTACAGGTTTAAGCATGTTTAAACCAGTTGACTGTACCAACATTCTGCAGCTCAGTGGAAACAAAGCGCTGGGTCGCTCATGCCCTCAGCGTTTCGTAAACTGCACAGGGCCAGAAGCGGGCTCCAACAGCAAAGTGGCTCAAGTGTCCACAATTTATCACCATCTCCTCTATGGGTCATTCGCAAGGGACTTGAACAAGACGTGAGATGGCAGCAGATGAGGTTTTCCTTGCATAGACTACTGCCTTTATGTTATTTTACTTTGTAAAATGTCACCATGTTAAAAATGTTTCTGCATTTTTTTTGCAGGCAGAGGCCTGTTATTCTCCTCCCGTTTTCTGGGTGGAATTGGGGCAGGAGGGGAGGCTCTGTTCTTGGTCCCTGCCGATCCCTCACTTGTGGAACGGACGGTCGACACTGAATATACCCGCCCGTATTTGAGATTGAGGGGGTGGGGTGGGGATTCAATTCAGAAGTTGATGAAGGAAATATGTCATTCAGAGTATTTTCCTTCATTATCATATGAACATTAGGAATGCCATTATGTTCTGGCTTCCAGTGTTTCTAAGGAGATGGGAGAATTAAAAAAAATATTTTAATTGGCCCACAAGTCAAGTGCAATAGACTGCAGAATAATTGATTTCAGGGTGAATCGATTGCACCTCATCCAACACACCCAATGAAGGGCTGCCACCTTCACCGGCCCTGGAGGCAACTGCCAACGCTCCAGGTGGTCGAGGTCTTCAGCAGCAACATTTCCTCTCCCCACTCAGAGGCGGGCGCCCAGGTACAGCTAGAAATCCTGCCAGGAGCCCGGCCAAAGCTGACCCAGGAAGATCCACCTTGCACCGCATATTGGTGCTGGGGACCGTGCAGAGTGGAGGTATGACAGTTCCCCCAAATGGGAGGGCAGGAAAATTGGTGACACTGGAGTCACTCCCACACATAGAAACATAGAAGATAGGAGCAGGAGTAGGCCACTCGGCCCTTTGAGCCTGCTCCGCCATTCAACGAGATCATGGCTGATCATCCAAACCCTAGCACCCGGTCCCTACACCGACAGCCATCCCACCCAAGCCCTATCCCCATAACCCCACATTTTTAATCCCCCCTAACACTAAGGGCCAATTTTTTTATCATGGCCAATCAACCTAACCCGCACATCTTTGGACTGTGGGAGGAAACTGGAGCACCCGGAGAAAACCCACGCAAACACGGGGAGAATGTGCAAACTCCACACAGACAGTCACCCGAGGCTGGATTTGAACCTAGGTCCCTGGCGCTGTGAGGCAACAGTGCTAACCACTATGCCACCGTGCTGCCCTCATGGCAGCTGGCTGAAGTGGCACTGGGAGTGATCAGGCCACCTGCCCACTCTCATGGCTGGAATTTTGTGCAGGGAGAACACAATGTCACCGGCCAGTTGTTTTTTGGAGGTAAAATCTAGAGGGAGATGCAGTGGAGAGAGGAATTTTAGCAAAGTGGCTCATTCCTGCTGGACCTGCTAGTTACCACTCATATCTACACTTTATTTGTAATATGTAAATTACAATTATAAATGTAACAAAACAAAAGAGAATGCGTGGAATTATTAATAAGGACTGATTTTGTTTCCTAGCTATTGTCAAACATCAGATCTGTTTAGCTTAATTTCTCTTCAATGAGGCTCAATCATTCAGGGAGGATGCAGTTTTGATCATTTTAACAAAACTTCAACCCGTCTCACTGCTTTTCTCTGATATTCTCATTGCGGGCAGGGATCAGACTGTGATGAATATGGAGTATACATGCTAGTATTATGTAACTAGCTGGCTGCCTGTGGCTTTGCTCATAGATAGTCTGTGGTCTGGAATATGACTGTGATGTTTAACTGCTGAAATGGAGATGTGTGAACCTATTCCTTTTAAAGACACCGCTCAGTTGCTCCATGTGAGAAATGGTCCAAGTAGGCCAATTCTAAGGTCAGCTAGATGCTAATTATTTATGTAAGTTGGTAGCTACTTGTAAAACCCCAGCTGATGCACTAGGCCAGGTTCTCCAAGTCGTGAAAAACTAGCAGGAAATGACTGGCTTTCTTTCTCTTTTGTTTATACATTTGACACTCTGAATGTATGCTTGATACAAGATTTGCACCTGTAATGTATTAAAATTTTTATGTCCGTCCTGACCAGCTTTATTTTCCATTATAAGTTGCTATGTCCCCATTTATAATGGAAACTGCCTTTGTAAACTTGTCATTCTGTAATTACACCCTCCGCCAGTGCATAAGCATGGAGCTGAGTGGGGGCAGTCCCACTGAGCTGAACAACACAGAGGAGAGGCATTGGAGGAGGATGGTGTGATTGACCATGTTGAAGACTACAGAGAGGTCGCAGAGGACCTGTGTTAGTCCTTACATGTGTACAATTATATTAGCATATTATATTAGCTTTGAACGTTCACAGTTCTAATCATGCGCAGTTATTAGTCTTTTTTTGTATATAGTTGAAGCACTCCATTTGAAAGTGGCCCTATTCCACAACATTGGTCAGTGTCTTTCTAGGTTTACCTACACCTGCTTTTCTTCCCTGGTTTACACGCACCATCTATCACCAGTGGACAACAGAGAAGGTGTTTACAAACTTCTGCCAATGGAACCCTGAACCAGCTATTAGGATGTGCCCAGCAATTATCAGAGAATGACTCTGCCTCCCGTTTTTCCTCTCCGTGAACAAGTGCCCAGCATCCACTTTGTACCTGCTCATGCTGAAGGAGCGGAAACGGGGAACTCCGCAGCACGGAGGAATGAACCTTTGTTATTTTTTTACCTCCTGTGATGTCTAATTGGCTCTGCTGTGATTAAGTGACATCAATGCATATCCAAATCCGCACAGAAACAAGAATTGTTTTAGACTGACCAAATAATACACTCCCTTTAATAACGTAATCCTCTTAAAACATGTTTTTTCATATGGCTCCCTATTACAATGTACTACTGTATATGATGGTCTACTCTATATGATGGTCTACTGTATATGATGCTTCAATAAACTGGCTTTCAAATAATTTAGTCTGTTCTTGAATTTAACTGCAGTACATACAATATACTTTATCAATCTTTTACATTGCCTTTCTCCAGCCACACTTCCAACACTGAAGTCTTTACTTTGAACTGTTTCTATGTTGTCAGTCCCATTATAACCCTATATTTCTAAGATTGCTAACAGCAGTTAGTCAAAGGGATCAAAGGGCATTTGGGGGTTCATGGCAGGTTGGACTATATAAAATGATGAAAGGATACTTGGAAACACCTCTGTGGAAATACCAGCAGGTTGATGCAAGAATATACAGAGCACAGTGTGTTAATGAGTGAAAAATTCAGAAAATATCTGTACAAAATTCCCTATGAGCTGAACACTCATTTTAGCTTGAGGCAAAATCTCACAAAACAAAAGTGGGTGACCTTGCATACCTACTAAGATAAAAGGGTTGGCAGATCTCCAAACTAGAGTAGCAACTTCTGAAGCTGATTTTAAGCAGAGCCTTTTTTTAGTAGGACCAGTTCCTTTAGTGAGGGTACATACATGGAGTTTCATTGATGAAATGGGTGCTAAATAATGTAACAGTAAAACAAATATTAGCATAATCTTATTGTCTTTAGTTGATCCCCTGGCAATCGCATTTCCAAATAATTCATATCAATATTTTCCTTGCCCTTGGCATGGTTAGTTTTATGTACATTTATATTTACTTGGTCCCTTTGCTTATGGACATGCCTAATTCATTTTTTGAATTATGTAGACAAAATTATAACTTTAAAAATTCAAACTTGCATAAACAGTGAATAAAAATGGACTTGGAATTTGGCATAAAATGCACACACACAGATAACTTCTTTCTGCCTCCGTCCATTCATTGAGTCTCCCAGGAGCACCGACCAGAGCGTGTATTCGGAATTCATTCAAAATTAATACTACATTTCTCTTCGGTGCACAGAACAAAAGCATAAACAAGACGCAGCAAAAAGAATCCAACAGCCACCAGAAGTATAGATGGAAAAGCATGTGCGAGAAATCAAATGAGGCCGTTGCCCTTTTTCTCCTTGCCTCTTCACCTTGTTTTCCAAAACATTGCAAAGTAATGCTCTGCCTCTCTGACTGTTGCTAGAAAAGGTGAAGGCAAGAATTCTTCCACTACTGTGATTTGTGAAGTTGTTGCTGAAGCAGATGTCGTCATGACGCCCTTTACTGACTCAATCAACTGGAGAAAAGCAATCACTCTTCCTATTTTGCGTGCGAATCGTGAAAATATATGTTCAATTAAGCCTAATTATTTAGACTATTACCTAATTGAATTTGATAGGCATTTAGCACGGATTAATTTAATTTTACTACATTGTACAAGTATGAAATGCAACTCGCTATTAAATATACATTATGAAATACTTTGCAGTGTTGTATTTACTCATGTGGATCTGCAGTTCTCTGTGTTTAATGTACTCCTTCAGAGTTAAAAAAAACCCCACATCTAGTACACCCTGAAGCAAACTCTTATTTTATCATGGAGGATGCAATGTAATGAGAAAAGGATCACCTAGGATCAAATAAAGACAATATTGAACACACCTCTATAATAACAAGAAGATATTATCAGGCAAGCTATATATGTTGAAACTTGTTCTCAAAAGCTGGTTCGGGCCACTGAGAAATGTATTTTCTTTTATTGAATTATATTTTCACACTGGAAACATCAGTTGCTGACTTTTCCTATTCAACTGAACTGGACCAGTGCCCAATATTGCTCAAGACTTCAGAGCCAACACAATGCTGTGGCCAAAAAGGAAATTAATAACAAAACACTATCGACTTTGTGAAATGACTGAATGCGCAATGAGTGAATTGGTCAAAACAAAATGATAAGATTGTTAACCTAATGTTGCAGGTTAGTTAAAACAGAACAATCATGGAAGTTGGTATGCACAGGAATCTGAAAAGACATGCATCAGTATTATATTATATTAGCTGGGGTGGCCCGGCGTTGCCAGGGCAGTTTAGGGGGCCGCACGGTTGACGGCTGGCCGCTGCCGCTCCCCCGCTCTGTGTCTCGGGCCATGCGGTTGACGGCCGGCTGCTGCCGCTCCCCCGCTCTGTGTCTCGGGTGGCGCGGTTCACGGCCACGCACTGCCGCTCCCCTGCTCTGTGTCTCGGGCCGAGCGGTTGTGAGGCCCGGCCCAAGTGACCCCAACTCACCTCCCGCTCCGGCGGGCCGACGCAGCTGCCCCGCTCGCTGTTGAGGAAAAGCAGGGGAAAAAATAGCGGCTACGTTTCAGGAGGCTGCAGGATTAGGTCCCGCCCGTGACACACCGATTGGTCAACCATCAGGTCACTGAACTGTAGGATTGGTCAACCATCACGTCACTCAATGCTAATGAGCGGTAGGGTTGGTCAACCGCTAATGAGCGGATTTTTTAACGTTTTTTGTATACTGTCCGAACAATTTTTGTCTAACCAAAAAGTAAATATGCCTATGACACTCCCCTGATCATCTGCTTTCTTTTGATATAATATGTGTAGGTATGCTCTATAACTTTTGAGTGTATAGTGGACAGACAGACAGACAGACAGACACCACTATCCTTTTATATATAGCTGGAGTGCCCGGCGGTGCCGAGGGTTTTTTGAGGGCATATAAATGAGTTTGTCTGTCTGTCTGTGTGGGAAGGAGAGAGAGAGAGAGAGGGAAGAGGGGAGAGAGAGGGAAGGAGACAGAGAGAGAGAGGGAAGGAGAGAGAGACAGAGAGGGAAGGAGAGAGAGAGAGAGAGAAGGCGAGAGAGGGAAAGAGAGGGAAGGAGAGAGAGAGAGAGGGAAGGAGAGAGAGAGAAGAGAGGGAAGGAGAGAGTGAGGGAAGGAGAGAGAGAGGGAAGGAGAGAGAGAGAGGGAAGGAGAGAGAGAGGGAAGGAGAGAGAGAGCGAGGGAAGGAGAGAGAGAGACAGAGAGAGAGAGGGACAGAGAGAGAGAGGGAAGGAGAGAGAGAGAGAGAAGGAGAGAGAGAGAGAGAGAGAGAGAGGGAAGGAGAGAGAGAGGGAAGGAGAGAGAGAGAGAGAGGGAAGGAGAGAGAGAGTGAGAGAGAGAGAGGGAAGGAGAGAGAGAGAGAGGGAAGGAGAGAGAGAGAGAGAGAGGGAAGGAGAGAGGGAGAGAGAGAGAGAGGGAAGGAGAGAGAGAGGGAAGGAGATAGAGAAGAGAGGAAGACACACTGGGAAGGGGCTGGACTCAGAGCCCGGCGGATGAAGAAAGGCAGCCGCCATTTTGTGAGGTCGGTGGGAAGTTTGAATTGCGGCGGCCGAAGGAAGGAAGAAGGCGAGCTCTCCCTCCCTCTCCCACCCCTTCACACTTTCCCTCCCTCACCCTGTCTCTCTCCCCTCCCCACCGCTCTCCCTCCCTGCCGCTCTCTCTCTCCCCCCCTCTCTCTCTCCCTGCCTCTCTCCCCCCCTCACCCTCTCCCTCCCCTCACCCTCTCCCTCCCTCACCCTCTCTCCCTGCCCCCTCTCTCTCCCCCTCTCTCTCTCCCTGCCTCTCTCCCCCTCACCCTCTCCCTCCCTCACCCTCTCTCCCTGCCGCTCTCTCTCTCCCCCTCTCTCTCCCTGCCCCCCTCTCTCTCCCCCCTCTCTCTCCCTGCCCCTCTCTCCCTCCCTCCCCACTCTCTCTCTCTCTCCCTCCCTCTCCCTCCGACTCACCTCAGTACCAGAACGTAATCAGTCCGACACCGGGAGGCCGGGTGCCGATCGCTCAGAAGCGAGCCCGGGGTTCCTCATGTTTAACCAGGCAAGCCTTTGGACCCGGTTGGCCGGGCGGCAGTCGAAGGCCTTTCGCTCCGGACTCCCGTGTCCGAGAGCCCAGCGGGTGAAGAAGGGCGGCCGCCATTTTGTGAGGTCGGCGGGAGAGAGAGAGAGAGAGAGGGGGGGAAGGAGAGAGAGAGCCGCCCGCTCCTCCGGTCGATGTGTTGCGGGCCGACCCCTGATGAGCGCCCGATCCGCTGAGCCGGAGCCCTCGCCACTGCTCCCCTGCTCGCTGTCTCTCGGGCCGCGTGGTTCTCTGTTTTCCCGCGCAGCCGGCCAGAGAGAAGAAAAACAAAAGAGATGAAGAGAGACGCGACTGAGTGAACGATCTAATTTAAAGCAGCCTCTCCCCCGCTAAAAGGTGAGAGCCGGAGGGAGATTTTGTGGGTGAAGAAGGGCGGCCGCCAGCGCTTCAGGCCCAGCTGGCCTTTAATGGCCGCCACTCACCTCAGCTCAGCTCCCGCTTGGCAGTTTGAAGGATTAGGCCCCGCCCACAAACACCATGAAACGCCCCCCAATTGGTCAACCATCACGTCACTCAACGCTAATGAGCGGTAGGATTGGTCAACCGCTAATGAGCGGATTTTTGAAAGTTTTTTGTATACTGTCCGAACAAATTTTGTCTGACCAAAAAGTTAATATGCCTATGACACTCCCCTGATCATCAGCTTTCTTTTGATATAACATATGTGTAGGTACACTCTATAACTTTTGAATGTATAGCGGACAGACAGACAGACATACAGACAGACGGACAGACACCACTATCCTTTTATATATATAGATTAAAAAAAAGATAAAATAGATAGATAGATAGATAGATAGATAGATAGATAGATAGATAGATAGATAGATAGATAGATAGATAGATAGATAGATAGATAGATAGATAGATAGATAGATAGATAGATAGATAGATAGATAGATAGATAGATAGATAGATAGATGGATAGATGATCTCCCAAGGGCCTAGGCGATGAGTGTTGGAAGGCATGAGGGCATCACAGGTGAGCCTGTTTCCATCTAAAGTGGTGGCAGTGCAGTGGTTTCAGAAACACAAGTGTAGTGTAATTATATTTTAGAGGTAGTTTCTTATTAGAGAGTTCCCTCTACATTTTAGTTAATTTGTACTGAATGAACCATAAGGTTGATATCCCTGCAAGATGCTCCAAGCGGGAACTTGTAGAACCAACTTTAAAGGTACCATTACTACCTTAATAGAAAAAGTGAGGAAAATAGTATCAAAAGAACATAACTGCTACTGATAGCCTGTTGGGCCATTGAGCACATGCATTTGTTTCCCTTCACATTACAACGGCAAAGTGAATTTTCTATAAATTGTTAATGCTGAATGTTAGAAAGTAAATTGACAAAAATAAATACGCAGGACCAGCAAATATCTGTTATTCACAATATTCTTTAAATAATTCTAAAAATAGTCATTGCAGCCATGCAATGATCAACACATGAAAGGGGTCGAGTTTATTCATATTTTCTGCCATGTTCAGGGTTTTCAGACACCTGCTATGCACTATTCCCTGCCAGGGAGAACTGGGAAGTAGGCTTGCTGCCAGGCCTCTGCCAGTGCCACTTGCTATAAAGAGTGCAAGGATGTCTGGCTTGGGGAGTGTTAAGCAACCTCCTGTCTCCTCTGGTTCACAACAACACGTTTCGAGTAAGCGTAAAACTTCATAGTGGAGTGTACGGAACAGACTTCATTGATACACAGAAAGATGATCGGCCCTTAACTGTATACAGAGAGTGACTTGACCAGTTTCTGTATCTTTTGAGTACATTGTGAGATACTGTTGAAAACCATGCTCCATTATACACCATATTTTAACTACAGCAAAGGAAAATGTCAAAATGACATATCTATTTCCCAAATCCTCTGAAAACAGACTGTCTATGTAAACATAGATTCCCTTAAAGAAAACTTATTTTACCTACTGTTATCTATAGCTACCCCTGTTTTATTACCTCACACTTATTTCCTTACACAAGCACTTTACATATCAGAAGACAAGCTATGCTTTCTCCTCACGACACTTCAATGTCATCCTGTTTATATCGGAAAGCCTGACAATGCATTCCTTTTACGACACTTCAATGTCAGCCTGTTTAACAAAGAAGTTCGACTGTTAAACTTTTAACTCCCCAGGATGTCCAACATACATCTCTCCAGGATGTCTAACAGGGAGATATTGCCTTATGGAAGCAGCATGAGCAGGAGCTCACATTCTATCAGCTAGTGAAGCAGCATGCTCGCCCACAGCCTTTGTTGATCACAAGGAAATGTGACTGACCAAATATGGTCACCCTTTCTGTTCCAAAGCTCAGTAAAGAAGTTCTTCTCATCGGCGGTTTATTTTATTGAGGACTGCGCTCTTCTACTATGAACATACAAAACCGATGTGCAGGAAACAAAACAGCTGGTCCATCGAGCCTGCTCAACACAACCACGACGTCTGGAGCATTATGATTAGGCACCCTTACCCACCTACATACATATATACCCACCATCAGCCATGTATTCTCCTGGGAGAGTCCAAAAAAAACGGGAAAAAACTCCAAGGCCAATTAATGGAAAAAAAAAATCTGGTAAACTCCTCTCCAAACCCCTTAGGTGTTCGAAATTAGTCCTGAAGACCACATAGACCATACATATAACATCTAGGGGGAGAAATTGGGTATAGCCCCGCTCGGGGCGCAAGAATTGGCGATGCGCAAATTTTATCGCCAGGCGCAACTTATCGCCACCTCCAGCGATATTGGGTTGCTGCGCCCCTGAGGGTGATTGCGGCGTTAAATCAGGCACTGCACCGGACTCCTAAGGCGCTAACCTGCCGGCGCTACTCAATATCTGGGCGGACAGGCGCAGCGCAGGTGCTGTCAATAATTGATGACCACAAGACATGCAGGCGCCGGCCAGCTCTTAAAGGGGCAGGTCATTTAGGTTCAGCAGCCAGACTCATCGCCCTGTAGGCCTCAATTTCAGCGCTGTGCAAACTGAGGCGTTGCAAACTTTGACAAGATGGAGAGGGTGAGGCAGAGAGCAGAGTGCTTTTTCCAAAGGGCATTGGATGCTTTGGTTGACGCAGTGGAGCGCCGGCGAGCAGTGCTGTACCCTGACAATGGCAAGAGGCCTCCTCAGAACGAGTACCACAGAGCTTGGAGGGACGTTTGTCAAAGAGTCAACTCCAGCAGCATGGCGCCCAGGACTCCTGTGCAATGCAGGAAGAAGTTCAACGATCTCACTCGGGTTGTTAGGGTGAGTGGCTTGTTGGCAATCTTCTTCATCCTTCCATCTGCACCTGACTTTATGGCCAGAGGGTGAGCGATGCCCCAATGGCCATCTGTCAGCCAGGACCCATGGCCCTTTCTGAGAACGCACACGCACATTCAATTCAGGGCATACTGTAAGGGCTGATCCACCATGGGGGTGCATGACATGACAACTCAGGGCATGCTGTAAGGGCTGATCCACCATGGGGGTGCATGACATGACAACTCAGGGCATTCTGTAAGGGCTGATCCACCATGGGGGGGGCATGAGATGACAACTCAGGGCAGCATGTTTCAGAACTTCCCGTCCTTTCTCCTGCAGGGCAAGCTGGCCAGGAACCGGAGGGAACAGAATCGTACTGGCAGGGGCCCTCCTCAGCTGCAGGAACTGACGGACCTGGAGGAAAGAGTCCACCAGATTGCTGGAGGCCAGATGATAGGTCCTGTCACCACTGGAGCTGCCGACCCCATTGTGCACAGCGATGGTAAGGTCATCACCTTTTTGAACTCTCTCCTTCCACTTGTTACCCCCACCAGCATGCTTTTTCACTCTGGACCCATGTCAGAGCATTGCAGCACTCTTGCATCCCTTGCTACCACCCTGGCCTTTCGCTAAATCCACTCTTCAACCTCCCTGCTTTCAGATGCTGCATCACCAGCTTGGGAGCCGGGCCATCTAGCTGCCAGGGACACTGACTCCGGAGGCGACGACCAGGAGGAAGCCGGACCATCCGTCCCAGCCTCAGGCGAGCCAGCCCATCTGCAGACTGGGGATAGTGCTTCCCTGGAAGGGAGCGGGGGGGATGGATCTGAGGAGGAACCAGTTGCAGGAACCAGCGGCCTCCAGCAATGCAAGGGGGGGTGGGAAGTTCGGGAGCCATCTCACTGGAGGGCGCGTCAGGCCACGATGACTGCTGCACAGAGCGTAGAAGAGGTGCGTTCCCTCGCCGAAATGAGCGCCCAGGCTCGACTCAGGCACACTGAGCTGATGGCTGCAGTTGGAAGGATGCCTGAAGCCGTCGAGACACTGGCAAGGAGTGTGCAAGAGTTCGGGGAAGCACAGGAAAGGATTGTGCAGGAGTTCGGGGCAGCACAGGAAAGGATTGTGCAGGACTTCGGGGCAGCACTGGAAAGGAGTGCCCAGGGCTTCGGGGCAGCCCTGGAAAAGACTGCCCAGGGCGTCGCGACATCATTGGAAAGGACTGCCCAGGGCGTTGCGACATCATTGGAAAGGACTGTCCAGGGCGTCGCGACATCACTGGAAAGGACTGTCCAGGGCGTCACCGGTGCACTGGCACCTGCCACGCAGTCCCTCGCTGGCCTCATGCAGAGGCAGATTGAGGCCACACAAGCACTGACTGCTGCCACCGTCCATGGTTCAGGCAGGATTACCTGGGGCCCTTGCAGCACCACATCAGGCCAGCAATCTGTGGACCAGCCGATGGGTCCGCATGCTGCGGTGCTGCCCCGTCAGAGTGCCAGTGTGTCTGTCTGCCGACCATGGAGCTGGTGTCCGCTCTCAGGATGTCAGCATTCCTGATGCCAATGCTGGCACGTCTCCACTGCAGCTGCCATCACCTGCAGGACAGACTACTTCCACCCATGCCTAATTGGAGCAGTCAGCATCCGGCCCCTCCAAGCCCAGAGTCCGTCCAGGCCGTCCCTCAGGGGCATCAGCACGTTCGGACAGTCAGCAGGCGTCCCCCAGCCTTCATGCAGCCACTGGGGTCCCATTACGGAGGAGCTGCAGGGAGGGAAGGGGCCATTCTCGCAAGAGAAGTAGATATCCATCAAAGGGGAAATAGTAGAAGGAGCTGCAGAAACATCCTATTTCTAGAAATCAAGGCCGTGGATGGTGGTCTGAATGTTAGTCATGTTTTGGATGGTCTCCCGGGTGTGCGAGTCACGTGTTCTGAATGTTAGTCATGTTTTGGATAGTCTCCCGGGTGTGCGAGTCACGGATGTGTTAGTTTGTTAGTTAAGCTTTCAGTTGCCATTGCTTTGTCATGTTGGAAGGAAGCAAAGTTTTCAAAATAAACAAAGAATTTTAATGTCATTGGCCATGTCTGCTATTTACAATCATTGTGGCCTTCATAGGCTTTGGGTTATCCGAATGGTTCCATTCGTGGTCTTCCAATGGCACCAAGCAGTCTGTGAGAGGGGCCTAGAACCGACTCCTTATCAGCCTCAGACGGACGGCCCTTCCACTTTCTTGGACCCTCCCGTCTTGGTCCTCCTCCTCCTCCTCCTCCTCCTCTTCCTCCTCTGCTGGTCCTTCAATCTCTGCTGGCATTGGCTGGGTGCGCAGGGTGGCGAGGTTATGGAGCATGCAGCAGACAACGACGAAGTGGGAGACTCTCGCTGGTGAGTACTGCAAGGCTCCTCCCGAATGGTCCAAACAGCAGAACCGCTGCTTGAGCACGCCGATTGTGTGCTCCACAATGTTCCTTGTCGTCTGATGGCTGACATTGTAGTGCTCTTCTGCAGGGGTGCTGGGCATACAGAGCGGGGTCATCAGCCATGGGCACAGTGGATAGCCCTTGTCGCCGAGAAGCCAGCCTTCTGGGTGAGCCAGGGCCTCAAAAAGGTCAGCGACTGAAGTCTGGTGCAGGATGAAAGCATTGTGGCTGCTGCCTGGGAACTGTGCATTGACCGCCAGGATCAGCTGCCGGTGGTCACAGACCAGCTGCACATTCAAGGAGTGGAACCCCTTGCGGTTACGGAACTCCTCAGGATTTTGTACAGGCGTGTAATGTATGTACCTTTAAGGGGGGAACTACTTTTTACAGCTCATGTATACTGTAGTACCGGCAGTGACCACACCTGTATATAGCACTGAGTAGTAATCTGTACAGGCAGTTCCACTATGAGCCACGTTGAGTAAACACCTGTTGTACCGTTTCTCCTGCAGTCTGTGTCTTATTATACCCAGACACAACAAGGCGCCCGCAAAGCCACGTGCGTGCAGTCAATGGCGCCCTGCACCATGGTGAAGTCCGCTATTGCCGCGAAGCCCTCTGCGCGCTCCAGCTGCTTCTCCGGTGTCACATTGAAGGAGATGTACTGGCGCCGCCTTTTAAACAGGGCATCTGTAACCTGCTGGATGCAGCTAAGCACCGCAAACTGGGACATGTTGGCAATGTCCCCAGTTGCTGACTGGAAGGAGCCAGTCACATAGAAATTCAATGCCACTGTTATCTTCACAGCCACCGACAGAGAGGTCCTGCACCTTATCTGCGGCTGCAGATCTTCCTGAAGCAGGTGGCACAGCTCAGTCACCACCTCCTTTCAGAATCGCAGCCTCCTAACACACTGCTCCTCCGACATGTTGAGGTAAGAGAACTGCTGCCTGAATACCCTGGCAGCGTAAGGTCTGGTGTGGCGACGTCTGTTGGCCCTCCTCCGTCTGGCCATTCCTGGCCCTCTCTCCCTCCGTCCCTGTGCCCTTTCAAGATGGTCAAGCAGCAGGACGTTCCCCTCCAAAGCAGCCC
The DNA here is from genome assembly GCF_052327205.1 of Somniosus microcephalus. Lineage (NCBI taxonomy): Eukaryota > Metazoa > Chordata > Chondrichthyes > Squaliformes > Somniosidae > Somniosus > Somniosus microcephalus. Next base: position 67,125,571 of record NC_141008.1, read on the forward strand.
CCATAATAATAGGTCAGCAGAAATTAAAAAGGGTGTAAGCGCTCACCAGCAGCAGGGTGATGGTATGAAGGCTGAAGGTCCTCTGGCAGCGCTGGGTCAGTAGTGAAATGGCTCAGAGTTCAACTGTTCCAATCTGTGTAAATCACAAATAAGTTGTGCTCCCAAAATGGCTGCCGCTTTTATACCAGTGCAGTGCCCTTTAAATAGCGCCCCCCTAAGCCCGAGAGCCACTGGGGAACATTCCTGGAAGCTGTCCTTATTAGCGCCGGGCGGAACAGAGGGGGGCGCCACTGAATTTCCGGTCTGGGGCGCCAAGGCGGCGTTGCACACTGAAATGACGTCATGATCTGCCTGCGCCCGGGCGCGGGTGCTAAGACTTAGCGCCGGCGCTAAAATACCACTCAATATGGCGAGAGGCGCTGGGTTCACTGCGCCCGCCTGAAATTTGGGTAACGCCCCAATTCTCGGCCTCTTTAGGCGCTAATCGCTGACGCTAGCAACCGAATTTCTCCCCCCTAGTATTTCACCTACCTTTTATAAGACATGATCTTCTTCCCAATCAGGAGCTGGTCCAGAGCTCTCTTGCATGCAGAGAGTCTGTACTCACCACCTGAGCAGGTAACCTGTTCAATAGGTCTGCTATCCTCTGGAACAAGAAGAACCATTTAACAGCCCTACACTTACAGAGCTTATATGCATGACCTCTGGTCATTGCCAACCTATCTAGTTGAAATAGCCTCTCAAGAAAAATACAGTTAAGCCCTTTAAGAATTGTGTATACCTCTGTCAAATCACCCCAAAGTTTATGCATTTCTAAAGGGAATAGACCCTCCCTTTCAAGCCTGTCTGGACAACTAAGGTTTTTTTAAGCTGGGGATCATCATTGTGGCCCTCCTTTGGACTTTTTCCAAAGCTTCTATATCGCCCACCATGTGAGGAGACCAGATGTGTGTCTAACCAAGGTCTTGTACAAGTTCTATTTATGCAACCCAATACCATGTTTGCTTTGGCCATAGCTTCTCAGTATTGATCATGAACCTTTAGGGAGTTATGAACAATAATGCCAAGGTCACTTTCCTACTCAACTAATTTTAATTTGGTTCTATGTAGTGTGTAAGTACACTTAGTATTGACCCTCCCCAAGTGTATTTCACTGCATGTATCTAAGGTACAAGTCATTTGCTAGAGTTTGGCCCATTCTCCCAGCACATTTAGATTTGCTGAGAGAAGTTTCTTCTCCTGCACAGTCCCACGAGTAACTGGCCTCCGAGCCTATAACCATTAACCACAACTTTATGCCTATGGGAATGTATCCAATTTCTAATCCATTGTAACAGCGCCCCACTGATACCACTACAAGATTCTGTCTTGAAGAGTAACCTATTGTGGGGTATCTTATCAAAGGCTTTTTGGAAGTCCAAGTAGATAATGTCTACTGGGATGCCCTCAACCATTTATGTACCTTGCAACTTCCTCAAAAAATTCTAGTAGATTAGTTGGACACAACCTCCTTTTCCAGAAGCTCTGTTGAGTGTATCTGATGATACCCTCCCTATCCAGGTGATCATAGAGAGCATCTCATGGTCCCTTCAGGCATCTTTCCTATGATTGATGTTAGGCTTATGGGCCTGTCATTCCCTGGATCTGACTTGTCGCCATTTCTGAAAATCAGCACCACATGAGCATCTTTCCTATCCCAGAATCCAGCAAGTTGTTAAAGGTAAAGGCAAGGGCCTTGCAAATCAAGGCCTAGAAATTCAGTCGCGTTTGCGCCCACTTATTGGCTATAGAGTGGTTTGCGCCGGAAGTTTTTTAGCGCCCGAAATTCAGTTGGTCCCTAACATCGGCGTTAGCCAGTAGCGCTGCGCCGGCACCGATGACGTCATCGGTGTGTGCAGCGCCCCGGTTCCAATGCTATTCCGTGCCGATGGCCAAATTCAGTTGCGGCCGCCTCGCCCGTAGCGGCCGCAAACAGCGTTTGAAAAACGGTGCCTTGCAGCTCCGAGAGGCCGGCGCATAAAGGTGGAGGGGCGGCCGGCCGCTTTCCCGGCGGCCGCCTGGCCGCACCTCCCTCCCCGGACTCCTGCACCACCCCCCCGCGGCATTGGTGTCTGACTCCCGCGAGCCCGGCACTTCTCCGTGGTGCCAGGCTCATTTGCCGGGGGAATCCAGCAGCGATCTCACGGCTGCAGGCAGCTCCTCCTTAAGAGAAGGAGGAGGCCTGCAGTACCCCAGCCTGCCGCACTGCATCGGGTGCCGCAGCGGCAGCTGGACGCCTGAAACTGACTTTCATCGCCCCAAACGAGGCGGCCAAACCCTGCAATAGCGCCCGCCTCCGTCTTGGGGCGGCGCAACTGAATTTCAGGCGGGCGCTACGGGAATCCGGGCGAGCGCAAAATTTCGGGCACTAAAGACCTGGCGCGGCGATACCGAATTTTTAGCCCCAACTGTTTAATCAGGTGGATGTCACCTGGTCCCGCAACTCGATCTACTTTAAGGTTTTTTCTTCTATCTAAGATATCTTTCACTTATATTGTAATATTCCCAATTTTCCTGTTTACAACGCAACCCATGTCTGATAATTGAACAATGTCCGCGAGTGTAGACTGAACCAAAGTAATCATTGAACACCTCTGCCATGCCCTGAGATTCCACTTGAACTTGTTCTATCGTGTCACTCAGTGGTCCTAAGCAGTCTTTAATGGTCCTCTGACTCTTAATCTAACTAAAAAAATGCTTTTGCCATTACTACTGCAATTATCAACGATCATTTCCCATCAATCTCTTGGCTGCTCTAATAGTTACTTTTATTATACTTAATTGTGTGTGATATTTATCTATTTTTTTCTGAGATGTTTTCCTTTAACTGGAAATATTTTTGTTTCTACATAATTTGTGCTTGTACATTTCTAGTTAGCCATTTTGGTTTAGTTTTGCCATGTATCCTTTTAGTAACCCTTGGGATATGTATGGCTTCATTATGCTTGAGAATGGTTTTAAAAACTACCCATTTATTCTCAGCATCTATTACCCTACCCAATAGGGTTGACCAATCAACTTCTTCCAACTCTTTAGCCAGTTTATTGAAATTAGCCCTCCTCACGTCAGGAACTAACCTTAAATTGTTAATAGCTTTTGCTTGGCTACTAAACTTTAATCTAATTGTGTTGGAATTGCTACTGCCCAGGTGTGGCCCCCACCCCTTTGAGTTGCGATATAGCTGCAGGATCAGTACTAAAATCTAGGTCAAGAATTGGAGAACCCGTAATCACATCACTGACATTATGGGCTGAGTTTTGATTCTAGAGGCATGTAGGAGGCGGGACTGCAACTTTCAGGGTTGTAGTCCCGCCTCCATCGAGTTGTGGGTGACATCACAGATTGACATTTCATCTGTCAAGACCTTTTGACAGATGAAATATCAGCATTTCACAGCTGTTTAAACACTGACAATCTGTACACGAAGTTAATTCCTTCCTCTCAGGCTGATTTAGAGATCTCTCCAGAACAGAAAGCTGAATGCTGCAACTTTTGACAGCTTGCGGCCATTCTGCTTTCTGTGCCGGTGAGATGAAGGAAGGCTGTAAAGGTAAGTAAAACTTCTTTAAACACTTTACACACACCAAACACACTTACCTCTTCACTCATGCACCCATCACTCACCTGAACACCGGACATTTTGAACCCTCTAAGCTCTTCAGCCCGACGGCCCACCTCGCTAACTTGGCATGGTTTGGAGAAGTCGGGAATCCCACACTTCAGGAATAAAAATAGGGATTAGGCTAAAAACTGCCTGTTAACTACCTGTTAACAGGCAGTTATTTGGCACTAATCCCCTTCCCGCCTCGGGGAGGCAGATCCCAGCACAGGTCAGGTTCCCGCCTCCTTTGAAACTGGCATGGAGGTGGGTTGGGGGCGTGATGGGTTCGTGCCCCCCGATTTCAAGATTTTAACCCCCCACATGCCTCCAATCCCACCTCCATGGCCCAATGAAAATCCTGCCCATTGAGTTAAAAAACAATTAAATTTTATCCACAAATGTTTCAGCTAATTTACCCACCCAACTTGATGGTTCACAATCAATCAATTTTATATAAGGAAAGTTGAAGTCCCCCATAATGCAGTCATGGCCTATTCTAGATACTGTAACAATTTCTGACCAAAGGCCTCATTTCCAACAGGTCCTTGAAGAGCCATCAGCTTGAATTAATTGTACCCAGACACATTCAGTTGCTGTTGATGTAACATCATCTTTTACCAGAGCAGTTAGATTATCTTTAACAAAAAGGCTCCACCTCTTCCCTTCTGACCTAGTCTGTCCTTCCTGAAACACTTCTAACACTTGAGCTGGCATTCTGCTCCATCTGTATCAAACTATGTTTTTGAAATACCTATGGGGGTGGAGTTTCTTGCCTTGAGCACAATTGACAATCTGGGCACAAATTGCACTGGTTTTCCGAAGTGAAGTTATGGTTCAAGTTTCCTCCCAAACTCATTTGCATAATTGCAAACATAAAATCTTCCATGAACTAGGGAAATCGGGCAGTGTAATGAGCATAATTGTTTTATTCATTGATGTATTTAAGAGTGGTAAACTGGTGCCGTTTTATTAATACAGCTCGAAAATGGGTTTATCACAAAAAATAAGCATTTTTAGTAAGAGTATTTAGTCTACTACCTGTGAGTAACCTGATTTAAAATCACTGAAAATGATTACTATACTGGACCTTTTACTAGTTTCATTGGTGTACACTAGTCAGTTTCTTAGTAAATTAAAGTTAAAGTATTTTTTAATATTTAAAGACTTAAAACGTGCCTTTGCGCCTAAAAAAAACCAAGCTTCATTTAAAGAGCTTCCTCGAATGGGCACAATCAGCGGAAACTTGTCTTGCTCATTATTTTGATCTGGGGGCGTGGCCAGTTTTGTGGGCGGGGCTGCCTTCCCGCGCAATGTTTTTTAAACCAGCATTAAAGATCAGAGAAACTCGATTTACACTCGACGTAAATCACGCTTAAAATTCCGCAAACTTTTACGTTAGCTTGGCCGATTTCAGTCAAATTGCCAGTGCAAACTAGCGGAAATTCAAGGCCGCGATGTCTAAATTCTCTAAAGAAGCATAGGGCTATATCTCCACCAACTTATTTCTAATACTTTTGTATTTGTACAAAATCATTTTAAGGGACTATCTGTCAGCTGAATTGAAGTTACCTTCCCTTTGTATCCTAGCGCCTTGGCGGTTCATTAAGATTATCTACCCTACAGAATTGCCTGTTCTAACTCCAGACTTAATTAGTTTAAATGCCTAAAAATTCACAGATAACTTCTGAGTCCTTGCAAGATTAAGATGAAGGCCATCCCTCCTAAACAAAAAAGCTTTCCTTTTCTTTGGAAAGTGCTTCAGTTAACTCTGAAGGTCAGCTTTTCCCTCCTACACAGGTTCGCAGCCAGATGTTAAGACCGACTACTCCTCTCCAAAGACGCTCTCATCACTGGCAGTAGGCTTGAGATACACACCCTTGCTCCTTTATACCTTAACGCAATGACCAGGTCTTTGTTACTGTTTAGAATTCAGTGACTGTTGAAATGAGAGAGAAACGGTTCTTGTCATCAGAGACTTTTTATAGTTGCATTTGCATCAGGAGCCCACTGTATTGTGCAATGTAAGTCAGCATTAATCTTTTATTAAAAGGATATAAAGTAAGTCTTGATTTTTCCACTTCATTTACTATGAATTATGTGGAAGTTTCATATTAGCAGAATGTGGCTGACAAAATTGACTGAACAACAACATTAATACATGGTTAAAAATTGTTAGTTCATACTAGCAGCTGACTGTTTAGTTTGCTATTTGTAACATTTCAACAATCAAAACGGCATGAAATGTTAAAACTAAATTAAATGCAATTAATGTCACTGTTCAACACAAAACTAATGAGTCTGGATTTGATGGCCCTAGTAATCATCCAAAATACATGGCCTTGTAAGAAAATTAACATTGTGCTTCTCAAAATGAAATATATGAAAGCTATAATTATCTCATTTGTTGAATTTTCTCATAATTTGTTCCCTCTTTTAGAATTTTTTTAAAGTTTTCTCTTTTCATCTCTTATTCCTTCTAAGGCAGTAACTTGAGCTGGGTAGCGTGGCAGATGGTATCTTCACAGAAATCACAGAAACCCCACAGTGCAGATGGAGGCCATTTCGGCCCATCGAGCCTGCACCGACACATATCCCACCCGATCCCCGTAACCCCTACACCAACACATATCCCACCCTATCCCCGTAACCCCACGTATTTAATCCCCCAACACTAAGGGTCAATTTATCATAGCCAATCATCCTAACCCGCACATCTTTGGACTGTGGGAGGAAACCGGAGCACCCGGAGGAAACCCACGCAAACACGGGGAGAATGTGCAAACTCCACACAGACAGTCACCCGAGGCCGGATTCGAACCCGGGTCCCTGGCGCTGTGAGGCAACAGTGCTAACCACTATGCCACCGTGCTGCCCTTGATCAGTATCTTCCTGGATGAGCCTGGGCAATGAGTTTCGGGGGCTATTTTGACTGTGGGAACATCATAGGCAAATCTGTCTTCACCCAAAGTCTACACATGTGCACTTTAGCAGAAGCCACTCAATAGTTTCCCCAATTTTTCTTCCCTGCCCAGGGTATTCTGAGTCCAAATGTAATACCCCATTGCTATCCTGACTGAAACTAGCTAAATTAGACCAGGAATTGGTAACTTTAAATACCAAACACTTATGCTTAACCTTCATGGAAAGTGAAGAGAGATTTTTTTAAAATAAACAGCTATCTGGCAGGTAGTAATAACAATTATTATGATAACCGAACAGCAATAGCAAAAGCAGATAGCACCAAGGCCAAGAACATTGGCCCAGAGGAATACTTAGTGACAAGGTGCCACACTGTAACAATTGCCTTTGGATACAGATGGGTGATGAGGACTTTACCACATGCCTATGTGCCTAGTGGATGGAGGTGATTTATTAAATATTAGTCCTAAGATTTGACCTCTTACAATTTTTTAACTTTTGTTTTCTTTTGCAAGAGAAAATTGCGATGTTGTTGAAAGTATATGTGTATATCTTACTGCTGGCATTCAAATCAAGCAAGTCCTCTGATAATATAGAGGACAATGGCTCCTGTCAGTGAATTGCAATCAATACCATGCTGAAGTAGTTCAGATGACTTCATAAGCAGTAAATAAAGCTAGAGTGGTTCACGGTAGTCATCAGAATCTTCGGATTAGATTATTGTCTTAAATTCATTGAGAGCGATCCTTTATTACTTGTACAAGCTGCAAATTCTCTTTTTAAACCTTTACAGTGCTGCATTCCCATTGCTGTTTAAAGACTAAAGCAATGTCATGTGACATAGGACAAATGCTGTTATTGATTTTCTGAAATAGAAACTTGGAGGTATTTTGTGCTAGTGACATAAGATGTAAAAGTACACCAGATTTATGATGAGACCCACAATATCACCAGCTTAATTTTATTTCCACAGCGAGTTCCGGAGTAGTGCACAACCTTTTATATATTATGCTGTGAATGTCAATGATACAAATACATGTCTCTCCAACTCATCTTAATATCAATTTCAATAAACATTAAGGCTATTGAAACAGAATTCTATTTTCTTTTTTGTGTTGTGCTTGGCCGCATATAACCTCCTCCAACTGGGATTTTTCACAGGCTACAGACCTCCCAGTTACCACTGGCAATGGAATTGCATGGTAAGATGGTTTTGTTGTGCGCAAGGTGAGTTGACATTTCTCTTACTCCCGCCCCCCCCCCCAAATGATGGAACACTCGATTACCTCAGCATGACAAGGGTAGCAAGTGTGTTTGAGTGTTCCAATCTACTATAAAACAAGTCATGCTGGGCCATCCTTTTGCATCAGTTTATATATAACCTCCATCAAAAATCTTCAGTCTGAATGCACATCCTGTTGTCAACCTTTTTCCATTATAAATATGAACATCAGAATTCATAATGAAAAGTGCAATGTAAACTTGGCATTCTATAACTACACCCTCCTATCAGTGCTGGCACTATAGAATCTCAGTTTTGCATCTGTTATCTCCTTAACCTGTACTGCAGGCAAACTCCTATACTTCAACTAGCTCCAAGAGCTCTTCTTCTCAAATTTCTGTGTTTTGCTATTTAACATATAAATTATCACCGGAAGTCAAATTATTATACAAAATAAGGAAAGATGTGTGACTTTTAAAATAAGGATTGAATTACATCTGTGTGCTCTGATCCAATTATCCACTGCACTTTAACCCCACTTCACCTGAAGACTACTCTTGGTATTAACTCCCAATGTGCAATGCCATTGGAGAGTGATTAGTTAAAAAAAATTAACAAATCCTCTTCACATACTTGTTATTTGCATTGTTTAATTCGTACATTTAGCATCTATCAGTATTAGCAATTCCTATAAGGGTTGATGAGGGTAGTGCGGTGGATGTTAAATATATGGGCCTAGAAATTCACTATGGCCCCGCCAGCTGGCTAGCGCCCAAAAGTTAGCGCTGGGCAGGGAGCCATTAGCGATCGTCAGATATTCAGTTTTTGCGCCCCAATTCGGAACCGGGCGCTATTCCAGGGTGTGCCCGCCTCCGCTTGGGGCGCTGAAACTGAATTTCAGCGCTCTTGGCGCCGCTGCGCCAGCCGCTGCGGAGCGGCAGGCTGTGGTACTGCAGGCCTCCTCCTTCTCTTAAGGGGGAGCTGCCTGCAACGGGGAGATCGCCGCTGGATAGTGCCGGCAAATGAGCCCGGCACCACGGAGAAGTGCCGGGTTCGCGGAAAGCAGCCGGCAATGCCGCGGGGGGGGGGGGTGGAGGAGGCCGGGGAAGGAGGTGCGGGCAGGCGGCCGCCAAAAAAGCGGCCGGCCGCACCTCCACCTTAAAGCGCCCCACTAAGGCTACAGTACGGCCCCGTTTTCTGGTCGCTGTTTGCGGCCGCTGCGGAGGAGGCGGCTGCAACTAAATATGGGGATCGGGGCGGAACCGGGGCACTGCGCACACTGATGACGTCATTGGTGCCGGCGCAGCGCTAACGGCTACCGCCGCCAATACCGCTGCGCTGAATATCAGCGCAAACTCCTTTTTGGCGCAGAAGCCCTCTTTAGGCGGTAACTGGCCGCAAAGCTGGCAGCGCCTTAATGAATTTCGAGGCCATGGACTTTCAAAAGACGTTTGACAAAGTACCAGATAATAGACTTTTTAGCAAAATTAAAGCCCATGGGATTAAAAGAACAGTGGCAGTATGGATCCAACATTGGCTAAGAGACAGAAAGCAGAGAGTAGTGGTTGATTTTTGGGCTGGAGGGAAGTATACAGTGGTGTTCCCCAGGGGTCGGTATTAGGACCACTGCTCTTTTTGATGTATATTAATTACCTGGACTTGGGTATACAGGGCATAATTTCAAAGTTTGCAGATGATCCGAAACTTGGAAATGTAGTAAACATTGAGAAGGATAGTAATAGACTTCAGGAGGACATAGACTGACTGGTAAAATGGGCAAACACATGGCAGATGAAATTTAATGCAGAGAAGTGTGAAGTGATACATTTGGGTAGGAAAAATGAGGAGAGGCAATATGAACTAAATGGTACAATTTTAAAGGGGGTGCAGAAACAGAGAGACCTGGGGTGTAGGTACACAAATATTTGAAGGTGGCAGGACAAGTTGTGAAGGCTGTTAAAAAAGCATATGGGATCCTTGGCTTCATTAATAGAGGCATAGAGCACAAAAGCAAGGAAGTTATGCTAAACCTTTATAAAACACTGGTTAGGCCTCAACTAGAGTATTGTGTTCAATTCTGGGCACCACACGAAATTTACTAGAATGGTACCAGGGATGAAGGACTTCAGTTATGTGGAGAGAGCAGAGAAGCTGGGGCTGTTCTCCTTAGAGCAGGGAAGGTTAAGATGAGATTTGATAGAGGTGTTCAAAATCATGAATGGTTTTGATAGAGTAAATAAGGAGAAACTGTTCCCATTGGCAGAAGGGTCAGTAACCACGAGGACACAGATTTAAGGTGACTGGCAAAAGAACCAGCGGTGACATGAGTAAACTTTTTTTTTTTTAAAAACAGGTTTGTTATGATCTGGAATGCACTGCCTGAAAGGGCGGTGGAAGCAGTTTCGATAGTAATATTCAAAAGAGAATTTGATAAATGCTTGAAAGGAAAAAAATATACAGGGCTATCAGGAAAGAGCAGGGGCGTGGGAGTAATGGGATAGCTCTACTAAAGAGCCGGCACAGGCATGATGGGCCAAATGGCCTCCTTCTCTGCCATATGATTCTATGAGTGATATCATTTTATTATAAAATGGCTATGGTGGGGAAATCCAACGATAATACTTTTCACTCCAATGGGCATTGTAACATAACCACACTTATTTATTCAACCAACTTGTTTAATAAACCCCAGTAAAAAAAAAATCAATTTCCCTTTAGATCATTTCACTTTTTTGCAACTGAGCCCTGACTCCATGGTTCTGAAATTGAGACTGGAATCTCAATCTTCATTTCACTCTGAAAATGAAATTAATAACTGGCTGGTTATTCTGTTCCTAGGTTGAAAGTTAAGATCCCTTTTTCATCATATATTAATATTTTTACTGTGTTATCATATTATTAAATACAACTGCTACTTTGTAATTGTTTTCTAGTCCATCGCTGTGCTCTCTTTAGAGTGCAATAGGCAAGGCTCCAAATGTCACATGCCATGCGGTAAGTCAATTTCATTTCTGGTTTTTTTTTGTGTCATTGACTAATGTCAGTATTTTACTAGAAATGGCATCAATTTCATTACAATTAGCACTAACGATATCTAAAACTGCACTTTAGAAAATGAATGGGGATTAGAGTAGAAAGATGCAAGTTCAGTAGATTTCAGGACCACAGGCAGTGCTGGTAACATTACTCTTTTGGACAGCAGTCACCACGCTGCAGGGATCCTGCTCTTTTCAAACTAACTGGCTCGCACGCATCTCTCCATTCATCATGTGTGAATGTGCTAAGTTTCAGTTAGGGTCTATCCTCTGTATCAGTGCACAGGACATCACGGAGAAATACTGGGATTCTTTTTTTATGATATGCACCTTACTTTTATAAACAGGGGCATCCTTTTGGCTGGTTTTCTTGTGGAGCTTTAAAATCAAAATCTATGAATAATCAAACCTAATCCACACGTACACCCGCAATGGAAAATCTCCCTTCATCAACTTCAACAGTTACTACCTGTAACATGATTTTCAAAATCCATTTTTTGACTGGTGATGATATCTGCAGATAAATATTGAATGTATTCATACAGCATTCCTATGTCCCCTATATCAGCAGAGCCCTTGATCTATTTAAATTAAATACATTAATGTCTATGCTAAAATAGCAGACAGAGGAACATGTAATGATTTGGCTACTAATATGTCTAATAGTAATTTTTAGGCTGTAGTAATTTTGAGATGTGCACCACCCACTATGACCAAAAGAGACTTTGACCTCTCACGCACCATCATCTTTCACTAAGTTCATTGAAACATTTATATTCTGTATTGTTCAAAATTGACCACAACCTTAAGCAATATGTTAAAGCAATATCCTTTCACCGTTGGTGCCTGGTTAAGCAGCGCCTCGACTTTAAAATTCTCATCCTTGCTTTCAAATCCCTCCATGGCCTCGCCCCTCCCTATCTCTGTGATCTCCTCCAGCCCTACAATCCTGGGTACTGAATTTGGAAGGGTACTGAATTTGGATGATCAGCCATGATCTCATTAAATGGCGGAACAAGCTCAAGGGGCCGAATGGCCTACTCCTGCTCCTATCTTCTATGTTTCTATGTAATCCTCTGAGATATCTGTGCTCCGCCAATTCTGGCCTCTTGAGCATCCCTGATTATAATCGCTCCACCATTGGTGGCCGTGTCTTCAGCTGCCAAGGCCCTAAGCTTTGGAATTCCCTCCCTAAATCTCTCCACCTCTCGCTCTTCCTTTACGACACTCCTTAAAACCTACCTCTTTGAGCAAACTTTTGGTCATCTGCCCTAATATCTCCTTATGTGGCTCGGTGTCAAATTTTGTTTGATTACGCTCCTGTGAAGCGCCTTGGGATGTTTTACTATGTTAAAGGCGCTATATAATTGGACGTTGTTGTTGTTGAAACTTGAGTTTGAATCCCGCCCAGGTCAAAGGGATGAAAGTTTGCCTTTTTCCCCAAACTCCCCTGTATGTGACAATAATAAGATAGTGTTGTAGCGATTCGTGTGCATCGCCACTAAATAATCGAGTTCGACTTCGACGAACTATAAATAAGTTGTTTATTTACAGGAACAGGTTAAATACAACAGGTAAGGTAGCAGGTAAGATGGCTGACTGTAGGAGCACCGTGGTGTAGGTCTTTCCCCAGCGGGGACGCCACGAGGACCAACTAGAAGTTTCCAAGCTCAACTGCTAGCAGGTTCCGAGCTCTACTGCCAGAGGGTTCCGAGCTCTGACGTCATGATGTCATCACGCAGAGTACAGGAATGAAGCCCGAGTGCAGTAACAGATACATTTAAAGGTAAGTTAAAGGGAATTATGTATCTCAATGTAAGGGACAACCGGTGGTACCGCCACACTGTGCAAATAAAATACACACTGATGTAAGAAAGCTACTAGGCACTTGGTCAGAGTATTAAACAAGGCTTTAATCGACTGTTTCACAACATGGCAGTCTAGTTAGCCTTCACTAGTTTCTGTTTACAAAATGTCCCTGAGCAAGCTGGGCCCGTGCCCAAGTATTTATATTCTCCCTGGACAGCGCCACCAGCAGGCCGCCCAGTATATTTCATAAGTCCTTTCTACATAAATGGCACGATTTTTGTCACACACTTTCTTATACAGACTGTAATTGTTTCTTGGACAACATTTTTTGTGGGGGGGTGGGGCGGTTAGTTTTTAAAATCCTGCTTGTGCAACAGAATTAAGTCTTCTGTGGAAAAATATTCCTGTTCTAATTACATATTCAAGACAAATGTTCTTGCTATATTGGATGCATTTTTCTTTGTTCCTGTTGTAAGAGACATGAAATAAAAAAATCTTTTTTAGCGGATATATCTAATTTAGGTTCCAAAATATTAAGAAAATGTTGACTGATGAATCTTTTCTCATACTGCAGCTGAATTACAGTTACGCCAATCTTGATTCTATAATAGTGGGTGACATTATTTGAACAATGCAAAAAAAAAAGTTGCACTAATGTCGATTTTTTTCTCCAGACTCATTGACCATCCCATTACAGCAATGTTATATAACGCTAACGCATCTGTTGGATGCTAAAAACAAAAGCCAGTGCTCAAACCGATCAAATGCTTCCAAAACTAATTACCTGTCTGTTGTGAGGCACTTGCAAACTCGGTTGTGATTTTTTGAAAACCAAAAGCATTGCTTCAATGCAAGGTATTCTTGCAAGCCATGGGGAGACCGGGGCACCATCGCAATCAGCAGCACTTAAGTGCAAAATCTAATGTCCACGCACACTACCACAGAAGGTGATACTTAAAAAAAAAAAATCACTTTCTGTGACCGCAGCTCAAAAAGTCATGCACTGCAGCATTTGCCCGACGCGGAGTTTCAATTCATCAGTTGCATCAGTGACTGACGACCTCCGACTGTCAAAGAAACTGACTGACGACCTCCGACTGTCAAAGAAACTGACTGACAAGCTAAAAAAAATTTCAGGGCACCCTTGCATGATTGACATGCAATGACTTAAGATTGAATCTCAAGGACGACTCCTAATGCAGCAGACTGTAATAAAGAAAGATAACCGGAGCTGAAATGTAGATTTGGATTAAATTTTAAAAATATTTATAATAATTTACACGTGTAGAAATGTGCAGCTAATTTGTTATTCCATATTGTGATTTTTTTTTGATTCCTGTACATTTCCATTAATTAAAGACAAGAGGTATGCTCTGGGTTGCATACACACATGCATTAATAAAAACTGAAGTGGCAAGAGTTCACCCACCTCGGCCCACTCCAGGCATTAATTCAAAACTGTCACACATGGGGATATCACAATATTATCCTTTGATGTTATCGTTTGAGAAGTATCGCGCTGTACTGTTAATCCCAGTGCTATGGAATGCCAATATTTCAGTCATTATTTCCCATTAAATGCACCTGGACAAAAAGTCCTGCTGTGGGTTTTTTTTTTAAAGCAACTCATTTGTTAAATTTCTTTTTCTGTGGACATGGCTTTTAATCATCATTTGAGGAACAAAATAGTGAAAGGAGTGAGTTGAGTTTTTACACCATGCAAGATAGTTATAATTACTAATCTTCATCTTGGTGCAGAGTCCTGGGACCATCTGTGAAAGACTGAGGGGGAAAAAATGCATGTTCAAAAGCAAATGTATCTGATGGCAACAAGGAGCGACTGAAAAGAAAGCAAGAAGTAGACAACCTTCTGTGTTAGAGAAGATGAGACTGTCGGTGGAAGGTCTATGGTTCTGTACGGAGAGTGAGTGCTAGATGTTACTTTAAATGAACCTGCTAGGCAACGAGGTGAATCAATAGATATGCGTATTAGAATTCTAATTTCTAATACGCATATCTATTGATTCATCTCGTTGCCTGGCATTTTGGGGTTAAACTTTAAAATGGCTATGACTGGCATCAATGCTGTTTGTAAATCCCTTCATCTTCACTAAACAGCAAATCTTACAGTGTTAAGATTACAGTAATAGTTTCCCACACTTTCCATACATAACTTCTTAGCGAAATTACTGAAGTAATAGTTGGTGTTGAATTTCTTTGAATTGTGTGTCCTAGATTAGGGATATGGTGGTGTAGTGGTTATGACACTGGACTAGCAACCCACAGGTCATAGGTTTAAATCTGGTCATGGCAAATTGGGAAATTAAATTCAATTAATCTGGTAATTTACAGGTTGGTACCAAGAAAAACAACTGACCATGAGAGCTGCAGAAGTGTTGTAAAACCCAAATTATTCAATAATATCACCCCTACCTAGTATGACCATTAAAGCCTCGATATTAACCCCCCACCCCACAACAGGCAGAACACATCGTTAACCCGCTGTGTATGCACCTGTTACCATTTTTATAGCAGAGGATTTTGTGTTGTGCGAGTGTTCCGCCCCTTGAGAAAGGGAACACTTCATCAACACAGTTGCTGGCCGGGTTTCCCAGGGCTCAGAAACCAGGCAGTGAAAGGGAGGCGGGAGCTGCCGGCTCCAGAAGGTAAGTGTCTTTTATAGCGCTCCTTGTGGGCCAGAAGGAGCAGGAAGTTTTCAGCCTCCCCTCTGCCGATCGCGGTCTCTCTCTCTCTCCACCCGCCCCCCCCATGTTTGTAGACCTCCCACCCCCCACACAAAACTAAAAATGGAACATTTCTTGGGTCTTTGTTTGAGCAGTCTGCTGGTCATGCTGCTTAAGACCTGGTACAACTGGTGCAAGCTTTGCCCATTTGTACCTCAGATCTGCATTCGGGGTCCTACAAGCGGCGTAGGACCCCAACTTTCATACTTAAGGAGCTTAACCCCCGTTTTGCGCGAGTCAGTATGGCGTCCGGTGCATTCAGCTGCGGCAGATAACAACTTGACATTCGAAGGTCTGACACTGATTTTTATGCTGGGAAAAAATAGCCAACTGCGAGTTGAATTTCTCCCCCCAGATTGATTTGTTAACTATTCTAACCTTGATAACCAAATTGGTGATGGTTTGCTTCACAGAGGTTATGCTGTGGAAACAAATGGAGTACATAAGTATCAATAAAAACTTCTGTAAAGCTTGTTTATTGAACGAATAGCCCAAGTTTGCCCAGACTGGCTGTGATGTATTGTTGATCCTACTAGAAATGATGACTAGGAGTTAAAATCCAAACAGAATCATGATAAATTTCCAGATTTTCTTACGCTCCTCAGCTCCCGAACTCCCTTTTGAGCATGTTTCCTCTGAAGTCTTAAATTGAGAATTGCTTCTGTCACTGGCCAATCTACACAAATTACTACTGATTACTCAGAAATCAAACAGCAGTGGCTCTCAAACTGCAGAGTTCTGCTGGGGATTTAAACATCTATAAGCAATCTTAATAACAACCTCGGAGTTCCAACATGAAAAATGAGACGGAGGCCTGGGAGATGTAAGTGGGCAACTCAGGAAATAATATACTCAAAGAGCCACTGCCACTAAGCTTATGTGAACAAATGAGCTGCCTCTCATGTGGGCAGTGGGGCTTCCCGTGGTCTTT
Organism: Somniosus microcephalus; assembly: GCF_052327205.1. Classification (NCBI taxonomy): domain Eukaryota; kingdom Metazoa; phylum Chordata; class Chondrichthyes; order Squaliformes; family Somniosidae; genus Somniosus; species Somniosus microcephalus. The sequence continues at coordinate 67,141,871 of NC_141008.1, forward strand.
TCAATAAAACTACATTGAATATTTAAATGGCACCAGCTCGAAAATACCAGATTCTACCCACAAAGAGCAATCGGTTTTACTGCAGTAAAGGCGCTATATAAATGTATGTTGTTGTTGAAGCTCTTCTGATCAAATGCCATTGAAAAGATTGTGGCAGACTTGCAGCGTGTTGCCATTTTGGAATGTAGAAATGGAAAGTAGAAACTCCATGTTCTGTTTGTAGGCTGCTTTTCATTCCGATTCCTAATGCTTCGTTAATGCTAACTGAAAACCAGTGGCAGAAAAATCACAAAATAAAAAGAATGGGTGTGGAGTTCAGTATTTATTTATATTAAAGGCTGGACAGCAGCTGTTAATCGATTTATTTATTGGTTTATTCAGAGGCTGGGGAGGCAAGGGGAATATAATATCTGGCAGTTTTAAGCAGCTTCATTGACTCTTTATGGCTATCTAACCACTGCCTAATCCATTAAAGTCACTGATTGATGTTATGGTCTTGCTTTTTTTCTCTCTCTCTCAAATATATAACATTCCTAATGCAAAGAGTAATTTTATTGTCTCAGATTGAACTTGACTAAACCATAAACCACAGAAAAGTTTACAAGGATTACCTCTGTGCAACATGCTTAGAGAAGTGACCTGCTTGTGTTTTTTTAAATTCATTTATGGGATGTGGGCATTGCTGGCAAGGCCAGCGTTTATTCCCCATCCCTAATTGCCCTTGAGAAGGTGGTGGTGAGCCGCCTTCTTGAACCACTGCAGTCTGTGTGGTGAAGGTACTCCCACAGTGCTGTGAGGGAGTTCCAGGATTTTGACCCAGCAACGATGAAGGATCGGCGATATACTTCCAAGTCAGGATGGTGTGTGACTTGGAGGGGAACTTGGAGGTGGTGGTGTTCCCATGCGTCTGCTGCCCTTGTCCTTCTAGGTGGAAGAGGTCGTGGGTTTGGGAGGTGCTGCCGAAGAAGCCTTGGTGAGTTGCTGCAGTGCATCTTGTAGATGGTACACACTGCAGCCAGGGTGCGCCGGTGGTGGAGGGAGTGAATGTTTAAGGTGGTGGATTGGGTGCCAATCAAGCGGGCTGCTTTGTCCTGGATGGTGTCAAGCTTCTTGAGTGTTGTTGGAGCTGCACTCATCCAGGCAAGTGGAAAGTATTCCATCACACTCCTGACTTGTGCCTTGTAGATGGTGGAAAGGCTTTGGTGAGTCAGGAGGTGAGACATTTGCCGCAGAATACCTAGCCTCTGACCTGCTCTTGTTGCCACAGTATTTATATGGCTGGTCGAGTTAAGTTCTCTGCAGGATCTCAAAGGGCAGAAACATTTAGCAATAGAATAATTTATGGCTGGAGGTGAGTTACCAGGAAAGAAATTTAATGAAGAGGTTCTAATGAGCTCATTTAATATGACAGTGCATGGTCATCAGCAGAACCTAAACTTTAAATTATGGTTTTAATCACACCACTAGACATTTGTGGGTTGAAATTGCACAATACAATTTCAGTAACAAATGAGCTGATGTGTTTTTATGAATATCCTTTATCCTCTATTTATTGAAAGCCTCAATCCCTTTATTTTAAAATAAATTAAATCCTTCATTCAAATTTCAGGTTGAGGACTTTTGTACAGGTGCATTAAGGCTGTCCAGCGCTATTTCAGTTGTTTGTTTATAACTGCTCTTTCTTGATCCCAGGAAAACTACAGGTGGAGGTACAGAGCAGAGCCAAGGGAATGAGGAGAAAATGGGAGGGCCAGTTATGCTGATCTTCTCCCACCCATCTCCAAGGTGATCATAACACAAAATCATTAGCAGATATCTGAAGCCTGTCACTGCTCCTCTTGCATAGGGAATGTGAGTGATGTAGGAGGTCCTATAAAAAGGGGCAGAATAAATGGGAATTAGAAGAAAATGAAACCATAAGTGATATTGATTTAAGCTAAAATAACAACAGAAAATGCTGGGAACAATGAGCAGGTCAGGCAGCATCCATGGAGAGAGAAAAACAGAGTCAACATTTCAGGTCTGTGACCCTTTAAGCTAATGCTTTTTCATGTTTCATGGAATGAAGGCAAAGCACATTCCTATTTCGGGAAGAATGGGGGAATAAGTAAACTAAAGTGTAAGTGTTCCACTTGTGGCAATGTGTGTCTGTTGTCAACTCACCATTGCAGTACAGTGAGGCAACACCATTCTTTACTTGGGTCCATCAGCTGGGCCACATGTTGCTGACCCACAGAATTCACTACTGCAGGGTTTGACACTATGCTACTTCAATAGGAGTCCCACTTACTAAATGCTGCCATGGCCCATGTTTACCCAGATTCTGCAATGCAAATGTCATTATGGGAATGTATCACCTACCAAAGAGATGGTTTAAGAGTCTCAGTTGTAGGCTTCTGACTGGAAAAACCTCTTCTATTTTTCATGACCATGTTTCTTATGTCTTCAGATCCTCTACCTATGATAACCAGATATGATGGAATATGATATTTGAAAGGCTTACCATTTGAATTCCTTTATATGAAGAAGAAACAAGTGAAAGTCCACCTCATGACTTCTAGTTAAAAAATCAATCCTTCAGATTATATGAGCAGAAGGACAAACAGGCAAATGATCAATTTAATGTCCGTGAAGAATTAATTCCCATTCATAGGTCCATGGAGCAGTTTATAGGCAGAAATGGGACCTTTCAGAGAAACAATTGCATCTCACTGTTAGTAACGGGCATTATAAAATTCTGTGCAACCCAAATAATCACTGTCCTTAGGGCCACTATTATACGTGCATCTATCTTTCATAAATTAACTTTGCTCGTTAATACCCTGATAATACCCTAGTTTGCTACAGACAAGGAAATGGAAATCATTCGTCACTGTATAATTTATTGATAAGGTTACATATAAAATATTGGCTTGTTCGACCCTTTGAGTGCCATATCTTAGCCATCACCAATATCACTTATTTCTACCTTCCTAAGATCATCTGCCTCTGTCTCAACGTCACCTGGGCCACCACTGAAACCCTTATCCATGCTTTTGTTAGCTCAAGATTTGACAGGCAGGATTTTCATTGTGCCGTGGAGTCGGGATTGGAGGCGTGCGGGGGGTTAAAATCCCGAAATCAGGGGTCCCGACCCCTTCCCACACCCAAACCCGCCTCCATGCCAGTTTCAAAGGAGGCGGGTACCCGCCCCGTACTGGGACCCGCCTACCCGAGGTGGGACAGGATTACTGCCAATTAACTGCCTGTTAACAGGTAGTTAACAGGCAGTTTTTAGCCTAATCCCTATTTTTAATGTTGAAGTGTGGGATTCCCGACGGCTCCAAACCACGCCAAGTTAGAGGAGGTGGGCCGTCGGGTTGAAGGACTTGGAAGGGTCGAGATGTCGGTGTTCAGGTGAGTGATGTGTGCACGAGTGCAAAGGTAAGTGTGTTTGGTGTGTCTAAAGTGATTAAAGAAGTTTTACTTACCTTTTCCTACCTTTTCAGCCTTCCTTCCTTTAGGTTCCGGGAGTCCCTCATCTCACCAGCACAGAAAGCAGAATGGCTGCGAACTGTCAAAAGTGACAGCCTTCAGCTTTCTGTGCAGGAGAGATTTCTAACTGAGTCTGTGGAGAAGGACTCAGATTAGAAGTAAGTGTCAGTGTTTGACAGCTTCAAACAGCTGTGAAACACTGATATTTCATCTGTCAAAACCTCTTGACAGATGAAATTTCAGTCTGTGATGTCACCTGTTGCCGGGTGGCCCTTAATTGGCCCACTGAGTCCACTGGGCAGGCTCAAGTTAAAATCGATGGAGGCGGGACTACAACCCCAAAAGTTGTAGTCCCGCCTCCAACCCGACTCCTGAGTTAAATTCCTGCCCGACTTCTCCAATGCCCTCCCCAACAACCAGCTGCTCCTCACTACACTAACTTCAACTTGTCCAAACTCTGCCACCTGCATCCTGCTCAATGTTAAGCTACATTCATCCTCACTCAACCTCACTGACCTTCACTAGCTCCCAGTCCTACAATAAACTAAATTCAAAATCCTTGAGGGTAATTTTAACCTAAGCCGCCCAGCGGGAAACTGACTTGATTGGATTGGCCACCAGTGTTGCACCCTGCCCATGTTTACTTTCCATTGAAGTCAATCAGGTGAAATCAAATAGGTGGATGATCAGATCCCACCAGTTTCCCATCGGTGGGTTAGATTTAAATTACCTCCTCGTTCTTGTCTACACATCTCTTGATAGCATTGACCCATCCGGTCTCTGTACCTCTTTCAAGCCTATGCTACAGGTTGTGCCCTCAGTTCTTATTTGACAAGCTTTGTTCATGTTTATAATTTTATGTTTAAAAAACTGAAACTGTGTTGTATTAGAAGTACAGACTATGGCAGAAAACATCCATTTAAATGATCACCAGGTGGATTACTTTTGTATCTTCCTAAGGATGTACTTACCTGTGGGCAATTTAGGGCAGATTGATACACTTGGCTGAGTCAACCTACATGTGGCTTTAATGTCAGACCTTGTAGACTGAGAATTTGGCAGCCTTCTCAACAACAACAACAACAACTTGTATTTATATAGCTTCTTTAACGTAGTAAAACGTCCCAAGGCGCTTCACAGGAGTATTAAAACACAAAAAAATTTGACACCGAGCCACATAAGGAGAAATTAGGGCAGGTGACCAAAAGCTTGGTCAAAGAGGTAGGTTTTAAGGAGCGTCTTAAAGGAGGAAAGAGAGGTAGAGAGGCGGAGAGGTTTAGGCAGGGAATTCCAGAGCTTAGGGCCCAGGCAACAGAAGGCACGGCCACCAATGGTTGAGCGATTATAATCAGGGATGCTCAAGAGGGCAGAATTAGAGGAGCGCAGATATCTCGGTGGGGGGGGGGGGTAGTGGGGCTGAAGGAGATTACAGAGTTAGGAAGGGGCAAGACCATGGAGGGATTTGAAAACAAGGATGAGAATTTTGAAATCGAGGCATTGCTTAACTGGGAGCCAATGTAGGTCAGCGAGCACAGGGGAGATGGGCGAACGGGACTTGGTGCGAGTTAAGACACGGGCAGCGAGTTTTGGATGACCTGAAGTTTACGTAGGGTAGAATGTGGGAGGCCAGTACTCCCACATTCATACTTTAGTATTAGGTGGATAAGGCCACATAGCTAATAATTGCATCCTTTGTCATAAAAGTGTAGCAAAATGTTGAGGTGACAGTTTGGGCATCAATGCAGTCCTTCTTATTTCCTCCTGCTTCATTTTTACTGCTCTCCTACCTCAGTTTAAAAAAAATAGTTCAGTTAAAGTTAAAGAATGAAACAGAGCACTTACTTTTATGATAAAGTTGTTTCTGACTATTGGTCTTCATTAATCCGTTTAAGCTCCCTCCCATCGATAACTCAGCAGTTTCCTCACCTAATAGATGTTCTTCTTATAAATGCAAGCCTTTCTTTCTTTTTTCTTGTAGATGATTAAATTAATGACCGTGAAAGCACTCCAAATTGACTCTTGAAACCCTAGAGGAACAAGAGAGCTCCATTAATGAGATCAACATTTTTTTCTCAATTGCTTCTTGTCTTCGAACTCCCCAGGCCTAGAAGGAGGAGTGTAGGCCAATAAAAAGAGCTGATAAGGTAAGGAATGTGACACCACAATTTGGAAGCGTTCTTATGCCAAATAAGAAACATTGGAAGTGCGATTCAATAGGACAGAAGAATGACTACTGTAGAAATTAAACTGGAATATATCTATCGAAGGATAGATGTAAGCCAAATGTCTGTGCTGTATCCTATGTGATTATTGTAGTTGTTAAGCAAGCAACGTAATAAGACTAGGAATCTCAAAGACAATCGAAGCACTAGGGCCCAGTGGGATTGTCTTGCAAAATAGAAACCATGTTGACAGATCAGTGTGGAAAAGCACTAATCTGATTTGCTGTGTAAAGTGGATTTAAATCTAAAATGCCGAACGCTGCTTTGGTTCAAACCAAACCAAACTGTACCTAGGCCCTTTAAAGATAATTTGTGTCAGGGTTTGTTCCTTCTTAAGATGAGTTTATTTTTTAATTAGGTCTGCTGTTTTATTACTTGCCAAGCCTCTTTTTAATATGTTCTACTTATCGAATTAACTCTCTTTATGTATTAAGACTGAGTTGAAGTAATTGAGAAACTTCTAATGAGGGCCTTGTTCCTTCGTTTTGTTGTAGATTTTCATATGGGGGTTTTGAAAGGTGTTCAAAGGGCCTTCAAGATCACTTATCTCAACATTGATTAATTCTGTCAAAAAATTATCTTATTAAGAAATAACTAAAATTTCCAGCTTCTCCAGTGGCGCAAAATGCATTAAAATTATTGGATTTTGTCACAGAAGTTGGCTTCAGAATCATACTAAATGCAGAGATGGTAATCACATTCTGCAGTGCCAAGCTTTTTGCTAACCGAGTTGTTTAGGTTGTCCATGTGTAGCGTGATTTATTTTCCAATCAATTTTTTGTTCTATAAATGCACTGGCCCTGTGTCACAAATCTAAAATTTAATGAGTGCCTGGAAACCTAATGCTCTCTTTCCTACCAGAGGCCAGATGTCGAATGAATTACAGCGACACTTGCAACTGTTGAACTTTGAGCCCGTAGGTGATTACATATTTTGAAAAAAAATGTATAAAATATCACATAGACGGGAATTATTTTTTTTTTCCTTTTAGAAATGCATAATTTAAACATACTAATGCCCATTACAATTGCTGATATTTCACACAGGGGTGGCTAAATGTTTCAAACAATTTTAATCTTTTTTTCTATGCAATTCACATCACCGGTCAATGATAGATGTATAATTGGTAGCATAAATATAGTTGTAAATGGCACATTACTATACAATTTAAGGCATAAACATACTTATTATAATAGTCCTCTGATATATCTCAACAGTGGTAAATGTAAGTATTCAGAAGGCTGAGAGTTAGCTTTTAAATATGATTTAAAGCATCATTACCATCTCCCATGGTATGCCTAATGCAGGAGATGCTGCAATAATTTAAAATGCCTTGAAAGATAAATACTTATAAAATACTGCAAGCATTCTTTTAATGCAGCAGTAAAATAAAGTTTTGCTTTACTACATAAATTTGCAACAGCTTTTTAATCCAGTAGTACCTCAAAATAAAACATTACTGCTAACTGCAATTGTGTGCGTTACATTTCTTCTGCGCTGTCAGAATTTTTTTCAATTTTTGTACGGGTGGATTTCAGAATGTAGGAAGGATAAGAACATGTAATAATGGAAGATGAGGCAGAGACAGCTAAGCAGTCACGCCTGGATGCTGATCATTTTTCACTTTAGGAACAAAAAAGATGCATTGGCTTAAATTAAAATAAATCTTGAATTTCTGTGCTTCATTTGATCTAGGACTGCACAAGATTAATTAAAGCACAGGAGCGTGTGAGATTTCAGGGAGCCTTTTGTTTCTCGTCTGAACTCAGCACACTTAAAAGCAAAACGCTGTCTGCGAGCCTCAGTTAACACTGGCTCGTTCCTTTTTCTGCTAGAAGGTTTTCCATTTAACAAAATAGATGAGGCTACCCCTTTAACTTTATGGTGCAGAATGTAGTTATAGCGATAACATTTTTAAAATGTACCTTCATTGTTCTTGCACAGTTGATCAAAATCAGCAGTTTACCTTTTTTAAAAATGGTCCCACATTTCAGAAAAACAAATAAAGAAAGAAGAAAAATCGGAATAATCTCTTACTGAGCCTAAAGTCAATGAATTGTATTTAATTCACTTTAAAAAAACAAATCTGTATTGGTTTTCTTGTCTTAGGAAAAGATGGTACCACTACAGAAAATATTCTACTTGGTCGTGTTAAATGTTTAAACTGATGGTAAGGCAATGTGTACAGCTTTGTGAGGAAACAATGTATTGAGTAGATGTCTTTCAGTTTAATTTACAGGCCAGCTAGGCCCACAGAATGATTGGTCTCTCTTTAAAAGGAAATGCTGATACTATTTGTTAAATGATTGTCAATGCAAAGCCAAGGGAAATGTAATTTATTGGGATTAACAATTTGTTAAATGCAGTCACGGACCCTCTTCTGTTTCCCCATCACCCCCACCTCGGCCACCCATTCAACTGTAATGCAACATTCATAGATTCATAAAATAGTACAGCGCAGAAGGAGGCCAGTCGGCCCATCGAGTCTGCGCCAGCTCTTTTGAATTCAGTCATGAGTATAAACCAGTACACAAATCAAATGGGAATGAATGAATGGACGGACGGACTTGCGCATTTCACGACCACCGGACATCCCAAAGCGCTTTCCAGCCAATGAAGCACTTTTTTGAAGTGTAGTCACTGATGTAATGTAGGAAACGCGGCAGCCAATTTGCGCACAGCAAGCTCCCACAAGCAGCAAAGTGATGATGACCAGATAATCTGGTTAAGAAGGCATATGGGATACTTGCCTTCATTAGCCGAGGCATTGAATATACGAGCAGGGAGGTTATGATGGAGCTGTACAAAACGCTAGTTAGGCCACAGCTGGAATACTGTGTGCAGTTCTGGTCGCCACACTATAGGAAGGATGTGATTGCATTGGAGAGGGTGCAGAGGAGATTCACCAGGATGTTACCTGGGCTGGAGTGCTTCAGCTATGAAGAGAGACTGGACAGGCTGGGGTTGGTTTCCTTACAGCAGAGAAGGCTGAGGGGGGACCTGATTGAGGTGTATAAAATTATGAGGGGCATAGATAGGTTAGATAGAAAGGAACTTTTCCCCTTAGTAGAGGGGTCAATAACCAGGGGCCAAGTTTCAAGGTAAGGGGCAGGAGGTTTAGAGGGGATTTGAGGAAAAACTTTTTCACCCAGAGGGTGGTTGGAATCTGGAACTCACTGCCTGAAAAAGAGTGGTAGAGGCAGGAACCCTCACAACATTCAAGAAGCATTTAGATGAGCACTTGAAACGCCATAGCATACAAGGCTACGGACCAAGTGCTGGAAAATGGGATTAGAATAGACAGGGCTTGATGGCTGGCACAGACACGATGGGCCAAAGGGCCTCTTTCTGTACTGTATAACTCTATGGGCTGGATTTTGATACTGGAGGCGTGTAGGAGGCGGGACTACAACTTTTGGGGTTGTAGTCCCGCCTCCATTGAGGTGTGGCCAACCCACGCGATTTTCACTTGATTGACCTTGTTGAGCCCGCCCAGCAAGCTCCGCAGGCCAAATAAGGGCCTCCCAGCAACAGGTGACGTCACAGATTGACATTTCATCTGTCAAGAGCTTTTGACAGATGAAATATCAGCGTTTGACAGCTCTTTGAAGCTGTCAAACACTGACAATCTGTACACTAAGTTAATTCCTTCCTCTCAGGCTGATTTAGAGATCTCTCCAGAACAGAAAGCTGAGGCTGCAACTTTTGACAGCTCGCGGCCATTCTGCTTTCTGTGCCGGTGAGATGAGGGACTCCCGAGACCTGAAGGAAGGAAGCCTGCATTATTAAGTAAAGGTAAGTAAAACTTATTTAAACACTTTACACACACCAAACACACTTACCTCTTCACTCATGCACCCATCACTCACCTGAACACCGGACATCTCGACCCCTCCAAGCTCTTCAGCCAGACGGTCCGCTTCGCTAACTTGGCGTGGGTTGGAGCTGTCGGGAATCCCACACTTCAGGAATAAAAATAGGGATTAGGCTAAAAACTGCCTGTTAACTATCTGTTAACAGGCAGTTAATTGGCACTAATCCCCTTCCCGCCTCGGGGAGGCGGGTCCTAGCACAGGTCGGGTATCCGCCTCCTTTGAAACAGGCATGGAGTCGAGTTGGAGGCTGGATGGGTTCCTGCCCCTTGATTTGGGGATTTTAACCCCCCACACGCCTCCAATCCCGCCTCCACGGCCCAATGAAAATCCTGCCCCATGACTCTATAGGGGAGAAATTGGGTGAGTAGTGCCACTTGTTAGCGCCTAAAGAGGCAGGCAGTGGCTGTAGCGCCACTGGCTGCGCCTCCCGCGATATTGAGTTGGGGCGATAATGGTGGCGTTAGCCTTTTGCGCTGTGCCGCCACCGATGACGTCATCGGTGTGCGCAGCGCCCCGCTCGCGATATTTGGTAGTGAATGCTGCAGTTGCGCCGTTCACTACCCGCGCCCGGTTCACGGGGCCTTACTGTGCCGGCAGCGACGCAAGTTAAGGTGGAGGTGCAGGGCAAGGCGGCCGCCTGCCAGCACCTCCGTCCCCGGCCTCCTAACCGCCCCCCCCCCCCGCGGCATTGCCGGCTGTTTCCCGAGAGCCTGGCACTTCTCCTTGGTGCGGGGCTTGTTTGCCGGCACTCGCGAGCGGGGATCGCGCCGTTGCAGGCACCTCCCCCTTAACAGTGGGAGGAAGGCCTGCAGTACCGCAGCGTGCCGTGCCGCAGCGTGTGGCGCTGTGGCACGTTGCATAAGAACATAAGAAATAGGAGCAGGAGTAGGCCAATCGGCCCCTCGAGCCTGCTCCGCCATTCAATAAGATCATGGCTGATCTGATCCTAACCGCCAATCTACTATCACAGAACCATCTCCTGAATCTAACAGAATTAGACACACGAAATAGGAGCAGGATCAGGCTACACAGCCCCTGGGCCCGCTCCGCTACCCACAGGGCCATGACCGATCTGAACCTAGACTCCTGTCCAAATTCCTGCCCGCTCCCCGTAACCCTTAGTTCCCTTTACTTCTAGGAAACTGTCTATTTCTGTTTTAAATTTATGTAATGATGTAGCTTCTACAGCTTTTTGGGGCAGCATATTCCATGGACCTACCACCCTCTGAGTGAAGTAGTTCCTCCTCATCTCAGTTTTGAAAGAGCAGCCCCTTATTCTAAGGCTATGCCCCCTAGTTCTAGTTTCACCCATCATCGGGAACATCCTCCCCGCATCCACCCGATCCAACCCCTTCACAATCTTATATGTTTCAATAAGATCGCCTCTCATTCTTCTGAACTCCAATGAGTAGAGTCCCAATCTACTCAACCTCTCCTCATATGTCCATCCCCTCATCCCCGGGATTAACCGAGTGAACCTTCTTTGTACTGACTCGAGAGCAAGTATGTCTTTTCTTAATTATGGACACCAAAACTGTATGCAGTATTCCAGGTGCGGTCTCACCAATACCTTGTACAACTGAAGCAATACCTCCCTATTTTTATATTCTATCCCCCTAGCAATGAAAGCCAACATTCCATTGGCCTTCTTAATCACTTGCTGCACCTGCATACTAATCTTTTGAGTTTCGTGCACCAGGACCCCCAGATCCCTTTGTACTTCAGTACTTTTCAGTTTCTTGCCATTAAGATAATAACTTGCTCTACGATTTTTCCTGCCAAAGTGCATAACCTCACACTTTCCAGTATTGTATTCCATCTGCCAAATCTCTGCCCACTTACTTAGCCTGTCTATGTCCCCTTGCAGGTTTTTTATGTCCTCCTCACTCACTACTTTCCCTCCCATCTTAGTATCATCTGCAAACTTTGATATGTTACACTCGGTCCCCTCCTCCAAATCATTAATATAGATTGTAAAGAGTTGGGGACCCAGCACTGACCCCTGCGGAACACCACTAGTTACTGATTGCCAGTCTGAGAATGAACCATTTATCCCAACTCTCTGCCTTCTGTTAGATAACCAATCCTCTATCCATGCCAGAATATTACCCCCAATCCCGTGACTTTTTATCTTAAGCAATAATCTTTTGTGTGGCACCTTGTCAAATGCCTTTCGGAAGTCTAAATACACTACGTCCACTGGTTCCCCTTTATCCACCCTATATGTTACTTCCTCAAAGAACTCCAGCAAATTTATCAAACATGACTTCCCCTTCATAAAACCATGCTGACTTTGTCCTATTAAATTATGTTTATCCAAATGTCCTGTTACTGTCTCCTTAATAATGGACTCCAAAATTTTACCTACCATAGATGTTAGGCTAACCAGTCTATAGTTTCCAGCCTTCTGTCTACTGCCCTTTTTAAACAAGGGTGTTACATTAGCAGTTTTCCAGTCTGCCGGGACCTTTGCTGAGTCCAGGGAGTTTTGGAAAATTATTACCAATGCATCCACAATCCCTACCGCCACTTCCCTCAAGACCCTAGGATGTAAGCCATCAGGTCCAGGTGATTTATTCGCCTTGAGTCCCATTATTTTACCGAGTACCACTTCTTTAGTGATTTTGATCGTGTTTAGCTCCTCCCCCCCTATAGCCCCGTTTGTCCAGTGTTGGGATATTCTTAGTATCCTCTACTGTAAAGACTGATACAAAATATTCATTCAGTGTTTTTGCCATCTCCATATTTCCCACCATTAATTTCCTGGTCTCATCCTCTAAGGGACCAACATTTACTTTAGCCACCCTTTTTCTTTTTATATAACTATAAAAACTCTTACTATCTGTTTTTATATTTTTTGCTAATTTGCTTTCATAATCTATCTTCCCTTTCTTAATCAATCTTTTTGTTATTTTTTGCTGTCTTTTAAAATTTTCCCAATCCTCTATCCTCCCACTAGATTTGGCTACCTTATATGCCCTTGTTTTTAGTCGAATACTATCCTTAATTTCTTTACTTAGCCACAGATGGCTGTCTTTTCTTTTACACCCTTTTCTTCTCAGTGGAATATATATTTTTTGGAAGTTGTAAAATAACTCCTTAAATGTACACCACTGATCATGTATCGTCTTACCCTTTAATCTATTTTCCCAATCCACTCTACTCAATTCCGCTCTCATACTTTCATAGTCTCCTTTATTCAAGCTTAGCACGCTTGTTTGAGATCCAACCTTCTCACCCTCTAATTGAATATGGAATTCAACCATGCTATGGTCACTCATTCCAAGGGGATCCTTTACTAGGACATTTTTAATTAATCCTGTCTCGTTACACAGGACCAGATCTAAGGTTGCTTGCCCCCTGGTCGGTTCAGTTACATACTGCTCAAGAAACCCATCCCTAATACACTCAATGAACTCATCCTCAAGGCAGCCCTGCCCAATTTGATTTGTCCAATTAATATGATAGTTAAAATCCCCCATAATTATAGATGTTCCCTTATTACAAGCCTCAACTATTTCCTGATTGATACTCCGTCCAACAGAGTTGCAACTGTTCGGAGGCCTATAGACTACGCCCACTAGTGTTTTTTTCCCCCTTATTATTCCTTATCTCCACCCAAACTGTTTCATTATCCTGATCTTTTGACCTAATATCATTTCTCTGTATTACAGTGATTCCTTCCTTTATTAACATAGCCACCCCACCTCCCCTTCCTTCCTGCCTGTCCTTCCTGATCGTTAAATAACCTGGTATGTTTAATTCCCAGGCATTGTCACCCTGCAGCCATGTTTCTGTAATGGCCACAAGATCATACCCATATGTAGTTATTTGTGCCATTAACTCGTCTATTTTGTTACGAATGCTACGTGCATTCAGATGGAGAACTTTGAAATATGTTTTGTGACACTTAGTTCCTGCTTTTGCCCTTTTTATTACTTTACCTTTTACTCCATACCTTCTGCCCCTTCCTGACACGCTCTGGTTTTTAATTTCCCCACTGCTACCTAAGTCTATGACCTTCTCTGTTGTCATTTTTATTATTTGCTCTCTAGGAACCTCCCCCCCACTAGTTAGTTTAAAGCCCTCTCTACAGCCCTAGTTATATGATTCGCCAGGACTCTAGTCCCAGCACTGGCCAAGTGAAGCCCGTCCCAATGGGCCCTAAGAGGGACGCGGAGCGCCTCGCCCCGTGTCCCTCGAGGGGCAATGAAACTGAATATCTGACGAATGCTGAAGCCTCGAACGCTGCGCTAAATCCTGCGCTCAGGAGACTTTTGCGCCACTTTGGCGCCCCAACCCAATTTCTAGGCCTATGACTCTATAATCTGTTTAGTGATGTAGATTGAGGGATAAATATTGGCCAGGACACCGGGGATAACTCCCCTGCTCTTCTTCAAAATGGTGCCGTGAGATCTTTTATGTCCAACTGAGAGAGCAGACGGGACCTCGGTTTAATGTCTCATCCGAAAGATGCACCTCCAACAGTGCAGCACTCCCTCAGCACTGCACTGGAGCGTCAGCCTGGATTTGTGCTCAAGTCTCATGGAGCGGGTCTTGAACCCACAACCTTTGGACTCAGAGGCGAGGGTGCTATCCACTGAGCCATTGAATTTAAATCTCAATGGTCTTTTTTCACTAAGAAACCAAGGTGATAAACTAAGGCCTATAGTGCAGGACACTGCCAAGACTGAAAAGAAAGTGAAAGAGAAGATATAATGAATGAAGAAAAAGCGCTTAGATGCTTGTTATTATTGATAGATATGTAGCAAATGCAGGTTTTCCAACATTTTTGGTGGATTGATTTGTTAAGCCTTATTCAGGAATGACAAGAACAATGTTAGAAACAGTTAGTCTGGAATATCATTTTTCCATATTAGGAATATATCAATATTATTCAATTTAACAGTTATCCATTAGCCTACCAACAAAATAAAATCTTCTAATTATTGTTAGTAGAAATTACATCGATTTTGTCCGACTACTGATTGTCCACACTGGCCAAGAATATATGTATTATTTAGTTATTTAATCTTACAATATCTGCAAAATATATTTTCTATACATTTGTGATTTTTATATTAGAAGAAAAGAATTATGAAACATTTCATAAAAGTGCAATGTTTATCGTATGAATGCTTAATGATGCCTCTGTTAAAATAGGGGAGAGAAGAATTTGATACAAGCCCGTTTGCGATTGTATGCCAAAATCGTTCACGGTAGTTTCGAAGCTTGTATCATCTTGCAGGTGTCTTGATCAAATTGGAAGTACACAATCTGATGGCCTTCATTGACACGGCCATCATTTTCACTAGAATGTTTTAGACATTTTCAAGACGTAATTTGAATTGTATCCTTAAAGCTGTTCTACAAAAAGTGTTGTGACAATTAATTTTAACGGGTTGTGTAACGGCTGTCTACAATTTCCCCTGTAGGACAATTGGTAGTACAAGACAATTTTGCAAGATGATATTGCCCTTTGGTAATATTCCAGGATCCATCTATAAAAAGGCAATGATGATGTAATACAATTAAATGTACATCTTAAACAAATATTTTATTAGCTATAACATAACTATGTAGACAACAGTGCTAACCTCTTCATAAGTAAATTAGAATGACTTTTACTCCCTCAGTAGTCTCGAGACTCATTAAAGACAGCCCACTGAATAGGACAGGGTATGGGTTTATCTGAACTGTAACATTATTAATTCTGATTGAAACATAACATTAATTAACCTCACAGCATCCATGCTCACATTGCTTTTGTCATACATTCAAGTATTTTTGCAGTTGTTCAGATCTGACATTTTGCTCTGCAGTTTCTTAGCATATTAACAGACAGATTTCACAAAGACTAAACTAATGTCATACTGTACTGTAAAAAAATATCAAAAAAATACCAAATTCATGATTAACAGATAAAGTTTATGGAAGTCAAGATGAAGGCAGCCTTCAATCAATAGCTACATAAAGTTAAAAGGCAATGCCATGATTTTTATTTCTATGCAAAAAGTATTCCATAATATAGCACCTTTATGACTAAATGTACTTAAATATTACATATTGTTACTTGTCTTGTTAATGCTGCAATATAACTTGCCCTATTTAGAAGTTACTGAATCTCTAACTGTGACACCAATCCTTTTTCCTAGTGGATGCCATGATAGATATGAGCATAAACTATTTTGCTAGTTTAGTAAGCACTTCTAGATCTTCAGGTGTTTTATCTCCATGTGACAAAGCAGAGCTGAATAGTTGAGGTCTGACATTGTTTTAAAATTATGAATTCAGAAGTCTTTGCAAATGCATCACCTCAAAGTATATAACTGTATGTAATTGTGTTCATCTGTCAGACAGCATAGGGATAAATGCGACAAAGAATAAAATTCTAATTTTTAACCGCAGCCTTTCTAAACTTTGCTGCTGTTTTGACAACATCCAGCTCTCGGTTCAAATGTTGCATTTGTCAGATGTAAATGCAGAGTCTCCCCCTATTTTGCTAATATTTGTTTGAAACAGTTTTCCCTCTCATACAAATAGACTGGCAGACACACAGCGTCCACACATTTCCATTTTTCCCTTTGTGTGAGGTTGCCAGTTTAATGCTTCATTTAAAGGCATGCATTACCACTCTGCACTTAATTGAGACTTCCAAACTTATCTCTCTTAGGATCCTTAACAGCAATCTATCTCACCTGAGCACCTACATTCAGACTCAGTATGGTTTTAATTTGTTGAGTAGTGAAAACCAGACATTAAATCCATGTGGCTCAGATAGTATCTGCTAGATTTTGTATTATGTGCTGGCTTAGCATGTTCAGTAATTTTTATTTGGAAGAGCAATAATCAAATCTGAAAATTCCCCAAAATGCCTTCCTTTTACATAAATGAATTTAACCAAACACAGATGAAATAAAGAAAGAAAGACTTGCATTTATATAGCGCCTTTCACGACCACCGGAAGTCTCAAAGCGCTTTACAGCCAATGAAGTACTTTTTGAAGTGGAGTCACTGTTGTAATGTGGGAAACGCAGCAGCCAATTTGCGCACAACAAGCTCCCACAAACAGCAATGTGATAATGACCAGATAATCTGTTTTTGTTATATTGGTTGAGGGATAAATATTGGCCAAAACACTGGGGATAACTCCCCTGCTTTTCTTCAAAATAGTGCCGCGGGATCTTTTACGTCCACCTGAGAGAGCAGACGGGGCCTCGGTTTAACATCTCATCCAAAAGTCAGCACCTCCGACAGTGCAGCACTCCCTCAGCACTGCACTGGAGTGTCAGCCTAGATTTATGGGCTTAAGTCCCTGGAGTGGGACTTGAACCCACAACCTCCTGACTCAGAGGCAAGAGTGCTACCCACTGAACCACAGCTGACACTACCAGAACAACAACATCTTGCATTTATATAGCACATCAATGTAAAAAAAAATGTCCCAAGCCATTTCACATTAAGTATAATCAAGCAAAAAAGGAACCCAAACCAAAGAAGGTTATATTAGAAAGGGTGAACAAAGGCTTGTTCAGAGAGATGGGTATTAAGGAGGGTCTTAAAAGGAGAGGAAGGCGGTGGAGCAGTTTATGAAGGGAATTTCAGAGCTGAAAGGATGGCTGCCAATGGTGGGGTGAAAGGAAGGTGGGATGAGGAACAGAGAGTTGGAGATGGTGGGGGGGGGGGGGGAGGCAATGAAGAGATTTAAATAAGAGGATGAGAATTTTAAATTGGCGGCTTGGGGGACCAGAAGCCAATGCAGGTCAGCAAGTACAGGAGTGATGGGTGAGCGGGACTTGGTGCAGGATAGGTTACGGGCAGCAGAGTTTTGGTCGAGCTTTAAGTTCACCGAGGGTGGTGTAAGGGTGGCCGGTAAGGAGAGCATTGGAAAAGTCAAGTCTGGAAGTGACAAAGGTATGGGTGAGAGTTTCAGCAGTAAATGGACTGAGGTAGGGGGGGAGGCAGGTGATGTTACAGAGGTAGAACTAGGTGGTCTTTGTGATGGGGAGGATATGGGCACATTAGCTCAGCTCAGGGCCAGACAGGGCACTGAGGCTGCAAATAGTCCAGTTCAGCCTGAAGCACTGGCCAGGGAGGGGGTGAAATTGTTGTCAAGGGTATGGAGTTTGGTGATATGGGCTGAAGATGATGGCTTTGATTCCACCCCTTTGGGCAGTATTTGGGAGAAACACTGTTGGACATTTGATTAGGGATGGGAATTTGGCAGGTGACTTCTTTGTCTCTTATTCCTCTTATTATTTACTCGAGTGATACTGAGGTAGATAATAGAGGAGTATGGGGTGGGGAAGCCTCCTAACAAATCCCCACCCATAACAATGGCCACTGAGATTTTCCTACACCCCCCACCCCCCGCATGTAGTTAATGTTAAATAGGCAGGGCTTGCTCCTTCTTTCCCAGCCCTGTTCCACTTCTCTGGAGCAATGCCTGGATTAAACTGGCGCTTGAAATCTTTTGGCACTGGGAATGAGGCAGTAAGTACAGAGTTCCTTCAGGTGCTGGCGCTCTTCAGCTGCTTCCCCCCTCGCCCCATAAGGATTATTTAAAAGAGGGGTTCGCTTTGGAGGATTCTGCATTTTATTTTGATTCTAGACAACTCCCTTAAGCAGCTGCTCAGCGCAATGCTGCAATTGCAGAGGATATCTCTGCGAGTCGGTGGCTGGCAACCAATTAAAGCTGCACATAGCCTGGGTGCCTGGAATGAATACATAATTAACCTCTTTCCAGGAAAATGGGACAAGGCCACAGTGTGATTAGACCAGTGATCAGAAGTCGCACCCTGCCCCACTTCTGGTGGGAATCTTGAGCATCGGGTAAATCCAGGCCATTGTAATGTTGCTGGTTTTTTTAAAGTGTTAAATTCTTACCCCATCCTGTTGAGATTTCCCCATTACACACAAACATCTGTAGATTTGATTTTCCAAGTGAACACTTATTATAAGACAACAGAAGAGCAGGTGCCTCTGTAAAATGAGTGTTCCTTTTTTTCTTGGCATTTGGTTATCTTCTAATGACAGGAAAATAGAAAGGAATTCAGGAACGTGACAACTATAATTCATTAAGCATTCACATTGTTGTCACAAGATTAATGAATATGGCCAGACCTCTTTATGCCAGCAGGATGAAAAGAACTCTTCTCTTGGCAGGATGATGAGTACAGTGCCAATGAAGGTTCTATAAAATCAATCACCTGTCTTTTTGACTGATTTGACAGCCATTTTTGTCAGATCTCTTCTGTTAAAACAGTACCATAGTTAATGACAGTTTAAAAAAGAGCTTGCGTTTATATAGTGCTGTATCAAATCCTCAGAACTTCCCAAAGTGCTTCAGAACCAACTCCCTGACCTACTGCACTTAAATGGCAGTTCAAGACCTGGGCCGGAATCTTGCCGGCGCTCAGGGGGCGGGTTCGGAGGCGGATCCACTGTCAAACTCTAAAAGATTGACAGCGGGTCGGGAGCCCGCAGTGAACCTGCCTCCATGTCAGTTTCCCAAGTGCCGGGTCTGCCTGCGCTTTACAGACCCGACAGTAAGCGGCAGGTCAGCCAATTGAAATAGTTAAGAGGCTGTTAAAAGGTACTTAAATAACATTTTACCATCTACTTACCATTTTTGCAGCTTTTTGACAAGTTTCACGACGCTCGGGGATCACGTCAGGTAAGTAGGTTGGGTTTTCAATGACTCTCCATTGCTCTGAATAGATGACAGCTGCAAAAGTGGTATAAAAGCTACCATTTCACAGCTGTTTACTTTCCAATGTTAGAAGCTGGAGCCTTCAGGATTTGGAACACACTTTTGAGCTTTATGCAGTTTGGAAGTGTTTGGAGTAAACTCTCTATCCACTCTCACCTCCTTGGAACAGCCTCTCTCACCATTGACAGATCACTTCTGTCATCTCAACTTCAGCTGCCATCTATTCCATCAGCATTGGTGCCCTTGAATAAATCTCACCTCAGTCCTCAGAATCCCACCACGATCAGCCCCAACACCAACATCACCAGGCACACCAGCAGCACCAACAACAACACCAACCTTCTCCGCAATCACCTGATGCTGCACAGGACACAGGGCATCAGCACCCGACCACATTGCTGCCCAGGAGGCTAGGGGTGGTCTCACCATGGCCAGATTTACTTCACTTGACACTGTACACCCTGGCTGCCACATGATGCGCAAGGTTAACAGC
This sequence comes from Somniosus microcephalus, assembly GCF_052327205.1. NCBI lineage: Eukaryota > Metazoa > Chordata > Chondrichthyes > Squaliformes > Somniosidae > Somniosus > Somniosus microcephalus. The sequence goes on from NC_141008.1 coordinate 67,161,647, forward strand.
AGCACCATAAAGCATCCCTACAATGTCCAAACCATTCCTTTCACACTTATCACTATTGCGGGGGATGCCCTTATGTCTCAACATTCACTAGAACTCACTAAGCCACTTCCAAAGGTGCACACAAATCTGTCCAAGAAGGCAAAGTGTTGCAAATAAAGATTTCAATGTTTGACAACACATTAGCAGAAACTCTACATGAACATTGGCTAAAAGGCCCAAGTGCCTACCCTTGTGTTTTGTTAGTTGGTATGATTGAACAAGGATGAGGGTGAGTGTGAGGGGTAGCTAGTGAGATGGGATGTGATAATGTAGATAGAGAGAGAGGGATGGGTGGAGGTGCAAGGTTAAGTTTGTGTGAGTAAGGATGTGCAGGAATAGGGTAGGGAAGGCAGAGTGATGGGGATGTGATGAGAGGCACAGCAGGATGAGGTTGAGTGTGGCTTTGCAGTAACATTTCATGATCTACTGAGATCATTGAAAGGTTTGTGCCACTGCAGCCTGGTCCTCCTGACGACATCCCTGCTTGTGCCCTCCTGTGCAATGTGCAACCAGGCTGCGTTGATCTCCTGGGGAGGTCTCTTCTGCCCATTGGAAGGGAAGAGAACCTTCCTGCCTGTTGTGACTCCCTCCATAAGCATATGGAGAGTCATGGGAGAGCCTGTGTGCAGCCGTGCATCTCTGTGCAGTGCTTGTCAGTGTTTGCGGCACCTCAATGCTGTAGAACACTGACAACACAACTGTCAAAATCAATGCGCGCATGGTCCCTTTATGGAAACCGGCTGATGATGCATCATCAAATTACGTCATCAGACCTGCTTCCTGTTAATTGGCTGGGAACCTCGCAGGGCGGGCTTAACAAGCCCGATCAGGGAAAAATCACTTCACAAAGCGATATGGAACCAGGAGCGGGGTCGTCGTCCGCCACCTACCTCGGCCGCACTTAGTCCGCCTCAGTGGGCGAAATTGCAGCCCTGGAGTGGGGCTTAAACCTACAACCTTATGACTTGGAGGAAAGAGTGCTACCAGCTGAACAGAGCGGCCATTGAAACAGCCAACTAAGAGGGATACAATCTGTAGCAAGCACCTGAAAAAGTTCATAGGTCAGGTTACCCGATTGAATTTTAGAAAGCATGGGTGCCCAAATAAGTGGCTCCTGAGCCCTGACAACTCAACCCTATTTGCACTTTTTTATTGCTGGTTTGTCATGTTTGAATTTTATGGGGCTGGAGGTTTGTAAAAAGGTTATCCTTCGAGCTGATGCCACACTGGTGAACTGTTTCTAAATCAAATTATTACAAATTAATACAATTTAATCTTTATATGTGGTCTCTGAGACTCCATAGCAAGCATGCAAGTGGCTAATGATGAGGAAAAGCTTGGACATACCTGCTATAAATCACTTTAGCTGGATCTGGCCTTCTAGTCTCCACTGTTTGTGCATCACTTCATCACATTATCACTGATGGAATGGTATATGCCATGTAGAAGGAGCTCGCACTTTTCTTTCTATCCATCTATTTATCAATTCTATATTAGAAATGGTACTCTAGTGTGTGTAGGCATCACTATCCACATGTCACATTCCGGACATCACACTTTGTTACAGATGCACAGCAAGGTCCCACAAACAGTGATGAGATAAATGACGGGATTTTTTTTTTATTGGCCTTGTTGGTCGAGAGAAATCCTCTTCTCTTCTTTGAAAAGTGCCCTGAGATTTTTTTAATGTTCACCTGAGAGGGCAAACAGAGCCTTGTTTTAACGCTTCATTCAAAAGACAACACCTCCATTACATCACTCCCTCAGTACTGCACTGAAGCACCAGCTGAGATCACGTGCTTAAATTTCCGTAAGTGGATCAATATTTTATATTCAGAATTAAATGTGGTATCTTTGAACAATGTCAACTTGATACCTGATAAGGTTACTCTTTGTTGTATCATCTCCTTGAAATTATGCCAGAGTACTTATCACACAACCTGTTTCTGAGGCAATTTAAGGTACAGCTGGAGAGGGGGGACAGAGCTGATTTATTCATATTATTTTAATGTATGATGATAAAATCTTCCTGTGAATTCTTCCTAATTTATGTATAGCTGAATGGATTGATATTAATAAGATCAAGCCTATGACTTTATTTCATGCTGCTAATCGCTTATAGCTGCTCTCCCCCCTCCCACTCCACAGCAATGTATATAATCCACAAGGTATTTAAATGCTTGGGGAAGGGTGTGTACAGAAGCCTACCGAATGAATTTCTCTCTACACTGTTAAATTAATTCACAAAAATGAAATAATGGTTCTAGCTGCTTACCTTTGTATGCTGGAAAATGAGTGGGACAAGCTTCTCTTTAAAACCAGACTTGTACACCTCTTTGTTCCCAGTCAAGGTTACCAACCAGGATTTCTCAAGATCCAAACAAATTACAACATTTCTGTGGAACAGGATGATTCTCTGTGTGATTTTAAAAATGATGTTCTTTTTAAAAAAAATGAACGTATGAAGTTTTGCTACCGCTCAACTTTAGCAGCTCAGTTTAAAGCTGTAAGCAGATTAAATAGTTATTGCCAAGGGTGGTAAAAATATTAATAAATGTAAGGTGATCTCTAAAAGAGCTGTCCACACTTTCAGAATATCCGGTTATGAAAGGGATTGTGGAACAGAGTTCAGTATAGGTGCGGATGATCAAATACTCTACAGAATGTTATATGACTCCGGGGAATCTTCTCTGTACAACTGGTCAGTGCAAGACAATGCAGATTTTAATGTTGGACTGATATCCTGCAGTGTATTTGTTGACTGCCTGTGGAGGTCAGAAGAAACTTCAGTTTTCTCTTCCTGGAAGTTATCTCCCTCAGATTAAATTTATATTTGTGTGTGAATTTTGGGTTCTTACAAATGAAGGATGTTGATGCTGAAATGGGAGCTTGCTCACTTTTGGTATCCAGTGCCAACCTCAAGTACACCCAGGATAGGTATAGCAGGGGTCCAAATTCAGACCACAGATTACTCCATTTGTGTCCTTATACCAAACTTAGATGAATGACCCTACTACAGCACTTTCTCAACTCTACTGGGATCAGGACTTATACTGCCAGTTTTGTGCCGATTTGCACCAAAATCACTTCACATCAGCGTGAACGTGTCAGCATAACCTTACTTTCAGTATCAAACATATTCAGCAGTATTGAATAGAGTGGGTATTGGCCCAAGAGTATCCCCTTCCAATTTTAAAGTTTGAAGTGACGTCCTTTCTAATTCCTGCACAAATAAAAAGATTCATGTTAGAGTCACTGCCTCTAGATACAGCGACTTTCACACACATATAGTAATGGTGAGTAAATAAAAATATAATGGATAAAAGAGGGAATTTTTTTTATTTCTTGGATTATGCTAGCAGATGCTGGACAGTGTCACAATAATAGAACTAAATGAATGGGAGAAAATGGTTCTGATGACCTTTTAGTTTCACATACCAGTATAAATGGGGAGTTGTACAAGATCTGTCTGTCCATTCTATTTATACTTTGAGTATAGACTGGTGTTATGATTCATAGAATCATAGAAATTTACAGCACAGAAGGAGGCCCTTCGGCTCATCTTGTCCGTGACGGCCGACAAAGAGCTACCCAGCCTAATCCCACTTTCCAGCTCTTGGTCTGTAGCCCTGTAGGTTACGGCACTTCAAGTGCATATCCAAGTACTTTTTAAATGTGATGAGGGTTTCTGCCTCTACCACCCTTTCAGGCAGTGAGTTCCAGACCCCCACCACCCTCTGGGTGAAAAAGTTTCTCTTCAAATCCCCTCTAAACCTCCGACCAATTATTTTAAATCTATGTCCCCTGGTTATTGACCATTCTGCTAAGGGAAATAGGTCCTTCCTATCCACTCTATCTAGGCCCCTCATAATTTTATAGTAGCCATGGTGTGGAGATGCTGGAGTTGGACTGGGGTGGACAAATGTAAGAAGTCACACAACACCAGGTTATAGTCCAACAGCTTTATTTGAAATCACAAGCTTTCAGAGCGCTGCTCCTTCTTCAGGTGAAGTGGAGAAATGCATAAAGACACAGCTTATATAGTCAGAGAATCATGTCAGATGTTTACAGGTAACCTTTCCAACTGCCATTTATCACACCTCGGCATGTAATGTTTCCCTGACTGACCTGTTTGGACACCATTCACACCTTTGACTGCTGTGATTATCTCTCTGCCGAGGTGTGATAAATGGCAGTTGGAAAGGTTACCTGTAAACATCTGACATGATTCTCTGACTATATAAGCTGTGTCTTTATGCATTTCTCCACTTCACCTGAAGAAGGAGCAGCGCTCCGAAAGCTTGTGATTTCAAATAAAGCTGTTGGACTATAACCTGGTGTTGTGTGACTTCTTACATAATTTTATACACCTCAATTGGGTCTTCACTCAGCCTCCTCTGTTCCAAACAAACCCAGCCTACCCAATCTTACCTCATAGTTAAAATTCCCCAGCCCATGCAACATCCTTGTAAATCTCCTCGGCACCCTCTCTAGTTCAATCACATCCTTCCTGTAATGTGGTGACCAGAACTGCACGCAATATTCTAGCTGGCCTAACTAGTGTTTTATACTTGCTTTAGTACCTGATTGCATTATTCTGTTTGCATTTTAATGTACAATTGCTGGTTTTGAGTGGTGGTTTAAGTACTCTAATCTATAAAGCATCATGTCATTTCGCATTCAAATTTGTCGTCATGTCAACTTGATCATTTTATTTTAAAAACTTCATTACGGCATGATTTTATCACAGCCATTTATTTATAGAAGGTGCTGCAACTACAATAGGCTCTGTGGAGAGTTGGCCATTAGCTCTTCGCTTTCAACATGATAAAAATCGAATGCATAGTTTGAGAACAGCAGCGTTTCACAGTTGCCTTGCAATGACAACTTTCTGAAATACAGCTTAGCAGCCAGAGAAAAAATAAATCATTTAATTCCAGCCCATAGGTTGCGAAGATATTCACGAGGTCAGTTTAAGAAGCATATTCACGATGTTAAAATCGGGAGGGAAATTGTGGTGAAGAATGGATACTTTATAAAGATATTGAAGTGAATTTCCGAGATATTGTGCCTTGCACACTCCTGTGTCTAAACCTTTCTTTTGGCTACTGACTTCTAGCTTTGTTCACGGAACCCACGAGAAAATAGGAGTCCGGTGGCTTGAGAACACAGACACCCGTGATCTCGACCCCGAATATCCTCAGGGAACCCAGATGCAAACAGCAGTATGAGGTATGAATGGACTAAAGCAACACTCCAAGCTTACCTTCACCATGTTACCATAAAGAATAGCGCTCAGAATATATATAGGAAACATTATAAGCACAGTAGGGAGAAATGAAGAGATAGGATTAGAGGAGGTTCGTGTGGAGCAGAAAGACTGACATAGACCAGTTGAGCCGAATGGTCTGTTTCTGTGCTGTGTGTAAATTCTCTGCCTGTTTAGTTGCTGCACACTTCAGGGAGAGGAAAAAATACAAGGGGGCAACCGGAACCTTCCCAAAGAGACTAGGATTAGGAAATACAGACACTGTGACAATCGAGCGAGAGAGACAATGAAGAAGCTGGCCTGGCGCCGCCCTGGGCAGGTTGGGTGTGGAAGTGGCGGATCCACACACGGCGGCTGACGGTGGTGTAACTTTAAGAGCCGCTGGCTGACGGGTCAGTTTCAGCGGCAGCTGAGCGTCACGTTTTACGTGGTCGGCGGCTGGAGCTGTTGGTGGTGCTGACGGCAGCCCGCTCCCCACAGCAGCCGGGAGAGAGAGAACACGCACTGCTCGCACAAGTGCAAAGCCTCGGCCAAGCGGCTGCTCCGACTCCAAGCTCTCTGTGTGTGGGGTGGGCGGTGGTGGTGGTTTTAAACCAGACACTTATTTGGCCGTCGCAGGTCCGGCTCGGGGAGTGAGGGGGTCGCGTCTCAATTTGCACGGAAATTAGTTGGGGAGAAAGAAAGAAAGAATCAAGACACCCTGTCGATGTGATCTGGCAACCTCTGGAATGAGTGAGAGCGTGTTCTGTCCCCATCGATTAGAAATGAACGCGATAGGTTTGCTCCTGGCTTTCCTGGTGATGGTCCACGGTCAAGGTAAGACTTTGGAGAGAGGGGGGGGGAGGCTACAACAATTCTGGTGTGTGTATGTTTAAAAAAAAATAATAATAAAGTGTGCTGATATCAGACTGGACGTCTCGGCTGTACGGGTGAATAAGATTCACGTGCACGTAACGAAACCAAATTGAGAGTATTTTTCATTTAAAGTACTTCCAATGTGCTGTTGGATTTTGGTTGGACACGCAGGCACAGTCTGGGCAAAGACAAAAATCATTCGGTGAGCGACTGGGGGCTGATTATTGACGCTCCCGGCGCAGCGTGAGCAGCTGTGGAAGGGTTAATGGGAACAGAAGTTATTGGAAACTGAATAATGACGGTCTCTGTCAGTCCACATTGCAAATTACTTTATTGGATTTCATCGAGAGATCATTCCCTAACAAATTGTCGTGCCGTCTGTTTAAAGTGTTGGCAGTCCTACAGAATTGCCATTATAATGCATAATCACTACAGAGAAAAATAATCTTAACAAGTTCGGAAGAATTCCCACTGAAAGATTGCTAATCCCAGTGTTTATCCCTTTTCATGACTTTGTTTAAGCTAATTGACATCCGGTAATGGAACTGATGAAAATTGGTGTGTGAATTGGTCAGGTATGGCGAGTGTTAAACATTGTACCTTCACACGGAGCAAGTTTATTAGACGTAGGAGCAATTTTCTATGCAGTTTTCTCGGCTGCGAAATCCTAGTGAGAGCGGGATTTAATGTTGACATTCAGTTTGCTGGAGCGGCTGAAAGTGAAGCAGAGGACAGTCGGTCCCCTCTCTCCGCCTTCAAGTAAACCAGAGTTCATAAGAGAATGGATGTTCATCTCCACATGAGCTTTAATTTCGAGGGTACAGGCACTGCCTGAGTCACGAGCACTGGGAGCTGGTTTGTTGTCGCCGGCACGGTGTGCTCACTGCTGCTTCGGAAGTGCGCCCTCCACTGTGTAAACCGACTTATTCTCTCTGCTGTTCTGCCCCAAACCTTGTCTCAGCGATTTGTAGGTTGTCAAACTAACACGTGCTCACACAGGCGGTGTGTCGAAAAGTTGCGGGATGAGGAGGACGGCTTAGTTCTTAAAGGGCCAATGCCCCCGTTTTTTGCAGCTGAAACTTTGCTGGGTTTCAGTGTCGCCTCTGTCCCGGGACTCTTCCCTGCGACCGACCTGTTGCCCTCAAACTGCTGCCGCCACCTGATTAACTGTTCAGTATTCCTGGTGTTGTCTTAAGGGCGCGGCAGTTTTCCGCAGTCGCTGGCAGTAACAATGGTTGAAGCCGGGTCCTTTCCCCACTGTTCTCCTGTCCCAAAGATGGAATCACACGATGCCGTCCCTCATAATTGGTCATTTGTAACTCCCGCAAATATCCAAGCAACGGGACGTTCAAGTCCTCAAATCTGCCAAAGACGAAAGGAATTGGGTACTTGTTCAATTCAACCACCCAATTGGTTTATGCATCTTGATGATTGCAACCTACAGGTTGATATCCTAATGGAAGGACTTAACCTTTAACCTGGAACAGGATCCACAGTTTTTTTTGGAGGAGTTTTGTAGACAGACTCCGTCCTGGAACAGGCGGATCTTGAAAAAGTCCATTTCTGTTTCCAAATCCTTGGAAAGTACCTTTCAAAATGTATATTTACCACGAAGCCAGATATTTTTGTATGTGATTTTATATTCTGGTCTTTGCATTTTTCTAGACCGGATCCCAGTGGCACTGCTGTGGAATCCATTTAATTTAAACTTATTGTTGCCACCAAAATATGTTGAGCCTTAATTTAGGATCCTTTTATTATGAACATTTGTCTAATTAACACAGTCTTGCTGTCCTTGTACTTTGTGTAAATAGATACAATATATAGACATGCATACAACAACTTTATATTTATATAGCACCTTTCTAATGTAATAAAACGTCCCAAGGTGCTTATTTACTGCTGGGAATCTGAAATAAAAACAGAAAACGCTGCAAATACTCAGCAAGTCAGGCAGCATCTGTGGAGAGAGAAACAGTTAACATTTCTGACGAAGGGTCATCGACCTGAAATGTTAACTCTGTTTCTCTCTCCACAGATGCTGCCTGATGTGTGTGTATTTATTTATTCTCTTGCGCGCGCGCGCGCGCGCGCGCGCGCGCACACACACACACATTCAGACGCAGGCATACTTGCATGTGCACACATCCTGAGGTGACACCTACCAGTTTAATATGAAAATGAACAGTAGTTTTGTGGTTCAGCCGTCTGCTGATTTGAAAGTATTGAGATGGTACTCTCTTTGTTGGCCATTCAGAGCTATCAAGGTGTATGTAGTTTAGGTGTGTTAGTTCATTCTAACCTTCAAACAGTGCACTCTCTGGAAACAAATTAACATGCCTCAGCCCATATGTATTTACATTTAGTTGTAATGGGATTAGCACATTTTTATTTTAACTTGAGCAGACATTTCCTCTCACCATACGACAATCAAGAAGAGTGGAACAAAACCACTGGAAGTGACTAGGAAGTAGTAGGAGGCTGGCTGGCAATGGCTACATTTCATCATTGTCACAACCAGCAGCTTTCTCTCCTTCCTGTTTGTAAAACTGCCTTGCAGTGTAAACCAGGCTGTTTTGCAGACAGGTTGTGCTTCTGAATGCTAAAGATCAGCTTTCAGCTCTGGGTCTGTGTAAATAAATGAGTCTGTTCTGAAGGACTCGGCGGGTATGCATGATCAGTTAGCTGAGGGCGACCATCAGCAGCCCTTTTAGTTCAGAGCTTCCTGAAAACTAGTCCTTAACAATATTTCTACTCACTGTTGCTTGCAAGGTCATTATTTGCTGCACTGGCCAAGAACACTTGAGTAATCGGAATAGCCCACTGTCAGCAATGGTGATAGTCCCTTTGTAACTGCCAGGATTCCGGTGAAAGCGTTTAGCTTAGTGTTCTAAATTGACTGGACTTTAAGAAGAGACCACTGAGATAAAAAATAAATAAACCCCAGTCCAATTAGTTTTGCAATCCTTAGAGGTCAAGATCTCTGCACCAAACAAAAGTTTTTTTTTTTTTTAAATTGCTTTAGGCTTAGCTTGTATTATTAAACTTTTTATATTGATTTATACGTCTTAAGTTCTGAATAAATTACATACATCAGGTGATAATTATCGATAGCTAGATAAAGTTGGCAGTCTGAAACTCCTCAGAGAAATGGGCGGCAAGGATTCTCTCTTGTGCACTGGTTTGGGAACAGTACAAATAGCAAACAAATGTACAACCAATGCATACAGCCAGCCAAACACCCATCTCTCTTTGGCCTTGTATCAATCTGATAAAACACTCCATTATACATTTATGAAGATGAAGGATGGCAAAAGACCAGCTGGTCCATTAAAGCTGTCCAATACTGTCCTGTTGTAATGTAAGCATACCATGAACTCCATTTGTGTGCACCCCACTCCCCACTCCTCCATCCACTAGCCTGCAGTCTCCTAGAAGAGGCAAAAAAAAACTTCAGGCCAATTTAGAAAAAATTGAGAAATTTCTTTGACTCCTGAAAGTGATCAAACAAGTTCCAGATGACTGGGTTACACATTTCCCCAATACCCACTTTTTTTTATGCAGTGTTGTTGATCCCACTCTGGAACTCCTCCAGCTCCCTTTTAACTGCTTGCAGTGAATCCAGACTCACGACACATGCCGGCAACATGTTTTGAGGTCAATTACCTCCTAACCTCTAACTTCATTCTATACTTACCTAACTTACTCATGTTCCCTGATCCCCCTAATCTATCTAGCTCAAATCCGCTATCCACATGGACCAGGTCTAAGCCTTTCATTATATTAAAGAGCTCAATCAAATCTTCTCGGTCTCCAATTTTCTAAAGTAAAAGTCCTAGCTCTCTAAGCCGATCACGGTAACTGATGGACTTTAAATTCAGTATTGCCCTCGTGACTTTCCTTTGAACCTTTTTCAAGGCCTCTAACACCAACCATGTGAGGGGATCATAACTGGACACTGTGTTCTAGATGAGGCCCTAGCCAAGGCATTGTACAGAAACAGTATAGTATTTCTTGTTTTGTATTTGTGTATCCTGGCAATACATCCCAACACTCCATTTGCTTTGCAGTGGTTGTGGAGAGAGAACATAAGAAATAGGAGCAGGAGTAGGCCAATCGGCCCCTCGAGCCTGCTCCACCATTCAATAAGATCATGGCTGATCTGATCCTAACCTCAAATCTTCTATCACTCTCCATCCACCCGAACCCATGTGATCTCCCGGGAGAGGCGAAAAACCAGATTTAAAAAACCCAATGGCCAATTTGGGAGAAAAAAATCTGGGAAATTCCTCTCCGACCCATCTAGGCAATCGAAACTCGTCCAGGAGATAGAAGTTAGAGCATGGGAGCAGGCCATTCGGCCCAACCAACCAACCAGTCCATTTTGGTGTTGATTCTCCACAAAAGCAAATAGTCCAAATCGCATTTATCTACCCTGTTCCCATATCCTTTCATCCCCTTTTTCCTTATCCACCTCTCCAATCTAATTTTCAACGATTTATGAACTCTTAACACTCAAGTCCGCCTTCCACTCTGTAGCCCTGAGCACTCAACTCCGCATGGTGTACGCATGCTAGGTGTTGCCCTACCCACATGCCTGTATTTTCCAACCTGAGGCTTCCTGTGTGCGGTGGTCTCCGAGCTGGGAAAAAATCTACTGACTTACCCGAGAGCTCCCAAGGTCCGGACACTTCCGCTCCTGGGCCTCTCCAAACTTGAAATGCGCAGGGTCCACGAATCCCAGAGGCGCATGCGGTTCACAAGCGTCCCTGGGATCATGTGGGCCATGGGGAGCCAATAGAAGAAGGGAATCTCACTTCGTACACTTGACAGATAGACCTGTCAAATATATGAATGGCGATCACCCCAAAAACACTAAAACATTAAATAAGTTTTTTAAAAAATCACATTTTTAAAATGAGTTGAAATTACAATAAATTAAATATTTTAAACAAAATTAACTTTTGAAAACAATAATTAGTGTTTTACGGGGCTAAAAATAAACCTTTTTTTAAATGATATGAGTGAAAAAAAAATTTTAAAACTTTTTTTCAACTCTTTTATGCTGGTAAAAGCTGGCCTTATGCCTGCTTTTACCAGGCGTAAGATTTCTAAGGGTTTTCTGCGGGCGGAGGGTCTCCAGAAAGCAGAACTATCCGCCCGCAGAGGCCCTTCTCCAGGGCAGGCGTCCGATCTGTCGAGAGGATTCTTGACAGATCGGAAATGCGGGTTTTCAGCGCATGCGCTTGGCATGCCTGAAACCGGCATTTCCAATGTCCCTACGGGTGGGTACACAGCGCGTACCCACCCGTAAGCATCGGAATATACGGCCCAATATTTATCTAAAAGACGTTTGCCAGATACAGGCCTGTTCTCTTCCCCCTCCCCCATCTCATTTAGATCTACTTTTAATCTATTTTTCTCATCTAAGGTCCTTACACCTGCACATTTTTTAAATCATCCTTGTACTTGTGGCCAGTTCCCAGATGACTACATCCAGATCACCAATAAAGATGTTGAGGAGCAGCAGCCCTCACGCTGATCCAGGCAGGACTTCACTAGTAACTGGTCCCCACGCAGAACCGCGAGCATTAATAACCACCGTCTGTCTGCAGTCCATTCCTTTTCCAACCCAAAAACTGACGGCTAATCCCACAAGACTCGACCTTTTGTAGTAGCTGTTTGTGCAGCCGATACCTTTTTATATGTAAATCTGTATGATATAAGTAAAATGTACCAATCCAGTAAAAAAAAATCATTCCTACTAGCTGTTTCTGTTAATACCCTAGTTTAGTATCTTGTAAGTTGTCTTAGATGCTGATTTCAAATAGATTGCAGTCTCATGAAGCAGGATTGCTGTCACAGCACAACTGATTACAGCTCTATTGCCACCAGCAATAAACAATAAACTCAACTCGCTGTTTGCTGACTTTCACAGTGTGACTACTATACCACCCAGGGAATGGTTTAAAAAATCTTCTTGCTGCTAATACCAGACTCAGACATTCAGTTATTTTTACATATTTATTTAAAGGGGGGTGAGGTGAAGATAGAGTAAGTTGTCACGCTACTCGACCGGTTCCAATCTCCTCTCATGGCAATTTGTGAAACTGAATTATATAAATCTGTGGGCTCGCGCCAGAAAATAATTGCCTAAGAAAGCTGCTGAATTGTCGGTTTTTTTGGATCACCAAGCTCCTTTTTTGAGGAGGACCTGCCACCTGCTATGAGGTCTGGCCTACATGTGACTCCAGTCCCATACTATATGGTTGCCTCTTCATGCCCTCAAGTAAACTAGGGATGGACAGTAAATACTATCTTGTCCATGTCACTTGCACCCCAAGAGCAAATGTATTTAAAAACAAACTGTTGACTTTACTTAAAGGTGTAATGGCCCCCTGGGTTTGGATGTTGCTCCTAAACAAGGTGAGCTTTACCCTTATATCTTTCAATTCCTCCAATTCCCCCTAAAATGTATTTACAATTCACTCCAGGCATCTGTCATTTGGTATGTATGATTTCAGTTTTGTTGGTTTGTTCATTTTAAAAGCTTTAAAATACTAAATTTGTTCTCTTGTACATGTCTGCAGAAGGGTTCACCACTACAGTTTTATATAATCTATATAAATATGTATGTCTTGTCTTGTCCTGTCCATTCTAGCTCACATACATGACTGCTTGCTCACATCCAACTGCCAGTTACATTTTAAGAGTAACTTCTCCTGTTAGTTCTATTACTCAATTTGAAAGGTAAATGAACTAGTGCAAACCAGCTACGAACTTTTTAAAAAAAATCTTTAAATTGAGCACATTAATTTGTCCCAGCCGGTGTAAAGTTGACGTGGGAATCTAGCAGTAGTTCAAATAAACATATTTCAGGATCATTATCCATGGTTATTCCATCTCCCTTGGCTCTAATGTTCATTAACATTTCCCACAATGGCGAGACAATAGGTCAGTCCCACAGAATATGAAGGCAGGTACTGTCTTCTGAATCTCAGTGCCAACACCTACCCTCATGCATGTAGTGCAATTGAACCACTCTTTGAGGACTAATTTAATCTGTGAAGGCTCCTCAATTGAACTAACCTTATCCATACGTGGCTGGATGTCAAGGTTGTATTTTACTAAGTTGTCGAGCAATCAACCTTTTCCCACTTTGCTGAATATCTTGTAAGCTTTGGCAACAGAATGAAGAATGTTGGCTTCTCGCTGGATGAAAGTATTCAATTTCTGAGAGATTCAGTGGATGTCTACTATCTCAGTAATACCTCAATGGCCTCAGAGTTACTAGAGCTGTAAGAACGTTTCATGGGCAGCTTAAATTGTCCACTTATCTGTTGGAATGATTTGGAACCATGCCTTCATAAATATTTCCAAAATTAACAGACATCCCACCTCCTGAATTATGGAACATTACTGATCGACTGATCTACGAAAATTAAAGTTCCCTCATGGGGGGTGCTACAGAGTAGACAGTTCCAGTATTCATATGCCAAGTAGGGCTTTACTAGAGTAGCATATTACTTGATTTTCATTTAACTGATTACACAAGGACAAATTACATATGCTTTAAATAATGCAATACAGGGGGTGAGAGAGTGTTAAAGACTCTAATTCAATATAGGGATTTAGATGACATTCATAAACCACATAACCTGTGCTGTTGCAGTTTTATAATGTAATCAGATCTCTTCAATTATGTTGCAGCCTTGAAGCTCCCTTTCAGTAATTTGTTATTCTGTATGTATGACAATGCGCTGCAGTATGGTAATCTACTTGTGTGTCCTTGGTGGCCCGTGAGTTTTTTTTTAAAAGATATATGTCCCTTTTAATTTGGCTTAAAGGCAGAGCCATTCTATGTTACTGCAGCTGAAATATACCCATTAATATGAACACTATAATAGATCACTGTTTCATGGAATGAATAATTCTGAAGCAATGCAATAATAATTTATTGCTACAGTGACGCACTAGATTTACAACGCTTACAGTGGCCAATAAACCTCTGACCCACATTTACCCATTGGTTTTATTGCTTTTTCCAAGATCCACTAAATAGTGATGTTTCACTGGCCTTCAACTAATCTTAATTAGTACTGTCCGAAACTACTTGCATCAGTTTCTCATCTGTATACCTTGGAGGAAATGTGAACTAGCGTACATAATATGTGACTTGTTCTTCTGTCCCAATGTGCCATAAATATCAATGTGTTGTCTTTGAAGATTATAGGAGATGGGTTCAGACAGTTACCCTAGGGAGTAAAATTAAACACTGAGGGCAAGGGAGCAAGATTAAAGAGGTTGTCAATCATTATTTATCAGGATTGATTTTGGCTACACGAATACAAGTACTCCCAAGTGCATGCACATTTACATTTGTGTCTGACAAGCAAATGTAATAAATTGTCTGCTTGTCAAAATGCATTCTCTTGCAAATTTTTATATTGGAGCTCGAAGAGTAGCCTGCACCATGTGGCTTGCTTGGCAAATGTGTTACGAGCCTTCTATAACTCTTGACATGGTATATTGATTTCCAAAATTTTCAGCAGCCATGTTTTAGACGAGCCTATTACCAAAGAGCAAAGCTGGCTGATTCTTTGAATTGTGTTTGTTGCAGGCTATATTGAATCTATTATAAATCATTGTGTTACTGCTACCCAATCAAGGGGAATGTATAGCTGTATGAAAGAACCTTATAAAACCCTTTTATAGATGCCAAGAGCTTTCACTGTCAAGCAATTCTCAACTGTTGTCTGCAAGCATCCATTCCTTTTTGAGTGAGGGGGTGGGATGTGTGTGTATATATATCACACACACACCAATTTCACATTATTTTCAGACTTTTTAGATTTATGGGATTTTTTTCTAAAAAGTTCAAAACAATCATTAGCAGCATACTACTTCCACTCTCTAATCTCCTCATGCTCCCTTGTAGAACTTGTCTGAATCCTCATAATTTTACTGCGTGGGCGAGAGTTTAAAGAAAACACTATAAATGGAAGCGATCAAAGGATGCCTCGCATTTTTTTTTTCTTGTCAAAGTGCATAGGTTAAGAATCTGATCCTTGCAAATAATGAAACATTTCCGAGGCTGGACTCTGGCTCATTCACTGGGAGACATCTTTCCTCCACTCACAATCTTTTTGCTTTGTATGAACTATGTTCCCTTCTGTCTCCACCTGCTTCAAAACCTGGAATTGTCCTTGTATCTCCTTCCTGCTCATCCCTCCCTTCCCCCCCAAAGAAAACCTTTGGTTGATCTGACAGAATCCTGTTCTGTTTAGATTTACCTTTTTATTGTAGCAACATTGCATTGTGTTCATGCATTTTTCAAACTGCAGCCAGGTTGGGCAATTCCCATTTAAGTTAAGTTTATTTTTGTTCATGAATTCATGCCAGCACACCCTACATTTGCACTATAATTCGTTTATCCTCCAAGTACATTAAAATTGTTCACCACCAACTGAGGGAAAATCACATGGAAGTATTTGATTTAAGAGCTTTTGTTCATTGAATCCTCATTAGAGGGATGTGATTTTTCACTGCTGTATGAACATTGCAGTTGTCAACCAGTTTCCCCCCCATCAGCAGCAGTCTCTCACTACTGCACTCCTGAGGGAAAAGTTCTTTAAGTCCTTTTTTTTTGATCTAACTGTTGGTTCAGCTGGAAGCCGCAGCTTTCATTGTTTTCTTGGCTTTCTCTCAGTCAAGTTAGTCTATGAAGATTTGTTGTTGATATAAGTCTAGCAGCACAGTGTTTTCTTGGTTTGTTTTTTATTTCCACTACCAAACCAATTTTTCAATGTCAAACTGGAGCACAACCACAGGACAAATTGGCAGCACCCTCACGCATGTGGCAGAAACTTGATTCTAGAGATTAATTATGTGTCATCCTGTCATCTCAAGTTTCTCAGTTTTAAAACAATGTCACTGCTGGCTCTCGTCCCTCTATGTTAAGTAAGCTCTCAAAGTCAATGCACCATTTCTTTATTTCACAGCCTGCAGATTGGTCCATTGTTGGTCTCCATCCCAAGAAAGAATACATTTGACTCTAATTGTGGAAGCGATAATTAATTAATGGGGGCACTTCATCAGTGCAGTCATTTTCAACTGATTGGGTTTATCTTACTGGGAATTACTGATAAATGGGATGAGCAACAAAACTAGCTTTAGACATTCTATGAGTGAAGAATATTTTCTGTAGTTCTGGAACGATCCAGAAAGTTATTTTTGCAACAGTAATATGGCGAAAAAGAGTGAATATTTTGAAAGGTGCTGAAGGAATTTAGTCGTCCGGAAGTTCACCTATCCCTACTTCAGCAATTTAACTGAATTTATAACAATAACCTCTGTTTACACAAGATTTACTGCTCTTCAAAAAGTAATTAATTATGTAAAGTGCCCCGAGATGTTTGTGTTCAGTGTAAATGGATTTCTATAAATGCAAATATTATTAATTCACTGTATGCGACTAGAAAGATGATAACTATAAAAGCCTAGTGTTGGTTTCTTGATAGAGGATCTGGAGAATTTGGGATTTTGACTTCCTTGAGAGGATTATTTTTTTGTTGTTGGGGCCAGCCAGGTTGTCTGATGCAGGGTGTAAAAACTGGTTTTGTGGAAGGTGAAAGGCTGGGGGGTGGGGGTGGGGGGTGGGGGGGATGAAAAGGGCTCCTTTCCATATTGCTGAGGGATTGCTCCTAATAGCTTGACCAAGAATCAATATTGATGACGTTCAGTGAGAGATATGCAAGCAACCTTGACAACTCTGCCACCTTGAACAAGGAGGGTAGCATAACTATTTGGGGGAAGGAGGGGGGGAATTCTTTCCCACCAGTGGAAAAATGAAATGAT
Source organism: Somniosus microcephalus (assembly GCF_052327205.1). Lineage (NCBI taxonomy): Eukaryota > Metazoa > Chordata > Chondrichthyes > Squaliformes > Somniosidae > Somniosus > Somniosus microcephalus. The sequence goes on from NC_141008.1 coordinate 67,178,667, forward strand.
TCGCCAAAGTACTTGCTTGCATGCCCTATTTATTTTAGCTACATGCTTTTGAGTTTTGAAGATCAAATACAGTTTATGTCAGTGACACTTTTTATTAAGTAGTTGCTGTGCGTTCACAGCCTTAAAAGGCTAATATGTGTTTAATCGAATAGTGCGTGTGTATTTTGCTGCTGCAGTCTGATAATTTGCAAACTAAAGCTCCATCCAGGTTAGCAGCTACATCCTGGACTAAAGAGAAAAATAGCAAATCCATTACTATTAAGCATTGTAAGCACCAGCAGAGTCTATGCCTATCTTTTTCATTTGTAATGCCACATTTTATCTAGAAGGTAGTTCATCTAAAAATGGTGCAGTAAGTTCACTTCATTTGCAGTTCACAAACGCAGTAGGTAATGACCTGAATAATGTGTGTAGCAAAGTCGTGTGTGTGGATATATATATATATATATATATATATATATATATATATATATATATATATATATTACACCTTACTTAATGGATATTTTCTTGTGCACAAAAGTTGTCTTAGCTGGTGTAAAAATGGGCAGCAAACTGATTGTGTAATATACTGTTAAACAAAGGATAGATGCCTATAATTCCAACCCAGTAATTGCTATGGTGTTAATGTAACTTAATTGAATGCTTTTAGAGCTGCATGCCCTTTTGTAGCTTTCAAAATCAATGTTCTATTTACTGTTTTTAAAAGCATTTTTTTTTAACTCTGTAAAGTGAAGGATGCTGTGCTGAAGAATCAGACCTTCTCCCATTGTTTTGCAACTCCTGTCTGCATTTCCAGGTCCGACATCATGAGTCAGCTGTGTCGCATAGCTCCCTTCACACAGCTCAGGCTTTGTAATGTCTCCTCCTGCACCAATGTGACACATCTGTTTTTGTACCTCTGACATCTTTTATGTTCTTTGAGCACGATTACCAGTTAGAGCTAAATTATGGTCTGTTTTATGCTTCCCTTATGAACAGCATTTTAATCTGTGGCCAGCATTCAATTGGGTACCTAGGACACCTCATCATGCTCGACATTTGGGAGTGGATTTGTGCAATGATTATTGAATCTGTTCTTCATATGTGTATTATTGCACCCTGATGCCATCCTGAACTTATGGGAGCTGTTCCAAACAAGACCATGGGCTTATAGTAGTATAGTGTGTTGCTGGCTCCAGTATAGCTGCTGTACACTCTAACTTCTGTAAATTGCAAGATCAATTAATTAAAAGGGAAAATTTGCATTGATCAATGTTTATCCCATGAAAGAGTCTCTGGAATTTACTTTACAATAGAATAACATTCTTCTGGTATATTAACTAAGATTTTGCATTTGTTGCTTGATTTCTTTGCCAAATTTTTTTTTAAATTTCCTATTCTTTTCCTTTTGTAACCGTACAAATAAACACAAATACTTTCAAATGCTGATGTAATACATTGACCAGCAAAGTAAGCTCAGCATTGCTCCCAGATGGAATATTACAGGAGGGAGGGTGGGTGTAATTTTAACTTTGGTGAAAGTGTAAAGTGGGTGAGATCAGACTGGCTGCCCGTTCTACCCCTCGCCCGATTAACTTCAATGGAAAGGAGAAACTAGCAAGGTATAGAAAGGGTGCCGATTGGGTAGTGCCCATTTTACACTCGCCAATAGTTAATATCCTCTGTGACTGAGGAGGTCCCTCTGACACTGGTGCAAGAAGCACCCTGGATAATCACTCCACGCTTTCAGCATAGTCTCCACAAATATGAGCTTGGAACCGATGTGATAAATATAAGGGGGCTATTGCAACATGCAGATTGGACTTTGACCCCATGAGTTTGGTCTGCATCCAAATCCAAGTCTTGGAGGGCAAAAGCCTGGAGTTGGATATATTTCTTAAGGCTAAAGGGATATGGGGAGAAAGCAGGGACAGGGCACTGAATTTGGATGATCAGCCATGATCTCATTGAATGGCGGAGCAGGCTCGAGGGGCCGAATGGCCTACTCCTGCTCCTATCTTCTATGTTTACAAATTCGCTGAGCCCTACCATCCTCATGTTCTCTATAGTTCTAATGGTCAACATGATGAGGTAGAATTGGGGACCTATAAAGGCACAGAAAAATTTTGGTTAATTAACATATTTTCTTCCTGAATAAAGCTGTACCGTTCAAATAATTATAAAACAGACTGTGTTTTGTGTTTCTAATGGAGCTTTTGAAAGATCCATTTTACGTTAATTGGCGTAACCCAACAAAATATCGAGTCATTTTTATAATAAAATTCCATTTCAATTGGCTTTTAAAGTTCAACACATTCCAAATATACATTGTTGGACTCTTATCTTATTTTAATACAATTGAAGAAAGGCGTCTGTCGTGTTAAGAGATTTTCCTTTTGATGAACCAGATTTATGCGATCTTCTGTCTGTACCATGATGGAATTTCTTCAATTTTTACATGGTTTGCTGAACATCTAAAGTGCCGCTAATTAAAAGTACTGTATTTCAACATTTATTTGATGGTAGGCAACATAGTAATACTTTTTCGTGTAAAAGCTTAAAAGCAATTTGCTGTATGCTGTTCCTTATCAATGAAATTGCAAAACCATTAGACTGTTAACAAGGGTCGTGTGTATTTGCTGTGGAAGGTTTTTACCAGCTGTCTGTATGCATGAGTAGTTTCGCATTTTTGTGTATTGGAGAATGACAATTTTCTCTTTCTTTGCAGCAGGATATAATTTGCCTGGAGAGTATTTCAACTATTCAGCTTCCCCTTTGTCACAGCAATGGGATCTATGGTAACTCTTGAGGCAAATTTATATGAAACTTTATTGATAAATGCACATTTTTATTAAAAAGAAAGACTTGCATTTCTATAGCGCCTTTCACGACCACCGGACTGCTCAAAGCGCTTTACAGCCAATGAAAAATACTTTGAGTGTAGTTAATTTGTGCACAGCAAGCTCCCACAAATGGCAATGTGACAATGACCAGATAATCTTTTTTTTATGTTGGTTGAGGGATAAATATTGGCCAGGACACCGGGGATAACTCCCCTGCTCTTCTTCGAAATAGTGCCACGGGATCTTTTATTTCCACCTGAGAGAGCAGACGGGGCCTCAGTTTAATGTCTCATCCAAAAGACGACACCTCAGACAGTGCAGCGCTCCCTCAGCACTGCACTGGAGCGTCAGCCTAGATTTATGTGCTCAAGTCCCTGGAGTGGGACTTGAACCCACAACCTTCCGACTCCGAGGCGAGGGTGCTGCCCACTGAGCCACGGCTGACACACAATTTATTTAACTACTAGCCATTAACAAAGTTTCAAAGGCACTTTTTTAAGCCTTTTATGTGTTTTTGACCGAGTGTGGTATCAAGGAGCCCTAGTAAAACTGGTCAATGGAAATGTGGGGGGGAGGGTGGGGGAACTCTCCACTGGCTGGAGCCATACCTAGCACAAAGGAAGATGGTTGTGGTGGTTGAAGGTCAATCATCACAGCCCTAGGACATCGCTGCAGGAGTTCCTCAGGGCAGTGTCCTAGGCCCAGCCATCTTCAGCTGCTTCACCAGTGACCTTCCCTCCAACATATGGTCAGAAATGGGGATGTTCGCTGATGACTGCACAGTGTTCAGCGCCATTCACAACTCCTCAGATAATGAAGCAGTCCATGCCCGCATGCAACAAGACCTGGACGACGTTCAGGCTTGGGCTGATAAGTGGCTAGTAACATTTGCACCACAGAAATACCAGGCAATTACTATCTCCAACAAGCAAGTGTCAAACCACCACCCCTTGACATTCAACAGCATTACCGTCGCCGAATCCCTCACCATCAACATCCTGAGGGGTCACCATTGACCAGAAACTTAACTGGACCAGCCACATAAATACTGTGGCAACAAGAGCAGGTCAGAGGCTGGGTATTTTGCGGCGAGTGTCTCACCTCCTGACTCCCCAAAGCCTTTCCACCACCTACAAGGCACAAGTAAGGAGTGTGATGGAATACTCTCCACTTGCCTGGATGAGTGCAGCTTCAACAACACCACTCAAGAAGCTCGACACCATCCAGGACAAAGCAGCCCACTTGATTGGCACCCCATCCACCACCTTAAACATTCACTCCCTCCACCACCGGCGCACCGTGGCTGCAGTGTGTGCCATCGACAAGATGCACTGCAGCAACTCGCCAAGGCTTCTTTGGCAGCAGCTCCCAAACTTGCAACCTCTTCCACCTAGAAGGACAAGGGCAGGAGACACATGGGAACACCACCACCTCCAAGTTCCCCTCCAAGTCTCACACCATCCTGACTTGGAAATATATCGCTGATCCTTCATCGCCGCTGGGTCAAAATCCTGGAATTCCCTCCCTAACAGCGCTGTGGGAGTACTCTCACCACACGGACTGCAGTGGTTCAAGAAGGCGGCTCACCACCAACTTCTCAAGGGCAATTAGGGATGGGCAATAAATGCTGGCCTTGCCGGTGACGCCCACATCCCATAAACAAATATTTAAAAAATCTTAGCCTTTGGTTGTTTTTGTTACGTTTTAGATCACTCGGTCCTTTTTTTTTTCTTCCTTACCTCTTCAAGGACATTTTTATCAAACTGCAACATGTCTCCTCCAAAGGGAATGATTACATGTATAATTTAAAACCAGTAACAACATTTCCCTTTGTGGTGGAAAAATATCAATTCTCCGCAACAGGATTGCAGGGTATTGGAAACAAAGGTTCAAGTGTCTTAATCTCTTTCCAAAGGATCATTAGCCCTGAGCAGCAACTCCCTTTACCTCATCCCTCTGATTTCTATCGGAGAGTACAAGTTAAAGAATTTGAGGCTATTTTCATCCAGTGAGTCCACAGCCTCGCCAGAGGAATGGAAATGGACTGTTCAACTTGTATCTTTGAAATGTCAAGTGATTTCATTGCTTTGTGTTGTATTGGGTTTTTGTTTTGTGGGAAAAGAGGGAATCATTTTTCTTAGTATAGTAGTCAATGGTGTTACACTGGCTCCACAAATAAGGGTTAACGTGGTTGATAAAAATGAAGAAGAAAATGCACATGCATGAAGGAAGAAATTTGTGCACAAGTCCTCTCCTCACTTTTTTTGTATAAACCAGATTTATCCGGCATTCCCATTTGGGAAATGAAAGTCTTTGCCCAGCAGTGGTGGTTGAGCATTTAAAATACTGAACTGTTTGCTATTTAGGCACTTCTTGTTGTAGTCTTGTGGATCTAGTTGGAGGCTACAATACATGTTTCTCCACTCCAGTTTCCTTTTTTTGTTATGTGGTGCCAATGAATTGTTTCAAATTTTCAAATCTAGGCATCTTTTAATTCTACTTGCCTTTCTCACATCACTGCTCACGTCCTCCCTCAGCTGAGAAGATGAGGTGGCACAGGCCACTGAACTCTCTACTTCAGATTCTCTCGGAGGAGCTCACTCTTGCAGCGCGACTTGAGAGTGAAGAAATTGAAGCCGTCAGATCTGACTGTTTGAAACCCTTGGATGAACCTACACCCTTTGTGCTGAACTCTGAGATATAATTATAAGTAAAGGAAATCGCAAGTAAACTCTCTAATTTAAGGAGTACCTTCAAGTGTCGAGTTGTTGGCTTATGAAATTGGCTGCCCCCGCCCCTCCATGGGCAGTGACTTAATTGAAGCATGTAAAGGATTGATTACAGGTTAAGTAAGGGGTGGGGGTGTAGTGGCACACTTACCAGAACAAGGAATAGATGAAAATGGAGGTGGACCTCCATAGTGGGATGGGTTGAGTGACTACTTTTTTATGTTCTTTAAATTTAGGGGTGATTGCTGTTCCTGATGTCCTGCCCCTTTTGTTCTCTAAATTTTTGAATTTTTTTTTTTGCTGCTATCCTTCTTGGCTGCTTCTACACTAGAATGAAAACTACCTATAAGCATGTGTTGCAGTACACACAAATACCAAAGGATAGGGGTGACTCTGCAGTTGCAATGCTACAGAGTTTGACCCTAGATTAGAATGCAGTTCCTCGTGATATTCTGGAGGATGTGTTTCATTTATTCTTGGCTGACATTTGTCCTTTGGTTTTCCTTTTTAAAAGATGAATTCTACCTCTTATGGCCAGATGTTCTATAAGACAAAGCCGGTCTTGTACCTTTCTTGAAGTGTTCTTGATGAATTGACAAAGAAGCGTCATTGCTAGTGCCGGCTAAAGATAGTATGGAGGCAGGGAGTTAACACAGTGGGGGTGCATGGCTCTTTGGAAAGATAAAGTGAAGACCATTAACATACTGTTAAACCATTCAGTGGGGCAGGGTTTTACACGGTAAGACAGCACTGGCAAAACACTTTATAACCCTGTATATGATAGTCCACACTGCATAACGGGCAATATTGTATAATGGAAATAACTGGGACAAATAAGGATTTAATACTACTTGATCTCTGATGGTGTGGCAGAGTATTCAGTGATTCAGTGGCGCTACAATGCACTGAATGGCTACACAGTGACCTGTTTACATAGGGAACATTTTTACTTGTTCCTGGGACGTGGGTGATGCTAACGAGGCTGCAACTATTTGTCCTCCCCCAGCTGCCCTGAGAAGGTGATGGTGGGCCTTATTGTACCACTGCAGTCTTTGTAGGGGTGGTGGTAGGGAATTCCAGAATCCTGACCCAGTGCCAATGAAGGAACAGCAATGTATTTCCAAGTCGGGGTGGTTGTGTCTTGGAGGGGAACGTGGAAGTAATGGTGTTCCTAATTCACATTATAACTGATTAGGCATTTTTAATGTTCAGTATTGACTTAAAAAAACATGAACACAAATTGTGACAACAGGAAGTGAAGCTTTTGTGAAGAACATATTTGTGTGTACACTATTTTTTGATATCTCTTGTGATGGAGTGTCAAAACCAGGTATAGCCTTCAGGTGGGCCAGGTGTAGAAGCTGGGGGATAATTGGATCAGAGCATGCAGATGTAATTCAGACCCATTTTAAGGTCACACATTCTGTCCTCCGTTTTATATGATACTTTGATTTTACATTATGGTTAAGTAGCAAAACATATGGCACTTTGGTAAGCAGGGAAGTAGAGCTAGGTGGAGCATAGGAGTTTCTCTTCAGTTTAGACTGAGGAGTTGGGAGGTGAAAAGCTAAGATGATATAATGCCACCACTGGCTGGAGGATGTAATTACAGCATAAATTGACATAGGCAATTCCCATTATAGATGTTGACATAGGGATTTATAATGGAAAATGTTAAACAGGCTCTCATGTAAAGATTTTTAAATTGGCTTTTTCTATTTAGTTTATATAACTCCTGACCCACGCATAATCCTAATCCTAAATTAGTTGTGGTGTTCATTCGGATTCAGCCATACTTAATCAGGAAATGAACGCAGACCTAAGATTTTTAATATAGATAGTTGCAATTATCCACAACATTGCATACATTAGCAGTTCATGTGGACAGTAATTGAGATTTTGCCATCTGTCCAATATCTTGCAAAATAATTTGCCAGGATTTCAAATGGCGAAGGGGTGCAGTCCAGAGTCATGTGATGCTAACCTGGTGAGCTCATTGGGTCATTAATCATACTCACTCCCTCACAATCCCACCCCCCCTCCTCCCTCAAAACAACATGCTGTAAAAGGTTGCATCTAAGCTGATCTAGCAGGACAAATGCTTCTTTACAACCAGCGTGATGAGCTTTGAGTAGATTCTGAACAGGCTAGGAACTTTTTAACTACCTGCAAGTTCTCCAAGGATTCTTAAATTTTCAATTACAGCATTGGATATATTGGAACACCTATTCTTCTTCTCCTATTTTCCCCCATGAGGCACCTTCCTTGCATGTGTGCCCAGCCAGGCTTTCAAAGGGAAGGGTGGCATAGTTAAGCTTACCAGCATCTAATGCCTGCTAACAATGTAACCTGGTGATCAATTGCCAGGATGTATGTATGTTCAAGTTGTATCATCTACTAGATGGGCCAAAAATTGCAAAAGCTCATCACCGCAGTAAAAGACAGAATCGAAAGGCAGGCGACCCAATATCATCCAATTGGAAAGGTATTGCTGTACCACATGACCATTCATTTATGAATATTTTAAAAGTAAACTCTCACTTTATAACCCAAGACTCATTTTTTAACGAGAGCATTAACAGCCACGGCATTAACTTTTAATGAGAAATATTTAATACAGAACCCTAGTTTCTGCTAAATCCTGTGCTAGATAATTGGTTGGTAAAGAGGATGTATTGAGTTTAAAAACTAGAAATCCTAATAATGCAAGGTCCTACTGCTCTAAACTACTGCTGTTGGAATAAAACCATTTTAACAGCAATGGAAGAAAGTTCAGGCTTGGGCTGGTAAGTGGCGGGTAACATTCGTGCCACAGAAGTGCCAGGCAATGACTATCTCCAATAAGCGAGAGTCTAACCACCTCCCCTTGATATTCAATGGCATTACCATCGCCGAATCCCCCACCATCAACATCCTGAGGGGTCACCATTAACCAGAAACTTAACTGGACCAGCCACATAAATACTGTGGCAACAAGGGCAGGTCTGAGGCTAGGTATTCTGTGGCGAGTGTGTCTCCTCCTGACTCCCCAAAGCCTTTCTACCATCTACAAGGCACAAATAAGGAGTGTGATGGAATACTCTCCACTTGCCTGGATGAGTGCAGCTCCAACAACACTCAAGCTCGACACCATCCAGGACAAAGCAGCCCGCTTGATTTACACCCCATCCACCACCTTAAACATTCACTCCCTCCACCACCGGCGTACTGTGGCTGCAGTGTGTACCATCTACAAGATGCACTGCAGCACCTCCCAAACCCGCGACCTCTTCCACCTAGAAGGACAAGGGCAGCATGCGCATGGGAACACCACCACCTCCAAGTCACACACCATCCTGACTTTGAAGTACATCGCCGTTCCTTCATCGTCGCTGGGTCAAAATCCTGGAACTCCCTACCTAACAGCACCGTGGATACCATCACCACATGGACTGCAGCCAGTGGTTCAAGAAGGCGGCTCACCACTACCTTCTCTAGGGCAACTAGGGATGGGTAATAAATGCTGGCCTTGCCAGCGACGCCCAGATCCCATAAGCGAATATTTTTTTTAAAAGTATCGCGATACACATTATCCCTTTGATGTTTCCTTTAGCTGAATCTATGCAATCAGCATAATGTGGAACATATAAAGTAAAACCCATGGTTTTTGCACAACACAGGAAAAAATACTAGTAGTGCAAATCTGTGTTCCATTTAACCATGTTCGAGTTAGTACAGTCAGAGCAGGCATGATTTGAATGTTAATACAGCTGACTCCACATAAATTCATATCTGACCCCCGCACAGAATTCTAATGCAGCAAATCATTTCATATTTATGTAGAATTCCTGCTTTAACCATATCATTTGAATATGAAATTTCAATTGAAATGTAACATTTTTGCTCTTTAATGCTGAAAGCATTGGATGTAGAAAATTCAATGTCAAATTTTAATCTCGAAATAGCCCATTTTACATCCAGATGCATTTCTGGAAAATCTGTATGCTGAGAGAATTTTTTTTTTTTACATTTAAGTAAATGATTTTAAACAAATGCTTGTATGAAGATTTTCAAATTGGCTGTTTTCATCTGCAGTTTATAGAAATCTTGACCCAGGTATAATCCTAATCCTAATTTAGTTGTGTGCTCATATGGATTTAGCTGTACTTTATCAGTCATGGCATTCCGCAAGACACACTTTTTGGGATCAATTCTGGAGTATCAACAGATGTCGTTTTCAACCTAATATTTTTGAGTTGTTTGAAAAATACTCTCTTTGAAACTACTCATATTATCCTGACTAAAAATTATGCTGCATTTGCTAACTGCTAGCATATAGAAAGTTTGACCTTGAGGTTTCTCTGAATATTTATTTCTTCTTCACCATAATATAGCCTTTCTAATGTGGTTTTTGATATTGGGACTATAAAGATTAATCCATCAGAAGTGGCACTCGGTAGCTCGAGTCTGGTGTTACAGGTGAGGCCTGTACACCTGCCAGAACATGTTAAACTCAATCTCAATCCTGAAACCAAGCTCACACTTCAACATGTGTGAGGAATCTGTGGACCTCATGAGGATTGTCCTTCCCTGTAGGATAGAGCAACGTTTCAATGAAAAAGTGACTCTGGGTGTATAATAACTTTCACTCCCAGTTAGACTATTAAAATCAGACCTGTCACTGATGCTTAAGGTTGTAGTTTTAACATTTTCACTAAAAATGTCTATAATGTAATAATGTCCTGATCTCTCAACATGCAGATACTGATGTGGGCCAATGTAGCTTCTCAACTAATTACTTTGCAGATCTGGGGGGTCAACTTCAAAAGGGTTAAACAATTAAAAATGCCTTTTATAGTGATACTAGATTTATATTATAATAATGAGGTTCTTGCACAAATCCACAGGAAACTGGTAATCTTCCTCTCCTCTTCCTCTCATTACAACAGTGACTACACTCAAAGTACTTAATTGGCTGTAAAGCGTTTTGAGACGTCCGGTGGTCATGAAAGGTGCTATATAAATGCAAATCTGTCTTCTTTCAGTCAGCATGTCATGCATGACTGATCATATAGGGTCAGGTTTTGCTGTCCTCTGGGTGAGTGGCTGCGATGCTCTAAAACATGGACAAACTTGATGAGACACCTGGATTACAGAAGAATGCTTTCACTGGGGTCATACAAGAGTCATTTCACACATCCTGCATTTCCAAAACTGGGGCTACAGTGCAGATGCACTGACCCTGCTCCATTTAGGTGTGCCTCCCTGCTGGGAATGCATGATCGGTGATTTTACCCTATAGCTTTTTGAAGAAACAGTTTGTACATTGTCATTATGCCTTGTAGACAGAACAAAAGTATTTCTTACATCCAATTTTGATAACACCGGTTAGATAGTTTCAACACCGCGATCATTTTCTCCTTTTAGCTTGAAGGGATAATTACTAGTCCTAGCTCCATTAGGGCTACCCCAGATCGGGCGTATTTCTCAGATGCTCACTTTCAACTAAAGTTTGAGGTAGCTGAATCTTAAAGATGCTTAATTGGGCCTAAAGGTCCGGGTTATCTCTCCCTAAAGGAAAGGAACAACCTGAGAATGTTACCGTCCTCCAGATAGCACTTTTAATGAGTTTAGCTAGACTGTTACGTCCCGGATATTATGAGGGTCTGGAAAACTCCCTCAGAATTCTGTAACTCTTCACCAAAGAGTGTACAGAGATTGAGTTTGCGAGTTTTTGATACAGAAGACTTATGTGAGACAATTCTAAAAATATATAAAGATTTATTAAAAGAACCAACGTGCAATTTACAGTTGGTGAGCCAGTCAATCGCAACATTAACAGTTCTAAAAAGAAAAAATACAATCTTTTTAACAGAGAATCTTACTTTTAAATCTTAACTTCGCTACAGTATTACAGTTCTTAAAGTTTCCTATACAGGATATCCATCAATATCAAATACCTTTGATCCCCGAGGTACAAAGAGTTGGAGACTACAGAGCCGCCTCTGAAGCCGAAAATCACTTTGCCAGATTTAAAGCGAGTCTGATATCCCATTTGAAACATCAATATTTGTACCCTTTTCCAGTGGTATTTCCTTTAAAGTTTCTGCTGATGCAAGTTAATTATCCCTATTCATCTTTCTGCTGACCTCTGCAATTCTTACTGCTACATCAGCCAGAATCTTGTCTCATCTCCAGGTGTTCTAGGGTCACCATATAGAACGGTGTGAAAGGCAGATGTTCCTTATTTTGTCATCTTTATGAGGGCAGATGTTCTTTATCTTATGTGCCATCTTTATGAAGTTTAAATTAGAACACCTTATCCAGGGTGAACCATTGTTTGTTTTTGTTCCCAAAGGTCAGCCTTCTGTTTCAATAAGGTTATTTATTCAGGGTCAACAACTGTCTTATCTCAATAGCCAGAATTCTTTCACAGCTATTTCATCGTTAGGTTTCTAAATTTCCAAACCCAGTTTGTCATGTTTCAATAAGGCCAGAATACTTTCACAAGATGGTGTCTTTTTCTGAATCGGTTATATGGCTTATTCCTTCACATCATGGCCTCTCCCCTCACCACATGACAACAGAACCATAGAAGTTAACAGGAGGAGTTATCAATTTAAAATTGTCATGGAAAGTGAGGAGAAATTTCTTTATGCCGAGGGTTGTTGGAGTATGGCATGCTTTGCCGCCGGGCATGGTCAAGGCAGAAACGATTGTATCTCTTGCGGGTAAATTGGATACATATCTGAATCGGAGAAAGATAAAAGGCTATGGGTAGAGAGCAATGGCAGTGATATTTGTTTTGGATTGCTCTAGTAAAGAACCAGCACAGAAACAGTGGGCCGAGTGGCGTACTTCTGTGCTGTAAACTTCTATGATTCCATTGTTTTTGCATTGGTAGCATTGTGGCCTCCGGCGTGTGACCGGCGCATGCTAGACACGAGGGGCATTTTAATCCCAAAAAATGGGTGGTGAGGACTGCTGGGTCCATGAGGTAAGTGCCTTTCCAATTAGTTGCTGGATTCAGGGTCCCTGTTTTGCCAAACCCCATGATCAGACCAACCCTCCTCCATCCTCCAGCCCCCCAATGATCCTGGCCTTCCTCCTCTCTGCTCCCCAGGCCTACCTGCCAGCTAGCCTCTCAATTTGGCTGGCTGCGGGCAGGAAACAGATTTTTCCTCTATAAAGATTTCCATCTATGGCATAGTGGTTATGTTACTGTACTAGTAATCCAGAGGCCTGGACTAATGCTCCAGAGACATGAGTTCAAACCGCACCCCCCCCCCCCCCCCATGGCAGCCGTGGAATTTAAATTCAGTTAATTAAATAAATCTGGGGGAAAAAAGCTCGTATCAGTAATGGTGACCATGAAACTATCGGATTGTCGTAAAAACCCATCTGGTTCACTAATGTCCTTTTTAGGGAAGGAAATCTGCCATCCTTACTCGGTCTGGTCTATATGTGACTGCAGACCCACAGTAATGTGGTTGACTCTTAACTGCCCTCTGAAATGGCCTAGCAAGCCACTCCGTTGTACAAGGCAGCTCAGCACCACCTTCTCAATGGCAATTGGGGATGGGCAATAAATGTTGGCCTTGCCAGAGACGCCCACGTCCCGTGAATGAAAGGCACCAGCCTGGACTTTAGTGCTAAACAAATCCTCAATGTTGCTCTTTACAGGCATGAGACCAGCCAACCATTGTTTAATGCTCTTCCTGTGCATTGTTGTGTGTTTTAGATATCATAGCCGTGAATGTCTCGCTGCTCATTTTACATGTCAATAGATTTCATTATGTTGTGGCGTTAAAGCATTTTGCCTTTTATCGTGCTTTCGGGAGCTGTGAAGAAACTTATTTTGCCTATTTCTGTTCCAACTTGTCACATTCCCAGAAGGTTTTGTTATGCTTGTACCTCCTTCAGTGCACCCCTTGTGTCTCTGAGCTGGTTGCTAGTTTCATCATAGCTGTTACTTTATAGACAATCCGAGTATACAGTATCTCGTTGTACAAAGTCCAATGTATTTTGAAAATACATAGTTTTAGTAAGACAACTTCACAATATTTCGACGGCTTCGACTCCAGTGAATAATGAGGTATTGAGCTGACATTTAGAGAAGAGCGACTAGATTAATATTTTAAAGTAAAACTGGAAACATTAATCTGATGCTCGAGGGTGCTGACTATACAGACTGCAAAACAACAGTTACATAAATTGCACCCTTTTTATAAATGACTGAGGAAGACTTTGAAATGTTGATTTTTATGTGGGTTTGACATTGTTATGAAGTATTTCCTTTCGAAGCATACAACATTAAAAATCATGAGCTTGTGTGGCATTTTTCACAACTTAAATTTAAAAAAAAACTTATCTTCCTGTCAATTTGCTTTTCTCCCACTTCTAATTATTTTGCTTGACGTTAGTTTGTTAAATTATCTTCTTTCTCTCAATTATTCATTTGCCAGTCTTTTTCTCTCTGCCGTACCCCATTTTCTTTTATCTACACCTCCCTTGCTTTCCTTCCTATTTTTTAAAGCTACAACTCTATTGGTTCTGTTTTGCAATGATGCTGTAGTTGGAGTGTAAATCAATCTTAGTTATCCTTTGCTGCTCTAGAGATCAGTTTTATTTTCTCTAGTCCCTACAGCATTACCAACAACAAGAAGCCAAATTTAAACTAAGTTATCTATCATATTCAAGTCTCGTGTTGCTAGCATATCCCTTCCAAAGCTGCTGGCCATTGAGAAGGCGGCTAATCATATTTTTACAACAGTCAGACTCCCAAGATTGCATCAAATGAACTGAACTAAACGGCAACTTTAAGAGTATGAATTATTTGCGACTGATCGTTTGTATGTGCTTTTTTTCTTGGACAGTATAATTGCTTGGTTTTCTTAAATGAATTACATGGTTGCTTAGCACTAGAGCTGCAATTTCTGTTTCCAGCCATCTCCTTGCTAGCGATCTGTAAACTTCTCCTGCTGGTCACCGATTAGACATTAAATCATGGATAAGAGGCAAATCATTGCCAGAAATGCACACCTGCCTGGCATCCAGGAGGTCGATACCAAACTCTGGCCGTAATGAAGAGTAAACATCAGTCCTGCTCCATCAAAAGTGAAAATGGCTCTGCGCTGTTTTTTATTCTAGCATTGCAAGAATTTCTTGATTGCTTTTATGTTAGAAAATCATTTGGCAGAATTCAAGAGGGGGAATGGATTATCTACACTTTGTGTAGCATCATGTCGGTGAATTAGTAACCAAACTAGGTGGAATTGCAAAACACACACGACCTGAAATGTTAACCCGACCACCTTCTATCCAAAGATGGTACTAGACCTGCTGAGTGGTTTTTTGTTTCTGATTTCAAGCATCTGCAGTATTTTGCTTTTTGTTTTATAGTTTTTTTTAATGGGTTTTGTTTTTGCTGTATTCCCGTGTGGTAGTTTTCCTTTCAGCAATATAATTGTGATTTATTCAATAAAGCCTTGTAAAAGTATTATGGCAATAGTCATTTTCACATATTCAATATATTTGGAAGTAAAAATTTGGGCTTTGTTGGAGATTCCACCAGGAAAGGGAATGTTGCCCACAATTATCCACACTCCTATTATCCACCATCTTGACTATCCACCAAAGGCTTGAGATTCTTTGCTTCATTGCAAACCCACAAATGTGTTTTTTGTCTGCTTTCGTTCCCATACTTGTAGCCCACCCAATAGTTTTCCCTAGTGGGAATGGAGAAGAGCTGTCCTCCCTCATGATGAACATTATATTGTTCTCTGGCCTTCCTGCTCATGCAGTAACTGTGGCTTTGAGGTCAACTGGGCAGGCAATCAACTCCTAGCTCTTCCTCCCAATAGTCCATTATGAGATGCTGATGACTCTTCTTCAGATAATCCTTCTCTTCCTGTGCCTAATGGATTGAAAGGCCTTGGTTTAATACATGCACAAGTATGCTGGAAGAACAATTTGAATATTTCATACAAAGCTTCCTCCACAGCATTGTGTGTGGGGATGGGGAGAGGTATTGTAGACATGGGGTGCGATCTTGCCAGCCCTGGGGAGGTGGGTTTGGAGGCAGGACTGCTGGGAAAATGGCAGAGTCTGGGAGCGGGTGCCCATCCCACCCCAACCCGCCTCCGTGGCATCTTCCCAAGAGGCGGGTAGCCGACCTGCACCGGGTCCCGTCTCCTGGAGATGGGAAGGGGATTACAGCCACTTAACTGCCTGTTAACAGGCAGATAAGAGGATTATCCCCATTTTACCCACAAGTGCAGGCTTCCCGAAGGCTGCGAACCCTGCCAGGGTCACCGAGGTGAGCAGTGGGTCTGCAGGGGTTGGAGGGGTGCAAAAGTGTGCTGTAAAGGTAAGTGATGGGTGCAAGTGTGGAAAAGAAAGTACGTGAGGTGAGTGGAAGTGATAGAAAATGTTTACTTTCCTTTGTTTCTTCCTGCAGGCTTCAACAATTGGGGATGCGGAGAGTCTCGCATCTCACCGGCAGAGATGGCAGATGGCTGCTGCATTCTCCAATGCAACAACCATCTAATTTCTGCTAAAGAAAGAGGTTTGATGAGACCTTGAATACAAGGACTCATCAAACAACATAGAATGTCAGTGTTTTGACAGCTTCACAGAGCTGTCAAACGATGACAATTCATTTATTAAAAATTTTTGACGTCATACGCGGACGTTCTCTGTAACCGGCTTCCCCTTAATTGGCCTGCTAAGCCCGCCCAGCGGGCTTAACAAGGTCAAACAAGGGAAAATAGCATGGGTTGACCAGAAGTCGATGGAGGCGGGACTAAAACCCGACAAGTGGGCGTCCCGTCTCCAAAAGCCCCCCATTGGCAAAAATCCAGTCCATGAACTCATGTGACTTGCCTCTGTGCTACTGATTGGTGCTCCATTGTATTGCACCACTGTGTAAAACTGGATTTGCTGCATTCACAATACAAAGTAATATAATCTTGAGACTAGCCTAAATTATTTCTGTAGAACTTATTTTCACCTTTATGGTTTTACTTGTTGCAATTTTAAGAATTTTGTGAATTTGTTATACACATGACAAATATATTTGTTTTCCTAACAACGAATGTAGAAGTTCACCCAAAGATCTGACTAAGTATGGAAACTGACAGAGATGGAACTTTTCAAAGATTCCTTTATCACTGAAACCGATGGAAGAAACGTGTGTGCACAGAGTAGTTGGAATGAAATTGGGTAAGCGACGAGTAATATAATTCTGAAATAAAAACCGAAAATGCTGGAAATACTCACAGGTCAGGCAGCATCTGTGGAAAGAGAGACAGAGTTAACCTTTTTAGGCTGATGACCCTTCATCAGAACTGGAAAAAAGCTGGAGATGGAACAGGTTTTTAAGCAAGTGCAGGGGCAGGGAAAGGAGGGAGTGGAGGAAAGAACAAAAAGGGAAGGTCTGTGACAGGATGGAAGGGAGGAGAGATTAATATAATTCTGAGATGGTCCAATCAGTGCCAATAATCCTTTGTGCCAATTTATGCAATATCTGACAGTTATTTACCACATACTGTTTAAAAACATATTCGCACTACAGGGGAAGAATGATGCCTCCTTATGATGCAGTCTATGCATGTAGAGCACTGTTGGGGATAATGGGATCTATTGACCCACCGAGTACTGTGATTAGGTTTGTACCTCCATATATGTAGTCTGCTTAGAAGTAAAATCATCTAAATGTTGCAAGAGGTGGAGAAAATTAGAGATGGCTCAATAAAAGCCTAACCTGTTTGATATGTGTTCGCTACTAAATGTCACCATCCACTTCCAAAAGTTTGCACACTATTGCATCCTTGCTTTGGGTTTTTCAGTGCTTTTGTGCACTGCTGCTGCACAATGGTTCACAACAAGGCATGCGCTAATTTATCTCCATGGCAACAAATCTATAATAATATGCCACAAGAAAATAGTTGTTTGCTGATGTGTAACTCTGTTTTTGAAATCTCTGAAATCCCTCTCCCAGCACAGTTGTGAATGTATTAAAAATGTAGCCTTATAATCCTGTAGGCTAATGAATGTTTCATAGTTGTCTTAATGATGCGGGTCTCAACTGGAGCATTTAAAAAAACATTTTCTTTTAATCTTGGGGCACCATTATAGTTTCGTATTTCAGGGGCTTGGCTTTTATGTTTATGTCACATACTGGAGATGCTCTGGCTGATTGTTGTTCATCTTGAATGATTTTTATATGTATTGAATTTTAAATAGCACGTTAATCCTGTAAGCCTTTCTCTATAGCAGATGCTGGTACAGTCTCATTTAATAGATGCCCCATAGGACAGATAAGAGACAGAGTAATAAAATTCTGCTGCAAAGCAGTTTTTTTTTTACATGATTAGATTTATGTAAAGATGGGAATGAAAAATGGTGTATTAGAAGTTTAAAATGTAAGATTTGATTGGAAGTTATCAACTATCCCAATATATTAGGCAGTATTCTGTGGTAGAGAATTATAAGGCAGTAACTGAATCTAGAGCTTCAGCAAACATGGATTGCAAAGCAATTTGTAAGTGTCATGTGAATGCTGAAGGGGTGATTTTTAATTCTCCCTGATCAGCGGGCAAGGAGCAGTTGAGTTAAAATGGTAACTGGTCCATTTCCCTCTCCGTCTCGGTCGATCCGCTGGTTTTGGCGTTGGACGAGGCGCCTGCAGGACTCTGGCAAGAGCCTCATCAATAAATGCAAATCGGTGGCCATTCTTCATGTGACATTGAGTGCCGGCAGGCAATCTGACCAGAAGATGTGCCTGGCCTCACCTGACGTCTGTGCAAACAAACCTTTGAAAGGGATCAGGAGTGGTAATTGTGGCCACATTTCTTCTTTCCCCCCCCCCCCCCCTTCCTAACACCGGGAACTGAAGTCAATTATAGTGGCCTACCACCAATCCACTGAGATCAGTTATCTCAGCACAGACTGCTGGGTGAACCTGGTCTCCATAACTTAGCTAGCCATTGCCTGAACCAACTGAGCAAACAGGAGAGCTTACAACTGTGTGTTTTATGATTTTTAAAATATATTTGCATACAATTTAGATGTACCTATTTATTGTGGATTGACAATACATAACACGTGCAGTGACCTACTGCAGCCAGAGTGGTGTGACTCCCAATAAGATATTGTGACCCTTGGTGCAATCCTTCAGAGATTATGCCACACAATCA
The DNA here is from genome assembly GCF_052327205.1 of Somniosus microcephalus. NCBI lineage: Eukaryota > Metazoa > Chordata > Chondrichthyes > Squaliformes > Somniosidae > Somniosus > Somniosus microcephalus. Next base: position 67,197,399 of record NC_141008.1, read on the forward strand.
CATTACTGAGAAGGATATTACAGGATTGTATCCTGTGGGAAATGCAGAGCAATTTTTTTTACATGTTATTGTGGCATTGCTATTTAATGGCACACTTCGAATTGATATTTCAACAGTAAAAAGCTGTACCTATCGGGACACGCCTCTACCAGCACCAGAACGGCAATTTAGTCGTTCTAGAGTTGGAAAATAATGTGAACATTCGGGCCTGTACTTACAGTAAACTTATTCTTGACCTGTATTGCCTTTTACGTTCTGACACTGATGCGTGTAGTACAATACCTGCACCAGTAAAAGTCTGGCATTTAGATCTGACTAATGGCCGATGATTTTGAAATATTTGACCCTTTTTTGTTGCATTCGATCATTTGCAATCATTAATGCATTACAAGTTTCAATTATCCATATTTTTGGAATATTTAAATAGTCTATGAACACAATCATTTTCCACGGCAGTTGGCCTAATTAATATCTTCATTGCTGTTGTCTACCTATTGACAGATCTGTCAATTTTGAGGAGCAATGTTGCGTGCAGTTTGGGAAAACCCAAATTCTTCCTAATTTAGCCTGATGGCTTATTTAAAATCCAGATATGCTTCTGGTATGTCTTTGTTTTAAAGTTATACCTTTTAGTCATGTGTCCTGTACACACACACATTCAATAACCTCAACATCGAGCTTTGATCCAAGCTGCAGTGTTGACAGCATCACGTCTAGTTCATGAACGTCATTGTGTTGCTGGATGCTGAGGTTCATTATTAATGCAAATAGTGGCAAATGTTTGCTGAAGTGGCAAGTAGCAGAAGAAGCAGAGAAGAGTAGGTTTTTGTAAAAAAAGAAAGAAATGCATCCATTGGTCCCTCAAGGCACTTCCCTCTGGTGAGTTTGGCCTTTCTCTAATAGGCTGGTTAATGGTACGAGGAAAGTTTGTGTACTTGTATAACCATAAATAAATTCTATAGGGAGATTCCCATCCTTTTTAAGTTGCTAAGAAATGGGACTTTAGACCACTAGACATGGGCACTAATTCAGGAAAATGACTCTGAACTAGTAGGTCATCTGAACAGCGTGTGGGAAATGGAAATGCTATAAAATCGAAAGCTGATTTTCCTAGCAGCAATGTCCTCGCCTTCCCCTCTGTAAAATATGGCTAGAATTTTAAGCATTAAAAGTTAAAACCAATCCTACTCGCAACAACTTATTATATTTATATAGCGCCTTTAACATAGTAAAACGTCCCAAGGCGCTGCACGGGCGTATTTTAAGACAACAAATTTGACACCGATCCACATAAGGATAAATTAGAGCAGGTGACCAAAAGCTTGGTCAAAAGAGGTAGGTTTTAAGGAGTGCCTTAAAGGAGGAAAGAGAGGTAGTGAGGCGGAGAGGTTTAGGCAGGGAATTCCAGAGCTTGGGGCCTAGGCAACAGAAGGCACGGCCACCAAAGGTTGAGCGATTTACAATCAGGGATGCTCAAGAGGGCAGAATTAGAGGAGCGCAGATATCTCTGGCTGCAGCAGGTGGGGGTGGGGGGGGGGGCTGTGGGGCTGAAGGAGATTACAGAGATAGGGAGGGGCGAGGCCATGGAGGGATTTGAAAACAAGGATGCGAATTTTGAAATTGAGCAATCAAAGTATTTCTATCCAACTGCTCTCTGACCAGCTGAAGAAATGTAAAGAAAAATATTGAGTGTATCTCTGTTTGATATTTTTTCAGCCTACCATTTTCAAACATCTAAAATGCACGGAGGAGAAATCGCCGTGCATGGAGAAAGTACTTCTGCCTGTGCTTTTGTACTTCCTTCAATGAACGGATTGAAGTTGAGAGCTCCTTCTGTGGAGATTTGTTGATATAAAGCTGATGGCATTCTGTGAAACAAGCATTTGGAACAGTCATTTGTGGTTTAATTTTTAAAACTTACTGTTATGTTTTACTCCATCATTTAAAAATCATTTATAGCCATGCTTGCGTATTGATATGAACAATTGGAACTGTGGCCTCCTGGTGAGAGCAATTTTAGTTAATGGCTACATTTTTGGCTGAAAATTCAGCCTCCATTTTTCTGTGCAATCTTCACAGGCAATGTTCTCACGATGAGCATCTTTATAGACGGGGCCATATTTTCCTCCATTCTCAAAAAAGGTTCCATGCCCATTATTTCCATCAGTATTTTTGGCTCGCTAACAAGTTTATGGGACACGGGTGTGTGTTTGTGAGTTAGTGTCGTGAAAAAGAGTTAAGAGAAATAAACATGCCCAGCGGAAAACCAAATTATTGAGAGATTACATAGAGACAGACACTTGCAGTGAGAAAGATGCACGCAGAGTAGGGGACACTAATAGGTTCAGAGAGAGATCAAGAAACGCACGCAGAAATTGGGAAGTCAGGTCAGTTTGGGAGAATTAGACGGGTCAAATATGCTCAATCCCATTCCACCGCTGTAATGTGCCACAACAGAAATCGCACCCTGCCAGCAGACTTGGAACTTGCCCCCAGCCAGAGTATCCAGGGTAAGGGAATTTAATTAAATCCGGGGGCACGTGTGCTAGTATGGGTGCCCGCTGAATGGGGGCAGGCAAGGCAAAGCGAAATGCAACGCTTGGAAGCCATATTTCAAAACTGGCAGAACCAGAAAGAAAGTTGTTAAGGTCTTTGAGTTGGCCCGCTCTAGCCGAAGACTGATTTCAATCCAGCCCTTTAAAATCTTTTGCGGCGTTCCAAGACATTACCGAAGCCTGGAAACGCCTGTGGGCCCCATTTCTGCTGCTCCATTTGCCTGGACATTGCTGGGATCCAAGTTGGTTGAGATAGAGGTGGCAGGTGAAGCTATCCCACCAGTTCTGCCTCCTTCCCTCTTTACGTCAGGCCTTCAATGCAGAACTTAACTGACCCACTGCACGCCCCCACACCCCACCAATCCCAGCGGGAAGTGCTGGTGAATTTTCTGGGCTGAGACTTGACGTTAGTGGTTCCTGACCCATTTCTACCCCACCCCAGTACTTCTATGTCAATAGTCTCCACCAGGCCCCAATGAATAGGATACGGGCAGCAGAGTTTTGGATGAGTTGAAGTTTATGAAGTGGATTTGGATTTGGGAGGCAACAGCACATTTATCCTCTTTGGAGAGTAAAGGGAGATTGGAGATGGGACGGTGATTTTTTTTTGAGAAGGTGGCTGCTGATGGCAGTTTTGAAAAGGAGGGAGATAGTACCTGAAGAGAGGAAACCAATTACAACGTCCACCAGCATGGGTCCAGGAAGGCAAGTTGGGTGGTCAGCAGTTTAGAGGGAATGGAGGTCAAGGGAGCAGGACGTGGGGTCTTGAGGACGAGATGAGCTTGGAGAGGGCATGAGGGGATTGGTTAGAAAAATTAGACAAGGATGTGGGTTCAGGGCAGGGGTGAGCCTTGGGGAAGGTTTGGTTTCATGCATAAGGGGCGGGGGAGGTAGTAGAGGCAGCTGAATGGATGGATGGTCTTTTATCTTGGTGACCAAGGCTCCTTTGCTCCTCGCACTTATCGGAGGTGAGGGTGGAGTCGGCAGAAGAGAAATGTTTCAGGACTCCGTTGGTAGCGGAGAAAAGAAGCCAGGGGTTATCTTTGCTCTCCAGGGTGATTCTGCAGTAGTGAATGTTTGTTTGTTTTTTTCAGAGGACTGAGAGGCCTGACTGCACCTGAATGGTGGAAAGTAAGGGTTTTGTTGGGGACCCAGGTGGTGGTGATAAGTGAGTGAGTGATCAGATCGATGGCTTCAATCCCAGTAAATGTATCAATGCATCAATTTAACATTTCTATTCTGTGCAATGCTTAATACAATACCTTTTTACACCAAGGAGAACATGCCCTGGACAGCAGCTTGAGCATTACAAAAGTAAATTTGTGTTATTTTCAGTATGTAAAATTCTTAAACACACTCAAGAACAGAGGGATCAACTGGTTACTCAAAGGGATTCTTAAGGGGAATAAAAGACAGTGTTGCCCTGCATTTTATTGATTAAACAATACCTATTAATTAAATAATAAAGATTAAGAATGCTTTCTTCTTGCAACCCTCCTGAATTCACCCTCTACAACACCTATTCATATTTTAGAAAAACAATAACCAGTGTTGAAAATCTGAAATGGAAATACTAAATGTTGGATGCGCAGCAATTCTGTTGGCATGAGGAAAGAAAAATATGGGTTAAAGGTTCCCACCTGAACAGTTAACCTATCCTCTTTTCAGATGCTGACTGACTTATTTATTTCCACTTTTTTTTATTGCAGTTTCTACAGTGGGTAATGCAGCCCAGATAATAACTCCACTTAAACACGTCACCAGCATGTGAGGAATTGTACTGCTGCCCAGAGTAATTGTATAGAATTTTCCGGGGCACAATATGGCCGCTTGACTGATGTTGCATGTGCCAGCTCCCTGAACGAGCTATCCATTTACTCCCATTCCCCTGTCCTTTCTCCATAACCTTTCAAACATTTCTTTTTCAACTATTTATCTTGCTGTAAGCGTGCTGTGTGAAATGATTTTGGGTCAACTGTTCCTATTGGCGGAAGGGTCGAGAACCAGAGGAGACAGATTTAAAGTGATTGGCAGAAGAATCAAAGGCGACATGAGGAAAAACCTTTTTACGCAGCGAGTGGTTAGGATCTGGACTGCGCTGCCCGAAATTGTGGTGGAGGCAGATTCAATTGTGGCTTTCAAAAGGGAATTGGATAAGTACTTGAAGGAAAAAAAATTGCAGGGAAAGGGCGTGGGCGTGGGACTCGCTGAAGTGCTCTCGCAGAGCCGGCACGGGCTCGACAGGCCAAATGGCTTCCTTCTGTGCTGTAACCATTCTATGATTCTAACTCCACCCAAATCCTGATGGGCATGATCCTGTGGTAGAAAGCTTTTGATCTCGTGCATAGAAGCCACAGGATTGTAACATTTGCATATTGAATTATCATTGGCCCGCAGGCATCTGTAAGGAATACCTGTTATATTCACGTGATCACATGCTGAGTTGTCATTGGCCTGCAGGCATCTGTAAGGACTACTATTGTTTTGAAGACCAGGGGTCCTAACTCCATCTTGTCCCCACTGTACTGCTGTGAGTAAGATCAGACCTGATGCTTCATAAAAGAGTTTAAACTGTAATACTCCGTTGTCCTGCAATTTATTATTTTTGTACAAAGTGTGCAAAACAAGACCGATGACTTGGTGGGAAATGAAAAAAGTCTCACTCCTGGTGCAGAAAGGGTGTTCTCTTCTAAGTTTAGGTCTTGGGCAAGTTGTTGGGGTAGAGTAAAGGAAGCTCTAGAAAATCATAACATGGTTTTGGCAGAGTCAACATGGTTTTATGAAAGGGAAATAGTGTTTACATCCACAACAAACTCTAATAAATTTGTTAATCAGCAGGGTAGATAAAGGGGAGCCAGTAGATGCAGTATATTTGGATTTCCAAAAGGCATTTGATAAGGTGCCACTTAAAAGGTTGCTACGCAAGATGAGGGCTCATAGGGTTGCGGGTAATATATTAGCATGGATAGAGGATTTGTTTTCTGTCCGTTAACCGAGAGTAGGGATAAACGGGTCACTTTCCGGTTGGCAGGCTCTAACCAGCGGGGCCTCGGCTATTTACAATCTATATTAATGACTTGGATGAAGGCGCCATTTGCTGATGATACAAAGCTAGGTGGGAAAGTAAGCTGTGAGGAGGACACAGAGCCTGCAAAGGGATATAGACAGGTTATTTGAGTGGGCAATAAGGTAGCAGATGGTGTATAATGTGGGGAAATGTGAGGTTATTCACTTTGGTAGGAAGAATAGAAAAACAGAATATTTTTTTAAATGGTGAGAAACTATTAAATGTTGGTGTTTAGAGAGATTTGGGTGTCCTCGTACAGGAAACACAAAGTTAGCATGCAGGAACAGCAAGCAATTAGAAAGGCAAATGGCATGTTGGCCTTGGAGTGAAAGAGTAAGGAAGTCTTGCTCCAATTGTACAGGGTCTTGGTGCGACCACACCTGGAGTACTGTGCAGTGTTTTGGTCTCCTTATCTGAGGAAGGTTACAGTTGTCTTGGAGGCGGTGCAACAAAGGTTCACCTAGATTGATCCCTGGGATGAGAGGGCTGTCCTATGATGAAAGGTTGTGTAGAATGGGCCGATACTCTCTGGAGTTTAGAAGAATGAGAACTGATCTCATTGAAACATACAAGATTCTGAGGGGGATTGACAGGGGAGATGCTGAGAGGTTGTTTCCCCCTGGCTGGAGAGTCTAGAACTAGGGAGCATAGTCTCAGGATAAGGGGCCGGCCATTTAAGACCGAGATGAGCAGGAATTTCTTCACTCAGAGGGTTGTGAATCTTTGGCATTCTCTACCCCAGAGGACTGTGGATGCTGAATCATTTGCCTATATTCAAGACTGAGACAGATAGATTTTTGAACTGTAGGGAATCAAGGGATATGGAGATCTAGCAGGCAAGTGGAGTTGAGGTTAAAGATCCTGGCCAATATTTACCAGTCAATCAGCATAACGAAAACAGATTATCTGGTCATTATCACATTGCTGCTTGTGGGAGCTTGCTGTGCGCAAATTGGCTGGCGCGTTTCCCACATTACAACAGTAACTACACTCCAAAAGTACTTCATTGGCTGTAAAGCGCTTTGAGATGTCCGGTGGTAGTGAAAGGCGCTATATAAATGTCCGTCCTCTCCCCGCCCGTATGGCCTAGTCCTGCTCCTAATTCTTACGTTCTTACTCTGCGCCTATTGACGTGCTTGACACTGGGTGCCTGAAATGGAATTCCCCAGCACTGAGATCCCTCAGTTTGGTGGACATTTAAAGCTTTAAGAAGTGTCCCAATGCCATGCAATGCCCCTAACTAAACCGTACCATCGCTGCTTAAATCTAACAGTTTTACTATTAAAATGTAATCCGTATTTTTGAACAGCAGAATGGGATAATCTCGAGCAAACCCTTTCCAATTGAATTCATAGTGGGTGCTCTGATCAATGGAATCGCAGTATTTCCAATGGAAATAGGAGAACAGAAATTGTTACTTAAAAATAATGCAGAATGTAACTAGGTGAATTTATTCATATAACTGATGATTATTAAATTAATGCTGGTTTGGATGAATTGTTGGACATTTCTCTATTGAAGGGGTCTGTGTAACCTTGTCTATGTACAATCAGTGTAACTGCACACAACCTGCCTCTCAACTAATCATTCCAGTGAACTCTATCCCCAACAAAAGGGGTAATTTTCACCACAGTTCACCCTTCCCAGAAAACATAATCTGCCGTAGCAAAAAGAATGTGAAACAACAATAGAAAAATAAATCATCATCTTCTGTTAAGCAGTTTTGGAGGGGGAAAAAAATCCCCCAAGTAGATTTATGCCAATGTGTAATTGTGTTGCTTTCTTGCTGGGAGCAATGTGACCTTTGCTCCCTGCGAACGTGGCTCCCCATGGAGCGCACTGTACTCCTTGCAGTTACAAATGTAAAAACAGTCGCTTGTGGAATCGCATTGCTCAGGGGGATAGGAAGTGATGCTGTGCTCCCCATGAAAACAAACTTCTTACAAAAAGATTTGTATATCTTTCAATAGATGCAAGAAAATGGGCGCTGAGCTATGTAAGGATGCTCGCCAACTTGGTCAAATAGAAAGGTTTTGGGAGAGGTTTTAAAGGTGGAGAGCTGGAAGGATTTCGGGAGAGAGTTCCAGAAAGTAGGACTGGGATGGCTGGAGGCTCTGCTACCAATGATGGGGTAGGGGGTGTGGGGGGAACTGAATGTTCCATTCCTCGGATTCCAGCTTTTAGGAAGAGATTTCAGAGATCGGGTAGGAGAACAATTTAGAAACAAGTAGGGGGATTTTGAAATGAATGTGTTGGATGGGGAACCAGTGTCAGTCAGTGAGGGCAGGGGTGATGGCAAGCAGGACTGGATATGATCGGCAGAATACTTTTTTTGTCAAGTATATAATGTACATATTTGTAAATGTATTTATTTGCAACTATACATATTAGTTCAAAAATGTTTCTATTTGCATTTCTTTGTCACTGTATATAATCTCACTCGCCATGCTTTCATATGAATGGCTGTTGGTAACACATTGGCCCAGAAATTTGGGTCGGGGGCTTCCCCACGGGTGCAAGCCCCCGACCTGCACTTACCTAGCGCGCCGGCCGTTGTGCTGTGGGCCCGCGTGGGATTCCAATCCTGGGCCTCCTCCAACTGCCGGCGCGCAGTGCTTGCGTATCACAGGGGCGCAGTTAGTTCATTGCGTCCCCTGGGATCATGTGGGCCATGGAGAGCCAATGGTAGCAGGGAAATGCCCATTCATAAAATTGACAGGAAGAGCTGTCAAAACTATAAATACTATAAGCCCCAAAACATCACTAAAACTTCAAATAAATTTTTTTTTAAATTCACATTTTTAAAATAACTATAAATTACATAAAATAACTATTTTAAACAATTTAAATTTTTGAAAAAATTAATTACAGTTTCTAATGGGGATAAAAATAAACTTACCTTTTCTTTAAAGTATTTAAAAATAATAAACCTCTGGGGGGAAAAAATGTTTTAATTTTAATTAATTTACCACTTATCTTGTTAAAAGCAGGCCTTGCGCCTGCTTTTTAAAAGTGTAACTCCTGGAGACTTACCCTTCCGGAGAAACCTGTAAAAATAAAACGTACGCGCTGCCTCTCCGGCGCACGCGCTCGACCTGTGAACCCCTTCCTTTAAGGGAACGGAAGTTCCGGTTTCCCGCGCATGCGCAGTGCATGCACGAAACCGGCACTTCCGTTGGGCCTACGGGTGAGTTTCTGGGCCATTATGTTTTTTCTCTGAATATGAAGTGAATATAATATTCGAAACACAAAACCGTTGCCACTGTGAAATTAATTGCATGGTAGATCTTTTCCTTGGGGACTGACCCTGGCAATTACTGTGAGTTGAAATCCTTTATTTTTGCCAACAAATTGTTTTCACTGTTCACTTACACAGAGTAAAATATTGATTGAAACTATTTTATTCTGTGAGTAGTATTAATTGAATTTCATATGCAACTTTTTAAAAAATAAATTGCTGTCGTTTGTTCAATTGCGAAACAATGGGAGTCATTGACTTATACAGCCGCCAAGTGGAGGATTGGAGCGGTGTAGACTGGATTAAAACAACATTTAACAATAATAAATAGTTAAATTTACAATACACAATGAAGAGCTTCTCAACATGGGGACAGATTCTCCGCTTGACAAACTGTGCATAATGTGGCTGGGCAATCTGGCAGCTATCAATTTCACTGGCTTCCCACTGGAATCATTTTTTCTGTCTGCCTTTCAGATGGGTATCAAACACTCAAAGTTTCAAGACTATATGCAATCTTATTGACACTGTATTGAAGGTAGTTTTTGCATTATTTCCCATTCTTTCCACAGGGATCCCACAGTGCGCACTGTCTGCCCATCTATAGCGGTGTAAAGGACGGCTCCATAAACAAAGTAGCGTTTGTTTTGATTGTTAAAAAAACAGAAAACCAAAATAAAATCGCCCCTTTTTTTAAAATTGGGAATATGAGCCTCCACACGCACAAATCCTCTGCCAAAGTGAGATACATTCACAGATGTAGGTGTGCAGATACCAATAGGCAGACACACACACGGACACGGACACACGGACACGGACACACACACGGACACACACACAACTGTGTGTACACACACACGCGCCTTAATAGTTAATATTTTCCTTTCACTTTCTATGTATTCACTGCCACCAAGCAGCTCTGGATGTCCAATTCACATGCGCATAATTTATATGGATGGGCAATAAATGCTGGCCTTGCTATCGATGCCCATATCCCACGAGTGTATATATTTAAAAAACCATATATGATGTCCTGCATGCCTGAATGGAAATTCAGGACACTGCCTGCAAAATACTATGTAAATGAGTCTTTGAGACTGGTGTTTCTGACACTAGTATTCCCCACCCACAGGATTTTGCACATGATACAAAATGACTGAAGATCTGGTTAACTGATTGCTGACTTTTTTACTGGCGCCAATCCAATTAGCATCTCAAAATTAGCCTGCTGCCAGTGAGAAATCTAGGCTGCCATGATTGGCAGGAGATGGCAGCTGCGGTAAATGCTGTCTACAATACTCAGATCCTGCAAACCGGTGGAAGGCCTTAAGAAAGCTAACCAAACAAGGCCACACAAGAGTAGCATGAACAGGTCAATGGCCCAAGTTAGTCTGCCACAAAGTGGTGTTTGGCAATCTGCTATACATTTACTGGTCGACCATACAAATAATCCTTTTCACCAATGTTCCCTCTTATTTTATTTAGGGTGTGTGCAATTTAACATTGTAAAAGCCGGTCCTGGGCTGCGCGAGCCTGCTCTGCCATTCAATAGGATCACGGCTGAACTTCTACATCAACTCCACTTTCTCGCCCTATCCCCATGTCCATAGATCCCCTTAGCGATCTCCGTCTTGAATATACTCCTCTTTTGAGCATCTAAAGCCCTAGAGAAATCCAAAGATTCACAACCTTCTGAGTGAAGAGATTTCTCCTCCTCTCAGTCCTTAATGGCCAACCCATTATCCTGAGACTATGATCCCTAGTTCTAGACTCTCCAACCATGCAGGGCACACATTCAAGCTGCGACTTGTCAGTACGGCCAGTTACTGAGTGGACTAACATGGCTCCCTATTTATTTAATACAATATCCCACTAACGTTATACTAAACTTATCCTGAGAAATTATTCTGACAGGAACCACGAGCTCCCATTACATTGCTACCAACCATACTAAATAGCATCCTCCTATTCCTTAAGCTCACTTGTGATGTTTTTAGATCTTTGGCCAATGTAGGGAAGTGTGGCATGTTTGTTATTTTGTATTATGTGAAGATAATTTGTAATGATTTGAATTAAGTGAATCTGATCATAACTGCTGTTCTGTATGTTCATCTTGCTGTGAAAAAAAGCAGCTTATTGATTCATATTCAGCTTCATTTCCCCAAATGTTTCCTAGGCCCACCTTCAGAGGGATTGAAGAAGGACATGTACGAAAGACCTGAATAGTCAGTTCAGGCCAGGTTACACCCCTGGGTTAGGCTATCGTACAGGTAGATGTAGAGCAGCATGAGTCAACTGCCATAAAATTACGACGCTCCGACTGCTTATGAAAGGAAGTGATGCCACTGAGGCTGAGAAAGGTATCTAGGGCGGACCCAAATTTGTAGCCTTCATTAAAGCCAATCTTTTGGAGATTTGAAATATTTACTTTTGGATTTTGAGTGTGCAGCTGGAGAAAGCTTACAGTTTCTTTGTTTGTTTATAACCTTCTTACAAATTTGGTCTTCCATAGATGCATTCTTGGGTTTCGTAGCACGAAAGCCGCAAGCGAATCCCATACCACTTGCATCGCAGGGTTGACTTGCACTGCCCAATATCTATTTCTACAATAGTGTAATGCAGGAGCTGGAGCCATGCACCCAATTCACAATTCACAATTCAAATCGCTTTATTGGCATGATAAGTTACATCTTTTGTTGCCAAAGCATCAAAATACATTTATGGTTTAGCACATAAACGCAGTTCTATTCATACAGTGTATAAACAGGTATATCCCTGAGTGTATAAATATACATTCGCATTGTTTATATATATTCTTTTCTTAGTTTACTGGTTGTCCCTCTGTTCATGGCAAGCTGTAACATAGTGTGCCGCCAGTGTTACACAGCTTCTCTCCTCTCCCAGTAGGAATGGGAGTTTTTGGTTGTCATTCAGATTTCTGAAATCAGGGCATATTTGTGAGAATTTTTGGTAGAAATTCTCCCTGATGCCCTGATATTTTCCGCAGGCTGTGAGGAAGTGCATCTCTGTCTCCACTACTCCCTGACTGCAGTGAGAGCATATCCTGTCTTCTCTTGGCAGCCTGGTCTGCCTGTGTCTGCCTTTTTCGATCGCGAGGCTATGTTCGCTAAGCCTGTACCTTGTCAAGGTTCTTCTCAGTTTGTTATCCTTTACCATGGTCAGGTAATCAGCTATGTTGTATTGTCTGTTTAGGGCCAAGTAGCAATTGAGTTTGCTTTGGGTTTTTGTTGTTTCTGCCCAATATGTCAGATATTTTTCCTTTTGCTTAGCGACGATTGTGTTGGGTCGAATTCTTTGTGTTACCCTGTCACTGTCCTGGGGCTGGTTATTGTTAGTAGTTACTTCACTGAGTCCCAGGACTAGTTGACTGAGGGTATTCTTCTTTATGGTCAGCTATTGGCATTTCAGGGCGTCGTAGTGATAGCATTGGGGATTGCTCATTTGTAGGTGATTCCAAAATTTGGTGGCTCTTTTTTGGATAGTGATTATTAATGGATATTGGCCTAGTTCCGCCCTGCATGCATTGTTTACTGTTTTCCTTTGAGTCCGGAGGATACTTTTACAGAATTCTGCATGTAGGATCTCAATTGGGTGTTTGTCCCATTTTGCAAATTCTTGTTGAGTTAGCGGTCCCCATACCTCACTGCCATAGAGTGCAATTGGTTCAATTACTGATTTGAAAATTTTGAGCCAAATGCTAATTGGGATTTCTATTTGGATTGATTTTTTGATGGCATAGAAAGCCCTTCTTGCTTTCTCTTTCAGTTCATTCACAGCCAGTTTGAAGTTTCCCGTAGAACTGATTTTTAAGCCCAAGTATGTGTAGTTAGTGGTTTGTTCAATTTTGGTTGTTCCTACTGTGAAATTTATTTTGGGTCCCTGATGTTTGGATCTTTGCTGGAACACAAGGACTTTGGTTTTTTGGGGATTTATTGTCAGGGCCCAAGTCTGGCAGTACGACTCCAGCAGGTCCAGGTTCTGCTGTAGCCCCTCATAGAGTCATAGAGTCATAGAGTCATAGAGTTTTACAGCACAGAAAGAGGCCCTTCGGCCCATCGTGTCTGCGCCGCCCATCCCTCCCTGTCCAGTCTAATCCCATTTTCCAGCATTTGGTCCATAGCCTTGTATGCAATGGCATTTCAAGTGCTCATCCAAATGCTTCTTGAATGTTGTGAGGGTTCCTGCCTCTACCACCCTTTCAGGCAGTGAGTTCCAGCTTCCAACCACCCTCTGGGTGAAAAAGTTCCTCCTCAAATCCCCCCTAAATCTCCTGCCCCTTACCCTGAATCTGTGCCCCCTTGTTATTGACCCCCCTACTAAGGGGAAAAGTTCCTCTTTATCTACCCTATCTATGCCCCTCATCATTTTGTACACCTCAATCAGGTCCCCCCTCAGCCTTCTTTGCTCCAAGGAAAACAACCCCAGCCTGTCCAGTCTCTCTTCATAGCTGAGGCGCTCCATCCCAGGTAACATCCTGGTGAATCTTCTCTGCACCCTCTCCAAAGCAATCACATCCTTCCTATAGTGAGGCGACCAGAACTGCACACAGTACTCCAGCTGTGGCCTCACCAGCGTTTTGTACAGCTCCATCATAACCTCTCTGCTCTTATATTCTATGCCTCTGCTAATGAAGGCAAGTATCCCATAAGCCTTTTTAACCACCTTATCTACCTGTTCCGCTGCCTTCAGGGAATTATGTACATGTACACCAAGGTCCCTCTGACACTCTGTACTTCCTAGGGTCCTACCACTCATTGTGTATTCCCTTGCCTTATTTGTCCGTCCAAAATGCATCACCTCTCACTTTTCCGGGTTAAATTCCATTTGCCACTTTTCCGCCCATCTGACCAACCCGTTAATATTGTCCTGTAGCCTGAGGCTTTCCTCCTCGCAATTTACCACCCCACCAATTTTCGTGTCATCCGCGAACTTACTGATCATACCCTTTACATTCTCATCCAAATCATTAATGTAGATCACAAACAGCAAGGGACCCAGCACCGATCCCTGAGGTACCCCACTGGACACAGGCTTCCAGTCACAAAAGCAACCTTCGACCATCACCCTCTGCCTCCTGCCACTCAGCCAGTTTAGGATCCAACGCGCCAAGGCCCCCTGGATCCCATGGGCTCTTACCTTCTTGACCAGTCTCCTATGCGGGACCTTGTCAAAAGCTTTACTTTCCATGTAAACCACATCCACAGCATTTCCCTCATCCACACACCTCTTTAGTTGGTGACAGCAGAACCAGGTCGTCTGCATAGAGGAGGAATTTAACCTTGGATTCATATAGGGTGAGGCCGGGTGCTGTAGATTGTTCAAGTAGTTTTGCCAATCCATTTATGTAAATATTAAAGAGTGTCAGTGAGATTGGCGAGCCCTGCGTCACCCCCCGCCCCTGTGGGAAGTATTTTGTTTGTTTGTCTCCAATTTTAACTGCACATTTGTTGTTTGTATACATTGATTTAATTACATCATATGTTTTCCCTCCTACCCCGCTTTTGATAAGTTTCAGGAATAAACCGTCATGCCAGATGGAGTCGAAAGCCTTCTGGAAATCTACAAAGCATGCGTAGATTTTGCTTTTGTTATGGTGAACGTGTTTGTCAATTAGGGTCTGTAGGGTGAAGATATGATCGGATGTTCTATAGTTTGGCAGGAATCCAATTTGGCTTTTACTCAAGACATTGTGCTCCTCAAGGAAGTTTATAAGTCTTTTGTTTATGATGCTACAGAATACCTTCCCCAGGTTACTGTTTACACAGATGCCTCGATAGTTGTTTGGGTCGATTTTGTCCCCACTTTTGTATATGGGCATTATGAGTCCTTTGTTCCAGATATCAGGGAAATAACCGACGCTCAGAACCAAGTTGAAGAGTTTTAGGATAGCCAGTTTCATTTTGTTGTCTGTGTATTTAATCATCTCGTTTAGTATGCCGTCTGTCCCGCAGGCTTTTCCTGGTCGCAGGTCCTTGAGTTTTTCAAGAAGTTCTTTTTCTGTTATTATGGCGTCTAGCGGGTTTTGGTTATCTTTTATGGCCATTTCTAGCTTTTCCAGTTTTTTGCATATTTGGTGTTGCTCTGGTCTTAGTGTGTTTTTCTGGTATAATTTTTCAAAGTGGTTTACCCATGTGTCCCCATTTTGAATGGCCAAATCGTTGTGTTGTTTTTTGTGTAGTGTTTTCAAGTATTCCAGAAACAATTGGAATCAATGGATTCCTCCATGGAGCTGAGTGTATTCTTAATATATTGCTCTTTTTTGGTTCTGAGTGTGTTTCTGTATTGTGTTAGTGTCTGACAATAAGTAAGGCGTAGTTCCTCGTTTTCTGGATGTCTGTGTTTTTGGTTTGATATTTTTCTAAGTTTTTTCCTCATGTTATGGCAATCTCGGTCAAACCATTTTTCATAGTTTTTTGTTTTGGGTTTGTTCTTGCGAGCTTTCAAGTTTGCATTTGTTGCCAAATTATCAAAAATATTGTTTAGTTTACTAACTGCCCGGTTTACGCTTTCTTTATTGTGAGTGTATATGTTATCCAGAAAGGTGTCTGAGAGCTTGAGTTGATGCATTGCTAAGTGTTTTCTGGTATTTTTCCGTGTCGTTTTTGGCCCATCTGTACGATTTTTTGGTGTTGTACAGTTTACTGGGTTGTGTTTCTATGTTGTTTGTTTCTGTCTTTTTGAGGAACATAGTAATTTGACTGTGATCTGACCGTGTTGTTTGTGGTTTGACTGTGAATGCTCTGAAAGAGGGTGGGTCTAAGTCTGTAATCATATAGTCTACTGTGCTGCAGCCAAGAGGTGAGCAATAGGTCGATCTTCCTAGGAGGTCTCCTATGAACCTACCATTGACAATGTACAGACCCAGGTTTCGACAGAGCTGTAGTAGCTGTTTTCCGTTGGTATTTGACTGATTGTCGCAGTTATGCCTGTATGGAAGGGAAGGGATGTCAAAGTGGTTATTCCCGAAAACGTAATTGTTTCCCTGATTATTGGTGAAGTCTGGTTCTTTGCCCGTTCTTGAATTGAGGTCCCCACAGATCAACACGTTCCCCTGGGCCTGGTATTGGATAATTTCCCCCTCCATGTTGGAGAAGGTGTCTTCTTTAAAGTACGGGGAATCGATTGGAGGGATATAAAGTGCGCAAATGTAAACATCTTGGGTGTTTGAGATAATCTCCCTCTCAAGTTTGAGCCACATATGGTTTTCGCCCTTTTTTATAAATATGATGTAATTCTTAAGTTCTGTTTTAAACCAGATCAGTATGCCTCTGGAGTCTCTGCCTTGGGTTACGCTTGGTAATTTATTGGAGGGGACCACCAGCTCAGTGTACCCTTGGGGACAGCCAGTGTGTCCTTTTCCTTTATACCAAGTTTCCTGTAAAATGATAATATCTAGGTCTTTAGTTTCATCTATGAACTCTGGGGTCCTACTTTTCACTTCTCGCACTGAAGAGCGTAGACCTTGGATATTCCAGGTCGAAATATATAAGGATTTCATGTTAAGTTTGATCTTTTACTATGATAGGTTAAAGAGTGGTACGTGTTTGTCGTGTCTAAGTGTGGGGAAAAAAAAGATCACTTCAGTTGTCTATAAAAGTTAATACAATTTGGTTACAGTTCTTTCTATTAATTAGTCCTTGATCCATAAGGCAGAAGTAGATGCTGCTGCACATCTGCTTATTGTCTCTTAATGGATTGTTTCTGTCTGAGGTATTGCGTACGTCCTGTGCATCTCTCCCTCTGTCTGGCTGGGAGCGGTCCTATTCCCCTGTGGGACAGGAGTGGTGCAGGTCTGATATTGTTGTTTTGCATGGGGATCCTCTCTGGTCTCGGTTGGTGTGTTGGTGGTCCTTGTAGTGTTCCTGATATGTACCCCGCTGATCTCTGGTGGTCGGGGGGGGGGTCCTCTTGGAGTCTTTCCCCTCCCGCCACACCCACCCAGATGTGTGAAATTAATATAGTGCCTTTCGGATGGATGTGCTCTCATTCATTTCTCCAATCTTTTCGTTTTTCCAATCTTTTCAAAGGAGGACCAAGGTAAACACTTGGTAAGATGGGCCAGTTGCAAATCATTTTAAGTTGATTTATTTCACAGACATTAAGTGAACATAATGAGCAACAATTATGATTGAGCTTGTATAATTTAGCACAACTTACTTGGCCCGATAATACAAAATATCGAACATGCTACATTTTCCCACATTGAGGGGAATTTTCAGAGCCGTGCCAAAGATGACTGAATAATGCTTTTGGGGATTTTGACTGATATTACAGCAACAACTTGCATTGAAACAATGCCTTTTAATGTAGAAAAACATCTCCAGCTACTTCACAGGGGGCATAAGGAAAACTTGCACTGAGCCAAGAATAAGGAATTAGGAAGGGGTAAACAAAAGCAAGGTCAAAGATATGGGTTTTAAGGACAGTCCTAAAGGAAAAGAGAAAGGTGTTTAGGCAAGGAATTCGAGAATAGGATCGAGGCAGTTGAAAGCACAGCAGCCAACGGTGGGGCAAAAACAGGGGGTTGGTATTCCCAAGTGGTCAGAGTCAAAGGAACAGAGCGTTCACAGGGAGTTGTAAGGCTGGAGGAGGTTACAATTTAGGGAAGGCTGAGGTCATGAAGGGGTTTGAACAGGATAAGGGTTTAACATTGGAGGCTTTACGGGCCCGGGAGTCAGTGTGACTCCGCAGAGATTGGAATAATATACGAGTGGGACTTAGTGTGGGAAAGGATATGCGCAGCAGAGCTTTGGCTAAGCTGTATTATTTATGGAGGGGGAAGTTGAATTATGGATGATAGGCCAGCTAGGAGAGCATTGGAGCACTTGAGTCTGGAAGTGAAAAAGGTATGGATGATGGTTTCAGTGAGCGATGGGCTGAAGTAGAGGCTGGCAGCGAGGTGAAAGTAGGTGATCTTTGTGAAGGAGATGATGTGGGGTTGGAAGCCCAACTCCGAGTAAAATAGGATGATGTAAACAGTCTGGTTCAGCCTGAGTGTGAGACCAGGGAGGGGGATGGAGATGGAGTCAGTGATGAGGATGTGGTGTTTATGGTGGGAACTGAAGACGAATGTTCAACCGAGAGTCATCCAAGACTGGATGTCAGAGAAGCAGTGTTTAAGCATGTCAACATGGGGAAACATTTTATTCATTCCTAACTTATAATTCAAAATGTCACAGTGCTTTTTTTCAGAATTTTCCAGAAATAAACATGTTTAAAAATGGCATGTTATAAATGCACAAACAAAACAGAAAAATATTTCCACTGCAGTGGAATCTAAATATGTTCTTCTGTTTCTTTTTAATGGAAAAAGCTTCATTATTCACAGCCCAAAATCTCCAAAATAAACCACAAGAGGGGAAGGGAGAGTTGGAAGGTAAATGAGAAACATATTGGTTATAAAATCCTATCTTGTACAAAAGATTTGATTTGCATTATTCATTTTCCCAGAGCTCCCTTTTTCAGTTGATTACTTTATTGGGCGCTCTATTTCTTGTTTGCCGTTCTTAGGGAAAAAAAACTGTGACTATAAAGTGTTCCCTGTCTTCTGGATGAGATGTTTAACCAAGGCCCTGTCTGCCTGTACAGCTGGACATAAGATTTCATTGCCTATTTGAGGAAGAGCAAAGAGTTCTCCCAGTGTCCTGGCCAAGATTTACCCCTCAGCCATCGAAAACTGATGGACTGATTGCGAGGCCTTGCTGTGTGAAAATTGTCTACGTAACAGTGACTAAAATTTATAAGTAATTAATTGGCTGTGAAGCACTTTGGGACGTTCTGAGATCTGATAATGTGCTTTATAATAATCAAGTGTGGCGTTGCCACATTGGGGAAACACTGTGTGTATGTAGATAAACCTGTATAATCCCCTTTTAACTGCTGTATTCCCCTCCCCCCCGCAAGACAGCTGAGAGGAATAAGGCATGTTCAGACTTGCCTGCTGCTGAGAGAAAGAAAACCAATCAGGTTCCAGCAGGTGACCAATCCGTGAGTCATCACAGGTTCGCGGGCTTTACAAATTCAGTACTGTATTGTGAGAGTTGGAGTAAAGACCTATTTCTTGTAGCTCGCTGTGTTGCCTATTTCTTTACGCGGGAGACTGTAGTCTCCCACACAAGTTCTATTCCTCTGTTTCTCCTAATCTCTTATTTTGGCAAAATGTTACCAGAGAAAAATATACCCGTATGAATATTTATTTAGCCTTTAATGTTTTAACATTGGGAAGGAAACATCTGCAGCTAACAATTAGAATTGCAATACCATACAGTGCAGCGAAGATTCACCAGGCTGATACCTGGGATGGCAGGAATGACGTACGAGGAGAGATTGTGTCAATTGGGCTTATACTCACTGGAGTTTAGAAGATTGAGAGGGGATCTCATCGAAACCTATAAAATTCTGTCAGGTCTGGACAGACTAGATGCAGAAAGGATGTTTCTGATGGCCGGGGAGTCCAGAACCAGGGGTCATAGTCTAAGGATAAGGGGTAAGCCATTTAGGACTGAAATGAGGAGGAATTTCTTCACCCAGAGTGGTGAACCTGTGGAATTCTCTGCCACAGAGGGTGGTGGAGGCTAGTTCATTAAATATATTCAAGAAAGAGTTGGATATATTTCTTGAGGCTAAAGGGATATGGGGAGAAGGCAGGGACAGGGTACTGAATTTGGATGATCAGCCATGATCTCATTGAATGGCGGAGCAGGCTCGAAGGGCCGAATGGCCTACTCCTGCTCCTATCTTCTATGTTTCTATGTTCCTTGGGGAATTTTGCTGTTATCTACTTATTGTTCTCCCCTGCCCTACCTACCACCTTGTGTGTCACTGCTGACACTTGCTGCCATCTTCATCTAGGAGATTACACCAGCCAGGTGTAATGATTTTTCCATGGCAGCCATAAACGCTGCTCCATGATCAACTGATGGGCAAGTATATGCGGAGTATGTCCCACATGAAATCTGATTCTTCCCTTCTCTGAAATACAAAGCATTTTTTAAGTGCAAGATGTGCTGTTAAGCTACCCGGTTGAAAATTGGTTATTAATAGTGGCAGAGTTTGAATATTTTTTAGTCGGGATTCAGAATTATGGGTAAAAGTCACTACGGATCAGGCTAATGGATAGCCCAGTGCCTTTTTTCAACCAAGAGCTTAAAAGTGCCAATTTTGACAGTATTGTGTTTGTGTAATGGGACAGGCTGCCTACCTGTCTGGCTGGCAACATGGGCCAACTTGCCATGGTACATATTCCAGTGACAATTTAATCTTTCTCTGAAGAAGCTGGTAATAATGGAATGAGTTCCAGAATTGGTTGTACTTTTTTGAAACCTGACACTTGGCACTCCACTGAACTATTAAAACATTTTGCCAGCACTGCACACGAACCGTAGAAGCTTGCAAATTAATTTGCGACCACCTAGGATATGTCGGCATTAGAGTCGCTGCGTCTTCCATAGCTCCTGTTAAATTATTAACACTGCATTCCCTCTGCTATTTTACTTTCTGTATCAAGGGTACTCATTAAAATGAGCCCCTGAAAAAAAATCTCATTCTGTTTCACCTTTTTAAAAAAAAAAAAAAAAATTGGAAAAATTTTTTTTTTTGGAAGTTCTTCTATTTTAGGAACATGCCCATTGTCAGGTGATTGGTTGCAGTCACTTTGGGATGACCAGCATACCTGTTGCCTTGAGGTCATTGCACCATAATTGGTCAGTAAATATGCAGGAAGAGTCAGAGTTGTTTTTTTTTCGCCAGTCTATAATGTTTTAAAAAATATTTAATTAAAAAAACTACAATATGTAATATACAAGGATTGTAGAATGTAGCTGTATGATTTTTTTTGCCAGTGTATTGGTACTGCTTCAACACTGTCGCCCATTAAGGTACAATGATGAGGAATTTGTAATGAAAACAAGCTCTTGTATGTAATGATGCTATTGTACTGTAACTATTGATGCTAGTACCTACTTGGAGCAAGGTAGAGAAGATGGCTGAGTTATACTGCTGGCTTTGTATTTTTTTTATTGTTGAATGCATTGACTCACCTTGAACAGATCTAGGATTTTGTTGCTGAACTCATGAACACCAAATTCTTCTTCTCTGCATGCATTCTCATTTTCTTCCAATCATGCTTTATATAATGTTGATCCAGAATATTAAACCAAATTTCACCAGAATGCATTTGCCACTGATCAGTTAGTGGATGAAAAGCTATACAAGTTGCCTCAAGTTCTCTCCTTTTCTTTGATCATTGAAAGCAGGAATCGATCTCAGTCTTGTTCTTCACAAAGCACTGCTGTTCCTGAGGTTGGATGATGGTGGCAGCCATTCGTCGATTGGAGAACCAACGTACAGACCATATAAGAGTAGGAGATGGCTTTGATTTCCCCCTCTGGACTGAGAGCATTTGTGAAAGGAAGTGTCAAGTTGGTTCCTCACTGTCTCTAAAATGTGTCACTCTTTCATGCCACCTAGATAGTAGCATCTAATCTGCTGATGAAGCCATGGAGCAGGATACCGGACCACCTTGCTGTTAACAGATGGTGCTTAATTTGCGAAGGCTAATGGGATAGGCAAAAAAGTATGCTCTTTTAGAACCTCGGGTGTCTCATTTGGAATAAGTTTTAATTAATTCGTTCTCGGAATGTGAACATTGCTGGTGTTTATTGCACTTTCCTAGTTGATCTTGAAGGTAGTGGTGGGCTTTCTACTTGAAGCTTTGATACAACTGAGTGGCCTGCTAAGCCACTTCAGAGCGCAGTTAAGAGTCAACCACATTGGTGTGGGATTGGAGTCACATATAGGCCAGACCGGATAAGGATGGCAGATTTCCTTCCCCAATGGACATATAGTAAACCAGTGGGGTTTTTTTTTGCGACGATCCAATAGCTTCATGGTCACTTTTGCTGATGCCAGGTTTTTAAAATTTCATAATTCTGAAACTCAATCCAAACTGCCATCGTGGGATTTGCACACGTTCTCTGGATTATTAGTCCAGTAACATAACCGCTACCTGAACAGTAACATGGAAACGTATAAATGAACTTCTGAATCCTGCCATTCTGTTACATTGTTCTCGACACTTTCAAAAATGTGCCCTACATAGTAATTGGCCGCATTGCTGCAAGGAATTTTGGAAAAGCTAACCAAGGCTACAATATAAACATTGTGTAGTTTGGGGTTACGGACTGCATTTATACTTGTCGCTTGCTGCTTCATGTTTTTAAAGTTAATTACTAATTAATTCAGTCACAAAGTAAATATGCAGGTGCAGCAAGCAGTTAGGAAGGCAAATGGTATGTTGGCCTTCATTGCAAGAGGATTTGAGTACAGGAGCAAGGATGTCTTACTACAGTTAGACAGGGCCTTGGTGAGACCACACCTGGAGTAGTGTGTGCTGTTTTGGTCTCCTTACCTAAGAAAGGATATACTTGCCATAGAGAGGATATACTTGCCATAGAGCGAGTGCAGCGAATGTTCACCAGACTGATTCCTGGGATGGCAGGACTGTCGTATGAGGAGAGATTGGGTCGACTAGGCCTGTATTCACTAGAGTTTAGAAGAATGAGAGGGGATCTCATTGAAACGTATAAAATTCTGACAGAGCTAGACAGACTCGATGCAGGGAGGATGTTTCCCCTGGCTGGGGGGATCTAGAACGAGGGGTCACAGTCTCAAGATAAGGGGTAGGACATTTAGGACTGAGATGAGGAGAAATGTCTTCACTCGGAGGGTGGTGAACCTGTGGAATTCTCTACCACAGACAGCTGTGGAGGCCAAGTCACTGAATATATTTAAGAAGGAGATAGTTTGATTTCTAGACACTAAAGGCATCAAGGGGTATGGGGAGAGAGCGGGAATATGGTATTGAGATAGAGGATCAGCCATGATCATATTGAATGGCGGGGCAGGCTCGAAGGGCCGAATGGCCTACTCCTCTTTTTCTATGTTTCTCCTAATTGGAAAATTAGCTAACAAATGATAAAGGAAATAGTTCTAGTCATGTAGCAAATAACACACATGAGGCATGCATAATTGGTTGTATTCCTTATCAAATCTTCTCGCCCTTCTCAACCTATCAGTCATCGCACTAAGAAACTATATTGAAACATTCTGCAATGAAAAGTTAGAGGTCATCGTCACTATGTCTTACAGTTAATTAACTTGACTTTTTAAGACCTGTGCATTTTTCATGCCAATTCAAAGTGTGTCATTCATTACTAGAATGTACGATAAACTCTTGCAGCATGAATTGGTCACTATGTTGGGCACATTTCTGAAAATATCAGCAAATTCCAGAGCAAAATAGCAATGTAACAGAATGGCAGGATTTAAAAGTTAATTTATATGTTTCCATCATACGGTGCAGGTGATTCAGAATGCGCCATGAGGTCCAACACATTTTAGACAACATTCTCTTTTTTGGCATACAAGCCTTTACAGATCTTACAGGTGCCGCGAGGGGCCTAAATAATTAAACCACTGAAGTCATAAGTTCCTATTTTTAGATAACTTTTGTCTCCCAGCAGGAATTGCTAAAGAGTAGGAATTTCTTTCAGGAACAGTGATGCCATGTTTAAGTATCGTTAAATCAAATCACTGTACCTATTGGTCCCATTATGTTGTTGCTTGGTGCCGATCTGCTGAGGTCCCATAAATGGCCTTGCAGCCCTTACCATTACCTGCAGTCTATACAAAACAAGGTTAATATGAAATAATACATTATCTTCCATCAGAGCAGAAAATCCTGGTACTATAGTTCATCTATTCCAGAAATGAAGCCCATAGATCACAGAATTATCTCCATCAAAAAGGCAAATGAAAAAAGTTTATTACGTTCAACACCACACATTCCCTTGGGAAATGAGCTCTGTTTGGGTTAATGGCTACATAACTTTTACTGATGTAGTCCAGCTCCCCAGTGGCTCGACAATTTTAGCCATTGATAATAGGCATGGTAGTACAGTGGTTATGTTGCTGGATTTGTAATTCAGAGGCCCGGACTACCAATCCAGAAAATGAGTGTTCAAATCCCTCCATGGCAATTTGAGAATTTCAATTCTGTTTATATGAAAAAAAATCTGGAAACTCAATTTAAAAAAAAAAAAAAAAAAACTGGTGTTAGTGAAAATGACCATGAAGCTGTTGGATTGTCTCAGCTGCTTAACCTTCATGTTCTTCAGGGAAGGGAACCTTCCTTCCTTACCCTGTCTGGCCTATATGTGCCTGTGGTCCCTGCTCTCTCAAGTGGTGTAATAAGCAGCTCGAACAAAAGCGAAATACTGCGGGTGCTGTAAATCTGGGGAAAAAAAAAATATAATAAACAATTCAGTTGTATCAGAATTGCTACAAAGAATTGACTGCAGCGGTTCAAGTAGACGACTCACCACCACCTTCTCTGGGCAACTAGGGATGGGCAATAAAAGCTGGCCCTGTCAGCGATGCCTACATCCCAAGAACGAATTTAAAATAAAGCTGAGGTATTTAGACCAAGAAGGTCAGAGGTGCAATGTGGACCTGAGTTAGCAGATCACCATTGGGAGAGGGGCTACAGTTGGCATCAGGGCCTGCATGTTGAGAATTGGCTGGAGTTTCTCCTCCTCATCACTGCCCATTGACTATTTGAAAGAGTGAGGATTTCTCCTGGTGTCCCCTCTCAATGAATACCACCAATAAAAGGATTAACTGGGCATTCTTTATACTGCAGTTTCTGGGATATTGCCGAAAGCAGTCACTGCATTTGAAAATGCATTCAGTGTGTGAAGTGTTTAGAAGATTCAACATGATGAGCTGTTATTTAAGTACAAGTAATAGTGTTTTTATTATAATAATGGCTGGTGGATAACCGGCATCCATAGAAACGTACTACAGGAAACAGCTAATGACTTTAGGAGGGGTGAAAACTTGGTGAAATAAATACGTTCAAGAATTCAAAATTGCATTAAGTATAAACAGCTGCATAAGCTAAAATGACTGTCCAATGGGACATAACCAATGATGTCAAAGGAATCTGTAGGTGTTTCCAAACTTTAGTGCAAAAGGAAATGTCCAATTCGTAACTGTGTAGAAAACAAAATCTTGTTTACTAATAAACTGAGGTTCTGTCTGTGCAGCAATAAATTGTAGAATGGTTGTGTTGTGATTTTGGACTTGAAGTTATTTTATGTTGCCTGTGCGAAGGAAGTCGCTATGCATTAGTACTTCTTGCGGTATTTTCTTTTTTTTAAAAAAAGAAACAACTTTGTGCACTCTTGAATAAATGGAAACAAAAGTACAGTTTAGTAAGATGTCTCTACATAGGGAAGGATTAACCAAGGCCGTGTTAATCCAGCTCACTGTCACACTCCTCTTAATAGATAGCGAGACCGACATTGACTGAGCTGGGATTATATCACCCATCTGCCTTTTTGTCTAGAGAATGACGCTGAGGAAAAATGGCAGGTTGGGAGATAGTGTAGGAGGAAAAATAATGACAATTGGATACAAGTTCAATATATTTTTTTGGTTAAGCAGACTCCAAGGTTGTCTAGTTTTCATGTTAGCTGTGTTCCTCAGAGAAAGAAGCCCCAGTGCAACAGTAATGTAATGGAATAACAACAGAAAATGCTGGAAACATTCAGCAGGCCAGGCACCCAACCCAGTTGACCCCGAAAACTCCTCCTGACTAGCATCTGGGGTCTCGTACCAAAGGGAGAAACAGAGTTAACGTTACATGCCGGAGACCCTTCTTCAGAGCTGGTAAAAGTTGGAAATGTAACTGATTTTAAGCAGGTGCAGGGGCAGGGAAGGTGGAGGGGAGGAAGGAATTGAAGGGACGGTCGGTGCTAGAATGCAAGGCAGGAGTGGTTAACTGTTGCAAATGGGGATGGCAGAATCATCAACGGCTGCCGCCTGAAAAAATGGGTGGGGGGGAGGGGGGTGGGTTTAATAGTCTGAAATTGTTGAACTGAGTCTTGAGTCCAGAAGGCTGTAAAGTGCCTAATCGAAAGGGGACATCGACAGGCTAAGTAAGTGGGCAGAGATTTGGCAGATGGAATACAATGCTGGAAAGTGTGAGGTTATGCACTTTGGCAGGAAAAATCGTAGAGCAAGTTATTATCTTAATGGCAAGAAACTGGAAAGTACTGAAGTACAAAGGGATCTGGGGGTCCTGGTGCACGAAACTCAAAAGGTTAGTATGCAGGTGCAGCAAGTGATTAAGAAGGCCAATGGAATGTTGGCTTTCATTGCTAGGGGGATAGAATATAAAAATAGGGAGGTATTGCTTCAGTTGTACAAGGTATTGGTGAGACCACACCTGGAATACAGCATACAGTTTTGGTGTCCATACTTAAGAAAAGACATACTTGCTCTCGAGTCAGTACAAAGAAGGTTCACTCGGTTAATCCCGGGGATGAGGGGATGGACATATGAGGAGAGGTTGAGTAGATTGGGACTCTACTCATTGGAGTTCAGAAGAATGCGAGGCGATCTTATTGAAACATATAAGATTGTGAAGGGGTTGGATCGGGTGGATGCGGGGAGGATGTTCCCGATGATGGGTGAAACTAGAACTAGGGGGCATAGTCTTAGAATAAGGGGCTGCTCTTTCAAAACTGAGATGAGGAGGAACTACTTCACTCAGAGGGTGGTAGGTCCATGGAATATGCTGCCCCAAAAAGCTGTAGAAGCTACATCATTACATAAATTTAAAACCGAAATAGGCAGTTTCCTAGAAGTAAAGGGAATTAAGGGTTACGGGGAGCGGGCAGGAATTTGGACATGAGTCTAGGTTCGGAATGGTCATGGCCCTGTGGGTAGCGGAGCGGGCCCAGGGGCCATGTAGCCTGATCCTGCTCCTATTTCATGTGTCTAATTCTGTTAGATTCAGGAGATGGTTCTGTGATAGTGGATTCGCGGTTAGGATCAGATCAGCCATGATCTTATTGAATGGCGGAGCAGGCTCGAGGGGCCGATTGGCCTACTCCTGCTCCTAGTTCTTATGTTCTTAGGTAGGAGGTGCTGTTCCTCGCGCTTACGTTGAGCTTCGTTGGAACAGTGCAAGAGGCTGAGGACAGAGAGATCAAAGTGGGAGTGGAGCGGAGAATTAAAGTGACAGGTGACCGGAAGCTCAGGGTCACCCTTACGGACTGAACGGAGGTGTTCCGCAAAATGGTCACCCAATCTGCGTTTGGTCTCCCCAATGTAGAGGAGACCACACAGTGAGCAGCGAATACTGTATACTAGATTGCAAGAAGTACAAGTAAATCGTTGTTTCACCTGGAGGGGTGTTTGGGGCCCTGGACAGTGGGAAGGGAGGAGGTAAAAGGGCAGGTGTTGCATCTCGTGCGCTTACACGGGAAGGTGCTTTAGGGAGGGGAGGGGCTGTTGGGGTGATTTGAGGAGTGGACCAGGGTGTTGCGGAGAGAGCGGTTCCTTCGGAATACTGAAAGGGGAGGTGAGGGGAAGATGCGTTTGGTGGTGGGATCACGCTGGAGATGGCGGAGGATGATCCGTTGAATGTGGTGGCTGGTGGGGTGAAAGGTGAGGACAAGGGGAGCCCCATCGTGGTTCTGGGAGGGAGGGGGAAGGTGTGAGAGCAGAAGTGCGGGAAATGGAACGGACGCGGTCGAGGGCCGTGTCAACCACGGTAGAGGGGACTCCTTGTTTGAGGAAAAAGGAAGACATATATCGGAAGCACTAGTATGGAAGGTGGCATCATCAGAGCAGATGCAGCGGAGACGATGTTCTGATGATGCCACCTTCCACACCAGTGCTTCCGATATGTCTTCCTTTTTCCTGAAAATTTCTAAGTGTAAACTGGATATGAAAAGTCCAGTTTTTAATACTTAAAGAAAGAACTTGCATTTATCGCGCTCTTTATCACATCTTCATGATATTCCAAAGTATTTACAATAATGGATTACTTTTGAAGTTCAGTCACCATTGTTATATTGGCAATTGCAACAGCTACTTTGTGCACAGCCAAATGACAAATGAATGAAAGACCAAGTAATTTTTTTATTCGTTTATGGAATGTAGGCATCACTGGCACGGCCAGCATTTATTGCCCATCCCTAATTGCCCTTGAGAAGGTGGTGGTGAGCCGCCGCCTTGAACCGCTGCAGTCCGTGTGGTGAAGGTACTCCCACAGTGCTGTTAGGGAGGGAATCCCAGGATTTTGACCCAGCGACGATGAGAGAATGGGGATATACTTCCAAGTCAGGATGGTGTGTGACTTGGAGGGGAACTTGGAGGTGGTGGTGTTCCCATGCGCCTGCTGCCCTTGTCCTTCTAGGTGGTAGAGGTCGCAGGTTTGGGAGGTGCTGCTGAAGGAGCCTTGGCGAGTTGCTGCAGTGCATCTTGTAGATGGTACACACTGCAGCCACGGTGCGCCGGTGGTGGAGGGAGTGAATGTTTAAGGTGGTGGATGGGGTGCCTATCAAGCGGGCTGCTTTGTCCCGGATGGTGTCGAGTTTCTTGAGTGTTGGAACTGCACTCATCCAGGCAAGTAGAAAGTATTCCATCACACTCCTGATTTGTGCCTTGTAGATGGTGGAAAGGCTTTGGGGAGTCAGGAGGTGAGACACTCGCTGCAGGATACCTAGCCTCTGACATGCTCTTGTTGCCACAGTATTTATGTGGCTGGTCCAGTTAAGTTTCTGGTCAATGGTGACCACCAGGATGTTGATGGTGGGGGATTCGGCGATGGTATTGTTGTTGAATGTCAAGGGGAGGTGGTTAGACCTTGCTTGTTGGAGATAGTCATTGCCTGGCACTTGTGTGGCATGAATGTTACCTGCCACTTACCAGCCCAAGCCTGAACATTACCCAGGTGTTGTTGCATACGGGCATGGACTGCTTCATTATCTGAGGAGTTGTGAATGGTGCTGAACACTGTGCAGTCATCAGTGAACATCCCCATTCTTGACCTTATGTTGGAGGGAAGGTCATTGATGAAGCAGCTGAAGATGGTTGGGCCTAGGACACTGCCCTGAAGAACTCCTGCAGCGATGTCCTGGGGCTGTGATGATTAACCTTCAACCACCACAACCATCTTCCTTTGTGCTAGGTATGACTCCAGCCAGTGGTTCAAGGGGAATGACAGCCAGAAAACCTGGAAAAATCTCTGTTCTTAGAATGGTGTCATGCGATCTTTTACAGATAGGTGAGCTGGCCCATGGGGTTTTGGTTTAATGGAGATCATTTTAAATTTCGGTGATGGTGCAAAATGGGCAACATCAGATCAGCCTCTCGTAATACTCCCACCCGATTTCCTTTCCATTGACTTCAAAGATAGAAAAAGAGGAGAAAGACCAGGAAAATAGGATAGAAAAGAAGGAAGAATAAATTAATGCCACTTGGACATAGCCTGCAGTGACTGACTCACCTTGTTACTGTTGATCATGTTTATGTATTTGGTGTGAGGGTTATAACTAGAATCTCATACCCAGGAATTGTGTCATGGACTCTGATAAACGCGATGCAATGAAGCTGTCGGTGTAATGTACAATCCCAAAGTTACATACAATTAATCAGATAGGATATGCAGCACAGAAACAGGCCATTTGGCCCAACCAGCCCATGTTGGTGTTTATGCTCCACTCGAGCCTTCTCCCATCTTTCCTCATCTAACTCTATCAGCGTAACCCTCTATTCCCTCATGCTTGTCTAGCCTCCCCTTAAATGCATCTATACAATTCAGCTCCCTGTGGTAGTGAGTTCCACATTCTCACCACTCTCTCTGGGTAAAGAAGTTCCTTCTGAATTCTCTATTGGATTTCTTGGTGACTATCTTATATTAATGGTCTCTAGTTTTGCTCTTCCCCACAAGTGGAAACACTGTCTCTGGGCTGGATTTTCATTCAGAAGTTGGGAAGGAGGCAGGACTACAACTTTCGGGTTGTAGTCCTGCCTCCATCGAGATGCGACCAATCCACGCGATTTTCACTTGATTGACCTTGTTGAGCCCACCCAGCGGGCTCAGCAGGCCAATTTAAGGGCCACCCAGCAACAGGTGGCGTCACAGACTGAAATTTCATCTGTCAAGACGTGTTGACAGATGAAATATCAGTGTTTCACAGCTGTTTGAAGCTGTCAAACACTGACAGTCTTACTTCTAACCTGAGTCCTTCTACGCAGACTCAGTTAGAAATCTCACCGGCACTGAAAGCTGCAGGCTGTCACTTTTGACAGCTCGCGGCCATTCTGCTTTCTGTGCCGGTTGAATGATGGACTCCCGAAGCCTAGAAGAAGGAAGGCTGTAAAGGTAAGTGTGGTGATTATTCTTTATGTTTAGTAAGAAGTATTGTGATTGGTTGTTTGTTTCCTGCCTTGGGATATATGTTGTAATCTCATTGGTAGTTGATGTCATGTGATTTGTGGTGGCCATCTTAAATTCAGTTCTTTCCAGCCTTTAGTTGGGACTGGGTGTTGAAGATGTGCTACAGGATTTTTAAGTTAATAAAGCCTAGATTAGAAAGGCAAATCTATTCTTTATTTCAGTAAGTACAGGTAATTTAAACTTCTTTAGACACACCAAACACACTTACCTTTGCACTCATGCGCCCATCACTCACCTGAACACCGACATCTCGACCCCTCCAAGTCCTTCAACCCGACGGCCCGACGACTCTAACCTGGCGTGGTTTGGAGCCGTTGGGAATCCCACACGACACCCTTCAAAATAGGGATTAGGCTAAAAACTGCCTGTTAACTACCAGTTAATTGGCACTAATCCCTTCCCGCCTCGGGTCGGCAGGTCCCAGTGCAGGGCAGGTACGCGCCTCCTTTGAAACTTACATGGCAGCAGGATGGTGTCGGGACCCCCGAATTTGGGATTTTAGCCCCCCGCACGCCTAAAAGCCCGCCTCACGGCACACTGAAAATCGACCCTGTTACATAGTTATGTTGGGACTACATTGTACAAGTGTACTAACACTAAAATCAAGTGTAGCAGCACTACGATGCTGGGAAAGTAGTGCGCAGGTGCCGCACAGGACTTGAAAATATCACCCCGCACCATGCGGCAGGCAGCCATTACAACACAAATAAAACAGTAGTTATAATTACAAACTACCGAGTCCAGAGTCGTCTTTTACAAAGCACTACGAGCGCTAGAAGACATAACGGACCCCTCTGTGTCTACTCAATCAAAACCTTTCATAATTTTAAGGACCTCTATTAGGTCACCCCTCAGCCTTCTCTTTTCAAGAGAAATGAGACCCAGCCTGTTCATCATCCTTTTCTGATGGGTGTACCCTCGCATTTCTGGTACCTGCTTATGTTTGTGTTTGTCACTAAACTATCGAGATTAACCACTTTCTATAATGTATTGCAGCAGGGATTTCCAGGTGATCAGCTGTAGGCTATCTGTAATAAACCTATAGTCATGATGGCACAAGTTTATCTAGTCATCGACCGTACACACACACACATTAGTGATAGCAGGCGGTAATCTAACGTCGGTGTTCAGGTGGCCAGGTTACAATACTAACGTGTGCATCATGTCATCTGAACCCTTTCATTAGGCTACAGGTTTATGCAGCTGTTGTGCTATTGCCATCACCAACCAGTAAAATAAATCCTAATGACTTTTGCTCCAATCACATAATATGCAAGTGGTTGCTAACCATCGATTGCTGCATTACCCCTGTGCCCTGCTGTCTTTTTTTCCCTTTTTAAGTATAAAAAAGGATGGATTACTGTATTTCCACAAATGTTATAAAGATAATATACTAGCGTGTCCTTAGAGTAGCTTATCCTGGGGTTGAGCTGCTGCTGATAAATTGCTGAGACTTTGGGGGTGAAATTCGGCTCCTTTGCGCCTGCCGTTGGCGCCTCCAGAGGGCGCTAACAAAGGGGTTATCACTCAGGCGGGGCGTTGCTGAGGCGCTACCAGATAGCATAGCATCCTGGGTTGCTGCGATGACGTCATCAGTGAATGACGCGCCTCATTAGTGCCCCGCGGCAGAAATTCGGCTACGCCCTGCGAGGCTGCTGCGGGTGATGTCATTGCTAGCGTCGCGGCCCGACCACCGCTCGCGGGGCGGTATTTAAAGGGGAGGTGTGGCTGCGACCCGCGCTGCCATTTTCTTCTTTTGACCGGCCTCCAGGTCGGCCCTTGGTGTGGTTCGTGGCCGACATGAAGGCACCGCACCTCGGTGCTGGGCTGCGGCCACAGCGCCCTGGTGGTCTAGTGTGGGCCGTCGGAGGCCCTGCAGAGCTCGCAGCATCCCTCCCCTTTAACAGAAGGGGGAGGGGAGGTGAAATGCGTCGGGTCTACGCGGAGTGCTCCGGCGTTCGTGCGCTTTGCGCCACCTCAACACCGCCCCGAGAGAGCGCTCCACTTCCTCTCCGGGTGGGAAGCCGAATTTAGCGGCCGGGCACTAAATGTCCAGCGCCAATTTGGTTACCGCCCCCAAAAGGGGTGTAAACGAATTTCCCACCCTTTGTTTTTCTGACGTGTGGGGCCAATTTTCCTTTTTAGCCCCTGGGCATAAAGGGTCACACAGGAAATCTTGTCCGTTAATTTAACTGGACAGAAAATCAGATGGGCTGCATTGCAGACATGCAGTCCACCTCATCCAATTTTCCTAAGTGTGCTTCACCCATGCACTGCTTTGCACTAAGTGCTGTAGAGGTCCAGATATCCTCTCAGCCCTCAGCAAGATTCCTGAATTGAATTACTTCCAAGTGCCCAAAGCCCAAATATTACTATTTGTGATACGAGTGTATGAATCCTTAACAATTTCATCTGACATTTCTGTGTTCACTATTTTAATCTGTTTAAAGTAAATGGTCTAATGTATCCCATAAAATAATGGACAAAAAAGTCATATAGTACAAGCACTCCTAGGCTAATATCACAAACTATCATATCTAGTCTCATTATTGTACTTTTTTAATTTAAAGAAAGAAATGACATTTAAATAGGGTTGGCAAAATCTTTCCCTTTGCTCAATCTGAATTCATTTATCATTCTTGAAAATTAAGCAAATAATTTTCATGTACAGTATAACATTTCATATTCTTGTAATTCTACAAAATAAGTTTTATTTGTTCGACTCCCCTTGACTATTGGGTTGGAAAGTGCATTCATTGCTCAAGATGAAACTGGACCCACAATGGTCCGAGCTTCAATCCTTGATCTGTGCTGAGACGGCAGATCTCAGTTAGAGTTCTGGTTGGAGTGTTGCAATTGGCGTATTGTTCCTGAGCTAGGGAAAGAAAGACTTTCATTTATATAGCGCCTTTCACGACCACTGGACGTCTCAAAGCGCTTTACAGCCAATTAAGTACTTTTGAAGTGGAGTCACTGTTGTAATGTGGGGAAAGAGGCAGCCAGTTTGCGCACAGCAATGTGGTGATGAACAGATAAACACCAGATAAACTTTATTTTGTTATGTTGATTGTGGGATAAATATTGGCAAGGACACCCGGCATAACTCCCCTGCTCTTCAAAATAGTGTCATGGGATCTTTTACATCCACCTGAGAGAGCAGACGGGACCTTGGTTTAATGTCTCATCTGAAAGACGGCACCATCCAACAGTGCAGCACTCCTTCAGCACTGCACTGGAGTGTCAGCCTAGATTTATGTGCTCGAGTCCCTGGAGTGGGACTTGAACCCACAACCTTCTGACTCAGAGGTGAGCGCGTTACCCACTGAGCCGCAGCTGACACAGGGAGGGAAAAATTTGTCAGGATTCCCACTCTGATCGCTATCCAGTGACGCGCAACCCCCTAGCCAAGTACTTGTGTGGATGTTGATGATGAAAAGAAAAAGCTTGGATGTAATTTCCCCATGTTGAATCAGCTATTAACACTCGCTGTCTTGGTTTACACGTGAAGAATGGTTATTTATGTTTGGTACTGGGGGCCTTCAGGAAAGTCGAAGAGAAAATTGAGGTGGCAGATGGTTGTGGTAACCTTCAATGTATTTTCAGTATAATTTTCAGTTATTTAACATGACCTTATATTCATTCATAGTTTCTGTATGAATGGGCTCTGACGAAAGGTTTTAGTGTTTAGTAAATTTAGTTAGGCCTATCTATATTCATATATTTGTATATTATATATTGACGAGTATAGATAGGCTTGTGGATCTTGTTTGAAACATCATCTCGTTCAACCAATCAAGTCAAGCCAATCAATAATTGTTTGCCCATTTAAACCCATTAAAAAAAAATTCATTCACAGGAATGTAGGCTTTGCTGGCAAGGCCAGCATTTATTGCCTATCCCTAGTTGCCCTTGAGAAGGTGGTGGTGAGCCGTCTGCTTGGACTGCTACAGTCCGTGTGGTGACGGTTCTCCCACAGTGCTGTTAGGGAGGCAGTTCCAGGATTTTGACCCAGCGGCGATGAAAGATCGGCGATATACTTCCAAGTCAGGATGGTGTGTGACTTGGAGGGGAACTTGGAGGTGGTGGTGTTCCCATGTGCCTGCTGTCCTTGTCCTTCTAGATGGAAGAGGTCGTGGGTTTGGGAGGTGCTGCCGAAGAAGCCTTGGCAAGTTGCTGCAGTGCATCTTGTAGATGGTACACACTGCAGCCACGGTACGCCGGTGGTGGAGGGAGTGCATGTTTAAGGTGGTGGATGGGGTGCCAATCAAGCGGGCTGCTTTGTCTTGGATGGTGTCAAGCTTCTTGTGTTTTTGGAGCTGCACTCATCCAGGCAAGTGGAGAGTATTCCATCACACTCCTGACTTGTGCCTTGTAGATGGTGGAAAGGCTTTGAGGAGTCAGGAGGTGAGTCATTCATCACAGAATACCCAGCCTCTGACCTGCTCTTGTTGCCACAGTATTTATATAGCTGGTCCAGTTAAGTTTCTGGTCAATGACGACCCCCAGGATGTTGATGGGAGATTTGACGATGGTAATGACATTGAACATCAAGGAGCAGTGATTAGACTTTCTCTTGTTGGAGGTGGCCATTGCCTGACACTTGTGTGGAGCGAGTGTTACTTGAATGGAACACTGTACAGTCATCAGCGAACATCCCCACTTCTGACCTTGTAATGGAGGGACGGTCATTAATGAAGCAGTTGAAGATGGTTGGGCCTAGGACACTGCCCTGAGGAACTCCTGCAGCGTATCCTGGGTTTGAGATGATTGACATCCAACAACCACGATTATCTTCCCTTGTGCGAGGTATGATGCTAACCAATGGAGAGTGTTCCCCCTGATTCCCATTGACTTCAGTTTTACTAGGGCTCCTTGGTGCCACAGTCTGTCAAATACTGCCTTGATAGCAAGAGCAGTCACTTTCACTTGACCTCTGTAATTCAGCTCTCTCTTGTCCATATTTGAACCAAGGCTGTAATGAGATCTGGAGCCAAATGGTCCTGGCGGAACCCAAACTGAGCATCACTGAGCAGGTTATTGGTGAGTAAGTACCACTTAATAGCACTGTCAATGATGCCTTCCATCACTTTGCTGATGATTGAGAGTAGACTGATGGGTATATCCATCAGTCTACTGTATCCAGTGCACTCAGCCGTTTCTAGATCTCACATGGAGTGAATCGAATTGGCTGAAGACTGGTTTCTGTGATGGTGGGAACCTCAGGAGAAGGCTGAGATGGATTATCCACTCTACACTTCTGGCTGAAGATTGTTGCAAACGCTTCAGCCTTGTCTTCTGCACTCACGTGCTGGGCTCCACCATCATTGAGGATGGGGATATTCATGGAGTCTCCTCCTCCCGTTAGTTGTTTAGTTGTCCACCACCATTCACGACTGGATGTGGCAGGACAGCAGAGCTTTGACCTGATCTGTTGGTTGTGGGATCGCTTAGCCCTGTCTACAGCATACTGCTTCCGCTGTTTAGCATGCATGTAGTCCTGTGTTGTAGTCATGCATTCGTCTTTTTCTAATTAATGAATGGCATCAGGTTTAAAATAAATAACTATTGAGAGGAAAAACTTGGTGAATAGTGTTGGCCACTTCTTGTAGTAATGACTTGGAAACCATGTTCTCTTTAAGCCATGCAGCGCTCCAGGGAACCCACCCAGCCAGCTTCCCAGCTTTTCAATGTAAATACCGCGCATGCGCTGTGTTTCTTAACCCTAAATGCAGCCCCTTAAAGAGGCCGCGCAGGACTAAAAAAATTACAGGAATCATTGCTTGGAAGTATACATAAGATGAAAGTAGAGAAATCCTATTGCAGCTAACTTATTTTTCCGTTTTAATTACTGTATCCTATCTCCTGTATATGGGTTGCTAATTGGGTTTTTTCTTTGCCCACAATAGCAGATGTATTGTGTTGTGTTTTTTTACTCCTCCCTTCATTGATCATTGTACACAATTCCCTGCCCAAAAAGGGCAGTAGGCAACCAGTCCCTAATCCTCTCTCTTCCAGTCCTAGTTCTACTGCTGGGAGATGTACGAGAATGCCACAGATTGCTCCTTTTTATTTTTGGTAATCCTCTTTGCTTTATACCCCTTTGAGGAATCGGCACAATGAAGAATTTTAAAATGGGGACAGTTGATGA
The DNA here is from genome assembly GCF_052327205.1 of Somniosus microcephalus. Lineage (NCBI taxonomy): Eukaryota > Metazoa > Chordata > Chondrichthyes > Squaliformes > Somniosidae > Somniosus > Somniosus microcephalus. The sequence continues at coordinate 67,233,744 of NC_141008.1, forward strand.
CGATTGCGGAACTGATGATGATTCATCTCACTCCTGTCTATAGGAGTGGTATAAATGGTGCACAGCTCCCGTAACAACATCAGGACACAGTGGTGCGTCCTGAACAGCATTTAATAAAGGCAATTGTAGTGGCGCTTCTTAGTTTCCAAACAGGCAGGCCACTGGGCTGTGGGGCTTTTAACATCGAGTAGACGCGTGTCGAAATAAAACGTTCCCAAACGTAGCTTTGTCTTTTAAACGGTTTACTATAACACTTAACAAACAGAATTACAAAGCAAACACGTATAAACGAACACGGTCAAAAACTGTACTGCTCCAAACCTCACAGCTTCTGCCTCTTTCACCACGTGCGGTTTAAAACTGTAAGATGGCTGCACCCATGTGTGGCTTAGGGACTGTTCCATTGTGGCAAGAATGAAGGGGGTGTCGGACTATACTACTGGAGCAAGAAAATAGGGGGTTTCTTAATACAATAAGTCGTTCAGGTAAATTAACTGTATTATGCCATTTAGCCACTATTTTAAAGTATTTTCTTAAGCTTTTATGGCTCTTACAGCAATCCATGATCTTGTGTTGCTTAAACTATGGTAAATTGTACACCAACAGAAGCTCTTAACTACGTGTCGTCGGAACTTATTCATGGCTTGACCAGATTGCAAAAACCGCATGGAATATTCCCTGCTAAATTGGAGGGCAAGTTACATCTGTCTGATTTTTACAGGGCCTGTCCTACACGTGAGGTTCCTGGAAATTCAGGAATTGAAGTAAATATTTCTCATTGGGCTACAAAAGAGTATATCTATGGGAGAGGAAGCGGATTGAAAACCTGCAAACCAGAAATTACAGTAGAAAATTCAACTGATATGCAAGAAGAAATCTTTTGTAGTGGAAAGGGAGGTAAACAGTTGAGAGGAAAAGACCAGTGAAAGCCCAAGAAATGGATCAAATTCCAAATAAAACAAACTAATAATTCAAACTGAGGAACTGATTTCTGGAAGCAGCGATTCAGAGCAGGAACTTAGCTGGAAGGCATTCACTTGGCAGAGCTTTGAGTGGGATGTTCAACTGGGTTCTGGGGCTGCAGACTGAACAGCGAATAGGCAAGTGGGAGATCCAGCAGAGAAAATACATCAGATCAGAGTGTGCACGGAACTGATGGGCAGAGATTTACGTCAATAAAGTGAGAGGGAGTAGTTGCCATAAGGCTGAAGATGATTGAGAGAAAGACCAAGCGATGTTGCATACAGAGCCCTCAAAGCTGTGAAAATTACCACACTCTAAAACTAGACCCTGACAGTTAAAATGAATCGTAGCTAAAGACTTGCATTTCTGTAGCGCCTTTCACAACCACCAGACGTCTGAAAGCACTTTACAGCTAATGAAATATTTTTGGAGTGTAGTCACTGATGTAATGTGGGAAACGCGGCAGCTAATTTGCGCACAGCAAGCTCCCACAAATAGCAATGTGATAATGACCAGATAATCTGTTTTTGTTATGTTGATTGAGGCCAGGACGCCGGCGATAACGCCCCTGCTCCTCTTCAAATTGTGCCATGGGATCTTTTATGTCCACCTGAGAGCGCAGACGGGGCCTCGGTTTAACGTCTCATCTGAAAGACGGTGCCTCCGACAGTGCAGCACTCCCTCAGCACTGCACTGGAGCGTCAGCCTAGATTTATGTGCTCAAGTCTCTGGAGTGGGACTTGAACCCACAACCTTCTGACTCGGAGGCGAGGGTGCTGCCCACTGAGCCATGGCTGGCACTATAGCTGGACTATTAAGGGTGCATTAACCATGTAAAGAGGATTTTTTTTCTTATTGTACGTAACTTTGATCTTTGCAAAATTGTCTCACAATATTTGTTAGCATTTCTGAAACAAGTCGACAGTCTCGCCCTATATGGCAGTAATGTGTATACACTGTGACTGCAGCGTCAATCTGAAGTGGCTAACTACATTGAAGGGCCAATCTCTGGAAGAGGGAGTCTCCCTCCCTCCACTTCATTTCAGAGCCTGGTCAGGTGCTGACTCCAGAATTAAACAATAACATCTTAGCATTGGGATGAAGCATTTTTGCAGTGTGGTGTAAATGCGGCCATAGATTACTTATGCACCGCATTCAGCAAGTAATCGTGGTGATGATACGCCTGGCCTGAAATTTTGTCTCATTTGTTACTCACAGATGCTTATTGACCACCTGTGCGCTGCCAACGTGTTCTGTGTTTGTTTCAGACTTCGAGCATCTGCAGTTTTTAGCAATTTTATTTGTAAAGGTCTATCATTTTTTGCAAAATGTTTTTAATGTGATCACAACTCAGTACCTTGGATTACTTGATAATGTATAAAACATGTCTATTTAGTCCATCATGTGTGCATAAGGCTTTCCTCTGCCTCACCAAGTACATGCTCCATTACCAACTAACCAGTATTTTGATAGCATGTAGCATTTACTTAAAGTCTGCACTCTAATACTCCCTTACAATGTATTTTACTGAGAATACTAGGTTAATGTCAAGATGATATTCCATTTAATGCTGGTGCATTTTTTTTCTGCAGTGATTAACCAAAAGCAACAGAGGCACACATTTAATTAGCTTTTTTGGGTTCCTGTCTTGGTAAGATTTGAACACAAAACTCATTATCTGAAAGAAGACACTGAGCTTTTTGACGCGCTCTCTGTCTGCTCAAAACACAGTTACATCCTTCAATAAATTACACGGAACAGTTCACACAAATGGTGGTATTAGAAACCTCAGCTCGGTGCACATCATCGCTGTATGTCACTGCCCCGAGACAGCTCAGCAAAAGTGGAATGTAGCCACTGTTTATCATATCACTCTCTCTCGCTCTCTCCCTCCTGTCTCTCCCCCTCTCCCCTTCTGTATCTCTCTATAATCTCTCTCTCTTGTATTATGAAACAGATGTCTTAACTGCATTCTTGCAGCTTAATATTGAAATGCTTATTTATGCACTTTATCACTTATTTGTAACACAGTGAGCCCGTTGTTGCCAGTGCTGCCAGAATAACTTTTTAGCAGATGCACACTGCACTGCAAATCCATTTCGGAACCGTTCGGTTGTTGCAGTAGGGGCAGATTAACCTATTGAACACTGACGTTGATCTGCTGCCAATCTGCGGCCCTGCTGTACAATAAACTTCTGACAACATGAGGACAATAGACTGGATATCTCATTTATTATCCTATTTTTCTGCCATTTACTTCCCAAGGGTGAGCTCATTCGTTCCTGTTTTCCCACCCCTTTAATAAGAGCTTCTGGCAGAAGGGTTAGTCTGAACCACAGATGCCTCCACATCTGGTGTCACTTTGATCAGCTGTTTAGGGACAATGCATCGGGATTAAGTTGTTTTTTTCCTTGGGCTTTTATTGGTAATGTCTAATTTAGGCGCTTGAGTCACCCTACTCAACTCGATTTAAGAAGATGTACCCACAGCTTGACCACCAGAAGGACAAAGGCGAGTACTGGCCAAATGCCACGTATCACTTAATTCAACTCGCGGGTGTTGAAGGCTGAAAAGGCTACAATTTTAATGTTGTACCAACAGCTACTTTATTTCACTACTTCTACACAGTAGAATGAGTGACAATATAATGATTTCAAACACTATCTTGGTTTTGGAATTACAATAATACTGCACTAACTTGTGCAATCTCACATTGCACAGCAATGCCATTCAGTTTTGAAGGTTAAGCACTCTCGAGTCTTGGTAAAATTCGCTAACACTTTCCAATTTGTATAGCAAAGTAACAGGTAACACTTGTGATCCTCCTGTTTCATATGTGGGTGATTTGCTCTCTTTAAAAACATACAGGCAGTAATTTAACTGCTACATCAAAATAATGATCTTCCCTTGGGATGTCGTGGGCTGATTTTTGGCTCCTGGGATACGTCTTCAGGGAGTCATCTGTCAGCTTTCTTCCTGGTTCTTTGACAGTTGCTGTCTTCTCGCATCTAGCGAATGCCTTGCAAATACTTAAAAGGGGTAATTGTCCAAATCTGCACTCTCACCTGTTAACAGCACACACACAAATTCCAGTCCACTGTACCTGTGATATTCTATCCACTTAAAACGGTCGGTAAATCACACGCCGCTGAGGTTCCCTCTCTGGTGGCATGTTCTGCTGCTGCCTCGAGCTTAACTTGCTGAGCTACCTGTGCGTTACGCTGCTCCACGACAAACTGTCATGTCTGATGGACTACATTCTGAACTAAACCTGAACTCTCCCTAACACTTTTTAAGTGTTCTCTGATCTACAATCTTCCACACTTCTTCCAATTTCTGACATTTAAGGCAGAAACAAACTATTTCAATATATTAGCTGATAATGATTAAAGAATTACTTCAAGAATTATGACCTATAAATTGCTCAAGAAAGCTGGAGATTTCACAAACTAGTCAGTTCAGATAACTCTTTCTGTGCTTGGTATGTTAATATTAATAGAGTAATAAGTACTTGGGCCAACTGAACAGACGCGTGGAAGTGTTTATAGTCTGATTGAGCCATTTGCTTTTTCGTTTCTTTGGGTTAGTATTTCATTGGTACCAGAACATTTGTGGATAAATTAGTGTTGGATTTATTACAGCTTTTATTGGTCAGAAGTTGCAACTTAAATGAGAAGGACTCCGTTCTGCCCATGTACATCCCTTCAATAAATTGCCTCCCAACTGTGCAGTAGTCCAGATGAGGACTTGCTGTGTGAAATGGATGAAAAAAACATATTTGCTTGTCAGAAATTCACAACGATTCAATTGGTAGCTTCGAATGCAAATTGGCAGAGCTATGTACAAAATCCATCCTGGAGGTCTAGGTGATGGATTTCTGTTTTCACGAATAAAGTGAGTGTAACAGAATAATCAAAAAGTGATGCAATTCCTGCGAGGTGGAGCAGTTAATCCTTATGATTGGAAGTAACAAACTTTGCTGTGCAGAGTTCCCATGCCGAGGGTGGGATGGAGAGGTAGAGCTGGTGTGCCGTGCCACCACTTGTATATATTTATTTAAAATTCCTTTTTAAAAACCGACCCTACAATTTCCTCGTACTGTCCTGATGGAGCTGGAGCTAATCCTGAAATGTGACCATTTTTAGCAGTTGAGGATTGTGCTAGTTGGAAGGTGTTGAAATTGAAAGAATATTTTTTTAAATCAATAGTGATGCAATTTTAACAACCTTTGAATATATGTTGCACATATATGGTAGGCTAGTGGTAATGTCACCGGACTAGTAATCCAGAGATCTGGACTAATGATCTGGAGCCATGAATTCAAATCCCACCACAGCAGCTGGGGAATTTAAATTCAATTAAATCTGGAATAAAAAGTTAGTATCAGTAATGGTGACCATGAAACTACTGGATTGTCGTAAAAACCCATCTGGTTCCCTAATGTTCTTTAGGGAATGAAATCTGGCGTGCTTACCCGGTCCGGCCTATGTGTGACTCCAGACCCACAGGAATGTGGTTGACTCTTAACTGCCCTCTGAAATGGCCTAGTAAGCCACCCGGTTGTATTCAAGAAGGCGGTTCGCCACCACCTTTTCGAGGGCAACTAGGGATGGGCAATAAATGTTGGCCTTGCCAGTGACGCCCAGATCCCGTGAATGAATTTTTAAAAAACCATAGGTTTGATACCTTGGTCACCTGTCCAACTTGTCTGGAGAGTAACTGACCAAGAGGAATTCTTAACATGGAGAAACATGCAGTAGGGGGACCCCTCTGGGTAATACTGGAGAAGATGGTAACATTTGAGAAGTGGGAAGGATCGAAGATCATTTCATAGGGGCTGCCATTATGACGGGGTGGATCTTCAAGCATTTGAAGGTCTGACCGCAAAGAAGCTGATTAAGATCCCAGAGGTCCTGAAAAGAAGACCCCTTCCTAGAAAAGGTCTGTGATTTTTTTTTCTGAACAGCCATCTCCCACTAACCTGACCACTGGAGAGTTACCCATTTCCTCACCCATTGTTGCTGCCAAACTCGCTCGCCCTTCTACGATAGCAAAATACCGTGAATACTGGAAATCCGAAATGTCAACAGAAAGCCAGCTGGAGAAAGCCACCCTTGCTTCTGTTATGCTTACACGCACAGGAGGAATCTAGGTCCAAGTGTTTTGAAGCACTGTTGATGAAACTGCTCACTTTTTTTTAGCCTACAGGCAGTTTAATGACCAGGAAGCAGGGGAAGTGGTTGTGGTGGTATCAGAATGGTGATTGCCAGTCCACCTTAATCCAAAACACACAATCTGCTTGTTCACAGATTTTGTTAGTTCCTGGAATTTTTGCGTTGATTTTCACGTGGCAAAAGGCGTTATTGAGGGTGAGAGCAATGTAAACGATTGAGCAGGAGTGCTTGGAGAAAGAGGACAGGATCTTGTTTCTGTAGTGCCATAAGCCTTACTATGGAAATTCCCAACAGGAGAAATGACCGCGCGAAGAAGCTGATTAAGATCCCAGAGGTCCTGAAAATTAGAATAACAAAAACCTTTTGTAATTTAAAAAAAAGGCTTTGATTTATTGCAATTAAATGTAAATTTAAAAATCCATTTTTTTTAAGCATGGTTTGATTCATTGTTGTGAAAAGACGGGAAAAGCATAAGTGGTTCTGAGACCATGATTGGTGTTTAGAATATATAAATCCGCCGACTTGAACTTTAGTTTCCATTTTATTATTCACTTCATTAATTAATCATGTTTAGTAACACAGAAATGTAGAGGACTGAAATAAAGCATTCTGCTGTCTGCCTGACCCAAGAGTTCATCTGTGTTTTGTTGCTTCATACTGCCCATTGAATTTTTTTTCAGTTACTTCTTTTCTAGTGAGCATTGATTTATTCAGCCAGCAAGAATAGCGCAGGATTCATGTGCACTTGTTCATCTGGAGAAGAATGGAGGGGATTATTTGCTTTGTTCACTCGGAAAATCATCCCTTTTGTGGTTACTCACTGGCCCGTCCATCTGTATTTACTTGTGCAATGAGGTTTGGGTTCAGTGCCTTATTGAACCAGCGAACCCTCAATGTATCATCACTGATGTTTGCACGCGGAGCCTTTAACAAATCCCCTTCCGTTCTCGGGAATTGTATTAGTTGCAGGAATCCGTCATCTTTATGTGGCAGGCGAGCTGTAAAATGAGTGAGATTTGACACACACATTAAGATATCTCCGAGACCTTCTTAACAAAACGGTGCGCACGCTGCAGCCCGCAATCTCTCTTGTTAGTAGTAATAGCTCCCTAAGAGCTTTCAGTGAACAAATAACAGTAATTAATGCGATTTGACTCTTGAGATTGGGTTCTCTAATCTATACCAATGCACTGTGCTGGATGGTTTCTGGGAGTAAGAAGTGCCGGCAGCAAAATCCTCTTCCCACTTGCTATCCAATTTTGCCGAGTGATACTTCAAACTGCATAGCAATGTTACTTATGTTGCAGAGTTCACAGGTGCTTGTGCAGCCAGTACTGTAATTTAGTAATAAAACAGGAGGACTGAATGTTGCCGTTTTAGTCATTTTAAAACTGCTTATTTCACAATGTCTACTTCGAAAATAGGAACACCGCCAGCCACGCTCCAGCTACCTGTTCACAAGAAACTCCTGGGTTTCTTGCAGATCTCATTTTTAAGCCAGATGCATTGCCAATTACACTAAGCTTCCTTGTTCATTCTGCAGCTCTCGATTTGCTCTGAGAATGGCTGCCGTCAGATACTGGCCCACAACAATACTCCACAATGTATTTTAAATAATGGCTTGAAGGGGGATGAGCTACCTGAAGCTTAAGTGAACTATACAGAGGGTCATTTTCTGACTTCATGGCCGGGATTTTCTGTATCTGGTCGGGTGCGGGCGGTCACTGACTGGTCGCGACCCTGTCCGTCATCCCATGCCACTCCTGAGATCAACTTTCTGTTAATGGGGCCGATTGAGGCCGCCCTGCGCGTTAGCTGGCCCTGTTAAATGGTGCGGGTCTGATGACGCGTTTTCAGCCGGGCTATTTATGGCCACATTGCATTTGCAGGTTCTTCTAGGATAGTGCAGGCAGCACACTGCACAATTGGACTCTTGGAAAGAGTGCCAAACATGAGCACACTGAGACAGAGAGCTGCACCCAGGGTCTCTTGTGGAGGGAGTCCGAGCACCAGGGAGGTCCTCTTCCCTTCTAATGGGCAGAAGAGACATCCCCAGGAGAAAAAAGGAGCCTGGCTCCAAATAACCGAGGAGGTGAATAGCAGGGATGGGTTCAGGAGGACCTGGGCGCAGTGCCACAAACGTTTCAATGATCTCATTAGATCAGGAAAGGTGCGTCCAAAGCCACACTCCAGTTCATCCTGCTGTGTCTCTCATCACATCCCCATCACTCTGCCTTCCCAACCCTGCTCCTGCACATCCTTACTTACACCAACATACCTTGCACCTCCACCCATCCCTCTCTATCTACATTATCACATCCCCATCTGACTAGCCATCCCTCACACTCACCCCCATCCTAATGCAATTGTACCAACTAACACACAAGGAGGCCACCTCAATCCATCATAGTCTCCCTGTACAGATGTAACCCATTCATTCTTTACAGTCATTCCATCACTCTCACTCAAGCTTCTCCTCTTTCCCTCCTTGCAGGAAGATAGAGCCCACAATGAGAGGGAGAGAACCGGAGGTGGCCCTCCATCATTGGCCATCTTAACCTCGGCAGAGGAGGCTGCCTTGGAAATCTCGAGTCGCACAGCAGCTGGAGGTGGGAGATGGAGAGAGGGAGACATCTCCGCAACCTGGTGATAGAATTAAATCTCATACTGTCACATGGCATACAGCAGTCACTCATATGGGGACTGATGTCAGCAGCCAGTGAATGGTCATCATGTGCATAATGGTATCTGTAACCATTCTTCATATGACATATGTAACTCATCTCTTTACTCTCCCACAGATCCATCAAGAGCACCACCCACCCCCACTGTCCAGGAGGAAGATGACTCCTCAGAGGAGCCTCCAGCCTCTGAGGGCACATCATCAACAGATATAATCGCACCCAGCACCAGCGCAGATACGCACACCTCGGTGGGTCCCACACGAAAGTAGTTTTGTCACCTGGTGTCTCTCAACTCACAAGTGAGCAAGAGCAGATGGTGGAGACAGGGACAGCAGGGACTCTTCACCAGAGGGCGCAGGACACTCCCAGCTCTGCTCCGCTGCATGCAGGTGGTGAGCCTCAGGCCATCCAGAAAGAGGGCGATCCTGGAGGTGCAGCAAGAAGTGCAGGGGGTTCTGACCGGTTTTGTGAGCGTGATGTCTACAAATGTTCAAAGAATGGAGGAGTCCATCTCCAACAAGAGCACCACCGTGTCGCAGGCGATGGTGACTGTAGGCTCTTCCGTGGATAGGATGGCCTCCGTGGATAGGATGGCCTCCTGCATGAAGCAGCTAATGTGCCACTCACAGGAGCACATGGTCTCTATGGAGAACAGATGGCAGAGGCTCACAATGTAGAAGTAGGTTCTCATGGCCCCACTGCTGTGCAGCAAGGTGCTCTCCAGCTCCTTGCTAGCAGGAAGTGTGGGTGGCCCATGAGAGGGATGATGGTGAGAGGGGACATGCAAGTGGGGGCTCCTCTCAAAGGGGGGGGGGGGTAGCACCTTGTAGAAGCACGCGGAAGAGAAAGATGAAACACGCGTAGATTCACAAGGGTAGCCACTAAATGTTTCTGTAAAGTTTCCATTACTGTGATGTCACAGATAAAAAAATCTTTATTTTCACCACTTTCTGATAATGGACACATTTGTGTGCACCTTTGGAAGTGGCTTAGTGAGTTGGAGTGAATGGTGAGACATAACATTACCTCCAGCAATGGTGGTCAGTGTGAAAGGAATCACTTGGTCATTGTAGGGATCCTTTATGGTGTTGCGGTGGGTGGTGCTAACCTGGCGCAGCAGGTGGCAGCCATATGGGTGTACTGCATAAAGTTAAGTAAATCTGGCCATGATGAGCCCATCCCTGGCTTCCTAGGCAGCACTGTGCTCGGGTGCTGGTGAGATCTGGTCCGCAGGTTCCTCCTGCTCCTCCTATTCCTACTCGTCTTCCAGCTGATGCTGCTCCTGCTCCTCTGCCTTTGAAGAGGCTGTGCGCTCTGTGCCTTGCTCCTCATGCAGCGCTAATCCTCGCTGCTGCGCTATGTTGTGCAGGACGCAGCAGACCACGATGATTCTGGAGACCCTGGCTCGTGCGTACTGAAGGGCTCCCCCAGATCTGTCAAGGCATCGGAAGTGCATTTTCAGCATGCCTATTGTCTGCTCTATGACATATCTGGTGGAAATGTTGCTTTCATTATATCTCTCCTGGGCATCCGTACTTGGCCTCCTCAAGGGTGTTCTGAGCCATGTCTTCAGTGGCTAGCCCTTGTCTCCAAGCAACCAGCTGGAAAGTCTGTTTGGAGGAGTGAAGAGCTAAGGGAGGCTGGACTGGCGCAGGACAAAAGATTCATGACAACTGCCAGGGAATTTTGCGCACACATGCATGATGATCTTCCTATGGTTGCAGATGAGCTGCACATTGAAGGAGTGGAAGCCCTTGTGGTTGACAAAGACTCCTGGGTGATGATGGGGTGCTCTGATGTGTGCAGTTGATGACGCCCTGCACCTGTGGAAAGCCAGCCAGAGTGACAAAGCCGAGCGCCCACTCAGTAACACTGGCTACATCAGTGGCAAAGTTGATATAATTGGCTGACTTGTCAAAGAGGGTATCGGTGACCTGTGTGTGATGCATCTGTGGGCATCCCACTGGGAGATGCTGCAAATGTCTGCTGCAGATCCTTGGAAGGAGCCGGAGGCGAAGAAGTTGAGGGCGCTTGTGACTTTGACAGCCACTGGTAAGGTGAGTCCACCCACTCCTCTGGGCTGCAGGTCTTCCTCCAGCAATGTACAAATGTCTGTGCTGACCTGGCGTGATAGCCTGAGCCTCCATTGGCACTGCTGCTCCGTCATGTTGAGGAAGCTCATCCTCTGCCGGTATACCCTGTGTTGGGGGTATGGCCTCCAGCGTGGTGCAGCCCTGCACTGATGCCCTCTGCCCTGTGCAGCATCAGGTGATTGAAGAGAAGGTTGGGGGTGGTGTTGGTGGTGTTGGGGGCTCATCGTGGTTCAATTCTGAGGACCAAGGTGAGACAGTGTAAATGGCACCCGTCCTGATGGGATAGATGCCAGGTCAAGTAGAGATGACGGAAGCTTCTCCTCTCTTCTTCTTGGGCAGTTCCTCGGAACCGAGGGTGACTTGCTTCCACATTAAAAATGAGTTCTCAGGTGACTGATGAGTCCAATGTGGGACCTACAGTCTCTGTCACAGCTGGGGCAGATAGTGGTTGAAGGGGCGGGTGGGTGGGGTGCTTGAGTTGACTTGCGCTGCTTGCGCTTGGCTTCCGCTTGCTCCCAGCGAAGAGACTCTAGGTGTTCGGTGCCTTCCCGGATGCTTCTCCTCCATTTTGTGTGGTCTTGAGCCAGGGATTCCCAGATGTCGGTGGGGATGTTACACTTTTTCAAGGAGGCTTTGAGGGTGTCCTTGAAGCGTTTCCTCTGCCCACCTGGGGCGCTCTTGCCGTGCTGGAGCTCCGAGTAGAGCGCTTGTTTTGGGAGTCTCGTATCGGGCATGCGGACAATGTGACCCGTCCATCGGAGCTGATTGAGCGTGGTCAGAGCTTCGATGCTGGGGATGTTGGCCTGAGCAAGAACACGGACGTTGGATTTGCAGGATCTTGCGGAGGCAGCGTTGGTGGTACTGAGGAGAAACTTCTTCACTCAGAGGGTGGTAGGTTTGTGGAATTTGCTGCCCCAGAAAGCTGTGGAAGCTACATCATTAAATAAATTTAAAACAGAAATAGATAGTTTCCTAGAAGTAAAGGGAATTAAGGGTTACGGGGAGCGGGCAGGAAATTGGACATGAGTCTAGGTTCGGAATGGTCATGGCCCTGTGGGTAGTGGAGTGGGCCCAGGGACCGTGTAGCCTGGTTCTGCTCCTACTGTGTTCTAATTCTGTGTTAGATTTCAGGAGATGGTTTTATTCCTGTTCCTGGCTGGGGTGGAGATTGCCTTTACAGAAGGTAAGTACTGTAGAAAATATAGGGACAGAGTGATCTCCTGGAAGAATTTCGATCGCCTAGATGGGTCGGAGAGGAATTTCCCAGATTTTTTCTCCCAAATTGGCCATTGGGTCTTTTATCTGGTTTTTCGCCTCTCCCGGGAGATCGCATGGGTTCGGGTGGATGGAGAGTGATAGAAGATTTGAGGTTAGGATCAGATCAGCCATGATCTTATTGAATGGTGGAGCAGGCTCGAGGGGCCGATTGGCCTACTCCTGCTCCTATTTCTTATGTTCTTATGTACCTCTCCAGTGCTTTGAGGTGCCTGCTGTACATGGTCCATGTCTCTGAGGCATACAGCAGGGCAGGTATCACTGCTGCCCTGTAGACCATGAGCTTAGTGCTGCGTCCTGATGGGATAGATGGCAGGTCAAGTAGAGATGACGGAAGCATTCGGGCCGCTGCTGCGCCGGCAAATGGGCCCGAGGGAAAGGTGCATGGGGACGGGATGAAGGCGGGTTCCCGACCCGCTGCAAATTATTTCAAATTTCCCACCCAACCCGCCTCCAATCATGCCTGCATGGACCCCAGAAAAGTCCGGCTCATGTTCCTGATGGGAAGCCCTGCCCATTGGGAGCACATATCTAAAATTTGAGTGTGCACTGTGCACAATTATATGACTGTTAATGCAAGTATTTGATATTTTTTTGCGTTTTATATATTACCTTTCACAACCTCGAGATGTCCCAACCTCACTGCTAACAAAGCACTTTTTGAAGTGTAGTCATTGCTGTAATGTAGGGAGCGTGGTCGCCAATCTGCGCACAGAAAGGTCCCACAAACGGCAACGTGGTGATGACCAGACAATCTAATTTTTTTTTTTTTTAGTGATGTTGTTTGAGGGATAAATAATGGCCAGGACACCAGGGAGAATTCCCATACTCCTCTTCAAAATAGTGCCATGGGCTCTTTTACATCCACAGCAGAGAGTTTCACCTGAAAGGCGGCACCTCCAACAGTGCAGCACTCCCTCAGCACTGCACTGGAGTGTCGGCCTAGCTTTATGTGCTCAAGTCTCTGGAGTGGGGCTTGAACCCTCAACCTTCTGACTCGGAGGTTAGAGTGCTACCCCACTGAGCCACGGCTAATGGTTGGAAAATCATTCAGTGCGCACCTGAATTTCAAATTACCCCCTAAAATAAGCGCTTTTTTTTTTGGGCTGCTTTATTCAAGTGTGCGAAGGACAGAAGAACTTAATTTCGCTGAGATCCCGTGTGAAGAATTGTCTGGAAGGAAACTGCATTACACAACTCCACAGTTCAGGCTCTGAGTTGAAACCTGTTTTTAAATTATTGTTTCTGAATCCATCAGATAAGTGACATTTAAAATTTAAAAATTACCATTTATTTTTATGTTCTATGAATCACAGAATGCTAGTGGCAAGCAATGGGTTCATCAATGGGCAGTACGGTGGCATAGTGGTTAGCACTGTTGCCTCACAGCACCAGGGACCCGGGTTCGAATCCGGCCTCGGGTGACTGTCTGTGTGGAGTTTGCACATTCTCCCCGTGTTTGCGTGGGTTTCCTCCGGGTGCTCCGGTTTCCTCCCACAGTCCAAAGATGTGCAGGTTAGGTTGATTGGCTATGATAAATTGACCCTTAGTGTTGGGGGGATTAAATACATGGGGTTATGGGGATAGGGTGGGATATGTGTTGGTGCAGGCTCAATGGGCCGAAATGGCCTCTATCTGCACTGTGGGGTTTCTGTGATTCTGTGATGTACATGACGGTGAACAAAGTGCACCAACTATGACGATAGCAAAATAGTGCAGATGCTGGAAATCCGAAATAACAACAGAAAATGCTGGAAAAACTCAGCAGGCCAGGCAGCATCCATGGAGAGAGAAATAGAGTCAACGTTTCAGGTCGAAACCCTTCGTCAGGACTGAAAAAGCACAGGAAATGAAACCGATTAAAAGGCCAGTTTGGGGGCTGGGAAATGGGGATGAGAGAACAAAAGAGAAGTGAAGAGACATTAAGAGGTATTCAAAACCAGACGAGATGGTGATAGGACTAGTGGAGGCAAAAGATGGCTCTAGATTAGGTGTGAAATGCGCTGGCAGAATGAGAGACAGCTGCCATGTGGGAGAGAAAAAAAGGGGGGGGGGAGCCAAAACAAAGGTGTGGATAAAAAATATAAGTAAAAATGTAATAGGGGCCGAGGTTATGATCTGAAATTGTTGAACTCGATATTGAGTCCGGAAGGCTGTAAAGTGCCTAATCGGAAGATTGCACCAACTATGAAGCTGACTTCAGGTTAAAGTTCTAAGTAATTGGGCCATCATTTAAAGAAAATGGCTGCTATAGTGCATGTAGCCAACTCATGCATACAGAAATTTCTGCCCTCTGCTTGGGAGGTGAACTTCAGCATTGTACGGTAATCTTCCTATCAGCAAAAACTGGCGATAAATGCATCAGTATTCACCCAAACAAAATACTGTGCTCTGTTGGTCTATAGTAAGAGTCCTAACAGAAACAAATTCTCTTCATCGCCTCCTTTGAATTGTTTCCAGTCTTGCTGTGAACCTATTGGGAGATGACCCATCTGTAAAAACAGTGGGATAGAATTTTCACTTCCAAAATGTTTCAAATTGCATTGGTTATGTTACGCTTCAAATTTCTGCTAAAATTCATTTGAATAATCACAAAAGTAAAATCTTCCATTAAATCGGGCAGCAAGATGGAACATAATTGTTTATTTTTCTTTGCATTAAAAAGTATTCCTCCATGTATTTAAGCATGTCACCTGGTTCAGCTGAAAATGAGTTTGTGTCAAAAATATGCATTCTTAATCAGGGTGTCCAGTCCTCCAGCTGTCAAGTGTCAGCTGTGGCTCAGTGGGTTCCACTCCAGGGACTTGAGCACCTAAATCTAGGCTGACACTCCAGTGCAGCGCTGAGGGAGCGCCGCACTGTCGGAGGAGCCGTCTTCGGATGAGACGTTAAACCAAGGCCACGTCTGCTTTCTCAAGTGGACGTCAAAGATCCCGTGGTTCTATTTCGAAGAAGAGCGGGGGAGTTATCCCTGGTGTACTGGTCAATATTTATCCCTCAACCAACATCACATCAAAACAGATTACCTGGTGATTATCACATTGCTGTTTGTGGGAGCTTGCTGTGTGCAAATTGGCTGCCGCGTTTCCCACATTACAACAGTGACGACACTCCAAAAAGTACTGTAAAGCGCCTTGAGATGTCCGGTGGTCGTGAAAGGCGCTGTATAAATGCAAACTTTTCTTTCGGTGAGTAACCTGATTTTAAAATCACTGAAAATGATATTTTTTAAAACTGTACAGTTTCTTTGGTGTACATTAGTTAGTTTCTTAGATCACATGTTTTGATATGAGAACTTTGAAAATGCGCCTAAGAAAATGAACACAATTTGAAGAGCCTTCCCGAACCAGCGCAATGGGCGGAATCTCGCAATTGTGATCTGGGTGCATGACCAGTTTTGTGGGCAAGACCTGATCCGGGTGAATTGAACCTTGAGCCAGCATAAAGAATGCAGGAAACACGAGCGCAAGTGGTTTTGGGCGTAACTCGCCCACGTTTAAAATTCCCTGATCTTTTGCGCTGGTTCGGCCGATTATTGCGTGGACACAACAAGTGGAAGCTCGATCCCTGTCTGTAGTCTAGCCCCAAAGATGGGATTTGGAAGTCCAGGTAAACTATCCTGAAAGAGATATCCCATCACTCCAGGAGACAACCATGTGTATGATTTAGGATGTAAAACATGCCTTCAGTATATCTTTCCACAAATTCACTTTCTGCATCATTTGAATTTTATGAATTTAATGCTATCTGGTGAAATATCACAGACAAGCCAGATGGTTAAACCTCATAACATTTTTCTCCTGGCCCTGGTTGATAAACCATTAAACCTAGCAGACAGATCTGTAATTATGTGTTCTGGGGTTGAGGAACCTCTTCCAGTCTGGAATTTATACCCTTAACTCAAAATTTGCGCAGAGATGAATTCTCTGAAGCTAAAACGGCACACAAGGGCCAATTCCACGCTCCTGACCAGCGCTTGTATGAAAACTGTCGGAAGGCGCAAAATTATTTCCCATCCTTTAACTTTAGTGGGTGGATAATCATAGCCTTTATGGCTGCGATTTCATGTGATTTGCTCCTTGTGAGCACTGCTTTCCTTTGAGCATGTAGAATTGGTCTGATAGCGATAAGGGCTAGTTGTGGCTCCCTGGAGGCACTAGGCCATGGAGAAAATGAGATTTTTGCCTGTAATAATGGTCCAAGTATGGTTTTACTCATTATTAGTCTGCACCCCAACGCATCAAACTTTAAACATGATGAGAGAGGTCACAGCTCAACCTTTTAGTTCGGCTGTGGCTCCATTGTGTCTAGTTATGGGTACCACACTTTAGGAAACATGTTAAGCGCGTGTTGAAGATGCACGAAAATCACTTGTGTTGAAAGCGGGGAATAGAGTCTTTAATTTTGAAGAAATACGAAAGAAACTGGGGCTCATTTGGGTGACTGTGGAGTTTGCACATTCTCCCCGTGTTTGCGTGGGTTTCCTCCCGGGTGCTCCGGTTTCCTCCCACAGTCCAAAGATGTGCGGGTTAGGTTGATTGGCTATGATAAATTGACCCTTAGTGTTAGGGGGATTAAATACGTGGGGTTACGGGGATAGGGTGGGATATGTGTCGGTGCAGGCTCGATGGGCCGAAATGGCCTCTATCTGCACTGTGGGGTTTCTGTGATTCTGTGATTAGAACAAAGAAGCTTAAGAGGAGATCTGAATAGAGGTATTCAAAGTTTTTTGTAAGGTAAATCAGGAAACATTGTGCGTGAGTCTATAAATATATTATCACAAAAAGAATGCAGCAGGAGGTTAGGAGAATTTTTTCATGAAGAGCTGTTAGGATATGGAATGTCCTAAAGAAAGTACTGGAAGCAGCATCCATAATGGCTGTTAGGAGAGAAGAGGATAATTGTTTGAAAATGTTGAAAGGCTATGGGGAAAGGGGAAGGGTATTGGACGAAGCTCTTTCAAAGAGCTAGCACTGGCACGATGGCTGAATGACCATCTTCTGTGCTGCAAACTTCTATGATTGTGCACCCCACTTGGAAGTCCATTCCAGCTGTTAAAATCTGCCAGCGTTTGTATAATGATTAACTCCAGGTGGATTTCCTGCTCAGGGCTGAGTTAAAATTACAGTCGGGTCCCAGCAATCTCATTGGGCTACAACATGCATTTGCAAAGAAGGACCCTGTTGGCTCCGGGCGCGTGTCCCTGCTGCCTGCTCAGGAGAGCAGGTTAAAATTGCAGATGTTGCGACCATGGCGGCTTTCGGACAGGCCAAGAGCCAGGGCGGCTTTAACTGCCCACCCGCCAGGTTTCTGCTGAGCGAGTTGGGTTAAAATCGGCCCCAGTGTTCTTGGCATTGTCCGTTTTTGTTTCATGTTTGCAGCTTTTTCTTTTTCTTTCCATTTACCTTTTCTATATCTTTTTAAATTACTTTGAATATCTCCCGAGGTCGCTTCCATTCAAGGTTTTTAGCCTTTTACAGGGCAGTCTGACCAGACAGAGCTCTGTAAAATTCTAGTATGAAATCCCCTTGTTTTAGCAACACAGTTCAACAATCTGTTTGTTTGCTTTGTTGATTCCTGGTCTGCAGTGACCAAACTTGGTAAGTGCTTAATTTACTAAAACCTCTAGATTTCTTTCAGCTTCCCCCTTCGTTGTTTTCAACACAATTTGTGGAGTGTACATGTCGATCAGTTTATCCTTCTAGGAGCAACACTTTTTATGCTTCTCCAGAATTATATTTCAGCTGCCACTGAGGGCATAGTTTATCCAATCCATTTTGCACGTCATTGGGCTGATGCTTCAGATTCCACTGTCTCCTCCACCCAGTTCTGTAATCCGTCTGAATGTGGCCATGTTCCATTCACTTACTTTATTTTCTACAACAGTATTAGCTTCCATCCTGGAGAGAACTCCTGTTGCTGAACTCTAAATTTGTCATTTTAAAAGAAAGAAGTCGAGGTGTAACACTGCTTTTAACGTTTTCGATTCTCTCAACTCCAGGGACTTGAGCACATAAAGCTAGGCTGACACTCCAGTGCAGTGCTGAGGTAGTGCTGCACTGTCGGAGGTGCCGTCTTTTGGATGAGACGTTAAACCGAGGCCCCGTCTGCTTTCTCAAGTGGACGTAAAAGATCCCATGGCACTATTTCGAAAAAGAGTAGGGAAGTTATCCCTGGTGTCCTGGCCAATATTTATCCCTCAACCAACATAACAATAACAGATTATCTGGTCATTATCACATTGCCCTTTGTGGGAGAATGTGCGCAAATTGGCTGCCGCATTTCCCACATTACAACAGTGACTCCACTTCAAAAGTACTCCATTGGCTGTAAAGTGCTTTGAGACGTCCGGTGGTCGTGAAAGGCGCTATATAAATGCAAGTCTTTTTCTTCACTGGCAAAACTGACAAACCATCTTAAACCCTGTTTAGTTTCCCTGGGTCTAATATTGCAGGCAGTTTAGCTAGAAGCCATTGCAGAGTGAAAGGCAAAGTTAGCTTTTTATTTCATGCTACATTTAATTTTAGGCAGATAGAACGTTTAAATCTCAGAAAGCATTGAGAGGCACAAGGGAGAGCGCGCTTCAGAAAAATGTATTACACAAGCTGCAATTAGGTTTTATTTCATGCTACATTTGCGGTGTGTTGTTTTTTGGTCTGTGTTTATTATTTTGAGGGATTGGAAACTTGCACAATTCCAGAGCTGCGTGGAAGCACCATAAAGCACACATTAAGGTGTCATTCTTTTCAGGCAGCTTAAAGTGGTTAGTTATATCAAATTGACACTCAAGATACATATTTTTGGAAGGAACACAACTCAACCTAGTCCTTATTAATTTTTAGTACCTTTTGTTGAGCAGCACCTGATACTCTTGCAGCCATCAGTTTCAAGCTGTGCATTCTCTGGTTTAATAAATATTGATTTCCTGTGGCCTGTGGCCATGGGGACTGTTAATAGAACATAAGTGCCTTCAAATTAAGCTCTTTGAATATGTGTCCAAACACATTTGTATAAAATGCCCTTGTCCCCCATTTTAACGGAGGCATTAACCATTTATTTGAACAGGTTCAAAGCCTTTGTTAAACTAACAAAGGAACTTCATACGCACATTAAGCATATCCATACGCAAATATTCAAGGAACCTCATTTCAAGGCAAATATGTATGTGGTTGCCAGTAGCCTGCAGTGGCTCTGATGCTCCCACTTCCCGCCGTCTTGTTAAACAGAACCCAGCATATGTCTCCATCGGATTTTATTAAGAGAGCTCTGTTTTTGGGGCAGCAAGGCTTGAACTCAAAGTACAGCACCATTTGTATGTGTATTAAGGAGGATGGTTATGTATCATTATACTGGAGTCTCTCCTGTTGCCTGGATACATACATACTTCAGAGGAACACTTTGCAGTGATCCTTGGCCCCCCTCCACTTTTTAATGTGCTTATTTTTTGTCTTTTGGATCAGAACACTGGCTACTTAGAAATCATGAGTTGTAGATCTAATCCAGCCTAAATCTGCTTGGTTAGAGGACAATGAGGAATCCGTTAAAATAAAAGTGCATGTGATCTTTCTAAAAGGGAACTGTCCATATCTGTTCTTAAAAACTAAAGGGTTCATAATGCTAAAAAACAAAACACTGCATTTACAGACTTGGTTCTGAGTTAGGTTTCACTGTTGCATGATATTCCACGAGGGACTGGCTATAAAAATCCTGCCATCTTTGGGTAGATTTTCCACTTTGGGCGCAGTCCGCGATTCCGGCGCAAATTGTGCCCATTTTGGAAAGTGTTATTCCGCGCCCCCGTTTCGTGTTTTTGCTCAAACTCATTTGCATATCGTTGCATGCAAAACCTGCCATGAACCAGTGAAATCGGGCAGCGTGTTACAAAATATTACTTGATGTATTTGAGTGGTAACTTGGTAAAGTTTGATTAATACAGATGAAAATGGGTTTATTACAACAACAAAAAATAAGCATTTTAAATCAAAGGGTCAATCCACCACTTGAGTAACCTGAATTTAAATGACTGAAAATGACTTTAAAAAAAATATATATACAAAACTCTTCTAGTTGGATTAGGGTACAGTGGTCAGTTCCTTTTTAGTAAATTAAAAAAAAAACCTTTCGAAACCTACTTATTTATGTCCTTGCATCCAAAAGATCCAGCTTAATCTTTGGAGCCTCCTCGAAGGCCCTCAAACGAGCTCGATTAGCGGAAACTCCCAATGGTGATTATTTCACCCTGGGGGCGTGGCCAGTTTCGTGGGTGGGGCCTGCTTCTCGTGCGATGGTTTTTAAAACCAGCGCAAAAGTTTGCGGAATCTCGAGTTGCGCTGAACGCAATTTGCGCCAGTTACGCCGACATCGAGGGAATTGCATCAAAAAAAACTAGCGCAATTAAGTGGGAGCGCCAGGCTCTTGCCTTCGGTTTATGCGTAGTTACTTCAATGTTTGCATAGATAATTTTGCTTCCAGAAAACATCATTCATTATGGACCTAGTAAATCCATATCTAAGCCACATTTTTATCAGGTCATAATTTTACTTAATCTGTAATAATATGCTGGGACCATTTAAGTACAGAAACAAGTAGATGGGGTACATAAACCAACACAATCGTTCACATTTGTTGGATGTGCAAGGGCTGAACCCTTTTCACTTTTTTATTCCCCCTCAAGGCTTCCTGGATCACGCACCATCCACTGACTAAATGGCTTGGCAGGCGGTCTGCTCGTGGGTCTCTGCCAATGCAGCTGTATAAATGGCCATAGGAAAATGTCACAGTACCCAGGATGACTTGCCTTCAGATCAAGGGTCTAACTAAATAGCAATCGGAAGTTTGTTCAGCCCCTCCCCTCCCCCCCCCCCCCCCCCCTCCGTTCCTCTGACAGTTGCATCCCTAGGACACTCTGCAATAGGTACTCACTTTGTCAGGTGTTTTTTTACAGATAAGAACCTTGTGGACAAAATGGCGACAAACAAGCAACTGTCTAAATCTCTCCTCTGCCTTGGCAATGCTGAAATATGTTTCTGTGCACTGGCTTATATTGTGTACAGCTTCCTATATGCTGCCTCAGTGAAAACACCTGACATGCAAGGATTTCATTGTATTTTATGGCCAGCTAGAAATTTAAATGAAACCACGGTCAGAGTATATATTTTTTATTAATATAACATCGTGTTCCTGTGATTGGCGCAAATCCTACCATAGTCTCTACAGGATAATTAAATCTTACATTTAATTGCAGAATATTACATGTCGGGGTGGGTGGGGGCGGTGGATGTTGGCTTGGTGTAATACACGTTAAAAATGCTGCTATTGAGTGAAATGTAACACTTGAGCTGGCTGCTGTATATTGGGGTCTTGACAGGGCATCTGACAATGAAAGATAACTTGACATTTGATGTGCCAAATAACTGCCCGAATCCAAAGTTAAAGCTTAAGACTGAAGCCTTTTATTAAATAAGAATCATGGCAGAGTTAACAGAGTCCATCATCGACCGAGCCCTTGGTAGAACATACCAGAAGAGGAGCATTAGTGGTTCCCCCTGGTGGAACATTCCCGACATTACAAGTGCAAGTACAAATATCAGAACACAGTTATTTCATCACATTCACCCCCTGCTATAGATTCAGTCTATCAGGAGGTCTGATAATCCTCTGGGAACGACGTAACTCTTGCTGAGGCTCCTCCCGGAGTACTAACTCCGGTTCATTCAAATTCCCAGAATCATCAGTATTTTCCACACTGAGGGTTTGTGTCTCTGAAGGTCCAATACCACGATTGAAAACTCTACTCTGAGTCAAACTCTTTTCGAGCTCCAGCAGGTGCAAGATCTTTAATAGAGACCGTATCCTCTCGCCCATCCGAATATTGAATATACGCATACTGGGGATTAGCATGGAGGAGTTGTACTTCCTCCACCAGTGGATCAGTCTTGTGGCCTCTCACATGTCTGCGCAACAACACAGGGCCCGTGGTCGTCAACCATGTGGGTAACGATACTCCATTAGTAGCTTTTCTTGGAAAACTAAACAGCCTTTCATGAGGGGTGGCATTCGTCGCTGTACACAAAAGAGACCTTATGGAATGCAGCACGTCTGGCAGGACATCCTGCCAGTGAGAGGTCGGCAGGCCTCGTGACTTCAGAGACAGTATGATAGCCTTCCACACTGTCGCATTTTCTTTCTCGACCTGCCCATTACTGTTGTGTATGTAATATGTGTGCTACTTTGAACCTATGGACAGGACTGCACTACTTGTTGGGCGTAGTGATACGCAGTACCACTCCTGGCCATAGGGGTATAAATAGTACTGTGGGTACTGATCCCCCTCAGTTCCCGCCTGTGGGCATGAAGTAAAGACCTATGTATAGTCCCTACCTCCAACCAGTAAAGACCTGTTTGAGTTATACGTTTAAGTCTTTGTTAATTGTTCAATACAATACACATACTTAACACTGGCGACGAGTCAGGTTCTTACCCTGCGGCAGTTGAAGAGAGGTTTCAAACATCACCACCCCACTAGAAGCGACAGGCTTTAGGACTCTGAAGCCTCCATCAGCGACTGAGCACTGGAGTGCAGCAAACATCCTGACAGCTTCCAGCGACTGACAGAAGTCTTTCTGCAGTTTCCTTGTTCAACCTAGGTGGTGGGGTAAGCCGTGCAGTGTTGGCTGCAAAGACAGGGCTGGGGAAGTTGGAGAAGATAAGGGCGATCGCAATCCCTGATAAGAGCCGCGGTGAAACGCGCGAGCGGGTAAGCCAGAGCCCGGGAGCCGCTTCAAGTGCGAGGCGCAGCGCGGGCCAGCGATCGGAACCAAAGATAAGGGCCGCACTCGGGGGCTGAAGGGAGACGGCGTCGGGGGACGGGTGAAGACCGCCAAGCGCGGGAAAACCGCCATTTTGTGGGCGGAGGACGACGGCAAGAGCGGGAAGCCGCCATCTTTGATAACAAGTAAACAAAATAAAATCTGAGAAATTGCAAATCTACAATGCCTAAACACGGGAATATTAGCACCTTTGATAGTGACCTCGAAGATTGGGCCATATATGTTGAAAGAGTAAAAAATTATTGTAAGGCCAATAAAATTCATGACCAAGATAAAGCTCTAACATTATTAAATTTAATGGGTGCGAAGACATACGGGCAATTGAAACACCTGTTATCACCAGATGAACCGGCGGATAAGACGTTCGATGAGATTGTTACTGTCCTGAAAGATCATCTAAACCCCACGCCGCTGATGCTAGCGGAACGATTTAAATTTTACGACAGAAGGCAGCTACAGCATGAAAGCAATGCTGATTATTTGCTGGAATTAGCGAAATATTGCCAGTTTGGAACGGGACTGACAGAGGCACTTCGAGACAAATTTGTGTGTGGTTTATTTAAACAGGATACACAAAAGCGACTGCTCGAGGAGAATGAGCTGACGCTTGAGAAGGCGGTCACTATGGCAGCAGCACACGAAGCCGCAGCGAGAGGCACGGCAGTAATGCAGCTACGGTCACCGGAGCTCAGTGCACACAAATTGGGTGTGAGTTCTGGCAAATGTTATCATTGTGGAAAGACAACGCATGATCAGAACCAGTGTTGGTTTAAAAACCAAGAATGTAGAACTTGTGGTAGGCTTGGACATATAGCTAGAGTATGCAGGTCAGGGAAGAAGACCAGCAACAAGAAGTCACCGCAAGGAAAATACGCAAAGGTACACAAGGTGACCGAACAGGAGTCCGATTCAGACGCTAGCAGTAATGAACTGGCTAGCTTAAGCTGTAATGAACTGGCTAGCTTAAGAGTACTCAATGCTGGTAAGGGTGCAGACCTCCAGACAATTTGGGTCACTCTTCAGATAGAAGGAGTCCAAGTAAAACTGGAATTGGACACTGGATCGGCATTGACGGTCATAAATAAGAAAGATTACGGAAGTTATTCCAACATATTCCCCTACAGGATACGGGAATTATATTGGAAACATACACGGGGCAAAGAGTGTACCCCATCGGGAAAATAGAGGTTGCAGTGGTCCACAAGGGCGAAGACAGTCAAATAATGGACTTATATGTGATATCTGAAGGAGGTCCTCCACTACTAGGTCGGGAGTGGATTAGGAAAATGAATATGGACTGGCATTTCCTACAAACAATAACGAGTGAGAACTCGGTGAAGATAGTCGGCCCAGACTCTGGAACGGATGATGGTAAGCCCAACTCAGGTGCAAAAGACAAAGTTTCAGCACAGAATTCCACTGAGCAACAACAACATAGTTTAACTGTGGATTCTGAGTCTGGCAAGTCTACTGATGTGCCCATTTCTGAGGGACACCGGGCTCGAACTCAACTCCATTTCAAACTACAACAGCAATTAGAACAAATGCTTCGCCGTTTTGAGCAAGAGTTGAATGCAACGAAAGAGTTCTTTGATATAGAGTTGGAGAATCTGGAAAGACAACAGAAGCAGCTGATGGAGAAAATGGAGCAGGAGCACACAAAACGTCTGATGTCAGAGGAGTTAACGGTCAGCCAACTCCTGCATATGCTGAAGGACAGGACTCTGAAATGGGAAAAACTTGAACATGAACTTCAATATTCAAACGAAAGGGGTTCGGAGCTCTCAAAGGTTATTGGAAGAGCTGAGGTGGCAACACAGACTGAGATGACTGCAACAGAGCAGCCCTTGGATGCCAAAAGTACGCTGACTCACGTCAACGTAGAACAACAGACCGCTGAAACAGCTGCTCCGGTAGAGGGATTGCATAGTCCGATCAATCAATCTCCAAAGGAAGTTGAAGTATTAAAATCACAAATTAGGTCACTAGTAAACGACTTGCTGAAAGCCCAGAAAAAGCTGGATGCAGAGGTACACATGAAGAAGTCTCTTCAGGAAAGATGTCTGGATTTGGAACAAGAGCTGGCTAACGTCCAGCTGGGTATGGAGGAAATAGACGACCCTCTCACTGGTCTAGCTCAGGAGGAGCACCAAAAGTCTACGGAACATCGGGAGAAGCTGGCTCTACGACGGAAACAGGAGGAAGAGAAGGAGGAACTGCGCATGCAGCTGGCAGCTGTGGCAGCTGACAGTGGAGCCCAGAGAGTCTCCAAGAAGCAGAAAAGGAAAAGTCGAAACAGAAGATGACCCATCTGAACCATTATCACCTCTACCAGATCACACACGTGGTCCCTCCGAACGGAGCCAATTCAGTTCGGAAGTTCAAACTGTTAAATCCATGGAAGGACTATTGAATGAGTCACTCCAGCAACGTGAACCGACTCCACCACAGAGATTGAATCTGTGAACTGTTTTCCGCAGAGACTGAATCTGTGATCTGTTTTGACATGAAGTTATCTATGTATCTATGTTATTCTGTTATGTAAACCTGAAGTTATATATGTATATATGTTATTACGTTATGTTAAATGGGGAGATGACTGTAAAGCTAGGAAGGGAGGAATGTTGTGTATGTAATATGTGTGCTACTTTGAACCTATGGACAGGACTGCACTACTTGTTGGGCGTAGTGATACGCAGTACCACTCCTGGCCATAGGGGTATAAATAGTACTGTGGGTACTGATCCCCCTCAGTTCCCGCCTGTGGGCATGAAGTAAAGACCTATGTATAGTCCCTACCTCCAACCAGTAAAGACCTGTTTGAGTTATACGTTTAAGTCTTTGTGTTAATTGTTCAATACAATACACATACTTAACAATTACCACGAGGGTTATAGCTGGTAGTTCTACTCGTTGCAATCCCCTTCGATAGCAAAAACTGTCGTAATTCTTCGCTCATAAAGGAAGAACCCCTATCACTATGTATATAGTTAGGCATGCCGAACAAGGAAAACAGTTGGCAGAGGCATTTAATTACAACAGCACTAGTCACATCCGGACGGGGATAACGAAAGGGAACCGAGAGTACTCGTCTATAATATTAAGAAAATAGACATTACGGTCGCTCGATGGAAGGGGACCTTTAAAATCGAGACTCAAACGCTCAAATGGTCGAGTTGCTTTAATAAGATGAGCTGGCTCGGACGGCTTATAGAAGCGGGGTTTGCATTCAGCACAAACATGACCGGTTCTGGTCATTGTCCGGACCTCCTCAATAGAGTAGGGTAGATTGTGGGATTTAATGAAATGGTTCATTCTGGTAACCCCAGGGTGGCAGAGTGCGTCGTGGCGACTTTGAAGCTTATCTGTACCTAGACTAGCACATACTCCTCGCATCCGATGGCTCATTAAATACTCCAGGCCTGTACTGAATATCATAGTCATATGTTGACAGTTCTATTCGCCATCTTAAAATCTTATCATTTTTGATCTTGCCTCTCTGCTTAGTGTTGAACATAAAGGCCACAGATCGCTGGTCAGTAATGAGCGTAAAACGTTTGCCAGCGAGATAATGTCTCCAATACCTGACTGCTTCAATAATTGCCTGTGCCTCCTTTTCCACTGAAGAATGTCGAACTTCTGGTCCTTGCAATGTACGAGAGAAGAAGGCTACTGGTCTACCAGCTTGGTTAAGAGTTGCTGCCAACGCAAAATCGGATGCATCACTTTCCACTTGAAATGGGATCTTCTCATCCACGGCACATACCACTGCCTTCTCAATGTCCCGTTTGATATTAAGGAAAGCCTCCTGAGCTTCAGCCGATAGCGGAAAAGACGTCGACTTAATAAGAGGTCGGACTTTATCTGAGTAGCTAGCCACCCACTGGGCACAGTACGAGAAGAATACCAGACACCACCTTAAGGCTTTTACAGTGTGAGGTAAAGGTAATTCCTTAAGTGGGCGTAATCTTTCAGGGTCTGGCCCGATTACCCCATTCTCCACAACGCAACCAAGAATACACAAACGTGTAGTATTGAAGGTACACTTGTTTTCGTTGTAGGTCAGGTTTAACCTCTTTGCAGTCTCTAGGAACTTCGCGAGATTTTGATCATACTCCCGTTGGTCACGCCCACAGATGGTAACATTGTCCAGGTACGGGAATGTTGCTTCCAATGCGTATTCATCCACCATACGATCCATCTCCTGTTGGAAGACGGATACCCCATTCGTCACTCCAAAGGGCACCCGAAGGAATTGGAACAGGCGCCCATTAGCTTCGAAGGCCGTATAAGGTCGGTCTTCTATTTTGATGGGGAGTTGATGGTAGGCAGACTTTAAATCAATGGTGGAGAACACGCGGTACTGAGCTATCTGGTTCACCATCTCAGAAATACGAGGCAAAGGATAGGCGTCTAATTGGGTATACAAGTTTATAGTCTGGCTATAATCGACCACAAGTCTTTTCTTCTCATTTAGTTTTAATCACCACCACCTGGGCACGCCACGGGCTACCACTGTGTTCGATGATTCCCTCCTGTTGAAGCCTTTCCACT
Organism: Somniosus microcephalus; assembly: GCF_052327205.1. NCBI lineage: Eukaryota > Metazoa > Chordata > Chondrichthyes > Squaliformes > Somniosidae > Somniosus > Somniosus microcephalus. Next base: position 67,261,316 of record NC_141008.1, read on the forward strand.
TCCTCTTTTATAAATGTTTTATCTTCTGAACTATACCGTCGACTCTTAGTCGCTATAGGTCTACAATTAGGAGCAAGGTTTGCAAACAAAGAAGGCGGGCTTACGTTTAAAGTAGAAAGGCTGCAGACTGTGAGCGGAGGCTGGGATCCACCATACTTAAGGGTAACGCTCTCATGCTGACACTGGAAGTCCAAGCCTAATATTAAGTTCACACACAACTGAGGTAATATGAGGAGTTTAAAGTCCTTATACTCCATATCATTAACGGTCAATGTGACTTTACAATATCCAGTTACCTCCGAAGTAAGGGACTTGGACGCCATCACGATTTCACTTCGAGTAGGATACACCTTCAATGAACAGGAGTTAGCAAGGTTGGGGTGTATAAAACTTTCAGTACTGCCACAGTCTATCAAACACCCAGTAGGACGACCATTAATCTTGATGTCCATCATAGATTTTGACAAGGAACACGGTATGGCCTGGTCAACCGTAGCCGAGGCTAGAGTAAAACGATAGGTGGCAGCAGAGAAGACATCGGGTACAGGATTACCCTTACACACTTTACTAAAATGTCCCCGTTTCTTACATTTAAAACAGGTAGCCTCTCTGGCTGGGCAACTTTGCCTGGGGTGTTTAGATTGGCCACAAAAATAACACTTAGACCCATGGGGCACAGCCGCAACAATAGGATTAAGTGGGGGCTCCATTGGTGTTATGGATGCCTCCATACTCGGAACACACGAGGCTGAGAGAGATGCATGGGCTGATGCATACACTTCTGAATTCTTCTGGGCTACATCTAACGATCGAGCAGCAGCGACAACCGTTTTTAAAACTAACGAGTCGTTCTCGAGGAGTCTCTGTCTAATATAATTAGATCGGAGGCCAGATATGAAAGAATCGCAGATGGCTTCTTCCTGATACACTATGGCAGAGACAGCCTTGTAGTTGCAACCCTTAGCCAAAGCCTTAAGGTCCTGCAGGAAATCGTCCAGAGATTCCTCGGGTAATTGCCTGCGAGTAGACAGGAGATACCTGGCGTATACTTCGTTAACCGACTTAAGGTACTGGGCTTTAAGAGCTGCAAGGGCCTCTTCATATGTAGTAATATCTTCAATTATAGAGTAAGTTTGATGACTTACCAAGTTGGTTAGAAGACCCAACTTGTTAACCGTCGGATCGGTCGATGATGCGATGAAGTGTTCAAAACATCAGAGCCAATGTGTAAATTTCTTCGACGCATCTGCCGAATGGGGATCGATATCCAGACGCTCTGGTTTCAAAAATCGATCTATCTTCCAAAAGTTGTTGTTTAATAAAATTGATGTGCCAAATAACTGCCCGAATCCGAAGTTAAAGCTTAAGACTGAAGCCTTTTATTAAATAAGAATCATGGCAGAGTTAACAGAGTCCATCATCGACCAAGCCCTTGGTAGAACATACCAGAAGAGGGGCGGGGCCAGGGAGGAGCATTAGTGGTTCCCCCTGGTGGAACATTCCAGACATTACAAGTGCAAGTACAAATATCAGAACACAGTTATTTCATCACAACATTCCAATGATCGCTCCCACTAATTGCTGCTGCAACCATCCTATTCATTTGAACTCTGCGGCGGTCATTGCTAAATTAGGGGGGTAGAATTTGCTCTGTTGGTGGCGGGGGGGGGTGTTTCAGTTTTGACTTGGAGTTGAGCCTTGAAAAATACAAGAACGATGGGCTTTTTGGGGGAGTGAGACATGCTGCAAGGGTAGTTTGGCTTGTCCGAATGAAAGCTGTAATGGTCTCTGCTGAGGCAGAGGTTAGAAATGCTGTAGGAGACCACGTGCTTCAGTCAAGTAAGATGAGCACTGACGTGGGAAACTGTGGCGTGTTCTTTATTTTGTATCATTACAGGGAGTTGAGTTCCAGCAATTGAATTTAATCATAAACTCTGTAAATTCACCATACTGTAGGGGGGGAAGACAAGCAACTTAACATTTGAATGAAGCTTTGCTTCACCTCATGTTAACTCCATGCCTTCAGAGATATTGCAGATTATACCGGGGCTGGAGACCCTCCAGTTCACAAGGGGATGCTACAGCTGGGTTATGCTATTGTGCAAATAGATACAAGGTGGTCTGAGTCAAACCCCATAAAAGTAAGATGTTCTGACTGCTTAAGAGAGTGGCTGACTCGTGCGACTGAATCCAAGAAAGTATTTACGGCAGACCCAAACCTTAACAGAGGTCAAATCATACTGAGCCAGTTTTGGCAGTGACCATGACAGTGACAGGATGGATGAACCGATCACATCCAAGGGATAATCTTCTCGGGAACCCTGAAGAAAGGGGAAACAATGATATTGAAATTTTAAAATTAGAAAGGTTGTAGCCTTGTATGCCTAATAAATGTGAAAGATTGTTCTTTCTATAATCTGGTCATTTACTTCTGTAGTTAAAGGTCTCTATCACCCTGAAGGCCATGCTGACACATTTATATAACTGTTTCCAATAGCAACCCATCAATTTGACCTCTCTTTGCAGCGTTACAAGACGAAGTGCATGCATCTGATGTGAAGTACATGATATGACGACAGTGACCTTTAGAGACCACGTCCTCCCATCTGACCATTTACTGTCTGTTTTCTTGCTATGTGATTTATGTCAACCTGCTTTGATTTGACGAGGACAGGCTGGTGGCTCATTAACCTGGTAGTGTGATGCATTAAATCCTAGGTCTCCAATGTTCTTTGCAGATCGAGTTTTAATGCGATCAATTGTCATTTGCAGTATGCTATCACTTTTATGCTACATTATTTATAAGAACATAAATAGGAGCAGGAGTCGGCCATATGGCCCCTCGAGCCTGCTCCGCCATTCAATAAGATCAGGGCTGATCATCGACCTCAACTCCACTTTCCTGCCTGATCTCCATATCCCTTGATTCCCCTAGAGTCCAAAAATCTATCTATCTCCGCCTTGAATATACTCAAAGACTCAACATTCACATCCCTCTGAGGCCGAGAATTCCAAAGATTCACAACCCTCTGAGTGAAGAAAATCCACCTCCTCTCGGTCTAAAATGGCCTACCTCTTATCCTGAGACCTTGCCCCTAGTTCTAGACACTCCAGCCAGGGGAAACAACCTCTCAGCATGTACCCTGTCAATCCCCTTCAGAAACTTGTATGTTTCAATGCGATCCCCTCTCATTCTTCTAAACTCCTGAGAGGACAAGGTCAAAGGCTGAGGCTCCTCCATCACACCCTCCTGCCCCTGACCACTGACTAACTCTAAAGTACTACTTAACCTAAGGGGTGTGACTGCCTCCTAGAACAAAGTGTCCAGGTAACTCTACCCCCCTCCCAGATGCGTCGCAATGTCTACAGCTCGGACTCCAGCTCAACAACTCTGAACCGAAGTTCCTTGAGTTGCAGGCACTTACTCCAGATGTGGCTGCTCGAGATCGCGATGCTCTCCACAAACTCCCACCTGCTGCAGTTATGACACACCACCTACCCTGCCATCTCTAACCTTGTTTTATTAATTAATTAATTCGTTAAAGCTTTTAGTCAATCGATATTTGATTTTTATTTGATTTTATCTAGTTTGTTATTCATTTAATAAGTACTAGCAAGTTAGTTTCTCAGCTCTTAATTTAACCCCCTTTCCTAACTTAGAGAGCAAAAAAAAGGTATAATACTCACCAACCAATCACCTACCTGCTCTCCTATGATGTCACTCTTTGATTTTTTGTTGTTTTTGAATTGGAACCTCACCGCTGCCGCTGCTTTAATTCGGGTCCACTCTCGGGCCGCTCTTTATCCGCTCGCCGCTGCTTTAATTCAGGTCCGCTCTCGGGCCGCTCTTTATCCTCTCGCCGCTGCTTTAATTCAGGTCCGCTCTCGGGCCGCTCTTTATCCTCTCGCCGCTGCTTTAATTCGGGTCCACTCCCGGGCCACTCTTTATCCTCTCGCCGCTGCTTTAATTCAGGTCCGCTCTCGGGCCGCTCTTTATCCTCTCGCCGCTGCTTTAATTCAGGTCCGCTCTCGGGCCGCTCTTTATCCTCTCGCCGCTGCTTTAATTCGGGTCCACTCCCGGACCACTCTTTATCCTCTCGCCGCTGCTTTAATTCAGGTCCGCTCTCGGGCTGCTCTTTATCCTCTCGCTGCTGCTTTAATTCAGGCCGGCTCTCGGGCCGCTCTTTATCCTCTCGCCACTGCTTTAATTCGGGTCCACTCTCAGGCCGCTCTTTATCCTCCTGCTACTGCTTTAATTCAGGTCCGCTCTCGGACCGCTCTTTATCCTCTCGCCGCTGCTTTAATTCGGGTCCACTCTCGGACCGCTCTTTATCCTCTCACTGCTGAGAGATTATAAGGTTGAAAATATGTATAAATGTTGATCCAGGGCCACATTAAATTTTCCACATCCTTCTACATTAGCTTTGAGCATTTAACCTGTGCTTGTTTATATGGATGTCCACAGTGTATTTGAGCATCGGGTGTTTATTGCACAGTTTCAAAATCTAAAATGTTTATATGAAATTAAGTTAGCTGCTTTTTTAATAGGAGGTAACTTCATTTCAAACCAGTTAATGCCTCCGTTAAGGTAGTGGACAAAGTAATTTCATACAAATACGATAGCAAGATACTGCGGATGCTGGAAATCCGAAATAACAGAAAAAGTTGGAAAAACTCGGCAGGCCAGGCAACATCCGTGGAGAGAGAAATAGAGTCAACGTTTCAGGTCGAAACCCTTAGTCAGAACTGAGAAAAAAGCAGAAAATGAAACGGATGAAAAAACAAGTTTGGGGGCTGGGAAATGGGGGAGGGGATGAAAGAACAAAAGGGAAGGTCTGAGAGGTGAAGAGACATTGAGATGTTCAAGGTGAGATGAGATGGTAATAGGGCAGGTAATGAGACAAAGGATGGCTCTAGATGAAGTGTGAAATGCGCTGGCAGAGTGAGAGACAGCTGCCATGTGGGAGAGGAAAAAAAGGAAAAGGCACAAACCAAAAGTGTGGATAAAAAATATATAAAATTGTAATAGGGGCCGAGGTTATGATCTGAAATTGTTGAACTCAATATTGAGTCCGGAAGGCTGTAAAGTGCCTAATCGGAAGATGAGGTGCTGTTCCTCGAGCTTACGCTGAGCTTCCATGGAACAATGCAAGAGGCCGAATTTTATACAAATGTTTGATTGCCAATATTATTCATTTTAAGCCCAATCCCACTCTTAATGTGCTTCTAGCAGGGAGCTGCGCTCAAAGAAGTTGGGCTGCAATGCTGTAGTCCTATCTTTAACCCATGTTCCCCGAGTGTGGTTTGGGAGCATGGGATCATCTAATCACTCCTAAACATTGTCGTGCACAAAGCTGGCATTTCAAACTAGCATAATCACACATAATGCTGTCTGTCTAGATGGCTTTGTTTTCCAAGTGCCCTTGGGGAAGAATCTGCTGTGAATAAGCTTTTAGGTTTAATGAAGCTTTTATGTTAATTATCCTCCTCCAGTAAATGGACCTCTTAGCAACTGAATGTTTTAACATTGTGGTGTTGTGTGTTGCATATCCTATTTTGTACCTCTCCCTAGAATATAGACAATGGATACACAGACTTGGGGGAGTGGCTGAAAGACTTTAAGGTGGAGAGGTTCAGGGAGGGAATTCCAAAGAGAGAGGCTTAGACTGTTGAAGGCTTTGTCACCAGTGGTGGGCTAAAGGAAAAGCAGGATTCACAAAAGGCAAGAGTGAGAAATGTGGGAGGGAACGTAAGGCTTAAGGAGGCTGCAGCGATCGGATGGGACACAGCCATGAAGGAATTTGAAGACAAAGACAAAGACAATGATTTTAAATTTAGTATGTTGAGGACAGAGAACCAGTGTAGGTCAGTAAGAATGGGAGTGATGGGCGAGCAGGACAGAATACGTTCAGCTGAGTTTTGAACGCGTTTATGGAAGATTAAAAAGGATGGGAAGCTGGCCTGGAGGACATTGGAGACATTTAATTGGAGGAAACAAAAGAATGGAAAAGGTTTTCGGTGGTCGTGCAGGTGAGATAGCTGTTGAGGGCAGCGTTTATAAAAAAAAATATAGTTTATGGGATGTGGGCGTCGCTGCAAGGCCAGCACTTATTGTCACTCCCTAGTTGCCCTTGAGAAGGTGGTGGTGAGCCGCCTTCTTGAACCGCTGCAGTCTGTGTAGTGAAGGTACTCCCACAGTGCTGTTAGGAAGGGAGTTCCAGGATTTTGACCCAGCGACGATGAAGGAACAGCAATATGCTTCTATGTCAGGATGGTGTGTAACTTGGAGGTGGTGGTGTTCCCATGCGTCTGCTGCCCTTGTCCTTCTAGGTGGTAGAGGTCGCGGGTTTGCGAGGTGCTGCTGAAGAAGCCTTGGCAAGTTGCTGTCGTGCATCTTGTAGATGGTACACACTGCAGCCACGGTATGCCGGTGGTGGAGGGAGTGAATGTTTAAGGTGGTGGATGGGGTGCCAATCAAGCGGGCTGCTTTGTCCTGGATGGTGTCGAGCTTCTTAAGTGTTGTTGTAGCTGCACTCATCCAGGCAAGTGGAGAGAATTCCATCGCAATCCTTGATGGTGGGGGATTCGGTGATGGTAATGCCGTTGAATGTCATGGGACGGTGGTTAGACTCTCGCTTGTTGGCGATAGTCATTGCCTGGCACTTATGTGGTGCGGATGTACCTGCCACTTATCAGCCCAGGCCTGAATGTCTTGTTGCATGCGGGCACAGACTGCTTCATTATCTGAGGAGTTGTGAATGGCACTGAACACTGTGCAGTCATCAGCGAACATCCTTATGTTGGAGGGAAGATCATTGATGAAGCAGCTGAAGATGGTTGGGTTTAGGGCACTGCCCTGAGGAACTCCTGCAGCGATATCCTGGGGCTGTGATGATTTGACCTTCAACCACCACAACCATCTTCCTTTGAGCTAGGTATCACTCCAGCCAGCGGAGTGTTCTCCCACCTCCCCCCCCCCCCCCCAATTCCCATTGACTTCAGTTTTACTCGGGCTCCTTGATGTCACACTCAGTCAAATGCTGCCTTGATGTCACGCTCACCTCTGGAATTCAGCTCCTTTGTCCATGTTTGGATCAAGGCTGTAATGAGGTCGGGAGCCGAGTGGTCTTGGCGGAACCCAAACTGGGCATCACTGAGCAGGTTATTGGTGAGTAAGTGCCGCTTGTAGCACTGTTGATGACACCTTCCATCACTTTGCTGATGATTGAGAGTAGACTGAGAGGGCAGCAATTGGCCGGATTGGATTTGTCCTGCTTGTTGTGGACAGGACATACCTGGGCAGTTTTCCACATTATCTGATAGATGCCAATGTTGCAGAGATGGAAGTAAGTGGTCTTGGTGATGGGCAGGAAATGGCGTTTGAAGCTCAGCTGTGGGTCAAACAGGGTGCTAATGTTTTGCATGGTATAGTTCAATGTGAGCAAATGACTGAGGAGGAGAATGGAGTCAATGGCAAGGGAGCAGTATTTGTTTGGAATTGATGGCTTTTTTCCCGATCAGTTGGAGAAGATTATGATTCATCTGCAACTTGATGTCAGATGAGCAATCTAATTGCAAGGGATACCTAATACCCTGTAATTCCCTGGTGCCCAAGGTTGCTTAGATGGCAGATTCAGAAAAACTTTACATATGAATTTATACTGACAGTACTGAGGACTGCTGGGAACCCAGTGCATGAGCAGCCATTTTGTCGCACACTCCAGGTGGACCTCTCCAAAATTACATAAATTACCCTAAGATGGAAAATTGTTAGCAGTTAGGGGCTCATCGTTGTGTCTGGCAAAAGTCTGTACGCATCGAAGATGTGCCCCCAAAGCCACTAAATTGGAAAATCTAAGCTGATTTGTTTTTCCTCGAGAGACCTGAAGGCATAGTAGTCAATAATTATACATGCCAACCTGTGCATAAAAAAATGTCAGAAGTCTTTGGATGTTCGTAAATGGGTTGAAGAGTTGTGCCTACTATACAGGGTGTTGGTAAGTGGCCATACATCATGCAATTAGGCTGTGTTACAATGATTTGATAAGTGAAGCCCTTGGAAGATGAGATTGTGGGAAGATGAGATTGTGTCAAGACTGCAAATTGTAAGTTGCATGATGAAGGGATATGCATGATGTTTGTCATGATGAAGGGATATGCATGAGATGCAATGCAGGAGTTTTAATTTGTGTGAACAGTAAATGTCGAATATTTATAGGTTACATTTTGGAGTTTGCAGTCTTGTGCCATCTGTTGCATGGTGCTGTTACTTTGCCAGATTCCCTGTTCTCCTGCACCTGTTCCCCGCTCCTCCTTGAGTGTGGTCACTGCCTACAGCTGGACATGGTGCACTGAGAAGGGTATCCTGGGGTGTACCCACCTCATTTCACCAACTGTTTAAAAGACTGATCCAGACTGTTCTGTGGCTTCACATTGGGTTTGCCTTGTCTTTACTTTTTGCCAGATGCTACTCTTTTCTCTCACCCACTCTCCCCTGCTATAAAACCCTTCGCAAAGGCTTAAATGCATTTTCTGTCTTTATACCAAGATTTTTTCCCAAATGCAGTTGGATTTCATTTTCCTACATTCACATTTATTTTGTAAGCCACTTTTTGTGCCCCAGAGTTTGGAAAGGCTAAAATATTTGTTGGAGATAATTAAAGTCTTTTAAAGATGTCTTTTTTTTGTTGCAATATTCTGGCCATGTGCAACAACCTGCCTTTACATAAGAACATAAGAAAGCGGAGCAGGAGTAGGCCATACAGCCCCTCGAGCCTGCTCCGCCATTCAGGTCAGATCAGCCATGATCCTATCAGTTTATATTGAGGCATTCCATCAGTACACTGGGCTTTTCATACTGAATTTGTGCTGCAACAGTTTCAATTTTATGCAAAATTTAATATGAAATAACCAAAATCGAACTCCTCTTCTACAGCTGTGCCTCCAATGAGACTACCAAAGCTGGTGGCTATAATGGAGTCAAGTTGAATCAGCTCCAGTGCAACTCCTGGAAATTAAACTGATCATTGCGACACATCAGGATATGCACTGTCCCTTCTACTTGTCAACTTAAGGTCATTCATCTTTAAGGCAAACTCATGGTTAAGTATATTTAAGTACATGTAGCCAAGTGAAGTGGACCACACATGCTGGGCGTTCTATCTTCTCCAAGGATCAGTGGAAGTTATGATCAAACTGTACAGTGATTTGGTGAGCCCACACCTTGAGTATTGTGCCCAGTTCTGGTCACCAAGACACATGGAGACATTCAAACACCAGAAGTGGTGCAATTAGCCACAAGGATGGTCCCTAGTCTGAGGTCTCCATTAAAAGGAAAGACTTGAGAAATGTGGGCTCTTCAGCTTTGAAAGGAGACATCCGAGAGGGGCTGTTCGAGGTATACAATGTGGAAAAGGTAAAATCTGGAAAATTACTTCAAATTAAATTGTGAAAGTAGGACAAGGAGTCACAGGTTCAAACCAGTAAAAAGCAAACATAGGACTAATATCAGGAAGTTTTTCTTTACACAAAGAACAGTCGACACATAGAATGAAATGGCCGCAACTCTTTTAGTTTACCCGGTAGTCCTTTAAGGGCATTTAGCACATGAAACTTTCCCACCCTTTAGGTAAACCCCCTGCACAAGGTACGATTCTTGTAGGGAGCTTTAAATTTTTGTTGAAATGAGCGATTCTTGCACTATATAGTGTAGGCAGCCTTCGTGCTCCCAGTGTGTGATTTGATCTGACTTTGATTTGACGTTGTACAGGAAACTCTCGCTTTACCGGCACCGAAATAACCGGAAATCTCTGTTAACCAGCAAAATTCAGGAATAGGTTCAGGTAAGTTTTACTTCATATTAGTGGCCGTTCCTGGATCTGTGGCTGTGTAATCGGGGTTCCTGCACTTGTTGCTAAGCAACAGGGAAGCCTGGATTTGTTGCTGTGTACGGAGCTCTCGTACCTTTTACTACACCTCTCTAATCCGGACTTTTTGATAAACCGGCACCACGCCGGTCCCGTCGGTGCCGGATAAAAAAGAGTTTCCTGTATTGGGACTGAAATATCAACTCTTGGGTACTGCATCCAGTTGGGTCACTAAGGTAGATTGACAATGTGGCCAGAGAAACTGGTGGAACAACTGGTCAGTCCCATACTTTGGGGGGCCTAGCAGGGCCAATCTCCCCAAGATTTTCCAGGATCGGTTTTATTTACATATTCACTTTGAACGCCAGGCCCAAACGAGACCTCGGGGTGGGATGGGATATTGCACCCTTTTAAGTGTGACTGGGAAAATGAATAGGATGCAGCTGCTTAAAAGTAAGTGATTGTTTGTGGGCAGAATATGTGGGGGGAAAAATCTAACTCTTGAAAATGCTGTAAATGTTTCCATTGCATGTTTTAAGCCATTCCAGAACAGGGCAACAATGTTCAGAGAGGTGGCAGTTCCACAGGCCTGGTCGGCAGAGCAAGTTGGCATGGGCTGCCATATCAACAACAACAACTTGTACTTATATAGTGCCTTTAACGTAGTAAAACGTCCGCAGGTGCTTCACAGGAGCATTATAAGACAAATAATTTGACACCGAGCCACATAAGGAGAAATTAGGGCAGGTGACCAAAAGCTTGGTCAAAGAGGTAGGTTTTAAGGAGGGTCTTAAAGGAGGATAGAGAAGTAGAGGTTTAGGCAGGGAATTCCAGAGCTTAGGGCGTAGGCAACAGAAGGCACGGCCACCAATGGTTGAGCGATTATAATCAGGGATGCTCAAGAGGGCAGAATTGGAGGAATGCAGATATCTCGGGTGGTGGGGGGGTCGGGGATGGTTGTGGTGCTGAAGGAGATTACGGAGATGGGAAGAGGCGAGGCCATGGAGGGATTTGAGAACAAGGATGAGAGTTTTTAAATTGAGGCATTGCTTAACTGGGAGCCAATGTAGGTCAGCGAGCACGGGAGCTGGGCGAATGAGACTTGGTGTGAGTTAGGACACGGGCAGCCGAGTTTTGGACGACAAGTTTATGTAGGGTGGAATGTGGAAGGCCAGCCAGGAGTGCGTTGAAATAGTCAAGTTTAGAGGTAACAAAGGCATGGATGAGGGTTTCAGCAACGGATGTGCTGAGGCAAGGGCGGAGACGGGCGATGTTAGAGAGGTGGAAGTAGGCGGTCTTTGTTATGCTGCGGATATGTGGTCAGAAGCTCATTTCAGGGTCAAATATGACACCAAGGTTGCAAACAGTGTGGTTCAGCCTCAGGCAGATGTTAGGGCGAGGGATGGAGTCGGTGGCTAGGGAACGGATTTGTGGTGGGGACCAAAAACAATGGCTTTGGTCTTCCCAATATTTAATTGGAGAACATTTTTGCTCATCCAGAACACTGTGTCGGACAAGCAGTCTGACAATTTAGACACTGGAGGGGTCGAGAGAAGAGGTAGTGAGGTAGAGCTTATCAAATGTTGTAGCTTTCTTTCAATGCATTATAATATTTACATGATGCTGTAGTTTGTTTCTGGGCAAGATTCCTTAACGCCAGAAAAGAATTGGCTACTTTAGCAGAAAACTGTGCTCCGCACAAAAGAGATGCAGATCTGGCTATTATCTCGATTCTCTGGTCTGCTCCAATGCCTTGGGAACCAAAAAAACTATCCCAACAGTGCCTACCAAATATATCAAAAGAAATCGAAGGAGATCAAAGAAGGAAAACGAAGATGGAAAGTAATGCTGAAATAGAATGTCAATGTATATTATGATATGCTTTAAATTTCCGACCTAATGTTAATGGGTTTTTCCTGTAATTTTTTTCAGCTTGGATTGTTGAATTATGAAGAGCCTAAGAAACTTATTTTCACTCGAATATAAAGACTGAGAAAGGCATGATTCAAGTATATCTTTATATAATCGTTAACATAAATGTAGACAAGTGCCTACAAAAGAAGGGTATGGTTATAAGCTTAGGAAATTTAGCGTTGAACGTTACTCAAGGAATGACTACACAGTTGGAACGAACTGCTAGAAAATGCAGCCACTATTCGGAATGCAGGGACCATTTAAGCATTTACAAAGGAAATGGCTAAGTTCATGTTTCAACAGGAAGTAGAGACATAAAGGCTTGGAACTGAAGCAGGGCAAAAATAAAATGATCCACTTCGATTCAGATCAACCTGTACGATCAGAATGGATTCACTTCGATTCAGATCAACCTGTACGATCAGAACGGATTGAATTGGCTGAATTGCCTTTTCATGTTCCTTCATCGTAATAAGAGCATCAGTAGGACCGCAGGCTGCTATAAGACTGGAGCCTTTGGCAGAACAGCAGGAATTCCATGTAGTTAATGTGAAGGTGAGTAAATACAAGGCACAGTCAAACCTTCCTTTTATCCATACAAAGGCTTGTGCGCGACATTACCTCTTTCCACAACCTGTTAATGGGGCAGTAATTCCTCCCCAAACGCGTGAGTACGGAAGGGGTACTTGCGCGTCTGGCCGGAGGAAATGCTGGTTTTCAGCATGCACAGCGCATGCGCTGAAAACTGGCATTTCCTCTCCTCTAACCCAAGAGTTGAAGAGGCTAGCACGTGCGCTGTAGGGGGCAGCGCGTGCGTCTTGGATTTCCTCTGTTTTGGGGGATTTGTGCATGTGTAAAGGCCTCCGGTCTTTACGCTTGTAAAAAGCACACGTAAGTATTTATTTATTTTTACAGGTAAGTGGTGTTTTAGTGTAATTTAGAATTTTTTTTTCCACAGGTTTATTATTTTAAAGAATCTACAATAAGGTAAGTTTAGTTTTAGACCCTTTTTATTAAAAATTTATTTTTTTCAAAAAAAAAAATTGTTTAAATTATTTTTTTAAACTTATTTATACTTAATTTAATGATTGGGGTGTTTTTTAAATTTTTATTTAAAGTTTAAATAGTGTTTTGGGCCCCCGTAGTTTTCACGAGTTTGACAGTTCTTACTCTCAAACTCATGAATGAACCTTCCCCTCCCCTGATTGGTTGTACAGTGCTCACCTGATCCCAGCCGGCACATCGCACTAACTACGCCGCTGGGTCAGGTAAGCACTGTGCGCTGACATCAGAACCGGGCCTGTGACAGGAAATGCAAGCAGGCCCGGGTTTCAGATGTCAGCGTGCAGGGTGAGTGCATATCGGGGGCTTGCACCCGCGGCAAACCCCCGACACCAAGTTCTGGGCCAATGTTTCTTTCCTTTATTTGTCAGCTGTGGCTCAGTTGGCAGCACACTTACCTCTGAGTCAGGAGGTTGTGGGTTCAAGTCCCACTCCAGGGACTTGAGCACAAGAATCTAGGCTGACACACCAGTGCAGTGCTGAGGGAGTGCTGCACTGTTGGAGGTGCCCTCTTTCAGATGAGACATTAAACCGAGGCCCCGTCTGCTCTCTCAGGTGAATGTAAAAGATCCCATGGCACTATTTCAAAGAAGAGCAGGGGAGTTCTCCCCTGTGTCCTGGTCAATATTTATCCCTCAACCAACATAACAAAAGATCATCTGATCATTATCACATTGCTGTTTGTGGGAGCTTGCGGAGTGCAAATTGGCTGCTGTGTTTCCCACATTACAACAGTGACTACACTTTATAAAAAAATAAAATTAAAAAAAAAGTACTTCATTGGCTGTAAAGCACTTTGAGGCATCCGGTGGTCGTGAAAGGCGCTATATAAATACAAGTCTTTTTTGAATTGGTCTCCTTTTCTTTAACATCGTAATAGGGGAAATCTTCCACTTCTTTGTGAAATCAGTGTTTGGAAGTCGAAGGATGGGCAGGATTGGTAATGCCCATTTTTGCACTTTCCAACCACTTCCGGAGTCGGGTGTGAAGTCCGCAGTCTCTCTGAAAACTGGCAAGATGCTGATTTCAGTCGTGAAATAATCAACTGCTGAGGGAAGCGCACGTATTCCGGCATTTGCTGGGGAAGTACACTTGATGCAAGTGACCGTGATCGGTCAACCATTTCAGAAAATAGAAAGGAGATGCAGACTTCTCTTAAAGCTGCACTCTGTAAGTGACCACTAAGTGGTCTAAACAGCCTAACTTGGAAAGGCTTTTTGTGGAGGTTGTTTCTCATTTGTTTGTCGTTAATAAATATTGCTCCGAGTCACTGTGCTGTTTGCACCTATTTGTTTGCTTTTGCATTGAAAGTGCCAGCATGGGGTCCCTAAGGGAATCCCACTGTATTTATGGAACAGCACCTCATCTTTCGATTAGGCACTTTACAGCCTTCTGCACTCAACATAGAGTTCAACAATTTCATATCATATCCTCGGCCCCTATCATATATATATATTTTTTATCCACACTTTTTGTCTCTTTTTTTTCTTCTCCCCCACAGGGCAGCTGTCTTTCATTCTGCCAGCGCATTTTACACTTCATCTAGAGCCATCCTTTGTTTCTTAACCTGTCCCATTAACATTTCTTTTTGCCTTGAATATCTCTTGATGTCTCTTAACCTCTCCTGCCTTCTATCCTATCACTGACCTTCCCTTTTGTTCTTTCATCCCCTCCCCCCTTTTCCCAGCCCCTACACTTGCTTAAAAATCTGTTCCATTTCCTGCTTTTTTCCAGTTCTGACGAAAGGTCATCGACCTGAAACGTTAACTCTGTTTCTCTCTTCACAGATGCTGCCTGACCTGCTGAGTTTCTCCAGCATTTTCTGTTTTTATTTCAGATTTCCAGCATTTGCAGTATTTTCTTCTTGTACCACTGTATTTATGTTTCTTGAAAGGACAAGTGAAGGAACGATGCTTGAACGGGTTAGGTTGCACCATATTTATCTCCAAGTCCCACATCAACAGCGGTAACTGTACTTCAGTGTGTCTTGGGAGCAGTGCTATCGTAGGCTGTGCTTCAGTGCAGGGGCGGTCAAGAGTTGTGCTGTGCAGGTGAGTGCAGTCCTTGATGTCTATATGTTGGGAACCTTCCAGAGATAACCGCCTGCTTTCCAGAGGTGCATACATCAGTGAGCTGATGCCCTGTTTGGAAAAAGACAGCCAAATGATTGATGTACCCATAGATACTGAGCAGCAGCAGTGACCATGCTATGAATTTCTTTCACTTGGCAGGATTCTCTTCAGTTCAGAGGGTCTTGCGAGTGTGTCTGCATTTTTTGAGTCACAAGGCTGGCTGCTGGGATTTACAGCCTTGGGTAAATGGCTCCTGTTGGACACCTACACATTCTGGCTGAGCGTCACTACAACTGGGCATGTGCAGTCAACAGGATCAAAATAGCGCCTCAGCTGCCTTTACTGATCAGTAAGTGCGCTACAGTACAATCCTGTGAAAGTTTCACATGCTCTCATGATATGCTGCACTACCTCCACAGAACTGTTGTGGGCGGAACAGAATCCAACAAACAAGGAGAAGACACTCATAAAGAAATAGCTGCAGAGTGAGACCTTGTGCAGTCTCTGAGAGATCAAACTTTCAATTAAGTAGCCCTTGGCATCCAACACATAGTAGTCATCTGCCCTATACAATGGCAAAGTGGAGTACTAAAGGTTTGGAGTCTGTCTTCGATATTCTTTTGGGTAAAATGGTGCTGGACACTTTTGTAAGATGTCTGAGTATCTTGCATTTAGGGGTGTGCCCAAACTTCCCAATCACTAATCTATATGATGGTGTAACCCCAGGATATAATAATAGGACCCCCTTATGATCTGAACTGGATATTGGGTCTTTGGCATGGGCTTGCATTTTGCACCTCTCCATTCTTTTCAAAGGCAGACTGAAACACTTGGTGAGATGAGGCCAGATACTAATCAGTAAGCTGCTTTACTTCACAGACGGCAAATGAGTGTACAGAGCAAGTCAAAGCACAGTCCACTTACTTAACTCAATACTGCAACTCTCTTCAAAAACATGGGGGGAAAAAATAAATAAACTGCCTGTCCTGTCACTTTTATATGGGTGGGCTGACTTGTTTTGGGCATTCCCTTTCTAGCAAACGAAATCTAAATGTAAAAACTAACCTCCTGCATTTTTCATCTTTCAGCGCCTGTTGTAGGGTAGTGTGCTACCATCTCTTTAAATTCTGTTTGTCCATGTTGCCCTTTGTCCCCAGCTCGGGGAGGACTGAGATTCTGACTTTCTTTTCCTAGTGATTTGTCAATAAAACTTCTCATCTGGGCCGAAGACAAACAACCCTTATTGTATCTGTGTGAAGCAGATTGTAAGCTGTGACAATTCACAAACTGGCCTGTCTGGTTTTAATACATATCTTTAAGGGCAGTCTGTAGTGTTCCTTCGTTCTAAATCCGTCAGAATTTACTGTTTTAAAATGCAACCCGTGAACAAAATACAATCCCAAAATCCTTGCTGTAAATAATCATGCCCGATCATTTGGGAGTCTCGTATCATGCCCGATACGAGACTCCCAAAACAAGCGCTCTACTAGGAGCTCTGACACGGCAAGAGAGCCCCAGGTGGGCAGAGGAAACTCTTCAAGGACACCCTCAAAGCCTCCTTGGAAAAAGTGCAACATCCCCACCGACACCTGGGAATCCCTGGCCTAAGACCGCACAAAGTGGAGGAGAAGCATCCAAGCGCAGACAGCAGAAGGAGCTGTTGTGGAGTATTTTAAACCATCACTTGACACAAGGTTTTAGATCAATAGTCAAGTTGTCTTTATTGCACCGGTGAGGAGACAATCTGCTCTGTCTTAGCCAGACTTTTCCAAATTGTTACAGCAAACACTACATTTTTATACATTACAGTACACATGTCCAGCTCATTCAAAATTCATTCCTGCCACCTGCTTGGACCTTGGTCCGCATGCATCTTCACTGATTGGTTGCGTATGCCGCATTACATTAAAGTACCGCCTTTATTATCGGAAAAGTATATGTCCGTTATCCCCCAAGCTGTTGTTGCACCTATGACCTTTGTTTATGCCAGATGGGGTCTCATCAACATTGTACTTCTGACTCATTGTCCTCCTTTCCTGCCTCTCTAGGCCTCTTTTACTTCCAACTCATATTTTTACTTTCCTGCCAGAACAGAGCTTACATCCTCTAGGCCTCTTATGGTTCCACGTTATACAGTTTGCAGTCATTAGTCATACAAAATTGACATGTCATTCTTAGGTTATCTCAACTGCCAGTTCAGCAACTTAGAAAAAGCTTACTACTGCAAAGGCCTATTAGATTATTGTCTTTATTACAGCATTCAGTGAAACTGCCAGCGATGTCAGTTTAAGTTTCTTCACCACTGCAGAGAGCACACCCACCACCCGCCCCTTCAACCACCGTCTGCCCCACCTGTGACAGAGACTGTAGGTCCTGCATTGGACTCATCAGTCACCTGAGAACTCTTTTTTAGTGTGGAAGCAAGCCATCCTCCGTTCTGAGGGACTGTCCAAGAAGGCCATCTTAGACTGGGTATTATGTAACGAGAAAGGATTAATTAGCAATCTTGTTGTAAGAGGCCCCTTGGGTCGGAGCGATCATAATATGATCGAATTCTTCATTAAGATGGAGAATGAAGTAGTTGACTCGGAGACTAGGGTCCTCAATTTAAATAAAGGAAACTACGATGGTCTGAGGAGCGAGTTGGGTAGGATTGATTGGGGAATGGCACTCAAAGGGTTGACGGTGGATAGGCAATGGCAAACATTCAAAGACCGAATGGATGAACTACAGAATTTGTTCATCCCAGTTTGGCATAAAAATAAAACAAAAATGGTGACCCAACCGTGGCTAACAAGGGAAATTAGGGATAGCATAAGGTCCAAGGAGAGGGCATATAAATTGGCCAGAAAAAGCAATAATCCTGAGGATTGGGAGCAGTTTAGGATTCAACAAAGGAGGACAAAGGGATTAATTAAGAAAGGGAAAATAGAATATGAGAGTAAGCTTGCAGAGAACATAAAAACTGACTGTAAAAGCTTTTATAGATATGTGAAGAGAAAAAGATTGGTGAAGTCGAGCGTAGGTCCCTTGCAGTCAGAATCAGGGGAATTTTATAATGGGGAACAAAGAAATGGCAGACCAACTAAATACATATTTTGGTTCTGTCTTCACAAAGGAGGACACAAATAACCTCCCAGAGATGTCGGGGAACATAGGGTCTGATGAAAGGGTGGAACTGAAAGAAATCAGTATTTGTAGGGAAATGGTGTTAGGAAAATTGATGGGACTGAAGGCCGATAAATCCCCAGGGCCTGATAATCTACATCCCAGGGTATTTAAGGAAGTGGCCCTAGAAATAGTAGATGCATTGCTGGTCATCGTCTAGAACTCGATAGACTCTGGAACGGTACCCATGGATTGGCGGGTAGCTAATGTTACCCCACTATTCAAAAAAGGTGGTAGAGAAAAGGCAGGGAATTATAGACCGGTAAGCTTGACATCAGTAGTGGGGAAAATGCTAGAGTCCATTATAAAAGATGTAATAGAGCACTTGGAAAGCAGTGACTGGATCGGACAAAGTCAACATGGATTTACAAAAGGTAAATCATGCTTGACTAATCTACTGGAATTTTTTGAGGATGTAACTGGTAAAATAGATAAGGGAGAACCAGTGGATGTGGTGTATTTGGACTTTCAGAAGGCTTTCGATAAGGTCCCGCATAAGAGATTAGCGTGCAAAATTAAGGCACATGGGATTGGGGGCAAGGTATTGACTTGGATAGAGAACTGGTTGGCAGAC
Organism: Somniosus microcephalus; assembly: GCF_052327205.1. NCBI lineage: Eukaryota > Metazoa > Chordata > Chondrichthyes > Squaliformes > Somniosidae > Somniosus > Somniosus microcephalus. The sequence continues at coordinate 67,279,972 of NC_141008.1, forward strand.
AGAAAGCAAAGAGTTGGAATAAACGGGTCGTTTTCCGAGTGGCAGGCAGTGACTAGTGGGGTACCGCAAGGATCGGTCCTAGGACCCCAGCTGTTCACAATATATATTAATGATCTGGATGAGGGAATTGGATGTAATATCTCCAAATTTGCAGACGACACAAAGCTGGGGGGGAGGGTATGCTGTGAAACTCCAGCACGATTTGGACAGGTTGGGTGATTGGGCAGAAACATGGCAAATGCATTATAATGTGGATAAATGTGAGGTTATCCACTTTGGTGGCAAAAACAGGAAGGCAGATTATTATTTGAATGGTAATAGATTGGGAGAAGGGGAAGTGCAAAGAGACCTGGGTGTTCTTGTACACCAGTCGCTGAAGGTAAGCATGCAGGTGCAGCAGGCGGTTAAGAAGGCAAATGGTATGTTGGCCTTCGTAGCAAGAGGGTTCGAGTACAAGAACAAGGATGTCTTGCTGCAGTTGTACAGGGCCTTGGTGAGACCGCACCTTGAGTATTGTGTGCAGTTTTGGTCGCCTTACCTGAGGAAGGACGTTCTTGCCACGGAAGGAGTGCAGCAAAGATTCACCAGGCTGATACCTGGGATGGCAGGAATGACGTATGAGGAGAGATTGTGTCGATTGGGCTTATACTCACTGGAGTTTAGAAGATTGAGAGGGGATCTCATCGAAACCTATAAAATTCTGTCAGGTCTGGACAGACTAGATGCAGAAAAGATGTTTTTGATGGCCGGGGAGTCCAGAACCAGGGGTCATAGTCTAAGGATAAGGGGTAAGCCATTTAGGACTGAAATGAGGAGGAATTTCTTCACCCAGAGAGTGGTGAACCTGTGGAATTCTCTGCCACAGAGGGCGGTGGAGGCCAGTTCATTAAGTATGTTCATTAAGTATATTCAAGAAAGAGTTGGATATATTTCTTAAGGCGAAAGGGATCAAGGGATTGGGGAGAAGGCAGGGACCGGGTACTGAATTTGGATGATCAGCCATGATCTCATTGAATGGTGGAGCAGGCTCGAAGGGCCGAATGGCCTACTCCTGCTCATATCTTCTATGTATCTATCTTGTATCTATGTAAGAGGAGAAAAGAAATGATCAAAAGTCCCAAAATGTAACTTGCACCCTCTTCAACATTACCCAATGCTACATCTCCACTCTCATTTATTCCCTTACCTGTGATGGATCATTATGCAACATAATAACAAGAGTGCTCTCTGAACACACAACTGCTAAAGTGCAACCAAATATTTGTTCCCTGTAAGTGTTTCTGTGCATCATAAGATTATGTTCAAATTGAAGCTAATCTACTACTTCTTTCTGGTCTGAAGTAGTGAGAGGGTCTTCTTCAGAGTGCCAGTTGGAGCCTTTTGGGGGCTGAGGTGGCCCTAATGCTGCCTTGAGCTGGATCTTGACAAGAGCCAGCCACCAGCTCCACTGCATCCAGTGCTGCAGGAGCTGCCTGGTCCTGCATGATTTCTGGCATGTGTAGAGTCACTGAAAAGGGATCGGCGAGAGTTTCTGCGTGTCCAGAAAGACACCACCCTTATATTGCTAGCTTCAGCCAGGCCCCCTACTTCACCTTTTAAGTGACTGCAGACCCGATGGCTCCAGTGATCTCTGTGAAAGCCTTAATGATCCAACCTGCCAGAATCTAGAAATTAGAGCAGAGAGCAGGTTGTGTAATGGAGGCTAAGACCTCTGCCTAGGGGCCTCCACAGCAGATATCTATTTTTCTATTTCAGAATCTATAGCTTCTCAGTTTCCCCAAGTACTTTTTCATGAGGTGAAACACCTTTAAAATTGTTCTTATCACATTTCCCTATTTATGAATACCTATGCTTACAGTATTTATAATTTAATTTAAAGTCCATGCCACCTACGTAATTGATCTCCTAAGCGCAGATATATTCATGACTAATGATACAATTTTCTGAGTTGTAGAACAATACCAATAACATGTTATCTGTAACGCACTTGCAATAATCCACTTGTGCCTGTGATAAGTCACTTGGTTTCACTTGAATGGGAATGTGTTGACAATGGTCTCTAGGGTAATTGTATGCCAAAACACATTGGAAACTCAGAGCATAAATCTATTAATTTGTTGGCAGGAGCTCAGTTAACGATTAGTAGTTGTAGCAGGAAATGCTGCGTGAAGGTGAATGTTTTACTGTGTTGTGGCGATGCAGTAAACAAAGTTGTGAGGAGGAATGCAAAGTTATATTTTGCATATTATTAATCCAGTCTTTGAAGACCAGGACCTCAAACCCAGCACTAAGCTCATGGTCTACAGGGCAGCAGTGATACCTGCCCTGCTGTATGCCTCAGAGACATGGACCATGTACAGCAGGCACCTCAAAGCACTGGAGAGGTACCACCAACGCTGCCTCCGCAAGATCCTGTAAATCCATTGGCAGGATAGGCGCACCAACGTCTGTGTTCTTGCTCAGGCCAACATCCCCAGCATTGAAGCTCTGACCACGCTCGATCAGCTCCGATGGACGGGTCACATTATCCGCATGCCCGATACGAGACTCCCAAAACAAGCGCTCTACTCGGAGCTCCGGCACGGCAAGAGAGCCCCAGGTGGGCAGAGGAAACGCTTCAAGCACACCCTCAAAGCCTCCTTGGAAAAAGTGCAACATCCCCACCGACACCTGGGAATCCCTGGCCCAAGACCGCACGAAGTGGAGGAGAAGCATCCGGGAAGGCGCCGAACACCTCGAGTCTCTTCGCCAGGAGCAAGCGGAAGCCAAGCGCAAGGAGCACACGTCAACCCAAGCACCCCACCCACCCACCCACCCCTTCAGCCACCGTCTGCCCCATCTGTGACAGACTGTAGGTCCCGCATTGGACTCATCAGTCACCTGAGAACTCATTTTTAATGTGGAAGCAAGTCATCCTCGGTTCCGAGGGACTGCCTAAGAGAAGAGATTATTAATCCAGTCTCCATAGATAAGTCAGTGTAAAAACTTCAATAATAGGGTTACCAGCCGCATCTGAGTAGCTTTAGTGATGGATCACCCGGTTCCCAGCTATGTTATTGTGATTTTGAACTTTAGGCCTAACAAATATTTTGAGACCTGCTGCATTCACTTAAGTGCCAGCAGTGGAACAACATAACACGAGAGACGGAGGGAAATTTACTGAGACATTCCAGTATTGGTTTGTTTTGCTAAAATTGTGCATTGCCACACCCATCTGTGAACCAGTATGTCCTTTGGTGGATGGAGAACAATCTTGCACTATGGACAAAAGCAACATTGTCGGTAAGAATCTACAGTGCACCTAACTGCTCCCTGAACTGATTTAAGGAAAGTCATTGTACAAAGAGAGGAGAGAAGTTACGGTTCAGTATTACTGCTGTGAAGTGACATTCTTCACAATACTGTACTTGTAGCTTTGAGTTCCCAAACTTGCTTGGACACAAATGTACAAGTAATGCTTTGAAATAGAGAAAATGTTGGAAATGCACAGATTAGTCGGTGATGTAAGAAAAAGGAGACTTACCATCAAGTAACTTTAAAGTAAGCTTTAAGTAACTTATAAACACACTATATACACAAGAGAGGTCTTTACCATGCCTCTGGTAGAAGCCTCTTACAATACTGAACAGACCAGTATTTATACCAGTCCAACAGGAAGTGACATATGACAGGAAGTGAGGTATGTACACAGTTCATAGTTCATAGTTCACAGGAAGTGATGACATAACTTCCCGGAAGTTATCATTTTTATCACAGTCGGCATCTGTCAAGAGAAAAGACAGATTAATATTTCAGTTGTAGCTCTTTGGCAGAACTGAAAGACAAGCCGGCATTTTAATCGGGTTCAAAAGAAGTGGGGAGAGGAAGGAGAGCTATTCTCACCACAGTGAAGTCATTGGGTTGAATAACCTGCAAATTGTTCATTGCACAATTGTTAGATGACGTAAAAGATCACCCCTGTGAGGAAATACAAAGACATTAAAAGAACCAAGAAATGTAAAAATGGTTAAGATGGCGAAAAAATAGTTTTTAAGGTTGAGGTTCTTCCAAAGAAAAGGCAAGAACATGAGGGAAATTGGAGAGCCAATAATCAAAATAAAACCCTGTTGATGCAGGAGAGGGGAAATAAAAAGAGTAAAATGGCAGAAACTTGCATTGGGTCTGCCAGTCCCCAAAAGGAAACCCTTCCAGTCACCTCCACCTCCCGCCACCCCCCCCCTCACGGCCCCTTAAGACCTAACTGAGGCCCAAGATCGGCAGGCTGGCACAAGCACATTACTCGGTCAATGTTGTTAATGTAGAAAAACTTTCAAAGACACTTCACAAAGGTGTAATTTAAAAAAAAAAATAGGAAATGGTCACCAAGCCAAAGAAGGAATTATTGGGAGAGGTGATGAAAAACTTCATCAAGGAGGTGAGTTTTAAAGGTGGTTGGGGGGGGGGGAGAGGAAGGTGGAAAGGCAGAAGGGTAGGGTCTCTATGGCTGATGGCATGGCTGTGTGATGGGAGAGGAATTCACAAGAGGCCAGAATCAAAGGAACGGTGAGTATGGGGGGAGGGAGAGTTATAGGGCTGGATGAGTTTTTTCACAAGAAGTAAATGGGGGCATAATAATATCTGCCAAAATACGTCCGACATATATAATACGAGTACGATAGCAAAATACTGCGGATGCTGGAAATCCGAAATAACAGAAAATGCTGGAAAAACTCAGCAGGCCAGGCAGCATCGGTGGAGAGAGAAACAGAGTTAACGTTTCGGGTCGAAGACCCTTCGTCAGGACTTGAGTCTTGACAAAGGGTTTCGACCTGAAACGTTGAGACTATTTCTCTCCTCACGGATGTTGCCTGGCCTGCTGAGTTTTTCCAGCATTTTCTGTTTATATATAATACGAGATCATCCTGTCACTTGAATCATACAATATATTACATTTCCTTTTACCTTCCCTAGCAGGTGTGTTCTTGGCATCCAACATTTCCAGGGGCCATGCCGCAGTTGTTTAAAAAAAATAAAAAAATGAAATGAAATTGCCTCTTTGACTTGGGATGAGAAAAATTTTGAAAACAAATTCCCTCAAACTTTCCCCACACCCCTCACTTCCAATTGAGGCAGCCATCCTTGCAGTGTCCTAAATGGCCTCGGTTCCTGAATCTTTCCATACGTAAGTTAAACAATCCCAATCTCGGGGTTTTGGGGTGGGGTCAAATCCTGCCATTGCTGAATAGCCACGACCATTACAGCAAAGAGGAAATTCGATCTTTCTGTCGAGCTTGGTCATTCTCAGTGTGGATGGAAATGGCAGATTTTATAATTTTCTGCTGAGGGTTTTTATTTCAGCGGTATGAAGTGGATTGCATGCGTCAGTGAAGGATTAAGTATTTGGTCACTAAAGTACAGTAACTATATCTCTTCTGTGTAAATCGATGGAACTTCCTTTCTGTGCAAATTAAAACAGGCTGCTTTACTCCATAAAAGCATAATCCTACTAAACTGAAATTGTCAGGAGCCCAATTCATTTATGACTTTTATAAAGATTTGGTGCAAAGTGATGGATTATCACTTCTGATTTGACTTGAATCAACCTCGGGCCTCAACTACTGAGACTGTTGCAATGTATACATCTGACTGTGACTGCCCAATCTGCCAAAATAACAATAGACATTATGGACCAAAAATTTGGGCACGCCCATTCGCGGAGGGCGCAGGGTTCATGGCCTGCACCTGAATGGTGAGGCCTGAGGCTCCTCAGATATTGGGCTTCTGACCTCCTTGTGATGAAATATTCCATTCATCACTGCCTGTGACTGTGGTCGGTTTCAGTGTCATTTCCCTTCCCCCAGTCCTCATTGTATTTATTGGAATGTGCTGTGTGTGTAGGGCTCCGCCCATACCTGGCCCCTTTTGTAAGCTAGCTCAGTCTGGCCTCAGTCTCCAGAAGGAAGATACCTCTCTCTCTTACGTGTTACTTTCTAAGTTAATAAAAGCCTTGTTTTGTTTCGCTAACATCGAGTCTCGGAATTATTGAGGCACATCACTCCTATTTATAATGGAGTCAGTGTGGCCTTGGAGCCCACAGGTGAAGTCGTGGAACATCTGGCCGCAGCTGGTATAAGTGTAAGCAAAGTTCGTCCGAGGGTCGCGGGGGCGTGGAGATCACTGGGTGGGGGGGTGGTGTGGTGGAGACGGGACCTCGAACATAAGAACATAACATAAGAAGTAGGAGCAGGAGTAGGCCATACGGCCCCTCGGGCCTGCTCCGCCATTCAATAGGATCATGGCTGATCCGAATCTAGACTCACGTCCACTTCCCTGCCCTCTCCCCGTAACCCCTAATTCCCTTGTCTGCTAGGAAACTGTCTATCTCCGTTTTACATTTATTTAATGTTGCAGCTTCCACAGCTCTCTGGGGTAGCAAATTCCATAGATTTACTACCCTCTGAGTGAAGAAGTTTCTCCTCATCTCAGTTTTGAAAGGGCAGCCCCTTATTCTAAGATTATGCCCCCTAGTTCTAGTCTCACCCATCAGTGGAAACATCCTCACCGCATCCACCCAATCAAGACCCCTCACAATCTTTTATGTTTCGATAACGGGCAGCGCATATCCGGAAGGAAATGTATGCACGCTTCCTGCTCACCATATTCAGGATGCGCGGACCAATTTCTAGGCCTATGTCTCTTGTGGAGATTGTCTTGAGTCTCTGAATAATGAAGGCTCATGCGTTTTGTGTTTAGTGAGTCTACACTTGATGAGAAAAGAGTGCAGTGAAGGAAGTTTCCTTTACTTTCAAATGTCGTTTTCCTTCACACCGACAGCGACACTTCTACTTATTTTACTACCTGCTAGATCAGAGAGGAAAGGTGGCCACAGTGAGACACCAGAGCTAGCATTCTGTAATGATGCTTGTGGCAAGTGAGGCTGCTTACCATAAGTGCATATTGGAAAGTACAGGATTGCTCTCTCTAATTATTCCTCCATTAAATGAATGGATTGTAAAATCGTGTGAAGGGCACTCACAATTTTTGATGTGTGCTCCTGGGGTGTAAAGCTCCCCGCTGGAAGCACAGTTTTGTAAAATAAACCAGCACCATATAACCTTCTAATTCTTTTCTCATTATGGTGACGGAATTTTCTCCTCTTCAGCATTTCCTAACTTTTTTTAATTAAAGCAAATAAACGTTTGAGGTGGGACATGTAACCCAGAGTATTGGGGTGAAAACCACCTCCCCTAGTTACAGTTCACAGGACAGCTTTCTACCATCTAGTACTGTGCTTTTAAATCCGGCTCTAACGAGGATAGATATTTGGCCGGTTGACTACAACCAGCCAACCCGCGACCTCTACCACCTAGAAGGGCAAGGGCAGCAGGCGCATGGGAACACCACCACCTCCAAGTTCCCCTCCAAGTCTCACACCATCCTGACTTGGAAATATATCGCCGATCCTTCATCGTCGCTGGGTCAAAATCCTGGAACTCCCTCCCTAACAGTACTGTGGGAGTGCCTTCACCACACGGACTGCAGCAGTTAAAGGTGGCGGCTCACCACCACCTTCTCAAGGGCAATTAGGGATGGGCAATAAATGCTGGCCTGGTGTAAGTTTGGGAGGTGCTGCTGAAGAAGCCTTGGTGAGTTGCTGCAGTGCATCTTGTAGATGGTGCACACTGCAGCCACAGTATGCCGGTGGTGGAGGGAGTGAATGTTTAAGGTGGTGGATGGGGTGCCAATCAAGCGTGCTGCTTTGTCTTGGATGGTGTTGAGTTTCTTGAGTGCTGTTGGAACTGCACTCATCCAGGGAAGTGGGGAGAGTATTCCATCACACTCCTTACTTGTGCCTTGTAGATGGTGGAAAGGCTTTGGGGAGTCAGGAGGTGAGACACTCACCGCAGAATACCAAGCCTCTGACCTGCTCTTGTCGCCACAGTATTTGTGGCTGGACCAAGTTAAGTTTCTGGTCAATGGTGACCACCAGGATGATGTTGGTGGGGGATTCGGCGATGGTAATGCCGTTGAATGTCAAGGGGCGGTGGTTCGACTCTCGCTTGTTGGAGATAGTCATTGCCTTGCACTTCTGAGGCGCGAATGATACCTGCCACGTATCAGCCCAAGCCTGAACGTCATCCAGGTCTTGTTGCATGCAGGCATGGACTGCTGCATTATCTGAGGAGTTGTGAATGGCACTGAACACTGTGCAGTCATCAGCGAACATCCCCATTTCTGACCTTTTTATGTTGGAGGGAAACTCATTGATGAAGCAGCTGAAGATGGTTGGGCCTAGGACACTGCCCAGAGGAACTCCTGCAGCGATGTCCTGGGGCTGTGATGATTGAGCTTCAATCACCACAACCATCTTCCTTTGTGTTAGGTATGACTCCAGCCATTGGAGAGTTTTCCCCGATTCCCATTGCCTTCAGTTTTACTAGGGCTCCTTGATGCCACACTCTGTGAAATGCTGCCTTGATGTCAAGGGCAGTCACACTCAGCTCACCTCTGGAATTCAGCTCCTTTGTCCATGTTTGGGCGAAGGTTGTAATGAGGTTGGGGGCTGAGTGATCTTGGCGGAACCCAAACTGAGCATCAGTGAGCAGGTTATTGGTGAGTAACTGCCGCTTGATAGCACCGTCGATGACACCTTCCATCACTTTGCTGATGATTGAGTGTAGACTGATGGGGTGGTAATTGGCCAGATTGGATTTGTCCAGCTTTTTGTGGACAGGACATACCTGGGCAGTTTTCCATTGTCAGGTAGATGCTAGTGCTGTAGCTGTACCGGAACAGCTTGGCTAGAGGCGCGGCTAGTTCTCAAGCACAAGTCTTCAGCACGATAGCCGGGGTGATGTCGGGGGCCCATAGCCCTTGCTGTATCCAGTGCGCTCAGCCGTTTCTTGATATCACGTGGAGTGAATCGAATTGGCTGAAGACTGGCTTCTGTGATGGTGGGGACCTCGGGAGTGGCCGATCTGGATCATCCAGTCGGCACTTCTGGCTGAAGATGTTCGCAAACGCTTCAGCCTTGTCTTTTTCACTCACGTGCTGGGCTCCATCATCATTGAAGATGGGGATATTCATGGAGCCGCCTCCTCCCGTTAGTTGTTTAATGGTCCACCACCATTCACGACTGGATGTGGCCGGACTGCTGAGCTTTGATTTGATCCGTTGATTGTGGGATCGCTTGTAGTCCTGTGTTGCAGCTTCCCCAGGTTGGCACCTCCATTTTTAGGTACGCCTGGTGCTGCTCCTCTACACTCCTTATTGAGTTAGGGTTGGTCCCCTGGCTTGATGGTAATGGTAGAGTGGGGGATATGCCGAGGTTACAGATTGTGGTGAAATACAATTCTGCTGATGGCCAGTGGATGCCCAGTTTTGAGCTGCTAGATCTGATCTGAATCTATCCCATTTAGCACGGTGGTAGTGCCACACAACATGATGGAGGGTGTCCTCAGTTTGAACATGGGACTTTGTCTCCACAATGACTGTGCAGTGGTCACTGCTACCAATACTGTCATGGATTCACAGATGCATCTGCGACAGTTAGATTGGTGAGGACTGGCAGCTATGTCCTTCAGGACTCTGCCAGCTCGGTCTGTTACGGAAACATGGCTGCAAGATAATCATGACTGGGAACTAAACATACAAGGGTATTTGACAATTAGGAAGGACAGACAGGAAGGAAAGGGAGGTGGGGTTGCTATGTTAATCAAGGATGGAATCACTGCAATAGTCAGAAATGATATTGGGTCAAAGGATCAGGATAGTGAAATAGTTTGGGTGGAGATAAGGAATAAGAAGAGGAAAACGTCACTAGTGGGCGTAGTCTATAGGCCTCCTAACAGTTGCAACTCTGTTGGTCGGAGTATAAATCAGGAAATAGTTGGGGCTTGTAATAAGGGAACAGCTATAATCATGGGGGATTTTAACTTTCATATTGACTGGACTAATCAAATTGGGCATGGCAGCCTTGAGGAAGAGTTCATCGAGTGTATTAGGGACAGGTTCCTTGAGCAGTATGTAACTGAACCAACCAGGGGGCAGGCAATCTTAGATCTGGTCCTGTGTAATGAGACAGGATTAATAAAAAATGTCCTAGTAAAGGATCCCCTTGGAATGAGTGACCATAATATGGTTGAATTCCAAATTCAGTTTGAGGGTGAGAGAGTTGCATCTCAAACCAGCGTACTGAGCTTAAATAAAGGAGACTATGAAGGTATGAGAGTAGAATTGACTAAAGTGGACTGGGAAAACAGATTAAAGTGTAAGACGGTACAAGAGCAGTGGTCTACATTCAAGGAGATATTTCACATCTTTCAAGATAAATATATTCCACTGAGGAAAAAGGGGAGTAAAAGAAAAGACAGCCATCCGTGGCTTAGTAAAGTAATAAAGGATAGTATCCGACTGAAAACAAGGGCATATAAAGTAGCCAAATCTAGTGGGAGGATAGAAGATTGGGAAGCATTTAAAAGCCAGCAAACAACTAAAAGATTAATTAAGAAAGGGAAGATAGATTATGAAAGTAAACTAGCAAAACATATAAAAACAGATAGCAAGAGTTTCTACAGCTATATAAAAAGAAAAAGGGTGGCTAAAGTGAACGTTGGTCCCTTAGAGGATGGGACCGGGAAACTAGTGGTGGGGAACATGGAGATGGCAAAGACGCTGAACAAATATTTTGTATCAGTCTTTACAGTAGAGGACACTAAAAATATCCCAACACTGGACAAACAGGGGGCAATGGGGGGGGGGGGGCGGGGAAGGAGCTAAAGATGATTAAAATCACTAAGGAGATGGTACTCAGTAAAATAATGGGACTTAAGGCGGATAAATCCCCCGGACCTGATGGCCTACATCCTAGGGTCTTGAGGGAAGTGGCGGTAGAGATTGTGGATGCATTGGTGATTATTTTCCAGAACTCCCTGGACTCAGGAAAGGTCCCGGCAGATTGGAAAACTGCTAATGTATCACCCTTATTTAAGAAGGGAAGTAGACAAAAAGCCGGAAACTATAGACCAGTTAGCCTAACATTGGCAAAATGTTGGAGTCCATTATTAAGGAAACAGTAACAGAGCATTTGGATAAACATAATTTAATAGGACAGAGTCAACATGGTTTTATGAAGGGGAAGTCATGTTTGACAAATTTGCTCGAGTTCTTTGAGGACGTAACATACAGGGTGGATAAAGGGGAACCAGTGGATGTAGTGTATTTGGACTTCCAAAAGGCATTTGACAAGGTTCCACACTAAAGATTACTGATCAAGATAAGAAATCACAGGATTGGGGGTAATATACTGGCATGGGTGGAAGATTGGCTATCTAACAGAAAACAAAGAGTTGGGATAAATGGTTCGTTCTCGGGCTGGCAATCAGTAACTAATGGTGTTCCGCAGGGGTCAGTGCTGGGACCCCAACTCTTTACAATCTATATTAACGATTTGGAGGAAGGGACCGAGTGCAACATATCCAAGTTTGCCGACGATACAAAGATGGGAGGGAAAGCAGTGAGTGAGGAGGACATAAAAAACCTGCAAAAGGACATAGACAGGCTAAGTGAGTGGGCAGAGATTTGGCAGATGCAATATAATGTTGGAAAGTGTGAAGTTATGCACTTTGGCAGAAAAAATCAAAGAGCAAGTTATTATCTAAATGGAGAGAAACTGCAAAGTGCTACAGTACAAAGGGATCTGGGGGTCCTGGTGCATGAAACACAAAAAGATAGTATGCAGGTGCAGCAGGTGATCAGGAAGGCCAATGGAATCTTGGCTTTTATTGCAAGGGGGATGGAGTATAAAAACAAGGAAGTCTTGCTGCAGTTATACAGGGTATTGGTGAGGCCACACCTGGAATACTGCGTGCAGTTTTGGTTTCCATATTTAAGAAAAGATATACTTGCTCTCGAGGCGGTTCAGAGAAGGTTCACTCGGTTGATTCCGGAGATGAGGGGGTTGACGTATGAGGAAAGGTTGAGTAGGTTGGGACTCTACTCATTGGAGTTCAGAAGAATGAGAGGCGATCTTATCGAAACATATAAGATTGTGAGGGGGCTTGATCGGGTGGATGCGGTGAGGATGTTTCCACTGATGGGTGAGACTAGAACTAGGGGGCATAATCTAAGAATAAGGGGCTGCCCTTTCAAAACTGAGATGAGGAGAAACTTCTTCACTCAGAGGGTAGTAAATCTATGGAATTTGCTACCCCAGAGAGCTGTGGAAGCTGCAACATTAAATAAATTTAAAACGGAGATAGACAGTTTCCTAGCAGACAAGGGAATTAGGGGTTACGGGGAGCGGGCAGGGAAGTGGACGTGAGTCTAGATTCGGATCAGCCATGACCCTATTGAATGGCGGAGCAGGCCCGAGGGACCGTATGGCCTACTCCTGATGTTCTTATACTAAGCCATTGATGACCCCCACCCAGAATTCATTCTGTGCCCTTGCTACTTCTTCCAGGTGGTGTTCAACATGGCGGAATACTGATTCATCAACTGAGGGAGGGCGATAGGTGGTAATCAGCAGGAGGTTTCCTTGCCCTGAAGGCATGAGACTTCATGGGGTCCGGAGTCGATGTTGAGGACTCCCAGGGCCACTCCTTCCCAACTGTATACCACTGTGCCGCCACAGGGTCAACTGGGCTGGGTGTGCCGTTGCCGTGCCGGGTGGACCGTCCGGTTTCATCCTTTACTATTGTGTTTCGTAGCGGTTTGCCATTTCAGAGGGCAGTTAAGAGTCAACCATATTGCTGTCACATTATAGGCCAGATTTCCTTCCCTAAATGGGTTTTTTATGACAAGCTGATGGTTTCATACCAGCCAGATTTATTTAATGAACTGAATTTAAATTCCCCAGCTGCCATGGTGGAATTTGAACTCTCGTCCCTAAATCATTTAGACCCTCTGGATTACGAGCCCAGTGACATTACCACTATGCTACTGTACCCGATTGCTTCTGGGTGAAACAATTGGTAAAGGAATGTATTGATGAGGGAACTAGTTAATTGTTTTATCCAAAAGAAGATTGAGTGCAAATTCACGATGACCAGTTGGATTAACCTTTAAGATTCAAAAAGTGAGGATAACATTTTTGCATAATCCTGAATAATGATCGGATATATCTTCTGCTTTACTTTTGGTTAATCTCTGCTATCTAATTCTAAAACATATTGCATTTATCACAATTACAAGATTAAATCTAGTGCTATTAGATTTTCTGCTCTGAATATTCGTTTTTTGGAAACCATCAATTGTAGGCCAATTAGGTTGTGAAGTATCTGCACATTAATTATTAACAAAATCCACGTTGTGCAATTTTGCAGTAGTGGTAAAATGTGGATGTGTCACTTCTTATTGCATTTCTAAATGAACAGGATGAACTATTTTCTCCCTTGACCTTGACTAGATTTGAAAATTGAGTTTTCCATTGATTTGCTTTAAAGGCCACAAAAAACATGCCATGAAATATTTACCTAATTACTATTGCAACTGACAAAGGTTCAGCACATGCCTGAAAATACTGTTGCACCGTCACACAATATACTGGTTTTTTTGCAAGCTGACAGCTGGTTTGAGTTGAGGTGGCTGATCAGAAACCTCATGGGACCCTGCAGTCATGGAACATGTGGAGTGCAGGGAAGTGAAGTAACTACAGCATTAACCTTTAAATATTCAGATTAGGGTCAGAGTGCAAGATTGAATGGACAAGAGAGATTTTTGAAGGAGAAAACTGAAAGCAACAAACTACTTCAGCTTTCCATTTGGCACATTGTGATTTTGCAGGTCAGTAGTGCGAATCTGGGCAAAGACTACATCAGTATGAATTGGTCAAATGTTCATGAAGCAGAATGTAGCCTTTGTGAGCAGCCATTTACTTGAAATTTGTCCGAAAAGATTTGGTGACTTTATAAAATGACACTGTCTTTATGGAAAAAGTGGAAAGCCTTTACTAGATTCACAAGCGTGACACAATAGCATAAATTGGGTTGTCCCATCGATTGCATGTGAACGGCATGATTTAAAAAAAATACACAGCTCTCTCGACCCAAATCGTAAATGGGGTGCCAGAGACGTTGTCATGGAACAGTTTATTATATTATAAAAAAGTATATAGAGACACTGGAGAGGATGCAAAAAAGATTTACAAGGATGCTACCAGAAATGCGAGGGTATACCTATCTGGAAAGGATGAACAGGCTGGGCCTCTTTTACATAGAAACATAGAAGATAGGAGCAGGAGTAGGCCATTCGGCTCTTCGAGCCTGCTCCGCCATTCAATGAGATCATGGCTGATCATTCAAACTCAGTACCCTGTCCCTGCCTTCTCCCCATATCCCTTGATCCCTTTAGCCTTAAGAAATATATCCAACTCTTTCTTGAATATATTTAATGAACTGGCCTCCACCGCCCTCTGTGGCAGAGAATTCCACAGGTTCACCACTCTCTGGGTGAAGAAATTCCTCCTCATTTCAGTCCTAAATGTCCTACCCCTTATCCTTAGACTATGACCCCTGGTTCTGGACTCCCCGACCATCGGGAACATCCTTCCAGCATCTAGTCTGTCCAGGCCTGACAGAATTGTATAGGTTTCGATGAGATCCCCTCTCAATCTTCTAAACTCCAGTGAGTATAAGCCCAATCGACACAATCTCTCCTCATACGTCATTCCTGCCATCCCAGGTATCAGCCTGGTGAATCTTCGCTGCACTCCTTCCATGAAACAGAAGGCTGAGGGGTGACCAAATAGAGGTCTTTAAAATTATGAAAGGTTTTTATTGAGTAGATACAGAGAGAGTGTTTCCACGGCGGGGGGGGGGGGGGGGCAGTGTTGTGTATGTACCTTTAAGAGAATAACTGGTCTCAGACTGCAGTACTGGCAGTGACCACCCCTGTATAAAAGGCGCTAGAGAGCCTCTGTTTGTTAGTTTCGCTATTGACTTCCACCAGTAAAGACTTGTTTGTTTTCACTCCTGCTGGTCCGTGTCTCAATCATTCACGGACTTAACACTGGCGACGAGTAAGAAACGAACTTACCTGCAACTCGGCAGCACCTCAGACGACGTTATTGAAGGTCGGAGCCAGAAGAAAGAAAAAAAAAAGTAGAGTCCAAAGAAACTCGGGAAACGGGCGTCGACCGTCAATCATCGGTTTGAAAACTTGCAGGAGAGACTGTCCAGAGCCAGGCTGGGTTCCTCGGTCTGTGGTTTCCCAGCTAATCGGGCTGGTGGCAGGTAGTGCTCTGATCCTTCCTGGGCTGCGGCGGGCTGAAGCTCGATCGGGTGGCTTTTCAACGGGGCCGGGCAGCGAGTCGGGAAGCTAAGAGAGAGAGAGGGTGGAACACACAGGGCGCGGCCGGTGCTTCGAAGCCGGGCAGCGTTCGGACCTAAGAAGAGGGAGGGAAGTGTCCCAGAGGGTCCGCTCCACGACGGGAAAATAATTAAAGAAAAAGAATCAATATTTAATGCGCAAGAAACCGTGGAAAGCAGCGCTAACAACAGCGGGGAAGAAGGCAAAGCGCGGGAGGCGCCATTTCGTTAAATCGGGGAAGAAGGCAAAGTGCGGGAGGCGCCATTTTAGATTTGCAAGATGCCAAAGACTGGCTGTATCACTGCTTTTGATAATACATTAGAGGACTGGACCACGTATGTGGAAAGAGTCGAGGTATATTTCGAGGCAAATGAAATAGCGGAGGGGAAAAAGGCATCGATATTGCTAAACTTAATGGGCGCTAGAACGTACGGCCTATTGCGGGACCTGATTACTCCAGCCAAACCGAAGGCGAAGAGTTTTAACGAAATTGTTGCTGTCCTACAGGAACACTTAAACCCTGCACCGCTGTTGATAGCAGAAAGATTTAAATTCCACAGGAGAACTCAGCACAAAGATGAGAGCAATGCTGAGTATCTTACGGAACTACACAAGCTATCAAAGCACTGCCAGTTCGGAGCAGGACTGGCAGATACCCTACGGGACAAATTTGTCTGTGGACTCCTGAGTGAAGGAACACAGAAGAAGTTACTCTCAGAAAAAGAGCTGACACAAGATAAGGCTTTCAGCGTGGCAGTATCGTATGAAGCAGCAGCCAGGGGAGCTGCAGAAATTCAACAAAAACCACAGGAATACGGCACCCACGAAATGACACGGGGATTTGCAAAATGTTATCGCTGCGGCAGAACTAACCATGACCAGAAGGACTGCTGGTCCAAAGACAAAATATGCAGACAATGCGGGAAGATTGGACACATTGCATGAGTTTGCAGGTCTGGGAAGAGGACCAGCGACAACAAAAAGGCTACTAAGGAACCGTACAAGAAAGTACAAAAGATGACGGACAGTAGTTCCGAAGACCAGATGAGCGATAGTGAATCCGAGAACAGGAGACTAAGCTGTCTCAAACTTCACAATGTAATCGCAAAAGAGGATCACCGAACCATTTGGGTCACCCTCACGATAGCAGGGTCCCAAGTTAAAATGGAATTGGATACAGGATCAGCGCTAACCGTCATGAATCGACGAGACTACGAACGGCTATTTTCACACATACCCTTGAGAGAGACATCCATCATCTTGACGACATATACGGGGCAAAAAGTATACCCCAGAGGAAAAATAAGGGTGCCTGTCAAATACAATGGCAAGAAAATACGGAAATTGTATCTCTACATACTGCCAAATGGTGGACCACCGTTATTGGGACGGGAATGGATCAGGAAGATAAACTTAGATTGGCATTCCATTCATGCAATGACGGTGGACGGTAAAAAAGATGAAGACGTCACTCCTGGACGATTGTCAACAATCTTAGCTAACGCCAAAGAGGTATTTCAACAAGAACTGGGCACGCTTAAAGGCGTAACCGCCTCGATAAAAATAGAAGAGAATGCAGTTCCCAAGTTTTTCAAAGCAAGACCGGTACCATATGCAATTCGCCCAGCCGTCGAGGCAGAGCTGGAGAAGGCGGGCGTGTTGTCTAAGGTCGACTGGAGCAAGTGGGTGACACCCATCATTCCTGTCATGAAGAAAACGTTAAGCAATAAGTCCGGAGAGCCAAGGAAGATTCGCATCTGTGGGGATTTCAAGGTGACGGTGAACCCTGTCCTTCACACAGTACAATATCCTTTTCCAAGGATAGAAGACATCTTCGCCTCACTGTCTGGAGGGAAGCGTTTTACAAAATTTGACCTAGCACAAGCATATTTGCAGATGGAGGTTGAAGAGTCCTCTAGGAAGTATCTCACGATAAACACTCACAAAGGTCTTTACCAGTATCATCGATTGGTATTCGGAGTAGCATCGGCTCCGGCGATATGGCAAAGAGCGATGGAACAAGTCCTGCAAGGGATTCCGGGGACTCAGTGTTACTTGGACGACATCCTTGTAACAGGTGAAGATGACAGTGAACACCTTAACAACCTAGAACAGGTGCTCACTAGACTACAGGAACATGGGCTGCGAGCCAACCGCCCCAAGTGTGAATTTTTTAAGAAACAGATATCGTATTGTGGCCACGTGATTGATGAAGAGGGGTTACATAAGTCCCCTGACAAAATTGAAGCGGTTGTTAAGGCCCCAGCGCCTGAAAATGTGTCGCAACTGAGGTCATTCCTCGGATTGGTGAATTACTACCATAAGTTTTTGCCGAATTTGTCGACAATTTTGCACCCACTGAACGCCCTGCTACGAACGGGGGTAGCATGGAAATGGAGCGATGATTGTAAGCGTGCTTTTCAGAAGAGTAAGGACTTAATCACTTCAAGGGAAGTATTGGCTCACTACAACCCAGCACTGCCGATCAGACTGGCGTGTGATGCGTCTCCCTACGGCATTGGGGCGGTACTGTCACATAAGTTCCTTGATGGGTTAGAGAGGCCGATAGCTTTTGCGTCGCGCTCGTTAACTTCTGCCGAGCGTAACTACGCTCAGATTGACAGAGAGGCCCTCAGCCTAGTGTGGGGGGTGAAGAAGTTCAATCACTACCTGCACGGTCAAAGATTTACTCTACTAACCGATCATCAACCTCTTGTCTCCATTTTCAACCCTCAGAAGGGCGTACCGATAATGACGGCACAACGGCTGCAGAGATGGTCCCTTTTCCTAGGGGCACACCAATATGACATCGAGTACAAAGGAACTAAACAGCATGGAAATGCTGATGGATTGTCACGCCTACCGTTGCCGACGGTGGAAGAAGACGACCTTGCAGTGGATCCAATGGAGTTATTCCACTCGACCATAGTCGAATGTCTCCCTGTGACGAATGCAAACATAGAAAAGGAAACACGGAATGACCCGACACTATCACGGGTCTATGATTTAACGGTGAAGGGATGGCCAGCACATGGCGAACCACTGCTGCCAGCATTCTCGCCGAGAAGAGAACAGCTGTCAGTGTGCAGAGGGACCTTGATGTGTGGATCCAGAGTAGAAATTCCACCTAAGTTGACGGATAGAGTACTCAATGAGCTTCATGAGGGTCATCTGGGTGGGGTAAAAATGAAGAACTTAGCCAGAGCGTTTGTGTGGTGGCCGGGAATCGATAGAGAAATCGAAGAGATGACCAAGAGCTGTGCAGGATGCCAGAAGGTCCAAAACGCCCCACCACAAGCTCCTCTGCATCCATGGGAGTGGCCCTCATCTCCATGGCAAAGGGTGCACATTGATTTTGCTGGTCCCTTCATGGACTCGATGTTTTTAATTGCGGTGGATGCACATTCAAAGTGGCCAGAGGTAATAAAAATGTCCTCAACCACCACGGAAAAAACTATCACAGTTTTGCGAACCATATTCGCCAGGAATGGGCTGCCTGAACAGATTTGCTCTGACAATGGACCACAGTTTGTGTCTGAAGAGTTCCGGAGGTTCTTAAAGAACAATAGTGTTAAGCATTACACATCCGCCCCGTATCATCCAGCCACTAATAGATTGGCCGAGAGGTTTGTCCAAACATTCAAGAAGGCTATCAAGGCAATGTGTAATGAAGATATACCCCTACAACACAAGGTGGACAACTTCTTGTTTGCCTACCGGAATGCGACACATGCGGTTACCAACCAAACTCCAGCCATGATGTTCTTCAATCGAAGACTACGATGCCGCTTGGATTTGGTTAAGCCAAACGTCCGAAGAGATGTGGAGAACAGGCAGTTTCGGAATATGAATGGAAGGCCGACCAGGAGTTTTAAGATAGGTCAACCAGTTTTGGCCCGGGATTACCGCACTGAGAAATGGCAGCCAGGAACGATTTGTACACGACAAGGACCTCTCATGTATACCGTGGACGTTGGGGAGAGCATTGTAAGACGCCATGCTGACCAGATTCTAGAGTCACTGGAAAACGTCAACTCCACACCACGATCTGATACACCTGGTAATGAAATTGACGTTCCAATTGCAGCTACCGTAGAACCAGTAATATTGGAAGCAGATGAACCAAACAAAGACATTGATCCTGACGCAACATTGCCAGAAGAACCTGATACCCCAAAGAGACGTTATCCAGACAGAATAAGGAAGCCTCCTCAAAGACTGAACTTATAATTGCTTAAACTTAACCAATGTATCTTGCAACAGTAATTGTGATTGTAATTCGTTATCATTTAGTTGTTAAATGAATGTTATGTACTGTTTATCTAAAAGGGGAGGAATTGTTGTGTATGTACCTTTTTAAGAGAATAACTGGTCTCGGACTGCAGTACTGGCAGTGACCACCCCTGTATAAAAGGTGCTAGAGAGCCTCTGTTTGTTAGTTTCGCTATTGACTTCCACCAGTAAAGACTTGTTTGTTTTCACTCCTGCTGGTCCGTGTCTCAATCATTCACGGACTTAACAGGGAGGTGGGAGCAAAACTAGAGGTCAGAAGAAACTTCTTTACCCAGAGTGTGGTGAGAATGTGGAACTCACCACCACAGGGAGTGGGTGAAGTGAATCGTATTTAAGGGGAGGATAGATAAGCATATGAGGGAGAAGGGAATAGAGCGCTATGCTGATAGTTAATGAGGAAAGACAGGAGGAGGCTCGAGTGGAACATAAATGCCGGCATGGACTGGTTGAGCTGAATGGCCTGTTTCTGTGCCATATATCCTATGTAAAGTTCCTGTTTAAACCTCATTTATTCCCGTGGTGGATATTTTTAAGTTACCCACAAGAAGATTTGATGTCACCCTGGTAGCTTACAATATACATATGTGCTTCACCCTGTATTTGGACATCACCATTCTGGGACACAGTCATGGGTGCAGCTACACATTTCTACCACTAGATGAAACATCATAAGCTGCAGATCCCTATACCTAAAGAAAGAAATGATATTGCATTTATATAGTGCCTTTCACGACCTCGGGAGGTCTCAAAACATCCAATGAAGTATTTCTGAAGGGTAGTCACTGTTGTAATTTAGGACATGCGTCAGCCAATCTGTGTGCAGCAAGCTCCCACAAACAGAAATGTGATAATGACCAGATAATCTGTCTTTCTTAGTGATGTTGGTGGAGGGGTAAATATTGGCCAGGACACCAGGCAGAATTCACCTGCTCTTCAAAATAGTGCAGTGGAATCGTTTATATTTACCTAAGAGGGCAGGCAGGGCCTCGGTTTAATTACTCATCCGAAAGATGGCACCTCCGACAGCGCAGCACTCTCTTAGTACCGCATTGGAGTGTCAGCCTGGATTTTGAGCTCAAGTCTCTGGAGTGGGACTTGAACCCACAGCCTTCTGAGGCGGGGTGTGCTACCCACTGAGCCACGGCTGACATCGACAACATCACCAATGTAGTTTGAGAGAAACTAATTTTGTCCTCCCTTCCTGTGGACAAGGCCACTGAAGCTCCATTGGCATCATATATGAAAAGCAAAAGTTTTCAGTTCTACAGTTCATAAGTGTGATAATTTTAAATATTACTTGGTATTTCTCTGCTCCTATCTGAAATTCTAAATTGAGCAGCACCCCCTTTTGGAAGATTTGACATCAACATTAGTGAGTTTGGCAATGTTTCCACTCCCCATAGCAGTAGCGCTCCATCTCTTTTTGGACGGGGACCCTTGCCCTGTGGGGGCACATAGTGGAAATGCTGGGGTGCGAAGCCTGTAATTTTGCTGGATGATCATTGGTCAAAAAATCAGGGCCAGTAAATGGACAAATTTTGTTATGTGCCCCTGGTGTATGAGGCTCCTTGCTGGGAGTGCAGAATTGTAAAATTATTCCTATGTCTTTTAGATTGCATTAATTCCCATGTCAGAATGACCACATTTAATATTAATTTTCACCAAAAATGCTTACCTTGCACAGAGAATGAAAACTATTATTTGTGATGAAGGGCGCGAGTATTAATAATAGAAAAGGAAGTTCTAGGAATGGTCAGCTGAAAAGAGGGGAAAAAATAGTTCAATTTTCTACTTTCTGACACTTCTTAACATCTATCTGCCGTTCACGCTGTAACCTCTTATCATTTGTTTTGGCAATTTGGAAAAAGAAAAATTACCTTTACATGACAATTTATTTCAGGACTGCGATTTACATACTGCGCTCCAGCACTGAGCAAAATGTAATCGGAAGGCTGGTGACTCAATGGCATTCAATTTGCATAACAATGAGAAATAATCTGAAACTCCTATCGATTGTGTTGAAATATTGCACATTATTACAAAATACCAGTTGCTTTTTCTTACTACTGACACTCCATTCTGCTAAATTGGAAAATGGATGCCCCAATTATTTGCTACCTGTCCTCCTTGCAATTTGTCCATTACCTTAATTCTACGATGCTGTGCACTACCTGTTTTCCCTCTTCCCCTTTCCCTTTTTTTTTTCTCCGACTGTGCAAGCACCTTGTGTTCGCAGGCTGAAGGAGAGATTCAGCAAGGTCAAGACTGTCCATTTCTGATGGCAATGTGGTATTTTTCTTAATGTCAAAGGAAGAAAAAATGTCTGATGATGGGCAGTGCCTTTTTGCAACTACACAGAGGAAGGAAGCGGTGTGCAGCATGTGGTCTTAGCATCGCTACATTAAGGAGAGAATTGCCCATTAGGCTGCCATTGGGCTTGAGATGGGTTTCTGTCTAAACTATCAAACCAATTACAAAATATCAAACCAGTTCACTGAATGTTTATTCTGGTGGCAGGTACCAATTTTTCTTTAAAAAAATGTTTTTAAAGGAACATTTAATTAAATACAATAATCTAACCTGCATCTGGATTTTTCTGGTGTAACACACTCAATATGCATCCAAGACTGTCATAATAAGTCTGTATTCAAAGCACATTAGACAGGGAAGAGACTGAAACGTTAAATGTAATTTTAGAGTGGCACCATGATGGTAATTCCGATTTCATTGAACGAAGCTCAGGTATGGACTACAAGTTCAATGAGCCTGATTTGAAGGATTATTGTCATTTTAAACGATGGGTTTTCCTCTTGACTGCTGCTTCCATGCTGGGCCAACCACCATCTCATGGATGCCCAGGCGCCGGAGTTTCTGGCCAACATGGGCAGGTGTGCCCAAGGTGTCCCCTGTAAATGAGGTGCCCTTGCCTTGGCCCTGCAAACTCTGCTGCGGTCGATACTGGAGAGTACCATTGGGCACAATCCTGGTGTAACCATCGAGACTGTGATGACATTTTGGGGCCATCTTTTATTTCCTCTTTTTTTCTTCCTGCCTCCTTAAGGAACTGACTGGGACCTCCGGTTGTGACCATTTTTAATGGGCAGTGAGTCTTTCTAGGGAGATTAACCTTGGAGGTATCCAATCCCATCCTTACCTGACGCTTATACATGTACACTTTCCAGCAGCACCCGCTGGATAGCAATCGGGAGTGATTTATTGTTCTCCTTGCTAGCCTGGGTACCTAGAGCAATTTTGTTGCTTCGACTACTACCCTAGTTGGGATCTGCTAACTCACATTTGCATCTGGGATTTCCTGGTCTATTGGGCTCATAATATAGTCTGTTTACCCATAAAGCTATTTGTATTCATAGAAAACTGAGCCAATCTCTTGATACTTGAGGTTACTGAGGTACAGAACCATAACATACAATGGTCACAGAATTGTTTTTCTTCATGGGGAGGATACTTGCGAATAAAATAATGACAGAAGTTCAACTTGGCAATGAGGAACTCTATTTAAATTGTTAGATTTGAATATAGACTTGGGAGGTGAGCGTGCCTTTTTGAATGCAACTTCTATTTTAATGATGACACTAATTGATAGTGAATGTTAATTATGTGCACCACATCATAGATGGGATTGTTGCATTTGACTTCCTGAAGTGACCTACTGTATATCGTACCATTTGTATTTCCCTTAATTAAACTAGTGGGACTTTTTAATTTAATTGTTTGAATATAGTGCTTTTTTTTTAAACAAAAAGAGGCGATACTCCAGGATTCTGAGCACGCAGTGTAGTTAACTACTTTGTAGACATTGCAGGATGATTTGAGAATAGTTTGATTGTTCTTGGCACTGATCAGTGAAAAGGCAAGTGCCTGCCTAGTGATTTACTTCTGACTGTGAAGGAGCAGAAGCTGCGTAGATCTATCATTCTTACTGAAACGATAAGCAGAAGAGGAAAAAAAAGAAGCCCGAGTTTCCATCACTCTACAAAGTAAATCCTGAACTGTGGTGGATTTGTTGTATCTCATGCACTGGTAATTTTTCGCTGACTATGCAGGCAATTATATTTGTGATTGAGTGACAGCAGAGAAGGTAGATAACCAAATAGTCCATTAAATGGCAACGAAGCCCAGAGGAAATTAGTATTCTGGTAAAGTATCCTTTCTCTGTGTGTGTGTGTAAATGTAGTCTCCAGTTGAAGCTGGGATACACAGTGGGGTGTTGATACTTAAATCGGGACATGCTGACATTGTTCAGTTCCCATTCTAAAGCCATATCATTTATTCTTATTTTTTTAAATAATACGTTGATTTTGTATTATTTTAATAGTGTATATTTTTTATACTGGAATTAAATAGCAAAACCTGTCAATTTGGGAAGTAGAGAATCCGAGATGGTTGGAACATAAGAGCTGCTCTGTAATGTAGACTGAGGAGAGGGAGAAGCAACGTTAAGGTTTTACAGCACAACCGCTGGTAGCAGGGTGTAAGTACAACGTGACAAGTTTACGTAGGAAATTTCTATTATAAATTTGGACGTGGGAGTTCTAGAAAGTTGGTACCATGTTAAAAATGTGACGCCAGGCAGTGCATGCAGTTGTAAGATTTTTAGTATGTTGATATAAATGCATATAAATGTCATGTTTCTTAAATATTCAAATCTGGTCAAATGAGCTGTAAACAGTTTATTCAAATCTTCGCATTTTTTTCAATTTGTAGGCGCTTATTTGCAGTTTGGATCTGTTCAGTTAAAACTCCTGATGTATTTTTTCATATTTGATTGAGGGTTGTCAGTAAGTTGGGGAAAAATCCCTTGTTTCTTTCAACTCCGACCCCCTAAATTGATGAATCCAAAAGAGAAACTTCAAGAGTTAACGTTCATTGGCTGAACCCCAAGATTAAAATGACTTGCTGTACATCCATTGATAAATGGTCAGTTTTTGTTTTTATGTCCACAGTCTCCCAATGCTGGTCTTCAATGCATTCCAATGATGGTGCTCATGATAAGAGGATTGATGGTTGTGATTATGGCAGGTTCATTGTGAAATAATCTAGAGTCCTGTGTATTTAAAAATTGTTAACTACTTTAATTGCACAAACTCTGCAGCAAGGAAGCTGGCAACCTTGAAAGTAACCATGTTTCTGTCAGCACTTTATCATTATAAATGAAACGCAAATAATTTATTTTAGGAAGGACGGTCAGGAGTTTTATGCATTTCACATACGCCCTAATTTTTGCAGCAGAGAGTCAGGTTGATGTCAACAAGCATTTATCATCCTGAGAATTGCCACTTGCGCACTCGGGTTTGTTCTGTACTGATCTGTGTTGGTGAAGAACTTCTGAACTCAAGGTGAACTGAAGATCAGGGTTAGTCCGATCCAAGAGGTTCTATATCAGAGCAATAAAGTTAATGTAGTTAATTACTGCTGCACAGAATTACGTCAGTCAAATATTCTGGATTAAGCTGGTATGAATTGTAGCCCATTTATTAGAAAAAGTGGTTTCAATCGAATTATTTGCAGTGTAGAAAACAAGTGCTTAATTAGAAAGAATGACTTGCATTTTTATAAAACACCGTGTACGACCTCAGGATGTCCCAAAGCGCTTTACAGCCAATTAAGTACTTTCTGGAGTGTAGTCACTGTTGTAATGTAGGAAGTGTGCCAGCCAATTTGCACACAGCAAGCTCCCACAAACAGCAATGTGGTGATGCCAGATACTCTGTTGGGGTAAATATTGGCCAGGACACCAGGGATAACTCCCCTACTCTTCTTTTGAAATAGTGCCGTGGGATCTTTTGTGTCTACCTGAGAGAGCAGATGGGGCCTCGGTTTGACATCTCATCCGAAAGACGGCCCCTCCGACAGTGCAGCATTCCCTCAGTACTGGAGCGTCAGCCTAGATGTTGGCGCTCAAGTCTCTGGGGTGGGACTTGAACCCACAACCTTCTGACTTATGGGCGAGAGTGCTGCCCACTGAGCCACGGCTGACACTGTAGTGCTCATGAATTAAACAACAGTTCAGAGAGAGAGCGAAGTTATAATACAGGGTACTGGTGCTTTAATTTGGAGTAAACAAGCAAAAGACTTTAAATAACTTAAGCCAGCCAAGCAAAAAGAAGGGAAAAACAAAGCTCTCAAGCTTTGCCATTGACGTGGACAATATTTTGATTGGAGACAATTTTTAATGGATTTCTCTCAATTGAAATCCACAAAACGAATGAATTCCAAAGAGAAATGTGAGTTAATGTTCATCGCTTGAACCCCAAGACTAAAATTACTTGCTGTACACCCACTACAGGAAACTCTTTTTCTTTATCTGGCACCGGCGTGCTGCCGGTTGATCAAAAAGACCGGATTGCAGAGAGGTATACTTAGTAAGGTACTAGAGCCCCGTACACGGCCACAGATCCAGGCGCCCCTGTTGCATGGCAACAGGTGCAGGAACCCCGGTTACACGGCCACAGATCCAGGAACCCCGGTTACACGGCCACTAATATGAAGTAAAACTTACCTGAACCTACTCCTGAATTTTGCCGGTTAAGAGAGATTTCCGGTTATTTAGGTGCCGGTAAATCGAGAGTTTCCTGTATATACAGAATCAATTTTTGTTAACATTCTTCTGTGTTTATGTCGACATTGACCTCCAGTGCTGATAAGTGTCAGCAGGTTCCAGTGATGACACTCATGCCAGAACTGTAGTTAAGCTGTGTAACTTGTGGAGTTCCTTTCACCTCTAGAGGAGAATCGAACGCCCATGTACGTTTAAGCGTTCATTCAATTAAAACTAATGAGGCCAGATCTGACATGAAAGATTCTACTTTCATCTGATGTTCCTTTTTTAAAAATAAATAGTTGGAAAGGCTGTAACAGCAGTGTTCCAGAGAATAACAACAGAAAACGCTGGAAATACTCAGCAGGCCAGGCAGCATCCGTGGAGAGAAAAACCGAGTCAACGTTTCAGGTCTGGGGCCCTTGGTCAAAACTGGAAAAAGCTGGAGATGTAACAGATATTAAGCAGGTTGATGTGCCAAATAACTGCCTGAATCCGAAGTTAAAGCTTAAGACTGAGCGTTGAAGAAATATACTGTGCTTTTGAAAGAGGCAGGAAAGATAAAATGTTGCAAATGGGCATGGCAAAATCATACAGCATGAAAAATGGGGGCAGGGGTTAGAGTTTGAAATTGTTGAACTCGATGTTGAGGCCAGAAGGCTTTAAAGTGCCTAATCGAAAGATGAGGTGCTGTTCCTCGAGCTTATGTTGAGCTTCATTGGAACAATGTAAGAGGCCAAGGACAGAGAGATCAGAGTGGGAGTGAAGCGGTGAATTAAAGTGACAGGCGACTGGAAGTTCAGGGTCACCCTTACGGACTGAACAGAAGTGTTCCGCAAAGCGGTCGCCCAATCTGCGTTTGGTCTCCCCAATGTAGAGGAGACGGCATCGTGAGCAGTGAATACAGTATACTAAATTGCAAGAAGTACAAGTAAATCGCTGTTTCACCTGGAAGGGGTGTTTGGGGCCCTGGACAGTGGGAAGGGAGGAGGTGAAAGGGTAGGTGTTGCATCTCTTGCGCTTGCACGGGAAGGTGCCAGGCGAAGGGGAAGGGCTGTTAGGGGTGATTGAGGAGTGGACCAGGGTGTCGCGGAGGGAGTGGTCCCTTCGGAATGCTGAAAGGGGAGGGGAGGTGTTCCAGAGAATGTTTTTTATCTTCCTCGTTATCTCTCTGACAACTGGAGCCAACTACTGGGATGCATCTGAAAGTGCTTTGGGTTGACTAGCTCATGTTACGGAATAGAAATTTTGTGAGCAAAAGAGTAGTATGGTGGTGATAAATTTATATTTTTATTAGTCATGCAAGTCGAATAGATTCTTTTGTCACAGCCAAGGTAACTAACCTATTGTTTTCTTTATCCTGTCATTTGCTAACTGCCATGAACAAGCTCACAAAATATTTGAAGTGCTGAACATTCTTTGCCGGTTTGAAATAGTTTGCTGTCTTCCTGTACATTTTCTAATGGCAGTAGAATTACAGAAGTATAATAGACATCCTTTTGGCTCAATTGTGAAATGTAGCGAGTTCCTAATGTCTTGATACACCTGTGATTCTCGGTGTTGTCCCGAAGCAGTAGGTTGTTATCGCCTTTATATCGGGGATACTTGCAAACGTCCAACAGAGTTCTTGGGCCATGACTTGTACATTTACTGCTGCGAGGCTAGTTTCTTTCAACACAAAGTGACTGCAAAAATATCTCCTGAAACTGTCGTACCCTTTTCCTTACATTTCTCCTAGCAAGGGTTGAAGAAATGGACCTGTATATAGAGAAGTGTGTCGCACAGCATTCTGAAGATACTTAACTTGGTTTACAGTGGACATAGATCTCAGTCTTGTGTCCATTGATCATAATGGAAGTGCTGTGGAGCCATAAAAATTACAGCAGAGAGCCATTCAGTCCATTATCTGTGCTATTTCTTTGCTAGACCAATCCTACTAGCAAAACTGATCCACCTGCCCTGCTCTATTCTGCTAGCCCTGTATCTTACTCTGCTTCAGATGTTTATCTCATTTTCCTTTTAAAAGTTTTAACTAGTCCCTCTGTCAGAGTATCCCATGCTTTGTGTAGAGTCGATGGCTAGATATATCAACCGCGCATTACTGATTTTGATTTCCACTACAAAAATGCTGCCGTTTTAAGAAAATCTAGACTCCTTATAGCTACATGCTTGGTCAAACAAAGCATTTGAAAATCTCTATCAGTTCTTTTTACCAGCAGGCTTTCTGTGAAATAATTTCCTTTGAGATTGTCTGTTCTAACTAACAAAGTTAATATTATTAGCATTTCAGGGCCACCAGAATTAATCAATGTGGATTGGATAAATAGATGTTGCTATGTTTCATTATAAGATTGGCCCCTCTCTCGGAAACCTCATTACAGTGCAGCTAAATAAGATTTGAGGCTGTCATTTGGTTATCTCAGAATGTGGGACAGGGTTGCAGTGATTGACATCCATGTTTTTAAATGGGGAGATGCTGTGAGCTAGAATTAAGTGTCTCTGTATGATGCAAAATTACATAGGATATACGGCACAGAAACGGGCCATTTGGCCCAACCAGTCCACGTTTATGCTCCACTCGAGCCTTCTCCCGGCTTTCCTCATCTAACTTTATCAGCATAACCCTCTATTCCCTTCTCCCTCATATGTTTGTCTAGCCTCCCCTTAAATGCATCTATATTTTTTGCTTTAGCCACTCCCTGTGGTAGCGAGTTCCACATTCTCACCACTCTCTGGGTAAAGAAGTTTCTTCTGAATTCCATGTTGGATTTCTTGGTGACTATCTTATATTGATGGCCTCTAGTTATGCTCTTCCCCACAAGTGAAACACTCTCTCTGTATCCACTCTATCAAAACCTGTCATAATTTTATAGACCTCTATTAGGTCACCCCTCAGCCTTTTTTTCAAGAGAAAAGAGACCCAGCCTGTTCATCCTTTCCTGATATGTATAACCTCGCATTTCTGGTATCATCCTTGTGAATTCACTCTGCACCCTCTCCAGTGCCTCTATATCCTTTTTATAATATGGTGACCAGAACTGCACACAGTACTCCAAGTGTGGTCTAACCAAGGTTCGATACAGGTTTAGCATAATTTCCCTACTTTTCAATTTTATACCTCTAGAAATAAACCCTAGTGCTTGATTTGCTTTTTTTATGGCCTTGCTAACCTGTGTTGCAACTTTTAGTGATTTGTGTATTTGTACTCCTAGATCCCTTTGTTCCTCCACCCCACCTAGACTCGCTCCCTCCAAGTAATGTGACCTCCCTATTCTTCCTACCAAAATGTCACACCTCACATTTATCTGTGTTGAACTTCATTTGCCAATTATATGCCCATTCTGCAAGTTTATTAATGTCTTTCTATAATTTGTTGCAGTACTCCTCGGTATTGACTATCCCCAACCCCCCAAATTTGGTGTCATCCGCAAATTTAGAAATTGTGTTTTTTGATGCCAGAGTCTAAATCGTTAATGTAAATTGTAAACAACAGTGGTCCCAGCACTGATCCTTGTGGAACACCACTACCCACCTTCTGCCACTGTGAACAGCTACCCTTTACTCCCACTCTCTGCTTTCTGTCTTGAAGCCAGCTAACAATCCATTCTGCTACTTGTCCCCTGACTCCGCATTCCCTGACCTTGTTCATCAGTCTATTATGGGGTACCTTATCGAAGAATGTTGCTGTTCTCCTTTTGCGCTCACATTGCACCTACACGGTATATTATCAAAGCTTCACAAACACTCGCGAATTCTCCCAGCTGGCATGAGGAAACAATTTAAAAGCAACTTAAGTCTGTACTGTAAGATTGAAATGCACTGCACAGGTTAATGTAGGTTTGATGCAGTGAAATGTACTTCACTTTCGTTCCGACTCTTGTTTGTAAAAATTATTGTATAGATTTTCTTTTCTAGCAGGAATCTGTAGCAATGCTGAGGAGTTTATTTCCTGCCCACCTGGTGATCTATTTGGGCTTTCGGCCGGTTTCAAGGGGCTTTTGTTTATCCTTTTCAGTGAAGGAAGGAAGTGAGTTAGCAACCTTTGTAATTCCAGATTTTTTATGACATTTTGAAAAATGTTTTGAACGTGGGTTGAAAGCTGTGCAGACAATACGGCGTGGAACACAAATCTGTCACTGACAGATGGTAACTATCCTTGAGTGAACTAAATGGTGGTCCCTATAGTTCTCTTATAGACATCAGTCTAAAGCATAAACTACCCCCAAGTTCAGTACTAGTTGGCACTGATTTAGTGCTCCTTATTTTGAGATGCCAAGCAGATAGAACTGGAAGTGGGAATATTATGCTTGTGATCAGGTTGGAGGATATTCTGAGGCTGAAGTTAGAAGTATTGCCAGAAATTTGGGTTGGAGGCTTCCCGCAGGTGCAAGCCTCCGACCTGCACTTAACTAGCGCGCCAGCCGTTGTGCTGTGGGCCCGCGTGGGATTCCGATCCTGGGCCTGCTCCAACTGCCGGCGCGCAGTGCTTGCGTATCCCAGGGGCGCAGTTAGTTCGAAGCATCCCCTGAGATCACGTGGGCCATGGAGAGCCAATGGTAGCAGGGAATCTGTATTCATAGATTTGACAGGAAGAGTTGTCAAATCTATTAATACAATTCAGCGCCAAAACAAAACTAAAACTTCAAATAGAGGAAACTCTTGATTTACCGGCACCTAAATAACCGGAAATCTCTGTTAACCGGCAAAATTCAGGAGTAGGTTCAGGTAAGTTTTACTTCATATTAGTGGCAGTTCCTGGATCTGTGGCTGTGTAACTGGGGCTCCTACACCTGTTGCTAAGCAACAGGGACGCTTGGTCTCTGGCCGGAGTCCCTGCACATGTTGCTAAGCAACAGGGAAGCCTGGCTTTGTTTCTGTGTGCAGAGCTCTCGTACCTTTTAAACTATACCTCTCTCTAATCCGGACTTTTGATAAACCGGCACCACGCTGGTCCCGTCGGTGCCGGATACCAAAGTGTTTCCTGTAAATTAAAAAAAAAAAATCACATCACATTTTTAAAATAACTATAAATTACATAAAATAACTTTTAAACAATTTAAATTTTTGAAAAATTTAATTACAGTTTCTAACAGGGCTAAAAATAAACTTACCTTTCTTTAAAGTATTAAAAATAATAAACCTGTGGAAAAAATGTTTTAATTTTACTTAATTCACCACTTACCTTGTTAAAAGCAGGCCTTGTGACTGCTTTTTACAAGCGTAGCTCCTGGAGACTTACCCTCCTGGAGAAACCTGCAAAAAACCAGAAGTTCCAGGCGTATGTGCTGCCTCTCCGGCGCACGCGTTCGACCTGTGAACCCCTTCCTTTAAGGGGAACGGAAGTTCTGGTTTCCCGCGCATGCGCAATGCATGCACGAAACCGGCACTTTCATTGGGCCTACGCGTGAGTACCCTGCGCGTACTCACCCGTGGGGACCTGAAGTTCTGGCCCGATGAAATAGACAGTATTGCGTTGTTCGATGCTTGTACATCAACCTGTTAAGCGCTTGCACAAAGCATCATAATCAATCATATGATGATCAAAATCAACGTTTTGGTCATAAAATAACAGTGGCCAAAGCTCAGCGCACTTTTCATTTTGAAAAGCTATGCTCTTAGAAAGGAAGAACTTGCATTTATATACAAGAACTTATATTTATATAGCACCTTTAACAGCACCTTTCATGTCTCTAGCTATTCCCCCAGCACTTGAATTAGTTACTTTTGAAGCACTGTCACTGTTGTATAGGAAAACCACAGCAGCCAATTTGTGCATCGCAAGGTCTCGCAAACAGCAAGTGAGAGAAGTGGCCAGTTAACCTCTTCTGTAGGTGAGTGTTGAGGAATGAAAATTGGTCAGGGCACGAGAAGAGCTCCCTGCTCCTCTCTGACTAATGCTATGGGGTCTTTTATGTCCAATTCTAGAATTGGGGTGAGACACAATTATTCGGTAATGATCCCATGACCTCGAGTTCAAGGTTTCCAAAGAAAACTGATCCCTTTTGTTGGATGGTGTAGGCTGAAACCCATTTTTGTGGTGTTACTCAGGATATATTGCTTTATAAGGAGAGAAGCCTTGTACCATGGAGCGCACAATATCATTCTACTGTTGGAGTGGAGCTGTGCCCCATGGTCTAATGATTGTAAATAGACCCAGAGGTCAATTAGAGGGTAATTGTTTCTCTTAAGATTTACAGCTGGTTACAAATCCCTGCCTCCGATATACCAGTTTCACCACATTTTCTTCCAGTCTGATCACTGTATTGCTCTGAAGTCTCCCAAATAACTACTGTATGTTGGAAGATATTTTCCATTGTTTAAGAGCAACAATGACATGAGTGTTCAAACTGGCAGAAATGGGTAGATAAACTCATTGTTGAAACTGGCAGTTTTGAAAAATCATTTTTGGCTCTACTTTGTGTTTTGCACCTCTCATATAAAAAGGGATTAAAATTGATGGACCTTTTTTGATTTGAAGACTCTCTCTCTCTTGCTTCTTGAAGCCTGTAATGTGTCAGTGTAGCTCCGTGGTGGCGTTCACACCACATAATCTAGGCTGACACCCCAGTGCTGTTCTGAGGGAGTGCTGCACGGTTACAGCAGATGAAGCATTAAACAGAGGTTCTGTCTCTGCTGAAGTGCATATAAAAGATACATGGCTCAATTTGAAGAAGGGCAGGAGAGTATTCCTGGAGTTCTGGCCAACATTTATTCCTCAACCAACACAACCAAGAACTAGATTAACTGGTCATTTACCTCATTTGCTTTTTTTGGGCCCTTTCTGTATGGAATTTGCCTACCTAACGAGCGTGACTACACTTCAAAACATAATTAATCGGCTGTGAAGCACTTTGGGACTTCCTGATGAAATGAAAGGTGCTGTATAAATGTCTTTATTTGGAATCAGAAAAAGAGATGTGGCTGTTATTAAAATGACCAGATGGGTGTTAGCTCGATGACTGACTCGTAGTTAATTGAATGGAGCAACAAACCGCTTTAGCAGAGTATCTGTTCTCTATGGATTTTTCTGCCATTGTTATGTTCACTGTTTTGGTGTCGGTATTGGCGATCCAGGAGTATGGGCTGCATCCCGGTTGAAGCATCTCCCCTACCAACTACCACTGGGTGTTTAGGCAGTCTGTTCACTGCCATTTTAATAGCCAGGTGGTCGTGGACTCGAACATTTAAGCAGATGAGCAGTAAATGGTCAAAAAGCCCTGATTTGTATATTTTATTCCCCTTCATGGAAAATCAAAAATTGCAAGGTTTGTATGTTTAAATAAATGTTTTCAAGTATAAAGAAGGCCAAGACTGACAAATTAATTTGAAATATAAGTTCAATACAAACTATATACACAAAATATTTGATGGTTAAATTGTTTTACTCTTGGTGATTTGAAAAGACAGAAGTTGATGCATGAGAGAAAATATTTCGGTTCCAATGGTGGGTCTTTGTATCAAGCCTTCAAAACCCAAAACTGCCTATGAATCAGGCTGTACAAAGTTAACCTTTTGCATTATTTCCTTTGGTTCTCAGTTCTCCTGCACTGGATTAACACCAATGGCCATTAGTTGACTGGTTAAGTGGCTCTTAAGTCACTTGAGAAGCATGAATTGAGTGTAGCTGCAGGCGAGTCACGATTTTTTGTTTATTTGTTAATGAGATGTGGGCATCGCTGGCAAGGCCAGCATTTATTGCCCATCCATAATTACCCTTGAGAAGGTGGTGGTGAGCCGTCTTCTTGAACCGCTGCAGTCCGTGTGGTGAAGGTACTCCCACAGCGCTGTTGGGTAGGGAGTTCCAGGATTTTGACCCAGCGACGATGAAGGATCAGAGATATACTTCCAAGTCAGGATGGTGTGTGGCTTGGAGGGGGACTTGGAGGTGGTGGTGTTCCCATGCACCTGCTGCCCTTGTCCTTCTAGGTGGTAGCGGTCGCGGGTTTGGGAGGTGCTGCCGAAGAAGCCTTGGCGAGTTGCTGCAGTGCATCTTGTAGATGGTACACACTGCAGCCACGATGCGCCGGTGGTGGAGGGAGTGAATGTTTAAGGTGGTGGATGGGGCGCCAATCAAGCGGGCTGCTTTGTCTTGGATGGTGTCGAGCTTCTTGAGTGTAGTTGGAGCTGCACT
This sequence comes from Somniosus microcephalus, assembly GCF_052327205.1. NCBI lineage: Eukaryota > Metazoa > Chordata > Chondrichthyes > Squaliformes > Somniosidae > Somniosus > Somniosus microcephalus. The sequence goes on from NC_141008.1 coordinate 67,314,243, forward strand.
CATCCAGGCAAGTGGAGAGTATTCCATCACACTCCTGACTTGTGCCTTGTAGATGGTGGAAAGGGTTTGGGGAGTCAGTAGATGAGACACTCGCTACAGAATACCCAGCATCTGACTGGCTCTTGTTGCCACAGTATTTGTGTGGCTGGTCCAGTTAAGTTTCTGATCAATGGTGATCCCCAGGATGTTGATGGTGGGGCGATTCTGCAGCGGGAATGTCAAGGGGCAGTGGTTAGACTCTCGCTTGCTGGAGGTGGTCATTGCCTGGCACTTGTGTGGCACGAATATTACCTGCCACTTATCAGCCCAAGCCTGAATGTCGTCCAGGTCTTGCTGCATGCGGGCGTGGACTGCTTCATTATCTGTGAATGGCACTGAACACTGTGCAGCCATCGGCGAACATCCCCACTTCTGACCTTCTGATGGAGGGAAGGTCATTGATGAAGCAGCTGAAGATGGTTGGGCCCAGGACACTGCCCTGAGGAACTCCTGCAGCGATGTCCTGGGGCTGAGATGATTGACCTCCAACAACCACAACCATCTTCCTTTGTGCTAGGTATGACTCCAGCCAGGGGAGAGTTGCAAGTGACCAAATGTCTGCCAGTAAGGGTGAAGAAATCCACAGACTCGCACAGCAGAAAGCTGAAAATCCCATCCGTTGCTGCTAAAATTAAAAAAAATGACAAGATTAACAGCCCAGTTTCCAAAAGCGGAAAACAACCTTCACAGCAATCTGGCCATTTCCAAACCACAATGAAACCTGTAGTCCTGACTGTCTTCTATAAATACAGCAATATCTTAATGTGTGAAACCAAGTAGAGTATTCAGTCACTGCAAATTAAGTATATTAGTTGTATATGACCTAATTTCAACACTCTTTTATCCACTTCCACAGACCCTTTCTTAAAATTGCACTGAAAGTATAATGGTGACTATTTCGGGGGGCTGGTTTACAGCCACACAGCAAGAGGGCAAGTCCGTAGGCATTAAATTACCCAAGCATTGCTGTGAATTAAAATTGCCTGTCTTTCCACTGACCAATGTGGGAAATGTCGAATCTGGTCGGATCGTACAAGTTGAGGGCTGTCAGACTAATGCCAGTGGGATCTGCTGAGTAAGCACTGAGAACATGTGTAAATATTCCATGTGGACCTTTTTGACAGGTTTTGCTGCATCTAGTTAATGTGATGTCAAAATCTTTCTGTTACATCTGTAGAGCCATTTACTGTAATGTGCTTCAGACAGTGCTTTTGGTGCACACAGGTGAGTGAGCCACGTCTGTTAACTGATTTCAGGAGAGAAGACAGAATAACTAGATAAATCCATACTTTGCGTTTAGCCAGCATATTTCTTTTCTTTGCACACCCAATCAAAATAATTTTTGAGGGAGTGGGAGGAATTTCAGACATCTGAGCCACATTAAAAATATAATTGAGTAATGCAGATAGACACGTTTGTAAAACTCATTTCACTTGTTAACTGTATTGAGCAATATTGCAGCTTATGCAGTTATAAATCTTGGGTTCCCCCAATATTGGAAATGGCACTTTTTTCTTCAAGGCTTAGGTTGTCTGGGGGAGGGTTATCATCAGAATGGACAAATAAAAGTATTCAGACAAAATATTGTTAAACCCCTTTTAAAGTGTGTATGTGCGCGTGTCTGCGTGCGTACGTGTGTGTGTGTGTGTATGTGTGTACAAATGTATGGTGAGGTGATTGTTCAGATGTCGATGATGTGTATAACCAACATGCTTTAGAACCTATTGTTTCCTGGATGGAGGAGCTGTTTTTAGTGTGTGGTACCGTGCACACACAAAAGAGGCTTTAAGTCTGTAATTCTGTATTTTAGATCTACACGGTGACACAATTATTCTCCTAAAACTGGTGCCTCTTGGCAGTGAATACTCTAGGATGATCAGCTTTCTTGTACCACTAATATCAAATTCAATTTATATTGTGGGGAGTTATGTTTTTGGAGGTATGGCATGGCAGTACTGGGGAATGGAACTCTTGACTTTAAGCATTGAGTATTGAAATCGAGTATGTCTGTGATTAAATAACTCTATGTTCTGGCATTTGTGTTGTTGTTGTACTTGTTAATGTCTGGAATGTTCTACCGGTGTAACCGCTAATGTTCCTCCCTAGCCCCGCCCCTCTTCTGGAATGTTCTACCAAGGGCTGGGTCGGTGATGAATGATGGTTGCCCTGTGTTAACTTGATGCCATGTTCTTACTTAATAAAAGCCTTTAGTTTTAAGCTTTAACCTCATGGATTCAGGCAGTTATTTGGCACATCAATGTCCAAGTCCCGTGTAGCATGACCAGATGGAGAAGAAAATTCTGTCTACTTCGTCTCAACAACGTCCCTTAACTCTAGCCTCAAGAGAATTCCTCAAATGTCACTTGCATGAAGTTACAAAGAAGATGCTATACTGAGCTTTGGTTTTAAGAACACTGGAGCGGGATGAAGGGAGTATCTGGCAGTGCTGTACCTTCCTTGGGAATAATGGGTGTTGGCACTTGAGTATCTGAAATGGGAAGTGTTCATCTGTCACCTTGGTCAGTACACACTTTTCTTAAAAAGCTGCAACATTATCCCTGTGTCCACTTAAATCCTTTATTTCTTCAAACTGCATTTCTACCAAATAGAATCTTGCTTCATTAAGCAGCAGTTCAAGATGATAATACCAAAAAGGTTAATATGAATGAAAACTAAACCCATCCATCATTCCTACATTCTGTTCCATTGCACTATTGCAAAGCACTCAGTCTTTCTCAAAAATATATCTACAAGCTATTAGTAACTTACTAACAACATGGACCAATTAGCTGGAATAGGATGCAAGAAGTATTGGAAGACTGAAAACGTAAGGATTTGCATTGTAAAGTTGTGTGCAGTACTATAATCAAAAATTACAAACACTTTTGGCATTTTGGAACAATTAAACATTATGATTAACTGATTAATTGGCAGAACTTTGGCACTTTACGTATTTCAGGTCTTTACTAAACCTTTCTCTGTCCTTTTTTGAGGATTTCAGTTTTCAGGATAGCCTTCAAAGAGACTGATTTTTGCAGTGCACTTTATTAAAAAAAAAAAATTCAAATCTGAATCCGCCTCCTCCTCAAAACGCATTTCTACTTGGATTGGATTGAAAACTGGAATGAACCTAATTTTGTATTCAAAATGAGCAGGCTATTAGGGAAGATGAGATACTTGTGGAAAGCATCTACTTGAATGTGGAAGGTTGATTTACATATTCAGGTTCAAGGATCTAGATGGAGAAATTTTTGTTTTGAGGTTTGCAAGGTTTCTTTATCCAATTAATACTTTTATGCTATATCATTCTCATTGTATTCATCCTTCCTCGTTTGCCAGGAGGTTGGATCATTAGATATTCAGGGCAGCCAGCAATGACCCTTAGGAATTGATCAGGTGACAAGTCCAGCGAGTTAATCATGACAGATCACCTCATTGGCAATGTAATGAACCCTCAAATTCACCATTGGGAGAGCAATTTTTCAATGGCTCTCTCTAAATTGGTGTATTTGTTTTGGGAATGTTCTTTTCACTAAATTTTAGAGGAGGTATATGGCTTTTCAGAGTTGTTTACATATTCCTATCATTCTCTCCATCACTGGTGATCCGGGAGACCCTTTGTGTAATCTGCACCTCCATGAGAAAACATTTTTTCTGACAAATTGATTAGTGGAAAGGAAGACAACCCAACAGAGAGGTTATTTTGAAGCACTTCCTGAAGAAAGAATGTTTTCTATTTAAAAGAATAGCCTGGATTTTCCGGGGCACGGGCCCCGCAAGTTCCGGGGTTTTGTGTGCACTGCTCTTGCGTGAAAACCCGGAGCTTGCGATCTGTCGAGTTTCCGCTTGACTGATCAACCGCATCCCCGGGAAACGGACAGTCGCTGGCGGAGAGTTGGGCTATTTGCACAACTACTGCCCAGCGAATGCCTGTGAAGCTCTTATGCCTGGTAAAAGCAAACATAGGGCCTTCTTTTACCAATGTAGGGTTCGAGTACAGGAACAAGGATGTCTTGCTGCAGTTGTACAGGGCCTTGGTGAGACCGCACCTTGAGTATTGTGTGCAGTTTTGGTCGCCTTATCTGAGGAAGGATGTTCTTGCCATGGAAGAAGTTCAGCGAAAATTCACCAGACTGATACCTGGGATGGCAGGAATGACGTATGAGGAGAGATTGGGTCGATTGGGCTTATACTCACTGGAGTTTAGAAGAATGAGAGGGGATCTCATTGAAACTTATAAAATTCTAACAGGACTAGCCAGACTAGATGCAAGAAGGATGTTCCCGATGGCCGGGGAGTCCAGAACCAGGGGTCACAGTCTAAGGATAAGGGGTAAGTCATTTAGGACTGAAATGAGGAGGAATTTCTTCACCCAGAGAGTGGTGAACCTGTGGAATTCTCTACCACAGAAGGCGGTTGAGGCCGATTCATTAAATCTATTCAAGAAGGAGTTAGATATATTTCTTAAGGCTAAAGGGATCAAGGGGTATGGGGAGAAAGCAGGGACAGGGTACTGAGTTTGGATGATCAACCATGATCTCATTGAATGGCGGAGCAGGCTCGAGGGGCCGAATGGCCGACTCCTGCTCCTATCTTCTATGTGTCTATGTGTAAGAGTTTAAATAAATATTAAAATAATTTAAAAAAAAATTATTTAAACATTAAAAAAAACTTTTAAATTAGTTATAGGTTATTTTTAGCCCCTTTAAAACATTTACATTTTTCCGAAAATAAAATTTTGTTTTAAATGTCATTTAATTGTATTTTAATTAATTTTTGAACATGTAAATATTTATTTTTATTTAACTGGTGTGTAAGTGCATTTTTTAGGGGATTCCGATTCATGCTTAAGTAAATGGAATCCCCATAAGCACAATGGGGATCCCCCTTTTTGATTGGTTGGGCCGGCCCACGTAATCTCCGGGGCGGTTGCGAACCACCTGCGCCCCTGGGATGCGCGGGCCTTTACGCAGGCGTACGTGTAGAGGCCCAGGCTACGAACCTCTGGGGCCATCGGGTAGATTCGTACTCTTCTTGCAGTTCGGAGGCATTCGCCCGTGAGAAGCCTCCGATCGCAAATTCGGGCCCAGTGTTTCAAATAATGGGCCTCCCAGCTGTAGAAGAGTCACTCAGATGATTGAGTTGTGGTGGCTTTATCTTCAGCCAGCTACCACAATAGTGAATTGAGTCTTCTCTGGTTCTGGGTTCCGATCCCATTGCAACAATGTCCTTTAAAAAAAAAATTCAGTAACAATCTGGGCTGAACATTTTCATTGTGTTTGAGATGACCTTTTAGGAGGAGATGGATGTTAAGTGAGTTCCCATTTAAAGGTTGGAAGGCTTGTACTTTGTCACATATCCAACTCCTTTTGTGTCAGCTTGGCTCTGTTGGTCGTATTCCTGCCTCCTGATTCAGAACATTTTGCGTTCAAGTCTAACTCGGCATGTTGGCTGATGGACAGCTGAATCTCTCGGAGGCACCGTCTTTCAGATGAAACATTAAATGGCTGGATGTTTAAAAAATCCCATGGCACCATTTGAAGAAGAATAGGAGTTCTCCCTTGCCAAAGCGGCTTAACCAGTCATTCACTTGCTGCTGGTGAAACCTTGTCTGTACGAAATAGCTGCCACATGTCGTACGTGAAGCACTTTGAGACATTTCTGAGCAATGTGACATATAAATTCATTCTTTCTGCTTTCATTGATTCTGTAATATATGGTGTGGATTTGTTTTTGTGTTAATATCTTGCTGGAATGGGGGCAGCAAACACATTAAGTTTAAAAAAGAAAATTTCTGTTTCAGATTGCATTTCACATCCTGTATTTTATTGATTTTCTTCCTTGTACTTTTTCCATTGTACACACATTTCCATTTCTAAGGTTCTTCACTTTAAAGTCTGGGCATATATTTCTCTGCAGAAGTGGTACAGAAGCTGGCTATTGGTGATGTAAATGTGATCAATGTGTTCAATTGGCAAAAAATGATTATTTGAAGTGGAACTTGCAGCTTTCAGCCTTCGCTGGAAGAACAGTAAAGTTATTCACTTTGCATCCCCGCAACAGAGATGTTTGCTGCAACCTAGGAGTGATCCATCACTCTTGCACCATGTTAAATCTCAAGCCCATCTTTGTTTTTTTAGTAAATAGTATTACTTTTAATATTTCTGTAGTGGAGCATGAGAGATGTTCTTCATACTCATAACAAAACAAAGATATCAGCTCAATTATTTTAAAAGACAGCGATTGTGAGACTTTAATGCCTCTATTAAGAAAGGGACTGTTATATCGAAGGTTCGAATCGACACGGGCGCATTTGTTTTAAAACGAAATCTAAAAAATAAATAAAGTAGCGGCGAAAAGACACGTTTGCAAAATCCAAAGATAATAAGAGGAGAAAATCGATTGCAGTTTTAAATTTTAAAAAACTGAACCGCCGTAAAACTCGAAGAACATGTTTGTGAGAGAGCGAATGAATGAAGGCACTTCACTTGATAAGGCAGCGCAGGGGAAATGAGATGAGAAACTGAATGTAGAGAACAAGTGAAATAAATGAGACAAGAAGAAAAATGAGAGTGGTGAAAAAGTCAGAAGTTGACAAATGAGGCAAAGGTTTAGCATTTTGTCTGTTTATTACTGGATCTAAATTATCCTTTATTCTAGTGATTATTTTTTAAATGACATTGATTTATGCAGTTAGAAGTTATAATGTCATCAATTTTAATCTAATACTTGGGGTAATCTGTAATTCAATAATTTCTGAGTATCAGCTTCTCAATGTGTGGAATAGTGTAGTTTATTTTGTTTACATTAGATGTGAATTCAACTGTTATATTTGACTGTTTTTGTACCTTCACATTCCTCGCCGCCCGTCTGAGATCCCAATTCCTTTTTTTTCCCCCCAATTTCTTTCACATTTTTTTCCTCTCATCTGAAACTGATGGCTTAGGATGAGGCAGGTGTTCTGTGTCCCAAGCTGCTTTTTGTTCAAGGCTGTGGCACTGCTTCAAATGTTTATGAAATGCTTAGATGTTGGATTCAAGCTGCATTATTGTCACTTTGTCACTCACACAGCAATAACTATAAACCGGATTGCAGTGAATATTTAATTGAAAGTAAGGGTGACAGTTGCAGCATCAGAAGCGCCTTGTTGGGGAAGGTGTCTCAATATGTAAATACTCCCATGCAGCTCCCTGCCTTTATTTAATTTTCTGTTTACAGGGTTTCTCCAGAGAGCCTTGTATGCAGCCATTTCCAAGGACAAAGCAGCCCGCTTGATTGGCACCCCATCCACCACCTTAAACATTCACTCCCTCCACCAACAGCGCACTGTGGCTGCAGTGTGTACCATCTACAAGATGCACTGCAGCAACTCGCCAAGGCTTCTGCGACGGCATCTCCCAAACCCGCGACCTCTACCACCTAGAAGGACAAGGGCAGCAGGTGTATGGGAGCACCACCACCACTAAGTTCCCCTCCAAGTCACACACCATCCTGACTTGGAAATATATCGCCGATCCTTCATCGTCGCTGGGTCAAAATCCTGGAACTCCCTAACTAACAGCACTGTGGGAGTACCTTCACCACCCGGACTGCAGCAGTTGAAGGGGACTGCGCGCCACCACCTTCTCTAGGACAATTAGGGATGGGCAATAAACGCTGGCCTTGCCAGCGACACCCACATCCCGTGAAGGAATAAAAAAAAAAAATTACTGCATGATATTGGACAAGGTTAGAGATTATTTTCTACCATTTTGAATGAGCAAAGTGGGTACGATTGGCCTGTAAATGTTCATCCAGGTGCTGAACTGAATGAACAGCATTTTGCTTTCTCTTTTTTAAATGGAACCTGTCTAGCTTGTAAACTGTTTAGGTTTCCTTGAACGTATATCCCATTAAGGAATTTTGCACGATGGCATTCCACAGTGGAAAGGTGGAATTGGTTAGCCCAAGAGTTCACCGTGAATGTTGTCAAAAAAGTAACGAGATGAACTTGGAGATCAGGGCTGAGTCCCCTCCCCAGCGTACATAAGCCAAGGCTCATGCAGTACCCTAACTTTGTCTAAGGCTCAGACAAGGAAGTGATGATCAGTGCTAGCAGAACAGAACTGCACAATTCTTGAGGAAATCAATGACCCATTGTGTAATGGGTTCAATATTTTCTCCAAAGCGACAGATGAATTACTCAACGGTTCAAACGACTGCGATTAGTCGTAATGCCAGGTGCTTTCAGTGTCTAGACTTGTGACTTTGCCTATCCTTCATACCTCAGCAGTATTTTGAGTGTCACACATTTTAAAAGCCAGCATCTGGCTTGTTTTAGGTTTTTATTTCCCCTCGCCTTCTGTTCAACCTTCTCGAGAATTATAGGTTGCCGATTGCTTTGTTGTGGGGGATCAGCATCAGCAAAGTTCTCCCTGTGCCAAACCAAAGATCAGATGCCCGCGTGCTTCAAGGGCTCAAGCCTGCAGGGTCAGGTATTTTGCCGAGGATGCCAAAAGCATAGGTCAAGTCGAGTTGAGCCAATTGGGCATGATTAAATTTTGAATCCCGAACACACAATTCTGAAACTAAGCATTTGACCCTTGCGAGGACCTGTACTATGCTTTTATATCTGTTCCATTTGGATGCATGTTTGCCCCACTCGGCTTAGTGGCTTCTGTTGCTAAAGCTCCCCTGTGATTGGTTCAGAGAAGGTGAGCTTTTATTGGATGACCGATGCAAAGCACCTTTTTGCTCTCTGATAGGCAGCTCAGCAGGTACCTTACAAAACCTTCGGTACACATGACTGGTTGTGGGTGACTTGAACCTGTGATTACCGAATTTCTGTTGGTGTTACATTTGGTTCATTAGCCAAGTAAGTGCCTTAAAGGAGAGCACTTAGAAACATAGAAACATAGAAGATGGGAGCAGGAGTAGGCCATTCGGCCCCTCGAGCCTGTTCTGCCATTTAATGCGATCATGGCTGACCATCCAAATTCAGTACCCTGTCGCTGCTTTCTCCCCATATCCCTTGTTCCCTTTAGCCTTAAGAAATATATCTAACTCCTCCTTGAATATATTTAATGAATTGGCCTTAACTGCCTTCTGTGGTAGAGACTTCACCAATCTTTTTCTCTTCACATATCTATAGAAGCTTTTACAGTCAGTTTTTATGTTCACTGCAAGCTTACTCTCAATCTATTTTCCCCCTCTTAATTAGTCCCTTTATCCTCCTTTGCTGAATCCGAAACTGCTCCCAATCCTCAGGTTTGCTGCTTTTTCTGGCCAAATTATATGTCCTCTCGTTGGATCTTATGCTATCCCTAATTTCCCTTGTTAGCCACGGTTGAGTCACCTTTTTTGTTTTATTTTTATGCCAAACAGGGATGAACATATTCTGTTGTTCATCCATGCGATCTTTAAATGTTTGCCATTGCCTATCCACCATCAACCCTTCATTAAAAGAAAAATGATGAATTATGCAATCCTGCCAAATTGCTTTGACCTTGTGCTGTCTTCCACTTATAGCACATAACTACACTTGTGCAGGACTACACCAGACTTCAGTTTGAAATTTTCGGTGTGGGATTTTCAGTCACAAGTGAGATGCCCACTGGTGCCAGAAAATAAACATAGCTAAAACGCTTATAATGAAGATTGGTAGGTTGCTATGTTGATATCTGTCTTCATAGAGCAAGCTGTTCCTTTATTATATTACCCAGTGGTCTATTGCAAACGCTCAGTATTATCTTTGCTCCTTTCACATTGCATATTTCCAGCCAGATTATCTTGTTGGAAAGCTTATCCTTTAGCTCCTGGTGCCCCTGTAGAACAATTCCCTGGGTCCCAGAAAACATAGATAACTTTTGCCAGATCATTTGTTGTTGGCCGTGCCTTCAGTTGCCGAGGCCCTAAGCTCTGGTATTGCCTCCCTAAACCTCTCCGCCTCTGTACTTCTCTGTCCTCCTTTTAAGACGCACCTTAGAACCACCCTCTTTGACCAAGCTGGCCTAATTATCTCTCTGTGGCTCGGTGTCAAATTTTATTTGATAACGCTCCTGTGACGCACCTTGGGATTGTGTTACTACACGAAAGGCACTATATAAATGCAAGCTGCTGCTGTTGTCAAATAAGTTGGCGAGACTTTCCATCAACAAACCCTGTACCAAAGCTTTATTGGGCTGCTCCACATTTATTGTAAGAAGTCACACAACACCAGGTTATAGTCCAACAGCTTTATTTGAAATCACAAGCTTTCGGAGCGCTGCTCCTTCTTCAGGTGAAGTGGAGAAATGCATAAAGACACAGCTTATATAGCCAGAGAATCATGTCAGATGTTTACAGGTAACCTTTCCAACTGCCATTTATCGCACCTCGGCAGAGAGATAATCACAGCAGTCAAAGGTGTGAATGGTGTCCAAACAGGTCAGTCAGGGAAACATTACATCAAAGAACAATGAGGTGGGGTCACAAGGGGCCAAATATTGCAGATGCTGGGGTCTGTATGAAAAACAAAAAAACAGACAAAAAACATTTTTTTTGGCTGGAAATCACAGCAGGTCCGGCCGCATCTGTGTAGAGAGAACAAGCCAATGTCGACTCGAGTCTGGATGACCCTGCATCAGGTGGGGTTACATGTAGCGTGACATGAACCCAAGATCTCGGTTGAGGCCGTCCTCATGAGTGCGGAACTTGGCTATCAGTTTCTGCTCGACGATTTTGCGTTGTCGTGTGTCTCGAAGGCCACCTTGGAGAATGCTTACCCGAAGATCGGAGACTGAATGTCCTTGACTGCTGAAGTGTTCCCCGACTGGGAGGGAACACTCCTGCCTGGTGATTGTTGCGCGGTGTCCGTTCATCCGTTGTCGCAGTGTCTGCATGGTCTCGCCGATGTACCATGCTCCGGGGCATCCTTTCCTGCAACGTATGAGGTAGACAACGTTGGCCGAGTCACATGAGTATGTACCATGTACCTGGTGGGTGGTGTCCTCACGTGTGATGATGGTATCTGTGTTGATGATCTGGCATGTCTTGCAGAGGTTGCTGTGGCAGGGTTGTGTGGTGTCGTGGTCGCTGTTCTCCTGAAAGCTGGGTAATTTGCTGCGAACGGGCCACAGCGAAAAATCGCATAGACCTCCTCAGAAGACAAACACGGGACACAACCAACAGAGTACCCTTCGTCGTCCAGTACTTCCCCGGAGCGGAGAAACTACGCCATGTTCTTCGCAGCCTTCAACATGTCATCGATGACGACGAACACCTCGCTAAGGCCATCCCCACGCCTCCACTACTCGCTTTCAAACAGCCGCCTAACCTCAAACAGACCATCGTTCGCAGCAAATTACCCAGCTTCACACGTGAGGACACCACCCACCAGGTACATGGTACATACTCATACTCATGTGACTCGGCCAACGTTGTCTACCTCATACGTTGCAGGAAAGGATGCCCCGGAGCATGGTACATCGGCGAGACCATGCAGACACTGCGACAACGGATGAACGGACACCGCGCAACAATCACCAGGCAGGAGTGTTCCCTCCCAGTCGGGGAACACTTCAGCAGTCAAGGACATTCAGCCTCCGATCTTCGGGTAAGCATTCTCCAAGGTGGCCTTCGAGACACACGACAACGCAAAATCGTCGAGCAGAAACTGATAGCCAAGTTCCGCACCCATGAGGACGGCCTCAACCGAGATCTTGGGTTCATGTCACGCTACATGTAACCCCACCTGATGCAGGGTCATCCAGACTCGAGTCGACATTGGCTTGTTCTCTCTCCACAGATGCGGCCGGACCTGCTGTGATTTCCAGCCAAAAAAAATGTTTTTTGTCTTTTTTTGTTTTTCATACAGACCCCAGCATCTGCAATATTTGACCCCTTGTGACCCCACCTCATTGTTCTTTGATGTAATGTTTCCCTGACTGACCTGTTTGGACACCATTCACACCTTTGACTGCTGTGATTATCTCTCTGCCGAGGTGCGATAAATGGCAGTTGGAAAGGTTACCTGTAAACATCTGACATAAGCTGTGTCTTTATGCATTTCTCCACTTCACCTGAAGAAGGAGCAGCGCTCCGAAAGCTTGTGATTTCAAATAAAGCTGTTGGACTATAACCTGGTGTTGTGTGACTTCTTACATTTGTCCACCCCAGTCCAACTCCGGCATCTCCACACCATGGCCACATTTATTGAGGGGAGAATAAAATGATGGAGAGCCTGGTTGATTCCTCTTGGATGCTTTGTGAAATTAAAACCCAGTTTGGATCATTGAGGCAGCTGTCTTTGTGTATAGATCATGGCGGATGCCAACAGCATAGTGCCCGATCCGAGATTTCGATATAATGCAGGCGGTAGCTTTTCATTTCTTGTGGGTGTGGTTACGCCTTGTACGTTTAGCATTTTTTTGTAGAAGTAAATTTTGTTGGATGAAATAGAGGCGCTAAAGGTACGGCATTCCCATGCAGTGAAAATAAGTGATTCAAAAGGAAATGTTTTCTCTTGCTGGGAGCTGCCATTTGTTGCTTTGGACAGATTCTCGGCAGATGCTGCATGCTGCAAAGCTGGTAAAGTATATAGGGAAATCCCACACCAACAGGGAAAGCTTGGACGATAGCAAAATACTGCAGATGTTGGAAATCCGAAATAACCAACAGAAAATGCTGGAAAAACTCAGCAGGTCAGGCAACATCCGTGGAGAGAAATTTGAGTTGACGTTTCGGGTCGAACCCTTCTTCAAAACTGGAAAGAAAAGAAACTAGATCGAAGGCAGGGCTGCGATCAGACAAAAGAATAAAAGAAACAAAAGAAGTAAAAGAGATTAGAAGCTAGATGAGATGGTAATAGGCTGAGATTAGGTGTAAAGTGTACTGGCAGGGCAAAAGATAGCTGCCAGGTGTGAGAGAGAAACAAAAGGAAAGGGGGGCGGGGGGGGGAAAGGAGTGGAACAATTACAAGAGCAAATGAAATGGGGGCCGAGCTTATGATCTGAAATTGTTGAACTCGATATTGAGTCCGGAAGGCTGCAGAGTGCCTAATTGGAAGATGAGGTGCTGTTCCTCGAGTTTACGTTGAGCTTCCGTGGAACAATACAAGAGGCCAAGGATGGTGAGGTCCGAGTGGGAATGGAGCGGTGAATTAAAATGACAGGTGACCGGAAGCTCAGGGTCACCCTTACGGACTGAATGGCAAAGCGGTCACCCAATCTGCGTTTGGTCTCCCCAGTGTAGAGGAGACCGCATCGTGAGCAGCGAATACAGTACACTAGATTGCGAGAAGTACAAGTAAATCGCTGTTTCACCTGGAAGGGGTGTTTGGGGCCCTGGACAGTGGGGAGGGGGGAGGTATAGGGGCAGGTGTTACATCTCCTCCGCTTGCACGGGAAGGTGCCAGGCGAAGGGGAAGGGCTGTTTGGGGTGATAGAGGAGTGGACTAGGGTGTCTTGGAGGGAGTGGACCCTGCGGAATGCTGAAAGGGGAGTGGAGGGGAATATACGTTTGGTGGTGGGATCACTTTGGAGGTAACGGAAATGCCAGAGGATGATCCATTGAATGTGGAGGCTGGTGGGGTGAAAGGTGAGGACAAGGGGAACCCTATCGTGGTTCCGGGAGGGAGGGGCAGGGGTGAGGGTAGAAGTGCGGGAGATAGAACTGACACGGTCGAGGGCAGTGTCAACCACGGTAGAGGGGAATCCTCGGTTGCGGAAAAAGGAAGACATGTCTGAAGCACTGGTGTGGAAGGTGGCATCGTCGGAGCAGATACGACGGAGACGGAGAAACTGGGAGAATGGAATAGAGTCCTTACAGGAAGCGGGGTGGGAGGAAGTGTAGTCCAGGTAGCTGTGGGAGTCAGTGGGCTTGTAGTGAATATTGGTCGATAACCTATCCCCAGAGATGGAGACGGAGAAGTCGAGGAAGGGAAGGGAAGAGTCAGAGATGGACCATGTGAAGGTGAGGGAAGGGTGGAAATTGGAGGCAAAGTGAATGAAATTGTCAAGTTCGGGGCGAGAGCAGGAAACGGCACCGATACAGTCATCAATGTATCGGAAAAAGAGGTGCGGGAGGGGACCCGAGTAGGACTGGAACAAAGATTGTTCCACATAGCCCACGAAAAGGCAGGCATAGCTAGGACCCATGCGGGTACCCATGGCAACACCTTTTGATTTGGAGGAAATGAGTGGAGTTAAAGGAGAAGTTGTTCAATGTGAGAACAAGTTCAGCCAGGCGGAGGAGGGTCGTGGTGGATGGGGACTGGTCGGGCCTCTGTTCAAGGAAGAAGCGGAGCGCCCTCAGGCCATCCGGGTGGGGGATGGAGGTGTAGAGGGATTGTACGTCCATGGTGAAAAGGAAGCGGTTGGGGCCCGGAAACTGGAAACTGTTAAAGTGGCGGAGGGCGTCCGAAGAGTCGCGGATGTAGGTGGGAAGAGACTGGACAAGGGGAGAAAAGATAGAGTCAAGATAGGAAGAGATAAGTTCCGTAGGGCAAGAACAGGCTGAAATGATGGGTCTACCAGGGCAGTCCTGTTTGTGGATCTTGGGAAGGAGGTAGAAGCGGGCTGTGCGGGGTTGGGGAACTATGAGGTTGGTGGCAGCAGGGGGAAGATCTCCAGAGGAGATGAGGTCAGTGACAGCCTTGGAAACGGTGGTTTGATGTTCGGTAGTGGGGTCATGGTCCAGGTGGAGGTAGGAGGAGGTGTCGGAGAGTTGGGGTTCAACTTCCGCTAGGTAGAGGTCAGTACGCCAAACAATAACAGCACCACCCTTGTCAGCGGGTTTAATGACAATGTCAGGGTTGGATCTAAGAGAATGGAGTGCTGCAAGTTCAGAGGGAGGTAGGTTAGAGTGAGTGAGGGGAGCAGAGAAATGGAGACGGCCGATGTCACGGCGGCAGCTAGCGATGAAAAGATCTAGAGAGGGTAAGAGGCCAGGGGGAGGGTTCCAGGAAAGCTTGGATTAGTTTTCCTGTAATATTTTTGACCTAATTAAACAGGGAGAAGAACTTTGAGTTAATTATTTGTTGCACTCTGAAAGGGGGGAAAAACTGCGTGGAATTACTCGATTGTGCCAAAGCCTGTGGTTCGTAACCCATAATTCAGTTTGTATGTTTGTTTTGTCGAATGTTAACAATCTCGGTATTTTACAAATGAGGAACCTTAAAACTTCTGTCATTTTCCTGTGTCTGCTATTTGCTGTGTCAGATTTGGCCAATTACTGATCAACTATATGTCCTAATCATATGCAACACCTGTGCGAGGCGGTGTCCTGAACCTGTTTCTCATCTCCAAGTGACTTGTAAGGTGCGAGATAATTAGTCACAGGCTCGTTGAGGTGCCGACTCACCCCAAAATCATTAAACATGGTGGAAAATGGCAAGCATCCCCATTCATTTGTGACACCGAGCAATGCCCAATAGCATTAATGTATCCTTTCCCTCCTTTTTCCTGCCCTGCTTTTCTCTTTCTCCATTTCCCTTTCTGTGCCGTTTTATCTCCTGTCTGAGATTTTCAGGCATTTTCTCTTCCTTTAACAAGGGACAGCAAAGGGACAGAGCTATCCCAGTATTCATGGAGGCCCCAAAAACAGTCTATTAAAACTTTAGGTACTGTATGTCCCCACTTGTATAGTAAGTGAAATTCTATGATTCCCTGGCATAATCAGACTATTAGCCAAACACTAGAAAGATTGATGTCCCACGAGGTGGACCTGCTGATGGCAGGATATGTCGGTCTGGTGACTTGGTTGATATGATCAGTAAAGGGAACATTACTTTTGAGGACATCACCCACCGTTGCCTGATTTGAAAGAAAGACACCAACCAAATCATTGCCGAAGATATAGACATAAGTGGACTGTGCCAAACAAATGGTGAATAACCTTCAGTGCTGAAGACCGAATCAATAGTCATGACAAAGATTGACTACGATTGTGCCCACCTGCCTTTATTCAGTAAGGGTTGCAGACTTTCTTCAGTAGCAAATGTTTAGGTCCTTGGATTGGTATTGGCATTTGATCTGATCTGCTCTACATCACAAGAGTGATGAGAATGTCTGGAGGAGCTGGTGTATGTGTAGCAATTCTGGGGATAACGTGGACTTAATTCTCACTGTTGGGGACTTCAACGCTGTTACATATCTACCCAGTTACGGATTATGGTGGCCTGTTTAGCCGTTTCTTTTGCTCTTGGTGTCACTCCAGTCCAAAGCTGTGCCGATCAGTGGACCTGATGAGAATAATCTACGCATAAGTGAATTCATTTTCTCCAACATCAAAGGTATGTGATTAGGGGCTGTTGGTTCTCTCTAATGTTATGACTGGATTAGCACTGCAAAAATTGCCAGTGCTTTAGAACTCATTGGCCTAGAAATTCGGTGGGCTGCGCCACCAGTTAGCGCCTAAAGAGGGCACTCGGTGGCTTTAGCGCCACTGGCCACGCCTCCCGCGAAATTTAGCGGGGCACTAATGGCGGCGCTAGCCTGTAGCGCTGCGCCGCCACCGATGACGTCATCGGTGTGTGCAGCGCCCCGCTACTGCCCCGAATGCGATATTGGGTCGCGCCCCCCCCTGTAGCACTGGTCGCAAAACGCGACCGGTACAGGGGGGCCTAACTGTGGCGGTAGTGGCGCAAATTAAGGGGGAGGTGCGGGGTGGCCATTTTTTTCAGTGCCCGCCTGCCAGCACCTCCTCGCGCTGCCCTCCCCGGCCTCCTGATTTCGCCCCCCCCCCCCCTCCCCGGGCAGTGCTGGCTGTGTCCTGAGAGCCTGGCACTTCTCCCCGGTGCCAGGCTCTTTTGCCGGCGATCGCTGATCGCGCTGGTGCAGGCCCCTCCCCTTTAAGAAGGGGAGTAAGGCCTGCAGTACCGCAGCGTGTGGCGCTGAGGCATGTTGCGCTGCGATATTCAATTTGAACGCCCCAAGAGGGATGCGGGGCGCCTCGAGCAGCGCCCTGCGTCCCTCTTGGTGCGATCAAACTGAATATCGGGGTGGCGCTCCCGGCTCCTTCCGGGGCCGGAACTTCTGACGCTCAGGTGAGCTTGGCGCCCCAAACGCGGTGCCACTGAATTTTTAGCCCATTATCTTGTGCTAGGGGCTCAAAGCTGATGAAGTTGCATCTCCACGTTTTTCTAATGATCCAAAAGTCCACACACAATGTCAGCAAACACGGTTTTTGCCCATGAACACTCCAAGACCTGCTGTCACCTGGAACTCTGACCTTTTTATACCTGGAAGTTGACAACAGACTAACTGTCACTTGCTGAATCGGGGGCACAGGAGCTTGCATTGTTTTGTTTTGGGAAATCTGATCTCATTAATGCTCCGGTACGATTTCTCCAAGGCTTTCTGTGTTTCCAGCAATCACCACAATTCTGATACCCCTGTAAATGTAACTGTACTGAGACCCTACTAATTAGTCCCCGGTGGACTGGAGGAGTTATGTTTTGTGTGGTACTGTAGTAATAAATAGTATAAATCTTGAGGTAATGAATGCACTTGTTGTTTGTCTCTGTTGTCTCCATCAATTACCTTTTTAAGATAACTTCTGCATAAATAGGTTGGAGATTTTAAAGCTGCAAGTTTTCCTTTCCATCAATAGACCTAAAATGTTATAAAACCAAACCAAAGTTCACCTAGATATAGGTGTTTTAGTCAATAGTAGTTTAAATAAAATTGTGTTAGAATTTGTAAAACTGCATAAACTACTATCGATGCTCCATTCCCCAGATTCTCGCAAAGAAAGGTAGGGGTCATAGGGTCATATAGTCATACAGCACAGAAAGAGGCCATTCAGCCCATCAAGTCCGTGCCGGCTCTCTGTAGGGCAATCCAGTCAGCCCCATTCCCCGCTCTATCCCCGTAGCCCTGCAAGTTTATTTCCCTCGAGTGCCTATCCAGTCTCCCCTTGAAAACATTGAGTGTCTCCGCTTCCACCACTTCCGTCGGCAGTGAGATCCAGGAGCACCACATAGGTCTATTCTGCAGAAGATGATTGCCGTTATTTTGCACCATCGGGTGCCGCAGAGCCCCGGACGCAGGCTATTTACCCTGTGCCCCTCTGACGATCTCAGATTTTAAGGCCATGAAATCTTAACTCGGCGAGTTGTTCTATTTTTTGTTTCCAAAAATTACACAGGAAATGTGTGCAATGACTTTTCGAAGGCACTTTACACATTTTTATTGCTGTGATTATGATGTTTGCTACTTATTATTTTAAGCTGTAGATTTTTGTCTGTTTCATTGTTGGATGTTTTATTAACTCTATAAATCACACTGTTGCCAGAAAATGAGTGTTCATTCAGGAAATTCGGTATCGCCATTGATTTTAATGGGAGAGTGGAGTTATGGTTCCATGAAACCCTCTTTTTTGGTGAGGGTAACCATGGAGTGGTGCTAAAGCTTTGGGGAAATAATGAGTGGCATAAGTAATGCTGTAAATCACTTGCCTCATCATTCCCTTCCTTTAGCGCAATAAAACAGGCCGTAGATGTGCCATTCCACGTTTCCTGAAAACCTTGGTCATTCCCAATTATTCACTCGCTTTAAGACTATTTTAGGAGACCCTAAAAGGTTAGGTAGACAAGGAGTTTTTAAAAGTTTGGTGAAGGGGAAGGTTCACCAACACAACACATTGATATACCAATTTGCAGGACCATGCATTGAAAGAGCTTGATTGTTCACGTAATGAACTCAGCTGGGCTATCGGATACCTAACCGAGCATAGGCACTGTGACATGAATCAGTCATTAATGAAAGAAAGACTTATGAAATAATACTGAGCGGCCTACGGGTGGCGCTGTCCAGGGAGAGTATAAATACTCGGGCACGGGCCCAGCTTGCGCAGGACATTCTTAACAGGAACTAGCGAAGGACACAACTAGACCTCCATGTTGTAAAACAGTTGATTAAAGCTTTGTTTAACGTTTAGACCAAGTGCCTAGTAGTTTCCTTACGTGACACTGCATCCTCAAAGAAATACTTGCGTTCATATAGCGCCTTTCCTGACCTCTGGATGCCCAAAGCACTTTACAACCAATGAAGCACATTTGAAATGTTGTCGCTGTTATAATGTAGGAAATGCAGCAGCCAATTTGCGCACAGTAAGGTCCCACAAACGGCAACGTGGTAATAACCAGATAATCCTGTTTTAGGTGTCAGTTGAGGGATGGATGTTGGCCAGAACACGGGGGAGAACTCCCTTACTCTTCAGGATCTTTTACGTCCACCCGAGCAGAGCCTCAGTTTAACGACTCAGCTGAGAGACGGCACCTCCGACAGTGCAGCACTCCTTCCGTACTGCACTGGAGTGTCGGCCTAGATTACGCGCTCAAGTCTCTGGCGTGGGACTTGAACCCACAACCCTCTGACCTCCGAGGCAAGCCTGCTACCAGCTGAGCAGAATATCGGATTTTGAGCCCGGCCACTAACTTATGCATCCTAGCCACTGGTAACATATTGGCAAAGGTCTGGAACCAGGCTGCTTCACTGGTTGCAAAGGGAACCTAAATATAATGAAATGTATAAAAACAAATACAATTGCATATTTAAATATCTTGCGTAGGGCAAACAACCCTAACTTTTGTGTTAGCGTGATTTTTGGTCTCCCTTGTGGCATCACATGTTAGTGGCCAATATTTCCCATTTGGTTTTGCTTTGTCAACTCTTGTGATGTAGTTACAAATTCTGGCCGCTAAGTGGCTTTGTGGAGCGAGTTTCTCAAGTCGTTGCTGCACCTATCTCGCATTCAAAACAAACACTTGTGTCTATCTACTGACCGTGGCCATCAACACGGAGATTTACTCGTTCTAAAGCATAACTGTGAGGAGACCTTCATCTCCCCGACGCTCAACATTCAAACCTGAATATGCATCAATCATATAATTAAATGTTTATATTAGAAGCTGTATGGTCAAGGGTAGTGCATGTATTACCCACACTTCATGTGCTAGAAATGCTGTATGCATCATGAAGTGAAATGAATCATTCTGCTTTCTTGTTGGGAATGGGATATTTAAATAGTAAAATAGATTTCTTCGAGCAGACTGTCCTTGGTTAGTAAGGGTGACTGCAGTTCATTTCTCACCCCAGGAGCTCAGCTGCTTATAGTGCTTCTGCTCTAAATGGGAGTTAATGAGCTTGCCAAATTTGGAAATCAAAAAGCACAAAGAAAATAAGCCTTTGCACAGTTATGAGATTAGCCCAGCAGCTAGAACAGTTTGTAAGCTTGCTGCATGAAGGTCACAAGTTCAATTCCTGTTAAATGAGGTACATTTTTTGATAATGAAAGAAAGAAGGTTTGCAGCTTTATTAGCAAGTATTAGAAGCAGTTTGCACTCATCTCTACAGTAACTGTTCCCAATGATTAACTGTTGAGAACAATAGTTGCTAAGTGCTGCTGAAGGTATTTTTATATCAATGACTCAATATTATGTCCTATGCAGTCAACTGTAATTTTCATATAATAAATGCAAATTTTTTTCTACTGAACAAAATAGATATTTGATTTTATTAAATTAAACATGGTGGTGTTGATGAGAAAAATGATTTCTAGAAGATATTCATTATATGACTCGAAACAAATTGTTGTATAATAATGCATGTATTTCCCTATATTATGTATGTGTTGCCGTAAGCATTTCTCTAGATATCTTGTTTATGACTCTCCCCTTTGAGTGTATTATTTCTTCCTATATGTTCCAAAAATTTGCAGTAATCCATGATTTAATCTGCTGCAAATATGGATGAAAGTTACACGTAACAGGCTGAGCTATTTTTTTTAATGAGGTCCCATTTCAAAATGGTGTATTCTTGATTCAAAAATCATGGTTTTGAACACACAAGATTGACCTGCAACAAACTGATGAATCATTATGACTTTTAAGCTGAAGCAAAGCTTCCTTTGAGCCACTTTTCACTGGGACCAGCCTGATGGAGCGCAATGGTCTCTTCCGAACCTGTACATTCCTATGATTTGGTTTAAAGGCATTAATTGGCCTTGTGTGACAGAGCCACTGAGGGACTCTGAACAACTGTACATAATTCCCTTTAACTATGTGTTAGCTACAGACTAAATCTGTACCATTGTATATACTGTTTGCATGTACAGTGTGCGGTCCCTTTAAGAGCGCGGGCAAACGTGATGACATCATGCCGCTAATCACGTGATCACCCAAACGTGGGAAAAACGTGATGACGTCATGACGCCATCCACGGGACCGCCCAGGCAGTCCTCGTGGAGCCTCCGACCTGTTAAGACCTGTATTCATAGTTCTCTTGCATCAATCTGTTTAAACTCGTTAGTTTGACATTAAAAAACCTTTTTGATTGATTGCCTGCGTTGAACTCAATCTCTAGATAGGAATTTGACCATTCCTACACTTGGACCATATTTGACTGAATTTTGGGACTGCCTTGGGCATTGCTTGTAAACAATGGCACACCAATATCCTGTTCTGTAATATCTGGCAGTCTGAATTGCTAATCATGTCCCTCCCACAACTGATTTTAAACTGACAGGTTTGTAGTTGCCATTTTTTTTCCCCCTCCAGCCCTTAAATAATAGTGACATTTGCAATTTTGCAATCCAAAGACACAATTCCCGAATCCAGAAAGCTTGAAAATTATGACCAACGCAATTGCAATTTCCTCAGTTATGTCTTTTAATACCCTGGGGCAGAAACCATCAGGTCTTGGAGATGTCTATTTAAATCCCATTATCTTCGATATTAGTATTTTTTTAACTTATCCAATAAGTTCCTTCTCTTCACTTATTTTGAAGTTACCTTGTACTCTACTGTATCCTTTACCTCTACTGTGAAAATAGATATAAAGTGTTACAAGTCTGCCATTTCCTCATTTGCTGAGGCCCCTGGGGAACACCACTTGTTACATGCTGCCTATAAGGATACATTCCTTTTATCTGTAATGTCTTGTCTCCTACCTGTCAACCAATTACTACTCCTGTCACAAGGTTACCTCCAATTCTGTGTGCTTTTCTTTTTGCTAATAATATCTTGTGTGGAACCTTATCAAATGCCTCTGGAAGTCCATACAGACAACATCCATAAGTGGATCCATAAATTCAGCTAGCTAGTCAGGCATGACCTAGCCTTCACATCTGTGTTCCCTCCCTTTAATCAGCTCGTACTTCACCAAGTGCTCAGTTACTCTTTCCCTGATAGATTCCAGTAACTTCCCTACAACTGATGTTAAACTGACTGGTCTGCAGTTTCCTGGTTTCTCCCTTCCTCACTTCTTAAATAAGACTGAGATGAGGAGGAATTTCTTCACTCAGAGGGTTGTGAATCTTTGAAATTCTCTGCCCCAGAGGGCTGTGGAGGCTCAGTCTTTGAGTATATTCAAGGCTGCGATAGATAGATTTTTGGACTCTAGGGGAATCAAGGGATATGGAGATCAGGCGGGAAAGTGGAGTTGAGATCGATGATCAGCCATGATCTTATTGAATGGCGGAGTAGACTTGAGGGGCCATATGGCCTACACCTGCTCCTATTTCTTATGTTCTTAAATAATGGAGTACCATTTGGAATTTTCTAATCCAAAGGCATAATTCCCAAATCTAGAGAGCCTTGGAACATTATGACTAACTGATCGGCAATTTCTTCAAGCAAAAGCAAAATATTGCGGATGCTGGAAATCTGAAATAAAAACAGAAAATGCTGGAAATAGTCAGCAGGTCAGGCAGCATCTGTGGCGAGAGAAAGAGTTAACATTTCAGGTCGATGACCCTTCACCAGAACTGGAAAAAGTTAGAGATGTTACTGGTTTTAAGCAAGTACAGGGGCAGGGAGAGGGGGGAGGGGAGGAAAGAACAATAGGAAAGGTCTGTGATAGGATGGAAGGCAGGAGAGATTAAGAGATAAAAGGGATGATGGTGCGAGGCAAAAGCGGATGGTAATGGGACAAGTAAAGAAACAAAAGATGGGTCTAGAGCAGGTGTAAATGGGAATGGCAGAATCATTACCAACAGCTGCTCTCCGAAAAAATGGGGGCAGTAGTTATGATCTGAAATTGTTGAACTCTATGTTGAGTCTGGAAGGTTGTATCTTCCCTTCCCACTGTCCAGGACCCCTTCCAGGTGAAAACACGATTTACTTGTACTGTATTACTTTCAATTTAGGAAACTGTATTCGCTGCTCACAATGTGGTCTCCTCTACATTGAGGAGACCAAACTCAGATTGGGTGACCGCTTTGCAGAACACCTCAGTTCAGTCCGCAAGCGTGACCCCGAGCTTCTGGTCACCTGTCCTTTTTTAAATTTTCTGCCCCACTCCCACCATGACTGCTCTGTCCTGGTCCTCCTACAGTGTTCCAATGAAGCTCAGTGTAAGCTCGAGGAACAGCACCTCATCTTTCGATTAGGTACTTTGCACCCTTCTGGACTCAACAATTTCATAACTACTGCCCCCATTTTTTCGGAGAGCAGCTGTTGGTAATGATTCTGCCATTCCCATTTGCACCTCCTCTAGACCCATCTTTTGTTTCTTTACTTGTCCCATTACTATCCCATTTTTGCCTTGCACCATCATCCCTTTTGTCATTTAATCTCTCGTGCCTTCCACCCCATCACAGACCTTCCCTGCCTCCATACTTGCTTAAAACATGTTGCATCTTAACTTTTTTTTCCCGTTCTGATGAAAGGTCATCAACCTGAAACATTGGGCTAGATTTTGCCAGCCCTGGGGAGGCGGGTTTGGAGGCGGGACTGCCAGGAAAATGGCAGAATTTGGGGGCGGGTGCCCAACCCGCCCCCATGTCATCTTGCCAGGAGGCGGGTAGCCGACCCGCGCCAGGTCCCGCCGCCTCGAGGTGGGAAGGGGATTAATGCCAATGAACTGCCTGTTCACAAGTAGTTAACAGGCAGTTTTTTGGCTAATCCCTATTTTGAGCCCTGAAGTGTGGGCTTCCCGACAGCTCCGAACCTCGCCAGGGTCAGCGAGGTGGGCCATCGGTCTGCGGGGGTCGGAGGGGCCGAAATGTTTGTTGCGCAGGTGAGTAATGGGTGCATGTGTGCAGAGGTAAGTGTGTGAGGTGAGTGTCAAGTGTTTTAATAAGTTTTACTTACCTTTACTTTCTCCTGCAGGCTTCCTCCCTTCAGGTCTCGGGAGTCCCTCAGCTCACTGGCACAGAAAGCAGAATGGCCGCTGAACTGTCAAAAGCTGCAGCCTTCTGCTTTCTGGTCAGGAAGGCTTTCTAATTGAGTCTTGAGTAAAGACCCAACTTAGAAGACAGATTGTCAGTGTTTGACAGCATCACAGAGCTGTCAAACGATGACATTTCATATGTCAAAAGCTCTTGACAGATGAAACGGCACTCGCTGACGTCACCTGTAACTGGCTTTCCCTTAATTGGCCTGCTGAACCCGCTGGGCAGGCTTAACAAGGTCAATCAAGGGAAAATAGTGTGGGTTGGCCACAAGTTGATGGAGGCGGGACTAAAACCCAACAAGTGGGAGTCCAGCCTCCAAAAGCTCCCCATTGACAAAATCCAGCCCATTGACTCTGTTGCTTTCTCCACAGATGCTACCTGACCTGAATATTTCCAGCATTTTCTGTGTTTATTTGCAATTTCCTCACCTATTTCTTTTAATACCCTTGTTGGCTCAAGTGGCTGAATTGCCTACTCCTGTTCCTATGTTCCCTCTCAAAATAGCAAATTGTGGATGAAAAAATATTGAAATCTGAAGTGTACAAAACATGAGTTAATGAATTGTAAGAGAATTCTAGTGGTGTTACTGCGAGGGCAAGGGCACTAAGAACTCAAGCCAATCAACAAATTATTACACTGCTTGATCTTGAAAGCTAACGGAACTGTTGAACCCTGGAGTAATTTCTCATTATGACAGATGAAGTCACAACAAAAGAGGAAATTAGCACTAGGGAATAATGTAGCCATGGCTCCTAATGGTTTGCATCAGGTAGATATTGGCAGCACTAAGACACTTAATTCAAGGGCTATTGTATGATGGCAGTGACCAAGTTACATTTTTTTTATCTTGACACTTCTCTGTGCTTTTTCTTCCCATTTTCCTTGTTCATTCTCAGTGGGGGAGTGACTTTCTGTCAAGAAACATAAAAGTTAACGATGAGTACTAAAAACGCTTAATCCTTTTCCCCTTCCCTGACGGCGTCATTACCCGTTTGACCAGCACCGAAATTTATTATCTTCGTGCGTGTTATTTTAACATTTGTTGTGAATTTTAGTGCAAGGGACTAGAAGGCCGGAGGAAGCGGATGATGAGACAGAGAGGCTGTGAGTGATCAGGTGGGTTTTCAACCCGACAAATTACACAGCCCAATCGTCGTCTTTCCATCAGTGAAGGCTGGACTATCTGTACAAATGTTGACTAATGTAAAACGTTACATTTGGTTCTCGCCATATCGACACAATATTTAAATTGAGTAGCATTGTTTCTACAAAGTAGAAACATAGAAACATAGAGATAGGAACAGGAGTAGGCCATTCGGCCCTTCGAGCCTGCTCCGCCATTCAATGAGATCATGGCTGATCTTCGTCTGAGATCATAGCTGATCTTACCAGTTCAGTACCCCGTCCCCGCCTTTTCTCCGTAACCCTTAATCCCCTTAGCCTTCAGAAATATATCCAATTCTCTCTTGAAAATATTTATTGAATTAGCCTTCACAGCCCTCTGTGGCAGGGAATTCCACAGGCTCACCACTCTTTGAGTGAAGAAATTCTTCCTCATCTCTGTTTTAAATGATTTGCCCGCTATTTTTAGACTGTGGCCCCTGGTTCTGTGCTCCCCGGCCATTGGAAACATTCTCTCTGAATTCAGCCTGTCCAGGCCTGCCATAATTTTATATGTTTCGATGAGATCCCCTCTCAATCTTCTAAACTCCAGTGAGTACAAGCCCAAACTATTTAATCTCTCTTCGTAGGTCATTCCCGCCATTCCAGGTATCAGCCTGGTGAATCGCCGTTGCACTCTTTCCATGGCAAGAACATCCTTCCGCAGATGGGGCGACCAAAACTGTACACAATACTCCAGATGCGGTCTCACCAGCACCTTGTACAGCTGTAGTAAGGTATCCCTATTCCTATACTCGAACCCCCTTGATATGAAGGCCAACATACCATTTGCCTTCTTAATCGCCTGTTGCACCTGCATGCTCTCCTTCAGTGACTGGTGCACAAGAACACCCAGGTCCCTCTGCACTTCCCCATCTCCCAATCTATTGCCATTTAGATAATAATCTACCCTCCTGTTTTTACCCCCAAAGTGGATAACCTCGCATTTATCCACATTATAGTGCATCTGCCACGTATCCGCCCATTCCCCCAACCTGTCCAAATCGCACTGTAGCCTCCTGACATCCTCATCAGAGCCCACCCCTCCTCCTAGTTTAGTGTCGTCAGCGAATTTGGAAATATTGCATCCAATTCCCTGATCCAGATCATTTATATATATATTGTGAACAGCTGGGGTCCCAGGACAGATCCTTGCGGCACCCCGCTGGTCACTGCCTGCCACTCCGAAAACGAGCCGTTTATTCCAACTCTCTGTTTTCTATCCGCCAGCCAGTTCTCTATCCACGTTAATACTTTGCCCCCAATTCCATGAGCCTTAATTTTGCATGATAATCTTTTGTGTGGAACCTTATCGAAGGCTTTCTGGAAGTCAAGGTACACCACATCCACTGGCTCTCCCCCATCTATTTTACCAGTTACTTCCTCAAAAAAATTCCAGCAGATTAGTCAAACACGATTTACCCTTTGTAAATCCATGTTGACTCTGTCCGATCCTTTCCCCATTTGTCAAGTGCTCCGCTATTTTATCCTTAATAATGGACTCTAGCATTTTGCCCACAACCGATGTAAGGCTTACTGGTCTATAATTCCCTGCTTTCTCTCTACCCCCCTTTTTAAATATTGGGGTAACATTAGCTACCCTCCAATCCACGGGTACTGTTCCCGAGTCAATGGAGTTCCGGAAGATGATCCTTAGAGCATCTGCTATCTCCAGGGCCACCTCCTTAAGTACCCTAGGATGTAGTTTATCAGGCCCCGGGGATTTGTCGGCCTTCAGTCCCCTCAACTTACCCAACACCATATCCCTAGAGATACTAATTTCTGTCAGCTCCTCCCTCTCATTAGTCCCTATGTTTGCCGATATTTCTGGGAGGTTATTTGTGTCCTCCTTTGTGAATACAGAACCAAAGTATGAGTTTAATTGGTCTGCCATTTCCTTATTCTCCATTATATATTCTCCCGAATCGGACTGCAAGGGACCGACTTGGGATTTTACCAGTCTTTTCCTCCTGACATACCGATAAAAGCTTTTGCAGTCTGTCTTTATGTTTGCTGCAAGTTTACTTTCGTATTCTATTTTCCCCTTCCTGATTAATCCCTTTGTCCTCTTTTGCTGTATCCTGTACTGCCCCCAATCTTCCGGTCTGGTGCTTTTTTTTGCCAGTTGATAAGCCCTTTTTTTTGATTTTATGCTGTCCCTAATTTCCCTCGTTATCCACGGTTGAGTCACCTTTTTAGGTTTATTTTTATGCCAAACCGGTATAAACATGTTCTGGAATTCTTCCATTCTATCTTTGAATGCTTGCCATTGTCTATCCACTGTCAATCCCCCCAGAAACACCACCCAATCAATCTTACCCAATTCCCGTCTCATACCCTCGTAATTCCCTTTATTTAAGTTCTGGACCTTAGTCTCTGATTCAATTTCCTCACTCTCCATCTCGACTGAGAGCTCGATCATATTATGATCGCTCTGACCCAAGGGGCCTCGTACAAGAAGATTGCTGATAAGTCCCTTCTCATTGCACAATACCCAGTCTAAAATGGCCTGATCTCGAGTCGGCTCCTCGACATATTGGTCCAGATAACCGTCCCGAAAACATTCCAGGAATTCCTCCTCCTCAGAATTTTTACTAATTTGGGTAGTCCAATCAATATGTAAATTAAAGTCACCCATGATGACAGCTGTGCTCTTATCGCACGCTTCTCTAATTTCCCTTTTTATGCCTTCCCTCACCTCCATATTACTATTTGGAGGCCTATATATCACACCCACTAACGTTTTCCTCCCCTTGCTATTTCTCATTTCTACCCATACAGATTCCGTTTCATCCGAGTTAATATCCTTCCTTTCCATTGCATTAATCCCCTCCTTTACCAGCAATGCTACCCCACCTCCCCTACCTTTTTGCCGATCCTTCCTAAATATTGTATATCCCTGGATGTTAAGTTCCCAGCCTTGCCCACCCTGCAGCCACGTTTCTGTAATCCCAATCAAATCATACTTGTTTACCTCTATTTCCACAACTAATTCATCCACCTTGTTCCTAATGCTTCTAGCATTAAGATACAAAGCCTTCAGGCTTGCTTTTTTCACACTCTCATTATGAATTAGTTTGGCCCTTTGTGTTTCTCTCCTTTGCTTATTGCTTCTCACCTTTCTACCATCTATTTCTGACTTCATATGACTTCCCTCTTTTCCACTACCTAGGTTCCCATCCCCCTGCCAAATTAGTTTAAATCCTCCCGAACCGCCCTAGAAAATATTACCCCGAGGACATCGGCTCCCTCACAGTTCAGGTGTAGACCGTCCCCTTGGTGCAGGTCACTCCTCCCCAAGAACTGGTTCCAATGCCTCAAGAATTTAAATCCCTCTCCCTTGCACCACTGCTCAAGCCACGTATTTAGCTTATCTATCTTACTCTCTCTAAACTTATTAGCTCGTGGCACTGGTAGCAATCCAGAGATTACTACCTTTGAGGTCCTACTTTTCAATTTAGCTCCTAACTCCCTAAATTCAGCTTGTAGGACCTCCTCCCTCTTTTTACCTACATCGTTGGTACCTACATGTACCACGACAACTGGCTGATCCCCCTCCCCCTTCAGAATGCTCTGCACCCGCTCCGAGACATCCTTGACCCTTGCACCAGGGAGGCAACATACCATCTTGGAGTCTCGGTCTCGGCCACAGAAACTCCTATCTATCCCCCTTACAATTGAATCCCCTATCACTATAGCCCTATCCCTCTTTTTCCCGCCCTTCTGTGCAGCAGAGCCAGTCATGGTGCCCTGAACCTGGCTGCTGGTGCCTTCCCCTGATAAGTCATCTCCCCCAACAGTACCCAAAACGGTAAACCTGTTTTGGAGGGAGATGACCGCAGGTGACTCCTGCACTACCTTCCTGCCTTTACCCTGCCTTTTGGTCACCCATTTACTGTCTGAGCTAGCCTTTACCTGCGGTGTGACCAACTCACTGAATGTGCTATCCACAACATCCTCAGCATCGCGTATGCTCCAGAGTGAGTCCATTCGCAGCTCCAGCGCCGCCATGCGGTCCGCTAGGAGCTGCAGCTGGACACACTTCCTGCACACATAGTTGTCAGGGACAGTGTCCCTGATTTCCCACATGGCACAGGAGGAGCATGACATGGGTCCGAGCTGCCCTTCCATGACTTAACCCTTACAATACCCTTTTATTTACTACGATTTAGCTTAATTATTGAATTCTACTTAGAATAAGTTTGTGAAAGTACTCACCAACCAGTCACCTACCTGTTTTCTGGTGTTGTATTTTCACTGCCGCCTCCTGTCCTGGGACCTTTTCCACCTAGGTTAGGCTCCTGAAATAAAATAAATTGAACCTACCTTTTCAACTTCCCCTAACCCCTAAAAGGTTAGAGGAGGTGGAAGGGTGGGAGACACTACACTGTAGTGTTTCGGTTTAGCAACAGCTCCACCTATATAAGAGTTACTGGCCTCCTGCTCTCCCGACTGCCCCAGCTGTGAAAGAAAAAGCCCCCGAAAGGTGAGCTTTTAAACTCACCAGTTACTGGCCTCCTGCTCTCCCGACTGCACCAGCTGTGAAAGAAAAAGCCCGCGAAAGGTGAGCTTTTAAACTCACCAGTTACTGGCCTCCTGCTCTCCCGACTGCCCCAGCTGTGAAAGAAAAAGCCCCCGAAAGGTGAGCTTTTAAATTCACCAGTTACTGGCCTCCTGCTCTCCCGACTGCACCAGCTGTGAAAGAAAAAGCCCGCGAAAGGTGAGCTTTTAAACTCACCAGTTACTGGCCTCCTGCTCTCCCGACTGCCCCAGCTGTGAAAGAAAAAGCCCCCGAAAGGTGAGCTTTTAAACTCACCAGTTACTGGCCTCCTGCTCTCCCGACTGCACCAGCTGTGAAAGAAAAAGCCCGCAAAAGGTGAGCTTTTAAACTCACCAGTTACTGGCCTCCTGCTCTCCCGACTGCCCCAGCTGTGAAAGAAAAAGCCCCCGAAAGGTGAGCTTTTAAACTCACCAGTTACTGGCCTCCTGCTCTCCCGACTGCACCAGCTGTGAAAGAAAAAGCCTGCGAAAGGTGAGCTTTTAAAGCAAGTTGAGCAAGTAAACTTGCTTTGAAGGGTAGAAATGCAGCTTAATCTTATAATTTCTCTGCTGAGTCCTGAATTCAGAGCTCAGAAGCTGCAGATAAAATAACTGATGTGCATATCTTTGCCACTCTACTCATTCAATTTAAATTTTTTTTTTTAAAAAGCAGAAAATGCTCAACAAAAATGCAGATTGGTCACAAAGTGGTTGAAGTCAGAAATGTGCTGCTGCGCTGAGGTGACATTTTGAGCAGGGACTGCATTTAGTGCCTTGATCATTGATGATGCATCATCCTCAGCAAGCATTGTTTGGTGAGACCTTTACCTTTTGCTTGTGGGTGGAGCAAAGAATCGTGATCCAATTTCACAATGGTAACAAAGGGTGACTGTGTGTGTATTTGTGTGTGGTAAATATATTATATGATGACCATGGCCTTGATAAAAACAAGCCCCCTCCTCCTCCTCCCCCCTCCACCGCCCCAACCCCCCCCCCGACGGTCGGGAGGCGGTTAATGAGTTAAATACGGGGAATGTGTCCCCAACATGCCATGCTCATTGTCTTTTTTTTTTATAGCGGCGGATATCGGGGCGTCAGTGGAAAGGCGGGACTCTTAATTTACATTTAAATCAGACTCCCACAGTGCATTTGGAGCCCGATTTTAAAAATTGATTGTTGCTGTAAGGGTTTCCCTAGGGGTCGGGAAACCTGGCAGTGAAAGGGAGGCGGGAGCTACCAGCTCCACAAGCTAAGTGCCTTTTTCAGCACTCCACGTGGGCCAGGAGAAACGGGAGTGATTTTCCCACCTCGGCCCTTCGAGGAAGCCTTCAGCCTCCCTAGTCATGCTCAGCAGCCTCTTTTTTTCCATCCACCCCCTCAGCCCTCCTGATTGCCTACCTCTCCTCATTCCCTCACCTCCCCATTGCGGCCACTTTCCCACCCCCTGATTGCCGGGGAACATTTGCAAGGGTCCCCGGCTGCTGCCTCTTACCACTGGTGTTGCATTCCCCCCGGGCCAGGCTGTCGCATAGCCTATTGCAGGGCGGGAAACAGAACTAAAAATAAAATGTGACTACGGTCCTGGCGTTGGTTCAACAGGGCCTCCGCATCTCCAGCCTTCCCATCGCTCTGTAAATATTCAGGGCTGTGCCTCCAGAAAAAAAATCACGTAACCTGGTGCAACGTTCCACATTTGGAGCAGGAAACTTCACAGATGATCAGGGAAGGGTTTTGTGTGTGTATTAATTTTATGCATAGGTCATGCATATATTTTATCTTTTGATTGTATTACACAATTATCTGGAGGTGTTTTTAATAGCTTCGCGCCCAGAAGCAATTCAGTGCAAGATAGATGCGCATAACTGTAATCTAATTGTAATAAGATGAAAGGTATTTATTAAATTTTTAATATGCCAAGGTTTGCTTTGACACCTGGCTTCCTTTCATAGCAGATTGGCTCCTTGGGAAATAAGATAAATGTGTACTTTGTTTTGTCAGAATTAATTCTCAGTCTGCTTCCCCATAGCTCATGATTCCACAACACTCAACTGTTCTAATTTATCTTTATTGCATTTAACAGCCTTGTGCTTGCAAATAAATGCGTAGAGAAGGTCTGAAAAGAACTATGCTGGGTTAGCGACTGAGAGATTGGTTAAGTCCTATGGAATTCCTTACATTTTTTTTCCCCTTGTTACTTCATTTTCGCCCATTGTTTGAAGATCTGACCCCAAACAATCGTCCTCCACCAGGAATGGGCTCGGGAGGCCTGTCCTCAGGCTATTCTCCAGCCTATGCTTAGAACACGGCCTTGTCATAACCAACACCTTGTTCCGTCAGAGAGAAAAGTACAAGGCTTCATGGCAGCACCCTTGCTCCAAGCACTGGCATCTGCTGGACTACGTCATCATCCGAGCAAGGGACCGCAAGGATGTCCGCATCACCCGTGCCACGACAGGAGCTGACGACTGCTGGACAGACCACCGCCTAATCCGCTCTGTCATCCCTATCAATGTAGCCACATAACAGTGGTGGCAACAGAAACAATGCCGCAAGAAAATCGACGCTGGAGCGCTCAAAGACCCTGCTAAGAAAGCCCTATTCAGCCTGCTCTTCACAACCAACCTGATGACTCCCAGTGATGCGGAGACACAAAGTGTCCACAGCGCCTGGTCTGCACTCAAGGCCTCCATAATCAGCACCTGTGAAGAGACGCTCGGTCGCTCGACCAGGAAACACCAAGACTGGTTCGACGAGGATGACCAGGAGATCCAGGAGCTAGTAAACCACAAGCGCAAGGCATTCCTGATCTGGAAACATCAACAGAACTTAAGAGCAAGAAAGCAGCTCTACAGACGCCTGAAGGCCAAGGTCCAACAAAAAACTCACGGCCTAAAGAACAGATGGTGGTTGGAGGAAGCGCAGGAGATCCAGCAGCTAGCCGAGAACCATGACGTGCGTGGATTCTTTAGCGCAGTCAAGACCATCTACGGCCCAAGGTCCTACCCCACTGCGGGCCAAGAATGGAGAGGTACTCATCAACGACAGGGAGGCAGTCAGTGCCCACTGGAAGGAGCACTTCGAAGGTCTCCTTAACCGAGACTGTCTTCAACGCGAGTGTGATCAGCATGCTACCTGCCACCATCTCGGCACAGCCCCAGCCCGGCATGAGGTTGAAAAGGCCATCCGACAACTGAAGAACAAGGCCTTGAGTAGATGGAATCCCTGCCGAGGCACTAAAGCATGGTGGAGAAGCACTACTGGCGCAAATTCATGAACTAATTTCTCTTATCTGGAAGGAGGAGAGCATGCCAGGGGATCTCGGACGCCGTAATTGTGACAAGTCCGATTGCGGTAATTACAGAGGAGTTTCCCTGCTGTCTGCCACAGGGAAAGTCATCACAAGAATCCTCCTCAATCACCTTCTCCCAGTGGCTGATGAGCTTCTCCCAGTGTCAAAATGCAGATTTCACCCACTAAGGGGCACAATGGACATGATATCACCGTGCGCCAATTACAAGAGAAATGCAGGGAACAGCACCAACCGCTGTACATTGCCTTCTTTGACCTCTCAAAGGCCTTCGCCACTGTCAACCATGAGGGATTATGGAGTGTCCTCCTCAAATTCGGCTGCCCTCAAAAGTTTGTCACCATCCGCCGCCTGATTCACGACGACATGCAAGCCGTGATCCTGACCAACGGTTCCACCACAGACCCAATTCACGTACGGACTGGGGTCAAGCAAGTCTGTGTCATCGCACCAACGCTCTTCTCGATCTTCCTTGCTGCAATGCTCCATCTCACCCTCCGTAAGCTCCCCGCTGGAGTGGAGCTAATTTACAGAACAAATGGGAAACTGTTCAACCTCCGTCGCCTCCAGTCCAGATCCAAGGTCGTTCCATCCTCTGTCGTTGAATTATAGTATGCAGACGACGCTTGCGTCTGCGCACACTCGGAGGTCGAACTCCAAACCATCGTTAACACCTTCACCAAAGCATACGACAGCATAGGCCTTACACTAAACATCTAAGACAAAGGTCCTCTACCAACTTGATCCCACCACACAGTACTGCCCCCCGATTATCAAAATCCACAACAAGGCCTTGGACAACGTGGACCACTTTCCATACCTCGGGAGCCTACTGTCAACAAGGGCAGATGTCGATGACGAAGTCCAACACCGCCTTCAGTGTACCGGTGCTTCCTTCGGTCGCCTGAGGAAAAGTGTTTGAAGACCAGAACCTCAAACCCGGCACTAAGCTCATGGTCTACAGAGCAGCAGTGATACCCGCCCTCCTCTATGCCTCAGAGACATGGACCATGTACAGCAGGCACCTCCAAGCACTGGAGAGGTACCACCAACGCTGTCTCCGCAAGATCCTGCAAATCCATTGGCAGGATAGGCACACCAACATCTGTGTTCTCGCTCAGGCCAACATCCCCAGCATCAAAGCTTTGATCACGCTCGATCAGCTCCGATGGATGGGTCACATCGTCCGAATGCCTGATGCGAGACTCCCAAAACAAGCGCTCTACTCGGAGCTCCGACATGGCAAGAGAGCCCCAGGGGGGCAGAGGAAACGCTTCAAGGACACCCTCAAAGCCTCCTTGAAAAAGTGCAACATCCCCACCGACACCTGGGAATCCCTGGCCCAAGACCGCACAAAGTGGAGGAGAAGCATTCGGGAAGGTGCCGAACACCTTGAGTCTCTGCCGGGAGCAAGCGCAAGGAACGCACGTCAACCCAAGTACCCCACCCACCCACCCCTTCAACCACCATCTGCCCCACCTGTGACAGAGACTGTAGGTCCCGCATTGGACTCATCAGTCACCTGAGAACTCATATTTTTAATGTGGAAGCAAGTCATCCTCAGTTCCGAGGGACTGCCTAAGAATTCTCCAGCCAGCTGCAGGGAGATGTGCAGAAGTTTGATGTGAATTCTCCCCCACCCCACCCTCTTTCAGGGAACTGCCTCAGTTAAGCAGCCCAGCTGAGTTGGAAAACCCTCTTATGACCAATATCTTCTCGCCCTGTCTCCTCTTTGGATTTCAGAATCGAAGGTTTTTTTTTGAACTGCAGTACTGCCTTTAGGTTCACATTTTATTAGTGACACCTGTGAGAATTATATTTTTTTCTTCCTAACCATTAGTAATCGTAGGATTACTGAAGTACCAACAAGTAGGCATCTGACAGGAAGCCTCAAGTATAAACTGAAATTATCTTGAAAATAAGTTAAAATTGACGACTGATAAAACCTTAAGGAATTTCCTTGGAACTGCTCCCATTCCGCCATTTGTAACTTTGCCGGCAGTGTGGCAGAAACTTCGTTGACGTGTGTGAGATTGTTCTCCACCGTACTTCCAGGGAAGCTACGGCAGCAGAATGAGCGGAGCTTTGAGGAAATTCTCACACTTGTTTCTAACATATTTGTATGACGATTCCATGGGAGGGCTTTGACCAGTCTTAACTTACTTCTGACAAGCAACAGTCATGTCATTTCCCCCCACAGTTAGATCTAACTGGCACAAAGGGTAATCTGAAGGGAAGATGTCGACTTCTGTGCAACAGGAGAGATTTTCCCAAAGCAGAGGTTTAGGTTGCTTTGCCAGAATGTGCAGAGGTGTCCAGGATTGCCACTCGTTGACACAAGCCAGAGTAGCTTCAGTGGAAATCAAACTGGAATAATCTTCCATTATTCAATGGAGTCGACCTTTTTCACAGAGCTGAAGAAAAATGTGTCTGAATGAACTTGTGAAATAACAAAAGCAGTGCTTCAGTCATCCCAAATGGAATTACCTTGTTCCAGCTGAAGAAAATACAGCCTTTGAACTACAAGGATCAGTGGGAATTAACTACTAGAATTCCAATAACCGAGAAAGGATCAGGTTTAGGTTTGTATTAGTGAGCTGAAAATCAGGTTATTTCTAAAGAGATTGTTCAACCTTCTGGGGAAAAACAGCAGAGTGTTAGAAATTAGGAATACCTAAAAAAATATATATATATATAGTTACGCAAATGAAATTGTGACGCTAATGACTGTATTAGAGCTTGAGATAAAGGCCTAGAAATTCGGTGGAGCCCCAAACGGGGCGCCAAGCTCACTGCGAACGGAGCCGTTGCGCCCACCGGAAATTCAGTTGGAACGCCCCAAGAGGGACGCGGGGCGCTGCTCGAGGCGCCCCGCGTCCCTCTTGGGGTGCTGAAATTGAATATCGCAGCGCAACGAGCCGCAGCGCCACACGCTGCGGCACGGCGCGCTGCAGTACTGCAGGCCTTCCTCCCCTTAAGGGGGAGTGGCCTGTACCAGCGCGATGACCGATCACGAGTGCCGGCAAAAGAGCCCGGCACCGAGGAGAAGTGCCGGGCTCTCGGGACACAGCCGGCACTGCCTGGGGGGGGTGGGGGGGATCAGGAGGCCGGGGACGGAGGTGCTGGCAGGCGGCCACCGAAAAAATGGCCGCCCCGCACCTCCACCTTAATTTGCGCCACTACCGCCACAGGTAGGCCCCGTGAACCGGGCGCGATTTGCGATCGGCGTTAGAGGCGGGCGCGACCAAATATCGCAATCGGGATGGTAGCGGGGCGCTGTGCACACTGATGACATCATCGGTGGCGGCGCAGCGCAACAGGCTAACTCCGCCATTAGCGCCCCGCTAAATATCACGGGAGGCACGGCCAGTGGCGTTAAAGTGCCCTCTTTAGGCGCTAACTGGTGGCGCAGCCCACTGAATTTCTAGGCCAAAGTGTCTTCAGACTAGTATTAGAATAGCTGGATAGATGCTTTGAATTTGCCTATGTTTTCAATTCCCTGTGGATGTTCTACCATTCCACACACTGGCAGTCACGTATGACCTTGTTTCCAAGGCTAGCTGTCTGCTGTTTGTGTGCTAGGAAGGCTACTGACTATCTTTAATTTGGCCAACCAAGGCCCAACGTCTGTTTCTTCCATTACCACTAATAACCATATTATAATGCCAAGTTAGGATTTTGACTTTGTTTAACAAAATTGCTCGCTAAAATGCGCAGGTTAACCAGTGTGTTAGAACAGAATAGAGGGATTCTTTGGGAATTTAATGATTCATTCCATGAGACAATAGTCTGATAATGGAATGAAATAGTTCGTTTGCTCAGCTAAGCTGCATGAACAGCTTTGAACATAAGTAATCAATAACAAGCAGCTACGAACATCTGAAGGCTGAGAATGGTATGTCTGACCCAAATTTGAGAGAACAGGGCCGGATGAGATAAGGGGAAAACAGTTCTCGGCATACTCTATCCCAGGTCCACCCCTTAAAAAAAAAAGTATAAAAGGAAGACTTGGAAAGCCTGCAGGACAGACGGTAGAGTGAAGTGCTCCCAAGAGTGGATCTGTGCTGACTTCGGTTTAACACTCTTGGGTAGTTCAAAAAGAGAGAGAGAGGGAGAAAAGAGGAGCTGTTTGCGCATGCCAGCCGTCTGTCCAATCGGGGCCAGTACTCGCTACTTGTCACGGTCGTATGTTTTTGCTGTATAACTAGTGTGTTATATTCCGCCTTAAACTTCGATTAAAGACAACATACCCACCATATTAGTTGCAGTCGATCCTGATGCTTGTTTTTCACCATGCTCGATTTTCTTCAACTTAAATGGAAAAGAAAATTGTGCACGGTGTAAACTGTGCTGTCGATTCATTACGAGTGCTACTGGTGAAGACCAATTTCACCCCAGCATCTTTATGCTTTAATGTCGGTAAAACAGTCAGTTCTATTGTGGAAAGTAAGTATATGAAGATATCAGTAAAGTGTGTGTGTGTGTGTGTGTATAGTGACTGGCCAATACATAATCGATTGAAAGTCTGATCATATGGGTTTATGAGCATTGTGCTGCACTGCTTGGCTGTGTTTATTCCTCATCTATTTCTAATGCTGCATGTACCACCCGTGATATTCGGGAGATGCCACAAATCATGGATGACTAAATCAATTCTATGCCCCCCAGCGCCATTCTGTAATGGTCTAAGTTGCAGCAGCGATCAAAGTAGTGTTATTTCAACAAATTTGATTTTGATGGACAACAGAGCTATTACAGTTATCTTTTAACTGGGTCTTGCTGAATAGTCCCAAAGTTCCAGGAAATTAAGACATGGCATTAAGTCACTTGTGTCTTCGGTGTATGCCCTAGATGCTCCATTGCTGTGGCGCAAAGTTTCAGGAAATTATTTAGATGATGATGGTTCAATTGAATCAAAGGGATTTTGGACTTTATTGGTTCCTGAAGGAACGACGATGGCCCCAATGTCATTCTCCACAACAGTCTCAGTTTGGTGCTAATTGTAGCAAGAAGGACCAGTGAATAACCTGAACATGCCATCAGTTTTTATGCATGTTAATTGTACATATTTTATGCAAACCTTTCCTTGGTTTGTTAAAAAGAGTGGGAATGATTCCCTTTTCAACTTACTTTAATTTTTTAAGTGAATCATATTTAATATTAAAAATGAATACTCAACTCAGTAATATTCATGAGGCAGTAACCAAATATTCATGATGTACAGGCCATTAATGACAAACTAAGCATTCCAAGGTCAGCTTTGTCACAGTCTAGTGGTGCATTAGTGAAAAATGTTCTGCATCATACATTGAAATGCACACACACAATTCATTCTCTGGAATGTATTGAATGGATTTTTCATGTAAAACAGTAATATTCAGTGACCTTTGCCTTTTAAAATGAGGATGAAGGATACATTGGCATTAAATTAATAGTCACTGTTTTATGCACAGTGAATCTTTTCAACTTTTTATTAATCAGTTTGAAATGTTCAGTCGCCCAGAAGTGTGACTGTTTGATTGCAAGTGAACTTGTGGATTTTTCACAGATGGGGTCAACGAGAAATTTTCCGAATGAACATGTGCAAGAAGAAAATTCATGCTGCAGTCATTCCGAATGGAATTACCAAAGACTGTTTTGGGAGATCAGTATTTTAATATAGTTAGCTCACGCTGAAGTTTAAAGTGGATAGTAATGTAAAAAGTGTCAGCATTCTAAATATCCAGTATTTTTAAAATGGACAAATATGACAGCAGATTCTTGACTTTAATTGATTGAATCTGTACTGGCCGCACTAGACGTGCTCCTATCTAGTTATCCAGCAAGTTAAACACTTATTCAAAAATAATTCTTCGTGAAGCCGTTTGCTGTTTTGAAGCTTTACTTGAACAAATTTGTGAAACTGTAAACAAAGATAAAGTATGTTTTGTACATAAACTGAATACTATACATTCAATATTACATAAGATATAAACATATTTACAACAGTAGAATAGACTAATTGTATAACTAACTAACATTTGGACTAACTTCTGTAACTATCAAATATTAACCTTTTATAAACATATTATTGACAAAATACTACTCTGACAATGTTGCTATTATGCTAACAAACAAAGATACTCACAGATATTGCGCTTGGCCTAACATATGAAATCAGATTACATTGGATTGTGAAACCCTCATGAAATCCTCCATTGCTGCCAGGTTCTTCCTGGGATTCTACTTCCTGGGTTACACAGGAAGAAAGGTACGAAGGTCAAATGACCCCTCACAGGAAGAAAGGAACAAAGGTCAAATGACCTCACACAGGAAGAAAGGAACAAAGGTCAAATGACCTCTGTTTCATACAAACACACTGCTAACACACAACCACCACCAGAGGGTGCTATCTGCACATAAAATAGTCCATCGGTCCAGAACAGAATCAGTGCATACTTGTAAAATGTGCCAAAAAAGTCCCATTCCATCTACCATTGCTTGCAAAGTATATCCATGGTTACAGATTGACCAAGTCTATTATACAAAAAGATGACGGTATTTTCTTAGTTTTTCCTAAAGTCTTGTAAATGTAAATATGCAAGAAGGTCTCTTTTCTTAGTAAAATTTGAAGGCCGAAAAATGTATTTCTCTTGGGCGCCAAGCTGGCCCGCAGGTAGGTGCTGAGGGAAGGGAGGCCAACAGGAAGAGGGTGAGCATGGGTACCAGTGGCTCACAATACCTGCAGTACTGTTGTGGAGACACGAGGAGCACTCCTGCAATTCTTGGCTTCGCGTAAGTGCAAGTTTAAAAAAAAATTGCTTTTTTGTCAGTGGCCCTTTTAAAGGCCACTGGTTAGGCTGCAGTAGACCTGGAAAAACTGAGCTGAGTATGCGCCAAGTTTCTGCAGAATTTGGCAGCGAGGTTTTAAAATAGGCGTTCGGCCCCTGCTTAGGATATCCCAAGAGCCTAACGCTTGTTTAAGGGTGGCATCCGGGACACACTGGAGTTGGCGGCTTCCAGTGTGACAACTGGTGCAGTTCCAGGCGCGATTGGACAAGGGAGACCACTGCTGGAAATTCATCCCACGAACCCTCCACCCAAATAAGAAAGATGAGTTTCTTGAGTAAAATTGTTCCATTAAACAGTGAGCTGTTCAATGGACTATGGATAGGATATAATAAGACAAGGGTAGTCCTGGCCAATTAGTTTTGAATTTGAATATTCTGTCTATTGAGGAATGAGTAACTAGGAATACTGAGCCATCATTTCCTAGTTAAAGGTACTTTCAACATCTTGACAATCTACTGATGTCCTGCTGAATAAACTTGCAGATGTTGGAATTGCAATTTGTAGCTACTAA
Source organism: Somniosus microcephalus (assembly GCF_052327205.1). Classification (NCBI taxonomy): domain Eukaryota; kingdom Metazoa; phylum Chordata; class Chondrichthyes; order Squaliformes; family Somniosidae; genus Somniosus; species Somniosus microcephalus. The sequence continues at coordinate 67,354,766 of NC_141008.1, forward strand.
CTATACCAGCCGCTTCCCACCTAGAAGATGAAATTGTATTTTGATAGTTAGCTAATAAAAGATCACCCTTCATTTGCAGAACAAGGTTAGAAGGATATATTGTGATGTGGTTGCTATGCCATGTCCAGGAGTGATTGAATAATAAAATTATTAGAACATTACCAAACATTTTGTTACCTTGTGTTAATCATCACAAGCCTAACCCTGATTTCTCCAATATTTTTAAAAGTCTGGTAATATTGGGCCAAATTTTGCGACCCCTATGGGTGCGTAAGAGGTATGTACGCACCCATAAGGGCCGTGCAAGTGCCGGGTTTAGGCATGCGAAGGGAGGGGTGAGGCCATGGAGGGATTTGAAAACAAGAATGAGAATTTTAAAATCAAGGCGTTGCCTAACCAGGAGCCAATGTAGGTCAGCGAGCACAGGGGTAATGGGTGAATGGGACTTGGTGCAAGTTAGAACACGAGCAGCAGAGTTTTGGATGACCTCATGTTTACCGAGGGTAGAATGTGGTAGGCCAGCCGGGAGTGCATTGGAATAGACGAGTCTAGAGGTAACAAAGGCATGGATGCAGGTTTCAGCAGCAGATGAGCTGAGGCAGGGATGGTGTCAGAGGTGGAAATAGGCGGTCTTTGTTATGGCGCAGATATGTGGTCAGAAGCTCATTTTGGGGTCAAATATAACACCAAGGTTGCCAACAGTCTGGTTCAGCCTCCGACAGATGCCAGGGAGAGGGATGGAGTCAGTGGTTTGGGAACGGAGTTTGTGGCAGGAACTGAAGACAATGGCTTCAGTCTTCTCAATATTTAATCTTCTGAATCAAGAAAAGTTAAACTGCAATAGATTAGCATATCTTAAAAATGCCATAGGCCTGCTGAGTCTTTATTACACTGCCTTCAGTTAAGGAACTCGGAAGGCTTTCTTAAGTTAGAGTGAACTCCAACATGCGCCATTTTTTTCCCTTGAACCTCTAGGCTTGAATCCCTGTCAAGGGTTCACAGAAATGGCTTGGGATTTGCCTCTTTTTGGAACCAACTCCAAAAGATGATGCCACAATAGGAGATAAAGTGAGGAACAATGCAACCTTCGTCAAAAGGTGGTGGGTGCAGTTCAGTGTGGATTAAGTGTAAAATAATTAGCATAGGAGGGAGATAAAGAGGGAGTGTGTGTTTCAATGGAATGGTGGTGTAAAAAAATGATCAGGAAAGAGAAGTAAGGTGGATAAATTAATGAAATTATTAGCCTGGTGCTTATCTGCAGTAAAAAGACAAATAAAATACTGGCTTGCTTTAGTAGAAGATAGAGTATAACTCCAAAAGGTGTTGGTTAGGATATATCCAAGTTACTCTGTATGCTTCTCATCCAAACACAGGAAGATGATTCTGACAAAGTCATCGACCTGAAACGTTAACTCTGTTTCCCTCTCCATAGATGCTGCCTGACCTGCTAAGTATTTCCAGCCTTTTCTGTTTCTATTACAGGAAGATAATTATTGCCCTTAAATGGTATCTAAAAGTTAAGTTGTGAGGAAAGGTTAAGGTAGATGGACTTGTTTGCTTTGGGACAGTGGAGACTTTGAATTGAACTAATTGTATTTTTTGAGAGTATGAAGGGAATTGGTTCAATTAATCCTGGCAATTTGTTCACTATGTTGAAATATCAAAAGCATAATGTACCTGATTTTAAAAATTAGGAAGTTATAGAAAGCAAGCAAGTCGGGCTTAATGTTTTCACCCTGGGGTCAAGGAACTATTGCACAGATTTTTGGATTTAGTGATTTGGTGCATAGGTGGCTATGTTTATTTTATCAAAATGGGGCATGTTTGTTGGCATTAATGGCTGCTTTCTGTTTCTAAAAATTCTTATGTTCTTTGCTTCAAGTTAAGCTACAAATATAGCTGCAACAATTGGAATGAGCGGTGGTGCAGAGCACACGTAAAATTAATTATACTGAATAAATGTTCTCCTGAGGTGCATGGAGATTAATTGCATTTTACAAATAAAAAGTACCAGCTCTTGAGCATATTAAGCCTGTAACTGGCATATTTGTCTTGCAACATGTGACGAGCAGCATAGCACCGTGTGTTTCGCTGTAACTCCTGGTCATTCACTTTGAAATTTAATTGTGAATCCTTTCTACTGAAACACATTCATCATTAACATGACTTTGCTCGGAAGACGAATTTAACATCAACAGAAGTTGTAAATGAGATGGGAAAAGTGCTTGATCTCATTCTTGGCGATTTTATATTTAATTGATGTTCACTCGTATTCTTCTCATCTAACAAACAAACTTTAAGAGATTTGTTTTTTTTTAAACAAATTTTCCACTATAAACTTGAGGTTTCAATTAACCTGAAATGTTTTTCTGGTCTGGTAACAAAGAATTATAGTCCTATGGGGAAGTGCAATCACATAATCTGAAGTCCATGAAACCTGTGCATTAAAATCTTAATGAATAGACATAAGTAAGTGTTTTCTTCAATCATGTAGAACGGTCTACCTCCTCTAAATCAATAGTTGTGCACAGCTTGTCTGAGAAATGAAAGGATCTGTAATTCACCAGCAACCTTTTCACCAAGGATTGATTGAAAAAGATTGCTCTGGAAGCGGTACATTTCCAGAATCTTAAATTAAATAGTTTCACATAGTATTGAAATGCAAAAGATGGTTTGACATTTTTAGATGGTGTATTATGAATATGATTTTCACCCAGTCATGCTTTGTTAGTCATAACTACTACAGCCCAGTCAAACCCTGAGATGATCACTTAATTTTAACCAAGAAAAAGAAAAGTGGAAGATCTTATTAGTGATGAAACTGTGTTAACAGTGTGATATACTGTACACAATATTAGCAATGCAAGCACACCATATGGTAATTCATGAGAATCTCTAGGTTGTGCAGTCTTGTGTTACTTGTGATCATGAATAGTTTCAAAAATGTGATTCATCTTTGAAGTCCTCCCATAACCAAAATAATGCAATTTCATTGCAGTAGGCTGCATGCCCATTGCCTTTTTGACGAATCTGGACCTATGGAAGGAGTGCACGTCAACCCAAGCACCCCACCCACCCGCCCCTTCAACCACCGTCTGCCCCACCTGTGACACGACTGTAGGTCCCGCATTGGACTCATCAGTCACCTGAGAACTCATTTTTAATGTGGAAGCAAGTCATCCTCGGTTCCGAGGGACTGCCTAAGAAGAAGGACGAGTAATCGAGAGACCTGGACTAATGATCCGGAGATATGAGTTCAAATTCCACCACGGCAGCTGGGGAATTTAAATTCAGTTAACTAAATAAATCTGAAATAAAAAGCTAGTATTATTTATATATAAAAGCAGTAACGGTGACCATGTAACTACCTGATTATCGTAAAAACCCATGTGGTTTACTTGGGAAGGAAATCTGCCGTCCTTACCCGGTCTGGCCTATAGGTGACTTCAGACCCACAGCAATGTGGTTGACTCATAACTGCCCTCTGAAATGGCCTAGCAAGCCACTCAGTTGTGCTCACCACCCACCTTCTCGAGGGGAATTAGGGATGGGTAATAAATGCTGGCCCTGCCAGTGACGCCCACATCCCATTAATTAATTTAAAAAAAAATACAAATTTTGTTAGATTTGACATTATACAGTATAAGATGATGCATCCTCTTTCAGATTGGAATATTTAATATGTTGTCACGACTTACTTAATTTCTAGAGAGGTTTTTGTTGATGGTAAGCCTTTACCTTGAATGAGGTGAATGTTCCTTGTTTGTTTGTTTTCCACACAATTAAGATAGGCCCATTGTATAATAGTCTCTTAACCTCATTAAAAATACAGAACTTTTTATTTTCTCTTCCACCAATGTTCGCTCCAATCTACCATCCATTCTTTTTCTCCATTCTTATCCCAATGTCTTGCTTTCCCCAAAGATTTTGCTTTGGGACTAGTTGTTAAATTTAACCATTTGACACAACTTTGTTGTTGTCTTCACCAAGTCAAAAAAGATTCAATATTAAATGTATGTGTATCCATACCAGTGCGATTTATTGCGTTTTGTTCAAATGAATGTCTCCCTCGTCATGTATCTGCATCAGTGTTAAAGATTTTTTTACATCCTGTCATAGGGTTTATCCAACAATTCGCAGTTATGGAAAGTGTTTTTGTTGTCTTCGATCAAACATTTTGAAGAACATGAAGCTTGTCACTCTCTACAGGACAGTATGTCAACAGACTAAAGTACTTTTTGACGATAGAATGGCTTTGCTTAACACTCCTGTATGCAGTGAGACTCCACCTTTGTAACTGGAACAGGAGCCTTGTGCTATTGAACCACTTGTAGTTTTTTTTAAAAGTGAGCAAGGTATTTGTCTAGCAGACAACACTATGGGTCTTTGTTGGAGTGACTGTGCACAAGAGTCTCAGTCAAGAAGAGTTCGATATCATCTTTGTATGGACTGGAAGAAAACACTGAAACCTTGAATGTCCTGGCTGTTTTCTTTCAGCTCTCAAGTTTGGATCCAAACAGTTCCATAACTTGCCAATTTGACATCTCTGCTCTGGACAATTATATGGGCCAAAACCACCTGCAGAGCTTAATGTAATTTTAAATCCTCTTCCTCTAGTTTTAATCAGCATTGAAGTCACTGCATTCTAAATAGCTAGAATTTATTCTGGGATGCGGATACTTCTGCGTACTTCTCTCCCCTCGCCCTCAAACAAAAGAATAATTTGTTTTCATTACAAAAGATGGCAGCAGTTAAGACATATGAGGTCCAATTTGAATCCTGCCCATCTGGTGGAAAGCAGTTAAAATGGCATCTAACCAGCACCAATCCCGCTGCCTTTTCCCGGGTTCCAATATTAACCTGTTCTACTGAGCAGGCGAGAGGGACACCTGCCCAGAAGACAGTGGGGTCTTTCTTTAAATATGCAGTGAGTGCTTTGCCATACACTGTTTACCTAATGGGACAAGCTCTAGATTCACCCTTGACTCCAGGGAAGTCAGTAGTTCCAGCCTTGAATTGTATCTGATGCAGTTTGCAGGTGTTATAGCTGCATACCCAGTGTTATAAATCTCATCATTCATCAAGAAACTACTCGTGAAATAACGCTGGACAGCCAGCTGGTGGCGCCGTCCAAGGAGTATAAATTCTCGGGCGTCGGCCCCAGCTTTCCAGGGGCATTTTGTAAGACAAGGAACTAGTGAAGTACAACTAGACCTCCATGTTCTGAAACAAGTTGATTAAAGCCTTGCTTTATGCTCAAACTAAGTGCATAATGAGTTTTATTACATCACCCAATGCTTTTGTCTGCCTCAGCCAAAGGTTATAAAATCTTCTATGACTTGGATAAGCTCTTTGAGCCTTCTGCCAGGGAAAGACGGGAGGCACAACTCCACCCTTCTGGACAGTTTTGATGAATGTGAGAAAAGTCATGGATGAGAAGAGGCCATTCAGGCCAGCGAAGTTCATCCCTTTATTACTCCAACTTTTCCAGCACGCTGTTCAATTATATTTTGAATATCCCTAAAGACTGCATCCCTGTTACCACGCCTTGGAGACATTTGTCACCCTTTGTGTTCAGTGCCCAAGTAGCATCCCTTCTGGGTGTGTCTTTACCTGCTATCGATATGTTTGCAGGGGATAACTTTAGCGTTGTCACTAGTTCAACTCCAGTTAATCACTGATGCAAACTCCCACATAATAGAAAAATGTACAGTACTATAATAGTGCCTTTCTTGACCAACGGATGTTCCAAAGCACTTTACAGCCAATGAAGTACTTTTTGAAGTGTAGTCACTGTTGTAATGTAGGAAACGCGGCAGCCAATTTGCGCACAGCAAGGTCCCACGAACAGCAGTGTGATAATGACCAGATAATCTGTTTTTAGTGCTGTTGATTGAGGGATAAATATTGGCCGGGACACCGGGGGTAACTCCCCTGCTCTTCTTCAAAATAGTGCCATGGGATCGTTTACGTCCACCTGAGAGGGCAGACGGGGCCTCGGTTTAACGTCTCATCTGGAAGACCGCACCTCTGACAGTGCAGCACTCCCTCAGTACTGCACTGGGAGTGTCAGCCTAGATATTTGTGCTCAAGTCTCTGGAGTGGGACTTGAACCCACGACCACCTGGACTGTGAGCCACAGCTGATGCATAATATAACGCCTGCTCGTTTCCCAGTGAAATAATCTGGATAACATCATCTGCTGAGGAATTTACATAAATTGAATCAATGTGGGTGTTGCATTGCAAACAATGTACATCATTTTGGGTTTATTCAATAGGCAGCACTTTTGTTTCTAAGCATTTTCTGTCAATTAGTGGCAATTATGTCTCTGGTTGCTAGGTAGGTGTCTTTCAGTTTGAGGACAATTGAGTGCGATGCAGGCTACCTGATGGTGTGTGATTCTCAATTGCTGGATTCAACCCAAAAAAAGTTGGGAGGGGTGTGGGGAGAATTACAGGCTTTATAAAGTACTTTTTATTTACTACATACATAGTTAGAAATATAAGCTTTTTTAAATATTTGGATAGATAAATGTGCATGTGTTCATACAGTGCATTATAGTTGGAAGAAATAAATGCAATTTGATGGAAGGGTTCAATCAGCAATTCTCCTCTTTAACGTTTCTGTCTTCAGTTACAACTGGCTGCACTCCTGCGTGTCGAGTTTATTATTTCAATTAATAAAGAGCATAAAAAGATTACTATTTAATAGATTTTGAATGTGTTGCTATGTACTTACATTGATGAAAGGAAGGCTACATGATTGTAACAATGGCTTTGAACAGACAAAAACTGATCTTGTAATGATGGCCTAGGTTCAGCACAATAAAAAAAATACAAAAATTGGAGTCCAAAGAATTTATAATTTTTATTTGATTTTGGGATGTCGGCAAGGCTGCTTTTATTGCCACGCTAGCAAAATACTGCGGATGCTGGGAATCCGAAATAACAACAGAAAACGCTGGAAAACTCCGCAGGCCAGGCAACATCTGTGGAGAGAGAAACAGAGTTAACGTTTCAGGTCGAAATCGGGTTCTGAAGAAGGGTTACGACCTGAAACGTTGACTCTGTTTCTCTCTCCACGGATGTTGCCTGGCCTGCGGAGTTTTTCCAGCGTTTTCTGTTGTTATTTCTGCTCTTATTGCCCAGCCCCGAGAACGTGATGGTGGGCTGCCTTTTTGATGCCATTGTGGCACTACAGGATTTTGATTCGGTGACCGTGAAGGTGTGATGTGTCTTCAAGTCAAGATCTTGTGTGATTTTGAATGGAACTTGGGAGGTGATACTGTTCCAATGACAATGCTGCTCTTTCCCCTCATGGTGGTGGTCCTGGGGTTGGGAGGTAGAGTTGTACTTGAGGCTACAGGAATTGAAGATTAATCTTCAAGACGCTGCTGGGAGAAACCCAGGAGGAAAATCATAAAATATATATTTTTCTAAAGTTTGTTTATTGGTTATACGAAGGCTGGGATGGCAGGACTGTCGTATGAGGAGAGATTGGGTCGACTAGGCCTGTATTCACTAGCGTTTAGAAGAATGAGAGGTGATCTCATTGAAACGTATAAAATTCTGACAGGGCTAGACAGACTGGATGCAGGGAGGATGTTTCCCCTGGCTTTGGGGGGGGTCTAGAACGAGGGGTCACAGTCTCAGGATAAGGGGTAGGGCATTTAGGACTGAGATGAGGAGAAATTTCTTCACTCAGAGGGTGGTGATCCTGTGGAATTCTCTACCACAGAAGGCTGTGGAGGCCAAGCCACTGAATATATTTAAAAAGGAGATAGATAGATTTCTAGACACAAAAGGCATCAAGGGGTATGGAGAGAGAGCGGGAATATGGTATTGAGATAGAGGATCGGCCATGATCATATTGAATGGCGGAGCAGGTTCGAAGGGCCGAATAGCCTGCTCCTGCTCCTATGTGTTTCTGGGGCTGGGAAAGAAAAGGCAGTTTGACTGACAAGTCAAGAATCATCCAATCGGATAATGAAGAATCTGTTCAATTGGCGCGGGAAGGTGTGGTGCCATGGGAATGGGCATGTTGGGCGACCAATGGCGGTGGGCGGAGCCTGGTGGCGGCAAGTTGGAGAGGTCGTCATGTGATGGAACGTCCAGGAAAACATCCAGCCAGAGTTGGCAACTCCATTGGCAGGTGCTGTTGAAGTAAGCGAGGTGTTGCTGCTTTGCATCCTTCGGATAGTACGTGGTGCTCCCACAGATTTGGTGGGTGTTAGTACTGAATATTATACTCTTGAATTCTGACCAGACTATTGTAAAAGCCAGAAGAGGCTGGAATTGTACGGTTATCTTTGATCCAAACCAGTCACTACCTTCCATTACTTGGGTCTGGGTGGGGGTGGGGGGGGGGCGGTGAAATAAGTCCAACCGAGGAGGAAGTGGGTTTAAATGTGATCAAATGGTTGCATTTTGTTGACTCTGTTTTGAGAAGGGCAATTCAGCCACTTAATTCTGGAACAGATTTGCATCATTGTGGTACCCTTTAAGAAAACATATAAAGTACAAAGCTGGCAATCCGTTCAGATTGCAAAACAATGACCTGGAATTTGCTGGGAAAATAATGGTGAGTTTAATGTGCATCCCTTTATTAGTGTGTAAATAACCTGGCAATTTCTGGTGTGGAAGAGATACTCAGTGAGTTGCAAATCGCCACGGATTCCTGGATGATTTGCTCCAGTTTGCCTCTCAAAAATGGGAGCTCGCCATCAACCAACATGAGTTTCAAAAAATTGCTGCATTTGCGCTGTTAAAACTAATTAAAGAAAGTTAGGACTGGTACTTAATGATATAAGGACCCTTGTAATGACGAGATTTATGTTCCTGCAATGCCACTCAATCTCCAGTCCAAAAAAAAAGGACAATTGAAACTGGAGTATCATTCCTGCAAGTAGTAAATTGTTCTTGGAGATTTTCAAACTTAAATTTTTTTTTCCTTTGTCTCTTTTTTCTCTCTCTCTTAACCCAAACTTTTTTCCTCTTTTTTCCCCTTTTTATCTAATTTGACTCTAATTCACCCTATTACCTTTACTGCATAATTGCTACTACATGGTGTCTGGCCACGTCTTTATGAATTTTTTCCGCCAAGCCCTTTCAGCAGTCATGTTTCTACCTCTCTCGACCACTGCCTCTTTACACCCTGTTTATTCTTTCTACCTAATCAACTCCAATTTATTTACTTTCATTTCCGCTCCATCACCTGTACATTTTCAATAATTTATTTCCAGATGGGCTGCATTTTCCTTCTGGCTTCTGCACCTCTCCGTTGTTCAGCGTCTGTTCTCCCTGTTGCTTCAATGCCAGCTCCCTCTGCTTTCACTGCTCACCTCCCTGCTCCCCATTCCACACACCCACTCAGTGGCAGATCCTGTGCTTCCCCCTAGCTAAGTAGCAGCATAAATAAAAATAAACCAGGCAAAACACAATAAACCTAACCACTCAAACAAAGGACACAGGACATTTTGCATAAAACCAAGGAAGAATAAAATAGCGAGCCAGAAAAAAGACACACAAACTCAAAACTGGGTGGTGACTAGAGAAAACGAAGATCTATCAATTTTAAACACTCTAAGCCGTTCCACAAAAATAAATAAGTAGTAGGTATAATTTAAAATGTTACTGTCTCCATAAACGTAGCTTTTTTCAATAGTAATTGTTGAGAAATAAATGGGTTTTATCTGGCTTACACAGCAGAAGTACCTAATGTAATATTGCCTTTTAAGAGCGATGAGTGAAATTAAATCCAGACGGTTTCAATCCAGGTCTCGGGAGATATTTGTGCTTAAAGATCTTCTGGTGCTAATTCCCCAATGTTGCTGTGAACAGGAGTGTGTGTGAGGCTTGGAAATGTCAGGCTGAAGCAGAAGGGGAGCCCTTCTGAGACTGGAGAAGTCAAATGTTGGTGAAGCAATACAGAACAGCTCACGCTACAATAGCCTGTGGGCTCTGCTTGACCCGGGTGCAAAAGAGGAAAGCATTTCCAGTCTTCAGCCCTGTCAACTCTCTTGCCATGAGTACAAGTGAAATACCATACTGAGAGCGCTTGTATTTGGCCTCTATGAAGGTGAAGTCTGTTTATTATAATTAAAATGTTAATTTACATAAAGTACAGAGGTTCTCATAATACATTGGTGCATTTAATTCAAAAAGCCAATGTGCCGTAATTACTTTTGCAATAAGGTGTTTTGAACGCTTGACTCATTTATTGCTGAGAGCTAAGACAACATTTGGAGTAATGATTAGTAATTCATGGAGTTATCTATCATCCTGTGAAAATGCACTTTAAGCAAATGAAGGTGAAAAGCTCATTAAGTTTCCTTTTATCTCTAATGAATTAAGGAAGTGGAATTGTAACCTAGAAATGGGATTGAAGTAAAGTAGCTATTTTCCTTCAATCTCATTTCAACACTGAAACGTGAATCTAATGTTTATAACTGGTGCTTTCTTTTTGGTTTCCATCTGTTCTCCCTTTGTTCCTCCAAAATAATTGTTCTCAATATTTGCTCAGGTAAGTAGACAGGACCCAAGGGTGACAGACCGAGATTGTAGGTTTTGTTAGACTGGGGTGTCTGGTATAGCAAGCTGGCAGAAAGCAGACAAAACTGCTTGCTCACCTGTTTGCCGTGAAGCTTTCTCCTCCGTTGAGCCCTGAGTGAGAGGCTGAGCAATGCAAGAGTTTGCTTCTGTGAAGCTTTTGAAATGTTAATAATTGGGATGGGGGGGGGGCGGGGGGAAACAACCTGAATAATTATTGCATTGCAGCAAGTACATGATTTGCTGAACTGTTCAACGCCACCAATCGAGTCTCGGCTTGAAGCATCCGTGATTCCAAGAATATCCATTAAATTGCTGTGCATTGGTTTCTCCTTGCCTATTCCCCTACCCCCTATCACTATGAAATACCAATTGTTAGATGCCAGAGACTCTCGTGCATTAAAAATAACCTTTAGGCCTAGGGCGTGATGTGTAGTACACTGGCTAGGTTGTCACACCAGTGCAGTACAATATCAGAGATACCATCCTTTAGACGAGATGTTAAACTGAGATTCTGTCTGCTTGTGGTTCGGGTAAAGTTACAGATCCCATGGCACTACTTGAAGAGGGGCCAGGGTTCTCCGTGTCCTGGCCAACATATTTTCATCAATCAATACTACCAGCAACAGTTATTCCTTTGATTACTTCTTGTGGGAATCATTTTAAGATGTCCTGAAACATTTGTTGAGATGCTACTTAATTGCAAGTTTGTTCATTCTTTTATTTCTGCGTGCTGTTCAGCCAGCTCTGTGTTCCTGACTCAAACCTAATCATCACTGTTGGGATAAAAGTCTCTTATCTCTGCCAGATTTCAATGCGAACTGAGTTGGCAGTTTTGACTCAGTTTGGCAATCTCTCATTTAAGAGAAGCCATAAGGATGGCAAACATGGGAAGTGGAAAAATTCTGTGGCTGAATGTTCAAAGTAAAAAAAAAAAAAACCACAAGTAACATTCTCCGGAACTGAGATCTCCCACTTTGAGAAAGGCAAAAACAATTCACCAGAAAGTATTTTCAAATTTACTGCAGACTTGCTCCTAATAGAATTAAGATGCCAACATATTAAACAACTCAGCTTTCCAAAGTCTAAGGCTACTAATTCAAATGTTTAACAATGCTGCCAACTTTCATTCACTCCACCTCTCCTACTGGTGCAGCCTTCCACTGTTGTGCAGCCTCATGCATCCTCTCTTCCCATCCTAGGCATGTGCTTTTGGTGTTGTACTGTGGCCTTTTTTTTTGCTCCAGCGTCTGATGTATTTTGTGGCTCTGAAGACCTGTACTTCCAGAAGCAGCCCAGACTCTGCATCACCAAGATTCAAAAACTGCCCTGTTATCATTAGCTTCATTGTAATGATATTCGCTACACAAATCCATTCCGGTGTAGAAGTACCTCAAATTCATCAACCCTTTGCCAATTGACTATGCAGTGGGGCATCATTAAATACCCATCCACTAACTTGTGTATGCTGTTGAACAGGTCTCTGCTGCATAGTCTCAATTTGTTTTATCGCAAGAGGTTTCTGGTCTTCATTCTAATATTAGCAGTAGAAGAATTCTATGAAAAATGAGTCTAAAGCAGGTGTCGCTTCAAGTGAAACTTTTAATGTGCCTGGATTCTTGGGAATGGAACAATTCATCAGACATAATGGGATGGCCTCTGGTTCAGACAGGTTGAGTTGTCAGCAATAGTACAGGACATCATTTTAATGGAGCACTGACCTTAACCTCAATAGGGTGCCATGTTCCACATCAAGTTACAATTTCTGTCGTCCATAACCTCATACAATCATTGCTCATCATGTGCAATGTATGCTTTTCAGTGCTGCTCTGCTTTGGTGTAGTTCTGTACTGACAAGTTAATCTTCCAGAACGATTGGAAAACTCGTTTCAAGTAAGAGGCCCTTTATTGTTAACTGGCCTGCATGATTTGATAGTGGTCCTAATGTGATTATAGTGTTAGTTCTAATGTTTGAATTCTGTATAGTTTGGTGCATAAGTAAACTTAGTTCCACATTACTCCACTTTTTTACTTAATATATTGAATTACTAATTCAAGATTGACCAACAAGTCAAACAGTACCAATGATCTTCTCTGTGTTGCACATCAGTAGAAGCAGTAAGATTCACTGGGTCAATATTAGCTGACATGACCTTTTATTTCTGGAAAATAAAATGGTGTCTGAGTGGAGAATGCAGGGTATGGTAGTGTTGGGATTGTGGTACTGGATAAGCAACCCAGACATTGAGGGTTCAAATCCCACCAATGCAAGCTGTGAAATTGAATTGAATAAATCTGGTAATTGTTGACTAGCACCAAGAAAAGTGACTGATGAAAGCTACTGTATTGTCATAAAAAACCCAAATGGTTCATTAATGATCTTCAGTACAAAGCACTTTGAGGAACCGAGCCTGCCATCCTTACCTGGTCTGGCCTACATGTGATTTCCAGTCCCACACTATAAATTTGACTCTCTATGGAGTGGCCTAATAAGCTGTTCAGTTGTTAAAAAAAAACACTTGCTACACTGCAAGAAGGCGGCCTGATGGGATGAGCAATAAATGTGGTCTTGTCAGCAGTGCCCACATCTTGGCAAGAAATTGCACAAGGAAAGGGCCTACTGACTGCATTGAAACAAGATATCACTGCCATCATCTTGACGAGGTGATTTATGTGGCAGTCTTCATAAGAACATAAATAAGACCAAAAGTATGCCATACGGCCCCTCGAGCCTGCTCCGCCATTCAATAAGATCATGGCTGATCATCGACCTCAACTCCACTTTCCCGCCCGATCTCCATATCCCTTGATTCCCCTAGAGTCCAAAAATCTATCTATCTCAGCCTTGAATATCCTCAAAGACTCAGCATTCACAGCCCTCTGGGGCAGAGAATTCCAAAGATTCACAACCCTCCGAGTGAAGTAATTCCTCCTCCTCTCAGTCTTAAATGGCTGACCCCTTATCCTGAGACTGTGCCCCCTAGTTCTAGACACTCCAGCCAAGGGAAACAACCTCTCGGCATCTACCCCGTCAATCATCTGCTGTCCATGTACCATGTAACTGTTGGTGACCTAGATTGTAGGCTCAAGGATTTAAAGGGAAAGGAAATTAAAGCGTCCTAAAAACACTCTTGACAATTTGGTAAACAGAGGTATGCAGTGTGGGGAAACCAGAGACACAGATGCACCTTCAATCAATTTTTCTGCAACATGGTTTTACATTTACGAAACAAAGAAAATAGAAAAACAAAAACCTGAATGGTACACTGGAGGTTTGTATACTGCCTTTTTCACTTAAGTCCGGGGTCTGAATCAGTGTGAAATGGATGGGATAAAAGCTTTCATTCTTTAACGCACATGGTTAAAAGGCATTTGTACAACTTTCACCCGGTTGTTAATGGGCAGGAGTTTACATTACAAAGCTGCCCACAACATCCCCAAGTGGCACTGTCGGCAGATTTGGTCAGACAGACACAAGGCCAGTTATTGTGGAAAACAAATGATGCACCTGTAATTGATGAACTTTGACCTGTGTCCAGTGTGTGCTGTAATTGATATGAGCTTGATGATGAGACTTTGTGCAAAATGTAAAACAAAAACCCTTCTGTCCCCCTGCACTGACATCCCTCACTTCTTAAAGGAAAGCAAATTTCACCAAAACTACTTGAGAACAAAATGCAAAGTTCATGTTCTGAGGACTCTTGCCCGCAGCAGAAGCACTGAGCTTTACTTGGGAATAGGTCATTCTAAGAACTTAGCCTGCTGAAATCTCCCCAGTATGGTATCCATTCCTTTTTAAAATGGCATGCTAGCTTCATGAAAATGCATCTTTGCGTCAATTCCATGTAAAGCCATTGTGGAGTGCCCCTTTAAGAGGTGTTTTTAATGGTAAAAGAAGATAACATCAGTAATTCATCTGCACGGACCTATTTAAGCCAAAATTCCACAGACCTGAAATATTTAAGCTTTTTTATTTAAAAAATAAAAATTGTATTCTGCATTATTACATTTGAATCCAGTCGCATGATTTGTTCAAGCTTTCTTTTTTTGCAGCGTAACCTGTTCACAGCGACTTTGATTATGTTACGCCCCTCAGTTCAACCATTCCGAAGTTTTCACGTTATTTTAAAAATCGTCTCCTTTTTGATTGATTTGAGCAAGCAAGCCTTTTTTTTTTTTAATAACTTCTGTCTTTTGCCCTCTGAGTTCCAACGTTCATATTAGTTACCGTTCTTCCTTTTGGAGAAAGAAAGACTTGCATTTATATAGCGCCTTTCACGGCCACCGGACGTCCCAAAGTGCTTTACAGCCAATGGAGTATTTTTGAAGTGGAGTCACTGTTGTAATGTGGGAAACGTGGCAGCCGATTTGCGCACAGCAAGGTCCCACAAACAGCAATGTGATAATGACCAGATAATCTGTTTTTGCTATGTTGGTTGAGGGACAAATATTGGCCAGGACACCGGGGATAACTCCCCTGCTCTTCTTTGAAATAGTACTAAAAGGTTAGGTTAAAGTTTCATGTCTGTGACCCTTTGTCAGAATTGGCGGAAGCTCATAGAACTGAAACATTAAGCTAACCATTTTACTTGCTCCACAGGTGCTGCCTGATCTGTTGAGTGTTTCCAGCGGTTTCTCTTTTTAATTTTCAGATTTCCAGCATCTGCAGTATTTTGCTTTTAGTGCCATTCTTCCTTTATCAAACCTTGTGTAATGATGCTGAGCGCAACCATGCCCTGAAGCTATGGATTATTTCAGACAGTTTAATGGCAGCTTGCCATTCTGAACCCTTTTTGGCTAATTCTGTAACCAGAAGTTTTAGCGGATGCTCACATCATGTATCCTTTAATACTTGGTATGTCAAATAAGAAATGTATGTGCCCTTGAGATATAAATTCAAGTTGACGGAGATGTATTTTGATAAATATTTGATAAAGTTAGTGCCTTTTGATAAAGATGGGGAAATATTTTATTGGCTGTAAGAAATCGTACTCTTAAAATTTGAAAAATTGCAACAACACTTCGTAAGAAATTTCTGAAATGGATTGCCGTTAATGGCTACTAACGATGATGATAAGCCAATATATTTAATTCTCTCAACTTGCGTTTTTTTTTAAATGTCAGTGAACTATATTAAGAGTTAAATGCACTTGAATTATGAGACAAATTTTAAAATAGGCTTGACAAGAGAATGGAGACCTGAATCCCTAAGCACGGAGATTGAAGTGCTCTTGTGGAACAACACCTTGGGAGTCATAGACATTAAAGCCAGGGGTCACAAGTATTTACATTTCTACTTCAAACACAAGAATTTTTTGTGACTGCACCACACATTCTGCGACCGATAGTCTGATAGCAAGTGCCAGGTGTGTGGACACTAGTAGGGCGCGCGTTTCCTTTTTTAAAAAATTTGTTCATGGGATGTGGGTGTCGCTGGCAAGGCCAGCATTTATTGCCCATCCCTAATTGCCCTTGAGAAGGTGGTGGTGAGCTGCCACCTTGAACCGCTGCAGTCAGTGTGGTGAAGGTACTTCCATAGTGCTGTTCGGGAGGGAGTTCCAGGGTTTTGACCCAGCGACGATGAAGGATCGGCGATATACTTCCAAGTCAGGATGGTGTGTGACTTGGAGGGGAACTTGGAGGTGGTGGTGTTCCTGTACTATAGGGCATGGAAGCCTGAGCTCTGCAACACACGAGAGGTGCTGAGCGTGCCCCAGTTGTGGTGGGTGGGGGTGCAGTCGGCACAAATGAGGCAAAGGACCTGAACACAGCTCGGCACAAAGCTATTTAAGCCTTCAAAAAAGGATCAGGATTAAATGGGCTGCCCCATAAAGCACAGCATCAATTTGGCAACATCATGAGTGATGTACGCAAAGCACCAAAAAATTATTTAAAGAGTTGATCTCATTTATTGAGCAAAGTCCATTCATTTGTGTATAGGCTCTCGCAGCACCCGAACAGTCAGTGTCATATTATTGGCTCTTGTACGGCAATTCAAAAAAAATACTCTTAAAGAATATGAGGCGCAAAGTTTCATGTGTCACTTCTTGTGCCAGTTGAACGCTTATTCCACTGTTGTCTCTGTCCCTTTTGTATGTAGCACTGCACAGATAACTCTTACTTTCTGAGCCAGGGCTGTTGGAACTTGCAATGAAACAATTTTCCTTGTTCTCTATGCTTTCAGAGACCATCTGTCACATCTGTCTTAATCAA
The DNA here is from genome assembly GCF_052327205.1 of Somniosus microcephalus. Lineage (NCBI taxonomy): Eukaryota > Metazoa > Chordata > Chondrichthyes > Squaliformes > Somniosidae > Somniosus > Somniosus microcephalus. Next base: position 67,371,529 of record NC_141008.1, read on the forward strand.
AGTTAATTGTGGGTAAGTTAGGATACTCTTCAAGATATTGCTGTTTGTGTGATCTTGCACAGTAGCTGCTGCATTTGGCCACATAACAGCCATTACATTTCAAAATAATTCATGGCACGTGAAGGGTCTTTGAGAAATGTTCTAAGTGGCATAATAAGGCACTGTATAAATGTAAATCTCTCTTGCTTTTTTTTTGTTATGCACTCATGTTACCAGAAATTCTCATGCTACAGTGAAGAAAGGAAAATTGTTCAGTTGTACCAGAATTGGTTTTTCAAAAAAAGAGGTATAATATTTTCGCCTCTTTAGTCCTGTTAGTGTCAGTGCTCCTTTGGTTGAATTTGAAATGCTATTTTCTGTAGTACTGTAGAAGAGCATTAAAAGATTTCACTTCCACTTCAAAAGGCTTGGACCCTGATAGTTAAATGTATAAAACGGGTAGAATATTTTCCTTTTCATCTGCTTCTGCTGCCGACAAGAAAGCCATTTATAGCCTTTGACCTTCCAGTTCTTATAAATAATGCTGCAGTGCTCTTTGATAATCACTGAAGACCTGGCACCACAATTTTAAAGCTGTGAACTTAAAAAATTAATGCGAGTATGTATGTAGTCAGAATACCTGAGAGGGATGTGCTTCTACACTAGGATTCAAAGTTAGCTCAAATGAATGGAGACGTTATACTCAGTGATATAAATGGGAGCAAATAGGAAGTAACCTCTTTTTTTGATTCTCTGTATTTAGAATGAGCGTTGGCTTTAGAATCCGCCCTGAAGACGCTCAATGTTATTGTATTTAGCAGGACCTCCGGTATACAAGCTGCTCTTTCATTGTTATAGCTGCCTCTGTGCCAAACAAATGACAACTGTTGTTAAAGAAAATTTTAACTGAATATTAAAAATTGATGCTCTGTTTGCGTCTGTTAGCGAATGTGTTTGTGGCTCCCTGTTGCTAATATTGTTACATGTTACATTGAATTTACAGCATAGAGACAGGCCATTTGGCCCAACAGGTCTCCTCCCACCTTGCTTCACCTCACCCATCAACAGATCCTTCTATTCCTTTCTCCCTCATGTCCTTATCTAGCTTCCCCTTAAATGTGTCTGTTGTTCGCCTCAACCACTCCACGTGGTAGCAACTTCCACATTCTAACCACGCTCTGAGTAAAGAAGTTTCTCCCTGAATTCCTTATTGCATTTATTATATTACCTTATTATTGTTATTATATTACCTTGAACATGTTGCAGTTTCTGGACAAAATGCATTATAGAAAGATAGCTTTCTTGGGATATTATATCATCAACAAAACCAGATAGCTGTGGTTTTTATCAAGTCTATTGAGGGTCACAACTTCTCCCCACAACTTCCAGTTTTCTACCCTCCCCTGAAGACATTGACTTATGCTTGAATAAAGCTTCACAGCAGTCGGCAGCTTTCCGATACCGAGGCCCAGTGCCTACGCTTCATGTATGAGCCTGGACTGTGATTTAGCCATGATGCCCACCACTCGCCAATTGTTGGGGGATTTATACGTCTTCTGTGCAGTTTTTGCTCTGGCTCCTGTGCTATTATAAGACAGCACGTAATTTTTTTATAACTCCCCAGCATGTTTATCTTTCCAGGAGATACTGTAGCTCCAATTCCGCCCAGGAACACCAGCTGCCATTGGAGAATTTATAATATCTTGTAGAAAACCGCATGAATTGGCATTAGGAACCAATTACGAGCTTTTCATTGGCATTATTGAGCACTGGAAACAAATTAAGGGCAGATTGTTGGTGCTAATCCTCTCCCCCCCACCCCCCCCCCCCCACTACGAGATGGAAAAAGCTAATGCTCGTACTACTTTCACCCCCCAATTTTCTGTCGTCTTTAAGAGTAATTTTCATGCTGCTAGCAGGTACCCAAAGGTGGGGATAATGTCAGCCAGGCCCCCATCTCTTTGCTATTCAACTACATTTTAATGGAAGCCTTATTTCTTCAAAACAAAATGTCTGAAAGAATATCACCACCATTAGATGTGCAGACCAGTTAACAGACACGCAAATTCCTGCAGCCTTTGGTATGAAGTAACTACTCCATACCTAATCATTTTGATTGGTGTATTTCTAATTCAAGATTCATCTAGCTAGTTGTTAAGACATGTATGTTAGACTTTCAGGACAATGACGAGAATTAAAATATTGTCCGTTGTATTGTATAATTGTTCACTCTTTTTTGTTTTTAAATTTGAATTTGAATAACTTATCAAATTGTTCTTTTGCTAACTCTTAATTTGAAGCTGCTTTGTGTGAAGAAACATTTGAATTAGCAATTTAAATAACAGTAAAGTGGGAATGTCGTGTTAAAATTTTGAATTATCAGAGAATTTTAATTGAGCAACTTTGTAGCTTGTACATCATTGATTGTATAGTGATGTCACTATTGATGCAAATCAAATCCATTTTACTTATTAATAATTGAAGGAAGCATCTGCCAGGGCTGGAATGCACGACATTGATCTGGAACTATGGTGTGGATACTAGTGATGACAACTTATCAGCACAAGATAACAAGTGTCGAATGAAATTTCAGTGCATTACTGTCCAATTAAGATTACCTTTAGAAGGAATGTTTCCGCAGAATGCCTTCTCTCTGAAGGTTATCTCCCACTTGCTGCCCTGTCACAAATTGTAGAATATCTTCAGTAAATGAAAGCTGACACTGCTGAATTAGGTGTTAACCCTCTGAAGACTGCAGTAAAATCTTTGCTCCAAAACCAACAAGCTAACTGCCTGCAGTATCTAAGGGTGCGATCGTGCCAGCCCTGGGGTGGCGGGGATGGAGGCGGGACTGCCAGGAGAATGGCAGAATCTGGGGGCGGGTGCCTGTCCCGCCCCCAACCCGCCTCCGTACCATCTTGCCAGGAGGCGGGTAGCCAACCTGCGCTGGGTCCCGTCTCCTGGAAGCGGGAAGGGGATTACAGCTACTTAACTGCCTGTTAACAGATAGTTAACAGGCAGTTAAGAGGATTATCCCCATTTTTCCACCAGAGGCGCGGGCTTCCCGACGTCTGGAAACCCCGCCAGGGTCACCGAGGTGAGCAGTGGGTCTGAGGGGGTCGGAGGGGTCCAAAAGTGCGCTGTGAAGGTAAGTGATGGGTGCAAGTGTGGAGAGGTAAGTATGTGAGGTGAGTGGAAAGTGACAGAAAATGTTTACTTACCTTTGTTTCTTCCCACAGGCTTCAACAGTTGGGGATGTGAAGAGTCTCGTATCTCGCCGGGACAGATGGCTGCTGCATTCTCCAATGCAACAACCATCTAATTTCTGCTAAAGAAAGAGGTTTCATGAGTCTTGAATACAAGGACTCATCAAACAACAGAGAATGTCAGTGTTTAACAGCTTCAAATTTTTGACAGATGAAACGTCATACGCTAGGCAAGGTCAATCAAGGGAAAATAACGTGGGTTGGCCACAACTCGATGGAGGCAGGACAACGACCCGAGAAGCAGCAGGCCCACCTCCAACGGCAAAATCACCCCCTAAGAGTACATACAATGCCTTGTATGCTCATCCATCAATGAAATAATATTAGCAAGGAATTCCTGGCTACAAAGAGCGAGCAAAGCAGACCAATGGCAGTCCTATAATTGTAACTGGAACAAACTCCATTGTGATAAAATCTTAGACCCTGAAATTTCCATTTACTGAGGCTGTTCAATGTCTCTTTGCATCTATTTTTATTTGCTGTATCCAGCAATATGATTATTGGAACATGCTACCATAAAATCTAGTATATAATACACCTTCACTTATGGGTGCATTTATTGATGCATCTTAAATGAATCTATCTAGCCTCCCAAATTGTTTCATCAAGGAAGTAGTGCTGGACAAATTTTCATTTAAATCAATGTGATTTTCTTGTCAATGCTGCTGTGGGGACTTTATTGCAGTACTTGTTGTATGAAAGCTCTTTTTAGGCCTTGCCATTTTCTTTTTAGAGTTCTTAAGCCAGACATTTCAGTTGGTTGATGGACAGTACTGCAAGGTGATAAACTTGTACAAACCTGATCCTCTTGAGCTGCAAGTACATGAATAACAATTTACATTTGTATCACACCCATTAGGAAGGAGAGTGTCTCACAGTGCCTAACAATGAGGAGAAAGAGAAAAACAAAATGGAATTACATAGATTTACAACATGGAAAGAGGTCTTAATTTTTGTGGTTATAGTTTCTAAGGTCTCTGTTGTGTATCGGGGAGTGCTAGTAACCAAGGGCCCTTGAGTATATCATTTAACTGTACTGTAATTAGTGGTATTGATTTGATTTAAATTAATTAAAGGGTAAGTCATGGCAGGACAGCTCGGCCCCATGGCATGCTCCTCCAGCGCTATCTGGGAAACCAGGGACACTTCCTGTGTCCCTGACGACCATATGTGCGGGAAGTGTATCCAGCTGCAGCTACTGACAGACCGCATTGCAGCACTGGAGCTGTGAATGGATTTATACTGGAGCATTCGCGATGCTGAGGACATCGTGGATAGCACGTTTAGGGAGTTGGTCACACCGCAGGTAAAGGCTGCACAGGCAGGAAGGGAATGAGTGACCGCCAGGCAGAGTAGTAGGCACAGGCAGGTAGTGCAGGGGTCCCCTGTCGCCATCCCCCTCTCAAACAGATATACTACTTTGGATATTGTTGGGGAGGATGGCTTATCGGGGGAAGGCAGCAGCAACCAACTTCCTGGCACCATGGGTGGTTCTGCTGCACAGGACGGGAGGAAAAAGAATGGGAGAGCTATAGTGATGGGGCATTCTATTGTAAGGGGAATAGATAGGCGTTTCTGTGGCTGCAAATGAGACTCCAGGATGGTATGTTGCCTCCCTGGTGCAAGGATCAAGGATGTCTCTGGGTGGCTGCAGGGCATTCTGGAGGGGGAGGGTGAACAACCAGTTGTCGTGGTGCATATAGGTACCAACGATATAGGTAAAAAATGGGATGAGGTCCTAAAAGCTGAATATAGGGAGTTAGGAGGTAAATTAAAAAATAGGACCTCAAAGGTAGTAATCTCAGGATTGCTAGCAGTGCCACATGCTAGCCAGAGTAGAAATAGAAGGATATTTCAGATGTATACGTGGCTAGAGGAATGGTGCAAGGGGGAGGTAATCAAATTCCTGGGACATTGAAACCGGTTCTGGGGGAAGTGAGACCAGTTCAAACTGGATGGTTTGCACCGGGGTGGGACCGGGACCGATGTCCTAGAGGGAGTGTTTGCTGGTGCTGTTGGGGAGGGTTTAAACTAAAATGGCAGGGGGCTGGGAATCTGTGCAGGGAGACAGAGGAAAGGGAAGCAAGGATAGAAACAAAAGACAGGAAGGGGAAAAGCAAAAGTGGAAGGCAGAGAAATCAAGGGTGTAGATCAAACAGGGCTACAGTAAATAATAATTCTAAAAGGATTAAGAGTGTTAAAAAAACAAGCCTGAAGGCTTTGTGTCTTAATTCAAGGAGCATTCATAATAAGGTGGATGAATTAGCTGCGTAAATAGATGTAAACGGATATGATGTATTTGGAATTACGGAGACATGGCTCCAGGGTGACCAAGGCTGGGTATTCAATATTCAGGAAGGACAGGCAAAAAGGAAAAGGAGGTGGGGTAGCATTGCTGGTTAAAGAGATTAACACAATAGCAAGGAAGGATATTAGCTCTGATGATGTGGAATCTGTATGGGTAGAGCTGAGAAATACCAAAGGGCAGAAAACATTGGTTGGAGTTTTATACAGACCTCCAAACAGTAATGCTGAGGTTGGGGATGGCATTAAATGGGAAATTAGAGACGCATTCAATAAGGGCACAGCAGTGACTTTAATCTACACATAGATTGGGCTAACCAAATTAGTACCAATACTGTGGAGGAGGAATTCCTAGAGTGTATACGGGATGGTTTCCTGGACCAATATGTCGAGGAACCAACTAGAGATCAGGCCATCTTAGACTGGGTATTATGTAATGAGAAAGGATTAATCAGCAGTGTTGTTGTGCGAGGTCCCTTGGGAAGGAGCGATCATAATATGATAGAATTCTTCATTAAGATGGAGTGAAGTAGTTGACTCAGAGACTAGGGTCCTGAATTTAAATAAAGGCAGCTACAATTGTATGAGGCGCGAGTTGGCGAGGATGGATTGGGGAACGTTACTTAAAGGGTTGACGGTGGATAGGTAATGGCAAACATTTGAAGATCACATGGATGAACTACAGAATTTGTTCATCCCTGTTTGGCATAAAAAAAATTTAAAAGGTGACTCAACCGTGGTTAACAAGGGAAATTAGGGATAGCATAAGATCCAAGGAGAGGACATATAAATTGGCCAGAAAAAGCATCCAAACTGAGGATTGGGAGCAGTTTAGGATTCAGCAAAGGAGGACAAAGGGATTAATTAAGAGGGGGGATATAGAATATGAGAGTAAGCTTTCAGGGAACATAAAAACTGACCTGTAAAAGCTTCTATAGATATGTGAAGAGAAAAAGATTGGTGAAGTCAAGCGTAGGTCCCTTGCAGTCAGAATCAGGGGAATTTATAATGGGGAACAAAGAAATGGCAGACCAATTAAATACGTACTTTGGTTCTGTCTTCACAAAGGAGGACACAAATAACCTTACAGAGTTGTCGGGGAATAGGTTCTAATGAGAGGGAGGAACTGAATTAAATCAGTATTTGTAGGGAAATGGTGTTAGGAAAATTGATGGGATTGAAGGCTGATAAATCCCCAGGGCCTGATAATCTACATCCTGGGGTACTTAAGGAATTGGCCCTAGAAATAATAGATGCATTGCTGGTCATCTTCCAAAATTCTATAGACTCTGAAATAGTTCCCATGGATTGGAGGGTAGCTAATATAACCCCATTATTTAAAAAAGGTGGTAGAGAGAAAATGGGGAATTATAGATCGGTAAGCCTGACATCGGTAGTGGGGAAAATGCTAGAGTCCATTATAAAAGATGTAATAGCAGGGCACTTGGAAAACAGTGACAGGATCAGACAAAGTCAACATGGATTTACAAAAGGGTAATCATGCTTGACTAATTACTGGAATTTTTTGAGGATGTAACTGGTAGAATAGATAAGGGAGAACCAGTGGATGTGGTGTATTTGGACTTTCAGAAGGCTTTTGATAAGGTCTCGCATACGAGATTGGCGTGCAAAGTTAAAGCACATGGGATTGGGGGTAAGGTACTGACTTGGATAGAGAACTGGTTGGCAGACAGGAAGCAAAGAGTTGGAATAAATGGGTCTTTTTCCGAGTGGCAGGCGGTGACTAGTGGGGTACCGCAGGGATCGGTGCTAGGACCCCAGTTATTCACAATATATATTAATGATCTAGATGAGGGAACTAGATGTGATATCTCCAAGTTTGCAGACAACACAAAGCTGGGTGGGCATGTGTGCTGTGAGGAGGATGCAGAGAAACTCCAGTATGATTTGGACAGGTTGGGTGATTGGGCAGATGCATGGCAGTTGCAGTATAATGTGGATAAATGCGAGGTTATCCACTTTGGTGACAAAAACAGGAAGACGGATTATTATTTGAACGGCAATAGATTGGGAAGAGGGGAAGTGCAACGAGACCTGGGTGTCCTTGTGCACCAGTCGCTGAAGGTAAGCATGCAGGTGCAGCAGGCGGTTAAGAAGGCAAATGGTACGTTGGCCTTCATAGCGAGAGGATTTGAGTACAGGAGCAAGGATGTCTTGCTGCAGTTGTACAGGGCCTTGGTGAGACCACACCTTGAGTATTGTGTGCAGTTTTCGTCGCCTTATCTGAGGAAGGATGTTCTTGCCATGGAGAGAGTGCAGCGAACATTCACCAGACTGACACTTGGGATGGCAGGAATGACGTATGAGGAGAGATTGGGTCGATTAGGCTTATATTTGCTAGAGTTTAGAAGAATGAGAGGGGCTCTCATTGAAACTTATAAAATTCTAACCGGATTAGACAGACTAGATGCAGGAAGGATGTTCCCGATGGTGGGGGAGTCCAGAACCAGGGGTCACAGTCTAAGGATAAGGGGTAAGCCATTTAGGACTGAGATGAGGAGGAATTTCTTCACCCAGAGATTGGTGAACCTGTGGAATTCTCTGCCAGACAGTGCGGTTGAGTGCAATTCATTAAATATATTCAAGAAGGAGTTAGATATATTTCTTAAGGCTAAAGGGATCAAGGGATATGGGGAGAAAGCAGGGACAGGGTACTGAATTTGGAGGATCAGCCATGATCTCATTAAATGGCGGAGCGGGCTCGAGGGGCCGAATGGCCTACTCCTGCTCCTATCTTCTATGTTTCTATGTTCGGCCAAACCAGTCCTTGTAGGTGCTATCACTAAATCAGCTGTAATCTTAATGCCGTGTGCTCGTGTCTCTTTATTGCCCTTTCCTTCAATCACCTATCTAATGTATTCTTAAATGTTAACCTGGTCTCTGCTTCAATCTAATTCTAGCAGTATATTCCACAGTCTCGCAACCGTCTGTGTAAACCTGTTTCTCGTCTCTGTCCTAAATCTATTATACTTAATATTACATCTATGTCGCCATCATTCTAGACTTGTCAGTCTCTACCACTTTTTTGCCCTAACCATTATCCTGTCAAGGTCCCCTTGCAACATCCTTTGATCCTCAGAATTATTACTTTGCCTCCTATTTTAGTATTACCTGCAAATCTGGACACCGCTCCCTCTAGCTGTATATCCAAATCATTGATGTATGTACACAGCGAACAGAAAATAGTCTCAGAACAGAACCCTGTGGGAGACTGCATCCCACTTCCAACCATTCTAAGCAACTACCCCTAAATCCTACTCTCCATTTCCTCCTTTCTAACCAGTTTTTCATCCAATTTGCTTCTCTAATTCCATACTCTTGAATCTTCTCCAACAGTCTCCTTTGTGGGAGCTTGTCAAATGTATGTTGATTGCTTCTATTTATTTTCTCTTCATCTAGATATTTGGCAATTTCATCTTTAATTAAAGATTCCAATATTTCCCCTACCACAGATGTTAAACCAACTGGCATATGATTAACTGGAGATGAGAGAGATTAAGGAGGAGAAACCAAAAGCATGGTTGAGGGGAATGGTTTTTAGAGATGCTTCAGAATAAACGAGAGAAGTGGTGGTGCAGAATGTTTTTGTAACAGTAAAATCAAGTGAACTGCAAAATAGATGCACAATTTGCCACATCCAATATTCTGCTTTGCGCTACTGAAATGCAAGACTCTGTACGAGGAGTGCAAAATAGAAAATCTACCGCATTGTTTGTTTAATTATTACATTGTATTTGTTCTAAGAATACTTAGGATTACATAGGATATACGGCACAGAAACAGGCCATTCGGCCCAACCAGTCCATGCCGGCGTTTATGCTCCACTCGAGCCTCCTCCCGTCTTTCCTCATCTAAATCTATCAGCATAACCCTCTATTCCCTTCTCCCTCATATGCTTGTCTAGCCTCCTCTTAAATGCATCTATACTATTCACTTCAACCACTATGGTAGCGAATTCCACATTCTCACCACTCTTTGGGTAAAGAAGTTTCTTCTGAATTCCCTGTTGGATTTCTTGGTGACTATCTTATATTGATGGCCTCTAGTTATGCTCTTCCCCATAAGTGCAAACATTCTCTCTGTATCCACTCTATCAAAACCTTTCATAATTTTAATGACCTCTATTAGGTCACCCCTCCGCTGTCTTTTTTCAAGTGAAAAGAGACCCAGCCTGTTCATCCTTTCCTGATAGGTATACCCTCGCATTTCTGGTATCATCCTTGTAAATCTTCTCTGCACCCTCTCCAGTGCCTCATTATCCTTTTTATAATATGGCGACCAGACCAGAACAGAACAGCTAATCGTTTTATTAATTCTGCTTTGATAAATTGATTACAAAATGATTTCTGCAGTTGCTCATAAGAAAAGCAATGTATGCAGAGCTTTATAAGTTGAATATGTCTTCTGGTGCTCAGAGTTACAGTCAGCCAGTTGTGTGCTAAAATCTCGTGCCTGCTGGGAGCTGGATTAAGTTGCCTAAACAGTAGTAAATTCACTTGTGACCTTTATTAGAAGGATGAGACTTTAAACATGCTCTGAGTCAGTAAACGATAGATCGTCTGGAAGTGATGGGGACAGCGCTTCTCAGTTTTCAAATGCACAATGTCACTGATCCAGTTCTGTATAAAACCACTGAGTTTATTTTCCATTACAAGCATCAATGGTGGTCAGAATGAAAAGGGAACCGGAATGCACCACGAGTGAACTCTTGTGATGGTTTTCACACTATAGTAATTATGAGCAATAACATTTCTTACAGCACTGGAGGAGGTCATTCGGCCCGTCGTGCCTGTGCCAGCTCTCTGAAAGTCAGTACAAAGAAGGTTCACTCGGTTAATCCCGGGGATGAGGGGATGGGCATATGAGGAGAGGTTGAGTAGATTGGGACTCTACTCATTGGAGTTCAGAAGAATGAGAGGCGATCTTATTGAAACATATAAGATTGTGAAGGTGTTGGATTGGGTGGCTGCGGGGAGGATGTTCCCGATGATGGGTGAAACTAGAACTAGGGGGCATAGTCTTAGGATAAGGGGCTGCTCTTTCAAAACTGAGATGAGGAGGAACTACTTCACTCAGAGGGTGGTAGGTCCATGGAATATGCTGCCCCAAAAAGCTGTAGAAGCTACATCATTACATAAATTTAAAACAGAAATAGACAGTTTCCTAGAAGTAAAGGGAATTAAGGGTTACGGGGAGCGGGCAGGAATTTGGACAGGAGTCTAGGTTCGGATCGGACATGGCCCTGTGGGTATCGGAGCAGGCCCAGGGGCCGTGTAGCCTGATCCTGCTCCTATTTCATGTGTCTAATTCTGTTAGATTCAGGAGATGGTGCTGTGATAGTGGATTGGCGGTTAGGATCAGATCAGCCATGATCTTATTGAATGGCGGAGCAGGCTCGAGGGGCCGATTGGCCTACTCCTGCTCCTATTTCTTATGTTCTTCTATTCTAGTCTCACTCACCTGCTCTTTCCTCATAGCTTTGCATATTTCCTTTTCCAAGTATATATCCAATTCTTCTTGGAAAGTTTACTATTGAATCTTCTCCCACCACCCTTTTGGGCAGTGCGTTCCCCTTCTGTCCTGTATTATTCTACAACAGCCTTTATATTATATATTTTAATAGGAGTGTTTTAATGCCATTTGGCACTGTTCTCCATTTGGTACAGGAAATCCTCCACTGGTGATTATTGCTCCAGACCTGAGTTGCAGTTATTGCATCTCCTACTGCTGAACATTATGGTTGCCTGATATGACTGTGTATCACCATAGGAAGAAAAGGGCAGAACTGGAGCAAAGCCAAGATCACTCCCACCACCTATAACTGCAGGAATGTGTACAGATCAAGAAGTGTCTATTTATCCCTAAAGGAGGATCAGTACATGTGCTGAAGCTGTTCAGGGAGATGGTTACTGACTTGTGCCGTCTCCGGAGAGACTATCTGCAGGGAGCTGTCAGGCAGCATTGCCCTTCCTATTATAGTTGAGATTAAGACCGTTTTCAACTCCCATGCCACTGGTAGCATCATTACTCGAATAAGCAACATCACAGGATGAGCTTCAGTTAATTCCACTGAGTTACGTAACGTAACGTGTTGCTGATGTGCTGTTTGGTAATGCACGCCACTGTTTCAACTTTGGTATCCTGGAATCCCAAAGGCAGCAAGACTTCGATCAACCTGTGAGATTCCCCCAGGGTTTGTGGAATATGTCATGGTGCACATAAATTTAAAGGGCTCTCCCTCCCTTTAGGCGTAGAGCTGATGTGCAGTACACACATCTAGCGCCCACTTTTCCCGAGAGTTCTTATGATTCATAATCCTGCAGCATTTTGACATGACGAATTGCTTCCCAAGGGTCGAGAAAGCTCGGCAGCCTACAGCTGGGTGATGTGATCTTTTCGGCACGATCTGCACACCAGGGAGAAGGCCTGCTGTAGTGATGCCTATGACGAGCCAAGGTGCCGATTGAGCAGGCTTTTCTCATGCTGAAGTAGAATTTGGAGTGCGTGGACCACTCGAGCTCGCCTATGTATGCTTCAGCAAAGGTCACGACACTTGTCATTCTCTGCTCAACATTTCCTTTTCCTTTTTGCTCGAAGCACCAGCTTGTAGTCTCCTGGTCTGTAGGCACCGTGGTAGAAGGATGTGAATGGGCCAGAAGATTTGACCCTGAATAATTGCCCCACTGTCGGGATGAGAGTATTTGTTGATGCTTTCTTCCACTGAGCTTTTAATAGGTGACATTAGTTTTGTGACTAGAGCTTTACTGCTCATCCTATCCCCTCGTACATCTTGAGAGTAATGGTTAATAATGAGCACGTCCTGATAGCTCCTGCTTTTTTATGGAACAGCCATAGATAGCAGGAAATTTCAATTTGTCATTGTGTGTCTTATTGTGCAGATCCTTGTGTGTGTCATTTAACTGTCTGTACCCACTGTTCCTTTTACTTTTACAGAATGTATGTGCAGAACTGGGTGATGGTGTGATAAGCTGTATTAATGTGCAAATATTTTGTGGTGTTCCTTTTTCCTGTCCCTTTTTGTGTTCCCCCTTTCCTCCTCGTTATTTTTTTGTTCCTTTCTTGCTTTCTTCAATTGCTTTTTTTCCTGCAATAACCTGTTGCAAACTAATTAATGAATTATCAGCAACTGATGGTTAAGGTAATGTCTGTCACTTACCTGCTGAGACTGAGGGAAAATATTGACACCTATTATATCAATACAGTAGGACTGGATGGCAATATTTCTGTCGTGTTGAGTATAAAGCAATCGCATCACTCAATTTGGTTCAAGAGCTGTAGGAGTAAAAATTATGTATTTGGTTGGAACTAGTTGCAGGGTCTTGAACTAATATCCTCCAACCCAACCACTAAAGTTGAGACAGAATATATTTAATGTTTTCTGATTTATTACATGTTTTATAACATGAGTGAGGTTGAGGGTAAATCACTTGTGAAAGTAAAAATCCACAAAGTAGCCTTTCATTAAAAGCGATCAATACAACTGAAAAACGATTGTCAAATCTTTTTTTAACCAGTTTAACTTTGTGTTGTGTTGGCAATATACATTACTGCGAGGTAAAAGTTTTGCATAAACTTCATGATATTAATTTGAGAACAATGTGTACAGCTCCTCCAACTTCTCAAATTATAATGCCAATTTAAAACTATTGAATCTGGAGTGTAATAATTACACATTTTTGTGAACGTGGGTGCCAAAGATTACAGTATGATGACCAGTTTTGTTTCCTTTTCTACCATTCCTCTCACTGTATACCAAAAGCTCTTAATGTCTATATTTGCAGTCTGTATTATGTCCTACTTGCACCACAAGTAAGAGATCAATATGGTAACTTTTCATTTAAACTAATATTATTTAGAAACATTGCTCTAATGAACAAGCAACTTTGAGCACTAATGTTTTATTTATGACTGGCCGATTGAATCCCTCTACCGTGTAATTAATAGGACAGGCAACTGAGCTACACTAGTTTATAATTATTTCCGCAAATGCAGTTGAACAGGTTCTGGAATTGTCTAGGTTGATTGAGAATTGGCATAGCAACAGAAGACGGAGGGTGGTGATAAATATGAAACGGGTAAATGTGATGATCCACAGGGTCCTGCTGTTCCATATCAATCACCATCATTAGGAATAAGGTGTGTGCAGAATTACTAGATTTGCTGATGACATGAAGCTTCGTTGGCAGGTGATTAAGAAAGTGGATTGATTGTCTTCAGGGACTTGGACCAATTAGATAGGCTGAGATGTGGCAGATCGATTTTAATGTGGATAGATGAAGGATAATATATGTAGGACACGGCATGACAGGTCTTTAAAATAATAAAAGGTATAGATGAGGTCAGAGTAAGCAAGCTATTTTGTTTGGTAACGCTCCTGTGAAGTGCCTTGGGACGTTTTACTATGTTTAAAGGTGCTATATAAATGCATGTTGTTGTTAACTTGGACAATGAGCATAGAACGAGTGGACACACGTACAGAGTAGTAACACTACCTTCCTTGACCTGAACATTGAGAATTTCTTCAGAATTTATAATATGGGGGGTCAAACATTAATTTTTGTTTGATAATACTATTTGTAAGGTAGGGGATTGTGGATGTCAAATTACCTCCTGCGCAATGGAGAATTTAACAGGAAAAACCTACATGGGCATCCACATGTACACAAACCAACAAGCTTATATATGGAGTATGGGGTCATCCCTCTTTTCAATTGATGTCTTGTATGCCTGAAAGGAAAGAGTTTATAAAACTACTGAGCAAATTATATAGCCGGGTAGGCTGTGACGATTTTCGATTTATCTAACTTTTTGTTTCTTTGTAAAACCAGTGTGCTTGCTTAAAAAAAAATCCCATCTTGTAGTTCTGTTTTGAGTTCAAATTACTAAACTGTTACACAGCCATTTATTCAATTTTATAGAACCTTCTAGATTCATAGAATGCAGGAATTTTGAAGCTTGTTTATGTCCTATAAAGTTCATTCGGTAAAACACTCTGAGCCTTCCCACAGGCAGTGCTGACAGCTGAAGGAGCAATAATGGATGTTTCAAAGGAAAATCATGTTTATTCAGTCATGCACCGGTACTTACATTATTATTTGCTGCGTATGACTTTGTGTCAAATGTGTAACTCATCTGTCAAGACTTGCGTATACTTTATGTTGATAACTTTATTCTAATAAATGTTCAGAACTTTGTTGCTTTGTTTATTTGCCTATCAGTGCTGTATGAAGTTACATGGAGAAATTCATTATTGAGAAGTCTATTCCAATTGATGGTGGTGTAATGTTCTCTAAGGTAGAAAGGAACTGACATTTAATCTCTCCGTGTTGTGTGTACTAAGCTATCAACTTGCTTCTGGAATGGACATTATATATTACCCTGCTGAGAATTGGGCCTGAAGCTATTCAGTGTATTAGAAATTCCAAACATAAAAAATAGGCACTGCATTTTTCAGCTAATAAGCAATAGTCCAGTATTTTCAACTTTTAAATAAGAGACATGGTTCTGAATATTTAAAAAAATCCCTGGAGGAAAGAAGGCTGGTTAACTTAATTGTGATTTAGTCTAGAAATTGTGCAGCGCAAATATCAATGAATCCAGATGAGGCCAAACAATACTGTAGGACTGTGTGGCTGTTCATGGTTCCAACACCATCATCAAGTTTGCGGATGATACCACGGTAGTAGGCCAGATCACCAACAACGATGAGTCAGCCTACAGGGAGGAGGTCCAGCATCTCGTGAAGTGGTGCGCCGATAACAACCTGGCCCTTAACATCAAGAAAACCAAAGAAATCATTGTGGACTTCAGGAAGTCTAAAGGCGGAAGTCACACTCCCATCCACATCCATGGGGCTGTGGTGGAAAGGGTGGACAGCTTTAAGTTCCTCGGAGTCCACATTACGGAAGACCTCTCCTGGTCCCTCAATACCTCCTCTCTGGTGAAGAAGGCCCAGCAGCGCCTATATTTCCTAAGGAGGCTGAAGGGATGTAACCTGTCACCCCTGATCCTCTCTAACTTTTACCGCTGCACATTAGAGAGCATCCTGACGAACTGTATCACAGTATGGTATGGCAGCTGTAGCTACTATGACCGGAAAGCCCTGCAGTGGGTAGTCAAAACTGCCCAACGCATTACCGGAACCCGGCTACCGACCATAGAGCACATATACCAGAAACGCTGTTTACGGAGGTCACGGACCATCATCAAATACCCTACCCACCCCAGCCACCGTCTGTTCGCCCTCCTGCCATCTGGGAGACGCTACAGATGCATTCGCACCCGAACGACCAGATTTAGGAACAGCTTCTTTCCCAGGGCTGTCATCCTACTGAACTCCACAAATAAACTCTAAAGCCTGCACATCTGCCAATGCACTTTATTATGGTTATGTTTATGTTAATGTATTACAAGCCAAATGAATGTTGAATGTTTAAATGTCTTAATCTAAATGTACACTCTCGGGAGCCGCAAGCCTACATTTCGTTGTACTGCACTTGTGCACTAACAATGACAATAAAGTTGATTATGATTATGATTATGCTGTTTGGACCTTGAGAATTACAAATAAGCATAACAATGACAAGTTTGTTATCAATAAAAATGGTAGTTATTCACACTAGAGTTTAATAGTCCATGCATACATAAAAGTACCCCCAGCAATTTATATGCCCTACAGCTTACTCCAGCAATTTATATGCCCCCACAGTTTAATAAGTCAAGCGTACATAAAAGTTCCCCAGCAATATATATGCCCTATGTCTGACTTTCATACATACACCTCCTCCTCGGGTGATCAGTCCCAATTGCTGGTAGGCTTCAAAAGTCAACTGGCCAGTCAAAATCGCTTCCTTTGTCTTGAGTTTTTGTGCTTTTTCTCTTCCATTTATGATGTTCTCCTGCACGAGTCCTTCGTGTCTTTTCTAGCTGCCTTCCTCTGATACGTTAGCAAAATACTGCAGATGCTGGCAATCCGAAATAACAACAGAAAATGCGGGAAAAACTCAGCAGGTCAGGCAACATCCGTGGAGAGAGAAATAGAGTCAACGTTTCAGGTCGAAACCCTTTGTCAAGACTTTGCCTTCCTCTGATAGGTCAGTTTCACTCCCAACTTTCCCTGATTGGTGTTCCTTCTGCATGATATGCTCATGTTCCTGTGATGTGTGTGGGGGGCGGGACTTCCTCTTCACCCTGTGTTCCCCCTTCCTGTCCATGTGGTCTTACAAACAAAGGACCACATACTGACCACCTCCATTTTGAATCCATACAAACACAGGATCGCACACTGACTTCCTCCATTTTGAATCCGTCCGTTATCATCTCACAATTCGTTCACAATTTTGGTCTCCGCACAATAGTAGCAGTTTTTATTACGTGTATAGCAGCTTACATACCCTACTTCACTGCTTGACTTTCCTGAATCCTATGTTTTCTGGCATTCTGATGCATCCATGCTCGAAGGTTAAGATTTCATTATTGTCTGGGAATTCTCAGATGTGGTCTTTTGAGTCTCGCTCTGTGTACTGGAAAACAGTTCAGCCAACAAAATACAAAAACCTTTCCCACAGTGCAATGTCTGCAAAACTTAATAGCTAAAGATAAATAGGATCTCTGATCTGTGCAGGGCCATAGAATACTTACTGGGCTGAATTTTTATGAACTCTAGAATACTTATATGGCCAGACTTTGCTGTGAGTGCTGAACAAATGGCTGTTAGGAAGTCTTTCTATGGGCTACTGCATGGCAAACATCCAAACAGTGCAACGCCCTCTGCAGGACACCTGGGACCTGTGTGAACAGTAACTGTGTATCTCCTTAACCAATCCGATTGAAGAATCGTTGCTAAGCAGCTCAGCATCTCAAGCAGGTAGTGTAAGCTTGAACAGTGAATTCAATGTCAAATCAGGTACAGAAAGGGAAATAGAGAGGGAAAGAAAGAGATAGAAAGAAAATGGAAAATAAAGTATTAATTTTTTTTAATCAACAATAATTAAAATCTGAAGAATTGCAATGCCAAGTTAATTTTAATGTTATTGAACAGTAATTAAGACTTGCCACACTGTTAAAGGGATAGTTGGACTGGAATGATGACACAACTTTTTGTTGTGAGTTTAGTCCGGATCTATCTTGTCAGTACAGGAATTTCACGCTATTTAATACATTTGAATGGGGAGCCAGACGGTGAGGTGCTATTTTCGTGCAGCTTACGGAGGGACAGCACAGCTTGGGCAACAAATTCCAGATTTTCGTGTTTAACTGCACACATCGCTCGCCAGAATTTGCTGTCTGAGTAGCTTCACCATTATTTTCTCAGCAAAACCTGGCCCATAATGTTCTTGGAAGTTCATTTTTGACGCATTTTTAATTTAGAGGCTAGTGTATGTAAAAGAAAGATAGACCTGCATTTATATAGCGCCTTTACATGGCCACAGGTCATTCTAAAGGACAATGAAGTACTTTTGAAGTGTAGTCACTGTTGTAATGTAAGAAACAATTACCTTTTCTATTTCTTCCCATATTTTCCTTCACAGATTTCTGTGGATGGTAATAGCTGGGAGTTATTTTTGGCAGAGTGGGAGAAGAAAGAGGGTCTCGGACACTTGATGCTGCTCTTAATTGACTGCTGAGAGACATACTACAGTGACCCAATAGGGCCATCCTGGGCTG
Organism: Somniosus microcephalus; assembly: GCF_052327205.1. Taxonomy (NCBI): domain Eukaryota; kingdom Metazoa; phylum Chordata; class Chondrichthyes; order Squaliformes; family Somniosidae; genus Somniosus; species Somniosus microcephalus. The sequence continues at coordinate 67,389,786 of NC_141008.1, forward strand.
GATTTTCAGTGGTGATTTTAGCAGCAGGCTGGGAACCTGTTTATAACTCTGATACGTTTCCTTGACTCATTATACAGGGCGAGCTCTCAGAGTGGGACCCCAAACGCCAACTGGGAGCCTGCCGCTGCATGGGTGGAAAGCTCTGGTGATGCTACACCTGGAGGAGGAGGAGGCGGGGATTTAAAGGGTGCAAAAGAGCCCCAAAGAGAAGGAGTGTAACTTTTTTTTGTTAGGCTTATGCCCAGGCACTCCCTCACCTTTTCCTGGCATTCCGTGTGGTCAGCGGAGCTGATGGTGGGTAGCTGATGCCAGCAGAAAAATCCGATGGCTTGCTGGGACCTGTCTTCTCATCAGTATTTACATGCAAGGGGCAAGGAAGGGGTAGTCACTGGTCATTTTGGCAGGGGGAGGGAAATAGAGCTCGGTGGGAAACACAGTGGTAGGCCTCATCACTTGATTTTTATTCCCTCATTTCCCACCACCATCCTCCCCAAATTCAAGTAGGATAGCGGAGAAAAATTTAGCTCACATTCCACCACCGCCGCCCCGTCCCCATCTGATTTTTACCTTGCTTGTGCAGGGGATTGTTCAATCTGTCCTGCCCCTCCTTTCACAGTACAGGCAAGATCTGAAGCTGAACAGGAGCTTGAACCTGTGTCCCAACACATGAGATATTCATTCATCATTTTGGAGCGCAAACACTACAGCGGTCTGCAGGTAAGATTTGTGTTCATCAGAACCACTACGAAAATTAAATATTCATGTCTTTTAGCAAACCAATTTATCTAATGTATATTAGGATTCTCTCATTAAAAAATGATCAGAATAGCCCAATGTGCATTCCTTCCAAGTATTCATTAACCACCAAAGTTTTATCATTTTGTAAGCAGCTCCCAGTGTAACTTTTTAAGCTTCAAAATATTACAAAATGAAGGAGCTTTCCATTTATATTCAAATCTCTATGCAGAACAAATACAAGTCTTTTGAAACAACTTGATTTATCATGGAAATTTATTTTTTAAATGTTGTACTTTCATAGCAAAATGTGCAAAAGTGACAACAGTTAAATGTGTATCTCACCCGTAGAAAAGCATTTTTGATAAATTTAAAACTAGACTTCCAGGCAGATGGAATTTCCCAATGTGAACAACTTGAACATGATTTATTTCCCAGCTGGCATACTGATAAAACACTCTTGCCTTATTGAATACTTTTCAAAAGCATCATCTTTGAGTAAATTATTGTTGACACCACTGATGAGATAACTACATTCTGCTTGCTCTTGCAATTATTCAGAGAACTAACTGCCTTTGAATACTTGTGTCGCAGTGCCTCGCTTATATTAGCGAGCTGGTGTCAAATATTAAACTCCTGATTTTGCTCCAATTTGCCCACTACTAACCGTGTGACTTCACAAAATCAGTCTAAAATAAAACCCACTATTTTGGACCTGTTTCCAAATGTAGGTGACCAAACTCTCGGCTTCACTTCGTCGCTGTTGTAAGTTGCGGCAGTGGTGAAGACAGGATTGGCATTTACCAGAGTAAAGGGAGCTGCCTGTCTCGAGTGTTCCCTGACTGTGACTGATCATGTTTACAGGAGCTATTCACAATGCTTATCTAGTAGGTTGAAGTTGAGCAAACAATTTCACCCCCTGCCCAGCCGCCCCCATCCCCAGAACTTTTTCAAAAGCAGCATTCGCATACAGTAGCTGCCAGATGTTTCTTCCCCACGCCTATGCTAAGCCTTTATATAGTGCTGGTAAATACTCCTGAAGCATACGACAGGAGCCGAACAAGTTTGGTCAGGTGAGAGGCAGTTCATCGTGCGTTCCAAATTCAGATCCATCTGACATACCTTCCCCAGTTCAGTGCCATCAGTCACTCCCATAAACAGGCTGAGCATTTTATTTTTACAGGAGTTGACTCTCATTGCCGTGTTTTTAACTCGCATGATAGTGTAACCCAGAGACGTAACAATAGCATCCCTTGTGAGCTGGATTGGGTATGAGTATGTTTCAAAGGAGTCCTTCTTCAATCTCTCTGGAGGCAGACTGAGCAAACATTTAATGAGACAAGGTCTGATACAAATCGATAAGTTGCAGTATTTCACAGTAAGGTGAACATACAGAGCAACAGCTATGATTGGACTTAATTCAAACAGTAGAATTTATCCTCATGTAATGAAACAAAATAAGGGAACACACCATGCTTCTCCACAGCAGTGGGTCAACTTACTTGGCATACAAGGTGACTTCTAACTGTTTCTCTAGTATTTCTGACCTCTTTGTCAGCAAAATTCCTTCCAGTTTTCTCTTTTTAAAAACCTGACTGCCTGGTCAGCATTTTGTTTTTAAATGCCTCCCTCCCAGCCTGTGCCCCAGGGGTCTCTATCTTGTATCTCTCAATTCACTGCCAAAAATGGATCAAAGACTTTCCAATATAATGGGTGTGGGGTTTTCATCAATTGCTTAGATTCTCCTTTTCCTGATTTTGGGCAAACTACCTCCTTCTAAATTTTTGATTTTCTTTCATTATTTTGGAAACTTAAATCACATCTCCATATATTATTACAAATTTAGCAAGTATGTGACCAACATTTATTTTTTTATCTACAATATTTCAGTACTTTCCAAATCTCAGAAATGACAAAGAAAGCTCCTCTGTGAAGTTTACAAAAGTTGGCTTATGATGATTACTTGGAAAAATCTTAATCTACTTTTAATAGAAAATGTTGCAAATTGAGCATGAGCTTTGTACTCTTAACATAAACGCTCTGTGTGTCAAACAATGAGGGTAAACGGCGGGGGAGGAATCCAAAGTATTTATGTAACACATTATATCGCACCTAATCTGAAAGTGCTTCAGATACAATGGCCCAGATTTTGCGGTGGGCAATGCCCGCGATCTGTCAGCGTTCTCCGTCATTACCCTGATTTATAATGGCTCAACCATTGGTGGCTGTGCCTTCTGTTGCCTGGGCCCTGAGCTCTGGAATTCCCTGCCTAAACCTCTCTGCCTCTCTACCTCTCTTTCCTCCTTTAAGATGCTCCTTAAAACCTCCCTCTTTGTCCAAGCTTTCGGGCATCTGCCCTAATTTCTCCTTATGTGGCTCGCTGTCAAATTTCTTGGTCTTGTAATACTCCTGTGAAGTGCCTTTGGATGTTTTACTATGTTAAAGGCGCTATATAAATGCAAGCTGTTGTAGTTGTTTCAGTAGCCCTCTGAAACTGACCGTAACTTTAGGATTCAGCGCATGCGCACCTAAACATGGAAATCCTGAAATTGTGGTCAGTCATTCACTGCTTTGACACAGGCTGCGCTGTGACTGCAAGTTACGGGTCGTTGAATTATTTTTGATGTGCAGTCACTGCTATGTAGGCAGAGCAGCATCTTCGTAATCCATGAATGCAGAATAGGTAGGGTCGGTACTATAAATGTGTTGGTAGTACCTGTGGTAAATGTTGGATGCTTCGATGTAATGACTGCCAGGCAGTAGGTTTTAAAACATCAATACGAAAAGAAAATACTGCAGAGGCTGGAAATCTGAAATAAAAAGAGAAAATGCTGGAGATACTCAGCAGGTCAGGCAGCATCTGTGAAGAGAGAGATAGTTAACATTTCCAGTTCTGACGAAAGGTCATCGACCTGAAACGTTAACTCTGTTTCTCTCTTCACAGATGCTGCCTGACCTGCTGAGTATCTCCAGCATTTTCTGTGTTTATTTCAGGTTTTAAAACATGTTCCTGTGAAAGTGCGGGTCTAACGTGTATTGATCCTAGGATTATCCCAATTTTTCTCCCAATTAATTAAGCCAATTCTTATCCACACTTTGCATTACTTTTGTGCCTGCTCCAACAGTTTGAGGGATGTATAAAAAATAAGGGTAAGTGGGGGGTGGGTGGGAGGGGGAGCGGGGGGTGGGTGGGAGGGGGAGTGGGAACGTTGGGCTATGTGGGGAAGCTGCAGAGGCAGCCGAATGAATGGTCCCTATTTTGGTGGACATGGAAGTTCATGAGGGTGGGGGAGAGGGGTTTAAGGAGATGGTTCATAGTGGAGAGAACAATCCAGGAGTTATCGTTGTTCTCCAGGATGATCCTGCATTGGCGGGTGGCTTTGGCAGAGGAGAGTGAGGCCTGATTTTACTGGATGTGGTCCAGACGGATCTAGTGATGGATGGTTAAACCAGTTGTGGTAATTTTCCAAAACTCCCTGGATTCAGGAAAGGTCCCAGCAGATTGGAAAACTGCTAATGTAACGCCCTTATTTAAAAAGGGAGGTAGACAAAAGGCTGGAAACTATAGACCAGTTAGCCTAACCTCTGTGGTTGGTAAAATGTTGGAGTCCATTATTAAGGAAGCAGTAACAGAACATTTGGATAAGCATAACTTAATCGGACAGAGTCAGCATGGTTTTATGAAGGGGAAATCATGCTTGACAAATTTGCTCGAATTCTTTGAGGACGTAACAAACAGGGTGGATAAAGGGGAACCAGTGGATGTAGTGTATTTGGACTTCCAAAAGGCATTTGACAAGGTGCCACACAAAAGATTACTGCACAAGATAAAAAATCACAGGATTGGGGGTAATATACTGGCATGGGTGGAAGATTGGCTATCTAACAGAAAACAGAGAGATGGGATAAATGGTTCATTCTCGGGTTGGCAATCAGTAACTAGTGGTGTTCCGCAGGGGTCAGTGCTGGGACCCCAACTCTTTACAATCTATATTAACGATTTGGAGGAGGGGACCGAGTGCAACGTATCCAAGTTTGCCGATGATACAAAGATAGGAGGGAAAGCAGTGAGTGAGGAGGACATAAAAAAACCTGCAAAAGGACATAGGCAGGCTAAGTGAGTGGGCAGAAATTTGGCAGATGGAATATAATGTTGGAAAGTGTGAGGTTATGCACTTTGGCAGAAAAAAATCAAAGAGCAAGTTATTATCTAAATGGAAAGAAACTGCAAAGTGCTACAGTACAAAGGGATCTGGGGGTCCTGGTGCATGAAACACAGAAGCTTAGTATGCAGGTAATCAGGAAGGCCAATGGAATCTTGGCTTTTATTGCAAGGGGGATGGAGTATAAAAGCAGGGAAGTCTTGCTTCAGTTATACAGGGTACCGATGAGGCCACACCTGGAATAATGCGTACAGTTTTGGTTTCCATATTTAAGAAAAGATATACTTGCTCTCGAGGCAGTTCAGCGAAGGTTCACTCGGTTGATTCCGGAGATGAGGGGGTTGACTTATGAGGAAAGGTTGAGTAGGTTGGGCCTCTACTCATTGGAATTCAGAAGAATGAGAGGCGATCTTATCGAAACATATAAGATTGTGAGGGGGCTTGATCGGGTGGATGTGGGGAGAATGTTTCCACTGATGGGTGAGACTAGAACTAGGGGGCATAGTCTTAGAATAAGGGGCTGCGCTTTCAAAACTGAGATGAGGAGAAACTTCTTCACTCAGAGGGTAGTAAATCTATGGAATTTGCTACCTCAGAGCTGTGGAAGCTGCGACATTAAATAAATTTAAAACGGAGATAGACAGTTTCCTAGCTGATAAGGGAATTGAGGGTTACGGGGAGCGGGTAGGGAAGTGGACGTGAGTCTAGGTTCGGATCAGCCATGATCCTATTGAATGGCGGAGCAGGCCCAAGGGGCCGTATGGCCTACTCCTGCTCCTACTTATTATGTTCTTATCAGAACTGAAGAGTGGTTAGGCCTGTACAAAGATGCTGACTGAACAGCTGAGCATTTGCAGCATTATCTGGTTTTGTTTCAACATTAATCACGATCAATCCACCGACACTGACAAAGTGAGCCTTCAGTGTGCTTTCATATATTTTCCCCTAGTGCTAAGGATGTAATTAATTTAAATGTCTGTGGTACATGCAGGTCAATTTTAAGAATATGGTAGAACAGATTATTGCCAGAGATGATTTTTTTTTGCAGTTCATAGCTGACCTTTTGTTCCGCTTTGCACTTTGGTGCTTCCTCTGCAATCCTTGCACTCTCAACAGGGAGCTGTGCTCACAGAGGGTGTAGGTGAGAGAATGGGGGGCTGCACTGCTGTGGCTGTGTGTCTGAGCTTAGTGCTGGGTTTGAGGTCCTGGTCTTCAAACACACTCTTCCTCAGGCGACCGAAGGCTGCACTGGCACACTGAAGGCGGTGTTGGACTTCGTCATTGACGTCTGCCCTTGTTGACAGTAGGCTCCCACTTCGAACACCTCGAGTCTCTTCGCTGGGAGCAAGTGGAAGCCAAGTGCAGGCAGTGCAAGGAGCGCACGTCAACCCAAGCACCCCACCCACCCGCCCCTTCAACCACCGTCTGCCCCACCTGTGACAGAGACTGTAGGTCCCACATTGGACTCATCAGTCACCTGAGAACTCATTTTTAATGTGGAAGCAAGTCATCCTCAGTTCCGAGGGGCTGCCTAAGAAGAAGAGGAGAAGTGTGTCTGACCAGGACTCTTTCCGAGTGTGGTTTCCCCACTGGGAGAGCAGGATCGCAGAATTAACTTCGATTGGTTACAAATTTAGATGCGGCGGGATACCATGCACCCCAGGCATTGAGCTTTGAGTTTTATCATGTTCTGTTTTTTCAAAAAAAGTACCTTAGCAGATTTCCTGTGGCATTGCACAAGGTAGGTTGGATGCTGCCATACTTTATAAGGACCATATGTTGCACACTATTATTCTGCTGCAGCTGTGTTTATCCAGCCCTCTGTTTAAGATCGCAAATTCTAACTGTTATAAATAGGAGACTTAGGCTAATTACAGGGTATTTGCTGTTGGTGAGGGAAGTTTACAATCAGAAGAAACAAGCATGAAATGATTGGCTTTCTTTTTAAAAGTTTAAAAAGTGTATATGTAATAAAAATGTGAGAGAATCTCAACATTATCTAGAGATTTTAAGAAATTCATTACCTTGTGAAAGAATAAATGTTATATTTCCAATCTCTGCCTTTATTGTCTACTTGAACAATTGATAATTACAAGCTATTTGGCATTTAACCCAGAAGGACTGGAAAAGTGTGAAAGAACAAGTGATTTTCTTTTCAGTGGTAACAGATGGAATGTGGGTTATGAATACAACAAAAACGAGTTAATGATCACATGGTTTAAAGTTTCACTCCTTTCTCAGATTCTGCTAACAAAACTCAAAGCCGATGGCATTTAGAAACTGTCTCAAGGGATCTGGCTAAATCCTGTAAAATATAGTATAAATCCTTGGGGATCCTGTGGAATTTGTTCTGAGGATTCTGTAGGAACATTTGACAGGAGACAAATGTATAGACCTATTTTCTAGTGATGAAGCCTGTATGTGGAGGACCCCAGTGGCCTTTCTTCCTTGCCCCTCCCCCTCTCTGGCTGATACCTGGTGTTTATATGGTACACCGGCTTGATTTACTTGACTACTCAAATGATGCAGTACTGCTACGTACCTGCCAATAACACCCTGTGCATGAATATGTTGAATTTACATTTGATAGAAAGCCGATTGCCATCTTTTGACTTTTTTAAAAGCTGTTCTATTTGTGTGTCAGTACAGACCTTTTGTACAAAGAATCAGATGTATCAAATCAATGGCCTTCATTTAAAATTTTGTAATGTTGACACAATTGCATTGTAAGCTGTTGTACAATTGTTTTGGTGATGGAACTGGCTGAGATCATGGCGGTGGGGTGGGGGACTGGGTCTGTGTTTTAAGCAACGATCTAAAGTTTCTTCTGTAGTCAGTCGTCTTAGGCAATCTGTGATGTCCTGCACTGCACTGGTATTCCCTAGCCAGGACCTGAAGGGGTCCTGCACTGCACCAGTATTCCCTAGCGAGGACCTGAAGGTGTCCTGCATTGCACCAGTAATCCAGAGCCTAGACCTGAAGGTGTCTTGCACTGCACTGGTATTCCCTAGCCAGGACCTGAAGGGGTCCTGCACTGCACCAGTATTCCCTAGCGAGGACCTGAAGGGGTCCTGCCTTGCACCGGTATTCCCTAGCCATAACTTGAAGGTTTGAAGATACCCTGAACTACAGCACATATTCCCTCAGATGCTTTTATAATACAGGAGTGTAGCTGACTGCAGACATGCTGCTTCCTTTCCATCAGATGAATCCCATTGTTTAAATATCCTGATGGGATTGTAAACTGACAGAAACGTGGGTCTGTGAATGTGCCATTGGGTTAAGGGAGTTGGTTTCAGCACAACAAACACAGGGAGTCAGTCCCTGCATTTACACTCTAAGGTCACATTCATTCTGTTAAATTTTCAGCTCGCTTTCTTTCTCTCCGCTGTAGAGTTGCTGCTATAATAATGTCTGAGGGGTAATTTTCTGAGTCCACACTAGTTGCAGGGAGCCTCGCCCGAGAGTATTGACTCGTAAAATTACCCCTCTTACTGCAAGGGAAAGTAAGTCAATACTGAAAAAATCATCTATAGCTAAAGAATATTTTAAGAAGACTCTATTACAGTTTTGGGTCTTTCTTGCCTTTCTTACGCAAGATACTTGGGCTTCTATATATTTTAAATTACTCTCATAGATGATGAGTCCTAACTCCTTAGGACTCGAGAGTATCTTCACAGATCCTGATAGCAAGCTCAGGATAACTAACTGAAAACCTTAACTACTTCAGCTACTGGCTATTCTGTACTTCACAGGAACTTTCTTCCACCTTTGCAAAGTGGTCGAGGATCACAACCGCAAAACTTTTTTCAGTCTTTAACTATCAAGTGAGTTTATTAAACAATAGCCAAACAAGTGATATCTGACAGTAATACTCGTATATTTTTTTAAATTTGATCCTGGGATGTGGGCGTCGCTGGCAATGCCAGCATTTATTGCCCATCCCTAATTGCCTTTGAGAAGGTGGTGGTGAGCCGCCGCCTTGAACCGCTGCAGTCCGTGTGGTGATGGTACTCCCACAGTGCTGTTAGGGAGGGAGTTCCAGGATTTTGACCCATCGGCGATGTATTTCCAAGGCAGGATGGTGTGTGCCTTGGACAGGGACTTGCAGGTGATGGATGGTGTTCACATGCACCTGCTGCCCTTGTCCTTCTAGGTGGAAGAGGTCGTGGGTTTGGGAGGTGCTGTCAAAGAAGCCTTGGTGAGTTGCTGCAGTGCATCTTGTAGATGGTACACACTGCAGCCACGGTGCGCCGCCGGTGGAGGGAGTGAATGTTTAAGGTGGTGGATGGGGTATCAATTAAGTGGGCTGCTTTGTCCTGGATGGTGTCAAGCTTCTTGAGTGTTGTTGGAGCTGCAATCATCCAGGCAAGTGGAGAGTATTCCATCACACTCCTGACTTGTACCTTGTAGATGGTGGAAAGGCTTTGGGGAGTCGGGAGATGAGACACTCACCGCAGAACACCTTGCCTCTGACCTGCTCTTGTGGCCACAGTATTTATGTCGCTGTTCCAGTTAAGTTTCTGGTCAATGGTGACTCCCAGGATGTTGATGGTTGGGGATATAAGAACATAAGAAATGTCATAAATCTCATCATCGAGAAATTACCTATGAAATAACACTGGACGGCCAGCTGGTGGCGCCGTCCAAGGAGTATAAATACTCGGGCATTGGCCCCAGCTTTCCAGGGACATTTTGTAAAGACAAGGAGGTAGTGGATACAACTAGACCTCCATGTTCTGAAATAAGTTGATTAAAGCCTTGCTTTATACTCAAACCAAGTGTGTAGTGAGTTTTATTATGTCAAGAAATAGGAGCAAGAGTATTGCAAGGGGATGGAGTATAAAAGTGGGGAAGTCTTGCTACAACTGTACAGGGTGCTGGTGAGACCACACCTGGAGTACTGCGTGCAGTTTTGGTCTCCTTATTTAAGGAGGGATATGTTTGCATTGGAGGCAGTTCAGAGAAGGTTCACTAGATTCCTGAGATGAAGGGGTTGTCTTATGAAGAAAGGTTGAGCAGGTTGGGCCTATACTCATTGGAGTTTAGAAGAATGAGAGGTGATCTTATTGAAACATATAAGATTCTGAGGGGGCTTGACAGGTTAGATGCAGGGAGGATGTTTCCCCTCGTGGGGGAATCTAGAGCTAGGGGGCATTACGTTCAGCCCCTCGAGCCTGCCTCGCCATTCAATAAGATCATGGCTGATCTGATCTTGGCCTCAATGCCACTTTCCCTCCTCCCCATAACCCTCGACTCCCCTGTAGCTCAAATATCTGTCTATCTCCGCCTTGAATACATTCAATGACTCCGCCTCCACAGCTCTCTGGGGAAGAGAATTCCAAAGATTCACGACCCTCAGAGAAGAAATTCCTCCTCATCTCAGTTTTAAATGGGCGACCCCTTATCCTGAAACTATACCCCCCTAGTTCTAGATTTCCCCACGAGGGGAAACATCCTCTCGGCATCTACCCTGTCAAGCCCCCTCAGAATCTTATATGTTTCAATAAGATCACCTCTCATTCTTCTAAACTCCAATGAGTATAGGCTCAACCTTTTTTCATAAGACAACCCCCTTCATCTCAGGAATCAACCTCGTGAACCTTCTCTGAACTGCCTCCAATGCAAGTATATCCCTCCTTAAATAAGGAGACCAAAACTGTACGCAGTACTCCAGGTGCGGTCTCACCAATACCCTGTACAGTTGTAGCAGGACTTCCCTACTTTTATACTCCAACCCCTTTGCAATAAAGGCCAACATTCCATTTGCCTTCCTAATTACTTGCTGTACCTGCATGCTAACTTTTTGTGTTTCATGTATGAGGACCCCCAGATCCCTCTGTACCTCAGCATTTTCCAGTCTCTCTCCATTTAAAAAATAATTTGCTTTTTTATTTTTCCTAACAAAGTGGATAACCTCACATTTTCCCACATTATACTCCATCTGCCAAATTTTTGCCCATTCACTTTATCTATATCCCTTTGCAGACTCTGTGTCCTCCTCACAACTTGCTTTCCCATCTATCTTTGTATCGGCAGCAAATTTGGCTACATTACACTCGGTCCCTTCATCCAAGTCATTAACATCGATTGTAAATAGCTGAGGCCCCAGCACTGATCCCTGTGGCACCCCACTAGTTACAGTTTGCCAACCTGAAAATGACCCATTTATCCCGACTCTCTGTTTTCTGTTATTTAGCCAATCCTCTATCCATGCTAATATATTACCCCCAACCCCGTGAGCTCTTATCTTGTGCAGTAACCTTTTATGTGGCACCTTCTTGAAATCCAAATGCACTACATCTACTGGTTCCCCTTTATCCACCCTGCTTGTTACATCCTCAAAGAACTATAGTAAATTTGTCAAACAGAATTTCCCTTTCATAAAACCATGTTGACTCTGCTTGATTGTATTATGATTTTCTAAATGTCAAGCTATTGCTTCCTTTATAATGGATTCGAATGGTAATGCGTTGAATGTCAAGGGGCGGTGGTTAGACTCTCGTTTGTTGGAGATGGCACTTGTGTGGTGTGAAAGTTACTTGCCACTTAACAGCCCAAGCCTGAATGCCGTCCAGGTCTTGCTGCATGTAGGCATGGACTGCTTCGTTATGAGGAGTTGCGAATTTATGGTAAATACACTGGATCCTCAAATCAAATGGTTGCACTCTATATGCTAAGCTATTATTTTGTACACAACACATTATTTTCTTCTTTCCACCTGTGGTAGCTCATTGGCGTGATCTCTCTGGAGGTTCCAACCAAGTCTGATTTGAACAGTTCAACCTATTTAAATACCCCTTGGAACCGTTACTGGGTCTTGTTGGATTTAAATAACTCTCGGCTCAATTGAAAAGGTGCTACCAGTCGTAGAGGTAACTGAACAAATCACATGGTATGTTTTTGCTTGAATGAGGCTTGGCTCCTCCCCTCAAATTATCTGTCCTGTTGCATTCCTAATGCACGACCGCCCTTCTATCTGGCTGTGGCTCAGCAACTCCTACTGGTCTTCAGGAGAGCAAACTGTAGAAGATTGATTATCTGACTGAAGCCCCTATCCAATCGGTTTACTAGCCTGTCCAAGGCAGAGAAGATGTTTGAGTCTGCATGGCAATGGTATGAGCATCCTTGAGAGGTGCTGTTACTGGTGCCACAGGGAGGGCATAGCTGCAGTGTCCATTGAGGTGACTACATGCTCCATGGCTGACTGCAGAATCTTCGACATGCTTCGGAAGCTCCTTGGCACCCAGTCCAATGCATTCAGCAGTTGCCGGTGCAAAGCAATTCGATATCTGTTAAAGGCTGGGCCCCTGAAGTCATTGCCCTCTTCAACAGAGCTAGGATGCAAGCTGGTCCTCCAGTGAGTTGTTTCCTGGGCCTTCTTGCTCACTTGTGCTTGGTGAATCACCCAATGTAGACCTCTCTAACTTGCTCACTATAATATGTGGGGTACCAATTTCTGTGCAGGTGCTTGGAAAGGTACATCTTCTGGAGGATTCTCTGCCTCCCTCCGTGTGACAGCAATGTTTGCATTACCTGATGGACCTAGAAAAAGAGAAGGACAACGGTTAGCATGTAGTGGCATGGATAAGCAGTAGCAGATCAAAGCATGCAAAGTGTGTGAATGAGAGTTAAGTAGAAAGAGAAAAGGAAGGGAAAATGCCCAAACATCCTGCTGTGGCTGGCCTCCAGCCTGGCCAACTCAAATGCTGCACACTCTGTTTTCGCCAATAATGTAGATGGCGGCTTCTTCCGTCGGTGTCTGTTGAGTAGCAGGACCTTCTGTTATGTGCCAGCTTCTCCTACAAGAAGAGTGGAAGTGGGTTAATATGTGCTCTGTTTAAGGGTCTACATTCATAATGAAAACTGCTTATGAAAACGTGTCACGCTGTATGTGCATCCTCCTACCAGTGGTGGTGTTGTATGTCTTTCAGCTCCTCAGTCTGTACTGCAGAGAAACTCTTGTGCTATCACTTCCCTGCTTCCCAAAGTGCCATAAGTTTTACTATTTAACTATAATTAATATATTGAAGTATAAAAACAAGGACAAATGTATGATTTCAAAAAGGACACTGGATTACATATGTGCATCCTGGAATAATTATTCCTCTGTCCTGTAACCCTGCTTCACTTGAAGACAATACTAGGTCTTGATGCTCCTTGTGCATAGCCATATGAGATTGACCAGAATCAACAATATTTACAAGCTCTCGACACAAAGAAGTGAGGATAATCGCATGGACTGTTGATGAAGACGACAAATATATATTGTCTGGGTTTAGGCGATTTGCTAAAATTTCAACTCGCCATAGACATCAGACGCATTCTATTCACTTCTGGTAAAGTACCTTTTAAATTAAATGATTTTTCTGATCAAAAGCAAAGTGGCCACCATCCCACAGTCAGACCTAATGGGATTACAGAAAGTGTTCTTGTGTGGCATGCCATCTCTTAACAGCTTTTGCAATCAAGACATTAGCCTGTCATGCTGCACTGTCAACTGAAGGACGACCCCTCTGATAATGCAGCCCTCCTTCAGTACTGCACTAGAGCAGCGATTGAACTCAGAATCTGCTGACTCATTGTTGCCAACTGGGCCAAACTGACAGAATAACTAGAGGTGGAAAGGAAAAATATTGACTGTACAAGTAACACATTCTGGCAAATAAAATAATAGTTTTGCTAATAAATAAAAACATTAAACAAATGCCCTGTAGACATTTAACAATGAACTACATAGATACTGGATTATTTTTTTAGTAGCCAAAATGTTGTTTCTTCAGACCTAATTGAGTCCCAGCTCCTTTTTGAATACCCTAATCAGAAGCCATCCTGAATGATTACGCATGACTACTGGGAAAATCAGTTCTGGTGTATAGCACGTTTAGGGAGTTGGTCACACCACGGCTGCACAGGCAGGAAGGGAATGGGTGACCACCAGGCGGAGTAGTAGGTGCAGGCAAGTAGTGCAGGGGTCCCCTGTGGCAATCCCCCTCTCACAGATATACTACTTTGGATATTGTTGAGGGAGATGGCTTATCGGGGGAAGGCAGCAGCAGCCAACTTCCTGGCACCATGGGTGGTTCTGCTGCACAGGACGGGAGGAAAAAGACTGGGAGAGCTATACTGATAGGGGATTCTATTGTAAGGGGAATAGATAGGCGTTTCTGTGGCCGCAAATGAGACTCCAGGATGGTATGTTGCCTCCCTGGTGCAAGGGTCAAGGATGTCTCGGTGCGGCTGCAGGGCATTCTGGAGGGGGAGGGTGAACAACCAGTTGTCGTGGTGCATATAGGTACCAACGATATAGGTAAAAAACGGGATGAGGTCCTAAAAGCTGAATATAGGGAGTTAGGAGGTAAATTAAAAAATAGGACCTCAAAGGTAGTAATCTCAAGATTGCTACCAGTGCCACATGCTAGTCAGAGTAGAAATAGAAGGATATTTCAGATGAATACGTGGCTAGAGGAATGATGCAAGGGGGAGGGATTCAAATTCCTGGGACATTGGAACCGGTTCTGGGGGAGCTGCGACCAGTACAAACTGGATGGTTTGCACCTGGGCAGGACCGGGACCTATGTCCTAGGGGGAGTGTTTGCTAGTGCTGTTGGGGAGGGTTTAAACTAAAATGGCAGGGGGTTGGGAACCTGTGCAGGGAGACAGAGGAAAGGGAAGCAAGGATAGAAACAAAAGACAGGAAGGAGAAAAGCAAAAGTGGAAGGCAGAGAAATCAAGGGTGTAAATCAAACCGGGCTACAGTAAATAATAATTCTAAAAGGATTAAGAATGTTAAAAAAACAAGCCTGAAGGCTTTGTGTCTTAATGCGAGAAGCATTCGTAATAAGGTGGATGAATTAGCTGCGCAAATAGATGTAAACAGATATGATGTCATTGGAATTACGGAGATATGGCTCCAGGGTGACCAAGACTGGGAATTCAACATCCAGGGGTATTCAATATTCAGGAAGGACAGGCAAAAAGGAAAAGGAGGTGGGGTAGCATTGCTGGTTAAAGAGGAGATTAACACAATGGTAAAGAAGGATAGTAGCTCTGATGATGTGGCATCTGTATGGGTAGAGCGGAGAAATACCAAGGGGCAGAAAACGTTAGTGGGATTTATATACAGACCCCCAAACAGTAATGCTGAGGTTGGGGATGGCATTAAATGGGAAATTAGAGATGCGTGCACTAAGGGCACAGCAGTTATCATGGGTGACTTTAATCTACATATAGATTGGTCTAACCAAATTAGTAACAATACTGTGGAGGAGGAATTCCTAGAGTGTATACGGGATGGTTTCCTGGACCAATATGTCGAGGAACCAACTAGAGATCAGGCCATCTTAGACTGGGTATTATGTAATGAGAAAGGATTAATTAGCAATGTTGTGCGAGGCCCCTTGGGAAGGAGCGATCATAATATGATAGAATTCTTCATTAAGATGAAGTAGTTGACTCAGAGACTAGGGTCCTGAATTTAATAAAGGAAACTACGATGGTATGAGGCGCGAGTTGGCTAGGATGGATTGGGAAATGTTACTTAAAGAGTTGATGGTGGATAGGCAATGGCAAATATTTAAAGATCGCATGGATGAACTACAGAATTTGTTCATCCCTGTTTGGCATAAAAATAAAACAAAAAAGGTGACTCTACCGTGGCTAACAAGGAAAATTAAGGATAGCATAAGATCCAAGGAGAGGACATATAAATTGGCCAGAAAAAGCATCAAAACTGAGGATTGGGAGCAGTTTAGGATTCAACAAAGGAGGACAAAGGGATTAATTAAGAGGGGGAAAATAGAATATGAGAGTAAGCTTGCAGGGAATATAAAAAGTGACTGTAAAAGCTTGTATAGATAGGTGAAGAGAAAAAGATTGAAGTCAAGCGTAGATCCCTTGCAGTCAGAATCGGGAATTTATAATGGGGAACAAAGAAATGGCTGACCAGTTAAATACATTGGTTCTGTCTTCACAAAGGAGGACACAAATAACCTTCCAGAGATTTTGGGAAATATAGGCCTAGAAATTCAGTTGCCTTAGCGCCGCTTTTGAGGCGCTAGAGGGACTAGCGCCAGAGTTATGGCCAGTTTAAAAATTCCCTGGGGCCCTAAATCGGTGTTGCACCGGTAGCGCTGCGCCGGCACCGATGACGTCATCGGTGTGCGCAGCGTCCCGGTTGCCGTGGTAACCCGCCCGAACTCCGAAATTGAGTTGCGGCCGCCTCGCCCGTGGCAGCCGCAAGCAACGTTCTGTCAGAGGTGCCTTACTCCAGTTTGCGCCGGCGCATTAAAGGCCCCGTGGCGGCCGGCCACTTTCCCGCCGGCCGCCTGCCCGCAGCTCCCTCCCCGGACTTCTCTTCCCCCCCCCCCCCCCCCGGGACAGATGCAAGCCCGGCACTTGTCCGAGGTGCCGGGCTCATTTTTAAGCTGATTTGCGCGGGCCGCGGCCGGGTGCAGGCAGCTCCTCCTTAACGGGAGGAGGAGGCCTGCACGTCCCCAGCCTGCCGCACCGCATCGGGTGCCGCAGCGCCGGAATTGCGGCGCGAAACGGCAGTTAGCGCCGATGTACCGCCGCAAAGACCCTTCAGTAGCGCCGGCAGCCGTTTGGGCACGGCACTACTGAATTTTTGGCGCGCGCAGGGGGACTTAGCGCCGGCACTAACTTCCGGCGCTAAAGCCCTGCCTACGCCAGAACCCAATTTCTAGGCCAAAGGGTCTAATGAGAGGGAGGAATTGAATGAAATCAGTATTTGTAGGGAGATGGTGTTAGGGAAATTGATGGGATTGAAGGCCGATAAATCCCCAGGGCCTGATAATCTACATCCTAGGGTACTTAAGGAAGTGGCCCTAGAAATTGTAGATGCATTGCTGGTCATCTTCCAAAATTCTATAGACTCTGGAACAGTTCCCATGGATTGGAGTGTAGCTAATGTTACCCCACTATTCAAAAAAGGTGGTAGAGAAAAAACGTGGAATTATAGACCGGTAAGCCTGACATTGGTAGTGGGGAAAATGCTAGAGTCCATTATAAAAAATGTAATAGCAGAGCACTTGGAAAACAGTGACAGGATCGGACAAAGTCAACATGGTTTTACAAAAGGTAAATCATGCTTGACTGATCTACTGGAATATTTTGAGGATGTAACTGGTAGAATAGATAAGAGAGAACCAGTGGATGTGGTGTATTTGGACTTTCAGAAGGCTTTCGATAAGGTCCCGCATAAGAGATTGGCATGCAAAGTTAAAGCACATGGGATTGGGGGTAAGGTACTGACTTGGATAGAGAACTGGTTGGCAGACAGGAAGCAAAGAGTTGGAATAAATGGGTCTTTTTCCGAGTGGCAGGCAGTGACTAGTGGGGCACTGCAGGAATCGGTGCTAGGACCCCAGCTATTCACAATATATATTAATGATCTAGACGAGGGAACTAGATGTAACATCTCCAAGTTTGCAGACGACGCAAAGCTGGGTGGGCGTGTGTGCTGTGAGGAGGATGCAGAGAAACTCCAGTATGATTTGGACAGGTTGGGCGATTGGGCAGATGCATGGCAGATGCAGTATAATATGGATAAATGCGAGGTTATCCCTGCTTTTGCCACCAAAGTGAAGACAGATTATTATCTGAACAGCAATAGATTGGGAGAAGGGGAAGTGCAACGAGAACTGGGTGTCCTTGTGCACCAGTCGCTGAAGATAAGCATGCAGGTGCAGCAGGCGGTTAAGAAGGCAAATGGTATGTTGGGCTTCATGGCGAGAGGATTTGAGTACAGGAGCAAGGATGTCTTGCTGCAGTTGTACAGGGCCTTGGTGAGACCACACCTTGAGTATTGTGTGCAGTTTTGGTCGCCTTACCTGAGGAAGGATGTTCTTGCCATGGAGAGAGTGCAGCGAAGATTCACCAGACTGACACCTGGGATGGCAGGAATGACGTATGAGGAGAGATTGGGTCGATTGGGCTTATATTCACTAGAGTTTAGAAGAATGAGAGGGGATCTCATTGAAACTTATAAAATTCTAACAGGACTAGACACAGGAAGGATGTTCCTGATCGCGGGTGAGTCTAGGACCAGGGGTCACAGTCTAAGGATAAGGGGTAAGCCATTTAGGACTGCGATGAGGAGGAATTTCTTCACCCAGAGAGTGGTGAACCTGTGGAATTCTCTACCACAGAAGGCAGTTGAGGCTAACTTATTAAATATATTCAAGAAGGAGTTGGATATATTTCTTAAGGCTAAAGGGATCAAGGGATATGGGGAGAAAGCAGGGACAGGGTACTGAATTTGGATGATCAGCCATGATCTCATTAAATGGCGGAACAGGCTCGAGAGGCCGAATGGCCTACTCCTGCTCCTATCTTCTATGTTTCTATACATGACTACCACCTTGGGCAATGTAATAAGCTTTCATGTTTTCTGTTGTCACTTCACGGATACAGTGTTGGGAAGTCTAGGAATGTTCTTTAGTTTCAAATTTAGCTCATGGCTGTGGCATCTAATTGCCCTATAGATTAATAATTTTAACCTGTTTAATTGGGTAGCTTGTGCGAATTTCCAGTTGCAGCAAAGCATATCAGTATTTAATTACCATCATCAATGCTTAAGCAGTCTTGTAATTTAATAATCATTTTGTAGAAGTTGGAAGACAACAGTGAAACTTGTTTTAGTATAATTGAGGAAAATTATCTCTTCACGAGATACTGCACAATACATCTTCAGCATTTACTTTTAAAAAAAATGTCACTGAGGATTCATATCGTGCAGTCCTGTATGCACCTTGTTTAAGGTATATGTGGAATGTGGCTGTTCTTCTTCTGCAATAATTAGATGACAGCACCTCTCGAGTCATTTCCAGTACCAAGTTCTTATCCAACTATAGCCAGGAAGGCCTCACGCAGGGGCTGCTGCTGCACTGTATTATGGACATGCAGGGGGCACCACGGAATCCAATTACACTCGAAAGCATCACCCAGCTCTTATGCCTCCATTAGCTCTTGCATTTAACTGGTTCAATCTTGGCACAGCATCAAGTGCCACAGACATGAAAAGCATTGCTCCCTCAGTGATTCTATTCACTGGTTGAGCTTTAGTGAAAGAGACAGTTTCTGATGGCGAGTATCTGCATCCCACGAGCTCTCTGTTCCACAGCTTAAAAGCTCTCTCGCTGTTCAGATGGTATCACTTGCTTTCAGAATTGATATGTTGACTTTGCATGTGACAAAATCATTCAAACCATGTAGAACCTAGAATGAGATTTTTCTAAAAATGTGGACACTTCACAAAACTCCAGAGAAATGATTTTTAATGACCAGCCCAAGTTTTATTTTTGTAGTACCTACTCCACTCAAAGACCCAAAAGCTGTTCTGAAAATGCAAAATTGTGTGGAAGCTACTACCTATAGGTCAAGCCCTGCAAGGTTTTTAGTGCACATTGTCTGCTCTTAAAATGTGTAGTCTAGTTTTGTTTCTCTAGTTTTGTGCTCATATATTTGGTCTTGTGGTCCCAGCACAGATACAGTTAACCCAATTTGTGCCTGTCATCTGTACTTGTTTTTATCAGTTCATTCTTCCTGAAAATTCTTCCAAAGCATTACTCTAAAACAATGTCCCCTGGAAGAACTCTCCATCAGATAAATACAACATAACTTGACATCTGTCGGTGTGCCAAAGTGTATTGCTGCACTCTTGGGATCGTTCTCTACCCTTTACAATTCTATCATTTATGCCGATATCTCCATTCTGTTAAATTTTAATGGTACATTTGATTCAAACATAATGTAACAATAGCACTAGATTGACCATAATGTTCTCATACTTGAGGTCATTGTTAATGCAACAGGGGAGTTTGGAGGACTAAGTTTATCACTGAAAAAGGAACTAAACTCCTTTCCTTACAACAACAATATTTGTTATTCCTTTCCTTGCACTCTATTCATTTTTTTCCACTTACTGTATTTACCATGATGCTTCCTTAATGCTTATTACTCCTCTGGTCAGAGTAGAATCATACAGCACAGAAATCGGCCATTCGGCCCATCGTACCTGTGCCAACTCTTTGAAAGAGCTACCAATTAGTCCAACTCCCCTGTTCTTTCCCCATAGCCCTGTAAATATTTCCTTTTCAAGTATATATCCAATTCTCTTTTGAAAGGTACTATTGAATCTGCTTCCACCACCGTTTCAGGCAGCGCAGTCCAGATCACAACAACTCATTGCGTTAAAAAAAAAAATTTTTTTTTAAACTCCCTCTCCCTTCTGGGTCTGTTACCAATTATTTTAAATCTGTGTCCTCTGGTTACTGACCCTCCTGCCAATGGAAACACATTTTTTCTTATTCTATCAAAATGCTTCATAATTTTGAACACCCATAGTAAATTTTCCCTTAACCTTCTCTTCTCTAAGGAAAACAATCCCAGCTTCTCTGGTCTCTTCGCATAACTGAAGTCCCTCATTCCTGATATCGTTCTCTCAAATCTCCTCTGCACCCTCTCCAAGGTGAGGAGTACTCTCCCTCCGACTTTGGTTGTCTGGATTGCTCAGAATTATGGGTGAATTATGCAGTTAAGAACTCAATAAAAAAAATAAATTATGACTTGGACTGAAGTTAAACAATAGTGCCTCACTTTCCATACCCCCCCCCCCCCCAAATGATAGCTTTCACCCTGGGTGGTGGAGGAGGTTGGGCAGAGGGTGGTGAAGATCCAATTTAATACAGACTACTGTAAAGTACTACACATCGGAACAAAAAATGAGCAACACATGTACTGAATGAATGGGGCAGATATAGTTAAGGATTAATTTGAAAAAGACCTTTTTTAGTCTTTGCACTCTCAATTTCCAGCCAATGCACCACACCAATCAACAAAGTCAATAGACTGTTAAACTGGATATTTATGTCTTTCACACATGTCCCCACGTGCCTCTCCAATCTTTTTGAAGATGGACTGAGAAAACACTTGGCAAGTGGCGGCTGGGTAGGAATTATTAAAGTGCTTTATTTCACAGCAAGTGAACACAAAGAGCAATAGTTGAATCAAAGTCACTTATTTCAATCAGTGCAGCTTGTCTACACATAGTAATAATGAGCACACTATGCTTCCCCGCATTAGTGAATCGTCTTGCTTGACTTAAACAAAATAACTCTTAATTACCCTCCACTCTGCCTCTTCTGAGCTTGATGAAAGCTTGCCCACGTAGCTTTCAGTTTTAAAACCAAAGTGCCTGTGTGTCTATCTCTGGGTTTTATAATCTGTGTGTTCACACCCAAAATGAAAACCTATGCCAAGCAACCACTGCTGAGTGCCTGGGACCAGGGAGATCTCTCCACAATGGCCCGGAATTTGCAGTTCCAATGACTGCGCACACATAGCCGTCATAAGCCTTCAGAAAGGCCCCGCAAGTTCCGGGTTTCTGCATGCGCGAGAAAACGGGAACTTGCCATCTGTCGAGGTTCGCCTCGACAGGCCTACCGCACCGAAAGTAAAATCACTTTCGCTGGCACAGAGTTGGGCTATTTGCCCAATTACTACCCAGCAAATGCCCCACGAAACCCTTACGGTATCGGGCCTGCTTTCACCAGCTTAAGGGTTAATATAAATCTTGTTAAAAATTTTAAAATAAAAAAAATTATGCACAAACACTAAAAAAATTAATTTATGCAGATTTTAGCCCAGATTAAAATGATTAAAATTATTCAAGAAATTAAATTTTTATTATGCTTTATTGAAGGGACGTTTAATTAAATTTGAAAAAGAACATTTATTTTTATTGCAGTTGTCTAAATTATTTAATTATTTGGGGATTCCTAAAATGCCTATGGGGAATCCGTTCACAAATGGAATCCCCATAAGCATATTGGGTGTCGAGATTAAGTCAATCAGGATCGACTGCAAACCAATATGGTGGGTATATTGTGTTTAATCAGAGATTAAGACGGAATATAGCATGCTAGTTATACAGCGAAAACATACGACCGTGACAAACAGCTGGTACCGGTCCCGATCAGACAGACGGCTGGCGTGCGTGAACAGTTCTCTGGCTTGTGGCCGCTCTTCCTCTAGTCTAGAACCTCCAAATTGGTGAGCATGGGATCACTCTCTTGAGCGTTCGACCAACCCAACTTTTGTTAAACTCTTCCCTCCACCGTCTGTGTGGGCAAGCCCTCAGGATGTTACTTTTTTATTCTCTTTTTAGAGGTGGGCCTGAGGCCAAATTATTGACAAGGCCATTTAACCTATAGAGGTTCCCCTAAAACCTCAGTACCCAATGGGGCGTTGAGTTCTTTGTCTCGATTCTTGGATGAAAGCCCCCCCCCCCTAAAGGGGTCTCATGATCTCAGCCAATTTGTCTTATTGTTTAATCTTCTGAAGGTTCTTCCTTTGGACTTCATGTCTTACCTCCCTGGTCCCTGTTCTCCCTGGTACAATTGGTACCATGCTTGGCCTTGTACCCTTTTAATCATGAGGCCCAAGCCAGAGCTGTTGCACTTCAGCCGGTCGTCATCTCACTTTTTTATCTAGCAAACTGCTCCATCTTGAGATGGATACCTTAACCTCCCCAAATTCCTTCCATTTTTACTCTTTTTATACTAATTAACTTTTAATTAACTTTCCAAGCAGTTTTGTTAAGCTAACTCCAATTCCTACCTTAGCATTATATCATGGTTATTAGTAATAATAGAGGAAACATAAGCATTGAGCCCTAGTTGGTCCAATTAGAGATACATAAACAAAGTTGAAATATAGCTAGCTTGAAAGCAAGATTATTTATGACCGTCACAGTACAGAATGCTATAACATCCGCAGAGAACCAAAACACAAGCAGATTCTAAGCATCTATCCAGTGATTCTAATACTGGTCTGAAGAGACTTTTTGTCTCCAGTTCTAATACCATCATGTAAACACAGCATTATTCATGTCACAATTTTATCCGCATAACCATATACATTTTGGACACCACTGATTTCTAACATAGGAATCCTCCTTTCTGATTGGACGACCTGGCTCACGTGATCACAGGGACGCTTCCGAACTGCCTGCGTCCCTGGGATCGTGAGCCTTTACACAGGCCTGGAAGCCCAGGACCCGAAGTCTCCGTAACCCGGGAGCCTGATGATAAGTGCGTATATTGTTAGCGGATCAGAGGCGTGCTCCGGAGGTACGCCTCCAACCGCAAATTCTGGACCATTGAGTGTGAGGTTATTGATTGCAGTGATAGGCTAAGCAATTGCTCATCCTTTTTCACCCTTTGAGGAAACATCGCAATTTGGATCGTTAGCATTTTAACCACTTTCTATGTCTTTGTGTGAAAACTCCCCTTCGAGTAGTGCCGTGGGATCTTTTACGTCCACCCGAGAGGGTAGACGGAGTCTTTGTTTAATTTCTACACCTCCGACAGTGCAGTGCTCCCTCAATGCTGCACCAAGTGCCAGCTTAGATTATTTGCTCAAGTCTCTGGAGTGGGACTTGAACCCACGGCCTTCTGACAGAGGCGAGAGTGCTACTACTGAACCAAGGCTGACCCCATCTGGAGTACTGCCTTCAGTTTTGGGCACCGCACCTCAGGAAAGCTCTATGGGCCTGTGAGGGGGTGCAGCACCAATTCATCAGAATGATACCAGGGCTTAAAAGGTTAAATTGTGATGACGTTGCGTTAACTTGGTTTGTATTCCCTTGAGTTTAGAAGGTTGAGGGATGATCTGAAATGATAACTAGATTCAACAGCGTGATATCAAGAAACTATTTCCTCTGGTGGGGGAATCAAGAACAAAGATCAAGAAACCATTTAGGTTTCAAATACGGAAGCATTTTTTCACACAAAGGGTAGTGGAAATCCAAAAGGCTGTGGATGCTGAGTCAATTGAAATTTCAAGACTGAGATTGATGTATTTTTGTTGGGTAAGGGATATGGAGATAGGGCGGGTAAGTGGAGTTGAGGTACTCCATCAATCATGATCTAATAGAATGGCAAAACAGCTTTGATGGGCTGAATGGCCGCCTCCTGTTCCTATGCTCGTCGGATTATGATGCAGCATGTTCAACAGATGCCTTTTTGTGCACTGAATTCCAAGAAACAAGACTTGTAGTGTAGCGCGAGAGGTTTTTTCCTCGAACGTGAAATCTCCAGTTGCCGATAGGTTTCTCTTCGACTCAAATGGCGATCTGACTCTGGTTATACTGGCAGTTGGCAAGGCTGCAGAGCCAAAACCTATGCCACCACGGAATAAAACAGCTGGGGAACCATGTACAAGAATGCAAATATAATGATTAAATAATCTAACCTTTTGAATGCAAGTTGATATCCTGCTGATAGTGTGTTGTGAAGAGATTTGGGTCAGTTGTTTCATAAAACAAGCAACTCTCAGTACTAAATTATAACTCTCTGAAATTTGACCTTTTTTGAATTTTAAGAGTGGCTTTTGAGTGATTAGATTACAATTTCCTTCACTTTGCGTTGAATAGATGATAGATTACCATGATGTGCTTTTAATGTTGCTGCCCATGATGTTATATTAAAAGAATGTGTTTGAAAGAGGTTTTTAAATGGAGGGTCGTTAATTTATGTACAGTTTTCCAATGCTGCTGATGTATTGGATATCCGGAAGCTGTGACATGCAAAAATAATAGTGTGGCAGTAATAGCCATCATTAACATCTGAATATGTTGAATTGCACTTTTATGCTTCATCTGAAATTATGCAGCATTGATTGCTTTTGTCATTATCTGCAGTAGTTGGTCAAATAAATGGCACATCTCCGCCGTCGACTAATTTTCTGTAGTGATGCAGAAGCAAATCATTTTTAACTCGAGTCTCGAAAGAATATTTCGTTAACAGTTGACTAATGACTAATGACAGTTGGTCTTTGGTCCTGTAGTTGTTTTATTGCTTTGTGCCCATGACCTATTCAATCAAAAGCAGTAGGCTCCATATTTATCTTTATTATGCTGGCTGTGTCCATATAATGTGCTCAGTGTGGTATGACGAACAAAGGGCTAACCTCTTAAATGGCTGAAAAGACACACCAGGAAGTGTTTTGGTGCTGATCACCAACCACCATGACTGCTAAATGATGATGCTTTTTTTCTGTAAATAAAATTTAAATCAATCAGCCTACTTTTAGAATCTGAGGGCATGGACTAGATTCCTTGACATGTTGCCTTTGATTAAGATTTCAACAGAGAAGATTTCAAAAGAAAGTAACATTTTTTACTTACCTTCTGCCCTCTGACGTAAAAGAAAAAGCGAGACCTACATTTACATGGGGTCATGTTCCACATCGATGCCAATGATGCCCAGCTTTACCTCTCCACCACCCCTCTTGACCCCCTCCACTATTCTGTGTAGCCAGACTGCTCAAGTAACATCCAGTCTTGGATGACCCATAATATCCTTCAGATAAATATTGCGATGACATTGTCATCTTTGGCCCTTTCTAAAAATTCCATTACCTTCACCATTGACTGAGCCCCTTCTTGGCCATGCCTTAGTCTTTGACCTGAAACGTTAACTCTGTTTCTCTCTCCACGGATGCTGCCTGGCCTGCTGAGTTTTTCCAGCGTTTTCTGTTATTCCTAAAGACGCTTAACTGGATCTAAAGGTCCGGGCTATCTCTTCCTAAAGGAAAGGAGCAACCCAAGAATGTTACCGTCCTCCAGATAGCACTTTTAATAAGTTTAGCCAGACTGCAATGTCCCGGATATTATGATGATCCGGAGATCTCCTTCATAAATGTACCTCTTCACCTATGAGTGTACAGAAATTGAGTGTGTGCGTTTTTGATACAGAAGACTTATGTGAGACAATTCTAAAAATATATAGAGATTTATTAAAAGAACCTACATGCAATTTACAACTGGTGAATCAGTCAATCGCAATGTTAACGGTTCTAAAAAGAGGAAAAAATACAGTTCTAAAAAGAGAAAAATATGATCTTTTTAACAGAGAATCTTTTAAATCTTAACTTCACTGCAGTATTACAGTTCTTAGAATTTTCGATACAGGATATCCATCAATATCAAAATACCTTTGATCCCCGAGGAACAAAGAGTGGAAGACCACAGAGCCGCCTCTGTAGCCGAGAATCGCTTTGCCTGATTAAAGTGACTCTGATACCCCATTTGAGACTTCAATATTTATACCCTTTTTCAGTTGTATCCCATAAGGTTTCTGCTGATCCAAGTTAATGATCACTATTCACCTTTCTGCTGACCTCGCAATTCTTACTGCTACATTGGGAGTTTTTACCATATAGGTGTGAAGGCAGATGTCCCTTATTTCATGTGTCATCTTTACGAGGGCAGATGTTCCTTATCTTATGTGCCATCTTTACGAAGTTTAATTTATATCACTTATCCAGGGTTGACCATTGTGTTGTTCCCAAAAGGTCAGCCACTCAGAGCCATCCACCTTCTGTTTCAATAAGGTTATTTATTCAGGGTCAACAACTTGTCCTGTTTCAATAGCCAGAATTCTTTCATCGCTATTTCATAGTTAGGTTTCTAAATTTCCAAACCCAGTTTGTCATGTTTTAAAGAATTTATAAGGTAGAGCTCCTTATAAGGTACTCTTCAGGGTCAACCACAGCCTTATCTCAACAAGGCCAGAATTCTTTCATAAGATAGTGTATTTTACTAAAAAGGCTGTATGGTATATTTTTCTAAAAAGGTTATATTGTAGGAGTCTACGTACTCCTAGCAAAAAATACTGAACTCTGAGAGGTTCAACAGAAAAGGTTTAATTGTTGAGGTTACATGTTGAACACAAAAATGGCATCAGAGACTACACCAAGTCTGACTGCTTTTCCTTAGTCCACAGCTTCGACTGCTCCTCCCCCACTCTGGGCTTAACTATGTTGCAGATCGAGTTTCTTAAAGGTGTGATCCTTCTTAAAGGCATGACGCCTGATTTATAGTCTACGGACCGAAAAGCGGATTGTGTCCTTTCTGTGATCGGTACGCCACACAGCCCCCCCCCAGAATCCGCTAGTAGGGAGTGTACGAACCGGCGTGGCGGCTTGATGGCACGGCCAGAACGGCTCTTGGCGGTTGGTGTCGGGAGCGGGGCGGTCGGACGCGTCGGGCTCTTAGGCGGTCTGCCCCGCGGTGGGGGTTGGCCCACTTGAACGGGTTCGTCGGGCTCTAGGTGCGCCAGCTTGAGCCGGTCGACCGACACCTTGTCAGTTCTGTCGCCCACTTCGAGGAGGAAGAACTTGTTCCCCGTCTGGAGCACCTTGTAGGGTCCGTCGTATGGGGGCCGCAGAGGTCCTCTGTGGGCGTCATGGTGCAGGAAAACAAATTTGGCCATGTGCAGGCTAGGTGGTACGCAGGTTGCTGGTTCGCCGTGCCGGCCGGTGGGTACCGGAGCGAACTGTTGTGCTCGGTTGGCGAAAGCGCGGCGTTGCTGGTCAGCCGACCAGGGGGTCGTGGCGGTGGGCAGGAACTCTCCGGGTACGCGCAGCGGCTGGCCGTATACGAGTTCCGCCGCCGAGGCTTGCAGGTCTTCCTTGACCGCAGAGCGTAGGCCAAGTAGCACCCACGGGAGGCGGTCGATCCAAGCCTCGTCCTCGAGGCTGGCGCGGAGGGACGCCTTCATGGACCTGTGGAATCGCTCGCATAGTCCGTTGGCTTGGGGGTGGTAAGCCGTGGTGTGGTGAACGGCCACCCCAAGGTTTCGGGCGATGGCGGCCCACAGATCAGAGGTGAACTGCGGGCCTCTATCCGACGTCATGTCGGAGGGGACGCCGAACCGAGCGACCCAGGTACCGATGAACGCCCTCTCGATGTCGGCGGTGGTGGTGGACGTCATTGGAATGGCCTCGGGCCAGCGGGTGGTACAGTCCACGATTGTCAGCAGGTGCGTGTGACCTTGTGATGGCGGCAGGGCGCCGACGGGGTCGAACCTTCTTTCTGGCACGGTGAACTCCTCGAGTGGGGCTTTGATGTGCTGGTGGATTTTGGCACGCTGGCAAGCTATGCAGGATCTGGACCAGACGCGCACATCTTTGCGCAGGCCGCGCCAGACAAATCGGTTAGCCACCAGTCTAATGGACGCGCGGGTGCCAGGGTGTGAGAAGCTGTGGACGATGTCGAACACCCGTTTTCGCCAGGACTACGGGGCGGGGTTGCGCCAAGGAGGTGTCGCATTTGACTGTGATGGCGGACGGGCCGCAGGCGATGTCGGTCAGTCGCAGCCCTGGGAGGGCTGTGGGCGCGGAGAGCAGATCGGGGTTGGTGCATTGCTCCGCTGCCAGTTGAGCATAGTCCACTGCCAGCTGGATGCCGTGGACGGCGGGGCGGGATAGGCAGTCGGCCACCACGTTGTCTCGACCGGAGACGTGCCGGATGTCCGTGGTGAATTCGGACACCGCGGCGAGCTGGCGTTGTTGCCTGGCTGACCACGGGTCCACAGATTTTGCCATCGCGAATGTCAGGGGTTTGTGGTCGACAAACACGGTGAAGGGGCGGCCCTCCAGAAGAAATCTAAAATGGCGGACTGCCAGGTACAGTGCGAGGAGCTCGCGGTCAAAGGCGCTGTATTTGGCCTCCGGGGGGGCGCAGTTGGCGGCTGAAAAAGGCCAGCGGTTGCCAGGCCCCGTCGACCCACTGTTCGTACACGGCGCCGACCGCGTGGTCGGAGGCGTCCGTGGTGAGGGCCACCCTGGCGTTGGGCTGTGGGTGAGCGAGCATGGTGGCGTCGGCGAGCGCCTTTTTGGTCGAGTCGAAAGCGGTCAATATGTCCGCCGACCACTCGATCGCCATTCTGTCTTTCTTACCCTGGAGGGCTTCGTATAGGGGCCGCATGAGGGAGGCTGCTCCGGGAATGAAGCGGTTGTAAAAGTTGATCATCCCCAAAAACTCCTGGAGGCCTTTGATGGTGGTAGGCCGGGGGAACTGCTGGACGGCTTGCACCTTGGCGGGCAGGGGAATGGCTCCGTCCTGCGTGATGTGGTGGCCGAGGAATTCGATCCTGCTGAGGCTGAATTGGCACTTGGCTGGGCTGATGATGAGCCCGTGCTCACTGAGCCACTGGAACAGGGTGCGGAGGTGCTCGATGTGTTCCTGCTTGGAGGAACTAGCTACCAGGATGTCATCTAGGTAGACAAAGAGGAACTTCAGGTCCCGGAGGACCGAGTCCATGAGCCGCTGGAAGGCCTGGGCCGCGTTTTTGAGGCCGAAGGGCATTCGGAGGAACTCGAATAGTCCAAAAGGGGTGATTATGGCCGTCTTGGGAACGTCCGTGGGGTGGACTGGCACCTGATGGTAACCGCGCAGCAGGTCGACTTTGGAGAAGACTGAGCGGCCGGCCAGTCTAGCCAAGAAGTCTTGAATGTGCAGTATGGGGTACCGATCCGGCGTGGTGGCGTTGTTTAGGCGCCGGTAGTCCCTGCAGGGGCGCCATCCCCCGTCGGGTTTGGTGACAATGTGGAGTGGAGAGGCCCAGGGGCTGTTGGAGCGGCGGATGATGCCGAGCTGTTCCATTGTGGCGAACTCGGCCCGCGCGATCTCCAGCTTGGCCGGGTCCAGCCTGCGGGCGTGGGCATACACCGGTGGGCCTGTGGTGGGGATGAAGTGTTCTACCCCTTGCTTAGCAACTTTCGCGGAGAAGGTCGGGTTGGTGAGGGCTGGGAACTCAGCCAGGAGTGCTGAGTAGTCGTCCATTGAGCAGGCACGGCACTGCCACGCCATGACGCCCGGGATAGGTGACATGGTGTTCATGTCCACGAGGCGGCGCCGAGGCATGTCGACCAACAGGTCGTGGGCACACAGGAAATCCGCACCGAGGAGCAGGGAGAGCACCTTGGCGGTGATAAACTCCCAGTGGTAGCGGCGGCCTGCGAGGTCGATGGTGACGGTGTGGGTGCCGGATGTCGGTGCCGTTGGCGGCAGCCAGTGCAGGGCCGTGGCCGCCTCGCTGGACCTCGAGGGCGGACGTGGGGATGATGCTGCGCTGCACGCCTGTGTCGCATAGGAAACGGCGTCCGGAGGCGCTGTCCGTAAAGTACAGCAGCGCGCCTGCTTGCCCCACAGCCATCGTGTAGGCCAGTGTGGGGGCGGTTGGAAATGTGCAGGGATGGCTGCAGCGGCGTGCTCGTGCGCTGAACCGGGTATGGAAGTAGCAGTAGCCCTGGGTCGGAGGGCTTGGGGGACGTGGGGGCCTGGGGGGCCTCGTGGCCGAGCTGTGTGGCCGCGCAATAGAGGGTGGAGCACGCACCGGCGCTGCGGAGGCCAGGTCGGGGCTGACGGCGTGGTTGGAGCCGGCGGACAGGAGCTTATCGGCTTCGTCGGCCAGGACCTCGAGGTCCGTGAGGCTGGACGCCACGATCGCCGGGCGGATGCTGGGAGGTAGTTGGCGGATAAAGAGCGTGTGGAAGAGGGAGCTGGGTGGTTTCTCGTCGGTCAGAGCAAGCATGTGTGAGAGCAAGTCTGACGGCGTGGAGTCACCAAGGCCCGGGAGGTTGAGGAGGTGGCAGTTGCGCAAAAATTGGGAGGCTGTGAATTTTTTAAGGAGCGTGGCCTTGAGATGTGCGTACTTGCCTTCCTCCGGCGGGTCTTGTAGTGTTGTCCAGACTTCCGTGATTGTGGAGCTGCCCAGGGAGGCGAGGAGGTAGTCGTACATCGTTGCATCGGCGGTGATGCCGCGGAGTCGGAATTGCGATTCGGCTTGAAGGAACCAGGCGGTGGCTAGGTTCTCCCAGAACTCCGGCAGCTTCACAGAAACTGCGTTTGTGTCAGCCATGGTTACGCTTAGGAGTCGTCCTGAGTGTCGGGGTCACCAATGTAGGAGTCTACGTACTCCTAGCAAAAAATACTGAACTCGGAGAGGTTCAACAGAAAAGGTTTAATTGTTGAGGTTACATGTTGAACACAAAAATGGCATCAGAGACTACACCAAGTCTGACTGCTTTTCCTCAGTCCACAGCTTCGACTGCTCCTCCCCCGCTCTGGGCTTAACTATGTTGCAGATCGAGTTTCTTAAAGGTGTCATCCTTCTTAAAGGCATGACGCCTAATTTATAGTCTACGGAACGAAATGCGGATTGTGTCCTTTCTGTGATCGGTACGCCACAATATAGTATATTCCTTCACAAGCCTCCTATCATCCATCCACCATAAACTTCACAGCTCATCCAAAACTCTGCTGCCCGTATCCTATCTTGCTCTAAGTCCTGACTACTGAGCACCTCTGTTCTTGCTGGCCTACAATGCCTCAAAGTCTCTCATCACCTCAGATTTAAAGTTCTCGTTCTTGTGTTTAAACTGTCTATGGTGTCTCCTCTACCTATCTCTGTAACCTCCACCAGCCCACCTGCCCTTGAACTTCAGTTTTCTGACTTTGGCCACCATCTCCTCCTTAAAACGTACCTCTTTGACCACATTTTTGGTCACAATTCCCCCCCCCCCCCAAAAAAAAGAAAATCTTTCCTTCTTGGCTCTGGGCTATGTCAAGGAAAGCAGGGGAAAGATTGATGTCCTGATATATTGCATGATAATGGTTTGCTGCCTCCCATTCTGAAATCTTGCCGCAGTAGATAGTTCTACCTTGCGTGTCTGACGTGCAGTGGGGTACTATCTAAATGCAAGTCATTATCCGTCGTTGAATAGAACCTTTATGTTCTCTGAGAACATCCCAAAGTGCCTTCTACAGAATGCTTTTGTAATGATGTCACTGTCGCTAAGCAAGCAAATACAGCAGCCAGTTTGTGCACAGCAAGATCCCACAAACAGCAATGACATCAATGACCTCTTAAAAGTTTCTTGATGGAAAATGCAATCATTTCTTCAACACCTGACAGACATTGCTGTTAGAAAGTTTTTATTTGGTTGATTTGTAAATCCTTGCATGAGTTCTCTGATCTAGAAATCACTGCTGGCGATATTAGCAAGCCAACACTTAATTCTGCTTTTACTATGCATGAATTAGCAATGTATAATAAATAAGGTTCACATCTAAATTTAGTGATTCATGAAGATGTTGGCAGCCAGTGTGTCAGACTACCTAACTCCGATTGGTTTGAACACCTTTTCTTGAAAGGTAGTTTATTTTTGTCGTACCATTTTTGGCGCACTGTGACAACCCCAGCGTGGCCCCAATTTTGGATCATAGAATGAGGGCCCCAGTAGGTTCCTATTCATCGCACTTCTCCATAGACCATATAAGAACACAGCCTACAAAATTACCACCACTCCCTCCGGTAATTATTAAGCAGCTTAAAAATAATGAAGTTCTGACGAAGGGTCATCGACCTGAAATGTTAACTCTGTTTCTCTCTCCACAGATGCTGCCTGACCTGAGTATTTCCAGCATTTTCTGTTTTTTTTAGTTCAGATTTCCAGCATCCGCAGTATTTTGCTTTTGAATTAAAAATAATCAAAATATCCCGAGGTAAACGTCAATTATTTTCCTAATCTCTCAAACATTATCTGTTCACCATTCTGTGTGTTTGTAGCACAGATCTGTGTGCAATGTGTTCAGTGGGTTTGGCTACTGCAGCTCTGTTTTTTGTTTTCTCCAAGTGTCTTTTATGGTTACTTAAGCTCCCCGTTGCTACTCTTCTCCCCAGTGCACTCTAAAATTGTGCAAATACTGAAAAAACGACATTATTGTCTTGTGGTATTGGAGCTACAGAGACAGCTGAGCACATTTTGGGCCTTAGATGAGGTTGATGTGAAGTAAAAACCTATTTATGTTGTTTTAATAGCCCAACAATTTAATATAAAGTGTTTTGCAGCTTTGTACTAATGGCAGCAATACGTACCCTAAACTGGGCTCCTGTTGTGTTTGGAATAGGATCTTTGTTGTTTTGATAAAGCTGAATTATTCTGTAATTCCCTAAATAAGATTATGTGCAATTCATTTTATTTTCATATGTTGCTGCTTTAAAAAAAAAATTGTTACCCCCATGTTGAGATTATTTCAATGAATGAATTTCAGCTGCCCACGGACTTGATCGTAATTTTATTAGATGCATGTGTGTGTTCGTTCCATTAACACCTAGTTGTTTTCTGTGTGTTCCCTTTCCAGCAACTAATGTTATGTATCTGTGTGTTGTTTTGCATCATTAACGAACTACAGGGTACCACTAACTCGTACAAGATTGCCTATTTTAGTTATCTGGTGTCTTTATTACTTGCCCAAGTTCTTTGTGCGTCTGTCTCCTGTAGATGGCTTACGATTGACGTACATGTTGAATACAGCTAATTGCTGGCACTACTGACCTTCCTACATGGTCCATAATTTCAAGCTCTGCCACAGTCTATGATCTGGCACCTGGACAAAAAGAAATGCTGCTTAAAGCAATTATCTGCCAACAGCACCTGAACTCCGCAGTCCACTTCTACAGGCAAGCCCATACAACCTGTGTTCTGAAACATGAACTTGTGTGCAAAATAATCTGGGACGGAGGGTCTCGGGATCAACAATGAACACATTTACTGATGAGCTACACACTGGAAGTAGCACTGGTTACCACCATACCTGCTTTCTCTCTCTGGACCAACAGCACTCTTGAAGGGCCATAGATCCTAGGCTACAGATGCAAATCCAGTTTATTAAGAAACAAAATCAAAAAGAAGCGAGAGCAACTGTAACGAATTTCACTGGGTTATAACACTTTACCTAATTTACAATTCCTCCTGTTTCAAAATAATGCAAGTCTCAAAGCTCGAAGAGCTCTCTGAAGTACCTGTAACACGCTTGCAGGTACATTCAGTGCTTCATTGCTTGAAGGTAGAATGAGTCACAGATGGGGCTAAAAGCACCGGAGCACTAATTCCATCACCCATGCTCCCTTCAGTACAATTTCACATTGGGATTTCAGGATCACTGAATTCACATTCTAGTTTTGACCAAGCAGCTCGGATGCTTAGTTGATATGTGAAGTTGGATATTCACGGAGAATGCATTTAGTCCCGGCTCATTAGCTGCCTGGCAAAACAGAGATTCACTGAAGCAACCTTGATGTAAGTCAACAGTTATTGTTGCCTTGCTTTGTAGTCCAACTGTGACAAAGAAAGATCATTTTGAAAATACAAGAACTGCCTGACTGGTTTTCCTGATATAATGTTTATACCTATAGAATACCATCACTAATAGAATGGGTGTTTGCCGCTTCTTCTCCTTCCTCCCCTTCCCTGGGGCTGGCAAGCATTGATAATGATGGTCATTGTAATACCGTTAATCAATCTTCCTTGTGCCTGCCAGACATCCCTCTTTGAAATTACACTAACACATTAGTTGCAGTTTATATTTCCCCTGATGCAATGAAACTTACAACCTTCAGATTGTAGGGGAAAAGAGCTGGCATTTATATTGTACTTTTCAAATCCTCAACCGCTCCAGGCACTTTTCAGTCAATGGATTCACTTTGAAGTGTAGTCAGTGTTATGCAAACAAACATAGCAGCCATATTGCACACAGCAAGATCCCACAAACAGCAAATTAAAGCATAATCTGTCTTGCTGGTGTTGGTCGAGCGACAAATCCTGTCCAGGATACTGGGAAAACTACTTGCTGTTCTTCCAGTAAAGTCATACTGTAGCAATTCGAGTGCATCGCCACTAAATAATCGAGTTCGACTTCGACGAACTATAAATAAGTTGTTTATTTACAGGAACAGGTTAAATACAACAGGTAAGGTAGCAGGTAAGATGGCTGACTGTAGGAGCACCGTGGTGTAGGTCTTTCCCCAGCGGGGACGCCACGAGGACTGACTAGAAGTTTCTGAGCTCAACTGCCAGCAGGTTCGAGCTATGACCCTCTCTCCAACTGTC
Organism: Somniosus microcephalus; assembly: GCF_052327205.1. Classification (NCBI taxonomy): domain Eukaryota; kingdom Metazoa; phylum Chordata; class Chondrichthyes; order Squaliformes; family Somniosidae; genus Somniosus; species Somniosus microcephalus. The sequence continues at coordinate 67,424,447 of NC_141008.1, forward strand.
TGGAACTGCTAGAGGGTTCCGAGCTCTGACGTCATGACGCAGAGTACAGGAATGAAGCCTGAGTGCAGTAACAGATACATTTAAAGGTAAGTTAAAGGGAATTATGTATCTCAATGTAAGGGACAACCGGTGGTAACGCCACATAGGCCCCCCCCAGAATTCGCTTTAACGAAAGTCCAAGGATGAGATGGTCTGACGAGCTGGTGGTCACGGCGGTCGTGCTGTCTCGACTTGGTAGGCGAGGTCTGAAGATGCTGCTAGTGAGCGGATCCTTACGCGCGTCGTGGCGAATAAAGTGTATCCGTCAGGCGAAGGACCGTGGAGACGTGCGAAACAGCAGGCCTTGTCAGAGTGACGGGCAGGTCGGGCGGACGTGGGTGATGACTCTGTTGATGTTGGAACAAGTCCTTGATCTGACGAGATCTGCAGGAACGCCAAACGAGCGATCCAAAGGACTTGACAGGCGAGGTGAGTGAACTCGCCGACAGGTGAGCGAAACGTTCAGGAGGCTGGAACGCGTGGAACGGTGCATGCCATAGTGCTATGACATTAACACAACAGAGGGTGAAGAGTTACTGCGTTGACCAGTGATCGGTGAGGCCAGCAACTTTCACGTGGCTGATCGCAGCCGCAGGATGCCCGTTGGACCCGTCCTCTCTGTGTGCAGCTTCAGTAGACGTTTGCGTTTGTTAAAGGGAAAACTGGAGAAAGGGCGGCAACGATCCAGGTTGTTGTTGCTTTCGGAAGGGGTAAACTCTGCCTGGAGGGCGGCAACACTTGTAACTGTTATAGATTTAGGAGAACATAGCCGGGAGGGCGGCACGCTTTTTGTTCACGCCGAATCGTGTAGTAGGTAACACAACCAGCAGGATGACGGGCTGGTGCATCGTCGGCGGGGAAGAAGTCTTCGTTTGTCACGAAGGATGGGTTCTCGTGGTTAATGAGGGATAGGTCCTCGTGCGCGAGGAGTGCGTCCTCGTGTTTCGTGGGGGTGAGTTCTCGTGGTATCCCCGCAGGGCGCGCTCCGATTTTGTGGGCCCGAACATGCTGTACCCCGCGCTTGGAGAGATATACACTTGCTGTTGCTTTGGACGTAGAGGCGGACGATCCATGTGGCGGTAGGAAAGACGAGTATGGGGACCGTAAGCAAGTGCGTGGTCGGCGCCGCATCGATGTTCTCGTCGAACGGGGCTTCTACCTTTTATAAAGCACGAGGGAGACTGTGGCTCCCTGGATTGCGGTAGCGACAGCAAAACGGCTGGTGCTTCCATGGCGTACTTCTTTTGTGAAAATTGCTCACAAAAAAAAACGGGGTCTGGTTGAGTTTTGTCCGTGTCAAACGGGATCTGCTCCAGACTGCGCTTACCTTGCGAATACGTTCGCAAAGACTGGGTCGCCTTTGGAGGAATCGGTGTTAGGCGGTTGCTGTTCCGTGGTTGTTCGTCAGTTGTGCGTCGGTCGTCTTGTGGGAAGACGAGGTTCAGGCGCGTGTTGCTACCGTGAAAATCGTTCACGGATACGGGTTCACCAATTGTAGTGTTGGAATTGATGAGCTCCCGTACTCACGTCGTCGGGGTCACCAATGTAGCGATTCGAGTGCATCGCCACTAAATAATCGAGTTCGACTTCGACTAACTATAAATAAGTTGTTTATTTACAGGAACAGGTTAAATACAACAGGTAAGGTAGCAGGTAAGATGGCTGACTGTAGGAGCACCGTGGTGTAGGTCTTTCCCCAGCAGGGACGCCACGAGGACTGACTAGAAGTTTCTGAGCTCAACTGCCAGCAGGTTCCGAGCTCAACTGCCAGCAGGTTCTGAGCTATGACCCTCTCTCCAACTGTCTGGAACTGCTAGAGGGTTCCGAGCTCTGACGTCATGACGCAGAGTACAGGAATGAAGCCTGAGTGCAGTAACAGATACATTTAAAGGGAATTATGTATCTCAATGTAAAGGACAACCGGTGGTACTGCCACAATACGATCTTTTATATTTACCATGCTCAGGTAGGCAGAGCCTTGGTTTAACATCTCATCTGAAAGACAATAATGCAGCACTCCCTCAGTCGTCGGCATAGATTATGTGCTCTGGTTCATAGTGGGGCTTGAACTTAGAAATTTCAGACTCTGAGGTGAGAGTACAACCAACTGAGCCAAGCTGACGCTTGTCACAATATAATTTTAATCTAATTCCCACAAAGAAATATTAAAACTATAGAGGGCCCAACATTCAGATATTTTGATACAAACGTGGTATAGATCGGTCACAGGAGACTAGGATTTGAGCCATAAGTAAGATACACTACATTCCTATTGGGGTCTCTGGCCTATGACCTCAAACAGAACCTCCCTCCTGCTTCACATCTCTCTGAGGAGGACGCACGCCCGAACATTTGTCGCTTCTTTTTCCGATCTGGCTGACATCCTTCCCACCAAGGTTACCTGGTTCCTCCTGTGCTACCATTGCTCCTTTAGGTAGCAGCGGCTTTTATATCTACTTCTGCACCAGGTCTCCACCTCTCGGCCAGCTATTTTCCAAAATAAATGATATGTTTATGTTTTAGTAAACTAGTTACACTATTCAACTCTAGGTTACAAAATATGAATTTCACTTCAAAGTTTATGTAAATAGATTCAGATGAGCATTTAAAACATACTGAAACTAAAGGGCAATCAGCTAGTGAGGAAAATTAATTGTAATATGCCACATGGACCCTTTACCTTCAGATTCAACATCACTGTTTGATTTAGTTAGTCCACTGTCACCTAATCTTTGGTGCCCCCATTGTATACAGTACTCAATAAGCATATAATGGAAAGCAAATAGAAAAAAACTTTTATTTTTTAACATGCTATTCAGTACCCCATGTATGATGGTGAGTTGGAGGCTGTATGTCAATATGGGTGTTCTGCTGTTGTTCATCAATTGCTTTCACGATTGGTAACCTCCTTGTGACCCACCACTAACCTTTTTGGAGGAAGATTTCCTTTTTTGGCTATTTGTAATGAAATCATGAACATGAGTATATTAAAAAAAAAACTTATGATTTTGCTACAAAAATCAAATGGAGGAAAATCTTGCCCCTTCTATTTGAATCTCAGAAACAAGGTGTTTTTATTTCTTTCCCCATTTTGAAAAATTTGTTTTGGAGCTTCACATCCAACAACCCTCAAGAAGCTCGACGCCATCCGGGACAAAGCAGCCCGCTTGATTGGCACCCCATCCACCACCTTAAACATTCACTCCCTCCACCACCGGCATACCGTGTATTCTGCCCTTGCAGCGCGTTCCTATGCAGAGCTAGACAGATAGCTAACAACTTGATATCTTCCCATAAAAATCACAAGGCTTGACTTTTCTTGTAAACTTTACTGAAAGATTCTTATTGTGAAACTGAAATACAATACAGAAGTGGAAGCACACATTAGTATACAAGCACATAACTGATATGCATACACAAACTTAGGTAAGCCTGAGCAACACAGTACATTTGGCATGTAACTTACCAAAACACGTGAAAACACAGCTTACTGTGAATATACATTTAGCAAACTGAAAGGCATTCTCTTACATTTAGTTTAAATTAGCCCTGTACATAGTGCATCAAAATACAGCTACAAGTTAACCAGCTAGACGCAGAGAGCGAGCAATTCACGGCTAGCTGTGTAAGTTTGCTTACAGAGAAAGGTTACAAACTAAACATTTTCTGCAAAATATAGTGTACACTAATCATCTATAACATTCTCAAGTACTTACAGACAAATAGTGTCCAAGGCCGAAGCGTAACAAGAAAATAACTTCCAAGACCATGTGTCGAGCTACAGGTCTTGTGGTGTACAGCAATTTACTTTACAGCACTTACTTTACTGCGCTTTACTGCACTTGCTAGGTACCAAATATCCACTAGGTGGCGGCACACAATGGGAATCGACCCAAATTACTCAAACCCCTGAATTAACTTGAAAACCAACATAAGTTCCTAAAGGAAGGCAGCACACCGTGGCTGCAGTGTGTACCATCTACAAGATGCACTGCAGCAACTCGCCAAGGCTTCTTTGGCAGCACCTCCCAAACTCACGACCTCTTCCACCTAGAAGGACAAGGGCAGCAGGCGCATGGGAACACCACCACCTCCAAGTTCCCCTCCAAGTTACATACCATCCTGACTTAGAAGCATATCACCGATCCTTCATCGTCATTGGGTCAAAATCCTGGAACTCCCTCCCTAACAGCACTGTGGGAGTACCTTCACCACACGGACTGCAGCGGTTCAAGAAGGCGGCTCACCACCACATTCTCGCGGGCTATTAGGGATAGGAAATAAATGCTGGCCTTGCCAGCGACGCCCACATCCCATAAACTAATAAAAAATATCCTTTGCATGTGTCAGTATTTGTTACGTAAGTATTCTAGCAATTGAGCAAAGTCAACATGCCAAGTATGACGGCCTTAAAGTCGGTGTTAATTTGATGGGAGGGTTAGTTTGCTCTAACCAGCTGAATTTATACTATGTCATTGATCCATTTCATTGATTTCCTGGATTTCAATCCACAAGTACAATATAAGAAAATGCATCATAATGGCACACCAATCATAAAACACAGCTAAAGCTATTTTGATCCTTGTAAGAGAAAGCGAGAGGCAATGAACCTGTAACAGAAACAATGAATGAGGCATTGGGGGAATTGTAGAATCGCAGTAATCCAGATTAAACATAAAGAGAGAGATTTGGCACCCTTCAGTATAAACTCATTAAATTTTATTGCATAATAAATGATTCCTATTAAAATAATTCATTTCATGCTGTGTGCATCTTAACCTCTTGGAAAGTTTGCAAACATGCTTATTTTTGTTCTACTGAGGAACGTGAGGATTTAAGTCTTACAATGTCATCGTGACACTTGACGTGGCTGAGCCTCTTCTAACTAAAAAAAAGTCTCTGATCAACTAATGCTAATCATGATACAAATATTACTTATCTTATAATTGGGCTATAGGTGCACAGTTGTATTTTAGAAAGCTGAAATATATGGTTGACATAAAAGCTTTGTATCTGCAGTGCACTGAATACTCTAAGATACAGTGAGTCCTGAGAGACTATGCGATAAACGTGGAGGCGTGGAGCTATTGCTGCACATACCAAGAGTTTGTGAATCTTTGAGGATAACGGTTTTTTCCATTGAACCTTGGACTTTATAAATCTGTTTTTGGAACCAATGTAGTTGTAAATGCACTAAACCTTAACTTTTAAATACTTAAGATAATATTAATTGGATTTACTCTGTTGCAGTTGAATTAATAAATGTGAATATATTGCTAACTATTGCCAAGTAGCAATGGGATAGAAATGTTTTCAGTACAATGTATTGTACATTGTTAGAAATGTACATGTTTATTGTTGCTCGGTCTGCAGAGCACACACTATGTTCTGCTACATTATGCAAAGTTCCTTAAACTGGCAATGATGTGGTGTTCTCACGTGAGTAGTCGGATCTAATGACTAACTTGTCATAGAAGAATCAAAGAATGTTACAACATAGAAACAGACCATTGGGCCCATCAAGTTCTACCTAGTCTGATCCCACAGTCCTGTATGCTACCCATAATCTCCCCATAATTTATCTATAATCCTCTTTCTAGCAACAAACAGTCCTCCAGGTGAGCTCTATGCTGAATCTAGGTTTTTCTCTTGTGCTCGCTCTCTTTCTCTCCTTTCTCTTTCTCTCTCCCCTCTTTCTTTTTCTCTCTCTCACCCTTCTTTCTCGCTCTCTCTCCCTTCTTTCTCTCTCTCTCTCCCTTCTTTCTCGCTCTCTCTCTCCCCCCTCCCTCTCTCTCCCCCTCCATCTCTCTCCCCCTCCATCTCTCTCTCTCTCCCCCTCCCTCTCTCTCCCCCCCCTCCCTCTCTCTCTCCTTTCTTTCAGAAGAACCTTTTGAAAATATCTATCAAGAACACTTATGTGGTGGACAAAGCCCATCACTTCAGCATTCCCATACACGAGGCTTTTCAGAATGGCGTTCATTTCCAAATCGCTTTTTAATTTGGTTTCCCTTTTTTCAGCCTCTCTCTTTCTTTTGTCTCTTTATTCTATATGACTGTAGGTTTGTGGTCTCCATTTCTTGTACCTGTGACTTCAATCCTGCAGTGGTGTTTTAGATTAAAAACCTTTACAAACAAAACTGTAAACATAACTATCTGGTTTTTATCATATATTACCTACCAACATTGAATTGTGCTTTCAAGCAAAATATTTAAAATACAACCAATTCCACTAGAGCATAGAGAGAGATGGAGTTGTAGAGAAAAGTCACTTAGTAATAACACCTTTTTAAAAAGGCAAAGGTTAATTCCTGTACTAGCAGAAACCTATGAGCCAGTTTCGAAGTATAAGCTGGTGAAAATCGGGGGTGGCTGTCCAGGACGTTCCAAGTATGTATTGGAGTGGACAAGATCCCTGCTACCATCATGTGCTCAAACTCCACTTGGAATAAAATTCCTTCACGTGCCGTTACCTAAATTTCTACTCGAGCTGCTACCTGTTCTTGGTTAAAGCAGTAAAATTTTTCATCTGGGAGTAACCTTTCAGGAGTGAAATGCATGTGAGCAAAGAGCTTTTTAAAAAAAAAAAAGTAAATAAATCATGTTTGATCATGTTTAGTATTGCTGCAAAGGCCAGTGTTTTGCCAGTGATTGAATGTTCTCTTACTGTGGTATCTGTCTGGGCGAGCCGGCTGTAATTTAAGATTTGGTTGAGGTATTCTGAGTAGTAGTATCGGAGATAAATGCTATTTTTTTTTTTACCAGGAGAAGCGGAAGCCGGGCTTGATAGGGTGGATGCTGGGAGAATGTTTCCCTTGGCTGGGGAGTCTAGAACCAGAGGCCACAGCCTCAGGATAAAGGGTCGGCCATTCAGGACTGAGATGAGGAGAAATTTCTTCACACAGAGGGTGGTGAATCTTTGGAATTCTCTACCCCAGAGGGCGGTGGAGGCTCAGTCATTGGGTATATTCAAAACAGAAGTCGATAGATTTCTGACTAGTAAGGGCATCAAGGGATATGGCGATAGGGCCGGTGAATGGAGTTGAGGCAGAAGATCAGCCGTGATCTCATTGAATGGTGGAGCAGGCACAAAGGGCCGAATGGCCGACTCCTGCTCCTATTCCTTATGTTCTTATGTAGCATTTTAAGGAGAAAGGGATGGATCGAGAATTTGCAAAACCAAATCCTGGAAAATAAACCATTTTGAATTCATCATCAAGGGGGGAGATTTCTGCTCTGCTCTTTGTTTATAGTGATTTCATAAACACATTAATTTTACACATGTTTCATAATTAATCATGAACAGCGGAACTCTTTAACCCCCATAGGGTTTAATTTTCTTTGTGCTATTTTTAAAATAAACAGTTTGGGGAACTCATTAAAATAACATAGGCAGAAATTTAGCTAGGACACATTAACCAGTGTGCTAAAATAAGGTAGAGGGGAAATGAAACTCCCCCCAGGTGCATTCATTTCACTTTTGGTGACGGTGTGAAGTGCTAATGACCCACATTATATGACAAAGTAAACCAATATGGCATCAAACACTTATTAAAGGATAGGCTAATGGAGGAAAAATACTTCTTCCATATATTTCTTCTGTAAGTCACATTGGAGGATAGAAATTCCAAAAATGACGGCTCCCTCCGTGCAAGCACATCACCAGCACAGCTTTTTCTGCATTTGCACTTAATCAGTATGCATCTGCTTTCTGTTTTATTATGCATTAAAATACCAATCAATTTAACATCACTGTTCAACCATAGAGTAATTAAAGTGCACATGCCATTGAAAGTAATCTGGCAATCAACTGTTTTAGTTTCATTTAAAATAAAATTGGAAAGACCCGGTTCTGCTGAAGTCAGTTGATTGCACAATACAGGATTTGAGCTCTAGAATTTAAGGATCTTTTCAACTTCCGACATTACAGGGAGGATTTTTTTTCAACTTTTGTGTTTCCAGCAGAGAGCTGCGTCTGCTGATGGCAGATCCTGGAAATTTGGGCACATGCTGCGCATGATTTGCTGGCTATTTAAATTAATGGTTGGAAAATCATGCACAGCACACAGCCGATTGCTCCCTACAGGGAGCATAAAGTTGGAACATTAGCTCCGAGTCGTCCTTTAACTGTTTGTATGTAAAAGGAAAATTTGCATTGCGCCGTTCTGTTTTGATCCTCCTGCTCGGTTTAAAAATGTGAATGGAGTACGATTACATTTTGGTAAATATTATGAAATGAAATAAACCAAGCAAGGCATGCTGGGGTAAGAATTCTTCTGGCCATTGTGTTAACAACATTGTAAATGCATTTTTCTGATCATTGTTTCAGGCAAAATTGTAAATATCTGGATTTATGGTTTTGCTATAAATAGCAATTCATAGAATCATGGATTCTACAGCACAGGAGGCTATTCGGCCCATTGTGTCTATGCTAGCTCTTTGAAAGAGCTATCCAATTAGTTCCACACTCCTATATTCCCCATAGCCCTGCAATTTTTTTCCCCTTGACGTGTATATATCTCATTTCCTTTTGAAAGTTACTATTGAATCTGCTTTCATTACCCTTTCAGGCAGTGCATTCCAGATCATAACAAATCACTGCTTAAAAATTCTCTTTGTCCCTCTGCGTCTTTTGCCAATTACCTTAAATCTGTGTCCTCTGGTTATTGTCTTCCTCGTGCCGCTGGAGACAGTGGTCCGTAATTTCTGATAGGAGACATTCTGTGTGCGGGGGGGGGGGGGGGGAGGGAAAAAATCTACAAACTTACCCGAGGGCTCCCGAGGTCCGGACACTTCCGCTCCTGGGCCTCTCCACAGTCGAAATGCGCAGGGCCCAGGTATCCCGGGGGCGCACGCAGTTCGCAAGTGTCCCTGGGATCACGTGGGCCAGGCCAGCCAATAGGAGAAGGGAATCCCCCTTCATACTTTTGACAGACCTGTCAAATATATGAATGGAGATCACCACCAAAACACATCAAAACATTAAATACATTTTTAAAAAACCATCACGTTTTTAAAATGAGTTAAAATTACATTAAATATTTTAAACATTAAATTTTTTGAAAAAATAAGTTTTTTTACAGGGCTAAAAATAAACTTAGCTTTTTTAAAAGTATTTTTAAATGATAAATGAGCGGAAAAATGTTTTTAAAAACTTTTTTTTAACTCTTATGCTGGTAAAAGCTGGCCTTACACCTGCTTTTACCAGACGTAAGATTTCTAAGGGTTTTCTGCGGGCGGAGGTTCTCCAGAAAGCGTAACTTTTGTCCCCCCCCCGCAGAGGCCCTTCTCCAGGGCAGGCGTCCGATCAAGAGCATTCCTGACAGATCAGAAATGCCGGTTTTCAGCGCATGCACTGTGCATGCCTGAAACTGGCATTTCCGATGTCCCTCCAGGTGTGTACACAGCTCGTACCCACCCGTAGGGATCGGAATATACAGGCCATTGTTTCATATTGACGCTATCAAAACCCCCCCTAATTTTGAACACCCCCATCAAATCTCTCTTTAACCTTCTCTGCTCTAAGGAGAACATTCCCATCTTCTCTAGTCTCTCTAATTAAAAGTGGTTTCACAGAAACATTTACAATATCACTACGTATAGGAATTTTATTTTTAAACGTCTGAGAGGAACTCCGTTGCATGGCTATGCAGTAAAAATGGAGAAGGTTGGACAGCAGGTCCATTGGCATCTGAAAGAGAAAGGTGCTACTGGATCTGGCTGTAAACTTCCAGCATTTATTGCATTTTTCTTCTAACCTCCGCTGTGCAATGATGAATCCAGGTTCACCACTCTTTTTGCAGTGTGACTTTAAGGGTTTTTTGAACCACAGGTGTTGGCTCAAAGGAAATGCGAAGCTATACTTATCTGATCTGACCCGACAAGGATGTGTTGGCAGATTGCTCAAAACCAGTTGAATGCGCATAAATTCCGAGTTACAAGTGACTTTAGTGCTTCTCTCTACCTTTTTATGCAGCATTACTAACATTACAAATTTATGGAAAGTAAATATCTTATTATACAATACAATTACGTCCTAATCTCTGGGAATTTTTTTCCAGTGGTGCAGTGGAGTGATTATTTAATTGCCCAATTTAAATTTAATTGCAATGTGAGCAACCAAAACTGCACAAACACATTCTCTCGCTCTCTGTCTCATTATTGCTTTCATCTGCCTGTGAAATTTCCAATTTAAATTTCCTGGAGCGTTCCCTGGGCCATATAAATGCCTCCTCTTACTGCTGTAGTAACTCTGCAGTATTTGGGGGCGAGAAGCGTGGAAAAATGTGCCTCAAATTTTACCAAGTTTCTGTTTTCAACAATATTGGTGTGTTTTTGTCTTGCTTTTCAATAGTTGATTCCCCCAGTTAGTTGAAATCTTTAATCTTATTTAGTGTTCTTTAGTTAGCGAAGGCCATTTCATTACAATTTAATTTTGTTTGGGAAAGTGAAGAAGCCCAATGCTGTTTGCTCACGTGGAGAGTAAACACCGATATGGACGGGTTGGGCCAAATAGCATATTTCCGTAATAAAAACAGAAAATGCTGGAAATACTCAGCAGGTCAGGCAGCATCTGTGGAGAGAGAAACAGAGTTAACGTTTCAGGTCGATGACCCTTCGTCAGAACTGGAAAAAGTTGGAGATGTAACAGCTTTTTAAGCAAGTGTAGGGGCTGGGAAAGGGGGGAGGGGAGGAAAGAACAAAAGGGAAGGTCTGTGATAGGATGGAAGGCAGAAGAGATTAAGAGACAAAAGAGATGATGGTGCGAGGCAAAAGGAGATGGCAATGGGGCAAGTTAAGAAACAAAAGATGACTCGAGATGAAGTGTATGTGGCAATGGCAGAAAGATCAACAGCTGCCATGTGAGAGAGAGAGAAAAAAAGATGGGGCAGAGGTTATGGTCTGAAATTGTTGAACTCGATGTTGAGTCCAGAAGGCTATTTCCGTGTTGCAACTTCTATGTATTTCTACAGCCATCAAACTTGGCGCCAGGGTCAGCAGGCAGAATGTTGTCGTCTTTAGGTAATCAACCGAGATGGTGCCTCTTGTCTATCTGGACAATTGCTGGGAATTTCTTTGCTTGAACAGAATAGCTTACCAGATAGTACTGCTTTCCAATTAATGAATTACAACGATCAGACAGGGTAACTTTCACCACCGAGACTGGAAGGTTAATGTTATTTTCTCAGGGAAGGATTTGTATCTCAAGAAAGGAGCATTGCACAATAGACCAAAATTCACTCTCATTCAGACAATACCAAGGTTCAACCAAGTTCAGCTGATTCAATCCAAGAACCCCCACCAAATCTTGCTTGGTTGTTCAGTGGGCTTGTATATTGCAGAACTGTGTTCGGAGTATGGCTTAACAGCACTACTGTCCTGATTTTACTTTAGTCATGCTGCAGATCCCCCCATGAACAAGCAGCTAAAATGCATTCCAGGGGAAAATGCAGGAGCAGAATGACCTGTGCGCACGCAATATAATTGTATTGTGACATCATTGACCAGTGATGATATCGTGCGCAAAATGAATGATGACATAATGGCGTAACCTCATTGTGGGGACGTGACAAAACACAAGTGGTGATTGCATTGCTGCCAGGGCAGGGCTTTTACTGGGCACAGCTATACTGATGGCAAGCATTAAGACCCAGGAACAAATGGTTATTTCTGGCTTCCAGTCTTGGAAAAAATCCAGCAGTTTACCTTCACCTGGCCAGGTGGAAAATCCAGGTTACAGGATCAAAGACCAATGTAAAAGCAGCTTCAGTTGAAAAATACCTGAAATGGCTGTGGCTGCCTGTTTAAAATATAATGATCGTGCTATTGGGGCATGACTATATTAATGCAGCAATAGTGAAAAAAATCTTGTAAATATTTAAGCATCATTCAGCAAACTTGTTATTGCTGATGTTGCAAAGCAATTTCTTGTTGCTGCTGACAAGTTGGAACGTTGTATTATTGAAGAGAAGATGTTACATTTTTTAATAGAATTTGATTAGTTTACGCCAACGCTTAAATTGCAATAAGCCATTGTTGGGTATTAATAACTGCAGGTAGTTGCATCAAAAATCCGATCGCATATCAAAGTGACCAAACCTCCAATCGTGGACAGATTGCTGGGTGAGTGTTGAAAGGATGCAACAGAGTTGAGGAGGTCAGACAACATAGCTTGGCTCAGTTGGTATCACTCTCGCCTCTTGAGTCAGAAGTTGCGAGTTCAAGCCCCACTCCAGGGCTTGAGTTTATAATCTAGGCTGGCACTTCTGATGCTGTTGTCCAGATAAGACTTTAAACTAAGGCCCCATATGCCAGTCCAGGTTGATGTCAAAAATCCATGGTACGATTCAAAGAACAGTAGTAAATTCTTCTGGTGTCCTGGCTCTCATTTCTCCCTTGACCAGCATCTGCAAAAGCAGATTATATTGATCATTGGAGATCACATGGGATGCCCACAATGTTCTTGTGGTATTTTATGCCTTTAGAATGCGACATATCAGCAGACACATGGCTGCAGGCTAAGATTTTTAGTCCTACTTATTTATAGGCTAAATAATACACAGAAGCCAAATGATATAGCAAGATACTGAATTGGCACAATACTTAGAAGCAATTAGAATCAGTCCATGTGGGATTAAAATATCCTTCTTGGAATGTATTTCTTAGAGTCTGATAAGCGACAACATTTTTGGCGAGAGTCAGGTTTGTGACTCGGTAAGATGCAATGTTGCACGTAGGCGTTGTGAATCTTGGTTCATCCACAGAGTTCAATCTCCTGCCAGAACTAAAGGCTGTGGGAGAATCCACCAGTAAAAAAAAAAAAAAGTGCGTCCGAAATCAATCATGCACGGTCAAAGCCGCAATAGTAGGAATTGTTGCGTAGAATGCTAAAGAGCAGGTTGCTTGCATACTGTCTAGGTTCTCGGTATCTGTTAATGCCGTGACCATATCAAATTGAATTTGTACCTTGAATAAAGTACCTGTATCCTGACTAATTTGCAGATAAATCATCCTGACCTGGCCCTGCAGACAACTCGTATCTCGCCTTTTATTTTAAAATTTGTTAAGGAAAATCACATCCATTTTAACTCCAGCTATTTCAGAGTAAATGCAGAAATCTTCTTATTTTGTCACATCATGTATAGGAATAAACAAAAAAAATTGTATTGTTGGGCAGATGTTACTTGCTGGCTGGCTTTTTTGTCACCATTATAATACGTTATGCAATCATCATGTATCTAAAAATAGAAAGACTTGCACCTGATCGTGTCTCTCAAACATCTCAGTATGTCAAATCAAAGTGAACTACTCTGAAGTGCAGTGGCTTTTGATGTGTAGGAAAAGTGGCAACCATTTTCCACACAGGAAAATTCCATAAATGGTGATAAAATGAATTACCAGTTAATCTGTGTTTAGTATTCCATAGAGATTACAACATGGAGACAGGCCATTCAGCCAAACAGTTGTCTTAGTACTGAACCTCGAATAGATTAGTAATCCTAATCCCCAGTAGCTGCTCTGATCCCATATCCCTTTTTACCCCTTTCCTTAAACCTTGATCTAACCTATTCTTAAATGTTTACATGGCCTCTGCCTCAATCATTAAGTCAATGCATTCCACAGCCTTGCAGCCTCCTGTGTAAAGTTACTCTGTCCTAAATCTCTTACTATTTATCTTGTATGTAGATCATCTTGTTCTAGACCCCCTCAACCACTATGAATCACAGGAGAAAAATCTTTACTCAGAACGTGGTTAGAATGTGGAACTTGCTACCATGTGAAGTAGTTGAGGAAAATAGCATAGATGCACTTGAGGGAAAGCCAGAGAAGTACATGAGGGAGCAAGGAATAGAAGGTTATGCTGATAGCATGAGATGAAGTAGGGTGGGAGGAGGCTCGGGTGAAACATAAACACCAGCGTAGACCAGCTGGGCTGAATGGCCTGTTTTTGTGCTGTAATTTTGATGTAACATGGTAGTTTCAACCTACCCCCGCCCCCCCCCCCCCAAACCAAGTGGGAAACTGAAAAGATTGGATTGCTGACCATAATGCCTGAACAAATGAAGTAAATGAAAAGTAAAATTGGTCAGGGTGTAAAATGGACGGGCAACCAATCCCATTTCATCAGCTTGCCGCCAAGCGAGTTAGGTTAAAATTACCCCATCTGTTTCTATCTATGCTGCCCCATCCCTTCATAATATTAAATGCCTTTCTTAAATCACCCTGTGATCTCCGTTTATTCTAACAAAAACATCCCCAATTTTTCAAGTAAAAGTATTGGTTGAAGGAAGAATGTTGACCAAGAGATACATTTTGGTAGGAAGAATGAGGGGAGACCATACCTACTAAATGGTACAATTTTAAAGGGGGTGCAAATACAGAGAGACCTGGGGGTGGTTGTGCACAAATCTCTGAAGGTGGCAGGACAGGTTAACAAAGGAGTTAATAAAGCATCTGGGATCCTGGGCTTTATAAACAGAGGCAGAGAGTACAAAAGCCAGGAAGTTGTGCTAAACCTGTATAAAATACTAGTTTGGCCCCAGCTGGAGTATTGTGTCCAATTCTGGTCACCACACTTTAGGAAGGACGTGAGGGCTTTGGAGAGGGTGCAGAAGAGATTTACTAGAATGGTTCCAGGGATGAGGGATTACAGTTACGTGGATAGATTGGAAAAGCTGGGGTTGTTCTCCTTGGAGCAGAGAAGGCTAAGAGGAGATTTGATAGAGCGGTTTAAAATCATGAAGGGTTTAGATAGAGTAAATAAAGAGAAACTGTTTCCAATGGCTGAAGGGTCAATAACCAGAGGGCACAGATTTATGGTGCTGGGCAAAAAAACCAGAGGCGATGTGAGGGAAAACTTTTTTATGCAACCAGTGGTTAGGATTTGGAATGCACTGTCAGATGAGGTGGTGGATACAGATTCAATAGTAGCCTTCAAAAGGGAATTGGATAAATACTTGGAGAAAAAGATTGCAGGGATCTGGGGAAAGAGCAGGAGAGTGGAACTAACTGGATTGGTCTTCGCAAGAGCCGGCGCAGACTTGATGGGTTGAATGCCCTCCTACTGTGCTGTACTATTCTAAGATTCTACAGGATACTGGGAAAACTCACTGCTCTTCAATTAATGCCTGGGACCTTTAACATCCACCCAAAGCATCAGAAATGGCAGATAGAGCCTCAATTTAATGTATCATTTGAACGACGATGCCGCCAATACTCCAGAACAGCCTCAGTCTGTGAGCTAAGATTATCGGGTCAAATTCCAGATGTGGGGCTTGAATCCACAACCTTCAGAGATGCAAGTGCTTATACTCATTACTGTAAAGGTCAGCAACTATCAAAGAATCCCAGTATGCTATCTGTACAATGTGATACCAACCCCTCCTTGGCCACTTGCTCTGCTCTGATGATTCTCGACCTCTCCGAATTAAGAATGCTGACTAAAGTGCTAAGTTTACAATCACTTTTTTTTAACCAGTCAAGACTGATTTTCCATGGTTGGCTTTTCCCTGTTAAAAGCCTTCAGCGAACAAGCACTTTCATTTCCTTTTCTTTGTCTTGCCTGAGTTTGAACCCAGCATTACACAGGTGAAGGACTGACTTAGAAGAGTGTTCAAAGGCACTAAGTCACACAATCCTCAGTTGCTGCAGGCTTGCCAGTCTTTGACCTGTTTTATTTTAACTATTCTTTGTTGTAAATTCAGTATAATATAAGGAATAATTTATAGACCAGTGTAAGCCTTACCTCTGTTTTACACATGGGAATTGTGAGTTCTATCAAATCTACAAGATGGAAGGAATTTAAGGGGTAAAAATTCATGGGCTGAAAACTGTCCCATTGAATTAATGAAGAACAAATACATTTTTTACCCACACCGGTAGAATTCTCTCATGCTGCAATTAATTTCACTTTTCAATTATGAAATAAAAGCCTTTGCCATGACACTGGAATAAAGGAGTGTACTCTTTCTCTTGCTGTACATTTCTAACTTCGCTGTGAACATTTATTTCTGCCAGTTCAGAATAAAACATTTTTTCCCTCCAATTTATTATAAATATTTCTATTTGAGGATGGCAGCCGATCAGCATCAAAGATGAACAGCAGAAGACAATCGTGCACAGTACAGTACTCGGAAATGAAAAGACCATCTGCAGCTCCTTTCCTTTCAACCGAAAAAAATTGGGCTGTTTGAATGTGTGCATGTTAACATTGTAAAAATGCACAATTTAACAATAATTGATAATATGGAAGTAATCTTTGAATTCAAATTATGTATTTAATTTTTCAAAAGCATTCTCCAAATCTGCTAAACCATCAAGAACTCCTGGGCCAGAGGAAATTCAGTATGCTCGTTGCCTCTCCAAGAGGATAACATTCAGGAGTGCTTGATTAGAACAATCATTTTGGTTAATTGGATGGACAACACAATGCGGGAGCTGTAAGGCAGAACAACAGCAGCCGCCCGCTGTGCTGCTAACTGGAATATTGCAGACCCAATATCGGAAAGAGTGAAATCGAAAACATTCGGGTAGTTTAGTCCACCTGCCTTAGCACACACTCTCATGATATTCACAGGTTGGATAGCATAATATGCCCTAGCTTTAAATATTTTCTGACGGTATAATTATCTGCGCTGTGAAATTAGTTGCAAATATTTCGCATTGCACCAAATGATATTTTGTCGTCTTCACATTTTGAACCCGACTCGTGAATACATGGATGAAAAATGTGCTTGTTCTTCAGTAGCTGAACTGATGGGTTTCAGTTCGTTAATTTCTTTCCCCTTCCGTGTGATTCCTTCCGTCCAGCAGACTTAATGGGAATTCGCATTCCCCATGGGTAAAGCGTAGAGTAAAAGCTTGCTCCAAGGTATAAATTATTCCTCCATATTATTAGACAGGATATGTAGAAGAGAAGAGTTGAATAATGACCCGAAGACTGAAAAGCCAGCAGCAGCTAGCGTTTGTGTAATTAATGCCCTTGAACACGGTTCAAGCTACTGTCGTTCACCTGTTGACTTTAAATATTCCTGTTGGTCGTGGGGCTTGCACGTTGTTGTGGAATATCTGTCATTTCAATTCAAAATGTCACCCTTTTTTTTCCTGTCTCCTCTCTCGCCTTTAGATTTTATTGACCCAGCCACCACTCCCTTACTGAGGGGTTGAGTTGATAAGTTTCCGACCAATGTTGCTGTAAGATGGCTCCTTATGGGGCTCACAGCAGTGTGGGTGGAGTGTCTCTACCTAGAATAGAATGGGCAACATGCCTTTGACTTAGTGCAAAGATTTATGGCATATACTGTTTTTTTTCATTTTTTTTCCGTATTGGATCCTCTTGAGAACTATTGTTTGCAACGAATGCTCTTGTTCTAGTGAGTGCTGGTGATGTGCATGACATACTGCGTTCCTGTTGCCAGCAGTGTTGTACTTAATCTGAAACTCAGAACGTCACCTTTACTAGCAATCTGAATCACGAGTTAATTATGAATGAAAAAGATCATTCAGCCCATCTAAGCTCATACGTCCAGAACAACCCTAACTTCCCCCTACCCCCCTCCCACCACTGCACCATTCAATTGGTTTTAAAATCATCCCATGGTTTTTGCTTCCACTATTCTATCCATTCTATGTGTCGACTGTTCTTTGTGTAAAGAAAAACTTCCTGATATTAGTCCTATGTTTGCTTTTTACTGGTTTAAACCTGTGACTCCTTGTCCTACTTTCACAATTTAATTTGAAGTAATTTTCCAGATTTTACCTTTTCCATATTGTATACCTCTGTAACAGCAGCTCTCAGATGTCTCCTTTCAAAGCTGAAGCGCCCATAAGAACATAAGAAATAGGAGCAGGAGTAGGCCAATCGGCCCCTCAAGCCTGCTCCACCATTCAATAAGATCATGGCTGATCTGATCCTAACCTCAAATCTACTATCACTCTCCATCCCACCCGAACCCACGTGATCTCCCGGGAGAGGCAAAAAAACAGATTAAAAAACCCAATGGCCAATTTGGGAGAAGAAATCTGGGAAATTCCTCTCCGACCCATCTAGGCGATCGAAACTCGTCCAGGAGATCACTCTGTCCCTGTATTTCCTGCAGTACTTACCTTCTGTAAGAGGTGATCTCCACCCCAGCCAGGAACAGGCCCAATTTACTCTTGAAGGACTCCTAGCTGGCAGCCTGTTCCCGAGGTCTCCACTAATCCCTGTGAATAGAACCATCTCCTGAAATCTAACACAGAATTAGAACACAAGAAGTAGGAGCAGGACCAGGCTACACGGCCCCTGGGCCCGCTCCACTACCCACAGGGTGATGACCGTTCCGAACATAGACTCATGTCCAATTTCCTGCCTGCTCCCCGTAACCCCTAATTCCCTTTACTTCTAGGAAACTGTCTATTTCTGTTTTAAATTTATTTAATGATGTAGCTTCCACAGCTTTCTGGGGCAGCAAACTCCACAGACCTACTACCCTCTGAGTGAAGAAGTTTCTCCTCATCTCAGTTTTGCAAGTGCAGCCCCTTATTCTAAGACTATGCCCCCTAGTTCTAGTTTCACCCATCATCGGGAACATCCTCACCATGTCCACCCGATCAAGCCCCTTCACAATCTTAAATGTTTCAATAAGATCGCCTCTCATTCTTCTGAACTCCAATGAGTAGAGTCCCAATCTACTCAACCTCTCCTCATATGCCCACCCCCTCATCCCCGGGATTAACCGAGTGAACCTTCTTTGTACTGACTCGAGAGCAAGTATGTCTTTTCTTAAGTATGGACACCAAAACTGTATGCAGTATTCCAGGTGCGGTCTCACCAATACCTTGTACAACTGCAACAATACCTCCCTGTTTTTATATTCTATCCCCCTAGCAATAAAAGCCAACATTCCATTGGCCTTCTTGATCACTTGCTGCACCTGCATACTAACTTTTTGAGTTTCATGCAGCAGGATCCCCAGATCCCTTTGTACTACAGTACTTTCCAGTTTCTTGCCATTAAGACAATAACTTGCTCTATGATTTTTCCTGCCAAAGTGCATAACCTCACACTTTCCAGTATTATATTCCATCTGCCAAATCTCTGCCCACTTACTTAGCCTGTCTATGTCCCTTTGCAGGTTTTTTATGTCCTCCTCACTCACTACTTTCCCTCCCATCTTTGTATCATCTGCAAACTTTGATATGTTACACTCGGTCCCATCCTCCAAATCGTTAATATAGATTGTAAAGAGTTGGGGACCCAGCACTGACCCCTGCAGAACACCACTAGTTACTGATTGCCAGTCTGAGAATGAACCATTTATCCCAACTCTCTGCTTTCTGTTAGATAGCCAATGCTCCACCCACGCCAGAATATTACCCCCAATCCCGTGACTTTTTATCTTGAGCAATAATCTTTTGTGTGGCACCTTGTCAAATGCCTTTTGGAAGTCTAAATACACTACGTCCACTGGTTCCCCTTTATCCACCCTATATGTTACTTCCTCAAAGAACTCAAGCAAATTTGTCAAACATGACTTCCCCTTCATAAAACCATGCTGACTTTGTCCTATTAAATTATGTTTATCCAAATATCCCGTTACTGTCTCCTTAATAATGGACTCTAAAATTTTACCAACCACAGATGTTAGGCTAACAGGTCTATAGTTTCCAGCCTTCTCCTTCTGTTTCTCAAGTCTTTCCTTTTTAAAGGAGACCTCAGACTAGGGACCATCCTTGTGGCTAATTGCACCACTTCTGGTGTATGAATGTCTCCATGTGTCTTGGTGACCAGAACTGGGCACAATACTCAAGGTGTGGGCTCACCAAATCACTGTACAGTTTGATCATGACTTCTGCTGATCCTTGGAGAAGATAGAACGTCCAGCATGTGTGGTCCAGTTCACTTGGCTACATGTACCTAAATATACTTAACCATGAGTTTGTCTTAAAGATGAATGAGCTTAAGTTGGCAAGTAGAAGGGACAGTGCATATCCTGATGTGTCACAATGATCAGTTTAATTTCCAGGAGTTGCACTGGAGCTGATTCAACTTGACTCCATTATTGTCACCAGCTTTGGTAGTCTCATTGGAGGCAGAGCTGTAGAAGAGGAGTTTGATTTGGTTATTTTGTATTAAATTTTGCATAAAATTGAAACTGTTGCAGCACAAATTCAGTATGAAAAGCCCAGTGTACTGATGGAATGCCTCAATATAAACTGATGGGTCAGATCAGCCATGATCTTATTGAATGGCGGAGCAGGCTCGAGGGGTCGAATGGCCGACTCCTGCTCCTATTTCTTATGTAGGGCAGCATTTGTGGATCAGAGAACAGAAGAACAAATGGAAGAAAGGCATCGCAAAATCACACAGAAACTGAATCATTATTATGGGTATAAATCAGTGGGCAAAAAATACCTTCTAGGTATGTGGCTTGCAAAGGAGGTTAAAATAAAAACAGACAGGAAGCTACCTGGAGGAGCTGAAAATAAAGGTGAATTTTGCTTTTTGAATTATGAGCAGTTTATTAGCAATGTAACCTCAGTCCTACTACAAGCTTGTATTTAAACTTCTCTTTCCTCCCTCACCCCCAGAAAAAAACATCAGGATTACTTCAGTCTAATTGCACTTTGGTTGTGCTGCACCACTTGGCCTAGTCTTAAAGAAAGAAAAAACTTTCATTTATATAGGCCTAGAAATTGGGTTTTGGCTTAGCCAGGGCTTTAGCGCCGGAAGTTAGTGCCGGCGCTAAGTCCCCTGCGCGCGCCAAAAATTCAGTGGCGCCGCGCCCAAACGGCTGCCGGCGCTACTGAAGGGTCTTTGCGGCGGTACATCGGCGCTAACTGCCGTTTCGCGCCGCAATTCCGGCGCTGCGGCACCCGATGCGGTGCGGCAGGCTGGGGATGTGCAGGCCTCCTCCTCCCGTTAAGGAGGAGCTGCCTGCACCCGGCCGCGGCCCGCGCAAATCAGCTTAAAAATGAGCCCGGCACCTCGGACAAGTGCCGGGCTTGCATCTGTTCCGGGGGGGGGAGAAGTCCGGGGAGGGAGCTGCGGGCAGGCGGCCGGCGGGAAAGTGGCCGGCCGCCGCGGGGCCTTTAATGCGCCGGCGCAAACTGGAGTAAGGCACCTCTGCCAGAACGTTGCTTGCGGCTGCCACGGGCGAGGCGGCCGCAACTCAATTTCGGAGTTCGGGCGGGTTACCACGGCAACCGGGACGCTGCGCACACCGATGACGTCATCGGTGCCGGCGCAGCGCTACCGGTGCAACGCCGATTTAGGGCCCCAGGGAATTTTTAAACTGGCCATAACTCTGGCGCTAGTCCCTCTAGCGCCTCAAAAGCGGCGCTAAGGCTAGTGAATTTCTAGGCCAAAGTGTCTTAAGTCCCAAAGCAATTTTACAGCCAATGCATTACATCAAAGTGCAGTAACTATTGTTGCGTAGGCAACATGACAGCCAATTTGCACATGGTACGGTATCGCAAACAGTAGTAAACATAGAAACATAGAAGATAGGAGCAGGAGTAGGCCATTCGGCCCCTCGAGCCTGCTCCGCCATTCAATGAGATCATGGCTGATCATCCAAATTCAGTACCCTGTCCCTGCCTTCTCCCCATATCCCTTGATCCCTTTAGCCTTAAGAAATATATCCAACTCCTTCTTGAATATATTTAATGAATTGGCCTCCACTGCCTTCTGTGGTAGAGAATTCCACATGTTCACCACTCTCTGGGTGAAGAAATTCCTCCTCATCTCTGTCCTAAATGACTTACGCCTTATCCTTAGACTGTAACCACTGGTTCTGGACTCCCCCGCCATCGGGAGCATCCTTCCTGCATCCAGTCTGTCCAGTCCTGTTAGCATTTAGTAAGATGACTGGCCCGTTAATTTCTTTGGATGGAGTAAGTTGAGGGATAAACGTTGGCCAGGTTATTTGGAGAACTCACCCGCTCGTCTTCAAAAAGTGCCACGGGATCTTTTTATGCGCGGAGCATTGGTAAAGTTAGCCTTTTTTGGCAGCATTGGCCAGAGATAAAATCCCAAGTTTTAAGAAGATGGTATTTCCGATACTGCAGTTCTCCATCAGAACTGCACTGAAGTGCCAACCTAGATTCGGTCCTGGAGTGGGACTTGAACCCAGGGCCTTCTGCCTCAGAGGTGAGAGTGCGCCCACTGAACCAAGCTGACATTACTGTGTACTGATAATTCAATGTTGTTTTTGCGACCTCCCCCCACCCACCCACCGCGGCAAACTTGGATTAGCCACTTGTTCAAATTAAGTAGTTGTGTTAAAATGTTTCAGTGGCCTTTTCTTTTTAGCACATTCAGAATTCAAATGATCCCATAATTCCAAATTTCTTATTTTGAATTAATGGGAGTAGACTGTATGTCTTAAAACCAAAAAGCGGTCGTTCCTAATTTGACAATTCTGTAATTGTGTTTGGACCATCTGTCTGTTTGTTTTTGTTATATTTTTGTTTTACATGTAATGCCACTGGAAGTAGTTCCTGGACCTGCTCACATTCTGGGTTGCCATTCTTTGCCCGGTGTTGAACACTGAAATAATAGCAACAGCACAGCAGTGCACCAGGAATCAATTATATCTTTATTTCTCCTATTCAGTGGACCCCTAGAAGATGTGCTATAGAGCATAAATTTACAATTAGCATCTCACTGCACTAATAGCGAGGATAAAATTAGGTTCTTATCTTAATGGCTTTAATGTTAAAATCCTGATAATGGGTTTTCCAGATAAAATTGCCTTTGTTGTTTTGCTAACTTGGGATTTTATCTCGGGCCAATGCTGCCAAAAAAGGCTAACTTTACCTCGGGGCTGACACCTTAAACATTCACTCCCTCCACCACCGGCGCACCGTGGCTGCAGTGTGTACCATCTACAAGATGCACTGCAGCAACTCGCCAAGGATTCTTCGACAGCACCTCCCAAACCCGCAACCTCTTCCACCTAGAAGGACAAGGGCAGCAGGCGCATGGGAACACCACCACCTCCAAGTTCCCCTCCAAGTCACACACCATCCTGACTTGGAAATATATCGCCGTTCCTTCATCGTCACTGGGTCAAAATCCTGGGGCCCCCTCCCTAACAGCACTGTGGGAGTACCTTCACCACACGGACTGCAGCGGTTCAAGAAGGCGGCTCACCACCACCTTCTCTAGGGCAATTGGGGATGGGTAATAAATGCTGGCCTTGCCAGCGATGCCCACATCCCAGGAGTGAATAAAAAAAGATCCTGTTTGTTACCAGTTGCAGGTGTCTTTGCTCATCATCTTTATTGTCTTCCTTTCAAATTCATCTATAGAATTTTTAAACTGCGTCATCTTGATTATCGCATTGCCATCCGTCCTGCTTATGTAGCCAAATTGGGCCAAATCCTTTGTTGAAGACTAATTCCTTTGGTTGTACTTAAAGAATTTCTTGGTTCAACAGATGATCTGATCATCTCGCATGTAATGACTTAATTTCAAGTGCCTGTTTTTCCTCTCTTGTCATCCCTCATTCAATAGAATAATTTCATATTGTTCATATCCGCATTGAAAATGTTCTCTCAAATTATCTGCAAAGCATCAAAACACAACTTGAAGGAATGCTTTTTAAAATTAGGCTGCTACCAAACAAGGCACTCTCTTCACAAAGACGTCTATGGAGATGAGCTTTCCCATTCACTTGTGGTTCCTTGCGTCTCTCACTGATTCCAGCCATCCGAATTACAAGCTTAATGCCTTCATTTTGTTTTTCTTAGCTTTTTGATATGAAAGCTGAGCTTTTGGCTGAAAAAGTGCAAATTCACCTCTGTAAGAAAACTCCCAGCTTTTTCCGAACCTAAACTGACAAATTCTATTTTTATTTCCTAACTTGTCTGAGCTGACTACATTCAGATTGTATCTAATGTGTGGCTTGGATCCAAGCTGCACCTTCATTCTAACAAACTGTGCCACCCAGTTCCCTAAGGCTTACACTTATTCAGCTCTCCGTTATATGACAGCTTTTTTTTAAGCGTGCCTTGAGCAATTTTTTTGGCTCCTTTCAGCAAAACTCCAGCTTTACAGTACTGAGGCTGTATAATGTTGTAATATCTATAGTAGTTTTAAGGAATACATAATTCCTGAAAATATAGTAATAACCTCATTTTGTTTGAACATTATAGCTATTACCAGCCCTGAGGTGTTCGCTCACAAGGTTTAATAATGAGACCCTTAGGACCAGTAATGATGGTAATGCCTGAGCAAAATGATGTTCCATTATTATCAATCTCAGCACTAGATTCGTGCTTTGTGCTCCATTGATGCTGTTATGTCAGGCGATGGTTTTTCCCCCCCCAACTCTGTATGTGATATGTAGGGCTGAGTTGCATCACTGGGTCTCAGTCCACCATTTGTGATATATTGGCAGTGTAATAATGTGCAGTCAAAGCCAACTTTAACAAGGACAAATTCTGACCTGATGGTTGCTGGATGTTCAGAGATACCTACAGAAAATGTACTGATTAATAACTGGTAAATCATTCATTTCCAGTAAATCATTCATTGCCATACTCTGAAAGTTCCTGATCATGGGAGCTTTTGCGATTAGTTGCCTTTTTGCAAAAACCGGTCACCTGCAGTGATAAATTATTGAGGGGAGTGGGTAGGGTCTTACAGTTGATATCCATGCCCTAGGCTATGGAGGGGACAATCGATTCCTGCTCTTAAAGCTATCCAGTGAGCATATGATGCCCCCATGATTAAATAGCTTGAATATAGAATGGTTGAACATTCACTGTCGTATATGAAAAGTGACTAGTACTGCTTGTACCAGTAGAACTAGAACTATTAGTTTCAGTTCTACTGCTGCCTGTGGAATCATATCTCTACATGAGTCACTGGGTGATTGGCTTCAGAAGAAAAGAATATATAAAAAGAAAATGTCTGCTAAGTAAAGACAGCCTGGGAACAGGCACTTTGTGTATAATCCTGCTTAAAGCAGCCATCATAAAATGCTGCTTCAGTGACCTCTCTAAGTTGATCTTCTCATGGCTAACAAAAGAAATTAAACCTAGTATTAAGTTAAAGGAGGAAGCTTATAAAGTTGCCAGAAAAAGCGGTCAGCCTGAGGATTGGGATCTTTTTAGAAATCAGCAAAGGGGGACCAAGAAATTGATAAAGAAAGGGAAAGTGGTATATGAGCACAAACTAGCGCAAAATATAAAAACGGATTGTAAAAGTTTCTATAGGTATGTGAAAAGGAAAAGACTGGCAAAGGTAAATGTGTAGGTCCTTTACAGTCAGAGACGGGAGAATTTATAATGGGGAATGAGGAAATGGCAGAGAAATTAAATAAATACTTTGGGCTGGATTTTCATTCAGAAGTCGGGAAGGAGGCGGGACTACAACTTTCGGGTTGCAGTCCCGCCTCCATCGAGATGTGGCCAATCCACGCGATTTTCACTTGATTGACCTTGTTGGGCCCGCTGGGCGGGCTCAGCAGGCCAATTAAGGGCCACCCGGCAACAGGTGACGTCACAGACTGAAATTTCATCTGTCAAGACGTGTTGACAGATGAAATATCAGTGTTTCACAGCTGCTTGAAGCTGTCAAACACTGACAGTCTTACTTCTAACCTGAGTCCTTCTACGCAGACTCAGTTAGAAATCTCGCCGGCACTGAAAGCTGCAGGCTGTCACTTTTGACAGCTCGCGGCCATTCTGCTTTCTGTGCCGGTTGAATGATGGACTCCCGAAGCCTAGAGGCAGGAAGGCTGTAAAGGTAAGTACAGGTAAATTAAACTTCTTTACACACTTTAGACACACCAAACACACTTACCTTTGCACTCATGCACCCATCACTCACCTGAACACCGACATCTCGACCCCTTCAAGTCCTTCAACCCGACGGCCCGACTCCTCTAACCTGGCGTGGTTTGGAGCTGTCGGGAATCCCACACGACAACCTTCAAAATAGGAATTAGGCTAAAAACTGCCCGTTAACTACCTGTTAACAGGCAGTTAATTGGCACTAATCCCTTCCCGCCTCGGGTCGGCGGGTCCCAGTGCGGGGCAGGTACCCGCCTCCTTTGAAACTTACATGGCGGCGGGATGGTGTCGGGACCCCCGAATTCGGGATTTTAGCCCCCCGCACGCCTAAAAGCCCGCCTCATGGCACACTGAAAATCGACCCCTTTGTTTCTGTCTTCACGGAGGAAGACGCAAAAAACCTCCCAGAAATACGAGAAAACAAAGAGTGTGGCGAGAATGAAGAACTTTAAAGAAATTATTAGTAAAAAAACAGTACTAGCAAAATTAATGGGACTGAAAGTCAATAAATCCCAAGGACCAGATGACCTACATCCTAGGGTTTTGAAAGAGGTGGCCATTGGGATAGTGGACGCATTGGTTGTCATCTTCCAAAATTTTATAGATTCTGAAACGATTCCTGCAGATTGGAGGACAGCAAATGTAACCCCGCTATTTAAAAAAGGAGAAAACGGGGAACTTATAGACCTGTCATCCTCGCATCAGTAGTTGGGAAAATGATGCATCCTATTATAAAGGATGCAATAACTTGAAACTAATATTAGGCAGAGTCAACATGGATTTATGAAAGGGAAATCCTGTTTGACAAACCTATTGGAGTTATTTGAGGATGTAACCAGTGGAGTAGACAAAGGGGAACCGATAGATGTGGTGTATTTGGATTTTCAGAAGGCCTTCGATAAGGTCCCACACAAGAGGTTGGTGAACAAAATTAGGGCACATGGAATTCAGGGTAATATACTAGCATGGATTGAGAATTAGTTAACAGACAGAAAACAAAGAGTAGTGATAAACTGGTCTTTTTCAGGATGGCAGGCTGTAACTAATGGGGTATCGCAAGGATTGGTGCTTGGGCCCCAGCTATTCACAATCTACATCAATGATTTGGATGAGGGGACTAAATGTAACATTTCCAAATTTGCTGATGACACAAAGCTAGGTGGCAGTGTCAGTTGCAAAGAGGATGTGAAGAGACTTCAAGGGGATCTCGACAGGCTCAGTGAGTGGGCGAGAACATGGCAGATGGAATATAATGTGGATAAATGTGAAGTTATCCACTTTGGTAGAAAAAACAGAAAGGCAGATTATTTCCTAAATAGTGAAAGATTGGGGAATGCAGATGCACAAAGGGACCTGGGTGCCCTTGTACATGAGTCACTGAAAGTGAATGTGCAGGTGCAGCAAGCCATTAGGAAGGCAAATTATATGCTGGCCTTCATTACAAGAGGATTTGAGTACAGGAGTAAAGAAGTCTTACTCCAATTATATAGGGTCTTGGTGAGACCACACCTGGAGTACTGTGTACAATTTTGTTCTCCTTACCTAAGGAAGGATATACTTGCCATAGAGGGAGTGCAACAAAGGTTCACGAGATTGATTCCTGGGATGGCGGGACTGTCGTATGAGAAGAGATTGAGTAAACTAGGCCTGTATTCTCTTGAATTCAGAAGAATGAGAGGGAATCTCATTGAAGCATACAAAATTATTACAGGGCTTGATAGGGTGGATGTTGGGAGAATGTTTCCCTTGGCTGGGGAGTCTAGAACCAGGGGCCACAGCCTCAGGATAAAGGCTAGGCCATTCAGGACTGAGATGAGAAGACATTTCTTCAGAGGGTGGTGAATCTTTGGAATTCTCTACCCCAGAGGGCTGTGGAGGCTCAGTCATTGGGTATATTCAAAACAGAAGTCGATAGATTTCTGACTAGTAAAGGCATCAAGAGATCTGGCGATAGCGCCGGTGAATGGAGCTGAGGCAGACGATCAGCCATGATCTCATTGAATGGCGGAGCAGGCTCGAAGGGCCGAATGGCCGACTCCTGCTCCTATTTCTTATGTTCTATTCAAAAATCTATCGATCTCTGTCTTCAATATAATTAACATGATTTCTCTTTCATAACTCTGTGTTGACTCTGCCCAATCATATTCTGATTTTCTAAGTGCCCTGTTACCACACCCCTAATAATAATAGATTTTAGTATTTTTACTACTACTGATGTCAGGCTAACTGGCCTATAGTTCCCTGTTTTCTCTCTCCCTCCTTTCTTGAATAGCAGGGTTACGTTTGCTACTTTCCAATCTACAGGGACCGTTTTAGAATCTAGGGAATACATCCACTATCCCTATAGCCACTCTGTTTGAGATGCATATAGTACGAAATAAATATATTCCCAGAAGAAGAGAGGGTGCATCAAGAATAGAATCCTGTGGATAAATAGAGAGATTAAAACTCAACTGAAACTGAAAAGGCAAGTTGCATTTAACAAATATTATAATATTTTTGAAGAAGTGATCAATTTAGACTTTATGCCTCTGTGATGCGTCTTGACGTTTTGTCTACATTAAAGATGCTATGCAAATGCAAGGTGTTCTTGAGGGAATACAGTAGATGTAGTGTACCTGTATATTGATCTTCAGAAGGACTCGTGAGGGTTAATTGAAAAATTCAGGTATAAGAGGAAATGGAGCAGCATTGATCGAAAGTTGGTTGACAAACAGGAAACAGAGTTAGGGCAAATGGATATTGTTCAGACTGGAGCAGGATTGAAAGTGGTGTAGCCAAGGAAGTCATGCTGGGTCTGTTTTGTTGTTGGGAGCAGAAAAGGCCACGAGGAAATTAAATAGAATTTTTTAAGTATGAAGAGTTTTGATCGTGAATAGGGAAAGGTTATTCCTCTGCCTGCAGAGTTGGTGATGAAAGACCATCAATTTAGAATCCTCACCGAGTGAGGAAAGAGGTCAAGAAAAATTTCTTTAAAAGAAAGGGTTGTTGGAGCATGGAATGATTTTCCACAGGGACTGGTTGAGGCAGCGACCATTCCTTCTTTTAAGGGAAAATTGGATAATTATTTGAAGCAGAGAAACGCTATAGTTGGAAGATTGGGGCAGTGGGATTAGTTTTGGGTTTTCATAAAAACTGATATGATGGGCTGAATGACCACCTTCTCTGTGTAACTCCTATGTGATGTGTTACGAAGATGAAGGAGGATATGAAGGAATCAATCATCCAAATACCATTAAGGACTTCTGTCAAATTAGGAATGCAACTTTTATTTTTTAATATTGAATGCTATGTTTGGTGGCACTGCACAATGTTTTTGCAACAAAACATTGTGTAAGAGGGGCCAGGCACAAACCCCTGGGGTACACCACTTGCAACCCTGCTCCAGTCTGATGATCCTGTTGTAGCTCAGATACATTTATTACTTTTATTTAAAAAAAACAATCACTGCAAAGGGACAATAGCCATTCTTTGCTCTCTAGTTGGAGGATTAGATTGGAAGTATAATGGTCCATTTTAATTTTTGTTTGGGTGGGGAGGAGAGTGATCTATGGTAAAAGAAAAGAAAGACTTGCATTTATATGGTGTCCCAAAGCACTTACAGCCAATGAAATACTTTTTATTGAAGTACTGTTGTAGGCAGCCTATTTGCACACAGCAAGCTCCCATGAACAGCAATGTGATAATGACCAGATAATCTGTTTTTTAGTGATGTTGAATGAGGGATAAACATTGGCCAGGACCCTGCTCTTCTTCGAAATAGTGACATGGGATCTTTTACGTCCT
The DNA here is from genome assembly GCF_052327205.1 of Somniosus microcephalus. Lineage (NCBI taxonomy): Eukaryota > Metazoa > Chordata > Chondrichthyes > Squaliformes > Somniosidae > Somniosus > Somniosus microcephalus. The sequence continues at coordinate 67,454,054 of NC_141008.1, forward strand.
CCTGAGAGAGCAGATGGGGCCTCGGTCTAACGTCTCATCCGAAAGACGGTACCTCCGACAGTGTAGCACTCCCTCAGTCCTGCGCTGGAGTGTCCGCCTCGATTTTTGTGCTCGGGTCTCTAGAGTGGGACTTGAACCCACAACCTTCAGACTCGGGCGATGGTCCTACCCACTGAGCCACAGCTGACAGATAACGTAGAGGAGAATTGTTTCCTATCCCCATTAATGTTACCTGAGCAATCATAATATTTGAAACATTGAGAAAATAATAGCTCACCCCCATATTTGATTTTAAAAAAGGGAAACAACGAGTTCCATATTCTAGCACTTGGAGCTTTTGTAGATGAATCACAAATTTGTTCAAAATGCAACCACCTTGATGTAAGTCACCTTGCTAATTCATGCAACTAAAATTTATGCAGAAGGAAATTAGTGGGTCAGAGAGGTCTGAAAATGTGCTCAATGAACATCGTTAATGAGGGCAATCTGAGAAATGGGATAATTGCATTTCCAACATGCCATCCCAATTAACAGGCTTCAACTGTACATTTTCAGTCATTTCAGTAACCAAATTCTCAGACAATAAGCAATCCTTGAAGATTGGTGGGCTAATCTGTGGGTCAGAGCAAACTGCAGAGTGTTAAACTGGTGTGCAGTGGGAAGGTTAATTTTGTGGCATACACTTCCTGTTGTTCATAGTTATTCTTTATTAGGGAGCCAGATCTGACAGCCATCTGTCCACGAATCCAGCGATGCTGGCAAATCTTCAGTTTCCAACATACGATAGCAGTTTGATTTAATCTTCCATTCTGTACTGGCTCCATAAATGTTTCAAGGTGGTTTTATTACATTTTCTTTTCTTGTGACTAATTACTTCAGTTTTGCTCTTGCTTGAAAAGAAGAACCGTGTCTTTGGAAAAGGTGGTTGCGGCGTATGCCAGTAAAGTGAGAAGGTGGTGTTGGGAGGTGGTTAGATAATCCTCCATAGTGAGATTCCCAGACACAGGGGCCCAAGCTTACGTGCCTACCTTGACCGATTTTCAAACTCAGGAACTCTCATTTGATAAGATTGGCCGATCAGGGCCAAGCTGCAAATTAGAACTTTGTGGTGTTTAAAAAAAAATTCCTGCTCTCCATCTCCGGAAAGATGGAAAATTGAAAAGATAAATTCCATGCTAAAAATTGCATGCATTATTAATTAATCATGAAGCAACATTGATAACCTTGAGAAGTACACGACTTCAGGCCATTTCGTCCTTTCAGCTGAAGCAGAACTCGGTGGCAGGAGAGGGGATCTAATATAAATAACATGCCATCTAAAGGTACTAAACTAAAAGGTTAATGTAAGGTTAGAATCTAAACACAGAGGCCATGACAAAGCTACATTACCATACTCAACCAAATTCTATGCTTGGTTACAGATGGCCAATATATTACGACATTTTACATTTCATTTTAATCCATCACACTAGAGAGGGTGCTGTGTGTCCATTAGCTTTTGTTATTGTATTGAATAAATTGACCTTCATGTAACATAATTTAATCAGAACACTAGGAAATAGCACTGATCCACTTCTGGCTTTGAGCAAGTTTAAAGCTAATATGTGAGAGGATGATACCTGCACCCGTTATAAAATGTTACTGTCTAGGCTGGAGTTTTCAAAACTGCAGTGCTGCTTTTACTATTGAAGTGTCTGCAGTGTGAACATTTCTGTCAACATAATTGCTCATGCAATAATTATTGCCAGTTGTGCAGGAACTTTGAATGTTCCTGGATTTGCACCTCTCCTGCCCGCTGAACCTACCTGCAAGAGTTCCAATCCAGCAACACAAAAGGAAAATACTGCAGATGCTGGAAATCGGAAATAAAAACAGAAAATGCTGGAGATACTCAGCAGGTCAGGCAGCATCTGTGAAGAAACAGAGTTAACATTTCAGATCTGAAACGTTAACTCTGTTTCTCGCTTCACAGATGCTGCCTGACCTGCTGAGTTTCTCCAGCATTTTCTGTTTTTATTTCCAATCCAGCAATGTGCTTTGTCGCACCTCATTAGTCATTCAAAATTGTATATAAATGCTAATTAAGGGGAATGCCTGCAATTCTCTTGCTTTCACATGAAGTGTGCTAATCTTGGGTGTTAAAGGCCAGTCAGGCGCTTTCTCTGAAACTTAACGGCACTAATGTTAATTTGTTTTTGCTGCCAAACACTTTCAAGCTACACAAAATAGGTCTAAGAGAGGAGGGGGAGGAGGAGGACAAGCCTGAATGAAGAATCCAGGCGCTGACCAAAATGAATTAGCTGCCGAAAGACTGTACGTCAGACACTTATCCAAGTCGGACGTTCATCTAAATCCCTGAGTTGCTCTCTAAACATTGCTGCTTGTCGACATGGCATTGAGAAACACCTTTTGCAAGACTCTGCTCCATACTTCAACTACCATTAATTCCCAACATTGCTTTACTGCTACCTTGCTCTACATTATCAGAAATAAACTGCTCAATATGTCCCGCCAATGCAGAGCCGCAGTCAACAAAACCTTCTCTTCTTAGGCAGTCCCTCGGAACTGAGGATGACTTGCTTCCACACTAACAATGAGTTCACAGGTGACTGATGAGTCCAATGCGGGACCTACAGTCTCTGTCACAGGTGGGGCAGACGGTGGTTGAAGGGGCGGGCGGGTGGGTGGGGTGCTTGGGTTGACTTGAGCTCCTTGCGCTGCCTGCACTTGGCTTCCGCTTGCTCCCGGCGAAGAGACTCAAGGTGTTCAGCGCCTTCCCGGATGCTTCCCCTCCACTTTGTGTGGTCTTGGGCTAGGGATTCCCAGGAGTCGGTGGGGATGTTGCACTTTTTCAAGGAGGTTTTGAGAGTGTCCTTGAAGCATTTCCTCTGCCCACCTGGGGCTCTCTTGCCGTGCCGGAGCTCCAAGTAGAGCGCTTGTTTTGGGAGTCTCGTATCGGGCATGCGGACAATGTGACCCGTCCATCGGAGCTGATTGAGCGTGGTCAAAAGCTTCGATGCTGGGGATGTTGGCCTGAGCAAGAACACTGACGCTGGTGTGCCTATCCTGCCAGTGGATTTGCAGGTGGTTGAAGGGGCGTGTGGCTACCATACCTCGGGAGCCTACTGTTAACAAAACCAATAGAATGTTGACCTACATAACCAAAACTGTAGAATACAAGGCAGAGTAAGTCGTGACCAAACTATACAGTGCTGTGGTCAGGCTGGACCTTGACTACTGTGTCCAGTTCTGGTCGCTGAGAAAGGAGGAAGGCCTTCAATTGCTGGAACCAGTGCAAAGAAGAGCATGAGACTGATCCCCAGTATCAGTGTTATGAGGTAAAACTGGACAGACTTGGGCCTTTAAACTTGCAAAGGAGGCATCTGAGAGGTGATCTTGTAGTGTTGTAAGATCGTAAATGGTATGGAAAAGGTTAATCCAGAAAACTACATTAAATTAAACAATGGGGGTAGAACAAGAATAAACCGATTCAAACTTGTAAAAGGTGGCTTCAGAACTGGTATCGGGAGGTTGTTCTTCATGCAGGGAGTGATCAACACTAGGAATAAACATCTAGGCAGAGTGGTGGAGACAAAAACCCAGGAGTCATTTTAGAAACAATTAGATGCAACACTGGAGGCAATTGTGGAGTTGTTCTTGATGGATGAATTGAAAAAGGCTAAATGGACTTCCTCATTTGTAAGTATCTTGTAAATAATTAACACCACCTGGAGTGTGTGTCTCTAACCTGTGTGCTTGAAGTTATGATGTTGCTGACTGCTGAGATGAGGCTTGTTGGAGAAAGGCCTGGATTGCTGCTCCTGCACCTCATCTTCCGATTAGGCACTTTACAGCCTTCCGGACTCGATATCGAGTTCAACAATTTCAGATCATAACCTCGGCCCCTATTATATTTTTATTTATTTTTTATCCACACCTTTGTTTTGGCCCTTCCCCCCCCCTTTTTTTCTCTCCCACATGGCAGCTGTCTCCCATTCTGCCAGCGCATTTCACACCTAATCTAGCGCCGTCTTTTGTCTCCACTAGTCCTAGCACCATCTCGTCAGGTTTTGAATACCTTTTAATGCCTCTTCACTTATCTTTTGTTCTTTCCCAGCCCCCAAACTGGCCTTTTAATCTTTCATTTCCTGAGCTTTTTCAGTCTTGACGAAGGGTTTCGACCTGAAACGTTGACTCTCTTTCTCTCTCCACGGATGTTGCCCAGCCTGCTGAGTTTTTCCAGCATTTTCTGTTATTTCGGATTTCCAGCATCTGCAGTATTTTGCTATCGTTGCTGCTCCTGAGGATGTGGCCTGAGAATGCATGTTACCTGTACATTTGCACAGACAGCAAATTAACATTTTGCAGTTCAACACAGTCGCTGTCTCACACTTGCTAAGATACATTTGTATAAAGAAGGTCTGCAATTATAATTATACAAAACAAGAGTTCATTCCTCTGCTCCGATGTTTGCATCATCCACAGCCTGTGGCTTCCTATTGCCATCATTTTCAAAGGAGGCCAAAGGTTTAGCCTGCTAATTGTCTCTATCAATGTATGCTCCGTGCTTTTTGTTGCAGGGGATCTTTTTCTGAAAAGTGAAGATAAATATGCATTAAATGAGTAAATACTTTATGCTGTATATTTTAGATAGCACTACTGTTTTACGCTCTATGCAAAGCTTACCTAAATATAACGTACTTTACCTAAAGAAAGTTAGTAGAACGTTTGTGAGCTGACTGCATGTATGACACAAAGTCTTCGATCTTAGCTGCATCATTCTAGGTTCCTTTCTGATCCAACTTTGTTAGTTCTCAACCATATCCCTCAACTACTTCATTATTCATTTGCAGCAAATTACTAGATCTTGATGTTAGATACACAAAGGTGCTCAAACGAGCTCATCTACCACCTGTAAATTTGATTACCATCTGTAACTACCTACATATATGGAAGCATGGGAGTTCTCCCCGGTGTCCTGGCCAATATTTATCCCTCAACCAACATAACAAAAACAGATTATCTGGTCATTATCACATTGCTGTTTGTGGGAGCTTGCTGTGCGCAAATTGGCTGCCGCGTTTCCCACATTACAACAGTGACTCCACTTCAAAAAGTACTTCATTGGCTGTAAAGTGCTTTGAGACGTCCGGTGGTCATGAAAGACATTATACAAATGCAAGTCTTTCTTTCTTTCTCCATTTGTCGAGCTATATTTATTCATGCTCATTCTTATCTCTCACCATGACCCATTTCTCCCATGTCTGCCACCTTCTGGACAGCTTCCAGGCTCAACTGGTATACGACTGTTGACTTCCTATATGCTGGCATCCCATACCACCTTCACTTTCTGGACATTGGTAGCTTGCCCAGTGCTCCATAGAGAACACTGTGCTGTGCCCTGTTGCCATCTATTGTGGTCAACATATTATAAAACCCACTTTATGTCTTCTGTGGTTTCCCCCTTCATTTCTCACAGAAATTAAGCACCCAAAACCTGGAATGGATCACAGTGCATTATTTATATGTCAAGTGTATGTTTATCTAGTTGAACAGTTGTTATCCGATTGTCAACTTGATTTCTCCATTTTTAAATGCGAAGTTTCCAGCTGCCACAGAATAAAGTTGGCCATTCTTGTGAATGCGTTCTTTAAAAAAAAATGGACAAAAATTTTAATACCCATTTTTAATGTAGTGAACCTAGCTTCCATGCTTGGCTCCCTCCATTTATATATTACCCCTCAGCAGCATTATTCATAAGCATCAGATGAGCTTTCATACAAGTACGGACAATACTCTGCTGTAATCTCCCTCTCCACTGCCACAACTTGTTGGACGACCTGTCTGACATTATTGTTAATGAGGCTGAATTTCTTACAACTCAATATTGGCTAGAATACACACAAGAACAGAAGAGATAGGAGTAGGCCATTTGGTCCCTCGAGCCTGCTCTGCCTTTCAATAAGATCATGGCTGATCTTCTACCTCATCTCCACTTTCCTGCACTATCCCCATATCCCTTGATTCCCTTAATATCCAAAAATCTATCGATCTCTGTCTTGAATATACTCGACGACTGAGCCTCCACAGCCCTGTGGGATATCATCACCTGTGTCTATTTTTGCAGATGCTGACTGCCCCTGCTGTGCATTTCCAGCATTCTGATTTTTATTTCAGATTGCCACCAGCATGGCAGTTTTTCAGCACTTGTCGTCGTTTTTCCCTTTTATGCTGTTCTGCCGCCACCAGAAATCCCATGGTCAGCAATTTCCATTGGAAATGTCAAGTTTGTAACCCACAAACCTAAATGATTAGGAAATACGAGTGTTTTCCGTCAACTGTGTTCTCTAATGTAGGCTGTTGAAATGAGGGATAAAAAACATCTGTCAATGATGATTTCATGATGAGGAATAGAAAAGGACTGGTGCTTGCTGGACATCTAAAGGCAGTTTCTGCAAAAGTGCACATAGAAAATGGGAAAATCATTTCAGCAGAATCACTATTCCTCCTACACAACAAGTTGTGAGGCACCGTCTGTGCACAGGGCTGCATTAATATAACATATTTGTAAATTCAGGACAGAAACCCAGCTGGATACTTCAGTGGGGCATTGTAGCCTTGAATTTCTGTCAGTCTGTGGTTAAAGTCAATATACTGTGTGTGAACTTTCTGCTATTGTTCTGAAAATCAAAAATGTGAATGGATATAGGCTGTGAAACACCGTAATAATGTGTGAGGACTGGACAAGAAATGTTGGTGATAATGAGTATTCCTGTACTGTCCTCTCTTTATTAAGCTGTTGCAGAACTTGGTAGCATTTGTTGGATTGCACAACTCCCACTTGTACACAATATTTACTTCACAAATATTTTGATTCAGCTTAAAAATAGTACTGCATAAGGACTACAGTGTGCAGGCTTTATGCAGCATCCTGTATTGACGTGGCGTACGGGCAAGAGTTGGTGAGCATGTTTAGCCTCGGAACAGTAATTTGACTCTTTGTTGTAAAACTTGTGTTTTGACCGTGGTTGCCTCCATGGGCTCGAGCTGTGTCAACAGCTAAAGATTTGTGAAAATTAAAATCGATGAGATATCGGTGAAATTCTGGGCTGAATATATCAGCCACTATGGGCTGTTTGCGTCATAAGATCAGGCAGCAATCCGTCTCCCCAGATCTCCGCCCATTGTGTGTCACGTGATGTTGCCGCTGACCTTTGAGGCTGGCCTAAGGCTCCCTTGCCTAGTGGTTCATTTTAATATTATGATTACATTGTCATAAACCATCAAATACTGTGGGAAGAAAGGATAAATATTTGAGGGAGTGGGTGATTGGGGGTATTCGTTTTTGAGATTTGCTAAATGTCTTTTCCGGTCTTGTATTTTCCAATGTTACTATAAATGCACATTCTATTTCCCCGTGTAATATGCGCTCATTTTGCCAGACGCATTCTGGGCTGACAGACGGCATGTTCCCTCTAATTTTGTTTGGCGCTGCGCGGCCCCTTTAAGGGGCTGCACGGGCCGTTCAAAATACAGCTTTTGTATTGAAAAGCCAGCTGCACGAGTGCCGCACAGCTTACAGGGAACATTGCTGACAAACCCAGGCTGTGTTCTTTCTTTGCCAGATAAGTGGCAGGTTTATTTGATAATGTCTAAAGAAAACTACCTCCGCAGGCTCTGATTCACCAAGAAGGCAGTGACAGAGTTGTGCGTCTACTCAAAACTGACCTGTAGACGAACTCCGCCACAGGGTGATCACTGCTGGTGGCAGTCAAGGTCACCATAGCCCTGAACGTTTATGCCTCTGGCTCACTGGAGGCCTTCGGAGGGAACATGAGCAGCATCACTGAATCTGCAGTTCACATACATGAGGTGACTGATGCACTGTTCACCAGAGCAAGCAACTTCATCGCTTTTCACAGTGGCAATCACAGCAGAATCAGAGGGCACCTGAATTTTTGGCTGATGTGCCTCAATAATTCCGAGACTCGAAGTTAGCAGAACAAAAACAAGGCTTTTATTAACTTAGAAAGTAACACGTAAGAGAGAGAGATGTCTTCCTTCTGGAGACTGAGGCCAGACTGAAGCTAGCTTACAAACGGGGCCAGGTATGGGCGGAGCCCTACACACAGCACATTCCAGTATACAATACAGCACATTCCAGTACACAATACAATGAGGTCTGGGGGAAGGGAAATGACACTGAAACCGATCTCAGTCACAGGCAGTGGTGAATGGAATATTTCATCACATTGGCATCGCAAGACTCCCCACAATTAGTGTCATTCTGCCTTGTCCACATTTATGGTTGTTGGCTTGTCCTGTCTACTTTTTGCTCCTCTTATTTCCAACGCACTCCTGGCTGGCCTCCCACATTCCACTCTATGTAAACTTGAGGTCAGCCAAAACTCGGCTGCCCGGTTCCTAACTCACACCAAGTCCCGTTCGTCCATCACCCCTGTGCTCGCTGACCTACATTGGCTCCCGGTTAAGCAGCGCCTCGATTTCAAAATTCTCTTCCTTGTTTTCAAATCCCTCCATGGCCCCTCGCCCCTCCCTATCTCTGTAATCTCCTTCAGCCCCACAACCCCCCGAGATATCTGCGCTCCTCTAATTCTGCCCTCTTGAGCATCCCTGATTATAATCGCTCAACCTTTGGTGGCCGTGCCTTCTGTTGCCTAGGCCCTAAGCTCTGGAATTCCCTGCCTAAACCTCTCCGCCTCGCTACCTCTCTTTCCTCCTTTAAGACCCTCCTTAAAACCTACCTCTTTGACCAAGCTTTTGGTCACCTGCCCTAATTTATCATTTTGTGGCTCGGTGTCAAATTTTTTGACTTAAAATACTCCTGTGCAGCGCCTTGGGATGTTTTACTACATTAAAGGCGCTATATACATCGTTGTTGTTGTTGTTGCAGGGGCCAGATGTGGTAGAAGGCCAGAGGGGCAGCAGCCTCATCATACTATTCCAGCCATGCCAGTGCTGTTGGGCACTCCCTCAGCATGTCCAGTGATCTGTGTGGCAGCAGACTTATGGGAAGAAATAAGGGCAGTGAAGACAGTCACACCTAGACCTGGCAGAGTGCTGGCATACCCTCTTAACGACTGAAGAAAATATTCGTCTTCAGATCACCCTTTTTTTAAATGCAGTATCCCATGACATCTGAACCTAAGGCTCTGCACCTGAGGAAAGACACAAGTTAGGTGTCCGGTTAGCGGGTTCCTACAGCTCCACTGCCACCACCTGCTTCTCCTCACTCGTGCTCTGCGAATCACCCAGTACATCCACATGAAGCCATCTATTTAACCACCTCCTTCCCCGACCCTTCACCCCTCCTTCCCCGACCCTTCACCCCTCCTTCCTCGACCCTTCACCCCTCCTTCCTCGACCCTTCACCCCTCCTTCCTCAACCCTCCACCCCCACCCTTCACCCCTCCTCCCCCCCCACCCTTCACCCCTTCCTCCTCCTCCCCCCTTCACCCCTCCTTCCTCGACCCTCCACCCCCCCCACTCTTCACCCCCCCACCCTTCACCCCTCCTCCCCCCGGGACCCAGAGTAGATGGATCTTTGTTGGTGGATGATTAAATACTGCAGTGTGCCATGATACACTGGAATCTTGGGTGCCCCCATGTGTTTCTCTGAGATCACCAACAGACACAGAAGAGGAGTATATGTTGGAATGGTGATTGAAAATCCACCTTCAAATCGAACTTACAATGTGAGTGAATGAGTGGAACAAGAACACACTGACATGATAGCTGCGGGTTACCTGCCCCACCTAATAGCCAGCTTTTGGAGACAGGCCCAATGTGGGCTACCAATTAATTATAAATAGCTAATGAGATTGACCTCAGAAAATCCCATGAGGTCAACCCAGCTAAACACGTTTGGTCCCTTAGTCTTGCCACTTTTTCACACTGATATCAGAAAATTGACCCTTGTCTAACTTGTAAGTGAGGTTAAAGAATGGGAGGCTGCAATTAAAAGGGTTACATCATGGAGAAGCTTTTTCGGTTTATTTGCCAAACTGTTTTGTGCAAATGTGTTACAAAAAGTTGATGATGTTGGTACAAGAGGAAATGCAATTGTTCTCGCCCTCTGATCAGGAGACTTCTTCATTCATATAAATTTAGTGTTTTTTTAATGTCCTAGTCCCGTTTTTCTTTGAGTGAATCTTTTTTTTAAACATGATTCTTATTTTAAAAGTTGTTTTTATTTACCTGATTTTCCCTTTGGAAATTAGCTGGACTGTCGAACTATGCATCAGATTGAGCTCGATTTTTTTTTCCCTCTCCATAAAAGTCACACTTCATTGAAGTGTTTTACAGTACAGTGCAGCAACCTGTGAACACGCTGAAGAGAGATTTCTGTAACGCTTTCAAAAGTCTGAGTTAGGCTGATCATCTGCCATAAAATGCAGAGGTACTTTCTATCTTTAAAAAAAAAATGGGGTAATTGAGTCCAGCAAGCTCTCTCGCTTGAATTGCGAATATCTGTCAAGGGAACAGCAAGCATGTTTATCTAATTTCAGTACTTTTGGACCGTAGAACCGTTGCAAGTTTGCAACACCGAAATCGACCCATTTTGCCTGCCTGTACCGGCTCCTTTTGCTCGAGCAATGCAAACTCAATTTGTTGCGAATGTCCTGCATTTTCAGGAGGTTTGGTGATGGTAAAGAAGACATAAAACGTTATTCTTACATATTATGAAGCCGCAAAACATAGAAACGTAGAAACATAGAAGATAGGAGCAGGAGTAGGCCATTCAGCCCTTCGAGCCCGCTCCGCCATTCAATGAGATCATGGCTGATCATCCAAATTCAGTACCCTGTCCCTGCCTTCTCCCCATATCCCTTGATCACTTTAGCCTTAAGAAATATATCCAACTCTTTCTTGAATATATTTAATGAACTGGCCTCCACCGCCCTCTGTGGCAGAGAATTCCACAGGTTCACCACTCTCTGGGTGAAGAAATTCCTCCTCATTTCAGTCCTAAATGGCTTACCCCTTATCCTTAGACTGTGACCCCTGGTTCTGGACTCCCCGGCCATCAGAAGCATCCTTCCTGCATCTAGTCTGTCCAGGCCTGACAGAATTTTATCGGTTTCGATAAGATCCCCTCTCAATCTTCTAAACTTTGAAGAGCAGGGTGCCGATCATTTTGAAACAAGTAAGATTTTTCTTAATAACAACAGAAAATGCTGGAAAAACTCAGCAGGCCAGGCAACATCCATGGAGAGAAAAAAAAGTCAACGTTTCGGGTCAAACCCTTTGTCAAGACTGGAAAGGCACAGGAAATGAAATAGATTAAAAGGCCGGGCTGGGAGAGAACAAAAGAGAAGTGAAGAGACATTAAGAGGTATTCAAAACCAGACGAGATGGTGATAGGACTAGTGGAGACAAAAGACGGCTCTAGATTTGGTGTGAAATGCACTGGCAGAATGGGAGACAGCTGCCATGTGGGAGAGAGAAAAAAAGGGGGGGGAAGGGCCAAAACAAAGGTGTGGATAAAAAATAAGTAAAAATGTAATGGGGGCAGAGGTTATGATCTGAAATTGTTGAACTCGATATTGAGTCCGGAAGGCTATAAAGTGCCTAATCGGAAGATGAGGTGCTGTTCCTCGAGCTTACGCTGAGCTTCCGTGGAACAATGCAAGAGGCCGAGGATGGTGAGGTCTGAGTGGGAATGGGGCGGTGAATTAAAATGACAGGCGACCGGAAGCTCGGGGTCATCCTTACGGACTGAACGGAGGTGTTCCGCAAAGCGGTCACCCAATCTGCGTTTGGTCTCCCCAATGTAGAGGAGACCACATCGTGAGCAGCGAATACAGTATAGTAAATTGCAAGAAGTACAAGTAAATCGCTGTTTCACCTGGAAGGGGTGTTTGGGGCCCTGGACAGTGGGAAGGGAGGGAGGTATAAGGGCAGGTGTTGCATCTCCAGCGCTTGCACGGGAAGGTGCCGGGCGAAGGGGAAGGGGTGCTGGGGGTGATAAAGGAGTGGACTAGGGTGTCTCGGAGGGAACGGTCCCTACAGAATGCTGAAAGGGGAGGGGAGGTGAAGATGCATTTGGTGGTGGGATCACTTTGGAGGATGATCCGCTGAATGTGGTGGCTGGTGGGGTGAAAGGTGAGGACAAGGGGAACTCTATCGTGGTTCCGGGAGGGAGGGGCAGAAGTGCGGGAGATAGAACGGACACGGTCGAGGGCCGTGTCAACCATGGTAGAGGGGAATCCTCGGTTGAGGAAAAAGGAAGACATGTTGGAAGCACTGGTGTGGAAGGTAGCATCATCTGAGCAGATGCGGCAGAGACTGAGAAACTGGGAGAATGGAATAGAGTCCTTACAGGAGGCGGGGTGGGAGGAAGTGTAGTCCAGGTAGCTGTGGGAGTCGGTGGGCTTGTAGTGAATGTTGGTCAATAACCTATCCCCAGAGATGGAGACAGAGGAGTCGAGGAAGAGAAGGGAAGAGTCGGAGATGGACCATGTGAAGGTGAGGGAAGGGTGGAAATTGGAGGCAAAGTGAATGAAATTGTCTAGTTCAGGGCGAGAGCAGGAAACGGCACCGATACAGTCATCAATGTACCAGAAAAAGGGGTGAGGGAGGGGACCCGAGTAGGACTGGAACAAAGAGTGTTCCACATATCCCACGAAAAGGCAGGCATAGCTAGGACCCATGCGGGTACCCATAGCAACACCTTTGATTTGGAGGAAATGAGTGGAGTCAAAGGAGAAGTTGTTCAATGTGAGAACAAGCTCAGCCAGGTGGAGGAGGGTAGTGGTGAACGGGGACTGGTCGGGCCTCTGTTCAAGGAAGAAGCGGAGCGCCCTCAGGCCATCCTGGTGGGGGATGGAGGTGTAGAGGGATTGTACAGATTTTGCTTGGAAGGTTGGGACACTGTGCCAGTGCACCCTGTGTGAAGCGCTGATAGCTGCTTGGATTATCCATGCACAATAAAGGACAAACAGTCCCCTATATGATGAGTAGGAATGTATCAGTGAAGAGAATTATTTAAAAAATGTTTGCAATGCCATTAACGCTAGTAACTTTTGTTCCTTCAACTGTTGTCTCAAATTTAACCTTAATAGCTTCTACCTTAACGAGCTATTTTAAGAAACGCTGTCATAACGAGGAGCGGTTGACACGGTAGAGTTCAGCGTGTTGTCTAACATAGATCAATCATTAGGCTATTGTGTGGTAAATGGATGAATTTACTACTTCTTCTTAGGCAGTCCCTCGGAACCGAGGATGACTTGCTTCCACATTAAAAATGAGCTCGCAGGTGGCTGATTAGTCCAATGTGGGACCTACAGTCTCTGTCACAGGTGGAGCAGACGGTGGTTGAAGGGGCGGGTGGGTGGGGTGCTTGGGTTGACGTGCACTGCTTGCACTTGGCTTCCGCTTGCTCCCGGCGAAGAGACTCGAGGTGTTCGGCACCTTCCCGGATGCTTCTCCTCTACTTTGTGCAGTCTTGGGCCAGGGATTCCCAGGTGTCGGTGGGGATGTTGCACTTTTTAAAGGAGGCTTTGAGGGTGTCCTTGAAGCATTTCCTCTGCCCACCTGGGGCTCTCTTGCCGTGCCGGAGCTCCGAGTAGAGCGCTTGTTTTGGGAGTCTCGTATCGGGCATGCGGACAATGTGACCCGTCCATCGGAGCTGATAGAGCGTGGTCAAAGCTTCGATCGAATTTACACCAGTACAATGTGGGACTGTTTTGAAGTTGAGGTATTGTTGAGTCAGAGCAGAGGGAGCCTTGCCCTGAATCTGACCCATGGAAATGTACAAAATGTAAATTTCAAGGACAAAAAAGATGGCAAGGAAGGTCGGGCGGGGTTATGACAGGCGGCCGATCCATTACCGCCAGTTTTACACACTTGTCGAAGTTAAAAGTTACCCCCTAAATATCTTCTTCAAAAAGTACCACGGTAAGCTGTGGAAAAAGCAAAAAGCAAGGCTGCCAAAACCGCAATAGAGTGCAAATTGATCCAAACCCATGAGCTGTTGCCTATGCAACCCCAATTACCCCTTTTTGTTATATCACTGTGGCTCAAACCATGGAAGCCAGCAGCCCTGCTGAGGCGGAGACCCTGATCAGTATCATCATACATCGCACTAACTTTAAGGAAACGGGCATCTGGAAATGTTGCTTCCGTTTGTATTTTAAGTCTGGATCATCTTTCATCCCTCCCACCTCCTTTAAATCTGCCTTCAATTCAGCGTGAGCTGTGAGAATATCTAAGCAAATCAGATTAAAGTGAGTCGTCTGCCACAAAATCTTACTGGAAAATCGATGGGCTGTACCTGCCACTGATCTGAGTCTTTAAGTAAAATAATTCCTTTGCTCTTGGGCTGGTTAGAGATCTTCATTCCTTGCTACCCTAGTGAGTTTCTTGCCGAGTAGTCCCCATGATCTCGCTCCCCTCAGGCACACAGTTTCATTTCTCTCTCGTCCCAGTCACACTGGGTGAGGATGATAAGAACAGACTTTTCAGTAATGGAAACCATTTCCCTCTGGAAACTATTCTCAGCTGCACAGAAACGGGAGGGGAGGAGGTGGAGATCTCAACACATTGACAGTCTGCAAACATGTGAAGTCTCTTTCATATTCCACAAATTACTTCCAGCGATTTTGATTCATCTCGGCAGCAGTGTTGCGGTGAAAATGTCACTCCATCTCTGCCAGAGTGTCATAACGTTGCTATTTAGCAGCTGATATGTTGGAAACTAAAAAGAAATGGACTGTGTGCCATCGCCGTAAGTGTTCTGTATCAGCACGAGTGTGACAGTGCCGCTGCAGGAAGTCACTTTTAGCACAACTTGTCACCGCCTTTGGCAGTATTCTGTAACCACGATTGTTACTATCACTAACACAGACCTCAACGCCAGCTATTTTGTGTGAGCGGTAACTTCGTGGTCAGTTTTCACTTGCCTCCTGGTTAACAGTGTTCTCAGTGCCTCCTGCAAGCCCCCTGTTACACGCCTGACAGTTTAACGTGTCAGACATCCGAGTGACTTGAAACTGTTGACTCTGGGAATCTGGCACGGCGCAGTTGTTCTGAAGCTGCACTTTGGGAGTGAGATTATTCTCAGCAAGCTGCACCCTCCCCAGTGGCTGGAGGAAGGCCTGCAGAGGGCAACAGCTGTAAAACCCAAGGGGTAAAAATTCTACTTAATTAAAACCATTGGACAGAAAATCAAATGGCTGGTGGCGTGGAACTGTGCGATATGCTTGGGGAGCACAGAAGCTGCATTTTAAGCCTGGTGTATCACAGCAGGCTGTAAAGATGGCAGCCTCTACTTTTGGCAACATGTCTTTAAAGTATCTCTTTAACTCTGTATTGGCGTCCTTGGTGGAGCAACACATTAATGGCAACATATTAATGCAAATGGAATTGCAGAGAAAGCTATTGAACCTGAATGAGTCAACAATAATTCAGACGATTTGCAAAGTTTAAAGGAAGCATTAGTTGAGCAATTTGTGTGGGTTTGGTCGTCATCAATGAATAGTATTGATCACATTGGGTGCTGATGTTTGCAAAACAGTTTTCAAGAACAATATGTCGAGGAACCAACTAGCGAACATTTGAGATCTAGTGCTGTGTAATGAGACAGGGTTAATTAGTAATAATCTTATAGTAAAGGATCCTCTGGGGAAGAGTGATCATAATATGATAGAATTTCACATTGAGTTTGAGAGTGATGTGGATAAATCTGAAATTGGGTCTTAAATTTAAACAAAGCCAATTATGTAGGTATGAGGGGCAAGTTGGCTAAGGTAGATTGTGAAATTAGATTAAAAGATATGATAATCGATAAGCAATGGTGAACGTTTTGAAGAAATAATTCATAATTCTCCATGAATATACATTCCCTTGAGGAATAAAAACTCTCTTGGAGAAGCGGTCCAACCATGGCTAACTAGAGAAGTTTGGATAGTATTAAATTAAAAGAAGAGGTTTGCAATGTTGCCAAAAAGAGTAGTAAGCCTAAGGATTGGGAGGGTTTTAAAAATCAGCAAAGGAGGACCAAGAAATTGATAGTGAGAAAATAGAATGAGTGTAAACTAGCAACAAATATAAAACAGATTGCAAGAGCTTTTGCAAGTATGTATAAAGGAAGAGATTAGCAAAAGTATACGTCTGTCCCTTTGAGGCAGAGACACTAGAAATTATAATGGAGAATATGGAAATGGCACAGCCGTTATCTGTCTTCATCGTAGAAGACACAAAAAACCTACCAGAAATAGTGGGGAACTAAGGGTCTAATGAGCCATGATCTCATTGATTGGTGGAACAGGCTTGAGGGGCTAAACGGCCTACTCCCGTTTCTATGTTCCTGTGAGAGTGAGGAACTTTAAAGTAATTAATATTAAAGGAAAAAGTACTGGGGAAATTGATGGGACTTAAAGCCGACAAATCCACTGGACCTGGTGGCCTAAATCCTAGGGTTTTAAAAGGGTTGGCAGCAGAGATAGTGAATGCATTGGTTGTGATCTGCCAGAATTCCCTAGATTCTAGAACAGTCACCGTGGATTGGAAGGTAGCAAATGTAACCCCGCTATTCAAGAAAGGAGGGTGAGAAAAAACAGGGAACTGTAGGCCAGTTAGCCTGACATCGGTAGTAGGGAAAATGCTAGAATCTATTATTAGGGATGTGGTAACAGGGCACTTAGAAAATAATAATAGGATTGGGCAGAGTCAACATGGATTCAGGAATGGGAAATCCTGTTTTACAAATCTAAGAGTGTTTTGCGGTTGTAACTAGCAGCGTAGATAAGGGGGAACCAGTGGATATAATATATCTAGATTTTTAAAAAGCATTCAATAAGGTGCCACACAAGAGGTTGTTACCCAAGATTAGGGCTCATGGGATTGGGGGTAATATATTAGCTCAGATTGGTTAATGGACAAAACAGAGAGTAGGAATAAATGGGTCATTTTTGGTTTGGCAGGTTGTAACTAGTGGGATGCCACAAGGAATAGTGCTTGGGTCTCGGCTGTTTACCATCTATATCAATGACTTAGAAGAGAAGAACAAGTGTAATGTACCCAAGTTTGCTAATGATACAAAGCTAGGTCAGAAAGTAAGCTATGAGGAGGACGCAAGGAGGCTGCAAAGTGATATAGACCGGTTAAGTGAGTGGGCAAGAAGGTAGCAGATGGTGTATAATGTGGGGAAATGTGAAATTATCCACATTGGTAGGAAGAATAGAAAAGCAGAATATTTTTAATAGGTGAGAGACTAGTAAATGTTGGTGTGCAGAGGGATTTGGGTGTCCTTGTATATGAATAACAAAATTAACATGCAGGTACAGCAATCAATTAGGAAGGCAAATATTATGTTAGCCTTTATTGCAAGGGGGTTGTAGTACAAGAGTAAGGAAGTCTTGCTGAAATTATATAGGGCTTTGGTGAGACCACACCTGGAGTACTGTGTACAGTTTTGGTCTCTTTATCTAAGGAAGGATATACTTGCGTTATAGGCGGTGCAACAAAGGTTCGCTAGATTGATTCCTGCGATGAGAGGGCTGTCCTATGAGGAGAGAGTGACTAGAATGGGCCTATACTCTCTTGGAGTTTAGAAGAATGAGAAAGGATCTCATTGAAACATGTAAGATTCTGAGAGGGCTTGACAGGGTAGATGCTGAGAGGCTGTTTCCCCTGGCTGTAGAGTCTACAACTAGGGGGCATAGTCTCAGGATAAGGGGTCTGCCATTTAGGACTAAGATGAGGAGAAATTTCTTTACTCAGTGGTTTGTGAATCTTTGGAATTCTCTGCCCTAGAGGGCTGTGGATGCTCAGTCATTGAGTATGTTCGAGGGGCGTATGGCCTACTCCTGCTCTTATTTCTTGGGTTTTTATGTTATTGCGATAGTACTTTGTGCTTTATACAATGTTATAATGAGAAGTTATTTACAGGCCATTGTGATCTCAGCAGAAAGGGTCTTAAATTTTGCATCCTGACAATACTTTGACTCAGCTTCATATTGTTCAATGGAGTTAGTGACAGGAAATGAAGTACAGACAATCTTTAACATATTAGGATAACGAAATTCATTAAACGGTCGCAGTGAAATGAAGCTTGTGATTTGGGCTCGGATTCCATGTTGGGTAGGATTTAAAAAAAATAAAATGTTGAATCCAAAGAATTACCTCTTTAAATGCAGTGAAGCTATTGCAGTTAACAATAGTCTTGGAGTCTGAATCACTGTCCTTTCAGAAAGATTTTATTGCAGTTTTAAGAGTATTTTATATTCATAATAGTGGTATGATTGACATCCAGGGAATTGTAATACTTACAGGTGCTAGTATGAGACCAGTGCATCTTGACAATAATGTTATGGACTCAAGTTACACTGCTGGATCCAATGCTTCCCTCTGATAATGAAAACAGACCCATGCTCGCAAGCATCTGAATGAGGTCAGACTTCAACATTGGAGAGCTGGTTCTCCCATCAGCTGTCTGTTAATATGAAAAAGATTCAAAATGAAGTTTAAAAAGTTCTTGGGCAATCCAGTTATTCATTCTACCCTACATAAACTTGGTCATCCAAAACGCGGCTGCCCGTGTCCTAACTTGCACCAAGTCCCGTTCGCCCATCTCCCCTGTGCTCGCTGACCTACATTGGCTCCCGGTTAAGCAGCACCTCGATTTCAAAATTCTCATCCTTGTTTTCAAATCCCTCCATGGCCTCGCCCCTCCCTATCTCTCTAATCTCCTTCAGCCCCACAACCCCCCCTCCCCGCGATATCTGCACTCCTCTAATTCTGCCCTCTTGAGCTTCCCTGATTATAATCGCTCAATCATTGGTGGCCGTGCCTTCAGCTGCCTCAGCCCTAAGCTCTGAAACTCCCTCCCTAAACCTCTCTACCTCTCTCTCCTCCTTTAAGACACTCATTAAAACCTACCTCTTTGACCAAACCTTTGGTCATCTGCCCCAATTTTTTGTCTTGTAACACTCCTGTGAAGTGCCTTGGGGCGTTTTACTATGTTAAAGGCGCTATATAAATACAAGTTGTTGTTGTTGTAGCAACTTACAACAGTGACTACACTTCAAAAGTACTTCATTGGCTGTAAAGCACTTTGGGATGCCCTGACGTGGTAAAAGGTGCCATATAAATGCACGTCTTGCCTGTCTGTCAGCAGGCATGATGGTGGAGCCAATATAAAACTATCTTCTGGAGGTGGTGTTGTTTCAGTGCACTTTGGGTAACTTCCCACACACATTGCCCAGCCCAGTCTGTATTGATATTGAAGCTGAAACCTCTTTTTTGATTGATGCAAATGGAGCAGTATAACCAGAAAAATAAATTCAGGTCTTGTTTGAATTTGTTAGTGATGAAACCCTGCTCCATTACTTGCTTGAACATTTACACTACCTGTCCCAAGATTATTCGTTGCGCAGTCATGGTGGTGGGAGGCGTGGAAGGAGAAGCGATTATGGGTAATAACAATCGAAGAGTGTATGCAGAGATGAGCTTTCTGAGTAGGGGTTGTCAGTGATGAACTTGGCCTACTGCCAGCGCACATTGTAGTGCTCGCAATTCTGCGCTCTGCGATGGCAGGGGGAAGCTACTTACCACCAGAATATATGTAGAAAATTTAGGCTGTGATATTATGGGAACAGACGGTGATTTACTGTTTGTTTTAGGTTTTGAGCAGTCCAAGCTAAAGAGAAGTGAACCTACAATGGTAAAAGTAAAATAACCCCAGTCATGCACTCCCTATCAGTATGATATTTCATTTGTACATAAGAATATAAGAAGTAGGAGCAGGAGTAGGTCATTTGGCCCCTCGAGCCTGCTCCACCATTCAATAAGATTATGGCTGATCTGATCTTGGCCTCAACTCCACTTCCCTGCCCGCTCCCCATGACCCTTGACTCCCTTACCTTTCAAAAATCTGTCTATCTCCATCTTAAATATATTCAATGACCCAGCCTCCACAGCTCTCTGGGGAAGAGAATTCCAAAGATTCACGACCCTCTGAGAGAAGAAATTCCTCCTCATTTCCGATTTAAAAGGGTGCCCCCTTATTCTGAAATTATGCCCCCTAGTTCTAGCTTCCCCCACGAGGGGAAACATCCTCTCTTCATCTACCCTGTCAAGCCCTATATAAGCGTCATTGGCAAGTTTTCAAGAATATTCTGGGATGTGCGGCATGTATGGTCTGCATCAGCTTAATCCGCAAGTGAAGACCACATCTAATCTGATTATTCCTACCTACTTTCTTCTTATACGATTTGAATTTATTAAATGAAATAACCAGATTTTCACAAACCTTTGTTCTTCATTTTTTTTAAACTGAGAAACTCAGGTGAAGAGCCAGGGCCTAAAAAATGGGGCACCTCTGAGGCTGAGCAGAAAAGATGAGATAAATTGGGAAGTAGTGAGTGCTCAGCTGTCATCGTGCTTGGATTTTGAGCGCCTAACGATTGTAGAAGAAAAGAAAGACCGAAGGCAGGAAAAAGTTGCACAATAAATCTGAAAGCAAAATACTGCGGATGCTGGAAATCTGAAATAAAAACCGAAAACACTGGAAACACTCGGCAGGTCAGGCAGCATCTGTGGAGAGAGGAAGATGGGGTTAACATTTCGGGTTTTATGACCATACATCAGAACCCTACCTCCCATGTTCCAGCATTTCTGTTTTTATTAAAAAGTTTCACAATTTTGAGAACATCTTTACTTTTGTATTTTAAGTTGTCCCAAAGCACTTCACAGATAACACAGTACTTGTTATGTACATAGATGAGGCATTCATTTTGCCCACAAGATCCCACAAACAGCAGTAAGATTGACCAGTTTAAATCATTTTTGCTGGTGTTGGTTGAGGGAGAAATATTGACCAGGTCACTGGGATGTGAAGGAATAAGCCACATAACCTATTCAGAAAAATACACCATTCTATGAAAGCATTCTGGCCTTATTAAAACATGACAAACTGGGTTTGGAAATCTGGAAACCTAACTGAAAAAGCTGTAGTAGCATTCTGGCAATAGAGATAAGATAGTTGTTGACACTGAATCAATAACCTTATTGAAACAGAAGGTTAAAGGCTCCCGACGGTCTGAATCTTTGGGAGCAGACAATGGTACACCCTGTACAAGGTGTTCTAATTTACACTTCGTAAAAAGGCACAAACAGAAGCCCTTAGTAAAAATGACATCAAATGAAACGCACCCGCTGTTACACTTTTTTATGGTAAGCTTGGAACACCTAGAGGAGAGACACAAGTCTGTATTGCTACCAGCTGAGATGATTAAGAATTGCAGAAGTCAGCAGAAAAATGACTAGAGATAATTAGCTTACATCAGCAGAAAACCTTAAAGGGAATACCACTGGAAAAGGGTATAAATATTTAACTCTCAAATAGGATAATAGATTCGCTGTAAAGGGGCAAAGCGATTCTCGGCTTCAGAGGCAGGCTCTGTAAGTCTACAACTCTTTGTACCTCGGGAATCAACGGTACTGTTTGATTTTGGTGGATATCCTAAATAAGACTAAGAACTGTAAAACTGTAGCGAAGTTAAGATTTGAGAATAAGGATCTCTCATAAGATTGAAAGCTTTCTCTTTGGAGCTGTTAATGTTGCGATTGACTCACCAACTGCAAATTACATGTCGGTTCTTTAATAAATCTATATATTTTTAGAATTGTCTCACATAATACTTCTGTATCAAACTCGCGAACTCAATCTCTGTACACTCTGGTGAGGAGTTGCAGAATTCTGGGGGAGTTTTCCGGACCCTTATAATATCTGGAACGTTACAGCCTAGCTAAACTTATTAAAAGTGCTATCTGGAGGATGGTAACATCTTCAGGTTGTTCCTTTCCTTTAGGGAGAGATAGTCCAGACCTTTAGACCCAATTAAGCATCTTTAGGATTCGGCTACCTCAAACTTTAGTTGAAAGTGAGCATCTGAGGAATACACCTGATCCGGGGTAGCCCTAAAGGGGCTAGGACTAGTAATTATCCCTTCAGGGAGACCTCTCTGCTCTTCTTTGAATAGTGCTATGGCATATTTTGCGTCCACCTGAATAGGCACTGGGCCTTAGTTTAACGTCTCCTCGGAAGGACAGCACCTCTGACAATGCAGCACTCCCTCATTACAGCACTGGAGTGTCAGCATAGATTATGTGCTCAAAACCCAGAGTGAAGCTTGAAATCACAGAGGTACTAGAGTAACATTATTGAATAGGTATAGTGTACTTCTCAGTAATGGAATGCATTGAATTATCCTGCTTGACTTCCGAGTAGCAGTACATCGCTCAACAGAGAAATGATCTCCATTACTCGGTGCTGCTTTCATCCCATCATAAAGGCTCCAGGGGTTTCTGGTAGAAATATATAATTGAAAATTCAACTATTTTCTTTCTCTTTCTTCCCTTTCCTCCCGAAATCATCCCCACAAGAAGCCCCTGAGATCACTGTGTTATTTGAGCAAGTGGTGGCTTCTTACCGTCACCTGACCGCCTCAGCAGCTGAAAATGTTGAAGCTGTTTTACACTTCAAAGCACAAAGTCTGTTTTTCTTGCACACAAAGCGATCAAGTGACAGGAATGTCCTGAAATACTTTTAACTCTGATTCCAAACCAGCCCAGTCAGATGGGATGATCGTCCCTTTGTTCTGAAGGCTGCGGTTAAAGCTTTAAAGCGAAATGAATCAGGGAAGCCTCTCTGTCATGCCCAGCTGACGAGATTCTACAATGCACAGCTCGCTTTATCATTTTGCAGGTAATTGTAAACTTTGACTTGCCATTCTCACTCAAGGGGTCACGAGCATGAAAGGTGTGGGAAATGGAAATGCTACACTGGCGCGGTTGCTATTGAGGCACATACCATGTATTTACATGTGGCAGCCCGTGTTTTCCTTGACCCAAGGTTGCTTGACTATTAATGTATGTGTAAAGTGGAGATGTAATTCAATCCCTTGCACTTTCATCACCAAGGTGCTCATATCCACTAAGAATTATTATGAGAGATGAGGTGGAAGATGTTCTGTCTTTCAGCAAGGTCAGTGTTTAACTTCTAACCATATGAAGTGACTGGGATTGGAGTGAATTCTAATTGCGCACCTAGAGATCAAATGAGATTTATTATTTATGCCCTCAGTTTAAGTAAGTGACTAAGAAAGTGAATGCAATAAATTATCGGAGCGTTTTGCTTCTCTCGAGCTCATTTTCTTTATGAGCTCCCTAATAAAGACACCAATGACTCTGCATGACTTTTTGTATGTTTTTATAATTATTCTAAAGCAATGAAGGCTCATCTGTTAACTAAGGCAATGAACAAAGACAAATTCCTGATGCGCAGCTTCATCTAATTACAGTGGTGCACCTAGGCAGGCTTTAACAGTTGGAAATGATAAGCACCCCTCGGCACTTTTCCCCAAGCCACACTCCTCCTAGTGTAACTTCAAAGATGTGTGAACCTGGGGATCCTGAAGTGTGGTGATGACGTCGGGTACTGTTGTACTACAGGAACTGCTGAGAGACTGGTAGCTGCTTAGAGTGCAGGGAGCCAGAAGACCCTAATTATACGATAGCAAAATACTGCGGACGCTGGAAATCTGAAATAACAACAGAAAACGCTGGAAAAACTCAGCAGGCCAGGCAGCATCCATGGAGAGAGAAACAGAGTTAACGTTTCGGGTCGATGACCTTTCGTCAGAACTGGGAAAAAAGCAGGAAATGGAAAGCAAGTTTAGGGGCTGGGAAAAGGGGGAGGGGATGAAAGAATGAAAGGGAAGGTCTGTGATAGGATAGAAAGCAGGAGAGATTGAGAGACATTGAGAGATATTCAAGGCGAGAGGAGATGGTAATGGGACAGGTTAAGGAACAAAGGATGGCTCCAGATGGGGTGTGAATTGCGCTGGCAGAATGAAGGACAGCTGAAGGGAGGGAAGAAGAAGAAAAAAGGGGGGCTAAACAAAAATTGTGGATAAAAAGAAGAATATATATGTGTGATAGGAGCCGAGGTTATGATCTGAAATTGTTGAACTCTGTGTTGAGTTCAGAGGGCTGTAAAGTGCCTAATCGAAAGATGAGGTGCTGTTCCTCGAGGAAATAGTTTCCCTTTTTTTTTCTTCCCTCCCACAGGGCAGCTGTCTTTCATTCTGCCAGCGCAATTCACACCCCATCTAGAGCCATCCTTTGTTCCTTAACCTGTCCCATTTCCACCTCCTCTTGCCTTGAATATCTCTTAATGTCTCTCAATCTCTCCTGCTTTCTATCCTATCACTGACCTTCCCTTTTGTTCTTTCATCCCCTCCCCCTTTTCCCAGCCCCTACACTTGCTTTCCATTTCCTGCTTTTTTCCAGTTCTGACGAAAGGTCGTCGACCTGAAACGTTAACTCTGTTTCTCGCTCCACGGATGCCGGCCTGACCTGCTGAGTTTTTTCCAGCGTTTTCTGTTATAACCCTAATTATACTGCCGCCTCTGCACTGCACTCCATTCAGGGATCTTGACTTTCTGCGCTCATCTGCTTACACACGAGGACAGCTCCACTCCCTGGCCTCCCAAGCGCCGGCTGAATTGTAATGTTAATTTGAGTGGAAGGGACAGACGAGTGTCGGCTAACATTGGAAAAAGTTTATTTAAAAAAAAAAACTTGCATTTAAATTTACAGGAGTTCCTTTCTAAAAGGGAAACTATTTCCTCGAGGAACAGCACCTCATCTTTCTATTAGGCACTTTACAGCCTTCTGGACTTAATATCGAGTTCAACAATTTCAGACTATAACCTGTATTTCTTCATATTTTTCTCTTGCTTTCTCACATGGTATAAGAAGTAGGAGCAGGAGTTGGCCATACGGCCCCTCGGGCCTGCTCCGCCATTCAATAGGATCATGGCTCATCCAAACCTAGACTCACGTCCACTTCCCTGCCTGCTCCCCGTAACCCTTAATTCCCTTATCTGCTAGGAAACTGTCTATCTCTGTTTTAAATTTATTTAATGTTGCAGCTTCCACAGCTCTCTGAGGTAGCAAATTCCATAGATTTACTACCCTCTGAGTGAAGAAGTTTCTCCTCATCTCAGTTTTGAAAGGGCAGCCCCTTATTCTAAGATTATGCCCCCTAGTTCGAGTCTCACCCATCAGTGGAAACATCCTCACCGCATCCACCCGATCAAGCCCCCTCACAATCTTATATGTTTCGATAAGATCGCCTCTCATTCTTCTGAATTCCAATGAGTAGAGGCCCAACCTACACAACCTTTCCTCATGTCAACCCCCCTCATCTCCGGAATCAACCGAGTGAACCTTCTCTGAACCGCCTCGAGAGCAAGTATATCTTTTCTTAAATATGGAAACCAAAACTGCACGCAGTATTCCAGGTGTGGCCTCACCAATACATAATAATGCTGCCATCATCATTCACACCTCATCTAGAGTCATCTTTTGTTTCTTAACTTGTCCCATTACCATCTCCTTTTGCCTCGCACCATCATCCCTTTTGTCATTCAATCTCTCCTGCCTTCCAGCCTGTCACAGACCTTCCCTTTGCTCTTTCCTCCTCTCCTCCCTGCCCCTGCTTAAAAATCTCTCTCCTCTAACCTTTTCCAGTTCTGACGAATTGTCCCTGACTCGAAATGTTGACTCTGTTTCTCTCTCCTCGATGCTGCCTGACCTGCTGAGTGTTTCCAGCATTTCCTGTTGTGATTTCTTATTTCCTCAAGGTGTTCAGCAGTCACTTGCCTGAATTTAACTCCAGTGGCTTCCCACCCAAGTTAAACTGTGCCAATGCAAAGGTGAAACTTTTCTGGTTGGTGCAAAAATACGCACTACAATATACGATAGCAAAATACTGCGGATGCTGGAAATCCGAAATAACAACAGAAAACGCTGGAAAAACTCAGCAGGCCAGGCAACATCCGTGGAGAGAGAAATAGAGTCAACGTTTCAGGTCAAAACCCTTCGTCAGAACTGAGAGAAAAGGCAGGAAATGAAACAGATTGAAAGGCCAGTATGGGGGAGGGGATGAAAGCACAAAAGGGAAGTGTCCGAGAGGGGGCACTTCCCCCTTCTAAAGCAGGTAAAGAGAGACATCTTTTCCTGATCTGTCTATGGCTTAGCACAAAGGAATGAAAAAAAAGTGTAGTCTGCAAATGTGATCACGTAGGGAGGCGGCTCCCTATTGTACAGAATCCAGTCAAAGTTTGTACACCAGTTATTGCTTCAGGACTGTGGAGGCAGGAGGTAGTGGGAAGATTTTTTTTAAGGTCTGAATGTCAATTAAAGAAAATGAGTTAATATTTATGGTAAGGTAAAATGCCCTTCCTGTCCCTTTTGTTCTTTCATCCCCTCCCCCATTTCCCAGCCCCCAAACTGGCCTTTTAATCTGTTTCATTTCCTGCTTTTTTCTCAGTTCTGACGAAGGGTTTCGACCTGAAACGTTGACTCTATTTCTCTCTCCACGGATGTTGCCTGGCCTGCTGAGTTTTTCCAGCGTTTTCTGTTGTTATTTCACACTCGAATATAATTTGTTTCTGAACCTTGGCTCCATGTATCTCCTCTAGTAGTCTGCGTGTTTGATTGCATGTCCATCAACTTGGGTCATTGTTGTTCATTTGATCACGCATACAAACGAGTTCAGAACTGCTAACTGGTCTTTTCTTGTGTGTCCCTGTCTTTTGGCAATTATATTAATTTGCCAATATCTAACTGCAGCTCTGAAAGGGAGGGAAACCTTGCAATTGTGCTATTTTACTGAATAGGTCGTCGTCGTACGTGTCTTCACACTGTTCCCTTTGGGGAACTGTATGACGTGGTGGAAGGATTTCTGGCCACGATTAACGCTCCTTCCGTGACCGTAACCATCTTCATACCAGCCATTAGGGTGGTTAGTCCTATGGCGGGAGGGTTTTACGGGCTCCCACAACCCATACGAGGGGGGGGCCACCCACACCCATGGACGCAAGTATCCCGCTGGATGTCAACTCAGAATTTAGAGCCGGAGCTCCGACTCCACTTGCCAGGACTGTCTGGAGCGGGGTTCGAAACCCTATGCCTTCTGGCCCAGCGGCGGGGATGCTACCGCTACGCCAAAGGCCCACTCCACTGAATAGGTGACTACTCTTTATTGCACAGCTAGTTAGTAGGTTCACGTTTAATTTTCACTGAAAAACCATTCCCCTTCCAAACCATAATAACAACAGAAAATGCTGAAAAAACTCAGCAGGCCAGGCAACATCGGTGGAGAGAGAGATAGAGTCAACGTTTCAGGTCGAAACCCTTCGTCAGGACTGAAAAAGCACAGGAAATGAAACAAATTAAAAGGCCAGTTTGGAGGCTAGGAGAGAACAAAAGAGAAGTGAAGAGACATTAAGAGGTATTCAAAATGAGACGAGATGGTGATAGGACTAGTGGAGACAAAAGACGGCTCTAGATTAGGTGTGAAATGCGCTGGCAGAATGGGAGACAGCTGCCATGTGGGAGAGAGAAAAAAAGGGGGGGAAGGGAGGGGAGGGGAAAGGCCCAAAACAAAGGTGTGGATAAAAAATATAAGTAAAAATGTAATGGGGGCCGAGGTTATGATCTCAAATTGTTGAACTTGATATTGAGTCCGGAAGGCTGTAAAGTGCCTAATCGGAAGATGAGGTGCTGTTCCTCGAGCTTACGCTGAGCTTACGTGGAACAATGCAAAAGCCTGAGTACAGTGAGGTCTGAGTGGGAATGGGGCGGTGAATTAAAATGACAGGCGACCGGAAGCCATTACCCTTCCAAACCATTACCCTTGAGTTGAAGTCCTCACATCTTCCAAGAGAAGACTGACACACATTGTCTGGGAAGGGAGGAGGGAATTTGTGATGTGGGTGGTCCCTGAGCAGGTCACCGTTTAAGTGGGATTTTCTAAGAATGTCTGTGGTATTGAGAAGCCCTGCCTGGAATCATTTTCCACAAACCTACTGAAACATTGTCTGTGTTTTTGTGTCTCACGAGGACTTGTTAACTGCGGCAAATTAATTGGCCAGCCCTTTGCAAGTCAGACGTTTAACCTGCATCTGTGAACGATATCCCCTGCAGCCTAGATCTTTCTCCGTCTATGAAAGTACAGTATTCAGTTGAAATATTTTGCACTATTTTCACCAGATATGATATTGCAAAAGGTTAATTAGCCAAGCATATTTTCCTCTCTGAATTTGAGGGCATTTTACCTTACCATAAATATTAACTAATTTTCTTTAATTGACATTCAGACCTTAAAAAAAACAGATCTTCCCACTACCTCCTGCCTCCACAGTCCTGAAGCAATAACTGGTGTGCAAACTTTGAATGGATTGTGTACAATAGGGAGCCGCCTCCCTACGTGATCACATTTGCAGACTGCACTTTTTTTTCATTCCTTTTTGCTAAGCCATAGACAGATCAGGAAAGATGTGTCTCTCTACCTGCTTTAGAAGGGGAAGTGCCCCCTCTCGGACATAAATTTTCCCATTCTTGGGGTGAAATTGTACTGTGCGGTATTGTATTAAACATATTTATATGAAATGTTTCTGTCTGCTATTGTATGCTGTTATGATCTGTTTAAAATAGTGCATTTATTAACGCACAGCACAGTTTCAAATTGGAAAGCTGGCAGGGGAGTGAGATTATACCAGGTGGAGAAAAATACAGGCGTAGACTTGAGTGGGTCTCTTTTTGGTAGTGTAAATGTGCAGAAAGCCTTCCCCTCCAACATGTTAAACAGTCACTCGATACCTTGTGACATATCTAAGGTGGCTTCCCATGAAGCACCCTGCTAAATTCTGACAAAGGTAAACATGAGGTGAGAATGCAGAGACCTGACTGTCCTGCAGTCGTCTTGTTCTAATCCTTGATAACAGATACATGACTGTTTGCTATTTCCATACAATAGATTGCTGAAATAACAACAGAAAACACTTGTAGTGAATGTTTGTCAATAACCTATCCCCAGAGGTGGAGACGGAGAAGTCGAGGAAGGGAAGGGAAGAGTCGGAGATGGACCGTGTGAAGGTGAGGGAAGGGTGGAAATTGGAGGCAAAGTGAATGAAATTTTCTAGTTCAGGGCGAGAGCAGGAGACGGCATCTGGGGATAGGTTATTGACAAACATTCACTACAAGCCCACTGACTCCCACAGCTACCTAGACTACACTTCCTCCCACGCTGCCTCCTGTAAGGACTCTATTCCATTCTCCCAGTTTCTCCGTCTTTGCCGCATCTGCTCTGATGATGCCACCTTCCATACCAGTGCTTCCGACATGTCTTCCTTGTTCCTCATCTGAGGATTCCCCTCTACTGCGGTTGACACGGCCCTCGACCGTGTCCGTTCTATCTCCCGCACTTCTGCCCTCATCCCTGCCCCTCCCTCCCGGAACCACGATAGAGTTCCTCTTGTCCTCACCTTTCACCCCACCAGCCTCCACATTCAATGGATCATCCTCCGCCATTTCCACCACTTCCAGCGTGATCCCACCACCAAACGCATCTTCCCCTCGCCTCCCCTTTCAGCATTCTGTAGGAACCGCTGCCTCTGCGACACCCTGGTCCACTCCTCTATCACCCCCAGCACCCCTTCCCCTTCGCCCGGCACCTTCCCATGCAAGCGCAGAAGATGCAACACATGCCCTTATACCTCCCCTCTTCCCACTGTCCAGGGCCCCAAACACCCCTTCCAGGTGAAACAGCAATTTACTTGTACTTCCTGCAATTTAGTATACTGTATTCGCTGCTCACGATGTGGTCTCCTCTACATTGGGAAGACCAAATGCAGATTGGGTGACCGCTGTGCGGAACACCTCCGTTCAGTCCGTAAGGGGGACCCCAAGCTCCTGTCACTTTAATTCACCGCCCCATTCCCACTCAGATCTCACCGTCCTTGGCCTCTTGCATTGTTCCACGGAAGCTCAGCGTAAGCTCGAGGAACAGCACCTCATCTTTCGATTAGGCACTTTACAGCCCTCTAGACTCAACATAGAGCTCAACAATTTCAGATCATAACCTTGGCCCCACATGACAGCTGTCCTTCATTCTGCCAGGGCCATTCACACTTTATCTAGAGCCATCCTTTGTTCTTTGAATATCTCTTAATGTCTCTTAATCTCTCCTGCTTTCTATCCTATCTCTGACCTTCCCTTTTGTTTTTTCATCCCCTCCCCCTTTTCCCAGCCCCCACTTGCTTTAAAATCTATCCCTGTTCCTGCTTTTTTTCCAGTTCTGACAAAGGGTCTTCGACCTGAAACGTTAACTCTGTCTCTCTCTCCACGGATGTTGCCTGGCCTGCTGAGTTTTTCCAGCATTTTCTGTTGTTATTTCGGATTTCCAGCATCCGCAGTATTTTGCTATCGCAATAGATTGCTGATACTTGCATATATTGATCCTTTTAACTCCACATGCAGAAAGGCTAGCGTGCCAGGGATCAACGCACCTAAAGGTGATAAAGTAGAGTGTGGTTTTGAGAATCAACTTAATGGTGACTTTCAACTGGCATGAAGCCTCTGAAGTGGGTCTACGTAAAATAGTCAATGATCTCGAGTACTTAATACACTCCTGTTTTGCTTGGAGTGGGGCGGGGGCGGGGAGGAAGTGGTGGGGCAGCTGAGGGGGGCACCATTGTGTTAATTAAGGGGAAGGATGTAAGTTCTGAGAATTCCTCCCTTTTGGCGTCCATTATCAGTACTGAGCCATCCCAGTTCAAATGTAATGGAGGTTCAATTAGTGTCGGGTTGTGGACAGCTTTTCATTGCCGGCCTGCATCCAATGGGACCTGCACTGAGACTGTGTGAAAACTCCTTTCATACAGATGATAGAGGGAAGAACCTTTCAGAGCACATTTACATTTGACCCAGGTCTCGGAGGAAAAAATCTGCCTGACATTTCCATTGTTAAATGGAGCTCAGATTTTGGAATATCTTTTATTCTATCATAAAGTAGTTGTGTGCTATTGGTGACTTCATTAGTTAACGTACAGTGGGCTTGTGTCTAACTGCATCATGAAGTGCTCCAAACCACTTCACATTTATTTTCTTTTTTTACTATTATTATCAACATTTGTAAGTGAACATAGTCACATTTTAGATTTAACTAGCAGTGAACAAAGGGCGCATGTGACGGTTAGATGTGCTCAACGATTGAAGTGTGAGCAGGTGATGAAGAGCTTTTAATCGTCCATGGTTCACTGAGTGACAGAAGTATTTTCCTTCTCCTCATGAATTCGTGGCATGATGTTCCAATTACATGTTAATTATTTAAATGAGGCCAGTATCGACATTCAACAGTGTCACGAGCTCAAAGCTTTTGTAGGGTGACTGCTGTACCTTTTCACCCCCTTGTTGAGCCAGGTTCTTGTCCCCAAAGAAATACAGTATTAGTTTACACGGTTTGAGTTCTACTGGAATAAACTGATGGAAGTAGATGTAGTCTTTTAGAGATTCCTCACTAATGGTTGTAAAAAGCTTACACGACCATTCGAATGATATTATTGAAAGGTAGTAACAGGACTGGACAGATTGGATGCAGGAAGGATGTTCCCGATGGCCGGGGAGTCCAGAACCAGGGGTCACAGTCTAAGGATAAGGGGTGAGCCATTTAGGACAGAGATGAGGAGGAATTTCTTCACCCAGAGAGTGGTGAACCTGTGGAATTCTCTATCACAGAAGGCAGTGGAGGCCAATTCATTAAATATATTCAAGAAGGAGTTAGATATATTTCTTAAGGCTAAAGGGATCAAAGGGAGAAGGCAGGGACAGGGTACTGAATTTGGATGATCAGCCATGATCTCATTGAATGGCGGAGCAGGCTCGAGGGGCCGAATGGCCTACTCCTGCTCCTATCTTCTATGTTTCTATATAATCATAGTGAAGGAATGGCTTGATGATATAAAGTCAGCTTTAATGAAGACAACATCCGGAAATGTGGTTTCCCTTCATGATGCTGACCAGCTCACCACGGCTGTCATTCATTCCACAGTGCAGAGGACATGAAATGTGGTCATATATAACTGCCTAAGTAACCAATAGCCAAAAATCTGAGACCTCCTGCATTTTTTGAGGGGATATGCCATCTCATGATAGCTTCTTGCTTTTGTCCTTTCCATCCCATTTCCTGTCCTATCTAGTCTCCTCCCCCCCGCCCCCCCCCCCCTCACATCCCTTAGACCATGCTTCACCTCCATCTGCAAAGGGAAAGCAGGTGACCTGCTCCAAGGCCACTGGAAATACAGCTCTTGGCCAGACCAGCCACTAAGGAATCATGTGTGAGAAGTCCAAGGAGACTGCTGGCAGGCGACTGGGCTTTGCTTGGCACCTGAGGTGGAGGGAGGGTCAATACTTCATCCCTACATTGCAACAGTGACTACACTTCTAGAAGAACTTCATTGGCTATAAAAACCTTTCGCTGTCCGGTGGTCGTGAAAGGCGCTATATAAATGCAAGTCTTTTCTTTCTCCACTCCATTGAAGCACGACATACTATAAATTAAACATTCCTGCAAAGGTGTATCTCTTGTGGGTTACACTGTGCTGTCTCACGTTTCTACAGCAAAATAATTTTAGCCTCTTAAAATAAAACTCTACCTTTTTGATGAATTAGGAATTCCCAAATTCTGGAACGTTGATGCACTGGCTCTTGTTCGGCTGCCTGAAATGCTGATCCATATACTAAATCACAAAGCACATATAGTATCAGGAGTGCCCATTCTAGGAAAGTCTGTATTTAAAAATCCTTTTTAATCAAGGTATATCTCTGCAACAAAATCTAAAAAGAACAAGGTTGCAATTGTTTGATTCTGTATATTTCTCAAGTTCCACTCTTCTGTTAGAAATGAACAAAAATCATACTACAATGGTGGGGGGAAGTACCCAATTTAAGCTCAATTTTTATTTTGGTACCACCCGGTTGGATCTTCTGATGTAGGTACATGTGATTTATTTTAGGAGCTTTGGATCTCCCCTGCTTTGTTGAGTTCCTTAGCTCGGCTACATCCTGTGGCAGCCAATCAGAATGCAAGCACCGTCCGAGGGAAAGGTTTCCAATGGGTCGTTTATGCTGGTTCAGCGTGACACTGGTGAAGGTCAGGTTGCATGTCACCTGCTTTCCATCTCGGCCACAAGCAGCACATTTCCCGGGCAAGAGATTGGAGAATAAAATTACAAGATGAAAACACTTTAAATGCGCCTTTCTGTGATATTTGACTTCCAAGACTAAGCACGAAAAAGGTGCCGACTCTGGCACGGTTGACTGCACAAATATAATGCTGTCTTGTTCCAACATTAGCTCTTGAAATGCTGCGCCTCGGTTCTGTGACATGCTATCATCCTACATGGTGTGAAAGGAGTGGCTCTCGCTATTTAAAAAAAATAACAAGATGAGTGAAGCCCATTCTATTTTTACTAGAAAAAGGCATTTATCCCAAGTATTCATTAAAAGGTGAGAAATTGCTGGTGCTGTCTGGAGGGCATTTAAATAACAAATGTGACAGTGACAATGCTTCCAAGTGTGATCAAGTGTCAGAATCCTTCGCTGAGCTTCCTATCATCATCTGTTCGTGAGTTTCAATGTATTTTGCTCATCTGTTCACCAATCTGCCATCTCTCCCATATAATCTTTTTTTGTTTTTGGAATAACATTAAATATTGAAATCATCCTTTGTCACTGCTGGTGTGCTGATTAATAGGAGCTTGCCTCTTGCACCTCTGTAGCTGGTGGGATGAAGCGGAGATGAGGCCAGGAGTGCAGTGCAGTGCCTGTGATGAATGCATCGATTCCTGGCCTCCTGCTGAGTGAGAAGGATGACTTTGTTTTATTGTACCTCGGTCCCATTTGTTTTCACCATTATTCACTGCCTTTTGTGGCTACACACTTATCCTCTTTTATCTGGGGGAGTTGACAAATTGCCTGCGGATTTGAAACTGGCCCTTGCTCAACTGATCAGCAGTGTGCTTGCTTCAGACTGAATGGCTACGCTGGTTGTTTCCAAGAAGTCCTCCACGCGCGCGCACACAGGGTCACCAAGTAAGAAATGATGAATCTCGTGCCACCTGCTTCATTATCTATTTAGCCGTGGAAAAGAACGCATGAACCTTTTTGGATTTTCAGTGCAGTTTACTGTACCTGGGTAGGTCGTAGAAACACAGCTTTCTTCATACTATTGAGAGTTGAACACAGCACGGTGGCATAGTGGTTAGCACTGTTGCCTCACAGCGCCAGAGACCCGGGTTCGAATCCGACCTCGGGCGACTGTCTGTGTGGAGTTTGCACATTCTCCCCGTGTTTGCGTGGGTTTTCTCCGGGTGTTCCGGTTTCCTCCCACAGTCCAAAGATGTGCGGGTTAGGTTGATTGGCTATGATAAATTGACCCTTAGTGTTAGGGGGATTAAATATGTGGGGTTACAGGGATAGGGTGGGATATGTGTTGGTGCAGGGGTTACAGGGATCGGGTGGGATATGTGTCGGTGCAGGCTCGATGGGCCGAAATGGCCTCTATCTGCACTGTGGGGTTTCTGTGATTCTGACTATGTAGGTTGGTACAGTAATGATGATGCTCTCAATTGTGCACCCTCCATTTCAATTTGTCGAAGCATTTCTTGCCAAGCAATGGCTAACACCTGCAATCCTGTGTGTGCATGTGCCATATACCCCAGTGAGAGTATCTAATCAGTGTCCCTGGTACATCCAGTGACACCGAGGCTTTAGAATTTACTCCGTACCGTATAAAATATTTAAAACCCTGAATCAAACATTGTCTTTTGTGAAAATTGTCTCACTTTCTGCTTTTCGTATGATCCATCCTGTTGGGCAATAAACAGGGGAAAGAAATAACGCAATGAACTTGGCTGAGATTCAATTATTATCCCGATCAAATTTGGCGATTATGAAGGAATGTATATAGTTGGCTTAAAGTCCTCATTTAATATTCCAATAATGGAGCCGTTGCTGATCTAAATTTAAAAGTTGAACTTAGAAACGTGGGGTGCATTTATACTCGAAGTGTAGTGAAAATGAAGCATAATCCCAGGCTCAGCTGACGTTCTCCCTCAGGACTGCCCCCAGATGGCACGTTGCTGATGAGATGCCAAGTTGCCAGGGTATGCATGCTGTTTGCGAGACTTCAGGGAGCACAGCCCAGAATGCAATCAAGCGTGAGTAACCATGAATTTGTGTCGAAGAAAAGTGATGGTGTTTTCCTTAATCCGTATATTCAGTTGAACTTGCTGCTTCCAGAATATACTTAGCCATGAATAAAATGAAAGGTGTGTTGATTAAAACATTCTGGAGCTGATATCCTTTTCTTGACTAATTTTATTAAAAATGTAGACACGAGTTTTAAAAAGGTGTAATAATAATGATCAACTCTTCTGTGTTTAGTGCTGATCTCAGCATTCCTACAAAAAAAACTGTTAATGGCTACTGTAATTTGAGGGAAAAAAGTCTAATATCTGCCTGTTTGACATCCTAGCACCAAGCTTACCCTCCTCCCTGGCTACTATAATCAAACTTAACCCAATGATATACATTCTGGTGTCCTATTTGACCCTGAGCTTCTGAAACCAAATCCTACCCATCACCAAGGTTGCTTATTTCGACTTCCACAACATAAGCTGTTTCTACACTTGCTCATCTCCACTATCAATGCCTCCTTCAACTCCAGGTTCCACTCCTCCAACATTTTCCTTACTGCCACCCCCACCATCTCCACTCTACTTAAAATTCAATTAATCCAAAAATGCACTACCCACATCTATCCTGCACTAAGCTATCACCTTGCCCTCGCCAATGACCAATCACTCCTCATAGCCAATGCATTGGCTCTCGTCCTCATTTAGTGAGCCCTTCACAAACCACCTCTTTCCCCATCTGTGCAACCTTTTCCAACCCTACTTGCCACTGTTCATCCTATGCTCTTCTGGTTCCATGCGCCTGTGTACACCCCTTCCCCCCTCCGGCCCCCATTCCACTCCATCGTCAGTGGCAGAACCTTCACATGTTTTGGTCCTACATTCTGGAACCCCAAGTCCCTCCATCTTGCAACCTCTCTCTTCCCTTTCAAACATTTCCTCAAAGCCTACTTCTTTGACTTTGTCATCTTCCCCGTCTGTTCTATTCTGCTCATGGTCCATTGTTCCCACCTCTTAAACATCTAGGGACATTTATTACATTTAAAGGTGTTATTTAAATGGAACTTGTTCATTAATAGTGATGTCATGCAGCATTCCACAGTTTGAGTAAATTGATCACTCCAGGTTAGAACTGAGGTTAGTGTGCTCAACAAAAAGGGAAAAATTGGAAAGTATATAGTACAGATTATTTTTCTATCTGACAATATGGATGTGGTGGCAAAAGAGCAGGAGAAGGAGGACAACACCAGGTAGGATGTAGGAAGCACATTACTCACAACTAGCTATTTCCCCGGCAGTGGGTGCATCACAACAGAGCAGTGCATGGAGATTCGGGTTCACTCGGGTATCTGTGACTGAGGTGTGGCTCTTGCTCAACCAACTGCAATGCATTACCAGTGGCAGTGAGGTTCACCATTGCACTCAATTAATGCCTCAGAGCCCTAATCGGCATGTACAGGGAACATTGCAGGAGTCGACCATTTTGCTCGTTTGGCTTTTGGGCAACTGATACTTTGGGGGAAAAATTAGGTATCGCCCATTTTGGGGCGCTAATATCGGCCGGGCGCAAAGTTTAGCGCCCGGCGCTAATTATCGCCTCCGGCTGCAAAATTTGCCTCTATCGCCCCTGGAGGTGATTTGAGCATTAAAGCAGGCGCTGCACACTTCTTTTAAGGCGCAAACATCAGGGAGCGAGGCGCTACCTCAGAACGCTACTGAAGCTCAGGCGATGTCGGTTACCATGAAAGCCAGACAGATTGGCGCCGTCCAGTTCTTGAAGGGAGGGGCCATCTTGCTGGCCATCCACACCCTGCTCATTGCAGTCTTGAATCTTGGTCTGGAGAGACCTCAAAAGCAATTGTGTTGGAAGCACTAATGAACAGGCCCAGGGAAAGAGCTCGGCGCTTAGGAACCTCAAAAGTGGTGCTGAGGGCTAAAACTCCTTAGGGCAGCATTAAAACCAAAAATTTTGCCGACAAGAAAAGGCAGGAAGCATCCGCCTTTAAATAGCGCTCCCCCAGCCCCTTCCCGACTTGTAAACGTTCCGCTCTACCTGTCATTCCTAGCGGCAGGTGTTAAGGCAGGGGGCGTGACTCAATATCTGGTCTGGGGCGCTACCGGGGCGTTGCATGCACTCGACTGACGTCACGATCTGCGGACGCAGGAGATTGTGGCGGTGGTGTTTAGCGCCGCCGCAAAACGACTGGTCAATTTAGCGAGCGGCGCTAAAATCACCGCGCTCGAGCGCTAAGTTCCTAGCGCCCCCCGGAGGCGCGAACCAACCGAATTTTTCCCCCAACGAAAGAATGACGGGCTACAAGATGTATTAAAAGTGAATTAGATTGTTTACTTGTGCAGTACTAGTGGTTTGGTCTTTAATGCATTTTGCTGCCTTTTCCTCATACTTTCAGATGTGGATGAGCCAAACTTTCTTCCAAATCAATGTCAGTAAAACCAAATCCTTCCTCTTTGGCTCTCACCAGTATCTGTGCACATCTAGCATTGACTCCATCAATGTCCCTGGCTGCTGGGCCAGTAGGTATGGACTCTTGGCATATTGCTTAACTCCAAGCTGAACTTCAATTCCCACCCATTCCCACCCAATGTCCACTCCATTACCAAGGCAGTTTTCTTCAACCTTTGCAACACTGCCCACCTTCCCCATACCTCTCCCACAGTGCTGCCAAAGCCCTTGTCCATGCCGTTATCACCTCAGGGTTCGGTTTGCCTAATGCTGTCCAAGCAATCCTCCCTGCCTCCACTCTCCACACAAGTTACAACTCATCCAGATCTCTGCAAACTCCATTCTCGCCCACATAAAGCCACATATCCCATCAGTACCACTGGGGTAGAAATTGGTATACATTGCGCCCATTTCACGCCCGAAAAATGGACGCAAAGCATAAGTATTTTGCAGTGGGGTGACCTTCACCCAATGTGTGCAGGTGTTGGACCCACTGCGAAATTCACAGGGCCATTTTTAATATTTTAGGGTGAATGCTGTATTGATTTGTATGTGGGTTCAATGATGACACATTCATGAAAGAGAATGTCTTTTAATCTAAAGTATGTTCAACTCTGTCAACAGCATTACAGGAGACACCATCTTAGAGATCCATCTAAAACGAAACTAAAACTAAACTGCTTGTCTCTCACATGCCCTCTGCTGGTCAGGCATAAATAATCAATCAGGCAAATATGCTGGTAAGGCATAAATAATCAAGCAGGCAAATACCATCACTATTTGCTGATATCATTACATCTCCCTTTCTTAAAACAAAAGTATTTTACTTTTATCTAACAACATGTTTTCTTTGTATTACTCTGCATTTTAACTGTAACACTTAATGAACTTACATTATCATTATCATTATCAAGGTTTTTTAACCTTGTTTTGTGTGTTCACATGAAATATGTAAATACACTAGAACTTGAAGAGAGAATAAGATAACATTACTTCCTTCTATAACAAGAGTCCTTAAACTTGCTCAATGAGTCCCTCAGGAGGCTTCACGTGTCTTGAGGATTTTCTGATTGATTGTCCTTGAATCTGAGTTGTTGCCTCAGATGATGATTTCTCAGCTGTGTGATCAGGTTGTTCAACAGTATCAGTCTTTTGACCTGCTGTGTGATCAGGTTGTTCAACAGTATCAGTCTTTTGACTTGCTGTGGCTGGTCTCATGAGAAGATCCTGATGATTTCTTCACAGAACAGCACCCTCATCTGTCTGAATGGTGTATGATCTTGGTTGAACTTCACTCAGGACAGTTCCCTTCTGAGTCCATATGTTTGTTTTGTCTTTGAACCTTACTTGGTCACCAGTGTGGAGTTCAGGTAGGTTTTGTGTTCCTCTGTCATAGTAGTACTTTTGCTTTTCTTTCTGTTGTTCTTTGAACTTCCTCACTTTCTCCCCCTCTTTTGTTTTCAGGAGGTTCTCTGGGATGGGTAGGTTTGACCTTAGCAGACGTCCCATAAGGAGTTGGGCTGGTGACATACCACACTCGAGCGGCGTTGTGCGGTATACAAGCATGCTCTGGTAGAAGTCAGTTCCACTGTCTTTTGCCTTGTACATCAGTCTTTTCACTGTCTGGACCGATTTTTCCACCAGTCCGTTGGACTGTGGAAAGCGAGGACTTGACGTTGTGTGGACAAAGTCCCACTCTTTGGCAAAGTATCGGAAACTTGCATTGTAAAACTGGGGTCCGTTGTCTATGAAGACCTCGCTTGCCACGCCATGTCTGGAGAATATGGCTTTCATACATGTTATCACAGCATCTGCAGTGGTGGTGTACAGTCTACAAACCTCTGGATACAGGGAGTAATAGTCTGTGACTACAAGATAGTCCTTCCCTTGACATACGAATAGGTCAGCGCCTACCTTCTGGTAAGGTCTGTCTGGCGCTGGGTGTGGCTTTAGTGGTTCTACTGGATTGCTTGCTCGATATTTCAGGCATATTGTGCAGTTTGACACCTCATTTGTCACATCTTGGTTGTTTCGTGGCCAGTACCTCACCTCTCGTGCTCTTTTCTTACACTTTTCGATTCCCAGATGTCCGCCATGGATCCTTTTTAGCATCTCTTTTCTCAGACTCTTTGGGATAACTATTTTACTTCCTTTGTAGATGATGTCTTCGACCACTGATAGTTCCGCCCTGCAGTTCCAGTACTCTGCCATGTCAGGTGAGCAGTCTTGCTTCATGTTGGGCCATCCATCCAAGATGCTTTTCCTCAGTCGTCTCAGTGTTTCATCTTTGTTTGTCTCAGTCTTTATGAGCTCCATTTTTGCATCTGCTATGGGCAGTGCACTTGTGACCATGTCCACGTAGGCGTTCACTTTTTCATCCATTTTGGTGTTTGCGGGCTCACTTGGGTCAACAGCTCTGGACAACGTGTCTGCTGTATACATCAGCTTACCCGGTGTGTACGCAACATTCAGTGTATAGCGTTGCAGCCTGATCATCATTCTTTGTATTCTAAGCGGACAGCTATTTAGTGGCTTTTGGAACAATGCAATCAAGGGCTTATGGTCAGTCTCTACACTGATTGCTTGTCCTGCCACAAACTGGTGAAATCTTTCACCGGCGTATGTGATGCTGAGCAGCTCCTTTTCTATTTGAGCATATCACGTC
The DNA here is from genome assembly GCF_052327205.1 of Somniosus microcephalus. Classification (NCBI taxonomy): domain Eukaryota; kingdom Metazoa; phylum Chordata; class Chondrichthyes; order Squaliformes; family Somniosidae; genus Somniosus; species Somniosus microcephalus. The sequence continues at coordinate 67,494,255 of NC_141008.1, forward strand.
TCCGCGTCTGTCATCGAGCGCGATGCATATGCAATAGGTTGCCAGTAGTCATATTTTTGCAGAAGAACGGCACCGAGCCCACTCTGTGATGCATCTGAGGATATCTTGATGGGTCTCGCTGGGTCATAAAACCTCAGAACTGGTTCCTCTGTGAGCAGTTTCTTTAGATCGCTCCATGACTTCTCATGCTCATGATTCCATTCCCATTCTATGTTCTTTTCAGTTAGTCGTCTCAGTGGCGCCATCTTTTCTGAGAGGTTGGATATGAATTTACCCATGTAGTTGATCATTCCATTAAACCTCTGCACGTCCTTTTTGCATTGTGGCTTTGGCATATTCTCAATGGCGGACACCTTTCTGGGATCTGATCTGATGCCCTCCCTGCTAAGGATATCTCCCACGAATGTCAGTTCTGTCACCCCGAGCTGGCATTTCTCTCTATTCAGCTTCAGGTTTGTTTTCCTTGTTGCTTCCAGCACTTTTTTCAGTCTCTCGTCATGCTCAGTTCTCGTGGTTCCCCATACTATGATGTAATCCATTGATGTATCAACTCCCTCCAGGTGCTCATAGATCATATGGATAGTTTTGTGATACACTTCAGGAGTTGAGGCAATGCCAAATGGTAACCTTAGGAATCTGTATCTGCCAAATGGACTGTTGAACGTGCACAGTCTTGAACTTGCCTCGTCCAATTTCATCTGCCAAAATCCTGATGATGCATCTAACTTGCTGAAATACCTTGCATTTGCAAACTGTGACATGATTTCCTCACGTGTAGGAAGCTTGAAGTGCTCTCTCTTTATTGCTCTGTTTAGATCTCTTGGATCCAGGCAAATTCTGAGCTTTCCATTCTTTTTGTCCACAACGACGAGGGAACTCACCCACTCAGTTGGCTCATCTATCTTCTGAATCACGTTCAGGTTTTCCATCCTGTCCAACTCTGCCTTCAGTTGCTTTTGAAGAGCAAACGGAACTTTTCTGCATGGATGTATGACCGTTGGTATACTTTTATCTACTCTGATCGTGTGTTCTCCTGGAAGGCAGCCTAGACCCTGAAATAGGTCGTTGTACTCTTTCATGAGTTCATCATAGACTGTCTCTCCTTCGCTTTCCACAACGAGGACTCTCTTTACCAGGTTCAGTCGCTCACAGGCTTTTAAACCTAGTATGGCTTGCACATCCTTTGGCACCACGATTAATGCTAGTGTGTGCTCTCTGTCCTTGTGTGTCACTTTGACAATGCATCTTCCTTTCACTGGTATATCAGTACCTGAGTATCCTGTCACTTTCACTTTTATTCCATGTATCTTTGGTCTGGGTCTAATTGTCTTAAAATCAGTCTCTGATATCACATTAACTCGTGCTCCAGTATCCAATTTAAATGGAATGTGTATGTCATTCACTTTTAGTGTCAACATCCAGTCTCTTTTTTCTTTTTTGTTTTCAGACACAACATCTACATAGAACTCCTCTATCTCGCTTTCATCTACTGCATGGACCTTGCTTTGTTGCGCTTGGTTCTTGCAGCAACGGGCATAATGGTTGTTTTTGTTGCAACTATTGCATGTTTTACCATATGCTGGACACTTTTTTGGTGGATGCTGTGTACCGCCTCGACTACATGCCTTTCGATTGCCCCTTTCATTTTTGTTCACTGGCCACGCCTCTTTTTTCACATTGGCGCTCTTTTTGTTAAACGGTTTGTGTCCGTTCTTTCTCACTGCATCCACATTGCAGCTACTGTCACTGAACAGCTCCTTTGCCTGCGACTTCACAGTCTCTGTAGCCCTACACAGTGCTATGGCTTTTCCCAGGTCTAGATTTTGCTCTCTTAGCAGTCTTTCCCTTAGACCTTTATCTGGAATACCACACACCAGTCTGTCTTTTATCAGCGAGTCTGTCAGTCCCCCAAATTCACATGTTTTGCTTCAGTTTCTCAGTTCAGTCACATACTGATCAATAGTCTCTCCCGTTTTCTGTACACATGTGAAAAATCTGTGCCTCTCAAACGTCACGTTACGTTTAGGTATGCAGTAGGCCTCAAACTGTTCCATTATTTTATCCAACTTCATTTTGTCTCCATCAGCAGCGAATGTGAAGTTATTATACACCTCCAGCGCTTCATCACCCACGACATGTAAGAACACTGACGCTTTCATTTTATCACTTTTCTCGTCAGCTCCGATTGCCGCTAAATACAACTCCAAACGTTGTTTGAATCTCCTCCAATTTTCAGCCACATTACCTGTCAACTGAAGCTTCGCCGGTGGGTGTAAACCTTCCATTTTTCAATTCGTTAGCTATTCTCCAATGGTAAGTAACGATGTTCTCTTTTGGCTTGCTAATATGTGGAGAGCTGATTTAACTTCAGATTTTTCCTTTTCATCTCTTTCAATCACTTCTGACACCATGTATTGGTTTGTATGTGGGTTCAATGACGACACATTCATGAAATAGAATGTCTTTTAATCTAAAGTATGTTCAACTCTGTTAACAGCATTACAGGAGACACCATCTTAGAGATCCATCTAAAACAAAACTAAAACTAAACTGCTTGTCTCTCACATGCCCTCTGCTGGTCAGGCATAAATAATCAATCAGGCAAATATGCTGGTAAGGCATAAATAATCAAGCAGGCAAATACCATTACTATTTGCTGATATCATTACAAATGCCTAAAACACTTCAGCAGCCCCCATGACCACCAATGAAAGGTGAGAGTTAAACATAAAAAAAAACCTTCCTGTGGAGCTCGGATGAGCAGGAGTTGCAATCGCCCCTCCCCCCCACCTGCCGTAGCCCACACCAGTCACCCCCTCCAGAGACTTCTTTGAAGGCAGCTGTTGGCGAGGTCAGTGTTTGAATAAATGTCTTCGCTGGGGTGAGTTGCTCGTGGAGGTGTGACCAGCACTCGACGCTTGCACCAAGTCCCAGTGCTGAGTACCAATTTCCATTGATTCTTGGGCCCCCCAATTCGGTTGTGCGCTGGTCACGCAGTGCCCAAGCCTCAGCCTAAAAATGGCCACATTAGCCAGTGGCTAATCTATTGGACAGCACTGTTGTACAGTATTCATGTCTTACCTTTGTGCTCTTTTTAAAAAGTTGTTTAGCTTCTTCCAAAGTTCCACCAGGTTCTCCAAGTTGTAGAGACAGAGGCCAACATGCCTGGTGTCATCTGTGGGGTTGCCATGTCTGGTGCCTTTCTTGTGTGTGTGTGTATATGTATAGGGGCTGTCTTTCTCCCATCTCCTTCGACTGCTGCATGGTTACCAGCACTTGCAAGGTTTCATCATTAACTCTTTTTGCTCTTGTTCAGTCCTTTGCTCAAAAATGACATACTGTGCAGATTAAGTACAGTAATGAAATTACATTCTCAGAAATCACACATTTAAAAGCCACGCATTTGCCACCATTTTGTTGAGAGTTCCTTCATTTTGAACATAAAGGAGCATATCTATTATTTTGCATGAAAAGGGGAACATTGACCCTGCTACTTTATAAATAGAGACACAAATGCAAGAAACATTCACAAATTTGGCCAAGGCAATGGCCACTGCATGTTGTGGATATGCAATGATGGGAGAGCAGGTAAGTAAACCGACATGATAATCTGATCAAATAAATGGAATAATCGCACTATTTTATTCTTCTTGGCTTAGGTCCTCGGCTATTTAGTCTGTAATAAAAATGCGAGCCGCCTTCGAGCAATCTGAGTAATGACCCACTTCTTCCATTAACTTTAATGTGATCGAGAAAACCAAGTTACAGTGAATGAACATAACTAAGACTACATCATACCTCATTAAGACTGGGAAAACGTGTATTTTGCTAATGTATATTAAATTTTGAGATCCAATATTACATTGGTTAACTTTTAAAATCATCTTAATTACCTTGCTAACCTTCAATATTTTGAGTTGGCCTTCTAATAGAATATTGTAACACTCACTGTGGGAAAACCCCTAAACTTGAAAGTACTGAATAAATGAATGAGTTATGAAGGTCTTTCTATTCGTACATCGCAAGTAATTGACTGCACTGCAGTGTTTTGGAGCTGCTTGCGAAAGGAGAACAAACTGAATTGAAATTCCAAGGTGACTTGAATTGGAAGATTTTGTGCAGTAATCACTCAAAAGTTTGAGTAAACTCGCGTCGTTTTGAGGTGATATGAACTTGCACAAATACGGGACATGAAAATACCAGCTGTCCTATACAGTCTAGGTGCAACTTAACAGCATGATCCCCATTGACCCCCATCCACCCACCCACCAGCAGCCATCTAATCTCCTGGGTGAGGCAAAAAGACGGGCAAAAAAAACCTTAGGCTATTTCAGGGATAAAACATGAGAACTTCCTCTCCAATTCCTGAAGGCGACCAAACAAATTCCAGGAGACCACAGACTGGGAGCCTCTCCTGCTCTTTCCATTCTTGGGACTCCAGCTCTTGCTCCACTGTGATTTAACCAACACTGGCCAGTGTATCTATTGTTTTTGGTTTCGCTATGAATCAAATCATATACCATGGGATTAACGATCATCCCCCAATTGCGGTATTGATGGTTCGAGATAGGTTGCCTATCGTGTTCCATTGGTTCCTTCGTAAGTTGGGAAATATCACCTCTCCAAACCAATGTGTACAGGCTAAAACCAGTAAACAGATTTATTTATTGGTTAATTACTATATGGAAACAATAAGACGATGGATGATACGGAAAGTGCAATGCTTAGAAACAATAAAGATTTTGATGGGGAAACTACTTCCACTGGTTGGTAAGTTGGTAACTAATGGGAATAAACTAAAGATCATCACCAAAAGAACAAAGTGGGAGTCTTGGAACTATTTTTCTTTCACTCAAAAGACTTGTTAGAACATAGAATTCACCGCCAGAAATGGTGATGGATGTGGAATCCATAATCGCTTTTAAAAGTGAAGGTATGGGGAAAGGGCAGAGGAATTGGGGGTAATGGATCACTTTTTCAGACAAGTGGTGCAAATGTGATGGGCTGAATGGCCTCCCTTCCTCACTGTAAAATTCTGTGGTTCCATGAAAAAAAAAATCAGGTTTTAGAATTTGTTCCTTAAACAGTCTGATTAGCAATGGTAAGAAATCACACAACACCAGGTTATAGTCCAACAGCTTTATTTGAAATCACAAGCTTTCGGAGCGCTGCTCCTTCTTCAGGTGAAGTGGAGAAATGCATAAAGACACAGCTTATATAGTCAGAGAATCATGTCAGATGTTTACAGGTAACCTTTCCAACTGCCATTTATCGCACCTCGGCAGAGAGATAATCACAGCTGTGATTATCTCTCTGCCGAGGTGCGATAAATGGCAGTTGGAAAGGTTACCTGTAAACATCTGACATGATTCTCTGACTATATAAGCTGTGTCTTTATGCATTTCTCCACTTCACCTGAAGAAGGAGCAGCGCTCCGAAAGCTTGTGATTTCAAATAAAGCTGTTGGACTATAACCTGGTGTTGTGTGATTTCTTACATTTGTCCACCCCAGTCCAACTCCGGCATCTCCACACCATGATTAGCAATGGGACTTTTATACAAAACCGATTTTCATATACCTTTACAATGCAGATTAATTAATCCATTGAATTTGGACCTTCAAACAGAACTAAAGAAGGGGCACATTTTCCAGGATTTGGACATCTGAATTCAGTGCTCTTTACACTTGATTGAAGACACACTGGTGAAAACTTTTGCATAGAATGCTGATGAACAGGTGATCCCCTATTGTCCAAGCCTACTAATTGCTTTCACATGTATATTCATACCTATATCCTGACTAATTTGTAGATTAATCAGTCTGGCCTGGATTCTACTGACACCTCATCCTCTACCTCCATTTTGAAATTTGTCATGAGAAGACAGCTTCCATTTTAACTCTAAACATTGCATACAATAAATGCAGAAATTTTCATATTTTGTTGCACACTGTGGCTACAAATGTGCCCATCACTTCTCTGCGAAGGCTGATCTTTATTCAGTGAAAGTTGAACAGCAGGAACGACGAGCCAACTTTATATGTAAATTATTTTTACTGAAGTAGATGAACATTTGCATTCATTTCAGAATAGTGATAAACTGTACTCGTTGTGCAAAAACCACGACAACAGTATCAGAATTACAAGTTGTTTTGAAGCTACAATGACATTGCGCTACTGGTTTGACCCTGGTGGCTAGAAAGTACAGTTGTAGCTGGCAAGACCCTTGCTAAACTGCTTGGTTGTGAATTGCAGGCCCCTTAGGAACAGCTGATGTCACCTTGCTAGAGTTACGCCTGATGTCAAAACCAAGCACATGAGCCTCCTTGAAAGAATTACTGCGACTGTGTTGCAGAACCTGATCTAAGATCTGGCTTTGTACTCTTTTTTTTGTACTGCTACAAAACAGAAAATATTTTGCATCAAGTTGCAGTTACTTGTGAGTAATATCCTAAGATGCTGCAGTAGGCTGGCTCCTGGTCCTTTCGCCCCTGAAACTTAAGAACTTAAGTTTACTCTAGTCTACTGAAGGCAGTCTTCCCTCCCCCGGTTGTGTTAGTTTTAACTGCAGTGAGATTTGAGCAGCCTCACTCCAGTTCCGAATGGAGCTACAGTGCAAAAATATTACCTCTAATTTGGCACTAATTGACACTAAAGTTTTAATCACACTCAGCCTGTAAACATGGCTGGCACGGAAATTAGGAGCACTCACATTAGTGCAGTCGAGGGTACCACTCTAACGCTAGGGCTATTATGTTGCTTTGGTAACAGTGGGAGCTTTATCCTGCATCTGACTTGCGCGATATTTGATCTGGCAGGGTTCAGGGCTGACACTAAAGGGTAGAAATTCCCATTGGTGAAGTCACTGTATGAATAATTAATGCTATATTCCTGTGTGCACTATTTGTACACAGTTATTAGCTGTTCTTGCCACCAACCTGCCCCTTCTACTTGTATTCGTGGGGTTACATTACAAATGCTGGAACACCACCAAGCTTGGGCGTCTGGCAAAATCCAGAAGTGGGCACTATGCACATCAGAAAGCTTGTGTCCACGGAACATAAATGGTTCTAGTTTAATTGCATGGTATTAAACAAAAATTAAACCATAATATGATAAATAGAAGATCCTTGGCAAGGCAGGGTGCCAAACTGCAGCTTCTTGAGAATAATAAGGTTTTTAGCAACCATCTGTCCCTATTTTTTCAGTCAGAATACGTGAATCTGCAGCTTGCAATGGAGTTTCCCCCCGGCCACAGCCCGACTCTCGCACGGCATGTTTTGCTACTTTTTTCGCTGCCACAATCCAATAAAGCAATGGGCATAATTGAAAAAGATAGGTTAGCCATCCTAATATTAGGACAGGCATGTATCCTGCCAGAGTTACACTCAACAATGTACATAATGGGACATATTGTAGCAGGCACCACTCTACATACAGCTGCGTAGAGAAACCTAAATAAATGTTTTCATTTCTTACACACTAACATCTTGAGTTACCAACTATTTGTTAGATTTATGCTTCACTGACCCTGGCAACAATAGATGTAGCTAAGAGGACCAGAGAGGAGGAAGAGCTAGTTCACAAAAATTAGAAGTGAAGAAGGTAGACTTTCCACTTGGTTATTCTCAGTGGGCTGTTCTGAGACTTGTTCCCTGCATTCCTGCAAAGATGATTTCCTTCCCTCGTGATATTGCCGTTGCAATAGGGGGAAATGGCGTAAACCAGTTTCAGATCTTCCAGTGCCAACAAAGTAACACTCAGCTCCCCACCTCCTGTCTTTTGTCTCACATCTCAACTAGACGCACTCAGCAGGCTCATTAGCCTGAATCCATTATCCTAGACTTCTCTTAGAGACTTGATTATTTTTTTTAATTCATTCTCGGGATGTGGGCGTCGCTGGCAAGGCCAGCATTTATTGCCCATCCCTAATTGCCCTTGAGAAGGTGGTGGTGAGCCACCACCTTGAACCGCTGCAGTCCGTGTGGTGACGGTGCTCCTACAGTGCTGACTTTGTCGTAGTGGTTTGGTACGACTGAGGGGCTCGCTAGGCCATTTCAGAGGACAGTTTGGAGTCACATATAGGCTAGATTGGGTAAGGACGGCTTATTTCCTTCCCTAAAGGACATTAGTGAACCAGCTGGGTTTTTACGACAATCTGGTAGTTTTATGGTCACTGTTGTGTCGGTACCTTTCTACCTAGACACAATTTAGGACTCAGAACTCAGAGATTCAAACATGAAGTGCTTTATTGGAAGGAAAGGAAGTTCTGGCAAGTTCCGAACAAAGAGAGCTAAACTTAACAGAGAACACCCAACCATTTATCTCCTGTGACAGCGCCACCACAGGTGGGAGGCGAACACAAAATACATAACATTTCCTCCGCTCTTAAATGGAAGGTCCACATTATTCCTCAACAGGTAAGTTACTTTCAATGCACTCAACGAACCTAGGGTAGAGGTAGACTGCCTCAACCCCTGACTTTACCCTGGGGTTTATTCTGCCCCAGTCTTGTGGGTAAGTCACTAAGCCTACAGATCCAAGCGTCTTGGAGGCCGCCGCTCTCTGACAGGATACCGGCGGTCATCGCTGGCTTCCACAGCAGTAGGCATTGACACAGGCCTGGATGGAGAAGGTGCCTGTGTCAGTCGAAAGTCAGGAGTTTGCACAGGTGGAACAGTCTCTTTGACTTCCTGTGTTGGAGAAGAGCACTGTGGCAAAGGATGCTGGTTTGCGGTATCATCCGGAAACAGTTCAGGCCAACCAGCCGTTGGAACCTCTGTGGCTGTCTCTGCTCCTAGCAACAGTTGATCTGTGTGTCTTCTCCAGACGACGTCCTCAACAGTCTCAACCATGTAAGACACAGGGCCCGTCTGCGCGATCACCGTAGCAGGAACCCATTTCGGTCCAGTGTTGTAGTTTCGAGCTAGGACGTGTTCTCCCGGATGAAACCATCTCTCCTTGGCTCTTTTCTCTCTCTTTTCAACTTGAGCTTGTTGTTGATGATGGACAACCTGCTCTGCCCTTGGAGGTTTGAGTAAGTCAAAACTTGTCCGCAACTGCCTCTTCATCATGAGCGAAGCGGGGGAAGTTTTGGTTGTGGCATGCGGCTCGTTCCTGTAGGACAACAGGAAGCTGTTCAGACGTCGGTGGATTGAGCCCTGACCTTGCGATGCCTTCAAGGCGTGCTTCAAAGTTTGCACGAACCTTTCTGCCTGGCCGTTAGTAGAGGGATGATAGGGCGCAGACCTGATGTGTTGGACACCATTCACATGCAGGAAGGTTGCAAACTCCTGTGATACAAATTGTGGACCGTTGTCACTTACGAGTTGTTCCGGTGAGCCATAACGGCTGAACATCTCACCAAGTTTCTCAATTGTTTTCTCTGCCGTGGTAGACCTCATCACAGTGACCTCCGGCCACTTGCTACGAGCGTCTACAACCACCATAAACATCTTCTCTTCGAAAGGACCGGCGAAGTCCACATGTACTCGCTGCCACACTTCTGCAGGCCAATCCCAGGGGTGTAGGGTTGCCAGCTGTGGAACATTCCGGACCCTTTGACATGGGGAACATGTTTTGGCTTTCTCCTCAATATTCCCATCGAGACCTGGCCACCAGAAGTAGCTTCTTGCCATTTCCTTCATCCGAACCATCCCACTGTGGCCTGTATGAAGTTGTTGCAGTATAGGTTCCCTCAGAGGTGGCGGAATGATGACACGGCGTCCCCAAAGAAGACAACCTGCCTGGATGGAGAGCTCATTTCTTTTTGAAAGGTAAGGTTTCAAACTAGGAGAATCTCCTATAGCTCTCCCTTGAATGACATCGTCCATTACCTCAGACAGGACTGGATCGTTGCGGGTGTACCTTCGCACCTGAACTGCAGTGACAGGTGCTCCCTCCACTTGTCTAAAGTAGAAGATGTCTATCTGACGAGGCTCTGGGGGAGTAACAGGCAAGGGTAGCCTCGAGAGACCGTCTGCGTTGCCGTGCAAGTCTGATTTGCAATATTTGATGTCGTATGCGTGTCCTGACAACAGTAAAGCCCACCTTTGCATCCTGCTTGCAGCGAGAGACGGAATTCTGGTGTGGGGCCCGAAGATTGAAGTCAATGGATGGTGGTCCGTCAGGAGTGTGAACCTTCTCCCAAACAGGTACTGATGAAATTTTCGAATTCCAAAAACGATTCCCAAGGCCTCGCGCTCGATCTGCGCATAGTTACTCTTGGCCTTGTTCAAGGTGCGTGATGCGAAGGTGATAGGTTTCTCTTCACCCGAAGGCATGATGTGGGATATGACTGCTCCCACACCATATGATGATGCATCACATGCTAGCTGCACGGGTAGCTTTGGGTTGAAGTGTGTCAGGACCTCCGATTTCAGCAATGCTTTCTTTGCTTGGGCGAAAGCTTCGTTGCACAGTTCAGTCCATTTCCATGTTTTGCCTTGACATAGCAACTGATGTAACGGCTTCAGCAATGTTGCTAAGTCTGGAATAAACTTCCCATAGTGGTTAAGTAGCCCCAGAAATGAACGTAACTGGCTCACATTCTGGGGTGCTGGGGCCTCCACGATCGCCTTGACCTTTGACGGCGCCTTATGCAGGCCAGTAGCGTCAATCACATGCCCCAGGTACTCAACTGAAGACTGAAAGAATTCACATTTGTCTTTACGAACTCTGAGTCCATACTCTTTCAGTCATTGTAGTGTCGCATCCAAGTTCAGAAGATGATCCTCCTCATTTGTCCCAGTGACAAGGATGTCATCCTGGCAGTCCACTCAAAATCTGATCCATTGCCCTTTGGAATAGAGCAGGGGCTGACATAATTCCAAACGGAAGGCGGCGTACCTGTATAGCCCCTTGTGTGTCACAATTGTCAGCAGCTCCTTTGATTTGTCATCGACATGCATTTGTAGATAAGCCTGGCATAAGTCTATTTTGCTGAACTTTTGCCCTCCGGCCAGGCCCGTAAAAAGATCCTCAATGAGGGGAAGAGGGTACTGTTCCGCAGACAGCACCAGGTTAATAGTCACTTTAAAATCCCCGCAGATTCGAACAGATCCATCCTTTTTCAGGACAGGAACAATGGGTGTGGCCCATTTGCTCACGCTCACAGGCTCCAGGACTCTATTCTCGACTAAGGCCTCCAAGTTAGCCTCAACTTTTGGCCTAATTGCATAGGGTACAGGTCGGGCTTTGTGAAACTTTGGCTTGCTGTCAGGTTTAATGTCCAGTCTCATGCTGATCTTTTTCATGCTCCCAAGTTCCCCATTGAAGAGTTCTGCATGTTTGTTTAACACTGCAGTCAGACCTGACTCCCCTTTTGACATCATGCGGACTGCAGGCCAGTCCAGCGTGATTTTCTCTAGCCACGCACGTCCCAGTAGCGATGGGTAATTTCCCTTTACCACATATAGTGGCAGTTTTGCAGTCTGTCCGTTCAATTTAACTGTCACCTCAATGACGCCTCTCATGGCCACAGGTTCGCCGGTATACGTCTTTAGCACAATGTTTGTTGGCTGAAGGGTAAGATGCTTTAGCATTTTGTTGTAGATAGTGTCTGAAACAAGGGACACAGCCGCGCCTGTGTCCACCTCCATCCGCACTGATTGTCCCTCCACCAGTGGTGACACCTAGTAGCCATTTGAATCACCTGCAACCGTCAGTATGTGCACCTCTTCCTCCTCAGAGGTGTCACTCCCCTCTGTTTTGCTTGTTCCATCATACTGCACTGAATGAACACTCTTTTTCCTCTCTTGTCCAAATACAGACATTTTGCTTCCATGCTTCCCAGCTCTGTCTGTTCTTTTTTTACCTCTACAGGCGCGTTCAATGTGACCCTTTTTGCCACAATTTCGGCATTCCAGCTCCGTACACCAGCAGTCATTAGCGTGATGGCCCGTTTTCCCACAATGGTAACATGTGCCGTTCCGCCCACCTTTAGGCTCAGACGACACCTTGTGAACTCTCCCTGTTGAACTCAACTGGTGAGCCTCCTTTTCCGCCATCTCCATGGAGACACTAACTTCAATGGCCTTTTCAAGAGTAAGGTTGTCCTCAGTAAGAAGGCGCTTCTGTGTGGCTGCATTTTGCAGACCACACACGAGTCTGTCTCTAATGGTGTCCTTCAGCACCTCCTTGAACTCGCAGTTTTCTGATAACCTTTTTAAAGCAGCAATAAACATCGTCACTGATTCCCCCTCCTCTTAATTCCGTTTGTGAAATCTAAATCTCTCAGCAATAACCAGAGGTTTTGGTGAAAAATGTGCTCCAAGAATTTCCACTAGTTGCTTATATGTTTTAGTTCCTGGCTTATCTGGCTGCACGAGGCTGCGAAGTAAATTGAATGTCTTCAGCCCAATTACACTCAAAAAGGTAGGCACGACCTTTTCATTTGCCACCGCATTCGCCAATACAAAATAGTCAAAACGTTCCGTATATGCGCTCCATTGCTCCACATTTTCATCAAAATCACCGATGTTTCCTAATATAGTAGCCATCTCACGTTTCAAATTAAAATTTCTGTTTACTCACTGCACCCGTAACGTACACAGATTCATCCGCTCCTCATTGCCACTTGTTGTGTCGGTACCTTTCTACCTAGACACAATTTAGGACTCAGAGATTCAAACATGAAGTGCTTTATTGGAAGGAAAGGAAGTTCTGGCAAGTTCCGAACAAAGAGAGCTAAACTTATCAGAGAACACCCAACCATTTATCTCCTGTGACAGCGCCACCACAGGTGGGAGGAGAACACAAAATACATAACAGTCACCATTACTGATCCGAGCTTTTTTAATTCTAGATTTACAGGAAACTTTATTTTATCCAGCACCGACGAGACCGACGTGGTGCCGGTTCATCAAAAATTCCGGATGACCGAGCGCTATAGTAAAAGATACGAGAGCTGAGAGCTCCGTATAAAGCAACAAACCCCTGTTGCTTAGCAACAGGTTCAGAACAATGGCCACAAGTTACAAGCGTCTCTGTAGCTTAGCAACAGCTGCAGCCACACCCTTGCACAGCAACAGATGGAGGAAGGCAAGTAATATGAAGTAAAACCTACTCCTGAATTTTGCCGGTTAACCGAGATTTCCGGTTATTTAGGTGCCGGTAAATCGAAAGTTTCCTGTATTTAATTAACTGAATTTAAATTCCTCAGCAGCTGTGGTGGGATTTGAACTCACGTCTCTGGATCATTAGTCCAGTAACATAACCACTATGCTACCGTACCCCAATTGTTAACCATTTGTGAATTGTTGCATCTATAATATATTTCTTCTACCCTTCACATGCCATCTAGGTCACTACTTGCTAACATTTTTAAAGCACTTTCTGTGTAGACCAGTAAAGCACTGCAAACATGACATCAAACAACTGGGCAAATGATGAGTTGCAGTCTTGCAGATTTAAAGTTCCAACAATCCTGTTTCAGCTGCAGTGCCAAATACTCGCATAACTCTAAAATGGTTCCAGTAATGCAGTGCTTTGTGTAATTGGTAGTCAGATATCTGAAGGGATAATTGAAGAGCTCCTTCAATGAGATGCATAATGCACAAAAACGTACAGGAGGCTTATGAGCAAGCAATGCAAAAATGATTCCACGAGTTCGCTCATCAGTAAGGTCAGTTGAGTCACGAGCATTTCTAGAGCATCAGCATGTACACTTGTATCGAAGTGCAACTATAATCAATGCAGCCCAGTAAAACGCCCAAACATACAAGGTTGCCATGGCAAGCTGTGAGTCTTCAGGTGACAGAGAGAGAGAGAGAGACCTGCTTTATTCAATGGTTGTTTTTCAGCATATTTCTAGACCTAAATAGTGCTTTACTACAGTGCAAAATATTTTTTTTTCATTGAAATGTTCTATCTAAATAATTAACAGTACTATGCGAAGCCTAATTTTGGTATCCGAATCCCAAATTGTCACCTTTTACAGAGCACTGGAAACATTAATACAGTCTTGGAAACAGGGCTTCTGTATTTTTATATAATAATTATAACCCTAACTCATGGACTTCCTGTGGTGTTGCTCACTGATAGTTCCACACCTGCAGCTCCTGATGTTTACTGCAGAATACTGCAACCTTGTCCATTGCTGCCATGTAGTTAAGTACAGGACTGATGCTCGGTTAAAAAAAAACACATTTCTACACTGAAAGACACGGCCTCACAGATATAATATTTCTAATACTCTTTACTTGCCATTTTACAAAACTTTTGTAAGATCAATTAACTTTGTGTTCACCTCTACCACCCCACTCACAATGGGGTTTTTAATTGTTCCCCATACTGGATTTGTTCAAGATGCTCATCTTGGTTCTCATGACGGACCTATAGCTCTTGCTCAGGCCAACATCCCCAGCATCGAAGCTTTGACCACACTCAGTCAGCTCCGATGGACGGGTCACATTGTCCGCATGCCCGATACGAGACTCCCAAAACAAGTGCTCTACTCGGAGCTCCGGCACGGCAAGCGAGCCTCAGGTGGGCAGAGGAAACGCTTCAAGGACACCCTCAAAGCTACTTGAAAAAGTGCAACATCCCCACCGACACCTGGGAATCCCTGGCCCAAGACCGCACAAAGTGGAGGAGAAGCATCCGGGAAGGCGCCGAACACCTCAAGTCTCTTCGCCGGGAGCAAGCGGAAGCCAAGCGCAAGCAGTGCACGTCAACCCAAGCACCCCACCCACCCGCCATCTTCAACCACCGTCTGCTCCACCTGTGACAGAGACTGTAGGTCCCGCATTGGACTCATCAGTCACCTGCGAGCTCATTTTTAATGTGGAAGCAAGTCATCCTCGGTTCCGAGGGACTGCCTAAGAAGAAGAGGAGAAGATAGCTTTTGCTGAAGGTGCTGGTGTGGAACTGCACCAGTGGGGGCTTTTCCAACTGTCGAATCTCCAGCATCTTGAAGGGGTGTTCATTCGCCATGCTCTAGGCCTGACTGACTCTGGCCATCGAGAGCGAGCTGAGCATCAGAGAGCCTCGTTAACATTCTCTTCCTGCCCAACACAAACATCAGTCTCTCTCACTGACGCAAAAAAAAAACCCATCCCAGACAACACTGTCAGCTCTGGCTTTTATTCAACGGTTTGAACTGTATAAAATGCTGGAAATAGTTGAATCCTATTGTTTGTTTGTTTCCACCGCTCACACCTCATGGCTGTGTGTAAATTTTCCACCTAGAAGTCATGTGACGAGGGTTGTCGTGGTTCACTCGTGGGTGCTGTAGTTGTACATCAGCAGAAGGAACCTACAACTCCCACGATGCATAGATGCGAAACTCGAGCCTCAGGCCCAGGGGAGATGGTCAAGCCTTTTTCTGCATAACTTCTTGCTCCTGTTTCCAAAATCAAATAACAAACTTTTTGGGTATGCTTCAAGTTTTTGCTTCCAGAATTGTGAAATTTATTTGTGTTTAACATTTGTTATTTTATATTATTGTTATAAATATTTTTAGCTGCATATACTTATCTGAGTCGTCATCGTACGTGTCTTCATACTGTTCCCTTTGGGGAACTGTACGAAGTGGTGGAAGGATTTCTGGCCGTGATTAACGCTCCTTCCGTGACCGTAACCATCTTCGTACCAGCCATTAGGGTGGTTAGTCCTATGGCGGGAGGGTTTTACGGGCTCTCACAACCCACACGAGGGGGGGGGGCACCCACACCCACGGACGCAAGTATCCCGCTGGATGTCAACCCAGAATTTAGAGCCGGAGCTCCGACTCCACTTGCCGGGACTGTCTGGAGCGGGGTTCGAAACCCTACACCTTCTGGTCCAGCGGCGGGGATGCTACCACTACGCCAAAGGCCCACTCCTACTTATCTGAGTGATAAAGGAAAAATGACAGCTAAAAACAAGGGGAAGAAGCTACTTGAATAGTTTGGTTAGTTTTTGACAATTGATGGGATTGGGTGACTTTATGATGATGTCTGGAAAGAAAACGTGTATTTATAAAGAATCTCTCACAGTCTCTGGATGTCCCAAAGTGATTTATAACCAGTGAATTATTTTTGAAGTGCAGTGACTTTTTGTATGTATCACTCTTGTCTCAATGGTAGCGTCCTCTTCTCTGAGTCAGAAACTCATGGGTTCAAGCCCCACTACAGAGACTTTTCCATGAATTATATGCACAAGTGTATAATGGCACTTGTGCCCACAACCTTTTGACTCCAAGGGAGGAGTGCTACCAACTGAGCCAAGCTGGCAGTGTAAGTGATTTCTCATTGGCTAAAATATCCCCTTGACTAACTGTGTAGCAACCAGTATCCCTAACCTAACAGACAGTGGTACAGCAGTCAATGATTATTTTTACTGCCTGAACATTTTTGAGGTGTGACAGCATGAGATCTGATGGATTTCTTAAGTTGAGATACCTGTCATAATCACACCATTTGTAGGAATTTTATACATATAGAAAGTAGACCTTGAAGGTTATTTACCACTTCAGTCATTTGTCTATCACGTTAAACCTCTTTACATTTAATTATGGCACATTTGGAGTGAAATTAATTCATGAACCATCAACTCATTGTACAAGATTCCTATTCCAATTTGAGTACAAAGGAATTTCCTTCAAACGCATTAATGTTTGAGGACTAAAAGCACACAGCACAATTTCAATGCAGTAGTTGAAAATTAAACAAGATCTTGCATTCTAATTTTGAAATTGGTAAACAGATGTGCTGTATGGAGAGTTTAATGACAAATGGTGTCGGAATTGAGGACAGAGGACGAACCAATTTAACAGTGATGTCACAAAAGACTGCATTAAACACATCTGATTATTTCCCAGTTGAAATTAGAATTTATATAAAACTTTTATTGTTGGGTTTATTCACTTTGCTACTAATGTAAGCAAAATATGTGCCTCTCTAAATTTAAAAAAAAAAATTATGTCCTGATTCTGATTTATCTGTTGGTGACTTCTAACGCCAACCATTTACTCCACAGTTCATCGTTGTGTCCTGTGTGTGTACAACTGAATACCCCAAATCACTCTGACAAAAAAGGCTTTTCCCGATGACCCTGTTTTTTTGATACATATAAATGACCTGGATATTGGAATACAGAGTCGAATTTCTAAATTTGCCGAAGACACCAAACTTGGGGGTGTGGCAAACAGTGATGATCATATCAATCGACTGCAACAGGACATCGAAAGGCAAGAAGAATGGACAGACAAGTGGCAGATGGAATTTAATACAGAGAAGTGTGAGGTGATGCATTTTGGCAGAAGGAACAGGGAGAGGCAATATACACTTAATGGCACAGTTTTAAAGAGTGTGCAGGGACAGGGGGACCTGGAAGTTAATGTGCATGTGTCCCTGAAGGTGACAGGACATATTGAGGGAGTGGTTAGCAAAGCATATGGGATCTTGGGCTTCATAAATAGAGGTATTGAGTACCAAAGTAGAGAAGTTATGCTGAACCTTTATAAAGCGCTGGTTAGGCCACAGCCTGGAGTATTGTGTCCAGTTCTGGTCACCACACTTTTGGAAGGATGTGAAGACCCTTGAGAGGGCGCAGAGGAGATTTACCAGAATGGTTCTGGGGATGGGGGATCTTAGCTACAAGGACAGGTTGGAGAAGCTGGATTTGTTTTCATTAGAGCAAAGGAGGTTGCGGGGTGATTTGACAGAGGTGTACAAGATTATGACGGGTTTGGAGAGGCTAGACGGGGAAAGGCTGTTCCCATTAGTTGATGGTACAAGGACTAGGGGACACAGATATAAGGTTTTGGGCAAGAGATACAGGGGGTAATGTGAGGAAAAGCTTTTTAACGCAGTGAGTGGTGAGGACCTGGAACTCGCTGCCGACGGAAGTGGTGGAAGCAGAGACACTCAATGTTTTCAAGGGGAGACTGGATAGGCACTTGAGGGAAATAAACTTGCAGGGCTACGGGGATAGAGCGGTGGAATGGGACTGACTGGATTGCTCCACAGAGTGCCGACATGGACTCGATGGGCCGAAAGGCCTCCTGTGTCTCTGTGACATACATAAGACATCTCCCATAATACTAAAGTTCACCGCATCCTTACTGCTGGTAAACATGTTTAGTTTAGCCAGTCTTGAACATAGCAAAAAGATTGTATGAATTGTCATGCCAGCAGAGCTTTCATGTTAATTTAATGGTTCACAAGAGAAATCCGCAGCCTTGTTATAGCAGCAGTGGGCTGTACAAAGAGTACAAGATAAATTAGCACTAGGAATATATTGGACGAGATTAATCAAGTAAAAGCAATAGATTTGAACTTGTTCATGATACCTCTCGTTTTATAATTATATTCATCATCTTAAAATAAAAATTGCCATTACAGCTAATAGACTTTGTAAAAGTATATGTGTTACTGGTGTCTCAAACTGCACGTAGCGCTTGTCCAGTTTTGAGTTCCATTCAAAACTGCGTCCCAGTATATTGCACTGGATCACTTGAGAAGTTATCTTATCGCTTTGGGGTCGGCTGTAACTTGGGGTGGGATCGGTGCGTGGGAAGTTGGGAACGAGAGCGAAGGCCGGCCATTTTTAACAGGCAGGCCTCGATACCGCGTTGCACCTGAACGCGGCGGGAGTGACGAGGTGACCGGCTGGCGGGAGTGCGATTCCCCAATGCTGCGGGGCAGGCCACCCCACCGCCGGGGACGCAAGGTAACTGTGGGGGGGGGGGGGGGGGCAGCAGGAGTGGCCCTCCTGACCCGCAAGCTTAAGAAAATGTTAAAAATTGTACTTACCAGGCCTGCCGCTGGCCCCAACCTTCCTTGCCGCCTGCTTTTTCTGGCAGCCTTGGAAATTTGCAGGATAAATTCGCGTTGGGGTCCGATTTATCTCATCGGACCCCTACATTAATGAGGCGCCCACCTACCTGGAAAGTTGGTGAAGATAACATGGCGCTGGGCAGGAACGGCGCGACCATAGTCCGACAAGTCCACTTACCCGATTTTAATCCCTTCCCCACAACATTTCCACCTAGTGGGGGAAGGGTTAAAAATGTCCCTGATGTCATTCATACTTTTTAAACTTTGTAGTCTTACATGAACATTTGAATCGTTAACATTTCCTGAGTTTCTTATTGATCGCTGTCTACACTGGTGTTTGTGAGACGTAAATAATAGTGGTGTAACTTTTACTTATGAGAGATAGAGAGTAGTAGCATTTAAATAGCGCCTTTCAGGACCTCAGGATGTCCTAAAGCGCTTTACAACCAATGAAGTACTTTGAGTGCAGTCACTGTTGTAATGTAGGAAATGCGGCAGCCAATTTGCACACAGCAAACTTCCACAAACAGCAATGAGATAAATGACCAGATCATCTGTTTTCGTGATGTTGATTGAGGGATAAATATTTGCCAGGCCACCGGTGAGAACACCCCTTCTGTTCTTCGAAATATTGCCGTGGAATCTTTTACATCCACCTGAGAGGCAGATGGAACCTCGGCGTAACGTCTCACTTCGCACCCAAAGGTCAGCAAGCCAATCCATTAGTGAACCTCAGGAGAGACATTGGGGGCAAGTTCAACCTAGCCCGCTCATTGGGAAACTGACGGGTTCGGGTGGAATGCATCCGCCCAATATTTGTCAGTGAAGAGTAATATTGAGCCAGGTGTAAAACCAGAATTCCACCTGAACTCATCAGTTTCCCAATGGGTGCGTTAGGCTATAATTGCCCCCACTCTATTTGAATAATTGTATCTCACAAACAGTACAACCACACAATATGTCTGCTCTGTCTCCTCTCTCTCTTTCGCTGTCTCCTCTCTCTGCTGTGTAGTAGAACATTTACATCTGATGTCATTGAATGCGACCCCCATCATCAGCGGTTGTGTGGTAAACTGTGAGTTGGCATCGAAGCCTCCAGAGGCCGTACAGACACCAAAAGAGGTTTCCTCAGAACGTTGCCTCTGCTGGTAACAACAATGGAATCCAGGTTACCATCAGAGCCAGCTATGATTTGTGGCTGTCGGAGGGCTGGGCATTTCAACCTGTCTGTACAGTCCATCCAAGCAGCTTTGTGCTCACTGGCCTGTGCAGATCTTCCCCAGCCAGATACTGATGCTTAATTATATTACAGTGCATTGTGCATATTGTACATGTGACTCTGATGGCAGTCCCTAAGGGAATTTAAATTCAGAAGTAGTGCTCGTGCATCAAGTGCCTTTCCTCACTCTCCTTCCACCAGTGATGAAAATACAAATGTGCATGTAGACTGATACCTGGGATGGCAGGAATGACATATGAGGAGAGATTGGGTCGATTGGGCTTATATTCGCTGGCATTTAGAAGAATGAGAGGGGATCTCATTGAAACGTATAACATTCTAACAGGACTAGACAGACTAGATGCAGGAAGGATGTTCCCGATGGCAGGGGAGTCCAGAACCAGGGGTCACAGTCTAAGGATAAGGGGTAAGCCATTTAAGACAGAGATGAGGAGGAATTTCTTCACCCAGAGAGTGATGGACCTGTGGAATTCTCTACCACAGAAGGCAGTTGAGGCCAATTCATTAAATATATTCAAGAAGGAGTTAGATATATTTCTTAAGGCTAAAGGGATCAAGGGATATGGGGAGAAAGCAGGGACAGGGTACTGAATTTGGATGATCAGCCATGATCGCATTGAATGGCAGTGCAGGCTCGAGGGGCCGAATGGCCTACTCCTGCTCCTATCTTCTATGTTTCTATGTTAGACACCACCCTGTTTGCTATAAAAAGTTGCGTGCAATACAACCACTTGCACACTTACCATACATGTGGAAGTTTACCGGGTGTGCTTTAAAGTCTCTTTAATTGATGGTGATATCTTCCCCAATCATTGAGGAAGGCCAGTGCAGTCCAGCGATCGAAAGACCTCTTTGCTGATCGGTATGGGTTGGGCTTGAGTGTTTCAGTGGCTCAGCCTAGTGCCAGCCAAAGAGCATGGCTTTCACTTCCTCCAATAGCAATTTATGTTTGTTCCTTTTGGAGGCACCAGCCACAGCCATCTCTCTTAGTGGATACATAGCCACCAGCCGCCTAGTTTATATTGCTGGTTGGTGCTGATAACAAACGGGCAATGTAAATGTAACAGGGCCTGTGGGAATGATTTCCTCTGGTTGCTATATGTAGCAACATTGTAAACAATCTTGCTGGAAGTACCAATCCAAGGAAATCATCCGTGCTCATTTTTTAATTAGTTCCTCCTCATCTGTGTTGCAACATCCCAACCCCGTAAACAGCAAGAAAAACCCAAACATCATAAAAATGGACTTAAAAAAAAATGCTAATTCCTGAAAAATCAGATCAGATTATCCCTGTACCGATGTCTGCCTCATTACTAAATTTGGAGTCATGCTGACTGTTTTTAAATGTTGCAGTATTAACAAAACGCAGGTCTGCAAACACACAGCGTGTGATTTTATTAATGAGTATCCACTAGAGGAGGCTCAGAATGTAGCTGTGCACATTCTGATATCCGCAGCTTGCCTCAGACCCAAAGACAAATTACAGCTGACTTTTCAGCTCGTTCACCAATTAATGTACTGTCGTCCTTCAAGGTGTGGTCAGAACGAGAGGTCTGCCTGTTTGTTTAGGCTGGATTTGAATCCAAGGTCCCAGAGATGATAAAAACAAA
Organism: Somniosus microcephalus; assembly: GCF_052327205.1. NCBI lineage: Eukaryota > Metazoa > Chordata > Chondrichthyes > Squaliformes > Somniosidae > Somniosus > Somniosus microcephalus. The sequence goes on from NC_141008.1 coordinate 67,515,865, forward strand.
GCTTCAGTGCAGTGTTGTAATGCTTTACATCCAATCACATTGTGCATACTTAGAATCCATTCTGTGCACAAGTCATTGGGGGGGGGGAAGAAAAAGTGGATAAGTGTCAAAGGAAGCATTTGTGGAAAAATGAAGGGAACTTACTCATTAGGACATAGGGGTTTGTTTATGAAACCATAATCTCAATACATTCAGCACTTCCCTAATTACAAAAAACAGGGCAACATTAAACTGGTGGGAAAAAAAGAACTTTACATTAAGGGGAAATTGAATTCAGTCCCAGAAAGGGGTTCTTAAAAAAAAGGTGCTAGAGTTTTTGCCTCAAAAGGTAGCATCAGAATCTATTATTATCTAATTAGTGCTTCTATGCATTAATATATTTTAAAACTTTTTAGCAATGGTTATTCTGTCATTTAATATCTCATGGCTAAACCCTATTAGTAGTTCAACAAAAATGAATGGATTCAAATCCAACCCAGACAGACTTACTGTAAGGTTGTTACTCTCTGCCCCTATGTGGAATCAGTTTGGCTATCTTGCCCAATTCCCAGTAGACATGAGCCCAGAACACACAGTTGTCCTAAAATAGCACATTCAGAAGCAAAATAACACTGATAAAGAAAGAAATGAAAGACTTGCATTTATACAGCGCCTTTCAATTAAGTACTTTTGAAGTGTGGTCACTGTTGTAATGTAGGAAACGCAGCAGCCAATTTGCTCTCAGCTCCCACAAACAGTAGTGTGATACGGGGCGGGGAGTGGGACTAGCTGAAGTGCTCTTGCAGAGAGCCGGCATGGGCTTGATGGGCCGAATGGTCGTCTTCTGTGCTGTAACCATCTCTGATTTAATGATTCTATAATGACCAGATAATCTGTTTTTGTTATGTTGATTGTGGGATAAATATTGGCCAGGACACCAGGGATAACTCCCCTGTTCTTCGTAATAGTGCCGCGGGATCTTTTACGTCCACCTGAGAGAGCAGACGGGACCTCGGTTTAACGTCTCATCTGAAAGACGGCACCACCGACAGTGCAGCACTCACTCAGTACTGCACTGGAGTGTCGGCCTAGATTTTTGTGCTCAAGTCTCTGGAGTGGGACTTGACCTTCTGACTCCGAGGCGAGAATGCTACCCACTGAGCCACACCTGACACTAGATAGAGCAGATGAGATTTTTAACATACTTTTTTTTTTAAGCCATGCACTCCAGTACATAACATCTATGCCCCTCCATTGGTGGAATAGATGCCCTAACTGCCCTCTTGCTTCCAGATCCCTCGTACATTGGTGCAGTGGCTAAGCTCTACTTGCCATGGGTGTGCCTGATGCTAACATTGCATGGCAAAAGTGTGGGGGGGGGGTGGAAGTATTCTATGCCACAGCGAGGACATCTTTCATTTTGATGGGCACAAAATGACATCAGAAAAGAAAGCCACATAACTAAAAGTGTAATGCTGTGTAAAATAATCGAATATCTGTCCCTTTTATAAATTAATTTGAAACTCCCATCAATCCCGAAGAACTGTTTCAGCTTCTGCATATTATAAGCCAATATGCAATAGCCTTGGAAAACCATTAAAGCGACCGTAATAAAATTGTCAGGGTTGACTGCTGGTATTACTGACTGCAATGTCAATTAGCTTGTTTCAGTATCTCTCATTACCATTTACTAAGGAATAAATCCCTAGATAAAGCAATCAGCTTTATTGACAGGATTCTGATCCTGTGCATTTCAAGTTTTCAGAGTACTGCCTGAGGCAGTTGTGAAAACTAGCTTAGAACATGACACCTACTGAAACCCGCTCAGTCACTACACATCTCTCAGCTGAACAGAAACACACCAGATCTTCCGTTAAGTGAAAACAACTCATAATATATTTGGTACAAGTAAGAAAAGATATGCATCTCACCTGTGGACTTGTGAGAAGACATATGATGGAAAAACGCCATTCAGCACATCAAAGCTCATCCCTCGAGTGCAATGACGTCTTAGAGCAACGAGCTACATTCTGGGCATCCATAGTGCGTTTGTCCCCAATGATCCACCTGACAGATTCTTGGAAACATGTAGCACCCTTTAGCTGCCATTATATTGGTGTCAGTGGGGTGTTTGTGGCATCAGTTCCTGAAATGCAGCTTTCACACAAACCAGTGGCAATCCTGATCTGCTAAAGGTGGTGTCCAGGAAGATCTGGCAAAAAAAGCACTGGTTTATATTTTGATCAGTCACATTGCTCTTTGCTGCCTCTCCTAATGCAGCTACAGCGAATAATTTTGCAGGGATCCACTCCCAGCATACAGTGTCGCCAATGGCAAAAGTCCATCAGAGACGTAGTCCTATCTCCGCTAGTGAGGATCTCGCAAATTATTCCCTAATATTTTGAATACTCTACCAAGCAAGGTAATAGAGGAAAAGAAACAATGGCAGGATTTAAAATACAGCGATCTGTTCAATGGTCTTCTCTCTCGAGCCTGATCTTTCTCGTAATACAAAAATCAAACCAGAAAAAGCTGGAATTACTCAGGAGGTAAGGCAGCATCTGTGGAAAAGGAAAGTTGACATTTCGGGTCTTTAAACCCTTCCTCGGGACTGGAAGGTATTGCACATGAGCAGAATTTCAAAAGGAAATGGACAAGGGAAAGGGGGGGAAGAGAAATAAAGACACAAACAGGAAAATCAAAGGAATAACGTGTGAAGTGCTGGGAGGAGAACAGGGGGTGTTTAAATGGCAGAAGTGATATTAGCAGGAGACAAAATGAGGCATGTCGAGAGAAATGAAAGAAACATATGAGATGCAGAGAGTGTGTAAATAGATAAAGGGAATTGGTAAAAAGGGATGTATGAAAAACCAGCACGGCGAACGAGTGTCTGGGAGTCTGGTGGAAAAAAAGCAAGTTGACACCAAGGGTACAGACCACCCCACCAGCGGTGTTCCCACTCCAAGTAACAACCTGCTCCCTCCCCCAACCCCATCCCCAAAAATGCTGGCACACCCACGCCACATTGCCAGCACCTACTGCCAGAGAGAACATAGGAGTTACAGTTAAGGTCTGAAGTTGTTAAAGTCAATGTTAAGGTCAGAGAGCTACAAAGTGCCTGGTAGACAGATGAGGTGCTGGTCCTCGAGCTTACATTGAGCTTCATTGGATCAGTGTTGGAGGCCAAAGATGGAGAGGTCAGAATGGGGCCTTCAACTTTGCCCTACATCCCCCCCCTTTCCTCCCCAACAACACTCAAGAAGCTCGACACCATTCAGGATAAAGCAGCCCGCTTGATTGGCACTCCGTCCACCACCTTCAACATTCACTCCCTCCACCATCTGCTGCAGTGTGTACCATCTACAAGATGCACTGCAGCAACTCGCCAAAGCTCCTGCAACAGCACCTTCCAAACCCGCGACCTCTACCACTTAGAAGGACAAGGGCAGCAGACGCATGGGAACATCACCACCTACAAGTTCCCCTCCAAGCCACACACCATCCTGACTTGGACCTGTATCGCCGTTCCTTCACTGTTGTTGGGCCAAAATCCTGGAACTCCCTTCCTAACAGCATTGTGGGTGTACCTACACCATATGGACTGCAGCGGTTCAAGAAGGCGGCTCACCACCATCTTCTCAAGGGCAATTAGGGATGGGCACTAAATGCAGGCCTAGCCAGCGACGCCCACATCCCATCAATGAATAACATTTTTAAAAAGTGAAGTTAGCTGGGAGTAAAAAGCATCAACATTGCCAGCATCAAGTTCTGCTTTGCCCTCCACCAGCAGTGCACTCCTAGGGGGGACACTTAACAAAGTTACTCAACAGCACAAGAAAAATTACCTCATCAATGTCATTACAGGTAGACTATCCTTTATCCGAAAACCTCGGGACCAGCCGTGTTTCGGTTTTCGGAAAATTTCGGATTTCGGAAGGTATTTTATAAGACTGGGAAATTTGTCGGGGGTGGGTCGGCGGGGGTCAGGGTCGGCGGGGGGGTCGGCGGGGGTCCGCGGGGGGGTTGGCAGGGGGTTGGGGGTGGGGGTCGTCGGGGTCGGGGTCGGCGGGGGTCCGCGGGGGGGTCGGCGGGGGTCGGCGGGGGGGTCGGCGGGAGTCGGGGTCGGCGGGGGGGTCGGCAGGGGTCCGCGGGGGGGTCGGCGGGGGTCGGGGTCGTGCGCCACTCTGGTCATGTCGTGCGCATGACTTACGCTGAACGAAAAAACCTTCGGTTTTTAGAGGGTTTCGGTTTTCGGAAGTTCGGATAAAAGGTAGTCTACCTGTATCATAACAGCATCTTCTATTGCACCAGAATAACATTCCTACTTCCCACAACAGCCACCCTTCACTGAGTGAAAGAGTCAAATAACTGCAGTTAGAGTACATTTTGTGTTGCCGACACCAAATTAACTGTACTTGTCCACTGAAGATTGCCCAAACTGATTTTTCTTGCATTCTTATAGCCACCAGAGAGAAGAAACTTTTCTTCCTTCAACCTCGTTGAATGTGAACCCAGGTACTGGGACACAAACTAGGAAGGCCCCATGTCTGATCCCCTGATTCCTGTTGTGTTAGATGGACGTCTTACTACAGTTATACAGGGCCTTGGTGAGACCACACCTGGAGTACTGTGTGCAGTTTTGGTCTCCTTACCTAAGAAAGGATATACTTGCCATAGAGGGAGTGCAGCGAAGGTTCACCAGACTGATTCCTGGGATGGCAGGACTGTCGTATGAGGAGAGATTGGGTTGACTAGGCCTGTATTCACCAGAGTTTAGAAGAATGAGAGGGGATCTAATTGAAACGTATACAATTCTGACAGGGCTAGACAGACTGGATGCTGGGAGGATGTTTTCCCTGGCTGGGGGGTCTAGAACGAGGGGTCACAGTCTCAGGATACAGGGTAGGACATTTAGGACTGAGATGAGGAAAAATTTCTTCACTCAGAGGGTGGTGAACCTGTGGAATTCTCCGCCACAGAAGGCTGTGGAGGCCAAGTCACTGAATATATTTCAGAAGGAGATAGATAGATTTCTGGACACAAAAGGCATCAAGGGGTATGGGGAGAGAGCAGGAATATGGTATTGAGATGGAGGATCAACCATGATCATATTGAATGGTGGAGCAGGCTCGAAGGGCCGAATGGCCTACTCCTACTATTTTCTATGTTCTGATGTTTCTATGATCTCTGCTGCGGCAGTGATGAGGAAGACTACAACAAGCCTCAGAACAGTTTTGCTGGAGAAGGGAGAAAATTGATCAGGTTCTTGCTCCTGTTCACTGTCCAGTTAGCTCTGTGGCAGACTAAATATCAGGTAGGCCACAGTAAAACCTCCAACAACAGGTAAATTGTACTCTAGCATGAGTCACACCACCTTCTGGTAAGGAAAGGTAAGAGCAGAATATTGGAGGGAAAGTTGTCAAAACTCAACTTTCTAAAAAGTATTGAATTTTAAAATAAATTAATAAATGAATACTGCAGGGTAGGCTTTTTGTGACTAGAACAATTTAATGCAATTCATTTATATTGAAGAAATGGTGCTCTTTTTGTCTCTTCCTATCCATTGATATGCAATACTAATATATATGCAGTGTAGTAATAATGTGCCTGGTTGGTTTTCCACATTTTTGTGTAGACTCATGCAGACCAAAAATTTACATGAGTGTGTGGATAATTACAGTTATTTATGGAAAAAAGTACAGTATTTACAATCCTAGTGCAATTTAGGACAGCTTGGAAAGTTCAGTGTATGACATTTATGCTGGTTAGATTTGTAGTTATAATGATTGATGTACTGGCCTGGTTAAATGAATAATGAATATGTTCACGTGTTCAGAGAGGAGAAGAGGCCATAAATCTGTTGGTGAGTTCTATGGGTTTGAGCTAATGTGCATTTAAAACATGCTTAATGATTTTATTTTTTTAATTTGACAATCGGGTGCCGTTACATAAATTGTCAGAAATTGATGCCTGTGAGTGACTTGCAAATTTGTTACATGACTTATCAGGAATTTTATATATTTATGTAATTTATTTAAAAAATTTATTTCACATACCATATCTCCACTTGTCACTGTACCCATTATGCTAATGATCATCTTGTACATAATAGCCTGCCTATTTAGGAACGGGTGGGGGAAGAAATGGCAGTAGATAATTTAGTGTGTGCACAACCTTTAAATTGCAAGCTACACATGCTGGTTTGAATGGCCTGAAGCTTGGGGAGGTCTGCCTTGAATGGTTTCCATCACCGGAGACTGGACCAGCCACTTAATACTGTGGTTACAAGCGCAGGTCAGAGGCTGGGTATTCTGCGATGAGTGTCTCACCCCCTGTCTCCCCAAAGCCTTTCCACCATCTACAAGGCACAAGTCAGGAGTGTGATGGAATACTCTCCACTTGCCTGGATGAGTGCAGCTCCAACAACACTCAAGCAGCTCGACACCATCCAGGACAAAGCAGCCCGCTTGATTGGCACCCCATCCACCACTTTAAACATTCACTCCCTCCACCACCAGCGTACCGTGGCTGCAGTGTGTACCATCTACAAGATGCACTGCAGCAACTCGCCAAGGCTTCTTCGACATCACCTCCCAAACCCGCGACCTCTACCACCTAGAAGGACAAGAGCAGCAGGCGCATGGGAACACCACCACCTCCAAGTTCTCCATCAAGTGTCACACCATCCTGACTTGGAAATATATCGCCATTCCTTCATTGTCGCTGGGTCAAAATCCTGGAACTCCCTCCCTAACAGCACTGTGGGAGTACCTTCACCACATGGACTGCAGCGGTTCAAGAAGGCGGCTCACCACCACCTTCTCAAGGGCAATTAGGGATGGGCAATAAATGCTGGCCTTGCCAGCGATGCCCACATCCTGTGAATGTATAAAAAAATCTCTAATCGTTTTTAAACTTGGTGCTGTTATTTTTTTTCTATTATCTGTCCATTACACACTCCCTCTCACTGAGAAAAATACAGTTATCATTGTGATACCAGCAGATGCAAATTACGGATCAGGAACTGTTTTGTTGTAGCCATGTGTAATTTATGAATCCTATGGCTGGTCAGGCATTACTGGATGTATTGTACTGAATTACATATTTATATTCTGATGGTTTGAGCTCCTGATATGGAGATTCACGCTTTATAGAGGGAAGTAAATATTTACTGCAAAAGATGCTTAAAATAGCATTTGATGGGAGCTGGAGCTGAGATGGACTTTTCTCATACCTATCGAGCCCCATCCAGAGCCAATATGTAATTGCTTTATTGCAGACTTGCCTTCCAAATCACTTGTTCATCTCCTACTTTGGAGTAGACTGATTTTTTTCCCCCTATTGCCCCTCAAAAAATATTTAAGCTGTTGTTAATTATCTCTCTAACCCTCGACCCCACTTCCCAGCAAATGCTGGTTTAGTAATATAGGAGCAGGAATAGGCCATTCAGCCCCCTTTTAATAGTGCTGATCGGCCCTGAATCAACTACCTTCTCGGGGAGTCTGTTCCCTGGAGGAAGAGACTTCATTCTGATCTCTAAACTTGCTCAAATCCTATGAATTTTGTACTTGTGTCTTGTCATCCTATGCTCACTGTCCAAGTTAACTACCCTCTTTCCTTCATCCTCATCCATTATTTGCATCCTTTCTCCTCCTTAGTCTCTTTCCTCTAGTAAAAAATAAGCTTATTCACTTGAGCGTTTCATAATTTAGCGCCCTGAGGTCTGGAAACATCTTGATCACTCTTTTCTGAACCATTTGTAATGGTACCTATATCATTTTTGAAATACATTGTCCAAAGCTGTATACCATACTCTAAAGTGGTCTTATCATTGATCTGTACAATGTCAGAACAACCTGTTCTGACTTGGAGTACAATAACCTGCAGATGCTCCAATGTACAATCTGTCTCACACTGACCATGATGCTTTCAAGAGTATTGCGTATTGTGTGCAGTTTTGGTCGCCTTATCTGAGGAAGGATGTTCTTGCCATGGAAGGAGTGCAGCGAAGATTCACCAGGCTGATACCTGGGATGGCAGGAATGACGTATGAGGAGAGATTGTGTCGATTGGGCTTATACTCACTGGAGTTTACAAGATTGAGAGGGGATCTCATCGAAACCTATAAAATTCTGTCAGGCCTGGACAGACTAGATGCAGGAAGGATGTTCCCGATGGCCGGGGAGTTCAGAACTAGGGGTCATAATCTAAGCATAAGGAGTAAACCATTTAGGACTGAGATGAGGAGGAATTTCTTCACCCAGAGAGTGGTGAACCTGTGGAATTCTCTGCCACAGAGGGCGGTGGAGGCCAGTTCATTAAATATATTCAAGAAGGAGTTGGATATATTTCTTAAGGCTAAAGGGATCAAGGGATATGGGGAGAAGGCAGGGACAGGGTACTGAATTTGGATGATCAGCCATGATCGCATTGAATGGCGGAGCAGGCTCGAGGGGCCGAATGGCCTACTCCTGCTCCTATCTTCTATGTTTCTATGTTTAAATGATCGCTCCTAAATCCTTTTTTTTCCAACCTCTGGCAGTGGAGCATGCATTGCGTAGGATGAGCAGGTCTAAGGACTCCTGATGGGTCTGTTTTTGGGCCTGGCCAACTGTGCCATCTACAGGTTTTGGAGATGCACGATTACCTGACGGACTTCCTTCAACTGTTTGATCATCTTTTGAGCCATTACACTTGAATAGCCGCAAGCCTACATTTCGTTATACTGCACTTGTGCACTAACAATGACAATAAAAGTTGATTTGATTTGATTTTGATTTGATTTGAATGTGAACATACAATGTCTGCCAGTTTGCTGGATGCCTTTTGACACTGGTGGGCACTGCATAGAATTTCCATTATTATTTCTGATAATTTCACCATTTAAATTTAGTTATTGTATTAAAGCAACAACAACTTGCATTTATTTAGCATTTTTAATGATGTAAAACGTCCCAAGGTGCTTTGCAGGAGCGTTACCAAACAACATTTGACACCGCTTGGTCAAAGAGCTAGGTTTTAAGAAGCGTCTTAAAGGGAGATGGAGAGGTTTAGGGTGGGAATGCCAGAGCTTAGGGCCTAGGCAGCTGAAGGTACGGCCACCAAGGGTAGAGCAATTTAAAATTGGGGATGCGCAAGAGGCCAGAATTGGAGGAGCGCAGAGATCTTGGTTTGTAGGGCTGGAGGAGGTTACAGAGATAGATACTCTTAAGGCTAAAGGGATCAAGGGGTATGGGGAGAAGGCAGGGACAGGGTACTGAATTTGGATGATCAGCCATGATCTCATTGAATGGTGGAGCAGGCTCGAGGGGCCGAATGGCCGACTCCTGCTCCTATCCTCTATTTTTCTATGTTTCTATAGCGGGGGTGGGGGTGGGGAGGCGGCGAGGCCATGGAGGGATTTGAAAACAAGGATGAATATTTTAAATTGAAGTGTTGCTGGACCGGGAACCAATGTAGGTCTTTTGCATGTATATTTCTTTAGTCTCTCTGAACATGGACGGAGGTGAGGCTTGGTTTGAATCACTAAGCTGCTTTATTGCACAGTTAGGTGAGCGTACAGAGCAATTGTTATCAGACTCACTTAGTTTAATCAGCATAATTTATCTTTGCATAATAACTCAAATAATGAACAGGCTATACTTATCCCACTTTAGTGGCTTGTCCTCTAATTCCTCTGCTTTCTGACATTTTGAGCCTACCTTTTCTGGGGTCTTTCTGCCTTAGCAGCTTTTCTGTTGCAAATGCTAGACTGTCTTTTACGCGAGAGTATTGATTCCTAAACTACAGAGACTGAAAACCTTCCAACACAGTGGGTGTGATGTGTTTAGCAATTATGGAGACAAGCTTACGAATTACTTGTGTGCAGTAAATTGAAGAAACAATATGAAAACCAGTGAATTAGCATATTAACGACCTATAATCTCAGACACTTTTTGTTACTTGCCGCAATATACCATTTTTAAAACACAATCATTTAAGTGACTTTTTTTTCAAAATCTTTCTGTGGAAAAATGGTCACAAAATGCTAAACCATGACTGTACATGAACAGGAGCCCTTGCATACCAATAAGTCCGGTTACAGAAATATTAGTAAAGGAAAATGTATGCTAGTTAAACATTTGCTTCTGTTTTGAGTTATTAATTTTTTTTAAGCATTGTGTCACTGTGCAAAAAGTAACACTTTGCTCACTCATGTTATTGAATGACTGGGGGGGTGAAAATCAACTTTGGGAGTGCAAAATGGGCTGGATTACTGCAGTCGTCCTGATTTTCCTGTCCCGGACTTTGATGAATGGATTGATGTATATCCCTGTCACAAATGGTATATATTTCCTATGTAGGTCACTTCAGTTTGCAATTTGATAGATGTACCAATATTGTCTTATCCTGATGGCCACTCTGACAGAAATGACCTTGAGAAATGACTAGTATGAATGTGTATTGGCTCCACATTCCGATGATTGGCACTCTGCAACCATTGTGGTACTGCGCTTTTGTGCGTTAGCTGTGCCATGGATGAGTTAAAATGTTTGCCTCTGCTTGCATTGTCTTTGCAATTCATCTCAATTTAGAGCTCAGAAGCACTTCCCACAACTGCCATGGTCACCCTATCCACTGTACTTGTGTAATGTGTCCTTGTTCATGCAATCTATCCTTCGTACCTTTAAGAAATGAGACTTCTAAATAGGTGTCAAATAAGAGTGACCTGCAATTCTTCACAGAGAAAAGCACCTTTTGAAGTGTAATAGAATAGATGATTTTCTGAGCTGCTGGTTGTGTACAATGCAGGTGGGCTGTTCTCTTTCCAGGGATGTGATACACTTCAAACATTCCTGGTCATTTTGCTTGTTTATTGTAGCCATGGCTGACATTGATGCACACTTTTTGTGGTTTGTTGAGACAATTATATTGATCAGCACCACTGCCGGCTCACTTGTTTTCAAAGCAGGATGTATTGATTTACTGACCAAATCCAATTTTCAAATTGAATTTAATGAGCTTTGACCAAGTGACCTCCGACAGATCAGGGTCAACACTATCTCTGTGCTCTTAATAAAAGGTGGTAACTTGTTATTTGCAATATGGAGACGCCGCAATTTACTCGGGATTTCCAAATTTTTCCGAGTTTATTTGAGTTCTGTTGATTTGAAATGCCATATGTGTACTACCTCCTGGCCTGAAGCATCTGCGGCAGAATTTCCTGTTTATACATCGAGGTGTATTGGATTTCCTGGGCGCAGTGCATAGAGGAAAATGAGGCAGAGAAGAACGCACACCCACAAGGGAGCCGTGCCAATTTTCTGTCCATCTAAATGAATGTATGGAAAATCCCTGACTCGCCTTTCCCTATATTCTGAAGGCCGCTGGAGCAACTCCCACCTGATGCTTACCCACCTTCTGCCCGACTCCTTAAGGCAGTAGCCCCTCAGACTAACTCCTTAATTCGGTAGCCCCTCAGGCCAACTGCTTGATGCAGCAGCCTCCCAGGCCCAATCCTCACCAATACGGCAGATTACCAGCCCTATTCCTCACCAACACAGCAGCCTCCTGGCCTAACGGCTGTCTCATGCCATAGCCTCCTGTTTGATGATAAAGGACTTGTAGCGTATGTGCCTTTAAGAGCCCCCTGTGTACTGTAATGCTGGTAATGGCCACTCGGGCTATATAAGCCTGTATATTGTGTTGTATCAGTTAGTTCACCTCCAGACTTTGTTCAGTAAACACCTGTGAAACTAACTCCTGCCTTCAGTGTCTCTATTAACACACGGATACAACAGGACTCAACAAATGTTATAATCCAGGTTAAGTAAATCCAAGTAAGCAGTCACGATTATGGGAATGTAACCTGTTACACACAAATGGAACCCCTGATGATCTTGAGGTTCTAATTGAGTCTAGTTTAACTTGCTCACTAAAGTTAGTGTCAAAGAAAATTGATATCTTTACAGATTCCAAGAACTTCACATGACCAATTCTACATGGAATTAGCACTTTACTCCTACTAATTTCCCCCCATGAATCATTCCCCTTTTATAGTGTATGGTTGCTACAAAATCATAGGTCAGCTGATATGAACTTGGTATGCAACAAATCAAATGATTTGTTTTTTGTAAGGCATAAAAAGGAAACATTAAAATAATTCCCTTAATGTTTCAAAAGTTAAAAAATGTTGGGCAGAATTTTCAACTTCGGCGGGGTTGTAAAACCGATGTTACCGGATCCACCGCCCATTATACCGCCCGCCTGACTTTACTTTCCATTGACCGTTAGCATTAACTGGAGTGGCAGGAGGAGGGGGGGCGGGTGTTGGGGGGGAAAGAGCAAAGTGCCAGCTTTAAATAGAGGAGGGAGAGAGAGAGAAATTTAATACCAGCATTAATTCAGACAATGGAAGAGGTGGAGAGTCAGCATTAGCTGGAGTGTGTGAGCTCCTATCTGTGTTACTTTCTGAAATCAATATTCTTGTTTCTTCATTTGATTCCAGTCTCTCCCTCTCCATCTATTATTTATTAACGACATCTAGTAAACTGGACATGATATCGGCCATACTGGGAACATGTGTACCCCATATTTATAGTGTCTTAGAATTCAATACACTTGTAAAACCTGCTGCTACAGGCTGCAGAAACAGAATGTTACTTTATTCCTACAGGTACGATAGTGTGAACAAAAAAGAAACGCTTGCAGGCCCCATTCTTAAATGCGAGGCATTTGTTGACGCCATGTGGCAGGTTAATTCTGATAAGGAAAACCAGATTTTTTGAACCATTTGGTGATGGTTTTTAAGTGATTGTTTGGAATAAGTACGTAAGCCTGTGTCAGAACCCTTCTGTTACTTTCTATTTGATGAAGTAGGAAAGGTATGTGCCGCAGTACTTGAGGGCAAATTGTATCTCGCACTGGTGCCTCATGATGAATAAGTCATGAGAGGTAAGCAAGTCTGTGTTACTTGCTTTTCCCTTGTGCCTGCTACTGCTGCTTTATTTACCAATATTTCACTCCATTACATTTTTCTGTTGAAGTCATCAATAAGTCGACTTTTTTTTCTTTTAATGAAGCCAGGTTCTGCCAGAGACTGTTAGCTTATTGTAGGCTCACTCACTGCAGTAGATGTTGTTGCCAAGGTGCATCCATACAAATTGGTGCAGCTAAAAGCTACTTCAGTTAAGTGTTGTTTCAGCCAGCCCCCCTCATCCATTCGTCAACAAAATATAATTTGGACACACTGGGATTTACTGTTCTTAACAATGAGCGACCAGTTTCTAAATTAGATGGACGTTTGCCATTTTCTGCTAAGGGTTACAGTTCCTCACTTATTTCCATCCATGTGTAACATCTATCAGATGCTGCAAGAAAATACACACATTGCTGAGAATACACAGCAGGTTAGCCAGCATCTGTCAAGAGAAGAACCAGGTCCTAAGGTTTTGGTATGTGTACACTTCATCAGATCATGAGGGGTATGCACAAACCTTGGAAAAAATTGAAATACTGTGCACACTAATGCCCATTAAACTTGCAAATGAATCCCAAAATGTTCCTACAGTGACCTAGAAAACTCAAGTCTTGATGCTCTGTTGAAGTATTGGGTCCTGCTATCGGCTAGGTTGTGCTGCTCCATTATCAGAGGAGTTGTGAACTGAACATTGTAAAATTTCAGTGAACAGCTCCACTCCTGATCTTGTGATGGAGGGAAGGTCATTGAAGCAATTGAAGATAATTGAGCCAAGGGCGTTACCTTGAGGGGCTCCTGCACCAATATCATGGGAGCTCCGGCAACAATATCATGGGGGCTCCGGCAACAATATCATGGGGGCTCCGGCAACAATATCATGGGAGCTCCGGCAACAATATCATGGGGGCTCCGGCAACAATATCGGGGGCTCCGGCAACAATATCAGGGGAGCTCCGATGATTGGCCTCCAATAACCAAAACCATCTTTCTGTGGTATGACCCTAGCCACCTGGAGGATTTTTCCATTGAAGTTTGTTTTGCTTGGTGTCATAGTCTGTTGAATGCTGCCTTGATGTCAAGGGCAGCTGCTCTTGCTTCTCCTTTGACATTCAAGCCTTATATCCATGTCTGGATCAAGGATGTGATAAGGTTTGGAGCAGTGGTTCCATCGCTTTGTTGATGATTGAGAGGACATCAATAGGTTAGTAGTTATCTGGATTCGATTTGTCCTTTTTTATGGCTAGGACATACCTGGGCAATTTTGCACATTGTCAGCGGTCAGTGTTAAATTGCATTGGAAAGCTTGGCTAAAGGATTGGCTAGTTCTGGTGCACAGGTCTTCAGCATTACAATTGGGATGCAATCAAAACACATTGCTTATGCTGTGTTCAGTGCACTCAACTGCTTCTTAATGTCACGGAGAAACTAAATTGGCTAGAAATTTGCTTCTAAGATACCGGAGATCTCGGGACGAGACCAAGTAGGATCATCAACTTGGCATTTTTGGCCGATGACAAAAGCTTCAGCCTTGTATCTTGCATTTATATGCTGGACTCCACTATGGTTGAGGAAAGAGATGTTCACGGAGCCTCCTCCTCCCATTAGTTGCCTGATTGACTGCCACCATTCTTGGCTGGATGTGAGTAGGGCTACACAGCATTGCTCGGGATCATTCGGATCTGGCTCAGCACTGATTCTGAAGCCTTAACATAGAAAAAGTAGATGCTGAGTCCGAACAATGACAGCAAAACTTACTGCTGGCATGTGTACTATATTTACTATTGACGTGCTAGTGTGTGTGTGGGGGGAGGGCGGGGGTTGGGGAAGGGGAAGAGGAGGCGAAAGATGAAAACAAAGGTTTTCCATTACATTGTACCAATTTTCCAGACTGTTGCTTGATGTTGACATTATGTTCGGTGATGTCAATCTATGATCTGATTGCAATTGCTATAAATATTTTGAATAAGATAAAACAAACCTCCTAATCAGCCATTTGAAATGTTGAGCATCTTTGATTTCTGTTGGATTAAGTGGAGCCTGGATTAGAACAATGCCCTTCTATTTTGCGCATTACAACAGTGACTACACTTCATCCAAATTGAATAGAGCCCAGGCCTCTCTATATGGCGA
The DNA here is from genome assembly GCF_052327205.1 of Somniosus microcephalus. Classification (NCBI taxonomy): domain Eukaryota; kingdom Metazoa; phylum Chordata; class Chondrichthyes; order Squaliformes; family Somniosidae; genus Somniosus; species Somniosus microcephalus. Next base: position 67,530,932 of record NC_141008.1, read on the forward strand.
TAGCAAAATACTGCGGATGCTGGAAATCCGAAATAACAACAGAAGATGCTGGAAAAGCTCAGCAGGCCAGGCAACATCCGTGGAGAGAGAAATAGAGTCAATGTTTCAGGTCGAAACCCTTCTTCAGAACTGAGAAAAAAAGTCAGGAAATGAAACAGATTAAAGGCAGTTTGGGGGGCTGGGAAATGGGGGAGGGGATGAAAGAAGAGACATTAAGAGATATTCAAGGTGAGACGAGATGGTAATAGGACAGGTAAAGAAACAAACTGGCTCTAGATGAAGTGTGAAATGCGCTGGCAGAGTGAGAGACAGCTGCCATGTGGGAGAGAGGAAAAAAGGAAAAGGCACAAACCAAAGGTGTGGATAAAAAATATGAAAATATAATAGGGGCCGAGGTTATGATCTCTCTATATGGCATCTGTTAAGGCTCCTAATTAAAATGAGCTTGGGCAGTCTTAGTTCCCAGTGGATGAAAAATGTTTAGGACAAAACTGCTTTTAGTTTGGCACTAATTAACTGGTCTCACTCCAAGAAGCCACAAGGATAGTAGGTGTAGCATATGACGCACTGGTGAATTAGCTGACCCTCTGCAGAGTTTAAGGTTAAGGCACACTGGGCCTGATGCTTTTTTATCTTGCTAGTGCAACTTATAGACGTCCTAGGCATCTTGTTCTGTCAACTGTGTAAAATTACTATTTTCTTCTGCAGGACAATACCTGTTTCATTTCATCCAGTTGTAGATTGGTTAATATGTCTGTGTAAAAATTAACAGGTTGATTACTGTACATGCATTAACCAAAAGACATTAAACCTCCCTTGGTGATTTCCATCTAATTGCATCGCCTAATGAAAGAGAGTTTACCACATAGTGAAGCAGAGGTAGTGAACCTAATGATTCTTTATGTGTTGAATTTGTAAATAAGATATTTAAGCCAGAAATTTTAAATTTTGCGCATCTTTGCCTCACTGGGGGCATTGTTATCTTAATTTGGGTTTTTTTTTTACAACAAGATCATTTTTGCTGGCCTTTTGTTTCTTGAGCTATATACCTTAGTACAAAGGTGCAACTTGGTGCTGAGCAGCAAGGAATGTCATTGTAATGTCTTTGCCAGTCTGGAAATGGTAGGTTACTAATAGCATTGAAGGGTAGGAAAATTGCCTCTGGTCCATTATTGGCTCTATTTCCCCCCCCACTACCCCACCCTTTTATCAGCACAATTACTATTTGCTGAAGTGAAATCAAGCATGTCATCAGTTTTGTCCCGCAGGCCTAGGAGTGTCCAGTGCTGACAGTACAAGGGGAAAGCACAAAATGTTCCATTAATCACCGGTTGATTTTTTTAAAATATTACATTTTTGAATTAGAAAATCCTGATGCTGTCCTCATGAATAGCACGTCACCACTTTCATGATTGCTGTGAAGGATTTGCCTTTTTATTACTGTACACAGATTTAATTTACAGCCAACTGGCAGAGGCCAGGGTCATTTAATCTGCTTTTTGTTGTTTTTTCCCCCTTCTCATTACAAAATGATCAATACAGCTTAGAGACACAGGAGTAAAACATTCATTTCATACCTCCAGTGTTTCGAGACTCATTGGAAACGTAGCCCAGTGACAGATTTCTGCTGAGAAGTACAATTCTGAATGGGTAGACTGCCGTGGTGTGGGCCACTTGTGAGTATTTGAGTAAGATAGCTATTTCTCCCTACCCAAGAATGTTGCCCCCTGCTTTCCTGAAGTCTTGCTGTGGTACTGATTCAAAGGCACTTGTCACCTGTTGATAGTTCGTCCAAGTGGCCATTCTTCATGTATGAAGACAGTGAGTGTTGGCAGGCTATATGAAGCTTTGGGAGGGCATCACAGTTATAACTTGGTCCTGTCTTCAATCTTGATTATTGTTTTCTGTTCCTAGCCCAAGAGCACTGAGGACATTGGTAGTGCCCTAGCTGCTGCTTGATTGAGACCAATGAGAACCGGGATCACATCACCAGAGTGGGGATCGAACCAGGGACCCCCTGATCTGCATGAGTTCTCTGACCCCAGCCAGGTGGTAGTTACCCATTAAGCCATAACGGGAATTTCAGCTTGATATTCACAGCAAGCTCCCGCATGTAACTTGCTAGTCATAGAGAAGTTAGTGATTCAAGAACAGCATGTCGGGTGCTTCAGCGGCTATTTAAAGCGCTGCAGCAGTATTTTTAAGCAAAGAGCCTTTAGCTTTTGCTTGTACATCATTTTGGAAGGTTCTAATTTGTGAATTATAATCATGAACTGGGTGCTAAGGAACGACACCTCAGTTTACAGATGCAACTGTTAAGATGCTGCTGCAGGGAGTTGAAGAAATAAAGTTTTAAATATCTGACAATGACCCCACAAGAGAACATTCAGCAGTGACTGGCAGGAAATGGTACAACACACCACTTAACCACATTGAGAAAATGTCAAGATATTTACCACCCTAGAACAGTGGCACACCTGTGGTATAGCACATCTTTAGTCTGAAAACCCCGTACTGACTCACCAGTGCTACTGGTGTTAAAGGACATCTATGGTCAGATGTTTGGGTGTTATGACTTCTCACCTCCTGAAGCCGAGTGATCATTTCTATGGGACCGTACAACTCTAAGACACTGGCACAAAACTAGGAAGAAGTTTGACATGTTTGATAAATTTTCTGGAATTCTTTGAGGATGTAATGAGCAGGGTGGATAAAGGGGAACCAGTAGATGTAGTGTATCTGGATTTTCAGAAGGCATTCGCTAAAGTGCCACATAAAAGGTTGCTACACAAGATAAGAGCGCACGGGGTTGGGGGTAATATATTAGCATGGATAGAGGATTGGCTAACTAACAGAAAACAGAGAGTCGGGATAAATGGGTAATTTTCAGGCTGGCAAACTGTAACTAGTGGGGTGCCACAGGGATCAGTGCTGGGGCCTCAACTATTTACACTCTATATTAATGACTTGGATGAAGGGACTGAGTGTAATGTAGCCAAATTTGCTGATGATACAAAGATAGGTGGGAAAGCAAATTGTGTGGAGGATGCAAAGAATCTCCAAAGGGATATAGATAGGCTAAGTGGGCAAAAATCTGGCAGATGGAGTTTAATGTGGGAAAATGCGAGGTTATCCACTTTGGTAGGAAAAATAAAAAAGCAAATTATTATTTAAATGGGGAGAGATTACAAAATGCTGAGGTACAGAGGGATCTGGGGGTCCTTGTACATGAATCACAAAAAGTTAGCATGCAGGTACAGCAAGTAATTAGGAAGGCAAATGGAGTGTTGGCCTTTATTGCAAAGGGAATGGAGTATAGGAAGTCCTGTTACAGGGTGTTGGTGAGACCACACCTGGAGTACTGCGCACATTTTGGTCTCCTTATTTAAGGAAGGATATACTTGCATTGAGGCAGTTCAGAGAAGGTTCACGAGGTTGATTCCGGAGATGAAGGGGTTGTCTTATGAAGAAAGGTTGAGCAGGTTGGGCCGATACTCATTGGAGTTTAGAAAAATGAGAGGGGATCTTATTGAAACATATAAGATTCTGAAGGGGCTTGACAGGGTAGATGCTGAGAGGATGTTTCCCCTTGTGGGGGAATCTAGAACTAGGGGGCATAGTTTCAGAATAAGGGGGCACCCTTTTAAATCGGAAATGAGGAGGAATTTCCTCTCTGAGGGTCGTGAATCTTTGGAATTCTCTTCCCCAGAGAGCTGTGGAGGCGGAGTCATTGAATATATTTAAGGTGGAGATAGACAGATTTTTGAAAGGTAAGGGAGTCAAAGGTTATGGGGAGTGGGCAGGGAAGTGGAGTTGAGGCCAAGATCAGATCAGCCATGATCTTATTAAATGGCGGAGCAGGCTCGAGGGGCCAAATGACCGACTCCTGCTCCTACCTCTTATGTTCTTATCTTTTTAGACCTGAAGAAATCAGCCATGGTTAGACACCACCACTTTGTGCATACTTCACCTATATGTTTGACACATCAGAAAATGTTTCCTCACACCCAATTACACAATGATTGCTGCTTGCACAAATATACTTCCTTGAATGCTCACCAGGTGTGTCCTCACTGCACCAGTTCCAGCTGCAATTTGTGAATTAAACTGTTGAAATGCTGACATCGTCAAAGGGATTCCCACAAAAAAATCCTTCTAATTAAACCTAGCTAATAAATTACATGCTTATATACTCACACTACACAAAATGGGCTGCAGCATTGTCACTTGAGTGCCACTGTATGTGCTCCTGACACTTTCAACATTTCAGCACTATTATTTTACTTGCACAACAAGGTGGCATGTAACAGAAGGGAGTCTTGGAGGAGTGCCTCTCAATTATAAGTTAAGTGTCTTTCAGGAGGCCACCTTGGCTGTCATTAGGATTAAGAACATGAATGGAGTCAACTCGGGTGAAGCTGAGAGCCCTACCCAAAACCGGGGGGGGTTAATTCTATCCTTGTGTTCTTTCATCTCTGCCTACTTATTCACTCACCTGATATCAAGGCATACATTCAAGTACATTCCATGGAAAATGTTATCTTGCCACCTAGGTAATATTTGAAGTGGTGTCATTCCACCAAACTTCTATCATATGTAGTTCTTGTGTTTCTATAAGAATCGTCCAAGAAGTAGGCCCAGCTTACAGTCCCACCTCAGAACCTCCTGTCACCCTAGGAGAAGTAGGAGGCTTAAGATTAAAAGGACACACAAGAGTCGGAAGCCAGGGGAGGCAAGGTGGTTTTATACAGTAGAAAGATTGTCGGAATTGTTGTCTGAGATGTTTCTTGACACTGACTGGATTTGTGCAGGATGATTTGGGGCAAGATGGAGGAATACCTGTATGGAGAAGTTGCAAAATGATCTGCCTTGGTAGCTGTAGAGAGCTCAATGTCAGCAAGAGACTTTGATTGCAGTTCTCATCTGGCAGTGGACGTGGGATTAGTTAATTTTAGTTACCCTTGTGTGCTGGTCAGGTAGCTGGTACAATGCAGTTACTTCTTCAAGAGGGAGGCGTATCCTTCTGAAGAATTCTGGAGAGGTCACATTGAAGTTGCCCAACTGCTTCTGAGGGCAGGAAGACATGAATACCAATGGGTAGAGGTTTGCTCTGTTGCCTGTTCCTCCTGAACCACCATCTCTTCCCTCTCAAAACAGAGGAAAGCGGGGAGGCCTACAGGGAAGAACCTTGTGATTTCCAAGGCCCAGATCCCAGGTTTAAAACTGTAAAACAAAAACCTTGAAATATATTTTTTTGTGATTAAAAAAATTTTAAAATTTTTTTAAAAAAAAGGACACTTCTAAAAAGGAACTTGAAAAAACAAATATGCTGTAAAAAAATAAAATAAATAAAAATATGACTACATGTATGTGCAGGTGCTCTGGGTTCCTGTGGCCACTTGCTATGCAGAACCTCTGACTTTCCAGAAAGCAAACCCGAACACCTCTTTGGTAGAGGTGTTCTTTACCCCAGTGGCAGATGTGGGTGATTCTCTTGTAAATGATCAGATTGGTACACTTACAACATGACCTCTCTAGAGGCCAGATGGCCACATGGGTGTTATCAATAAGGCCCTGAACCTTGCAGTGCAGAATTACCATGTCATTCTGTTGTTGCTTTTTTAGGGGAAAATGATGAAGGTGTTTGCCCTGGTTTAAAAAAAAAAGGACCAGCATGATGCATCTGATTACTGTCACAGAATTCCCCCTATGATTGCTTGGAAGAACCTGGAGGCATAGAAGTTGAATGTGTTTGTGACCTTGACTGCCCTGGCAGTGCCATCCCTGTGATTGAGGATGCCTGCAAGTCAATTTGTAGAAGACAACACAATTCCATTACTGCTTCCCGGGTGAAACTTAAACAGTTCTCTTCTGACAGTCCCCAGTTGGTGCACTTGGGTATTTAAACACAGCTCGGTGGATACTGGCAGGTGCAGTTAGACTGCCTCTTGTGCAGATGAACATCTTTGTTCATCATCATCTTCGACCTGTAAAAACCTCGAGCATTCAATGTGATATCCATTCTCACATTTATTGGCTGCTGCGTTCAAAATTTCAGCACTTCACTGTTGAGACATTACTTTGTGAAAGGCCAGAACCTTTCATGCCCATTCATTCCATTGAGTAAAATGTGGGAAATTGCACGCAAGAGTGCATTGACATCGAATTGACTATTATTTAAGCTCTTGAATATTTAGCTTATGCCATAGAGAAAATTATATGTTGCACAAAAGCGGCAAAATGGGGTAACACTCTATTAGTGCCAGCTGTGGCTCAGTGGGTAGCACACTCGTCTCTGAGTCAGAAGGTTGTGGGTTCAAGTCCCACTCCAGGGACTTGAGCACATAAAGCTAGGCCAACACTCCAGTGCAGTGCTGAGGGAATGCTGTACTGTCTGAGGTGCCGTCTTTCGGTGAGACGTTAAACCGAGGTCCCGTCTGCCCTCTCAGGTGGACGTAAAAGATCCCATGGCCACTATTTTGAAGAAGAGCAGGGGAGTTATCCCCGGTGTCCTGGGCCAATACTTCTCCCTCAACCAACATAACAAAAACAGATTATCTGGTCATTGTCACATTGCTGTTTGTGGGAGCTTGCTGTGTGCAAATTGGCTGCAGCGTTTCCCACATTACAACAGTGACTACGCTCCAAAAGTACTTCATTGACTGTAAAGCGCTTTGAGACGTCTGGTGGTCGTGAAAGGCGCTATATAAATGCAAGTCTTTTTCTTTTATTTCCTGAGTAGCGTCACTGGGAATGGTCGTGCCAAATAGAAAATCTATCCCATAGTATTTTATGCTCAGTCTCTGCTCCCAGCATCCTCTCCCTCAACTGCTTTACCGAAAACAAGGAGCAGTGGAGGATTGCTGGGAACCGAAGAACCCTCCTGCTTCTGCACTGACCTCTAAAATCTCAGTGCCATGTTTGGCAGTGGGTGTTTACTTTTTCTAAAATGAGTCTGGCCATGATGAAAATACTCCCGGGCCCGAGACCTTCAAATATTTTTGCATCATGTCTTCAACTGTTTAATTTTTGAGACATGTGTTTTTAAAAGGTGCCTCATTTCTGTGAATACTGAAATGCAGACATTATCACAATGTATTCGGTTAGCTTGACCTGACCCATCACTCGCATTTGATTTAATTTTATCACCCTCTATTTTACTATATCACACAGAAGAATTGAACTGAAGCTTCAAGGTGTCCTAATTAAGGTTTCCGCATCTGTTGGAGTTAAATCCCTCCTTGTGGACCCTTGTAATTTATATGTTGGCTGCAGGTACAGACTCCTTTTTATTTAGCCTACAAATTCAGGCACGCCTTGATCTGATAATCTGGTTAAGAAGGCATATGGGATACTTGCCTTCATTAGCCGAGGCATAGAATATAAGAGCAGGGAGGTTATGATGGAGCTGTACAAAACGCTAGTTAGGCTACAGCTGGAATACTGTGTGCAGTTCTGGTCGCCACACTATAGGAGGGATGTGATTGCATTGGAGAGGGTGCAGAGGAGATTCACCAGGATGTTACCTGGGCTGGAGCGCTTCAGCTATGGAGACTGGACAGGCTGGGGTTGTTTTCCTTAGAACAGAGAAGGCTGAGGGGGGACCTGATTGAGGTGTACAAAATTATGAGGGGCATAGATAGGGTGGATAGAAAAAAACTTTTCCCCTTAGTAGAGGGGTCAATAACCAGGGGGCATAGATTCAAGGTAAGGGGCAGGCGGTTTAGAGGGGATTTGAGGAAAAACTTTTTCACCCAGAGGGTGGTTGGAATCTGGAACTCACTGCCTGAAAGTGTGGTAGAGGCAGGAACCCTCACAACATTCAAGAAGCATTTAGATGAGCACTTGAAACGCCATAGCATACAAGGCTACGGACCAAGTGCTGGAAAATGGGATTAGATTAGACAGGGCTTGATGGCCGGCGCAGACACGATGGGCCGAAGCGCCTCTTTCTGTGCTGTATAACTCTATGGGGGAGAAATTGGGTGAGTAGCGCCACTTGTTAGCGCCTAAAGAGGCAGGCAGTGGCTGTAGCGCCACTGGCTGCGCCTCCCGCGATATTGAGTTGGGGCGATAATGGTAGCGTTAGCCTTTTGCGCTGCGCCGCCACCGATGACGTCATCGGTGTGCGCAGCGCCCCATTCGTGCCCCGTTCGCGATATTTGGTAGCGAACACCGCAGTTGCGCCGTTCGCTACCCGCGCCCGGTTCACGGGGCCTTACTGTGCAGGCAGCGGCGCAAGTTAAGGTGGAGGTGCGGGGCAGCCGCCTTTTTCGGCGGCCGCCTGCCAGCACCTCCGTCCCCGGCCTCTTAACCCCCCCCCCCCGCAGCATTGCCGGCTGTTTCCCGAGAGCCCGGCACTTCTCCTTGGTGCCGGGCTCGTTTGCCGGCACTTGCGAGCGGGGATCGCGCTGTTGCAGGCACCTCCCCCTTAACAATGGGAGGAAGGCCTGCAGTACCACAGCGTGCCGTGCCGCTGCGATATTCAGTTTCAGCGCCCTAAGAGGGACGTGGAGCGCCTCGAGCCTCGCCCGTGTCCCTCGAGGGGCAGTGAAACTGAATATCTGACAATCACTGAAGCCTCGAACGCTGCGCTAAATCCTGCACTCAGGCGACTTTTGCGCCACTTTGGCGCCCCAACCCAATTTCTAGGCCTATGACTCTAAATTTAAATTTTGGTACCATTTAGACATCGGTAGAAAGAGTGAAGTGAAAAGGTACATGCAAACATGAAGGTCAAAGGTATGGATGTCGTGCTACCAGCAGGTTTAAATTTGCATTAATTAGACAATTGCAGTTCATTTTACATAAATTCAATATTAATGCCAAGTGAGATGAGCTTGTTGAACATTGCTCAGATTTTGAGGTTTTTTTTAGGAGGGGAGAGGGGGAGGAAATTCTTTCAATCCAATTAGGCATCTTTTAAATTTCAGGTATTCTAAATTAAATCTCAGTAAAATGAGTAAATGGAGTTAAGTATGTACAGTTTGGTAATTTTGGAATTAAAGGCTACATTTTCAAAAGTTCCACAAAAGGCCTCGCGTGTGTGTGCGTTAGTTCCAGTGTATTCGAAAATTCATTTCACGTACTGATTATTCAGTCTTATGCAAATTATTTGTTAATTCTTTGATTTGGTGACCTGGTGAACTAATGGAGTACACGCGAGACAAAGTCAGCAAGTTGGGAAAGTCATATTTTGATTCCTGTAAGTAAAAATGGGCGATTGCAAATCGGCGGCCCGATTTACACTTCGCTCGATTTTCTTTTCCCTTGTAGTCAATGCTGCTGATTTGCAATCGCCCGATTTGCACTAACGGCCAAGGTGAATTTCACCCTCTAGGCAGTGCTGGAGAGAAATCCGACTTTGCTATCATCTTTTCTTCGCAATTTGCCGCAATTTTAAATCTTGTTAAAATGGACCTTCCCCTGCCCCAGTTACTGCCCTTTTAAGGAGCAATGAATTTACATTATAATGGCCCTGAATTCGCGGTCGGTATGACGGCATACTCTCAGCATCATGCGCTAAATCCCGAAGGTGCGATTAGTCAAGTTCCGACTCCGCATCGGTTTCGCTGCACATTTCACCTACCCATTGAAATCGACGTGCTGGCTAGTTGCCCACCTACTGCGCATTAATCACCCTGAAACGTTTTACGGCTCGTGCAAACAGGTGCAGGAGCTTGTTGCACAGCGTAAGGGGAGGAGGTGGTGATGAGTTGGTGACTGCTGACTGACCCGTTGAGTGTTTCCAGCATAGAGTCATAGAGTCATAGAGTTATACAGCACGGATAGAGGCCCTTCGGCCCATCGTGTCCGCGCCGGCCATCACGCCCTGTCTAATCTAATCCCATATTCCAGCATTTAGTCCGTAGCCTTGTATGCTATGGCATTTCAAGTGCTCATCCAAATGTGTCTTGAATGTTGTGAGGGTTCCAGCCTCCACAACCCTTCCGGGCAGTGAGTTCCAGACTCCAACCACCCTCTGGGTGAAAAAGTTCTTTCTCAAATCCCCTCTAAACCTCCCGCCCTTTACCTTGAATCTGTGCCCCCTAGTTATTGACCCTTCTACTAAGGGAAAAAGCTCCTTAGTATCCATCCTATCTATGCCCCTCATAATTTTGTACACCTCAATCATGTCCCCCCTCAGCCTCCTCTGCTCCAAGGAAAACAAACCCAATCTGCCCAGTCTCTCTTCATAGCTGAAGCGTTCCAGCCCTGGTAGCATCCTGGTGAATCTCCTCTGCACCCTCTCCAAAGCTATCACATCACATTCTGATTAAAAATTTAATGGCCAGACACAAGGCTTTTTTCATGTAATCTTTCCCGATGAGTTTTTGAACCCAGAAATTAAGCACAGTAAACACCAGCAATGGGCACTCGATAGACTGGATATATTGGTTTAAGGGCAAAGTTTTTGTGTGCCGATTATTTCTCAACATATTACATTTTTTTTTAAACTACTTATTTATAGAAACATTTTGTACTGGGATTTCCTACTATGGGCACAATTCAAACAATGGAGCTTCTAACCGAATACTGAGTAGGTAAGAACCGTATATCTAACAAACACAATATTATTATTTACACATAGTTATGAAAGAGGTTTGATCAAATGTATATTTGACATAATTAAAATATATGTACCTACCTTTTTAATTCCCTTCAACCAACATTTCCAATTAAGAGTGGCTATTAAACGCGATGTAGATTGTAAATATATGCCAGTAGAAGACTTCTGTCCTCTATTGACATAGATTTACAATAGCAATCTCCTTTGTTTCCTGATTGGCTAAGAGTCAGGAAGTGAAAGGAGCACCGCCCCCACGTGATCTCAGGTTCGCGTACACACAACGGTGCATCCGTGGGCCACTGCGCTGCGCACAATTCTGCAGCGTCTGAAAGGAACTTCACGAAGGAGGGTTCGCACGGGGTTAAGTGCGAATTCTGTTCGGATGTCGGCGGCGTACTCCTTAACTGTGCCGCCGATGGCGAATTCAAGGCCATTGTTTAGGCTTGTCTACAGGTCTTGATGTGCTTCGCAATGACCTGAACCAATTGGAGTAGCTGGGGTGGGGGAGGTAAAGAGGAAGAGTGCCCAAGTATTACATGCTACTTTTGTATCCTGAGGTCCAATGGCCTCTTCACCGTACTAGTGACCACATACAGCCAATCCACAATGATGCTCTCGCCAACATTCTCAACTTGTGGGCTTTCTCAAGTGTGCGGAGCCTTTTGTTTTATTGGCTGTATTCTGGTCGCAAGTGTCTTTCAAACCAAGGTGTCTGTGTTAGGATTTTGATTCTACCACTCGATGGTGTAATAGTGTTAAAAGGAATTCCACACCCAAGTGTGTAGCGTCAATTCTGTGTACTGTTGCTCCTTCCTCATGATAAATTTCAGCAGCCTGAAAACGGAATTAGTGGTAAACCTTATGATGAGAACGCTGTGTGTCTGCAGTGATGGGTCAGCCTTTGCCGAGGGTTCTCCTGCACAATCAGAAATGATTGTGTGCTCTATCTTCAGTAATGAAACGGGAAAGACATTCAGACGTCCTTTGTAGAGCAGCGCTAGCCTGGCAGTGCTTCATTGGGCTTTAGGCTGTGCCAGTCGTTCCTATAAAAAAAACTCTTGCCCTTAACCCCCCCTGTAATGTTGACCGATCTGTAGAGATTGCAGGCATATTGTGCCGCACAGTGACAAATCTATCAGGCTCTCCGGAGAACCTGGAGATGTTCCAAACACTTCCTGACAAATGCAAGTAATAAATAGCCAATCGCTGCACATATAACTCACTTTTGAAAGCATGCCTCTATAAAAACACAGGCCCATCTGTCAACATTTTACAGGCTGTCTCCATGCATATGGCATTGATGCTGTTAGGAACAGAATGTTCCCGAATCTTGTTGCTGAATTCATCCTCCTTGTATTCCCCTGCTAAGCACAACTTATCAAAAGAACCTGACAATTTGGATGAAACCTGCCGACCTTTTTGCAAAAAGCTCAGAAAAAGATGACTTTTTTCAGTTGATTCCTCTGCCCCACCCCCGCCAGTTTGATTGAGGCAGGGGTTTCATAGAAAAAGTTCTGTAGCTTGATTAATGTAACCTCTAGTGTTCTAGCTTGCCCTGAAAGCTGTAGTTTACAATTGCAAGTATTTTCAGATTGTTAGCAGCTTGTCACTTTCACTTGTGACGAGTGGAATTTCCGCCTTCTGTCCCCGTTTTTTTTTAACTGTAATTGCATTTGTGAAGATTTCACCTTTTGCTCTCAACAAATTGTTCCAATTGCTACGTGTGGCAAAGGCTGCTGAGAGATGGATGCCTTGAGTGAACCGAGCTTCAGTGTTGCACTATTTTGTTTGCACACGATACAATGAATAGCAAAACTAAACTTAAAATCTGTGATTCTAAGAGAGAAACTGGCACTGACTCATAAGGGATATATTTTCACTGGTATACATTACAAATGTGCTCAAATTCTGCATAATTATTTTATAGTCAAGTAATCAGTTACCGTATTAGCAATGTGAACATACGCATTTGTATCCATATGCCCAGACATTCCAAACCACTACAGAGTACAGAATGATCCAGGGTGGCTCGATATCAGTAATCCGCCATAAAGGTGTATGTTGCAATCTGACCTCTTGATTTAATTAATCATTCCAGGCTCTCCTACTCCTGCATTAGTTCACGAGCAATAACTTCATCTGTGGCCTCTCCCCATTAAGGATGTGCACAGGTTTTTGGACTCTGAGAGCAAAGCTTGAACAACAGGATAAGGGGTAGGACATTTAGGACAGAGATGAGGAGAAATTTCTTCACTCAGAGGGTGGTGAACCTGTGGAATTCTCTACCACAGAAGGCTGTGGAGGCCAAGTCACTGAAGTACAAAACGCTACTTAGGCCACAGCTGGAATACTGTGTGCAGTTCTGGTCGCCACACTATAGGAAGGATGTGATTGCATTGGAGAGGGTGCAGAGGAGATTCACCAGGATGTTACCTGGGCTGGAGCGCTTCAGCTATGAAGAGAGACTGGACAGGCTGGGGTTGTTTTCCTTAGAGCAGAGAAGGCTGAGGGGGGACCTGATGGAGGTGTACAAAATTATGAGGGGCATAGATAGGGTAGATAGAAAGGAACTTTTCCCCTTAGTAGAGGGGTCAATAACCAGGGGGCATAGTTTCAAGGTAAGGGGCAGGAGATATAGAGGGGATTTGAGGAAAAACTTTTTCACCCAGAGGGTGGTTGGAATCTGGAACTCACTGCCTGAAAGGGTGGTAGAGGCAGAAACCCTCAACATTCAAGAAGCATTTAGATGAGCACTTGAAACGCCATAGCATACAAGGCTACGGACCAAGTGCTGGAAAATGGGATTAGAATAGACAGGGCTTGATGGCCGGTGCGGACACGATGGGCCGAAGGGCCTCTTTCTGTGCTGTATAACTCTATGACTCTATTTAAGAAGGAGATAGATAGATTTCTAGACACAAAAGGTGTCAAGGGGTATGGAGAGAGAGCAGGAATATGGTATTGAGATAGAGGATCAGCCATGATTATATTGAATGGCGGAGCAGACTTGAAGGGCCGAATGGCCTACTCCTACTCCTATTTTTCTGTGTTTCTAACAGATGAACGTCACCTGAACCCCCAGATTGTTGCACAGCCCCGAATCCCTTCCAGTGTGGTTGTTTAGCAGCTTGTCCAGGGATTCGGTTACCGTTATTTAATTTTATTTACGAGTGTTCATGTTGCTGTAAAATCTGCCTTGGGCTGTGGAAATGTTGCACAGGTCCAACATGGCGATGCTGGGTGTTCAGGCACGTGATGAGATGAGGGATTAACGGCAGCTGTTAAAATGAAGCTCCATGGGTACATCGTGGGTTAGAGATGCGGGAAAGCGTTTATTACTGTGACAGTGAGAACATTGACTGCTGCTCCATTTTTTTTTTGGTCTAGTGCTTTATTTAATTAAATGGCGATGATTAACTTATGATTCAAAAGAAGGACTGAAATACAGGGTTGTTGGAATTGGCTCCAATGGGCTAATAATTCACACAAGTGAAAAATCCAAGTGATAACAAACATGTGTGAATTATCGCATAAGAGCAGCCATGCACAGCAGCGGAAGATTAATTTAAATGCCATGCTAAGAGACTGGCGATCATTCACTCCCATAGAATAAGCAGAGTATTTCAGTGACAGTGGCTTCCAGAGGCTCTTTCACTCGTGTAAAAGACTGTCATAACTCACTTCTCCCCGTGGTGCTCATGAATTATGGATCCTTCACATAGCTGAAGGGAGCTGGCTGTCACCAGTGACTGGCAGAGAGGTATCTTGATCTTTCTCTTGATAAGACGATACATTATATATAATTTTTAAAAAATAATATTGCTGGATTCCAGTAATCCTGCCTTTTTCTTCTAAATGGGTTTTCCCTGGGTGTTGTAAACCCTCCACTGTTGATCTCCAACATGCAACCTCTTTTATGATTCATCATGGCGAAGAAAGAACATTATCAACATCATTACTTTTTGGTTTTATACATTGCAGCAATGTACTGTGACATGCTATTGTGATTTAGCGCATATTGCACCTTTCTCTTGGTACAAACTCTTCATTCCATTCATTTCATCACAAGATCGCTTCAGATGAGAAAGAGAGAGGCCCTTACTTGATCCAGAACACCAACCCAATCAGCTTCCAAAGGCAACTTTATCGTCCAGCTGAGCAAGCAGACAGGACCTCAGTTTAACAACTTATCCGAAGTACAGTTCCTCTGACAATGCAGCATTCCTTCAGTACTGCACTTTCAGCCTAGATCACATGGTCACATCTTGGCGCCAGGCTCGTAAACCCAGAGCCAAAAGTGCCACTAACCGAGCTTAACTGATGCAGCTCATTTATTGGTTGACCAAAAGAGAGCCATTGTTGAAGGAATATTTGTGGACAAACTGTATAAACTGCTTCTGCATTTACAGTATTTTTTTTTATCCACTTTTCTCCCTCAACTTTTCTGACTGGTGCGGAGGTCCAATTCCATAGGATCTGACATCCCTTCCATTACCTCACCCAAGAGGCCGTTCACCATTTGTCAGCCTTGACAGAGAGTCTCAGCAGGCCATTCAACTGTGGTGCATTGTGAGCATGAATGGAAACAGAGGCACGAAGAGACCAATTGCAATGCACTTGCTGCTACCCTGGCTGAGATCAGCTTACAGCACAGTCCAGGGACTGAAACCTTTGTGGTCGGTATGGTTAAGTACAACAGCACCAGTCTTCAGCTGAGCCACTGGGGAAGCCCAGCTATACAATAACTAAGGTCAGCCTATTGTAAGAAGCTTTCAGTTATAGTAAGTTGAAGGTTTATTCAAGCAACTTTCAGATACTATAGGTATTTTCTGCTTTAAAACCAGGACTTTCTTACTAAATTTTAGGACATTTTTAATAGGCCTTTGGAAAAGACTTGGTAGAGAAACAAAGGAAGGGCTGACAGTCAGTAACAGATCAAGATGATACATTTGCATAGAATTTGGTGCTTGTGACCAACTTGGCTGTCAATCCAGAGGTACCTGAGCCAGGAAACTGCAGTACAGGAAACTCGTTGTTATCCGGCACCGACAGGACCGGCGTGTTGCCGGTTGATCAAAAATTCCGGATGACGGAGAGGGTTATCTACTGAGGCTATTTTTAACAAAGAAAAATAAGAAAATCAAGAAATATGCAGTATACAGTAATTGGGTACTCACCTACAGAATGCTGTGTTAAAAGGATGGTGGAAGATGCTTGATTAAGTACAGTACTGCCAGTTGAGGGTAATGCAATGCAATGACTACCAGCAGTGTGAGAGACACACAATACCCCTGTAAAATGGCAGATCAGAAGAGACTACCGGCAGCGCGGGAGAGTCAGACTCCTGTTACAGGGGTATTGAGGTGTTCCGACTTCCGACAGTGCCAAGAAGCCGAGTAGTGGCAGTTTGGAGAACTACCCCCACTGACTAACTTGGCCACTGCGGGAGACTCGGACTCGGCAACATTGCTGGTTATTGAGGTGTTGTTTTCGGAGTGAGAATTTTGCCGGTTAATAGAGAATTCCGTATATTTAGGTGCTGTTTAAACGAGAGTTTCCTGTAGTAGTCGAGTGATCAGAATGCCTCAGTGTGCGAGTGAGAATCCAAAATAGTGGTTCTGCATGGGAAGAAGAATGAATCACACCATTGAAGAAATCTCTTCCAAGCAGAAGATAAAAGGGAAGCACTTTCTACTGAAATTGCTCTTCCTGGGCTTTCGCCATTGACAGTAAACTTTAGAAATTCAGTTACAAAGGAAGAATTACAGCAGGGGTGTCATGGAGATAGAAATTGGGAGTGTTTTTCCTTTGTGGAGAGATTTTACTCAGCAGGGGTAATTTATCTTTTTTAGCAACGAGAGGAGTAGCAGGCACTAATGCTTATGTGAATGTGTGGGGAATGTCAGATTTTAAAAATGAAGCAGGAAGGAGAAACATGTTCTTTGTGTGTCTAAAATATAACTATATATGCTTTTTAAAAAGCTACTTAAAGTTGAGCTAAGAAAAGCATGTATGCAAGAATGCACATCGAACCAGTCATCGTCTGAAAGCGACAAGGGTCGGAGCCTTCTGATGATGAATCTCACATCAAATATCTCTTCCAGATACAACTGACCTGCTAAGCTTATCAACATCTTTTCTGTATATTACTTGAAGTATAATTCATTTTAAAGAGAAATTAGAGAGGAAGACACATTTATTGATGGACTGTTTCACCATAAGGAAGGAATGACATGTAGTGGGCAAAGTGAAGATTTTATGGCGGTTTTGGGAGGATAATGAAAAGGACTGAGGGCTGAGTTTTAAAGGTGTCAAAATAACAAGTGGATTTAGGGTCTTAAAAGATGTGGTGAGACAATAGTTAAGTGATGTTGCAGCCATGCAATCTGTCCCAGCCTTACGTATGAGCAGGCCTCTTCTGCTCTTTCAACTCTCAGCTGCTGTGTTTTCCTTTTTTTCCCCTCCTTCTCAAGGGCAACTAGGGATGGGCGTCGCTGGCAAAGCCAGCATTTATTGCCCATCCCTAGTTGCCCTTGAGAAGGAGGTGGTGAGCCACCTTCTTGAACCGTTGCAGTCCGTGTGGTGAGGGTACTCCCACAGTGCTGTTAGGGAGGGAGTTCCAGGATTTTGACTCAGTGACGATGAAGGAACGGCGATATACTTCCAAGTCAGGATGGCGTGTGACTTGGAGGGGAACTTGGAGGTGGTGGTGTTCCCATGCGCCTGCTGCCCTTGTCTTTCTAGGTGGTAGAGGTCGTGGGTTTGGGAGGTGCTGCCGAAGAAGCCTTGGCGAGTTGCTGCAGTGCATCTTGTAGATGGTGCACACTGCAGCCACGGTGGAGGGAGTGAATGTTTAAGGTGGTGGATGGGGTGCCAATCAAGCAGGCTGCTTTGTCCTGGATGGTGTTGAGCTCCTTGAGTGTTGTTGGAGCTGCACTCATCCAGGCAAGTGGAGAATATTCCATCACACTCCTGACTTGTGCCTTGTAGATGGTGGAAAGGCTTTGGGGAGTCAGGAGGTGAGACACTCAATGCAGAATACCCAGCCTCTGACCTGCTCTTGTTGCCACGGTATTTATGTGGCTGGTCCAGTTAAGTTTCTGGTCAATGGTGACCCCCCAAGATGTTAATGGTGGGGGATTCGGCGATGGTAATGCCGTTGAATGTCAAGGGGAGGTGGTTAGACTCTCGCTTGTTGGAGGTAGTTATTACCTGGCGCTTGTGTGGCACGAATGTTACCTGCCACTTATCAGCCCAAGCCTGAATGTCGTCCAGGTCTTGCTGCATGCGGGCATGGACTGCTTCATTATCTGAGGAATTGCGAATGGCACTGAACACTGTGCAGTCATCAGCAAACATCCTGACGTGTGCCGCTCTCCACTCTGATCAGAGGCTTCAGCCATAATTTCAAAACCCCTCCACCTTCCTCGAGAAGCCTTCTCAAATCTACCACATGGACTGCCCCTTCAGTTAATTATCGTAATTTCTCTTTCTCCGTCCCCACCAGTCCCCTTGTAAAACAGCTTAGAAACATGTTGTTATGTGAAAGGTGCTGTTCAAATGCAAGCTGTTCTTGTAGTAAAGGTGGAAAAGTACCGTAAGGAGGTCACAGCAAGAATGCTTGAAGCAAAAGTGTTTCAACAAGGTGAGTGCAAGACAAGCCATTGGAAAATTAGATATGTAGGTAAAGAAATATATAAATAATGCAGTATTGTGTTTACCCGGGGCTAGTTAAAAATGACTTAAAAAAAATCCTAGAACAAAGAATAAAAATTGGTGAAACACACTGCAAGGCATGTTAGAAATAATCAAATATATTCTGGGGTTTTTCACAATAGACCAAGTTTTCAAGAACAAATAGTGCCTCAGGATGATGAGAGAGACACAAACATGGACATTTTAAAGGATTCGTTTTTACAACAGTTTTGATTGTACAGAATGATAGTACACTTTTCCCAGCAGCGTGAGGGCAGGCGATACAGCCAAGTTCATGGTGAAAACATATACAAGCAAATGAGAAAATAAATATAAGTAATGAAGCAGTCATTAAAAAAAATGGAGTTCATGAATATTTATAAGACAACAGGACCAGCTAGAATGTGTCCAAAGGTACTTAAGGAAATTAAGGTAAAATTAAGAGTTGACTGAATTATGCACAGCTCATTAAACACAGGGGTTGTAAGAAAATTAGAAAATAGTTCGTGCTCCACTAAAAAAGGTCAATATTATCCTGAAAATTCTAGACCTGTTAACAATAGACATCTATTATAGACGTAAAGCTAAGTAGATGTCCTACTGTACAACGGTGCGTGGAACGATAGAAAATATTGGTGTATAAGTAGATCAGTGGAGCGGGGAGTGTTCAGGATGTTGGACTAATGACACATGACGACAACAACAGCACCAATTTGCATTTATATAGCGCCTTTAATGTAGTGAAATGTCCCATTGCGCTTCACTGGAGTGTTATCAAACAAAATTTGACACCGAGCCACGTAGAGAGATATTAGGACAGGTGACCAAAAGCTTGGTCAAAGAGGCAGGTTTTTAGGATCGTCTTAAAAGAGGAGAGAGAGGTAGGGAGGCGGAGAGGTTTAGGGAGGGAATTCCAGAGCTTGGGGCCTCGGCAGCTGAAGGCACGGCCGCCAATGGTGGAGCGATTATAATCAGATGCGCAAGAGACCAGAATCGAAGGAGTGTAGAGATCTCGGAAGGTTGTAGGGCTGGAGGAGGTTACAGAGCTAGGGAGGGGTGAGGCCATGGAAGGATTTGAAAACAAGGATGAGAATTTTTAAATCAAGGCTTTGCTGGACTGGGAGCCAATGTAGGTCAGTGAGTGCAGGGATGATGGGTGAACGGGACTTGGTGCGAGTTAGGATACAGGCAGCAGAGTTTTGGATGAGCTCAAGTTTACAAAGGGTGCAAGCTGGGAGGTTGGCCAGGAGTGCGTTGGAATAGTCGAGTCTAGAGGTTTCAGCAGCAGATGAGCTGAAGCAGGGGCGGAGGTGGAAGTAGATGATCTTGGCAATGGACTGGAGTTCAGCCTCAAGACAGTGGCCAGGAAGAAGGATGGAATAGGTGACTAGGGAACCAAGTTTGTGGCGGGGACTTAAGCAAATGGCTTTGGTCTTCCCAGTATTATTGGAGGAAATTTCTGCTCATCCAGTGCTGGATGTCGGACAAGCATCGCGACAAATCAAGGGCAGTGGAGGGTTCGAGAGAGCTAGGATTTCTTGTTGTAGAGTTTTGATCCGACAACTGCTTTTTCTTTTTATTTGCTTTATTTGAATTGTTGGATTAATGTAAGTGAAATTCCTATTCGGAAAAATAGATCTTTTTGAAGTCGTTTTGTTTGGTCTGGCCTATATGTGACTCCAGACCCACAGCAAGCCACTCAGTTGTAACAAACCGCTATGAAACACAATAATAAGAATGAAACCAGATGGACCACCTGGCATCGACCTCTGCACTGGCTACGGACATGGCAAAGGCACACCCAGCCCAGTCAACCCTGCAAAGTCCTCCTCACCAACATCTGGGGACTTGTGCCAAAATTGGGAGAGCTGTCCCACAGACTAGTCAAGCAACAGCCTGACATAGTCATAATCCCACAATCATAAACATTCACTCCCTCCACCACCGGTGTTCCGTGGCTGCAGTGTGTACCATCTACAAGGTGCACCACAGCAACTCGCCAAGGCTTCTTCGGCAGCACCTCCCAAACCCGCAAACTCTTCCGCCTAGAAGGACAAGGGCAGCAGGCGCATGGGAACAGCACCACCTCCAAGTTCCCCTCCAAGTCACACACCATTCTGACTTAGAAATATATCGCCGTTCCTTCATTGTTGCTGGGTCAAGACCCTGGAACTCCCTCCCTAACAGCACTGTGGGAGTACCTTCACCACACGGACTGCAGCGGTTCAAGAAGGTGGCACACCACCACCTTCTCAAGGGCAATTAGGGATGGGCAATAAATGCTGGCCTTGCCAGCGACACCCAGATCCCATAAACGAATAAAAAAAAAAGTAGTGCGGATGGTGGGGGGCTAGCTAATGAGTATATCTTTGCACTTTAAATTAGCTGCTTGCCGCCTGGTGAGATTTAATTTCTACCCGAACTATATAGGGAAACACTAGGGCTGAAAGGTGCTCTTCTAAAGCTGAGGTGAGGGGACGCCAAGGGGAACTCAGATTTGCATCTAAAGTCACCTGAGAATAATTGGTATAAAGTGATGGAAATATTCCATTCTCCAGGACCACCATCCCACACCTTAACAAATACATGTCTCCGAAAGTTGACTTCTTGATAGAAATATTTGGGAACAGCACTACACTGAACAAAGACAGTAACAAGTATAAATGCCGGCATTTTGTTTAACAGCTGAGCATAGATAATGTTGAGTATGTGTTTTAATGACTAAAAACTCTGCCTCTATTGACATAATCCTACAGCAATTTTAGTAGGTGTTAGTATTATGTAATAGCATATTGAGTGGGTGGTAATCCATTTCTGTAAAGTATCAAGGCATTAGAAATAGGCATCTTGCATTTCAGTCATTGACCTGCGCAATTAGACTTTTTAAGTGTGATATTTTATCCTTTTAGCACCCTTGTGTAACAAGTGTAACCTTTTGAGGTAAAAGAGGAGTGGGGATTCCTGGGAACAATCAATTAAGTACAGGTGAATGACCACAGTTTTAAACTGATTGATAGCACGTCAATCCTAAGTGTTCTAAATTGGAAAGCTGGCACAATCGCCACCTGTGCCAATGACGCCTGGCACCACAGCACGAAACCTGGGTTTTTATGCTGCAGTTAAGCCAAGCAGCTGATCTATATTGCTGCCCAGCAGCAGTTCCTATCCAAGGAAAATGACAACACTTAGCAGCGATGACATTGCTGTCATTTTTAAAATGGCTATTTTCACCCGGTGGCTCAAGTGGTTGAGATTTGCATTCAGCTTCTTTTGATGAGTTCCTTACTGGCTGCTAGATGAAGGATCATGTGGCTGAAGCTCGAGCTTCCTCATGTCGCGGAGGGGGGGTTTGCAGCTGGGTTGGAAAAGCAGATAAAAGTGGCTGACTCTAAAGCACCCCATTCAAAGTGTTTTTTCCACCGACTGCATTGATCTCAGTGGGTTTCCACCACTTGTCATTCCACCTTCAAACCTAGAGGAGGATGTGAGGAAGTACAGCCTACCCTGTTAATTCAAAGTTGGTTTTTGTTTTTAGAAAAATTAAAATTACCTAAAATATTCAGCACATAAACAGGCCAACTAGTCTGTGCTGGTGCTTGTACACCACTCGAGTCTCCCCCCATTCCATCCACCTCATCTCAGCCTTTTAGTATATCTTTCTCT
Source organism: Somniosus microcephalus (assembly GCF_052327205.1). Classification (NCBI taxonomy): domain Eukaryota; kingdom Metazoa; phylum Chordata; class Chondrichthyes; order Squaliformes; family Somniosidae; genus Somniosus; species Somniosus microcephalus. The sequence continues at coordinate 67,552,860 of NC_141008.1, forward strand.
CATGTAATCGTCCAGTATCCTTTTGACTCAACCACTTCCTCTGGTAGCGAGTTCCACATTATAATAGCAACTCGCCAAGACTTCTTCGGCAGCACCTCCCAAACCCGCGACCTCTACCACCTAGAAGGACAAGGGCAGCAGGCGCATGGGAACAACATCACCTCCAAGTTCCCCTCCAAGTCTCACACCATCCTGACTTGGAAGTATATCGGACGATCCTTCATCGTCGCTGGGTCAAAATCCTGGGACTCCCTCCCTAACAGCACTGTGGGAGTACCTTCACCACCCGGACTGCAGCGGTTCAAGACGGTGGCTCACCACCACCTTCTCAAGGGCAATTAGGGATGGGCAATAAATGCTGGCCTTGTCAGCAACGCCCAGATCCCATAAACGAATATAAAAAAAATAACCACTCTCTGAGTAAAGAAATTTCTCTTTATTTCCCTATTGGATTTATTAGTAACTATTAAAATTGTGCACCAATTAAAATTAAACGACTTCAAGTAATCAGAATTTTTAAACATGGTCAACTCTCTGAAACACTGGTTTTCAACCATGGTTTTTGAAACCACAGTTTATTTCTTTGTTCATGGTACAATTCCCATATTTTATCACCTTAACTGAATGCGCATTGGCATTTTACAACTAAGAACAACCTTGGGTTGTAAATGTAAATGTGTGATTAAAGCTGCAGTGTCGTGTAACTTGTCACAATAGCTATTAACCAGCAATTATTAAGAAAGAAAGACTTACATTTATGTAGCGCCTTTCACGACCACCGGACATCTCAAAGCGCTTTACAGCCAATGAAGTGCAGTCACTGTTGTAATGTGGGAAACGCGGCAGCCAATTCGCGCACAGCAAGCTCCCACCAACAGCAATGTGAAAATGAACAGATAATCTGTTTTTGTTATCTGAAAGACGGCACCTCCGACAGTGCAGCACTCCACTGGAGTGTCGGCCTAGATTTTTGTGCTCACGTCCCTGGAGTGGGACTTGAACCCACAACCTTCTGACTCGGAGGCGAGGGTGCTACCAACTGAGCCACAGCTGACATTGACATTATGAGAATAAATTCTTATATCATACAATACTTTTTCTCATCCTCACTCCCTGCCCAAGAACAGGACTTTATTACATTTTGCCATCTTTTTGCACTTCTTGCTCACATTATTTTTTTACCCTCCTTATTTTAGATTGCTCTCATTGGTCAGTCCGAACTCCCTGTGCTTTCAAGGGCATAATTGTTAATCTTGCTACTTAGGTAAGCCTTTGGTAGTGTGCCCAAGATAATGAACAGAATATCCGCTCTAATAATTTTTGCTGTTGGAATTATCCATCGGCTCTCCCTGGTTTTTGAGAAGTGGTAGAGCATCACGACAGCAGACCACATTTCAAGTTTAACAATTCAGTGAACTTGCTTAATAAAAATTAACAAATGAATGAAGTAACCTACATACAATAACATATGTACTTCCTGAATTTGAATCATAAGGGGCCCAAAACTTTAAAAAAAAAACTTGCTACAGTCAAAATTCTGTCCCAAGCTTAACTCACTACTTTCAAACAAACACCGATTTTGTGACTTGTTCAATTTTGAGTGTGATATCCAATTATTTTTGAATGGACAGGTGGTCCCTGGCATGAATCAACTGAGCGGCCTGCGGATGGCACTGTCCAGGGAGAGTATAAATACTCGGGCACAGGCCCAGCTTGCGCAGGACATTCTTAACAGGAACTAGTGAAGGGACACAACTAGACCTCCATGTTGTAAAACAGTTGATTAAAGCTTTGTTTAACGCTTAGACCAAGTGCCTAGTAGTTTTCTTATGTCAGTCCCCATTTCTGACCCCACGCTGATCTGTAAGCAGGTCACTGAGTGAAAGAGAGGCAGTAGCCGAAGAAATTCTCAGCTTTGGAAATCCTTTTCGATCTGCCCTGTCTCCTCCTCCATCCTTTGCCATGTTTGGGGTGAACCTTGCACAAATTGAAGCCATCAATCTTTTAGGCAAAGATCAGGCACATCTGGATCCTGTCTGGATTTCCTTCCTAGCGCTGGACTTGCAACAACACTTGGCCAATGGGGCGAAGGATTTTAAGTCCTTTTAATTAATAACTAAACTAGAGAATCTCTGCAAAGCTAAAAGACAGAACTGCTTCATTTTTGTCATAGACATTCTGACATCATACTGTCTGAAATGAGACAACATGGTAATATTAATAGTGGCATTTTAATACTTAGAAACAGCATTTATGAAAAAACAATTGCAACAAAACGCTATTGTAATATTTGGAAATAATATAGAAGTTGTTCTAAGGAAGAAGAGTTATTTATAGCAAGATTGTAGATGTGTTTTTAAATGCACATTTAATACTGTAATAGTGGGTAGAGCAAACCTTAACCCAAATCTACTTATTCACAATGTTGATGCATGCAGTGTTTGGTATGATCTTTGGTCCATGCAATCAGGAATGGAGTGCAGCATATTAAAAACAGTGTGATTGCTTATGACATTAATCTTCTGTCCACTTGGAACTCGATTCACTTGAGATCCATAATGATTATCGAGGAGAAAAGACTTTCATTCCATTTTGTAAAGAGTTGCTCTAATCAGCTATGTTACATGGTCCTTGAATTTATAAAAATGCTTTTATAGTTTCAATTTACACCTATAACAATATACTGAATCTAGAATTGGAGTATTAATCGATTAATCGTAGGTTACAAATACTTAGTCTGTCTCCACAATTGTAAGAAATCACACAGCACCAAGTTATAGTCCAACAGCTTTATTTGAAATCACAAGCTTTCGGAGCGCTGCTCCTTCGTCAGGTGAAGTGGAGAGATGCATAAAGACACAGCTTATATAGTCAGAGAATAATGTCAGATGTTTACAGGTAATCTTTCTAACTGCCATTTATCACACCTCGACAGAGAGATAATCACAGCAATCAAAGGTGTAAATGGTGTCCAAACAGGTCAGTCAGGAAAACATTACATCAAAGAACAATGAGGTGGGGTCACAAGGGGTCAAAATGGCAGTTAGAAAGATTACCTGTAAACATCTGACATTATTCTCTGACTATATAAGCTGTGTTTTTATGCATCTCTCCACTTCACCTGACAAAGGAGCAGCGCTCCGAAAGCTTGTGATTTCAAATAAAGCTGTTGGACTATAACCTGGTGTTGTGTGATTTCTTACATTTGTCCACCCCAGTCCAACACCGGCATCTCCACACCATGTCCCCACAATGACATTGTTGAGGTCAATTTGCCAATGATATTGAAATCCCCAAAGGATTATGATCAGAAAAACTTTTTCCTCAAAGTATGATGGACCTGAGGAATACATTTTCAGAGGTGGTAGTTGATACAGTCTCAGCTGACATCTTTAAAAGGGAGTTGGATCAATAACTGTTAGACGGGGGATTGAGGTTTAGAGAGATATTTGTATTGGTACTTGACTTTTTTCAGTGTAAGAAGAGGAAGGAACAGGTTTTGATACACAGCAGGATAATCAAGAGAGATTGGAATTTGCATTTATATAACTCCTTTAATGTTCTCGAGCCCTTCACAACCAGTATGTTTGAAGTGCAGTCACTATTGTTCTGAAGGTAAACTTGTATTTCTTCCCGTAATCCTGGAGTGACTTGTTCTTATTGCTTTGTTTTTAAAGGCCTGGCCAGAGCTCTGAATGCCGTAAGTGGGAAAGGCATGAGCGATGCCGAGATGGAAATTGGACGTACCACTGCTACGACTACTACTGATCCAGAAGATGAATTTCACTTTGTTAGTACAACTCCCAATATCAATATCAACAACCATCACCCACTGCTTGAAGAAATCATTCATGAGACCCTACTGAAGAAGGATTTCCTTGGACAGGAACCATTTTTTACTGGTAAGACAGGAATGAGGATTGGCCCTACCTTGCCTGCTTCTCAATCAGAGAAACCTCAGGATCCTTTGGTTAATCAGATAGCCACTAATGACAGTCCTGCTTTTTCTGACCTCACCACGACAACTACAATGGCTTCAAGCTCTCCAATGACGACGTTGGGTACTACAGCTTCTTTGGTAACAGATACTGCTCCCTTGGCTGACGATACTGGTGTAATGCATGGAGGGAAAACTTCTCCAATGGTGCGAATGGCTGCCACCACAGACTCTCTAACAACGGCTGTTGTGAGCACAGCTACATCTGAGGTGCCAGAGACCGCATTCCAGAATAGTAATACCGCATTCGTTCAAACTGAACCCGCACGCCCCTCAATTGCAACGGGAGCCCCTCGGAGCAAGTCCAGCACCTTTCGGCACTTCACTGACCAAGGGGCAGCTACTGTGGTAACTAGCGACACTCCAACAGCCATTACCATAACCACCGGAGCAGGAATGCATCAAATGCAAGGACCGAGTACGGAGCAAAATGATCATCCTGCTTTCGACCCAACTGTCACATCAGCTGCTAATGATGCTGATGAGGAAACCACGACGACAACCATCATTACAACAACTATAATTACAACTGTACAGACACCAGGTATAAGATTATCTTTTCTGGGCGGGGAGGGGTAGGGTGTGCAGTTCGGGTATTCCCCCACCTTGATCTCCCTGCTCCATGCGCCAGCCAAAGAAAAGGGCAGGTAGTGGACCTGGTTAGCGTCTCTGCCAGTGGTCTGAATCTAGCCACCAGGACCACTCCAACTTGACCTATTAGCCAGGGAAGTTGCTTGAACCATGAATATTGCTGCAAAATATACAATGTAAAATGCAGAACTAATAATTGTTACTCTTCCAGTAGTAGCACAGTCTGCTGCAAATGTAGGTAGTGCAACAACCCTAAGTATCAGTTGGCCTTCATATCGCTCAATAGGATCTCAGTTTAAGTTGCTGTCATTTGGCACCGAAGGGTTTATCCTGTGACAGGCCGAGGATAAGTAACAAACCAAATTGGACATCTTAATCGCTCTGAATTTAGGAACACAGAAGCTGCTAGATGAAAAAAGACCAAGGTCCATTGTTGACTAATCATAACAATCAATCTCTACAGCAGACTCGGAGAGAATTTTGCAAAGGTGAAAAAATCCAGTTGCAAGCAATTCTGATTCTTTTGGATTTTCAAAATGGTGCTTTTTTTAAATAAATCTTTCTCCAATAGAAAGGTAGAAAAAAGATACATTAGTTGATCAAATGCAGGCAGTGCATTAGAGAGCAAATGGCATCACGTGTCTATCACTGTGTGACCCGTCCTCATTTACGTTTTCAGAACTTCCATAGCGGGTATTCAGATTGGCCAAGTTGGACCCGTAGTGCTTGACTCGCCCTGGAGGCTGCCTTACTTCTCATTCTATATTCCATCATCGCTAGGCGCTCCTTCAGCCACCTTGCCCCTCCCCTCCCCTTTGGAACTCTGAGGGTGCATGCAGGGACATACCCACTGAAAACTCACTGAGCAAACCAGATATGGCGTGTCTCAATTCTGATAGATTCAACTGCACATCCCTGTGGCTTGTATTCTAAACCCTGGCATATTCTGTAAATTTGACCAGTTTGTCAAGAGACCTTGTTAATAAAGTAGGATTTGCCTTCAACAAATGTGGATAGCTTTCAATTTACCACTGATGGCACTACAAAGATATAATCAGTTTCTCTCTCAAGTTCTCAATCAATGGGGATATATCATGAATACATTATGAAAATGTGCCTCCCCCCTCAACATTCTCAGCACTTAAATAGCCGGAATCTAAATCCAATCCAAATAGCAGACATATTATTTAGGGAAGAGCAGTTCCATGATGGAATTGGTAGGCACTTGAACTAAATAACATCCCATTTCTACAAACGACGAGGAAGTCTTCCCTGATCCTTATTGCTACTTAGATATTTTTTTTAATGGTGGCAGGGCGCACAATTTTTCAACAGGCAATTTGGAGGCCGAAAAGTGAGGCCATGCTACCGGTGTACGCAGCGGCAGTTTAAAGAAAGACAGACTTGCATTGATGTAGCGCCTTTCACAACTTCAGGGCGTGCCAAAGCACTTACCTCTAAGACCTGACCACGGGGAAGGTGTCTCAGGATTCAGCCTGCTCAAGTAAGTTTCTTGAGCAGGCCAAATCCAAATTCAGATTCTTGTGTCAGCTGTGGCTCAGTGGGTAGCACACTCGCCTCTGAAGTCAGAAGGTTGTGGGTTCAAGTCCCACTCCAGAGACTTGAGCACATAAAGCTAGGCTGACACTCCAGTGCAGTGCTGAGGGAGTGCTGCACTGTCGGAGGTGCCTTCTTTCAGGTGAGACGTTAAACTGAGGCCCTGTCTGCCCGCTTGGGTGGACGTAAAAGATCCCATGGCACTATTTGGAAGAACAGGGGAGTTATCCCTGATGTCCTGGCCAATATTTATCCTTCAATCAACATAACAAACAGATTATCTGGTCATTATATAATCATAAAATCATAGAATGCCGCGTTTCCCACATTACAACAGTGACTCCACTTCAAAAGTACTTCATTGACTGTAAAGCACTTTGAGACGTCCGGTGGTTGGAAAGGCGCTATATAAATGCAAGTCTTTCTTTTTCTTAAAGATGGTTTCTGCTGGAGATAAAAAAAAATTGTATTTGAATTAAAAGTTGTAATTTAGTAAAATTCATGTTTTAAAATGTGTCCACTGTACACGGGAGATCAGTAGACAAGTTGCTTCGTTGCAATCACAAAGCCGCAGAACAGTCCTTTGGCATTCCTATAAAAGAGGGGGAAATAGCTAACGTCAAAATCTCTTATTTTAAGACCACTCTCTGTCCCAAAACTCCGACAACTTGAATTTGTAATAAAATGCCACCGACTATTTCCTTTGAAGGAATCTTTTTTTTATTTGTTTAAATAAGAATTTCCCCTGAATGTTTGCTTAATATCGACCCTGGTGTTCCAGTGACCTGCTGTTTAGCTTTTTCAAATTGTGACTTGTGCATCTTACTAAGCTGTTCAAAAGTCCCTTAAAACATGGTGAAATAACAAGGATGCTGGTCACATGTGACATTCACCCCTTGCCACACACATTTCATCGAATAATATGGCACATTTAAGCTGTAATGCAGGGTTAATGTGATGTATAAAAGCAGAGACTCTCGACTGGATTGAAATATAATTAAAATACACAATGAGCTGAATACTTCACTTTCCTTTAATTATTTAACACAGGGAGGTTGTGAGCCCCAACCCCTCCCCCCCACAAAAAGATCACAGTCTGAACTTCTTTCATTACAGGGAGACAGAATGGGAAAATTCGATTTTTGTTTTTAAATCATGCTTGAGTGTACAATTAAAAATAGTATCTAGCGACTTCTTAAAGGAAGTGCTGATCAAACTACCTACTAATGGTTTTAGTGTCGAGATGCATCTTCTGTTCTGTATTTGGTGACCTTACGGTAATCAAAGTGCTCAGTTCATCTTGTACATTAATTAGATCCAGCAGAGAGCCCCTGCTTTATATACAACAGCCACAATATATACTCTGCACTTTATAATTAAAACCAAGCCTTATTTAACACCTTGGACCTTCAATGAACTTTCATGAGAGAAGGGAAAAGTATGGTATTAGGATCCTTATGCTGCTCTCCCTGTCCTCACAGCCACTGTTGCACTGAGATAACTGTAAGTCCTTATGATCTGTAACTTGCAAAGATACAGGTGTAAGATCCCAGAGGGACCCTGGTTCCGAATGATAAGAACATAAGAAATAGGAGCAGGAGTAGGCCATACGGCCCCTCGAGCCTGCTCCGCCATTCAATAAGATCATGGCTGATCATCGACCTCAACTCCACTTTCCCGCCCAATCTCCATATCCCTTGATTCCCCTAGAGTCCAAAAATCTATCGATCTCAGCCTTGAATATACTCAATGACTGAGCATCCACAGCCCTCTGGGGCAGAGAATTCCAAAGATTCACAACCCTCGGAGTGAAGAAATTCCTCCTCATCTTGGTCTTAAATGGCCTACCCCTTATCCTGAGACTATGCCCCCTAGTTCTAGACACTCCAGCCAGGGGAAATAAGGGCCAGGATCTTACTTATGAGGCGCGTTGGGGGTGGGACTGCTGCCTTTCGGTTTCTAGTCCCGTCCCCAGCGACGTCCGACGCACAGACGCTATTTTGCGTCAATTGGCCTGGTTAAGCCCGCCTTGCGGGCTTGCCGGCCAATTAAGAGAAAGCCGGTGTCAGATGATGTTAGTTGATGACACGCTATCTGCCGGTTTTCTTAAAGGGGCCACCGCCATTTCTTTTTGACAGATGATTTTTTCAGTGTTTGGCAGCATTGAGGTGCTGCAAACACTGTACAAAGGTGAGCCCTTGTACCCAGGCTCTCCAGTGACTCTCTCCTTAGGCTAAAACAGATGGCAGCTACAGGTGAGGTTACAGAAGCGATCTGTCACTGGTGAGAGAGGTTCTCCCAATGAGGGGGGACTACACAAACACTTCAAAGCTTGTCACGTACTGAAAATTCTAAACACATTAAAAATGACTTTCCCAACATTTTCTTAGCTCTGCAACTCACCAGTGTCCCATTGGATCCTTCACACCACTTCTGCAGCTGTCATCTATACACAAACATTACAGTAGACCCACAGCACACCACACTTACCCTGGCGGGGTTTCCTGATGTTGGGAAGCCTGCAGTAGAAGTGTCAAAATTGGAAAAAGCCTCTTAACTGCCTGTTAACTACCTGTTAACAAGCAGTTAAGTGGCTATAATCCTCTTCCCACCGCTAGGAGTCAGGTCCCTGCGCAAATCGGTGACCCAACTCCCAGGAAGATTGATTGGAGGCGGGTTGGAAGTGGGTTTGGGACCCGCTGCGAATCTATTTGATTTTGCCAGCAGTCCCGCCTCTAAACCCAACCCCTGAGCACCGGCAAAATCGCCTCCAACCTCTCGGCATCTACCCTGTCAATCGCCTTCAGAATCTTTTATGTTTCAATGAGATCACCTCTCATTGTTCTAAACTCCAGAGAGTATCGGCCCATTCTACACAATCTCTCCTCATAGGACAGCCCTCTCATCCCAGGAATCAATCTCGTGAACCTTCGTTGCACCGCCTCCAAGGCAAGTATATCCTTCCTTCGATAAGGAGACCAAAACTGTGCACAGTGCTCCAGGTGTGGTCTCACCAAGGCCCTGTGCAATTGTAGCAAGACTTCCTTACTCTTGTATTCCAACCCCCTTGCAATAAAGGCCAACATGCAATTTGCCTTCCTTATTGCTTGCTGTACCTGCATGCTAGCTTTCTGTGTTTCTTGCACGAGGACACACAAATCTCTCTGAATACCAACATTTGAAAGTTTCTCACCATTTAAAAAAGATTCTGTTTTTCTATTCTTCCTACCAAAGTGAATAACCTCACATTTCCCTACATTATACTCCATCTGACACATTACTGCCCACTCACTTAGTCTATCTATATCCCTTTGCAGACTCTGTGTTCTCCTCATAGCTTAGTGTCCCACCTAGCTTTGTATCATCAGCAAACTTGGATACATTACACTCGATCCCTTCATCTAGGTCATTAATATAGATTGTAAATAGCTGAGGCTCCAACACTGATCCTTGCAGCACCCCACTAGTTACAGCCTGCCAACCTGAAAAAGATCTGTTTATCCCGACTCTCTGTTTTCTGTCGGTTAACCAATCCTCTATCCATGTTACTATATTACCCCCAACCCCATGAGCCCTAATCTTGTGTAATAAACTTTTATGTGGCACCTTATCGAATGCCTTTTTCAAATCCAAATATACTACATCCACTGGTTCCCCTTTATTTACCCTGCTAGTTACATCCTCAAAAACTCTAAATTTGTCAAACACGATTTCCCTTTCATAAAACCATGTTGACTCTGCCTAATCATGTTTGCCCAGAACTTGGTGTCAGGGGCTTGCCGCGCGTGCAAGCCCCCGATGTGCACTTACCCGGCGCGCCGACATCTGAAACCTGGCCCGCAGTGGATTTCCTGTCAGTGGCCCGGTTCTGATGTCGGTGCGCTGTGCTAACCTGACCCAGCGGCGCAGTTAGTGCGATGTGCCGGCTCGGATCAGGTGAGCACTGTTCAGCCAATCAGGGGAGGGGAAACTTCATTCATAAGTTTGAGAGTAAGAACTGTCAAACTCATGAGAAGTACTGCACCCCAAAACACTACTTAAACTTTAAATAAAATTTTAAAAAAACATCCCAATCATTAAATTAAGTATAAATAAGTTAAAAAAAATAATTTAAACAATTTATTTTTTGGAAAAAAATAAATTTTTAATAAAAAGGGTCTAAAACTAAACATACCTTATTGTAGATTCTTTAAAATAATAAACTGTGGGGAAAAAAATTCTAAATTGCACTAAAACACCACTTACCTGTAAAAATAAATACGTGTGCTTTTTACAAGCGTAAAGACCGGAGGCCTTTACACATGCGCAAATCCCCCAAAACAGAGGAAATCCAAGACGCACGCGCTGCCCCCTACAGCGCACGCGCTAGCCTCTTCACCTCTTGGGTTAGAGGAGAGGAAATGCCGGTTTTCAGCGCATGCGCTGTGCATGCTGAAAACCGGCATTTCCTCCAGCCAGACGCGTGAGTACCCCGCCCGTACTCACGCGTTTGGGGAGGAATTACTGCCCCCTTATGATTTTCTAAGTGCCCTGGTACAACTTCCTTAACAATGGATTCCAGTCCTTAATAATGGATGCCCATTGACCTGTATTGGTGATGGTGATTAAACTTTATTCAGCACAAGCAAGACTTAATACATTACAGTATTCAAGCAGCAGTTCACAGAGCATAATTGAGACTTATTACCCCGTTATGCCCTGGGTAGAAGTCGCGACTGTGAGTAGGCTCCACCCTGCGTCTCTTATCTCTCGTCTCTTGGGTGTCCCCTGGATTCTTCCTGAAATCATCGTCTCTTTCTGAAATCTTCTACACTTTGTGGCTGTCGAGACCCCTTTCTTATACCCTTACACTCAAATCAAAACCTATGGAGTCTTACTGAACCAATCACTGGCTTACACCCAATTCCCCGAAATTTAATCATAAAGATGCCACGTCCACAGCACCTTGGCTCACTCAGGTTCTGGTCTTGGGACCCCCTTACATCATCTGTTTTTGACCATCAAGCCTCGTATCTGGGGTAGGTATGGTAACACAAAAGAACATATCTCCACACTGTAGAGGTACTGTGCCCTTGGTGGTCCTGTGAAAAGGCCTATATTTTTAGCTCACTGCCAGACAACAATAACACATTTGCAACCACAACTGACCTGGGTTCCCACAGCTAGCTCCACTCTATGCCTCATCTAAATATCCAATTTTCAATAATTCACCCAACAGCTTCCCTATTCGACAATAGCAGTTCTCTTTCTTACCCCAGGCTATCTGGGTTATGGCTTACACAGTTTTTAATTATAAGCAAAAGGGTTACATGCCTAATATAATTCAAGTTATCATTGCATGCAGCTGATGATTACATTTAATTCTTACACATGATTATAAATCTATTACTACTGATTATAAGATAATAAGATTAAAAAAACAAGTATTCTAAAAACCAACTAATCCATGATAATTTCACACAGGCACTTGGGGAGAATAGGGGACATCATCCGAAAACACAGCATCGGTTTCCACATGTACACTGACGACCCCCAGCTCAACCTCACCACCACCTCTCTCGACCCCTCCACTGTCTCTAAACTGAACGGAAATTTCCTCCAGATAAATATTGGGGAGACCGGTCGGTCCCCACCACAAACTCTGCTCCCTAGCCACTGACTCCATCCCTCTCACTGGCAACTGTCTAAGGCTGAACCAGACTGTTCACAACCTTGGTATCATATTTGACCCTGAAATGAGCTTCCGACCATATATCCGCGCCATCACTAAAACCGCTTATTTCCACCTCCGGAACATCGCCCAACTCCGTCCCTGCCTCAGCTCATCCTCTGCTGAAGCCTTCATCCATGCCTTTGTTACCTCTAGACTTGACTATTCCAACGCACTCCTGGCCGGTCTCCCATGTTCTACCCTTCATAAACTTGAGGTCATCCAAAACTCTGCTGGCCGTGTCCTAACTCGTTTACCCATCGCCCCTGTGATCGCTGACTTACATTGGCTCCCAGTTAAGCAATGATTCGATTTTTAAAATTCTCGTCCTTGTTTTCAAATCCCTCCATGCCCACGCCCCTCCCTGAGATATCTGCATTCCTCTAATTCTGGCCTCTTGAACATCCTCGATTTTAATCACTCCACCATTGGCAGCCATGCCTTCAGCTGCCAAGGGCCTAAGCTCTGGAATTCCCTCCTTAAAAGCCTCCGCTTCTCTACCTCTGTTTCCTCATTTAAGATGCTCCTTAAAACCTACCTCTTTGACCAAGTTTTTCCTCATCTGCCCTAATATCGCCCTATGTGGCTCGGTGTCAAATTTTGTTTGATAACACTCCTTTGAAGCACCTTGGGACGTTTTACTACATTAAAAGCACTGTATAAATGCAAGTTGTTGTTGACATAGAAAAAGTGGAGGGGTTACTTTAAATGTAGGGGACGCCTGGGAGATTGAGCTAGCATTTCCGAAGAAGTTGTGGTATGAAATTCTCTGGCTTGATATGTTCATCAAGAAAAAGGCCAGCACAAATATTTGAGGTTTGATAGACATTGCCAGGACAAATTAAGAACAACTTATCAATTTGTGACCATATTAGAATGGGGAGTTGCAAAAGGAAGGCAGTATTGATGTAATAGGCTTGTACCAACCTAATATCAACAGGGAATGCCCAAGTAGGAAGGACTCTGAGCTTGTCAATACAATGCATTGGGGAGCCCATGAGAGGCGAGGGGCAGGGGGGTCTCTCCTAAACTTGGTTCTGGTGAGTGCTTCAGAGAGTTGAAGTAACTAATTAACTAGGAAATAATTACCACAACATTCAATTTGACTTGGTAGACAATGGAGACATAACCAACGCCAGAAGGTCCAAGCTTTGTAACCACTCCAGCTTCTCGTTTGTGGTGAATGACGTCATTTGAAGGTCTCGATCAGATTACTGCTGGTGATCCCTTTTCCAGTTATCTATTAGATTCTCTTACATATCAAATTAGAAACGCCCTCTTGAATGACTAAAGTACTTCAAATTTGGTTTAGAAAATTTACAACATCCATTCAGTAACTATTCTATTAAGAACTGAATTTCTGCAAAACTAAAATCTGTACAATCAGTAACTAAGAAAATTAGAGCGATAATTCACATCTTATAGGAGTAACAGGTACTATGCTGATTGACATGAATCTTGTCATTCATGTGAAAATGACTTCAGTAATAATACTGGGCAGCCTGCTGGTGGCGCTGTCCAGGGAGAGTATAAATACTCGGGCATGGGCCCAGCTTGCTCAGGACATTCTTTAACAGGAACTAGTGAAGGACACAACTAGATCTCCATGTTGAACAGCCTTGTTTAATACTCAGACCAAGTGCCTAGTAGTTTTCTTACATCACTGATTATTGAAAATAAATTAATATTATTTGCTCAAGCTGCAGATAAGTAAATTTGGAGCAAAAATTATGCACTTAGGGAATGATTCCCTCTGTTATTTTGGAGGGAACTGGTAAACACAGATGTAACGGATGTGTTTATGATTTTTCTACAATAGTGAATGGTGTAATTCTTCCCTGTATTATTGTAGTGCTATGAAAACAATATGCCAATTCTGAGGAGTAATTTTTCAAAACCGTTCTTCACTATAGTGAAGCTGTAGAGCATTTTAATGTACCAAGCCATTTTAGTTTTAGAAAAGAAAGATTAACCTCAAGCCAGAAACATCGGCCGGCAATTTAATCGCGTTGAGTGGGCGGGTTTGGAGATGGGTCCACTGTCAATATCGCAAAGATTGACCGGGTAGGAAACCTGCTGTGAACCTGTATCCACGTGAGTCTCCCAGGTGTCGGGTCTGTCAGCGCAGAACTGACCTGACACCAATCGGCGGGGGAGACAATTCAGCTACTTAAATGGCTTGTTTACATAGAAACAAAGAAAAATAGGAGCAGGAGTAGGCCATTTGACCCTTTGAGCCGGCTCTGTAATTCAATACGATCATGGCTGATCCTCTATCTCAATACCATATGACATGAATCAGTCATTCATGAAAGAAAGACTTATGAAATAATACTGAGCGGCCTGTGGGTGGCGCTGTCCAGGGAGCATATAAATACTCGGGCACGGGCCCAGCTTGCGCAGGACATTCTTAACAGGAACTAGTGAAGGACACAACTAGACCTCCATGTTGTAAAACAGTTGATTAAAGCTTTGTTTAACGCTTAGACCAAGTGCCTGGTAGTTTTCTTACATCACCATATTCTCGCTCTCTCCCCATACTCCTTGATGCCTTTTGTGTCTAGAAATTTATCTATCTCCTTCTTAAATATATTCAGTGACTTGACCTCCACAGCCTTCTGTGGTAGAGAATTCCACAGGTTCACCACCCTCTGAGTGATGACATTTTTCCTCATCTCAGTCCTAAATGCTCTACCCCGTATCCTGAGACTGTGACCCCTCGTTCTAGACCCCCCAGCCAGGGAAAACATTCTCCCTCCATCCAGTCTGTCTAGCCCTGTCAGAATTGTATATGTTTCAATGAGATCCCCTCTCATTCTTCTAAACTCTAGTGAATACAGGCCTAGTCGACCCAATCTCTCCTCATAAGACAGTTCTGCCATCCCAGGAATCAGTCTGGTGAACCTTCGCTGCACTCACTCTATGGCAAGTATATCCTTTCTTAGGTAAGGAGACCAAACTGCACACAGTACTCCAGGTGTGGTCTCACCAAGGCCCTGTCTAACTGTAGTAAGACATCCTTGCTCCTGTACTCAAATCCTCTTGCAATGAAGGCCAACATACCATTTGCCTTCCTAACTGCTTGCTGCACCTGCATGTTTGCTTTCAGTGACTGGCGTACAAGGACACCCATGTCCCTTTGTACATCAGCGTTTCCCAATCTAGCACCATTTAAATAATACTCTACCTTTCTGTTTTTCCTACTGAAGTGGATAACTTCACATTTATCCACGTTATACTGCATCTGCCATGTATTTGCCCACTCACTCAACTTGTCTAAATCGCCTTGAAGCCTCTTTGCATCCTCCTCACAACTCACAATCCCACCTAGTTTCGTGTCGTCAGCAAACTTGGAAATATTACATTTGGTTTGCTCATTCAAATCATTGATATATATTGTGAATAGCTGGGGCCCAAGCACTGATTTCTGCGGTACCCCACTAGTCACCGCCTGCCACCCCGAAAAAGACCCATTTATTCCTACTCTCTGTTATCCAATTTTCAATCCATGCCAGTATATTACCCCCAATCCCATGTGCTTTAATTTTGCACACTAACCTCTTATGTGGGACTTTATCAAAGGCCTTCTAAAAATCCAAATACACCACATCCACTGGTTCTCCTTATCTATTCTACCAGTTACATCCTCAAAAACTCCAGTAGGTTTGTCAAATACGATTTCCCTTTCATAAATCCATGTTGACTTTGTCTAAACCCGTTGATATTTTCTAAGTGTTCTGTTATCACATCCTTTATAATAGACTCTAGCATTGTCCCTACTACTGATGTTAGGCTAACCGGTCTGTAGTTCCCGGTTTTCTCTCCCTCCTTTTTTAATTAGTGGGGATACATTTGCCACCCTCCAATCTGCAGGAACTGTTCCATAATCTGTAGAATTTTGGAAGATGACAACCAATGCATCCACTATTTCCATGGCTACCTCTTTTAGTACTCTGGGATGCAGATTATCAGGCCCTGGGGATTTATCAGCTTTCAGTCCCATTAATTTCTCCAGCACTTTTTTTTACGAATACTAGTTTCCTTTAATTCCTCCTTCTCACTGGAACCTTGGTTCCCTAGCATTTCTGGGAAGTTATTTGTGTCCTCTTCCGTGAAGACAGAACCAAAGTATTTGTTTAATTACTCAGCCATTTCCTTGTTCCCCATTATAAATTCTCCCGTTTCTGACTGTAAGGGACCTACATTTGTCTTCACTAATCTTTTTCTTTTTACATTCTTGTAGAAGCTTTTACAATCCGCTTTTATGTTCCTTGCAAGTTTATTCTCATGCTCTATTTTTCCCCTCTTAATCAATCTCTTGGTCCTTTTTTGCTGAACTCTAAACTACTTCCAATCCTCAGGTTTGCTACTTTTTCTGGCAACTTTAGAGCCAATTGGGCTTACTTGTAATTTTACCTTCTCCCCCACTGGTTACCCGCTGTTCGGGGAACACGCCAAGCTCAACCTGGCATGTTTTGAGTCTGCTCTGATGTTTGTGAAAAGTTGACAGCTGCAGGAGTGGTGTCAGGGATGCCATGTTGCAGATGGTGAGTTTCAGAGCACAGAAAATGTTGGTTACTGCATTTTTAATACATATAGAGATTTATTTAGCTTACAAGTCTTTAGACCTAACTGTAGGTGCAGTGCCACCTCATTGGGAGAACCTCTCTCACCAGTGACATCTCACCTTCAGCTGCCATCTATTCCAGCAACATCAGAGCCAATGAAACAATCAAACCTTGGTCCTCCGAATCCTTCCACGATCAGCCCCAACACCAACATCACCAACCTTCGCCGCCATCATCTGATGCTGCACTGGACACGGGGCATCAGCCCCTGACAAATTTGCTGGCCGGGAGGCCAGTGATGGCATCACCATGGCCAGATTTTCTTCACTTGACGCTGTAAACCCTGGCTGCCACATGATGTGCCAGGTTGACACCATCCCACACCAGCACCATGAAGCATCCCTTTAATGTCCAAGCCATCCCATGCACACTCAATACTATAGTGGGGATGGGGCGAAGTTATGACTGAACAATCAGTGTAAGACACTTCTCAAGGTTCACTCAGATCTGTCCAATAAGGGGCACTTTTTGAAAAAGAGATTTCACTGTATGACAACACATTATCAGAAACTTCACATTGGACATTGGCTAAACCTCTCAAGTGCCTACCCTTGTGTGTTGTTAGTTGGTATGCTTGCAGTAGGGTGGCTAGTGAGATGGGGAAGTGATAAAGTAGATAGAGAGGAATGGGTGGAGGTACAAGGTAAGTTGGTGTCCTGGGGAGGACTCTTCTGCCCTTGGAGGGGGAGAGAACCTCCCTGCTTGCTGTGACTCCCTCCATAAGCATATGGAGGGAGTCATGGGAGAGCCTGGGTGCAAGAGTTCACCTTTGTGCAGTGATTCAGTGTTTGCAGCACCTCAATGCTATCAAACACTGACAGAACAACTGTCAAACTCCATGTGAACGTGGTCCCTTTAAAGAAACCGGCTGATGACGCATCATCAAATAACATCATCAGACCTGCTTCCTGTTAATTGGCCGGTAAGCCCGCAAAATCACGTCTGCAGAGTGGATGCAGCTAGGAGCGGGACCGGAACCCGGAAACCAGCTGTCCCGCCACCATCCCGCTTCCTCAATTAAACTCGTGGCCATAGTCAAGGAATTTAGATAATTGGTTTTCAGATCCTCGAGTCACTGTGAGACCCATAGAAAGAGAAATGAGGATGGACCCAGAAGTATGAACTCTTTTTAACCCTAAGTTACTGGCAGTCAGCTTTTAAAATTCTGACGAGCAATAGATCACTTATTGAAACAAAAAAGTTCAAAGTTTTGCAATCCCGAATATATTTACCTGATATTTTGTTGTCCAGTTTATGTTGTACAATTGACCATTTATTATGGGCTGTCTTTTATCCATTCTATTTACAATGTCTATACAGCTTTATATCTAACTTTTTTTGCAAGAAAGTTGTCAACAAAAGACTTGTTTCCTATCCGAACTTAAAAGCTAAGCAGGGTGTAAGTGGGTGGTGCGTTGGGATAGGCACTGACCTTTTACCTCTGGGTTCTGGATCCAAATCCAGAGCTGACTGATGAGGGAAACGTCTCTTCTGTTGCCTGTACGTGTCTAAATATGAAATGAGTTGGTGAATCTCGACCCAGCTCCTGATCAGCATGGGCCAAGAGCACAAAACTGACCCTGATTGAGGAAATAGGAAAATGTCACACTGAGGTCGTAGGAAGGCTCCTCTGAGGCTGAAGTTAAGGCATATTATTGAGAGAAAACTCAGGTAGCTTTATCCAGCACTTAAATATGCCATATATGACCTTAGAGCACTTCAGTGCAACGAAGGTTCACTAGACTGATTCCTGTGATGAGGGGATTGTCCTATGAGGAGAGATTGAGTAGACTAGGACGATATTCCCTTGAATTTAGAATAATGAGAGGTGATCTCATTGAAACATATAAAATTCTACGGGGTTTGACAGGGTAGATGCCGAGAGGATGTTTCCCCGGGCTGGGGAGCCTAGAACTCAGGGTCACAATCTCAGAATAAGGGGTCGGCCATTTAAGACAGAGATGAGGAGAAATGTCTTCACTCAGAGGGTGGTGAATCTTTGGAATTCTCGACCCCAGAGGGCTGTGGAGGCTCAGTCGTTGAGTACATTCAAGACAAGGATTGATAGAATTTTGGATACTAAGGGACTAGGGGGATAGGGGGATAGTGTGGGAAGCTGGAGTTGAGGTAGAAGATTAACCACGATCTTACTGAATGGTGAAACAGCCTCGATGGGCCGAATGGCCTACTCCTGCTCTTATTTCTTATAAGAACATAAGAAATAGGAGCAGGAGTAGGCCATACGGCCCCTCGGGCCTGCTCCGCCATTCAATAGGATCATGGCTGATCTGAATCTAGACTCACGTCCACTTCCCTGCCCTCTCCCTGTAACCCCTAACTCCCTTATCTGCTAGGAAAATGTCTATCTCCATTTTAAATTTATTTAATGTCGCAGCTTCCACAGCTCTCTGGGGTAGCAAATTCCATAGATTTACTACCCTCTGAGTGAAGAAGTTTCTCCTCATCTCAGTTTTGAAAGGGCAGCCCCTTATTCTAAGATTATGCCCCCTAGTTCTAGTCTCACCCATCAGTGGGAACATGATTCACCCGATCAAGCCCCCTCACAATCTTATATGTTTCGATAAGATCGCCTCTCATTCTTCTGAATTCCAATGAGTAGAGTCCCAACCTACTCAACCTTTCCTCATACGTCAACCCCCTCATCTCTGGAATCAACCGAGTGAACCTTCTCTGAACTGCCTCGAGAGCAAGTATATCTTTTCTTAAATATGGAAACCAAAACTGCATGCAGTATTCCAGGTGTGGCCTCACCAATACCCTGTATAACTGCAGCAAGACTTCCCTGTTTTTATACTCCATCCCCCTTGCAATAAAAGCCAAGATTCCATTGGCCTCCCTGATCACCTGCTGCACCTGCATACTAACTTTTTGTGTTTCATGCACCAGGACCCCCAGATCCCTTTGTACTGTAGCACTTTGCAGTTTCTCTCCATTTAGATAATAACTTGCTCTTTGATTTTTTCTGCCAAAGTGCATAACCTCACACTTTCCAACATTATATTGCATCTGCCAAATCTCTGCCCACTCACTTAGCCTGTCTATGTCCTTTTGCAGGTTTTTTATGTCCTCCTCACTCATTGCTTTCCCTCCCATCTTTGTATCGTCGGCAAACTTGGATATGTTGCACTCGGTCCCTTCCTCCAAATTGTTAATATAGATTGTAAAGAGTTGGGGTCCCAGCACTGACCCCTGCGGAACACCACTAGTTACTGATTGCCAGCCCGAGAATGAACCATTTATCCCAACTCTTTGTTTTCTGTTAGATAGCCAATCTTCCACCCATGCCAGTATATTACCCCCAATCCCGTGATTTTTTATCTTGATCAGTAATCTTTTGTGTGGAACCTTGTCAAATGCCTTTTGGAAGTCCAAATACACTACATCCACTGGTTCCCCTTTATCCACCCTGTATGTTACATCCTCAAAGAATTCGAGCAAATTTGTCAAACATGACTTCCCCTTTATAAAACCATGCTGACTCTGTCCTATTAAATTATGTTTATCCAAATGCTCTGTTACTGTTTCCTTAATAATGGACTCCAACATTTTGCCAACCACAGATGTTAGGCTAACTGGTCTATAGTTTCCAGCTTTTTGTCTACTTCCCTTCTTAAATAAGGGTGTTATATTAGCAGTTTTCCAATCTGCCGGGACCTTTCCTGAGTCCAGGGAGTTCTGGAAAATGATCACCAATGCATCCACAATCCCTACCGCCACTTCTCTCAAGACCCTAGGATGTAGGCCATCAGGTCCGGGGGATTTATCCGCCTTAAGTCCCATTATTTTACTGAGTACCATCTCCTTAGTGATTTTAATTGTGTTTAGCTCCTCCCCCCCATTGCCCCCTGTTTGTCCAGTGTTGGGATATTTTTAGTGTCCTCTACTGTAAAGACTGATACAAAATATTTGTTCAGCATCTTTGCCATCTCCATGTTCCCCACCACTAGTTTCCCAGTCCCATCCTCTAAGGGACCAACGTTCACTTTAGCCACCCTTTTTCTTTCTATCTGTTTTTATATTTTTTGCTAGTTTACTTTCATAATCTATCTTCCCTTTCTTAATTAATCTTTTAGTTATTGTTTGCTGGCTTTTAAATGCTTCCCAATCTACAGTTGGTGAATCAGTCAATCGCAACGTTAACAGTTCTAAAAAGAGAAAAAATACTATCTTATTATTAACAGAGAATCTTACTTTTAAATCTTAACTTCACTACAGTATTGCAGTTCTTAAAGTTTTCTATACAGGGTATCCATCAGTATCAAATACCTTTGATCCCCGAGGTATAAAGAGCTGGAGACTACAGAGCCGCCTCTGAAGCCGAGAACTGCTTTGTCTGATTAAAGCGAGTCTGATATCCCATTTGAAACTTCAATATTTATACCCTTTTTCAGTGGTATTTCCTTTAAAGTTTCTGCTGACCCAAGTTAATTATCCCTATTCATCTTTCTGCTGACCTCTGCAATTCTTACTGCTACATCAGCTTGTAGCATTCCAGAATCTTGTCTCATCTCCAGGTGTTCTGGGTTGACCAAATAAAAACGGTGTGAAAGGCAGATGTTCCTTATTTTATGTCATCTTTACGAAGTTTAAATTAGAACACCTTATCCAGGGTGAACCATTGTTTTTGTTCCCAAAGGTCAGCCTGTCGGAGCCATGCACCTTCTGTTTCAATAAGGTTATTTATTCAGGGTCAACAACTGTCTTAGCTCAATAGCCAGAATTCTTTCATAGCTATTTCATCGTTAGGTTTCTAAATTTCCAAACCCACACTGTCATGTTTTAATAAGCCCAGAATACTTTCATAAGATAGAGTATTTTTCTGAATAGGTTATATGGCTTATTCCTTCACAAGCTCTTATCTTGTGCAGTAACCTTTTGTGTAGCACCTTATCGAATGCCTTTTGGAAATCCAAATATGCTACATCTACTGGTTCCCCTTTATCCACCCTACTCGTTACATCCTCAAATAAATTTGTCAAACACAATTTCCCTTTCATAAAACCATGTTGACTCTGCTTGATTGTATTATGATTTTCTAAATGTCCTGCTACTACGCCCTTAATAATGGGTTCCAGCATTTTCACAATGACAGATGTTAGGCTAACTGGTCTATAGTTTCCTGCTTTCTGTCTCCCTCCATTCTTGAATAGCGGGGTTACATTTGCGGTTTTCCAATCCGCTGGGACCTTTCCAGAATCTAGGGAATTTTGGAAGATTACAACCACTATCTCTGCAGCCACTTCTTTTAAGACCCTGGGATGCAGCCCGTCAGGTCCAGGGGACTTATCAGTCCCATTAGTTTGCCTAGTGCTTTTTCTCTCGTGATAGTGATTGTTTTAAGTCCCTCCCTCCCTTTTGTTTTCATGATACTGGTCTAGGTACCTAAAATGGAAGAGTGCTCGTTTCTCACCTTGATGAGCACAATATTTACCAATTAGCTGTTCTGGGAATTTAAGCTAATTGTGGTATTGTCTGCATTTTTTTTAGTCCAGATATGAACCAAATTGTTCAAAAACATGCCCTGTTTCTATAATGAAGACATAATCATATTGTGACTATTATAATTGAACAATATATTATTTTGAGAGATAGGTGAATGAACTCTTGTATAAGGAAAATATGAAAGAATATAGGGAAGGAGCAGAGAAGTAAGATTAAAATAGATAGCTCTAATTTTGAGCTGGTACCGATGGTGGCCGACTACCCCGTTTGTGTGCTGAGATTTCTGAGTCGGGATGTAAACTCATATCTTGACATTGTGAAAATGCAGTGTGGTTGTTTTTGCTGCCTCTTTCAATCACTAAGGAGGTCAAAAAGTTAGGCTCTTACTTAGGATGTCCTTTGCAATTTTATTTGAACATTGCTACTTGGTGAACTAACTGTGAAAGAAAGATGTTCATTATAGATTGTAAGAGATAAAGGCCAAAATGAGGAAACGTTCGGTGCAATCTGATAATGCTTTGGGCAGTTTGCAATCCCCCGTGGGACTTTTCCATGTTTAAGAGTATAAGGAAATAAGCCAGCACTCCCAAACAAGTGATGTGAAAACTGATTCATCACAGCCAGAGTCACACTTCAGCAGTTTTGCCGCAGTCAATGGGGACAAAAGATCTTTATTGATCTGCACAGCAAACCCTTTCAAGAAGTCAATTTTGTACAGAATAGAGAGTGAAATGGGATCAAGGGAGACCCAGACTATGTTTTGCAACTGCTAATTCCATTGTCTATTTTCTTTTGCAGTTCCTTGCAGTTTAAATTTCACAGACTTTGAGGGTTACATCGAGTCTCCAGAATACCCCAGTCACCTGTTTTACAGCAACTTGGATTGCATCTATACGATTACAGTCTACACAGGATATGGAGTGGAACTTCAGGTCAGTGCTTTGTAATCCTGTGTTCGCTCAGCTTATTAAAGCTGGTACCCTCTGTACTTGTAAAGGAAAACCAGCACAGGGACTGATCCTAAACTGTTCAAGCGACCGTGTGTGTTAGCCTTTTTGAACTGTTTCCACCAACTGTTCCCTATTCCGTGAGATGCCTGCCTCTATTCTGTAAATGAAACCCAAGGGGTAGACAATAATTGATGGGGCATTTTCATCTGACAGTGGAGAACTTTTATGAAGTGGCTGAAACAAATGATAAAGAAGATAACCAAAGAAGAATTTGAACAGGAATAGATCACTGATTTTTTTTTTGCCTCTTCCTTTGGGTCGGTCTACCCCAGGATTTATTAGTTTCTCTCCTTAAACTCTCTTTCCAGTCAGAAACTCATCAGTTTCTTTATCTTGAACTGATATGTGACACAACATGCATTAATGGCAAAAGGGCATGTGTTCGAGGTTTATGTCCTTGCCTTCGATACTCTCTTGAGCACAGTGGTGCAGTCACTCCTGTAAGCTGCCTGAGCATTTTACATTTATGGGTGTGCCCATTCTGCCCAATATCTAACCATATTATAATGTGACCCAAGGGGGTAACAACAGTATCCCCTTTTGACCTGGCCTGGCTACCTGTGTCTTTCACACATGCTCCATTTCAATTATCATGAAGGCAGACTGAGTAAACACTTAGTGAGATGAAACCAGATACGAACCATTTAAGCTGCTTTATTTCCCAGTTAATCAGCATACAAAGCAACGGTTATGATCAGATTCACTTAGTTCAATCAATATTACTTGTCTTTGTGTCATATACAAACTAATAAAGATGCTATGCTGCCCCACATCAGTGGGTTGTCTTGCTTGTCTTAAACAAAATAACTTCCAACTGCTCTCCTACATTCTAACATTCTCACAGCCTTTGCTCAGCCTCACAGCCACCCATTAAACAAAAAGTGACTCCCTGAACCTCTTTATTTTGTCGCCCTCTGATAACAGTCAAAAGGGATTAGAGACTTCCAAACACAATGAGTATGAGATGTTTATAGATTGTTGTAACCGGCTAATGTATTGCTTATTATTTACAGGCTATGGGGAAACGACATCAGAGCTAGAACATTTACATTTTACCCACCTACCCCCTTGGAGATTTTTTTAATGTTCTGGAAATATACTATACTTTATAATACAACACTTAAGCTTAACTTTTTAAGTCTTTCTGTGGGGGGGGGGGAAAGAGTTCAAAAAAATCCCAAAACATGATACTATGATGCACATTAAATGCATGTTGTGACGCATTAGTGATGCATACAGGAAATAACCTATAGAATCACTTTGCTCTTTGCTTTGGGTTAGTCCTGTAAAGAGGCTTCTCCAGTCTGGCCTTGTCAGTTCTAATGCAGAGTACCCTTCCCCTAAATTAGTAAATATTTTTCTCTTTTTTTTTTAACTGAATGATTTGCTGTGCATTTTCAGCAGTTTCTATTTTGATAACTTTTAATGCTGCCCTCATCAACAACCATTTTTATTCAGAAAATGTTTCGCTTTTGTTTTGTGCTCACCCAAGGTGAAGAATGGTTGTGCTGGAGAGTAGATTCTTCCACATCAGTCCATGTGGGTCGGCTATTCAAGCTCGATATGTTGGGGAGAACCAGAGGACATAAGTGTACATTATGTAAGCAGAGAACTAGTTAGTTAGGAGGTACTTCGTCTTGCAGAAAGTTGTCAGCCTCTGAACCAGTTGCCAGCATGTGCAGTGAGTGCGGATTTGTTGAAAACATCCAACAGGGAGCTGGGCAAGTTCCAATGTGTGGCCAACTTAACTGCATTATAGAAGGTGGGTGGGTCTGGGGGGGCATATGTCCACCAGGTACCATGGTCCCCTGGAACTTGTTTGAGCACCTACAGCAATCAGGGAGGAATTTCCCAATTCCCCGCCCCCCCCCTCTAAAATGGCCTTAGGTTTTTTCCTGTGGGTTTCTGCCTCTCCCAAGAGATTGTGTGGGGTGGGGTGGGGCAGATGTTTAAGAGTCACACCATGACAGCACAGGATAGGCTTGTTCAAACAGCTGGTCCTTTTCTCTCCCAGTATCAGCCATCAAGCAATCCTAGGCAGGTGCAGTACAGCCAGATGCAAAGTAAAACTTCCTCTATTCAGGACAGAATGAGAAGAATACTTCCAGTGGGTCATTGTGGTTGATGGGACTGGTTTAATGTGTTGCTTCTGAGTTGCCAGTGTTGAACTGATGTATTTGCCTTCTTTTAGTGGGTGCTAGAATAATGATGGAGATGAGATGCTATTTTGGAGTTTCTGACTGTGCTTGTGAGATTTGTACTGTATTGATCGTGCCATTTCATTTCATAAATTTTCCAACTTTCACTGTGATAAAAGATGGAAATTAAAAATTAGAAGCTCAATAAAGTGATAACCAGAGACGATGAAAGAACGGACGGATGGGCGGGGGGGCGTAGTGGTGGGATGGGGTTCCACTTCAATTTTATTCAGATAATGGTTTAAAAGAGGGGTGTCCGGAATGCCCTTGGAGAGGTCCATGCATTCGTTCATTGAAAGACAAAATGGATTTAGGGAAATAACTCAGAGAAGCTTTGACAGCAAATGAATCTCTGTATTTTGGAAGCTGGTAAAAGACGGCCAATGCTGAGGCTTTATCTCTGGGATCAGTAGTCTCTTCTGTAACAGAAATTTGATTCATTTTGGATAACAATCTTTGTACACAATTGTAGAGAAATCAATATACATTTGTGCTGGCTGAAAGATGCAGGCAAAACAATTACAGGCTTCCCTCAGGGAAATGCTAAAGAATTTGGTGGCCATTTCATAATCTTTGATTACCCCAACCCATGAATATGACACTTCTAAGGTTAGATACTATTTTTCACAAAAATATCATTATTCTAATCAGTATTCTGTACTTAAAGCTGAGTCTGTTCAGCAAAAAAGATGCATTAATCTTTCCAGCACACTTTGTGTGCTTAGTGTGAAAACTGAATTTATAATCAACTTCAAACAAACATTCAGACTATTGAAGTGCCAAGTGCTCGAAATTGGAAGCATTTACCCTGAGAGCAGCAGCAGCAGCTGATTTATTTTTTGAATGATTTATTGTGCAAATAATCTTTAATGAAGTCTGCCGCTATGCCATTATCGAGGAGTGGGCATGCTGGAGAGTTCAAAAGAGAATTGGATAAATACTTAAAAAGGAAAAAAATTGCGGAACTATGGGTGGGGGGGGGGGGGAGAAAAGCTGGGCGAGTAGGACTAATTGGATGGTTCTTTCAAAGAGCCTGCATAGGCACGATGGGCCAAATGGCCTCCTCCAGTGCTGTAAGATTCTTCCTTTGACCGTGGGAAAAGCCCTTGGGTCAATAAAATGGTCTTCGGCGAGCTTGCTGCCTTTAGATAGTGGGCATTTTTAGGTTTAATTTTGCCAGTTAAGCCATCAGTAACTAAACGCTGATGCAGATATTAGGGGGCAGTGTTACAAATTCTGTGTTTCACTCTCAATATTTAGTTCCCATATGTGCACCTTGCTTCATGGAAGGTCTAATACAAAAGCGGGCAGGAAAGTGGAGTTGAGGCCAAGGTCAGATCATCCATGATGTTATTGAATGGCGGGGCAGGCTCGAGGGGCCGAATGGCCGACTCCAGCTCCTATTTCTTATGTTCTAAAATACTGCGAATGCTGGAAATCTGAAATAAAAACAGAAAATGCTGGAAATACTCAGCAGGTCAGGCAGCATCTGTGGGGAGAGAAACAGAGTTAACCTTTCCGGTCGATGACCCTTCGTCAGAACTGAAAAAAGTCAGAGATGGCACTTGCTTAAAACCTGTTATATCTCTAACTTTTTTCAGTTCTGACGAAGGGTCTTCGACCTGAAAGGTTAACTATGCTTCTCTCTTCACAGATGCTGCCTGACCTGCTGAATATTCCCAGCGTTTTAGGTTTTTATCTCTGGAAGCTCTACTTTTCAAGAATCTGCTCTTGCAATATTGCCTTATCTGCGTATTGGATTAAATACAGTTTTGGATGATATCGCACCCATTACTGGAATATTATAGACCAGAGATATGTACAGGCTAAAAACAACTATTTGCATTTCATCAGCATTATGCAGCACAGAAGTATTGGCATATATTGTGTAATTCTAAGCAAATTCCATAATGGGCAATTGTCTCTTTTTGAGCAATGTTTTTGGACAGTTTTGGATTAGCAGATTCTGCTTGTCTGCAACCTTTTATCCCCTTCTGGTCTCCGTGTCAATTGGAATTGAAACATGATTTGCAGATTCTCCTGGCTGGCACAATCTTCCACTCAGAATAAACTGCTGAACTATCACGACATCTTCCCCAAGTGTTCCAACTCTGCTCCACCCTCTGCCTCTAAGGTTTACATCTTTTTTATCGCACCCGGGCCTGCCCAGATTTCTCCAGGCTGTTGTTTTGTTTTCCATCTTGCTCCCCAATGCTTGGGACGAGGAGCAATGCTGCAGGAGATTCCCCTGATTTCTTACCGATTTTGGCGAGACAGACGGACAGTCGTGGAAAATAACATGGAACATCGTATTTCTGCGTGGTTAGAGATGATGTGATTGAGCGTGCAATAACACCACAAAATCACTTTCTCCCCAAAAAACAGCCTCCTATTTTGTCTGGCATCTCTGATCAGCCAGTTTATCGTCAATCTTAAACTTAAATGTAGCTTAATTTAAATAAACACATTGCCCTGACAAAATACATTTGTAAAAGCTTCCCCAGTGTAACAATATTGATGTTGAGACAGACTTATGTCCGCAAATGTGACTGCGTTTCAGGGGTGCTTCGTTGGCTGTAAAGTGCATTCGAACGTCCTGAGGTTGTGAAATGTGCTCCATAAATGCAAGTTATTTCTTTCTTATTTCATTGCTTAGCCACCTTTTTATTATAGACGGGGGAATGGGACTGACTGGATTGCTCTACAGAGAGCTGGCACGGGCTCGATGGGCCAACTGGCCTCCTTCTGTGCCTCTATGACCTGTGTCTAGGGTGAGATGAAGAGAGGTGGGAGGAGGCTCATGTGAAGCATTAACACCTGCAAGGACCAGTTAGACCAAATGGCCTGTTTCTGTGCTCTAAATTTCTCTGTAATTCTATGAATGCCCTTGTCCAATTATCCCCTAACAACTAACTCTGCTTCCCCAAGACTACACCTAATCTTTATTCCCCACCATCACTGTCGATTAATAACATATTAAAAGTCTTGTTTATAGCACACACTTGCTGTAAAAGGCATAAATTTAGATGCCGCTTAATTTATCTAAGCTCATTTCCCTGACGCAATAAATCCCTAAAAGCTTTATTAGTGTAATGATGTTAATGTCAGGAGTGGAGGTGGTGCAGTGCCACCATTGGCAGGAGGCTGTCATTACAACATGCCAAGTTTATTTCCTGCAATATTTTCCCTGTCGCACTTCCCATTGCACTTTCCCTGTCGAACTTTATTGAGAGCATCCCTATTATAAAGCAGCACAATCTCCAACTCGCCATGATCAACTCCACAGTAGATCTGCTGGTACCTGTTAAAACAATAGGTTTAAAAACAGCAGCTAGTTTGGAGTAGCAAAGGTGGATCTGCATAGCATTATTACAAAGCTTTACTTTTAACCTGTTCAAAGATGCAATTTTTTTTTCATCTGAGCTAGTTATTTAAACTCTTCCTAATCGACCTGAGGTACTGGAACATGCTGGGTCTCTGCTGTGTGTACCAGCGTGTTACCAGATGGTTCTCGTCTGTCATTCTCCATACTGCGAGTTCCCATTCTGCCAAACAGAGACAGAGAGAGAGAAGAACTGAACATAAGAACATAAGAAGTAGGAGCAGGAGTAGGCCATACGGCCCCTCGGGCCTGCTCCGCCATTCAATAGGATCATGGCTGATCCGAACTTAGACTCACGTCCACTTCCCTGCCCGCTCCCTGTAACCCCTTATTCCCTTATCAGCTAGGAAACTGTCTCTCTCCATTTTAAATTTATTTAATGTCGCAGCTTCCACAGCTCTCTGAGGTAGCAAATTCCATAGATTTACCACCCTCTGAGTGAAGAAGTTTCTCCTCATCTCAGTTTTGAAAGGGCAGCCCCTTATTCTAAGATTATGCCCCCTAGTTCTAGTCTCACCCATCAGTGGAAACATTCTCCCCACATCCACCCGATCAAGCCCCCTCACAATCTTATATGTTTCGATAAGATCGCCTCTCATTCTTCTGAATTCCAATGAGTAGAGGGAAATCTCGTGGGGCAGTCCACTCACAGGTACAAGCAGGAGGTTGGAGCTCTCAATGTATACTGCAGGGTGGATTCTACAGCACTAGAACAATAAAAACGCACCTGTGGTCCTGAACCTCAGGCACATGGAGCTGTTTGAAAGTTAAAGGTTCACAAA
This sequence comes from Somniosus microcephalus, assembly GCF_052327205.1. Classification (NCBI taxonomy): domain Eukaryota; kingdom Metazoa; phylum Chordata; class Chondrichthyes; order Squaliformes; family Somniosidae; genus Somniosus; species Somniosus microcephalus. The sequence continues at coordinate 67,582,178 of NC_141008.1, forward strand.
TTTATTATTTGCAATTTCCATTTTGACTGGGGGGGAACGTGTGTTCGGGTCAGTATAGGGTAAGCTGCATCACTGGCCTTTACAGTTAGGCTGGACTGCATTTGGAAAATGGTCACCTCTGCCTCCCACTCGATTATCCACCTATTGACGAGAAACGAGTGGAGAATCTAGCCCATAACTGCTGCTGCCTCCAGCGGTATAGGCGAAGTGCACCTCTGGACGGTTCTTGGTGCGTCCGGCGTACAGCTTTATTTAATTCCCAGCACTGTGCCTGAAGTCAGGGCCAACAGCAGCCTCGTCAAGTGGAAGTATTGGCATCACCAAAGGTAGCATAAAGCACTTAACGTCACAATTCTTATTGGCGAAACTGGGACTCGCCACCAAGCTGCTCGAAGCCTCTGTCTAAATATCAGTCTCTGTAATCATTTTAAGTGATATGTATATTGAACATTCTCAACTTATTAACAGTTCCATTACGTCTCATAATTGGAAAAAGTTCACTGTCAGTAATTTAATTGCAGTATTTACTTTAAATGTTACTTCATTAGTGTAATCTATCTCATTGAAACGTATAAAATTCTGACAGGGCTAGACAGACTGGATGCAGGGAGGATGTTTCCCCTGGCTGGGGCTCTAGAACGAGGGGTCACAGTCTCAGGATATGGGGTTGGACATTTAGGACTGAGATGAGGAGAAATTTCTTCACTCAGAGGGTGGTGAACCTGTGGAATTCTCTACCACAGACAGCTGTGGAGGCCAAGTCACTGAATATATTTAAGAAGGAGATAGATAGATTTCTAGATACAAAAGGCATCAAGGGGTATGGGGAGAGAGCGGGAATATGGTATTGAGATAGAGGATCAGCCATGATCATATTGAATGGCGGAGCAGGCTCGAAGGGCCGAATGGCCTACTCCTCCTATTTTTCTATATTTTCTATGTTTCTATCTCTTCCACTGTGGGGAAAAACAAAATCTGTAAATGCTATTATGTGCCATGCATCCTGGAGTTGAAGAGCTGAACCTATCTGTATCCAGGGAGAAGGGATTCAGGTTCGTGCTCACCACAGCTTCATATTCCGCGTAAATCTTAAGCTGTCTTGTATGTGGCTTGAGAATCCAATTATTTATCTTTCCTAATTCAACATTCTGAGGCCTTATTTAGTTATGGGTACTAAATTAAAAATGCCCCAGTATAATTCTCAACAATAACAGACGCAAATTAAAGATAATTTAAATGGTCTGTTCAGGTCCACAATGAGTTTCTAAGCACAGGAGCAGGTTAGATGGAAAGAATTGTCTTTTCTCATTACACTGTGCTCCTTAATGAGTGCTACATTCCCTGGTGCATAAGACTAGTTGAATACAATAATCAGATTCTGTGCTTGGTATAAATTCAGGATATATTGTGGTAAAATGCCATCTTCATTGCCTGGGTAGTAATCATGCGGAGCAGATCGGCCGCTCATTGTAGAACCTGAACGATTTTTATTTCATTGATCAGTTAGAAGAATCAATGGGATAAACTTTTGTCTATTCCATTAAATCAATCACGTTAGTTTATTGTTTTACCTCCTGATGACCTAAGAATTGAGAAACATTTCCACTTGCGGATGAGACCACAGCTAAAGGCGACAATTATAAGACAGTCACTAATAAATCCAATAGGGAATTCAGGAGAAACTTTTTTTTACCCAGAGAGTGGTTAGAATGTGAAACTCGTTTCCGCAGGGAAACATAGAAGATAGGAGCAGGAGTAGGCCATTCGGCCCCTCGAGCCTGCTCCGCCATTCAATGAGATCATGGCTGATCATCCAAACTCAGTACCCTGTCCCTGCCTTCTCCCCATATCCCTTGATCCCTTTAGCCTTAAGAAATATATCCAACTCCTTCTTGAATATATTTAATGAATTGGCCTCCACTGCCTTCTGTGGTAGAGAATTCCACAGGTTCACCAGTCTCTGGGTGAAGAAATTCCTCCTCATCTCTGTCCTAAATGGCTTACCCCTTATCCTTAGACTGTGACCCCTGGTTCTGGACTCCCCCGCCATTGGGAACATCCTTCCTGCATCTAGTCTGTCTAGCCCTGTTAGAATTTTATAAGTTTCAATGAGATCCCCTCTCATTCTTCTAAACTCCAGCGAGTACAAGCCCAATCGACCCAATCTCTCCTCATGCGTCATTCCTGCCATCCCAGGTATCAGTCTGGTAAGTAGAAGTAGTTGGTACCAAGGGAGTCGTTGAGGCAAATGGCATAGCTGCATTTAAGGGAAAGCTTGATAAACGCATGAAGGAGAAAGGAATAGAAGGATATGCTGATCGGGTTAGATGAAGAAGGGTGGGCAGAGGCTGGTGTGGAGCATAAACAGCAGCATGGAACTGTTGGGCCGAATGGCCCGTTTCTGTGCTGTAACTACTATGTACTATTTGAGTTTACTCCATTGGACGTTTTCCAGTGATAGATTGACACCAGACCTATCTTAAATGATAGTTTATTCTCCATTATTTTGAATCAGTTTTGCATCCTGTCCTCGTTTTATAATGGGCCGTATTTTCCGATTGCAGGCCTCCTGCGTGCGGAGGCCTCCGATCTGGAAAAATCTGCGGACTTACCTGAGGGCTCCCGGGGCGACTACACTTCCAATCCCGGGCTTCTCCAAACTCCAAGTGCGCAGGGCCCACGTATCCCAGGGGCGCAGGCGGTTCGCAAGCATCCCTGGGATCACATGGGCCAGGCCAGCCAATAGAAGAAGGGAATCTCCCTTCATACACTTGACAGATAGACCTGTCAAATCTATGAATGGAGATCAATGAAAAAACATCGTAAAACTTTAAATAATTTTTTTAAATCACCTTTTAAAAATTAGTTGAAATTACAATAAATTAAATAATTTAAACAAAAATGTAATTTTTTGAAAAAATAATTTTTTTTACGGGGCGAAAAATAAACTTTTTTTTAAAAGTATTTTTCAATGATAAATGACTGAAATTTTTCTTTTCCTTTTTTCAACTCTTATCCTGGTAAAAGCAGGCCTTACATAGAAACATAGAAACATAGAAGATAGGAGCAGGAGTAGGCCATTCAGCCCCTCGAGCCTGCTCCGCCATTCAATGGGATCATGGCTGATCATCCAAATTCAGTACCCTGTCCCTGCCTTCTCCCCATATCCCTTGATCCCTTTAGCCTTAAGAAATATATCCAACTCCTTCTTGAATATATTTAATGAACTGGCCTCCACTTGCCTCTGTGGCAGGGAATTCCACAGGTTCACCACTCTCTGGGTGAAGAAATTCCTCCTCATCTCAGTCCTAAATGGCTTAACCCTTATCCTTAGATTATGACCCCTAGTTCTGGACTCCCCGGCCATCGGAAACATCCTTCCTGCATCTAGTCTGTCTAGTCCTGTTAGAATTTTATGTTTCAATGAGATCCCCTCTCATTCTTCTAAACTCCAGCGAGTATAAGCCCAATCGACCCGAGGCCTTAACCTGCTTTTACCAGGCGTAAGATTTCTAAGTGTTTGCTGTGGGCGGAGGGTCTCCAGAAAGCGGAACTATCCGCTCGCAGAGGCCCTTCTCCAGGGCAGGCATCCGATCTGTCAAGAGCATTCTTGACAGATCGGAAATGCCAGTTTTCAGTGCTTGCCTGAAACCGGCATTTCCGATGTCCCTACGGGTGGGTACACAGCGCGTACTCACCCATAGGGAGCGGAATATCCGGACCAGTGTATTTTATCTCTTTGTTCAGCTTTCTCAATGCCATGCACCCTTCTCCAGCTAGGAGAACAGATAGGTGGCCAACATTCAAGCCTCTGTAAATGGGAGGAATGGGCTAAAACATGGCAGATTGAATTCGATGTCTGCAAGTGTGAGGCAATAGATTTTGGTACTAAATGGATGTAGGTTCGGTGGTGTGGAAGAGCAGAGGGATTTGGGGTACAGTTTTACAAGGCAATTAAAAGCAGCACTTCAGATTGATAAGTCCATAATAAAGCAAATACAATTTTAGGTTTTATCACAAGATAAAGCCTAAAAGCCTAGAGGTAATGATACATCTATGTAAAACCTTAAGACCACAGTTAGCATAGTATGTATAGTAGTGGGGTCAACACTATAGGTAGGCTATTGAGGCTGTAGAGAAGGTACAATGCAGAAACACTGCGATTCTCCCTGGTATGAGGAAATACAAATGTGAAAACATATTTGGGGAAAAATGCTAGCATGGACTGGTTGGGCTGAATGGCCTTTTTCCTCATTGTAATGTCTATGTATTTCTTTGTATTTTCTATACTTTTTTGGCATGAGCTATTAGGAGGTGCATAAGACTAATCTGGCTGTCTCATCCTGCCAAACTATAATTTTCTCTCCTCCCATGTGAGATATTTTTATTGCGAAGCCATGTTGAAGGACCAAAACCCATCCTGCAGAATAGATCGATAGATTTTTGGATATTAAGGGAATCAAGAGATATGGGGATAATGCGAGAAGGTGGAGTTGAGGTGGAAGATCAGCCATGATCTCATTGAATGTGGAGCAGGCTCGAAGGGCCGAATGGCCTACTCCTGCTCCTAGTTCTTATATTCTTACAGAAGACCACCAAATTAAAGAGAGGGTGAAAGGCAGGAAGAAATAGTGGTTGAGTCATTCTACTATTCTGTGTTAATGACCTTGTAGGTTGTAGGAGGAAAAGAAGCCTGAGGGAGGTAAACAAGTCCACAGTTTTAGGATCTGAAGAAAGAAGGTGCTGGAGTTGAAGATATTGCAGTAATCCCAATTTCAACGTCTTGAGGAACCAGGGAAGAGTAAGAGTATGCGTAGGATGGGGTATTAGAAAGAACGAGAGAGGAAAGTAGTCGATTAGTAGAGCACAGATCAGGCAGGGGTTAGGTGAGGTATTCGCTCCGCCCATCAAGAGACTGCAGAAAAAACTGTGTGCTAGACCTGCTAAGGTTCCTATTAAATGTTGCTGTAAATAGCTGCCTCCCCACCTGTACCACCATGGTTTATGGGTGGGTTGAGGAAGTAGCGGAGGCGGTGCTAATTGACATGAAAATGGTGTTGGGAAGTGCGGTCATGACGATGTCAGTTGACCCTAATTTGAATATTTTAATAAGACTCTGCCTGTTTCTGGCGGGATCGCTAGCTACCTAAATTGAGGTCTGCCTGAAAATTGGAATGGGTAGACGTCCTGCGGATTTTTTAAATTCCCGCTTGTCGTCGCGCTACTACCTATTTACAGGAGGCAGAACTGAGACTGGGAAATGGTTGTAGAGAAAATTGCAGCCTCAAACCTGAGCCCTATCTATGAATCCATGCCACAATGAATTGGAATGCGTGTCTTAGCACTATCACACTGCCACTCAGTCCTGTGGCCACAGCTGCAAAGCAGTGGATACATGATTGATTCCAGAATCTTGGATGATAAAAGTGTGACAAGAGAGATAGCTAGCTAATTTCCAAACTACATTATAAATGACCTTCTAAAGAATCCACAATCAAGAGATTAAAAAACATTTTCAAATTGATGGATTCAATCCAAGCCACTGCTCTTGTGAACATTGCTTTAACTGTGGTCTTACGTGGAACCAAATAGTGTGGAAATGGTTGAAGAGGTGAGCCATGTTTATCTTTTAAAATGGGTTCACTTTAAATGATTTAAAAAGTGGAAAATACAATTTCCCCACTCGGGGGCTGAGCTGCATAAATGTGGCTACTTCACACGAAGAGCTAATGGGCTTGACACGGTTTCCATGAGGACCGCGAGATGGGCAGCTCGCCATGAGCAGGGACACCTACGGTCATTGTAACAGACAGATAGCACTTGGGGTGGAAGGTGTAAATGGAATGAAGCTTCCATTTGACCAAGTTGTGATTAGATTTGCTGCCTGTGATGCTGAAGGCAAGTTTGTGCAGGTGATTTGACATCTTCTGTATTAATGCTTATTACCAGTAGATTGCAAATAATGGCAGCTGTACACTGCAGCAACACGCTGCGGAAGAGTTAGATAAGGGTCCTTATTTGTGATATTTAAGTGGATATCTCCTATATAAAAGCAGTTCATACATCTACACGTCTCCTTTGGCAAAGCTGTGCAGACTTAATTTCAAAAATGCTACATTGTGTTCTGTTTCTCTGCAGTAAGTTGCCCAAAGCTCACCAATCCTATACTCCCAGAGGGAGTCACGATCAAAAGGTGTGAAGGTTGGAAATAGGGCTACAACATTGGTGGTTCTAACTTTCCAACCTATGCTCCAGTCGACCGAGGCTGGGAGCACAGAATTAGTGACTTGTATCCTGCACTTGGTAACATTTTTTGTGAATATATTTTTAAAATTGCAGCACCATGAATACTTCGAATAATTCCCCCCCCCCCCCCCCTTCCCCTCTTCTCCTAAAGGTGCTGACTTATGCTAGGATACAGTATCATGGGCATTGTGGCATTTCATTGAAGTGGCCATTCTTCTAGTCTGATCCTGGACAATGAGTCTTGGCAATGTATTCAGTACAGAGGGGGTGACATCACAGTCCAGCCCAATTCTGCTCTTAACCAGCATGCATTTGCCATCACGGGTGACTGGACAATGATCAGGAGAGGGCACCCTGGCTGGTTTTCCCAAATCTAGCCCTGGGGGCTGAAGCTAATTAAAGCAGCCCTAACCTTTTTTTGTGTGTGGGCAGAACTCTCTCTTTAAAGTCAGTTTCTCCCCTTTCTCAATTATGCTCCACACAGTCTATACCCAGGAGCATTGCTAGGTCTCCATCAGTGCCGTGCTGAATATTTGTGAGACTAGTCTGATGATGGATTCCCTGGAATTCTTTCTCTCCCTAAGATCAGAAATTTAGCAATGTCAATCCTTTATTTCTCAGCCATTCACAGTTTTATTATTTGCTCTTGGAAAGCTCTTGATTATGAACCAGCCACATAGTGTAGGCCAGACTGGATAGGGATGGCAGGTCCCACTTCTGAAGGACGTTGGTTAATCAGTTGAGTTTTTATGATGCCCCAGCAGCTTTCACGGTCATTTTATCTGCTGCCAGCACACAAATTAGTAGATTTATTGAATTCAATTTTACTACTTGTCATGGTGGGCTTTGAACTCATGGTCTCTGCATTGCTTGTTCTGTACCATAATTATTAGGCTACCGTAGCCACTGCTGTGTATCGGTGCTTCACTGGAGTATACCGTTGAATTCTTTCAAGAATTTTATTCATGTAGGCTTTGATGTGAGCAATCTGTTTAAATCTATTTGAGTGACTTTTTAGTGTAGAAAGAATATTCTAACCCACGGCTACATTTTCTAAAGAAAAATGGTTAAACCAAAGTGTCACTTTTTGTCAGTGTTGTTATCAGTCATCGGGAGTCAAGCAAATATCCCCTAACATGGTTTGCTGCAGCCCCATTAAACCATCTCTACTCTAATGCAATCGTTTTTGATTTGCACCTCAGGACACTAATTGCATTATGCATTGTCAGTGTAAGAAGGTCAATTGCTTATTTATTAGATTTTTCCTAATGACAACCAATTGTACCTTCTATAAATTATCTTTTAGTAGAAAATGGGTACCATTTTAGCGGGACTATCAGCGATGATATCAGTTATGTTTTACGAGTCTATTTTTCAGTGACTCCAAATGTGCACCGAAGAGCAAATAGCAATTCTCAAATACTTGCATTTCAATGAATTTGAACCATATTTGCATACGATAGTTTAATTCCTATGTGATATTAGTGTTTACACGGTGGTTGTCCAGGTGAGGTGCATCGCTACTAATATGTACTCAACAAACTTACTCTTTAATGTTAAGGAAATTAACTACTGTTTATTATACATGTAACTCCATGTGCCCTTCAGGCAACACTGTTGAACTCCTCAGAGTGAATACACAAACCGTTCCCTTGTTAACATTGTTTTTTAAAATTTGAAAGCTATTATGCTAAGTTCCAGGAGACAGCCCTGTATTCTGAATTGTACTGAGAAACAGAGAATCACAAAATACTGCTGAGGAAGGTCAATCGGCCCTTCTTAACTCATCCATCCAGAAAGACCCTACTGCCTCCTCCCCATCATGGCATTCAATTATTTCTTAAATGATCCCAAGGTTTGTCCTCCAATGCTGTATCCAAAGGTCAGTTCATTGTGTTGATCACTCTTTATGTGAAGTCCTAAACTTGTCTTTTACTTCTTTGAACCTGTTCGCCCTTGTCCAACTCTCGCGGTTTAGTATGAAGTCATGTTACGGATCTTTTTTTTTCGTGCTATTTGTGATTTTGTGTACCATAAGTGGTCGCCTTTCAATCACTTCCTTTCAAAGTTGAATCAGTCCCTGATCCTTAGAATTAGTTTTGTGGAACTCCTCAAATTCACCTCCACAGTTTGACGAGCTTCCTTGTGTCTCTCAGTGACCAGTGAGAAGTGGACAGAATAGAAACATAGAAAAATAAGAGCAGGAGTCGGCCACTCGGCCCTTCGAGCCTGCTCCGCCATTCAATATGATCATGGCTGATCCTCTATCTCAATACCATATTCCCGCTCTCTCCCCATACCCCTTGATGCCTTTTGTGTCTAGAAAGCTATCTATCTCCTTAAATATATTCAGTGACTTGGCCTCCACAGCTGTCTGTGGTAGAGAATTCCACAGGTTCACCACCCTCTGAGTGAAGACATTTCTCCTCATCTCAGTCCTAAATGTCCAACCCCGTATCCTGAGACTGTGACCCCTCGTTCTAGACCCCCCAGCCAGGCGAAACATCCTCCCTGCATCCAGTCTGTCTAGCCCTGTCAGAATTTTATACGTTTCAATGAGATCCCCTCTCATTCTTCTAAACTCTAGTGAATACAGGCCTATTCGACCCAATCTCTCCTCATACGACAGTCCTGCCATCCCAGGAATCAGTCTGGTGAACCTTCGCTGCACTCCCTCTATGGCAAGTATATCCTTTCTTAGGTAAGGAGACCAAAACTGCACACAGTACTCCAGGTGTGGTCTCACCAAGGCCCTGTACAACTGTAGTAAGACATCCTTGCTCCTGTACTCGAATATTCAGGGTGTGGTCTAACCAGGACTGTTTGATCATGACTTCTGGCAGCTCATACTCTCTGGATATGGCAATGTCTTTTATCATCCTGTTTGCCTTGTTGATTGCTCCTCTGCAAGTCTACCAAAAACCCTAAAACTCTTTCAACTTGGGTATTTTGACACCACTGATGGAGTACGTATATTACGATGATATCCTGGTGGTATGCTGTATGCATTAAATACAAATGATTTGCAGAAAAATAACATTTATTCTGCAGCCTCTTAGCAGGAGTTTGCCGAGACCATTATTTAGTGCTGAAAATTAGGTAGCTTTTAATTTATAAAGGTTACAGTATCTGCAGTATCCTGTTTACCTGCTGTTACAACATGTCAATCTGGTTTCAATTAAATGCAAATAATAAGCACAGTAACATTTGTGGAATTTTAATAGATTTATTTTAAATGTTACTGTGCTTATTATCTGGATTTAATTGAGTCTGGATTGAGTCAGGAGTATATGACGGAGACTGAGAAGAGCACAAAATAGCTTCGCTGCAATTAGTTTGAATTTATAGAATGATAAACAGTACAAGCAATACAACTGTAAATCAAAATCTACAGTCAGTGCAGACAGCGTTGATGAAAATAGCTGCCTTATCACAAAATGTCATGGGGCTCTGAAACCTTCATAAGATCAGAATCTCTCTGCTTCTGTAAACAACCTGTTTGCACAGAGCAAACAATCACATTCCTAATCATCGACTGTAAAAAGCCCCTTTCAGGCAGCTCACTCACTGCATTGCTGTCGAATAGGAGATGTAAGTTCAAATCCAGGCTTTGCCTGACATTCACATTTGATTTACTCAACAGAATGAATTTGTCTAATGTTGTTTGGCTTGCTCTGGGGAAAAGGGGAGCTAATGGAGGGAGTGAAGATTGTTCCCTTTCTGCATAGCTCAAGTCTGCTTCTGGTAGTCTGGTTGGGAAGTGACATTGACATTTTCCACAGGTTTTCATTCTGATTGACAGGATATTCTGGAAGAGGAGGGAGGGGGTAAGGGGAAGGGTGCTAACATAAATAGGAGAGATTGAAAAGTTTATTTTTCCACAGTTCTTGGTCTCTACCAACTAATCATTCTCTTCTACAAAACAAATTGTCATCAGTAATTTCCAAAAGCATTTTTTGACGAAACTAATCGACGTCGGAGTAAAATAATATGTTGCTAGTATGGGTGAGGTAATGCAAGTGTTTTGCTGGGACAGTAAAGTTTAAGAGCATAAGAACATAAGAATTAGGAGCAGGAGTAGGCCATACAGCCCATCAAGCCTGCTCCACCATTCAATAAGATCATGGCCGATCTTCAACCTCAACTCTACTTTCCTGCCCTAGCCCCATATCCCTTGATTCCCCTAGAGTCCAAAAATCTATCTCAGCCTTGAATATACTCCACGACTGAGCCTCCACAGCCCTCTGGGGCAGAGAATTCCAAAGATTCACAACCCTCTGAGTGAAGAAATTCTTCCTCATCTTAAAAGACCGACCCCTTATCCTGAGACCAATGCTCCCTAGTTCTAGACTCTCCAGCCAGGGGAAACAACCTCTCAGCATTTATCCTGTCAATCCCCCTCAGAATCTTATATGTTTCAATGAAACAGATGATACATTCAATAAATCATCTTACTTACTAGCCAATTTGTAGTGGGAATGTAGAAGTTTGGAATCTTCCAGGTATGGGGGGTATCAATATTGTAAAAGTGTCCAGAGGGTGTACAGTAGAGATCATATTTTACAGGAAATGTTCAAACACCTCAGCTGCCATTTTAAAGTGTGGAGTGTCAGAGAAGAAACAATAAGCAACTGAGACAAATTACAATGAATGTTTGTCATGGATAATGCACTTTATCAAATTTTCTAAAGTACTGTGGATTGAAAATGAAATTGAAAAGGAGCAGGGTGGTTTATATTTATTAAATAAAATGTTCTTCAATACAATGTGCCCTCATCCTTCAAGAAGAAACCAAGGGTAATTTTCTAACCATGTGTCAACAACAAACACCCTCCCCGCTGCCAGAGTATACCCGGAAGTTGTTGGCAACTTTTTTCAAACGATTCCGTTCAAGGCTAACCTTGCTGATCCTCCTCCCACTCACTTTGTTGCTTGGGTCATGTGGCGCAACAGATCTCTCATTTAAATATTTCTAAAAGCACTTCTGATAGAAGGAGCAAAGTAGATCATTAAAAGTATTTATCACTGTGGTTCCCATTTATTTCCCCTCCTCCAATCTTAGCAGGTAGTGTTTCTTTACGATTTTAGTGTTGGCTATTTCCAACTTTCTGTTGTTCCCAGTGTTTCTTAATAACAAATTACTGTCCCAACTTTTATTTTCTAAATAACGATTTGTACGTTCAGGTGATCACAGTTTGTCAAGTCCAAAGATATCGGGTGGGCTGTGGCTCTTGGAGTAAACTATTTAGAAACTGTATTCCAATCAAATATTTCATCTGTTGTGTGATCGCAACTATCAGTTAGCACAGGGGGTGAGCACTTGTTTCAGCTTTCTGGCTCCTCCCTGTATGCCAGCTCTTTGCTTAGATGCTGCAGATTTAGACACAAGGCCATAAATGATTGGGGTTGACCGATCTGCTCCCTGTTAGTGTTGACCAACTTCATTTTGAGGGCCCAGGTTGTTTTTATGTGTTCTCGTGTGTTACTGTAAACCTCACAATACTGGATGAAAGAAAAATATGCAGAAAAGCACATTTTTGCTGTCTGTTAAATAAAATGGACAGACTGTTGGAAAAAATGAATTGTCCAGCTGAAAGCTGGGCAGGTGGTAACCCTAATTTTAAGTGAGAAGCATTCTTCATGGCATGCCTGGGCTGTTGGTTTGAGTACAGGATAAGTGAACTGGCTGCCATTTCCACCCACCTCAACCTAACATTGTTTCTCAGTCAATCCATGGGGCAGTGACGTGCTGCTTATAACCAACTTTTTGAGTCGTAGATTGATCACAAGTGATTCATGCCTCAGAGCTGGGTCAACCCAGTCACTTTCCTACCTCAAGTAAGACTGATCTCAGTTCTATAAATTGTAACTTTTCAGTAATCAGTAACTTTGGGAGAAAAAAAAACTTAAAATTAAACATTATCTTACATATTTTGTATTTCTGGGAAGGCAGATTCCATTGTTGAATCCCAGGGTCTTTGCTTATGTTACAGCCACTGGTCATGGACAAATTCTCAAAACTGCCCTCATCCCACCTCCCAGAACTGCAATTAAATTTTCTTGAATTAATTTAATCACAGGGACAATCTCTATAACACCTATAGACACACACCCAGAAAAACACATGCAGGCACACACACATCTATTTTGTGTTCTCGAAAGTCCCATTTCACGAATCCATTGCATGAGGAAGAAGAAAATGTCCTTTTTTAAAATGTATTCATTCACAGGATGTGGTTGTTACTGGCAGGGCCAGCATTTATTGCCCATCCCTAGTTGCCCTCGAGAAGGTGGTGGTGAGCCGCCACCTTGACCGGCTGCAGTCCATGTGGTGAAGATACACCAACAGTGCCGTTAGGGAGTGAGTTCCAGGATTTTGGCCCAGTGACAATGAAGAAATGGTGATATATCTCCAAGTCAGAATGGTGAGGAACTTGGAGGTGGTGGTGTTCCCATGCACCTGCTGCCCTTGTCCTTCTAGGTGGAAGAGGTCGTGGGTTTGGGAGGTGCTGTCGAAGAAGTCTTGGAGAATTGCTGCAGTGCATCTTGTAGATGGTACAGACTGCACCCACGGTGCGCCAGTGATGGAGGGAGTGAATGTTTAAGGTGGTGGATGGGGTGCCAATCAAGCGGGCTGCTTTGTCCTGAATGGTGTCGAGCTTCTTGAGTGTTGTTGGAGCTGCACTCATCCAGACAAGTGGAGGGTATTCCATCAAAATCCTTACTTGTGCCTTGTAGATGGTGGAAAGGCTTTGGGGAGTCAGGAGGTGAGACACTCATCATAGAATACCGAGCCTCTGATCTGCTCTTGTAGCCACAGTAATTCAGTAGCTAGTCCAAGTAAGTTTCTGGTCAATTGTGACCCCCAGGATGTTGATGGTGGGGGATTTGACGATGTTGGACATGGTCATTGTGTGACGCGAAAGTTACTTGGCACATATCAGCCCAAGCCTGGATGTTGTCCACGTCTTGCTGCATGTGGGCATTGACTGCTTCTTTGTCTGAGGAATTGTAAATGGATCTAAAAACTGCAATCATCAGCAAACATCCCCACTTCTGACCTTATGATGCAGGGAAGGTCATTGTGCCTTTGCCATATCTGAATCCAGTGCCTAGGTCGAAGCCGAGTGGTCCATCCAGTTTTATTCTCGTCATACTTCTTTGATGCAACTGAATGTCTTGCTAGGCCATTTCAGAGGGCAGTTAAGAGTCAACCACATTGATGTGGGTCTGGAGTCACCTATAGGGCAGACCGGATAAGGACAGCAGGTTTCCTTCCCTAAAGAACATTGGTGAACCGGTCAGGTTTTTATTGCAATCTGATAGCTTCATGATTCCCATTACTTTTTATTCCAGACTTAAACAATTGTTTTTTTTAGAACTGAATTCAAATTCTCAAACTGCCATGCTGGGATTTGAGCTCACATCACCAGATTATTAGCCCAGGCCTCTGGATTACTAAACAGAAGTACTACACTACCGTACCCGTGTGTTACTGTATTCAAATGTAAGAAATCACACAACACCAGGTTATAGTCCAACAGCTTTATTTGAAATCACAAGCTTTCGGAGCGCTGCTCCTTCGTCAGGTGAAGTGGAGAGATGCATAAAGACACAGCTTATATAGTCAGAGAATATCTGACATTATTCTCTGACTATATAAACTGTGTCTATATGCATCTCTCCACTTCACTTGACGAAGGAGCAGCGCTCCGAAAGCTTGTGATTTCAAATAAAGCTGTTGGACTATAACCTGGTGTTGTGGGATTTCTTACATTTGTCCACCCCAGTCCAACACCGGCATCTCCACATCATGGTTACTGTATTCAGGCTGACTGCCTGTCCAAAGGAGTACAACAGAGGTATGATTTGCGTCTGGAATGAAGAGCCAGGCCGAGAGAGGGCCCGTGCGGATTGAAACAGCAAGAGGGCAGCTGTGTTCATTTAAATCTGCAAGTGTGAGACTTAATCCATTTCGGTTTCACTGCCTGTCCACTTTCACAACTTCTCCTGTCTGCAAGTGTTAATGACTGAAAAGATATATCGCCGTGTCGACTTTAGGCAAGTTTGGCTTTTACTCATTCTCCTCCCGGCTCCATCTCCACAGCTCCAGGTGTGAGGGGACGCTGGGCTCCAGGCAAAAGGCTGGAAGCGAAATGTTTAAAATGTGAGCTGTCTGACCCCAGTGGCACAATAGCTTGGTGCAAAGCAGAGTAGAAGCAACATTTCTCTTTTGTTTTCGCCCAAGTAACTTTCTTTTGACCTGTTGTGATTAGAGAGGAAAAAAAAATCTTCAGTCAGCAAATTGTTTCCACTGGGTCTTTGAAAGCAACCATGCGAAATCTGTGTTGAATAAAACGAAAGACAGAGACTGAGTGTGTCCGCTGGGCTTTTCAAACAATGGCAAGAAGAATTCCTTCTGCATTCAGGACAAAGTAGAGGTGACAGCGAGCATCTAAATGGAAAGGACCGAGGGCAGTTCCTTTCTGTGAATGGGTCGGAATTCCCAAAGGTGCACTCCAGAAATCGTGTCTCTGCAGAAAGCCAGAGAGCTGCGTTAAATCAAATTTAAAAAGCGCGCGCACACAGCAAGACCGTGCATCAGTTTGCGTGGGAAAGCAGTCCGTGTGCTGGAGACAGGGATTCTCTGTGAGAAAACCTCAAGTCAACTTATACATACATTATTCAGTTGGCCCCCACCAGTAAATGGGAGAATAATGTGCAGTGCCGGCTAAGAGTGAGTGATGGACTTTAATTTACTGGTGTCGCATCTCAGTGACCCATTTAGAATTCATTTGTTTGTGTTTTTGAACGCGGTGCAACATCAGATGGCAAGAAAGCCGCTCGGGAGCCAATTTCCGAGGAATTTTGTTCCCCTACTGACGCCATTTGAATGAAGTATGATATCGAGACAATCAAAGTCGAGTGGGCCCCGGGGTTTTAAATTGAAAAGATTTCAAATTACTCGTTCACCATTAAAACATGCAGAAGAGTAACGCATCAGGAGACATGAAGAGGAACTTGTCTTTTTTTAATCCCCTGGTAATTAGCAGTTTTTTGCCGCAATCAGATGACAAAGATCCTTCACGTTCAATTTTGTGGAAAGATGCAGCTCTCAATGGAAATAAAATGGGACCTGGTTGACCAGAGCAACAAACTAGTGATGAGTATTATGGTTTGCTTGAGTGCCAATTGGCACAGGCTCCTTTGTCCCAGTGTTTGTGAATGATGCTTCACGCCACAATACTGTATATATTTGTTTCGCGTTTCCAACATTTTTTAAGCTAAGTTTGATACCAGTTTAAAACGAGACTCTGTGCAGTAGAATATTTGTGGAAAGCCAGAACCTAAAATTAAACACACAAGCAAAATACTGCGGACGCTGGAAATCTGAAATAAAAGCAGAAAATGCTGGAAATACTCAGCAGGTCAGGCAGCGTCTGTGGAGACCCTTCGTCAGAACTGGAAAAAGTTAGAGATGGAACAGGTTTTAAGCAGATGCAAGAGAAGGGGGGAGGGGAGGAAAGAATAAAAGGGAAGGTTTGTGATGGGATGGAAGGCAGGAGAGATTAAATGACAAAAGGGATGATGGTGCAAAGCAAAAAGAGATGGTAATGGGACAAGTTAAGAATCAAAAGATGGGTCTAGAAGAGGTGTAAATGGGAATGGCAGAAACATCAACAGCTGCCATGTGAAAAAACAGGGGCCGAGGTTATTATCTGAAATTGTTGAACTCGATGTTGAGTCCGGAAGGCTGTAAAGTGCCTAATCGAAAGATGAGGTGCTGTTCCTCGAGCTTACATTGAGCTTCATTGGACCAGTGTAAGAGGCCGAGGACAGAGGAGTGGGAGTGGAGCGGAGAATTAAAGTGACAGGCAACCGGAAGCTCGGGGGTCATACTTGGGGACTGAACGGAGGTGTTCCGCAAAGCTGTCACCCAATCTGCATTTGGTCTCCCCAATGTAGAGGAGACCGCAATTTACTTGTACAGGTAGACTATCCTTTATCCGAACTACCGAAAACCTCTAAAAACCGAAAGTTTTTTTGTTCAGCGTAAGTCATGCGCACGACATGACCAGAGTGGCGCACGACTTACGCTGAGCAGGGCAGAGGGTCACAGAGTTCCCTCCTGGGTAGGAGATTGCAGGCCGAGCCGGGCAGTGTGAAGGAGGTACCGGGAGAGTGAACCCAACAATACAGCGGCCCGTCCGATAGCTGCAGCGGCCCGTCCGACATTCTTTTCTCCCCCCCCCCGACCCGACCCGACCCCCGACTCGAACCACGGCCCGTCCGATATTCTTTTCTCCCCCCACCACCCGACCTGACCCGACCCGACCCCCGACCCGTCCGATATTCTTTTCTCCCCCCCCCCCACCCGACCCCCGACCTGATTTGCGGGCCAGCTTAGTAGGAGTCAGCCGATATCCGGCTTTCCAGAGAAGCAGGAAGGGGAATGAGACACGGAACAGTCGCAAGAGGTAGCCTGAACTTTAAAAATTTATATTAAATACAAATTTCCCAGTCTTATAATAATACCTTCTGAAATCCGAAAACCGAAACTCAACTGGTCCCAAGGCTTTCGGATAAGGGATAGTGTACCTGTACTTCTTGCAATCTAGTATACTGTATTCGCTGCTCACGAAGCGGTCTCCTCTACATTGGGGAGACCAATCGCAGATTGGGTGACCGCTTTCAGATGGCAGCTGTTGATGATTCTGCCATTCCCATTTACACCTCTTCTAGACCCATCTTTTGATTCTGTACTTGCCCCATTACCATCTCCTTTTGCTTTCTACAATCATCCCTTTTGTCATTTAATTATTTCTACCTTCCACCCAATCACAGACCTTCCCTTTTGTTCTTTCCTCCCCTCCCCCCTTTCCCTGCCCCTGCACTTGCTTAAAAACCTGTTACATCTCTAACTTTTTCCAGTTCTGACGAAACGTTAACTCTGTTTCTCTCTCCACAGATGCTGCCTGACCTGCTGAGTGTTCCCAGCACTTTTCTGTTTTATTATCTAAAATCAAACATTGTGACATTATTTTCTAGGGGATTATTGTATGATGCTGCACTTACTGTTTGTGTGACTGGTGAAAGCTGTTTGTAATATGTGCAACACATAACTGGGCACAGTGGGAGCTGCAATATGTTCTGTGACTAAAGACCACCTTCCAACTGGTATTTGGAGTAAAACATAGAGGCCTAGAAATTAGGTTTGCCTCCGCCAGGGCTTTTGCGCCCGAAATTTTGCGCCCGCGATAATTGCCGCTGCGCCCGCCAAAAATTCAGCTGCCCCGCGCCCAGACGGCTGCGGGCGCTAATGGAGGGTTTCAGTGCCTCGCTATGGGCGCTGAATGCAGGTTTGCGGCGCTAATCCCCCGCTGCGGCACCCGATGCGGTGCGGCAGGCTGGGGTACTGCAGGCCTCCTCCTTCTGTTAAGGAGGAGCTGCCCGCAGCCGACCGCTGACTGGTCGATTCGCCCGACAAATGAGCCCGGCACCTCGGAGAAGTGCCGGGCTCGCGGGCCACACACATCAGTGCCGCGGGGGGGTGGTGGAGGAGTCCGGGGAGGGAGGTGCGGGCAGGCGGCCGCCGGGAAAGCGGCCGGCCGCCGCTCCACCTTAATGCGCCGGCGCTACGTGCTGCAACATCCCGTTGAACAATCGTTGGTTGCGGCTGCCACGGGCGAGGCGGCCGCAACTGAATTTGGGCGTCCGGCCACGTTACCACGGCAACCGGGACGCTGCGCACACCGATGACGTCATCGGTGCCGGCGCAGCGCTACCGGCTAACGCCGATGGTAGGGCCCAACGCAATTTCGATCGCGGCTATAATTCCGGCGCAAGGCCCTCTAACGCCTCTAATTGGGCGCTAACCCCACCGAATTTCTAGGCCAGATAGTCTTGGCTCAGTGCAGGGTACTCTCGCTCTATCACAGTTGTAAATTTAGACATGTATATAGAGTCACAGAAGTCACAGAAATCACACAATGCAGATAGAGGCCATTTCGGCCCATCGAGCCTGCACCGACACATATCCCACCCGATCCCCGTAACCCCTACACCAACACATATCCCACCCTATCCCCGTAACCCCACGTATTTAATCCCCCTAACACTAAGGGTCAATTTATCATAGCCAATCAACCTAACCCGCACATCTTTGGACTGTGGGAGGAAACCGGAGCACCCAGATCCTACATAAACATAGAAACATAGAAGATAGGAGCAGGAGTAGGTCATTCGGCCCTTCGAGCCTGCTCCGCCATTCAATGTGATCATGGCTGATCATCAAAATTCAGTACCCTGTCCCTGCCTTTTCCCCATATCCCTTGATCCCTTTAGCCTCAAGAAATATATCCAACTCTTTCTTGAATATATTTAATGAACTAGCCTCCACTGCCCTCTGTGGCAGAGAATTCCACAGGTTCACCACTCTCTGGGTGAAGAAATTCCTCCTAATTTCAGTCCTAAATGGCTTACCCCTTATCCTTAGACTATGACCCCTGGTTCTGGACTCCCCGGCCATCAGAAACATCCTTCCTGCATCTAGTCTGTCCAGACCTGACAGAATTGTATAGGTTTCGATGAGATCCCCTCTCAATCTTCTAAACTCCAGTGAGTATAAGCCCAATCGACACAATCTCTCCTCATACGTCATTCCTGCCATCCCAGGTATCAGCCTGGTGAATCTTCGCTGCACTCCCTCCATGGCAAGAACGTCCTTCCTCAGGTAAGGTGACCAAAACGGCACACAATACTCAAGGTGCAGTCTCACCAAGGCCCTGTACAACTGTAGCAAGACATCCTTGTTCCTGTACTCGAACCCTCTTGCTACGAAGGCCAACATACCATTTGCCTTCTTAACCGCCTGCTGCACCTGCATGCTTACCTTCTGCGACTGGTGCACAAGGACACCCAGGTCTCTTTGCAGTTCCCCTTCTCCCAATCTATTGCCATTCAAATAATAATCTGCCTTCCTGTTTTTGCCACCAAAGTGGATAACCTCACATTTATCCACATTATAGTGCATTTGCCATGTTTCTGCCCAGTCACCCAACCTGTCCAAATCGTACTGGAGTTTCCCAACATCCTCCTCGCAGCTTACCCTCCCGCCCAGCTTTGTGTCGTCTGCAAATTTGGAGATATTACATCCAATTCCCTCGTCCAGATCATTAATATATATTGTGAACAGCTGGGGTCCTAGGACCGATCCTTGCGGTACCCCACTAGTCACTGCCTGCCACTCGGAAAACGACCCGTTTATTCCAACTCTTTTTGCTTTCTGTCCGCCAACCAGTTCTCTATCCAAGTCAATACCTTGCCCCCAATCCCATGTGCCTTAATTTTGCACGCTAATCTCTTGTGTGGGACCTTATCGAAAGCCTTCTGAAAGTCCAAATACACCACATCCATTGGTTCTCCCTTATCTATTTTACCAGTTACATCCTCAAAAAATTCCAGTAGATTAGTCAAGCATGATTTACCTTTTGTAAATCCATGTTGACTTTGTCCGATCCTGTCACTGCTTTCCAAGTGCTCTGCTATTACATCTTTTATAATAGACTCTAGCATTTTCCCCACTACCGATGTCAGGCTTACCGGTCCATAATTCCCCGCTTTTTCTCTACCACCTTTTTTGAATAGTGGGGTAACATTAGCTACCCTCCAATCCATGGGTACCGTTCCAGAGTCTATCGGGTTCTGGAAGATGACCAGTAATGCATCTACTATCTCTAGGGCCACTTCCTTAAGTACCCTGGGATGTAGACCATCAGGCCCTGGGGATTTATCGGCCTTCAGTCCCATCAATTTTCCTAACACCATTTTCCTACAAATACTGATTTCTTTCAGTTCCTCTCTTTCATCAGACCCTATGTTCCCCGGCATCTCTGGGAGGTTATTTGTGTCCTCC
Source organism: Somniosus microcephalus (assembly GCF_052327205.1). Classification (NCBI taxonomy): domain Eukaryota; kingdom Metazoa; phylum Chordata; class Chondrichthyes; order Squaliformes; family Somniosidae; genus Somniosus; species Somniosus microcephalus. The sequence goes on from NC_141008.1 coordinate 67,602,339, forward strand.
TTTGTGAAGACAGAACCAAAGTATGTATTTAGTTGGTCTGCCATTTCCTTGTTTCCCATTATAAATTCCCCCGATTCTGACTGTAAGGGACCTACGCTTGACTTCACTAATCTTTTTCTCTTCACATATCTAAAAAAGCTTTTACAGTCAGTTTTTATGTTCCCTGCTAGCTTACTCTCATATTCTATTTTCCCTTTCTTAATTAATCCCTTTGTCCTCCTTTGTTGACTCCTAAACTGCTCCCAATCCTCAGGATTATTGCTTTTTCTAGCCAATTTATATGTCCTCTCCTTGGATCTTATGCTATCCCTAATTTCCCTCGTTAGCCACGGTTGAGTCACCTTTTTTGTTTTATTTTTGAAGTGTTTGAATGTTTATTTGCTACAGAAGTTGCCCATTGTGAGTGAGTTAATCAAAATCCTCGCTGCCTATGTGGCCTAAACAGTTTATATGAAACGGCTTCAAATCAATATGGCTTGCGTTATCTGAGTCTTGGTCTGAAATGGTATTTTTTTTGTCTACACACAGTCCCTCGGTGACCTCTTGTGCAGACATCGATCAGCTTCCGTACGTACACTGACAACACCTCCTCTGATCCCACAATCGCCTCTGCCCCATCAGATTGCCTGTCTGAAATCAAGTCATGGATGTTTGAATTTCCTCCAACCAAACACTAAGAAGATTGAAGCCTCTGTTTTCAGTCTCCACATTAAACACCACTCCCTTGTCCTGACTCCATCTACCTCCCCAGCCATGCAGGTTGAATCAGACCATGTGAAACTTTGATATCTTGTATGGCCCAGACTTAGGGTCCTATCCATCCCCAGGACTGCTTTCCTCCACCTCCACCTCCACCATGTTGCCTGCCTCAACGTTTACCTCAACCCCACTGCCACTGAAACCCTTAATTATGATTTTGACACCTCTAGACTCGATTTCTCCACTGTCCTTCCACACTGGTCTTCCGTCCTCCAACCTCCCATAAACTCCAACTTGTCCAATACTCGACTGCCTTTACCCTGTCCCTCACACAATCCCGGTGTCCTATATCCCTTTGTATTTGCAGACCGCTACATTAGCTCCCCGTGACCCCAACACATTGAGATTAAAACCCTTGTCTTTGTCGTCAAATCCCTCCCAGCCCTCACCCCAGCCTATATCTCTCCAATTCCGCTACGGCAACTTTAATCCCCTCAGTGGCTTTCTGTGCATTTTCCCACCTCTTCCCTTTGCCTCGTCGTTGATGCCAATGTTTTCACCTTTTTGGCAAAGCTTTCAGCCACCTCTCCCACCATTGCTTTACCTTTTTCTCGACACGTCACTGATTTCTTTCTCTCTCCTCTGCAATGGGCAGACATTTATTTAAAGGAGCCGATAGCGTTGTGTGTTTGCAGTCGTGGTTCAATTAATGGTATTTTCTAAGGAAGGTTCCAAAAAAAAAACCCCACTCATTTTTGAGTCTTGGCCTGGCAACTGCTATTTCCCAAGGTGAAACTTACCTGTATTTCTGATTATTTTTTTTTATATAACCCGCTGACAGACAGATGATTGCAGCTAATGCGCTGTTCCCATCTTGGAGCAGCACGGGACCACACTGAGTGATGTGCAAGCTTAAGTTTCTATGTTTGACCTTTGCAAGCTGCCAGATACCAGGGTACGGCTCGAACACAGAAAATGATTTCGTTGAGCCTTCCCCGGAGCTTTGTCTCGAATTATTTGTGTCGGCTGTGCAGAGCCAGCATGTTTATTATTATTTTTTTTTTGCTCATGGTCCTGATGCCACAAGTAGCTCCACGGCACTTACTAATCGAGAGTTGCTACGGTTACAGCTTGTGCTGGCTGGTGCAGAGAACAAATGGTACTTTCTTCTCTCTCTCTCTCTCTCCAACTGCCAGTGGCTTAGGGCAAGATAGTTCCGGTTGAGTTGTTATCTCAGTGACGTGGAATCACTTCTGTGTGTGTGTAAGGTAATTTTATCCTTTATGGCCTGGAATCTGCGGTGGGGATTAATGGCGTTCGCTCTTCTTAACCCCTTTGAAACTGACCGCAGCTTCAGGATTTAGCGCACGGGCATCCTAACGCACAAATCCTGAAGTCGCGGTCAGTCGTTCACTGCTCCGACACTGGCTGCACTGTGCCCCCGCCCCTCCCTGCCATAGCCCGCACTCGGTCAAATCAATGAAAGTGACAAAAACTTGACCTTTTCCACGGTAATATCGCTGTTAATCCATTATTAAGGAATTGGTAGCAGGACATTTAGAAAATGATAATACAATCAACCAGAGTCAACATGGTTTTATGAAAGGGAAATGGTGCTTGACAAATTTATTGGAGTTCTTTGAAGATGTAACCTGCAGGGAGGATAAAGGGATCTGGGGGTCCTAGTGCACGAAACTCAAAAAGTTAGTATGCAGGTGCAGCAAGTGATCAAGAAGGCCAATGGAATGTTGGCTTTTATTGCTAGGGGGATGGAATATAAAAACAGGGAGGTATTGCTGCAGTTGTACAAGGTATTGGTGAGACCGCACCTGGAATACTGCATACAGTTTTGGTGTCCATACTTAAGAAAAGACATACTTGCTCTCGAGTCAGTACAAAGAAGGTTCACTCAGTTAATCCCGGGGATGAGGGGGTGGTCATATGAGGAGAGGTTGAGTAGATTGGGACTCTACTCATTGGAGTTCAGAAGAATGAGAGGCGATCTTATTGAAACATATAAGATTGTGAAGGGGCTTGATCGGGTGGATGCGGTGAGGATGTTTCCAATGATGGGTGAAACTAGAACTAGGGGGCATAATCTTAAAATAAGGGGCTGCTCTTTCAAAACTGAGATGAGGAGAAACTTCTTCACTCAGAGGGTGGTAGGTTTGTGGAATTTGCTGCCCCAGAAAGCTGTGGAAGCTACATCATTAAATAAATTTAAAACAGAAATAGATAGTTTCCTAGAAGTAAAGGGAATTAAGGGTTACGGGGAGCGGGCAGGAAATTGGACATGAGTCTAGGTTCGGAATGGTCATGGCCCTGTGGGTAGTGGAGTGGGCCCAGGGGCCGTGTAGCCTTGTTCTGCTCCTACTGTGTTCTAATTCTGTGTTAGATTTCAGGAGATGGTTTTATTCCTGTTCCTGGCTGGGGTGGAGATCGCCTTTACAGAAGGTAAGTACTGTAGAAAATATAGGGACAGAGTGATCTCCTGGAAGAATTTCGATCGCCTAGATGGGTCGGAGAGGAATTTCCCAGATTTCTTTCTCCCAAATTGGCCATTGGGTCTTTATCTGGTTTTTCGCCTCTCCCGGGAGATCACATGGGTTCGGGTGGATGCAGAGTGATAGAAGATTTGAGGTTAGGATCAGATCAGCCATGATCTTATTGAATGGTGGAGCAGGCTCGAGGGGCCGATTGGCCTACTCCTGCTCCTATTTCTTATGTTCTTATGTTCTTATTTAGATTTCCAGAAGGCTTTCGATAAGGTGCCACATAAAAGGTTACTGCACAAGATAAGAGCTCACGGTGTTGGGGGTAATATATTAGCATGGATAGAGGATTGGCTAACTAAAAGAAAACAGAGGGGCGAAAATTTGGTTGGCTTGCGCCTCTCGTGGGCGCTGACGGGGCGCAAATCCCCTCGTGCCCGGGCACGGCGCCGCGAACATGCGGGAGGTTAGCGGTGGCGGTAGCCGGTAGCGCCCCGTGGTGTTGCGCCGCCGGCGATGACGTCATTGCCGAGTGACATAGCCCCTTACTGCCCCGCCGTAGAAATTCGGCGGCACCCTGCGAAGCTGCCGCGGGCGATGTTAGCGACAGCCTCGCGGGTCGCAAACCCGGCTGAACTCCGTTCGCGAGATGGCAATTAAAGGGGAAGTCCGGCTGTGCCCCGCACCGCACCGCCATGCTATTGTTTTGGCCGACCTCCAGGTCGGCCCCTAGTGGTGGCCCTTGGTGTGGGCCATGGCCGCCATCGCACAGCCCGGCACCGTGTCTCGGTTACTCAGTTGCCATATTTGCTGGTGATACAAAGATAGGTGGGAAAGGAATTACACAAAGAGTTTGCAAAGGGATATAGATAGGTTAAGTGAGTGGGCAAAATGTGGGAAAATATGAGGTTATCCACTTTGGAAGGAAGAATAAAAAAGCAAAATATTATTTAAATGGAGAGAGACTACAGAATGCTGCAGTACAGAAGGATCTGGGTGTCCTCGTACGTGAAACACAAAGTTAGCCTGCAGGTACAGCAAGTAATTAGGAAAGCAAATGGAATGTTGGCCTTTATTGCAAGGGGGATGGAGTAAAAAAGTAGGGAAGTCCTGCTACAACTGTACAGGGCACTGGTGAGACCACACCTGGAGTACTGTGTACAGTTTTGGTCTCCTTATTTAAGGAAGGATATACTTGCATTGGAGGCAGTTCAGAGAAGGTTCACTCGGTTGATTCTTGTGTTGAAGGGGTTGTCTTATGAGGAAAGGTTGAGCAGGTTGGGCCTATACTCATTGGAGTTTAGAAGAATGATGGGTGATCTTATTGAAACATATAAGATTTTGAGGGGGCTTGACAGGTTAAATGCTGAGAGGATGTTTCCCCTCGTGGGGGAATCTAGAACTAGGGGGCATAGTTTCAGAATAAGTGGTCGCCCATTTAAAATGGAGATGAGGAGGAATTTCTTCTCTGAGGGTGATGAATCTGTGGAATTCTCTGCCCCGGAGAGCTGTGGAGGCGGAGTCATTGAATATGTTCAAGGTGGAGAGTGACAGATTTTTGAAAAACAGATTATGGGGAGTGGGCAGGAAAGTGGTGTTGAGGCCAAGATCAGATCAGCCATGATCTTATTGAATGGTGGAGCAGGCTCGAGGGTCCAAATGGCCGACTCCTGCTCCTATTTCTTATATTCTTAAATACCCCATTAAAAGTTAGACCCTTTTGGATTAGGTATAACTTGGGTTTTAACAGTGTATTGACCGCTAAACAAAGGTTATGGCCCTGAAAAACTAATTTTAATTTTGTGGAGTGTCAAATTTATCCATTTCAATAAAAATAAAAATTTTTAAGAAACTTCAAAAAAATATTTTTTTTTGAAAGAAATGTTTTCACCTTTTATTCCAGGTTTACCTTTTCCCCATGTGAGAGCCACAACCTTTCTTTTGCTCGCTAACATTTCTAAAAAGTCAGAATCTAAGGAGCTTACTCACTTCCTGGTTCCCGGTCTCTGAGAATTCTGCATTGTGATTGGCTGCTTGGACAGCTTGTTGACGTCACAGCAGCTTGCGTTAGGGATTCCCCATTAACTTACACTGATCTCAACTGAACGTTGGAAAAGCCGAACTTCTCGCCACGGAGACCGTGAGATCTTTGTGGGATGCTTACCTCAGGGCCAGCAGCGAACACCTTTGCTTTGCCGCTGACCGCAAATTACGGGCCATTGTGTCGGTCACATGAAATTGTCTAACCTAGGTTTTCATTGAACTAAAGAAAGTATCCCGCAGATGCTTTCCACGATACCCTTCTGTAGTCTTCTGTCACCCCAGCTTTAGGCTGTCCTTCCGGTACTTGCCTATATGATTGTAGCAGAGGCAACACTATTGCCCATGGCCTCCAGCGCTCATTTCATGTGAAATAGCAATTTACATGTACTTCCTCCAACTGAGCATAATATTTTCAGTATGATCTCATCTGCACTGGTGAGATGAAATGCAGATTGGGTGACTGCTTTGTCGAACTTCACCATACCATCTGCAAGTGTGATCCTTACACCCTCCCCCATAGCTCATCACTTTGAAAAGAAAGACAGACTTTCATGACCCCAGGATGTCCCAAAGTGCTTTACAGTCAATGAATTTCTTTTTGAAGTGTAGTCACTGTTGTAATGTAGGAAACGCAGCAGCCAACTTGTGCACGCCCAGGTCTCTCAATCAGTCATGTAATAATGACCAGATAATCTGTTTCAGTGATGTTGGTTGAGGGATAAATATTGGCCAGGACACAGGGGAGAACTCTCCTGCGCTTCTTCGAAATAGTGCCATGGGATCTGTTACGTCCACTTGAGATGGCAGACTGGATCTAACGTCTCATCTCAAAGACAGCACCTTCAATAGTGTAGCACTCACTCGGTGCTGCACTGGAGTGTCAGTCTAGATTTTGTGCTCAAGTCTCTGATGTTTGACTTGAACCCACAACCTTCTGACCCATTTACCCATCACCCCTGTGCTCGCTGACCTACATTGGCTCCCGGTTAAGCAACGCCTCGATTTTAAAATTCTCATCCGTTTTCAAATCTCTCCATGTCCTCGCCCCTTCCTATCTCTGTAATCTCCTTCAGCCCCACAATCAACCCCCCCCCCCGAGATATCTGCGCTGCTCTAATCCTGCCCTCTTGAGCATCCCTGATTAATTGCTCAATCATTGGTGGCCGTGCCTTCTGTTGCCTAGGCCCTAAGCTCTGGAATTCCCTGCCTAAACCTCTCCGCCTGTCTTTCCTTCTTTAAGACGCTCCTTAAAACCTACCTCTTTGACCAAGCTTCTGGTCACCTGCTCTAATTTCTCCTTATGTGGCTTGGTGTCAAATCTTTTGTCTTATAATACTCCTGTGAAGCACCTTGGGATGTTTTACTACGTTAAAGGCGCTATATAAATACAAGTTGTTGTTGTTGTTTTTGTTGTTGTTGACTTTGAGGCGAGAGTCACGGCTAACGACTCCCCTTCCCGCTCCCATTCACCCTTTCATTTTTGGCTTCTTAGTGTTCGCACCAAGCTCAATGCTTACTTCAGGAACAGTATTTTATCTTTCTCCTGGCCACCCTATAGTTTGAATATTGGCTTGAACAATGCAGACCGTAACTATCACTGCCACTCTCCTGTCTGCTTCTCCCACCCACTTTCCACTTCATTCTCCTCCATTTTCCGCGGGGGGGTGGGGGGGGGTTTGTGCGTACAGCTTGCTTCTGATAATTCGAAGTTGTTTTGTACACTTAAAAAAAAGTGAATCATCCAATAATTTGAATTAAGCCAGTTAATTAACACAGTAACGTGGGAATCCAGTGCTAAAAAAATGAATAATCAGATTTTTTTGAATTAAATGACTTTGAATTAAGAGTAGACTGTATCCTCGCATTCCCTTAATTATTTAAATTCCCATGTTCTTTTAATGCCTTTTCATTGCCTCACTCATCATCCACTGGATTTACCCTCGTTACAGCTTTTTAAAAGCATATTAATCCATTAAGTGCCTCACTGTGATGAGAGTCAGTATTCCTGATTCCTGACCATTATTTAGCGTTCTCCCTCCTCCCCTTTCATTTTGTTAAGTCCCATTAATAAGTTTGCTGATCTCCAGTTTCTGAGAGAGAATCTACACCCAAAACGCCAACCTGCCTTTTCCCTCTCCAGATGCTGCCGGACTTGCTTTGTTTATCCAGCTTTTCTATTTTGATTTCAGAATTCCAGCATTTACAGCTTTTTGTTTTTCTCCATTCATAACTTATAGCTGGGGTGGCCACCTGGCATCTTGCAAGCTGCACGTGGCTCCACCATGCCCGCAGTGCCGCTCTCTGAATGCTCCATTTAGCTGCCATGGACCACACACACACACTCTCTATGTGCAAGGTGCCAAATAGCAAAGGTTAATCAGCCACAAAGGGACTAAGTGCGTAGGCAGGGCAGTTAAACAAAGCACTGGGAGCGGTTGTCTATTTACACTGCCACTTTGTGTTCAGTTTGCTCTGAATCAAGTCCATTCTGTCTTGACATGTTACTATAGAGTAAGCTCTGACTATCTGATGGATCTTTTTAAACCAGCTGTAAACTAGAGAAATTATTTTAGCCCATATTTTGTAATGTGGTGATTGGCCAACAACAGCGTAGCACCTAAGAGGACAGACGAGGCCTCACTTTTAACGTTTCATCCGAAAGAAGGCACCTCTGACAGTGCAGCACTCCCTCAGTGCTGCACTGGAGTGTCAGTCGCAGTTTTGTGCTCAAGTCTCTGGAGTGGGGTTTGAACCTTCTGACTCCGAGGCGAGAGTGCTGCCACTGAGCCCCGGCTAACACCATAGGAAGGTCTATAGTTTGATACCCGGTCGCTGTTGAGTGAGCTGATCTCAACTGGGGCAGCAGTAAGGTTGCTCCAGTTGTCCTCAGCACCCTGAGCAGGGGGAGCTTCATGTGTGAAGCCAGGGGATTGGTGTTGGCAGACTATTTGTGGGAGCATAAGTCAGTCACATCATTGAGGAGACAAATTCAATAACCATAAAGTATACAATTTATATCATGAAAATACTGAGGAACTGCATCATTTGCATTGTATTGGAGACGTATTTGACATGCGCTTGCAGCATTTAGTTTGATGTGAGCACTCATTTATGTGGAAATGCAGCAATACTCAACACAGTCTATTTGCTCCAATGGACATCATTGCTCTGGCACTCTGATAGGATTGTTTTGGGTTGCAATCACATTGTGCTATATGAGTAATAAACATTTGTTATCATATCGAATTAAAAGATTTGGGTTAAATCCCTTGTTAAACTAGGGTAGAAAGGGATTTCATATGAACACATATCGTCCTCACGTCTACTATGGCCAATGCAACTTCAATCCATTCTGTGTCTGTGTAAGACCCCAGCAATTGTAGGACCTTTCATTGTGTAATAGACAGTTGTGCCAGTCGGAGTTTGACATTTTAAAATCCTGAATTCAGATTGATTTTTGTGTGGCGAATTTCTGTCTGCTGGGATTCATAATGGAACTGCAAGAACAGATGACTCTTTTCAACTATGAAAAATGAGACCTCCACCTCTTCATTTTGGGGGTGGATTTGAACCCAGGTCCAAGACAATATTTCAGAATTGATTTTTGTTGTTGTTATTTTGCTAAGTGAAGGATGCCAGTGCTGAGCAATTGCCTATTCGGAGTCCGCATCGAGTGCAATGCAAAGAAAGAACTTACGTTTATGTAATAAAAACAGAAAATGCTGGAGAAACTCAGCAGGTCAGGCAGCACCTGTGAAGAGAGAAACAGAGTTAACGTTTCAGGTCGATGACCTTTCGTCAGAACTGGAAAAAAGCAGGAAATGGAACAGATTTTTAAGCAAGTGTAGAGGCTGGGAAATGGGGGAGGGGATGAAAGAACAAAAGGGAAGGTCTGTGATAGGATGGAAGGCAGGAGCGGTTAAGAGAAAGGTCATCGACCTGAAACGTTAACTCTGTTTCTCTCTTCATAGATGCTGCCTGACCTGCTGAGTGTTTCCAGCATTTTCTGTTTTTAGTTCAGATTTCCAGCATCTACAGTATTTTCTTTTTGTACGTTTATGTAATGCCTTTCTTCTCCTCCGGATATCCCAAGGAGCTTCACTGCCAATGAATTACATTTCAAACGTAGTCATTGCTGTTTTTTCTTCGACAAATATGGCAGACAATTTGCAACAACATCTCATAAACTGTAATGAGATAAATGACCAGCTAATGTATTTTGGTGGTGTTGGGTGAGGGATATAAGTTGGCCAGGAGAACTCCCTGGTCCCTGCTCATCTTTGAATAGTGCCATGGGTTCTTTTACATTGAACTGAACAGGCAACGGGTTTAACGTCTCATCTAAAGACAAAGACCTCTGACAATATAGAACTCCCTCAGTACTGCACTGACGTATGAGCCTAGAATGCGTGTTCAAGTCTTTGAAAGGGGCTTGTATCCGCAACCCGAGACGAGGATGCTACCACTAAACCGAGCTGACACTGAAAGTTAGGAGCAAGGTGAAGCTGAGATCTTGAACTTGAGGCTTTCAAGTCTGATTGGCTTAATACCACGTTATCTACAAAGTGTCTTTGCTCACTAACCTGGCAGGGGGGGGGGGGGGGGGGATCTTGGTTAAATGCAAGTGTGATAGAAATCAGGATTAGTCATAACAACAGAAAAAGCTGGAAAAACTCAGCAGGCCAGGCAACATCCGTGGAGAGAGAAACAGTCAACGTTTCAGGTCAAAGACCCTTTGTCAGAACTGGACAAAAGCAGGAAATGAAACAGATTGAGGGGGCTGGGAAAGGGGGGAGGGGATGAAAGAACAAAAGGGAAGGTCTGTGATAGGATGGAAGGCAGGAGAAGTTAAGAGACATTAAGAGATATTCAAGGTGAGACGAGATGGTAATAGGACAGGTTAAGAAACAAAAGATGGCTCTAGATGGAGTGTGAATTGCGCTGGCAGAATGAAAGACAGCTGCCATGTGGGAGAAAAAAAAGGGAAGGTCACAAACCAAAAGTGTGGATAAAAAATATGTATATAAATATGGTAGGGGCCGAGGTTATGATCTGAAATTGTTGAACTCTAGTCATCTTGACTACGCAATTTTAGGATGATGAAAATGTCAAGAAGACGCACTCTTCAAGAAATAAGCAAAACTGTATGGATCAAGAGAAGCTCTAACAGGAACCGTTGATATTTAGACAAAACCTAGTATTCCTGACCTAAGTTATAAATAAGGATTCTCCATATTGGAAGTCACAGTGAATTTTCTGATTTCAAAATAACCCACAAATGAAGCCTCCATATTCTAGCTGGCAGGGAGATAGGTGACTCACAGAAGAACTTTGAAAGTCTGCTCTGTGCAGGTTGTAAATCTAATTCCTTGAAGCAATTTGACTCTTTTTGACGTTAACAATTTCACAGAAAAATTTTGCTAACACGCAGTGTACTGTGTGACCCACAGGATGATAGCCAGTCAAACTGACAACACGAGGTAGCCGAGATGTGCTGCACAGAGTAACTTCAGATACTGCTGTAACATTTTTTGCTGTTAAAAAAATATTTTGCTTAAATCAAATCGAGTACTCTAACCTCATACATGACTATAGGAGATCTGCCAATATCAATGGCCTGGATATTGCAGTCAGCGGTGAAGGGAACGACGCTCGACGCTACCCACAAAGATTTAGCAGGCTCCAGAGCGTAGATTTCCTCATTTCCAATGTCGGTTTCAATTTGGCACCATTTACAGGGGATCTGTGGCGTCCAGCAACAGGGCAAGCAGCCGGCAGACTGTTCAGCCAATCAGATTGAAGAATTCTCACAGATGGCAAAGTAGGAAGTAAAAGACAGGGAATATAAATCATGTTAAAATCATTGTACAAAAAGTAAAATAAAGAATGGGACATACACATGGGGTTGAGGAAGAAATATAAATATCAGAACTAAAACTTTTCTTACATTTAAATTTTTTTTTATTAAAAATTGACAATTTTTGAATGTTCTTCTGAGGGAATGAGACTCCACACCTGTAAAATTAGTCTTTCAGGGCCAGAGAGGTTGTTCAACAGCAATTATGACTTAGGATGCCATTAAAAACTCAGTTGCACCTCATTCAACAAGGCTTAACGTTTTCAATAGTTGAAGTTAAGACAAATCAGTGATTTATAATGATTGCACCTGCGAAGGCTGCAACAGCGCACCCTGTGGCGGAGCAGGGCGTCACTGATGGCAGCTTCTGGATTTCCGCATTTAACTGCACGTGTGCGGACACCAGAAGTTGCTGTCAGTTTTACACAGTAATGATGGCGAGTGATGACAGTTTCGCCATCATTACAACTGCAAATTCCGGGCCATTAGGTTTTGTGCGGTTTTAATATGATGTATCACTGGGATAAAGTACCGAAACCTGTACAGTGCGATTTTTTTTTTTTAATTCTTTGTGAGGAGGGGTGAAGGAACTCCAGACATTTAAAAAAAAAGATTTTAAAGCCCTGCCAGCTCTCCACTTATCTTTTATACTCCATATATAATACACTCTGCTGTCTTCATGGTACCGTCTTTGAGAGCTGACTGTACTGTGCTTTATAACAAGCTGCAGTGTTAAATTTAATGTCGTGTGACATGCAATGTAATCTGAAGAAGCTCGAAGCCAAAGCCAAAGCCTGGCAGCTGTATAGAAGTAAAATTGAACTAACTGAGAGTCTGACAAGAAGGAGGGGGCAATGCACGATGCAATGAATAGCGGAAAAAAGCAGCTTTGTAGTACCTCTCGACACGTTCTGTGATCCATGGCTTATATCGGCTCATGTAGAAGTACATGAGACCAAGTTCATATCTGCTCATGACACAATGATTAAAAGAACAGGTTTGATTGAATGAGCAGCAATTTATTCATTTTTATATTTAAAAGAAGTCAAACAACAATCAAGGCAGTTTATACAAACCTCGGGCTTCAGATGGAGTTATAAATCATTTGAGCTGTGGCCTCAAGGTTTATAATGTTCTCTAAACCCCTCAACTGTGTAACTACCTTGTAATACACTTGCAAAGTGCCAATTGCTGCATGTTTCTTTCTTTCGATATATTGCTTTATCATTAACTATTAGCGAGGAGTTGTGGTCTGGTCATGGCGAAGGTTCTTTGTTTTAAAGGTCAAGAGGAGAGCTATGAGTTTCTAGTCATGATGCTCCAGCCATTGAGAGTGTGGGGCAAGCTTGATGGATCTTGATGGTCTTTTCCTGCCTGTCAATTTTGTATGATGTTTGTATTGATGTAAATTAGAAAAAAAAACATTGAACTCTTACCATCTGTAGTTAATGGAGCAAAATTTAAATAGATGGAAAATTGGGCTGTGGACCTCCAATTTCCCAACCAGTGCTCCCTGGGAGTTCGGGTCATTGCTGGAAGCAACTGAATCAGGAATCCGCCTTAATATATAGTCGAGTCGGAGACACATTCACAGAGAATGTAGCAGACAGAAGAAATCTTTCCCTCATTGTGGCAGCCTCATTCGAAACAGCTGGATGCCATTGATGGGGGGTCTGCAGGTTCTTTCTGAATGAATGAGCCACGATAAACCAAACAGCTTTCCTCCTCTGTGTCTATGTAATGACCTTGTGAGGTTGATGTCCCAATCCCCAGTTGTCATTTACCAATTCATACCAACGGCCCTCCCCGTCGAATGGGGCACGTGAAAATTAATGTACCGTACGTTGCCCGGCAGCCTCAAATTCAAGAGTGTTTACCAGTCAGTGAAAGGTGGAAGATTTTTGCTGCCAAGGTTTCATATATTATGAATATTTGCTTTGTGCCCCTGCAGTACCAAAGTGCTATTGCCATTAGGACAGCAGCATGCATTGTAATGAATGCTTAAATCACATTATATGCAGAGGATTACAGCATTCCTACAGGGGAATGAGGATTGTACTACGGCTAAGTAGAAGTGAGCAGGGTTTATCTGGTTGCCATTTGCGCCCAAGAAGGATTATGTCCAAGAAAAGCTCAGCTATGTATAATCTATTCTGTTTTGAAATACAGCAACAAATCTGTTGCACCTGCTCAAACTAGGGAAAAAAAGTACTGAGAAAATGATGATTTTATGTAAACCAAATAATTTAAAAATTAACTCTTTTTAAATGCTTTTCAATCCGCAAAAGATCATTTGTATTTGACCTTTTTTGTCAGGTAAACAATAACACCATGAAAAGTAGATGGTTAGCCACAGTGTTTTACCAGTGATTTCCCTCTCTTGCTTTCAGACTTCCTTTCACTATTACCTGTTTATAGTGCCTGTTGAAGTGCAGATCCTATTGCCATCATTTTACATTAAACCATCAGGATTTGGATAAAGGAGACTACAACAGCGATTGACCCAGTATAGCAGATATTGGCTGACTGATTAGCATGTGCCCATCTATCTCGTATCTTTTGACTCACTCTAATCTCTGACAGTGGAGCTGGTTCCCCTATAAGCTTGTGCTTCAAGCAAATCTTCCTGAGGGAGTCCGAGTGGATTTCTGTTATCCTTAATCTGTACTCGAAGGGCAGTTCAAAGGTATTAGCAACTAAACGGTGTGTGTTTATGGAAATTTGTCTGAAAACTGCTGGATGAGGCTATCCTGTGATCCAGCTCAATGACATTTTTGTTCTGGTTTTCATTGATGAGGTGCCGTGTGCCACAGCTCATTAGCAAACTGCTCAAATTAGGAGCATTTCTATCATATGCACATGGAAATTATAGCACAGCAAAACTGTGCATTTGGAAACAAATTACAGGAGGACATTAATAAACTTGCAGAATGGGCCAATAATTGGCAAATGAAGTTCAACACAGATAAATCTGAGGTATTACATTTGGTAGGAAGAATAGGGAGGTCACATCACTTGGAGGGCGCGAGTCTAGATGGGGTATAGGAAAAAAGGGATCTCAGAGTACAAATAACAAATCACTAAAAGTTGCACCACAGGTTAGCAAGGCCATAAAAAAAAGCAAACCAAACACTTGAGTTTATTTCTAGAGGGATAGAATTGAAAAGTAGGGAAGTTATGCCAAACCTGTATCGAACCTTGGTTAGACCACATACTGCGTGCAGTTTTGGTCGCCATATTGTAAAAAGGACATAGAGGCACTGGAGAGGGTGCAGAGAAGATTTACAAGGATGATACCAGAAATGTGAGGTATACATACCAGGAAAGGAAGAACAGGCTGGGTCTCGATTTCTCTTGGAAAAAAGAAGGCTGAGGGGTGACCGAATAGAGGTCTTTAAAATTATGAAAGGTTTTGATAGAGTGGATACAGAGAGAGTGTTTCCACTTGTGGAGAAGAGTATACCTAGAGGCCATCAATATAAGATAGTCACCAAAAAATCCAATCGGGAATTCAGAAGAAACCTCTTTACCCAGAGAGTGGTGAGAATGTGGAACAGGGAGTGGTTGAAGCAAATAGTATAGAGGCATTTAAGGGGAGGCTGGACAAGCATATGAGGGAGAAGGGAATAGAGGGTTACGCTGATAGAGTTAGATGAGGAAAGATGGGAGGAGGCTCAAGTGGAGAATAAATGCTGGCATGGACTGGTTGGGCCGAGTGGCCTGTTTCTGTGCCGTATATCCGATGTAATTCTATGTAAAAGAATGGATGACATGGCAAGGCAGTTGAAAATGCTAGTGACTTCCATCTGATTTCCATGGCTCTATATCCCCCACCTCTTGACCCCATCACTTCCTGCTCACCTGTTTTAACTTATCACTCCTCAGCTATATGACCCTGCCATTCGAATATCTGCATCTACAGACTCAACCCAAGAACCATTGTATTGTACGATAGCAAAATACTGCAGATGTTGGAAATCCGAAATAACAACAGAAAATGCTGGAAAAACTCAGCAGGTCAGGCAACATCCGTGGAGAGAAATTTGAGTTGACGTTTCGGGTCGAACCCTTCTTCAAAACTGGAAAGAAAAGAAAACAGATCAAAGGCAGGGCTGCGATCGGACAAAAGAAGTGAAAGAAACAAAAGAGCTAGACGAGATGGTAATAGGCTGAGATTAGGTGTAAAGTGTACTGGCAGGGCAAGAGATAGCTGCCAGGTGTGAGAGAGAAACAAAAGGAAAGGGGGTGGGGGGAAGGAGTGGAAAAATTACAAGAAAAAATGTGTAATAGGGGCCGAGGTTATCATCTGAAATTGTTGAACTCGATATTGAGTCCGAAAGGCTGCAGAGTGCCTAATCGGAAGATGAGGTGCTGTTCCTCGAGTTTACGTTGAGCTTCCGTGGAACAATACAAGAGGCCAAGGACGGTGAGGTCCGAGTGGGAATGGAGCGGTGAATTAAAATGACAGGCGACCGGAAGCTCGGGGTCACCCTTACGGACTGAATGGAGGTGTTCCGCAAAGCGGTCACCCAATCTGCGTTTGGTCTCCCCATTGTATTGTATGTGTGTATGCATTTGTAGTAAGAAATGGATTTCTTTCTTACTATAAAAGAAAATTGAAACTAAAGTAAAACTTCCTTGATGGTTTGGCCAGTGAGTAACTGGACCATAAAAACCAGGAGGGTCTCTGGTTCATTCCCTGGTCTGCATTAGCTTGTGTGGCGTTTTAGCTCAGTTGGTAGCACCATCAGTCAGAAGGTTGAGAGTTAAAGCCCCACCCAAGGACTTGAGTACACAAATATAAGCTGATACTCCAGTTCAGTACCAGGGTAGTACTGCATTATTGAAGTGCCATCCTTCAGATGAAAAGTTAAAGCAAAGATCCTGTCTATCTGTTCAAGTGGAATATGTTGGACATCCTGGAGAGGTGTATGTTGGACATCTTGGGGAGTTAAGGGTTAACAGTCAAATTACTTTGTATCTTGGAGCAACAGGCTCTCCAATATAAAAAGGATGGCTTTGAAGTGTTGAGAGGAAAGCCTAGCTTGTCTTCTGATATGTAAAGAGCTTGTGCAAGGAAATACATGAGAGTAATGATGTCAGCCATGAGTGATTAAAGTGTAACTTTAGGGGCTAGGGTAATAAACATGACTAGGAGGTATCCATTAGTCATAGTATGGAAAGATGACGGTTGATAAAGCCTATTCTTCAAGGATGTTAGTAACTGTTACATCAGGAAGACTTGTTTAGGGGAAGTAGCTACAACTGCAAGTGTTTACATGAATAGGCTGTCTTCAAAGGATTTAGGAATAGATACATCATGCAGTCTTATCTGTGGCATTTCCCTTTGATGTAGGTGATGTAAGCCCCCAAAGTGCGGACCAAGTGATATACAAGGTCGACGTCACTGGCTTGTTGTAAGAAAGACAGACCAACTAATTGAAGTCATAATGGTTTATCCAGGCCTGGGGAGGACTTCTTGCGTCCCTACGCAAGTCCAAACTCCAACGAGCCTCTCAAAAGTCTACATAGTTATACACATTTTGCCAGCCATACCTCCTCAGAGATCCAATCGATTTAAAAGTTTACACATTAATCACTATCTGGGAGTGTCTTGTTCATACAGGGTTAACATATAGTATAAGTTTCGTTTCTATATGAATGAGTCATGCTGGTCTGCTGATTTCTTGGAAATGAGTCATACCTCTTCTGGCCCCTATAAGTTTCATTTCTCCAGAAACGAGTCATACTCCTTTTGGCTCTGTAAGGTTCAATTTCCCAGAAATGAGTCATACCAGTGTCACCTTTTGTAAGTTTCATTTCTCCAAACTGGTAGACGTCATTTCTGCAATTAAGCATACAGGTGATTAGTACACTTCATCTTTAAACATTCTGTGGCTGCAATTGAATCCTGTTTGTCTTGCCCTGTTATGTCCAATTTTTAATATCTTACTTCAGTAGGCAAAATATATATATGGTGTATAAAGGAGCATGGTTTTCAGCATTAATTCGGAGGACTCGGAAGATAGAATTTGAAGCTGAAAAGTCACTCTCTATATACAGTTAGGCTGATCACCTGTACTGTGTATCAATAAAGTCTGTTCCATATACTACACTAAGGGGGAGAAATTCAGTGGAGCCGCAAACGGGGCGCCAAGCTCGCCTGGGTGCCAGAATTAGCGCAGCGATTGGAGCAGTTGCGACTGCCGGAAATTCAGCTTGAACGCCCCAAGAGGGACACGGGGCGAGGCTCGAGGCGCTCCGCGTCCCTCTTAGGGCGCTGAAACTGAATATCGCAGCGCAACGTGCCGCAGCGCCACACGCTGCGGCACGGCGTGCTGCGGTACTGCAGGCCTTCCTCCCATTCTTAAGGGGGAGGGGCCTGCACCAGCACGATCGGAGATCGTGAGTGCCGGCAAAAGAGCCCGGCACCGAGGAGAAGTGCCGGGCTCTCGGAAAACAGCCGGCACTGCCGCGGGGGGGAGATCAGGAGGCCGGGGACAGAGGTGCTGGCAGGCGGCCGCCGAAAAAAAAGGCCGCCCCGCACCTCCACCTTAATTTGCACCACTGCCACCACAGGTAGGCCCCGTGAACCGGGCGCGATTTGCAAATGGCGCTACAGAGGCGGGCGCTACCGAATATCGGGATCGGGGCGGTAGCGGGGCGCTGCGCACACCGATGACGTCATCGGTGGTGGCGCAGCGCAACAGGCTAACGCCGCCATTAGCGCCCCAGCTAAATATCGCGGAAGGCGTGGCCAGTGGCGCTAAAGCCACTGAGTGCCCTCTTTAGGTGCTAACTGGTAGCGCAGCCCACCGAATTTCTAGGCCTAAGTGTCTTGTGCTTACTCGAAATGTGTTGTTATGAACCAGAGGAGGAAGGGGGTTGACTGCTAACAGAATGCTTTGTCGAATGATTGAAAGAAGAGCAAGAGCATTGTCCTGATCAACAGTCCTCTCTCAACACATACCACAAAATTAACTGGTGGCTCTCTCCACAGACGCTGCCTGACCTGCTGAGCATTTCCAGCATTTTCTGTTGTTATTTCAGATTTCCAGCATCCGCAGTATTTTGCTATTCCACTAAATTAACTGGTATTTTATTTCATTGCTGTTTGTGGGATGTTGCAAACAGCAGAATGGCTGCTGCCTTTGACTAGTCACTGCGCTTCAGTATATAATTCAACACAGTAGGCAGTTATGTAAATTAAATATTTCTTTCCTTCTGCTTCTGATTGCAAAATGCACACTTTATGCAGTGACTAATTCTAGATGGGCCATAATTCAGCACTAATTTTAAAAGAAAATAATTTCTCTTATTGGCACTAAGTTCCACCACATTCAGGAACGTAAATTATGAAGCACTAGTTGCGCTCACATATCATTAATATGGGGAATCAATACCCAGTATAGTCATCAGGTGAAGGGGGAGTTAGAGGGCAAGGGATAATTGTGCCACGGTGAACAGAAGTAATTTAGTCTCCATTTAAAAGTCATACATTCTGTCCTTATTTTTATGTTTCCGTTATAAATGCTTATGTCCACATAATGGAAACTGCCAGTGTTAACTTGTCCCCACCACCGGCGAGAGGGCATAATTACAGTATGACAACTCATTTCTCCTCAAGCCATTATGGCCAAGAGGCCAAGAGACTTTCAAACCATCTGCAATCGGTCTAGGCTGCATTTGAACCCATGACCCAGAGGAGAAAGACCAGCATCTAACCCAACACTTTTACATTTAGCAGAATGTAGTGAGATTCTCTGGTAGCTATGACAACAAAGAATAGAGAATAGTGACTTGAACGTCAATTGCATTTTCAGAAATGGCACAGATATGCTGAGACATCTCCAGAGAAGAACAATTAAAATTTTGTTCTGGAAATGACATTTTTGGCAGAAATCATTTGTGCCCTAGAAGAATGGGGGGAAAAGTGGTAACAGAATTGGAGAAGAAATGCCTACAGGCTCCTGAAAAAAAAATGACACAGGGCTAACCTTCAAAATTGAGACTGAAAGTTCTTATTGATGTCTATGGCACCAGCTTGGAACATTGCATGATGTCTTGACAAAATCACTTAAAAAGCAAATGTCGCCGTTAGGATCCATTTTAGTACCAATTAAATGCTGCCGGTTCTAGTTGGATACAGGCACCTGCTCCAGAGTGATGTAAGCTGACAGCACTGAGTTATAATGCTGGCTCCGTACAGATCTGTGCTCTGGCAAAGTGGAGTTCTGCCTATTTTATGTAAATGATTTTCAGCATCTAAATCCTGATGAAATTTCCAATGTTAGCAGAAACCAACTGTCTTGTCAGATTCTGACTAACATTAAAAATGGATAAGGGAGCCAGTCAACTGTGCTTGGTACCTTTTTAAACTTAAAAAAATGGCTTTCTGCTATTTGCAGCTTTTATCACAGGCTGATGAGCTCCAGCAGTATGACAGTATAATCACAAGACCTCGCACCACTTGCAAAAGTTCAAATTAGGTTGGCAGCCTCAAACTGGAGTTATATTGCACTTGTCGCATGAAAGACTGTGTTGTGTCCGTACAGAAGCTGCAGCAGAATTGATCGGAAAGAGCGCTTTTTGTTTCCATCTTTCTGTTGACTTAAACAAAAACATATACATATTTCTTTTTACACTGGGAATGCTGATGACTTGATCACAGCCATTGAGCTTCAAGAGCTCGCTGAGCGCAACCTCTGCTGTGCTGAATGTACCATCATTAACTGGCAGTGGCCCAAAGTCAGCTGTGTGCATTGTGTTGCACCTCACACTGCGAGAGTGGCTCAGGTGGCACTTTTGCTGAAGCGCTGAACAACATTAGCAACGTGGCGTGCAGCATTCCGCCTGCTATCCGGCACAGAGTTACAGTGGCAGATTAGAATTCCTCCGCTTCTCTCCATCGATGGTGCAAAAAGATGTTAATGCTGTATCATTCTGAGTCTGGGGCCGTTGCCAGGCAAATCCCTGTTAGCCCAGCATGTGCCAAGTGCCAGATCTTTTATTAGTTTTAACTGGCATCGGCGGGCTGAGGCCCAAGCAGCACCAATCGGGCCATCTTCAAGATGGTTATTATACAGGAAACTTTTTTTTATCCGGCACCGACGGGACCGACGTGGTGCCGATTCATCAAAAATTCCGGATAACCAAAAGCTATAGTAAAAGATACGGAGAGCTGAGAGCTCCGTATAAAGCAACAAACCCTGTTGCTTAGCAACTGCTGCAGAACAATGGCCACAAGTTCCAAGCGTCTCTGTAGCTTAGCAACAGCTGCAGCCACACCCTTGCACAGCAACAGATCGAGGAAGGCAAGTACAATATGAAGTAAAACTTACCTGAACCTACTCCTGAATTTTGCCGGTTAACCGAGATTTCCAGTTATTTAGGTGCCGGTAAATCGAAAGTTTCCTGTACTATTTGTGTCCTGTCTGTTCAAGTACTGTATGAAACCCCAGTAGGGTTCACCAAGGTAATTTTTTTGCTTTTGCTCGCTGACATGCACTGAGAGCTCACATAAAGAAAGAAAGACTTGCATTTCTATAGCGCCTTTCGCGACCTCAGGTTGTCCCAAAGCGCTTTACCGCCAATGAAATAGTCACTGTTGTAATGTAGGAAACGCGGCAGCCAATCTGCGCACAGCAAGCTCCCGCAAACAGCAATGTGATAATGACCAGATAATCTGTTTTTAGTGATGTTGGTTGTGAAATTGCGCACCCTGAATCTGTAGTTTTCTGTTCATTAGTTTCATGATATACGCTCCCTGTTTGCCTTCAGGACACAGAATCAGTGAATTTACCAGATTGACTCTAACTGCACTGGGGCGATCAGTAATATTTGTCTATTTTCAATTATTACTTGGGCAAAGTTTGAACTGTGTGGTGGTGGGGGCAGGGGCTGGGAAAGAGAAAGAGAACTTGAGACATTTCATAGCGAGAGGATCGTTCTCGAGGCATGGATGGAAAGAGAGGATTTTCAACAAAGCAGTAGCCACATAAACACCTGGTTTGTGGAGATATTTTATTCATTTTCAGACCTTGCCTAATAGTCCATGTATATTGTTATCTGGAAATATCCAGATCTGGATGAACCTCTCGGAACTCCCTTCCATTCGGCATTACTGAGTCATTTGCAGACCTGATGCGTGTAGCATAACTGCTTTGCAAGCCCAATAAAATCCTATGATGATGCTATTTGACATGGTCGGATGCACTTGGTAATGTACACTGTTATGAGAATATAGGGTTGGAGTTGTTGGCTACAGAAATCCTTCAGTCTCTGCCAGCAATTTGGCACTAAACACATTCTCAGTCGTACAGTATCAGCTGTAAGACCACTGGATGGTGGTTTTCCTTAATTTAATTGCTGGCAGTTTCATTAAAATGGCTAGTCAGCTAGAAAAAACTATTTTTGAACAAAACAGAATAGTTTGTACTTTTGCTTAGATCAAGGGTAAGGCCCTGTTTTTAAAGGTATTTTCTGCCAGAGCCATGCCCCATCCCCCCGGCTGAACTGGTGGGTGACCTTTTGCCAGGGCTCTGGAATATTGAGGAGGTGTGTGAAATCACCCTGAATTGACCATTCCCTTCTTTCCTGCAGGAAAGCACTTCCCCCCTCAGCATCAGGACCGAGATCAGGAACTCCCGAGTGGCCGTTCCAGGTATGCGGCCATGCACTCGGCCACGCACTATCACTGTAGAGTGTGGCAACTGGGGAGTTCCAATGCATCGTCCAGATTGCTATCCATTACCTAATGCTGTTACCAGCACAGGAGGAATTCGGACTGGGCTGCCGAAATTGGCCCTGAAATTCTGTGGGGATTCTCCTGGTCTCGCACCGTAACTCCAGCAGGAGACCCACAGAAGCCCCAGAAAAGCTCTGTAATTCCCTTCCTAATCCTCTCCGCTTCGCTTCCTCTCTCACCTCCTTTAAGACGCTCCTTAAAAGCTCCCATACTTTTGGTCACCTGTCCTAATATCTCCTCATGTGGCTCGATGTCAAATTTTGTCTGATGACACACCTGTTGAAGCACCTTGGACCTTTTACTACATTAAAGGCGCGATATAAATGCAAGTTGTTGTTGAAAAACAGGATAAATGACTGAAAATAGCCATTCATGCCATTTCCCTATAGGTTCTGCCAGAGTTTTGGCAAATGAGAGCACTTCTGTGGAATTTTAGGGCTTGGTTTCCAAGAAGTGAAATACTACTTTGGTCAAATTATTTACTTAACAGCAAACAACTGCCGCTAAAAGTTATTTGTCAGATTTATGGGTTGTATTCGATGTCTAATTAGATATATTTTTTGTGTAATGACTATGTTGTTTGCTACTGTTTAACCTTCTAGCTGATTATTCACATCGCTGTGTTTGTTTTATTTAGCAGTATTTTTATTAGACCTCTTGGCCACTGACTTCATAAAGGATTGTTGGATCGACTGTATAGGCAGTATTGATTGTAGCATGTTCATTGAAATTCAAGGCCTTCCCGTCAGTAGGAGCTAAACACATTGGCAAGGATCCTAATAAATCTAAGAACTGATGTGATAAAGCTTTTAATAAAGTCTGTTTGTCAGCAACATATGGGACTTAAAACCAAAATGAAAAGTTAAGACAAAGGACACAGGCCAAGAGTGGTTATCTGCAACCTTCAACTTCACACAGATTAAATTTCATGGTTTGTTATGGTGAGAGATCACATTCTGAGATACTTCATTTCAAGATTTAAAAAGGTACCATCTTCATGAAAAAGTAACGCAGTGACATGATTTTTTTTTTTAATTTGTTCTTGGGATGTAGGCAATGCTGGACCAAGACCTGGTGACGAATTTGAGGTTCACTAATGGAGCATATGCATAGGCCGGAATTTTACCAGCGCTGAGAGGGCGGGATCGGAGGTGGGTCAGCTGTCAAAATAGAAAAGATTGACAGCGGGTTGGGAACCCGCTGTCAAGCCGCCTCCATGCGAGTCTCCCAGGTGTCAGGTCTGTTGGCGCTGAACAGACCCAACACCAAGTGGCAGGGGAGACAATTTAGATCATTAAATGCATCGTTAAGAGGCAACTAAGTCTTATTTTAAGCTTTAGATTTTTAGTGTTCGCCAACGGCTTCCCCACACCCGGGGATCACGTCAGGTAACGAAGTCGGGGGTTGTGTCAGCATGGAATGATTTACTAACTTGACAGCTGCAAATGGTCTATAAAAGTACTTCATTGGCTGTAAAGCACTTTGAGACGTCCGGTGGTCGTGAAAGGTGCTATATAAATGCAAGTCTTTCTTTCTTTCTATAAAAGCTCCTATTTCATAGGTCTTCACTTTCCAAGGTTAGAAGCTCTTGTTTACTGCATTTGAAAGACAGGTTGAGCTTTATGCAGCTTGCAAGTGTTTGGAGCAAACTCGCTATTCAGTGTGACCTCATTCGAACAGTCTCTCTCACCATTGACAGATCACTTCTGTCATCTCAAACTCACCAAACTCATCTATTCCATCAGCATCGGTGCCCTTGAAAAAAATCTCACCTTGATCCTCAGACTCCCACCATGATCATCCCCATCATTAGCAGCACCAATGTCAACACCAGCCTTCTCCGCAATCAACGGATGCTGCACAGGATACAGGGCATCAGCACCCGACCACATTGCTGCCCAGGAGGCCAGGGATGGCCTCACCATGGTTAGATTTACTTCATTTGACGCTGTACACTCTGGCCACCACATGATGCGTCAGGTTGGCACCACCCCACACCAACACCGTAAAGCATCCCTACAATGCCCAAGCCATTCCTTTTGCACTCATCACCATTGCGAGGGGTACCATTATGTCTTACCATTCACTGCAACTCACTAAGCCACTTTCAAAGGTGCACACAAATCTGTCCAAGAACGCAAAGTGTTGAAAATAAAGATTTCAATGTTTGACACCACATTACCAGATTCTTCACGTAAACATTGGCTAAACCACCCAAGTGCCCACCCTTGTGTGTTGTTAGTGGGTATGCTTGCAGTAGGATGAGGGTCAGTGTGAAGGCTGGCTAGTGAAATGGGGGAGTAATAATGTAGATAGAGAGGGATGGGCGGAGGTGCAAGGTAAGTTGGTGTGAGTAAGGATGTGCAGGAGTAGGGTAGGGAAGACAGAGTGATGGGGATATGATGAGTGGCACAGCAGGATGAGGTTGAGTGTGGCTTTGCAGTAACGTTTCGTGATCTACTGAGATCATTGAAAGGCTTGCACCACTGCAGCCTGGTCCTCCTGACCAAATCTCTGCTTGTGTCCTCCTGTGCAGCTGAAGATGGTTGGGCCTAGGACACTGCCCTGAGGAACTCCTGCAGCGATGTCCTGGGGCTGTGATGACTGACCTTCAACCACCACAACCATCTTCCTTTGTGCTAGGTATGTCTCCAGCCAGTGGGGAGTTTTCTCCCCCGATTCCCATTGACTTCAGTTTTACTAGGGGTCCTTGATGCCACACTCAGTCAAATGCTGCCTTGATGTTAAGGGCTGTCACTCTCACCTCACCTTTAGAATTCAGCTCCTTTGTCTATGTTTGGATCAAGGCTGTAATGAGGTCGGGAGCCGAGTGGTCTTGGCGGAACCCAAACTGGGCATCGGTGAGCAGGTTATTGGTGAGTAAGTGCCGCTTGATCGCACTGTCGATGACACCTTCCATCACTTTGCTGATGATTGAGAGTAGACTGATGGGGCGGTAATTGGCTAGGTTGGATTTGTGGACGGAATGTACCTGGACAGTTTTCCATATTGTCAGATAGATGCCAGTGTTGTAGCTGTACTGGAACAGCTTGGCTAGAAGCGCGGCTAGTTCTGGAGCACAAGTCTTCAGCACGACAGCCGGGATGTTGTCGGGGCCCATAACCTTCGCTGTATCCAGTGCGCTCTGCTGCTTCTTGATATCACGTGGAGTGAATCGAATTGGCTGAAGACTGGCTTCTGTGATGGTGGGGATCTCAGGAGTAGGCCGATATGAATCATCCACTCGGCACTTCTGGCTGAAGATGGTTGCAAACGCTTCAGCCTTGTCTTTTGCACTCACGTGCTGGGCTCCACCATCATTGAGGATGGGGATATTCATGGAGCCGCTGCCTCCCATTAGTTGTTTCCTGGTCCACCACCATTCACGACTGGATGTGGCAGGACTGCAGAGCTTTGATCTGATCCGTTGATTGTGGGATCGCTTAGCCCTGTCTATAGCATGCTGCTACTGCTTTTTAGCATGCATGTAGTCCTGTGTTGCAACTTCCCCAGGTTGGCACCTCATTGGTGCTGATCCTGGCATGCTCTTCTACACTCCTTATTGAACCAGGGTTGGTCCCCTGGCTTGATGGTAATGGTAGAGTGAGGGACATACTGGGCCATGAGGTTACAGATTGTGGTGGAATGCAATTCTGCTGCTGCTGATGGCCCACAGTGCCTCATCAATGCCCAGTTTTGAGCTGTTCTGAATCTATCCCATTTAGCACAGTGGTAATGCCACACAACATGATGGAGGGCGTCTTCAGTGTGAAGACGGGACTTGGTCTCCACAATGACTGTGCGATGGTCACTGCTACCAAAACTGTCATTGACAGATGCATCTGCGACAGGTAGATTGGTGAGGACGAGGTCAAGTAGGTTTTTCCCTCATGTTGGTTCTCTCACCACCTGTCGCAGGCCCAGACTGGCTGTTATGACCTTCAGAACTCGGCCAGCTCGGTCAGTACTGGTGCTACCGAGCCACTCTTGGTCCTTTGCTCTAATGAAAACAAGTCCAGCTTCTCCGACCTGTCCTTGTAGCTAAGGTCCCCATCCCCGGAACCATTCTGGTAAATCTCCTCTGCAGACTCTCAGGGGCTTTCACATCCTTCCTAAAGTGTGGTGACCAGAACTGGATGCAATACTCCAGTTGTGGCCTAACCAGCACTTTATAAAGGTTCGGCATAACTTCTCTACTTTTGTACGCAATGTCTCTATTTATGAAGCCCAAGATCCCATATGCTTTGTTAACCACTCTCTCAATATGTCCTGCCACCTTCAGGGAGCTATGCACATTAACTCCCAGGTCCCTCTGTCCCTGCACACTCTTTAAAACTGTGCCATTAAGTGTATATTGCCTCTCCCTGTTCCTTCTGCCAAAATGCATCACCTCACACTTCTCTGTATTAAATTCCATCTGCCACTTGTCTGCCCATTCTGCTAGCCTTTCTATGCCCTGTTGCAGTCGATTGGTATCATCCTCACTGTTTGCCACACCCCCAAGTTTGGTGTAATCGGCAAATTTAGAAATTCTACTCTGTATTCCAATATCTAGGTCATTTCAAAAAAAGCAGTGACCCTTGGGGAACACCACTGTCTATTATCCTCCAGTCTGAAAAACAGCCATTTACCACAACTCGCTGTTTTCTGTCCTTAAGTCAATTCCTTATCCAAGCTGCCACTGACCCACCTATTCCATGAGCCTCAATTTTGTTAACCAGCCTTCTATGTGGTACTTTGTCAAACGCCTTCTGAAAATCCATGTAGACAACATCCATTGCATTCCCTTCATCAATCCTCTCTGTTACTTCATCAAAAAATTCAATTAGATTAGTCAAACATGATCTGCCTTTTACAAATCCGTGTTGGCTCTCCTTAATTAGCTTAATCCTCTCCAAGAGCCCATTAATTTTTTCCTTGATTATTGTTTCTAAAACTTTACCCACCACTGATGTTAAACTGACTGGCCTGTAGTTACTAGGATTGTCCTTGCACCCTTTCTTGAACAATGGTGTCACATTTGCCACTTTCCAATCCTCAGACACCTCCCCTAGGGAAGATTAGAAAATTATGGTAAGCCCTTCTGCTATCTCCTCCCCCAATTCCCTTAGCAACCTGGGATGCAAGCCATCTGGACCAGGCGACTTGTCCATTCTGAGCATACCCAGCCTTTCTAGTACATCCTGTCTATCAATTTTCACCCCTTCCATTGCTTCTACCTTTTCCACTTCTACCGATATTTTGTCAGCATCCACTTCCTTAGTAAACACCGATACAAAGTACTCATTGAGTATTCTAGCCTTGCCCTGTGCCTCTAAGCATATATCACCTTCTTTGTCTCTAATAGACCCCACCCCGCCTCTTACTACCCGCTTACTGTTTACATGCCGGTAGAAGATTTTTGGGTTCCCTTTTATGTTAACCGCCATTCTACTCACATCCCCTCTCAAATTATTTAATTTGGTCTGGTTCTTCCTTGAAGAATTCACCTGACATGCATCATACACCCTCTTTTTTTGTTTCATCATCTTCTCTATCTCCCTTATCATCCAAGGAGCCCTTGCTTTGGTTCTCTTACCTTTCCCTCTTGTTGGAATGTACCTAGCCTGTACTTGGAATATCTCCTCCTTAAAGATACACCCATTGTTCCGTTACAGTTTTTCCTGTCAGTCTTGGGTTCCATTTTACCCTGGCTAGATCCTTTCGCATCCCATTGAAGTTGTCCCTATTCCAGTTTAGAAGTTCCACTCTAGATTGTTCCTTGCTCCTCTCCATTCGCTAATCTAAATCTTACGATACGATGATCACTCGTACCCAAGTGTTCTCCCACAGACACTTGGTCGACCTGGCCTACCTCATTCCCCAGCACCAGATCCAGCAATGCCTCCTTCCTAGTTGGGCCAAGAACATATTGGTCAAGGAAATTCTCCTGAACACATTTCAGAAATTCCTCCCCCTCCTTTCCCTTTACCCTAGCATTATCCCAATCGATATTTGGGTTATTAAAGTCCCCCAATATCACCACTCTATAGCTCTTGCATATCTCTGCGATTTCCCCGCAGATTTGCTCCTCTACCTCCCTCTCACTATTTGGAGGCCTAAAGAATACCCCCAATAGCGTGATCATACCCTTTTTGCTCCTCAACTCTAACGAAATGGATTCTGTCCTTGTCCCCTCAAGAACATCTTCCCTTTCCAACACGACAATGTCTTCCTTAATCAGCACTGCCACCCCACCTCCCTTTTTTCCTTCCTATCTTTTCTGAACACCTTGTACCCTTGACTATTATGTGCCCAGTCCTCACTGTTTTTAAGCCACGTTTTTATTATTGCCACAACATCATATTGCCACATGGCTAATTGTGCTTGTAGCTCACCAACCTTATTCCCCACACTTTGTGCGTTTACGTACATGCATTCTAAACCCATTTTTGAATTTTTCGTAGTCTTTCTTAGTCTGCTCCTATCTAATACGGTACTACTACCACCTCTAGTACTATCTTCTCCAGTACTATGCAACACACTCACTCTTTTATGCACCTTATTCCTCTTTTCTACTCCTATATGCTGGTGCCCATCCCCCTGCCAAGCTAGTTTAAACCCTCCGCAATAGCACTAGCAAACCTCCCCATGAGAATATTGGCCCCGGCTCTGTTGAGGTGTAACCCGTCTGGCTTGTACAGGTCCCACCTTCCCCAGAAATGGTCCCAATGCCTCAGGAATCTAAAGCCCTCCCTCCTGCACCACCTCTCCAGCCACACATTCATCTGTTCTGTCCTCCTATTCCTGTACTCACTAGCACGTGGCACCGGGAGTAATCCAGAGATTACTACCTTTTGAGATCCTGCTTTTTAATCTCTCTCCTAGCTCCCTAAACTCTGCCTGCAGGACCTCATCCCTCTTTCTGCCTATGTCGTTGGTACCGATATGGACAACGGCCTCTGGCTGTTCACCCTCCCCCCTCAGGGTGTCCTGCAGCCGCTCAGTGGCATCCCTGACTCTTAACACCAGGGAGGCAACATACCATCCTGGAGTCAGTCTGCAGCCGCAGAAACGCCTGTCTGCTCCCCTAACTATCGAACCCCCTACCACTATTGCTATTCCACTCTTTTTCCTCTCCTTCCCCCCCCCACCCCCCGTGCAGCTGAGCCACCCGTGGTGCCGTGGCCTTGACTCTGGCTGCACTCCCCAGAGGAACTAGTGGCAGCAGGTTGGTTGTCTGAGTGAATCCCTTTCCACATGGAGCAGGTGAATGGACTATCCCTGGTGTGACTGCGCCAATGAACTTTCAACACAGATGGGGCACTGAATCCCTTCCCACCCCACACATAGATGCATAGCCCGCACGCCACATGCACACACTCCACACACCAGGTTCCTTCATTCTGAATTAACAAATTATTATCACTTCCAGAAGGAAAAAAACACCATAAAACTCCAAAGAAGTAACTAACCCACTAATTAGAGTATAAAGTCTTTTATTTTACCAGCAAAGGACAACTATAATTACAATTGCAGAACACTAGATAGCAGAGACAATCACCCCTAACAGCCCTTCTCCTTCGCCTGGCACCTTCCCGTGCAAGCGCAGGAGATGCAACACATGCCCTTTTACTTCCTCCCTTCCCACTGTCCAGGACCCCAAACACCCCTTCCAGGTGAAACAGCGATTTACTTGTACTTCTTGCAATTTAATATACTGTATTCGCTGCTCACGATGCGGCCTCCTGTACATTGGGGAGACCAAACGCAGATTGGGCGACCGCTTTGCGGAACACCTCCGTTCAGTCCGTAAGGGTGACCCTGAGCTTCCGGTCGCCTGTCACTTTAATTCCCCGCTTCACTCCCGCTCTGATCTCTCTGTCCTCGGCCTATTGCATCGTTCCAATGAAGCTCAACGTAAGCTCGAGGAACAGCACCTCATCTTTCGATTAGGCACTTTACAGTCTGCCGGACTCAACATCGAGTTCAACAATTTCAGATAATTATCCCGGCCATCATTTTTCATGCTGTATGATTTTTGCCACTCGCATTTGCAACATTTTATCTTTCCTGCCTCTTACAAAAGTACAGGATGTTCTTTCAATTCCTTCCTCCCCTCCTAAACACCACCCCCCCCCCCCACCCCGTCTCTGCACCTGCTTAATATCTGTTACATCTCCAGCTTTTTCCAGTTCTGATGAAGGGTCCCAGACCTGAAACGTTAACTCTGTTTCTCTCTCCATGGATGCTGCCTGGCCTGCTGAGTATTTCCAGCATTTTCTGTTATAACTAGATAGCAGAGGATCTTCACAAAGCTATCTACACTTCCACTTTCTGTAGGCTGCCTGACGAGCCTGGATCAAACTGCAGATTCTCTACAGTAGGCAGGATCAAATTACACATTCTAGACAAACTGTTGGGTGTGTCCTGTCCTCCAAGGGGACCAATCAAAAATCAGGTCCAACCCACTGGTGTTGCAAATAAATGCGGCCCAAGTTAACTGACTTCTTGTTCTTATACAATTTGTGTGATGTACACCTGTACATCAGATTTGCGCATATCTGTGCACTTGATCAACAGAGGTTTTAGACAAAGATTTTATTTAACAAAAAAAAAAGGACATAAGGTGTGATGGACAGATTATTATTTCTTAAAAGTGCTCCAAGTTTTTGTGCAACACTGTTAGATACCTGTTAGATGGTTGAAGCTAGACAGATTGGAGCCAATCAGGATATGTACAATATAACAACAGAAAATGCTGGAAAAACTCAGTAGCCCAGGCAACATCCGTGGAGAGAAATTAGAGTCAACGTTTCGGGTCAAAACCCTTTGTCAAGACTAAAGAGGCACAGGGAATGAAATAGATTAAGAGGCCAGGCTGGGAGAGAACAAAAGAGAAGAGACATTAAGAGGTATTCAAAATGAGACGAGATGGTGATAGGACTAGTGGAGACAAAAGATGGCTCAGATTAGATGTGAAATGCACTGGCAGAATGGGAGACAGCTGCCATGTGGGAGAGAGAAAAAAAAGGAAAGGGGGGGGGGGAAAGGCCAAAACAAAGGTGTGGGTAAAAAATATAAGTAAAAATGTAATAGGGGCCGAGGTTATGATCTGAAATTGTTGAACTCGATATTGAGTCCAGAAGGCTGCAAAGTGCCTAATCGGAAGATGAGGTGCTGTTCCTCGAGTACAGCACCTCATCTTCCAATTAGGCATTTTACAGCCTTCTGGACTCAATATCGAGTTCAACAATTTCAGATCATAACCTCGGCCCCTATTACATTTTTACTTATATTTTTTATCCACACCTTTGTTTTGGTTTTTCCCTCCCCCCCCCCCCCCCTTTTCCTTCTTTTTCTCTCTCCCACATGGCAGCTGTCTCTCATTCTGCCAGAACATTTCACACCTAATCTAGAGCCGTCTTTTGTCTCCACTAGTCCTATCACCATCTCGTCTCATTTTGAATACCTCTTAATGTCTCTTCTCTTTTGTTCTCTCCCAGCCTGGCCTCTTAATCTATTTCATTCCCTGTGCCTCTTTAGTCTTGATAAAGGGTTTTGACCCAAAACGTTGACTCTAATTTCTCTCCACGGATGTTGCCTGGCCTGCTGAGTTTTTCCAGCATTTTCTGTTATTTCGGATTTCCAGCATCTGCAGTATTTTGCTAGGATACGTACAATACCTTGTTAACTGTTAGATGGCCTTACCTTTGTCAACATTTATTAATTGTATGCTTTGACAGTTGATTAGAGGGATGTCGCACCTAATTCCAGGCAAACAAGGACACAGTAGTCTGTGTAAGAGAATGGCTGGTTGAAACTGGACAGAGTGGAGCCATTGAGTTTCAGCTGATAATATTCATGCACCACAGAGGCATAAGGAAAGAAGTATAAGTGATAGAGCATGAACAGAACGAAACACAGCAGATTTTTGAGCAAGATCTTCCACGCTGTGCTGCTGTCCAGAGGCTCTGGTAATACCACCCTTGAATCTGTTAATACTTGTTTGAATACTGTGTGT
This sequence comes from Somniosus microcephalus, assembly GCF_052327205.1. Taxonomy (NCBI): domain Eukaryota; kingdom Metazoa; phylum Chordata; class Chondrichthyes; order Squaliformes; family Somniosidae; genus Somniosus; species Somniosus microcephalus. The sequence goes on from NC_141008.1 coordinate 67,634,180, forward strand.
ATGATTGATTGTGCTAATGTTACAATAAAGCCTTATTATGCCGAATTGGAATTGCAAAGCCAAATCAATGACGGGGTAACCTAGGACCGAGCGTCCCTGACATGAGGGAACCCTACAACAATTGGTGGACAGTGATGAGGGATCACAATACTGTATTGCCAACTTCACCTGAACAAGAGCCAGTAATTTTGGGTCTCTGTGTACTTTCAGTTCATTCTCTTGGCAACAGCTGTGCACTTCCTATCCATTGTTGCCCTTCACTGTAGGAAGGAAAATTAGAAAAACAACTTTGACATCAGTTCCAATTCAGTGGAGTGTGACACAGATGTGTGCAGTGGGTTTGTAACAACAGAGCAGAACTGAGACAGCAGGCTGCAGACTGCTGAATGGACAGGTCGATGAGACCAGTTCTCCTCTGGGGATGAGATAAACATTAAAGCTAACTATGTTTGAAAGCTGGTTGTCTCGTGTTGCCCATTTTGACTGCAAGACCAACACCTCCTGCAGGTTTCAGGCCCAATAATAGAGTTTAGGATACATGTATTCGGAGGGACTGTAAGTTGATACATGTGAGACTGACAGTGAACATCGTCGCTTTTCTGTGTTTGCCAAGGCAATGGAGGTACATCTGTGCATCTGTATGAAGGGTACATATCGGTACTGTATCTGTTGCCAAGTGCATTCTAGTAGACATATTAAAACACTAAAGTAAAAGAAAAAACTGAAGTCATCTCAGCATCTCTCAATTAGAATATTGTAATTCTGGCTATTTTAATGAAATACAATTAATTTGACTTTTTCCATGTAACATCTTGTGGCACACTTAGCTTTGTGAGTATCTGTCATGGGAATGTTGAAAATGGCTGTGACTTAACATACTTGGTTGGTGCAATAAGTATATTGGTCGCTGGACAGAGATGGACTGAGAGGAGCGACTCACCTGAATATCTTTTTAACTAACCTGGGTCCCTAACGAATTCTGGGCAGTCATGAAAAGTGGCATGTTGAGGCCCTTCTGACAACCATGCCTTAGACTTGGTTGTTTTTGTCTCTTCTCACTTCAATCACTTCAATTAATTTGAACTTTTCTTCTGCCACCCCACCCCACCCCACCCTACACCAGCATTTCACATTAAACAGGCTTTTGTATTGTGCTAAGCCCTGTCAAGTCAACCTGGCTGCTGGCTCGCAGGTCTCATACAACTGGCTGCTGCAAACTGAAAGTGAACTCATTGGGATTTGCTATGACCAGCGGCTGAGAGGAGACTTAATTAAAAAAAAATAACAGGTCTCTCCCTGGTCTTAGCGATTCTAGGATACTTGCAGGGTTGCAGTCAGATGTGCAAGAATTACACATCAGTCGCCAGCGTCACTGGCAAAAGTCTTTACTGAATATAAAAACAGCAGTTTGCTACAGAAACTGCCGAGAGTGAGAGAAACATAGACAGACAAGAGAGAGAGAAATTATTAGAAAATGGCTAGAGACGCAATTGGAGAAATCAACAGCCGGGAAATGAAGGAGATATTATGGCATTTATAGTAACAGAGAGAGTAAGGGCAAATTAGAGAAACATAGAAACATAGAAACATAGAAGATAGGAGCAGGAGTAGGCCATTCGGCCCTTCGAGCCTGCTCTGCCATTCAACGAGATCATGGCTGATCATCCAAATTCAGTACCCTGTCCCTGCCTTCTCCCCATATCCCTTGATCCCTTTAGCCTTAAGAAATATATCCAACTCTTTTTTGAATATATTTAATGAACTGGCCTCCACCGCCCTCTGTGGCAGAGAATTCCACAGGTTCACCACTCTCTGGGTGAAGAAATTCCTCCTCATTTCAGTCCTAAATGGCTTACCCCTTATCCTTAGACTGTGACCCCTGGTTCTGGACTCCCCGGCCATCATAAACATCCTTCCAGCATCTAGTCTGTCCAGGCCTGACAGAATTTTATAGGTTTCGATGAGATCCCCCCTCAATCTTCTAAACTCCAGTGAGTATCAGCCCAATCGACACAATCTGGACCCAGGTTGTAAGACGGTATGTTCTTTGACTCATCGTGAACAGGAGATCTGCTAGTGTTGATTTGAAAAAAAGATTGCTTAATGGATTTGATCAAATGTTGTGTAGCTGGGCCATTACTGCAATAATTCACCGAATCACACAGATCTGGCAGTGTCTGGTACTGATTGTAGGGTAAATGGAATGTTCACACAATCACAAAGCATTTAACAGTCATCACGGCGTCCTCCAGGAACCATTGCACAGTAAATATCTTGGCTACTTCCCAGGCTTGTGCCATGACTTGAAGCACTCGAGATTTTAACCTTTATAGCGAGATTACAGTACAAAGAATGGCAAACTTTCTATGAAAGAAAACAAGGCTATTTCAAGCTACTTACAATGTGGGTTCTTTTCCTGCTGATAAAGCTAGTTCATAGAAAATGCTGATTGGAGTATTGCTGTCTCACATTGGAGCTGAAAGGCGGCCAAATCCCGATATCTGACTCTCGCTCAGCAGCACCATCCTGACTTTCCGCAAGGATTTTTTTCCTTCTTTTCTCGAGTTTCCCCCCCTGCTCCTCCAAAGGCACTAATTGATGCCGGGGTGCCATTTCATGAGTGCTGGTTGAACTAGGGCACCTTGCTCAAGAGGCCATCCTTCATGTATGGGCCTTCTCAGTGAGTGTTGACGGGCTATTTAATCACGGAGTGACTGGCGAAGGGCATCTCAGTCCAGCCTAATTTTGCTCTTACTTGACATCCACTCTCGTATACACGCTTTCCACTGATTTTAGTATGCCTTAATAAACGTGCCCTGTCACATGTAAGTAGTACAAAAAAGTGTCAATTTTAGTGGTTTTAAGCTTGTATCATTCATACTCTGCAAAAAGAGAATGAGACCAACACAGTTCAAACTGATGTACAGATAGATCACATGCAAACGCAATCACTTACCTTAGAAAACGTGCTTCACCCCCATCAAGCAAATATATAAAACCAAGAAAGAAAGTCTTGCATTTCTATTGCGCCTTTTACAGCCTCAGGATGTCCCAAGGCCCTTTACAGCCAATAAAGTACTTTTGAAGTGTAGTCACTGCCAGCGCTTCAAGGTAACTGAATAAGTTCAATTCATTCTAATTACATCAGATTTCAGGATTTTTGTACGTGTTCTGGGAACACAATCCTGTGTTTTTTTTTTGTGGAAACTGAAATTCAATAGAAGAAACAAAGACTTGCATTTATATAGCGCCTTTCATGACAACTGGACGTCCCAAAGCTCTTCACAGCCAATGAAGTACTTTTTGTTTGAAGTGTAGTCACAGTTGTAATGTAGGAAACGCGGCAGCCAATTTGTGCACAGCAAGCTCCCACAAACAGCAATGTGATAATGACCAGATAATCTGTTTCAATTATGTTGGTTGAAGGGTAAATGTTGACCAGGCCACTAGGGATAACTCGCCTGCTCTCCTTTGAATAGTGCCATGCGATCTTTTATGTCCACCTGAGGGGGCAGACAGGGATCTCAGTTTAACGTCTCATCCGAAAGACGGCACCTCCGACAGTGCAACACTCCCCCTGTACGGAGCCCTATTTCAGCACACCGAGTAAATTCTCTGATCCTACAGTGAAGAGATGCATTCAAAGGGAGCACAGGGCGAAGATGGGGCTGCAACACTGCAGAGTTGATTCTCCAATCCATGATCCCTTTGCGCCTGCTGGGAGCACAGCTATGGTGAAGACCCAATGCTTCTCAATACTTCCCAATGCTGCTCCATGATATTGATTTGAGTTGTTGATTCCTACTGAACATGAACTGTCACAAAAAATTTTAATGGATTTATTAAAGGGGAAACATTAACATGAGAGAGAGTTTTTGGCAAAGTTTTGTTTCCAAAGACATGACGGGGAAAGCATCGTCGTTTTATTTACGTGCAATTCTCTGGTGATGAAAATGAGGCTCTCCTGCCTCAAGTAGAAAAAGGTTTTGCCAAACACTTTGCCTTCAAGACGCTGTCCCTTTAATATCAGAAGTACCAAAATCAAATGGAATATGACCTGAATCTGGATGACTGCACTGGAAGTGATAGCTTGAACCTCTTGACCAAGGTGCTAATAGCAACCTTGTCAGGAAAGACGGTTAGAAGAGGATGTTTGCAAATTTTAATTGAGAATTTGAACTGAGCTAAATTGGGCTGCTTTTTGCAAATTAGTTTACTTTGTCAATAGCCAATTGAACCCAGTTCCAACATACTTGTCCTTTAACAAAATAAATGTCACGCATACACAGAGCGACAAAGCGTCCCTCCATTTTTATGCAGTGCCTTGCTGTCTGTCTGACTGTACTGCTGTTTAGGTGCAGAGCATAAAAAAGACACTTTGCTTATATGAGCGACCGTTTTCATTGTTTGGTCGTATTTTCAGCCATCTTGGTGGTCAAAGGCTATTGTCACAGCAGCAATGAATGAGTTTTTTAAATCTAAAATGTACACTTTGTAGCTTTTGGATTCTAGTTATCTCTTTTGGGCTGGTGGAAAGAAAGGACTATAGTGCACAAATTCTGATCAGTAGTCTTCACTTAATGCACTCGTGCTGAATTATAGTCTGAGCTACTTATACACCGATGTGAACCTATTTACATTAGATGTGTTAGTGACGGCAGAACAATAGGGCACACAGGAATGGAGTGTGAGCATATTAAGAATTTGCTCATGCAATTCACCATTTTTTTTTGATTTATAAAAGATTTGATACAGCCAGTAGTAAACAGGAGAACTTCATTCTTCATTTCCCCAGTGTTTGTAAACCTGTTATAACCTCTGTCATTTCTTCGATGAATGATTGATTTCTTTTAGTTATGCTGGGATTATGCCTAGCAATTCCCTCTCGCTGATATTTTTGAGTTCTTTATTTTCTTCCACAAGATATTAATGTTATTTTTTTAAGTTTAGTCCTTAAAAATTGTAACTTTATTAAAATTTGAATTGAATGTAATTATAAAGGTGATAGTTTGTGTTTCTGGCTGTCTCCATGTTAGCCTTCAGAGTCTTTTCAATTACAGATCATTTCTGAACAGACTTGGCAATCTTCAAATTTAGCCTGGAGACCCCAGGTTTTGCTTCACTGTCTTTTCCTTTGTTCTTGAGGTTTGAAATCAAGATTTTTGTATCACTGAATGATCATATCTCCAAATTCAATGTCACAGCTGTGAAGTGAATTGAGTGCAGGAATGTAAGCTTCGTGCCCTGAATCTGCTGCTCTGTACAGACTCTTCATTCTTCCTCCCCCCGCCACTTCCCCTATTCCCATCACCATCCAGGGGTTTTGTTCATTGATCTTGTGAGCCACGCTGTTGCCCAGTAGTATCTACCAACAGATGGGTTGGTATACTGTAGTACAGGTACACTATCCCTTATCCGAAAGCCTTGGGACCAGCTGAGTTTCGGTTTTCAGAATTTTTCGGATTTCAGAAGGTATTATTATAAGACTGGGAAATTTGTTTTTAATATAAATTTTAAAAGTTCAGACTACCTCTTGCGACTGTTCCGTGTCTCATTCCCCTTCCTGCTTCTCTGGAAAGCCGGATATCGGCTGACTCCAACTAAGCTGGCCCGCAAATCAGGTCGGGGGTCGGGTGGGGGGGGGAGAAAAGAATATCGGACGAGCTGCGGTTCAGGTCAGGGGGGCGGGGTGTCGGGGTCGGGGGGGAGAAAAGAATATCGGACAGGCCGCGGTTCAGGTCGGGTCGGGTGTGGGGGGGGGAGAAAAGAATATCGGATGGGTCGGGGGTCGGGTCAGGTGGGGGGGGGGGAGAAAAGAATATCGGACGGGCCGCGGTTCAGGTCGGGTCGGGGGGAGAAAAGAATATCGGACGGGCCGCTGTATTGTTGGGTTCACTCTCCCGGTACCTCCTTCACACTGCCCGGCTCAGCCTGCAATCTCCTACCCAGGAAGGAACTCTGTGGGAGAAATGGGTTTTGCTTCTTGGGACACTGGCACCAGTACTGGGACAGGAGGGAGCTGTTTCGTTGGGACGGACTCCACTTGGCCAGTGCTGGGACTAGAGTCCTGGCGAATCATATAACTAGGGCTGTAGAGAAGGCTTTAAACTAATTAGTGGGGGGGAGGTTTCTAGAGAGCAAATAATAGAAATGACAACAGAGAAGGTCATAGACTTAGGTAGCAGTGGGGGAATTAAAAAACAGAACGTGTCAGGAAGGGACAGAAGGTATGGAGTAAAAAGTAAAGTACTAAAAAGGGAAAAAACAGGAACTAAGTGTTACAAAACATATTTGAAAATTCTTTATCTGAATGCACATAGCATTCGTAACAAAATTAATGAGTTAACGGCACAAATAACGACATATGGGTATGATCTTGTGGCCATTACAGAAACATGGCTGCAGGGTGACCATGACTGGGAATTAAACATACCAGGTTATTTAACAATCAGGAAGGACAGGCAGGAAGGGAGAGGAGGTGGGGTGGCTATGTTAATAAAGGAAGGAATCACTATAATACAGAGAAATGATATTGGGTCAAAGGAGCAGGATAGTGAAACAGTTTGGGTGGAGATAAGGAATAATAAGGGGAAAAAAACACTAGTGGGTGTAGTCAATAGGCCTCCGAACAGTTGCAACTCTGTTGGACGGAGTATTAATCAGGAAATAGTTGAGGCTTGTAATAAGGGAACAGCTATAATTATGGGGGATTTTAATTATCATATTAACTGGACAAATCAAATTGGGCAGAGCAGCCTTGAGGATGAGTTCATTGAATGTATTAGGGATGGGTTTCTTGAGCAGTATGTAACTGAACCGACCAGGGGGCAAGCAACCTTAGATTTGGTCCTGTGTAATGAGACAGGATTAATTAAAAATGTCCTAGTAAAGGAACCCCTTGGAATGAGTGACCATAACATGGTTGAATTCCATATTCAATTAGAGGGCGAGAAGGTTGGATCTCAAACAAGCGTGCTGAGCTTGAATAAAGGAGACTATGAAGGTATGAGAGCAGAATTGATTGGAGTGGACTGGGAAAATAGATTAAAGGGTAAGACGGTACATGATCAGTGGTGTACATTTAAGGAGTTATTTTACAACTTCCAAAAAATATATATTCCACTGAGGAAAAAAGGGTGTAAAAGAAAAGATAGCCATCCGTGGCTAAGTAAAGTAATTAAGGATAGTATCCGACTAAAAACAAGGGCATATAAGGTAACCAAATCTAGTGGGAGGATGGAAGATTGGGAAGTCTTTAAAAGACAGCAAAAAATAACTAAAAGATTGATTAAGAAAGGGAAGATAGATTATGAAAGTAAATTAGCAAAAAATATAAAAACAGACAGCAAAAGTTTCTATAGTTATATAAAAAGAAAAAGGGTGGCTAAAGTAAATGTTGGTCCCTTAGAGGATGAGACTGGGAAATTAATGGTGGGAAACATGGAGATGGCAAAAACACTGAACAATTATTTTGTATCAGTCTTTACAGTAGAGGACACTAAGAATATCCCAACACTGGACAAACAGGGGGCTCTAGGGGGGGGAGGAACTAAATACGATTACAATCACTAAGGAAGTGGTACTTGGTAAAATAATGGGACTCAAGGCAGCTAAATCCCCTGGACCTGATGGCTTGCATCCTAGGGTCTTGAGGGAAGTGGCGGTAGGGATTGTGGATGCATTGGTAATAATTTTCCAAAACTCCCTGGACTCAGCAAAGGTCCCGGCAGATTGGAAAACTGCTAATGTAACACCCTTATTTAAAAAGGGTAGTAGGCAGAAGGCTGGAAACTATAGACCTGTTAGCCTAACATCTGTGGTTGGTAAAATGTTAGAGTCCATTATTAAGGAGACAGTAACGGGACATTTGGATAAACATAATTTAATAGGACAAACTCAGCATGGTTTCATGAAGGGGAAGTCAAGTTTGACAAATTTGCTTGAGTTCTTTGAGGAAGTAACATACAGGGTGGATAAAGGGGAACCAGTGGACGTAGTGTATTTAGACTTCCAAAAGGCATTTGACAAGGTGCCACACAAAAGATTATTGCTCAAGATAAAAAATCACGGGATTGGGGGTAATATTCTGGCATGGGTGGAGGATTGGCTCTCTAACAGAAAGCAGAGAGTTGGGATAAATGGTTCGTTCTCAGATTGGCAACCAGTAACTAGTGGTGTTCCACAGGGGTCAGTGCTGGGTCCCCAACTCTTTACAATCTATATTAATGATTTGGAGGAGGGGACCGAGTGTAACATATCAAAGTTTGCAGATGATACAAAGATGGGAGGGAAAGTAGTGAGTGAGGAGGACATAAAAAACCTGCAAAGGGACATAGACAGGCTAAGTAAGTGGGCAGAGATTTGGCAGATGGAATACAATACTGGAAAGTGTGAGGTTATGCACTTTGGCAGGAAAAATCATAGAGCAAGTTATTATCTTAATGGCAAGAAACTGGAAAGTGCTGTTGTACAATGGGATCTGGGGGTCCTGGTGCACGAAACTCAAAAAGTTAGTATGCAGGTGCAGCAAGTGATCAAGAAGGCCAATGGAATGTTGGCTTTTATTGCTAGGGGGATGGAATATAAAAACAGGGCGGTATTGCTGCAGTTGTACAAGGTATTGGTGAGACCGCACCTGGAATACTGCATACAGTTTTGGTGTCCATACTTAAGAAAAGACATACTTGCTCTCGAGTCAGTACAAAGAAGGTTCACTCGGTTAATCCCGGGGATGAGGGGGTGGTCATATGAGGAGAGGTTGAGTAGATTGGGACCCTACTCATTGGAGTTCAGAAGAATGAGAGGCAATCTTATTGAAACATATAAGATTGTGAAGGGGCTTGATCGGGTGGATGCGGTGAGGATGTTCCCAATGAAGGGTGAAACTAGAACTAGGGGGCATAATCTTAAAATAAGGGGCTGCTCTTTCAAAACTGAGATGAGGAGAAACTTCTTCACTCAGAGGGTGGTAGGTTTGTGGAATTTGCTGCCCCAGAAAGCTGTGGAAGCTACATCAATAAATACATTTAAAACAGAAATAGATAGTTTCCTAGAAGTAAAGGGAATTAAGGGTTACGGGGAGCGGGCACGAAATTGGATATGAGTCGAGGTTCGGAATGGTCATAGCCCTATGGGTAGTGGGGCGGGCCCAGGGGCCGTGTAGCCTGGTTCTGCTCCTACTGTGTTCTAATTCTGTGTTAGATTTCAGGAGATGGTTTTATTCCTGTTCCTGGCTGGGGTGGAGATCGCCTTTACAGAAGGTAAGTACTGTAGAAAATATAGGGAAAGAGTGATCTCCTGGAAGAATTTTGATCGCCTAGATGGGTCGGAGAGGAATTTCCCAGATTTTTTTCTCCCAAATTGGCCATTGGGTCTTTTATCTGGTTTTTCGCCTCTCCCAGGATATCACATGGGTTCGGGTGGATGCAGAGTGATAGAAGATTTGAGGTTAGGATCAGATCAGCCATGATCTTATTGAATGGTGGAGCAGGCTCGAGGGGCCGATTGGCCTACTCCTGCTCCTATTTCTTATGTTCTTATGACCCTCTGCCCTGCTCAGCGTAAGTCGTGCGCCACTCTGGTCATGTCGTGCGCACGACTTACGCTGAACGAAAAAACTTTCGGTTTTTAGAGGTTTTCGGTTTTCGGAAGTTCGGATAAAGGATAGTCTACCTGTATCTACCAAAATGGTTGCACAAATATACAGATCAACATAGGGTATAACCATTTTTAATTAAAATGAACTCTCTTTTAATGGATTTAATTATTTTTAAAGAGACAAGAGAACAATTGAGAATTGGTCCAACTTTTAATATTTGGCTATGTAATCAAATTGATCATTTCAGGTCATTTTGGGTTCAGATTTAGTTGGACTGTGTGCTGGGAATGACAATCTGTTTTAGCAAAGAGGAGCACAATCTATTCTGTCACCAGTTTCTGTCCTCAGAAATAATAGACGACACACCTTTAAATGATCCTGGATCAGTGTTGGGTGATGCAGCAACTTCACTTGAAACGGCTGTTCCTGTTCCTGTATTTGCTGCTTTCTCCATTCAAGTAAACTTGTCGCAATGCCTGATGTAGCAACACTTGTTGTAGCAAACAAGGTTTTGCTGTAAAAAGATTCTGGTGTAGTTCAGCATCTTTTTGATGTAGGCGAACTCTGAATTGTGATTTTTTTTTTACTGCATTGAATTATCTGTGCAGATGAATCAACTTGAACAGAGTCTGAAAAACGTTTCATGATTGCTGTTCCAATCCAACTTGTTAACCACTTCAACACAGTTTCTGCCAGAGGCTCCCAATAAACAACCAGCTCAAGTGCATTCGTTCCTTTTACAATTTTTTAATTGACAATATGCTAAAATTATTTTTGTGAATCCTAGAAGTCAATATTGATCTGTTAGCTGAATTACAGTGCGCGCCACTTTTAAAGGAGCATGTCAAAGCTTGATCTTCATTTAACATGCTCATTGCTATGCAAAATTATTCTAATTAGTCAGTCACAGTAATAAAACAATTCAGCAGTGAATCGTTTAATGTTTCACACGTGGTAAATGGCTATTTGTCTGTATATAATGTAATATTGATGCTTTTTGTTAGCCTTGTTAAAAATACACTACAAATTATATAGGGTGCACGAACTTGACCTTGTTGCATTAATGAATAATTTGAAAGCCCAGTGTCTCCAACATCGGCAGCATTGATGGAAATTCTTCTGCTTCTTCTTCTTAGGCAGTCCCTCGGAACCGAGGATGACTTACTTCCACATTAAAAATGAGTTCTCAGGTGACTGATGAGTCCAATGCGGGACCTACAATCTCTGTCACAGGTGGGGCAGACGGTGGTTGAAGGGGTGGGTGGGTGGGGTGCTTGGGATGAACACTGATGATGGAAATACTTTGCAAGTGACTGCTGCTTTATCTTTGAATTTGATGGGCTGAATATGTGTACAAGTTGCAATGCAGGAGCCTGTTTCGTGAGTTGTAGAATCTCATTTCAAGACCTAAATAAGCTATTTGGTTTTTTTAAATTCTGACATCAATTAAACACATTTGGTCTATCTTACTCACTTTTTGAGAAATGTTACTCATAGACTTTCTCTATGCTTTCTCCAGCATAACAAATATAATCAAGTGTCTGTCACTTGAAATAGTGTAGTTCTGAAGTGCCATCGTTATAAGGGGGATGAAACTTGTGTCAGCATTTGATATATGGCAAACCTTATTCTGTGTGTCTGGGTGTTTAGACAGTTGCCCCAATTCGCTGTGCTGCACACACAGATCAGGGGTACAATGTTATTCATGCATTTTAAACACCCGGGATGTTTTTTTTGAATTCTTTATTTCTTCGCAAATGTAGGAAATACTGCAATTGACTCGAGGTTTAATCCGTTCAAGTTGAACCAAAGAGGAAAATGTTTTTTCAGTGAGTGCTAGCAGAGAGAGAGAAAGTGTAGGGAAGTGGAAGCGCCTGCAGTGATGGACACGGGCAAAGTTGGTGAAACACTGACCTCACAGTGGGAGTCAATAAAAAAAATTCTGCAGCAAGGATGGTATGTTGTTTAAGACAAATTTTTGAATATCACCTGGATACCAAAGATATGTGAACGGTTTGGAATTAAATTGTCTTTTTAAATTGTTGTGTTACCTTCATTTTTTTCTGTTTTTCAGCGTGTTACCACTATTTTTGGAAGAGAGGAATATTTTTGGTGCAATCTCGAAACAGACAGATTTGCTTTATTATAGCACTCCTTAGACAAAACTAGTGGTGCCTCTGCTTTGAAAAGTTTAACCCGATAGGACGTACGACATGGAAAGCTCATCCTTCCATTCACAGTAACGCTCAGAATTTTGCTTTATGGTCAATTCCCCCCCACAACATGAAACACCTTGAACTGATTTGCTGTTAAAGATGCTTCCTAAGTGCAAGTTATTGTTGTAATCTTGACTCCTGAAGAACATTGGATAGTAATAACTCTGTTGGGCCAATCAGATTGACTTGGGGTTTTCCCCTCACTCATTATAACGTGGGGGAAAAATCACAGGCTAGTGAACGTGCAGAGGAAAGCTCGGGGCGTTAAGTGCCGTGGAAGTTTCAGCTTTCACCAAACTCATGGGCTCTACATTGTATATACCGTGTGTGTCTCCATATGCACAGTATTGTTCCTATTCATGTAGGAAGCCACAATGCCCAAACTGCATGTCTATCATAACCTGACCATCACACATGCTGACTTAGCAGCACATTCAAACCTGAATTGAGTTAGAACTGGGTATAAATGGTGACTTCTATGCATTCCATGACACTGTTATAAAGATCCCAGAGGGACCCTGGTTCTAAATGCCTCGAGGTTGACTCGTATTTAACTTTATTCAGCACAAGCAAGACTTAATACATTACAGTATCAGAGCAGCAGTTTACAGAGAATAATTGAGACTTATATTACCCCGCTATCCTCTGGGTAGAAGCCGCAACTGTGAGCAGGCCGCACCCTGTGTCTCTCTCTCTCTCTCCATCTCCCGGGTGCCTCTTTGATTCGTCCTGAGATCCCTTACACCTGAGGTGATCTTCTCCTGAAATCTTCTACACTTTGTGGCTGATGAGACCCCCTTCTTATACCCTTACTCTCATTCAAAACCTATGGAGTCCTCCTGAACCAATCACTGGCTGACACCCAAACCCAAAATCCAATCGTAAAGAGGCCATGTTGGTAGCACCCTGGCTTACGCAGGATTTTGGTCTGATGACACTCTTGCATCATCTGTTTTTGACCATCAAGACTCATATCTGGGGCAGTTATGGCAACACAAAAGGAAGATGTCTCCATGGGTTGAGATACAGTCCTTGCTGTTGGCTTTTGTTTTTATAATTCACTGCGGATGTTATAACATTCTAAAACAACGGTAACTGCCTCTAACCTTGGTTCCCAGGCCAACTGCAGTCTATTCGACCATGGCAACCTTTTTCTCGCCCCAGGTTGTCTGGTTACAGCTTACTCACAGACTTTTAAGCATAAGAAAAAGGGTTACATGTTATACATAATTCAGGTTATCCTTGCATGCAGTTGATGATTGCAAACTTCTACATTTAATCCTTGCACACGATTATAGATCTATTACTGATGATTATAAGATAGTAATGGTTATAAGATATTAAAAACAAGTATTCAAAAAAAATAACTAACATGTAACTCATAACAATCTTACGGTCCCTGCCTCTTATCTCAGTTTCTGGAATTCCATTAATTCTCTGTTTTTCTCACAGACTGACTGTCGCTCTGCTCGCAGTTGGAGTCTGCATTTTTAATATTTGTTCAAGCAGGCCCAATGCCTCTTTCTTCCATTTTAAAATTTAACCGGGTCTACCCAAGGCATATTACACTAGTTTAAAAGCATGATTATTCAAGAAGCGGCATGCATTGACTAACAGTTACATAATACAAACCTAAACCTACAACCAATGATGCTTATTTCATTTCGTCCATGTTAGCTAGTGGGAATCTGAAATGGAGATTTCTCAGGGTTCCTGCACTGTAGCATTACGACATACATTGCACTTTCTCTTCACTTCCAGACAACCACCTTGGGTGAAATAACAGCAGAAAATGCTGGAAAAACTCAGCAGGTCAGGCAACATCCGTGGAGAGAAATTTGAGTTGACGTTTCGGGTTGAAACCACGGATGTTGCCCGACCTGCTGAGTTTTTCCAGCTTTTTCTGTTGTTATTTCGGATTTCCAGCATCTGCAGTATTTTGCTATCGTACTAGTGTTTGGTTCACTGCCACACCTCTTCTAGGAATGCAGTTTTGAAAAAGGGCTTCGACCCGAAACGTCAACTCAAATTTCTCTCCACAGATGTTGCCTGACCTGCTGAGTTTTTCCAGCATTTTCTGTTGTTATTTCGGATTTCCAGCATCTGCAGTATTTTGCTATCGAACCACTTTGGGTGACCTCAGTAGAAACATCATGTTTGGTGCCATTTTGAATATGATGGCTTTAACTTGGATGTTTTACCCCAGGAATGCTGAACCAATAATCTGCATCACAAGAGTCCAAGTACAACATTGGTAGTAGATGAAAAGATCAAACTTTAAAAGCTCCAAAAGGAAGCAAACAAATCTAAACTCTCGATTGAGATTTACCACATAAGCCAAGCAGAAAGCATATTGTCCCCTTCAAACGTATTCCAGTTTTAACATAAGAATTAGGAGCAGGAGTAGGCCATATGGACCCTTGAGTCTGCTCTGTCATTCAATAAGATTGTGGCTGATCTTCGACCTCAACTCCACCTTCCTGCCCTATCCCCTTGTCCCTTGATTTCCCTAGAGTCCAGAAATCTACCTATCGATTTACTGCCACAGGATTGGCTGTTGCACATTGTCACCCGCAACTACTATGCACTACAACATGATGGGGACATGCCATGTCTGAAATACTTTCGCTCTGAAGCAGTCCGATTTGGTTTCATCACTACGGAGGAGCCATAGTACTGTGCAGAAATGATTTCACATTGTGGATTTTATTTTGAACTCAAAGCTATTCAAGAAAAGAAAGGTTCTAGTTACTGTTTTTTCAAGCAGAGACTAAATCATACGGGCTCAAGTATACCTTTTGGAATTACTGATCATGGCCTTGAATATACTCAATGATTGAGCATCCACAGCCCTCTGGGGCAGAGAATTCCAAAGATTCACAACCCTCTGGGTGAAGAAATTCCTCCTCATCTCAGTCTTAAAAGGCCGGCCCCTTTTTGCTGATATCTAAATTGTTTGGTGACTCCGCATTAATTAGAATTGCGTCTGCAATCGAATTAACGTTTACCTTGAAAAATGGTGCGAGTTACCTCATTCATTGTTTTAAGTTTAATGGGCCAGAGAGAACATTATCCCAAAACATAGATTACCCTTGGTGCAATCTCTCTCTTTTTCGCCCACGAGAGGTAAAGCAACATTTTAGTAACTATATAGCTCAAAGAATTAATCTGTGACGGGCAAGAGCTAGAACGGCTGGATTAAATCATTTTAAAGAAAATAGATGTAGGTGCTGACCTATACAACCCCTTCATCTGTTACTTGTCTCTTTATGTGATGGAATGGATTTGGAAATACAGCTCAAGACACAATTAGGATGTAACTGGAAAAGACTATGATTAAATATGTAATAAATTACTTTTACAAGTTGAAAAATCATCTGACTGTCAAGCATTCTTGATCAATTGCCTAGCAGATAACTAAACTTTATAGGATCCTAAAGAAGCTTGCTTCGGCCGTGTGCACTGCTGTGAGAGCTTTTGATTAATGATGATAAAACCATGAGTAAATTATTATTAACCCAGTACAGACTGGGCGTTAACTGGGGCTGAATACCACGCCACAAATTGCATTCACCCACTGAGCCCCTGGAGAGGAATGAATAATTTTCAAACACTGGAGAGGTACAAAGTCACTGGAACGGTAGCACGGTGACTAGTAATTCGGAGGCCTGGACTAATGATCCAGAGACAGGCGTTCAAATCCCACCACAGCAGCTGGGGAATTTAAATTCAGTTAAATAAATCTGGAATAAAAAGCTAGTGTCAGTAATGGTGACCATGAAACTACCAGATTGTCGTAAAAACCCATCTGGTTCACTAATGTCCTTTAGGGAAGGAAAACTGGCGTGCTTACCCGGTCTGGCCTATATGTGACTCCAGAACCACAGTAATGTGGTTGACTCTTAACTGCCCTCAGTTGTCAAGGAGGCGGCTCACCACCAGCTTCTCAAAGGGATGGGCAGTAAATGTCGGCCTTGCCAGTGACGCCCACATCCCGTGAATGAATAAAAAAAACTGATTATTAACAAATGATTGCAAGTGCTACTTTAGGATTATATAAATATAAAGATAAAAGTGTGTTTGGACTGTGGTTTAGGACATAGTTAAAGAGAGCACTACCACAATCTGCTCACAGTCCAGTAGTCTGCGACCACAATCTGATCACAATCCACCTTATTTATACACAGACTTGAATTGAGTAAAAAAGAAAAACTTAAGTTCATCCAAAGGGTTAGGATTTGAGTATGCAAACCTGGGCTCTTAATTTGGAAACAAAAGTTAATGTGAATGTGATCAGTATTCATAGAATCATAAAAATTTACAGCACAGGAGGCCATTTGGCCCATCGTGTCTGTGCCGGCCGACAAAGAGCTCTCCACCCCAATCCCACTTTCAAGCTCTTGGTCCATAGCCCTGTAGGTTACGGCACTTCAAGTACATATCCAAATACTTTTTAAATGTGATGAGGGTCTCTGCCTCGACCACCCTTTCAGGCAGTGAGTTCCAGACCCCCACCACTCTCTGGGTGAAAACATTTCTCCTCAACTCCCCTCTAATCCTTCTACCAATTACTTTAAATCTCTGCCCCCTGGTTATTGACCCTTCTGCTAAGGGAAATAGGTCCTTCCTATCCACTCTATCTAGACCCCTCATAATTTTATACACCTCAATTAGGTCTCCCCTCAGCCTCCTCTGTTCCAAAGAAAACAACCCCAGCCTATACAATCTTTCCTCATGCTAAAATTCCCCAGCCCAGGCAACATCCTCGTAAATCTCCTCTGTACCCTCTCTAGTGCAATCACATCCTTCCTGTAATGTGGTGACCAGAACTGCACGCAGTACTCTAGCTGTGGCCTAACTAGTGTTTTATACAGTTCAAGCATAACCTCCTTGCCCTTATATTCTGTGCCTCGGCTAATAAAGGCAAGTATCCCGTATACCTTCTTAACCACCTTATCTACCTGTCCTGCTACCTTCAGGGATCTGTGGACTTGCACTCCAAGGTCCCTCTGATCTTCTGCATTTCTCAGTGTCCTACCATTTATAGTGTATCCCCTTGCCTTGTTAGCCCTCCCCAAATGCATTACCCCACACTTCTCCAGATTTAATTCCATTTGCCACTGTTCTGCCCACCTGACTGGTCCATTAATATCTTCCTGCAGTCTGCAGCCGCCTTCTTCATTATCAACCACACGGCCAATTTTTGTATCATCTGCAAGCTTCTTAATCATACTTCCTACATTCAAGTCCAAATCATTGATATATACAGTATTCTGATCTAATTTCAGACGATACACCGTGTATGGAAAAATGAACTGTTGAACTCCTCAGTTAGCAGTGACATCATTGAGAGAGCGCGTTACAGTTTTGATTTGATACAACAAATCTATCGGGTACTTTTTCACTTGCTACACTGGATGATCTTAAGTCAGGGGATAATACTTGCATTGAATGAAGTTGTTAAGTCCGTGAATGATTGAGACACGGACCAGCAGGAGTGAAAACAAACAAGTCTTTACTGGAGGAAGTCAATAGTGAAAACTAACAAACAGAGGCTCTCCAGCGCCCTCTATACAGGGGTGGTCACTGCCGGCACTGCAGTCTGAGACCAGTTATTCTCTTAAAGGTACATACACAACAATTCCTCCCCTCCTAGATAAACAGCACATAACATTTAACAACTAAATGATAACGAATTACAATTACAGTTGCTAGATACATTGGTTAAGTTTAAGCAATTATAAGTTCAGTCTTTGAGGAGGCTTCCTGATTCTGTCTGGATAACGCCTCTTTGGGGTATCAGGTTCTTCTGGCAATGTTGCGTCGGGATCAATGTCTTTGTTTGGTTCATCTGCTTCCAATATTACCGGTTCTGCGGTAGCTGCAATTGGAATGTCAATTTCATTACCAGGAGTATCAGATCATGGTGTGGAGTTGACGTTTTCCAGTGACTCTAGAATCTGGTCAGCATGGCGTCTTACAATGCTCTCCCCAACGTCCACGGTATACATGAGAGGTCCTTGTCGTGTACAAATCGTTCCTGGCTGCCATTTCTCAGTGCGGTAGTCCCGGGCCAAAACTGGTTGACCTATCTTAAAACTCCTGGTCGGCCTTTCATTCATATTCTGAAACTGCCTGTTCTCCACATCTCTTCGGACGTTTGGCTTAACCAAATCCAAGCGGCATCGTAGTCTTCGATTGAAGAACATCATGGCTGGAGTTTGGTTGGTAACCGCATGTGTCGCATTCCGGTAGGCAAACAAGAAGTTGTCCACCTTGTGTTGTAGGGGTATATCTTCATTACACATTGCCTTGATAGCCTTCTTGAATGTTTGGACAAACCTCTCGGCCAATCCATTAGTGGCTGGATGATATGGGGCAGATGTGTAATGCTTAACGCCATTGTTCTTTAAGAACCTCCGGAACTCTTCAGACACAAACTGTGGTCCATTGTCAGAGCAAATCTGTTCAGGCAGCCCATTCCTGGCGAATATGGTTCGCAAAACTGTGATAGTTTTTTCCGTGGTGGTTGAGGACATTTTTATTACCTCTGGCCACTTTGAATGTGCATCCACCACAATTAAAAACATCGAGTCCATGAAGGGACCAGCAAAATCAATGTGCACCCATTGCCATGGAGATGAGGGCCACTCCCATGGATGCAGAGGAGCTTGTGGTGGGGCGTTTTGGACCTTCTGGCATCCTGCACAGCTCTTGGTCATCTCTTTGATTTCTCTATCGATTCCCGGCCACCACACAAACGCTCTGGCTAAGTTCTTCATTTTTACCCCACCCAGATGACCCTCATGAAGCTCATTGAGTACTCTATCCGTCAACTTAGGTGGAATTACTACTCTGGATCCACACATCAAGGTTCCTCTGCGCACTGACAGCTGTTCTCTTCTCGGCGAGAATGCTGGCAGCAGTGGTTCGCCATGTGCTGGCCATCCCTTCACCGTTAAATCATAGACCCGTGATAGTGTCGGGTCATTCCGTGTTTCCTTTTCTATGTTTGCATTCGTCACAGGGAGACTTTCGACTATGGTCGAGTGGAATAACTCCATTGGATCCACTGCAAGGTCTTCTTCTTCTACCGTCGGCAACGGTAGGCATGACAATCCATCAGCATTTCCATGCTGTTTATTTCCTTTGTATTCGATGTCATATTGGTGTGCCCCTAGGAAAAGGGACCATCTCTGCAGCCGTTGTGCCGTCATTATCGGTACGCCCTTCTGAGGGTTGAAAATGGAGACAAGAGGTTGATGATCAGTTAGTAGAGTAAATTTTTGACCGTGCAGATAGTGATTGAACTTCTTCACCCCCCACACTAGGCTGAGGGCCTCCCTGTCAATCTGGGCATAGTTACGCTCGGCAGAAGTTAACGAGCGTGACGCAAAAGCTATCGGCCTCTCTAAACCATCAAGGAATTTATGTGACAATACCGCCCCAATGCCGTAGGGAGACGCATCACACGCCAGCCTGATTGGCAGTGCTGGGTTGTAGTGAGCCAATACTTCCCTTGAAGTGATTAAGTCCTTACTCTTCTGAAAAGCACGCTTACAATCAACGTTCCATTTCCATGCTTACCCCCGTTCGTAGCAGAGCGTTCAGTGGGTGCAGAATTGTCGACAAATTCGGCAAAAACTTATGATAGTAATTCACCAATCCGAGGAATGACCTCAGTTGCGACACATTTTCAGGCGCTGGGGCCTTAACAACCACTTCAATTTTGTCAGGGGACTTATGTAACCCCTCTTCATCAATCATGTGACCACAATACGATATCTGTTTCTTAAAAAATTCGCACTTGGGGCAGTTGGCTCGCAGCCCATGTTCCCGTAGTCTAGTGAGCACCTGTTCTAGGTTGTTAAGGTGTTCACTGTCATCTTCACCTGCTACAAGGATGTCGTCCAAATAACACTGAGTCCCCGGAATCCCTTGCAGGACTTGTTCCATCGCTCTTTGCCATATCGCCGGAGCCGATGCTACTCCGAATACCAATCGATGATACTGGTAAAGACCTTTGTGAGTGTTTATTGTGAGATACTCCCTAGAGGACTCTTCAACCTCCATCTGCAAATATGCTTGTGCTAGGTCAATTTTTGTAAAACACTTCCCTCCAGACAGTGAGGCGAAGATGTCTTCTATCCTTGGAAGAGGATATTGTACTGTGTGAAGGACAGGGTTCACCGTCACCTTGAAATCCCCACAGATGCGAATCTTCCTTGGCTCTCCGGACTTATTGCTTAACGTTTTCTTCATGACAGGAACGATGGGTGTCGCCCACTCGCTCCAGTCGACCTTAGACAACACGCCCACCTTCTCCAGATTCTCCAGCTCTGCCTCGACGGCTGGGCGAATTGCATATGGTACCGGTCTTGCTTTGAAAAACTTGGGAACTGCATTCTCTTCTATTTTTATCGAGGCGGTTACGCCTTTAAGCGTGCCCAGTTCTTGTTGAAATACCTCTTTGGCATTAGCTAAGATTGTTGACAATCGTCCAGGAGTGACGTCTTCATCTTTTTTACCGTCCACCGTCATTGCATGAATGGAATGCCAATCTAAGTTTATCTTCCTGATCCATTCCCGTCCCAATAACGGTGGTCCACCATTTGGCAGTATGTAGAGATACAATTTCCGTATTTTCTTGCCATTGTATTCGACAGGCACCCTTATTTTTCCTCTGGGGTATACTTTTTGCCCCGTATACGTCGTCAAGACGATGGATGTCTCTCTCAAGGGTATGTGTGAAAATAGCCGCTCATAGTCTCGTCGATTCATGACGGTTAGCGCTGATCCTGTATCCAATTCCATTTTAACTTGGGACCCTGCTATCATGAGGGTGACCCAAATGGTTCGGTGATCCTCTTTTGCAATTACATTGTGAAGTTTGAGACAGCTTAGTCTCCTGTTTCCGGATTCACTATCGCTCATCTGGTCTTCGGAACTACTGTCCGTCATCTTTTGTACTTTCTTGTACGGTTCCTTAGTAGCCTTTTTGTTGTCGCTGGTCTTCTTCCCAGACCTGCAAACTCGTGCAATGTGTCCAATCTTCCCGCATTGTCTGCATATTTTGTCTTTGGACCAGCAGTCCTTCTGGTCATGGTTAGTTCTGCCGCAGCGATAACATTTTGCAAATCCCCGTGTCATTTCATGGGTGCCGTATTCCTGTGGTTTTTGTTGAATTTCTGCAGCTCCCCGGCTGCTGCTTCATACGATACTGCCACGCTGAAAGCCTTATCTAGCGTCAGCTCTTTTTCTGAGAGTAACTTCTTCTGTGTTCCTTCACTCAGGAGTCCACAGACAAATTTGTCCCGTAGTGTATCTGCCAGTCCTGCTCCGAACTGGCAGTGCTTTGATAGCTTGCGTAGTTCCGTAAGATACTCAGCATTGCTCTCATCTATGTGCTGAGTTCTCCTGTGGAATTTAAATCTTTCTGCTATCAACAGCGGTGCAGGGTTTAAGTGTTCCTGTAGGACAGCAACAACTTCATTAAAACTCTTCGCCTTCGGTTTGGCTGGAGTAATCAGGTCCCGCAATAGGCCGTACGTTCTAGCGCCCATTAAGTTTAGCAATATCGATGCCTTTTTCCCCTCCGTTATTTCGTTTGCCTCGAAATATACCTCGACTCTTTCCACATACGTGGTCCAGTCCTCTAATGTATTATCAAAAGCAGTGATACAGCCAGTCTTCGGCATCTTGCAAATCTAAAATGGCGCCTCCCGCGCTTTGCCTTCTTCCCCGATTTAACAAAATGGCGCCTCCCGCGCTTTGCCTTCTTCCCCGCTGTTGTTAGTGCTGCTTTCCACGGTTTCTTGCGCGTTAAATATTGATTCTTTTTCTTTTATTATTTTCCCGTCGTGGAGCGGACCCTCTGGGACACTTCCCTCCCTCTTCTTAGGTCCGAACGCTGCCCGGCTTCGAAGCACCGGCCGCGCCCTGTGTGCTCCACCCTCTCTCTGCTTCCCGACTCGCTGCCCGGCCCCGTTGAAAAGCCACCCAATCAAGCTTCAGCCCGCCGCAGCCCAGGAAGGATCAGAGCACTACCTGCCACCAGCCCGATTAGCTGGGAAACCACAGACCGAGGAACCCAGCCTGGCTCTGGACAGTCTCTCCTGCAAGTTTTCAAACCGATGATTGACGGTCGACGCCCGTTTCCCGAGTTTCTTTGGACTCTTTTTTTTTCTTTCTTCTGGCTCCGACCTTCAACAACGTCGTCTGAGGTGCTGCCGAGTTGCAGGTAAGTTTGTTTCTTACTCGTCGCCAGTGTTAAGTCCGTGAATGATTGAGACACGGACCAGCAGGAGTGAAAACAAACAAGTCTTTACTGGTGGCAGTCAATCGTGAAAACTAACAAACAGAGGCTCTCTAGCGCCCTCTATACAGGGGTGGTCACTGCCAGCACTGCAGTCTGAGACCAGTTATTCTCTTAAAGGTACATACACAACAGAAGTCATTCTCCATCATGACTTCCAGAGAAAAATAAAAGTCAAATAAGAATACATTGTTTCGACTCTGTCTCCTCATTTGCTACTCAATAAAATTATAAATTATCAATTAAATCAATTACAGCTGTTGCCTGTGTGAATATGAGCTTTTAACACTCACTTAAACAGCAGTCATGCTATTAATGGGACATCACAGTACTTGGAAATAATTAATAGAGAAGAACAACAAATTTCTTCAGTCACAGAAAGAAATGGCAAGTTGTAATATTGCTGCAAAACATTAATAATTTCACACGACTTGTGTGCAGCAAATTCCCCCTGAAATGGAAGACACCAATGATTAATTTCTTCGATTTTAAGGGTTGCTTCACTCAGACAGGATGCATAGGCAACAGAGTTTCAAATTGCACGTAACTAGCAGCTTTGTTTTGAAGGTAATGTCCAAAAATTGGTCCTTGGGGAATAATCAGGCTAGAATTTCCTCCGGGGCACACTTGCCACTTGCGGAGGATCGAGCGAGGACTTCCACCCGAGCCTGTGGTCAGGGCTCCTTCAATAAATGTGCGAGGGGAATCGTCACCACCAATAATGAACCCGTCACTAGGAGGGAACAAAACCCAACGGTACTGAGAATGCTACAGATACCGGAAGGTGAATGAGGCACTTGAAAGGGGCCAGAATCACCAGGAAGATTATTTTTAAAACGTTGAGAGGGGCTCTCCATGAGCAGTGGGAATGCAAAGGAGCCTGAAGAGAGGGAGAGGTGGCCACTACTAGGTGCGTTCTCTCCAACATTGCCCAGAGCAAAGGTGCACTGACGCCCTTCTCCCGATGGTCCCTGAGATCAGTGGTGGTTGAAGTGGGAGGCAGGGAAATTAGCTGGTTTCTCTTCCGAGGGTGGGGCGGGTTGACTTTGTGCTGGGACAGTGGGTTGTGGGGTGGCGGGAGAGTTATGGCTGCGCCATCAAAGATAGTGGTCGGGCTCCATTTCCTTTCATCTGTTGCTGCTATGCTACCTGGGTTTGAATGGCGGAGTGGAAGAAAATCCAGCCCCTCGTTGTACAACTGGGCTGCATGGATCTGAATGGCAGATGCATTGCATCAGATATGATGGAAAATGACAACTAATTTAAAAGCTGAGTCAGTTCCAAAGAAACTGGGTAGAAATTTTTTAAATTAGGAAGGTAGAAAAAAGCCTAAATATTTGAGTTGATTTTGGACAATAATAAATCTTTTTTGGGAAAAAATGTTTCTAAGTACAGCAGGCAGGAGGGCCTCAACTTTCCAGCCCTATCCTGTTATTTCTGCAAAATCAGAAGCAGGTAGGACCAGTAATGTCCTCAGAGACATGGTCCATCACATTGCTGCCTCTTTCCCTTACACCTCCCCACCCCCACACACTTTTCTGGAGGGCGGGCTTGGCAGCCATTCACACTTTCCCTTCTAAGAGGTCTTCCCACCATTTGCTCAGTTTGAATGCTCCGCACCAGGGCTGCTGGTTCGGCCCTGGTATCCAAGGTTACACCGTCAGCAGAAGGGGCTGGGAAAGGTTTAACTAAAGAGGTGGCCTGTGCGATTGTGCTCAAAATGTTGCTGCGCCCAGGTGCATGGTTAAAAAAAAAAAAAATTGGCATTTTATTGAGGCAGCTCAGAGGCTGCCTCTACCTCGCTCTGTGACAGCCCTATTTACAGAGCCAAGTATACCACATGCTTTTTTTAACTGCCTTATCAACTTGCCCTGCCACCTACAAAGATTTTTGAATATGCACCCTCGGGTCCCTCTGCTCTTGCACCCCCCCCCCGCCTCCCACCCCCCACCACCAAAATTTGTGCCATTTAGATTATGGGGACCCAGGAGGTAGTGGTGGAGGAGACTCAGCCCTTGCTCTTGTCCAACAGTTACGAGGTTCTTACTCCCTGTGTGGACAAGAGCAGGGACTGCAAGGAGGATGAGCAAACTGACTGACCACAGCACCGTAGTACAGGGAGCCATTCAAGTGGGGGGAGTAAAAAGAAATGTGGTAGGGGACAGTATAGTTAAGGGGATAGACACTGTTATCTTCAGCCAAGAGTGTGAGTCCCGAATGCTGTGTTGCCTGCCCGGTGCTAGGGTAAAGGACATCTCCTCTGGGCTGGAGAGGAACTTAGAGTGGGAGGGGAAAGATCCAGTTGTCGTGGTCCATGTAGGTACCAATGACATAGGTAGGACAAAGAAAGAGGTTCTGCTGAGGGAGTATGAGCAGCTCGGGGCTAAATTATAAAGCAGAACCACAAAGGTAATAATCTCTGGATTACTACCTGAACTATGTGCAAATTGGCATAGGGTAAATAAGATGAGAGAGATGAACGAGTGGCTCAAAGATTGGTGTGGGAGAAATGGGTTCTGATTCCTGGGGCACTGTCACCAGTACTGGGATAAGAGGGAGCTGTTCCGTCGGAACGGGCTTCATTTGAACCAGTGTCCTGCCAAATCGAATACTAGGGCTGTAGATAGGGCTTTAAACTAAATACTGGGGGGGAGGGATACGCTGAGCGGAAATTAAAAAAGTCAAAGAAAAATGAGAAGGCAAAAGTGCAGTGTAGCGATAGGGGTAATGATAACCAGAGTGTGACAGTAAGGGACAGAGCGTATACACATGAGAGTGCATCAGAAAGAGGGGTCAGAGTAGGGAAAAATGGTAAAAAGACAAAATTAAAAGCTCTATATCTGAACGCATGCAGCATTCATAACAAGATAGATGAGTTGACAGCACAAATAGAAATAAATGGGGATGATCTGATAGCCATTACAGAGATGTGGTTACAAGGTGACCAAGGCTGGGAACTGAATATTCAGGGGTATTTGCCATTTCGCGAGGATAGGCAGAAAGGAAAAGGAGGTGGTGTAGCTCTATTAGTAAGGGATGAGATCAGTGCAGTAATGAGAAATGATATTGGCCTAGAAGATCAAGACGTAGAATCAGTTTGGGTGGAGATAAGAAATAATAAGGGTAAGAAGTCACTGGTGGGGGTGGTCTACAGGCCCCCAAACAGTAGCCACACTGTAGGACAGAGTATAAATCAAAAAATAATAGAGGCTTGTAAGAAAAGTACGGCTATAATCATGGGAGATTTTAATCTTCATATTGATTAGACAAAGCAAATTGGCAAAGGTAGACTTGAGGAAGAGTTCTTAGTGTGTATGCGGGAGGGTTTCTTGGAACAATACGTTGTGGAACAAACCAGGGAGAAGACTATTTTAGATCTGGTAATGTGTAATGAGGCTGGATTAATTAATGATCTCAAAGTGAAGGATCCCCTTGGGAAGAATGAGCATAGCATGGTAGAATTTCAAATTCAGTTTGAGGGTGAGAAAGCTAGGTCACAAACTAGTGTCCTGAATTTAAACAAAGGTAATTACAAAGGTATGAAGGCAGACTTGGTTAAAGTGGACTGGGAAAATATATTACAGGGTAAAAGCAGTGGCAAACATTTAAGGAGATATTTCACAACTCTCAGCAAAGATATATTCCAGTGAGAAAGAAAGACTTTAAGAGAAGGATGAACCATCCGTGGCTAACAAAGAATGGTATCAAATTGAAAACAAAAGCATACAATGTTGCGAAGGAGACTAAAAAAATGATAGAGAGAGAAGATAGCTTATGAGAGTAAGCTAGCAAGAAATATAAAAACAGACAGTAAAAGCTTATACAGGTATATAAAAAGGAAGAGAATAGCTAAAGTAAATGTTGGTCCCCTAGAGGATGAGTCTGGGGAACTAATAATGAGAAACAGGGAAATGGCGGAGACTTTGAACAAATATTTTGTATTGGTCTTTACGGTAGAAGACACTAAAAGCATCCCAATAATGGATAATCAAGGGGCTATTGGGATGGGGTGGGGGGGGGCGGGGTGGGGGGAGCTTAAAACAATCACTATCACTATAGAGAAAGTACTAGGCAAACTAATGGGACTAAAGGTGGACAAGTCCCCATGACCCGATAGCCTGCACCCTAGAGCCTTAAAAGAGATGGCTGCAGAGATAGTGGATGCATTGGCTGTAATCTACCAATATTCCCTGGATTCTGGAGAGGTCCCAGCGGACTGGAAAATCGCAAATGTAATGCCCCTATTTAAGAAAGGAGGGAGACAGAAAGCGGGCAACTATCGACCAGTTAGCCAAACATCTGTCATTGGAAAAATGCTGGTGTTCATCATTAAGGAAGTGCTAGCAGGACATTTAGAAAATCGTAATATAGCCAAGCAGAGTCAGCATGGTTTTATGAAAGGGAAATCATGCTTGACAAATTTGCTGGAGTTCTTTGAGGATGTAATGAGCAGGGTGGATAAAGGGGAACCAGTAGATGTGTATTTAGATTTCCAGAAGGCATTCGATAAGGTGCCACATAAAAGGTTGTTACACAAGATAAGAGCTCACGGGGTTGGGGGTAATATATTAGCATGGATAGAGGATTGGCTAACTAACAGAAAACAGAGAGTCAGATAAATGGGTCATTTTCAGGTTGGCAAACTGTAACTAGTGGGTTACCGCAGGGATCAGTGCTGGGACCTCAACTATTTACAATCTATAATAGTGACTTGGATGAAGGGACCGAGTGTACTGTAGCCAAATTTGCTGATGATACAAAGATAGGTGGGAAAGCAAATTGTGTGGAGGATATAAAGAATCTCCAAAGGGATATAGATAGGCTAAGTGAGTGGGCAAAAATCTGGCAGATGGAGTTTAATGTGGGAAAATGCGAGGTTATCCACTTTGGTAGGGAAAATAAAAAAGCAAATTATTATTTAAATGGGGAGAGATTACAAAATGCTGAGGTACAGAGGGATCTGAGGGTCATTGTACATGAATAACAAAAAGTTAGCATGCAGGTACCGCAAGTAATTAGGAAGGCAAATGGAGTGTTGGCCTTTATTGCACAGGGAATGGAGTATAAAAGTAGGGAAGTCCTGTTACACACCTGGAGTACTGCATACAGTTTTGGTCTCCTTATTTAAGGAAGGATATACTTGCGTTGGAGGCAGTTCAGAGAAGGTTCAGAAGGTTGATTCCGGAGATGACGGGGTTGTCTTATGAAGAATGGTTGAGCAGGTTGGGCCTATACTCATTGGCGTTTAGAAGAATGAGAGGGGATCTTATTGAAACATATCAGATTCTGAAGGGGCTTGACAGGGTAGATGCAGAGAGGATGTTTCCCCTCGTGGGGGAATCTAGAACCAGGGGGCATAATTTCAGAATAAGGGGGCACCCATTTAAATCAGAAATGAGGAGAAATTTCCTCTCTGAGGGTCGTGAATCTTTGGAATTCTCTTCCCCAGAGAGCTGTGGAGGCGGAGTCATTGAATATATTTAAGGTGGAGATAGACAGATTTTTGAAAGGTAAGGGAGCCAAGGGTTATAGGGAGTGGGCAGGGAAGTGGAGTTAAGGCCAAGATCAGATCAGCCATGATCTTAATTGAATGGCAGAGCAGGCTCGAGGGGCCAAATGACCTACTCCTGACCCTACGTCTTATGTTATGTTATTATATTGTGCCTCCATGTTGTTTCTCCCAAAGTGCATCACTTCACACTTATCCACATTAAATTGCATTTGCCATGTGTCTGCCCATTTCACCAGTCTGTCTATGTCCTACTGAAATCTGCTACTATCCTGCTCACTCTTTACTACCTTGCCAAGTTTTGTATTATCCGCAAACTTCAAAGTTGTGCTCCCTATACCCAAATCCGGGTCATTTATATATAACAAGAAAAGCGGCGGTCCTAATGCCGACTCCTGGGGGACCCCACAGCATACCTCTCTGTGTCAGCTGTGGCTCAGTTGGTAGCACACTCGCCTCTGAGTCAGAAGGTTGTGGGTTCAAGTCCCACTCCAGGGACATGAGCACATAAAGCTAGGCTGATACTCCAGTGCAGTACTGAGGGAGTGCTGCACTGTCGGAGGTGCTGTCTTTTGGAGGATACGTTAAACCGAGGCCCCATCTGCTCTCTCAGGTGGACGTAAAAGATCCCATGGCACTATTTTGAAGAAGAGCAGGGGAGTTATCCCCGGTGTCCTGGCCAATATTTATCCCACAGTCAACATAACAAAAACAGATTATCTGGTCATTATCACATCGCTGTTTGTGGAAG
The DNA here is from genome assembly GCF_052327205.1 of Somniosus microcephalus. Taxonomy (NCBI): domain Eukaryota; kingdom Metazoa; phylum Chordata; class Chondrichthyes; order Squaliformes; family Somniosidae; genus Somniosus; species Somniosus microcephalus. The sequence goes on from NC_141008.1 coordinate 67,662,569, forward strand.
CTTGCTGTGTGCAAATTGGCTGCTGTGTTTCCCACATTACAACAGTGACTACACTTTAAAGATACTTTAAAACGCTTTGGGATGTCCGGTGGTCATGAAAGGCGCTATAGAAATAGAAGTCTTTCTTTTCTATCCAGTTAGAAAACATCCGTTCACCGCTACTCTTTGCCTCCTATCTCCTAGTCGATTACGTACCCAAGTTACCACTCTGATTTTTCATTGTATCCTGGGATCCATTAGTACAAAAACATTTGTATTCGGAATCTCCACATGTTTAGCTAACTGTATAGTGTCCTCAGTGTTCAGGAGCAACGGGCAGGTCAGTGCTGCTTGGCATTTGCTACTGAATCTGTCAATTCAGGTAGGTCTAAATATTTGTGTTGACTATTTACAATATACACTAGTAATTCTGAAAATAAAACTTACTACAGAGCTAAATGGTGAAGATGATTTTAAAATTTAAAAAATAAAAATGGTGAAGATGATTAAAACCGGGGTGACAGATGCTTCCTTTTACTCTGGGAACAGAGGTTCACTTCAACCCAGAGAGAAGAGATAAAGGCAGAATCAATTAGTGCTGGCAGTCCTGGTCTAGTCTCCAGTGAGCCTGTGTTTACAGCACAAACCTGACCTGAATGCAAATCCCAAGTTTTAGTTCTCAAAGACTTAGAACCAAGTGTGTGTGTGTGGTGGAAAATATCGTATCAGTGCAAGAAGTGGGTAGTCTTCTGATTTGGGATTACAATGGGTTGTGAAGCTAAATTTTAAAAAAAGTATAAAAAGATTTTCTTTATCTGAGTTGAAATAACCTAAAATTAACTGGTAAAGTGCCCTCTTAACAGCTTAACTTATCGAAAGTAGTACAATTCTAAAGAAACTACTGACCCTGAGCCCTGGTGGGCCTTAATGTAATTTGAATCTGACACGGTGTTCTGAAGTTTTGCGTTTTTCCATCTCTGTGAAGTCCAGTTACTTGAATTGATCTTTATATGAGTAATGTAAGAGCATGGCCATTTACTTTAGATCAACAGAATAGGCTGGCAAGAAAGAATTTATCTTTAGGTCTGTTACTTAAGGACATCATAACTTTCAGAGCAGTGATAGACTGCACTTAATACTGTCAATAGCTGTGGAGATGAGTCTATGTTTCCCCTATTACTCATCTCTCGCTCTCTCTTACACGCATTTTCCATCCATTGGGCAAGTATGTGAACAATCTGTGTGTTAAATCTGTGAGTTATCTAGTTAATTAAGACACAGACTAATTAATAACAATCAAAAACAGGTCTTTACTGGTTGGAGGTAGGGACTATTCTGAATACAAGATTACTGCACAGTGCTTATATACCGGTGTGTTCACCCCCGGTATTACGTCTACAGCAGCCTGAGAAAGTAGTACATCTCTTAAGGTGGAACAGGCTTAAGCTCTCTTAAGGTGGAACAGGTTACATACACAACACTCCTCCCTTCTTAGCTTTATAGTCATCCCCCCATTTAACATAACGTAATAACATATATACATATATAACTTCATGTTTAACGTAACATATCACAGATTCAGTCTCTGCGGAAAACAGTTCACAGATTCAATCTCTGTGGTGTAGTCGGTTCACGTTACTCATTCAATAGTCCTTTCATGGATTTAACAGCTTGAACTTCCGAACTGATTTGGCTCCGTTCGGAGGGACCACGTGTGTGATCTGGTAGAGGTGATAATGGTTCAGATGGGTCATCTTCTGTTTTTACTTTTTCTTTTCTGCTTCTTGGAGACTCTCTGGGCTCCATTGTCAGCTGCCACAGCTGCCAGCTGCATGCGCAGTTCCTCCTTCTCTTCCTCCTGTTTCCGTCGTAGAGCCAGCTTCTCCCGATGTTCCGTAGACTTTTGGTGCTCCTCCATGATTTCTGCACTTTGGGAGTCGAAGTTACAAGCTGGGCAGGACAGGACATCGTAATATTCGGTGTCGTCCACCAGGTCATGGTAATATTCGGTGTCGTCCTGAGCTAGACCAGTGAGAGGGTCGTCTATTTCCTCCATACCCAGCTGGACGTTAGCCAGCTCTCGTTCCAAATCCAGACATCTTTCCTGAAGAGACTTCTTCATGTGTACCTCTGCATCCAGCTTTTTCTGGGCTTTCAGCAAGTCGTTTACTAGTGACCTCATTTGTGATTTTAATACTTCAACTTCCTTTGGAGATTGATTGATCGGACTATGCAATCCCTCTACCGGAGCAGCTGTTTCAGCGGTCTGTTGTTCTACATTGACGTGAGTCAGCGTACTTTTGGCATCCAATGGCTGCTCTGTTGCAGTCGTTTCAGTCTGTGTCGTCACATCAGCCATCTCAATGACTTTTGAGAGCTCCGAACCCTTTTCCTTTGAAGATCGCAGCTCGTGTTCAAGTTTTTCCCATTTCAGAGTCTTGTCCCTCAGCATATGAAGGAGTTGGCTGACCGTTAACTCTTCTGACACCAGATTATGGCACGCACCTTCAGAACCTGAATCAGCTTTGATTCGTTCGGCCTCCTCGCGCAGATGGTTGGTGTGCTCCTGCTCCATTTTCTCCATCAGTTGCTTCTGTTGACTTTCCAGATTCTCCCACCCTGTAACAAAGAACTTTTTTATTTCATTCATCTCTTGCTCAAAACGGCGAATCATTTGTTCTAATTGCTGTTGTAGTTTGAAATGGAGTTGAGTTCGAGCCCAGTGTCCCTCAAAAATGTGCATATCAGTAGACTTGACAGACTCAGAATTCTCTGTTAAACTATGTTGTTGTTGCTCAGTGGAATTCTGTGCTGAAACTTTGTCTTTTGCACATGGGTTGGTCTTACCATCATCAGTTCTAGAGTCTGGGCTGATTATCTGCACCGAGTTCTCACTCTTTATGGCTTTTAGCGAATGCCAGTCCATATTTATGTTTCTAAACCACTCCCGGCCTAGTAGTGGTGGACCTCCCTCCGGTAGCACATATAAGTCCATTATTTGACTTCCTTCGCCCTTGTTGGCCACTGCAACCTTTATTGTCCCGATGGGGTACACTCTCTGCCCCGTGTAGGTTGTCAATATAATCTCCGTATCCTGTAGGGGAATATGTTGGAATAACCTTCTGTAATCTTTCTTATTCATGACCGACAATGCCGATCCAGTGTCCAATTCCATTTTTACTTGGACTCCTTCTATCTGAAGAGTAACCCAAATTGTCTGGAGGTCTGCACCCTTACCAACGTTGAGTACCCTTAAGCTAGCCAGTTCAATACTGCTTGCGTCTGAATCGGACTCCTGTTCGGCCACCTTGTGTACCTTTGCATATTTCCCTTGCGGTGACTTCTTGTTGCTGGTCTTCTTCGCTGACCTGCATACTCTAGCTATATGTCCAAGCCTACCACAAGTTCTACATTCTTGGTTTTTAAACCAACACTGGTTCTGATCATGCGTTGTCTTTCCACAACGATAACATTTGCCAGAACTCACACCCAATTTGTGTGCACTGAGCTCCGGTGACCGTAGCTGCATTACTGCCGTGCCTCTCGCTGCGGCTTCGTGTGCTGTTGCCATAGTGACTGCCTTCTCAAGCGTCAGCTCATTCTCCTCGAGCAGTCGCTTTTGTGTATCCTGTTTAAATAAACCACACACAAATTTGTCTCGTAGTGCATCTGTCAGTCCCGTTCCAAACTGGCAATATTTCGCTAATTTACGCAATTCCAGTAAATATTCAGCATTGCTTTCATGCTGTAGCTGCCTTCTGTCATAAAATTTAAATCGTTCCGCTAGCATCAGCGGCGTGGGGTTTAGATGATCTTTCAGGACAGTAACAATCTCATCGAACGTCTTATCCGCCGGTTCATCTGGTGATAACAGGTGTTTCAATTGCCCGTATGTCTTCGCACCCATTAAATTTAATAATGTTAGTGCTTTATCAGCCTCACGAATTTTATTGGCCTTACAATAATTTTTAACTCGTTCAACATATATGGCCCAATCTTCGATGTCACTATCAAAGTTGCTAATATTCCCGTGTTTAGACATTGTAGTACTTTATCAGATTTGCAATTTCTCAGATTTTTTTTTTTTACTGCTATCCAAGATGGCGGCTTCCCGCTCTTGCCGTCGTCCTCCGCCCACAAAATGGCGGTTTTCCCGCGCTTGGCGGTCTTCACCCGTCCCCCGACGCCGTCTCCCTTCAGCCCCCGAGTGCGGCCCTTATCTTCGCTGCGATCGCCCGAGTGCGGCCCTTATCAGCGGATGCGATCGCTGGATCGCGAAGTGGCTCCCGACCGAAGCGGCTCTCGGCCCTTATCTGGAGATGCGATCGCTCTGTTGAAACGCCTCCCACTCGAAGCGGCTCTCGCGCCCTATTCCTCCGGCTCCCCCAGCCCCGTTCGTGCGGCCAACGCGGTCGACTGCCTGTCGCGTCGCTGCCCGGCTCAGACAACGGCTTACCCACCACCAAGCTGGAGAAGAAGCTGACGGTCGCCGATGGAGGCTCCGAGGTCAGGATGTCTTCCAGTGGGGTGGAGAGGGTGGAAACCTCTCTGCAACGTCCTGGCTGTGGACGAAGCTGCCGTGGAGTGACTGCCGCAGGGTCCAAATCAGACTCGTCGCCAGTGTTAAATCTGTGAGTTATCTAGTTAATTAAGACACAGACTAATTAATAACAATCAAAAACAGGTCTTTACTGGTTGGAGGTAGGGACTATTCTGAATACAAGATTACTGCACAGTGCTTATATACCGGTGTGTTCACCCCCGGTATTACATCTACAGCAGCCTGAGAAAGTAGTACATCTCTTAAGGTGGAACAGGCTTAAGCTCTCTTAAGGTGGAACAGGTTACATACACAACACTGTGGGCTCCTCTTAAGACAGGAATTTTCTCGGAACTGCTCCTGCTCTGCCACTGTAACTGTGCAGTAGGAGTAGCCCCAAGGATATTCGCAAATTCAAACTTTAGATGCTACTGAGGAAGGAGGAGAAAGAAGGAACTAACTAACTTGCATTTATATAGCACCTTTCTCCCCAGAATGTCCCAAAGCACCTCCCAACCAATAAAGTACTTTCAAAGTATATTCACTGTTGTAATGTGGAAAATATAGAGAAAATGCTGCCAGGGAATTATATGGATACTAATAGAAAACTAAATAATGAAATTATTGATCTGTTACTTTATAAATAAAGGTTGTTGTACACCAGCTGCCAAGGCCTCTATGTGGCAAAGTACCTTTGCTGATCTGGCAAAGGCATGTTTCAGTACTTTCACCATTTAAACAAATATCTGTTTGTGGTAAACCACTTTTATCGTTCACTATCGTTACACTATAGTTATCACTGTTATATTGTTATCACTGTTCTCACTGTTGTATCACTATACGAGGTCGCCTCTTGTCACACTGTTATACCCGGGCTGACCATCACTGACTCCGCCCATGGCTCCACCTACCTGCCCAGGTATAAAGGTAGTCGACTGGCTGGTATTCCTCCTTGCTGGATCCGATCACCCATGAGGGTGGGCTCTGTTATTTAGTCAATAAAAGCCGATAGTTACTTTCCTAACTCGTCGCTTTTCATTGGACGAATTGATAGGTATATCAATTTTATTGACTAAATTTTAAGATGTCTCATCCAGACGCCCCGCCACAACAGCCACAGCAGCCTTCAGACGCCGAGCCGCAACAATCACAACAGCCGGCTTGGCTGCGAGCCCTCAGACCACCGTACCTGGATCTAAATCCACGGGCAGCGAACGCAGCCCTCGACTTCGATCACTGGCTGGGCTGCTTTGAAGCCTACCTGGAAGAGTCCAACATGCCTCAGAGATCCAAGCTAAGAGTTCTGAACGCCCAACTGAGCCCTAAAGTATTCGCGCTCATCCGGGACCTTAAAACATACGAGGACGCCATCAACTGGCTGAAAAGACAGTACCAAACCCCGGTAAACCCCATGTATACCAGGCACCTCCTAAGGTCCCGCCTGCAACTGCCAGGGGAGCCGGTGGAGGAATTTTTACGGGTGCTACAAGCACTCGGCAGAGACTGTAACTTTAAAGCAGTAACGGCGACAGAAAATACGGAAGACAACGTCCGCGATGCCTTCGTGAAAGGCCTACGGTCCGACTACTCACGGCAGCGATTACTGGAAGCAAAGGACCTCGACCTGGACAAAGCTGCAGCCCTCGCTCTCTCCCTGGAGGTGGCCCATCGGGACCAGGAGGCGTTCTCCAGGTGCTGTTCGCGACCCTGGGACTCGGGCCCGACCCCTACCGCAATACCCTTCACCACGCCGCCCCCGGGACCTACCTCAGTGTCGGCGTCCAGGACCCGATCGGGACCGCCACCCCCGGTACCGGCTCCGACATCGGACCCCCGTGGCTGCTTTTTCTGCGGCCAGGAGAAACACCCGAGGTCGCGCTGCCCAGCTAGGAACTCCACCTGCTCAACCTGCAGGAAGAAAGGCCACCTTGCTAAGGCCTGCAGAAGTGGATCTTCAGAGGCCAGCAATGCCTCATGCGAACTGTGGGGGCGGCCATCTTCCTTCAAGGCAACAGAGGCCAGCATCCCCACACGTGAGTCATGGGGCGGCCATCTTTGATCAAGGCAACCGACCCCAATAGTGCCTCATGTGAGTTATGGGGGCAGCCATTTTGTCCAACCTCGTGGGAGACGCCATTTTACCCACCACGCTCGACTGCCACCGTGCCTCCAGACCCGACGACCGCCTCACCCGCAGACGACAACGACTCGCTCAGCTACACACTAGCCTCCTGACGTGCCTCAATTATTCCGAGACTCGAAGTTAGCAGAACAAAAGTAAGGCTTTTATTAACTCAGAACATAACACGTAAAATAGAGAGATGTCTTCCTTCAGGAGGCTGATGCCCGACTGAACTTAGATTACAAAGGAGCCAGGTATGGGCGGAGCCCTGCACACAACCAGTTCCAGCACATTCCAATACATAATACATGAGGACTGGGGGAAGGGAAAAGACACAGAAAGCAGGCAGTGATGAATGGAATATATTTCATCACATTCACCCCTTCTATAGATTTAGTCTGTTCGGGGGTTTGATAGTCCTCTGCGACCGACGTGGCTGTTGTGGTGCCGCGGGTGTCGGCTGGGTGTCCCCGGTAGCCTCCTGGGTCTCTGCCGGGGGTGCCGCCGGGGTTGTTGAAGGGGTAGTTGGTGGGGGTGCCGTTGGTCGATGTTCTTCCGGGGGTGATGAAAGAATAGTGGGTGGGTAAGGGTTGCTGTGATCGTCGTCGCTGCTATTGCCGTGGTTGTTGTCGATGCCGGCTGGGGCGACGTCTTTTATGGACACGGTGTCCTCCCTTCCGTCGGCGTGCCGGACATATGCGTATTGGGGGTTGGCGTGGAGTAGGTGTACTGGCTCCACGAGAGGGTCCGGCTTGTGGCCCCTCACATGCCTTCGCACGAGTACCGGACCTGGGGTGGAGAGCCATGACGGCATGGATACGCCTGAGGTGGATTTCCGAGGAAAGACAAACATTCGTTCATGAGGCGTGGCATTAGTGGCCGTACACAATAGCGACCGTATCGAATGGAGCACATCCGAGAGGACTTCCTGCCAGCGGGAGATAGGGAGGGCCTTGGTCCTTAGAGCTAGAGTGACTGCTTTCCACACTGTCCCGTTCTCTCGCTCCACCTGGCCGTTACCCCGGGGGTTGTAGCTGGTGGTACGGCTCGTGGCGATCCCCTTGGACAGCATGTACTGGCGTAGCTCTTCACTCATGAAGGACGCCCCCCTATCCGTGTGGATATAGCTCGGCATACCGAACAGGCAGAATAGGCTGTTGAGGCATTTAATGACCGTGGCGCTGGTCATGTCTGGGCAGGGGAAGGCGAATGGGAAACGGGAGTATTCGTCCACAATGTTCAGGAAGTAAACATTGCGGTCGACGGACGGGAGGGGGCCCTTGAAATCTAAGCTGAGCCGCTCGAAGGGCCGTGTAGCTTTGATTAAGTGGGCTCTATCTGGGCGGTAGAACCGAGGCTTGCACTCAGCGCAAGTGCGGCAGTTCCTGGTCAGAGACCGAACTTCCTCAATCGAGTAGGGTAAGTTACGGGACTTTATGAAGTGGAACAGCCGCGTGACCCCTGGGTGGCAGAGGTCGTTGTGGAGGGTCTGTAGCCGATCCTCGGTGGCGCTGGCACACATCCCTCGTGAGAGGGCGTCAGGGGATTCGTTAAGGGCCCCTGGCCGGTAAATGATGTCGTACTCGAAAGTGGAGAGCTCGATCCGCCACCTAAGAATCTTATCATTTTTAATCTTCCCCCTCTGTTTATTGTTGAACATAAACGCTACCGACCGCTGGTCGGTAAGTAGGGTGAAGCGTTTGCCGGCTAGGTAGTGGCGCCAGTGGCGCACTGCCTCCACGATGGCTTGGGCCTCCTTTTCCACGGAGGAGTGTCTAATCTCGGGGCCTTGGAGGGTCCTCGAGAAGAAAGCTACGGGCCGCCCCGCCTGGTTGAGGGTGGCCGCCAAGGCGAAGTCGGACGCATCACTTTCCACTTGAAATGGAGTGTTCTCGTCCACTGCCTGTAGCGTGGCCCGCTCAATATCCTGCTTAATGCTTTTGAAGGTGGCGTGGGCCTCAGCAGAGAGCGGAAAAGAGGATGCTTTCAAGAGGGGGCGGGCTTTGTCGGAGTAGTTGGGGACCCATTGGGAATAGTAAGAAAATAACCCCAGGCACCTTTTCAGGGCTTTGGGAGTGTTGGGCAGGGGCAGCTCCCGTAGGGGGCGCAATCGGTCGGGGTCTGGTCCGATTTCCCCATTCTCCACCACGCTGCCCAGTATGCAGAGGCGCGTGGTGTTGAAAACGCACTTGTCCTCGTTATAGGTGAGGTTGAGTTTTTGTGCGGTTTTCAGGAACCTCTCGAGGTTCGAGTCGTGATCCTGCTGGTTGTGACCGCAGATGGTGACGTTGTCGAGGTAGGGGAAGGTTGCCTGCAAGTGGTGGTCATCGACCATGCGATCCATCTCCCTCTGAAAGACCGAGACCCCGTTCGTCACCCCAAAGGGGACTCTGAGGAATTGGTAGAGGCGTCCGTTCGCCTCGAAGGCGGTGTACGGGCGGTCCTCTGGTCTGATAGGGAGCTGGTGGTACGCTGACTTGAGGTCGATGGTGGAGAACACCCGGTATTGGGCGATTTGGTTCACCATTTCTGATATGCGGGGTAGCGGGTAGGCGTCTAGTAGGGTGTACCTGTTGATCGTTTGACTATAGTCGATCACCATCCGTTTCTTCTCGCTACCCCTTACCACTACCACTTGGGCGCGCCACGGGCTGTTGCTGTGTTCAATAATGCGCTCTTTCAGGAGCCTGTCTACCTTGGTCACGATAAACCGCCTGTCCTCCCAGCTGTACCTCCTGCTTTTGGTCGCTATTGGCCGGCAGTTAGGGGTAAGGTTCGCGAATAGCGAAGGCGGCTTTACCTTCAGGGTAGCCAGACCGCACACTGTGAGGGGCGGCTGGGACCCACCGTACTTGAGCGTGATGCTTTGGTGGTTGCACTGGAAATCCAAACCCAAGATCACGCTCGCACATAGATTCTTCATGATTAATACTTTAAAATTATCATACACAGTTCCGTTAACGCACAATTGTACCGTGCAGTAACCCAGAATGGTCGATGTCTGGGTTTTATCGGCCATAGAGATGGTACCCTGAGCAGGGACCACCTTTAGGGAGAGATGTTGTGCCAGTTCAGGGTGGATAAAACTCTCCGTGCTTCCACTGTCAATTAAGCATTTAACCCGGCACCCGTTTACCTCGATGTCCACCATTGATTTGGATAGCGGATGCGGCCTGGTCTGGTCCACTGTGACCGATGCCACTGTAGGGCCCTGATCGAGACAAGATGGCGTCCACGCTGTCTGCTCATAAGATGGCGGACCCCACGAGGTCGGGCAAGATGGCGTCCAAGATGGCCGCTCCCACGGCGCACACGCGGCGGTGGCGGGTTTTCCGGCGGTTGGTTTTCCGGCGGGGTTCCCTCTGCACACCTTCCCGAAGTGCCCCTTCTTACCGCACTTAAAGCAGGTGGTGCCTTTCGCCGGGCACAGGTTTCTGGTGTGCTTTGGCTGCCCGCAGAAGTAGCAGTTGGGTCCTTGACGCATCGCGGCTGTCGTAGGGCTTCTGGGGGGAGAGCTGGGCCCCGCCGGTGTCGGGCTGCCGGGCGGGGAAGATGCCTTCCAAGATGGCGCCGCCCTCGGCGCACACGTGGCGGCGTGGGCGGCGCGGGCTGAAGAGTAGGCGTCCGAGTTTCTCTGGGCCATCTCCAGGGACCGCGCGGTGTCCGCAGCCTGTTTCAGGTCCAACTCCGTTTTTTCCAGCAGTCTTTGCCGGATGTGAGTGGAGCTGAGGCCTGTGATAAAGGCATCGCGAACAAGCTCGTCAGTGTACACTGCGGCTTTTACATCTCGGCACTTACAGTCCTTGCCAAGCTTTTTCAGGATGCTTAGGAACTCCTCCACCGATTCCCCAGGTCGCTGTGCGCGAGTAGCGAGTAGATGCCTAGCATACACCTCATTCGTAGGCTGCTGGTAATGCGCCTTTAAGGTGTTGCAGGCGGCCAGGTACGTATCGGCGTCTTGGATGAGGGGGTAAACCCGGTGGCTTACCCAATTCCGTAGCATTCCGAGTCTCATCTTCGCAGTGTCCGTAGCGTCTTTGACGGCTGCGGAATTGTCCAGGAAGAATTCCATACAGTCAAACCAGTGTACGAAGCGTGCTGATGCGTCCGGAGCATGTTGATCCAAATCCAAACGTTCGGGTTTCAGGAGTTGATCCATAGTGTTGAAAATTGAGTTAATAAAATTGACGTGCCTCAATTATTCCGAGACTCGAAGTTCGCAGAACAAAAGTAAGGCTTTTATTAACTCAGAACATAACACGTAAAATAGAGAGATGTCTTCCTTCAGGAGGCTGATGCCCGACTGAACTTAGATTACAAAGGAGCCAGGTATGGGCGGAGCCCTGCACACAACCAGTTCCAGCACATTCCAATACATAATACATGAGGACTGGGGGAAGGGAAAAGACACAGAAAGCAGGCAGTTACAAGACACAGAAAACAGGCAGTGATGAATGGAATATATTTCATCACACCTCCGTCACTCTGGATCAAGCCCGCCCGCATCACCTGTCCAAGTCGATGATGGACATCAAAGTAAACGGCCACGCCACGACCTGCCTGTTCGACAGCGGAAGCACGGAGAGCTTCATCCACCCAGACACGGTGAGCCACTACTCCCTCCCCGTCCTGCCAACGCGCAACCGAATCTCGATGGCATCAAGGTCCCACGCCACGGACATCAGCGGCTACTGTGTTGTGACCCTGTCGGTTAAGGGTACGGAGTATAAAAACTTTAAACTCCTCGTCCTCCCCCAGCTCTGCGCTGCCGTCCTACTAGGGCTGGACTTCCAATCCCACCTCCAAAGTGTCACCCTAGCATACGGTGGACCCCTCCCCCCACTCACAGTCGACAAACAGCGGATGTTAAACCGCCCACCGCGTAACACCTGCAGCCTATCCACCCTCAAGGTCCCGCCACCTTCCCTGTTCGCTAACCTAACCCCCGACTGCAAACCCGTCGCTACCAAGAGCAGGTGGTACAGCGCCGGGGACAGGGCCTTCATTAGCTATGAGGTGCGGCGCCTCCTGAAAGAGGGCATCATCGAGGGGAGCAGCAGCCCCTGGCGTGCCCAGGTCGTGGTCGTTAAGACCGGCGATAAAAATCGCTTGGTCATCGACTACAGCCAGACCATAAACAGGTACACCCAGCTGGACGCATACCCCCTTCCCCGCATATCTGACATGGTCAATCAGATTGCACAATACCGAGTATTCTCGACCATCGACCTTAAGTCGGCCTACCACCAACTCCCTATCAGCCCGGAGGACCGCCAGTATACCGCCTTCGAGGTGAACGGGCGCCTCTACCACTTCCTTAGGGTCCCCTTCGGTGTCACCAACGGGGTGTCGGTCTTCCAAAGGGAGATGGACCGGATGGTCGACCAGAACGGACTGCAGGCCACGTTCCCTTATCTAGATAACATCACCATCTGCGGCCGCGACCGGCAGGACCATGATGTGAATCTGGAGAAATTCCTCCGTACGGCCCAACGGCTGAACCTCACCTACAATAAGGAGAAATGTGTGTTTAACACCTCACGCCTTGCTATCCTCGGCTGTGTAGTAGAGAACGGAGTCATCGGCCCCGACCCCGAAAGAATGCGCCCCCTCATGGAGCTACCCCTCCCCCACTGTCCTAAAGCACTTAAGAGAACCCTGGGACTCTTCGCCTACTATGCCCAATGGGTGCCCAATTATGCGGACAAAGCCAGACCCCTCATGAAGTCCACATCCTTCCCCCTCACGGAGGAGGCGTGCGCGGCCTTCTCCCTCATTAAGGGAGACATAGCCAAGGCCACAATGCACGCAGTGGATGAGTCCATCCCCTTCCAAGTGGAGAGCGATGCATCCGACTTCGCCCTAGCCGCTACCCTTAACCAGGAGGGGAGGCCGGTGGCCTTCTTCTCAAGGACCCTACAGGGCCCTGAGATCCGACACTCGTCGGTCGAGAAGGAAGCCCAGGCGATCGTGGAGGCGGTACGACGCTGGAGGCATTACCTGGCAGGCAAACGATTTACCCTCCTCACCGACCAGCGTTCGGTCGCTTTCATGTTTAATAACAAGCTGAGGGGCAAAATCAAGAATGACAAGATCTTGAGGTGGAGAATCGAGCTATCCACCTACGATTATGAGATCTTGTACCGGCCAGGTAAGCTGAACGAACCCCCTGATGCTCTTTCACGAATTACATGCGCCAGCGCGCATATTGATAGACTTCAGACCCTCCACAACGACCTCTGCCACCCCGGGGTCACCAGACTTTACCACTTCATTAAGGCCCGCAACCTGACCTACTCCATCGAGGAGGTCAGGACCATGACCAGGAACTGCCAGACCTGTGCCGAGTGCAAACCGCACTTCTATAGGCCGGACAAAGCAAGCCTGATCAAGGCCACCCGCCCCTTCGAGCGCCTGAGCATCGACTTTAAGGGGCCCCTATCGTCATCCGACCGTAATGTGTACTTCCTCAACATCGTTGATGAGTACTCCCGTTTCCCCTTTGCCTTCCCCTGCCCAGACATGACCAGTACCACGGTCATTAAATGCCTGAACGAACTCTTCGCCTTGTTCAGGTTCCCGAACTATATACATAGTGACCGGGGCTCCTCCTTCATGAGCGAGGAACTCCGCCAGTTCCTACTAGCGAGAGGTATTGCAGCAAGCAGGACCACCAGCTACAACCCCCGAGGGAACGGCCAGGTGGAAAGAGAGAACGCGACTGTCTGGAAGGCCGTCATCTTAGCCTTAAAGCCTAAGGGCCTCCCACCCTCCCGCTGGCAGGAAGTCCTCCCGACAGCGCTGCATTCCACCCGGTCACTACTTTGCACTGCCGTTAACGCCACCCCCCATGAACGAATGTTTGTTTTCCCCAGGAAGTCGACTACGGGAACCACTCTACCAACCTGGCTGACCTCTCCGGGGCCCGTCCTGCTGCGAAAGCACGTGAGGGCCCATAAAACGGACCGCCTGGTCGAGATGGTGAACCTCCTGCACGCCAACCCCCAGTACGCCTACGTGGCTTACCCAGACGGGCGGGAGGATACTGTCTCCTTACGAGACCTCGCACCCTCGGGCACTCCGGAGACACCACCTTTACCCCCCCCCACCACCCCCCCAATTCCAGCCCAGGTAGACGGCATGCCGGAACCCCACGAGCCTTCGCCGACCACGCAGACACCAGCATTAACACCGGATAATGCAACACCGCCGCTGCGACGATCGGAGAGGCTTACGAGGCCTCCGGACAGACTGACATACCAGAACTGGTGGTACACTTCACCCCGCCGGACTCAAATCTAAAGAAGGGGTGAATGTGGTAAACCACTTTTATCGTTCACTATCGTTACACTATAGTTATCACTGTTATATTGTTATCACTGTTCTCACTGTTGTATCACTATACGAGGTCGCCTCTTGTCACACTGTTATACCCGGGCTGACCATCACTGACTCCGCCCATGGCTCCACCTACCTGCCCAGGTATAAAGGTAGTCGACTGGCTGGTATTCCTCCTTGCTGGATCCGATCACCCATGAGGGTGGGCTCTGTTATTTAGTCAATAAAAACCTATAGTTACTTTCCTAACTCGTCGCTTTTCATTGGACGAATTGATAGGTATATCACTGTTGTAATAAGTTTCTAGAGTGGTTAAAAAAAAGTATGTAACCCTCCAGACTTCCAGCATTGCAAATTTATTGGCCTGACAGATATTTTGGCATTGAGACCATCAGACTGCTGTGAGTTTTTACCTCCCACTAACCCCTTCCCCCCCACCCCTTGCTGCTCCCCCCATCTATCCGAAGAACCCTTCGGCCTCGTGTTAAGTTGCACAAAGCTGCTGTCGGCTGACAAAACCTTACCTTTTACAGTTTTAATCCTGTAGACCAACTTAAAGCAGCTGTGTTGGTTGGAATGGAGTCCTGTGCGGTTGAGTGTAGTGACAAAATGTTGTAAATTGTTTAACCAATTGTGGAGGCTTCAGATAAAAGGAGGTTCCAAGCAGACTTATTCAATGTACCTAAAAATGAGCATGCGTTCTCATAGTAATTGATGTGCCTTCAATAACCACAAAACTATAAGTTATAGACTTTAACAAGTTGGCTTTTAATCACTAAGATCAGAGCTACATCTCAACACACCGACTGGCTCACAGGAATGAGTCAGGGAAGAGGAAGTGAAACTATACACCGTGTGGGGGAGGGTAATATACATGAGTACAGGAAATACAGGATCAAGACAAACAGATTTCATTACAGTAATATTTTATATTGGTGAATTTTAACAAGCCAGCTTTCACCATGCTGATACAGAAGCGCCCCACAGAACATTCATTAGCTTATCCTATGTAACCAACAGTCCCTTTTGTAGCTAGCAAGCTTTCATCTACAAGCTGTTCTTCACTACGTAATGGATTCCTTATAGAGCACCCCACAGTACAACCTGAATGGACAACCATCGGCAGCCTCAGAACCGGTCATGATAGATGCTGCCACCTTCTCCATAGATGGAAGATTAAAGCATCCCCATCATGCAACTGTGGAGCTCCAAATCAGGCCCTGGAGCACATCATTGAGCATTCCATTAGCCTTTTTGATTATTTTCTGTACCTGTTCATGACATTTTAATGATCTATGTACCTGGACCCCCAAGTCTCTTTGGACCTCCACTGTTTTTAGCCTTTCACCATTTAGAAAGTACTCTGTTCTATCCCTTTTAGTTCCAAAGTGGATGACCTCACATTTGCTTACGTTGAAATCCATTTGCCACAGTTTTGCCCATTCACTTAATCTACCAATATCCCTTTTGTAATTTTCTGCTTTCAGCTACACTGCCTACAATCTGATCTCTTCCCGTTTATAATAACACAGACCAAAGTTACAGTGAGCAATGCTTTACTTGTGTTGTGCGTGTCTGTATAGATCAACATATATCTACTAAACCCCTTGCAGCTACATAGCAGCGGCTTCATTGTTACAAACATTACGTACACGCCTTGTTGTTATGAAAGTTGAAAGTCCAATTAATTCAAAAGTAAAATATGATGGAAAATCTTGTCGCTTCCACTCAGAGGTTAACACCAGGTCACCCCTTGCTGCACTAATCAGCAGATTGAGATGGGAAAGGCTAACTGAATACATCATTGTTCCTCCACAGGAATTCTTAATTTTAGAAGGTTGGCATTTTCTTTCCTGACCTCAGCATTTAAGTTGGATGCCTCTGCCTCTGGAGTGCCTTTTCTCCTTTGGCCTACCTCCTCATCCTAACAGATGTTGCTGGTACTACATCATTTACTTTACACTCTGCCTTAATTACGCAGTTTAATTAATAGTCAAAACTCCATCTTCAACATGCAGAAATCCCCAAAGGACTCCTGATTCCACCAGCAGTCCGTGTTGATAAAATACAATTAAGGATGAGATTTTTGTAATAATTTTTCCTTAAACTCTTTGTAGACAAGTGGGGGAAGTGTTTAATGGTAATCGTCTGATAAATGTAATCCATGGTATCTGCTGGCTTCTGCGCTTTCTAGATAATGAAAGAGCCATTACTACAAGCCGACAGTTTTGCAATGTGTGGATGTGTCTGTCTGAAAAGCCACTCCAGGGAGGCGCTTGGTTTTGTTGCAAATCCATTTAAAGTCTTTAGGGTTTGGAGAAGAAGCAAGACACTGTGCCTGGAGTGGTAGAGTACACCGTAAACTCGAGGAACAGCACTTCATCTTCCGATTAGGCACTTTACAGCCTTCCGGACTCAATATCGAGTTCAACAATTTCAGATCATAACCTCGGCCCCTATTACGTTTTTACTTATAATTTTTACCCACACCTTTGTTTTGGCCTTTCCCCCCCCCCCCCCCTTTCTTTTTTTTTCTTTCTCCCACATGGCAGCTGTCTCCCATTCTGCCAGCGCATTTCACACCTAATCTAGAGCCGTCTTTTGTCTCCACTAGTCCTATCACCATCTTGTTTCGTTTTGAATACCTCTTAATGTCTCTTCACTTTTGTTCTCTCCCAGCCTGGCCTCTTAATCTATTTCATTTCCTGTGCCTCTTTAGTCTTGACAAAGGGTTCACCCGAAACGTTGACTCTAATTTCTCTCCACGGATGTTGCCAGGCCTGCTGAGTTTTTCCAGCATTTTCTGTTGTTATTTCGGATTTCCAGCATCTGCAGTATTTTGCTACTGTAAGAGTTCATAGGTTCATGCCCTCACCTTATAAGATCCCATTCTTAGCTTTGGGAAAAGTCCTTAAAAAAAATTGCTTCTTCACAGGGAGCGAGCAATTATCTCAATATGAGTTATTCCAGGCATTTCCTCACCATCCCCAACTATTTAGCACAAGACTGTCATTTGTAGAGATCTGGATGAAGGTTTCTGCTGCCACAGGCAGTATATGTTACATGACAGGGATGGTCTCGCAGAGGTAAGCAAAAAAAAAAGCTTTAAAATGGAAGGGGAAGATACATTTTTTTCTCATCAAACATCCATTAAGGATTGGAAATCTGTGTGCCTGAGAGAGATGAGGCGTTGTTTGGCTGTGCTTCTATTTTTTTTAACCCTCCTAGTCTCCCATCTTTAAGTTTCCTTGAACACATTCTATTTCAGTGCAGAGAGGAAGGAAAGATGGCACAGAGTGAAGAGAGGTTAGGGGAAATTTCCTAATGCGGAGAGTTATTAGAACATGGAATGCTTTGTCACCATGAGTGGTTGAGGCAGGGACCATTGCATCTATTAAGAGTAGAGTCGATAAACATTTGAAGCAGAGTAAGATATGGCGAGGTACTAGGGCAGTGGGATTAGTTTTAGATTCCTCTAGCAAAGAGCCAGTGCAGACACGATGGGCAAATTGGGCTCCGTGTTCTGTAAACTCCTCTGATTGTATGGTGGTCTGCTCCTAGGCCTCAGCTATTCTCTAACCAGGCCACTTGGAGGCGCTTATAAAAAAATCAATGGATAACTTGCATTGCGTGTGCAAGAGTGTTTCACCTCTTGCTTGTCGCCTCCTCCAATGTCATGGCTGAGACTGGAAACTCACTGTGTCGGAGAGTCCTATGTGTAGTGAATTCCAGGTGCC
The DNA here is from genome assembly GCF_052327205.1 of Somniosus microcephalus. NCBI lineage: Eukaryota > Metazoa > Chordata > Chondrichthyes > Squaliformes > Somniosidae > Somniosus > Somniosus microcephalus. Next base: position 67,680,285 of record NC_141008.1, read on the forward strand.
AGACATTCTATTGAGCAACTAATTGACACTTCAACATCCTACAGTGCCACACTGTGCTTCTGTTTATATCTGGAGACGTCCATATTAAATCACACGGATTTTATTTTTCTTAAATTGGTCAGTTTACGTTAATACCATAGAGCTACCGTTCCACAGCAGAGTTAGGCAACCCTCTGCTTTGGTAAAACTAATGGCAGGATGTGTGGTGACAGATGAATAGGCTGATTCTTTACCATTCTCTAGTTGTTGTAACCGTGACACTTTTCTATTACTGTGTTTATAAATACAACCAAAGTATTCAACCATGTCATGCCGTCTAGTGCAGGAATATTGGAACACTTCCCAAGATAAAAGCTGGTTTGAGAATAATGGCCTGCCCAGGGACTATTATCTGCTGGCATATATCCGCATAGTGCCCATTCTTAACTCTAATAGCCTCATGCTAGGAAGCTTTTATGGTGCAAGTATCACTGTATATCATGCAAGTGATGGTTGATAATGCATTTGGATAACTTAAACTCATCTTAATGTCTGACACCTGAAACTAAAGGGGTCAATGTAGAATCCACCCGTTCTGTACAAGCTCCTTACGAGCGCCATCTTGAGCCCCGGCACCAGTATTGGATGAGACTCTTGCTCCCCCCGAGGATGTCCTGCTTCATGTGCATTAACTTGCTGCAAATGCTATTGGAGGCGGCCAGTCGTGCGCAGTTCATGATGAGCCAAATGAATGCTGAGTTCAGTGTTCGGATCAGCATGAGGGGGCAAGTGGGACATCCAGGATCGGCAGCGGCAGGGTGGAAGGGAATAACTTTGTCAAAAATAAATGGGCCATGAAGTCCAACTATGCTGTTGATACCTCGCATAGTTTAGATGCAAGATGGATTTCATGTTCACCAGGTTCAACTGGCTTGTGCTGCACCAGTAACTTATCATTTATATTATGCAACTCGGACTTTATATGATGCCCCTTTTAATGTTAAAGAACTTATTCGATTACATGTTGAAAAGTTCCACGATTTGTTTTAAAATAATCTAATAGTCATTTTCATAATCATCAGCAATTCTGCTTCACCACTGGTTTGAGAGGAATCACGATGGAACTATCTTTTCAGAAGAGCATACAATACTTCAGATTATGTTTTGTTTTCTAATTAACACCCCAAATCACTGTAGTAATCAGCCTCATTCAAGCTGCTGGTTTATTCTTGAGAAAGATGTTGAATTTAGGATTACAGAAATGTTATCAATATAAAAAAATTCCAGTTCCAGCAACACGGGCACTAATTCAACTTATAAAGGCTATAAAAAAAAAATCAGTGTTGGATTTGATGGGTTCAAACACAGACTCCAGGTTTTCTTCTGGTCTGTGCTAAGTTAGCTGCCTTTAATTGGGATAGCACTGAGAGTACGCAATTGTCTTCAGCAACCCCAAGTTGCTGACAATTGATCCTCATTCACCTGATTACTGTCCAGTGAGCCCGGGATGAAAGTGAACATCAGGTGAGGGCAAGTTTGCTCGAGCTGTCATGCACCTCAATCCCATTTTCGCCCGAGGTCCTGCGGACACTTGCGTTCCAGTATCAGCACTCTGGTGAGGTACTGGAGCACCCGCGGTACTATCGTCCAAGCTGTGTTATACGCTCAGGAGAGAAGTGGCTAAGGGGAGAAAGTTGGAGCTAGAAATTCAGAGAGATTCTCATTTACACACATCTGGTACAGTACCAAGTGAATGCAGGGCAGGTTTTGCATGTGTCACATGCTGTGAAATGGTACGTGTGTGCACGTTTATAGCACCAATCTCTGGAGATTGGAGGGGAAAGAGCAGAGGCTGCAAGAAACAATTTTTTCGAGGAGTCTATGGGGAAAATTAACAAGCTGAAAGCCTGAATGCCTGATAATTACTCATGCATATATTATGCAGAGCTTCTCTACAGACTGTCTTACACAATTAGTGAAGCCAAATAAAACATTCCCTGAAGCCTCTCTTGTTGCCCCAATGAGTTTATCCAGTGAGTAGCTGACCCATATAGGCCGGGGAGGTCCTGGCTTGATGCCCAGGCTGTGTTGTGTTGGCTGATCTTGACTGGAACAGTGGTAGGCATGCTACTCTAGGTCTCAGCACCCCATGATTATGGAGAGGGAAAATCGACCAGAGTTTGTGCTCCAGAAGCTGTGTGCGCGCCCGCGTAATTGTCCAATGAGGAGGGGACTGAGTTTGGCAATGATGCCCCCTATAGTTGAATAGGCTGCCAGCACTCACGAGGGAGGTTGCCACCAGAACTTGGGCAAGGCAGTCAGGAGTAACCAGCACCCATTGAACTGTACCTCAGTAGAGTCAAAGCTTCAGGAGAGGAAGGGGAAATAATTAACAGGAAAAGAAAAGCCCCTTGTTTTCTCGAATAGCAAGGAATAATGAGTACAGGAAACTTTGTGATATCCGGCACCGACGGGACCGAGCTGTTGCCATTAGATCAAAACTGCCGGACATGTTGAAACATACGGAGATTTTCAGCGCCGTGTGAATCAACAAACCCAGCTTCAAAACAGTCGGCTGCAGCTTAAAAGCGTCTCTAGCTGAAGCTGTTGCTTAGCTACAGACCTTGCAGAGCCTGACTGGGAAAAAAAAAAGCAACGAGAAGTAAAAATAATTATAGGAAACGGCTCCTGAATTTTGCCGGTAGATAGAGCTTTCTGGACTTTTAACCTCCGGATAAACCAAAGTTTCCTGTAGTAGGTATGTTATTAAGATAAGAATGTGCAGAACCAGAGGAGACCATTACAATCGACTTGACTAATCCAAATGTTTGAAAAGTATTACATATTACTCTCTCTCTCATACCCATCGATCGCCTTGTTAACCAAATATCTACCTAGTTCCCTCTTAAATTTGCTGGCATAATCTGCCTCAATTGCATCTATCGATTGATTCTGCCCCCTGTGTGTGCACGTTAAACTATCTGTTCACATTCCCACGTCTGAGCTTGAGATTGTGTCCCCTTGTAATGTTTGTGGTGAACCATATTGGGGTTTGGGTTCAATTTATCTGTACCTCTTAGAATCGTCAATAGATCATCAACGAGTAGGATTTGATGCTGAAAGACTACCACATATATTCAGCAGCAGCATTTCCAGTGCAGCTTTATCTGATTTCACACATTTCTCAATCTTAATATGTAGAATAAGTGTTGATGGGGTGCGAACAAATGTGACCACGGTCCTGATTTGTTTTGGAGATACTTGTGGACCTGCCCCTCACCCACATGAACCCATATAAAACAACTGCATGACTTTGCCCCTCCCTATCTCTGTAACTTCCTCCAGCCCTAAAATCCCTCGACAGCACCGTGTTGCTCCGACTCTGCCCTCTTGCGCATCCCTCCCCACTTTCTTTGCCGTAGCTGTAGCAGTCGTGCCTTCACCTATCTCGGCCCTACACTCTGGAATTCCCTTCCTAAAATCCCTCCGCCACCCCAGTCCCTCCGCCACCCCAGTCCCTCCGCCACCCCAGTCCCTCCGCCACCCCAGTCCCTCCGCCTCCCCAGTCCCTCCGCCACCCCAGTCCCTCCGCCACCCCAGTCCCTCCGCCTCCCCAGTCCCTCCGCCTCCCCAGTCCCCCCGCCACCCCAGTCCCTCCGCCACCCCAGTCCCTCCGCCACCCCAGTCCCTCCGCCACCCCAGTCCCTCCGCCACCCCAGTCCCTCCGCTTCCCCAGCGCTTTCACATCCTAATTATAGTGCGGTGCCCAGATTTGTACACTGTACTCCAGCTGAGGCCTAACCAGTGATTTATAACCGTTTAGCGTAGCTTCCTCAGGGTATTTGCTCTCTCTCTCGTGTTAATTTTTTTAACTGTTCTTGCTGAGAAAGATAATGGTTTCTAAATTTGAGGATGAAATGTAAGCTTTGAAGTGTAATTACCTACAGAAAACGATTTCCTATTAGCGCTCGTTATCCATAGACCCATTTTGATGTGAGATTTGAGATGTGAACTCTTGCAGTATATCCAGTTACCAATAGAAAGGGAAAGAAATACCCAGCAGGCCTGTCAATATCGGAAAAGAGAAAAGCTATAGTCCTTTCATCAGCATTATACCTGGTTATTTTTGATTGTAAACAGTCCTTAGATTGTTATTCCATATGAATTAAAAGAACAGAGCCATTCAGCGGCACGGAAGTCTTTTCTAGGGTCTATGAAAAACCAGTAAAATCGAACTTTTGAAGCTAATTCACGGACCTTTACTGAAAGGCAAGTGCTCATTGAAGATACTGGTCTGAAGCCTTATTTTTTGATTGACAACTCAAGGCCAGCATCAATTACGGTTTCAGTCACACTGGGGTAACCCTGGTGATGTTCTAAATAAGACAGCTTATGAAGATATTGCACTTGGTTTAGACTTTATAGGCTGCTTGAGATTACTGCTGATCACTGTTAGCCCACAGTTGAATCCTTTATTATGGAGCATTAGCTTTATTCAGCCCTAGCTTATGAGTGTTCAGCTGGAGCATTTTATTTTCTCAATGAGTTAACTTATCCCTGAATGCTAAATACAAATTTTGGCGCAGTCTAGTTGTTATAAGCAGTGGTTATACATGTCAGCCGTAGCTCAGTGGGCAGCACCCTCACCTCTGAGTCAGAAGGTTGTGGGGTCAATCGCACGCCAGGGACTTGAGCACAACAATCCAGGCTGACACTCCAGTGCAGTACTGAGGGAGTGCTGCACTGTCGGAGGTTCCACCTTTCAAAGAAGAGCAAAGCAGTTCTCCCCGGTGTCCTGGCCAATATTTATTCCTCAACCAGCATCACTAAAACAGATTATCTGGTCATTACCACATTGTTGTGGGAGCTTGCTGTGCGCAAATTGCTCATTGCTGGATAAATCATAAGTTAGAACATCAAGATCTGTTGGTCTACGGAGCTTGGGATTGACAGAAATTACATATACATGGATTTAAACTATATAAATGGTTATATATTCGCTTTATAACCAAAGTACTTCATTGGTTATAAAGCGATTTGGGACACCTGAGTTCATGAAAGGCGCTACATAAATGCAAGTTCTTTTTGGTTAAAGTGGAATTTGTTTAGCTGGGGTATTCAGCCCCCCAACCTATGTATATTTGGCCGTGCCCCCTAAAATGTATGACTCCACCCACATCTTTTGCAACCACCCTCATCCTCACCTGACATCAACAGTGAAAGTAGCTTTATATTTAACTGGGATGAGATACCCCAGTGTTCACACTGAAACAAGGCCGGCAGGAGTCACGGTGAAGTGAGAGGGAGTGAAAACAAGACCTCCCAGGAGCAGCAGCAATGCGTGATGGCTCGGGCACGAGATCTAAAGTAAATTTGCCTTCAGTCGTAACAGGCAGGTCTGCAGCATGTGGGAAGAGGCCTGCAAGGACCAGGTGGGAGAAAGTCGTCTTCATCTTCTGATATCCAGCAGCCAGCGCGGGGAAAAAACTGTAGAAATCTCAAAAATGAAAAACCAGTCGGAGGGATTCAACCTGCAGCCCTCGGGGCCCAAGCCCTGACAATCCCACCCTTAAAGCCTAGGTGACTTGGCGCTATTTCTGCTGACATTTCTTATTCCCCATTCGCCCTCTTTGAATTGTGTGGGCTAGTTTTTAACATTGTTGCCTCATTGCTGGACAAATCATAAGTTAGAACATCAAGATCTGTTGGTCTACGCAGCCTGGGATTGACGGAAATTACATATACATGGATTTAAACTATATAGGTGGCCCTGAGGTTCCATGACAAGTAACAATGCGGCCCGTGGCAACAACTTGGGTATTTCTGCTATACATAGTCAGGAAAAGGTAAATCAAAGTTTTTTAGCTTTCACTGATGAGGAGACAGGAGACTCATGAGTAATCTCCCGGCTCCACAATCATACTGTGGGCCCTTGCCAATGTGGGCTTGCCTCTGCCCCTCCCCGCTGCCCCAGTCCACCTCATCCCCTCTCCCCCTCCCCCCCCAATCCACCTCTCCCCCTCCCCCCCAATCCACCTCTCCCCCTCCCCCCCCCAATCCACCTCTCCCCCCCCCCCAATCCACCTCTTCCCCCCCCCCCCAATCCACCTCTCCCCCCCCCAATCCACCTCCCCCCCCCCCGAGTTTACCTGCGGGCCTATCGATTTTGCGAAGGCCCTAACTGGTGAGCTGCACCGTGATGCCTCATTGGCATCCGCAAGTCACCGGTTTTATGTAGCTGAGGACTGAGGCCTAATATCTGGCGAGCCTCACTTAGCCCACTTGGCTCCGGTCTCCTGTCCTAGACCAATTTCGTGCCCTGAATTTCTGCGAAAGCGATTTGATTTGTGGGTCATTAATTATGGAGAATAACAGGAATTCTTCTGGTTTTCCTTTTTATTAAAAGATGGATTTCATCCCATTAGCTATGCTTCAAATGAAAGGCCCAGAACTTGCAAGTCATAATTTGACATAAATGCATTAGAAGCTAGAGACAGGCTAAAAGAATGCATAACAAATAAATCCCCCATGTTCGACAGTCTGTACTGAGTTGTACAGTTGGAAACATTACCTGTAAACATGATTCTCTGACTGTATAAGCTGTGTCTTTATGCATTTCTCCACTTCACCTGACGAAGGAGCAGCGCTCCGAAAGCTTGTGATTTCAAATAAAGCTGTTGGACTATAACCTGGTGTTGTGTGACTTCTTACATTTGTACTGAGAGAGACAAGGGATGAAAGTTGTGAGGAGCTAGTAATTATTATCAGGTGAGGTGATGAACACCAATGAGGTCACACTAAATTGGAAATGGATGAATGTGGTGCCTATTTAAAAATGACTGACAAAAACACACAGCTTCACTTCAGACAGATAGATTAAGGGGGGTGATCTTCAAGTAGAGGACTTAGGTGCAATGTTGGCAGAGCGGCTGTTGCGCCCGTTTGTTCGTGCCAGCATGAGACCAGGCTTCATTAGCACGTGGGTGCCCCACTGAAGCTCAGCGGTTCTGGAAAGAGGGAAATCAGGAGGAGTTTTCTGAACGGGGCCGGCAGTGAGCTGGCGTTTTTCTGGGGGCCCAGGGGAGCACTGTTTTCAAAAGAATTGAAAACTTCCTGAGCCTCCAACAGTCCCTTTAAAGACCACTGGTTAGGCCGCTCAACGCCCTGTCACAACTGAGAAGAGCGTGAACGACACACGCTCCACCGATTTGTACCCGAAAATTGCAATCATGGTTCCAGCCTAGGATCTCATTTGCATATTCCAGGGGGGGCAGGCTGCTCGCCCATGTACAGGCCCGCCTGAGGCTTGAATCAAGCAGGCATTATTCTCAAAACAAGCAGCGGCTTTAACCAATATAAATAAATTTGGCAGCTGGGAAAAGTCACAATCTGTAATTTTATTTGTTACATGAACTTTTATCACCACAGCTGAAACTTTTGCTACCAGACGCAAAATAACAAGCAGATTTTGACAAAAATCTTTATCAAAATAATCTGCAAGTTTTCAGTGACTTCTCAACTTTTCAGGCAAATTCATAAGATTAGCTGTTCTTTCTGTGCGATTCTATAATATGCATCAGTAAGTTAGTTGGCAGAGGCAGCGCAGCGCGGGGAGCAGCAGCAGCAGCCAAGCCGACCCGCTGGAGCACATCGGCCGGCAGCTCCTCGGCGGGAAGGAATTCCGACTGGGAGGAGGGGAGCCGAGCATGGCGGCCATAGGCCGACCCGGGAGAGGGAGAAGTAGGCCCCGGGCCGTGGAGCTTGGAGCCAGCGACATTGAAGAGGAGGCCGCATTGGAGCATTCACATCCCGACGATGTGTTCGGCGAGTCGGGCAGAGGAGCGCAGCGCAACGAGCAGCAGCAGCAGACTCAACGACAAGCTGCAGCACGTCGGCCGGCAGCTCCATTTCGGGTAACTCGCAGTCCGGATGGGAGGAGGGGAGCCGGGCATGGTGGCCAGAGCGGGAGAAGCAGGCCACCACACGTGGAGCCGGCAACAGTGAGGAGGAGACCGCGGTGACGAGGAGGACGGAGCGGCTGAGGGACATCGTGCTCCCTCTGCCACAGGAAGCCATTGTATTGACTCTGAACGCGGCGCTGTATGTGTAGCTGACGCGTCCCTACGGGGAACAAGCATTCCATTGTACTTGTTACATATGACAAATAAATCTAATCTGAATCTGAATCTGATTGGGTGGGGTGGGGGGGTTGGTGGAGGGAATATTATAATTTTAAACGTTTTCTGCTAAAGCTGTCATTTTGAAATAAGTCCTATTGTAGTCTCTGGTCTTCCAATGTGTAGAGTGAGTGCAGACTGCAGAAAAAATGTGTCACAAAAAGTAATTTTTTTTAAAAATGGGAATGTAGTGACAGTAAATGCTCCTTTAAGGGACCTGTCACATCCAAATCTTCTATTCATTCTTAACAATTACATTGTCCTGCACTCAATGTGCAGGCAGGATTGTGCAATTGTCAGAATGAAGGGGCGTAAATGATTCACACCACAGAGCTATTGCACTTCAGCAACATCTGTTTTACAGTTTGTTAATAAATTATACTATGAATAGAATTTGCAGTATTCAACTTTAAAGTCATCCTCTAAATGTTAATGTGCTGCCATTAATATGGTCTCAACAACTACTTCTTTGCTTGTTAATGTTATTTTATATCTAATAATTTCAGTCTGCTTGAATTAGCTCAATTATTAGCCCGCTCTATAGCCGAAAGACAAGAATCCATTTAATGACTACAAACAGCACCAATTGTGCTACAGTAAGGAGGTTTAATTTTAAATTGTGATTTACCAGTGACTTATCCATTCTTTTCTACTGTTACAAATCTACAAATCCTTGTTAGCTTTTGCTTTACATCCAAAAAACAGACTGAACACGATATATAATTGCAACGTGTGTTAAAAGATTTGATTCTAATTCACGCCTGTATAATGTAGTGGAATATTTTATTGAGCAACCTTTTCAGCGCTGTGTAGGATCTAAGAACCACAGAATCTTTGCAGAATATTTGAACCATATCTGCAAAAGGCTCATTTGCATTTCCCATTTACTTTAGGAAATGACGAGCTTTTTTTTGCTGGGCGTCTTTTTCTCTTCTTTATACGTATAAAGTATGATTTATTCGAGTTCCTATTGTCAAAAGGCTGCACAATGGGGTAAACTGCTAGTATTCTGGAGTTTTAAAAGCGACTGCTGCAGTTTATTTGCAGTGATCTCACTAGGCCCTGCACTCTGCCTTCTTGACTTGGCTGGTTTCAGTGCAAAGATTGAATCATCTGATTGCCTTCTGAAATGAGTACCATATGATGGTGACTGCCACGTGAATTAATGTCACAATTTAACTGAGGCATGGAAAGATGGATTACAGCAATGCAAATTCAACAAAATGTCAGATGTGTTTTGCTGAATAGGCGGCCAAGGCACAGTTGGGGTGACAAGCATGTAAAATAGGAACCTGCAGGTAGTGTGTTCCTGAAAAGTGATACGGAACTAATTAAATCCCCGGTTGGCAAAATAAGCAATATTGGAATCAGCTATAATTATTTTCAAACAGGCAAAGTTGTTTGATTTGCATTTTAGTTCTGTGTTTAAAAGCAATGGTGGGAGAATTAATTGAAGGTAAATGGCAGGAAGGTAAAATGAATCTTCTTTTAAAATCGTTTTTCATATCATGGTGCTGGATGCTCACAAAGCATCTCGGCTGTTGATTATTGGGAAAGGGGAGGTTGGAAAAGGCACTGCTGTAATGGAGTGGGAGCCACTTGGTTTTGCTTAAATATCATGTTCTGTTTGGCAAATGAAAATATGCAGTCATGTGAAAGTATTACCTGACACAATGGTCGATAAGGCAGAACGTGATTGAACCAGAGGGTTGAATTATTCAGCAAAGCTATTGCGTCACTGAGGAAAAAAATTGCAACTGAAATGTCCTTCTCTGGAATTCTCAAAACCCTCAGCCCAATTAAAATGCTGAATTCCAAGGCCGGATAGGGCTAGCTGAAAGAGCAAGAACAGGTCCATCTTGAACAGTCCTGTCTCATCTGGTGAACGTCATCACCCCATTAATAAATCCAGGTCCTGTCAACAGCAAACTCCTGCCCTGGTCTACATCTTTAAAATAAAACAAAAATATTGTCAATATAAATGGATTCGCTCCTGAGAGCCCTGTGTTATGAGTGGTACCCATGATGTTGTGATAAATTAGCCCTGCTTATATATAACTTTTCAAAATGAGTGTCGCTCTATAAAGAATCTGTGTATTAGTGACAATTTAGTATTAATATGATTATTGGATTGTGGTTTAAATCGACCGGGAGAGTTTCTCAATGGTTGTGTGCAGATTAACCAGACTAATCAGAATTATTTTGTGGTCAGGCTATTGTCATCCATGCTGTGTATTTGTATCTATTCCGAACCAATTCATGCAAAGTTGTTTTCGAAAAGTGAAGAGAAGGCTTGATAAAATAAAACCAAGGCTGTTTAGTGCTAGCTTTGAATCTGCGTAGTTCTTCCAACCATTCACGTTATGCACAGGCACTTCGTGTTGCAGGCATGCTGTTGGCACATCCGTGTTTACATCCAGATATCCGCAGTGGTTCAAACTTCCCAAGCTGGCCTGGAATTGCCCCATAATGCACCTGCTTTGGCCATGGAGCGGGTTACGCTGGTAGCGCCTGCACTAGAGCAGCGTGGAGAGACGAGGGGGGACTGCCTTTGGTGTGTTCACCACTGGACATAAGTAGAAGTGGGTAGGAAGGAAAGAATTGCAGGATTGGGAAAGAATAGATGACGGTCAACGATGAAGGAGAAGATGGGTGGCAGTGAAAGAGCAGGGGGAGGATGGATGGAACTGGGAAGAAGCAGCAGAAATGGATGGCAGTGAAACCTGAGGGGAGAATGGATAAAAGTGAAAGATGGGCAGAGTGGTTGTCAAATAAAGTGGAATTCGATGGGAGTTGAGGAGTAACGAAGGGAAGGGGAAATGGATGACAATAGAAAGGAGTGGGGCACGAATGACAAATAAAAAGAGATGGAAGGGGGTAAAGGTGGAAGCACTGCTTTGGGGGTAAAGAAAGGAGTAACTGGAAGCAGTGCCTTGGGATGGGGAGAAAGGACAGTGCCACCAGTAACTGAGAAGGAATGGGGGGTGGGGGGGTGGGTGGAGAAACCTAGTGTGAACTGGAGGAGGAGCAAAGAGTGGCAGCTTGGGATGGGGAGGGAAAAGTGCCAGCCTGACCAAAGGAGTGGAAGCAAAGTAATAGCTTAACTGGGCTGGACAGGGAGAGGAGGGTCAGGTTGAATTGACAAGGAAGAGGGAACACAGTGGCAGTATGAGCTGGAGAAGGGAGTGCTTTTGTGAATGGCTGGCAAGTTGGATGGGCTGGACTTTCTCTCTGAACTGCATCTGAAGAAGATATAGGCCCGGATTTTCCATTCACCATTACAGCGTACGCCATCGTAAGCATTCTAAAAGGCCCCACAAGTTCCAGGTTTCCACATGCGGGAAAACCCGGAACTTGTGGTCTGTCGAGGTCTGCTTCGACTGATCAACCTCACCGACCCAAAAAACACTTTCGCTGGCGCAGAGTGGGGCTATTTGCCCAACTACTGCCTGGCAGATGCCCATGAATCCCTTACCCCTGGTAAAAGCAGGCGTAGGATATGCTTTCACCAGCGTAAGGGCTAATATAAATGTTAAATTAAAAATAAAAAAATAAAAAAATCATACACAAACATTTAAAATTAGTTTATGTAAATTTTGGCCCGGGTTAAAATGTTTAAAATTATTTTTTTGAATTACATTTTTATTGTAAATGCTTCATTAAAGAGACTTTTAATTAAATGTGAAAATGGGAACATTTATTTTTATTCCAGTTTTATAAATGATTTAATTATTTGGGGATACGCTAATGGGGATTCCGTTCATAAATGAAATCCCCATAAGCTTATGAGGAATCCTCCTTTCTGATTGGAGGACCGGACCCACGTGATCCCAGGGGCGCTTCCGAACCGCCTGAATCGCTGGGATCTGTGGGCCTTTACCCAGGACCCGAAATCTCCGGAACCCGGGAGCCAGCAGGTAAGTGTGGATTTTTTTATCGGGTTGGAGGTGTACTCCAGAGGTACGCCTCCAACTGCAAATTCCGGCCCATCGTACCTCTGTGAACTGAGATAATGGGGTTTGGTGTACGACAGTTGAAAACATTTAATAGTTTATTTGGTGCCCTCGTGTTATAATTTATTGACTGCTTGTTGGGCTTTGTTCATCCTTTTAAAGTGCAAAGCAATGTCTTCCTGCTCTTGAGTGCTGTAGAAATACAAGTTGTTACGCTCTTTACATCAATGCTTGCTGTATTAAGAAGGTTCTATTATGTATTCATGTCTTTCAATAATTTTTTGATGTTGTAAGTAAGCATACAGATGATTATTATTTACATTATTACCTCATTCAGCGACAGCACTTACATACATGTAGGCCTGCTGTGTTGTATTCGGTGATCCCTTCTGATCATAGAAAAATCAGAGACAATTTTCACTCATAACAGCTCCTTTTATTTAACATATAAATGTCTTTGTAATCATTCAAGAATATATGCTGAATCATAGTACACTTCAAAATGAGAACATAAGAAATAGGAGCAGGAGTCGGCCATTTGGCTCCTCGAGCCTGCTCCGCCATTCAATAAGATCATGGCTGATCTTCTACCTCAGCTCCTCTTTCCTGCACTATCCCCATATCCCTTGATTCCCTTAATATCCAAAAATCTATCACTGCCTGTCTTGAATATACTCAACGACTGAGCATCCACAGCCCTCTGGGGTAGAGAATTCCAAAGATTCACCACCCTCTGAGTGAAGACATTTCTAAAATGCTAGGAGGTGCACCAAAAAAGTGTCAAAAAAGTAAATTTTTTAGGGGGGATATGTCCCCTAACCTCTTCTCCCCCGACCCTGAAAATAAAGTTTTCATTGTCAGAGCTCACCTACCTCTTTAAAAAGATTCTACATACAGCGCTGGAAAAATTACTGTTGTGCCTATTTCAGTACTTTCCCCTGTAAAGGAATATTGGGTATACGTGCAGCTTAGGTTGTGACAAGTTCTCGTCCCATTCTGCCCCCATTGTAACAACTTCTTTTCCCAAGTCATATGCAAGTGTCAGCTGTGGCTCAGTTGGTAGCACCCTCGCCTCTGAATCAGAAGGTTCGAGTCTCACTCCAGAGACTTGAGCACAAAAATCTAGGCTGACACTCCTGTGCAGTACTGAGGGAGCGCTGCACTGTCAGAAGTGCCGTCTTTCGGATGAGACGTTAAACTGATAAACAAATAACTGGTAATGTGTATTAATTAAAATTAAAGTAGAGAATCTCAGGTACAGACCTGGGTCTACAACTGCATTCTAATGACTAGCAAACTGTTTTTAGGTGCCCTTATTGGCCCAGGGAACTATTCCTTGTAAATTAATCAGCTTCTCTCAGGTGGACGTAAAAGATCCCATGGCACTTGACATGAATCAGTCATTCATGAAAGAAAGAGTTTTGAAATAATACTGAGCAGCCTATGGGTGGTGCTGTCCAAGGAGAGTATAAATACTCGGGCACGATCCCAGCTTGCGCAGGACATTCTTAACAGGAACTAGTGAAGGACACAACTAGACCTCCATGTTGTAAAACAGTTGATTAAAGCCTTGTTTAATGCTTAGACCAAGTGCCTAGTAGTTTTTTTACATCAGCACCATTTTGAAGCAGAGCAGGGGAGTTATCCCCGGTGTCCTGGCCAATATTTATCCCTCAATCAACATCTAAAACAGATTATCTGGTCATTATCACATTGCTGTTTGTGGGAGCTTGCTGTGCGCAAATTGGCTGCCGCGTTTCCTACATTACAACAGTAACTCCACTTCAAAAAAAAAAGTACTTCATTGGCTGTGAAGAGCTTTGGGACGTCCAGTTGTCGTGAAAGGCGCGATATAAATGCAAGTCTGTCTTTCTTCTATTGAATTTCAGTTTCCACAAAAAAAACACAGGATTGTGTTCCCAAAACACTTACAAAAATCCTGAAATCTGATGTAATTAGAATGAATTGAACTTATTCAGTTACCTTGAAGCGCTGGCCTTGATCACGGGCTTTTATTCAGTGGCGTTTTTCAGTTGTACGACGTTGTTTAAGCCTGCAGGTTTTTTTTTAGAATCTGTATCCGATTTTTTTGAAGTTTTTGTAGGTTGGCATGTAGGCTGCACTGACATACTTCATTGTTGTCTGGTTATTATGCAGATTTCTTTATCCCGCACGGCTAAGAGACACTGCAGGTTGATGTGGCTGAGGTTTTTTTAAAAAAAAATGTAAATATAGTTAAAAATAAATGCGTTTGCCGCTTGCTCAGAATCTATGCAGATATAAAACAGTGTTTAAAATAAAGGAATGAACATTATTTACTGAATGTTATTTAATTGGTGTCCTGGAGGTCGATATTAAATGCTCACTTCTGTCAGGTTGTCTACTTGTCAGCGTTGTTTTATCTAGTGCTGGCTTTGAAAAGCTTTTAACTGATAATGTGTATTAATTAACATTAAAGTAGAGAATCTCAGGTACAGACCTGGGTCTACAACTGTATTCTAATGACTAGCAAACTGTTTTTATGTGCCCTTATTGGCCCAGGGAACTATTCCTTGCAAATTAATCAGCTTCATAATTGAGTTTTTTCCCTCACAATTGGTGAGATAATGTGAAGATTTAATTGCTTTGTGAAATAATCTGTTCATTTTATATGCTGCGTGCTTCATCACTTTTTTGTTTATTTAACTTGCTGCAATTGAAAAAAATTACTTTAAACAATTCGTTAGGAATATTCATGGTCACCGTGGTAACAGAGATTGGAGGAGAAGGAAATCCATGGAATAAAATCAAAAATGGCAGATGAAAGAACACCAACATTCATTTATTATTTTTATAATTTGTTCTCGGGATGTGGGTGCCGCTAGCAAGACCGGCATTTATTACCCACCCCTGGCTGCCCTGAGAAAGCTGGACCAGGCTCCTCCTGGGGGGAAAATAGGGCTGATGGTGGTTTCAGATATAGAGGGCTAGATTTTCGTGGAGCCATCAGGCGGGGTTTCAGGCGTGTGGGGGGGGGGGGAATCCCGAATTTGGGGGTCCCGACACCATCCCACCCAAAACCCCACCCCACGTAAGTTTCAGGGGCGGCGGGTACCCGCCCCGCACTGGGACCCGCCGAAACCAGGCGGGAAGGGATTAGTGCCAATTAACTGCCTGTTAACAGGTAGTTAACAGGCAGTTTTTAGCCTAATCCCTATTTTGAGGGGTTTCGTGTGGGTTTCCCGACGGCTCCAAACCATGCCAGGTTAGAGCAGGCGGGCCGTCGGGTTGAAGGAGTTGGAGGGGTCGCGATGTTGGCGCTCAGGTGAGTGATGGGTGCATGAGTGCAAAGGTAAGTGTGTTTGGTGTGTCTAAAGTGTGTGAAGAACTTTTACTTACCTGTACTTACCTTCACAGCCTTTCTTCCTGTAGCCGTCGGGAGCCCATCACTCAGCCGGTACTTAAAGCTGAACGGCTGCGATCTGTGAAAAGTGACAGCCTTCAGCTTTGAGTGCTGCTGAGAGTTCTAACTGAGTCTGTGCAGAAGGACTCATGTTAGAACTCAGACTGTCAGTGTTTGACAGCTTCAAACAGCTGTGAAACACTGATATTTCATCTGTCAAGAACTCTTGACAGCTGAAATTTCAGTCTGTGACGTCACCTGTTGCCGGGTGGCCCTTAATTGGCCTGCTGAGCCTGCTGGGCGGGCTCAACAAGGTCAATCAAGGGAAAATCGCGCGGATTGGCCGGACGTCGAAGTAGGCGGGTCAAAAACCCAAAAGGGGAATTCCCGCCGCCTTCCCGACAGGTTCGGGAAAATCTATCCGAGAGTATGGCAAGGCCATGAGTGAATTCAAATATGAGAATAAATTGCTTGTGCCTAAATCAGAGGTGCTGAGCAATCAAAAACTGCCATTGATTTTATTATAAATTATTATTTTCATTGTGCAGAGTGTGTACTAAAGTTTGATTTCTAATGTGTTATTCATCAATTAAAGTGAGACATGTTAGGTCTGGAATGCATGCACAGATCTCGTACTTATCCTGGGGGTTGACACTTCTCGGGGACCAAGTTTCAGGAGCCCTCCCATCCCCACCTGTATAGGAGCACCAAACGTACAGCGAGCTTCACCTGCCCAGGCCCAAGAGCGCCACTCATTCTTGTCCAGGGCAAACATGGCCTGGTTAGATCTCTGTCACAGACCCATCCTATTTGCCAGCAAAATGGAGAGGTAATTCACGCTTCTTAGGCCTGCAGCTGTGTTCCGAGATGCCAGAGAGCAACAGCCAGAAAGCCCCAAAGCTCGACGGTTCACTGGGTAAGAAAAAAATCCATTAGAAACTTGCCTTGCGGGGTCCTCTGCTGCCAGGCCCATCTGCCATTCCAATCCACGTGGGGTTCCTGGGGCAAGCCCAACACCAGCTTTTTGAAATACAACCCTGCGTCTGGACGCCCCACAGCTACAACTCCAGGAATGAAAGGCACGAGGAACGCTTGCTCTCGCCTCCTATAAATCAGTGCAGTGGGCCTGCCCCTCCCTATTGCAGGAGCAGGCCCGGCTCTGCTCCCCCACAGGACGCATCAGAAATTCTGGGGCAACGTAAGGGGATTGGAGACCCACTGTAATGTGGCTCCGCCCTCTCTTTTCCAGACCATTGAATTCAGGGAATGGGCAATACCGGTGGGGGGGGGGGGGGGGGGCAAAGGTCAGCAAAATCAGCCTGTGTGTGATTACCGCAGTAGTATCAGTAAAATAAGAAAGTATGAAATTATTGGCCCTTAAAATTATAGTATTGTGGCAGAGCCACTGAGGGACTCTGAACAACTGTACATAATTCCCTTTAACGATGTGTTAGCTATAGACTAAATCTGTACCATTGTATATACTGTTTGCATGTACAGTGCGTGGTCCTTCTAAGAGCGCGGGCAAACGCGATGACGTCATGCCGCTAATCACGTGATAACCCAAACGCGGGAAAAACGTGATGACGTCATGACGCCATCCACGGGACCGCCCAGGCAGTCCTCGTGGAGCCTCCGACCTGTTAAGACCTGTATTCATAGTTCTCTTGCATCAATCTGTTTAAACTCGTTAGTTTGACATTAAAAACCTTTTTGATTGATTGCCTGCGTCGAACTCAATCTCTAGATAGGAATTTGACCATTCCTACAGTATAGAAGATTTAGGGGGTGATCTAATTGAGTTGTTTAAAATGATTAAAGGAGTTGATCGGGTAGTTAGAGAGAAACTTTGCTCTGGTGGGGGGAGTCCAGAACAAGGGGGCAAAACCTTAACATTAGAGCCAGGCCGTTCAGGGGTGATGTTGGACGCACTTCTTCACACAAAGGGTAGAGGAAATCTGGAACTCTCTTCCACAGAAAACTAGGTCAATTAAAAATTAAAAAATTGAGATTGATAGATTTTTGTTAGGCAAGGGTACTAAGGGTTATGGAACCAAGGCGGGTAGATGGAGTAGAGGTACAAATCAGCCATGATCTAATTGAATGGTGGAACAGGCTCAAGGGGCTGAATGGCCTCCTCCTGTTCCTGAGTTCCGATGTTCCTTCCTAAAAGAACTATTACGTACCCACAAGGGCTACTGATGACAATACAAAGGACATGGAGGGGTACTTTTCACCTTCACTACCTGAACAGTACCCTGGCAAAGTAGACCACCCACCCATTGTAGTATCCACACAAGCTTCATCCAGTTAAAATTAATGGGAGGAAAATCAAGTAGGGTCTACAATAGGGAACCGGTCCACTCCACCAGATTACTGCCCAGGTGGTGAAGCTGAAAGTTTGCCCCATGTCGTATCCGACTGCAGTCAATATAACGTGCACGATTGCTTTGAGGCAATGCACCTCACCAATGTCTAATACCTTAGCTTGTGTTGTGTAGGTCATCGGCCTGACCCCATAAGCTGACCATGAGAGTGATGTTTGGGGAAGAGGTAGAAAGATGCCTGGGCAACTATGCCAGCAAATGAATGGCCCGGAATTTGCGGTCGGAGGTGTACCTCCAGAGTACGCCTCCCACCCACTTAAGATATTCGCACTTACTTTCAGGCTCCCGGGCTTCGGTGACTTCGGGTCCTGGGCCTGCAGGCATGGGCCAGCGTAAAGGCCCGCGGATCCCAGGGGCGCAGGCGGTTTGGAAGTGTCCCTGGGATCACGTGGGCCAGAAAAGAGGATTCCTCATATGCTTATGGGGATTCCATTTACAAACGGAATTCCCCAAACGCATATTAGGAATCCACAAAGAATTAAATAATTATACAACTGGAATAAAAATAAATGTTCCCATTCTCAAATCTAATTAAAAATTGATTCAATAAAGCATAGACAATAAAAATTTACTTTTTGAAAAGTAATTTTCAACATTTTAATCCGGGCCAAAATTTGCATAAACTCATTTTAAGTGTTTGTGCATGATTTTTTATTTTTAATTGTTTTATTTAATTTTCATATTAACCCTTAGGCTGGTGAAAGTAGGCCCTTCGCCTGCTTTTACCAGGCGTACGGGTTTCGTGGGCCTTTGCTGGGCAGCAATTGGGCAAATAGCCCCACTCTGTGCCAGCAAAAGTAATTTTTGAGTTGGTGTGGTAGGTCTGTCGAGGCGAACCTTGACAGATCGCAAGTTCCAGTTTTTTGCGCATGCGCAGCGTGTGTGGAAACCCGAAACTTGCGGGGCCTTGTGTACGCCGTCATGGGAACCGTCAATTCCGGGCCAATATTTGATAGAGAAACAGTTTAAAACTGCACAAGCTGTCGACAAGATGGCAGTGGCAGGCATGCTCGAATGTTATACCTGGAATAGTATGGGACCCAGTGATCTGTGGGCCCACTCCGTAGCAACAATGGAGCTACCCAGGGCTCAAATGAAAGCAGTAAGTAGTAAACGTTCACCTGGAAGTTGAGGCACAGATTCTGCTTTTAAATTCAGAACCTTTGGGTGAAGATGGCCCTCCTGAATCCCTAATAAACTGCTTACAATCAATAATTTGGCAATTGAAGAACACCAGCAGCATTAAGTAAGCTAAGAATGCCCGTAGAAGTTGGGAATTTCAAAACTCCCCACAATAAAGAGTCAACAGCTATCCGCAAGAAGTAATTGATCCTCCGTAGGCAAGAGAATTGACCTTTTCAGCATTTTTCTTGGCAATGATTTGCATTCAGTGAACAACTTTAACGAATGTCTAGGTCACTTGCGATATATTTGTATTCAAATCACACAACAAAGCATATCAGAGCATGGAAAAATAAAAGCTGATGTTTGCAGGTCTCTTAATACTGGTGATTTGTAACCCTACTGTAATGTCTGGCTGCACTGCCACTTCTGAGGTTCGTGTTCTCAATAATGTTCCGTAGACGTGAGCTATTCCTCTTCCCAATACAAGACGATTTTTATCTCATTGAAATAGGCCAATGGGCCAGAAATTCGGGTCCCCACGGGTGAGTACGCGCTGTGTACTCACGCGCAGGGCCAACGAAAGTGTCGGTTTCGTGCATGCACTGAGCATGCGCTGGAAACCGGAACGTCCGTTCCCTTGAAGGAAGGGATTCACAGGTCGAACGCATACGCCTGCAACTTCCGATTTTTTTTTACAGGTTTCTCCGTGCGGGTAAGTCTCCAGCAGCTGCGCATTTAAAAAGCAGGCGCAAGGCCTGCTTTTAACAAGGTAAGTGGTGAATTAAGTAAAATTAAAACATTTTTTCCACAGGTTTATTATTTTTAATTACTTTAAAGAAAGGTAAGTTTATTTTTAGCCCCGTTAAAAACTAATTAATTTTTTCAAAAATTTAAATTATTGTTTAAAATAGTTATTTTATGTAATTTATAGTTATTTTAAAAATGTGATTTAAAAAAAAAAATTATTTGAAGTTTTAGTTAGGTTTTGGGGCCGATCTCTATTCATAGATTTGACAGGCCTTCCTGTCAAATTTATGAATGGAGATTCCCTGCTACGATTGGCTCTCCTTGGCCCACGTGATCCCAGGGGATGCTTCGAACTAACTGCGCCGCTGGGATACATGAGCACTGCGCGCTGGCAGCTGGAGGAGGCCCAGGATCGGAAGCCCACGCGGGCCCACAGCACAACGGCAGGCGCGCTATGTAAGTGCAGGTCGGGGGCTTGCACCCGCGGGAAGCCCCCGACCCGAATTTCTGGCCCATTAAAGATTTCCTCTCTAGTTGCAGGATAGTTTCTGTTTAAAATAATGCAATTAAACAGCACTATGGAGTTTAAGAACCCTGGCCCATCAGGATGCAGGATGTATTAGCATGTGTTTTAATAATCCCTCTCGATGTCCTCCTCTCCTGAAGGTGATGACTCGTGCTGGTCTATGGCTCCATGGCTGCCAGCCATCCTTTAGTACCTTGCCGAAAAATCAATTCTTTCTGTCTGCCTGTTCAGATGGAGGCTAAAGAGAGTAGGGAGTTCTCCCAACCAATATCACCAAACAAAAACAGATTAACTGCTGCTTGTTCTGGTTTCTATTTGAGGGATATGACTGGCACAAAAATGGCTGCTGTTTTTGCCAGCTAACAAGCAGTGCACTAAGTAAATCATTGCATGAAGCATATGGGATGTTCTGACGGGGCCGAGGTGCAATATAAATGCAAGTGTTCGTCATGCAGGTAACTATTCGACTGTGCAAGGTGTCACGGCCAAGCCCGATGCGGTCCTCAATAAATGTCCATTCATATGCACTTCCAGCAGGATTCACTCAACAATGACCAGGAGCAGTATAACTGGCTTCCACCTCCCCAGACATTGAGACCAATTGTACTGTTGTCTGACTAAACTTGCCTAACTCGGGACAGGCTGGAGTCAACCTTAGGGCCATCTTGGCAGAGTCAGCTGGGGAAGGAATGTTGACCCATTATGCTGTCGCACAGTACTGCGCATTTTCAGAAGATGCCACCTTGGGATGAGACTTTAAACCAAGGCTCCATCTGTCGTGTTTGGCAACTCAGGTGGACCAGTAGGTCCAATGACAGGTAATGTATTTTTCCACTAAGCTATCAGCCTTCTTAAATCCATCTGATTGATAATACAGTGGCTCTGAGATGGCTGGTCTATAAATTCATGAAGAAATCCATTTGATTCCTTATTCTCCAACAGTGTCAGAGGTGTTAACTTGACTGATCTAAATTTAAGACCTTTTGTCAGGGCTCTTTATTTAAACCAGGGAAAAATGCAACCATTGGGTGAGACCGAGTTCAATTTATTGCGCATCCGGTAATGATGGTTGGTACTGTTACCTGTCGGGATTTGTGAATGTGTGCTCTCCTCTTATCCCCACGCCAGCAGTTATAGTTGAGGTGATTTGACATCTATAACAGGTTTGTTCACCAGAAGCCATATGTTAAGACCGGGGCTTCTCCTTGACAGCTGGATTTTTTTCAGTATCAGTATGAGACCCTTGTGGCTGAGTGACAGGTGGAAATATCTGATATGGCTACCCTGGAGGAGTTTTATTTTCCAGCTGCTGGGGGAATGCATTGTATGGCAAGTGATTTAGCTGCTGCTGTGTACAGTTGCCGCACACATGCTGACTTGTAGATTAACCCTTTATTGTAGCACTTTGCCACAAAATAATAGATAACTTATTCAAAAAAATATAAATTAGAGAGCAGTTAAATCTAAATGTTGGAGCCAATTCTTTCACAACGTCACACTTCGCACTTTTATTATTGGGTGTGCTTTCTTTCTTGTTGGAAACTTTTAGTGTACATTTATTTTGATCACTTAGTTGCATTATTTTGAACAATAGCAGCTCTACTACAGTGTTGGTCATGTGACAACTAAAAGTGTGACAGGAAGTGAGTGTGGCGCTTACAGGAAGTGCGCACTATCTGCACGATTTTTGCTATTTTATAGATGAAGAACTTGGGGTGACACGGCTCAACTGGTAACATCGTTATGCTGAGTCAGACAGCAGTGGGTTCAAGCCCCACTCCAGGACCTCAACACATACACTAGGCTGATGTTACAATGCAGTACTGAGGAGGTGCTGCATTATTGGACGTGTCGTATTTGGATGTGATGTTAAACCATGTCCCATGGCTCAGTGTGGATATTAAAGTTTCCTTGGCACGACATAGATCAGGGAGTTCTCGGGTGTCATCAACTAACACCACCAATTAAAAATGAGCTGGTCATTGCTGCTTGCCGAATCTTTCTATGGGCAAAATGCCTGTCATGTTTGCCCATATAACAAGTCTCCGTATTTCAGAAGCATGTATGTGAAGCGTTTCAGGAGGTGTGACAAGGTGCTATATTATTGCGTGTCTCTAATTCTTTAAACATCGTAGATAGCTGTCAGCCATGGCTCAGTGGGTAGCACTCTCGCCTCTGAGTCAGAAGTTTGGGGGTTCAAGTCCCACTCCAGAGACTTGAGCACATAACCCATGCTGACACTTCAGTGCAGTGCTGAGGGAGTGCTACACTTGTCGGAGGTGTCGCCTTTCAGATAAGGTGTTAAACCTAGGCCCTGTCTGCCCCCTCGGGTGGATGTAAAAGATCCCATGGCATTATTTTGAAGAACAGGGGCGTTCTCCTTGATGTCTTGGTCAATATTTATCCCTCAATCAACATAATTTGCCGTGCACACATTGGCTACCACGTTTCCTACATTACAACAGTGAACTACACTTCAAAAAGTACATCATTGACTGTAAAGCACTTTGGGATGCCCCTTTCTTTGTAAAAAATCTCCTAAGAACATAAGAAATAGGAGCAGGGGTAGGCCATTTGGCCCTTTGAGCCTGCTCCGCCATTCAATAAGATCATGGTTGATCTTCTACCTCAACTCCACTTTCCTGCACTATCCCCATATCCCTTGGTTCCCTTAATTTTCAAAAATCTATCAATCTCTGTCTTGAATATACTCAATGACTGAGCCTCCACAGCCCTCTGGGGTAGAGAATTCCAAAGATTCACCACCCTCTGAGTGAAGAAATTTCTCCTCATCTCAGTCCTAAATGGCCGACCCCTTATTCTGAGACTGTGACCCCTGGTTCTAGACTCCCCAGCCAGGGGAAACATCCTCCCTGCATCTACCGTCAAGCCCTGTAGGAATTTTGTATGTTTCAATGAGATCACCTCTCATTCTTTTAAACTCTAGAGAATATAGTCCTGGTCTACTCAATCTGTCCTCATAGGACAATCCCCCCATCCCAGGAACCAGTCTGGTGAACCTTTGTTGCACTCCCTCTATGGTAAGTATATCCTTCCTTAGGCAAGGAGACCAAAACTGTACACAATACTCCAGCTGTAGTCTCACCAGGACCCTATATAATTGCAGTAAGACGTCTTTACTCTTATACTCTTATACTCAAATCCTCGTAATAAAGTCCAACATACCATTTGTTTTCCTAATTGCTTGCTGTACCTGCATGCTAACTTTGTGATTCGTGTACGAGGACACCCAGGTCCCTCTGAACACCAACATTTCCCAATCTCTCACCATTTAAAAAATACTCTGCTTTTCTCCTATGACATAATTCTTATAAATGATGGTCATAGAGCAGACAGTCTTTCTAGCCACAAGTCCTGTGTGTGTAATTATCCCCATGACTCTCAAAGGCAAATAAGTCCCTCAACAGATGGTTTGAATTAAAGGAACTGTGCCACAGAGAACTAGAATTCTTTTACACTAAGAGGAGAGATAATCGAGTGTCATAACTAAGGGAATGATTGCAATTTAGCTTCATTTTGAGAAATGTCAAACCTTTTATGCTTAGAGTATTCAACAGCAAATATTTATTTTAGAAAAACACTTTGGTAGATACATATTTTGAAACTTTCTGTAACCATTAATTTTGAGAGGATTCAATGATTTTGCAATTTATATGGTAGTTTATCAAAATGATGATGCCTTCTTAAACGAACTGTGCTACTTAGTTTCCTTTAAACTATTTATATGTTGAATGGATTATTTGCTGTGAATACAATTTTGAAAATCTATCCTTTACCTCAACAGAGTCTGCTGTAGGGGGATCAAAATGTCAAAACAAGTAGCATGATATTTGAAATTAAGCGTTATCAAACACAAGTTGCCTTTAATATCTCCCATTCCATGTTTCTTCAACATATTGCTCATTTGAATCTGTGGTATTGAAACATACAGACGTAAAGTTGCCAGGTTCAATTGCTAGTCTGTGCTGAGTTAGCAGATCTTGGCTAGATTGGCAGTAAGGGCACGACACTGCCCAATTGTTATCCAGTAACGGCTCCTGGAAAGTGTACCTGCGTGAACGTAGGGTGAAGACTTGAGTCTGATGCCATCCACTGGCCAATAGCCTGCTGATTCCCATGGTCTTGGCTCACACGTGAAGAATAGCCATTATGGTGATGGTGGCCAGTCCCAGCGCAGCATTGAAGTTCGCAGCACAAAAGAAGGCCATTGTGTTTCTTGCTCCACCAGTCCAAAAGAGATTTATCCTAATCACCATTGAATATCTCCCATTCCTTGTTCCCACCCCACAAAATGCTTCACCTTCCTGTTCTCTGCATTAAAATGCATCTACCACAAGTCTGCCCAATCTACTCACCTGTCCATATCCTCATGATATTTTTCAGTCAGCCTCAATGTTTGCCAAGCCCTCTACTTTTGTGTT
This sequence comes from Somniosus microcephalus, assembly GCF_052327205.1. Lineage (NCBI taxonomy): Eukaryota > Metazoa > Chordata > Chondrichthyes > Squaliformes > Somniosidae > Somniosus > Somniosus microcephalus. Next base: position 67,705,003 of record NC_141008.1, read on the forward strand.
GTCCAGATACTCCAATATCGTGCTCCCTATGTCCAGGTGAAAATAATTTCTCTATCTAGACCCTGGGGTGCACCACCTTTCAACATTTTCCCATCTGAGCAGCACCCATTTACCCTAAGGCTTTGTTTTCTGTCAATCAACCAACTTTCTATCCAAAAGCAAAATACTGCGGATGCTGGAAATCTGAAATAAAAACAGAAAATGCTGGAAATACTCAGCAGGTCAGGCAGCATCTGTGGAGAGAGAAACAGAGTTAACGTTTCAGGTCGATGACCCTTCGTCAGAACTGGAAAAAGCTGGAGATTGAACAGATTTTTAAGCAACTGTAGGGGCAGGGAGAGCGGGGAGGGGAGGAAAGAACAAAAGGGAAGGTCTGTGATAGGATGGAAGGCAGGAGACATTAAGAGATGGTGCAAGGCAAAAGGAGATGGTAATGGGACAAGTTAAGAAACAAAAGATGGCTCTAGATGAAGTGTAAATGGCAGAATGAAAGACAGCTGCCGTGTGTGAGAGAGAAAAAAATATATAATAAATAAAATTTTCTATCGATGCTGGTACCATGCGACACCTGAATATTTCTAACAAATGAGACGCCTTATCTAATGTCTTCCAAAAATCTACATAACACTATAACTACTGCTTTCTCTTTATACCATCATTCCCTCAGTTAAAAACACAACTTATCAAACACAAGTTGCTTTTAACAAATCTGTGCTGGTTGCCCTCGAGTTTCCCATGCCTCTCAAGATGCTCAATAATTTGATCTCGAATTATAGATTCAAAAGCCCCGATTTTAACTCGGGACGCAAGGGGGCGGGCGAGGTGGACGGGAACTACTGCCGCCTCTCCCCCGCCCCCCCCCCCAAACACCCCGGTGAAGAGTTCAGCATGAGGCCTAGGCTATATTAACTCCTGGGCCTCATTTCTTTAGTGCTGCCCAAAATCGAGGGGGCGAATTGGGGTGGGATCCAGACATCACTGGGCACCCACAGAAATGGTCCTTGGCAAGGTAAGTCAGGAAGGATGGGAGTCCGGGAGGCCAATCGTGGCCGGAGAAGGTGGAGGGGTTGGTGGGGGGGAAGGTCCAGGCCAGAGGTAGCCCAAGGTTTCTTGAAGAGAAACACTCCTGCTTCACCTGGGCCACAAGGAACCTCACTGAAAGTCCATTCATTAATCCTATTGGCCTGATGCTGATTGCTGCCAAGTTTTGTGGACAGCTCAGGAACTCTGTGTAAATCGCACACTTCGGAGTTAAAACTATGTCGGGAGTCCGAATTATATCATGAGACCCCAACAATACAGTGTTTCTGAGGCCCCAGCCTGCCTACGGCGGGCGGCCGCCACACTCCAGGAGTTAAAATCTGGAGTGGGACTTGAACCCACAACCTTCTGACTCAGGCGAGAATGCTACTCACTGAGCCACACTGACACCTATCCATAGTTTAAAAGAATTAGAGACTTGCAATATCTAGGCACCTCCTGAAACGCTTCACATACACACATCTGAAATACAGAGACTTGCTATGTGAGCAAACATGACGAGCATTTTGCTCATGGCAAGCTTCTGCAAGCAGCAATGACCAGCTCATTTTCATTGGTGTTAGCTGATGACCTGGGGGAACGCCCTGATCTATGTTGTGCCATGGAAACTTTAATATCCACCTGAGCCATGACACATGGTTTAACATCACATACAAATATGACACCTCCAACAATGCAGCACTCCTTCAGTACTGCATTGTAACATCAGCCCAGTGTACATGTTGAGGTCCTGGAGTGGGGCTTGAACCCACTGCCGTCTGGCTATGTAATGTTGCTACCAGTTGAACCATGTCACCCCAAGTTCTTCATCTATAAAATAGCAAAAAGCGTGCACACCATCTGCACTTACAATAATGAAATCTATCGAATCTACTGATATTTAAATTGAAACAGCTGAAATAACCTTCAGAACATGAGAAACATAGAAACAGAAACAGAGAAGATGGGAGCAGGAGTAGGCCATTCGGCCCCTCGAGCCTGCTCTGCCATTTAATTGGCTGATCATCCCAATTCAGTACCCTGTCCCTGCTTTCTCCCCATATCCCTTGATCCCTTTAGCTTTAAGAAATATATCTAACTCCTTCTTGAATATATTTAATGAATTGGCCTCAACTGCCTTCTGTGGTAGAGAATTCCACAGGTTCACCACTCTCTGGGTGAAAAAATTCCTCCTCATCTCTGTCCTAAATGGCTTACCCCTTATCCTTAGACTGTGACCCCTGGTTCTGGAGACCCCCCGCCATTGGGAACAAATGAAAAGAGAGGGTTTTTTGGGGGGATTTCCACATTTGTTGTCCTCCTTTAAGCCTGCATTAGAATCTTATTTATTTGTCGACATGGAATTCAATTAATATGTTAGAAAGAAAAAAGAATTGCATTTATGCTGAACCTTCCGTGTCCTCAGGACATTCTAAAGTGCTTCACAGGCAATGGATTTCCTTTTTTGAGATGTAGTCTCTGTGGTTTTGTAAGGCGTTTGAATGAGCAGGATTAAAATCGGGGCTTACGATTTGGCTCATAGCTGACGTTAGACAAACTGGTCAAAAGTTACGTGGTTTATCTTTCTCTCCCTTCTTGAATAGACTTGTTACATTGGTTGCCCTCCAGTCCCTTGGCATGATTTGCACATTGAGGAGCGCTAAATGTTATGATCAAAGTCTCTGCTATTTCCTCTCTGAGTTAGACGGTTGTGGGTTCAAGCCCCTCTTCAGGCCTTGAGCACATGATCTAGGTTCAATGCTGTACAGAGGGAATACTGCACTGTCCGAGGTGCTGCCTTTCGATGAGATATTAAACCGAGATCCATCTGCCTGGTCAGGCAGATGTAAAGACTTCCATTCTATTTTTTTTTGAAGAAGAATGAGGCGCTCTCCCACTGTCTTGCTCAACATTAACGAACACCACCAAAACAATCAGTTGGGTCATTTTTCTTCACTATTGCTTGTGGGATCTTGCTTTGTGCGAATTGGCTGCCACGATTGCCTACAAAACCACAGGGACTACACCTCAAAAAAGGTAATCCATTGCCTGTGAAGTACTTTGGAATGTCCAGAGGACGCGAAAGGTTCTGTATAAATGCAGCTCTTTTTCCTTTCTAACTCCATGTTGACAAATAAACTAAATTCTAATGCAGGCATAAAGGAGGACAAAAATGTGGCAATCCGAAATAAATAACTGCCTTTGCATTTGTTCCCATATTCTGAAGGCTATTTCAGCTGTTTCAATTTAAAAATTAGAAGATTCAATAGTTTTCATCGTTGGAAGTGCGGATTAATGATAACATACACACAATGTATCAAGAGAGGAGGCTTTGAAAGATTTATCACAATGGAATGTGCGCAGTGGAACTAAAGTGGAAATGACATCTTAGAATTGTAAAACATTTTACTTTCTATGCGTACAGTCTTCAGACGATATATAATTAAAGATAATAGAATATTTTTGATAAAGCAGGACACTTTATGAATTTCAAATAGACAACACACTGCTTTGAAGAATTTCTAACTTCCCTCTGATTGCTTCAGTTTGTTGCTACTGCTGGTTCAGTGTTTGACGTGTCGGCGAGGCTGATCTTTATATGTTTGTGCCGATTTCCCTCTTCATTGCGCTGGGGGTGTGTGATGAAATATGTCATTCATCAGACTCTGTATTTAACTACATATATTGTATTGCCTGCTCCTGTGTTTTTACCTTGTATTGTAAATAGTGCACTGCCCCCTTTCTCCCCATTGGGTGTGTCGGCTCCGCCCATACCTGGCCCTACTTAAGACAAGCCCAGGCTTGTCTTACAGCAGAACAGCAGAATGCTAGGTGAAGACACAGGCATCTTTCTTTGCTAATAAAAGCCTAGTTTTATCCAGTTAACTTTGAGCCTTGAAGTTATTGAGGCGCATCAGGGGGGAAACGCTCAGTTCCCAGGAACTGCAAAGAGGAAACAGGAGGGGGAGGTATACCTGCTAAAACAGGTCACCGCCCCACTGCGACTCCTGGGGTTTGCTTAACTGGGTGTAATTGGGCAGGTACAGGCCCAGCATTCATATTGAAATGAGGCAAGAGCTAAGCATCACTGGTCGGATTCCCACCCCTCCAGTCTCCAGGAATTGAAGATGAACCTCCTGGACACTACTGCTATTCTTCACATACGAACCTAGACAGGACATGCTAGACTGTAGGGCAAGCCTTTTTATTTGTTAATTTGCCGAGATGAAACACAATGAAATAAATTGCGTCATTACATCACTTGCCCGCCAGATCATTGTGACAAAAAGATACACGACTCTTCAGGTGCTTATCTCAACAAGTAAAAGGCTCGCGGCACACTTCTTGATGGGCAGTGCACCTTGAATTATTTTTTAATTCGGCAGATGAAAGACAAGAAACGCTTATGTGTTCAAGTTTTAAATATAAGAACTATTGGCTCATACTGGTAATCTGATGAATTGGAGGTCCTTCTTATTTTGCAAAATATCTTTCACAGGCAGTAGAGGACTGAATTCCTGTGGTGGGAATGTAGGCTCAAGTCCCACCTTCAGCTAATGTTTGCAACCTCTTTTCCAAGTAGCTGCAATTAAAGGCTCTTGGTTGAAACTCTGTGTAGTGTTCAGTATTGGATGGCCCAAACCCATTCCAACAATTGTGGCTACAAAACAACAGTGGCGACACTTCAAAAGCAAGTAATTGGCCGCGAAGTGCTTTGGTACGTGCTGAGGATGTGAAAGGCACTTGGGCACAGAAGTTCATTCTTTTACAGTTTGTGCCTTTGTCCATCCAATATGAAGGAATATGGACCATATTCAGCCTAGACTACGTTGCCCTGTTGATCAAAGTAAAATAGCACATACAGGAACGCAGTGGAGTTGAGCATATAAAGGGAGCAAAAATGTAAGAAATTCTAATAGTTTTTAGCATTTCCTGCTGATTTGACCCTAGCAGGGTACTGCCTGTCTGTGAATTACGTGAGGTGGCAGTAGAACCAAGATACTGTATATTCCTGATATCAGAAAGCACAGCTCTTTGTCGAGATTTCAACCTTTTGACGTGGTACCTTGCTCAACAACAACAACTTGCATTTATATAGCACCTTTCACGTAGCAAAAATGGCCCAAGGTGCTCTGGGTGGGAGTGTTAAATGGGAGCCTTCCTTGAGAATACTCTTGGGTACTTCATGTGTTGCAGGCCCTGGAATGACTTAACCTAGCAGCAATTGTGGGAAAAAAATCTATTAGTTTGGGCTGTTTCAATCTGAGTATCCAATCTAATCAGAACTGAAAATCTTACTGTATTACTGAATATTTTCCACAATACAAGGTTAAACTGTTATAGGGTATTGATGGCATACGCCGTCGTAAGTGCCCCGCAAGTCCCGGGTTTCCGCATGCGATGCTCATGCGCGAAAACCCAGAACTTGCAATCTGTCAAGTTTCTCCTTGACAGATCGTACCCAACCGCTACAAATTCACTTTCGCTGGCGTAGTGTTGGGCTGCTGCCCGGTGAATACCTACGAAACCCTTATGCCTGGTAAAAACAGGCACAAGGCCTTCATTTACCAGCGTAAGGGTTTAAATAAATGTTCAAATAAAATTTTGAAAATGATATAAACATTCACTTACATTTAAAATTAGTTTAGGTCAATTTTGACCCGGTTAAAAATGTTTTAAGTTTATTTTTCAAAAAATTAACTTTTTATTTTAAATGTTTGTTTAAAGGGTATTTTAATTAATTTTGAACTTGTGATCGTTTATTTTTATTTCACTGTTGTGAAATTATATTTATGATATGATTTCTATTATGCTTATGGGGATTCCGTGCGTAAATTGAAACCTTTTAAGCGTAATAGGAATGCCCCTTTGTCATTGGCTGGGCCGGCCCACGTGATCCCAGGGACGCTTGTGAACCGCCTGCGCCCCTGGGATACGTGGGCCCTTATGCAGGTCTACGCCTGCAGGCCCAGGACTGCAAGAGATGAAGGCACACGTGGGCGGCAAGCCTCCGACCGCCATTTCCAGGTCAATGTTGAGGACACCAGTAGGGATGATGCAGTTGGCCTCAGGTCACACCCTGTCTTTGGAAGGAGAGAAATCAGCCTGAGTTTCCACTGACCCCTGCCCAAAAGAGCACGTGTAAACATTGGCTTTGGCTGTGATGATGATGCTCTCACTGCCACATGAAGACAACACTCGGATGAGGGAGCAGAGGTTTACCAGCGCTAATGAAACTGTATCCCAGCACAGGGAGCTTCAGGCGATGAGAGAAGGGAAGCAAATTGGAAAAATAAAATGCAGTGTTGCCTTTAGGATCCTCACCATCTTTGAGTGCTGGCTGGACTTGGCTCGCTCTTCCTCTCCATCTCACCCTCGGCCTCCTTCTGCTGCACTCCCGCTGCTGCTCACAGTCGCCCTCCCTCTCCCCCCTCCCCTCCCTCCTCCTCCCCCCCTCCCCTCCCTCCTCCTCCCCCCCTCCCCTCCCTCCTCCTCCCCCCCTCCCCTCCCTCCTCCTCCCCCCCTCTCCCCCTCCCCTCCTCCCCACCTCCTTTTCCCCCTCCTTCTCCCCCACTTTTCACCCCCTCCTTCTCCCCCCTCCTCCTTCTTCCCTCCTCCTTCTTCCCCCTCCTCCTTCTTCCCCCTCCTCTTTCTTCCCCCTCTTTCTTCCCCTCCTTCCCCCTCCTCCTCCTTCCCCCCTCCTTCCCTCCTCCTTCCCTCCTCCTTCCCCCCTCCTTCCCTCCTCCTTCCCCCCTCCTTCCCCCTCCTTCTTCCCCCCTTCCCCCTCCTTCTTTCCCCCCTCCTTCCCCCTCTCCTTTGTCCCCCTCCTTCGCCCCCTCCTTCTTCCCCCCTCCTCTCTCCCCTTCTCTCGCCCGCTCTTCTCTTCCCCCTTCTCTCGCCCGCTCCTCTCTCCCTCCCTTCCCGCCCCCTCTCTCTCTGCTGCTTTCGCTCTTCGCTAAAAATGGGATACCTGAAAGGTGAAAATGCTCCCAATTTTTATTTGAAAGACAAGCTGTGCTTGTAGTTTAAAATAAAACAAATATTGACTGCTCTTTGGTAAAACAAGTGGACATAATTTGCAGAAGAGGCCTTTGAGTGTGTAATATAGGCCCACAGCGTCGAGCTATTTCTGCAGTCTTTGGGTGATGGCTTGTTATTAGAGCCCTCAACTATCAGTATCTGCATAAAATATACATGGCCTGCATAACTGAAGCTAAATGCACTTGAAGTATGCTTTAATATATATAAGGCATAGATTCTTTTGGATATGTTAACTAGTCTGGAGTAAGTATATTTACATTATTTAATTGCCGAATATTCAAACTTATTTGAAATATATGATGCATATTTATATCTTGTTTAATGTGCAACTCTTGTGTGTCTGGTTGAGTAGAGGATTTATAACTGACACAGGCAGCTAGAATGCTCCAAATACTATTGCAAAATCAAAATAGCAGATACCCAAGAGCCAAGTCTAAACAAAGTACCATGCATTTCTCACTGAATGTTTCACACATTTATGCACTTGAAAATCAGGGTATGTGGATTATGTTATATTACCAACATCAAACTAATTTGGAGAAGTTCCAATAATTACAGTCATAGAGAGATTTTTTGCCTATTAGCTGGTATAGCTAGGCTCAGCCAACAGAAACTAATGAGAATAAATGTCTCGGGAGTTTAACCCTAGTGATTGCTGAGAGCACAGAAAACCCTGGAGAAATTTTACTGTAGCGCATTTAACAAGTCAGCAATTCCCAGCCTCAGCTTAATGCATGCTCCAACTAGCCTGGTTCAGGAAATATTGGTCAATTCTGCATTTGAACTTGAATATGCAAGGGACAGAGTTCCAGTTGGTAGCACCGACTGGGAAAGGGGTCCACAGGCAGCAGATATGGTGTGTGTAGGTCTCTCTTACTGGGACTCTGCACTGACATTTTAGATTGATTTTTTTTTTTTAAACATTGAGCTGCACCTGCAGCAACCCTTCTGTTCCTGGCATGAACGAAGTTCCGTCTTAAATGCCAGAGCTGATCTGATCTTGATCTTATTGAGGGCTGACAGCCCAGTCAAATCTTTCTGGCATTATAGAGAATGGCGTCTGGCAATGAATATTGGCCTGTTTGTCTTTAGAATGCCCAGTTCCAGAAAAGGTGGGCAAATTATTAAATGTGACGACAATATTGTATCATTTGTTAGTTTGGGGCAGTTTAAAGAAACAATTACATCAAAGTAAAGATGAACACTGGCTAATCTTTGGCTGTTGATGATTATGCATATAAGAAAGGATGGTATGAACAACGACCATTTGGCCCATCAAGCACATTCCCTTCAAAGACCATGTGCAATCTATCCATCATGGCTTGTGTCTCCTCCACCTACCCAGCCCCATTTAATCTCCTGAGGGAAATTTTTCCATAAATGCTCCTTGAAATGCTAACAAACAAAATACAGAATATTCATCCAATACAAAAGTAAAATACTGCGGATGCGGGAAACCTGAAATAAAAACAGAATATTCATCCATGTTTTCCTTCTAATTGTTCAACTCTTGCATCTATCCCCGCGCCTTAGCACGGCTTACTCCAATGGTGCAAGAATCATTGTGTTCTGTGCAGTATTTGATCATCTGTATTTCTTGCTATCCCTATAACCAGCAGTCCTGTTTCTGAACAAATATTTATCCAATTCCTTTCTGAAGGAGTTAATTATCTCAGGCTCAACTACCTTTCCAGAGAGTCTATTCAACGATTCCAATCTACCAGTTAATTTTAAATCTGTCCCCTTGTATTCTGCGCTTAGAGCCTAAGGCATTATCATATTAGTCACCATTGTCTACTTACCAGATCATCAAGAGATTAAAAATATCATGTTAATCATGTTCACACTATAGAACCATATTGTTTACAGCACAGAAGGAGTCCATTTTGCTAGAGCAATCCAAAACTAATCCCACTGCCCTGCTCTCTCTCAACTTATCAAAGATTGATTTTTAAATTGAACATTCCCAACAAAAACCATATCATCTACAAGATGCACTGCAGCAACTCGCCAAGGCTTCTTCGGCAGCACCTCCCAAACCTGTGACCTCTACCACCTAGAAGGACAAGGGCAGCAGGCACATGGGAACACCACCACCTCCAAGTTCCCCTCCAAGTCACACACCATTCTGACTTGAAAGTATATCGCCGTTCCTTCATCGTCGCTGGGTCAAAATCCTGGAACTCCCTCCCTAACAGCACTGTGGCAGTACCATCACCACACGGACTGCAGCTGTTCAAGAAGGCGGCTCACCACCACCTTCTCGAGGGCAACTAGGGATGGGCAATAAATGCTGACCTTGCCAGCGATGCCCACATCCCATGAACGAATAAAAAAAAACAGTATTACAATAGTATGGGAAAAGTATACATTTAAAAGGATCCTCACCTGTGTCAGCCAGTGGCTCCGAGGGTAGCACGCTCACCTCTGAGTCAGAAAGTTGTGGGTTCAAGTCCCACTCCAGGGACTTGAGCACAAGAATCTAGGCTGACACTCCAGTGTAGTACTGAGGGAGTGCTGCACTGTCGGAAGTGTCGTCTTTCAGATGAAACGTTAAACCGAGGCCCCGTCTGCTCGCTCAGGTGAACGTAAACGATCCCACACCACTATTTTGAAGAAGAGCAGGGGAGTTATCCCTGGTGTCCTGGCCAATATTTATCCCTCAACCAACATAACAAAAACAGATGATCTGGTCATTATCACATTGCTGTTTGTGGAAACTTGCTGTGTGCAAATTGGCTGCCGCTTTTCCTACATTACAATCGTGACTACATTTCAAAAAGTACTCAATTGGCTGTAAAACGCTTTGGGACGTCTGGTGGTCGTGAAAGGTGCTATATAAATGTAAGTCTTTCTTTTCTTTCTATTATGCTAGCTTTATTCTGGAGTATTCTTCAATTCATGAAAACATAATTTGCCCACAAAAAACAATAAATTTTCAATGTAACGGATTCCATATGAATATAGGAATGGGAAGAGGCCATTCAACCCCTTGAGCCTGTTCCGCCATACATGGCTGATCTGTATCCTAACTCTATCCTTGGCTCTATATCCCTTACTACCCTTGGCTAGCAAAAATCTATTGATCTCAGATTAACATTTTTCAATTAAGCCCCGGCATCTACTGCTTCTTTGTGGGAGAGAGTTCCTCACTTCAACCACCCTTTACGTGAAGAAGTGCTTCCTAACATCTCTCCTGTATGGCCTGGCTCTGATTTTAAGGTTGGTCCCCTTGTCCTAGACTCCCCCACCAGCAGAAAAAGTTTCTCTCCATCTACCACATCAATTTTTTTCAAAAACCTCAATCAGATCACCCCTTAACCTTCTATATTCTGGGGAATACAAGCCTAGTTTATGTAATCTCTCCTCATAATCTACCCATCCACCTTGGTACCATTCTGGTGAATCTGCGCTGCACTCCTTCCAAGGCCAATATATCCTTTCTAAGGTGCGATGCCCAGAACTATACACAGTACTCCAAGATGTGGTCTACCCAGGGCTTTGTATAGCTACAACAAAACGTCCTCCCCTTTATATTCTAGCCCTCTAGTTATAAAGGCGAACATTCCATTAGCCTTTTTGATTATTTTTTGACACTGAAGCACTGGTATGTTTTTTTTTTAGAGATGTGAGAAAGCGCTGTGTAAATTTTAATTTCCGTTTTTTTTTTCCTAGTATAAAACATGCATGACTGCTGTCTGAATGGAACCACCACCTTCATACATTTTCTCGAAGCATGAGAGGCTGGGAGCAGGGTGGCACTTTCATCTTAGTGCTAGCCTGCTGCTTTCAGCACAGCCCGTGTTCACTGTTCTAAATGGACTGTTTCTTAGCCACTGACAGCTTTCATTTGCTTAAGTGATTTTTTGCAGTGTAGTCACTCTTCTAAAAGGAAACATGGCAGCCAATTTACGCAAGGACCAACAAAAAGAAATGTGATAATGACCACACGATCTGGTTTTTTTTTAGTGATGTTGGTTGAGGGATAAATATTGGCTAGGACACCAAGAAGAACTCCCCGCTTTTCTTTCAGCTCCATGACCATTTATAAGAATTATGCCGTAGGAGATTTTTACAAAGGAAGAAATTGATTTACAGCCAATTATGCACCTTTTGAAGTATAGTTCACTGTTGTAATGTCGGAAGCGTGGGAGCCGAATTGTGCACAGCAAATGATGTTGGTGGCAGGCTAAATATTGGCCAGGACATCGGGGAGAACTCCCCTTTTCTTCAGAATGGTTCCATGGGATCTTTTACACATAAATACTGTGGCAACAAGAGCAGGTCAGAGGCTAGGTATTCTGCAGCGAGTGTCTCGCCTCCTGACTCGCCAAAGCCTTTCCACCATCAACAAGGCACAAGTCAGGAGTGTGATGGAATACTCTCCACTTGCCCGGATGAGTGCAGCTCCAACAACACTCAAGAAGCTCGACACCATCCAGGACAAAGCAGCCCGCTTGATTGGCACCCCATCCACCACCTTAAACGTTCACTCCCTCCACCACCGGCGCACTGTGGCTGCAGTGTGTACCAGCTACAAGATGCACTGCAGCAACTCGCCAAGGCTTCTTCGGCAGCACCTCCCAAACCCGCGACCTCTTCCACCTAGAAGGACAAGGGCAGCAGGCGCATGGGAACACCACCACCTCCAAGTCACACACCATCCTGACTTAGAAGTATATCGCCGATCCTTCATCGTCGCTGTGTCAAAATCCTGGAACTCCCTACCTAACAGCACTGTGGGAGTACCTTCACCTCACGGACTGCAGCGGTTCAAGAAGGCAGCTCACCACCACCTTCTCAAGGGCAACTAGGGATGGGCAATAAATGCTGGCATTGCCAGCGATGTCCTGATCCCATAAACGAATGAAACATTTTTTTTTTAAATCCACCCGAGAGGGCAGACAGGGACTGGGTTTAACATCTCGTCCGAAAGACGACACTGCCGACAGCACAGAACTGCCTCAGTACTGCACGCTGATAATCTTGCCACAGTGAACAAAGGGAGTTTTTTTCCCCACTAGTCTCCGTCTCAGCTCATCTGCTGCTGAAACCATCAACCATTCCTTTGTTACCTCTAGACTCGACTATTCCAATGCTCTCTCCTGACTGGCCTTCCACCTTGCACCCTCTGTAAACCTGAGCTCATCCAAAACTCTGCTGCCTGTATGTTAACTTGCACCAAGTCCTGTTCACCCTTCACCCCTGATACAACTGTACAGGGCTTTGGTGAGACCACACCTTGAGTACTGTGTACAGTTTTGGTCTCCTTATTTAAGGAAGGATATACTTGCATTGGAGGCAGTTCAGAGACGATTCACTAGGTTGATTCCTTAGATGAGGGGGTTGACTTATGGAGAAAGGTTGAGCAGGTTGGGCCTATACTCATTGGAATTTAGAAGAATGAGAGGTGATCTTATCGAAACATATAAGATACTGAGGGGGCTCGACAAGGTAGATGCAGAGAAGATGTTTCCCCTCATGGGGAAATCTGGAACTCGGGGGCATAGTTTCAGAATAAAGGGTCGCCCTTTTAGAACTGAGATGAGGAGGAATTTCATCCTTGCGGGGAGGTTTGCTAGTACTGTTGGGGGGTTTAAACTAACTTGGCAGGGGGGAGGGATACGGAGTGGAGCTATAGTAGGGGGCGATGCACAGCCAAATATATAGAAGGCAGAGCAAATATGTAATGGCACAAGGGAGTATGGCAAGGCTGGATGGCATTTATTTTAATGCAAGGAGTCTTGCGAGTAAGGCAGATGAATTGAAGGTGTTGATGAACACATGGGAGTATGATATTTTTGCTATCACAGCGACATGGTTGAGGGAGGGGCAGCTCAATATTCCGGGGTATAGAATCTTCAGGTGAGACAGAGGGGGTGTAAAAGAGGAGGGGGTGTCACAATATAAACAAGGAGTCAATTACTGCAGTAAGGAGGAATTATATCTTTGCAGGTTCCTCTAATGAGGCCATATGGGTAGAACTTAAAAACAAAAAGGGGGCAAGCACTTTGCTGGGAGTGTACTATAGGCCCCCAAACAGTCAGGGGGAGGTAGAGGAACAGATATGTAGGCAAATCTCAGAGAAGTGTAGAAATAATAGGGTAATAATAGTAGGGGATTTCAACTTCCCCAATATTAACTGGGACAGTCAGAGTGTGAAAGGCTTAGAGGGTGCAGAATTCTTAAAGTGCATCCAGGAGAGCTTTTTGAGCCAGCATGTAGAAAGTCCTACAAGAGATGGGGCGGTACTGGACCTAATTCTAGGGAATAGAAACATAGAAACATAGAGATAGGAACAGGAGTAGGCCATTCGGCCCTTCGAGCCTGCTCCGCCATTCAATGAGATCATGGCTGATCTTCGTCTGAGATCATAGCTGATCTTACCAGTTCAGTACCCCGTCCCCGCCTTTTCTCCGTAACCCTTAATCCCCTTAGCCTTCAGAAATATATCCAATTCTCTCTTGAAAATATTTATTGAATTAGCCTTCACAGCCCTCTGTGGCAGGGAATTCCACAGGCTCACCACTCTTTGAGTGAAGAAATTCTTCCTCATCTCTGTTTTAAATGATTTGCCCGCTATTTTTAGACTGTGGCCCCTGGTTCTGTGCTCCCCGGCCATTGGAAACATTCTCTCTGAATTCAGCCTGTCCAGGCCTGCCATAATTTTATATGTTTCGATGAGATCCCCTCTCAATCTTCTAAACTCCAGTGAGTACAAGCCCAAACTATTTAATCTCTCTTCGTAGGTCATTCCCGCCATTCCAGGTATCAGCCTGGTGAATCGCCGTTGCACTCCCTCCATGGCAAGAACATCCTTCCGCAGATGGGGCGACCAAAACTGTACACAATACTCCAGATGCGGTCTCACCAGCACCTTGTACAGCTGTAGTAAGGTATCCCTATTCCTATACTCGAACCCCCTTGATATGAAGGCCAACATACCATTTGCCTTCTTGATCGCCTGTTGCACCTGCATGCTCTCCTTCAGTGACTGGTGCACAAGAACACCCAGGTCCCTCTGCACTTCCCCATCTCCCAATCTATTGCCATTTAGATAATAATCTACCCTCCTGTTTTTACCCCCAAAGTGGATAACCTCGCATTTATCCACATTATAGTGCATCTGCCACGTATCCGCCCATTCCCCCAACCTGTCCAAATCGCACTGTAGCCTCCTGACATCCTCATCAGAGCCCACCCCTCCTCCTAGTTTAGTGTCGTCAGCGAATTTGGAAATATTGCATCCAATTCCCTGATCCAGATCATTTATATATATTGTGAACAGCTGGGGTCCCAGGACAGATCCTTGCGGCACCCCGCTGGTCACTGCCTGCCACTCCGAAAACGAGCCGTTTATTCCAACTCTCTGTTTTCTATCCGCCAGCCAGTTCTCTATCCACGTTAATACTTTGCCCCCAATCCCATGAGCCTTAATTTTGCATGATAATCTTTTGTGTGGAACCTTATCGAAGGCTTTCTGGAAGTCAAGGTACACCACATCCACTGGCTCTCCCCCATCTATTTTACCAGTTACTTCCTCAAAAAATTCCAGCAGATTAGTCAAACACGATTTACCCTTTGTAAATCCATGTTGACTCTGTCCGATCCTTTCCCCATTTGTCAAGTGCTCCGCTATTTTATCCTTAATAATGGACTCTAGCATTTTGCCCACAACCGATGTAAGGCTTACTGGTCTATAATTCCCTGCTTTCTCTCTACCCCCCTTTTTAAATATTGGGGTAACATTAGCTACCCTCCAATCCACGGGTACTGTTCCCGAGTCAATGGAGTTCCGGAAGATGATCCTTAGAGCATCTGCTATCTCCAGGGCCACCTCCTTAAGTACCCTAGGATGTAGTTTATCAGGCCCCGGGGATTTGTCGGCCTTCAGTCCCCTCAACTTACCCAACACCATATCCCTAGAGATACTAATTTCTGTCAGCTCCTCCCTCTCATTAGTCCCTATGTTTGCCGATATTCCTGGGAGGTTATTTGTGTCCTCCTTTGTGAATACAGAACCAAAGTATGAGTTTAATTGGTCTGCCATTTCCTTATTCTCCATTATATATTCTCCCGAATCGGACTGCAAGGGACCGACTTGGGATTTTACCAGTCTTTTCCTCCTGATATACCGATAAAAGCTTTTGCAGTCTGTCTTTATGTTTGCTGCAAGTTTACTTTCGTATTCTATTTTCCCCTTCCTGATTAATCCCTTTGTCCTCTTTTGCTGTATCTTGTACTGCCCCCAATCTTCCGGTCTGGTGCTTTTTTTTGCCAGTTGATATGCCCTTTTTTTTGATTTTATGCTGTCCCTAATTTCCCTCGTTATCCACGGTTGAGTCACCTTTTTAGGTTTATTTTTATGCCAAACCGGTATAAACATGTTCTGGAATTCTTCCATTCTATCTTTGAATGCTTGCCATTGTCTCTCCACTGTCAATCCCCCCAGAAACACCACCCAATCAATCTTACCCAATTCCCGTCTCATACCCTCGTAATTCCCTTTATTTAAGTTCTGGACCTTAGTCTCTGATTCAATTTCCTCACTCTCCATCTCGACTGAGAGCTCGATCATATTATGATCGCTCTGACCCAAGGGGCCTCGTACAAGAAGATTGCTGATAAGTCCCTTCTCATTGCACAATACCCAGTCTAAAATGGCCTGATCTCGAGTCGGCTCCTCGACATATTGGTCCAGATAACCGTCCCGAAAACATTCCAGGAATTCCTCCTCCTCAGAATTTTTACTAATTTGGGTAGTCCAATCAATATGTAAATTAAAGTCACCCATGATGACAGCTGTGCTCTTATCGCACGCTTCTCTAATTTCCCTTTTTATGCCTTCCCTCACCTCCATATTACTATTTGGAGGCCTATATATCACACCCACTAACGTTTTCCTCCCCTTGCTATTTCTCATTTCTACCCATACAGATTCCGTTTCATCCGAGTTAATATCCTTCCTTTCCATTGCATTAATCCCCTCCTTTACCAGCAATGCTACCCCACCTCCCCTACCTTTTTGCCGATCCTTCCTAAATATTGTATATCCCTGGATGTTAAGTTCCCAGCCTTGCCCACCCTGCAGCCACGTTTCTGTAATCCCAATCAAATCATACTTGTTTACCTCTATTTCCACAACTAATTCATCCACCTTGTTCCTAATGCTTCTAGCATTAAGATACAAAGCCTTCAGGCTTGCTTTTTTCACACTCTCATTATGAATTAGTTTGGCCCTTTGTGTTTCTCTCCTTTGCTTATTGCTTCTCACCTTTCTACCATCTATTTCTGACTTCATATGACTTCCCTCTTTTCCACTACCTAGGTTCCCATCCCCCTGCCAAATTAGTTTAAATCCTCCCGAACCGCCCTAGAAAATATTACCCCGAGGACATCGGCTCCCTCACAGTTCAGGTGTAGACCGTCCCCTTGGTACAGGTCACTCCTCCCCAAGAACTGGTTCCAATGCCTCAAGAATTTAAATCCCTCTCCCTTGCACCACTGCTCAAGCCACGTATGTAGCTGGGCAAGTGGTAGAATTGTCAGTAGGAGAGCATTTTGGTGACAATGACCATAATTTGGTGAGATTTAAGGTAGTCATGGAAAAGGACAAAGATGGACCGGAAGTAAAGGTTCTAAATTGGGGGAAGGCTGATTTTAATATGATAAGGCAGGATCTGGCCAAAGTGGACTGGGATCAGCTACTTATAGGAAAATCCACATCACAGCAGTGGGAGTCATTCAGAAAAGAAATAGAGAGAGTACAGTGCCAACATGTTCCCGTAAAGGTCAAGGGTGGGACCAACAAGTCCAGGGAACCCTGGATGTCAAGGGATATACAAGAATGGATTAGGAAAAAAAGGGAGGCTTTTGGCAGATACAAAGGACTAAAAACAGTGGAAGCCCTGGAGGAGTATAGAAAGTGCAGGGGGGTACTTAAAAAAGAAATTAGGAGAGCGAAGAGGGGGCATGAAAAAACACTGGCGAGCAAAATAAAGGAAAATCCAAAGGTGTTTTATAAGTATATTAAGGGCAAGAGAATAGCCAGGGAAATAGTAGGGCCCATTAGGGACCAAAGTGGCAATCTGTGTGTAGAGCCGGAAGATGTAGGTGAGGTTTTAAATGAATATTTTGCATCTGTGTTCACAATGGAGAAGGACGATGTAGGCATAGAAATCAGGCAGGGGATTGTGATATACTTGAACAAATTAGCATTGAGAGGGAGGAGGTACTAGCGGGCTTAAAAGTGGATAAATCCCCAGGCCCAGACGAGATGTATCCCAGGCTGCTGTGTGAGGCAAGGGAGGAGATTGCAGGGGCTCTGACACAAACATTTTCAGAACCTCTCTGGCCACAGGGGAGGTGCCAGAGGACTGGAGGACAGCTAACGTAGTACCATTATTCAAGAAGGGTAGTAGGGATAACCAGGGAATTACAGGCCAGTGAGCTTAACATCAGTGGTAGGGAAATTATTGGAAAAAATTCTGAGGGACAGAATTAGTCTCCACTTGGAGAGGCAAGGATAGTCAGCATGGCTTTGTCAGGGGGAGATCATGTCTAACCAATTTGATTGAATTTTTCGAGGGGGTGACTAGGTGTGTGGATGAGGGTAGTACAGTTGATGTAGTCTACATGGACTTCAGTAAGGCTTTTGACAAAGTCCCGCATGGGAGACTGGTCAAGAAGGTAAGAGCTCATGGGATCCAGGGCAATTTGGCACATTGGATCCAAAATTGGCTTAGTGGCAGGAGGCAGAGGGTGATGGTCGAAGGTTGTTTTTGTGACTGGAAGCCTGTGTCCAGTGGTGTACCACAGGGATCGGTGCTGGGTCCCTTGCTGTTTGTAGTGTACATTAATGATTTAGATATGAATGTAGGAGGTATGATCAGTAAGTTCGCAGATGACACGAAATTGGTGGAGTGGTAAGTAGCGAGGAGGGAAGCCTCAGGCTACAGGACGATATAGACGGGTTGGTCAGATGGGCAGAACAGTGGTAAATGGAATTTAACCCTGAGAAGTGTGAGGTGATGCATTTTGGGAGGACTAACAAGGCTAGGGAATACACAATGAATGGTAGGACCCTAGGAAGGACAGAGGATCAGAGGGACCTTGGTGTGCATGTACATAGATCCCTGAAGGCAGCAGGACAGGTAGATAAGGTGGTTTAGAAGGCATATGGGATACTTGCCTTCATTAGCCAAGGCATAGAATATAAGAGCAGGGAGGTTATGATGGAGCTGTACAAAACGCTAGTTAGGCCACAGCTGGAATACTGTGTGCAGTTCTGGTCGCCACACAATAGGAAGGATGTGATTGCATTGGAGAGGGTGCAGAGGAGATTCACCAGGATGTTACCTGGGCTGGAGCGCTTCAGCTATGAAGAGAGACTGGACAGGCTGGGGTTGTTTTCCTTAGAGCAGAGAAGGCTGAGGGGGGACCTGATTGAGGTGTACAAAATTATGAGGGGCATAGATAGGGTAGATAGAAAGGAACTTTTTCCCTTAGTAGAGGGGTCAATAACCAGAGGGCATAGTTTCAAGCTAAGGAGCAGGAGGTTTAGAGGGGATTTGAGGAAAAACTTTTTCACCCAGAGGGTGGTTGGAATCTGGAACTCACTGCCTGAAAGGGTGGTAGAGGCAGGAACCCTCACAACATTCAAGAAGCATTTAGATGAGCTCTTGAAACGCCATAGCATACAGGGCTACGGACCAAGTGCTGGAAAATGGGATTAGAATAGACAGGGCTTGATGGCCGGTGCAGACACGATGGGCCGAAGGGCCTCTTTCTGTGCTGTATAACTCTATGACTCTATGAATTTCTTTTCTCAGAGGGTCGTGAATCTGTGGAATTCTCTGCCCCAGAGAGTTGTGGAGGCTGGGCCAATAAATACATTAAAGGTGGAGATAGACAGATTTTTGCAAGATAAGGGAGTGAAGGGTTATGGGGAGTGGGCAGGGAAGTAGCTTTGAGCCCAAGATCAGCCATGATCATCTTGAATGGCGGAGCAGGCTCGAGGGGCCGAGTGGCCTATTCCTGCTCCCATTTCTTATGTTCTTATGCTCGCTAACCTACATTGGTTCCCAGTCCAGCAATGCCTCGATTTTAAAATTCTCATCCTTTTTTTCAAATCCCTCCATGGCCTCAGCCTTCCCTACCTCTGTAAGCTCCACCAGCCTTACAACCCTCTGTGATCTCTGTGCTCCTCCAATACTGATTTTCATCGCTCCACCATTGGCGGCCGTGCCTTCAGCTGCCGAGGCCCTAAGCTCTGGAATTCCCACCCTCAACCTCTCCGCCTCTCTACTTCTCTCTCTCTCTCCTTTTAAGACGCTCCTTTAAACCTACCTCTTTGACCAAGCTTTTGGTCGTCTGTCCTAGTATCTCCTGTGACTCGGTGTCAGGTTTTGTTTTGTTACTGGCTCCTGGGAAGCACCATGGGACATTTTACTACGTTAAAGGTGCTCTCTAAATGCAAGTTGTTGTTGTCGCCGTATTTTGTAACAACAGCATCATGCCATTGACCACACATTTTGAGATCTTTGCAAAGCACAGCTATATTTAGATAGATTTTTGAAGAAAAATAAAGTGCTTCAGGGGAAGAATCGCAGAGGAATGAAATCATGCTGCAGTGCAATCTGTTCCCCAGCTGGGAAACGGTGGGACAGATTTATCTTGGAACTCAATTCACTCTAAAACCTACTAAGATTCTTCCAATAGAATATATGTTTGATTGGCAAACACTTATAATAGGAATAAATGAATTCAGTCAGCTGCTTATGTTGGTAATTTTAGGTATTAATTCTATTACCTGCAGTGCTCTTTCATTGTGAATATTCTTTTTGTGCTAACTTCTACATCAATGGATAATCGATAGGCAGCATAACAAACCAGTTAAGCCGCTTTGTTTTATTTGGCCTGTGGAAGATCTAACCCTACGTTTGTAATAGTCTGACGGAAAACTGTGTTGGTGAGGGAAGAGAGCCTCTTAGGTTGCAAGATGTTTATTCATTAAGCGTACAGCACAATTCCCTGATCTACAAACCTCATGCACTCAATGGCAGTTCTTGTGATGCATTCTGCACGCAGCGTAGTCACTTAGGCAGGGGCTAGGGATGTGCTGAATTTAGACACACTGAAAATTTCCCTGGAAGGGTGGTGGAACATTTACTGCAAAAGGAGTGCAAGAACAGGCTAAGTTGGCGTCACAACACCTTCTCAACAGGAGATCGTGTTTATGCAAGGGTTGGTATAGCAGCACAAATTCTAGATGTGTTTAACTTGCATCAGTCAGTCCCAGAATGCCGCTCAAATGCCAAGCGCAGCCGAGTCAGATGTTGTTTAGTGAAACTGAGGAGAGCTGTACCACTCGAGAGCTGCACTTGTGAATATATTCCCACTACTGAGGCTGGCTAAGGGGCCATCCAACAAAAGCAAAAAAAAAAGAGCTTTGAAATTTGTCCGACAGCTCATTGAGATATGCAGCCTACTCCAAGAGAAGCAATCATTGCAGCTCACTCCGCGCATGCACTCATCTCCTCCTGCCCACTGATTTCCTCTGATGAGTATGGCAATTCAGCGGAAGGGTCTCGCATTGTTAAAAAAAACTTGCATTTATTTAGCACCTTTCACAGGCTGAACCAGACAATACAAAACCTTAGTGTCCTGTTCAAACCCAAATTGAGCTTCAAACCCCACATCCTATCCATCACCAAGATTTCTTACTTCCACCATTGCAACATTTCCTACTCCTATCTTACCCCACTAGCCCTGCAACCCTCAGTCAGGCTTTTGTCACCTCAAGGTTTGTCTAAAGTCATCCCTGCTGCCTTCTCACCTTCCAGTCTCCATAAACTTCAATTTGTCCAAAACTCAGCACCCCATGTCCTGTCCACACCAAGTCCCACGCACCCGATAGACCTTTGGTGACCGGGATTGGCTCCCTGCCTCTCAATGCACCGAATGCAAAATCTTCATCCTCGTCTTTAAATCACTCCGTAGCCACAACCCACCCTGCCTCTGCAACCTCCTCCAGCCTTGTATATGCTCCTCACCTTGCAGTCCTCCAACTCTGTCCTTTTGTATATTTCCTTCGTCCTTCATCTCCCCATTAGTGATGGAGCTTTCATCTGCTGGGATCTGAGCCCCTCTCTGCTGAACTCCATTTCCCTTCTCCACAGTTTAGAAACCTACTTAAAGCCCATCTTTTTGACCAAGCTTTAGGTCACCACTCCTAACTCATGCGTCATGAAGCTGTATTCATTTCTTTATTTTTTTAACATTTATTTTTTACACTCTTCCCCCCCCCCCAGATATTTTTTACATTAAAGCTGCTATATAAATACAAGTCGTCGTCATTCATTACATTCATTACTATTCTGTCTATGCAATTACTGTTCCTGAATCCTCTCGTCAGACCATATGGGGCTTACTTATTTAGGAACTTTAATTTTCTTTCTACCTCTGGACAAAGGATGTTCCTATGGATTCCTAATTTTTGTGTAAACCAGTGCTTTATATTATAAATCAGAAGCTATGGGGGTGGAGGGAGGGGGTGGTGTGAAAGGATACCCTTTGTCTTACACACAAAGTATGGGCTGGATGTGAAAATGACAAGAAGGATGCCTGGCACTATTACATAGAAACATAGAAGATAGGAGCAGGAGTAGGCCATTCGGCCCCTCGAGCCTGCTCCGCCATTCAATGCGATCATGGCTGATCATCCAAATTCAGTACCCGGTCCCTGCTTTCTCCCCATACCCCTTGATCCCTTTAGCCTTAAGAAATATATCCAACTCCTTCTTGAATATATTTAATGAATTGGCCTCTACTGCCTTCTGTGGTAGAGAATTCCACAGGTTCACCACTCTCTGGGTGAAGAAATTCCACTCATTTCTGTCCTAAATGGCCTACCTCTTATCCTTAGACTGTGACCCCTGGTTCTGGACTCCCCGACCATCGGGAACATCCTTCCTGCATCTAGTCTGTGCAGTCCTGTCAGAATTTTATAAGTTTCAATGAGATCCCCTCTCATTCTTCTAAACTCCAGCGAGTACAAGCCCAATTGACCCAATCTCTCCTCATACGTCATTCCTGCCATCCCAGGTATCAGCCTGGTGAATCTTCGCTGAACTCCCTCCATGGCAAGAACATCCTTCCTCAGATAAGGCGACCAAAACTGCACACAATACTCAAGATGTGGTCTCACCAAGGCCCTGTGCAACTGCAGCAAGACATCCTTGTTCCTGTACTCAAACCCTCTTGCTACTGTGGTGTATGTAACCTGTTCCACCTTAAGAGAACTTAAGCCTGTTCCACCTTAAGAGATGTACTACTTTCTCTGGCTGCTGTATACGTAATACCGGTGGTGACCACCGGTATATAAGCACTGTGTAGTAATATTGTATAGTATAGTCCTGACCTCCAACCAGTAAAGACCTGTTGAACTTCAATCTTGTAGCCTGTGTTAGTAATTACAACTAGAACACACAGACTTAACAGTGGCGACGAGTCCGATTCTTACCCTGCGGCAGTTTATATCCACGGCGGCTTCGTCCACAGAACGGACGTCGAAGACAGGCTTCCACCCTCATCACCCTGCTGGAAGACACGTCGCGCGGCAGACATCGAGAAACCAGAGTGCAGAAGACATCCTGAACTCGAAGCCTCCATCAGCGGCTGTCAGCTATCTTCTTTCTACCTCGGTGGTGGGTAAGCCGGGCAGCGACGCGACCAGAAAGTCGGCCACGTTGGCTGTACAGACGGGGAGGGAAGACAGAGGAATAAGGGCGGTGAGATCGATCGCGACCGGAGATAAGGGCCGGGCCGAAAGGCGCAGCGCGGGGACATCGATCACGGCTGGTGATAAGGGCCGGGCCGCATTCGGGCTAAAAAGGCGCAGCGTCTGGGGCGACTGAAGGCGCGAGAGCCGCGGTGAAGCGGAGACAGCGTTGGGGGACGGGTGAAGACCGCCAAGCGCAGGAAAACCACCATTTTGTAGGCGGAGGATGAAGACAAGAGCGGGAAGCCGCCATCTTGGATAAAAATTAAAATAAATTAAATTGCAACGATGCCTAAACATGGGAACATTAATACCTTTGATAGCGACATCGAAGATTGGGCCATGTATGTAGAACGCATACAAAATTATTGTAAAGCAAATAAAATCCCAGATGAAGAGAAAGCACTAACATTATTAAACTTAATGGGTGCGAAGACATACGGGCAATTGAAACACCTTTTATCACCAGATGAACCGGCGGATAAGATGTTCGAGGAGATTGTTACTGTCCTGAAAAATCATCTAAACCCCACGCCGCTGATGCTAGCGGAACGATTTAAATTTTACAGCAGAAGGCAGCTGAAGGATGAAAGCAATGCTGAATATTTAATGGAATTGCGTAAGCTAGCAAAGTACTGTCAGTTTGGAACGAGACTGACAGAGGCGCTACGAGATAAATTTGTGTGTGGTTTATTAAAAGAAGATACACAAAAGCGACTGCTCGAGGAGAATGAGCTGACGCTTGAGAAAGCGGTCACTATGGCAGCAGCACACGAAGCCGCAGCGAGAGGCACGGCAGTAATGCAGCTACGGTCACCGGAACTCAGTACAAATAAATTGGGTTTGAGTACTGTAAAATGTTATCGTTGTGGAAAGACAACGCACGATCAGAACCAGTGTTGGTTTAAAAACCAAGAATGCAGAACGTGTGGCAGGCTTGGCCACATAGCTAAAGTATGCCGGTCAGGAAAGAAGACCAGCAACAAAAAGTCACCGCAAGGAAAATACATAAAGGTACACAAGGTGACAAAGAACAGTTCGACCGAACAGAAGTCAGATTCAGACGCTAGCAGTAATGAACTGGGTAGCTTAAGAGTACACAACGTTGGTAAGGATGCAGATCTCCAGACAATTTGGGTCACCCTTCAGATAGCAGGAGTCCAAGTAAAGATGGAATTGGACACTGGATCGGCATTGACGGTCATGAATAAGAAAGATTACAAAAGGTTATTCCAACATATTCCCCTACGGGATACGGAGATTATATTGAAAACATACACGGGGCAAAGAGTGTACCCCATCGGAAAGATAGAGGTAAAAGTGGTCCACAAGGGCGAAGAAAGCCAAGTAATGGACTTATATGTGCTACCTGAAGGAGGTCCACCACTACTGGGACGGGAGTGGATTAGGAAAATGAATATGGACTGGCACTCCTTGAAGGCACTAACGGTAGATTCCGGGGAAACAGATGTCAAACCTAAACGATTGTCCAAAATATTGGATGATGCTAAAGAGGTGTTCCAGCAGGGACTGGGAACACTGAGAGGAATTACGGCAAACATCAAGATTGATGAACATGCACACCCAAAATTTTTTAAAGCCAGACCGGTACCCTATGCAATACGACCTACTGTAGAAGCGGAACTGGAAGCGCTAGAACGTTCAGGTGTACTGTCTAAGGTAGATTGGAGTGAGTGGGCTACGCCCATTGTTCCCATTATGAAACGTCCTTCGAGCAACAAGCCAGGAGAACCAGGGAAGGTTCGCATCTGTGGAGATTTCAAAATCACCATTAATCCGGTGCTTCACACGGTGCAGTATCCGCTTCCGCAGATTGAGGATATTTTTGCTTCGTTGTCTGGCGGGAAACACATCACCAAGATAGACCTGGCGCAGGCGTACTTGCAGATGGAGGTTGAAGAAGAGTCACGCCAATACCTCACGATCAACACGCATCGAGGTTTGTACCGGTACAATAGGCTGGTTTTTGGAGTGGCATCGGCTCCAGCAATTTGGCAGAGGGCCATGGAGCAGGTATTACAGGGAATTCCAGGCACACAATGTTACCTGGACGATATTCTGATTACAGGTGATGGTGATGAAGAACACCTCGCAAACTTGGAACTGGTGCTCAACAGACTGAAAGAGTATGGACTTAGAGTTAATTGGCAGAAATGTGAGTTCTTCCAGAAGCGGATCTCGTACTGTGGTCATGTCATTGACCGGGAGGGGCTTCATAAGTCTCCTGACAAGATAGAGGCAGTTGTAAAGGCTCCCGCTCCGGATAATGTCTCTCAGTTGAGGTCGTTTCTAGGATTGATTAACTATTACCATAAATTTCTACCAAATCTATCCACGGTACTGCACCCACTAAATGCTCTTTTACAGAAGGGGGTACCATGGGAATGGAGCGAAAACTGTAAGAAGGCATTTCGCAAAAGCAAAGAATTGATCACCTCAGAGGAAGTGTTGGCTCACTTCAACCCGACACTGCCTATTCGGTTGGTTTGTGATGCTTCTCCATATGGTATTGGGGCAGTACTCTCACACAAGTTGCCAAATGGCACGGAAAGGCCAGTTGCGTTTGCATCCAGATCATTGACCTCCGCTGAGCGCAACTATGCGCAGATCGATAGGGAGGCTCTCAGCCTTGTATGGGGAGTGAAGAAGTTTAATCATTACCTGCAGGGCCAAAAATTCACACTTCTGACAGACCATCAGCCGTTGGTATCCATTTTTAACCCTAAGAAGGGTGTTTCAGTGATGACAGCACAGCGTCTCCAGAGATGGTCCCTTTTCCTAGGGGCACATCAATATCAAATAGAATTCAAAGGTACAAAGCAGCATGGCAATGCTGATGGGCTGTCGTGCCTGCCACTACCTGAAGAAGAAGAAACGATGAAAGTTGACCCTGTTGAGTTATTTCATTCGACCATCATCGAGTGTTTACCAGTCACCAATGCAAGTATTGAAACAGAAACCAGGAACGACCCGACACTGTCCAGAGTCTACGAGGTGACCGTGAAAGGATGGCCAACACGTGGTGATCCTCTGTTACCGGCATTCTCGGCAAGGCGAGACCAGCTGTCCGTCTGCAATGGTACTTTGATGTACGGGACAAGAGTGATTATTCCTCCCAAGTTAAGGGAAAGAGTTCTAAAAGAACTGCATGAAGGTCATCTGGGGGGAGTTAAGATGAAAAGTCTTGCTAGGGCTTATGTATGGTGGCCGGGTATTGACCAACAGATAGAGGAGTTGACGAAAAGCTGCGCTGGGTGCCAAAAAGTGCAAAATGCACCCCCGATCGCACCACTACACCCATGGGAATGGCCTTCAGCCCCATGGCAACGTGTACATATTGACTTTGCTGGTCCATTCATGGATTCCATGTTCCTAATTGCGGTGGACGCACATTCCAAATGGCCAGAAGTGATCAAGATGAATACCACTACTTCAGAAAAGACAATTGCGGTGTTAAGAACAATATTCGCAAGGAACGGATTGCCAGAACAGATCTGTTCGGACAACGGACCACAGTTCGTGTCGGAAGAATTCCAAAAATTCTTAAAGAAGAATGGGGTGAAACATTATACCTCTGCCCCATATCATCCGGCGACAAACGGGTTGGCCGAGAGATTTGTCCAAACATTCAAAAAGGCAATAAAGGCCATGAACGATGATCAGATTCCGCTACAGCACAAGGTGGACAATTTCCTAATGGCATATCGAAACGCCGCTCATGCAGTGACTAACCAAAGTCCTGCCATGATGTTTTATAACAGGAGGTTGCGGTCCAGGTTGGACTTGTTAAAACCAAATGTGCGGAGGGAAGTGGAAAACAAACAGTTCCGGCATATTAATAACAAGACCACTCGAAGTTTCGACGTAGGACAACCAGTGTTGGCAAGGGGCTATGGAAACGAAAAATGGCAGTCCGGAACAATTCGGGCCAGACAAGGACCTCTGATGTACACAGTAGATATTGGTAACAATGTGATAAGGCGTCATGCGGATCAACTGGTCGAATCGAGAGCAAGGGTCGAACCCATGGTTGCGACAGAGACAACTGTGGAAGACGTTAATGAACCTGAAGCATCTACCTCGGCAGGGAATGTACCTGATGATGATAACACCCAATGCATGGGAGACCAACTAGAGGAGTCACCTCAGCAACAGGAATCAGAGACCACTGAAAGGCGTTATCCAAACCGAATCAGAAGGCCTCCTGAGAGACTGAACCTTTGAACTGTTTATACCTGAAGTTATATATGTTATTATGTTATGTTACATGGGGATATGACTGTTAAGCTAAAAAGGGAGGATTGTGGTGTATGTAACCTGTTCCACCTTAAGAGAACTTAAGCCTGTTCCACCTTAAGAGATGTACTACTTTCTCTGGCTGCTGTATACGTAATACCGGTGGTGACCACCGGTATATAAGCACTGTGTAGTAATATTGTATAGTATAGTCCTGACCTCCAACCAGTAAAGACCTGTTGAACTTCAATCTTGTAGTCTGTGTTAGTAATTACAACTAGAACACACAGACTTAACAGCTATGAAGGCCAAAATACCATTTGTCTTCTTAACCGCCTGCTGCACCTGCATGCTTATCTTCAGCGACTGGTGCACAAGGACACCCAGGTCTCGTTGCACTTCCCCTTCTTCCAATCTATTGCCATTCAGATAATAATCTGCCTTCCTGTTTTTGCCACCAAAGTGGATAACCTCACATTTATCCACGTCATATTGCATCTGCCATGCTTTTGCCCAATCACCCAACCTGTCCAAATCATCCTGGAGTTTCTCAGCATCCTCCTCACAGCACACACGCCCACCCAGCTTTGTGTCGTCTGCAAATTTGGAGATATTACACTAGTTCCCTTGTCTAGATCATTAATATATATTGTGAATAGCTTGGGTCCAAGGACCGATCCCTGCGGTACCCCACTAGTCACTGCCTGCCACTCGGAAAAAGACCCGTTTATTCCAACTCTTTGTTTTCTGTCTGCCAACCAGTTCTCTATCCAAATCAATACCTTGCCCCCAATCCCATTTTCCCCACTACCGATGTCAGGCTTACCGGTCTGTAATTCCCCGTTTTCTCTCTACCACCTTTTTTGAATAACATTAGCTACCCTCCAATCCATGGGTGTTTCACTTTGAAATCTGAAACATTTCCAATTTCAAAGCACTTTATTTTTATTTCCATTATTTTATATGGAACATTGTGGTGTTATTGCATTAAAAGTGAAATGATACATCATCTGCCATACCTGCGGGGAAGTTGCATCTGACGAACAAGCTCCAGAATTCATAACGGGCCAATGTGGCATAGTTCCTAAAGATATCATTAGCAACGTCAGATAGGACACCAGAGAGCAGGGAGATAAGTAATTAACTTTCCTTTTAATTTATTTGGGGAAAAAAATCCCACGGGACATTTCTACAAGGAGAATTGGGGCTGTTTATAACAATAGATGAATTTTGTGCATTCCGCATCCAAATGGTGTAAAACTGTAGTCTCTTGATATAAATAACATTTGAGCGCGAACATTTGTGGGCCAAATAAGCTCTTCAGTTAATGTTGGGGAATTATTTGAAAATAGGCCCCCAATGTGTCTTTAGTTCAACTACTTACCGTTAATTCTCAACAGGAAGAGTAGTGTTGCAGGAAAACAAGTAGCCTCAATCAGCGAACACAGAGCGCGCTAACCAGAGGGATAAGAAATAGCTAAGGAATATTTAGCAGTGATTAAACGAGGAATGGAGTGAATCATTTCATTGAAAGAACAATTTCAGCACTGGGATTTCATTCCCTTTTAAATCCGATACCTGAAAATCCCAGTTTAGGGAGGAGAACGCCACGGTAACAGCAATTGTCTCTCGGCTGAAAGGTAAAGGATGTTTTGCATCCGATGAACAAAGCTGGCAATGTCAGCAACTGCAAGCAGCTCACGTTAGGCCTCGTTTATAATTGTAAATGGGAGCTGAATTTGTGAAATGAAGTTGATCAGTTTGGTTGCCATTCACGGCCGTAAATATACCAAATTTGGTTCATTCCAATTAAAATCTGCCTCTCTAGTAAGGCTTCACCACAATTGACAGGAAAATGGGACAGGATGTAAAACAGGCAGAAATAACAACAGAAAATGCTGGAAAAACTCAGCAGGCCAGGCAACATCCGTGGAGAGAAAATAGAGTCAACGTTTCGGGTGAAAACCCTTTATCAAGACATGCAGCTCAGGACTAAAGGGCAACAGCGAACCAGTTGGGGTTTGTGCAACAATCCAGCGATTTTCATGGTCACTTTTTCTGACGGTATCTCACAAATTACCAGATTTAATGAATTCAGTTTCACAACTTTCCATGGCCCCAAACTCTGGGTTGTTATTCACTTACCAGAACCACTACATGACCGTACCCATTATTGAGAGAGTCTGGAACCGGATGACCCCTAGCACAGCAGCATTTAGATACATCTCAAATCAGCCTTAACCAGTTGACTGAAGCAACTGCCCATTCTTACCCATAAGTTTGCCATTTATGCATGCACAAGTCATCAGAGCTCCAATGATTCAATACGTTGCTGAAGGACAATTATTGTACCAAGCGGATAGAATTGGATAGAATTTTTCAAAAGTACAAGATTGCAGTTGAACTGCACAAACCAATCTGAGGCCAGCTTGTGGTCAAGTGCACAGAGGTTGTGCAGCCCAGAGTTATACTGCCACTTAGACCTCTTGAATTCTTCAACAATTATATAACCGATTCGATGCATGTTAAGGACAATGGTGTAATCACAGACAAACAGACACATACACACGCACACACACAGACACAAACACACACACAGACAAACACACACGCAATAATAAAAACCAGCATTGAAAGTGAAAACCTAAAGAAACCTTTGCTGTTCAGGGTTATAGGTACAAAAATGGACAGTTCCATTAATATATTCCGTTGCTGAGTTACAGTATTGGGCCTTTATCCAACATCGCTCTGTACACTCAGACCCTGGGATGACCAAGTTGTCCTGCTGTCTGAAAACTGATTTGAAAACCCTGACTCCTCTTACTGAGTTAGATTATTGGCCTAATTTTTTTCTGTGCTTCAAAGTGACCCAAAAGTGACAGTATAACTGCGACCTAAGAAAAGTAAAATTACTCGGGATTACTGGATTGCCAGTATGAGAGAGTTTGCAAAGCAGGCAACAGAAAGTGACAGTATCACTGTAGCAACTCCTCTTCAAAATTCTGCAGTGGCTAAACCTGCCAGACTGCAGGCCACTCGTGTTACCAGCTGACCAGATTGCATTGTTACTGGCAATTGGAAACTGGATTGTGGTGGGACAATTGGACAACTCTGATTTCCAGTGAGCAGAATAAAAGGAGCATTATATTCAATTGCCTGTCATTCCTGTACTGAAATGGAGCTGCAGGACTATTTGTTATCAAAATGCACACATGCCAACATGTAGTGCATACAAATGTAAACGAGCACTAATGCAATTCAAATCAGTTTAAGCTTTTACAATGGTGAGAAAATAATTTCTGTTGAATGTGGGTCAAGTTTAAAGCACTTACAGGGAAGGCTGGCAGTAGCCATGGGTTTGTTTCCCATTGTCACAGGCACATTTGTTTCCTTTTATCCTCTCGGTTGAACTTGCCCCACTAAAAGGACAAGATGCCTCTAAATGCTCAGACCTGGATTCTGGATGCAGGTCTGAATACAGATGGCATATTGCAGTTGTGGAAACATCGAGGACTATAAATTTGTCTTGCAAAACGGGCGGTAATGAATCAGCAGCCTCTTTTATTCTACATTGATGTGAAAGGAAAATAAAATCAAGCAGAGTGTAAATCGGGCTGCCGATTCACTATCGCCCAAGACCAATATATGCCCCAGAGGCTCGAATTTCAGAGCTGTGCTGGAACAGTTGTTTTCCTGAGCAAGGCAAGAACATTTTTTTCAGGATCAATAATTCTGTCCAGTCCGACACCAAAATATTTCTGACAGCAAACGTGTAGCTACATAGAATGGAGCTCGTCGGGAAAAATCCTCCTTCAGTTAACCATTATGCCAGAGAATGCAGGAAATGAAATTAGTGGCCTCTGATTTATATATGGTGGTCTTGGCGAAGGACCTCTTGCTGTATTCGCATGACATTCCTTCATCCACTATCTTAAAGTGCCTGTTTATTTTAAATGGGTTAATGCCTCCACTAAAATAGTGGATACAGTAAACTCATCTAAATACATTAAAGGTTTGTCTGCTAATGGGCATTTCCAGACTATTGTAGGTTCGTTCCTGGGGAATGGGTTAATAACTGCTCTGCCTCCAAGATTTACCTGATGCAGCATTTACCCATTTAAAAGTGGATTCCGGTTCAGCTGCAAAGGCAGAAATATAATCATTTAAAGGTCAGAGTGATGAGGTATGTACCAGATTGCATTGCTTAAATATGAAATGATGAATGGATTGGATCCCTCTAGACTAAAGAAGTAGTAAGGAGAAGGGCAGTGAAATAGATCTTGGTCATTATCGCCAGTGCAAGGTCTCGGGGCAGTTTTATCTAAAATGTACATTCCTTAATAAATAAAAAATAGTGGGGAGTCTAAATTAGAAGTTGCATTGTCTTAGAATTAAAGCAGCAAAAAGTTGAAGGTTGTAATATAGAGCAGTTGCTCGATGTGACACGAAAATCAAAATGGTCTAAACTTCTGCATTTTTCTACTTCGTCAGGTAATACTCTATCCCAGCTCTTTTGGGTCATGGCGGGTGGGGATTGGGAGAGGAGTACAGGCACCTGAACTTCTTGTGTCTCATATCTAGGCAGATTCTTGAATGAACCGTGACTTGAAGCTACCTAACTTGGCGAAGTTGGTCTTGGTTTTCAGCTGTCTTGCATCTATTTATACCAGCCAAATGTTCTGCTGTCTTTACGATATTATTAAGAACAGTGTGACAAATTGGCACTCTGTTGAAAGGCATTGTAGGCAGTGCAGATGAAAGCATAAAATTACAAAGAGATCACGATAGATCATGTGAATGGGCAAAACTGTGGCAAATGGATTTCAATGTAAGCAAATGTGAGGTCATCCACTTTGGACCTAAAAAGGATAGAACAGGGTACTTTCTAAATGGTGAAAGGCTAAAAACAGTGGATGTCCAAAGAGACTTGGGGGGTCCAGGTACAGAGATCATTACAATGTCATGGACAGGTACAGAAAATAATCAAAAAGGCTAATGGAATGCTGGCCTTTATATCTCGAGGACTAGAGTACAAGGGGGTAGAAGTTACGCTGCAGCTGTACAAACACTGGTTAGACCACACCTGGAGCACTGGGAGCAGTTCTGGGCACCACACCTTAGGAAGGTTATATTGGCGTTGGAGGAAGTGCAGCGTAGGTTTACCAGAATGATACCTGGACTTCAAGGGTTAAGTTGCGTGGAGAGATTACACAAACTAGGGTTGTATTCCCTGGAATTTAGAAGGTTAAGGGGTGATCTGATCAAAGTTTTCAGGATATTAAGGGGAACAGATAGGGTAGATAGAGAGAAACTATTTCTGCTGGTTGGGGATTCTAGGACTGGGGGCAGAGTCTAAAAATTAGAGCCAGACCTTTCAGGAGTGAAATTAGGAAACACTTCTGCACACAAAGGGTGGTAGAAGTTTGGAACTCTCTTCTGCAAATGGCAATTGATGCGAGATCAATTGTTAATTTTAAATCAGAGATTGATAGCTTTCTGTTAACCAAAGTTATTAAGGGATATGGGCCAAAGGCGGGTATATGGAGCTAGGTCGCAGATCAGCCGTGATCTCATTGAATGGCGGAGCAGGCTTGAGGGGCAGAATGGCCACCTCCTGTTCCTATTGTTGTTTGAGGGATAGAACTGATAGGAAAAATAGCAATGAGAGAGTTTGGATAATCCCCAACAGCAACACTGCCTGCCAGACTGTGCAACAGGGAACTGTTCTAGTGAAGAATGTGACAGACATGAGTTAAGTATTCATCTGCCGGTTTTGATGTTACAACAACTGTAGATATCACAATTGCGGCACTGTGTAAAGCTGGCTGCAGGAACAGTTTATTCCACCCTGATACTGCCTTGTAATAGTTAGCATAGGACGTAAGAGTTAAATGGTTTACTTTATAATGCAAATTATTCATTTTAGATTTATAAACTTTTTGATCCTGTCCTTTGCCAATGAATCAATTTACTTTTAACAAAACCATGAAGACACAGATATGAAG
Organism: Somniosus microcephalus; assembly: GCF_052327205.1. Lineage (NCBI taxonomy): Eukaryota > Metazoa > Chordata > Chondrichthyes > Squaliformes > Somniosidae > Somniosus > Somniosus microcephalus. The sequence goes on from NC_141008.1 coordinate 67,738,108, forward strand.
GGGTGGGGACATCAATATTTTGGTGATTTTACACTAAGTCAGTCTTGGCAATCCTGAAATATTTCCCCGTTAATTTGGTACATTTTAAAATCTAAGCAGGAAGATTTCATCGCAGTCCAGTTATTTTGTTCTTCCATTAACATTTTCTTCTATTCATTCTGATATCGTCATGCTATTAATTATATACATGAACGCAATTAACCACAAGGCTAAATGTGGGACCCTGTTAGCAAGATCAGAAAAATTATAGCAGGCAAATAAAAGCAGTAAAAATGCATTACAATTAATAAAATTATAATAAAAGATTGTGTTACTAATTAAAATGTCATTCACCCATAATTGGACTGGTAGTGCTCTGTAGAAAGCATTAGCTATCCTTTATATTTGCAAGTTTGCAGAAAATTCTGTATTGGTTAGTTTAGTTCTGTGTCGCTAAGTGATATTTGCATTGCTTTGCTAGAGTGGGCAGCCGATGAACGGAAGCAGGGATACTGATGCTCGGCAATTCTGTAATGATGGGACAATGGTTCTCCTCCAATTTGCCATACAGTGACTGTTATAAATCTCGTCATTCATCAAGAAACTACTCATGAAGTAACACTGGACGGTCAGCTGGTGGCGCTGTCCAAGGAGTATAAATACTCGGGCGTCGGCCCCAGCCTTCCAGGGACATTTTGTAAGACAAGGAACTAGTGAAGTACAACTAGACCGCCATGTTCTGAAACAAGTTGATTAAAGCCTTGCTTTATACTCAAACCAAGTGTGTAATGAGTTTTATTACGTCAGTGACTTCACAATCTGGGGATACTAAACAAGGCAATGTCTTCCCTCGAAAGGAGGAATCCTCTCAGCATGGCACAGTAGCCTAGTGATTATGATACTGAAATAGCAACCCAGTGGTCATGAGTTTAAATCCGACCATGTCAAGATTTGAATTTGATGAATCTGGCACCAGAATTGTAAAAACCCAACTGATTCAGGGAAGGGAACCTGGTCTGACTCACATGGTTGAGCAGGGATGAGCAATAAATCCTGACAACTGGGGGAAAAAAAATTCAGTTAAGGCAGAGGCTTAGGTGTGACCTACTCTTCTCTGAATTAGAGACTGAGAGATGGTATCAGGAGATCAAAATAAATGCGGAAATTGTGTTCTGTAACTTACGTTTGTAGAGGGGTGGACTTTCAATAGTTATGTACTCCCTGTTTTCAGTTTTCCTTTCCTATTACTGCCTCCCAAAGCTGCACAATATCCGCGACCCAGAATGACCTGCTGACTTGTTCGAATGCTATTCTGACACTTGATTAAAGTGGGCTGGAACAGTCTGATATGGCAGTACAGCTCTCGTAGGAACCAAAGATAGAATTACAATGTTACAGCTCTAATTTGCAACCAATGTTTCTTTATGACACAACTCAATGCCAGGAGCACTGGAGCCTTGAATTTGCATTTAACTAAGATTTAACTCGAAGGGCTGCTAAGTTTAACATCTATTCATAAATTCCTTGATAAAGTTAAATGTATGTATTTCTCCATGACGGAATTTATAAAGGTCAAAGTGTAGGAATTCTGTTGCTGCTCCAATGCCCACGCTGCTTTGCTCAAGCCATAACACATTGGTAATTGGCCATTTTGTAACGATGTTTTCCACACAATCTGTCTGCAGGTCAAAAACATCAGCCTGTCTGAAGGAGAGATGTTAACGATTGAAGGGCTCGATGGAGATAAACCAACTGTTCTTGCCAACGAGTCGATTTTAATGAAGGGGCAGGTGATTCGCAGCCCAAGCAATCAAGTTTCTATCCATTTCCAAAGCATTCAACTTGGAAATCCAGGCTCATTCCAATTCCATTATCAAGGTAAGTGCTCACACACCAGGATGATGAGATGAAAGCAATGCCAATATTTTGTGGCTGCGTATTTTTTTCAAATCTGAAAGCAAGAGGCTTTACTTAGAAAAGAGCACTAGCCTGCTCGATCCTGCACAAATGAAAACTTACATCCATTGGAGTGCAATTATACTGATACTTGTCAGAAGCTGTGTAAGAGACACACACTTGCAACACATACTCGCACTCACACATTCAATCTCGATGCCTTCCTATTGGCTCAAACTGAGCTCTTAAAGGGAACCTAATGTAAAATATCTTTGTGTCAACAGAGAATACATTTGCGCCTTATTTAATTTGGACATAACTATAAACATAAATATGTCGTGCTGTTTTCTACTACTTAGTGTTTTTTCCATTGCTCTGTCTTCAGACATGGGTAAGTGGTAAAGCAGAGCTTTTATGATAACTATAGGAGCTGGAGGTAACTATGGCATATATGAGTAATGCAAAATATGGTGAGTGATGAGAGTCCACTGTCAACAAATGAGGAAAGATTTCTTCTATTCGTTATTTGTAGTAAAATTGTAAATATGAGTATAAATGTTTTTATGAATAGCTAACCAACAGAGAAGATGGGCAAATTTTTCTCTGGTTACTCTATGCTAGGCATGTCAAAAAGCTGTTGGTTTTTTTTAGGGTGCTTTTTGCTAGCAATATTGAATGTAGAAACACAATGTGCTTTGTTTACATTATCATTAGTGCACTTGGAGTAATCTCCTCCCCCCATCCCCAAGCCATTTAAATGCTTTAGAAGGACAATCATTACATAAAATCTTTTAATATGAAATTTGTAATTCTACAGCGCTCCAAAAACATCTTCTATTACATCTTTGTCACCATCTTTGATGAGTGTATGTCAACTGTTCCACGTAGGCCATCAGTGTTTTTGATTTGGTGTCCGATTGTCCACATTTGTGGATGGATATCAGCACCGGACCCAACTCCACCCCTCAGAGGAGGAGGAGCCTGGAGTGGCACTGTCAGTCCCACTCCAGGCTCCTCCCCCTCTCAGTCACACTCCAGACTCCTCCCTCTGTCAATCCCACTCCAGGCTCCTCCCCCTCCCTCAGTCCCACTCCTGGCTCCTCCTCTCAGTCCCACTCCTGGCTCCTCCTCTCAGTCCCACTCCAGGCTCCTCCTCCTCCTGTCAGTCCCACTCCAGGCTCCTCCCTCTGTCAGTCCCACTCCAGGCTCCTCCCTCTGTCAGTCCCACTCCAGGCTCCTCCTCCACTGCCAGTCCCACTCCAGGCTCCTCCTCCTCTGCCAGTCCCACTCCAGGCTCCTCCCTCTGTCAGTCCCAATCCAGGCTCCTCCCCCTCTCAGTCCCACTCCAGGCTCCTCCCTCTGTCAGTGCCACTCCAGGCTCCTCCCCCTCCCTCAGTACCACTCCAGGCTCCTCCCCCTCCCTCTGTACCACTCCAGGCTCCTCCCCCTCCCTCTGTACCACTCCAGGCTCCTCCCCCTCCCTCAGTACCACTCCAGGCTCCTCCCCCTCCCTCAGTCCCACTGCAGGCTCCTCCCCCTCCCTCAGTACCACTCCAGGCTCCTCCCCCTCCCTCAGTCCCACTCCAGGCTCCTCCCCCTCCCTCAGTACCACTCCAGGCTCCTCCCTCTGTCAGTCCCACTCCAGGCTCCTCATCCCTCTGTCAGTGCCACTCCAGGCTCCTCCCCCTCCCTCAGTACCACTCCAGGCTCCTCCCCCTCCCTCCGTACCACTCCAGGCTCCTCCCCCTCCCTCAGTACCACTCCAGGCTCCTCCCCCTCCCTCAGTCCCACTGCAGGCTCCTCCCCCTCCCTCAGTACCACTCCAGGCTCCTCCCCCTCCCTCAGTCCCACTCCAGGCTCCTCCCCCTCCCTCAGTACCACTCCAGGCTCCTCCCCCTCCCTCAGACCCACTCCAAGCTCCTCCCCCTCCCTCAGTACCACTCCAGGCTCTCCCCCCCCCCCCTCCTCAGTCCCACTCCTGGCTTCTCCCCCCCTCAGTCCCACTCCTGGCACATCCCCTCAGTGCCACTCTATGTCACCATGGCAAATATAAAAACAACTTTAAAACAATTGGATTTAGCATCAAGGAACACCAGTGCATATCCACAAGAGCTCACATTTTCTACTCAAGAAATAAGGGAAAATCCTCACAATTTGTGCCACAATCTTTCACTGTGCAAGTGCTGGAGTGTTGGGTATACTGCAGCGTACATTATGATGAGCCGCGCCCCATTGCACTTTGTGTGTAACCGCAAAGCATAGGCCTATATTTCGGACTGATTTTGTATTGTTTGGCCAGTTTTTGCATGTTTTCCAGCTTGTGTCTGTTACTTCTGTTTTGGGGAGAGAAAAAAACCCAAATTCCTAACATCTTAGACAAGCAAGACGTTCTCCTCACAGAAAGTATATATTTTTTGTAATTCTTTGCTTTGCTGCTCTCACTCAAGCCATTTGCTTCACCCCAGGTTATTTTGTCACCCGCAGATACAATCTGTAATTTACAGAAATTGCACTGAAAGAGATAGCAGTGGGAACAATAATACAGGAAGGCAAGATAAAGGAGCCTAACTTTGGAGAAAAAGAATATAACGCAGGCAAAAATATTTATAAAAGTGTGCCGTTTTTGGAAGATACTATTCCTGAGTCCAGTAGAGATTGGAAGAGCAGCAATACCTGTTGCAAATTCCAAGCAGCACTATTCAGACCAGCGCAGTGATGGTAGATTAGACTTAGATTTGCGATCTCTGAGCTTTTATTACCAGCAATTGCCTAAAGAGCGCAACGTATGCGGACTCTTTCCTTTCCAATTATTGTCTACAAACACAATCGACTGCCCATGCAAATGAGGAGAATGGGGCCATCGACTTGTGTATTGGAGTCTTGTCCTCCAGATGTCTGGCTGGAACAGTAACGTGCTGGGCAAAACTGCAGCTGGTTGTGACATAACATGTATTTTATTTTAATAAAAAGAGATCGAGCGTCAATAGCATCTGAGACTATGAAGATTAAGTACCAGTCTTAGGTGAGGGCACAGAGGGGATTGTGTATCAGTTAAGTGATTAAAAAAGAAGTTTGTAATTTGATAATGTCTTATCATATTGTGGAAGCATCTCAAAATGTTCCACATAATGAATTGCTTTTTGCAGTGTAGTGACTGTTATGTGTGAGTTGGTTTCTGGACTGCAGCTAAATTGAATGCAGTGCACAATAAGCACAGCTGACAGGATTTCTGGGCGAGCCTGGCATCCAAACCAATTGCACCTCCAAAAGTGGCAACATGATGGAGGAAGCACCTGTACCCCCACCACCCCCGTCAAAATCCGTAATGTAAAACTGACAATAGCAGAGTCTCTGTACCCACCCCCCCCCCCACACCCCCTTCACCGTGGCTCAGTGGGTACCACACTCGCCTCTGAGTCAGAAGGTTGTGGGTTCAAGTCCCACTTCAGAGACTTGAGCACATAAATCTAGGCTGACACTCCAGTACAGTGCTGAGGGAATGCTGCACTGTCGGAGGTGCCGTCTTTCGGATGAGACGTTAAACTGAGACATCTGCTCTCTCAGGTGGATGTAAAAGATCCCATGGCACTATTTCGAAGAAGAGCAGGTGAGTTATCCCCAGTGTCCTGGCCAATATTTATCCCTTAATCAACATCATAAAAAAACATTGCTGTTTGTAAGAGCTTGCTGTGCGCAAATTGGCTGCCACGTTTCCCACATTACAACAGTGACTACACTTCAAAAAGTACTTCATTGACTATAAAGCACATTGAGACGTCCGGTGGTCATGAAAGGCACTATATAAATGTAAATCTTTCTTTCTTTCCAATTCCAACCCCTAAGCCACAGTGTGTTAATTATGCACTGAAAATAGCACGTCATTCCATGATTCTTAACTCTATCTGAACACCATCAACTTTCTTTTTGTTTAGCTTCTTTTAGTTAACCAGCAATACTGCTTTGTGCACAATCCGTTGCTTCACAATAATGTATTTGGGTGCTGAGGTCAAGGAAAGGTCAATTCTTGGGGCTGAGCTGTGGCAAAGCTGTCTTGTGCCGACTGAGCACAGAGCAGCGCTTGGGTAGAAGCTATGGAGAAATCCATGGCAACGCTTCACTCCAACTTCCTGAGGTAAAATGGCTACAATGAGATGAGGGGAAAATGGAAAAAGTAGCAATCACTGCGTATGCTATTCCGATTTGCAGCCACCTCTGATATAAGGCACACAGTTTATGGCTCAGTCACTGAGAGAATCCCTATAAAACCTCCTCCAAATAACATCCCTCCAAGAGACAATCTTATAGAGATAGTCTACTAAATAAATGCTATTTCTTTGGTATCATTTCTGCTCTGTTCACTTCTTTTCTCTGATCTCTATAAAGTGCACTGTATTAGCAATAAGCTGCCGAATACAGCATCTTTTCAGACAAGTGTGTGGGCATTTTTCAGTATCTTCCTCTGCTGCCCTCTCCCTGTGAAAGTGTGGGGCCCTTGCTGAGATACAGTTCCACAAAGCTGGGTGCACCCAGTACATTGCCGAAGTGGCTATTACTTAACTCTTCAAATTATGTGCACAAGGAACATAAGCATTCTCATTCGGGCTAAAAGGTAACATTAGCATTTAAGTTATTTTTTACCTACTTTTGCATGTTTGTAGGATCGCTAGTGATTCAGAGATATCCTGCACTCCAGTATATGGTAGTGAGGATTCTAGCATGTTTCTGTGCTGCATTAAGTGATGTGGCTGTTAAACATGAGGCTTGGTAGGACCCCAGGTATATTCCTTTGCCTAAGTAAAGCTTTATAGCCTCCATCGTCAAATACTCATTCATAAGAACATAAGAAATAGGAGCAGGAGTAGGCCATTTGGCCCTTCGAGCCTGCTCCGCCATTCAATAAGATCATGGCTGATCTTCTACCTCATCTCCACTTTCCCGCCCGATCCCCGTATCCCTTGATTCCCTTAATATTCAAAAATCTATCGATCTCTGTCTTGAATATACTCAATGACTGAGCCTCCACAGCCCTCTGGGGTAGAGAATTTCAAAGATTCACCACTCTCCGAGTGAAGGCATTTCTCCTAATCTCAGTGCTAAATAGCCGACCCCATACTCTGAGACTGTGACCCCTGGTTCTAGACTCCCCAGTCTGGAGAAACATCCTCCCTGCATCTACCCTGTCAAGCCCTGTAAGGATTTTGTATGTTTCAATGAGATCACCTCTCATTCTTCTAAACTCTAGAGAATATAGGCCTAGTCTACTCAATCTCTCCTCATAGGACAATCCCCCCATCCCAGGAACTGGTCTGGTGAACCTTCTAAGCACTCCCTCTATGGCAAATATATTCTTCCTTAGGTAAGGAGACCAAAACTGTAGACAATACTCCAGGTGTGGTCCCACCGGGCTCTATATAATTGCAGTAAGATGTCTTTACTATTATACTCAAATCCTCTTGTAATAAAGGCCAACATACCATTTGCTTTCCTAATTGCTGGCTGTACCTGCATGTTAACTTTCAGTGATTCGTGTACAGGGACACCCAGGTCCCTCTGAACACCAACATTTCCCAATCTCTCACTATTTAAAAAATACTCTGCTTTTCTTTTTTTCCCACCAAAGTGGATAACTTCACATTTCTCCACATTATATTCCATTTGCCATGTTCTTGCCCACTCACTCAGCCTGTCTATATCCCCTTGAAGCCTCTTTGTGTCCTCCTCACAACTTACATTCCCACCCAGCTTTGTATCATCACCAAACATGGATATATTACATTTGGTCCCCTCATCCAAATCATTGATATAGATTGTGAATAGCTGAGGCCCAAGCACTGATCCTTGCGGTACCCCACTAGTTACAGCCTGCCAACCCGAAAATCACCCGTTTATTCCTACTCTCCTTTTTGTCCATTAACCAATCCTCAATCCATGCTAGTATATTACCCCCCAATCCCATGAGCCCTAATTTTGTTTAATAACCTCTTGTGTGGTACCTTATCGAAAGCCTTCTGAAAATCCAAATACACTACATCCACTGGTTCCCCCTTATCTATTCTGCTAGTTACAACCTCAAAAAACTCTAACAGATTTGTCAAACACGATTTCCCTTTCATAAATCCGTGTTGACTCTGCCCAATCCTATTATTATTTTCTAAGTGCCCTGTTACCATGTCCTTAATAATAGATTCTAGCATATTCCTTACTACTGATGTCAGGCTAACTGGTCTGTAGTTCCCCATTTTCTCTCTCCCTCCTTTCTTAAATAGTGGGGTTACATTTGTTACCTTCCAATCTGCGGGAACCATTCCAGAATCTGTGGAATTTTGGAAAATGACAACCAATGCAACCGATATCTCTATAGTCACCTCTTTCAAAACCCTAGGATGTAGGCCATCAGGTACAGGGGATTTATCGGCTTTCAGTCCCACTAATTTCTCAGTACTTTTTTTTTACTAATACTAATTTCTTTCAGTTCCTCATTCTCGCTAGATCCTTGGTTCTCCACTATTTCCGGGAAGTTGTTTGCGTCTTCTTCCATGAAGACAGACACACAAAGTATTGGTTTAGTTTCTCTGCCATTTCCTAATTCCCCATTATAATTTCTCCTGTCTCAGCCTGTAAGGGACCCACATCTACTTTCACCAATCTTTTCCTTCTTACATACCGATAGAAGCTTTTACAGTCTGTTTTTATGTCTCTTGCTAGTTTACTCTCATATTCTATTTTCCCTTTCTTTATCAATTTCTTGGCCCTCCTTTGATGAATTCTAAAATCCTCCCAATCCTCAGGCTTACTACTCTTTTGGCAACATTATAAGCCTCTTCCTTTGATCTAATACTATCTTTAACTTCTCTTGCTAGCCACGGTTGGACCACTTTTCCTGTGGGGTTTTTGTGCCTTAAGGGAATGTATATTTGTTGTAAATTATGTATTAATTCTTTAAATGCTAGCCATTGCTTGTCTACTGTCATACCTTTTTAATCTAGTTTCCCAATCTACCGTAGCCAACTCGCCCCTCATAACTACATAGTTAGCTTTGTTTAGATTTAAGACCCTAGTTTCAGATTTAACTAAATCACTTTAAAACTCAGTATAAAGTACTATCATATTATGGTCACTCTTCCCTAAAGGCCCCTTTACCACAAGGTTATTAATTAACCCTTTCTCATTGCACAACACTAGATCTAAAATAGCCTGTTCCCTAGTTGGTTCCTCAACATACTGATCTAGAAAACTCTCTTGCATACATTCCATGAATTTGTCCTCCATGCTATTACTGCAAATTTGGTTTGCCCAGTCTATATGTAGATTAAAGTCCCTCATGGTCACTGTATTAACCTTGTTACATACGCCTCTAATTTCCTGATGTATATATACTCTGTCCTACATTACACCTACTGTTTGGGGGCTTATAAACAACTCCCACGAATGTTTTCTGCCCCTTGCTGTTTCTTAGCTCCACCCAAACTGATTCTACTTCTTGATTTTCAGAGCTAAGATCCTTTCTCTCTACTGTCTTTATCCCATCCTTTATTATCAGGGCTGCCCCTCCTCCTTTTCCATTTTGCCTATCTCTTCTAAAAGTTAAGTATCCTGGAATATTTAGTTCCCAACCTTGGTCACTTTGCAACCACATCTCCGTTATGGCTATTAGATCAAACCTGTTCATTTCTATCTGCACTATTAATTCATCTATTTTGTTGCATTCAGATATAGTGCATTTAGCTTTGACTTATTTCTATTTTCCCTGATGTCACCTTAGTCGCTGATGCCCTAATACCTTTGTTACTCTTTCTGTCCCTTCCTGACCCACTCTGCTTATTTACCCAAAACTTTACTCTGCTCTGGAGCCTTGACATTTCTCATTCCCAATCCAGCACCCAGAATACAAACTTCACTACAATAGCATATTATTGATGAAATACTTTTTTAACCAAAGTTAGAATGGTAACATTAATTTTGGTGCCTGACATGTATTCCCAGTTTTAATCAACAAAAAAAAATTCATTCCTGGGATGTGGGCGTCGCTGGTGAGGCAAGCATTTATTGCCCATCCCTCATTGCCCTTGAGAAGGTGGCAGTGAGCCGCCTTCTTGAACCGCTGCAGTCTGTGCGGTGAAGGTACTCCCACAGTGCTCTCAGGGAGAGAATTCCAGGATTTTGACCCAGCGACGATGAAGGAACGGCGATATATATTTCCAAGTCAGGATGGTGTGTGACTTGGAGGGGAACTTTGAGCTGATGGTGTTCTCATGCGCCCGCTGCCCTTGTCCTGCTAGGTGGTAGAGTTCGCGGGTTTCTGCCTCAGGCCATGACCTACTCACTGAGAATGCTGACAACCGGTGTTGGCACAATAGAATAGATGAGAAATATTCCTGTCCCTTGTACCAAGGTCATGGACAGCCATTTTGATTATGTTTGCTCTATGTTTTGTTTTGTTAATGTTTGGATCCTTGCCTTTTGCTCTGCTCCCAATGTCTGATTGTCCACTGGTGCTGGGTGCCACACGGTTATGACATTTATTTGTGAGCCTGATGCTTTTTGCATCCAAATACATGTTCAAAATACGGTCGTGTCGTTTGCTCGAGTTCAAGTTGAGTTCCTGGCTATGCGCTATTGACAGTTTGTGGCACAGGTACCAGGGCTAACCTGTGCACTCATGTTGAGCAGGTAATATTATAATAGTTATGTAGTGGAGAAAGGCATTAATATTTATGTTGGGATTTATGATGTGTGTGTTTTAAGCCAGAATTGCTCTCTCCTACATGCTGTGGTACTTCAATATATTGATGGGTTGGGATGCTCTAATATAAAGTGTATTGATACTGGAGAATGACCTTCCAACAAAGAGTTTATGGTTTGCTTGTATGTCCTAAAATAAGCTTCAGCGTGGATGAATAAATGTGTGGTGAGGCCGACCATTGTTCCCTATCTCAGGATGTATATATTGTAATGGTTTAAAATGTCAGTGTGCAGGCAACAATCTATAATTCAGTGTTGCTCGATCGCGGATGTAAGGTACGTGCTCAGAAGCCTTTGTTGGTTGCCTTGGTTGAAGTAGCTGCAGGGCGCCCCAAACAACGTCCCCCACCCCACTCTCCCCAGCAAACTTGGGTTTTTGAAAACTGTCTTTTGGACACATCTCTCAACAATCGCTCAACCTTTGGTGGCTGTGCCTTCTGTTGCCTGGGCCCTAGGCTCTGGAATTCCCTGCCTAAACCTCTCCGCCTCGTTACTTCTCTTTCCTCCTTTAAGACGCTCCTTAAAACCTACCTCTTTGACCAAGCTTTTGGTCACCTGCCCTAATTTATCTTTATGTGGATCGGTGTCCAATTTATTGTCTTAAAATACTCCTGTGCAGCACCTTGGGACGTTTTACTACGTTAAAGGTACTATGTAAATACAAGTTGTTGTTGTTTAACCTTTTCCTCATAGTTTGTGGAGCTTGATTGTTTGTCATGACAACAGGCATATTTATTTATGTATATAGAAGATCATTGTTTTTTGGCAGATGAAACCAACAATCAGAAGAGAACAACTTGCCAGACATGGCAAAAGCTTCTTGTTTCCCATCCTGGAAATGGAAGACAAAATATATAATGTTTAACAAATTTATATTTATCCCATTTCCTCTGTACCAGTTCAATTGACACTTGCCACAGAAAATAGCCTGCACTGATGTCAAATGTTATTGCAAATTATTTCCTTGACCTTGAATTGGAGATAGTCCTCAAGTCATTCCTACATTACAACAGTGACTACAATTCAAAAGTACAGGTTGAGCGTCCCAAATCCGGAGTTCCAGAATCCGGACCCCAGGACGATTGGTGGCAGGGGTCTGGAATCGTAAAATGATCCGGAATCCGGACACCCTGAGGGAGGCTTACCAAAAGCGCAACCTGGGCCCAGGCATTTCCAGACTCGGCACGTGTTTCTCATGTCCGAAGTCCGGTAATATCGCAACTTGGGCTCGGGCGTTTCCGGACTTCGGCCATCAGAAACACGTTCCGAAGTCCGGAAAAACCCGAAAACTGGCTCGGCCTCGGTCCCGAGGTTGCCGGATTCAGGATGTTCTACCTGTATTTCATTGGCTCTAAAGCGCTTTGGGATATTCAGAGGTCATGAAAGGTGCTGTATAAATACAAGTCTTTTTTTCTTCAGCTGGTATATTATTGTGAACCAATTATGCTGATAATTAGGGTGCAGTTTTTTTGGGGGGGTTGGGGTGAAGCTGGTGATGCTTTCCACTAGGCCCTAATTTGAGATCTTTGTGAACTTTGCAACTGAGACCATGTCGTCATTCACTTGCAAGGAACATTTGCACATGTGCATTCCTGTAGGCCAACCTGGCACCATTACCCACCACTAGAATAGCAGTGGATACAACTGTGTCCCCCCCAGGCCATCACTGACATATTGGGGAGTTATTTAAGGCCCATTATTAGCCCCTTAGAGTAAATAAAGAGCTCCAACATTTATTTTTGGCAGATTTATACTTTGCCCCTGTGGTAAACCACTTTTGTCATTCACTATCGTTACACTATAGTTATCACTGTCATATCGTTACTCTATGGTTATCACTGTTCACACTGTTGTATCACTATACGAGGTCGCCTCTTGTCACGCTGTTATACCTGGGCTGACCACTGCTGACTCTGCCCATGGCTCCACCTACCTGCCCAGGTATAAAGGTGGTCGACTGGCTGGTATTCCTCCTTGTTGGATCCGATCACCCACGAGGGTGGGCTCTGTTATTTAGCCAATAAAAACCTATAGTTACTTTCTTAACTCGTCGCTTTTCATTGGATGAATTGATAGGTATATCGGCCCCTACATCAGTAGCAATTGGACACTTGTCTCTGATCCATTAACAACTGGTTGCCTGCTCGCCCCTAAACCATGAAGAACTAGACCTCCCTACTATGTAAATGTAAAAGAGACCCATATCTTTGATATCTGTGGTAACAAATGCAGACATCAGCTGTTGTGCAGTTTGCAGGTTTCATGAGGGACATTGAAATGGTGACGCATGCACAGAGCGCAGAACCATTTTTGAAAAAGGTACAGGTGGCCAAATTCAAATCGCTTCAGATGACGAATCGATTTTTCACTCCTCCCCAGTAATGCCACTACTTCAGGCTACATGCATTCATTGAGACGGCAGTCAATGCACTTTGTAATCCGAGCATGTGCCTCTTGCTCAAGGCCGGAACCCAAACCCTGACCCAAAAAGTGCAGAGAAATCTCTCAACCATGAAGCATGCCCTTTTTGAGCTAATGCTATAACCTTATCACTTCAAATGTAATGCAAATCAAAAGAGGTTTGAAAGCACCCATTTTAAACTCCAGAGCTGTGATTGGTATGGGCAGAACTTGTCCTGCTAACACTTGTTCATATTAGTGGGAACTGAGCTGTCATAAATTAAATTGGTTTAGAAATTTGATGCTAAATGGCTCTAATGTTTCAGTGCTGACTTCAACATGTACGCTAATACTTAGCACAAAAATCAACTTTAAAGGAAATCTGTCACATTTGACATGCATCCAAACTGGTCTCCATACTATAAAAAGGATATAGAGGCAATAACAACTCGCATTTATATAGTACCTTTAATGTAGTAAAACCTCCCAAGGTGCTTCACAGGAGCGTTATCAAACAAAATTTGACCAGGAGCTAAGGAGACAGGCAACCGAAATATTGGTCCAAGCAGTGGGTTTTAAGGAGCGCCTTAAAGGAGGAAAGAGAGGTAGAGGTGTTTCGGAAAGAAATTCCAGAGTTTAGGGCCTCAACAGCTGAAGGCACAGCCACCAATGGAGGAGCGATTAAAATTGGGAATGCGCAAGAGGCCAGAATTGGAGGAGCGCCGCGATCTCAGAGGGTTGTCGGGCTGGAGGAAGTTACAGAGATAAGGAGGGGCAAATCCATGGAGGAACTTGAACAAACAAATGAGAATTTTAAGTGGACTGGAGAAGGTGGAAAAAAGATTTACAGTATGATACCAGAACTGAGAGGTTATACCTATCCGGAAAGACTGAACAGGCTGGGGCTCTATTCTCTACTAAAGAGAAGACTGAGGGGTGACCTAGTGGAGGTCTTTAAGATTATGAAAGGGTTTGATTGGATAGATGAGAAGTTGTTTTACTTGTGGTGGAGTTCAAACCTCGGGGTCATAACTATAAGACAGTCACCAATAAATCCAATATGGAATTCAGGAGAAACTTATTTACCCAGAGAGTGGTTAGAATGTGGTACCACAAGTAGTAGTTGAGGCAAATAGCATAGATGCATTTAGAGGAAAGCTAGATAAACATGAGGGAGAAAGGAATGGAAGGTTATACTAATCGGGTTAGATGAAGCGGGGTGGGAGGAGGCTTGTGTGGAGCAAAAACCTTTTGCAGGATCCATTGAAGTTCAGAACACAGAAGGAGCCATTTCGACTCTTGTGACAGGGATTTTCCTGCTCTGTTGTCACAACTTCACTGGAAGTGCAGTGGAAACAGTAGCATAGTGGTTATGTTACTGGACTAGTAATCCAGAGGCCTGGACTAATGATCCAGAGACGTGAATTCAAATCCCACCATAATGGTGACCTTGAAACTATCAGATTGTCGTAAAAACCCATCTGGTTCACTAATGTCCTTTCGGGAAGGAAATCTGCCGTCCTTACCCGGTCTGGCCGAGATGTGACTCCAGACCTACAGTAATGTGGTTGACTCTTAACTGCCCTCTGAAATGGCCACTCAGTTGTAACAAACCGCTAGGTAAAGCAATAATAAGAATTAAACTAGGCATCAACCAAGACATCGGCTTCGAACACGACAATGGCACACCCAGCCCATTCGACCCTGCAAAGTCCTCCTCACTAACATCTGGGGACTTGTGCCAACATTGGGAGAGTTGTCCCACAAACTAGTCAACAGCCTGACATAGTCATGCTCACAGAATCATACCTTTCAACCAATGTCCCAGCCTCCTCCATCACCATCCCTGGGTATGTCCTGTCCCACTGGCAAGGCAGACCCACCAGAGATGGTGGCACAGTGGTATACAGTCGGGAGGGAGTGGCCCTGGAAGTCCACAACATTGACTCCGGACCTCATGAAGTCTCATGGCTTCAGGTCAAGCATGAGCAAGGAAACCTCCTGCTGATTACCAACTACCACCCTCCCTCAGCTGATGAATCAGTACTCCTCCATGTTGACCACCACTTGGAAGAATCACTGAGGGTAGCAAGGGCACAGAATCTACTCTGGGTGGGGGACTTCAGTGTCCATCACCAAGAGTGGTTTGGTAGCACAACTACTGACCGAGCTGGCTGAGTCCTGAAGGACACAGCTGCCAGACTGGGCCTGCGGCAGGTGGTGAGAGAACCAACACGAGGGAAAAATATACTTGATCTCGTCCTGTCACAGATGCATCTGTCCATGACAGCATTGGTAGCAGTGACCGCCATGCAGTCCTTGTGGAGACGAAGTCCCATCTTCACACTAAGGACACCCTCCATCGTGTTGTGTGGCGCTACCGCCGTGTTAAGTAGGATAGATTCAGAACAGATCTAGCAGCTCAAAACTGGGCATCCATGAGACGCTGTGGGCCATCAGCAGCAGCAGCAGCAGCAGCAGAATTGTATTTCACCACAATCTGAAAACTCATGGCCCGGCATATCCCTCACTCTACCATTAACATCAAGCTAGGCGACCAACTCTGGTTCAATGAGGAGGGCAGAAGAGCATGCCAGGAGCAGCACCAGGCATACCTAAAAATGAGGTGCCAACCTGGGGATGCTGCAACACAGGACTACATGCATGCTAAAAAGTGGAAGCAGCATGCTATAGACCGAGCTAAGCAATCCCACAATCAACGGATCAGATCAAAGCTCTGCAGTCCTGCCACATTCAGTCGTGAATGGTGGTGGACAATTAAACAACTAACGGGAGGAGGAGACTCCATGAATATCCCCATCCTCAATGATGACAGAGCCCAGCACGTGAGTGCAAAAGACAAAGCTGAAGCGTTGGCAACCATCTTCAGCTAGAAGTGCCGAGTGGATGATCCATATTGGCCTCCTCTTGGGGTCCCCACCATCACAGAAACCATTCTATTAGATTCACTCCATGTGATATCAAAAACGGCAGCACCTCCCAAACCCACGACCTCTACCGCCTAGAAGGACAAGGGCAGCAGGCACATGGGAACACCACCACCTCCAAGTTCCCCTTCAAGTTACACACCATCCTGACTTGGAAATAAATCGCCGTTCCTTCATCGTCACCGGGTCAAAATCCTGGAGCTCCCAGCCTAACAGCACTGTGGGAGTACCTTCACCACATGGACTGCAGTGATTCAAGAAGGTGGCTCACCACCACCTTCTCAAGGACAATTAAGGATGGGCAATAAATGCTGGCCTTGCCAGTGATGCCCACATCCCATGAACAAATTAAAAAAAACACGGGCATAGACCATTGGTCCAAATGGCCTGTTTCTGTGCTGTAAAGTCTATGTAACTCCATTCTCCTATGGGTTAAAGAATTTTGGGGATATCTTTTCCATCAGCAGGGTCAGTTCATATCGACATAGAATGTGCATGCAAGAGAATTGAGTGGGGATACCTTTTGCGGGATCCGTTGAAGTTCACAACACAGAAGGAGCCATTTAACCTATCGTGGAAGGGATTTTCCCACTCCATTGCCACAACTTCATCGGAAGTGCAGTAGAAACCCTGTTTATGTACCACACTTCTGGCAAAGTTACAGTGGCAAAGTGGGAGTGGCTCCAAGGAAATTCCCAGTCCATGTCTATGCCAGCTCTTTGCTGGAGCAATCCAAAATTAATCCCA
Source organism: Somniosus microcephalus (assembly GCF_052327205.1). Lineage (NCBI taxonomy): Eukaryota > Metazoa > Chordata > Chondrichthyes > Squaliformes > Somniosidae > Somniosus > Somniosus microcephalus. The sequence goes on from NC_141008.1 coordinate 67,754,820, forward strand.
ATGCTGTGATGTCTCCCCATAGCTCCCCATGATCCTGCTCAATTAGCAGAACACGCAATCTTTTGCTTGCCCCCTTAAATTGACTTAAGTGTTTTTCTTGAAAAATGTGCAAGACCTTTAATCAACTATTAAAATGTAATCTATAATATGTAAATTTGAAGGGATAATTACAATTCCTAGCCCTTCCCGGGCTACCCCAGATCAGGCGTATTCCCCAGACGTTTACCCTCAACTTAAGTTAGAGATAGCTGAATTCCATAAGACGCTTATACGGGTCTAAAGGTCCAGGCTATCTCTCCCTAAAGGAAAGGAACAACTGAAGATATTACCGTCCTCCAGATAGCACTTTTAATAAGTTTAACTAGACTGTAACCTTCCGGATATTATGAGGGTCCGGAATACTCCCCCAGAATTCTGCAACTCCTTACAAAAGAGTGTACAGAAATTAGATTCGCGAGTTTATACAGAATTACTCTTTGAGACAATTCTAAAAATATATAGTTTTATTTAAGAGCCGACATTCAGTTAACAGCTGTTGAATCAGTCGCAACATTAACAATTCAAAATACAGATAGCTTACATTTCTTATTTCTCAGAGATGCTTATTCTCAAATCTTTACTTCGTTACATTTCTTATTTCTAACGTATTTCTAAATCCAGAATATCCACCAAAATCAAATAATAGTACCTCTTTGATCACCCGAGACTCAAAGTTAAAAGCTTACAGAGATGCCTCTGAAAAGTTGAGAAACGCTTTGCCCGTTCAGCGAGTTCTGCCTTTCTGTTGAAAAGGTCTATGTTTTATACTCTTTTTGCATTGGTTTCTTCTTTGAAGTTCTCTGCTGATGTCAACTAATTGTCTTTATTGATTCTCTCTTTCGAATGCTTTCTATTCTTGCTGTCAATTCAACTATTGCATGCATAATTATGTCTCTACCTTTATGTATTTCAAAAACCATCATAAAAACAATATGACAGCTATCTTTATTTGATGTAATTCTTACAAAATACTTTCATTCAATTCTTAATATTGGCTTTACTGGTTTTTAGCAGACATTGTGACTCCTTACTGCTCCAAGTTCAATACAAACACAATGTAATTGCTTCGTGCATCTATTGAAGTCATATCTTTAAAGTCTTCTTGTTGGTATGGTTTTTACTATATGTATAAATTAAAGATACTTTGACTAGGGTGGTTCATGCATTTCTAGCTATCTCAATTGGTTGCATATTTAATCGTGTTTCCTGTCATCCTAGTTTAACATAAAAACTATTTGACCAACAGGTGTTTCTTTTACTTGATGTCATCCTTTCAAAGGCACATGGTTCTTTTAATGTTTGTGTTTCTGTTTTACGTGTTAGCTCTTAACACTTTAAACTGGGTCTTCTCATTGTGTTGGTTGCAAACCGTAGACCTTTCGGAAGTACCAATGGTTTGCTTCAATCTTTCATTGTTTTAGTATTTTTAACTAATTCCCATTTCAAAGCTTGCGGTTTTTACAACTTTGTTATCAACTGATCTTTATCTCAGAAGCCTGTTCTCTGTTTACAGCCTGTGTCTCCGAGGCTTTAGATTTTTAAACCCAGTACAGTATATCATGCATTAATAATATCAGTATTCTGTTCATATTATGGTGTATCTTTCTGAAATATGGCATATTCCCTCACAAATTGACCCAAGCCTCCATCCATTTAGAGTGGAATTGTGTTGTGTGCTCTGCTCATCTGCCTGGAACATAAAGTGCTGGACTTTACCAACCCTGGCGGGCGATGTCCGTGGCAAGTCCCAGCCTCGCTGCTGGCTCCAGCCTGCTGTCCAAAATGATTCCCCCCTGATTGGGCTTGTTAAGCCTGCCCAACGCGTTTGCCAGCCAATTGAAGGAAGCGGGTCTGATGACCCGCTGTCAAAAAGAAAACATTTTCCCACCCGACCTGCCACCGATCACGCCCGCTGGCCCCGCAGAAAATTCTGCCCTAAGGGAAGCTCCTCTTAAAGGGATAGATTTCGTATTCCATGGGGCTACTTCCTCGCTTTTTTTATTGTTAGTGTTGTGGGGGACATTTTTTGGGGGTTTTTGTTCAATTTTCATTGGCATCAGAACATGTAGGGAATGTTTCCACCGGAACAAAGCCAGCTGGATAGTGTCTGCGAAATCCCTGGAAAAGTAACTAATCTGTCGAAAGTGTCTGTGACAACACTGCAATCCTCTCCACTCCAAATCACGACTTCAGGGTCATCTGAGAGGACAAAGATAACCCCTTACTCAATGGCCAATCGCCTCCTCCAACACTTCCCTCCAGTCCCTCTTTCCTTACCTCCTGAAGCAAGTATAAGGATCTTATGGACTTCCCAAAGATCAAGAGACTGCATCATCCTCCTCCTCCTTTAACCGCCTCCTTCTCCTCATCCTCCTCCTCCTCAGCCAGCACATCCCCAGCCTGTCCCCATATCAATCTGTAGATTCTCTCCATCCTTCCCTGGCCCAGCCCTCAACAAATCACTTTCTGCTCCCACAATTCCTTCTCTACACAACTCGTAACTGCTCAACTACCTTACCTTGCACCAATGCTCCCGATATCACTTACAGCTCCCTTTGCACAGGAACCACTTTCCTCCCCCTCAAAATTACCAGCATCATCCTGCACTCTCAAAAAGCCCAGTCATGTAACCCCTCCCTCATTTCCAACTACCATCCATATCTAACCTCCCCTTCCTCTCTAAGGTCCTTGAATTCACCATTGCTACCCAGATTCATATTCACTTTTCCCCAAATTCTCCCTTTCAGATCCCTTCAATCCAGCTGCTTCCCTGCCTACAGGAGCAAGATTACACTGGTCTAAGTCATCAACCGTATCTTCTGTCAGTGTGAAGCATTTGTCCTCCTCAACCTCTAAACAGGTCTGCACATCAACCACTCCATCTTCCTCCACCTCTCCTCCACGTTCCACTTCTTCAGGGCTGCCTTCACTTGGTTGCATTCTCACCTTTCCAAACGCAGCCAATGGATTCTACACTTGCCCCATATAGTCGCCTTTGGAGTACCCCGAGGTTCCATCCTTGACTTTCTCATTTTCCTCACTTATATGTTGCCCGCTTCGGCAACATCATCTATAGGTATAAGGTTAGTTTTCATGTGTGCACCACAAGTACATCTGTCTTGCCAACATCAAGTCATGGATGAGCCAGATTTCTCTCCAATTGAACAGTGGAAAGACTGATGCCATTATGTGATTTTCACAAACTATTTACTCCCCCAGCTGTTCCCGGCTGAATCAGACAACTATAGTGTTCCATTTAACACTGAGCTGAGCTTCAAACTGCACATCTAATCCATCACTGAGCCTATTTATTTCCATCTGTACAACATTGTCCATCTCTGCCTCACCCCCCGCCCCACCAATACTAAAGCCTTTATCCATACTTTCATTACCTCTGGACTCAACTTCTCCAAGGCCCATCTCACCAGCCTCCCGAGTTCCACCCTACACAAACTCCAACCTGTGCAAAACTGCACCATTCACATCGTGCCACACACTGTCCTGCTTGATCGTCGTCCCTGTTTTCATTCACCTTCGTTGACTCCCTAACTTCAAGGCCCTCATCATCACTTATGAACCCCTCCATCGCTTCACCCATTTACCTCTGCAAACTGCTTCAGCCCTACACCCCAGCCGCTGCTTTCTGACTCTAGTGCCAGAGCCATCTGCTGTCTTGGCCCGACTCTCTGGAACTCTCACCCTAATCCTCCCCAACTTGCTACTTGTCTGCTGCGTTCAAAAGCCTCATTAAAAACCTGCATTTTCCCCCATGCTTCCCATTATTTTTTCCTCACTCTTCCTAACACTGTTTTGGCATCTGTTTCCCCTCTTTGAAATGCCTTGGGATATTTACTATTTTAAAGGTGCTATATTAATGCGAGGAGCAGAGCTACAAACAGTGAGCTCTCTTAAAGACAGGGCCTGCTGAACAACTTTGTATTTTAATAGGTTGTAATTTTTTTAATCAGGTGCAAATAAGAAGCGTAGACTTAATTAATAAAGTTCATGCAGTTGAATAATAATCTTGTGCAAAGACTGAATCAACACAACCAAGGGTCAACATCTCCACTATATTCATTCTCCCAGAGCCATAATACATTTTAATCGTACGCCATCTGGTATATAAGGAGATTCATTCTCTCACTCAGCAACTCCCTGAGCATCAATATAATGAAGGGCCTAACATTCTGTCAAGAAGATGCATTTGGAGTTGCAAGCTATGTGGAATTTTTATTTTCTCTATGGCCGGGTATTGCACAGCAGACTCTTGTCACGTTTTGACATAACTGTAACCTGCTGTAAGCAGGATTTATGCACTCTTTAACCAATCCCAAAGAGGATGCTGGCAAGTCACACAGGGAAAGCTCAAAATACATGAAGCGGGGGGGTTCAGTGGTATTGCCTCAAATTATCAGATGGATTCCCTACAGAATTTTAATCTAAGAGGGTTGTGTCTATGAATGCTACTAAAATATATGTATCTATGTTTCCAACAAACCTGTAAGCCTGAACGTGAACCCTGGGAGCTTGAAATTCCTCTTTTAATGAACAATGGTGGAATACGGGTTTCTCTCGGAATTAGGCGCTTGCGAGCAGAATTGTATTGTCAGGAATCTCATTTCAAAGCCGTGCATTCCTATGCAAAAGTAAAATACCTGTACTGCGGATGCTGGAAATCTGAAATAAAAACAGAAAATGTTGGAAATACTCAGCAGGTGTCCTTGTGCATGAGTCACTGAAAGTGAATGTGCAGGTGCAGCAAGCCATCAGGAAGGCAAATGGTATGCTGGCCTTCATTACAAGGGTATTTGAGCACAGGAGTAAAGAAGTCTTACTCCAATTATATAGGACCTTGGTGAGACCACACCCGGAGTACTGTGTACAATTTTGGTCTCCTTACCTAAGGAAGGATATACTTGCCATAGAGGGAGTGCAACGAAGGTTCACCAGACTGATTCCTGGGATGGCGGGACTGTCGTATGAGAAGAGATTGAGTAAACTAGGCCTGTATTCTCTTGAATTCAGAAGGAGAGAGGATCTCATTGAAGCATACAACATTATTACAGGGCTTGATAGGGTGGATGCTGGGATGCTGGAAAATTGATGGGACTGAAGGCCGATAAATCCCCACGGCCTGATAATCTACATCCCAGGGTACTTAAGGAAGTGGCCCTAGAAATAATAGATGCATTGCTGGTCATCTTCCAGAACTCGATAGACTCTGGAATGGTACCCATGGATTGGCGGGTAGCTAATGTTACCCCACTATTCAAAAAAGGTGGTAGAGAAAAGGCGGGGAATTATAGACCGGTAAGCTTGACATCGGTAGTGGGGGAAATGCTAGAGTCCATTATAAAAGATGTAATAGCAGAGCACTTGGAAAGCAGTGACTGGATCGGACAAAGTCAACATGGATTTACAAAAGGTAAATCATGCTTGACTAATCTACTGGAATTTTTTGAGGATGTAACTGGTAAAATAGATAAGGGAGAACCAGTGGATGTGGTGTATTTGGACTTTCAGAAGGCTTTCGATAAGGTCCCGCATAAGAGATTAGCGTGCAAAATTAAGGCACTTGGGATTGGGGGCAAGGTATTAACTTGGATAGAGAACTGGTTGGCGGACAGAAAGCAAAGAGTTGGAATAAACGGGTCGTTTTCCGAGTGGCAGGCAGTGACTAGTGGGGTACCACAAGGATCGGTCCTAGGACCCCAGCTGTTCACAATATATATTAATGATCTGGACGAGGGAATTGGATGTAATATCTCCAAATTTGCAGACGACACAAAGCTGGGTGGGAGGGTATGCTGTGAGGAGGATGTCGTGAAACTCCAGTATGATTTGGACAGGTTGGGTGATTGGGCAGAAACATGGCAAATGCACGGTTATCCACTTTGGTGGCAAATGTGCGGTTATCCACTTTGGTGGCAAAAACAGGAAGGCAGATTATTATTTGAATGGCAATAGATTGGGAGAAGGGGAAGTGCAAAGAGACCTGGGTGTTCTTGTGCACCAGTCGCTGAAGGTAAGCATGCAGGTGCAGCAGGCAGTTAAGAAGGCAAATGGTATGTTGGCCTTCGTAGCAAGAGGGTTCGAGTACAAGAACAAGGATGTCTTGCTGCAGTTGTACAGGGCCTTGGTGAGACCACACCTTGAGTATTGTGTGCAGTTTTGGTCGCCTTACCTGAGGAAGGACGTTCTTGCCATGGAAGAAGTACAGCGAAGATTCACCAGGCTGATACCTGGGATGGCAGGAATGACGTATGAGGAGAGATTGTGTCGATTGGGCTTATACTCACTGGAGTTTAGAAGATTGAGAGGGGATCTCATTGAAACCTATAAAATTCTGTCCGGCCTGGACAGACTAGATGCAGGAAGGATGTCTCTGATGGCCGGGGAGTCCAGAACCAGGGGTCATAGTCTAAGGATAAGGGGTAAGCAATTTAGGACTGAAATGAGGAGGAATTTCTTCACCCAGAGAGTGGTGAACCTGTGGAATTTTCTGCCACAGAGGGCGGTGGAGGCCAGTTCATTAAATATATTCAAGAAAGTGTTGGATATATTTCTTAAGGCTAAAGGGATCAGGGGATATGGGGAGAAGGCAGGGACAGGGTACTGAATTTGGATGATCAGCCATGATCTCATTGAATGGCGGAGCAGGCTCGAAGGGCCGAATGGCCTACTCCTGCTCCTATCTTCTATGTTTCTATGTTTCCCTTGGCTGGGGAGTCTAGAACCAGGGACCACAGCCTCAGGATAAAGGGTCGGCCATTCAGGACTGAGATGAGAAGAAATTTCTTCACACAGAGGGTGGAGAATCTTTGGAATTCTCTACCCCAGAGGGCTGTGAAGGCTCAGTCATTGGGTATATTCAAAACAGAAGTCGATAGATTTCTGACTAGTAAGGGCATCAAGGGATATGGCGATAGGGCCGGTGAATGGAGTTGAGGCAGATGATCAGCCTTGATCTCATTGAATGGTGGAGCAGGCTTGAAGGGCCGAATGGCAAACTCCTGCTCTTATTCCTTATGTTCTTATGTTCTTAGGTCAGGCAGCATCTGTGGAGAGAGAAACAGAGTTAATGTTTCAGGTCGATGACCCTTTGTCACAACTGGAAAAAGTTGGAGATGGAACAGGTTTTTAAGCAAGTGCAGGGCAGGGAAAGTGGGGAGGGGAGGAAAGAATGAAAGGGAAGGTCTGTGATGGGATGGAAGGCAGGAGAGATTAAGAGACAAAAGGGATGATGGTGCAAGGCAAAAGGAGATTTTATAGATTCCTATGTTTATTTTCATGGGCTCTAATTAAAAACAGGCATGCTCCCATTCTTTTGCTAAAAGAACAATCATACCCCAATAGCTCTTCTTCCTCCACAGCTAATGGTTCAGCCCTTCCCCAGTCCCTCTTCTGTGCCTCCTGTGTCTGGCATCCAATAATTAGGTGCTCCTCATGATCTCGTCATAACGTACAGTTTTGGGACAGCACCCTCATGTTCACATCTGCATGAAGTGAATGGTCAGAAGAAGGGGAGGAAGATGTGCCTTCATTTTTTTTTTAATGCCTTTCATTTATTGTACCAATTATTCTGAACAAGTAAAGCTGTACTGCTTTTGTAACACTGTGGAGGCACTGGTTGCTTTGTGTAGCAAAATCATAAATGTATTCTTTTTGAACATGCTTGCCATGTTGCTTCAAGCACTATGACCAGAGCAATTCTTCCCCACTGTGCTACTTCACCACCAAGGGTGAGCCTATTGTATCATTTTCCTGCAATGAACTACGATCAGAACGATACCACAGGCTTGGGCTTCATGATGTTTTATTTGACTTCATATCATAGAAACTTGTTGTGTATGTAACCTGTTCCACCTTAAGAGAGCTTAAGCCTGTTCCACCTTAAGAGATGTACTACTTCTCAGGCTGCTGTAGACGTAATACCGGGGGTGAACACCCCGGTATATAAGCACTGTGCAGTAATCTTGTATTCAGTATAGTCCCTACCTCCAACCAGTAAAGACCTGTTTGAGTTATACGTTTAAGTCTTTGTGTTAATTGTTCAATACAATACACATACTTAACACTGGCGACGAGTCAGGTTCTCACCCTGCGGCAGTTATTCCACGGCGGTTGAAGAGAGGTTTCAAACCTCACCACTCACCACCCCACTGGAAGCGACAGGCATTAGGACCCTGAAGCCTCCATCAGCTTGTGAACCGGAGTAGAAGACAGGACTGGGGAAGAGAGAGGTACAGGGCGATAGCGATCGGCAGATAAGGGCCGGGCCGCTTTGAAGTGAGGGGCGCAGCCGGGCCATCGATCGCATCCGCTGATAAGGGCCGGGCCGCTTTCAAGTGCGAGGCGCAGCCGGGCCATCGATCGAAATCCCTGATAAGGGCCGCACTTGGGCTGAAAGGCGCGGCGGCTGCAGAAGCTCAAGGTGCGAGAGCCGCGGTGCACAGCGCGGGCTATCGATCGCGGCGGAGATAAGGGCCGCACTCGGGGCTGAAGGGAGATGGCGTCGGGGGACGGGTGAAGACCGCCAAGCGCGGGAAAACCGCCATTTTGTGGGCGGAGGACGACGGCAAGAGCGGGAAGCCGCCATCTTGGATAGCAGTAAAAAAAAAAAATCTGAGAAATTGCAAATCTGATAAAGTACTACAATGCCTAAACACGGGAATATTAGCAACTTTGATAGTGACATCGAAGATTGGGCCATATATGTTGAACGAGTTAAAAATTATTGTAAGGCCAATAAAATTCGTGAGGCTGATAAAGCACTAACATTATTAAATTTAATGGGTGCGAAGACATACGGGCAATTGAAACACCTGTTATCACCAGATGAACCGGCGGATAAGACGTTCGATGAGATTGTTACTGTCCTGAAAGATCATCTAAATCCCACGCCGCTGATGCTAGCGGAACGATTTAAATTTTACGACAGAAGGCAGCTACAGCATGAAAGCAATGCTGAATATTTGCTGGAATTGCGTAAATTAGCGAAATATTGCCAGTTTCGAACGGGACTGACAGATGCACTACGAGACAAATTTGTGTGTGGTTTATTTAAACAGGATACACAAAAGCGACTGCTCGAGGAGAATGAGCTGACGCTTGAGAAGGCGGTCACTATGGCAGCAGCACACGAAGCCGCAGCGAGAGGCACGGCAGTAATGCAGCTACGGTCACCGGAGCTCAGTGCACACAAATTGGGTGTGAGTTCTGTTAAATGTTATCGTTGTGGAAAGACAACGCATGATCAGAACCAGTGTTGGTTTAAAAACCAAGAATGTAGAACTTGTGGTAGGCTTGGACATATAGCTAGAGTATGCAGGTCAGGGAAGAAGACCAGCAACAAGAAGTCACCGCAAGGGAAATACGCAAAGGTACACAAGGTGGCCGAACAGGAGTCCGATTCAGACGCAAGCAGTATTGAACTGGCTAGCTTAAGGGTACTCAACGTTGGTAAGGGTGCAGACCTCCAGACAATTTGGGTTACTCTTCAGATAGAAAGAGTCCAAGTAAAAATGGAATTGGACACTGGATCGGCATTGTCGGTCATGAATAAGAAAGATTACAGAAGGTTATTCCAACATATTCCCCTACAGGATACGGAGATTATATTGACAACCTACACGGGGCAGAGAGTGTACCCCATCGGGACAATAAAGGTTGCAGTGGCCAACAAGGGCGAAGGAAGTCAAATAATGGACTTATATGTGCTACCGGAGGGAGGTCCACCACTACTAGGCCGGGAGTGGTTTAGAAACATAAATATGGACTGGCATTCGCTAAAAGCCATAAAGAGTGAGAACTCGGTGCAGATAATCAGCCCAGACTCTAGAACTGATGATGGTAAGACCAACCCATGTGCAAAAGACAAAGTTTCAGCACAGAATTCCACTGAGCAACAACAACATAGTTTAACAGAGAATTCTGAGTCTGTCAAGTCTACTGATATGCACATTTTTGAGGGACACTGGGCTCGAACTCAACTCCATTTCAAACTACAACAGCAATTAGAACAAATGATTCGCCGTTTTGAGCAAGAGATGAATGAAATAAAAAAGTTCTTTGTTACAGAGTGGGAGAATCTGGAAAGGCAACAGAAGCAACTGATGGAGAAAATGGAGCAGGAGCACACCAACCATCTGCGTGAGGAGGCCGAACGAATCAAAACTGATTCAGGTTCTGAAGGTGCGTGCCATAATCTGGTGTCAGAAGAGTTAACGGTCAGCCAACTCCTTCATATGCTGAGGGACAAGACTCTGAAATGGGAAAAACTTGAACACGAGCTGCGATCTTCAAAGGAAAAGGGTTCGGAGCTCTCAAAAGTCATTGAGATGGCTGATGTGACGACACAGACTGAAATGACTGCAACAGAGCAGCCATTGGATGCCAAAAGTACGCTGACTCACGTCAATGTAGAACAACAGACCGCTGAAACAGCTGCTCCGGTAGAGGGACTGCATAGTCCGAGCAATCAATCTCCAAAGGAAGTTGAAGTATTAAAATCACAAATGAGGTCACTAGTAAACGACTTGCTGAAAGCCCAGAAAAAGCTGGATGCAGAGGTACACATGAAGAAGTCTCTTCAGGAAAGATGTCTGGATTTGGAACAAGAGCTGGCTAACGTCCAGCTGGGTATGGAGGAAATAGACGACCCTCTCGCTGGCCTAGCTCAGGACGACACCGAATATTACCATGACCTGTCGGACGACTCCGAATATTACGATGTCCTGTCCTGCCCAGCTTGTAACTTCGACCCCCAAAGTGCAGAAATCATGGAGGAGCACCAAAAGTCTACGGAACATCGGAAGAAGGTGGCTCTACTACGGGAAGTAAGAGAGATAGAGAAGGAACAGCAGTCGGATAGCGTCCAGTTGGGTAAGGAAGAAGTAGAAGGGCCTCTCGACCTGTTGAGTGATAGTGAATACTACGAGGATGTGGTATGCCCAAATTGTGATGGAAACTCCCAAAGTGCTGAAATCCGGAGGAAGCACTTAAGGTCTAAAGAACATAGAGAGTTGGTAGCATTACAGCTGTCCGCCGAGAAGATGGGAACGACAAGAGTTGTAAAAAGGCAGAAAAGAAAAAGAAGAGGCCGAAAATAATAAGGGCTAGATTTTCAGTATAGACAGTTTTGGGGCGCTAATCTTAGCGCCCGCCCGAAGTTACCGCCCGCCCCAAAGTAGCGCCCCGTTGCCGGAAATTCAGTGGCTTCGCCCTAAGAGAGTGGTGGAGCGCTAAAAGAGGCGTTCCACTCCTACCTTTAGGCGCTAAGCCAGCGGTCCAGAGGGATAGCGCCCAGGCGGGGCGCAGCGCGGGTGCGGTCATTTTTGCACTGACAGCAGACCCCATGGTGCCGACCAGCTGTTAAAGGGGGAAGGGACGAATTGATCTGCTGCCACGCCCTGCACACTGCAGCCTTGCAAAGAGGCCTCAACAATGCTGCTCAGCCCCAGGGAGTCATGGCAACGCCAGAGAAGGCCCGTCAGCATGCCCTGCGCTTCTCAGAGGGTGATCTGGACATAATGGTCACAGCTCTGGAGGTGAGGCGCAAGATCTTGTTTCCAGAGAGTGGGAGGAATCCAACCCACCATGACTACACCAAAGCCTGGAAGCAGATCGCCCAGAGGGTGATGTTCACCGGCGAGGCCCCCAGGACCCACAAACAATGTCGTAAAAAATACAACGATCTGACCAGGATTGTGAAGTTGAGTAGCCTTTCCAGTCTCCTCCTCATTCTTGCATTGACTGCCATGATGCGCTGCTTGTGGTCACATACCAGCTGCACATTCAGAGAATGGTAGCCCTTCCTGTTGCGATACTGCTCGCCATGCTCCAGAGGGGCCCGCAAAGCCACATGCATACAGTCAATGGCGCCCTGCACCAAGGGGAATTCCCCGAGTCTGGCAAATCCCAATGCGCGCTGATGCTGGCTCTCGAGGGCCATGGGGAAGGAGATGAATTGGCTTCTCCTTCTGAACAGTGCTTCGGTCACGTGGCGGATGCAGCAAAGCGCGCCATACTGGGAGATGTTTGCTATGTCCCCAGCAGCGTATTGGAAGGAGCCGGTGGCATAGAAGTTCAATGCCACCGTCACCTTCACTTCCACCGACAGAGACGTCCTGCACCTGAGCTTTGGCCGCAGATCTCGGCGAAGCAGGTGGCAGATCTCTGCAATCACCTCCTTTCGGAATCGGAGCCTTCTAACACATCGCGTGGCACTCATGTTTAGGTAGGAGCGCTGCTGGCGGTATAGCCTGACTGGGTAAGGCCTACGTGGCCGACGCCTGTAGCCCCCTCTGCCTCTAGCCAGGGCTGCCGCTCTCACAATGCGTCTGCGAGCCCTACAGACATGGCGCTGCAGCTCCGCGTTGGCACCCCATGCAGCCCCCATCAAATCCTGGCAAACAGTCTAATTTCCAAATGGCCACTTGCAGCGCTATGGCCTGAGTCCAAAAATACCTGGCTCTTGCTGCTTGAAACCAGTTAGCTATCCTCCTTGTTGTGTCTCCAGAAATGCGTTGCACAAGACTGTTTTCTGAAAAAAGGCTGGCCTTTATACTGGAGAGGACGTTCCCTTTAATTAGTGCCCCCCGGGGCCCGCGCTGGTTGTGTTGCGTTCCTTTTTCCAAACGCTCCGGCCGCCCGCCGCACAATGGGGCGGTCCGACTGAAATTTGCAATCGGAGCGGCCAAAGGGCGTTGCACGAGGATGTGACATCATTTTCTGCGCGCGCATCCGGGCGGGCGCTAAACTTTGCGCCGGCGCTAACGGGCAACTTAATTTGGGGCGGGGCGCAAACTGCGCTGCGCCCGGGCGCTACACGCATAGCGCCCGGAAATCACTTCTCTTAAGGCGCTTACTGCTGGCGCAAGCGACTGAAAATCTAGCCCTAATTGTTTAAAATATTGTTACTTCTACTACCTCCGGCCGAACACTACGAAAAGATGCTGTCTGGAACGAATTAAGATCAGAGACTGAATTTACGAACTGTTCCCACAGAGACTGAACCTGTAAACTGTTCCCACTAAGAGTATGTTGCAACTGTTCGTAGAGATTGAATCTGTGAACTGTTTTCCGCAGAGACTGAATCTGTGATATGTTACGTTAAACATGAGGTTATATATGTATATATGTTATTACGTTATGTTAAATGGGGGGGATGACTATAAAGCTAAGAAGGGAGGAGTGTTGTGTATGTAACCTGTTCCACCTTAAGAGAGCTTAAGCCTGTTCCACCTTAAGAGATGTACTACTTCTCAGGCTGCTGTAGACGTAATACCGGGGGTGAACACCCCGGTATATAAGCACTGTGCAGTAATCTTGTATTCAGTATAGTCCCTACCTCCAACCAGTAAAGACCTGTTTGAGTTATACGTTTAAGTCTTTGTGTTAATTGTTCAATACAATACACATACTTAACAAAACTACAGCATAGAAAGAGGCCATTTGGCCCATTGCGCCTGTCCTGATGCTAACTCTTCAGCTGGAGTTGTCCTTCCTATTTGTCTTTTTAAATTCATCCTTTTCAAATTTCCTTAAAAAAAAAATTATGTTCAAGTTTCTGCCTCAATAGCTACTTGTGGTAAAGCATCCCATTTTCTAATAACCCAATTATGAGCAAAATAAATCTTCTAAAGTCCTCCTTCATACTTCATAGACTATTTAGTTTGTTTGGAATTAAAATGTATTTCCATTTTTTAAATCTTCATTGTTAAGTTAGCATAAGCCAAGGGCTGGGATTTAAATCAGCTGCATATTAAGAAATCTCTTGTTACTGTTGCACCGTTAGCAGTGACTTGGGGATCAATCCTATTCTTTTCGCTGCTATCCAAGTGCCTTGTCGTTCCTCTCGGCACATTTCAGATTCCTGCGCTTATCTGTTCCTTCAGCTTACATTTAGATTAATGGTGCCTGGAAGGGAATTACAAGCTGGAACACAATTGAGGGATTCAGATGACCTCTTTAAGTAAGAGATTTGTGCTCAACAAGTTTATTAATGTCATCGGAGCCCTAATTGTGTGGTTTTTTTCTGCTGTACTTTTGTGCTACTAGTGCCATGCTGGGATTTCCAGTTCACTGGTGCCATAAGCCCTGGTTTTGGGGGTGGGGGTGGGATGTTAGGTTATTGCTTTGATTTTAAAACAATCAATCCAAAACCTACACTTTAACAACAACAAAACATTTTTAATGATGGCAGCTGGTTGTACTTTCCCTTCAGCTATTTTCAATCAAAAAAAAATCTCATTGAGGTCAATAATCAGCACTTCATGCATATACATTGAGATCTGTCGTTCCCATCTCACAGCAATATTACAGTACTCTGGCAGTACTACATAATGACAGCATAAGAGCATTTGGGATTTAAACTCACTCCTAGTTATTAATTATTTAATATATTTCCATCGATACAATATATTAAATTTGTTGTGTATGTCGTGCACTCCTTATTTGGGCATTATGTCGCTAGGCGTTGTCCCAGTAGGATTTTCCCATTATAAAGCTACCGGTTCATCAGTCGCAGCTGCAGTATCTGCCATTAGATGGCGGTCCAGAAGCTGCAGATCCCCATACCTATAGACTCACCAATGCACTCTGAGGGAAATTTGCATTGTCTAGACTTTCTGTGAACAACACCATGAGGAGATCCACTAGCATTAACTTTTCAAAGCAGATTTTGAATAACATGGGCCCTGAAATTACAGTGTAGGATGTATGAATACTTTTCTTAAAATTCTTTTTGGAATCATAGAAATTTACGGCACAGAAGGAGGCCCTTCGGCCCATCTTGTCCTCGCCGGCCGACAAAGAGCTACCCAGCCTAATCCCACTTTCCAGCTCTTGGTCTGTAGCCCTGTAGGTTACGGCACTTCAAGTGCATATCCAAGTACTTTTTAAATGTGATGAGGGTCTCTTCCTCTACCACCCTTTCAGGCAGTGAGTTCCAGACCTCCACCACCCTCTGGGTGAAAACATTTCTCCTCAAATCCCCTCTAAACCTCCGACCAATTACTTTAAATCTATGAACCTGGTTGTTGACCCTTCTGCTAAGGGAAATAGGTCCTTCCTATCCACTCTATCTAGGCCCCTCATAATTTTATACACCTCAATTAGATCTCCCCTCTGCCTCCTCTGTTCCAAAGAAAACAACCCCAGCCTATCCAACCTTTCCTCACAGCTTTTTAATGTATTCAAAAAATCCTGACATGCATTTTGGGGAGCTGCTGTACCGTTTTGTTGCACATTACATTCATGAGCATACAGTGAGAGGTTGAGGTTGTTTGTATGGTTAAGAGTAAGCAGGGAACCTTTGGGGGGGGGTCAAGGTAATTAAATGGCTTCGATCAGGTTCAGCTGCGTTAGGGGGACCACACAAGGGGCCTCAAAGGACTGGCTCTTTGGCTTACGTAGAGCTTTCACGATCGAGTCATGCACAAGAGAATCCTTGAAGGCTTATGACCGTGTTTCCAGTTAACCCATTCTTAGATGAATATTTCACTTGTTTTTCTGAAATTCCCCTCGCTCGTTTTAGTGGAAATGTTCATCCATTGATTTTAAAGGGCTTAGTAACTCTGCCAAAATGGTGGTGAAAGGAATTTCAGACGAGCAAGATAAGCATTTTTACATAGTAGCTCACGGAGTAAGTTCAGGACCAAACCAAATTCCCTGCCCACAGTGATCTCAATTGGTCCAGTTTGGGTTGATAAGCCAAATATTCAAGTTTGGACAATTCTGCGCTATGTACTAACAGACAAAATACTTTCAAAATCCTGCAATAAATGTTCATGTTATCACGGAAGTTGGAGCCACCTGGAGCCAGAGTGAGGGAGATAAATATTTAATTTTATTTATTTCCAACACTTGTGTGAGGAAAATATAAGAAGTCACACAACACCAGGTTATAGTCCAACAGTTTTATTTGAAATCACAAGCTTTCGGAGCGCTGCTCCTTCATCAGGTGAAGTGGAGAGATGCATAAAGACACAGCTTATATAGTCAGCGAATAATGTCAGATGTTTACAGGTAATCTTTCTAACTGCCATTTATCACACCTCGGCAGAGAGATAATCACAGCAATCAAAGGTGTGAATGGTGTCCAAACAGGTCAGTCAGGAAAACATTACATCAAAGAACAATGAGGTGGGGTCACAAGCTTGTGATTTCAAATAAAACTGTTGGACTATAACCTGGTGTTGTGTGACTTCTTACATTTGTCCACCCCAGTCCAACACCGGCATCTCCACACCGTGAGGAAAATAGGAATTGGTCTCCTTGGTTTTATATCACATTAAGTAGCAAAATTACTAAAATGGAAGGTGCTCCTTTGTCAAGTTCAAAATGGCTACTCAAACACATTTCAACTCACTGGCAGCTGAAGAAATCTCTTTGCTCGATCGACGAGTTAAATGGTATGTTTAACTCCTTTATGCTGCTAAACCCTGTAAACTAGGCTAATGGGTGGTCAACCGGAGGCTGGTTTCGAAGTCTAGAACAGACGGGGTGTAATGGGTAGAAAAAGGGGAGAAGATCTTTTGTGCATTTCATGCATTTTTAGACGGCTGAGGCGGGGTTCAGAGAATGCACAGGCCAGAGCTTCACTATAATTAATCACATGATGCAGGAGTAACACAATAATGCCTCCCCGTCCTTCCCAGCCTTTCAGCTGGGTCCATGCTGCTTCAACTCACACCCATATAAATGGACATCCAGGCTTACAGATATATATACAGAACTTAAAGATTCAATCAACAGTTTTCACAACAACAAACTGCATTTTTAGAAAGAAAGAAATACTTGCATCTTTATAGCGCCTTTCGTGACCACTGGACGTCTCAAAGCGCTTTACAGCCAATGAAGTACTATTTGAAGTGGAGTCACTGTTGTAATGTGGGAAACGCGGCAGCCAATTTACGCACAGCAAGGTCCCACAAACAGCAATGTGATAATGACCAGATAATCTGTTTTTGTTATGTTGGTTGCGGGGTAAACATTGACCAGGATGCCGGGGATAACGTCCCTGCTCTTCTTCGAAATAGTACCATGGAACCTTTTACGTCCACCTGAGAGAGCAGACAGGGCCTCGGTTTAACGTCTCATCCAAAAGACAGTACCTCCGACAGTGCAGCGCTCCCTCAGCACTGCACTGGAGTGTCAGCCTAGCTTTATGTGTTCAAGTCCCTGGAGTGGGACTTGAACCCACAACCTTCTGACTCAGAGGCGAGCGTGCTACCCACTGAGCCACAGCACAGAAGAACACCCCAAGGTGCTTCACAGAGGCTTACTCAGACCAAAATCAACACCAAACCAAAGAAGGAGATGTTAGGAGGGGTGAGTTAAAGAAGTGAGTTTTAAGGAGGGTCTTAAAGGAGAAGAGAAAGGTGAAGAGGCAGAAGGGATGAGCAAGGGAATTCCAGACCATGGGGCTAGACGGTCACCAATGGTGGGGCGAAAGGAGAGACATGGGGATTAGGAAATGACAGGCAAAAATCAAGGGAAACACACCCCAGTTGCAAGCGCAAGGCTTGATCTTGATTTGTACAAAACACATTGCAGAACTCTCCTCTCCTAACAAAAGCTGAAAATTTGGTCGAGGAGGTGATCATCAAATGGTCTTTGACTTCTGGAACTGCCCCAAACCGCAAGTCGTGAAAGGAGGGGTGGGACAGAGTGAAGATTACACAGTGATTAATATTGTCAGTCAAGTGAACATGGCAGGAGAGCTAAAAAGTGTGTTGATGACATTAAAAAGGTAGACGAGGAGAAATTAGCCTGGCAGATGACCACAGATGTGGAAAAAAAATCAGCAGAAGAGAAATTCTTCCAAATTACACAAAACAGAAAATGCTGACGACACCCGGCAGGTTCATAAGAACATAAGAAATAGGAGCAGGAGTCGGCCATTCGGCCCCTTGAGCCTGCTCCGCCATTCAGTAAGATCATGGCTGATCTTCTACCTCATCTCCACCTTGCCACACTATCCCCATAGTTCCTTAGTATCCAAAAATCTATCAATCCCTGTCTTGAATATACTCAACGACTGAGCATCCACAGCCCTCTGGGGTGGAGAATTCCAAAGATTCACAACCCTTTGAGTGAAGAAATTTCTCCTCATCTCAGTCCTAAATGGCCGACCCCTTATTCTTAGACTGTGGCCTCTAGTTCTAGACTCCGCGGCCAGGGGAATCTTTCTCCCAGTATCTACCCTGTCAAGCCCCTTAAGAATTTTTTATTTTTCAATGAGATCTTCTGAACTCTAGGGAATATAGGCCAAGTCTACTCAATCTCTCCTCGGAGGACATCCCCTCATCCCAGGAATCAGTCTGGTGAACGTTCGTTGCACTCCCTCTAAGGCAAGTATATCCTTTTTTTCGGTAAGGAGACCAAAACTGTGCACAGTACTCCAGGTGTGGTCTCACCAGGGCCCTATATAATTGTAATAAGACATCTCAGCATTTGAGAAGAACAAAAAGAGAAGTTAACATTTAGATCCTATCTCAGAACATTCTTGATGAAGGGTCTACGCTGCAAAGGTCAACCTGTATTCTCCCTGTTCAGATGCTGTCAAACCCGACTGTATCTTTCATTTCACATTTCCAGCATTTGCACGTTTTTTTCTTCTTCCCAAATTATACAGTTATTTAAGGAGTTTCCTTCACACCTCTACAATCATACATAAAATCCTTATAGAAATCAGCGCTCCAGCCACAGATAATCTTTTGCAAGATCTTTCACAGACTTGTCTTCCTACAACAGAGCAGAACTGACGATCTGTCAGATGTGTACCACCTATCAATTAACTCCTAGGGTGGCACTGATGCTGGAAAGCCGCAACTGCGAATTCTTAGTCATTGTCCTCACTGCTTGATGATGGCGTAGAGCTTAAACGGCTAAGAGAAAGGGGCAATAACTGAGCCATAGTACTGTAGGAAGTTTGTGAATCTGGCATCCGAATATGCACCATGCTGTGAAGATTGATGGGCCAATAGGTAGCTCAAAGCTATAATCAACTTTTCTTAAATAAATTGATGTTTCAAGTACGTAGGGATTCTAATGTTCTTGCTTTATAATGGGATTGTGTGGTGTGTTTTGAAAATTAGATTTATAATCACATCTATGATTCATTGAGGTGGCAAGAGAATTTTGAGCTCATACTTTATTAATCCTCCAGTTACTATTCTAATTATGTAGAAAATAACCATCGATAATACAGCGCAATGAAAGTTGCTGCTGAAACAAATCTTTCGCAGATTAAGTCACAATCATAATTATTTACAGGTCCAAACAGAACTTAGAAGGTAATATGCCATCATTTCCCTTTACTATAAGCAGGATTTACTGTGCATTTCTTGAATTGGCAATCTAATTTCCCAGAGGACTAGGAGGTAGATCTCGGTTTAGTATGTGTGTGTTTGGAGACTATGGCCTAGAAATTAGGTTTGCCTCCGCCAGGGCTTTTGCGCCCGAAATTTTGCGCCTGCGATAATTGCCGCTGCGCCCGCCAAAAATTCAGCTGCCCCGCGCCCAGACGGCTGCGGGTGCTAATGGAGGGTTTCAGCGCCTCGCTATGGGCGCTGAATGCAGGTTTGCGGCGCTAATCCCCCGCTGCGGCACCCGATGCGGTGCGGCAGGCTGGGGTACTGCAGGCCTCCTCCTTCTGTTAAGGAGGAGCTGCCTGCAGCCGACCGCTGACCGGTCGATTCGCCCGACAAATGAGCCCGGCACCTCGGAGAAGTGCCGGGCTCGCGGGCCACACACATCAGTGCCGCGGCGGGGTGGTGGAGGAGTCCGGGGAGGGAGGTGCGGGCAGGCGGCCGCCGGGAAAGCGGCCGGCCGCCGCTCCACCATAATGCGCCGGCGCTACGTGCTGCAACATCCCGTTGAACAATCGTTGGTTGCGGCTGCCACGGGCGAGGCGGCCGCAACTGAATTTGGGCGTCCGGCCGCGTTACCACGGCAACCGGGACGCTGCGCACACCGATGACGTCATCGGTGCCGGCGCAGTGCTACCGGCTAACGCCGATGGTAGGGCCCAACGCAATTTCGATCGCGGCTATAATTCCGGCGGAAGGCCCTCTAACGCCTCTAATTGGGCGCTAACCCCACCGAATTTCTAGGCCTATGTACCCAAGATTTGCTCAACATGGACAGGAATGTATGAAGGTAGCTTATTGAACCAAAGAGATCTGTTGTTCGAGATATGTGGAAGGTAACTGGATAGTGTAAAATGTCCTAATGTGTTGAAGGTCCCCATCCTGCCTCCATATTGGGATCTGTTTTAATGCTTATTACACATAACAGTCAAAGAAAAGTGACTTAAGATTAAGGAACAGGATACTTACCTGGTTTGGTTATTGAGTTGGTGGATAGTGCAAATTATGGTGATCCACAGAACACATTTTGGCATGATACTTCCTGGAAAGTTTCCGTGTTACTACCGCATAAGAGTTGCACTTTTTTTTTTCCTGAGAAAATTTGCACATAACTGATTTACGTCGGTTTTACGCTGAAATAGCGCTGTGCGAATTTCCTCGATGATCTACCCCTGAGTTACATCTAGCGAAACCGCCCCTTGGCTCAATAACACAGCTCCACCCCATGCAGAAGACCAGAGAATGTGAGTTTCCTGCACTTACGCCCGTTCTGAACGGGTGTAAGTTTACGCCCAAAGTTTTAGCTGCAAAGTTATTGTTTCTGATGTTTTATAGTGTTTTTTATTTTATTTCCCCTGACCAAGACCCCCGCTGTATTTTCTTTATCTTTGAATGCTTTTTAATGGCATCAGAATGTGTTACATTAAAAAGAGAAAAGCTTCCACAATTGTATTTTCTTAGACATGCTGTGCTTAATGTGCATAAATATTGGTTCGATGGCTTCAAGCTTTAATTTTCATAATATCAATATGATAAAGAGGAACTTCAGGAAGGAAGATGGCGCATGTTCCTTGCTTTCCTCAGGCCCCGACTGTTTCCGCTGAATTCTGCTTGTTTTCTGCGATTTAAAAAAAAATGTCTTAGTTATTGTGATTGTCAGGAAATTTGAGGGCAAGTTCCCATCGGCAACAATGGTGTAGAAACTGATGTAAATTTCAGCGTAAATGCGATTCAGGAAATTGCGGACCTCTGTTGCTGGGGGTGGGAGGAAACGTTGGGATAGATTTTTTTCCACTCGAGCGGACACCAGGCAGCCGGTCAATGGAGCGCGCCCTGCCAGCCTCCCCCCTGATAAGCCCAGCGCGAGGCCTAGCCCACTTTGAGGGACTGGACTCATTCGCATTCGCCCAGTTGGTGGCGAGTGGGAAACGAGCTCCCCAGAGGGCCGCCTGCCAACTCTAGTCCAGCACCATATCGGTTGGTCCGGTTGGCCTCCCTGTTGAGGGAGGGGGGTTGTCCATTCTGGGGATGAGGGGACCGAAGCGGCAGCAACCCAGGCTGGTTTTGGGGAGCCCGGAGGAGCACAAAAAATAAACCGAGACTTACCTGTCAGCTCCATACTGGCCTAAGAGGTATGTCACAGGACCCCGATTTGCATTTTAAGTGCTCCTACCACTGACTCAGGCAGGTGTTTCTGTAGGCTCAGGGGGAAGATGGCTTCGACCACAACAATGGTGGGAATGGGCCGGCAAGTCATTCCCCACTATTTTTGGGGGCACTACAGCCATGTTTCTGTCAGGAAGCCTCAAAATTGACCCCGTTGTCTCGAGGAGAGCATAGTAGAGATGTCAGGTTGGATGTATATGCCTTCTGTGCATTGAATTTACCTCATCATTGACTCCACCCCATCCGTTTAATTTCCCGAGGGAAATTTTGACCTAAATAGATTCCCAAATATAATTACGCAAAATCCCAGAATATCTATTCAACTCTGCTATTCAGTCATGGCTTGCTGCCTTCCGTTCTCCCACCCTCCACACCCCTCCACACCCTCACCTATTCCAGCCCCAAAGCATTACAGAATGAACTGTGTCCAATGGAGCATTTAATCATCATAAACCTATCCCTAAAACCCCCAGTCTTGTTCTCAAACAGATATTATACAACTCCTTTTCCAGTGTTAGTCAACTTAGTATCAACAGGAGTCAGGAACGTCTTTTTCTCCCGCTTTGCCTGTGGATGCTACTGACAATTGTAACGCTCCCACAAATGCAGTGGCTGAGATTGGCTATCTCAGTACAGTTAGGGATTAGATCTTAGAGCTTCCTGGTCTGTGGAGCTCATTACTGTGGTTCATTACTATAGCACATGGTGTGTACACCTGCTGAACAGTCAGGTGAGCACATGAACATACGAAAAAGAAGGATATGTAATAGTCAACTGGTCCATCAAGCCTGTCCTATCCTGGCATCATGTAATTTTTGGACACCATCACCCCGATCTGTCCCCGACCCCCATGCAACCGCCTAATCTCCTAGGAACAAACTTTGGGAAATTCCTCTCCTACCCTCTAAAGCAGTCAAACAACCTCCAGAAGATCATGGTACCTGGGTGACGCAACCTCCAATGACCCACCTATCTTCTATATGCAGATATGTTGCCTCCTGTCAGGAACTCTCCCAGCTCCCTTTTGAATCTACACTCACGGCACATGCCAGCAACTTATCCCAGAGGTCAATGACTCTCTGTGGAAAGAAGTACTTCCCAGCATCTAACCTAGGCCTGTGCTTGGGTGACTCATGCATATGTCCCCTAGTCCTCCCCAACCCATCTAGCTCGAATACCCTATCCTCTAGGACCGAGTCTAATCCTTTCGCTATTTTAAAGACCTCAGTCAAATCTCCTCAAAGTCTACGTTTTTCAAGAGTAAAAAGCCCCATCTCACTGAACCCAATGTGGTAACTGAAGGGCCTTGAACAAGGATATTGGTCCAGTGACCCTCCTCTGAACTTTTTCCAGGACCTCTACATCACCCACCATGTGAGGGGTCCAAAACTGCAACGGAGCAGCAGCAAATGATTAAAGTTTTCTGCAGCGAATGTGTTTCTCCCAAGTCATTGGGAGCCTGACTTCAGTTGCTGAAATTTAATTTTGAATTGTGGCCCAACACTTCACTCCGTCTAGAACCGTTATTGATGATCCATGGCTCCATTAATGTTTTTTTATTTTCACTGGAGTGAATCTTCATGTCATTGACGATGAGTAGATGACTAATGGCCATAGAATTGATCGGCGTTTACTGCACAAGTTGAAAATACTCGAGAGTAATTGTACTGCGATTCTCCGCATCAAATGGTTTTTGCAGTCGGGGCCCATGTCTGAATTGAGTGAACTTTTTGAAAAGACTTTAAGCCTGATTGATTTGTTTTGGGGGGGGGGGTTTGAAGGGGGATTCCAGTTTCCTTGCCTCTTCTCCTGAAGGCGCTGATTGTTGCTGCAGTGTCAGCAGAGCTCCAATACATCACTTAAGTGACTATTTCTCCTGTGTACAACTAGACAGTGAATGTCAGAAGGCTATTTAATAGTGGAGGGCATCACAGCTGAGCCTACTCTGTCCACAATCCACATCCACAAAAGTGCACTATCCATTGGAGAGCAAACTGGAAGAGTAGCCCTGACTTAACTGCCCCCTTACCATAATGTCGTATCCCTCCCACTGCCCTTGTTGAAATCAGATCTCTCCGCACATGTTAGAAGTACAACCCAATGACTTTTTTTTGCTTAATTTAATGTTAACCAGTACTGATTGTAGTCCTTATGATTTGCTTTTATTAGCACAGAATGTATATATGTGCCAATATACTTAACACGCTGTGCCACAGTGTTGTCTAATTATTTTTAATGTATTGATGTGCCATGTTTTTTTTCCCCCTGTGCTATTCCTAAGTGATGCCCTATAAGCAGAGTTTGGTGTGGCAGGTTCCTGAGAACTCTCTTGAATACCTGTTTGACACACCGCTGGCCACCTTCCTCTACATGTTACAGACCCCGATGGCTCTGCCTGTGCGCCAGGAATAGCCTGTCAATTTCTGGAGGCCAACATGCTCTGGAATGCTTCTTCGATTACTTGTCCTGTGGCAGGTGCTGGCAAGGAATTGGCAGTAACTTGAGAGGTTATCTGTTGCTGAAACCCTGTTCATATCCTTCAGCATGCGTGCCAATATTGGAGGGCAGGCCTTGATAGTGTGTGGAGAGACCAGCGCATGTTTTGTGAGATTTCAGAAACCCTCTTTGATGGCTGTTACATGCCATGGACTGTGGACCTCACTGCCTTTCAACATTGAGAGCAGAGGTTTGAAGTTGATAGCATGGATATCAGAATTGCCTCCACGTGTTGGTGCTGTTCAACAGAAGAAGCAAATTTAGGCAGTGAGCTAGTAGCAATGTAAGCTCATTCCCTTTTCAAACAGCCGAATGTCAATCCAGCAAAGGACCCATCATCTCAATCTCAACACAATTGGCAGGTCACCAATTGTACTGTTTATCACTGCCAACAATCAGGAACGTTGGGCTCCAGGAGTTCACGCTTTCAACTGTTTTTCAATCCAGCAATAACAACAACAAAAATTGGATTTAAGCTAACAACATTTTTTGACACCAGTTTCATCCTTCCTCTGAAGTATTAAAGCAGATAGATTGTCACTGGCAACAAAAGAAATGATCTTTTGTTGCATTCAAATTGGATCTTTAAATGAACAAGAACTTTTGGAGAAGCCTTAAGGAGTCACTAAGGTGTGTTGTACAGATTTGATGGTTTGGGCTGTCAATAAAATGAAACATTGTTATAAGGAGAGTAAGTGAGAAAAGCTTAACCCTTTAAAGATAAGGTATAAATGCCCTGTGATTCACATTTCAATATGATTCATTATCTTCAACTTTTAATAAATGTTGTAACTTGTTCCAGATAAATTAATGTTTTTGTAACAATCCTGTTAAATGAGTTCTTCTAATTGTTATCATCTTCAGACATATAAATATTAGGAAAATTTAGCAAGATTCTGTTTTTGGCATGGCGCCTGTCTTGGTAAGAGCATGAATCAGCGCCTCTGATTCACAGAATTCCTCATTTTCCAGTGATTACATTAAATTGATGCTTACACCTGACCAGTATGGATTCAGATGTTGGCATAGCATTGAGGTCTCTAAGACCAATGTATTGCATTTGGTAATTGCTGGAATCCCACACTACTGTCTTAGAGGAAACATCAGTTCAAATCTGTAGCAATATTTCTGCATTTAAAAAAAAATACAATTGTACTGTAGATTCACATCAAGCCGGTATTTTAGTTGTAGTCGATCCCCAAGTTATAAAAAGTTAGCAATTCTGAATGACTCCTAAGGTGAATTATTTCCTTTACTTGCAAGAGTGACGAGTAGATTCATGAAGTGATAATTGTTTTCTATTAAAAGAAGCATAACGTTTGAAAAGTGTTAGTTCATTGTCATAGAGTCATAATGGCACAGAAGGAGGCCATTCGGCCCATCGAGTCCATGCCGGCTCTCTGTAGAGCAATCCAGTCGGTCCCATTCCCCCGCTCTATCCCCGTAGCCCTGCAAGTTAATTACCCTCAAGTACCGATCCAGTTTCCCCTTGAAAACATTGAGTGTCTCCGCTTCCACCACTTCCGTCGGCAGCGAGTTCCAGGTCATCACCACTCGCTGCGTAAAAAAGTTTTTCCTGACGTCTCCCCTGTATCTCTTGCCCAAAACCTTAAATACATGTCCCCTAGTCCTTGTACCATCAACTAGTGGGAACAGCTTTTCCCCGTCTAACCTATCCAAACCCGTCATAATCTTGTACACCTCTATCAAATCACCCCTCAACCCCCTTTGCTGTAATGAAAACAAATCCAGCTTCTCCAACCTGTCCTTGTAGCTAAGGTGCTTGAAGCCAAGATCCCCCATCCCCGGATCCATTCTGGTAAATCTCCTCTGCACCCTCTCAAGGGCCTTCACATCCTTCCTAAAGCTCTTCTGTGTACATCAGAAGTATCAGCAATTTGAAACCAATCATGGCAAGCTGCTGGAACCCTCAGCCATGCCTTTGTTACCTCTAGACTCGACTATTCCAATGATTTCCTGGCTGGCCTCACACCTTGCAGCCTCCGTAAACTTGAGCTCATCCAAAACTCTGCTGCCCGTGTCCTAACTCGCACCCAGTCCCGTTCACCCATCACCCGCTGTGCTCGCTGCCCCGTGTCCTAACTCGCACCAAGTCCCGTTCACCCATCACCCCCTGTGCTCGCTGCCCCGTAACCTAACTCGCACCAAGTCCCGTTCACCCATCACCCCCTGTGCTCGCTGCCCCGTAACCTAACTTGCACCAAGTCCCGTTCACCCATCACCCCCTGTGCTCACTGCCCCGTGTCCTAACTCACACCCAGTCCCGTTCACCCATCACCCCCTGTGCTCGCTGCCCCGTGTCCTAACTCGCACCAAGTCCCGTTCACCCATCACCCCCTGTGCTCGCTGCCCCGTAACCTAACTCGCACCAAGTCCCGTTCACCCATCACCCCCTGTGCTCACTGCCCCGTGTCCTAACTCGCACCAAGTCCCGTTCACCCATCACCCCCTGCGCTCGCCGACATACATCCGGCATCGCCTTGATTTTAAAACTCTCATCCTTGTTTTCAATTCCTCCATGGGTTTGCCCCTCCCTATCTTTGTCACCTCCTCCGGCCCTACGACTCTCGGATCTCTGCGCCCCTCCAATTCTGGCCTCTTGGGTATCGCCGATTTTGAATCACTCCACCATTGGCGGCCGTGCCTTCAGCTGCCTGGGCACTAAGCTCTAGAATTCCCTTCCCTAAACCTCGCCGCCTCTCTAGCTCTCTCTCTCCTCCTTTTGTGGCTCGGTATCAAATTTTGTTTGATAATACTCCTGTGAAAGCGCCTCAGGACGTCTTGCTACGTTAAGGGCGCTATATAAAGGCAAGCTGTTGTTCTGTTAGAGCAGACCTGCCTGAACCAACAATGTTTGCAGGGCTCCAGAATGACGAAGGATCAAACCTTTGCTTAACCTAAAGCCCTCTTCAGGGATTTGGCTCTATTATATGACTGGTACTCACTTTCTGATCCAAGAAAAATATGAATTACTCATTTACCGTGACTATCTTCGCTGTTCAATTACCTCTGCCTCTGTCAGCCTTTGGAGGCAAACCTGTTCATTTTTCAAGTGAATGGTTTCCAGCAGCAGTTTTGGCTCCCTAGTGCCAGGTTTGACATATTTGGGCCATCCAGACAGATTCCTCCTGTCTTTGTGCAGTCAACATCTAAAACTGGTTAACTCTTCTGAAACCAAAATATCTTTTTTTTTTACCTGATGTAATAAATCTTAATCAATGTAACATTGCATGTCTTTTGCTACAGTGCATAGAAGCAGTGGGATTCCCAATGAACTTTACTGCAAATCTCTTCTTGTGATGAGTTTGTTGCCTAATCCTGGCAGAGGTTTCTTGGTCATTTCAGCCCTAATAAGAAGAATTACTTCTCCAGTCCTCACAAGTTTGTAGTCTGGACGTTTGGCTGTGAGTGGTGGGTACACTAAAGAGGGAGTATCGTTCAGGATAAAGCTGGAAGATGGGCTGAATCATTTCCCACAAGTTAGGAAGAAATAATGGCCTGTATTTTCCGATCGGAGGCTTCCTGTGTGCGGAGGCCTCCGATCTGGAAAAAATCTACGCCCTTACCTCAGTGTTCCAGAGGTCCGGCCATTTCCACTCCTGGGCCTCTCCACAATGAAATTCACAGGGCCCAGGTATCCCAGGGGCGCCGGCGGTTCGCAAGTGTCTCTCAGCTTAGACCCGTCAAAAGTATGAATGGAAATCACTCCAAAAACACATCAAAACATTAAATACCATGGGCTAGATTTTCAGTTGCTTGCGCCAGCAGTTAGCGCCTTAAGAGAAGTGATTTTCGGGCGCTATTCGTGTAGCGCCTGGGCGCAGCGCAGTTTGCGCCCCGCCCCAAATTAAGTAGCCCGTTAGCGCCGTCGCAAAGTTTAGCGGCCGCCCGGATGCGCGCGCAGAAAATGACGTCACATCCTCGTGCAACGCCCTTTGGCCGCCCCGAATCCAAACTTCAGTCAGACCGCCCCATTGTGCGGCTGGCGTCCAGAGCGTTTGTAAAATGGAACGCAACACACCCTGGGGAGCGCAAATTAAAGGGCACTCCTTCTGCACTATAAACGGCAGTCTGCATGTGTTGTGTGGAAGGATCCAGTGTGTTGTTGTGAACGGTGTATTTATGTTTTCCTCCTCCTCCTCCTCCTCCTCCTCCTCCTCCTCCTAAAAAAACACATTCACCCTTCCCCTTTAAGAGCTCACTGGCACCAGAGTGTCTGCCGAGCGCAGCGCCCTGCACCGCCGGCTTAGCGCCTAAAGATAGTAGTGGAACGCCTCTTTTAGCGCTCCACCAACCTCTTAGGGCGAAGCCACTGAATTTCCGGCAACGGGGCGCTACTTTGGGGTGGCCGCTAACTTCGGGCGGGCACTAAGGTTAGCGCCCCAAAACTGTCTATACTGAAAATCTAGCCCATTGTTTTTTAAATCACGTTTTTAAAATTAGTTAAAATTACATTAAATTTAATATTTTAAATAATTTAATTTTTTGAAAAAAATTGAAGTTTCTTACGGGGCTAAAAATAAACTTACCTTTTTTAAATTATAAATGAGTGAAATTTTTTTTAAACTTTTTTAAAACTCTTATGCTGGTAAAAGCAGGCCTTATGCCTGCTTTTACCAGGCGTAAGATTTTTTAAGGTTTTCAGTGGGCGGAGGTCCTGCAGAAAGTGGATCTCTCCGCCCGCGGAGGCCCTTCTCCAGGCAGGCGGAGGATCTGTCAGGAGCATTCTTGACAGATCGGAAGTGCCGGTTTTCAGCGCATGCGCTTCGCATGCCTGAAACCGGCTCTTGCGAGGTCCCTACGGGTGTGTACACAGCTCAGAAAATATGGGCCAATAATTCATGTAATGACATGCCAACTGGGTTATAAATGATTGCATCCTCCTCACCTACAGAGAATGGTCCTTATTTACCCAAGCATTGTTATTGAGGGAAAAAAATACAAATTTTCACTTTGTTTAATGCGCATCATCTTAGGGTACTTAAGGAAGTGGCCCTAGAAATAGTAGATGCATTGCTGGTCATCTTCCAAAATTCCATAGACTCTGGAACAGTTCCCATGGATTGGAGGGTAGCTAATGTTACCCCACTATTCAAAAAAGGTGGTAGAGAGAAAACGGGGAATTATAGACCGGTAAGCCTGACATCGGTAGTGGGGAAAATGCTAGAGTCCATTATAAAAGATGTAATAGCAGAGCACTTGGAAAACAGTGACAGGATCGGACAAAGTCAACATGGATTTACAAAAGGTAAATCATGCTTGACTAATCTACTGGAATTTTTTGAGGATGTAACTGGTAGAATAGATAAGGGAGAACCAGTGGATGTGGTGTATTTGGACTTTCAGAAGGCTTTCGATAAGGTCCCGCATAAGAGATTAGCTTGCAAAGTTAAAGCACATGGGATTGGGGGTAAGGTACTGACTTGGATAGAGAACTGGTTGGCAGACAGAAAGCAAAGAGTTGGAATAAACGGATCTTTTTCTGAGTGGCAGGCTGTGACTAGTGGGGTACCACAGGGATTGGTCCTAGGACCCCAGTTATTCACATTATATATTAATGATCTAGACGAGGGAATTAGATGTAATATCTCCAAGTTTGCAGACGACACAAAGCTGGGTGGGCGTGTGTGCTGTGAGGAGGATGCAGAGAAACTCCAATATGATTTGGACAGGTTGGGTGATTGGGCAGATGCATGGCAGATGCAGTATAACGTGGATAAATGCGAGGTTATCCACTTTGGCGGCAAAAACTGGAAGGCAGATTATTATCTGAACGGCAATAGATTGGGAAAAGGGGAAGTGCAACGAGACCGGGGTGTCCTTGTGCACCAGTCGCTGAAGGTAAGCATGCAGGTGCAGTAGGCGGTTAAGAAGGCAAATGGTATGTTGGGCTTCATAGCGAGAGGATTCGAGTACAGGAGCAAGGATGTCTTGCTGCAGTTGTACAAGGCCTTGGTGAGACCACACCTTGAGTATTGTGTGCAGTTTTGGTCGTCTTACCTGAGGAAGGATGTTCTTGCCATGGAGGGAGTGCAGTGAAGATTCACCAGACTGATACCTGACGCATGAAGAGAGATTGGGTCGATTGGGCTTGTATTCGCTAGAGTTTAGAAGAATGAGAGGGGATCTCATTGAAACTTATAAAATTCTAACAGGACTAGACAGACTAGATGCAGGAAGGATGTTCCCGATGGCGGAGTAGTCCGGAACCGGGGGTCACAGTCTAAGGATAAGGGTAAGCCATTTAGGACTGAGATGAGGAGGAATTTCTTCACCCAGAGAGTGGTGAACCTGTGGAATTCTCTACCACAGAAAGCAGTTGAGGCCAATTCATTAAATATATTCAAGAAGGAGTTGGATATATTTCTTGAGGCTAAAGGGATCAAGGGATATGGGGAGAAAGCAGGGACCGGGTACTGAATTTGGATGATCAGCCATGATCTCATTAAATGTCAGAACAGGCTCGAGGGGCCGAATGGCCTACTCCTGCTCCTATCTTCTATGTTTCTATATGTTTCTATCTTCAATAAAGCCAGAAGCAGAGTAAAAAGTGCAGCAATTTAAAAACAAATCTGCCCCGCCACACCAAAAATAGGGGCAAAACCTCACTATTGAGCCTTTAAAGAGAGTGAATTTGGGTCACGTTGCTTATCCTCAAGTAGAAGTTACTCATCTGTACTGAGGGTTTCTCAGTGTACTGAATATTTGGATGATTTATTGCATTTCCACCTTATTGCTGTGTGGAATTATTTTAATCTCGCTCAGTTTATGACTAGATTTTAATAAACCGTGAGGTTCAGTTCATCATTTAAGAGTTGCCACTCTGCACATTGACAGACCCGACTGATGAGATGGTGGTTTCTGATGCATACCTTTGGTATCTGATTTTATTGCTTGTGTGATGAGTTACTATCGTACAGCCTCCTTAAGGTAGAGTTAATGCTGACAATTTTGATCTATTCTGTTGATTTTAAAAGATATCGTGACATTCGTTTGTTGACTTGTTCTCAAGTTCACCTTGTATTTACAGAGCTGATTTATGATGACTCCTCCAACTGCCAATCACACTGCTTGAATATAGATGGCCATAAAGACTGTTGACGTTATGGCTGTGCCTTGGCGTCCCAAGCCGTGCACACAGGGCAGTTAATTAAATTTAAGAACGGTTACAAAGATTTTTGTCTTGTTATCCCCAAGACGGACAAATTAATTCATGAAAGATTTTTAAAATTAAATTACCAGGTTATTTTCCTCCCTTGCTGGCAAGGTTCCATCTGTGCCCTCCTCTACTCTGTTCTTGAAAGGTGAAGTGCAGAAGACCACGTATGCACTGCAGCCTGTGATATGTCGTTTGGGTCTCAAACCATCAGTTGCTGGAGGTCCAACTGATCTATGTAATGCTTATGTATTGTCATTAGCATTGTGGCAATGCTAAAGATGGCATGTCAGTCATCAATTAAATGGGAATACTGAATTCATTTAAGCTTCTTTATGCTATCTGAAATGAAATTTATCAAGCCATAGATGTTATGTCATCCTGAAGGTTTACAACCAATATTACTCAGCAACTGCAAGTGGTTTTGATTGTCATGGTCCTTATTTTTTATTGAGAAACCTGGATGAAGGGCTAAGATCCAAAGTGCATAACACAAATAAGAACAGTAGAGGATAGGATGATCTGTTCTCATTTGTTCACATGACGTGCACGACGCTGGCAAGACTACATTTATAGCCTATCCCTAGTTGCCTTGAGAAGATGATGGTGAGTTACCTTCTTGAATGTCTGCAGTCCTTGTGGTGATGGTGCATCCACAATGGTATTGTGTAGGGAGTTCTAAGATATTGACTCTTCAATGATGAAGGAATGACAATCTATGTCCAAGTCGGAGTGATAAATGACTCTTGAGGGGAATTTGGAGGTGATGGTGTTCCCGTGATCTTGCTGCTCTTGTCCTTCTTGGTGGCAGAGGTTGTGGAGCTGAGTGATTCTGTTGAAATATGCTTGCTGAGTTACTCAAGAAGTAATTGTTAGTTGATACCAAGTTTGGGTTTTAAGGGTTTGTCTATTCTAGGAAGAAAGGAAAACTAGGGGAAAGCCGAGTGTTTGCTACTTTGGCGTTATGTTCATTAATAACTAGTCGTTTTTATTAAGAACAGCTAGCTTTTGCTAGACACTTTATTGAGCACATGTGGACTAGGTACAGTATCTGTAGAGGCCTCCATCTTGACTGCTGCCTTGTGGGTAGCCTAGTGCATCCTGGGTAGCCCACTCTTATATACATACAGCACCACCTAGTGTACCATTCCAGAATGACAGGTTACTGATCATTACATCCCCCTTTCTTTGAGGTTAAACAAAATTAGTATCAATCAATATCAATCAATAACAACATAAACATCTTCAACAGTCAATACATTTTCAATGTAGTTTTCTTTGTACTCAAAGATTAAGTCTATCAGGCTTTTTTACTTCACGTGTGGATCTTCTCAGCACAGGTAAGTCTGATGTGTTTTCATGAGAGCCTGTATGTGTATTTGTGTTAGATTGTTCTGGTGGTGAGTGACAAGATTCAGTTGCGGCATTGTCATCGATTTGCTCTTCGATAGTCTCTTGTGTTTTTAGGAGGGAACGGCGGTTCCTCCTGAGAATCTGTCCTTCCTCAGTTCTAACAGTGTATGACCTTGGTCCTATTTCCTCAAGAACTGTAGCTTTCCTGTTCCATGCATCTGGATCCTCAATCCTGACAACATCATCCCTTGTCAATGGTTTCAGAGTTTTGGATGACTTGTCATAGTATGATTTCTGTTTCAGCTTTAACAGTTGAAGTCTCTGTCTCAGTTCCTTACTCTGCTTTTCTTTTGCACAGCAGGGTAGCGTGGTACGGAACTTGTGACCCATTAGGAGTTCAGCAGGTGAAGAACCAAAGTCTAAAGGTGAGGCTTGGTAGCTCAGCAGGGCGAGATAAGGATCAGGCTTGCTTTCTGTCGCTTTCTTCAGTAGCTGCTTGAGAACTTGAACACCTTTCTCTGCCTTACCATTCGACTGAGCATACAAAGGACTGGATGTGATGTGTTGAAAGTCATAATGTGCTGCAAACTGTTGCCACTCCTTACAGTTGAAGCACGGACCATTGTCGCTAACGGCAATCCTGGGAATTCCATGTCTGGCGAAGATGGATTTCACATGCATTATGACACTGCTTGCTGTGGTGCTTGAGAGCAGCGCCATCTCAGGATAGTTAGAATAGTAGTCAATCACTATTAGATAGTCTTTACCATTTAAATGAAAAAGGTCCATACCAACCTTTTGCCATGGTGTTGTTGGTATGTCAGCTAGTATCATTGGTTCCTTTGCTTGTTTGTTTTGGTGTTTCTGACATAGCTCACATTTGCCTATCATGTTCTATATGTCCTTATTTATGCCAGGCCAATAAACAGTGTCTCTTGCTCTCCTTTTGCATTTTTCAATTCTGAGGTGCCCTCATGAATCCTTTTGAGCATGTCTTGACGTAGAGCCTGTGGAATGACTATTCTGTTCTGTTTTAGTAATAGTCCACTTGCGACACTCAATTCTAACCTTATGTGAAAATATTTTGGACAGGAACCTTTTGGCCAACCATGATGAATGTTCTCTATTACTATTTGTAATACTGTATCTTTTACTGTTTCTTCTGCTATTTGCTTTGATTTTGTGTCTGACACGGGCAGCGCAGCAGTGACCATACTCACATGAACATCCACGTCTTCTTC
Organism: Somniosus microcephalus; assembly: GCF_052327205.1. Classification (NCBI taxonomy): domain Eukaryota; kingdom Metazoa; phylum Chordata; class Chondrichthyes; order Squaliformes; family Somniosidae; genus Somniosus; species Somniosus microcephalus. The sequence goes on from NC_141008.1 coordinate 67,788,668, forward strand.
AGTAGAGCTCACATGACTCATTGTGGGTGCTCAGGATAGTGCATCTGCTAACACTATGTATTTGCCTGGTGTGTAGATCAGTTCAAAGTCATATCTTTGCAGCTTCATCATGAGTCGTTGAATTCTTGGAGACATCTCATTCAGGTTCTTTTTTATGATGGCAACCAGTGGGCTGTGGTCTGTCTCAACTGTGAAGGTGGGAAGTCCATATATGTAGCCATGAAACTTTTCTAGTCCAACTACCAAGCCTAGACATTCCTTTTCAATCTGGGCGTATCGACACTCAGTATCAGTCATAGACCTGGAGGCATAGGCAACAGGCTTCCAATCTTCACCCTCTGCTTGTAGCAAGACCGCACCTAGGCCATCTTTTGATGCATCCGTTGACACTTTGATTCTTTTTGTTGGGTCAAAGAAGGTGAGTACAGGTGTGGTTGTCAGCACTGTTTTGAGGTTTATCCACTCTTGTTCATGTCTTTCTGTCCATGCGAACTCATTTGTTTTATGTAGCAGGTCTCGCAGACAGGCTGTCTTGGCTGACAAGTTAGGAATGACCTTTGCAATGAAGTTTATCATCCCCATGATGCGTAGCACTCCTTTTTTGTCAGTGGGTCGGGGCATTTTGAGTATGGCGTTTACCTTTTCCATATCTGGCTCTATTCCTTTACCAGATAGATTATCTCCTAGGAAAGTGACTTCCTGGATGCCAAACTGACACTTGGCTTTGTTGAGCTTCAGTCCATTCCGGCGTATGCTCTGTAGCACTTTAGTCAGTCTCTCATTGTGTTCTTTCAATGTGGAGCCCCAGATGATGATATCATCAACATAGACCCGAACTCCTTCCAGACCTTCAATTATGTGTTCCATCGCTCTATGAAAGATTTCAGATGCAGATATTATCCCGAAAGGGATTCTGAGGAAACAATACATGCCAAATGGTGTGTTGAAGGTACAGTATTTGGTGCTCTCTTCATCCAGTTTAGTTGCCAAAATCCTTGTGAGGCATCGAGCTTTGTAAAGTATCTGGCACCTGACATTTCACTGGTGATTTCTTCTCGCTTGGGAATCTGGTAGTGTTCACGTTTTATGTTTGCATTTAAGTCCTTTGGATCCATGCATATTCTTAGATCATTGTTCTTTTTCTTAACACATACCATGGAGTTAACCCAGTCTGTTGGCTCTTCGACTTTCCTGATGACTCCTAGTGTGGTCATTCTGTCCAGTTCATTCTTGAACCGGTCACGCAGGGGTGCTGGAACTCTTTGTGGAGCATGTACCACTGGCTGAGCATCCTCCTTTAGCTGGATCTTGTAAGTGAATGGTAGAACTCCAAATCCTTTGAACACATCCTGGAAATTATTCACTACAGAATCCATCGAGTCATCTGGTCTGCTTATGGCACAGTTTATACCGTAGACTCTCTTGACCAGTTCTAAGTCCTCACAGGCTTTGTCACCCAGTAGTGAATCAAGTCCTTCAGCCACAACAGAAAACATGAGATGATGCACTTTGTCTTTGACTGTCACTTCAAGTCTGCATACACCTAAGCTATCTATTTTCTGTCCATTATAGTCCTTCAGTAGTACTGACTTGTTCTGTATTTTGGCCTTTCCTTTCATATTGTTAATGTCACTCATACTGATTAAGTTTGCTTTTGCCCCAGTGTCTAGTTTCAATGTAACTAATGCTCCATTTACCTGCAGTGGGATCATCCATTTGTCCTCTTTTACTGCATTAACTTTATGTTCAGCATTGTTAATTCCTGAGGGCTGCACATTTTCTGTATCCTTTTTGATATTGTCACATGACACCATTCCTACAAAACATGTCTCACTTAAATCAGTGTCCTCAATTACATTAGCTCGTTGCCCTTTCTTCGTTTTTACTTTTGAAAAGCATTGTTTGGCAAAGTGATTCTTTCCATGACATTTTGTGCACATTTTTCCAAACACTGGACATTGTTTTAACTGGTGTTTGTAACCACAGCGTTTACAATTAAAAATTCCTTCCTCCGATTGCTTTTCACTTCTGTTCTGCCCATGTTTCTTCCCCTTGTAGGACACAGCACCGACAGCAGCACTTACTGCAATCGCATCATCATTGATTTCACTGAGAGTCTTGGCATGCTTTTGAGCTAGCTCACTAGCTTGGCATATTTTCACAGCAATTTCCAATGTTAGTTCGGTTTCTCTCAACAGACGTTCCCTGACTTTTTTATCATGAATACCAAACACAATCTGGTCACGAATCATGGATGCTTTCAGCTCAGAGAAATTACATGTCTGTGCTTTCAGTTTCAGATCAGTCAAAAAGCTATCAAAAGTCTCATTTTGCTGCTGTGTCCGAGAACGGAAGATGTACCGCTCATAGGTTTCATTCTTTTTGGGAGAACAATGTGTATCAAACTTCTTTAGCACATTGTCTAATTTTTCTCTGTTCTCCTCTGGATTAAATACAAATGTATTAAATACCTCTATCGCCTGTGGGCCTGCAACCATGAGCAGCAACGCTATTTTCCTTGCGTCTGGCTTCGTACCGTACCCGATGGCAGCAATGTAGAGTTCGAATTGTTGTTTAAAAGTCTGCCAATTGTAGTCGACATTTCCTGTGAGTTTCAAACGCTCTGGTGGCTTCAAATTCTCCATGTCGCGTTGCACAATATTCAGCAGATCGTATCAATCCTGGTACCATGTTATGTTCATTAATAACTAGTCGTTTTTATTAAGAACAGCTTGCTTTTGCTAGACACTTTATTGAGCACGTGTGGACTAGGTACAGTATCTGTAGAGGCCTCCATCTTGACTGCTGCCTTGTGGGTAGCCTAGTGCATCCTGGGTAGCCCACTCTTATATACATACAGCACCACCTAGTGTATCATTCCAGAATGACAGGTTACTGATCATTACGTTTGGTGTCCTTGATCCCAAGCTGAGCTTTGGACCCCATATCTTTTGACGTAAGAAAACTACTAGGCACTTGGTCTGAGTATTAAACAAGGCTTTAATCAACTGTTTCACAACATGGAGATCTAGTTGTGTCCTTCACTAGTTCCTGTTAAAGAATGTCCTGAGCAAGCTGGGCCCATGCCCGAGTATTTATACTCTCCCTGAACAGCGCCACCAGCAGGCCGCCCAGTATTATTACATAAGTCATTTCCACATGAATGACAAGATTCATGTCACCTTTTCATCACAAAGGGCACCTACTTCCACCTTTGTAACATCACTGGCCTACGCTCCTGCCTCAGTCTGTAACAGCACTGGCCTACGCTCCTGCCTCAGTCTATCTGCTGCTGAAACCCTCACTCATGCTTTTGTCACCTCCAGACTCGACTGTTCCGATGCTCTCCTGGTCAGCTTCCCATCCTCCACTCTCCATCAAGTTCAGCTCATCCTAAACTCTCTTGCATCTATCCTATCCCCCACCAAGCCCTGCTTGCTCGTCACCCCTGTCTTTGCTGACCTACATTGACTCCTGCTCCCTCAGCACATCCAATTTTAAATTCTCATCCTCATGTTCCAATCTCTTCATGGCCATCGCCCACCCTCCTCTCCACTATCTCTGTAACCTCCTCCAGCCCTACCACCCTCTGAGAGCTCTGTGTTCTTGCTTCTGGCTCTAGCTTCTTGTGCATCCCCCACTCTCTTCGCTCCCCGCTGGTGGTTGTGCCTTTAGCCATCTAGGCCCTAGGCTTCCTCTCTAAACCTCTTCACCCTCCATTTTTCTCTCCTCCTTTAAGACCCTCCTGAAAACCTACCTCTTCGACCAAGCTTTTAATTAGCTCTCCTAATATCTCATTTTTTGGCTTGCCATCAATGTTGTCTGATTACACTTCTGTCAAGCGCCTTGGGACATTTTTCAATGTTAAAGGCGCTATAAAATGTAAGAGAGAAAAAAACAGGGTAATGTTTAGGTGCAGCCCTTCTTCAGAGCTCATTACTCTGGTTTTAATCAGCACCCCCTAAATCCTTGAAAGAAGGAGCTCTGCAGTTTGGAAGTCTTGGAAAGAATGGGGCTAATTGTAATTGCCTCTGCCCAGGATAAATGAGGCAGCAGTGGCCTATCAATGGCGTCAGGTCGCTTGTCGCTCTGTTCACACTGGCTCTTGGGCCTCTACATCTTGGGTAATGTCCTGTGAAGGGCAGCACGAGCACCCAACTATTTCAATTAGGAGGCCATTTTTAATACGCAGACAAGGGTCCTGTGACGTACATAAGACCCCGATTGCAATTCTGAGGTGCAAAATTGGCAACGCAGGCGCAGCGCCCATCTGTACTGGTGTTGAGCGGCCTAACCGCTGGAAAGGGCCATTAAAAAAAAACAGCTCAAGGAGATTTTTAACCTTTACTTTTTGTGAGACCAGCAGAGCATTGCTCCTCCAGGCTCGGCAAAAATACCTTAGTTTGCTGCCAGCCTGTGTACATCCCCCACCCCTTCAGGATCTCCTTCCTCTCACAAGGCGTTGCCGCGGAGCTGGCCGATTTTCCACCCTCCCCAACTGGTGATCTGCCTCGCACCACCAGTTTGGCGCACCTGGCTCGCTGGCTGCGGGCAAAATAAGGCCCAGGCCTCAAAATGACCACTAAGTGGTTCCAATGAGCGATGGTGAGCACGCTCTGGGCACCAACTGCCCGATGTGCAGTTAAACTGAAAATTGGCCCCAATTAGTCAGAGCAGAGGGGAATCCAGTGAGACTTGATTACCCCCGTAGTAATAATACAGGGAGGATGAACACAAGAAGAAAGTTCAGAGAAACAGTCACAATCGGAGTTTTGATAAAATAGATTTCTCCTCAATTTGAATGCGTCTATGTTGAAGTCTACTTGAATACATCCAGGTGCAACACTGACATAAAAGTATCTCATCGTAGTGTCCTAGCATTAAAGACTTGGAGGGTTGGAATTCCTCTAGTTATAACTTCAGCCAAAATGTCAGTGGGAGTACAAAATTGGGTCCTGTTTAGACTAGTGCTGACTTTTGCACTGAAACTATTGATGAGGAATTTCACCCCTCCCCTCTTTACAGAGTAAGTAATGGCAGAGACAGTCCTGTTATGTGCAAGGTTCTATTCTGTTCTAATCTGTCTGCCCACAACTCTCTATGTTCATCCAGACCTGTTGCAAGTAGCAGGATTCCGCAGTGCTTCCGAAGAGTCTTCAAATCCCTAATATAAAAGACAATGTGTGTTTTTATTTTATCTCGAATTATGCTGAAATAGAAAAGGAAGCCAATTTGTCTCTGATTGAATCCTTCATGGAAATGACTACAACTGACAGAATGCTAATTAGTTGCTACAGAACACAATATGCAGATGTGGAATGGTGGTGCTTGACTGAGGGTTAATTATAATATCAGGTGCCTGCTGAAAGGGCAGACTAGTTTCTCCAAACACACAAATTATCCTGGGGTACATATCTTTAGGAATGGAAGCTTATAATAAACATTATTAACCTAAGGAACAAATGGAAGAGTGTTTCGAAAAATAAGAGATAAGCTCGTAACAAAGGGCAAGCGGGTTAAATCTTCCAAATTAACTGGATGCGTTGTGCGGCTCCAGCACTTCACAACACAGAAATGCACTTTCCCTCATCTTTAATCTGAAGAGCCACCAAGTCTACACTGGTCTAAGCTGGATGGACTTGAATTTATTCAGTCCGAGTTGGAATCGGTTCAGATTGTACCATGTAAACAAAATGGGGGAGTTGGAACACTGCCCTTTTGTGCAATGCCATTTTGCAGCTTTCCTATCACTGGGGCAAAAGGTGGGTTTGAACGTTTCGCCTGTTTTGTGAAGTTTTCGTGGGTTTGATCCCATTTTTGTTGGTGGTCTCTGATGGCTATTTTTCTGAGCTTATTGTGGTCCTGTTGTGGTCGGGGTGGGGGGGGTTGGGTGGTGGGGAAGAGGGATAGTGTTCGGTATTTGTCTGGGTCTGTAGCAGCCCGTTGTCCTACATTTCTACTAAGGGCATTTGTGCCGAGACCAGAGATGGTCCTCACCCTGCTGATTCAGTGCAACATTAACTTCAAATTCAGGTCCAAAGTATCTCATTTTGACCCTACAGAATCGCATGGTGAAATTTATAGAAACACTCATTCCCAACTTGAAATTGAGATCAATGTAACCTCTGTATCAAATCCGTTATCTATTGAAACAGAATGTAAATAAAGCCAGACATAATATTTCATTTTTTTATAGGATTCCCTTAAAACGAAGAGTCAATGAAAAGTAAAATTGGGCAGGTTGTAAAATGGGCGGCCACTCCAAACCAGTCAGTGTCTCTATTGGGGCAGCTGTTAGGTTAAAATAACCCCCATCATATTTTAATAGAATAGCCAAACTTAAAGCTGAACAAGACTCTCTGTACCATTACTGAATGTGCGTGTGTAGTATAACTAGATTTAATGGGACTAAGTGCACTATTAATGAATGTGTGAGGAGTGTATAAACAGACTTGTGCACTACAGGACTGTGCTATATATTGCCTTCATTTTTTTGGCATGTTTTTCTTTCCTTCCCAGTCACAGCCTTGCACACCCTCCTGGAATCTGACCAGGTGGGCGGGCAACCTGTTGCCAAGCATCTGTAAATGCAACTGATCGTATTAGCCACTCAATACACACAGTGCCGAACAGACAGCACTGAAAATGGAATTAAAAAAAAAAAAACATTGTTATTTAAACAAATCTGCAAGGGCACAAGGCATGGCGAATGTCCTGTGATTACAGCGTGCTGCCCCACAACGTTCAGATGCCAGTGCCGTGGAATCAGACAATAATTTGTTAACTTTGGGAAAGGGGTCATTTTTATTAAGATGTGAGTCATAAAAAATTTGAATGGAGTCAAACTGGAGCTCTTGTAACGTATAAAGCTCAAGCTTTTTGGCCTCATATTCAGTCTAGTTGTCAACTGGTGATTGGGTCAATCGCTTTACTATTGGCCAAGCAGCAGGAAGCCAAAAATGTAGCAGTCAGACCCTCTCCAGTTCATTACCCCTTTCTGCATAAATTCAGTACTTTCAGCCTAATCCACGATAATTTCCTACTAAGTGCCCCATTGACTTCCTACTATTCTACAGCTAGTGAAGTTCCTAATTCTCTATGAGGAGACTGTAAAATGGCTTGTCAAAATAGGTTATGCACCATCTGATTCTAACAGTGAATGGACTTCAATTTGTTGTTCTTCTATGCATTAGTGTTCCTGAGATACTTCAAAGGAAACACTATCCCATATGGGCCAGGCAAGTGGGAACTCCCAACGGGAGTGGTGGGCAGAGGAACATCCTGATTATCCATTTGACTCTCATAAGCAAAGACAATTAAAATCACTCAGTGCCATCTTCGATGATAAGGTCTACATAGTTGTTCAGTAAAAAGCAGCAGACATCATTACAAATTGACTTTTTTTTTATTATGTAAGTAACTAGAAATCAGGTACAAACACAAATAGGGAGAGCACGCAGCACAATGAATACAGATCCGGCTGAAATTTACTCAAACTGAAATCTCGGCAGAGACTGTACGCAGGGTAATTTCAGCAGGGGAACAATTGGGCCATTGTATACTACCTAGTAAAAAGCTTTTTATATAACGACTTAAAAATATTCATTTGTAATTTTAATGCTGAGTTTTTATAACGTACAGTTCGAGAAATGCATGGTACGAAGGAATATTAATTCACGTTAAGATTCAATAGATTTTCATTTTGAAACCAAAATTCTATTGCATTCTTCAGAGTGCTAAGATGTAGCTTTAAAGGTTAACTTATGATTCAGAAGGCTGTAATGTATAAATTCTCCCTTTCATTGTGCTTTTGATGGAAGCAATTGCCCAACAGACAAATGACGCTCATCTGCTGCAGTGTTCTTCACATTCAAATAGTTTTTTTAAATTAATTTTTATGGGATGTGGGCGTCGCTGTCAAGGCCAACATTTATTGCCCATCCCTAATTGCCCTTGAGAAGGTGGTGGTGAGCCGCCTTCTTGAACCGCTGCAGTCCGTGTGGTGAGGGTACTCCCACAGTGCTGTTAGGTAGGGAGTTCCAGGATTTTGACCCAGCGACGATGAAGGATCGGCGATATACTTCTACGTCAGGATGATGTGTGACTTGGAGGGGAACTTGGAGGTGGTGGTGTTCCCATGCGTCTGCTGCCCTTGTCCTTCTAGTTGGTAGAGGTCACGGTTGAACTCAAGTAAGAAGTTTTGCCTGTGTTGGGGAATGGATGTTCTTATAAATTTATAATGATTTAGACTTTGGAATCAAAAACACAATTTCTAAATTTGTGGATGACACCAAATTGGGGGGAGTGGGGGGGTGGATAGTCAATACTAAGGAGGACTGCAACAAATTACAGGAGGACAATAATAAACTTGCAGAATGGGCAAATAATTGGCAAATGAAGTTCAACACAGATAAATGTGAGGTATTACATTTTGGTATGAAGAATAGGGAGGTCACTTATTACTTGGAGGGTGCGAGTCTAGGTGGGGTAGAGGAACAAAGGCATCTCGGAGTACAAATACACAAATCACTAAAAGTTGCGACACAGGCCATAAAAAAAACAAACCAAACCAAGCACTAGGGTTTATTTCTAGAGGAATAGAATTGAAAAGTAGGGACGTTATGCTAAACCTGTATCGAACCTTGGTTAGACCACACTTGGAGTACTGCGTACAGTTCTGGTCGCCGTATTATAAAAAGGATGTAGAGGCACTGGAGAGGGTGCAGAGAAGATTTACTAGGATGATACCAGAAATGCGAGGGTATACATATCAGGAAAGGGTGAACAGGCTGGGTCTCTTTTACTCTTTAGAAAAGGCTGAGGGGTGACCTAATAGAGGTCTTTAAAATGATGAAAGATTTGATAGAGTGGATACAGAGAGAGTGGGCCATATTTTCCGATTGGAGGCCTCCTGCGTGCGGAGGCCTCCGATCTGGAAAAATATCCGGACTTACCTGAGGGCTCTCGGGGCGCCTACACATCCGATCCCGGGCATCTCCAAACTCCAAGTGTGCAGGGCCCATGTATCCCAGGGGCGTAGGCAGTTCGCAAGCATCCCTGGGATCACGTGGGCCATGGGGAGCCAATAGGAGAAGGGAATCTCCCTTCATACACTTGACAGATAGACCTGTCAAATATATGAATGGAGATCACCCCAGAAACATAGTAAAACTTTAAATACATTTTTTTTTAAACCATCACCTGTTTTAAATTAGTTCAAATTACAATAAATTAAATATTAAACAAAAATTTAATTTTTTGAAAAAAATAATTAAAGTTTTTTACAGGGCTAAAAGTAAACATACCTTTTTTCTAAAGTATTTTTAAATGATAAATGAGTGTTTTTTACTTTTTCCAACTCTTATCCTGGTAAAAGCAGGCCTTACTGCTTTTACCAGGCGTAAGATTTCTAAGGGTTTTCAGCAGGCCGAGGGTCTCCAGAAAGCGGATCTATCTGCCCACAGAGGCCCTTCTCCAGGGCAGGCGTCCGATCTGTCAAGAGCTTACTTGACAGATCAGAAATGCCGGTTTTCAGCGCATGCGCTGTGCATACATGAAACCGGCATTTTCGATGTCCCTACGGGTGGGTACACAGTGCGCACCCACCCGTAGGGATCGGAATATCCGGTCCAATGTTTCCACTTGTGGGGAAGAGCATAACTAGAGGCCATCAATATAAAATAGTCACCAAGAAATCCAATAGGGAATTCAGAAGAAACTTCTTTACCCAAAGAGTGGTGGGAATGTGGAACTCGCTACCACAGGGAGTGGTTGAAGTGAAAAGTATGGATGCATTTAAGGGGAGGCTAGACAAGCATATGAAGGAGAAGGGAATAGAGGGTTATGCTGATAAAGTTAGATGAGGGAAGATGGGAGGAGGCTCGAGTGGAGCATAAACGCCGGCATGGACTGGTTGGGCCAAATGGCGCCTCTCTGTGCCGTATATCCTATGTAATCCCTATGTAAGTAATTCCTCAAGCTAATAGGGTTCAAAGGTATTGATTGGCTTTCATAGGTATTAAGCATACAATGGTGATTATTATTACTAATAATTACACATACAATTATAACTATTAATAATTACACATATACTTAAGATCACATGTACGGTACAAGTTACCGGAGAATTCACACATTACAGTTCTTGAGCTCAAGGGGAGCAGCTGACCAGGCCTTTCTCGGATTGTGAAGTATCTATTCTTAAACCTTTCTTTCCACCCTGCTATGTGTCACATGCTCCATGGCAATTACCTCATTCAATTAGCTGCAAGAACTTGTATTTTAACAAGAATCACTCCCCAAGCCTTAACCTTGACTGAACTGTCAATCAAGTCATTGAACTGAAGCGGTTACAGGGACCGAAAACACTCCTACAGGTGAGTTATCACTTGCCTTGCGCAGATGTGTCCTTGGAGGAGTTAATCCCCAGCAGGACAGCTGAGATTTCTATAGGGCTAGGACAAAGAAAGCTTGTAGCTGAATGCTTATCAGCTGAAGTCTCTGTCTGGTAACTTTAATTCCCACTGAATATTGAAGCTCATTTAACAGGCAAAATCTAAAAATTAGTATAAAGAATTAACCCTTACACCTGCTGCAAACACCATCACTAACAGTATGCTCATCGGGGAGAGAGAAAAGAGCCCCAAGATTCCTGGTGGCACAACCGCACCACCAGAAGTGCGGTGGAGTGGGACTTCCGCCTGCCCTCACCATGACCTCATCCCGTAACCTGAGGACGAGGCGCCTACACCAGCTGAAGGGGTTAAAAGTTAGATTAGCGGCTTAACTGACTAGCTGGCTGATGTAATAAAGTAGAAGTCTGGCAGAACAAAGACAGTTGGGAAAAAGCATATTACACGATGATTGGGGGAGTGAAAGAAGGCGAAGAGGCCATGCATTGAACAATGGGCCGCCAATGTGATTTGCGAAAATGTGGTTAAGTGTACGAAATTGGATAAGAGCTAAAGAGCAGAACAATGGCAGATGTGGAAACAGGGCAAATGAGATAAACAAGATGTGTTTTGCGGTGATGTGATTAAGTGTATGTGACTTGGACAATTAATTGGCCAAGTCCCGAAGATGTGAAGTAAACAAGATGTAAGATTGTATATAAGCCAACTGCCCGAATGTAAAAATTAGACTCCCGTCTCCCTGCACGTGCTTGAATAAAGATTGCTTGGAACCAGTACACGCTCGTCTCCGTCTGCTTTGGGGCAGAGACAAATCCCACAACACCAGTGCTGGTGCTACTGTGGTGCTGAACCCATGGCGCATTTTCCTTTTCTAATGGTCTTACACTGAAGGAGCTCCAAATTCAAAAGGCAACCAATTGCTGTTTGACTATGGCAGAGTGGGGCCCACATACAGCCCTGTGTGGCAAGTAAGCCCACTTCATCCAGGCGTACTTACCATTAACTGTACAGGAGGCATAATTGACAGGATTTCCAGGGATCCTAGGGCCTATCCCAGAAGTGATGTCAGGACGGAGGCAGACGGGCCAAATAAGCAGTTCCCGACTCCCTGGAATTTCTCTTTGGAGCAGGAATTGGGTAGAAGTGGATTCTGCTCCAGTCTCCTGTCCCTCCACTTGCACCCCACCCCCCCTAAAAAAAGCAACATTTCTCGCCCCGGGGAATTTATGCGGAAAGGAAAAATTGGGGAAATTTATTTTCATGGTTTCTCCACAATACATTTTTAAGACAAAAAAATCTAAAGTTATGAGCCAGCTACATAATTTTATTGTTAAATCAGTTACCACATAAAAATTGCCAGCCCTGAGATGTATATACGGGTTTTGTACTGCATCATAAATGTGTTTATAAAGAAAATGTTCATGATTTTGCTACAAGATGGGCACACTGGATATCTTTCAAATAATTAACAAAGAGGTGGGACTGGCAGGATGAGCTCATCAGCTGGAAATCCCGCTTGCTCACCACTCCCCCCCACCTCCCCACCACCTCTTCAACTTCAATTCCTTTCGGGACCACACTTTAGGAGCTTCCTTTTATATGTTGAGCAGCAGCATTAGCACAGTGAATGCAAACATTGTTGCACTGAAGGTGAACCAATCTTGGGCAGTGCTGTTTCCTATTCATTCCAAATCTGCAGAATGTGCTTCACCGTCAATTCTGATTGATTAATGAGACACAAGTAACACCAGTGCCAAGCTTTAAATATCTTGATGCCAGAATGGATTCTAATTTAACTCCTGAGATGCCAATTCATCTGTATATATAGGCCCTGAAATTCCTCTGTGTTGGGGTGTAATAGTGGTGCGATCTGAAATGGGTGGGCGAGGAATTTAGTGGTGGTGGGGGGGGGGGATTCAATCACACCAGCTTTCCAGCCCTTTTCCTGTCTGATCAGGTGGAGCCGCATTTTACCTGGCCTTTCCCTTTCCCTTTCAAGGTGACAAAATAGTGCCGAAATCTGATTTCAGAGTCGATCAGCTACTCCCTATACTGAAGTGTTTTAAATACGCACTGCGGTCAGTTAGAGGCTAATTGCAAGTGCTCAATGATTTCAGCAAAAGTTTGTCTCTACATTAGCACCTTGCTCAAATCCCTGGCTCTCCCAGCTCTTCTCAAGTTATTGTGCTTAGCAGGAACTGGCTGGTTTTTCTCCCAACTTACTACTTTTTAAAGATTTTTGCGGTGTGATTTGTTCTACATTATTTTAAAGACTTCAATCAAATCTCTCTGAACTTTATGCTTTTCTAGAGTAAAAAAGACCCAGCTCCCTGAGCCTATTGCACTAACAAAGGGCTTTTAAGCTAAGAATGAAACTAATGGCACTCTTTTGAAGCTTTTCCTGGGCCTCAATCACCCACCATGTGAGGGGACCGAAAGTGAATGATATAGTAAGAAAGAAAAGAAATACTTGCATTTATATATTGTCTTTCACGGCCTCAGGGCGATCCAAAGCACTTTACAGCCAATGAAGTACTTCTTGAAGTGTAGTCACTGTTGTAATGTAGGAAACACAGCAACTAATATGCGCACAGCAAGCTCCCACAAGCAACAATGTGATAATAACCAAAATCCTCCTAAACATCTAAAAATCTATTTTTATGGTATTGGTTGAGGGATAAATATTGGCCAGGACCCCTACTCTTTGTTGAAATAGTGCCATGTGATCTTTTGCAAACAGCCAAGGGCAGATGGAGCCTAGGTTTAACATCTCATCCGAAAGACGGCACCTCCAACAGTGCCGCACTCCCTCAGTGCCGTACCGGAGTGTCAGCCTAGAATTTGTGCTCCAGTCCCACTCCAGTGTATTATGTATGACACCATGATGATAGTTTATTATCCTGGAATGCATTGTTGCAGATATTAAATCAGCTTCTATTGTGAATTAGTTTAAGATAGTTTGGAGCCTATATTTACTTGGAACATAGATGTTAATACTGTTCTTCATTTTGATAAGAATCCATGCACAATCTCAATCTTATTACCCTTCCTTGCAAACATTGTTACTTCTATTTTAAAGCTAGGTATCTTTTCAGATGTTCATATCCAACACATGGGAATCCATTTAAGGAGTCAGGCTTAGTGGATTCATTATGTTCTCGATATTATTGTCTTGCTTTGTAAATAGAATGCACACCATTTAATACAACTTAAATAGACCAGTTTAATTCTGGAAGTGATATGTACCACGTGCTGGTAATTTGATTGCATTAAAAGCACGCTATTTTTTTATGTAAAAGTGTTTGAGGGGTCTTGACAGGGTGGATGTGGAGAGGATGTTTCCTCTTGTGGGAGAATCTAGAACTAGGGGTCACTGTTTAAAAATAAGGGGTTGCCCAGTTAAGACAGAGATGAGGAGAATTTTTTTCTCACAGAGGGTCGTGAGTCTTTGGAACTCTCTTCCTCAGAGGGCGATGGAAGCAGAGTCTTTGAATATTTTTAAGGCAGAGGTAGATAGATTCTTGATAAGTAAGGGGGTGAAAGGGTATCGGGGGTGAAAGGGTATCGGGGGTAGGCCGGGAATGTGGAGTAATCAGATCAGCCATGATCTTATTGAATGGCGGAGCAGGCTCGAGGGGCCGAGTGGCCTACTCCTGCTCCTAATTCGTATGTTTGGCAAGTGTCTATTGGTTGAGGGAGAAAAACTGGAAGAGTTGTGCATCATTTTTGTCTTTTAATGTTTGCACACAGGTGACAGATTTTGACGTGGTTCATATCATCACATTGTGTGTTTTTGTAAAGATGTAAAATGGTTTCCTACTTTTCCTTGAAGATAGTGCCCCTTTAATATATTGAAATGAGGAAATTCCATTCTTGGGCATTTAGCTTGTTTACAGAATTTAATCTGATGGTAGGCAGTGTTGCCTCCAGTGGGCTGATTTTATGAATGTATGGTTCCGACCTGGAGCTTCACCCACCGGGAGCACATTTGGAAATCGCAGGTGTGCCCTCCATGGTTTTCAGTCCCATGATTTGCCAGCGGAAGAGGCTCCCCATTTGTAAGATTGGCCCTCAGATTTCTAACTGAGGCCAAATCAACATGACTGTGTGGGTGACACTAACTTTTCCTCCCACTCAAAATCAATGCGTTCCTTCCTGCACTCTCCCCGAGAAATGGCCAAACCTGTCTCATGGAAGGGCTCCACCTGCAATTCCTTACCCAGTGATGCCAGGATTTCAGGAGGGCCACCAGGTGAAGGTGGTGTGGAGAGGATGGACATTTTGTGAGCAGGAAAGAGGGACAATTGGAGATGGACTCAACACAGCCGCCAGTTCTTGCCCGTTACAGGGCAGTGTTGATAAGGACCTACAAGCACCCAGCAACTCAGCATGCTAATTAAAGGATGGTTGGGGAAAGCAGTTTAAAATGTAATGTTAGTAAAACAGGCCAATGGAACTTGAGTTTTTTTTTTAAACTTGTATTTTTAAAAATGTGACTGCAATGAAAAACAGCATCACTCTACTAAAACACACTCCAATACAATGGAACTGCAGAAGGGCATCCAGTCACTGGGACACACTAAAATATGAGTGTATATCGTAACCAAAATGTGCTGAAAAGTGGAATTACTACATTCCCTTTGTGTTGACATGATAAAACCATCATTTAAAATGAGCTGAAGCCTAGCCCTGATTGCTACAGTTTCTGTTTGAGCCTTTAAAAAATGCTGATTAGCACTGCAATCAGATGTTTCCTGCAGTTCCAGATTCACCAGAAATGATACTCCGTAGGAGTGTGTCAAGGATAAGATTTTCAAAAGAGTTCCTTCGTGATTCTTTCCGTCTGCGGTGTGTCCTTTCGCAAGTACAGTCCTAATTAACAACAAGAGAATGGTTTCGAATTAGGTGTGTTAATGTTATAGCTGTTGTCCTGAACACATTAAGAATCATTTTCCTCCCCCCGCCCTGACTTCTCCGATCAGCTCATTCAGATTTTGAAAATGTCTCTGGGCGCCTGTGGTACTAAGCAGTTGCTGAAGGCGTGAGCGCTCAGCCGTTCAGAATGTCGGTCTGCTCTTCAAAGGTACAATCAAGCACAGCTGCAATTTCTTTAATTGTAGCTCACCATTATCACCCAGTGATGATGTTTCAATATGAAACAAGGGGCTTATTTCTGAGGCTGCAAAGATGAGTTCAGATTATTGAATGTGGATTGATTACTGCTTCGTGCTTCTTTGTCAAAGCATTCTCAAAGATTGATCTGGGTAGAACATAAGTGAATGGCAAGCTGGTGTGAAAGTGCAGTGTCACAGTGTGATAAAATGAAGTTATCATCTCTGATCCCTTATTGGGTGACTCCCATTGAGTGTTGAGGAGGGATTGAGCAGAGGCCAGGCATTTTCTTACAGGGAAGGAGAGAAAAATTATAGGGACTGTCATCTCCCAGCTGAGTCACTCCTCCATGCTTTCTAGTGGCATGTTACAGATTAGGGTTGGTCGAGGTTGTAGTGTCCGAGTATCAATAATACACGGACTGCAGGAGAACAATAAAACAGGTATTTACTGAACAGAGGGTAAACGTCAGACTGAAGTACAGAAGCCTGCTAGGGCTTTTTATACAGGTGTGGTCACTGCCGGTACTGCAGTATAAAATCAGTTCTTCTCTTAAAGGTACATACACAACAGAGGTCTGAGACCGTAATCATTTGTCTGCCCTCTCAGGTGGGGAATGGTGCATGGCACTTTTAAGAAATGAAGGATGGAAAAGACAAAATGACTTTTCTGACAAAAAAGTAATTTGAAGGAATTCTTATAAACTTTAGTAGTAAGAATCTAACAAGGGACAATACAGCACGTGAGGAAGATGGAGGCTGGATATCATTCTTTGCATCCCAGTTCTCCACTAGTCCCAAGCTCTGACATAGTTTCAGATGCTGGCCTGTGTTGTAAAGCCCATTGTCAATGGAAAGCATTTCCAATAAGGAGAGCTGTAAGGTATTGCGCATCGCTTCCAGCAAAGTTGTCATTGCCATGGAAACCACATTGATATCGAGAATAACAATATGATTTAATCTCATTTCAAAGGTTAACGTGAACTTTGATATTTATTAAGAATTCCATTTTGGTGGTGTAGTTGTTTGATCGATGACGAAAGAAAACCTTGAGGATTAGGAAGGCAATATCCCATTTATATAGGCAAGCTCAACTCTGATTCGTTTTAAATTTATTTTTTTTAATTCAAGTTTTCCCATTTGGCATCTACAGTTTAAGTTAAGTCATGCTTGAGACAACATTTGATTACATTATAAGGACAAAAAAAATTCTCCGCTGTTTCCATTCCAAGATCAAAGCTGCAGCGGTTCAAACAGGCAGCCATTTGGAGAACTTTAGTGAACATTAACTGGTGTGCTTTTGGCGTGAACTTTATTATCATCACAATTCAACCACACTCACCATCTCCTGCAATTTGTGGATCCCGTTCTTCGTTATTCAAATAGTAACCAATGGGAATAAATAATTCACAAGAACGGTCACTCCTGACTTTGAAAAGTAAGTGAGTTTACCTGTGTCATGGTGTGAATAGTTGACTAACTTACACATTTACCTCCATTTTTCCAAGTCAATTATGCCACATGTTGTACAGTCATAAAATAATTGCTAGAGTTGAACAGCAGGGTGACTCTTCCTCCAATCTCCCTCCCTTCCTGTGGGGATTTGCCAATACAGGTGCACAATCCCTTATCCGAAAGCCTTGGGACCAGCTGAGTTTCGGTTTTCGGAATTTTTTGGATTTCAGAAGGTATTATTATAAGACTGGGAAATTTGTATTTAATATAAATTTTAAAAGTTCAGACTACCTCTTGCGACTGTTCCGTGTCTCATTCCCCTTCCTGCTTCTCTGGAAAGCCGGATATCGGCTGACTCCTACTAAGCTGGCCCGCAAATCAGGTCGGGTGGGGGAGAAAAGAATATCGGACGGGCCGCGGTTCAGGTCGGGGTCGGGGGGGTCCGGGGGGGTCGGGATCGGGGGGGGGGTGTCCGGGGTTGGTGGGGGGGGGTCTGAGGTCGGGGGGGGGAGAAAGAATATCGGACGGGCCTCGGTTCAGGTAGGGGTCGGGGGGATCGGGGGGGGGGGTCCGGTGGGGGGGGCCTGAGGTCAGTGGGGGGAGAAAGAATATCGGATGGGCCGCGGTTCGGGTCGGGAGAAAAGAATATCGGACGGGTCGGGGGTCAGGTCGGGTCGGGGGGAGAAAAGAATATCGGACGGGCTGCTGCAGCTATCAGACGGGCCGCTGTATTGTTGGGTTCACTCTCCCGGTACCTCCTTCACACTGCCCGGCTCGGCCTGCAATCTCCTACCCAGGAGGGAACTCTGTGACCCTCTGCCTTGCTCAGCGTAAGTCGTGCGCCACTCTGGTCATGTCGTGCGCACGACTTACGCTGAACGAAAAAACTTTCGGTTTTTAGAGGTTTTCGGTTTTCGGAAGTTCGGATAAAGGATAGTCTACCTGTATTCCACTCAGGACATTACCACGGTGAGATTGGGAACACAACATATGGAGGGTCATTGGCAAGGCCACTGGAATATTGATTTTTGCATAGAAAAATGTACAGAGTCGTTCAATTCATTCTAAAAAAAAATTCATTATCCCAGAATCGCATAATAAAGTGTAAATTAAGTTATTCAGTTACTGGAAACAACTAGTGCTGATCATGGATAGATACTGTTCTCTGCAGCCGTGACCGGGAGTTCCGAAGGTTGTGTTGCCTGCCCGGTGCCAGGGTTAAAGACATCTCCTTGCAGCTGGAGAAGAACTTGGAGTGAGAAGGGGAGGATCCAGTTGTCGTGGTCCACGTAGGAACCAACGACATAGGTAGAACTAGGAATGAGGTTCTGCTGTGAGAGTTTGAGGAGTTGGGGTCCAAATTAAAAAGCAGAACCTCAAAGGTAATAATCTCTGGATTGTTACCTGAGCCACGCGCCAATTGGCATAGGGATAAGCAGATTAGAAGGTTAAATGCATGGCTCAAAGAGTGGTGTGGGAGGCAGGGGTTTTGCTTCATGGAACACTGGCACCAGTACTGGGGAAAGAGGGAGCTGTTCCGTTGGGACGCGCTCCACTCAAACCAGGCTAGAACCAGTATCCTGATGAATCGAATAACTAGGGCAGTAGACAGGGCTTTAAACTAAAGAAGGGGGGGTGAGAGGATTCAGAAAGAGTAAATTTAAAAGCAGCAAGTGAAATGTCAAGGCTCTAGAGCAGAGCAGAGTTTTGGGTAAAATAAGCAGAGTGGGTCAGGAAGGGACAGAGAGAATAACAAAGGTAATAGAGCATCAGTGACTAAGGTGACATCAGGGAAAAATAGAAAAAAGTCAGAGCTAAAGGCACTATATCTCTGTGCGCAAAGCATTCACAACAAAATAGATTGATTAATAGCAGAGATAGAAATTAATAGGTTTGATCCAATAGCCATTACGGAGACGTGGTTGCAAAGTGACCAAGGTTGGGAACTAAATATTCCAGGATACTTAACTTTTAGAATAGATAGGCAAAATGGAATAGGAGGAGGGGTAGCCCTGATAATAAAGGATGAGATAAAGACAGGAGAGAGAAAGGATCTTGGCTCCGAAAATCAAGAAGTAAAATCAGTTTGGGTGGAGCTAAGAAACATCAAGGGGCAGAAAACTTTGGTGGGAGTTGTTTATAGGCCCCCAAACAGTAGTTGCAATGTAATGTAACTATTAATAAATCAGGAAATCAGAGGCGCATGTAACAAGGGTAATACAGTAATCATGGGGGACTTTAATCTACATATAGACTGGGCAAACCAAATTTGCAGTAATAGTGTGGAGGACGAATTCATGGAATGTATGCAAGATAGTTTTCTAGATCAGTATGTTGAGGAACCAACTAGGGAACAGGCTATTTTAGATCTAGTATTGTGCAATGAGAAAGGGTTAATTAATAACTTTGTAGTAAAGGGGCCTTTAGGGCAGAGTGACTATAGTATGATAGAATTTTATGTTGAGTTTGAAAGTGATTTAGTTAAATCCGAAACTAGGGTCTTAAATCTAAACAAAGTAAACTATGTAGATATGAGGGGCGAGTTGGCTAAGGTAGATTGGGGAACTACATTATAAGGTATGACGGTAAACAAGCAATGGCTAGCATTTAAAGAATTAATACATAATTTACAACAAATATACATTCCCTTAAGGCACAAAAACCCCACCGGAAAAGTGATCCAACTGTGGCTAACAAGAGAAGTTAAAGATAGTATTACATCAATGGAAAAGGCTTATAATGTTGCCAAAAAGAGTAGTAAGCCTGAGGATTGGGAGGATTTTAGAATTCATCAAAGGAGGACCAAGAAATTGATGATGAAAGGGAAAATAGAATATGAGAGTAAACTAACGAGAGACATAAAAACGGACTGTAAAAGCTTCTATCGGTATGTAAAAAGGAAAAGATTAGCGAAAGTAAATGTGGGTCACTTACAGGCTGAGACAGGAGAAATTATAATGGGGAATAAGGAAATGGCTGAGAGATTAAACAAATACTTTGTGTCTGCCTTCACGGAAGAAGACGCAAAAAACCTCACAGTTACAGTGGAGAACCAAGGGTCTAGCGAGAATGAGGAATTGAAAGAAATTAGTATTAGTAAAAAAAAATACTGGTGAAATTAATGGGACTGAAAGCTGATAATTCCCCTGGACCTGATCGCCTACATCCTAGGGTTTTGAAAGAGGTGGCTATACAGATAGTGGATGCATTGGTTGTCATCTTCCAAAATGTCATTGATTCTAGAATGGTTCCCGCGGATTAGAAGGTAGCAAATGTAGCCCAATATTTAAGAAAGAAGGGAGAGAGAAAACGGGGGAAAAACAGACCAGTTAGCCTGACATCAGTAGTAGGGAATATACTAGAATCTATTAAGGACGTGGTAACAGGGCACTTAGAAAATAATAATAGGATTAGGCAGAGTCAACACAGATTTATGAAAGGGAAATCATGTTTGACAAATCTGTTTTGAGGTTGTAACTAGCAGAATAGTTAAGGGGGAACCAGTGGATGTGGTGTATTTGGATTTTCAGAAGGCATTCAATAAGGTGCCACACAAGAGGTTATTAAACAAAATGAGTGCTCATGGGATTGGGGGTAATATACTAGCATAAATTGAGGATTGGTTAATGGACAGAAAACAGAGAGTAGGAATAAATGGGTCATTTTCGGGTTGGCAGGCTGTAAGTAGTGGGGTACCACAAGGATCAGTGCTTGGGCCTCAGCTATTCACAATCTACATCAATGATTGGGATGAGGGAACCAAATGTAATATATCCAAGTTTTCTGATGATACAAAGCTGGGTGGGAGTGTAAGTTGTGAGGAGGATGCAAAGAGGTTTCAAGGGGATATAGACAGGCTAAGTGAGTGGGCAAATGGAATATAATGTGGAGAAATATGAAGTTATCCGCAGAGTATTTTTTAAATGGTGAGAGATTGGGCAATGTTGGTGTTCAGAGGGACCTGGGGGTCAGACATTTAGGAGAAATTTCTTCACTCAGAGGGTGGTGAATCTTTGGAAATCTCTGCCCCAGAGGGCTGTGGAGGCTCAGTCATTGAAACATAGAAAACATAGAAAAATAGGAGCAGGAGCAGGCCATTCGGCCCTTCGAGCCTGCTCCGCCATTCAATATGATCATGGCTGATCCTCTATCTCAATACCATATTCCCGCTCTCTCCCCATACCCCTTGATGCCTTTTGTGTCTAGTATATTCAAGGATGTGAACGCTTTGGAGAGGGTGCAGAGGAGGTTCACCAGGATGTTACCAGGGCTGGAGCGCTTCAGCTATGAAGAGAGACTGGGCAGATTGGGTTTGTTTTCCTTGGAGCAGAGGAGGCTGAGGGGGGACATAATTGAGGTGTACAAAATTATGAGGGGCATAGATAGGATGGATACTGAGGAGCTTTTTCCCTTAGTAGAAGGGTCAATAACTAGGGGGCATAGATTCAAGGTAAAGGGCGGGAGGTTTAGAGGGGATTTGAGAAAGAACTTTTTCACCCAGAGGGTGGTTGGAGTCTGGAACTCACTGCCTGAAAGGGTTGTGGAGGCAGAAACCCTCACAACATTTAAGAAGCATTTGGATGAGCACTTGAAATGCCATAGCATACAAGGCTACGGACCAAATGCTGGAATATGGGATTAGATTAGACAGGGCTTGATGGCCGGCGCGGACACGATGGGCCGAAGGGCCTCTATCCGTGCTGTATAACTCTATGACAGAGCTCGATAGATTTTTGGATCTTAAGGAAATCAGGGGGTATGGGGATAGTGCAGGAAAGTGGAGTTGAGGTAGAAGATCAGCCGTGATCATATTGAATGGTGGAGCAGACTTGAAGGGCCGTGTGGCCTACTCCTGCTCTTATTTCTTATGTTCTTATTTCTTATGGGCTCAGACATCGGCCCTACCACCCCATGACAGTGTGCTGCGAGATCAATGAGCTGTCTCAAGTATATTTGTTTCTACTTCTCCAACTTTCTACCTTGTCCTCACACTGAGAAATGGTCCTGTGACACCAACAAAATCAGTTTAATATCCAACACATGACATTCATGACCCCAAGTATGATGTAAATTATTACTTACGGGACACAAAATAACTGAAGTCTGCCAGTCAAAAGGCTAATATTAAAAAAAAGTTCTATTTTTGATAGTAAAATTATTTCAGGGCTTTTACAAGATTTAATTTGTAAAGGACTACAGCCCAACAGCCTGGAGCCATGGGTTTGGGTTTTGACAGCCCACATGCCACACAAAGCTGTTGAACCGTTTGAGCTCTCAGTCAGTGATGTGTCCTGACAAATAACATTTAATCTAATGAGATCGACAATCATCCCACTGTACATAAACAGCTGAAATAGATGCGCTGTGAATTGCAAGTGGCTTGAATCTGGTATAAACATGAAAGGCAATTTGAACATTATTGCAGAGTAATAGAGTAGTTATGGGATTGGGGACCACTGTTACCAGTGATGAATGCATGCAGCAAATGATCGCCCTCTTTCATGAAATAGGCTCATTTACAATCCATCTCTGGGATTTAAATAAACTCCATTTAAATACTATTCGATACCAGCCATTCAGAGATTGCGTCACCACTTTAAATCCCCATTTATTGGTTGATTATAAGCAAACGGTATGAAGTTATTTACTCTGATGGAATTTCAAAGCAAACACCACGGACTAAAAATTGGGGCGCTAACTTCACCGGGGCACTACTTTTAGCGCCCTGGAAAAATTAGCAGCCCCACGCTGGAAATTGAGTGGTTGTGCCCCAAGAGGGAAGCGGGGTGCTACTGGAAGCGCCCCGCATCCTTCTTGGGGCGCTGCGAGTCAATATCGTGGCACTACGTGCTGCAGCGCCACGTGCTGCGGCACATTACACCACGGTATTGCAGACCTTCCTCCCCTTCCTAAAGGGGAGGGGCCATGCGCAGTGCGACCCGGGGCCCAGCTGGACCCACGGGGATCGGGAGTGTCGGCAAAAAGAGCCCGGCACTCTTGGAGCGCAGCCGGCACTCCGCGGGGTGGTGGTTCAGGAGGCCGGGGACGGGAGCGCAGGCAGGTGCTGGCAGGCGGCCAGCAACAGAAATGGCCGCTCCGCACCTCACCTTTAAATAGCGCCTCCCCCGGCCGCAGGTAGACCCCCCTGACCCCGTCAGACATAATGTCTGGCGGTAAGTCGGGGGGCGTGCCCGAAGATCGCGAGTGGGGCGCTGCGCACGGCGATGGCGTCATCGCTGGCGGCGCAGCGCCACGGGGTGCTACCGGTTAGTGCCCGCCGCTAGCCTCCCGCTGAATTTCGCAGGAGGCATGGGCGGCACCGCGTCCGGGCGCTAGTTGCTTTGCGCCCCGTTCGCACCTAACGGGAGGCGCAAAGCAACCCAATTTCCCCCCCCACCTGTTTCCTCAGGAATGAATGATTTGAAATTTCTCCCTTTATCCCACAGGTAAAGCCTTATACACTGGTTGGGGGGCATTCCCCATAGAATAAGTGTTATGCATGGAGGAACTTTTCTCCATGTACGTAGGTGGAAAGTGGAAGGCTGTGACTGAGCTGCTGTTGGGTCTGATTTAAATCCTCTGATGATTTGTATAAATTAATCAAAATTTGGTATTGCAATGGGGACCAGTTCATTTAAACATGATTTTTTTGAGAGAGGTGAAGCTATGTTCTGGAACACCAAAAGTGGCACAGTCCAAAAACCTATTTTGACCGCTAGAGAAATTTACATACTAACAGATGCCTAATCTTTTCCAATGCTGTTTTGGTTAAATTTAAACATTCGGAGGGGTAAATGCAACCATTAATATGATGATATCAGTCTCGCTACTCGGCAGCCCTTTCTTTGCAAACATGTCTTGCGAGAAACTTTACCAGATGATAGGATTTTTCTGATGTAGTTGTAATGTGAGCTTGTGGGGTTGAAAGTAGCAAATTGCCGTTAGCGGTTCAAAAATAATTTGCTCCTTCCCTCAGACGTCTCTCTTCCTCTCCTGAAGGCAGTGACTGGAGCTGGGTCGAGCAGCCCTCTGATATCTCACCCAAATTACCACCCCCTCCTGCTTGAATGTAGGCAGTGAGCATTGACAGGCAAGAGGACCATTACAAGTGAACCTGATCCTCTCCTCACCCCAGGACCACATGCACAATCATATTGGTACCTAAAGTATTTTTTTTTTTTTAATTCATTCACGGGACGTGGATGTCGCTGGCAAGCCCAGCATTTATTGCCCATCCCGAACAACTGAGTGGCTTGCTAGGCCATTCCAGAGGGCAGCTAAGAGTCAACCACCAACTGTGGGTCTGGAGTCATATATAGGCCAGACCGGGTAAGGATGGCAGATTTCCTTCCCTAAAGGACATTAGTGAATCAGATGGGTTTTCACGACAATTTGGTAGTTACATGGTCACCATTACCAATACGAACTTTTTTTAAATTCCAGATTTATTTAATTTACTGAATTTAAATTCCCCAGCTGCCGTGGTGGGATTTGAGCTTATGTCCCCGGATCATTAGTCCAGGTCTCTGGATTACTAGTCCAGTAACATAACCACTATGGTACCGTTCCCGTCATGATTGACTCTATTTTCTAATCTTTTCAACATTGATTCTGGCCTCCACTGTGGATCTTGGCTCTTCAGCGTGGTTGTTTAATTTAAGGCGATACTGGACAGGGATCCGGAGTGAGAGCCCTCTCTGCTTTATCGTCTCCTTCGCCTGGAGGCTAGTTGTGTCCTTGCCACGAGCCTGGCTCAGATCAGCAAACAGCACGTGATCAGGGATCAAACCTGGTCTGTATGGCTCAGACAACACAATAAGGTAAATTTTCATCTCTAGCCCACCCAACTCACGGGCCCACATTCTCTGTCCATTAAAATTAATGACATGCGCCTAAGTTCCATGATGTGTACTCGTGGTGCGTGAAGCTCGATACCACAAGTGCGAAAGACAAAAAGTTACCCCATACCTTTAGCATTGGAGAGCATTGTCTTTGTTTCAAAGAAAAAGAATTGTTCAGTAACAATCTCTCTATGAAAATACCCTGCAGTTCACAAATAATTTCTCCATTTTGGAAAAGTGAATTGGCTAACAGCATTGGAGTTCCAACTGTTCACAGCAGGAGATCATATTAAAAAAAAGAAAACAATCAATGTGCTACTAGAAAGTAAGTTTAATAGTTATTATATACACTGGAAGTGTTACTGCATCTCCCATGACACTGTGTCTTGTGTTTGAATCTAAATCACTGCCTCAAGTCAGTGAAGATGAGAGATTCTCGGGGCTAGTCACAACTCATGGGCACAAAGCAGCAGTGGAAATAAGAACGTCAGTTTAAAGAACGAGGGAGGGCAAACTGTGGGGTTTCGGGGTAAATCCTCGGATAAGCAACTAGTTGAAGGATAGGAAACAAGTACTCGTTTGAGGAGTTTTGGTAGATTGGGGAAGGGGGGGGATTTACTGAGTGGGATGCCCCAGGTCTCAGTACTGTGACCACTACAGTTTCTAGTATACATAAATGACCTGGATTCAGAAACTCGCAGATAATGCCAAACTAGGAGGGGCAGTGGAAATGTGAGAGTAATTCAAAATAAGTTGGACAAGATATGTAAGTGGACTGGACAGTGGCAGATGAAATTTGATGCAGATAAGTGTCAAGTGCTGCACATAGGGAGAATGATGTTGAAACAGCTAAGGGTGGAGTTGAAATAGACTTAGGAGCTTTAGTAGACGGAAAGCTAAATCTGTCCAATCAGTGGAGAGCAGCAATCAGCAAAGCCGACAGTGTTGTGTATGTACCTTTAAGGGAATAACTGGTCTCAGACTGCAGTACCGGCAGTGACCACCCCTGTATAAAAGGCCCTAGCAGGCTTCTGTAGTTTCAGTTTCCAGGTTGTCTCCATTCAGTAAAGACTTGTTATAATCAACTCCTGCAGTCCTGTCTCAATTATACACGGACATAATACTGGCGACGAGTAAGAAACGAACTTACCTGCAACTCGGCAGCACCTCAGACGACGTTATTGAAGGTCGGAGCCAGAAGAAAGAAAAAAAAAAATAATCCAAAGAAACTCGAGAAACGGGCGTCGACCGTGGGCAACCGCCCTCCAAATCATCGAATTGAAAAATTGCAGGAGAGACTGTCGAGAGCCAGGTCTGTGGTTTCCCAGCTAATCGGGCTGGTGGCAGGTAGTGCACTGATCCTTCCTGGGCTGCGGCGGGCTAGAGCTCAATCAGGTGGCTCTGCAACGGGGCTGGGCAGCGAGTCGGGAAGCAGAGAGAGAGAGAGGGTGGAGCACACAGGGCGCGGCCGGTGCTTCGAAGCCGGGCAGCGTTCGGACCTAAGAAGAGGGAGGGAAGTGTCCCAGAGGGTCCGCTCCACGACGGGAATGGTTCTTCAATTAACGGAGCAAATATTGAAGCGCGATAGAAAAATAAAAATACCACGGAGAGCGGCGTTGGCAGCAGCGATCGGGGAGGCGCGAAGACCATAGGGCGTCGCCATTACAGGATAGTAAAATAAATATAATCGCCAGCAACAGCGTTGGCAGCAGCGGCAGCGGCGGGAAAGCGCGGGAGGCGCCATCTTAACTCGGCGGGGAAGAAGGAAAAGCGCGGGAGGCGCCATCTTAGATTTAGAGAGCTAGGTGAAGGATTAAAGAGCAGGACCTCAAGGGTTGTAATCTCTGGATTACTCCCGGTGCCACGTGCTAGTAAGTATAGGAATAGGAAGATAGAACAGATGAATGCGTGGCTAAAGGGATGGTGCAGGGGGGAGGGCTTTAGTTTCCTGGATCACTGGGTCTGCTTCTGGGAAAGGTGGGACTTGTACAAGTCGGACGGTTTACACCTGAACCAGAGGGGAACCAATATCCTTGCGGGGAGGTTTGCTAGCACTGCTGGGGGGGGTTTAAACTAACTTGGCAGGGGGATGGGGTACAGAGTGGAGCTATAGTAGGGGGTGATTTACAGCCAAATACAGAGGGAAAAACAAGTCAGCTGGGAAGGCAAAGCAAATATGTGAAGGCAAAAGAGAATATGGCAGGGCTGGAAGGCATTTATTTTAATGCAAGGAGTCTTGCAAATAAGGTGGATGAACTGAAGTTGTTGTTGAACACATGGGAGTACGATATTGTTGCTATCACGGAGACATGGTTGAGGGAGGGTCAGGACTGGCAGCTCAATATTCCGGGGTATAGAATCTTCAGGCGAGACAGAGGGGGGTGTAAAAGGGGAGGGGGTGTTGCAATATTAATTAAGGAGTCAATTACTGCTGAAAGGAGGGATGATATATTAGCGGGTTCCTCTAATGAGGCCATATGGGTAGAACTTAAAAACAAAAAGGGGGCAAGCACTTTGCTGGGAGTGTACTATAGGCCCCCAAACAGTCAGGGGGAGATAGAGGAACAGATATGTAGGCAAATCTCAGAAAAGTGCAAAAATAATAGGGTAATAATAGTGGGGGATTTCAACTTCCCCAATATAAATTGGGATAGTCAGAGTGTGAAAGGCTTAGAGGGTGCAGAATTCTTAAAGTGCATCCAGGAGAGCTTTTTGAGCCAACATGTAGAAAGTCCTACAAGAGAGGGGGCGGTACTGGACCTAATTCTGGGGAATGTAGCCGGGCAAGTGGTGGAAGTGTCAGTAGGAGAGCATTTTGGCGACAGTGACCACAATTCGGTGAGATTTAAGGTGGTCATGGAAAAAGACAAAGACGGCCCGGAAATAAGGGTTCTAAATTGGGGGAAGGCCGATTTTAATATGATAAGGCAGGATCTGGCCAAATTGGACTGGGAGCAGCTACTTATAGGAAAATCCGCATCAAAACAGTGGGAGACTTTCAGAAGGGAAATAGAGAGAGTACAACGCCAACATGTTCCTGTAAAGGTCAAGGGTGGGACCAACAAGCAAAGGGAACCTTGGATGACAAGGGATATACAAAGATGCATTAGAAATAAAAGGGGGGCTTTTGGCAGTTACAAAAGACTAAAGACGGAAGAAGCCCTAGAGGAGTATAAAAAATGCAGGGGCATACTTAAAAAAGAAATTAGGAGGGCGAGGAGGGGCCATGAAATAACACTGGCGAGCAAAATAAAGGAAAATCCTAAGATGTTTTATAAGTATATTAAGGGCAAGAGGATAACCAGGGAAAGGGTAGGGCCCATTAGGGACCAAAGTGGCAATCTGTGTGTAGAGCCAGATGATGTAGGCGGGGTTTTAAATGAATTTTTTGCATCTGTGTTCACTATGGAGAAAGACGATGCAGACATAGAAATCGGGCAAGGGGGCTGTGACATACTTGAACATATTAGCATCGAGAGGGAGGAGGTGCTAGCGGTTTTAGCAGGCCAAAAAGTGGATAAATCCCCAGGCCCAGACGAGATGTATCCCAGGCTGCTGTGGGAGGCAAAGGAGGAGATTGCAGGGGCTCTGACACAAATTTTCAGAACCTCTCTGGCCACAGGGGATGTACCAGAGGACTGGAGAACAGCTAACGTAGTACCATTATTCAAGAAGGGTAGCAGGGATAAACCAGGGAATTACAGGCCAGTGAGCCTAACATCTGTGGTAGGGAAATTATTGGAAAAAATTCTGAGGGACAAAATTAGTCTCCACTTGGAGAGGCAAGGATTAATCGGGGATAGTCAGCATGGCTTTGTCAAGGGTAAATCATGTCTGACAAATCTGATTGAATTTTTCGAGGGGGTGACTAGGGGGGTGGATGAGGGAAATGCTGTGGATGTGGTTTACATGGACTTCAGTAAAGCTTTTGACAAAGTCCCGCATAGGAGACTGGTCAAGAAGGTAAGAGCCCATGGGATCCAGGGTGCCTTGGCGCGTTGGATCATAAACTGGCTGAGTGGCAGGAGGCAGAGGGTGATGGTCGAAGGTTGCTTTTGTGACTGGAAGCCTGTGTCCAGTGGGGTACCTCAGGGATCGGTGCTGGGTCCCTTGTTGTTTGTGATCTACATAAATGATTTGGATGAGAATGTAAAAGGTATGATCAGTGAGTTCGCAGATGACACGAAAATTGGTGGGGTGGTAAATTGTGAGGAGGAAAGCCTCAGGCTACAGGACGATATAAACGGGTTGGTCAGATGGGCGGAAAAGTGGCAAATGGAATTTAACCCTGAAAAGTGCGAGGTGATGCATTTTGGACGGACAAATAAGGCAAGGGAATACACAATGAGTGGTAGGACCCTAGGAAGTACAGAGGGTCAGAGGGACCTTGGTGTACATGTACATAGATCCCTGAAGGCAGCGGAACAGGTAGATAAGGTGGTTAAAAAGGCATATGGGATACTTGCCTTCATTAGCCGAGGCATAGAATATAAGAGCAGGGAGGTTATGATGGAGCTGTACAAAACGCTGGTGAGGCCACAGCTGGAGTACTGTGTGCAGTTCTGGTCGCCTCACTATAGGAAGGATGTGATTGCTTTGGAGAGGGTGCAGAGAAGATTCACCAGGATGTTACCTGGGATGGAGCGCCTCAGCTATGAAGAGAGGCTGGACAGGCTGGGGTTGTTTTCCTTGGAGCAAAGAAGGCTGAGGGGGGACCTGATTGAGGTGTACAAAATGATGAGGGGCATAGATAGGGTAGACAAAGAGGAACTTTTCCCCTTAGTAGGGGGGTCAATAACAAGGGGGCATAGATTCAGGGTAAGGGGCAGGAGATTTAGAGGGGATTTGAGGAGGAACTTTTTCACCCAGAGGGTGGTTGGAATGTGGAACTCAATGCCTGAAAGGGTGGTAGAGGCAGGAACCCTCACAACATTCAAGAAGCATTTGGATGAGCACTTGAAATGCCATTGCATACAAGGCTATGGACCAAATGCTGGAAAATGGGATTAGACTGGACAGGGATGGATGGGCGGCGCAGACACGATGGGCCGAAGGGCCTCTTTCTGTGCTGTAAAACTCTATGACTCTATGACTCTATATTGCGAGGCAAACGAAATAGCCGATGAGAAAAAGGCATCAGTATTGCTAAATTTAATGGGCGCAAGAATGTATGGCCTATTGCGGGACCTGATTACTCCAGCCAAACCGAAGGCGAAGAGTTTTAACGAAATTGTTGCTATCCTACAGGAACACCTAAATCCTACACCGCTGCTGATAGCAGAAAGATTTAAATTCCACAGGAGAAATCAGCATAAAAATGAGAGCAATGCTGATTACCTTACGGAACTACGCAAGCTATCAAAGCACTGCCAGTTCGGAGCAGGACTGGCAGATACCTTACGGGACAAATTTGTCTGTGGACTCCTGAGTGAAGGAACCCAGAAGAGGTTACTCTCAGAGAAAGAGCTGACGCTAGATAAGGCTTTCAGTGTGGCAGTATCGTACGAAGCAGCAGCAAGGGGAGCTGCGGAAATACAACAAAAGCCACAGGAATACGGCACCCACGAAATGACACGGGGATTTGCAAAATGTTATCGCAGCGGCAGAACAAACCATGACCAGAAGGACTGCTGGTCCAAGGACAAAATATGCAGGCAATGCGGAAAGATGGGACACATTGCACGAGTTTGCAGGTCTGGGAAGAAGACCAATGACAACAAAAAGGCTACTAAGGAACCGTACAGGAAAGTACAAAAGATGACGGACAGTAGTTCCGAAGACCAGATGAGCGATAGTGAATCCGGGAACAAGAGACTAAGCTGTCTCAAACTTCACAACGTAATCGCAAAAGAGGATCACCGAACCATTTGGGTCACCCTCACGATAGCAGGGTCCCAAGTCAAAATGGAATTGGATACAGGATCAGCTCTAACCGTCATGAATCGATGAGACTACGAGCGGCTATTCTCACACATACCCTTGAGAGAGACATCCATTGTCTTGAGGACGTATACGGGGCAAAAAGTATACCCCAGAGGAAAAATAAGGGTGCCTGTCGAATTCAACGGCAAGAAAATACGGAAATTGTATCTCTACATTCTGCAAGATGGTGGACCACCATTATTGGGATGTGAATGGATCAGAACGATAAGTTTAGATTGGCACTCCATTCAGGCACTGACGGTGGCTGGTAAAAAGGATGACGACGTCACTCCTGGATGATTGTCAACAATCTTAGCTGACGCCAAAGAGGTATTTCAACAAGAACTGGGCACTCTTAAAGGCGTAACCGCCTCGATAAAAATAGAGGAGAATGCAATTCCCAAGTTTTTCAAAGCAAGACCGGTACCCTATGCAATTCGCCCAGCCGTCGAGGCAGAGCTGGAGAAGCTGGAGAATGCAGGCGTGTTATCTAAGGTAGACTGGAGCGAGTGGGCGACACCCATCGTTCTTGTCATGAAAAAAACGTTAAACAATAAGTCTGAGGAGCCAAGGAAGGTTCGCATCTGTGGGGATTTCAAGGTGACGGTGAACCCAGTCCTTCACACAGTACAATATCCTCTTCCAAGGATAGAAGATATCTTCGCCTCACTATCTGGAGGGAAGCGTTTTACAAAAATTGACCTAGCACAAGCATATTTGCAGATGGAGGTTGAAGAATCCTCTAGGAAGTATCTCACGATAAACACTCACAAAGGTCTTTACCAGTATAGTCGACTGGTATTCGGAGTAGCATCAGCTCCGGCGATATGGCAAAGAGCGATGGAACAAGTCCTGCAAGGGATTCCGGGGACTCAGTGTTACTTGGACGACATCCTAGTGACAGGTGAAGATGACAGTGTAAACCTTGCCAACCTAGAGCAGGTGCTCACTAGACTACGTGAACATGGGCTACGAGCCAATCGCCCCAAGTGCGAGTTTTTTAAGAAACAGATATCGTATTGTGGCCACGTGATTGATGGAGGGGTTGCATAAGTCCCCTGACAAAATTGAAGCGGTAGTTAAGGCTCCAGCGCCTGAAAATGTGTCGCAACTGAGGTCATTCCTCAGATTGGTGAATTACTACCATAAGTTTTTGCCGAATTTGTCCACAATTCTGCATCCACTGAATGCCCTACTACGAACGGGAGTAGCATGGAAATGGAGCGATGAATGCAAGCGGGCCTTTTAGAAGAGTAAGGACCTAATCACTTCAAGAGAAGTATTGGCTCACTACAACCCATCACTACCGATAAGACTGGCGTGTGATGCGTCTCCCTACGGCATTGGGGCGGTACTGTCACACAAATTCCTTGATGGTTCAGAGAGGCCGATAGCTTTTGCGTCACGCTCGTTAACTTCAGCCGAGCGTAACTACGCCCAGATTGACAGAGAGGCCCTCAGCCTGGTGTGGGGGGTGAAGAAGTTCAATCACTACCTGCACGGTCAGAAATTTACTCTACTAACTGATCATCAACCTCTCGTCTCCATTTTCAACCCTCAGAAGGGCGTACCGATAATGACGGCACAACGGCTACAGAGGTGGTCCCTTTTCCTAGGGGCTCACCAATATGACATCGAGTACAAAGGAACTAAACAGCATGGGAATGCTGGTGGATTGTCGCGCCTACTGTTGCCGACGGTGGAAGAAGAACTGGCAGTGGATCCAGTGGAGTTATTCCACTCGACTATAGTCGAATGTCTCCCTGTGACGAATGCAAACATAGAAAAGGAAACACGAAATGACCCGACACTCTCCTGGGTCTATGATTTAACGGTGAAGGGATGGCCAGCACATGGCGAACCACTGCTGCCAGCATTCTCGCCGAGAAGAGAACAGCTGTCAGTGTGCAGAGGAACCTTGATGTGTGGATCCAGAGTAGTAATTCCACCCAAATTGAAGGATAGAGTGCTCAATGAGCTTCATGAGGGTCATCTGGGAGGGGTAAAAATGAAGAACTTAGTCAGAGCATTTGTGTGGTGGCCGGGAATTGATAGAGAAATCGAAGAGATGACCAAGAGCTGTACAGGATGCCAGAAGGTCCAAAACGCCCCACCACAAGCCCCTCTACATCCATGGGAGTGGCCCTCATCTCCATGGCAAAGGGTGCACATTGATTTTGCTGGTCCCTTTATGGACTTGATGTTTTTAATTGCGGTGGATGCACATTCAAAGTGGCCAGAGGTAATAAAAATGTCCTCAACCACCACAGAAAAAACTATCACAGTCTTACGAACCGTATTCGCCAGGAATGGGCTGCCTGAACAGATTTGCTCTGACAATGGACCACAGTTTGTGTCTGAAGAGTTCCGGAGGTTCTTAAAGAACAATGGTGTTAAGCATTACACATCCGCCCCACATCATCCAGCCACTAATGGATTGGCCACAAGGTTTGTTCAAACATTCAAGAAGGCTATCAAGGCAATGTGTAATGAAGATATACCCCTACAACACAAGGTGGATAACTTCTTGTTTGCCTACCGGAATGCGACACATGCGGTTACCAACCAAACTCCAGCCATGATGTTCTTCAATCGAAGACTACGATGCCGCTTGGATTTGGCTAAGCCAAACGTCAGAAGAGATGTGGAGAACAGGCAGTTTCAGAATATGAATGAAAGGCCGACCAGGAGTTTTAAGATAGGTCAACCAGTTTTGGCCCGGGACTACCGCACAGAGAAATGGCAGCCAGGAACGATCTGTACACGGCAAGGACCTCTAATGTATACCATGGACGTTGGGGAGAGCATTGTAAGACGCCATGCTGACCAGATTCTAGAGACACTAGAAAACGTCAACTCCACACCACGATCTGATACACCTGACGATGAAACCGAAGTACCAATTGCATCTACCGCAGAATCGGTGATATTGGAAGCAGACGAACCAAACAACGACATTGATCCCGACTCAACCTTGCCAGAAGAACCTGATAATCCCAAAGAGGCGTTATCCAGACAGAATCAGGAAGCCTCCTCAAAGACTGAACTTATAATTGCTTAACTTCAACCAATGTATCTAGCAACCGTAATTATAATTGTAATTAGTTATTATTTAGTTGTTAAATGAATGTTATGTACTGTTTATCTAAAAGGGGAGGAATTGTTGTGTATGTACCTTTAAGGGAATAACTGGTCTCAGACTGCAGTATCGGCAGTGACCACCCCTGTATAAAAGGCCCTAGCAGGCTTCTGTAGCTTCAGTTTCCATTCAGTAAAGACTTGTTATAATCAACTCCTGCAGTCCGTGTCTCAATTATACATGGACATAATAGACAGCATGTTGAACTTTCTGGCTAAAACAATATATTATCAGTCAGAGGAGGTCATGATCAAACTTTAAAGTCAGACCACACCTTGAATTCTGTGGCCAGTTCTGGTTGCCAAGAAATGAGAGACAGTCGAGCACTGGTGTCAGGGATCTGAGTTATGAGGAAAAACTGGCGATTCTTGGGCTTTCCAGCCTAGAAAAGAGGCAACTCGGAGGTGATCTTACAAAGGCATATAAGATCATTGTTGGTATAGAAAAAGTTATTCCGGAAAAGTAGTTTAAATTAATCTGTGGGACTAGAACAAGGGGACACAGGTTCAAAATAGGAAAACTATTTTTAGGATAGATTTCACACAAATCATCTTCGCACAAATAGTGATCATCATGTGGAATAAACTTCCAGATCAGGCAATCGAGGCAAATCATTTCAGAAACAATTGGCGGTGAATGAAGTTGGGCTGAATGGCATTCCGCGTCTGTAATTTTCTTGTGAAAAGAGAATTAAGAGAAATAACAGGGAACAAAAGGAATAATTCCATGCATGTAAATATTTCAAAGTGTAAAAGATAATACTAGTATGTATACTGCATGCATATCATATATTTTGTACAGGAAGGGACATGTGCGTTTTGTACACCATTTATACAGCTGTATACGTACCTGAGATTTTAGATAAATCATTGCCACCTATTTCACCAGCAAAGCAGCTTGTCCTGCTCTGATATCGGCCTCGCTGGTACAGTAGGCATGCAGTTCTTCAGTTTACAGCATACATATGTAGAAATAAATGAACTAAACAGGAATTAATTTTAACTTTTCATCCAGCCTTTTAACAGTATAAAATTGTCTACCTTTTTCATTTTCTTTTGTGAGGGGGAAATCCCATCTGCTTTTCAAATTGGTTTCTCCCACAGGCCGATTGTCCGGCTCCCAGACCTCTGCCAATGAAACACCCTCAGTGAAGTGTACACGAGCTTACCGATGTTTCTCCATCACTACCCTCACCCTATGGGTGTCATGAGGCACAGTAGTTTAATGTTATATTCAAAACCCCTCACAGACAAACACGTTTTTTCATGAGTGGTCCTCTTGAGCAAGGGATTCACCGTAAGTGGGCTCCAGTCTATTCAGCTGTTGAATGCGTCCCAGCACTGATGGGAAGTCAACAGGAGTCCTTTATATATTAAAAAAAAACCTCCCCCTACCACCAGGAATTTCATACCACTGGCTCCAGCTCATTGGAAGACACATGAGCAACTCCCTCTGTAGCTGGCCTTTGATCAGGAGCTGGGTGCAGGGCAATTGTCTTTACATTTAGCCTTCCATTGTATAAGCTCCTGACCTCCACTCCAAGGCAAATAGGAGGTGATTAGCAATGCAGCTTGAAGGGTAAGGGCAAGCATGAAGCCCCCACTCAACAAGTTGAACAAGATGATACCTGCCAAGGTTAACATACAAGCCAGACAGCCAATTAGCCACAATGACAGATTCCATCTTTATATAAAATGTTAAATTTGAACGTGTGTGTGTGACCATATGGATCACATATTGCTTCTGGGTCATTGTTTTAATAATGCAAGACTTTAAGCATGATTTCCCAAATGAAGAAACTGGTACCACGGACATATTCTTAATATCAACTCCTTTATCAGCAATTCATGATGAGCATTGACAAATATTTTCTGTTCAGTTTCTGTATGGTTTCAGTTGCAATGAAGGATTTTCTAAAATGTAAATGTTTTGTACTCTTATTACATCTAACGTGCCTTGCTTAAGTTTGATAGATTATAGCAATATACACATCCTAGAACTTGATATCCAGCAGTGAACCATGTGAAACAGT
The DNA here is from genome assembly GCF_052327205.1 of Somniosus microcephalus. Lineage (NCBI taxonomy): Eukaryota > Metazoa > Chordata > Chondrichthyes > Squaliformes > Somniosidae > Somniosus > Somniosus microcephalus. Next base: position 67,824,580 of record NC_141008.1, read on the forward strand.
GCTGTTAATGTACATAAACCTGCAATGTAGACAAAAAAGTATCTACTAAACAGAATTGAAATTGCAGCATGAAATATTAATAACTCATGCATTAAGAAGTTTATATGAAATGTTTCTGTTCATTATTTTAACAACCAATGAATTTCATGCAAACCTACATCCCCCTCCTCACTGACCAACAATGGCTCCCGGTTCCCCAACATATGAAATATCAAATCCTTGTGCTCGCCTTCAAATCATTCCAGTTCCTTGCCCTACCCTATCTCTGCAACATCCTGCAATCTTATGTTCCCTCGGGCACCCTTTAGTTCTCTAATTCAGGCCTTTTTGTGCATCTGGACTTGCTTCTGGCTGGGGGGGGGGGGCGGGGGGAGATCCCCCTTGTACAAAAGGTAGCTACTGCCTGGCATTATCAGAGCCAGGTCTGGACTAGTTTCGATTGCCTACAGGGGTCGGAGGGAAATTTCCCAGTTTTTTCTTCCCCAAATAGGCCTGGGTTTTTATCTGGCTTGTCGCCTCTCCCAGGTGATCACATGGATTCAGGTGGGGTGCAGAGTCTATATATTGTGAAACACAAGGTCTCACAACTGTGTTGGACAGGCTGGATGGACCATGAGAACATAAGAAATAGGAGCAGGTCTAGGCCATTTAGCCCCTCGAGCCTGCTCCGCCATTCAATAAGATAATGGCTGATCATCTACCTCAACTCCACTTTCCTGCTCTATCCCCATATCCCTTGATTCCCTTAATATCCAAATATCTATCGATCTCTGTCTTGAATATACTCAACGACTGAGCCTCCACTGCCCTCTGGGGTAGAGAATTCCAAAGATTCACCACCCTCTGAGTGAAGAAATTTCTCCTCATCTCAGTCCTAAATGGCCGACCTCTTATTCTGAGACTGTGACCCCTGGTTCTAGACTCCCCAGCCAGGGGAAACGCCCTCCCTGCATCTACCCTGTCAAGCCCTGTACGAATTTTGTATGTTTCAATGAGATCACCTCTCATTCTTCTAAAACTCTAAAGAAAAAACCAGAAGGTCTTTTCCTGTCCGCCATTGTTTGTATGTTTGTGTCTCCCTTTCCTTCACACCAGCTTTGGTAGCAGAGGCTTCTGCCACTTTAGTCGTCCTCTCTGGAATTCTCTCCCTAACCAGCACAGACACGATGGGCCGAATGGCCTCCTTCTGTGCCATAAATTTCTGATTCTCTCTGCCTCTTTTCCTCTCTGCACCAAATAAAAGCCTTCTGAAAAGCCATGTTTTTGACCAAGCTTTCACCCCTGCGAATCTCTTCCTCCGTGGCTCAGCATCTGTTCTCTTACTTATTTTTTTCTTCTCCTCTGTGAAGCATTTTGGGACATTTCTACATTAAAGGCACTCTATAAATACTGTTGAACACCTTACTGTTGTCACACAACACAATTTGAAAGGCCTTTGTTAAAACAGTGGACAAAATAATTGCATACAGATGCATTTGTGGCCAATCACATAGTGTAATTTCAAACAATTAAAGGGCTAATTTTCTAAACTTTGGACAAGTTTAATACAGTGTCCACGAGGTCTTGATTTGTAAGTGAAGTACTATTTCTTTGATTATATTTGAATTGACAATTCTCCGATGATGTTCCTTGCAGGATGGTTATAGAATAAGTAAAAGGATTAGTTCTGCCCGTATTAACAGTTACCATGGGAAACTCCGAGTAATTTGTTTTCAAAGATTGTAACGATTTCTATCTCCTTTAAAGGAAAAGTCAGTCAATTAATCTAATGTGTTATCCCAAGGGATAAGATGTTAACAGGAGCAAACAGTTATTGCCTGTCTCCCTACACATATACACAGTTCCTCACCCCATTTCTTTTTAAATCCATCAGTACTGGAGCTGAGCTTTTTCCTTATCTGTCGGTATTTGCTGGAGAGATAAGTAGAGGTGAGTGTCGCTGTTCCCCAAGTGTAATGTGTGCTAGTGCACATATTTGAAAACTGGCGATATGCTTTACAATACATGAAGTTCTGTGATATGCAGCATTAAGAGAATGTAATAGATAATTCAGAATGGCAGTGCTATTTCATAAGGTATTCATAAGGTATCTGTGCTGGTTAGCAAACCTTACTCCTGATAAATTGTCTTGTTACGGACTTATTCAAAATCATACTCATTTGGAATGCTTCTCACATAGTTCATATTTTTATTCCCGAACCCGGGTGTTTCAGTTCATGTCCATTGAAATTACCTTGAGTTGCGAGTTGGAAAAAACGAGCAAACTAACTTGCACAGCTGCCACTAATACTGTGGAATTCGACAACTAAGGAAACCAGCCTCCCCCACCCCCACCCCCTTCCCATAGTCTGTGCACATACACGCACACACGTGCACAGGCACACACAGACACCAAAGATAGAAGTGCTTCGATAATTTTACAGGCTTCTGCTTGCATTCCATTTAACAAATGATGGAACTTTATAAAGTACTACATAGTATTTACAGCACAGAAACAGGCCATTCGGCCCCACAGGTCCATGCCGGTGATAATGCTCCACTCGAGCCTCCTCCCATCTTTCCTCAGCTAACTCTATCAGCATAACCCTCTATTCCTTTCTCCCTCATGTGCGTGCCTCTTAAATGCATCTATGCTATTCACCCTAACTACTCCTTGTGGTAACAACAGAAAATGCTGGAAACACTCAGCAGGTCAGGCAGCATCTGTAGAGAGAGAAACAGAGTTAACGTTTCAGGTCGTTGACCCTTCGTCAGAACTGGAAAAAGTTGGAGAAGTAACAGATTTTTAAGCAAGTGTAGGGGCAGGGAAAGGGGGGAGGGGAGGAAAGAACAAAAGGGAAGGTCAGTGATAGGACGGAAGGCAGGAGAGATTGAGAGACAAAAGGGATGATGGTGCGAGGCAAAAGGAGATGGTAATGGGACAAGTTAAGAAACAAAAGATGGCTCTAGATGAAGTGTAAATGGCAGAATCTTCAACAGCTGCCATGTGAGAGAAAAAAGAAAACATAGGGGCCGAGGTTATGGTCTGAAATAGTTGAACTCGATGTTGAGTCCAGAAGGCTGTAAAGTGCCTAATCAAAAACTTTTTCCAGTTCTGACGAAGGGTCATCGACCTGAAACATTGACTCTGTTTCTCTCTCTACAGATGCTGCCTGACCTGCTGAGTGTTTCCAGCATTTTCTGTTGTTATTTCAGATTTCCAGCATCTGCAGTGTTTTGCTATTGTACTTCTTGTGGTGGCAAGTTGTTACCACTAAAGCAGCTAGTGGGCTTGAACCAGCAATGTTTTCTTTATCTTGGAGCACAGTTAAAGCATCTATTTTTTTGTTCATTCCAGTTTCTGCTTCTTGGCCTTTTGGTCCTGAATCCAACAACTCGTGCTGGGTCAGTTCCACAGCCAATATCCAACCTCTCGTATCCTTGCCTAAGCGGCTAGTCTTCATCAGCCATCTGTGGACTATTTGACTGTGACAAGACATCACAACCGAGCATGATGCTCTCCTAATCCAGCATCCAAATGTGCGTTTCCAGCAAGACACTGGATAAGAAATCAGGGGCGAGAATCTTGGCTGCTTCTCTCCCCGTGGATTATGGCAGCCAACAGTTGCTGCTCCCCTGGGTTGAATGCAGCTGTCTCAGCACATGACAGAGATTGAACCTGGGAACCCAGTGCACGAGATTTATATTTACCGAGATTTTTTTTGTTACTGTGTTTGGCCATTTTGGGTTGACTGGCCACAGCGCTTGGAGGAATATCGGGCGGGCAAGAGCACCCTGCCCCCACCCCCTGATTTTCCATCCATTAGTTTATCCAATACGCCAGGCGAAATAACAGGAAAACTTGCCCTTGTGTTGGTAACCAGAAACCGTTAAACGACCTCAGTATCTCACGTGTTTAGATAAGCTGTTGGCTTTATGTACAGTTCAATTTGCTTGAACAAACCTTGCATCAAAATCTATTCATGCGGCAGTTCCTTTAAAACTATGCACCCCCCCTCTTCATAAATGTGCCACTTTGATGTGTGTTAATGCAATTCACTTCACTATATGCAAAATCTATTAGCCTGTACTCAGAAGTTGATATCTGTTTATAAGCAATTCATGTAGGCCAAATGGGGGTCAATGAAATCTAAATAGTTGCTTGATTGCTCTCGATTAAGACTCTTGTAAATGCATTGCCACTTGTCTGCCTTCTTTGTGCTGTTGAAGGCAGATGTGAAAGATTTTTTTATATAAAATAGTTAATTATATTCCTGGCTTGAAAACATCCCTGTCTGTAGTTCATTTAAAAAAAAATCTCTTCACGAGTTCTTATTTGATTTTTATTCTTCAAAAATGGCATTTAATTATTAATCTAATAAATATTTAACACCAGTTTTTGTTTTATGTTTGCAATGCATGGGTTACTATTTGGTTGGGTAATGTCATTATGATTTGTGGATAGAGTATTCAAAACTATTCTCACTGTGACTTCAAATGCAGCCCATTTTTTTTTTTAATGTCACAAAAACACATTTAAAGAAACAAAACTGGAGTGTAATCATTAAGCAGCTTTTTGTTAACGTTAAAACCTTGTCGGTGTGATGGATTAGTCAATGGCTTTTCTCCTTTTGGTCTCGGGTTCAAATTTAGCTCAGAGCATAAAAGTCGTCTCTGTATGTTGCTGATAAAGCCTGTGTAAAATGAGTTTGGGCAGCCCCAAACCAATTCCTAGTGGGATTGAGCTAATGGCACAAAACCGCTCCTAATTCAGCACCAAATCAACAATGGAAAATAAAAATGTACGTACTGATTCAGTTGTGGGTGTTATTCTGAGGATGGAGTTGATGCACATAGCTGAAGCAGAGTAAGGAGAGCATTATTGTGTATCTAACCGTGCTATGCCTGACCTGATCTGGGATTGGGTGGAAAACATTAACACCCCTCACCTTCGGGGGCTCAGTATTTGTAAAAGAAATCCTCCCATACAGTGAGACATCTCAAATCAGTTTACAGGGTAGAAGGAAATACAATGTGAAGCAGCAGGGAAAAAAGGGAAAACAGAAAGGTTACGGGGAGCAAAGGCAGGGTCAAAGAGAAGGGCTTTCAGGAGGCTTTTCAAAGCAGAACCAGGAGATGGTGAGTAGTGGCATATAGGTAACTGTAGAGGAAATTGGATCGGGGGTTGGTGTCAAAAGCAATAGAAAGATCCAGGAGATGAGAGACTTTAGAGTCATGGACACAGTCGCACAATATGTCATTTATGACTTTGGCCAGTGGAGTCCTGGTGCTGTGGTAAAGCAGGAGCCGGTCAGGAAGGTTTGAACAGAGATCAGTAGGAGTGCAGTTCTCTGCTTTTGGCAAGATTGAGAGGGCTGGAGATAAGGTGGTGAAGAGAAAATGGAGGGTTGAGGATGGATTTCTGTGGAAAGGCATGATAACATCAGTTTTGAAGGAATGAGAGAGTGTGTTGGAAAATAGTCAGGTTAATGATGTCAGCAAGCATGAGGCTCTACAGTTACCTATATGCCATTACTCACCAGCCTGAGGCTGAAGGAGAGGAAACCAGATAGCCAGGAGCTGGAATGGGAGGCAGTAGATAAACCAGGTGGTGGGCTTTATAAAATAGATGAGTATGATGAGGCCTAAGGAGGGGTATGGGGGAGATACTACAGAATATGGGCAGGCTGAGGGGTTGATTGGGTGGAGGGATGACAGAGTCAGGCGGGGGCAGGGAAGAGGAGGGGTCGGGTGCGCTAAGGGCAGCTGTGCAAATGGATTTGATTTTGGATTTGATTTTGGACATGAAGACGACCTTGAGTTTATTTGCATATATAGTGATCAAGGATGCAATGGAGAGAGGTCATAGGAGATGGATGGTGGTGAGGTCACAGGAGATGGATGGTGGTGAGGTCATAGGAGATGGATGGTGGTGAGGTCACAGGAGATGGATGGTGGTGAGGTCATAGGAGATGGATGGTGGTGAGGTCATAGGAGATGGATGGTGGTGAGGTCATAGGAGATGGATGGTGGTGAGGTCATAGGAGATGGATGATGGTGGAGAACAGGAAAAGAAAGTTATTTCTGCTCCCCAGAATGACCTTGGAGTAAAAAGTAGATTTGATTGTGGAAGAAAAGCAAGAGTACAGCCTTAACGTGGTCAAGCCAGATCTGCCAGTGGACAGCATGCCAGGCGATATCGTGTGTTTGAGCTTGTGCCCTTTGAAACTATGGAAAATTGCTCTTCCCCTAATAATGGTAGTCCACCATACTTGCACATATAAGCCTCTCTATCTCTATTCCCTGCTAGATGTACACTGTGTGTACCATTTTCATGAAATTGAAATACTGCCAGAGTTTCTATTACCAGGATTTGATTGCAATCATAATTGTGTAGTCGTTCTGGCACATTTTCATCACATCCTATTTTCATGTTTTTTTTGTCATTCAGAATATCCATTAAATTCTGAGTGATTATATCTACTAAATTGGCAGCAAATACTTTACAGAACACAGAGGTGATATCATACAAGATTATATTCTGTGTAACTTGATTAATATTGGGAACTGGCAGAGAAGAACAGGCAAAAGGTAATGATTATAAAAACTTAATCAGTCATCAAAAGCTAGTGCACAACTGAAAAGACAGCCTCTCCTTGAGGAGGCAACAGCGGTCAACTTTGCTAAAAATAGTCTGTGCACTCTGCACTTCATTAACTTTAGCACAATGGGGTGGAATTTCCTGTGGGGGCATAATCTGGAAGTTACACCCGAGTATGCCCATTCGTGCGTCCATTTTGCCAATGTTTATTTACGGCCAAGTTTCCTGCCAATCTCATTAATCGCATTGGGCCAACATTTGCGATCAGAGGCTTCCCGTGGGCGGATGTCTCCGACCGCAAAATGTCTATGAAAGTACCTGGTGGCCCGGGTGAAACGGCGGCTTGTGCTCCTGGGCCTCTCCGGGTCCGCGCGGGCAGAGCCCCACGTATCTCAGGGCCGCAAACAGTTCATAGGCATACAGAACTGTCAAAAGTATGAATGGGGAAACACCTAAAAAATGCACCAACACATTAAAAAAAATGTAATTACATATTTAAAATTAATTAAAATGCCATTTAATTAAATATTTTAAACAAAAATTTAATTTTGGGGGGGAAATTTAATGTTTTTACGGGGCTAAAAATAAACTTACCTTTTTGAAGAGTATTTTTAATTTATAAATGAAGTTATCAAATTTCATTTTTCTATTTTTTAAAACGCTTAAGCTGGTAAAAGCAGACCTTACGCCTGCTTTTACCAGGCCTAAGAATTTGACAGTCATTCAGCGGGCGGAAGTTGTGCAAATAGCGCAGCTCTCCACCCGCGGAGGCACTTTTCCCGGGCAAGCGGAGGATCTGTCCAGAGAATTCTGGACAGATCACAAGTGCCGGGTTTCAGCGCATACCTGAAACCGGCACTTGCGCGGCCCCTACAGGCACGTACGCACCTGTGGGGGTCGCAAAATACGGTCCATTAATCCCTCAATCAACCTGCTGTTTGTGGGAGCTTGCTGTGCGCAAGTTGGCTGCCGCGTTTCCGACATTAAAACAGTGACTACACTTCAAAAGGTACTTCACTGGCTGTAAAGCGCTTTGGGTCGTCCGCTGGCCGTGAAAGGTGCTATAAAAATGCAAGTCTTTCTTTCTTAACGTACGCTGGAGCATAAAAATGGGCGGAAATCAGCGTAAACAATCGGGGCTCGTGGAAAGCGCTGAACTCGCACCATATATTCCTCCATGAAGTGTGAAAATTAACATTTCAAGCCATCTAACGATCATTTCATGCACAATAGGCACAACATGTTTAAGAACCTGCAATCGTGGAAGCTTTTCAGTTGTTATTGTGAGATATACTGATACCACAAAATGCAAAGAAACAAACAACACAGTACAGGTCTCAACAAGGATCAATTTTTAAAAATCGCTTAAAAAAATCAAACACCAGAAAACTGACTCTGTTTCCTGCTGTGCCTAAAATTTAGGACTTGATTTTACATCTGATTAGCACCAGTATAGCTGCAGGAAATTTGTGCACACAGCTCTTCAGGCAGGGGGGGGGTGGGGTGACGGGGGCAGAGTGGGGCCATTATAATGAGCCGACATGCGTTCCGGTGCAGGAATCGAAAGGTGGGCATAAAAGAGCACGGAAATTCAGGTGTAAGGTAATTATGTGTTAAAACGCCTAACTTTCCTCGATCTTTTACGTCGGATATTTGCTTTACGTGTCGGCGCGAATATACAGAAAATTCCACCCTTTGTATGAAAACTTTTTTTTAAATTCAGTCCTTCCTCATTATTTCATTTCCATGCATCAGTGCCTTCAGCATCCACCTGTATTTCTCTGTCTGCCCTGCCTTTTTTTTTTGCAGGAGTGTGAGGGAAATCGAGTAAGGAATACAGCAATTTCCAGAATCGGAAGAGACCATTGCTTTCCACCTTGCCAGTCCCAGTTGTGTGTCGCCATTTTCTTTAATGTTGTGGCACTAGAAAAGCTTGCTTGGATTGGGTTGGGTCAAATCCCAAAACAAGGTATCTTGAACAGGCCGGTTCAGATTGAGGATTTTTTCTAGCTCCTCACCAAAGTTGGCAGTCTGGCCATATGTGTCACCTGATCCAAATTGAGGCAGTTTTAATTCAGAAACCGTTTCCATGCTCATGCCTATCTGGTTGATCTGAAAAATGCTACCTCTCTACTCGATATCACTGTTTTTCTATTTTGTCACTTCTGATGTACTCGTCTGAATAACAAACATGCTGAAAACCAAGCAATTCAGATTAAGCTGAAATTTTAACAGTGAAACAGGCTCCTGATATTGGCACTCCAACTGACAGCAGACTTATTGAATTTTTGCATTCCAGTTAATGCGTGTGAATTCACGTTGGGGTGCTTTGTTTTGAAAGGAATATTTGCTAGTAACAGAAGTCTCTATTTTGAATTAATTGTTATGTTTCCTGCCTGCCCCGCTGTTTGCCAAGGTTTCCAGCTGATAGAAGATGAAAGGAGTCCATAGGAGAATCACAGTTTTGTCTAAGGCGATATATGGGCTGTTCTTAAAAGCTTTGTGAGTCTTTGATTTAAACCATGGTCTATCAGGAGGGGTCAAGACTAATACTCAGTAGAACCTACTTAATTTGATCCTTCTAATTATGTATTGCCTTTTTGTTGCCATGGTGATTATTTGGCCTGTTTTGTAATTATTATTTAGTCAGCAGTGGTATTCAGCTTCACTTGACTCCAAGCTGAACATTCTGTTAATCAAACACATGGTAACAATTGGGCACACAATTCTGACGTCGCCAATCTGCCATTGGAAAAGTCGCACAGTGGGAAACCAGGCCATCTGAGGATATTGAGCCCCCCCCCCCCCAAATCTTGGAATAGGACTTGAACCCATAATTTTATGACTCAAAGGTGTGAGAGTGCTATCGACTGAGCCAAGTGGACGCTATCTCGGCACTCTACAGTCACTCTAAAGTGAAAACAAAACAAAATACTGAGCATGCTGGATACCGGAAATAAAAACCGAAAATGCTGGAAACACTCAGCCGGTCCAGCAGCACCTGTGGAGCGAGAGAAACAGAGTTAATGGCCCATATTCTCCGATCGCAGGCCTCCCGCGGGCGAAGGCCAGCGATCTAGAAAAATCTATGCCCTTACCTGAGGGCTTCCGGGACACACACGCTTCCGCTCCAGGGCCTCACCAAACTCCAAGTGCGCAGGGCCCATGTATCCCAGAGGCGCAGGCGGTTCGCAGCGTCCCTGGGATCACGTGGGCCATGGGGAGCCAATCAAAGAAGGGAATCTCCCTTCATACACTTGACAGGAAGACCTGTCAAATATATGAATGGAGATCACCCCCAAAACATAGTAAAACTTTAAATACATTTTATTATATCACATTTTTAAAATGACTTGAAATTACAATACATTAAATATTTTAAACAAAAAATTTTATTTTTTGAAAAAAATAATTCAAGTTTTTTACGGGGCCAAAAATAAACTTACCTTTTTTAAAGTATTTTTAAATGATAAATCAGTGAAAAAAATTTTTTTTTTTTTACTCTAATCCTGGTAAAAGCAGGCCTTATGCTTTTAGCAGGCGTAAGAATTGTAAGGGTTTTCTGCGGGCGGAGGATCTCCAGAAAGCGGAACTATCCGCCCGCAGAGGCCCTTCTCCAGGGCAGGCGGAGGATCTGTCAAGATTCTTGACAGATCGGAAATGACGGTTTTCAGCGCATGCGCTGTGCATGCCTGAAACTGGCATTTCCGATGTCCCTATGGGTGGGTACACAGCCCGTACACACCCGTAGGGATCGGAATATCTGGGCCAATGTTTAAGGTCAACGACCTTTCATCAGAACACCTTTTTTTTTAGCCAAGTGGAATTTGCCCTCGAGCTTTACAGAGTAGTTTCACCAACATTCAGGAACATGGGTACACAAATAGGGTTTTTAAAAAATGGAATTTTAAGCATCCAGCCTACAGGATGGTTCACCAGGGGCCGGAATTTGCAGTCGGAGGCTTACCCGGGCGGATGCCTCTGAACATCACATTTTCTACGCATTTACCTGGTGGTCGGGGAGCTACGGAGGCTTGCGATCCTGGGCCTTTCCAAGAGAGGCCCACGTATCCCAGGGACGCATGCGGTTCGCAAGCACCCCTGGGATCACATGGGCTGGCCCAACCAATGAAAGAAGGGGATCCCCTTCATACTTATGGGCGTTCCGGATGTATGGAACTGTCATAAGTGTGAATGGGGATGACTTAAAAAATACGCAAACACATTAAATAATTTTATCTTTGAATTACATATATAAAATTAATTAAAATAGCATTTAATTAAATACTTTAAACAAAAATTTAATTTTTTGAAAAAAATGTATATGTTTTAATGGGGCTAAATACAAACTTACCTTATTGGACAGGGTTTTTAATGTATAAGTGAGTGATGCAATTGTATTTTTCTATTTTTTTAAAACTCTTAGTTTTTACCAGGCATAAGAATTCCACGGCCTTTCAGCGGGTGGAAGTTGGGCAAATATCGACACTCTGCACCCGCAGTGGCCCTCTTCCTGGGGATGCGGAGGATCTGTCAAGAAGATTCTTGATAGATCGCAAGTGCCGGGTTTTAGCACATGCGCTTCACACCTCGTACCTCGTACCCACCCGTAGGAGTCACAAAAATACAGCCCCATGTTTTACACTGGTAAATTTTAACATTAGTTGATACAGGCAAAAGAAGTAACTTATTTAAAAACAGTGGCATTTTTTTCACCAATTAGAGCCATTTGCCATGAGCAATGTACAACAGAACTGAACTCTTCTGAGAACAGCAGACATAGAACAGAAATGAAAATCGATCTAATGAAATGAAAATGCTGTAGAAGGCATCATCTTAGGTGGATGAACATCTGCTCAAAACAACTGTAAATAACGTGTCTGCCAGAGTGCGGGGCTCTGGCCTTGGAGTGTGAGGATGGGCTTGTCCATGTTTAACCAGTCTCAACTGAAAGGTGGACAAGCCCACCCTCACCTGAGCTATGTATGACAGAGCAGGAAAGAGAACAGGTTCAGGGTCCCTGTTCCCGTTACTCAATCATGCATGAAGGTGAGTCAATCAAGAAGCAGCCTTGTAAAACCTGTGGGGATTAGTCCAGCTGATCTGACCAATGAATTAACTAAAATTCTCCCTCAAAAATTTTTTATTTCAAAATAACGAAAGAAAATGCACTATAATTTGAGCCCCATTGACTGTAAAGCATCTCATAATCCACAGGTTGTTTATTTTTAGGATGCTCAAGTCTCCCATCCTCTGTCATGGCCAGACCTGGTGGCCCTCAGCCTTCTCTACAATTTCCAATTTGGATTTGGGGTGAGAGTAGGGAAATGAATAATTCCTATGTTGCCTCAGTAAGATTGGCAGATCGTGGTGGCTCTCTGAAAGAACCACCAGTTCATCCCATTCCCCTGCTCTTTCCCCACAGCCCTGCAACATTTTCTTTATTTTTTTAAGTAGAGATCCAATTCCCTTTTGAAAGTCACTAATGAATTTGCTTCCACCGCCCTTTCAGGCAGTGCAATCCAGATCATAACAATTCATTGAGTATTAAAAGATCTCACACATTACTCACTGATGGTTAAGTGAAGCTGTCTAACATCAAGGGGCTGTAAGGAGGAAAAGGGGAAACGTCAGCAGCAAAAAATAGAAATGAAAATATAAATGTTTGAATGAGACCGAGTGGCTTCCAGCATCTCAAAGTCCAATATGTGTTACATTATTAATGGTTGTGAAGAATGTAACGCATTTCAAATGAGTAGAATTGGGATTTGTTAATTGTATTATTCGATTTATTCTTCCGCAGTAAAATGAAGTTGTTTTCACTGCAGTCTACAGCTTTACTGTTCTGTAATTTCTTGTTTGATCAATGCAATTTGACAGAGAAATGCAATTTAATATGTATGTGCTAAACAGATTTCTACTCATCCAAATCAGTGACGACAGACTGTACGGCGTCTGAAATTTTAATTGTGTCTGAGCTCCTCCATACATCTCTCAAGCCCACGAGCCAACTGAATTTTCAGTTGCTGCTGCAATTACTGTACTATGTTTTCAAAAAGGAATTGAGTATTTTAATCCAGGACACTTGCCAGACTTCCAGATGACGGGATTCAGAGGGCTGAAGATAAAAGGGTAAAAATAAACAGTAGCAGTTCCTGCCAAAGATACCTTTTTAATTGCAATGCCCAATAACAAACTGTGTTTACCTGGGCTGTAATCACGCATTCTGTCTGTTAATAAAACAATGCATTTGAATGTGAATGTAGTGAATGTAACCCCATAATAAATGAATAATTACTTCTACGTGCTATTTTAACATGCTCATTAGCCTATTTATTGTTTACGTGCATCACTTAATGCAGTACTTTAAGTAATGCATGTAAAAAACACACGAACAAAATATAATTTCTTAATTTCCTTATTCATATTCTAGTATGTTTTGAGTTCTGAATTCATACATTCAGTTCTGTTGCCTTCCAAACTTGCTCCCCTAGGGCTCAACCACTCAGTATCATAAATTTAATGTCTGTGTCCATGCCATCGTTTTTTTTTATATTAAATCACATGCCCTGTACCATCACCTTGCTGAATTATGGGAAGCTTATAAGCCCCCTGACCCCTTTCAGTGATACTTTTGAGTTGACTAATGAGAACTGCAAGACCACAGTTTTCAGGCGAGTTGGTGGCTGATTGTCCCCTCCCTCCTTCCTTCCCTCCCTCTGGAGACTTGCCTGGGCTTTTATCGGTGTCTTGCCCAGCTGACATTACAGACTCAACAGGTGAGAACACGGGAGCACTAATATGGCATCTAGGGACTCATTTTCTAGTTCACGCCACCCATAATGAGTCTCACCTGCCGACCATACATAATCGGAACGTGAACTCCAAAATACTTAATAACGGGGGTATGGTTACCTAAAATTAGAAAAACATAAAGAACTGTGGAACATTTCTTCATTCGTAGCCTTCACTGAAAATAAATTTGTCATCTTATTTTATTCGGGGCCAGAGTCATCCACTCCGATTCAGTGTTCAACATTTTCAGCTTCCTGCTCTTCCTTAAAGGTACAAACAGCAAAACTCCTGGGGTGAAAATAGTTAAGATCAGATATCCAACCAGAATAATTATTAATAAATGTAGAGAAAGAGCAACGTGTCTCTTCATAACACTTATTATTTATTAGTTTCAATCTATGCCTTGAACCCATTCAGTGGAGGAGAAACCTTGGTCATGCAAACCTGAAAGAAATATAAGATGAGTAGGCCATTCAGCCTATCGAGCCCACTTTGCCACTTTTGTTAGCCAGAGCAGTTCTATCTTTTTAACCCCAGTTCTCTGCCTTGCCTTCACATATTGCAGAGGAAGAGTTGATATCCAAAAACAAAAAAGCCCTCTTAAAGAAAAAGGAAAAATAATATGAAAATTTCTGAGGAGAACATTTGGCCCTGAAGAGTAAGATAATGTTTGATCAGTTGCCCTTCTCCAAACTGTTCCATTGATGGTGTAATTTGTCGGTCCTGCTCTTTTAGCAGTTTAGCCCATGGACCGGTTGTCATGACAAAACAGGATCGATGCCAATTTGGCAATTACTTTCAAGGTACAGTATATATTCAGCAACTTGAACTTTTGAACGTTACAAATTTAATAAGTGACCCTTCACTTGTCAGAATTATAAACGGGAGATGACGTGCAGCACCAATCTATGCTCTACGGAATGTTGTTAGGACGGTAGTGAATTGGAATAGTTGTCGCACAGTCTACTTAATGTGATTGGGGTCAAATAGTTGATTGAAAAATGTAATAAAATTCTCCTCCTGTGCTACACACCCTGAATTAAATGAAGATATTTGGCCCCACGATGGAAGAGAAAGTGATTGGAAGGCTGTATAGCATCAAACAAAAAGCATAAGATTGCAGTTCATCATTGTGAATAGTGCCTCTGTTTCCCAGTTGTTCTGTTTGTTCTAGGTTTAATTAACAGCAGCTTGATGGTAGTTGTACAGGATAACCGTTATTTAGGGCTGTGTAATAGTCCAACTATTAATAGTGCAACTAAAGCTGGTTGAATTGTGTTTTTAATGTTATAATTTTTATGTACTACACGGGTATGGTAGCATTGCGGTTATGTTACTGGACTAGTCATAGAAACACATAGGAGCAGGAGTAGGCCATTCGGCCCTTCGAGCCTGCTCCGCCATTCAATATGATCATGGCTGATCCTCTATCTCAATACCATATTCCCGCTCTCTCCCCATACCCCTTGATGCCTTTTGCGTCTAGAAATCTATCTATCTCCTTCTGAAATATATTCAGTGACTTGGCCTCCACAGCTGTCTGTGGTAGAGAATTCCACAGGTTCACCACCCTCTGAGTGAAGAAATTTCTCCTCATCTCAGTCCTAAATGTCCTACCCTGTATCCTGAGACTGTGACCCCTCGTTCTAGACCCCCCCAGCCAGGGGAAACATCCTCCCTGCATCCAGTCTGTCTAGTCCTGTTGGAATTTTATATGTTTCAATGAGATCCCCTCTCATTCTTCTAAACTCTAGTGAATACAGGCCTAGTCGACCCAATCTCGCCTCATACGACAGTCCTGCCAGCCCAGGAATCAGTCTAGTAAACCTTCGCTGCACTCCCTCTATGGCAAGTGTATCCTTTCTTCGGTAAGGAGACCAAAACTGCACACAGTACTCCAGGTGTGGTCTCACCAAGGCCCTGTACAACTGTAGTAAGACATCCTTGCTCCTGTACTGAAATCCTCTTGCAATGAAGGCCAACATACCATTCGCCTTCCTAACTGCTTGCTGCACCTGGATGTTTTGCTAATCCAGAGGCCTGGACTAATGATCCAGAGACGTGAGTTCAAATCCCACCACAGGCAGCTGGGGAATTTAAATACAATTCATTCAATAAATCTGGAATTAAAAACTAGTATCGGTAATGGTGACCATGAAACTACGGGATTGTCGTAAAAAAAAAACATCTTGTTCACTAATGTCCTTTAGGGAAGGAAATCTGCCATCCTTACCCGGTCTGGCCTACATGTGACTCCAGACCCACAGCAATGTGGTTGACTCTTAACTGCCCTCTGCGGTTCAAGAAGGCGGCTCACCACCACCTTCTCGAGGGCAATTAGGGATGGGCAATAAATGCCAGCCTTACCAGCGACGCCCACATCCCATGAACGAATAAAAGAAACTGGAGGGATGTCATTGTTGAGGAATGGAACCTTTTTTCCATTTTGTGTTGGTATTTCTGTAGCTCCCTCTCTGCTGCAGTCCCCCTGTGCCCACACATGGCCAACCATCGGGTAGCGTCTGCTTGACCGCGTTTAATGATTAAAATCAATTACATTGCCGATGTCACGGCAGAATGCTGCTGGGCAAAGGTGCTCTGCTTGTGCAGGATTCTTCTGCAGGTTCGGGGCCTCCTCACACAGTTCTGTTGTACAGTGCTTAACTGTAAGAGCAGAAGCTGTGCCGCTCTACTCCATTGTGACCACCGTGTTAGAGAACAAGAACTGTTGGGGTGTGGGACTGAGTGTCCAGGTTCCCTTGTTCAAGTCTCAGTAGGTAAATAGTTTGAAGGATAGAATTTTCTGATGCTTGAGAAGTTAATCCCATTTCAACCTTACCACACAATGAACGTCAGTATTCCTGAACACACTGTTATAAATCTCATCATCATGAAGAAATGACTCATGAAATAACACTGGATGACCAGCTGGTGGCGCCGTCCAAGGAGTATAAATACTCAGGCGTGGGCCCAGTTTGCCCAGGAACATTTTGTAGGACAGGAACTAGTGAAGTACAACTAGACCTCCATGTTCTGAAACAAGTTGATTAAAGCCTTGCTTTATACTCGAACCAAGTACGTAGTGAGTTTTATTACATCACACATGTCTCTCCAAAAATTATTGGCAATGTCTGTCCGCCTCTGTGCAAACCCTGGTGCTGTCCGAGAGCCTTCAGATCCATTAGGACACTTAATATGCTGATCTCGTCCCTCTACCTCAGAGCCAAGTCTCTATTCTCATAACTACAACTAGACCGTGTCACAGTTAAGAGTTTTTCAGTGGACCTGCTTCTCTTATCAGAGTTTAGTCGAGGTCCTCATTCTTTTTCGAATGTCAGCACCCCATTGTAAAAGGGGATAAGGAACTCACCATCCATTACTGTTTTAAAGTCAAACAATCAAAATAATTACCACCAACTTTAACCATTTTTTTCTCACTCTCTATTCTGTTATTTCTTGGACTGTGTTTCGATGACCAAGAAATTGACTTCAAGTTGTTGCTGAATCAGACAGCATTAACCTATAGTGTTTCAGTAATCTTGTCATTTCAACTGTATTACAACTGGATTACAGACTGGTAAGCCTGACATCAGTAGTGGGGAAAATGCTAGAGTCCATTATAAAAGATGTAATAGCAGAGCACTTGGAAAACAGTGACAGGATCGGACAAAGTCAACATGGATTTACAAAGGGTAAATCGTGCTTGACTAATCTACTGGAATTTTTTGAGGATGTAACTGGTAAAATAGATAAGGGAGAACCAGTGGATGTGGTGTATTTGGACTTTCAGAAGGCTTTCGATAAGGTCCCGCATAAGAGATTAGCGTGTAAAGTTAAGGCACATGTGATTGGGGGCAAGGTACTGACTTGGATAGAGAACTGGTTGGCAGACAGAAAGCAAAGAGTTGGAATAAACGGGTCTTTTTCCAAGTGGCAGGCAGTGACTAGTGGGGTACCGCAGGGATCGGTCCTTGGACCCCAGCTATTCACAATATATATTAATGATCTAGACAAGGGAACTAGATGTAATATCTCCAAATTTGCAGACGACACAAAGCTGGGTGGGCGTGTGTGCTGTGAGGAGGATGCCGAGAAACTCCAGGATGATTTGGACAGGTTGGGTGATTGGGCAGAAGCATGGCAGATGCAATATAACATGGATAAATGCGAGGTTATCCACTTTGGTGTCAGAAACAGGAAGGCAGATTATTATCTGAATGGCAATAGATTGGGAGAAGGGGAAGTGCAACGAGACCTGGGTGTCCTTGTACACCAGTCGCTGAAGGTAAGCATGCAGGTGCAGCAGGCGGTTAAGAAGGCAAATGGTATGTTGGCCTTCGTAGCGAGAGGGTTTGAGTACAGGAACAAGGATGTCTTGCTGCAGTTGTACAGGGCCTTGGTGAGACCACACCTTGAGTATTGTGTGCAGTTTTGGTCACCTTATCTGAGGAAGGATGTTCTTGCCATGGAAGGAGTTCAGCGATGATTCACCAGGCTGATACCTGGGATGGCAGGAATGATGTATGAGGAGAAATTGGATCGATTGGGCTTGTACTCGCTGGAGTTTAGAAGAATGAGAGGGGATCTGATTGAAACTTATAAAATTCTGACAGGACTGGACAGACTAGATGCAGGAAGAATGTTCCCGATGGTCGGGGAGTCCAGAACCAGGGGTCACAGTCTGAGGATAAGGGGTAAGTCATTTAGGACAGAAATGAGGAGGAATTTCGTCACCCAGAGAATGGTGAACCTGTGGAATTCTCTACCACAGAAGGCAGTAGAGGCCAATTCATTAAATATATTCAAGAAGGAGTTGGATATATTTCTCAAGGCTAAACGGATCAAGGGGTATGGGGAGAAAGCAGGGACCGGGTACTGAATTTGGATGATCAGCCATGATCGCATTGAATGGCGGAGCAGGCTCGAGGGGCCGAATGGCCTACTCCTGCTCCTATCTTCTATGCTTCTATGTTTCTATGTATTCCTCGATTCCCTGGTTTCATTACTAATGTTCCTTCAGTAAGAAATCCACACTGTGTGTCAGCAAAGTCTAAAGAAACATCCCAGGGCTGATCAACAAACACTTTACCCCTTTTGAAAAGTTTGAAACAAAATGAATTTCTCTAACTCTTTGGTTCCAGAGTAAAATTCCACAGCTCCAAAAGAGGGGAGAGTCTCCTGGGTGCAGCACTGATGATGTCATTTGTACACTGGATTTTTGTCATACGAATGTATTTAGCATTCACCCATTATCATCACCAACAGTAATTTATAGCCTTGTGTTGTAAGGTTTTAAAAACAGAAAATGTTTGAAATGCACAGTAGGTTGATCAGTTAAAATCCTGATCTAAATGCTGCCCCTTGCTTAGATCATTCAAAGCATTGGGTCAGCTTCCACATGTATGTTGACAACACCCAGCTCTACCTCTCCACCAACTCTCTCGTCCCTTTCACTATCTCTATGCTATCAGACTGCTTCCAATCTTGGATGAGCAGACTTTTCCTCCAGTTAAACATTGGGAAGACCAAAGCCACCATCTTCAGCTCCCAATACAAATCCCTTGCCACTGATTTCATCCCTTCCCGAGCCACAGTCACAGGTTGAACCAGGCTGTTTGGAACCTTGGCACCCTATTTGACCTCGAACTCCGCTTTCTCTCCATCACAAAGACTGCCTACTTCTACCTCCATAACAACACCCATCTTCCATCCTTGCCATCTGCTGCCAAAACCCTCATTCATGACTTTCTTACCTCTCGACTTGACCATTCCAATGTTCTCCTGGACAGCCTCCCGTCCTGCACCCCCATAAACTTCAGCTCATCCAAAACCTTCATACCTGTATCCTATCCTGCACCAAGTCCACACCCATCATTCCTGATGTAAATCGGCTCCTGGTCCCCCAACGCCTCCAATTTAAAATTTCTCGTCCTTGTGTTTAAATCCCTTCATGGCCTCGCTCCTCCTTATCTCTAAGCTCCTACAACCCCCCCAGAACTCAGCGTTTCTCTGACTCTGGCCTCTTGTGTATCCCCCTCCCCCCTCTTTTCCCTCCCCCCTCCCCCCTCTTTTCCCTCCCCCTCCCCCTCTCCCTCTTTTCCCTCCACCCTCCCCCCTCTTTTCCCTCCCCCCTTTTTTCCCTCTTTTCCCTCCACCCTCCCCCCTCTTTTCCCTCCCCCCTTTTTTCCCTCCCCCTCCTTTCCCTCCCCTCCCCCTCTTTCCCCCTCCTTTCCCTCCCCCCTCCTTCCCTCCCCCCTCCTTCCCTCCCCCTCCTTTCCCTCCCCCCTCCTTCCCTCCCCCCTCCTTTCCCTCCCCCCTCCTTTCCCTCCCCCTCCCTTCCCTCCCCCTCTTTTCCCTCCTTCCCTCCCCCCCTTTTCCCTCCCCCTCCCCCCTCTTTTCCCTCCCCCCTTTCCCCCCTTTTCCCCAGTTTTGTCTTGTGAATGTGGAGCTTACTACCTGTTGAGACTATTGTACGTGCATATTGTAAAAAGTTTCAGATCACAGATTAATGTGATGTAGTTTTCCAGTAAAAAGCACTGACTCTTGTAATGTTGTATTGCAGTTCTTACATTTATTTTTATTTTCATAGTCAGAATAACAGTAACCCTTCCAGGATTCATTGTTTTAGGCTTGAATTAGTGCAGGCTCCCAAGCTATCAGAAAATGCACCAAATGATGCGTCACAAATTAAATGTTCTGAAGTGGGGGGTAGAAAATGAATCTTATGCTTAGAGAACTCGCACCTCCCTTCAGTAATTCCTACATCTACCGCTGCTGCAAATTACACTTTGTTTACATCAGGTTTATCTCCCAGTGATAAAAGTGGTTGAATGTTGCCATGCCTGCCGTTTAACTGCTGACAAACCTGTGTCCTTTCAGTGTAACTCCTTGGGGGCGAAATTCGGTGGTTTGCACCTCCCGTTAGCGCCCCCTTGTCTTTACACGCCAGGACCGTTTGTGAGCTATCAGTCAGTATTTGCTAGTTTTCTAAGTTGACATACATATGCGCCAGTATAACCATCTCTTCTCTTTCTGATGGTAACAGCCCCAGTTTTTGAGTTATTTTCTCCCTTTTCCCACATTAAATCTCCCCACCAGATTCGGGCTGGCAGGCAGTAGGCCTTGTACTAATTCCCATCTTAAGCCAGGAACATTGGGCAGGGGCTGAGCTTACTCTCCCTCCAAGGGGGAAGTACATGGCCTTCATTAGCTTCTCATCTACAACCATGCAGCTGAAGTAAGTACAGGAAACGTTCTGGTATCCGGCACGGATGGGACCGACGTGGTGCCGGTTCATCAACAATTCCGGATAACCGAACGCTATAGTAAAAGATACGGAGCTCAGAGCTCCGTATAAAGCAACAAACCCTGTCTTCAAAACAATCGGCACAAGTTGCAAGCATCTCTGTAGCTTAGCAACAGCTTCAGCTACACCCTTGCACAGCAACAAATGGAGTAAAAAAAAGTAACTAAAAGTTACCTGAACCGACTCCTGAATTTTGCCGGTGGATAGAGCGTTCCGGTTATTTAGGGGCCGATTAATTGAAAGTTTCCTGTAACTCAGCAATGTTTCGGGACAGCAGACCCATGTCTCACCATTCTGTTACACCACATGCTGGTGCAACAACCCACTATCTATTGTGAGCTATATTTTATATGTGGCCTAAATATGACTGCAGTTCCCAGAAATTCATTATTAAATTTCAGAATTTAATGCTGAACTTACTATCCGAGCACTACTGCTCTCCCCCATTCCCGTGTAACATTTCCACTCTGGTGGCTTCTCTGTCAAAGAAAGAAAGCTTTGAATTTATACAGCACCTTTCATGTCCCAAAGCACTTTACAGTCAAATAAGTACTTTTGAAGTGTAGTCACTGTTGTAATGTACAAAATGCAGCAGCCAAGCCGAGTACAGCACGATCCCACATACAGCAATGTGATAATGACCAAATCATCTGTTTTAGTGATGTTGGTTGAGGGATGAATATTGGCCAGGACGCCGGGGAGAACTCCCCTGCCCTTCTTCAAAATAATACCATGGGATCTTTTGCGTCCACCAGAGTGAGCAGCCGTGGACTCGTTTAACGCCTCATCCGAAAGACGACATCTCCAACAGTGTAGCACTCCCTCGGCACTGCACTGGAGTGTCGGCCTAGATTTTATGCTTCAGTCTCTGGAGTGGGGCTTGAACCCTCAACCTTCTGACTCGGAGGCGGGGGTACTACCCACTGAGCTGCATTGTAATGGCCATCAGCGTTGAATATAGGCGGCTCTACTCTTCAGGTTCATACCCACTGGGACCTGAGTTGAGATCACCCATACCCACTTTCCTTCGGAACTGTATTTCCATTGGAGAGAAAGAAGACTTTTGCCTCATCAGCCTGTGTAAGATTCAAAGTCAAATTTAGGTCTCAGATGTAAAAGGACAACGTGTTCCGTGTTTTTGAACAAGTAGAAGATGGTTTTCTGTGGTAGTGGTGTCACGTGCGGAGATATCGTGCCGGAGTTTCCTGGAGCGGGGAATCTCACGGCGTGCCCGGTTAGTTAGACTTTTTCCTGCACCCTTCAGTTCAAAAATGTTTTGCCCTGTAAGTTGCTGCGAGCTGGTAACAGCGCAGCGAGAGCAACGTGTCATCTGGGACCTTGGTGAACGACGGAACCGACCGTGTCTCTCCTTAACCAATGAGATTAAAGGATTGAGAAATAAACTGAGAAGGAAGGTGAATTCAATGTCAAATCAGCTACAGTAAGAGAAATAAAGAGAGGGAAAGAAAGATTGGATTAAGAGAGAGAGAGAAAAGAGACATAAAGAAAAAGTAAGAAAAAATGTAAAAATTAAAAATTTGCCGTTTTAAAAATCTCCAACAACAATTCACTACCTGAAAGAATGAGATTCCACGCTTTTAATTGTTCACTTTCTGGGCCAGAGAGTTTGCTTGGCAGTCATTAGCAATTACAGGAAACGTTTTTTTATCCGGCACCGACGGGACCGACGTGGTGCCGGTTCATCAAAAATTCCGGATACCCGAAAGCTATAGTAAAAGATACGGAGCTGAGAGCTCCGTATAAAGCAACAAACCCTGTTGCTTAGCAACAGGTTCAGAACAATGGCCAAAAGTTCCAAGCGTCTCTGTAGCTTAGCAACAGCTGCAGCCACACCCTTGCACAGCAACAGATGGAGGAAGGCAAGTAATAAAACTTACCTGAACTTACTCCTGAATTTTGCCGGTTAACCGAGATTTCCGGTTATTTAGGTGCCGGTAAATCAAAAGTTTCCTGTGTCATGTCGTTAAAAGGGTACTTGCGCTATTAATTGCGAGACTTAACTTTCTGTGGCGAGTTTAATGGGCAATTAATGTGCAAATGCAGCAACTTCATGAAACTCATGGGGGAGGTTAAATGCGAGATGCTGTTTTCGCGAAGCTAACAGCGGAGAGCCGCAAATCGACCAGCAACTTGTGGCGATTCGCAATTCATGAGGCATCCTTTCCTCGCCACAAGTTGCTGGCCAATTTGTACATTAATGACATTGCATGCCATTATTTTTTCAGCAAATTCTGACCCAATAGTCCTCATTGTTGCTATTGTATCACAGTATGATATCTAGGGGTGCTTTAACACTGGAATATTCTCAATGTGTGCTGCAGCTGTGCAAGGGGGGAAGAAAGCTGAGAATAGTTTTTGCAGCTGATGTACTTACATTATGAATTATTTGTAGATGATGTCAATGAAAAACAGTTCTTCCTACTCCCGAGCTCTTTAAACATTTAGAAAAAGCTTCTTGATGAAGCAACTGAAGCACATCAAAGTTGATTCCAGACTTTGCCAAACCAAAAATAAAGTCTGCACTCAAGCATATCCACAGGGAATGTCAGCATCCGTAAATGCGATTAATCTTTACATTTTTAAAAGATATCTGAAAACAGTGAACCCCAAGTGTAACAAGATATATAAAAAGGCAGAATGAAAGAGCGAGCCTGCTTGCATTTATATAGCATTTTATCACATTGCTCAGAATGCCTCAATCTGCCTCATGCTCTGTGAATTCCTTTGCAGTACAGGGGGAGATTTTAACCCGACTCACTCAGCAGAAAGCTGGCGGGTGGGCAGTTAAAATTGCCCTGGCTCTTATCTGGCCGGAAGCCGCCATGATCACAACATCTGCAATTTTAACCTGCTTCTCCTGAGCAGGCAGCAAGCACCTGCGCCCAGAGCCAACAGGGTCCTTCTTTACATATTCATGTTGCGGCCCAATGACCTCATTGAGACCCAACTGTAATTTTAACTCGGGCTTGAGCGTGTAATCCACCTGGAGTCTGTTGGGTGAAAGTGGCAGCCATTTTGTGCACAGACAGTCTACTTTTGGTGGAGTTAGTCAGGGAGGATTGTTGGCCAGGGCATCAGGATAGTTCCTTTTCTTCTTCAAATAGTGCCATGGGATCTTCAACATCCACCTGAGCCACAGAACAGGCAGATAGGACTTCAATTTAAACGTCCTATCTGTAGGGTGGCACCACTCACAACGCAAAACTACTTTATTACTTAATTACACCAAAGGGTCGGCCTCAGTTATATGCTCAAAGTCCTGAAGTGGTGTTTGAACCCACAGACAATGGAACCATGCTGAAGAAAACTGGTGATATGTGACAGCTGCACTACCAGTTTAAACTAATCTCTAATTAGAAATAGACCTCTACCTGCCTGCCTTCATTCTGGTAATGTGTTGTGGGCTAAAGCAGAATAAATTCACAGGACTGAACCAAACACACCAAGGCAAGTGTCAGTAGATCACTTGAACCTCCTCACACATTTCCTTCACTTTTCATTTCTTATCTATACTTCGCACTATGCCAGTACTGAATTGGAAACTGGATTAGGCAGCTATTTAAGGAACTAATGCTCTCACAGTGGGAACAATCCATATTGCTGCAGTTCTGTGACTTGGTCTTTTTCTCTCTCTCTCTCTCCATATATTCCATGGGATGCTCATTTGCTCTAGTCATCATTTTCTTACTGTTCATTTCTTCATCTGTCTCAATTCTTCCGGTTTTATTTTCACTCCCGGCAGCCACTTTCCCTCAGATCAAAACAAAGTTGTTGGCAAGACTCCTGATTTTTGTTTAATCAGTAGCGAATCTCATATTTCTTTTTAAATGCAGAGCTCCAGACCTAAATTTTTGTTGGTGAGGCACAGTTCTCACAGACTTGAAAAGTCTAAACTGGAGTATTGTGTCCAATTCTGGGCACCGCACTTTAGGAAGGATGTGAAGGCCAAGGTGCAGAAAAGATTTACAAGAATGGTTCCAGGGATGAGGGACTTCAGTTACGTGGATAGAGAAGCTGGGGTTGTTCTCCTTAGAGCAGAGAAAGTTGAGAGCAGATTTGATAGAGGTGTTCAAAATCATGAGAGGTCTGGACAGAGTAGATAGAGAGAAACTGTTCCCATTGGTGGAAGGGTCGAGAACCAGAGGACACAGATTTAAGGAGATTGGCAGAAGAACCAAAGGCGACATGAGGGAAAACTTTTTTACGCAGCAAGTGGTTATGATCTGGAATGCACTGCCTGAGAGGGTGGTGGAGGCAGACTCAGTCGTGGCTTTCAAAAGGGAATTGGATACATACCTGAAGGAAAAAAAATTGCCGGACTACGGGGAAAGGGCAGGGGAGTGGGACTAGCTGAAGTGCTCTTGCAGAGAGCTGGCACGGGCCGAATGGCCTCACAGAAATCACAGAAACCCACACAGTGCAGATAGAGGCCATTTCGGCCCATCGAGCCTGCACCAACACATATCCCACCCTATCCCCGTAACCCCATGTATTTAATCCCCCTAACACTAAGGATCAATTTATCATAGCCAATCAACCTAACCCGCACATCTTTGGACTGTGGGAGGAAACCGGAGCACCCGGAGGAAACCCACGCAAACACGGGGAGAATGTGCAAACTCCACACAGACAGTCACCCGAGGCCGGATTCGAACCCGGGTCCCTGGCGCTGTGAGGCAACAGTGCTAACCACTATGCCACCGTGCTGCCTCCTTCAGTGCTGTCACCATTCTGTGATTCTACACATAACTGGACTATTTCAGAACTTGTGGCTATGCCCGATTCACCTGTGGTCCCACTTTTCCTGACAGCAAATCAATGCAAAGCAGCTAAAATAAAAACACATCAAAAATACATACCAAGGATGTTAATCCAGTCATCCATGTCGAAACACCTACCTCTATGTGGAATTTCAGATTCTTCTGTCTATTTTTATGACATTGTGATATAAAGAACTCATCCTTTCCACACACAATCACACAGTCAACAACTTACTATTAACACCTCTTGTGTTTTTTAAGAGCATTGCCACTAATACTAGATGTTCACTTATGGCCTAATTTTTCCAAGTAGGCTCTTTTTCAATTTGTTTATGGGATGTGGGCGTCACTGGCAAATCCAGCATTTATGGCCCATCCCTAATTGCCCTTAAGGTGGTGGTGAGCCGCCTTCTTGAACCGCTGCAGTCCGTGTGGTGAAGGTACTCCCACAGTGCTGTTAGGGAGGGAGTTTCAGGATTGTGACCCAGCGACGATGAAGGATCGGCGATATATTTCCAAGTCAGGATGGTGTGTGACTTGGAGGGGAACTTGGAGGTGGTGGTGTTCCCATGCGCCTGCTGCCCTTGTCCTTCTAGGTGGTAGAGGTCGCGGGTTTGGGAGGTGCTGCCGAAGAAGTCTTGGCGAGTTGCTGCAGTTCATCTTGTAGATGGTACACACTGCAGCCACGGTATGCCAGTGGTGGAGGGAGTGAATATTTAAGGTGGTGGATGGGGTGCCAATCAAGCGGGCTGCTTTGTCCTGGATGGTGTCGAGCTTCCTGAGTGTTGTTGGAGCTGCACTCATCCAGGCAAGTGGAGAGTATTCCATCACTTGTGCCTTGTAGATGGTGGAAAGGCTTTGGGGAGTTAGGAGGTGAGACACTTGTAATGTATGTACCTTTAAGGGGAGAACGACTTTTTACAGCTCCTGTATACTGTAGTACCGGCAGTGACCACACCTGTATATAAACCCTGAGTAGGGATCTGTATTGTTAGTTCTAGAGTAACCCTCATTCAGTAAACACCTGTTGATCGTTCCCTGCAGTCTCTTGTCGAATTATTGAAGGACACAACATCAAGATACACGGATCTAACATTGGCGACGAGCAGATTCAAACCTACCTGCAACTCTGCATCACCTCCCAGGGATTCGCTCCTGGAGAACAGTGGAAGAAGGCCGAGTCCAGAAGCACGGGCGTCGACCACGGGAAACCCCCCAGTCATCCAGCGGAGATTTGAGCATCGCAGGGGAGGCTGTTGAGAGCCAGGCTTGGTTTCCCAGTCATGGTGGTCCAGCGAAACGGGCTGGCAACAGGTACTGCACAGACCCTTTGTGATAAAAATGATAACATCCGGGAAGTTATGTCATCACTTCCTGTGAACTGTGAACTATGAACTGTGTACATACCTCACTTCCTGTCATATGTCACTTCCTGTTGGACTGGTATAAATACTGGTCTGTTCAGTATTGTAAGAGGCTTCTACCAGAGGCATGGTAAAGACCTCTCTTGTATATAGTGTGTTTATAAGTTACTTAAAGCTTACTTTAAAGTTACTTGATGGTAAGTCTCCTTTTTCTTACATCAATTTAAGTAACTTAGTATTTACACTGACAAATACTAGACCTTCAGACAAACTCGGAAGTTAAGGATCCAGGGAACCACCCATCATGGAGAAAATCCTTAGACCTATTCGTCTGGACTTGGACCCGAATACACCAGCAGCTGGCAGGGTATGGAAGCATTGGTATCGTACTTTTGAGAATTTTCTGGATGAATGTAAAGTGGATGCTCCTGCTAAATTGAAGATACTTGTCAATTATGTGACCCCAAACGTGTTCGAATATGTTGATGACTGGGATAGTTACGAAGAGGTGATTCGGGCACTTAAGAAACTGTATGCGAAGACCCCAAATGAGGTCTATGCTAGACATCTACTGGCCACAGCCCGACAAGGGCCAGGGGAATCAATTGACGAATTCCTGCAAGAACTTCGCAGGCTCAGCGTAGATTGTAACTTTCAGGCAGCCTCAGCTGAACTGTACCGCCAAGAAATTATTCGTGATGCTTTCATCTGCGGGATTGCCTCTCCATTTATACGCCAGCGTCTACTAGAAAGTAAAACACTTGAGCTACAAAAAGCTTTTGACCTAGCTTGTTCACTGGACTTGGCAAAGAGAAATGCAGACCTCTATCAGCTGCCCAGATCTCGATCTGCTGCTGTAGCTGCAACCAGACAATTCAAGCGGTCTCAGGTGAACCCTATCATGGGGGAATCTAATTCTGATAATTCTGATGAAGAAGAGGAGGACGACCCCACTTTAGCAGCCTCTTGGCAATCTAGGAAGGAATGCTTCTTTTGTGGAGATGCTTTTCACCCTAGGAAAACCTGCCCTGCTCGCAATGCAATCTGCAGTTATTGCGGGAAAAAAGGACACTTTGCTAAAGTTTGCCTATCAAGGGCCTCTACGAGGGCCAATCCAGCTAAGGCCTACCGAACTGCCCCAATTAGGGCCTATCAAGATGCTCCAGCTAGGACCTATCAAGCTTCCTCTCGAGCTCTCTCCCGAAGAAGCACACCGAGAGTTTTAGCCACTCTCTGTGCAACGACACCAATTACAGCTGCTTGCCCACAGAACCTGTCTCAGGCAGCCACAAAAATTTCAATTAAAGGGCATACCTTAGATGCCTTAATTGACTCAGGAAGTACTGATAGTTTCATTAAGGAACAGATTGTTGCGAAATTGAAACTACATGTCTTCCCATCGGACCAGGCAATTGCGATGGCCCAGTCATCACTTAATACCAGAATCTCCGGCTTTTGTGTTGTTGATATGACACTTCATGGTCGTATGTATCCCTCCACCCGACTTTCGGTGCTCAAAGACTTATGTAGTGATCTCCTCTTAGGGCTGGACTTCCAAAAACAGCATAAGAAACTCACCATTGAGTTTGGTGGATCCAAACCCGGACTTACTATTTCTAATATACCATCTAAATTACCATTTTGTGCATTATCAGCAGCTTCACTTAATGAACCCTCATTATTTGCCAGTATTCCGCCTCAATGCCAACCGATAATAACGAAATCGCGGCGCTTTAATCAGGAAGACCAATCTTTTATTGCGGCTGAAATCTCTCGACTTCTAGCAGAGGATATCATTGAACCATGTTCGTCGCCCTGGCGGGCTCAAGTCGTCATTGTCAAGAACCCTCTAAAACCTCACAAACAGCGACTATGCATCGATTATTCGCAAACCATCAATCAATATACCGACTTGGACGCCTACCCATTGCCACGCATTGATGATATGGTTAATAAACTGGCCGAATACAAAGTGTTCTCAACTTACGATTTAAAAAGTGCCTATCATCAGTTACCCTTGAAGGTCTCAGATAAGCAGTACACAGCCTTTGAGGCTAATGGACGGCTGTACCAATTTCGTCGCCTCCCATTCGGGGTTACTAATGGAGTGGCTGTCTTTCAACGGGCAATGGATGGCCTGGTTAAGCAGGAAAACCTAAGGGACACTTTTCCCTATCTTGATAACATTACCATTGCAGGTCACGATCAACAGGAACACGACTCCAACCTCCAAAAATTTCGGGATGCCCTCCATCGCCGTAATTTGACCCTGAATGAATCCAAATCTGTTGAGTCGCAACCGACCATCAACATCCTTGGTTACTGCGTAGGCAATGGTATCATTAAGCCAGACCCAGAAAGACTTCGCCCGCTCCAAGAGCTCCCGTCACCTAAGAATCCGGCTTCTTTACGTCGGGCTCTCGGTCTGTTTGCATACTACGCTAAATGGATTCCTCATTTTTCGGACGAAATCCAACCCTTTCTGCATGCTAGATCATTTCCACTGGGAACAGCGGCTGTTGCAGCCTTTAACCTTCTCAAAAAACAGTTGGAGAAAGCGGCTCTTCACTCCATTGATGAGAATCTCCCTTTCGTGGTTGAATGTGATGCCTCGGAGGTGGCGATCTCGGCTACTCTGAATCAGGAAGGTCGTCCTGTAGCATTTATGTCCAGGACCTTACAAGGTGCCGAGCTACATTATCCTCCGGTTGAGAAAGAAGCCACAGCCATCATAGAGGCAGTACGGAAGTGGAACCATTTTCTAGCTCGCCAGCACTTTACGTTGATCACGGACCAACGATCAGTCGCCTTCATGCTCGATAATCGAAAACGAACCAAAATTAAGAATAATAAAATACAACTTTGGAGGATGGAACTGGCCTCTTTTGGTTATACCATTCTCTATCGGCCTGGCAAGGAGAATGTGGCCCCGGACACCCTCACACGGGCATTCTGCTCCACTATGTCATCCTCCACTCTCATGGATGTCCACAATGGTTTGTGTCATCCTGGCGTTACGCGCATGCTACATTTCGTACGATCACGGAATCTCCCTTTTTCCACTGGAGATGTAAATAAAATATGCTCAGAATGCCGGCTTTGTGCTGAATTAAAACCTCAGTTCTTCCGCCCCTCAGATGGTATACTCATACATGCAACCCAACCGATGCAACGACTTAGCATCGATTTTAAGGGCCCAGTGCCCTCTTCAACTCGGAACACATATTTGCTCACCATGATCGACGAATATTCACGTTTTCCGTTTGCCTTCCCCTGCTCCAATATGCTGGCGTCCACAGTAATCTGCTGCCTTGAGCAGGTATTTTCTCTCTGTGGCATGCCGGCTTATATTCACTCAGATCGGGGTCCATCCTTTATGTCAAGGGAACTCAAGGACTACCTCTCAGAACGGGGAATTGCTACAAGCAAAACAACACCATACCATCCCATCGGAAATGGGCAGGTAGAGAGGTATAACAGTATCATCTGGAATTCCGTACGTCTCGCTTTAAGATCTCGGGGCCTACCAGACCAGCAATGGGAAACAGTGCTTCCGGATGCATTGCACTCTATACGGTCCCTGCTTTCTACAGCCACAAATACTACACCTCATGAGCGGTTCTTTGGATTCCAGCGTCGCTCATCTCATGGGACATCACTCCCATCATGGCTAACTACTCCTGGACCTGTATTACTCCGAAGATACGTTCGGACGTCTAAAAATGACCCTCTTGTAGATGAGGTCGAACTAACCGATGCCAACCCCACCTATGCAAACATACGATATTCCGACGGCCGAGAATCTACCGTATCATTACGGGATCTGGCTCCCTGCCCACCAGGACCTAGTGGGACATCGGGTGATGGCATTTCACCAGGAAACTCTTGGGACCTATTGGGTACCCCTCTCCAGGATCCTGATCGGACACCAACTAGCTTGGTGCCGGTAGAACCCCGTGCTCAAGGTTGCGACCCTCCCAGTACCGCGCATGAAAGTACTGATCCGCCACAGACCAGCTCTGCACCTCCCTCTGAACAGAGGCAGTCCGACTTTGAACCTATTGGGGCTCGTACTCGAAGCCATGATCTCCCCGACCCTTCACAGGGCAATCCAGGCCACACAGACTCTGACCAATGGCCAACCGCATGTAAGCGGACCAGCGACCCTCTACGACGGGAATCCAAACGGGTGCGACTCTTCCTTGTTCGGCGGCTGCGGACCAAAAGGTAGACCACAGCCTCCTAATCCTGCAGGAGGGAAGAATGTGATAAAAATGATAACATCCGGGAAGTTATGTCATCACTTCCTGTGAACTATGAACTATGAACTGTGTACATACCTCACTTCCTGTCATATGTCACTTCCTGTTGGACTGGTATAAATACTGGTCTGTTCAGTATTGTAAGAGGCTTCTACCAGAGGCATGGTAAAGACCTCTCTTGTATATAGTGTGTTTATAAGTTACTTAAAGCTTACTTTAAAGTTACTTGATGGTAAGTCTCCTTTTTCTTACATCACCCTTCCCGGACAGCGGTGGCTAGAGCCGACCGACGGCACAGAAAAAGGCCGAGCAGCGTCGATGGGGGAGAGAGAGAGGGTAGAGCGCACAGGGCGCAGCCGGTGTTCAGGACCGAGCGGCGTCAACGAGAGAGAGCAGAGCGCAGCCAGTGTTCAAGGGCCGAGCAGCGTCAACGGGGGAGAGAGGCGCGCAGGAAAACGCATAGAGCGCAGCCGGTGTTCAAGGGCTGAGCAGCATCAGCGGGGAAGAAAGGAAAGCGCGGGAGACGCCATTTTAAGCCGCAGCGGGGAAGAAAGGAAAGCGTGGGAGACGCCATTTTAAGCCAGTCTAACCACACCCAAAAATGCCGAAGAGTGGCAGTATCACAGCGTTCGACAATGAAGTCGAAGATTGGACGACATATGTCGAACGCATAGAAGTATACTGCAAGGCGAATGAAGTGCCAGATGACAAGAAAGCGCTGGTATTGTTGAATTCAATGGGTGCAAAAACGTATGGCTTACTACGAAACCTAGTAACCCCAGAGAAGCCAGTCGAAAAGGATTTTGAAAACATAGTGTCAATCCTACAGGACCACTTAAACCCCACACCGCTACTGATAGCAGAAAAATTTAAGTTTCACAAAAGGAACCAGCATAAAGATGAAAGTAATGCTGAGTATTTAACGGAACTGCGCAAGCTATCGAAACACTGCCAGTTTGGGACTAGCAGATACTTTAAGGGACAAGTTTGTGTGTGGGCTTCAAAGTGAAGGAACCCAGAAACGGCTTCTATCAGAAAAGGATCTTACGCTGGACAAGGCTTTCAGCATTGCAGTATCACACGAAGCAGCAGCACAGGGCGCGGCAGAGATACAATGGAGACCGCAAGAATATGGCACAAATAAAATGTCATACGGAACAGTGAAGTGCTATCACTGCGGCAGAACAACACACGACCATAAGGATTGCTGGTTCAAGGACAAAGTGTGCAGACAGTGTGGAAAAGTAGGACACATAACAAGAGTATGCAGGTCGGGAAAGAAAACCAGCAGCAAGAAATCGCCACAGGAGAAGTACAAGAAGGTGCATAAGGTGACGGAGAGTAGTTCAGACGAACAGAAAAGTGATACAGACTCCGGAAGCAAGGAGCTGGGTTGTCTGAAACTACATAATGTGATCAAAATGGAGGATCACCAAACTATCTGGGTCATGCTCAAGATAGCAGGAGTCCAAGTGAAAATGGAATTGGACACAGGATCAGCCCTAACAGTCATAAACCGAAGGGACTACAAGCGGCTATTCTCACATATACCCTTGAGAGATACAAAGATAGTCTTGAAGACGTACACGGGGCAAAAAGTCTAACCCAAAGGAAAAATAAGGGTGAACGTTATATATAACGGCAAGGAAACACCAAAAATTGACCGATATGTATTGCCAGATGGGGGACCACCACCACTAGGACGTGAATGAATCCGGAAGATACAGCTAGATTGGCATTCCATACAAGCACTGACTGTAGATGCCAAAAAGGATGACGACGTCACACCTGGACGACTGTCAAAAATGTTAACTGACGCACAAGAAGTGTTCCAGCAGGGATTCGGAACACTAAAAGGCATAACAGCGACGATCAAAATAGAGGAAAATGCAAGCCCAAAGTTTTTTAAGGCCAGACCGGTACCTTATGCGATCCGCCCAGCCGTCGAAGCAGAGCTGGAAGGTTTGGAACGTTCAGGAGTACTGTCCAAAGTGGACTGGAGTGAGTGGGCTACACCCATCGTTCCTGTAATGAAGAGGTCGTTGAGTAATACGCCTGGGGAACCAAAGAAGGTTCGCATCTGTGGGGACTTTAAGGTGACAGTGAACCCAGTCCTTCACACTGTACAATATCCGCTTCCGCGGATTGAAGATATTTTCGCCTCGCTATCGGGAGGGAAACGCTTCACTAAGATTGATCTGGCCCAGGCGTACCTGCAAATGGAGGTAGAAGAAGCCTCGAAACAGTACCTCACGATCAACACTCATTAAGGTCTCTACCAATAAAACCGGCTGGTGTTCGGGGTAGCATCAGCTCCGGCTATTTGGCAAAGGGCAATGGAACAAGTCCTGCAAGGGATTCCAGGGACCCAGTGTTATTTGGACGACATCCTGGTCACGGGCGAAAATGACAGTGATCACCTCGCCAACCTGGAGCAGGTGCTCACTAGATTGAAGGAATATGGGCTCCGAGCTAATTGCCACAAATGCGAGTTTTTCCAGAAGCAGATCTCGTATTGTGGCCACGTTATTGATAAAGAGGGGTTACATATGTCCCCTGAAAAGATTGAGGCAGTAGTCAAGGCTCCAGCACCGGAAAATGTGTCACAACTGAGGTCGTTCCTCGGGCTGGTGAACTATTACCATAAGTTCTTGCCGAATTTGTCTACCGTAATACACCCACTGAATACCCTATTGCAAACGGGGGTACCATGGAAGTGGAGTGATGAATGTAAACGAGCTTTACAGAAGAGCAAAGCATTGATCACATCAAAAGAGGTGTTGGCTCATTTCAATCCAGCACTACCAATTCGGTTGGCGTGTGATGCATCACCCTATGGCATTGGAGCGGTGCTGTCGCACAAATTCCCGGACGGCTCGGAGAGGCCAGTAACCTTTGCGTCTCGGTCACTAACCTCAGCCGAGCGTAACTACGCCCAGATTGACAGGAAGGCCCTCAGCCTAGTGTGGGGAGTGAAAAAGCTCAATGACTATCTGCACGGGCAGAAGTTCACCTTGCTGACTGACCACCAACCACTTGTCTCCATCTTTAATCCAAAGAAGGGCGTTCCGGTGATGACTGCGCAACGGCTACAAAGATGGTCCCTTTTTCTAGGGGCGCACCAATATGAAATCGAGTATAAGGGCACGAAACAGCATGGAAACGCTGATGGGCTATCACGCCTGCCACTGCCTACTGCGGAGGAAGCACCAGCAGTGGATCCTGTCGAAATATTTCATTCGACTATAATTGAATGCTTGCCAGTAACTAATGCTGGTATAGAGAAGGAGACCCGAAATGACCCGACACTGTCTCGGGTATATGATTTGACGGTGAAGGGATGGCCAGCACATGGCGACTCACTGTTGCCAGCATTCTCATCCAGAAGAGAACAGCTGTCCGTATGCCAGGGGACCTTGATGTGTGGATCCCGAGTGGTAATTCCACCCAAGTTAAGGGAGAGAGTGCTCAATGAGCTTCAAGAAGGTCATCTGGGAGGGGTGAAATGAAAAGCCTTGCTAGGGCTTATGTGTGGTGGCCGGGGATCGATCAGCAAATCGAGGACCTGACAAAGAGCTGCGCAGGATGCCAGAAGGTCCAAAATGCACCACCACATGCCCCTCTACACCCATGGGAGTGGCCCTCATCTCCATGGCAACGGGTGCATATTGATTTTGCTGGTCCATTCATGGACTCATGTTTTTAATAGCCGTGTGTGCGCACTTGAAATGGCCTGAGGTGATCAAAATGTCCTCCACCACCACGGAGAAAACTATTGCAGTCCTACGGACCATTTTTGCCAGGAACGGCTTGCCAGAGCAGATTTGCTCTGATAACGGACCACAGTTTGTGTCCAAAGAGTTTCGAAGATTTATGAAAAGGAATGGGGTAAGGCATTACACATCCGCCCCGTATCACCCAGCCACAAATGGATTGGCTGAGAGGTTCGTACAAACCTTTAAAAAAGCAGTAAAGGCCATGTGCGATGACGACATTCCACTGCAGCATAAGGTGGACAATTTCCTGTTAGCCTACAGAAATGCAACACATGCAGTCACCAACCAGGCCCCGGCCATGATGTTCTTTAACCGAAGGTTGAGATCTCGTCTGGATTTGCTCAGACCAAATGTACGAAAAGATGTTGAGAATAAGCAATTCCAGCACATCAATGAGAAGCCGACAAGGAGCTTCAATGTAGGGCAACCAGTCTTGGCCCGCGACTATCGAACAGAGAAATGGCAACCAGGAACGATATGCACACGGCAGGGGCCACTAATGTACACAGTGGATGTTGGGGAGAACATTGTGAGACGCCATGTTGACCAGATCCTAGAGTCACAGGAACGAGTCAACCCCATGTCTCGCCCATACGTACCTGGTGATGAACCCGACGTACAGGTAGCATCTACCCCAGAAACAGTAGCATCGGAAGCAGATGAACCAACCGATGACAGGGGGCCAGAATCGCCTCCGCACCAAGAGCAAGACAGTCGGGAAAGGCGCTATCCAGAAAGGATCAGGAAGCCTCCCCAAAGACTGAATTTATAAATAGACTATTTTCAGTTAATGTTGCATGTTAAAAGTGTTAATTGTAATTAGTTTGATATTTAATTGTTAAATGAGTGTTATGGTACTGTTAATCTAAAAGGGGAGGAATTGTAATGTATGTACCTTTAAGGGGAGAACTACTTTTTACAGCTCCTGTATACTGTAGTACCGGCAGTGACCACACCTGTATATAAACCCTGAGTAGGGATCTGTATAGTTAGTTCTAGAGTAACCCTCATTCAGTAAACACCTGTTGATCGTTCCCTGCAGTCTCTTGTCTAATTATTGAAGGACACAACATCAAGATACACGGATCTAACAACACTCATCGCAGAATACCTAGCCTCTGACCTGCTCTTGTTGCCACAGTATTTATGTGGCTAGTCCAGTTAAGTTTCTGGTCAATGGTGACCCCCAGGATGTTGATGGTGGAAGATTCGGTGATGGTAATGCCGAACCTAATGCTCTTCTCCTGCACATAAATGTTGTATGTAAAGTGGCCCACTATTATATATTGGAAAATCAAGGATGTACACTCAAGCTATTTAAGTTTATATTGTACCAGAGAATTTAGGATAGAATGGTCGGTCTACAGGATAAGCGCCTAAGGCAAATCCTTTAATCATCCAATGCTCCATTCCCCAGTACAGTACAAGTGAAGCCCATTAGAAAGAAAGACTTGCATTTATATAGCACCTTTCACAACCTTCAGACGTTGCAAAGCGCTTCACAGTCAATGAAGTCATTTTTGAAGTATCGTCACTGTTGTAATGTAGGAAACGCAGTGGCCCATTTGCAAACAGCAATGTGATAATGTCCAGATAATCTGTTTTAGTGATGTTGATTGAGGGATAATTGTTGGCCAGGGCACCAGGCAGAACTCCCCTGCTCTTCAAATAGTGGGATATTTTATGTCCATCTGAGAGGCCATATAGGCCTCAGTTTAACATCTCAACCAAAATACAGCACTCCCGACAGTGCAGCACTGAACTGTCAGCCTAGATTATGCAGAGTTAACGTTTCAGGTCTGGAACTCTACGTTAACTCTGTTTCTCTCTCCACGGATGCTGCCCTGGCCTGCTGAGTATTTCCAGCATTTTCTGTTGTTATTTCAGATTTCCAGCGTCCGCAGTAATTTGCTATTATGCACTTAAATGGTTGGAGTTGAGCTTGAATCTACAACCTTCTGACTCCGAGGAGAGAGTGCTGCCACTGAGCCAGAGCTGATGCCTTTATTATACTCACTGTAGTTTCAGCTGTTGTTTGAGCTTCACATTGTTTTTCTATGTAGTTTTCAGTGATCACCCCCTTTTTCTCACTCCCACATGGCAGCTGTCTCCCATTCTGCCAGCGCATTTCACACCTAATCCTGAGCCGTCTTTTGTCTCTCCACTAGTCCTATCACCATCTCGTCTGGTTTTGAATACCTCTTAATGTCTCTTCACTTCTCTTTTGTTCTCTCCCAGCCTGGCCTCTTAATCTATTTCATTTCCTGTGCTCTTCCAGTCTTGACAAAGGGTTTGACCCGAAACATTGACTCTGTTTTCTCTCCATGGATGTTGCCTGGCCTGCTGAGTTTTCCCAGCATTTTCTGTTGTTATTTCAGTGATCACTACCTGGAATTCCCCAGATGTTAGTGAGAAGGACTTTGCGGGGTTGACCGGACAGGGTTTGCCTCTGTTGCGCCCTGATTCGATGCCCAGGTCGCAGCCAAGTGGTCCGTAAGGTTTAATTCTATTTTTCCTTTCTCGTGGTTTGATACAATTGAGTGGCCAATTCAGAGGACAGTTAAGACTCAGTTATGTTGGTGTGGGACTGCAGTCACCTATAGGACAGACCGGATAAGGACAGCAGGTTTCCTTCCCTAAAGAACATTAGTTGGGTTTTTACGACAATTCAACAGTTTCATGGTCATTTTTACTGGAACCAACTTGTCAATTAAAAAATATATATATCTTCAGCGTCAGGCCCGGCTGTGACTTTCCACATGAGGCGGATGTCCCAGTTTTGCCACTTATGGCACAGGCAACTGCTCGATACATGCAAGTAGCCCTAACCCTCAAAAGCAGAATGATGTCGAGCACAAGTGACTAACCCTACCCTGCGATTGATTCGGCAGCGGGTCCAAGGAAATTGGGGGCCGCTTTCTCTGAGTCATGCAGACGAGGGAGGTCCTAAGGTTAAACCTAGGTCTATGATGAGTTAATGAACTGTAGCGTGGGAACTGTAGTGACACCTGGGAATCCCTGGCCCAAGACCGCACAAAGTGGAGGAGAAGCATCCGGGAAGGCGCCGAACACCTCGAGTCTCTTCGCCGGGAGCAAGCGGAAGCCAAGCGCAAGGAGCGCACGTCAACCCAAGCACCCCACCCACCCGCCCCTTCAACCACCGCCTGCCCCACCTGTGACAGAGACTGTAGGTCCCGCATTGGACTAATCAGCCACGTGCAAGCTCATTTTTAATGTGGAAGCAAGTCATCCTCAGTTCCGAGGGACTGTCTAAGAAGAAGAAGCGTGGGAAGATGCGCGGGCACTACAATTAGCCTCAGTAACTCTAGATTGGAGAGGAA
Source organism: Somniosus microcephalus (assembly GCF_052327205.1). Lineage (NCBI taxonomy): Eukaryota > Metazoa > Chordata > Chondrichthyes > Squaliformes > Somniosidae > Somniosus > Somniosus microcephalus. The sequence continues at coordinate 67,862,785 of NC_141008.1, forward strand.
AAGTCTGCTGGATTTCCACTCCTGATCACCGCTGGTTGTTGGATGAGGATAGGATCAAGTTGTCCTCTACAGTGGAAAAGGCTGCCAGCATTCACTGTCAATGGTCCCAGATGTTCAATGAAGGTTCAGTGATCAAGTCCATGGGCTTAGTCACACTCATGTACCAAGAGGGGTTTTGCCAGTTATCATAACATTACATTGCACCAGAGGGAAGGATATTTACCCTGCCTGGCTCATCCCAGTACAACTGCAGTGATCATGGTAGAATAGTCAGTTACCTGCACAGATACATGCTATCAATTGATCGATGTCACTTGATAGCAAAACAATATGTAGACAGTTACCTTTGCACCTACAGGCTCCTTGTCTTTGGTGTCTCCACTTCCCATCCTATTCTGGTGCTACTTGACTTTCCCCACAGTCTTCTGTCCAGATTGCCCCTGCATCCTATTCAGGAGCACTCCAGCAAACACTGCCCCTGGCACTGAGAGAACACTCATGCCTTTGAAAATCCGACACCATTTCATGTCCACCTTCTTGAGCAATAGAATTACCACTGACCGTTTCCAAACCTGAGGTGCTTTTATTATTTTTGTTGTTGTTCTCCAGACTGTTTTCATGTGATGAATTTCTTTCACCACCTCAAGCTCCCCATCTTTAAACTTCAGCAGCAACACCACACACGCCCGAGGCGGCTTCCCTCTTCCTCTGCCGTCTAATGTACAAAAAAACAAAACGCATACTTCTCCAACACCCCCATGCTCGCTGTCAGCTCAGAGGGTGGGTAAGTGAGTCGCACAGCATCTTGTCCACACCTCTGGTAATGAGCTACTCTGTTCAACTGACAGGAGGGTGCCCTGGTTGCAAAATTCAAGCTGTCAGGTTTTTATTCTTCTTGCGGGAGATGTTTCACATCTGCCACTCGTGTCCTGTAGAGAATTTTATGGAAGAGCAAGGTTATCAGGCACAGCAGAAAAGGGCGGCCCCTTCGAAAGTTCAAGTTTTTTAATTTTGCCGTGTCTGGGAAAATTGAAGGAAGCCTTGTATTACAGCTAACCTGCTTTGTCCCTGACAGCAGAGTGCTCAGCACTGTAGGAAGGGCATTGTGAAAAAAACATTTCAGTCTTGTAACGTTCTCTTTGTCTTGATGAAAAAATGTGCTTATACAATGTACTGTTTCCTTCCCGATAAGATTCCAGGATTTTGCCGAGGATTTTAAAATATATGGCAGTAGCCCCATGAAAATCATCAGCAAGTTTTTTAAAAAAATTTGGGGGGGGGGGGGGGGGGAAGAAAAAAAAAGCTTTATTCTTTTCCCGTTGGAGCTGTCCTGTCAGTGTTGAGAAATATCTGAAAGGCAACCAACCGGCGAATGTCTGGCAGAAGCCGCAAAGTCAGCTTCAGAACACTACCGTCCAGATCAATTGATTTTGTGAATTCAGCAACAAGGTCAGTTTGAAAGAATATCTCCCAAGACATTTGAACATTCCTGCTCATAACAAATGAACCATAGGAAAGGATTTCCTACATGTTTTGTAGTTGTTGGGTTCACATTTCTATGGTTGTGTTACTGTGTAGTAATTCTACAACAAACTCACGCTGTTGTAATGAAATCTGTTGTATGTGAAATGTACTATAAGCTGGATTTACATCAACAGTGGAACAAGGAATGGCACAAAGAGGGCAAATTGACCTCTTCTGCTGTGGTTGTCAGTCACATGGTTGCACAACTCTCTGATCAGTACCAGGCCATCACCCTTCTGCGCAAAGCTGTTTCGCCTCCTCGGTTTCCCTTGCATTCGTAAGTTCAAAGCTGTAGACCCTTCAGCACTGATGGATTATGCTGCATATGAGAGACACTGTTAACAGCTTGTACCCCTCACTGCCTGGTAGAGAGTGCTAACAGTTTTGAACTGGGGAACTTATGTATGCAATGCACGCTGAGGAAGAGAAACTTCAGCGGCTTTGCACCACCAGAATCCAAATGCCTGCATCTCCATCTATACTCGGGCGCATCCAAATTGATCTTGCAGCTAATTTTTAAGGGCAGTTGCCTCATTCTGTGGCTTTTTGCACGAGTTTCACCAGCCGTGGTATCAAACCATAACTTTACTTACCCTTGTAGATTGAAGGATGCTTGTAGATTGAAGGACCCTAGCAGGTCGCACAATCTTTGTCATCCTGCTTAGAAACAAAGTGACTGTACATGAATTATGCAAAATCGTGCATGAATCAGAAGGAATTTGCTGCAATGATACTTTGTGCATTAGACATGAACTGAATGTGGGGAGAGTGGCTTTTCAGAGGGAGCTTTTATCTTGGTGTGTGTGCAATCAGACACATTCTCAACTTTTGCAAACAACCCTGCAATAATATAGAACATTTGCTGGCTTTATAATGGTTATTCTTTTTGAAACATGGCGAATTATGGCCTTTAAGGGCTCAAACACCCCCTGAATGCAATTTGACATTGTACAGCAGTCTGAACAATGTCAGCTCCATTTCCCCCAGCAGCTTGGAAGAATCTTGCGGCAAAACTATTCCAAGCAGCTGTAGGTTTCACTGCTGTGAGTTAAGTTGATTGTTGCGGAGTTGCATATTGGCCCCGAAATTGGAGGGGGGGGGGTGCATTTGTGGGGTGGAAACCCGGAAATCTCGGGAAGTCGGAGATCCTGAGGAAGATCGTGGGGCATAAGGGGCGGGTCGTAAAAGATCGTGTGGTATGGGGGTGAGGGGTCGTGGTCGACAAAGATCGCGGGGCATAAGGCTTTGGAGGTGGGGTCAGCTGATCGCATCAGAAGATTTGCTCGGGGAAGCACGCTTGCTCTTCCTGGCTCACAAGCGCTGCTATAAAAAGTAGTACCTTGCTGCAGCTGTACAGGGCACTGGTGAGACCACACCTCGAGTACTGTGTACAGTTTTGGTCGCCTCATCTGAGGAAGGATGTTCTTGCCATGGAGGGGGTGCAGCGGCGATTCACCAGGCTGATACCAGGAATGGCGGGAATGACCTATGAGGAGAGACTATGTAGTTTAGGGATGTACACACTGGAGTTTAGAAGATTGAGAGGGGACCTCATAGAAGTGTATAAAATTCTGACAGGTCTAGACAGACTGGATGCAGAAGGAATGTTTCCCTTGGCGGGTGAGAACAGAACTAGAGGACATAATTTAAGGATAAGGGCTAAACCATTTAGGACAGAGATGAGGGGGAATTTCTTCACTCAGAGAGTGGTGAACCTGTGGAACTCATTGCCACAGAGGGCAGTGTACGCCAGCTCATTAAATATATTTAAGAGGGAATTAGATATATTTCTACGGGCAAAAGGGGTTAAGGGTTACGGAGAGAAGGCGGGGACGGGATACTGAATTAAAGGATCAGCCATGATCTCATCGAATGGCGGAGCAGGCACGAAGGGCCGAATGGCCTACTCCTGCTCCTATCTTCTATGTATCTATGTACTTACCTGCTTGGCTATGCTGTTTCCCTCTCCATTTAGCTGCCGGGTTTCCCGAGCCCTGGGAAACCCAGCCGGCCAGCGTTAAATTTAAATCGGGTTCCAAACGGCACCGTGGGGGCCGGATTTAAATATTGTAATGAACTGCCCCGCCTCTCTAGTGCGGGACTCACACAACTCGCAATGCACCATCATAAAAATGGAGGCAGGCGTGTAAGTGGCGGGTTGGGTTCGCGTTATGCGGTTTTTATTGTTTGACCCTCCCTGACCCTCTTCCGCCCATCTTGTCGGGGGGGAGTGGGGAGTTAAAATTCTCCCTACACTGTGTCTGTTAATCTCACTACTAAGGTCTTTGGGATGACTGCACTATCTGACCTACATCGCCTCACACACTGCTCGTCAGCTAACAAGAACATTAATTCCTGAATTGTAAAACCTTTCCTCCTATAAGTAGCTCTTCTGATTTTTTTTGTTACTATTCGGAAACTTAAAAGACAGGAAGGAGAAAAACAAAAGTGACAGGCAGAGAAATCAAGGGTTTAAACCAAACATGGCCACAGTAAATAATAATTCTAAAAGATCTAAGAGCGTTAAAAAAAACAAGCCTGAAGGCTTTGTGTCTTAATGCGAGGAGCATTCGTAATAAGGTGGATGAATTAGCTGCGCAAACAGAGGTAAAGAAATACGATATGATTGGGATTACGGAAACATGGTTCCAGGGTGCCCAAGGCTGGGAACTCAACATCCAGGGGTATTCAATATTCAGGAAAGATAGGCAGAAAGGAAAAGGAGGTGGGGTAGCATTGCTGGTTAAAGAGGGGATTAACACAATTGAAAGGAAGGATATTAGCTTTGATGATGTGGAATCTGTATGGGTAGAACTGAGAAATACCAAGGGGCAGAAAACATTAGTGGGAGTGGTATATAGACCTCCAAACAGCAATGCGGAGGTCAGAGATGGCATTAAACGGGAAATTAGAGAAGCGTGCAATAAGGGCACAGCAGTTATCATGGGTGACTTTAATCTACATATAGATTGGGCTAACCAAATTAGTAACAATACTGTGGAGGAGGAATTCCTGGAGCGTATACGGGATGGTTTCCTGGACCAATATGTCGAGGAACCAACTAGAGATCAGGCCATATTAGACTGGGTATTATGTAATGAGAAAAGATTAATTAGCAACCTTGTTGTGCGAGGCCCCTTGGGTCGGAGTGATCATAATATGATAGAATTCTTCATTAAGGTGGAGAGTGAAATAGTTTACTCAGAGACTAGGGTCCTGAATTTAAATAAAGGAGACTACGATGGTATGAGGTGCGAGTTGGGTAGGATTGATTGGGGAATGTCACTGAAAGGGTTGACGGTGGATGGGCAATGGCAAACATTCAAAGATCACATGGATGAACTACAGAATTTGTTCATCCGAGTTTGGCATAAAAATAAAACAAAAAAGGTGACTCAACCATGGCTAACAAGGGAAATTAAGGATAGCATAAGATCCAAAGAGAGGACATATAAATTGGCCAGAAAAAGCAGTAAACCTGAGGACTGGGAGCAGTTTAGGATCCAACAAAGGAGGACAAAGGGATTAATTAAGAGGGGGAAAATAGAGTATGAGAGTAAGCTTGCAGGGAACATAAAAACTGACTGTAAAAGCTTTTATAGATATGTGAAGAGAAAAAGATTGGTGAAGTCAAGCGTAGGTCCCTTGCAGTCAGAATCAGGGGAATTTATAATGGGGAACAAAGAAATGGCAGACCAATTAAATACGTACTTTGGTTCTGTCTTCACAAAGGAGGACACAAATAACCTCCCAAAGATGTCAGGGAACATAGGGTCTAATGAAAGGGAGGAACTGATAGAAATAAGTGTAGGGAAATGGTGTTAGGGAAATTGATGGGATTGAGGGCTGATAAATCCCCAGGGCCTGATAATCTACATCCTAGCGTACTTAAGGGAGTGGCCCTAGAAATAGTAGATGCATTGCTGGTCATCTTCCAAAATTCTATAGACTCTGGAAGAGTACCCATGGATTGGTGGGTAGCTAATGTTACCCCACTGTTCAAAAAGGGTGGTAGAGAGAAAACGGGGAATTACAGACCGGTAAGCCTGACATCGGTAGTGGGGAAAATGCTAGAGTCCATTATAAAGGATGTAATAGCAGAGCACTTGGAAAAAAGTTACAGGATCGGACAAAGTCAACATGGCTTTACAAAAGGTAAATCGTGCTTGACTAATCTACTGGAATTTTTTGAGGATATAACTGCTAAAATAGATAAGGGAGAACCAGTGGATGTGGTGTATTTGGATTTTCAAAAGGCTTTCGATAAGGTCCCGCATAAGAGATTAGCGTGTAAAATTAAGGCACATGGGATTGGGGGCAAGGTATTGACTTGGATAGAGAACTGGTTGGTAGACAGAAAGCAAAGAGTTGGAATAAATGGCTCTTTTTCCGAGTGGCAGGCAGTGACTACTGGGGTACCGCAGTGATCGGTCCTTGGACCCCAGCTATTCACAATATATATTAATGATCTAGACATGAGAACTAGATGTAATATCTCCAAATTCGCAGATGACACAAAGCTGGGTAGGCATGTGTGCTGTGAGGAGGATGCCGAGAAACTACAGGATGATTTGGACAGGTTGGGTGATTGGGCAGAAGCATGGCAGATGCAATATAACGTGGATAAATGTGAGGTTATCCAATTTGGTGGCAAAAACAGGAAGGCAGATTATTATCTGAATGGCAATAGATTGGGAGAAGTGGAAGTGCAATGAGACCTGGGCGTCCTTGTGCACCAGTCGCTGAAAGTAAGCATGCAGGTGCAGCAGGCGGTTAAGAAGGCAAATGGTATATTGGCCTTCGTAGCGAGAGGGTTTGAGTACAGGAACAAGGATGTCTTGCTGCAGTTGTACAGGGCTTTGGTGAGACCACATCTTGAGTATTGTGTGCAGTTTTGGTCGCCTTATCTGAGGAAGGATGTTCTTGCTATGGAGGTAGTACAGCAAAGATTCACCAGACTGATACCTGGGATGGCAGGAATGACGTATGAAGAGAGATTGGGTCGATTAGACTTGTACTCGCTGGAGTTTAGAAGAATGAGAGGGGATCTCATTGAAATTTATAAAATTCTAACAGGGCTAGACAGTCGGGGAGTCTAGAACCAGGGGTCACAGTCTAAGGATAAGGGGTAAGCCATTTAAGACAGAGATTAGGAGGAATTTCTTCACCCAGAGAGTGGTGAACCTGTGGAATTCTCTGCCAAAGAAGGCAGTGGAGGCCAATTCATTACATGTATTCAAGAATGAGTTGGATATATTTCGTAAGGCTAAAGGGATCAAGGGATACGGAGAGAAGGCAGGAACAGGGTACTGAATTTGGACGATCAGCCATGATCTCATTGAATGGCGGAGCAGGCTCGAGGGGCCGAATGGCCTACTCCTGCTCCTATCTTCTATGTTTCTATGTTTAAATAATGGGCCAAGGCCTATATGTGCAAAACATCACCAAGGTTGAATAGAGCAAGATAGAAGATGAAATGAATTGAGTTTGGGTTTTAATTGCCTGTAAATTGTAGGAGTTCCACAGTTAAGTTTCAGAATTGGAAATGGTACAAAATGAGTCTTGATTTCAACACAGTAATGGTGTGAGGAGGAGGAGGAAGTGTGTATGACGGGATTGGAAAGAACAAGGTAGAAATGATCATACAAGAAAGGTTGCAATGGAGAGAGGTCAGAGGAACATCTCACAGATACCAAACTTTATTGCCTTATCACCTGTTGTTGGACCTGTCGAATCATAAGCAGCTCCTCGGAGAGAACAATCACCAACTAGTCCAACTGAAGGCATCTTTAAAAAAAAAAGCAAGAGCACAGTTAGAGATTTTATGTCGTTTTCAAACTTCTTCCGATTGTGTCTGGGCTTTCTAAAAGGGCAGAACACTGTAGTTAAGGCAAAAAAATGGCAACTCACAAATAGTCCAAATAAGTGGATAATTAGCTACTTTTAATATTCTGCAGAAATTCTTTTGCACTCAAGTAAATGGTGTCTGTGGACCTATCCAGCAGGTTGACTATCCCATCCTCCTGACCCAAGAGGTTAATATGAAAGCAAAGCACTGCCTCGAAGGGGAACTAATTGCGCAAATTTATTTTAATACCATAATAGAACAAACAATGTACTGTTCTAGTCTCCCCCCCTAATGATGATGCAATGAAAATTGCACTCCTGCCTTGTAACAACAATGTAATGATATGGCAAAGCCGAGTGCATAATGAAATACTGCTGCCTCTCAGCCTTTCTCAAACTTACGGAATGAAAGCTGATTTCAGTAACTTCTGCAAATTAGCACTGGATACCAAGGATTTTTTAAAAAAATTAAAAAGCCACATCATGACTGAAGTTATAGATCAACATGAATGCAAGGGAAGCTGTTTATTCATTATAATTATGCCTTTAGTAGTCCCAGCTGATTTTAACCAATCATTGAACCGCAGAGTACTGTATTGTTTGCAGCTTCATGTACTATCATTAAAAATAATCAATTGCCCTTACTTAAAACAGAAATTAAGTCTCGGATCCAATAATCACCATAGCGCCACTGTGATACAGTTTTATTAATACAAATAGGTTAAATAATTCAAAAATCAATTAAGATGACAGCAGATTCAATAGAGCCATTACCAAAATGACTAGCAGTACCTTAATGTACTGTATATAAAATATTTTATCGGGTTAACGCAGCAAGTACAGTAAGAACCTGCATACCAATAAGCACTCCACTGAATGAGTTCACTCCTTTGTCTTTCATTATCTTCCATTTACATTGCAGATCATTATCATTTAAATTATGCATGCTTACATAATGAAATAGAAATTGATTTTAAAAGACCAATTGTTGCTCTCGCTCTTTTGGAAAGAGCGAGCTTCACATTAGCAAGTCTAAATCGCCAGTGTTTTAAACTGTCGTGATTCACCCAAACCTACGCTTGAGTTTTGTTTATAGGAGCTTTCCTGTTAAATTCGATCTGATTTTTTAATGAAAAAAGCACTGACTTAAATCAAAAATAACAACTGCTCTTTTTGACCTTGAGAGGGTGCTGAGGCGAGCAGCAAAGGTCATTTCTGACTGGAATTTCAGTCATGAGGAGAGGTTAATAAGTAAGTTGGGTTTGTTTGCTTTGGTGTGTAGAGGTGGCTTTAAGGTGACCCAACTGAGGTTTTCAAAAGGTTATGCGAAGGTGGTGGACAAAATTGATGCAGGGAAAAATGTCATACACTGAAAGATTTAAATACCTGAGGGAACGCATTAAAATCAAGGAATTAAGGGTAAGTTGGAACTTTTTCACCTGAAGGATAATAGAGCTGCAGCAACACTGAGGTCGAAAAGGGAAGAGAAAATGAGGAAAATCAGGAGGTACTGATTCAGTAACATCGTACTTGGGTTTTACCAGCCTGAATATTCAAAGAGCAAGAAAAGGTTGAGGGGAGGTAAGAAGTTTCAAGTTTTGAAATCTCGGGAACAGGAGACAGTTATTTTTATTTGTTCTTTGTTTTCTATGGCTTTGAAATATTATAGTCACACTGATTTAGACCCAATTTTTGCAAACCAGGCTCTGAAAATAGATAGAGTTAACAGTTAAGCATGTCTTGTCTGCCATAAGTAGTGGTTTGGCAGGCACTGCTATAAGTGGCACTTCCACCTTTCTCTGCACCCAGCATGCTTGTTCTGCAGAGTCTAATTGCAAAAACCCTTTCTTTCTTGCTTTCTTGTATTAGCCCTGTACTTCGCAGGAGTTCACAGAAGTAATCAGCGCAAGTGTTTCAAGGTAGCTGCAGTCATTATCTGCAGCCAACCCTATTTCAGGATGATTGATGCAAGGACCTGGAACAGTTGACACAGGAAGACCTGCTTGTGTTGCTAAGCTTCATGCAATCTCTTTCAAATTGCTATAAACTGAAAACGCAAAATGCTTTTATGTACATCACCCCAGGTTTTGGTAAATACTTTGACGCCACAATATTGGATGTGCAGTTTTAATTGTTTGAGAAATTTGTGACTCCACGGTTGGACTGATGGGCATAAAGGCACTTTAGACAATATTCTGTCAAAAGAGCATACATTTGCCCTGAGCAATTACTGCTGCACATTACACTTCATCAGTAAGTTAATACGTTCAATGAGATGTTAGTTGAAATGAATCAGGCTTGCCACACTAATTATATGAGGCTCAGTGGAATTCATACTTGACCTATGTAGATGAAGATGAGAGGGCAGGTTTAACGAAGGTGGCTAAAATGGGGACAACTGATCGGGAAGAATGGGAGGAGACCCATTGCACTGGAATGCCATCCATTTAACGCTCCCTCCAATTTTCCAGTCATGTTTTGTACTGGTGTCTGAGGTGCCCACCTGATTGAGGTTAATTATATTAAAATTACTTCCACTGATGTTGGTTTATTTTTTTTTTTCCTTTATTTTACACATATTTTCAAGAAATGAACAGGGGGCTGCCACATCAGTGTAAATATTATAAAGACGCATGCTATTTGTTATAACAACAGAAAACGCTGGAAAAACTCAGCAGGCCAGGCAACATCCGTGGAGAGAGAAACAGAGTTAATGTTTCAGGTCGCAGACCCTTCGTCAGAACTGAGAAAAAAGCAGGAAATGCAACAGATTAAAAAGCAAGTTTGGGGGCTGGGAAATGGGGGAGGGGATGAACGAACAAAAGGGAAGGTCTGTGGGGGGTGAAGAGACATTAAGAGATATTCAAGGTGAGACAAGACGGTAATAGGGCTGGTAAAGAAACAAAGGATGGCTCTAGATGAATTGTGAAATGCGCTGGCAGAGTGAGAGACAGCTGCCATGTGGGAGAGAAAAAAAGGAAAAGGCACAAACCAAAAGTGTGGATAAAAAATATATAAAAATATGATAGGGGCCGAGGTTATGATCTGAAATTGCTGAACTCGATATTGAGTCCGGAAGGCTGTAAAGTGCCTAATCGGAAGATGAGGTGCTGTTCCTCGCCTCGACCTGAAACGCTAACTCTGTTTCTCTCTCCATGGATGTTGCCTGGCCTGCTGAGTATTTCCAGCGTTTTCTGTTGTTATTTCGGATTTCCAGCATCCGCAGTATTTTGCTATGCAATTTGTTATAAATGGTTTAGATTTATTTTGCTTAAACAAATAACGTTGCAGTGAGGTTAACTGCATTCCATTTAATGCAAGAGTTTTACTTATCTAGTTAATCAACACTCATTTTTATCACTTCTTTGTCCAATGTCGTCGACGCTCCTCCGTTCTTCACCACCAATTCAGATACAAATTGGAAGCCTGCAGCATATTGCCCATTCTTTGCTGCAGGTCTAACGGTCTCTGGAATCTTCTGTAATATGTAACACTCTGTTATCCTGTGGCTCTGCTAGCATTTTTCGAACCATAAATTTGCCAACATTTGAAATGCACTCAACCTCCACATTTTGCTATTTTTTTTTAGCACTTAGAAATCACATGGGAACTTTAAAAGTGGCTTTCTAAGTGTTTAAGTTTCTCCCATGAATTATGAGCATGAAACAAAATTCTCACGTTTCAGGACTCCTCACTGAATCACAATCCCTTTTAAGAGCTCCATCACACAGGGAGCTTTCTCGCACCCGCATAAAATGGGCTTTGAAGGTTAACCCTGACACAAAAACAAACTTACAGCCCAGAAACAGGCCATTTGGCCCATGCCGGACATTATAAGAACATAAGAAATAGGAGCAGGAATAGGCCACTCGGCCCTTCGAGCCTGCTCCGCCATTCAATAAGATCATAGCTGATCTTGGGCTCAAAGCCACTTCCTGTATGTATCTATCTGTACCTTAAATGTATTTAATGACCCAGCCTCCACGGCTCTCTGGGGCAGAGAATGCCACAGGTTTATGACCCTCTGAGAGAAGAAATTCCTCCTCATCTCAGTTCTAAAAGGGCGACCCTTTATTCTAAAACTGTGCCCACATGTTCTAGATTCCCCCACGAGGGGAAACATCCTCTCTGCATCTACCTTGTCGAGCCCCCTCAGTATCTTATATGTTTCAGTAAGATCACCTCTCATTCTTCTAAATTCCAATGAGTTAAGGCCCAGCCTGCTCAACCTTTCCTCATAAGTCAAACCCCTCATCTCTGGAATTAATCTAGTGAATCGCCTCTGAACTGCCTCCAATGCAAGTATATCCTTCCTTAAATAAGGAGACCAAAACTGTACGCAGTACTCAAGGTGTGGTCTCACCAATACCCTGTTGTAGCAGAACCTCCCTGCTTTTATACTCCAACCCCTTTGAAATAAAGGCCAACATTCTATTTGCCTTTTTGATTACTTGCTGTACCTGCATGCTAACTTTTTGTGTTTCATGCACAAGGAACCCCAGGACCCTCTGAACTGTAGCATTTTGTAATCTCTCTCCATTTAAATAATAATTTGCTTTTTTATTTTTCCTGCCAAAGTGTATAACCTCGCACTTTCCCACATTATACTCCATCTGCCAAATGTTTGCCCACTCACTTAGCCTGTCTATATCCCTTTGTAGGTTCTTTGAGTCCTCTGCACAACTTGCTTTCCCACCCATCTTGTTATCATCCGCAAACATGGCTACATTACACTCGGTCCCTTCATCCAAGTCATTAATGTAGATTGTAAATAGTTGAGAACCTAGCACCCCACTAGTTACCGTTTGCCAACCGGAAAATGACCCATTTATCCCGACTCTCTGCTTTCTGTTAGTTAGCCAATTTTCTATCCATGCTAATATATTACCCCCAATTCCATGAGCTCTTAACTTATGCAGTAACCTTTTATGTGGCACCTTATCGAATGCCTTCTGGAAATCCAAATACACCACATCCATTGGTTCACCTTTGTCCACCCTGCTCATTACCTCCTCAAAGAACTCCAGCAAGTTTGTTAAACATGATTTCCCTTTCATAAACCATGCTGACTCTGCTTGATTGCATTATGATTTTCCAAATGCCCTGCTACTGCTTCCTTAATGAAGGACTCCAGCATTTTCCCAATGACAGATGTTAGGCTAACTGGTCTATAGTTTCCAGCTTTCTGTCTCTCTCCTTTCTTAAATAGGGGTGTTACATTTGCTGGGTTTTCCAATCTGCTGGGACCTCTCCAGAGTCCAGGGAATTTTGGTATATTGCAACCAATGCATCCACTATCTCTGCAGCCACTTCTTTTAAGACCCTGGGATGCAGGCCATCTGGCCCAGGGGACTTGTCATCTTTTAGTCGCATTATTTTACCAAGTGCTATTTCCTTAGTGATAGTGATTGTCTTTAGTTCCCCCCTCCCTGTGGCCCCTTGATTATCCATTATTGGGATGCTGTTAGTGTCTTCTACCGTGAAGACAGATACAAAATATTTGTTCAGAGTCTCTGCCATTTCCCCGTTCCCCATTATTAATTCCCCAGTCTCATCCTCTAAGAGACCAACATTTACTTTAGCTGCCACCTTCCTTTTTATATACCTGTAGAAGCTCTAACTATCTGTTTTAATGTTTCTTGCCAGTTTACTTTCATAATTCATCTCTCTTTTTAGTCATCCTTTGCTGGTTTTTAAAAATTTCCCAAACCTCTGGGCTCCCACCAATTTTAGCAACATTGTATGCCTTCGTTTTCAATTTGATACCATCCTTTACTTCCTTAGTTAGCCACGGGTGGTGCTCCCTTCTCTTAAAATCTTTCTTTCTCACTGGAATATATTTTTGTTGAGAGTTATGAAATATCTCCTTAAATGTCCACCACTGCATTTCAACTGTTTTATCCTTTAATTTATTTTTCCAGTCCACTTTAGCCAGTTCTGCCCTCATGCCACTGTAATTGCCTTTGTTTAAGATCAGGACACTGGTTTGAGATACAACTTTCTCACCCTCCAACTGAATTTTAAATTCAACCATGCTATGATCACTCTTTCCTAGAGGATCCTTTACTATGAGATCATTTATTAATTCTGTCTCATTACATAGTACCAAATCCAAGATAGCCTGCTCCCTGGTTGGTTCCATTACATACTGCTCTAGGAAACCATCCCGGATGCACTCTGTGAACTCCTCCTCAAGGCTACCATGGCCAATTTGATTTGTCCAATCAATATGGAGATTAAAATCACCCATGATTATTACCGTACCTTTTTTACAGGCCTCCATTATTTGTTGATTTATACTCTGTCCAACAGTATTGCTACTGTTCGGGGGCCTGTAGACTACGCCCATCAGAGACATTTTCCCTTTATTATTTTTCATTTCCACCCAAACCGATTCTACATCTTAAAATGCTGGAAAAACTCAGCAGGCCAGGCAACATCCGTGGAGAGAAAATAGAGTCAACGTTTCAGGTCAAACCCTTTGTCAAGACTGGAAAAGCACAGGAAATGAAATAGATTAAGAGGCCAGGCTGGGAGAGAACAAAAGAGAAGTGAAGAGACAGTAAGAGGTATTCAAAATGAGACGAGATGGTGATAGGACTAGTGGAGACAAAAGACGGCTCTAGAAGGCTCTAGCTGTCTTTTGTCTCCACTAGTCCTATCACCATCTCACCTCGTTTTGAATACCTCTTAATGTCTCTTCACTTCTCTTTTGTTCTCGCCCAGCCTGGCCTCTTAATCTATTTCATTTCCTGTGCTTTTCCAGTCTTGACAAAGGGTTTGACCCGAAACGTTGACTCTACTTTCTCTCCAAGGATGTTGCCTAGCCTGCTGAGTTTTTCCAGCATTTTCTGTTGTTATTTCGGATTTCCAGCATCTGCAGTATTTTGCTATCGATTCTACATCTTGATCTTCTGAGCCAATATCACTTCTCACCACTGCACTGATCCCACCCTTTACCAACAAAGTCACCCCACCTCCCTTTCCTTTCTGTCTATCCTTCGGAATTGTCAAATACCCTGGAATATTCAGTTCCCAGCCCTGGTCACCTTGCAACCACATTTCTGTAGTGGTGATCAGATCATACCCATTTGTATCTATTTGTGCCGTCAACTCACCTATCTTGTTACGAATGCTGTGTGCATTCAGATACTGTATAGAGCTTTTAACTTTGTCTTTTTACCATTTCTCCCAAGCACCGGGTGTTAATTTAAATATTTTGGTAGGACTATGGAATGAAAATTATGCAAGCACTTCAGTGCACAAAATCTAACCAATCGGAAAATCATGGGCAGAGGGCATTGGACAGAGATCACGCACCAGGGCAACCCATGCAGCTACCCTGTAATGCTGACGTGCACCTTCTAAAAGATATGTAGCATGGCTTAACTTAATTAGATCCGCCCCCTATTAATTGGCCCAGTTGGTGTTTTAGTTCAACAGCAGTAATCATTGACTGCTGTGTTAAAATTATGTTGGGACACGTGAGGTGGTGGAGTGCTGTTCGCGATGCTCGGTGTTCGCTTCGCACAGAGACTTGACATCTTCCACTTGGCAGTAAAATTACCAACAGTCTAAATATCTCATGGTAACCGTCTCCTCTGCGGGATGCCCTCCTGCTGTTTACAGCTGGCTGAATTGTACAGGATACACAACATTCTAAAGAGAATTTTTTGTTGGTATTAAGGTCAAACCAAGTGGTGAGTAATCTTAATGCTGAGCTATTGTTCTTGCACAGTCAACACAGTTTTCCGCCTTCTTAACACCTGTGTTCCTACCTTTCCTATTCTGGTGCTGAAATCCTAATCCATGTTGTCACCACCGATAGAACTGACTTCTCAAATGTTTTCCTCACTGACCTCCCCTTCACCACTCTTCACAACCTCATTCAATCCAGAACTCTGCAGTTCCTTTCTCACACACAGTCCCTGTGTTTGCCAACCTCTGTTGGTTCCCGTCCCCCAGCATATTGATTTCGAGCTCCTCACTCCAATTTTCAAATCCCTCTATAGTCTTGCTCCACCATAAACCGAGCAATCTTCTATATCCATATGTCACCATCCAAACCCTTTGCTCCTCCAATCCTAGATTGCTGCTTATCTCCCATTCCCTCTGCTCCACACAAATCATAGAATGGCTACAGCATAGTAGGGGGCCATTCAGCCCGTCGAGCCCGTGCCGGGCTCTCTGCAAGAGCACTTCAGCTAGTCCTACTCCCCCGCCCTTTCCCCGTAGCCCTGCAATTTTTTTTCCTTCTGGTACTTATCCAACTCCCTTTTGAAAGCCATGATTGAATCTGCCTCCACCACCCTGTCAGGCAGTACATTTCAGATCCTAACAACTTGCTGCGTAAAATGTTTTTTTCCTCATATCACCTTTGGTTCTTTTGCCAAATCTGTATTCTCTGGTTCTCGACCCTTCCGCCAATGGGGACAGTTTTTCTCTCTCCACTCTGTCTGGACCCCTCATGATTTTGAACATCTCTATCAAATCTTCTCTCAACCTTCTCTGCTCTAAGGAGAACAACCCCAGCCTCTCCAGTCTATCCATATAACTGAAGTCCCTCATCCCTGGAACCATTCTTGTAAATCCGTTCCGCACCCTCTCTAAGGCCTTCATATCCTTCCTAAAGTGCGATGCCCAGAATTGGACACAATACTCCAGTTGTGGCCGAATTAGTGTTTTATAAAGGCTGCTTTTTCAGCCACTACAACCCCTACTCATCCCAAAGTTATTTTCCTCTCTCTTGCCTTCAAAAGCCTCCTAAAGATTATTGCATTAACCCTGCCTTTGTTCTCTCCTCTTAATCTCTTCCCATTTTCTGTTCACCCTCCCTTTCGCCCCCTCCCATCTAAAGCAAGCTACTTGAGTGTGTGCAGAACCCACCCCGGAACTCACCCTGCATCTGTATTGAGTCCCAATCCTGGAAGATCGGGTTAGGGCAGGGAGCGGAAGTCCTGCTCCTGAGAAAAATTCAGCCCACCACCTCTTAAGGGAGAATTCCATGCTGCCAGCCAATGTATTATGCAGGAGATGGAGGAACTTCACTTGATCAGCAAGCACCATAGCATGAACACCTGGTGTTCACCAGTGATCTTTTAAGCAGTTAATGGCTCCTTTCAGTTAAGTGGAAAATATTCACTTTGAAATGAATTGACACCGTTGACAAAATGATAAAATATATTTGATGCCAGGAAATAGTATTCCGTGTTCCAGGAATTCCTGGTAGAGCTGCAGAAGAAAATAAAAAATAAAAACAGAAAATGCTGGAAATACTCAGCGTCTGTGGAGAGAGAAATAGAGTTAACGTTTCAGGTCGATGACCCTTCGTCAGCACAGAAGAAAATAAATCATATTTGTTTGGACAAGAACCAAAAGAAATCAAACTAGAATTCTTTATCTGAAGAAATAAAACAATCAAAAGTAGTATTTGGTAGGGAATCGATTCAATTATAAAGTTTTAATTCTTCTTAGAGACCTCCGTTGGCACCAAACGGTTGGTGGAGGTGCATGTCCATTGTACAGGCAACAGAGCTTCTGTCTACTCTGCATTTCTGTTTAATGCATTGTTCAGTCCATACAGCAACATTGTCTGATTTGCTATTCTGTTCATAGGCCTCCTTGTGTATGCTTCGCTTAACACATGCTGTTCTATGGCAAGCAGTGCACTGCAGTTGTCCAGAAAGAGTACTGATACGGAAACAATGAAAAGACATCTCTGGGAATACTAGGCAATGTCAGAGAATGTTTACACGGAAACAAGTTAGGTTGTCTGGTTCCTCCCAGGCTTTCTGTGAGAAGTGTCTAGACATTCTGTCACGGACATGACAGTTTGTTTCCGTCAATAATACAGCACTGTGGATATATGGATAGTTTTCTAGTTCAGTACCAAGAGCTTACTATATTGTGCCTACGCAAATGTTTTGTTTGAGTCTCCTTAATACTTTGGCAGATTTGTTAAATGAGGTGTGAACTAAAGAATCACTGCAGAAGAACAGTTGTGTAACATGTTTTAGTATCTGTCAGTGATGCTTAAATGATCAGTGGAAACCTTTCTGTAATTGAATGTCCAGACACGCACGTTTCTGCATCTTTCTGACTCATGAGTGGCAGTCAACATTAGACAGGATACAATGATGGCTATTCGATAAAGATGGTGCTTCAATGTATGTCTAATTATCTGTGTCCAAGCGAAGAGCAATTCAGTGTACAGTTCACTCCATGGCCAAGAGATTTGATGGCGCTATGCCATTTTACAGGTGCAAAATGGGCTCTTAATCCAATATGGCAGTTGGGGTGTTCGTGCTCATTACAAGCCGGAAGTGCGCCTGTCCCCCTATTGGTTGAAGGCAGAAAAAAAGAAGCGTCCAGGGCTGCGCCTGAACCAGGCATCGGGCCCTTTGCATATGCAAATATGGGGCCTAACACATGGTTGAGGCCACCTATGCAAAATTGGACTGTCCCGGATGCAGCCGGAGTCGGGCTGGCTGCATTCAGGAAAAGGTGACCTACATGCAGCCTAAACCACGGTCTTTCAAGGGACTGCTGCCGGCTACCACCAAGAAGGTAAGTTTAAAAAAAAAATACTGATCTGAATGTGGAGCCGAAAGGTGCAGAGACAGTTGCTAGCCACTGATTGGCCACTTCCTTCCCGTTCGCTACCCAACCACCCCCCCCCCCCCACTCCTGGTCGTCTACAATTCCTCCTCGATGTCTTGCTCTCTTTCCCAGGACATACCCGAGGGCCACTGCTAGCAGCACAACAGCTTGATATGTGGATCCTCTTTGCTGGCGAGCTGCCTAGAGGCACCTCGTTGCCATCTGCTACTGGTCAAGGCCAAAAGTGAGGCCCATTATCGAGTGTTTCCTCAGGCCTATGCATCCATGCGCAGGGATCACTCTAGCATGTCAATGTTAGACCCAATTTTTAGGCCCACATCTCTTTTCCTCCACAGTGGTCTAATTTTATAAAGATTTTCCCTGTCAATACGATCACACCAGTATCTTCAATTATCCTAAATTAGCTCCATAGAGGCCGGGCCTTGCCCCATAGAGGTATCTCCCTTCTTAACTATAGGTATAATAATGTTAACTATCCACCAGTCCTCTGCCACTGCAACTTTTTCCAATGAATTATTAAATCTGTGTAATAGTGCCTCTGCTATCTCATCTCTTTAGATTCTTTTAAAATGCGCGGATACAATCTGACCAAGCCAAGGGTTTTATCCTCTTTGATTTTGATTAGTTTATCTAATGGCCCAGAAATTCGGGTCTCCACGGGTGAGTACGCACGGGGTACTCACCCGTAGGCCGAATGGAAGGGCCGGTTTTCTGCATGTACTGCGCATGCGTGGGAAACCGGCACTTCCGATCCTCTGAACGAAGGGGTTCAGAGGTCGAATGCGCGCGCAGGAGAGGCTGTGTGTGCGCTTTGAACTTAGGTTTTTTTTGCAGGTTTTCCCGGGATCGTAAGCCTGCAGTATTTAGAAATGTAAAAAGCAGGCGTAAGGCCTGCTTTTTACAAGGTAAGTGGTCAATTAATTAAAATTAAAACATTTTTTCCACAGGTTTATTATTTTTAAATACCTGTACTTTAAAGCAAGGTAAGTTTATTTTTAGCCCCATTAGAATATAAAATTATTTTTTTCAAAAATTTAAATTATTGTTTAAAATAGTTATTTAATGTAATTTATAGTTTATTTAAAAAGTGTGATTTTTAAAAAAAAATTATTTGAAGGTTTACTGCTATTTTGGGGCCGTAGTATTCATAAGTTTTGACAGGTCTTCCTGTCAATTTTATGAATGGGCTTTTCCCTCCTCCGATTGGCTGCCCATGGCTCACGTGATCCCAGGGGACGCATCGCACTAACTACGCCCCTGGGACACGCAAGCACAGCGCGCCGGCAGCTGGGCCAGGCCCCGGAGCGGAATTCCACGGGGCCCTACAGCTCAACTGCCGGCGCGCAAGGTAAGTGCAGGTCGGGGGCTTACACCCGCGGGAAGCCCCCAACCTGAATTTCTGGGCCAATGTTTCTCCTTTTCATTTTAAATGCTGTTATTTCATTTCTAATCTCATCTTCTGATGTCATGTCCACCTGATCCGCCTCCCTGGTAAATACTGAAGCAAAGTAATTATTTAATATTTCTGCCATTTCGCTATCGCTACCTGTGATTTTATCCTGTCAATCCCTTAGTGGCCCTATTCCTATTCCAGCGTTCCTTTTTTTATTTATGTGCCTGTAGAATATTTTACTATTTTGTTATGTTCCTTGATAATTTAATTTCACTTTGCCTTCCTAATTGTTTTTTTGACTTCTCACCGAATCTCTTCATATTCTCCCTTATCATGCTCTCCCCTGCTGTTCATTTACTTAGTGTATGCCTCTTTCCTTACCCTCAATTTTTCCCTTATGTCTTTATTCATCCATGGTATCTCTCTAGTTTTTAGATTGTTCTTGTTTTTTAGCAAAATATATTTTTCCTGGACTCTGTTGAACATCGTTTTAAATGTTTCTCATTGCTGTCTACGTCATTGCTTGCCATGAATGTTGCCCATTTTATTTTCCCAAGTTCTACTCTCAGCCCCTTAAAATCAGCTTTTAGAGTCATAACGGCACAGAAGGAGGCCATTCGGCCCATTGAGTCCGTGCCGGCTCTCTGTAGAGCGATCCAGTCAGTCCCATTCCCCCACTCTATCCCTGTAGCCCTGCAAGTTTATTTCCCTCAAGGGCCTGTCCAGTTTCCCCTGAAAACATTGAGTGTCTCCGCTTCCACCACTTCCGTCGGCGGCGAATTCCAGGTCATCGCCACTCGCTGTGTAAAAAAGTTTTTCCTCACATCCTCCCCTGTATCTCTTGCCCAAAACCTTAAATCTGTGTCCCCTAGTCCTTGTACCATCAACTAGTGGGAACAGCCTTTCCCCGTCTAGCCTATCCAAACCCGTCATAATCTTGTACACCTCTATCAAATCACCCCTCAACCTCCTTTGCTCTAATGAAAACAAATCCAGCTTCTCCAACCTGTCCTTGTAGCTAAGATCCCCCATCCCTGGAACCATTCTGGTAAATCTCCTCTGCACCCTCTCAAGGGCCTTCACATCCTTCCTAAAGTGTGGTGACCAGAACTGGATGCAATACTCCAGTTGTGGCCTAACCAGCGCTTTATAAAGGTTCAGCATAACTTCTCTACTTTTGTACGCAATACCTCTATTTATGAAGCCCAAGATCCCATATGCTTTGTTAACCACTCTCTCGATATGTCCTGCCACCTTCAGGGACCTATGCACATTAACTCCCAGGTCCCTCTGTCCCTGCACACTCTTTAAAACTGTGCCATTAAGTGTATATTGCCTCTCCCTGTTCCTTCTGCCAAAATGCATCACCTCACACTTCTCTGTATTAAATTCCATCTGCCACTTGTCTGCCCATTCTGCTAGCCTTTCCATGTCCTGTTGCAGTCGATTGATATCATCATCACTGTTTGTCACACCCACAAGTTTAGTGTCATCGGCAAATTTAGAAATTCTACTCTGTATTCCAATATCCAGGTCATTTTTTGATATATCAAAAAAGCAATGGCCCTAGCACTGACCCTTTGGGAACACCACTGTTTACCATCCCCAGTCTGAAAAACAGCCATTTACCACAACTTGCTGTTTTCTGTCCTTAAGCCAATTCCTTATCCAAGTTGCCACTGACCCACCTATTCCATGAGCCTCAATTTTGTTAACCAGCCTATGTGGTACTTTGTCAAATGCCTTCCAAAAATCCATGTAGACAACATCCATTGCATTCCCTTCATCAATCCTCTCTGCTACTTCATCAAAAAATTCAATTAGATTAGTCAAACATGATCTTCCTTTTACAAACCTGTGTTGGCTCTCCTTAATCAGCTTAAACCTCTCCAAATGCCTGTTAATTTTTTCCTTGATTATTATTTCTAAAACTTTACCCACCACTAGTGTTACTAGCCTGTAGTTACTAGGATTGTCCTTACACCCTTTCTTGAACAATGGTGTCACATTTGCCACTTTCCAATCCTCAGGCACCTCCCCCGCATCTAGGGAAGATTGGAAAATTATGGCAAGTCCTTCTGCTATCTCCTCCCCCAATTCCCTTAGCAACCTGGGATGCAATCTATTACCTTAGTCTTTTTCATACTTATGTCTTTCTCAATTATTATCTTGTAGCGTGTTATATTATGGTCACTATTGCCTAGATGTTCCCCTACATTTACTTCTCTTATCGGCTCCGTTTCATTCCCCGTTATTAGATCCAATAGCAAATCCTCCCTTGTTGGGCTTCTTACATACTAAGTTGGAAAGGAGTCCTGTACACATTGTAGGAACTCCATTCCCTTATCCCCTTTACCTATCTCTTCTGGCCAATTAATTTTGTGGTAGTTGAAATCACCCATGATTATTCTATTTTTTTTAACTAATTTCCCTAATGCATTTGCATATTTCTTCCTCCACCTCCCTTCTACTATTAGATGGTCTGTAGACTACCCCTATTCCTGTGATTAATCCTTTATTATCTTTTAACTCTATCCATTGTTGAACCGTTGCAGTCCGTAGTTCATTGTAGCAGTTTGATGCAATTTGAGTGGCTGTTGGGCCACTTCAGAGGGCAGTTCGGAGTCGACCACATTAGTGTGGAATGGGAGTCACAAATAGGATACAGGTAATGATGGCAGGTTCACTTCCCTAAAGACCATTAGTGAAACAGTTTGGTTTTTACAACAATGTGATGGCTTCATGGTCACTTTTTTTACTGATACTAGATTTTTATTTCCAGATTTATTTTTTAAAACTGAATTCAAATTCTCAAACTGCCATGGTGGGATTTGAACTTTCAATCTCTGGATTACTAGTCCTGTTCCACTATTTTACTATACCTTGTATATTTAACTAAAAAGTTAGCTCTACGAGCTTTTGCTCTTGGAAGAGGCAGAAGAAAAATTGAGCTAGAGCAAATTCAAGCCAAGAGGCAATGATCTCATTTCCACTGTGCTGTTTGATGGATGCAGAGTAGGCCACAGGCTTCCACCCATGACTTGTCATACAGTGACATCTCAATCTCAAGTGTGATATCGTCAGAAGCCACTGAGCAGAGGTCAGGGACCGGCCAATGGAGAGGGAAAGAAAACTGTAACGCTGCTCCTATCCATCTCTCAGCAGACAGCCATAGTTACAGCAAGTGATTAAGCAGAGTGCAACAAATGTGCAGAGTTCTATGTTTGCCACACGTAGTGCGATTGGCTGCCTGTGCACCGCAATCCTGTAAAAGTATTACCAGAGGCGGCGAAAATGCCTGTTATTGAGTGGCGCTGAGTGATAGCAAATCACTTGCCACAACAAATCCCTTGCCTAACTGTACCTCTGGCAGCGGCTGGGACCAAACCTTTGGTGAGTCTACTATTTCTTACGTTCTTATTCAGTTGGAGGAACTGCACGACACCGAGAAACTCTCGAAGGAGAAAATAAATTGTCACCCCTATAAATAGATAAGAAAAAAATATAGGCCTGTCTTATCTTTTATTACTTGTTTACCATGAGCAATTTTGTTATTTACGCAGATGCTAAATTAATCTTGAGCCGCAGACGTGCAAATAGCTCACCACGTTTACTTATCCTACAAATCCCATTGCTCAGAGACTGCACAGGTGGCATAAATCTACTTAACTAAATGTAGGCGCTTTGAAGATAATCGTAATTACTGCGCTGTTCCAAAGTATTTCTTTTCAGGTAACCCGTCCTTCTGCTGCAGTGATTGAAAACTATGATTGTGACTGATGTCCGGACTTTACAGACTTGGTGTTGTGTTTTTGTGCTAACAGCTGGGCTGAATGTGTTTTTTTTACCTGGAGGGCAGTCTCGTAAGTCAGGGGGGACTTCATAGAAGTGTCTTATTTAGATTTTATGGGTGGAAATTGCATACTGCCAGACATCTGCCTGGGACACCCAAAGAATAGGCCCCGCGAATTTTCTAGTGGGATCAAGGCCTGTGCAGATTGGGCACAGGCCACCCCACTGCTAAATTGGTCTGCTTTGTACCCGTTTTACGACAGAAAAATGGGCACAATGCATAACAATTTATACCCCTATGAGACGCATGCAATTCATTGAGTCAGCACCCTGTTGTAGAGCTTTAGTGACTTAGGGGGATACATTTATTACATGAAAAATGCACATGGGTCTTCTCTTCTTCTTAGGCAGTCCCTTGGAACCGAGGATGACTTGCTTCCACATTAAAAATGAGTTCTCAGGTGGCTGATGAGTCCAATGCGGGACCTACAGTCTTTGTCACAGGTGGGGCAGACGGTGGTTGAAGAGGCAGGTGGGTGGGGTGTTTGGGTTGACGTGCGCTCCTTGAGCTGCCTGCGCTTGGCTTCCACTTGCTCCCAGCGAAGAAACTCGAGGTGTTCGGCGCCTTCCCGGATGCTTCTCCTCCACTTTCTGCGGTCTTGGGCCAGTGATTCCCAGGTGTCGGTGGGGATGTTGCACTTTTTCAAGGAGGCTTTCAGGGTGACCTTGAAGCATTTCCTCTGTCCACCTGGAGCGCTCTTGCTGTGTCGGAGCTCCGAGTAGAGCGCTTGTTTTGGGAGTCTCGTATCAGGCATGCGGACGATGTGGCCCATCCACCGGAGCTGATCGAGCGTGGTCAAAGCTTCGATGCTGGGGGTGTTGGCCTGAGCAAGAACACTAACGTTGGTGCGCCTATCCTGCCAATGGATTTGCAGGATCTTGTGGAGGCAGCGTTGGTGGTACCTCTCCAGTGCTTTGAGGTGCCTGCTGTACATGGTCCATGTCTCTGAGGCATACAGGAGGGCGGGTATGCACATGGGTATTGGTCAGAAAGCTCTCATCTCAGTTGGCCACGACCAAGAATGGGAAGGCAAGTCATTGTTGTAGGCCTGAGACTTTTGAACTGAAGAGGAACTTAACTGCAGGAATCCTATTAGTGACTCGGGGCTAAGTCAGCAATCTCTTTCAATTGGAACAAAATTTAACCAGTGGCTGAGAGATATTTGTGCGTTTCAATCACCCAAATCCAGATTGGACTGACCTTATTCACCCCTATTATGGAAAGGTTTCTGACCTCTATTTCAACCCTCTCAGCTGGAAAAGATGACTTGGGAATGAGAGGACAAAAAGGTTGAGGAAAAGGCAAAAAAAAAGAAAATGAGGAAATACACAAATGAAAAACTGTTTAAAAAAAATTAGCCGTACGTTTTGATGCATTTGAAAATGACTGTCGCTACTGATTAGTTTAATTTCACTTCGAGAGGTCAGGGTTTAAACGGGAGCAAGTTTCTGGCCGTAAGCGGCATGTATTCAGGAACAAACGCAGACTGGGGAATAAAGGCAGTTGTCAGTATGGTAGTAATTAGCATAGCAGGCACTGTCGACTCAATCAGCCTTCATGGTCTTTCATGAAAGAACTTGCAGAATGTTAAATTATGTTATTTTTGTGATGATACAGGCAGCTGTCTGACAAAGCTGCTTTCTGATCAATTTGCTGCGTCTCCTCAATTAAAATGAAGCTTGGCCATTAGTCATTAATGGCCAATGCCTAAGTCATTAGTCACGCTGCATTGTCTCACTGCCAATGAAGACACACGATTGTCCACAGCGGGTAAATGTAACTTTGCAACAGGTCAGTAATTTTATACAATATCACATTCTAAGCAAAAGTATAGCTTGAAGTAAACTATGCTGCTAAAGGACAGAGAAGTTTCAGATATTAGTTGAATGAATGCTTTATTTTTTGAAGGTATGAACACCTCTCTTCCCTGTTATGTTCATTAACAACTAGTCGTTTTTATTAAGAGCAGCTAGCTTTTGCTAGACACTTTATTGAGCACATGTGGACTAGGTACAGTATCTGTAGAGGCCTCCATCTTGACTGCTGCCTTATGGGTAGCCTGGTGCATCGTGGGTAGCCCACTCTTATATACATACAGCACCACCTAGTGTACCATTCCAGAATGACAGGTTACTGATCATTACATCCCCCTTTCTTTGAGGTTAAACAAAATCAGTATCAATCAATAACAACATAAACATCTTCAACAGTCAATACATTTTCAATGTAGTTTTCTTTGTACTCAAAGATTAAGTCTATCAGGCTTTTTTACTTCACGTGTGGATCTTCTCAGCACAGGTAAGTCTGGTGTGTTTTCATGAGAGCCTGTATGTGTATTTGTGTTAGATTGTTCTGGTGGTGAGTGACAAGATTCAGTTGCGGCATTGTCATCGATTTGCTCTTCAATAGTCTCTTGTGTTTTTAGGAGGGAACGGCGGTTCCTCCTGAGAATCTGTCCTTCCTCAGTTCTAACAATGTATGACCTTGGTCCTACTTCCTCAAGAACTGTAGCTTTCCTGTTCCATGCATCTGGATCCTCAATCCGGACATCATCCCTTGTCAATGGTTTCAGAGTTTTGGATGACTTGTCATAGTATGATTTCTGTTTCAGCTTTAACAGTTGAAGTCTCTGTCTCAGTTCCTTACTCTGCTTTTCTTTTGCACAGCAGGGTAGCGTGGTACGCAACTTGCGACCCATTAGGAGTTCAGCAGGTGAAGAACCAGAGTCTAAAGGTGAGGCTCGGTAGCTCAGCAGGGCGAGATAAGGATCAGACTTGCTTTCTGTCGCTTTCTTCAGTAGCTGCTTGAGAACTTGAACACCTTTCTCTGCCTTATCATTTGACTGAGCATACAAAGGACTGGATGTGATGTGTTGAAAGTCATAATGTGCTGCAAACTGTTGCCACTCCTTACAGTTGAAGCACGGACCATTGTCGCTAACGACAATCCTGGGAATTCCATGTCTGGCGAAGATGGATTTCACATGCATTATGACACTGCTTGCTGTGGTGCTTGAGAGCAGCACCATCTCAGGATAGTTAGAATAGTAGTCAATCACTATTAGATAGTCTTTACCATTTAAATGAAAAAGGTCCATACCAACCTTTTGCCATGGTGCTGTTGGTATGTCAGCTACTATCATTGGTTCCTTTGCTTGTTTGTTTTGGTGTTTCTGACATGTCTCACATTTGCCTATCATGTTCTCAATGTACTTATTTATGCCAGGCCAATAAACAGTGTCTCTTGCTCTCCTTTTGCATTTTTCAATTCCGAGGTGTCCCTCATGAATCCTTTTGAGCATGTCTTGACGTAGAGCCTGTGGAATGACTATTCTGTTCTGTTTTAGTAATAGTCCACTTGCGACACTCAATTCTGACCTTATGTGAAAATATTTTGGACAGGAACCTTTTGGCCAACAATGATGAATGTTCTCTATTACTGTTTGTAATACTGTATCTTTTACTGTTTCTTCTGCTATTTGCTTTGATTTTGTGTCTGACACGGGCAGCGCAGCAGTGACCATTGATGCGCTATCAATTACTCATAAAAGACTGAGAGTTAAGAGAGTAACTAAAGGCTTTTATTAACAAAAGAATGAAGGTCTGCCTCGAGTGGTCGACCGGTCCAGAAATACAAAGGGCTGGGGAGCAGTCACCTTTATACTAGGACTTGTGGGAGGAGTCAGCCGAGGCATGTCCAGGCATGTACACAGTGGAATACAAACAGTGGTTTACCACAACCATACTCACATGAACATCCACGTCTTCTTCAGTAGAGCTCACATGACTCATTGTGGGTGCTCGGGATAGTGCATCTGCTAACACTATGTATTTGTCTGGTGTGTAGATCAGTTCAAAGTCATATCTTTGCAACTTCATCATGAGTCGTTGAATCCTTGGAGACATCTCATTCAGGTTCTTTTTTATGATGGCTGTGGTCTGTCTCAACTGTGAAGGTGGGAAGTCCATATATGTAGCCATGAAACTTTTCTAGTCCAACTACCAAGCCTAGACATTCCTTTTCAATCTGGGCATATCGACACTCAGTATCAGTCATAGACCTGGAGGCATAGGCAACAGACTTCCAATCTTCACCCTCTGCTTGTAGCAAGACCGCACCTAGGCCATCTTTTGATGCATCCGTTGACACTTTGATTCTTTTTGTTGGGTCAAAGAAGGTGAGTACAGGTGTGGTTGTCAGCACTGTTTTGAGGTTTATCCACTCTTGTTCATGTCTTTCTGTCCATGCGAACTCATTTGTTTTACGTAGCAGGTCTCGCAGACAGGCTGTCTTGGCTGGCAAGTTAGGAATGAACTTTCCAATGAAGTTTATCATCCCCATGATGCGTAGCACTCCTTTTTTGTCAGTAGGTCGGGGCATTTTGAGTATGGCGTTTACCTTTTCCATATCTGCCTCTATTCCTTTACCAGATAGATTATCTCCTAGGAAAGTGACTTCCTGGATGCCAAACTGACACTTGGCTTTGTTGAGCTTCAGTCCATTCCGGCGAATGCTCTGTAGCACTTTAGTCAGTCTCTCATTGTGTTCTTTCAATGTGGAGCCCCAGATGATGATATCATCAACATAGACCCGAACTCCTTCCAGACCTTCAATTATGTGTTCCATCGCTCTATGAAAGATTTCAGATGCAGATATTATCCCGAAAGGCATTCTGAGGAAACAATACATGCCAAATGGTGTGTTGAAGGTACAGTATTTGGTGCTCTCTTCATCCAGTTTTAGTTGCCAAAATCCTTGTGAGGCATCGAGCTTTGTAAAGTATCTGGCACCTAACATTTCACTGGTGATTTCTTCTCGCTTGGGAATCTGGTAGTGTTCACGTTTTATGTTTGCATTTAAGTCCTTTGGATCCATGCATATTCTTAGATCATTGTTCTTTTTCTTAACACATACCATGGAGTTAACCCAGTCTGTTGGCTCTTTGACTTTCCTGATGACTCCTAGTGTGGTCATTCTGTCCAGTTCATTCTTGAACCGGTCACGCAGGGGTGCTGGAACTCTTTGTGGAGCATGTACCACTGGCTGAGCATCCTCCTTTAGTTGGATCTTGTAAGTGAATGGTAGAACTCCAAATCCTTTGAACACATCCTGGAAATTATTCACTACAGAATCCATCGAGTCATCTGGTCTGCTTATGGCACAGTTTATACCGTAGACTCTCTTGACCAGTTCTAAGTCCTCACAAGCTTTGTCACCCAGTAGTGAATCAAGTCCTTCAGCCACAACAGAAAACATGAGATGATGCACTTTGTCTTTGACTGTCACTTCAAGTCTGCATACACCTAAGCTATCTATTTTCTGTCCATTATAGTCCTTCAGTAGTACTGACTTGTTCTGTATTTTGGCCTTTCCTTTCATATTGTTAATGTCACTCATACTGATTAAGTTTGCTTTTGCCCCAGTGTCTAGTTTCAATGTAACTAATGCTCCATTTACCTGCAGTGGGATCATCCATTTGTCCTCTTTTACTGCATTAACTTTATGTTCAGCATTGTTAATTCCTGAGGGCTGCACATTTTCTGTATCCTTTTTGATATTGTCACATGACACCATTCCTACAAAACATGTCTCACTTAAATCAGTGTCCTCAATTACATTAACTCGTTGCCCTTAGTTTTTACTTTTGAAAAGCATTGTTTGGCAAAGTGATTCTTTCCATGACATTTTGTGCACATTTTTCCAAACGCTGGACATTGTTTTAACTGGTGTATATAACCACAGTGTTTACAATTAAAAATTCCTTCCTCCGATTGCTTTTCACTTCTGTTCTGCCCATGTTTCATCCCCTTGTAGGACACAGCACCGACAGCAGCACTTACTGCAATCGCATCATCATTGATTTCACTGAGAGCCTTGGCATGCTTTTGAGCTAGCTCGCTAGCTTGGCATATTTTCACAGCATTTTCCAAATTTAGTTCGGTTTCTCTCAACAGACGTTCCCTGACTTTTTTATCATGAATACCAAACACAATCTGGTCACGAATCATGGATGCTTTCAGCTCAGAGAAATTACATGTCTGTGCTTTCAGTTTCAGATCAGTCAAAAAGCTATCAAAAGTCTCATTTTGCTGCTGTGTCTGAGAATGGAAGATGTACCTCTCATAGGTTTCATTCTATTTGGGAGAACAATGTGTATCAAACTTCTTTAGCACATCGTCTAATTTTTCTCTGTTCTCCTCTGGATTAAATACAAATGTATTAAATACCTCTATCGCCTGTGGGCCTGCAACCGTGAGCAGCAACGCTATTTTCCTTGCATCTGGCATCGTACCGAACCCGATGGCTGCAACGTAGAGTTCGAATCGTTGTTTAAAAGTCTGCCAATTGTAGTCGTCATTTCCTGTGAGTTTCAAACGCTCTGGTGGCTTCAAATTCTCCATGTCGCATTGCACAATATTCAGCAGATCTTACCAATCCTGGTACCATGTTATGTTCATTAATAACTAGTCGTCTTTATTAAGAACAGCTAGCTTTTGCTAGACACTTTATTGAGCACATGTGGACTAGGTACAGTATCTGTAGAGGCCTCCATCTTGACTGCTGCCTTGTGGGTAGCCTGGTGCATCATGGGTAGCCCACTCTTATATACATACAGCACCACCTAGTGTACCATTCCAGAATGACAGGTTACTGATCATTACATTCCCTGGTCATGCATTTTCTTCAACCACCTCTTGAAGGTGATGACCTGTTACTGGGATTCTGCTAATGTTACGTTTCAGTGAGCTGCTAACGGTCATCCAAAAGTAGCCTAATAATAACTGTTCCTCGCAAATCCCCTCTTTTGGGGCCAGGGTGGGGGAATGACTCCCTAGTATATGCCAGGTGCAAAGGGAAAGGAAAATGGAACTCGTGTCCATCCACTGATTGGTGCAAGGTAAGTGTTAGCTTGGCTTGCTGTTAGCAATCTCAGCTCTGAGTCAGAAGGCTGTGAGTCCAAGGACTTGAGCACGCAATCTAGACCGACATCAGTGATGGAGTGCTGCATTGTTAGAATTGCCATCTTGCAGATGAGATGTTAAACTGAGAAACTCAGGTGGACATAAATGATCTCCTGTCACTGTTTGCAGAAGCGCAGTGAGTTCTCCTGGTGTCCTGACCAATATTCAGCTCTCAGCCAACACCATCAAAACACAATATCTGGTCACTTATAGCTTTTAGTGTTTGTGGAATCTTGCTATACATAAATTGGCTGTCCAAAACAACAGTGACTCTATTTCAAAAGTAGAGCACTTTGGGATGTCCTGAAGATATGAAAGCTGTTATATAAATAAAAATGCTTTCTTTATATCTTGTTGTTCCAGCACACTACAATGTTTTGTAGAGCTTGTTTTTTGTATTCCATTACTGCTTCTGTAAGACCACACACGTGTATGCACACTTGCTCACATACACACACACACTCACTCTTGCATTGATGCTCACTCACTTCCTCAATCAGACACGAGCATTCTGACTCTCTTGCTTTCACTCTCTAACTTGCTCGTGCACATGCACACACACTCACAGACTCATATTTAGTTCTTTCTCCAAACACCTGAATTGGTTACAAAGGATGCGATAGCAAAATACTGTGGATGCTGGAAATCCCCAAATAACAACAGAAAATGCTGGAAAAACTCAGCAGGCCAGGGCAGCATCCGTGGAGAGAGAAATAGAGTCAACGTTTCAGGTCGAAACCCTTCTACAGAACTGAGAGAAAAGGCAGGAAATGAAACAAAAGGCAGTTTGAGGGCTGGGAAATGGGGGAGGGGATGAAAGAAGAGACATTAAGAGATATTCAAGGTGAGACGAGATAGTAATAGGACAGGTAAAGAAACATACAATGGCTCTAAATGAAGTGTGAAATGTTACAAAGGATATTTTGTACTAAGTTGGTATTATGAAAAGACAGCCATTTGTGAGTAGACTGTCAAAAGGAAATTGTCACCATAATTTTTGATGGGTAGTGAATTCTCCTGCTGGATATTCATGTTGAATGCAATGAATCAGAACATACAGAGACACAATTAACATATACCTGCGGATGAGTGTTCCTTAAAGTATTGGCCCTGAATTTGCAGTCGGTATGACGGCGTTCTGTCAGAGTATACTGTCATACCGCCTTTGAAACTGACTGCAACTTTGGGATTTGGTGCACTGCGGTCTGTCAACGACTGTGCAGTGCCCCCCGCCCCCCTCCCCCCCCGCACCAAACACAGAGCTGGCAATCAGTGAAATCTCGTAAACCATTGAAGCTGATGAAAACTTAGGCTCTTCCGCAGTAATCACGCTTGTTAAATTCCCCACTAAAAGTTAGACCCAAAGGGATTAGGTGTAACTGGGGTTTCAACAGCCTATTGACTGCTAAACAAAGGTCAAGGGCCTGGAAAACTCATTTTAATTTTGTGCAGTGTGGAAATATGTCCATTTTAATTTTTTTAATGTTTAAATTTTAGGTTTGCCTTTTCCCCGTGTGAGAACCCCAATTTTTCTTTTGCGCTCTCTATTTAAAAGAGTTAGATTTTTAAGGGCTTACCCACTTCCTTGTTCGCTGTCTGTGAGATTTCTGCCTTTTGATTGGCTGCTTAGACAGCTTGTTGACGTCACAGCAGCTCGCACAAGGGGATCCCCATTAAGTTCCGTTGAATTGAATTGAAGGTCGGAAAACCCGGGGTTCTCGACACAGCGATTCCAAGATCCCTATACTTAGGGCCAGCAGCTAATGCCTTTGCTTTGCTGCTGACCTCAATTTCAGGGCCAGCGTCTCATATTTTCTATGTTCATGAACAGGGAAACTATTATCGCTGGTTAAATCCTTTCCTCTGGTTCGGGCATTTAACATGATCCAATATATGATCATACACCCTTCATTTTAGCCTTTGGCCACCATAGATCTCTGGAAGATTGTGTTGTTGTTGACCCTGGAAGGAACAAGTTCCATATTTTTGGCAGCAGTATTGTCCTTGGGTAGAATAGGACCATGTTTCCACACCCATGTTTGTTAAAAGGATTATTAGAACTCTAGCTGAGAGATTACAGTATCATTCTTTTATCTACAGTTAAAGTCTGGGAAGGAACATTGGCGTAGATCCTTCATGTGACCACTTCCATCAGTTGGGAGGTGGGTGAAGCAAGCCTGCTGGGCTTTGGATTGCTTCTAAGCTTCATGGTTGGGCCTCGTTGCATGTCCATAGGCGAGCTGCTCGCATATTTGGTGCAGTTCGCCAATCGGAAGGGGTGAGAAAACCAGTGGCTCTACTGTGGCACGTAAGTAGATTAGGGAGGGGAGTCAATCTTGAGGGAGGGCCATGGAGGGTTGGGCATTGCGAAGGTTGATTTTTTGGATCTAGGAGGAGTCAAACCTTGCATGCCCAGTGATGACTTGAACGGATATGGCGGACAACTGGTTTAGCCATTCACCGCCAGATCTGGCTGGACCACATAAAGCATTATCAGGTCCTACTCTTGTCTGCCAAAACTGCTTACTATTTCAGGATCATTCTGGAATGCAAAGAGAAACCTCAGCTTCTATTCTCTACTGCCAACTGTCTTCTTAAACCCCTCTCCCCGTCTCCTCCACACTCACCTCCAACAAGTGCGAGGAGCTCATGGACTTCTTTGTTTCTAAGATTGAGACTATCCGATCAGCCGCCTCTGCCACTTCCCTTCCTTCCCCTAGCCCACTGGGCCAAACTTCCTCTAAGGTTCCCCCCTGCCCTAGCCCTGAACTCGCATCCTTCTCCAGTTTCTCTCCAATCTCCCCTCTTGACCTCTCCACTCTCATCCTGTCCATGAGACCCACTTCCTGCTCCCTCGACCCTATTCCCACTAAACTGCTGACCACCCAACTTCCTTTTCTGGCTCCCATGTTAATGGTTCTCTCTCCTCGGGTACTGTCCCCCTCTCCTTGGAATCTGCCATCATCACCCCTGTCAAAAAACCAACCCTTGACCTCTCCGTCCTTGCAAACTACCGCCCCATCTCCAACCTCCCTTTCCTCTCCAAACTTCTTGAATGTGTTGTCGCCTCCCAAATCCGTGCCTGTCTTTCCCGGAACTCCATATTTGAATCCTTCCAATCCAGTTTCCGCCCTTGCCACAGTACCGAAACGGCTCTCATCAAATTCACGAATGACATCCTTTGTGATTGTGACAAAGATAAACTATCCCTCCTTGTCCTTCTCAACCTGTCTGCAGCCTTTGATAGGGTTGACCACTCCATCCTCCTCCAACGCCTCTCCACCATTGTCCAGCTGGGTGCGACTGCACTGTCCTGGTCCAATTCTTAGCTATCTAATCATAATCAGAGAATCACCTACAATGGCTTCTCTGCTCGCTCCCACATCGTTACTTCTAGGGTCCCTCAAGGATCTATCCTTGGCCCCCTCCTATTTCTCATCTACATGCTGCCCCTTGACGACATCATCTGAAAACACGGCGTCAGTTTCCACATGTATGCTGACGACACCCAGCTCTACCTCATCACCACTTCTCTCGACCCCTCCACTGTCTCTAAATTGTCAGACTGCTTGTCCACCATCCAGTACTGGATGAGCAGAAATTTTCTCCACTTAAATGTTGGCAAGACCGAAGCCACTTCATCGTCGCTGGGTCAAAATCCTGGAACTCCCTCCCTAACAGCACTGTGGGAGTACCTTCACCACACGGACTGCAGTGGTTCAAGAAGGCAGCTCACCACCACCTTCTCGAGGGAAATTAGGGATGGGCAATAAATGCTGGCCTTGCCAGCGACACCCACATCCCAGGAACGAATATAAAAAGTTTAACAGTTGGAAGCTTCCGAAGTGCCAAACTCAAGAGAAGTAACAGTCCAAGGTTTTGGCAGCAACTCAGATTAACAAGCGTACCATTACCATGATTTTGATTTAGCTGCAAAGAAAGACATGCAATGTGGAAGAGCAGCCTCTGATTCTGGTGTCGATCTCAGAGTGGTAGGTCCTCTTTCATCCCTGCTGGGAACCACTTCGGGTTGTAATGTTATCTTAATAACGTAATTACGAGTCTCCCAAGCAGTTGTAGTGGAGTGCCATTTATTCAGTCCTGACTCTGTGTCTCATAGTACAGTACTTCAAGCATGGCCAAGATGGCGTCGGATCCCGCCCCCCGGATATGATGTCAGCCGTCAACCAGCTGTCAATCAAACCCCGCTGTCTTTACGACAGCTACGGTTATCTGTACACGGGTGGGAATGGAATGGTACTCAAATTTGAAGGGAAAAAGGCAGAACGTTCACCTTCGGTTGCTGCAGGTGAATACTGGTTCCATGGCAGAGGTGAATACTGGTTCCATGGCAGAGGTGAATACTGGTTCCATGGCAGAGGTGGAACTTGCTTCACTAACACATCATTTGAGATAGCAAATTGATGTCATCCTGGGCACACTTTGGTTAAATTTAAATGTCAGGTTCTGTCAGTAAATAGGCACTGTAGCGATGATTACTTTAAGCTATGCTTAAAATGGTGTTAGGAATAATATTGTGAAAAATGCTGCATTATTCTGATTGTATTGGACAGATAGTTCCTACTTGGAGGCTAGTGAATAGCAACCCTCAAAGCACCAAAATGAGAAGAAGCTCTGCTGGTCAAAGATGATAAAGTAACATTATACAAACAATCTAAATTGCTTTGGGTTTTCATCACTTTGCATGTCAAAATTGCAGCACACTGTTAGGAATTTTAAATTTCTGCAAACTATATTCAATTGAAAGCGTGGGACTTTATGCAATTTATTGTTTAAAATGACTGTTTCGTACACTTCAGCAAATACAACCCACACTAAAATTATTCTTTGGTGCTAGTAGCAGAAAGCTACACACAGTAAAGATTGAATCTATTGTGAAGAATGGCTTGACAACAAATTGAAACTCTAATTTATAGCCACAATTCAAATGATTCATACCTTCAAAACATCAAAGGAATCACTTTATTAATCCTAACAAGTGGGCTAAAAGTAGTAGACTACGATCTTGTAAAAATCCACAAGTATTTTTCTGTTAGTAGCAATAAAGTCAATAATGAGCTTGGATTGGAATTAATCATCTGCAGAACCCGTCTCCCACCATCTCGTGACTATCCTTCTTGGGAAGGGACAATAAACGAGGTCTCTTTGGGGTTGAGGTGGCTCCAAGATAACATGCTGGGCAGTGGAAGTTGAGAACGAAGTCAAACCTCTGTGGTAGACTGGATAATCTGATACCTGAGCCAAGCAAGTCTGCAGTACTCTGAGACGCCGTTGATGATTCATCAGCCAACCTGCCTCCTAAATGGGACCCGGAAGGATAGACATGTCAACTTGGAACTTTCTGCTTGGTTCTGGATAACCATGCAAGCCAGTGCCCTAAAGGTAGAGTGGTCCCAGCTGGATGAGCAGCAGGAAGCTTATCTGTGGTTTTACGCTGGTTAAACTCCAGCAGTACTCCTATAGACCTTGGGGGCTCACAAACCTTGACCGGGATTCTCCCTTTGAAATGAATGCGGGTTTGCAAGCGGGTGAGCAGTTAAAAGCGCCAAAGTTGACAGCGCGTAGGAAAGCCGCCTTCATTCCGCTGTCTTCCGCCTTTAACCCAGTTAAAGCGCCAGAGACCCGCTCGGGAGAGGCGGGCGACCTAATTCAAGTATTTCAGAGCTTGTTAACAGACTATTAACAGGCTTTTTAACGTGATGTTGCAGCTTTTACTGGGTGTGCGCGGGATTCACGGGCTTCCGGAAACTCGCCTGTCAAAGCAAGGCGAGAGCTGAGCGGCCATTGTGTGAGTTGAACAATG
Source organism: Somniosus microcephalus (assembly GCF_052327205.1). Classification (NCBI taxonomy): domain Eukaryota; kingdom Metazoa; phylum Chordata; class Chondrichthyes; order Squaliformes; family Somniosidae; genus Somniosus; species Somniosus microcephalus. Next base: position 67,898,808 of record NC_141008.1, read on the forward strand.
GGCAGTTGAAATAATCACAAATACTCACACCTCACACCTGCTTCCTTGCTTAAGGGAAAGGCTCTTGCTGACATCATTGGTGCAGAGAATTGCTTTCAGGTGATTTTTGCAACCTCAGAAGCCACTCTCGCTACATTGGAGGATTGTGCCTCTGATCTCCACTTTACTTGGCATCTATTATCAGCATGGGTGCTGCTTATGCTGTTTCACCTTGGATCTCAGATTCGGACCAAGATGAGCCAAAGCAGCAACAACACCAGCAGCAACAGCCTTCTCCTCACCGACCTGCTGCACCACAGGAGAAAGGGAATGAGCACAGGAGTGCACCTCGCCGGAGGTGATAACCCCAACACAGGGATATAGGCAGAGGATGAGCTTCCTGGACATGACTGAACAGCAGTGCCTCAGGAGGCTCAGGCTATCACGTCCAGTCATGGCAGACATTTGTAGCCTGCTGGAAGAAGACCTGCTGCCAAGTGGACCTGGTGGACACACTTTACCAGTGGCTGTCAAAGTCACCACTGCCCTCAACTTCTTTGCCTCCGGGATCTGCAGCAGACATTTGCAGGATCTCGCAGTCGGTCGCCCACAGATGCATCACCCAGGTGACTGATGCCATGTTTCACAAGTCAGGCACTTATGTGCACTTTGCCACTGATGAAGTCAGTGTGACTGAGCACTCAGCTTCATGGCTCGGGCTGGCTTCCTACAGGTGCAGGGCATAATCGACTGCACACATGCCCATCAAGGCACCCCCAGATCACCCAGTAGTGTTCATGAATCGTAAGGGTTTCCACTCCCTCAATGTGCAGCTCGTCTGCAACCACAAAAAGATCATCATGCATGTGTGTGCCAGATTTCCAGGGAGCGGCCATGACTCTTTCGTCCATCCTCCCTCAACTCTTATGCACTTCTGACCAGACCTGCCGGCTGGCTGCTTGGAGACAAGGGCTATCCACTGAAGACGTGGCTGATGACACCCTTGAGGAGGCGAAGCAATGAGGCCGAGGAGCGCTATAATCAAAGCCCCATCATGACCAGATGTGTAATAGAGCAAGCAATCGGGATGCTGAAGATGCGCTTCAGATGCCTGGACAGATCTGGAGCAGCCCTTCAATATGCACCAGCCAGGGTCTCCAGAATGATAGTCATATGCTGCGCACTGCACAATATAACGCAGCAGAGAGGATTGGAGCTGCAGGAGGAGCAAGGTGCAGAGCCTCCTCCAAGGAGGAGCAGGTGGAACATGAGGAAGAGGAGGAACTTGAGGTGCAGATGGCACCAGCAGCAGCGCACATTGCTGTGTGGGAGGCCCGGGGTGGACTCTGCACGATTTAGTTGGGTTGCACTAGTGCACCCATATGGCACCCAGATACTCAAACAAAGATTCCCCTCCCCAAAAACCACAAAGCAGTCCTAAAATAACCAAGTCATTCCTGTCATACATGCACCCATTCCTCAGGGTTAAGTAATGTCTTACCATTCACTCCAAGTTGACAAGGACACTTCCCAGGTAGCAGGCAAAAATGAACAGGACGGGAAAGTGGTACAAATACATGAATTTATGTGACTCATAAATACAACTGAAACATAACCGTCTGTAACATTTTGAAACACGCCCATGTGCATACCCTTGTGCATCTACAACTGTGGCATTTTTCTTTTCCTAACACTTCTACAACGTGCTCCCCCTGTGGCTTCAGCAGAGTTGGAGGCAGGTTGCTCACTTCCCTGCTCTGACTGCTTAAACGCTTTTGCCGGATGTCCTCTGGGTTTTGGAGCCTGTGAGGGCCCCGCCAAAGACTGCTCCTCCTGCGACTGTGCAGGGGCAGACTCGGCCATCGGGATCCGAGGCAGCATGTGGGGCTCTGACTGAGGGGGAGAAGTGGGAGTGCTTTGAACGACCCCCACTTCCATGTCCCCTCTCACCATCATCCCTCTCATGGGCCACTCGCACCTCCCTGCTAGCAAGGAGTTGGAGAACACCTTGCTGCACCTCAGTGGGGTGATGAACGGCCAAGTCTAGGTTTATATCCCTCCTAGATATTACTACAATAAGAGTCTGCAAGCTGTTGGTCACAGCAAGCATGTTCTCGTTTGACTGGCGCGTTTGGTCCTCCATGCAGGTGGCCAGCCTATCCATGGAGGAGCACATCATCACCATCGCATGTGACATTGTGCTGTTCATGTTGGAGATGGACTCCTCCATTCTCCCTGACATGAATCAGTCATTCATGGAAGAAAGACTTATGAAATAATACTAGAAACATAGAAACATAGAAGATAGGGGCAGGAGTAGGCCATTCGGCCCCTCAAGCCTGCTCCGCCATTCAGTGAGATCATGGCTGATCATCCAAATTCAGTACCCTGTCCCTGCCTTCTCCCCATATCCCTTGATCCCTTTAGCCTTAAGAAATATATCCAACTCTTTTTTGAATATATTTAATGAACTGGCCTCCACTGCCCTCTGTGGCAGAGAATTCCACAGGTTCACCACTCTCTGGGTGAAGAAATTCCTCCTCATTTCAGTCCTAAATGGCTTACCCCTTATCCTTAGACTATGGCCCCTGGTTCTGGACTCCCCGGCCATCATAAACATCCTTCCTGCATCTAGTCTGTCCAGGCCTGACAGAATTTTATAGGTTTCGATGAGATCCCCTCTCAATCTTCTAAACTCCAGTGAGTATAAGCCCAATCGACACAATCTCTCCTCATACGTCATTCCTGCCATCCCAGGTATCAGCCTGGTGAATCTTCGCTGCACTCCTTCCATGGCAAGAACATCCTTCCTCAGGTAAGGCGACCAAAACTGCACACAGTACTCAAAGTGCGGTCTCACCAAGGCCCTGTACAACTGTAGCAAGACATCCTTGTTCCTGTACTCGAACCCTCTTGCTACGAAGGCCAACATACCACTATGCCACCGTGCATACCACTGAACGGCCTGCGGGTGGCGCTGTCCAGGGAGCATATAAATACTCGGGCACGGGCCCAGCTTGCGCAGGACATTCTTAACAGGAACTAGTGAAGGACACAACTAGGCCTCCATGTTGTAAAACAGTTGATTAAAGCTTTGTTTAACACTTAGACCAAGTGCCTAGTAGTTTTCTTAGGTCACTCCCTACAACCGCACACATCGCGGCTGGAAAAGCTGCCAGAGCCTCCCGCATTTTTTGCTGCTCTTCCAAGATCAACCTCTTCATCGACGACCCCGAGGTTCAGCATCTGCATCCAGCTGAGCAGAACTTGGAGCGTCCTGCGCCCTCCGACGAGGGCTCTCCACTGCTGTCCCTGGATCCGCCATCTGCTCTTGCTGCCGAATACTGTTCTGCCTCATGCTCCTGCAGCCGCCACACAGAGATCGTGGACGTGCAGCTGTGAGGACGGTGTCAAGGATGCTCAAGTCCACTCCAACTGAGTGGCTCCCGGTGCTGTCCCACATTGCCCTGCCTGCCATTCACCGAGGTGTCACCGTGCTCTGTGAGATAGAAAAAATCATGAGCAACACTGACCTTCCCATTCACGAAGACTTGAAAAAACCCACCACGAAAGCATTTAAAATCACGCCGGCCATTCTGGGAAGCAGCAGCCAATATTCACACAACTGGTATCGACCCACTATCCAGATGGACGGAATCATGGGACGCGTGCAACATAAAGAACCAACACCTCATCACTGACCCAACAGCAGAGGTCCCTGGGTTCGACCGCCCTCGCAGACAGTGGGACAGCGCTCAACCCAATCCGCACAGGGCATGGACAATCCGCCATTGGAAGATGAGGGACGACCCGAAGTGTGACTGTGGCCATGAGTCCCTGACCGTGGAACACATCACATCAACCTGCCCACTGAGATCTGTCGCAGGAGGCATCTCAGGAGGCCATCGAATGGATAACCAAACTAGACAGCGCATAATAAGCTTTTTCCGTCGTACAAAACAACAACAACTTGTGATCTGTGAGGCATCAGGTGGCAACGCTACTCTATGTCTCACAGCACTGACGTGTGCGTATCTGCGCTGGTGCTGGCTGCGCATGGATCGTGTGACAGTGCACCCTCACAGACTGCAGCTTCCTCTGAGGAGTCGACTTCCTCCTCTGGCTGAACCGTGAGTGGTGGGGGGGGCACACTTGATGGACCTGTGAGAGAGTAAAGACATGAATTAGAACTGTTATAATTTTAAGTTATGCACGTGATCATATTTCACTGGCTTCTGGCATTAAGTCACCATGAGTGACTGTTGTATGCCATGTGGTTGTATGATATTTAATTCTGTCACCAGGTAGCTGGGAGGTCCCCCTCTCTCCATCTCCCAACACCAGCAGCTCCGCAGCTCCACTTATTTCCAGGGCCGCCTCCTCTGTGGCCATCAATGGAGTGGTGATTGGAGGGCCACTTCCAGTTCACTGCCTCTCCCTGGTGTTCTGCGCTCTCTTCTGCAAGGAGGGAAACAAGAGAACTTTTAGTGAGAGTCATGGAATTAGTGTAAGGGTTATATGGGCTACATCTGTACAGGGTGACGCTGAGGGAGTGGTGTGACATTGCCCATGGTTGCTGTAAGGAGTGATGTGCAGGAGTAGGCTTGGGAAGGCAGAGTTGATGGGGTTGGGGTGACACGCACATCAGGATGTAGTTGAATGTGGCATTGTACTCTCCTTTCCTGACCTTATGAGGTCATTAAATGTAACCCTGCTATTCAAGAAAGGAGGGAGGGAGAAAACAGGGAACTGCAGGTAAGTTAGACTGACATCAGTCATCAGGGAAATGCTGGAATCCATTGTTGAGGAAGTGGTATCAGGGCAGTTAGAAAATCATAGTATGATTAGGCAGAGTCAATATGTTTTTTTAAATTTATTCATTCATGGGATGTGGGCATCGCTGGCAAGGCAGCATTTATTGTCCATCCCTAATTGCCCTTATGAAAGGGAAATTGTGTTTAACAAATTTCTTAGAGATTTTTGAGGATGTAACTAGCAGGGTACGTAAGGGAGAACCAGTGGATGTAGTATATTTACATTTACGAACATACAAACATAAAAATTAGGAGCAGGTTTAGGCCACTCGGCCCCTCGAGCCTGCTCCGCCATTCAATAAGACATGGCTGATCTGATTACTCCACATTCCCGCCTACCCCGATAACCTTTCACCCCCTTGCTTGTCAAGAATCTATCTACCTCTGCCTTAAAAATATTCAAAGGTTCTGCTTCCACCACCCTCTGAGGAAGAGAGTTCCAAAGACTCACGACCCTCTGAGGAAAAAATGTCTCCACATCACTGTCTTAACTGGGCGACCCCTTATTTTTAAACAGTGACCCCTAGTCCTAGATTCTCCCACAAGAGGAAACATCCTCTCCACATCCACTCTGTCCAGACCCCTCAGGATCTTATATGTTTCAATCAAGTCACCTCTGACTCTTCTAAACTCCAGCAGATACAAGCCTAGCCTGTCCAACCTTTCCTCATAAGACAACCCGCCCATTCCAGGTATTAGTCTAGTAAACCTTCTCTGAACTGCTCCCAACGCATTTACATCCTTCTTTAAATAAGGAGACCAATACTGTACAAAAGGAATTCGATAAAGTGCCACATAAAAGGTTGCTATGCAAGATAAGAGCTCATGCAGTTGAGGGTAATATATCAGCATGGATAGAAAATTGGTTAACCGACAGAAATCAGAGAGTAGGGATAAACGGATCATTTTCCAGTTGGCAGGCTGTAACTAGTGGAGTGCCGCAAGGATCAGTGCTTGGGCCTCAGCTATTTACAATCTATATTAATGACTTAGATGAAGGGACCAAGTGCAATGTATCCAACTTTGCTGATAATACAGAGCTAGGTGGGACAGTACGCTGTGAGGAGGACATAAAGAGTCTACAAAGGGATACAGACAGGTTTAGTGAGTGGGCAATAAGGTGGCAGATGGAGTATAATGTGGGGAAATGTGAGGTTATTCACTTTAATAGGAAGATAGGAAGAATAGAAAAACAGAATATTTTTTAAATGGTGAGAAATTATTAAATGTTGGTGTTCGGAGAGATTTAGGTGTCCTTGTACACAAAACACTGAAATTAACATGCAGCTACAGCAAACAATTAGGAAGGCAAATGGCATGTTGTCCTTTATTGCAAGAAGGGTTGGAGTATAAGAGTAAGGAAGTCTTACTACAGTTGTACAGGGACTTGGTGAGACCACACCTGGAGTACTGTGCGTAGTTTTGGTCTCCATAGCTGAGAAAGGACATACAGGAAACTCTCGTTTAAACGGCACCTAAATATCCAGAATTCTCTATTAACCGGCAAAATTCATACTCCGAAAACAACACCTCAATAACCGGAAATGTTGCCGAGTCCGAGTCTCCCGCGGTGGCCGAGTTAGTCAGTGGGGGTTCTTGGCGCTGTCGGAAGTCCAATTACTGTATACTGCACATTTCTTGATTTTTTTTATTTTTGTTTGTTAAAAATAACCTCGGTAGATAACCCTCTCCGTCATCCGGAATTTTTAATCAACTGGCACCATCTCGGTGCTGGATACCAAAGAGTTTCCTGTACATGCCTTAGAGATGGTGCCCCAAAGTGTTCACTAGATTGATCCCTGGGATGAGGGGCTTGTCCTATGAGGAGAGATTTAGTAGATTGGGAATAGTCTCTGGAGTTTAGAAGAATGAGAGGCGATCTCATTGAAACATATAAGATTCTGAGGGGGATTGACAGGAGAGACACTGAGAGATTGTTTCCCCTGGCTGGAGAGTCTAGAACTAAGGGGGCATGACTAATTCAATTTGGAGTAATTCAGTTAAAACCACATTGAAGAGCGCGCCAAAAGAACGTCCGGGATAGCGACCCGTTACACAGCACCCCTGCACCCAAACCCACGAACAATTAAAGATCCAGTTGACTCCCAAATTGCACCTAACATCTCTGGACTTAGATAAGTGGGGTGTATCCCAAAGAAAGAAAGAACTTGCATTTATATAGCACCTTATTACAGTCTCAGGATATTTTAAAGCACTTTGCATCCAATTAATTATTTTTCACTGTTGTTATGTAGGCACACAGCAAAATCCCACAAACAGTGCTGGGATGAATGACCATCAATTTTTGGTGCTGCTGATCTGTTGATTGGGAGGGATGTTGGTCAGGTCAACAGGAGAACTCCCTGCTCCTTCCTGACAGAAGGAGTTTCAGTCTAACATCTCATCTGAAAGACAGCCCCTCCAATAATGCAGCATTCCCTCAAAACAGCACTGGAGTTTCAGCCTAGATAATAGTTGACGTAAGAAAACTACTAGGCACTTGGTCTAAGCGTTAAACAAAGCTTTAATCAACTGTTTTACAACATGGAGGTCTAGTTGTGTCCTTCACTAGTTCCTGTTAAGAATGTCCTGCGCAAGCTGGGCCCGTGCCTGAGTATTTATACTCTCCCTGGACAGCGCCACCCGTAGGCCGCTCAGTATTATTTCATAAGTCTTTCTTTCATGAACGACTGATTCATGTCATTAGTCCCAATTTTAACTTGAGGCATGTTCAGGATGGTGAGAGTTTGAAGCAGGTGGATTCCTCGGCCTGAGGCCCCATGCCTCACTTGAATACAAATATCGGGCTGCTCTCCCAACGCAGGCGTGTATCGGGCAACCTGCCAAACTCTTGTGAACCACTTCCGGGTCCAGTGTTGGAAGAGTATTTACAGTGGGGATGCACCTCTTAAAGCGAGGTTGCATCCCTACTTTCAGATGTAGCCTCTGCAGCTCATTTGGAGTGTCCTTTCAGTAAGCCTAGCCAAATCTTCAGTAGCTGACAGAGAGATGAGCAGAAGAGCTACCTTGCTTCTGAGATTCCTCCCTGGAGGTTTTAATTGAGATCAGGGAAAGGAGGTGAGGTCCTCTTCCCCACCAGCCAAAGGAGCATCCCCAGGGCAACAGTGGCCCAGGGCTGGACAGAGGTCGCAGGCAGGCTCAGAGCCACCAGCATCACCCCACCGACATGACTGCAATGTCTGATGAGACAGCAACCTCTCAGCCTTTCTCAGCACCATTTCACAACACCCCTTTCACCTTCCTATCAAAAGGGCACACTGCAACATCTCTCTATCTCATTACAAGCACATTCACCTCTTCCTTTCCTCTCTTTACACCACACGCTGACACCATTCTCTTCTCACATTCTACCACTTGTACAATCACCAACTCCTCCCGTCACTCCTTCCTCACTTCGCATCACACACTTCCCTTTAAATTCTTCACAGCCTCGTCCTCATTCCCCCTTGCTCCGCCTTCACTTCTCAACACATCCACTTTCTGCATACGCCCCACGTATTTCCGCTCACCATCTCTCACCACTGCAGGACAAAATGCAAAGAAGAGGAGCAAGAGCGGTGGGGGGGGGGGCTTTCGGCCACCATCGCCCTCACCAAAGCAGAGCAGCGGTGTAAAAGGAAAAGAAAGAACTTGCATTTATATAGCGTCTTTCACAACCTCAAGACAACCCAAAGAGCTTCACAGCCAGGGAAGTACTTTTTGAAGTGCATTCACTACAGTAATGTAGTGTATATCTGTTTTCAACAATGACATCGGTTTTAAACTCCATAAGGCCATGGGAAAATTACTGACTTAATGAAATGCTTGTACAAAACCTGTGGGGAGTGACGTACTGTGATAGTGCTGCCACTTTAAGGAATAATCTGTGATATGGATAATGGTAGTTTGAAACAAATTCTGCACAAAAATTACCATACAAATGAAGGCTTTTTTATTGTTTTCAATGGAGACCCTAAGAAAACCTATAGGAATCAAGAAAACCTATAGTAATCAATGCACTTCTTTAAACTACCGAGTATACAGAAAGTTAATTCTTTTCATCCGGTATTGTAAAATGCTGCATCGAATAGATTTGTGGTGGTCAAATGCAGAACCATTTAGCAATGTCCCACAGTTTACTGATAGAAAGATTGTTACCATTTATCAAACAGCAGTTCAATTTGAAGAAAAGCTTTGCAAGCAGAAGCACTTAACTGCAGCATGTGCTTGGGTTCAATGCATTTCATTTGATTCCTTGAGAAAAAAAAAATTATACATCGAAGCATTTTGCAGATAACTTCTGTTCAAGCTGAAAATATAAGAAGCAAAAAAAAAACGCTTTATCATAGAATCATACAGCACAAAAGGAGGCCATTCAGCCCATCGTGCCTGTTCACAGAATCACAGAAACCCCACAGTGCAGATAGAGGCCATTTCGGCCCATCGAGCCTGCACCGACACATATCCCACCCGATCCCCGTAACCCCACGTATTTAATCCCCCTAACACTAAGGGTCAATTTATCATAGCCAATCAACCTAACCCGCAGATCTTTGGACTGTGGGAGGAAACCGGAGCACCCGGAGGAAACCCACGCAAACACGGGGAGAATGTGCAAACTCCACACAGACAGTCACCCGAGGCCGGATTCGAACCCGGGTCCCTGGTGCTGTGAGGCAACAGTGCTAACCACTATGCCACTGTGCTGCCCGGTGGGATTAATTGGAGAGCTCTTTGTAAGAGCTCTCCAATTAATCCCACTTGCCTGCTCTTTCCCCGTAGCCCTGCAAATTCTCCTTTTCAAGTATTTATCCAATTCCCTTTTGAAAGTTAATATTGAATCTGCTTCCAACACCCTTTCAAGCAGTGCATTCCAGCTCATAACAAGCGTAAAACATTCTCCTCATCTCCCTTCTGGTTCTTTTGCCAATTATCATAAAGTTGTGACCACTGGTTATTGACCCTCCTGCCAGTGGAAACAGTTTCTCTTTAATTACTCGACCAAAACCCTTCATGATTTTGAGCACTTCTTTGAAATCTCCCCTTAACCTTCTCTATTCTAAGAAGAACAACCCCAGCTTCTCCAGTCTCTCCACATAACTGAAGTCCCTCATCCCTAGTATCATTCTAGTAAATCCCCTCTGCACCCTCTCCTAGGACTTGGCATCCTTCCTAAAGTGTGGGGCCCAGAATTAGACACAATACTCCAATTGAGGCCTAACTAGTGATTTATAAAGGGTTAGCATAACTTCTGTGCTTTTGTACCCTATGCCTCTATCTCAAGGATCCCGGATGCCTTTTTAACAACCCTCTCATCTGGTCCGACCACCTTCAAAGATTTGTGTATGTGAACCTCCAGGTCTCTCTGTTCCTGCGACCCTTTTAACATTGTATAATTTAGTTCATATTGCCTCTCCTCATTCTTCTTCACAAAATGCATCACTTCACACACTAAATTTCATCTGCCATGTATCTGCCCATTTCACCAGTCTATCCATGTCCTCCTGAAGTCCCCTGCTGTCCTCCTCACTGTTTACAACATTTGCAAATTTTATGTCATCTGCAAACTTTGAAATTACACCTTATATACCCAAGTCCAGGTCAGTAATAATATATATAAGAAGGAGCTGTGGTCCCAATAGTGAGCCCTGCGGAACACCACTGCATACTTCCCTCCGATCTGAAAAATAACCACTCACCACTACTTTCCGCTTTCTGTTTCTTAGCCAATTTTGTATTCACACTGTCGCTGCCCCTTTAATCCCATGGGCTCTAATTTCAATATTATGCAGTACTTTATCAAACACCTTTTGAAAGTCCATATACACAACATGAACCGCACTGCCCTCATCAACCCTCTCCGTTATTTCACCAAACAACTCAATCAAGTTTGTCAGACATGATTTGCCTTTAACAAATCCATGTTAGCTGTCCTTTATTAACCCATTTAATAAAAAGCAAATTACTGTGGATGCTGAAAATATGAAATAAAAACAGCAAGTCAGGCAGCATCTGTGGCGAGAGAAACTGTTAAAGTTTCAAGTTGATGACCTTTCATCAGAACTGGTCCAGACTGTTTCATACTCCCAACTGGAGGTCCTTCCCTAAAACTCTCCGCCTTCATCAACTCTGTTAAGACCCTCCTTAAAACCTACCTCTTTAACCAAGCTTTTGGTCATCCATCCTAATATCTCCTATCAATTTTTGTCTGATAACGCTCCTACGAAGAACCTTGGGTGGTTTTACTATGTTGAACGCGTTATAGAACTGCAAGTTGTTGTTGTCCGTTAGGATGGCCTGATTTATCATCATATTTTACATTAGATTAATTGACGAAAGCTCCAATTATTTTGTGGGTGGTCTCATCAAAAGCACATGAAACATTCCTTTTGTCCAGTTTTTATTAAAAGTATGCGTATTGATCCTGGTTGACGGTAATCTGTGTGTATTTGAGAGAAGTCATGAAGCCGTTGATGGCAGTAGGTTGGCTGCAGATGATAGGAAATGAAACACTAAGTTTTCCATGCCACTGCGCACCATGGTAGATTGTATATCAGAAGCAGGAGGTCAGAATAACACTGCAGGCCTAGCGCAATGCTTGTGTAAACCATGTGTTTCGTACAGACAGCAGGTGGGATGAGCTAGATGGAATGGGAATACTGGGCGGGAAGGATGCAATGGTGAAATGCAGTGGGTGGAGAGAGCAATGAAACCACAGCTTTTGCGGAGTTCACACCAGCATTCGGAGGTGAGATTTCTGAAGCAATTGAATCTCCAACTGTTGGTATCGATGGGTCAACCAGCCCTGTTAATTTACAATGGATTCCATTGTCACTGGTTTGCACTTTGTTTAGTTGGAAACATGAGCTAGATGACTTCGATTGTGGCCTGGCCAGGAGTCGGGTGCCCTCGAGGATGGTAGGCAGTCAGATTGATTGTTTTTCTCTTTTGTTCCCCTCAGTGTAAATGAGGTGGTTTACCGGGAAAGAGGAAGATAATTGCAAATGTATACAGTATGTTTTAGAATGAGCTCTTTGCTATCAATGAGGCAATAGTCTTGTCCTGTCACACCAATCGTCACTGAAATGGTACAGTGCCTTGTCGATAGTCAGTTTAGTTTTGTTTCGGTAGCTCTGTCTTTTTCAGAAATCGCATTTAGACAAATTATTGATAATAGCTTTAGTTTTTTTGTTTGGCAGACACCACTTGGCACATCACTGCACTCCCTTCCTGTTCTTTGAATTATCGTTTATTAGAGTAATTAAGTGCAAAGCAATGATTTCTTCGAAAAAAAAAGGCATTGGCCAAACTCAGGGTAAGCTTTCCACATTTCCATTTCAACGAGCATTCTGCTTATCTATTATGAAGGGGTACAAAGAAAAAGTTGGAACTTGTTCAACTTCCCATTTAATTACTACACAGATAAGCATTATTCCTATCCTGGCTGTTAAGGCAGCAATTGAGCTGCTTTAAGTGTCACTTCAATACATTGGTGATATTGTCACGCTATCTGCATGTTGACAGCTATGAGATTCCATTGCCTGCCCAATTCAAATTAACCTTTTGAATGCTGAAGATTTTTTTTTATTTATTTAGCCAGCAGATGTTTTGTGGCATTGGTTATGCTGAGTTGGAAGTTTTATGAGGACAGGGGCTTTATGATAAATAGTACAGGTAGACTATCCTTTATCCGAACTTCCAAAAACTGAAAACCTCTAAAAACCGAAAGTTTTTTTGTTCAGCGTAAGTCGTGCGCACAACCTGACCAGAGTGGCGCACGACTTACGCTGAGCAGGGCAGAGGGTCACAGAGTTCCCTCCTGGGTAGGAGATTGCAAGCCGAGCCGGGCAGTGTGAAGGAGGTACCGGGAGAGTGAACCCAATAATACAGCGGCCCGTCCGATATTCTTTTCTCCCCCCGACCCGAACCGAACCGCGGCCCGTCCGATATTCTTTTCTCCCGACCCGACCCGAACCGCGGCCCGTCCGATATTCTTTTCTCCCCCCCCCCCCGACCCCCGACCTGATTTGCGGGCCAGCTTAGTAGGAGTCAGCCGATATCCGGCTTTCCAGAGAAGCAGGAAGGGGAATGAGACACGGAGCAGTCGCAAGAGGTAGCCTGAACTTTTACAATTTATATTAAATACAAATTTCCCAGTCTTATAATAATACCTTCTGAAATCCGAAAAATTCCGAAAACCGAAACTCAGCTGGTCCCAAGGCTTTCGGATAAGGGATAGTGTACCTGTATTACCAGGCACACTGAGTTATCAGTATTGGAGGCTTCCCTGTGATCTGAGCCCCGAGATGGGTAATACCGTAATAAAAACAGAAAACGCTGGCAGGTCAGGCAGCATCTGTGGCGAGAGAAACTGAGTTAACGTTTCAGGTCAATGACTTTTGTCAGAACTGTGGTGGAGTTGTCTGGTTCTAGCAGCATTTTGAGGGGGGTTTCATGGTTAGGGAGCACTGAGGAGGCGGGTGCAGGGGAGGGTGGATTGTGCTGGAGTTTTGAGCTGCTGGGAATACCAGATAGACGCTGGTATGCAAAATTACAGGGAGAGGGTTGTTCAGATTTGAGAGCAGTGGGGAGGGAGGTCTCAGGGTCTGGGAGTATCGGAGGTGGATCTGTGATCAAGAAACATTAGGAATGTGATCTAAAGGTTTGTGCGAGGGACTCCTTGAACTGGGGTGGATGGGAATCTGGAGATAGGATCCTGGATCCAACAAGATTGGGGATGAGATTTTGGAGCATGGGCGATGGGGCAGAGTCTGACCGTATTGGGGCTGGCTGGAATCTAACAGCCTAGTGGGAAAGAGGAGCCACGAGAACGGAAGCTAAACTGCCTTGGCCTCTTTTGAAACATCAAGCCTCAATCCCCAACCATGTTCCTGTCCCTCAGCTTTCCCCCCAATCAGAAAGCAGCCGCTTTTTACACCTTCAGGTACCTCCGCACCACCACTTTCCCATTGTCAGCCAGTTTCTGCCTTTACAATCCTGCTTTAAAGTGTTTAAGGGTAAATTCTCTGCTTCTTAAAATTAATGGACATGGAACCAGGGCTGGCATTGTGCAGTTTCCCAATATACACTCCCAGCGTGGGGCTGAAGTGCAGGAATGGAAGGCTTACCCTTCGGTGCACCATGAGTGAGTTAGCCAATTTATACAGTCTTTAAGAAACATAATTTTTTTTACAATTTTTATAAACAAACAAAAACAAGCCTCATAAACACTCAGCCATTGTTGATGCAGTTTCCTGAGAGAGGTCTTCACAAGAGTTTTTCAATCAAATGAAGAGAGGCAAATGGTGAACAAAGAAATCCGTTCCCAATAAATGTTTCTGTTGACAGTTGGAAAAGGAAGCAAACCGCAATCACAGCCGTTCCAATCCCAGGTGTTGAGTGTCTCCCTATTTCTGTACCAAAGCCTGTCTGTATTACACCTCATAGTTCACCATTCCAAAGCCCAGATGTCCTAACGAATTTAAGTGACAGGGTTTGAGCCAAATGAAAATTTCTTGCGCCTCCATAAGATTTCTGCTCATAGATCTGTGGCTAATATATGATTATAAACTTATTCATAATTTCCGCGAGATTCCAATATCCAAAAACTTAGTTTGAATACTTGGGCAGATTAGCATTGCCCAGAATTGGCAAAGAATTGAAACAACATTGTCTGGCCTGCAGAGAAGGCCTGGAGTGGTAAAAGCCTACGTTCTTCAAATGATCATAGCAATTGTGTGTATGAATTAAGAGCAGTCCATTGCCACAATCTAAGGACAAATATCAGAATTATCCACCCACAATTGAATTTCTGGATATTCCAGCCTGTCTTATGCTGTAAAAGGGAATCATAAAATGAATAAAGGACCTTCGTGCTCTGCTTTACTCCTTCCTTTGCTGCACCATTGGTAGCAGAGCCTTCAGCCATCTTGGCCCTATGGTTTAGAACTTGCCCCTTAAAGCACTCAACCTCCCCACTGCTCCTTTAAAACGTTCTTAAAATCCTTCTTTTCAGCCAAACTTCTGGTCACCTGTTCTAACTCTCCCTCCATGGCTTAGAGCCCCTTCCTTCATCTATTTTATTTATTTTTTCCTCTTCCCACCCGCCCCACCCCATTCCTGCCTCGAGAAAGTGCCTTGTGACATTCTCTACATAGAGGCCACAATAGAAATAGTTGTTTTATATTACTTTTTTTTTGGTGTTTTGAGGTTTACCAGCTCAGTCGGAGTCAATCATGTCCTTCCAAGAGGAACCAAGTAAATATCTAGTTGGGATTGAGATTGGAAGGTGTAGGAATAAATATGAGGTGAATAATTATTCCCTGGAACATGATGGTTCATGTGATGTCGCCCCTCGGTGACATCATCCGAAAACACAAAGTCAGGTTCCACATGTACGCTGATGACACCCAGCTCTACCTCACCACCACCTCTCTCGGCCCCTCCACTGTCTCAAAATTGACACACTTCTTGTCCGACATCCAGCACTGGATGAGCAGAAATTTCCTCCAACTAAATATTGGGATGACCGAAGCCATTGTCTTTGGTTCTCGCCGCAAACTCTGTTTCCTAGCCACTGACTCAATTCCTCTCCTTGGCAACTGTCTGAGGCCGAACCAAACTGTTCGCAATCTTCATGTCATATTTGATCCCGAGATGAGCTTCTGACCACATATCTGCTCCATAACCAAGACCGCCTGCTTCCACCTCCGTAACATGGTCCGACTGTGCCCCTGCCTCAGCTCATCTGCTGCTGAAACCCTCATCCATGCCTTTGTACCTCTAGACTTGACTATTCCAATGCACTCCTGGCTGGCCCCCCACATTCTACTCTACGTAAACTTGAGGTCATCCAAAACTCTGCTGCCCGTATCCTAACTCGCACCAAGTCCTGTTCACCCATCACCCCTGTGCTCGCTGATATACATTGGTTCCCGTTTGGCAACGCCTCAATTTTAAAATTCTCATCCTTATTTTCGAATCCCTCCGTGGCCTCGCTCCTCCCTATCTCTGTAACCTCCTCCAGCCCTCAGATCTCTGCACTCCCCCATTTCTGGCCTCTTTCTCATCCCCAATTTTAATCGTTCCACCATTGGCGGCTGTGCCTTCAGCTGCAAAGCTCTGGAATTCCCTCCCTAAACCTTTCTGCCTCGTTACATCTCTCTCCTCATTAAGACACTCCTTAAAACCTACCTCTTTAACCAAGCTTTTGGTCAACCTGTCCTAATATCTCCTAATGTGGTTCAGTGTCAAATGTTGTTTGATAACGCTCCTATGAAACATCTTGGGATGTCTTACTACGTTAAAGGCACTATATAAATGCAAGTTGTTGTTGTGGCTATAGGAGAGGGATCAACAGCGAAGATGTGATGAGGGTGGATGAATATTTCAAAATATTTCTGCAGGAGGAGATTAAATAGGAGGGGTACAGTCCCTGTTGGGGTAGATTGTTTTTGTGTGGGAGCTGTTTGCTTGATGGGATAAGCAGCCTATTTCCTTCCATGCTTTCTTGCATTCCTATTTCGTTGGTGTGATATTATGTGTCAGCTGTGGCTCAGTGGGTAGCACACTCGCCTCTGAGTCAGAAGGTTGTGGGTTCAAGTCCGAATCCAGGTACTTGAGCACATAAAGCTAGGCTGACACTCCAGTGCAGTGCTGAGGGAGTGCTGCACTGTCAGAGGTGCCGTCTTTCAGATGAGACGTTAAACCAAGGTCTCTCCAGTGGACGTAAAAGATCCCATGGCACTATTTTGAAGAGCAGGGGAGTTATCAGGTTATTTAACGATCAGGAAGGACAGGCAGGAAGGAAGGGGAGGTGGGGTGGCTATGTTAATAAAGGAAGGAATCACTGTAATACAGATAAATGATATTGGGTCAAAAGATCAGGATAATGAAACAGTTTGGGTGGAGGTAAGGAATATAAGGGGAAAAAAACACTAGTGGGCATAGTCCATAGGCCTCCGAACAGTGGCAACTCTGTTGGACGGAGTATCAATCAGGAAATAGTTGAGGCTTGTAATAAGGGAACATCTATAATTATGGGGGATTTTAACTATCATATTAATTGGACAAATCAAATTGGGCAGGGCTGCCTTGAGGATGAGTTCATTGAGTGTATTAGGGATGGGTTTCTTGAGCAGTATGTAACTGTACCGACCAGGGGGCAAGCAACCTTAGATCTGGTCCTGTGTAACGAGACAGGATTAATTAAAAATGTCCTAGTAAAGGATCCCCTTGGAATGAGTGACCATAACATGGTTGAATTCCATATTCAATTAGAGAGTGAGAAGGTTGGATCTCAAACAAGCGTGCTAAGCTTGAATAAAGGAGACTATGAAGGTATGAGAGCGGAATGGAGTACAGTGGATTGGGAAAATAGATTAAAGGGTAAGACGATACATGATCAGTGGTGTACATTTAAGGAGTTATTTTACAACTTCCAAAAAATATATATTCCACTAAGAAAAGGGTGTAAAAGAAAAGACAGCCATCCGTGGCTAAGTAAAGAAATTAAGGATAGTATTCGACTAAAAACAAGGGCATATAAGGTAGCCAAATCTAGTGGGAGGATAGAGGATTGGGAAAACTTTAAAAGACAGCAAAAAATAACAAAAAGATTGATTAAGAAAGGGAAGATAGATTATGAAAGTAAATGAGCAAAAAATATAAAAACAGATAGTAAGAGTTTTTATAGTTATATAAAAAGAAAAAGGGTGGCTAAAGTAAATGTTGGTCCCTTAGAGGATGAGACCGGGAAATTAATGGTAGGAAATATGGAGATGGCAAAAACACTGAATGGATACTTTGTATCAGTCTTTACAGTAGAGGACACTAAGAATATCCCAACACTGGACAAACAGGGGGCTAAAGGGGGGGAGGAGCTAAACACGATCAAAATCACTAAGGAAGTGGTACTCGGTAAAATAATGGGACTCAAGGCGGATAAATCACCTGGACCTGATGGCTTACATCCTAGGGTCTTGAGGGAAGTGGCGGTAGGGATTGTGGATGCATTGGTAATAATTTTCCAAAACTCCCTGGACTCGGCAAAGGTCCTGGCAGACTGGAAAACTGCTAATGTAACACCCTTATTTAAAAAGGGCAGTAGACAGAAGGCTGGAAACTACAGACCGGTTAGCCTAACATCTGTGGTAGGTAAAATTTTGGAGTCCATTATTAAGGAGACAGTAACAGGACATTTGGATAATCATAATTTAATAGGACAAAGTCAGCATGGTTTTATGAAGGGGAAGTCATGTTTGACAAATTTGCTGGAGTTCTTTGAGGAAGTAACATATAGGGTGGATAAAGGGGAACCAGTGGACGTAGTGTATTTAGACTTCCAAAAGGCATTTGACAAGGTGCCACACAAAAGATTATTGCTTAAGATAAAAAATCACGGGATTGGGGGTAATATTCTGGCATGGATAGAGGATTGGCTACCTAACAGAAGGCAGAGAGTTGGGATAAATGGTTCATTCTCAGACTGGCAATCAGTAACTAGTGGTGTTCCGCAGGGGTCAGTGCTGGGTCCCCAACTCTTTACAATCTATATTAACGATTTGGAGGAGGGGACCGAGTGTAACATATCAAAGTTTGCAGACGATACTAAGATGGGAGGGAAAGTAGTGAGTGAGGAGGACATAAAAAACCTGCAAGGGGACATAGACAGGCTAAGTAAGTGGGCGGAGATTTGGCAGATGGAATACAATACTGGAAAGTGTGAGGTTATGCACTTTGGCAGGAAAAATCGTAGAGCAAGTTATTATCTTAATGGCAAGAAACTGGAAGGTACTGAAGTACAAAGGGATCTGGGGGTCCTGGTGCACGAAACTCAAAAGGTTAGTATGCAGGTGCAGCAAGTGATTAAGAAGGCCAATGGAATGTTGGTTTTCATTGCTAGGGGGATAGAATATAAAAATAGGGAGGTATTGCTTCAGTTGTACAAGGTATTGGTGAGACCGCACCTGGAATACTGCGTACAGTTTTGGTGTCCATACTTAAGAAAGGACATACTTGCTCTCGAGTCAGTACAAAGAAGGTTCACTCGGTTAATACCGGGGATGAGGGGATGGACATATGAGGAGAGGTTGAGTAGATTGGGACTCTACTCATTGGAGTTCAGAAGAATGAGAGGCGATCTTATTGAAACATATAAGATTGTGAAGGGGTTGGATCGGGTGGATGCGGGGAAGATGTTCCCAATGATGGGTGAAACTAGAACTAGGGGGCATAGTCTTAGAATAAGGGGCTGCTCTTTCAAAACTGAGATGAGGAGGAACTACTTCACTCAGAGGGTGGTAGGTCCATGGAATATGCTGCCCCAAAAAGCTGTAGAAGCTACATCATTACATAAATTTAAAACAGAAATAGACAGTTTCCTAGAAGTAAAGGGAATTAAGGGTTACGGGGAGCGGGCAGGAATTTGGACAGGAGTCTAGGTTCAGATCAGTCATGGCCCTGTGGGTAGCGGAGTGGGCCCAGGGGCCGTGTAGCCTGATCCTGCTCCTATTTCGTGTGTCTAATTCTGTTAGATTCAGGAGATGGTTCTGTGATAGTGGCTTGGCGGTTAGGATCAGATCAGCCATGATCTTATTGAATGGCGGAGCAGGCTCGAGGGGCCGATTGGCCTACTCCTGCTCCTATTTCTTATGTTCTTATGTCCCGGCCAATATTTATCCCTCAACCGACATAACAAAAAACAGATTCTCTGGCCATTATCACATTGCTGATTGTGGGATCTAGCTGTGCGCAAATTGGCTGCCACGTTTCCCACATTACAACAGTGACTCCACTTCAAAAGTACTTCATTGACTGTAAAGCACTTTGAGACGTCCGGTGGTCGTGAAAGGTGCTATGTAAATGCAAGTCTTTCTTTATGGCTGCCAGTAATAGATGACGAGACATCTTCAATTGGATAAATTGAACAGAAGTGGTACTGCATTGTGGGATTTGAAAAAAGACGCCAATATTTATTTCACTGTAAACTGTATCCTGAGGGAAATTTCACATCTCGCATATATTATAAAGCAACTTGTTTTCCACAACGAGCTGATGTGATGATGCAAGTTTTAATTGAGCCACAGTACATTTTATATCGATCTGGCTTACATATATTTGCCTGATGTAGGCATTTAAAATAGTTGGTCAAAATAGGAAATAATTACGTCAAAAGGAATGAATGAAAATGGAGACCGAATGTGGGAATTCATGCCTAGCTGCAGCCCAGTCAAACCCTGTTAAATACTAACAACTGCTTTGCCAAGATACCTTCCACTTGAATCATGATTTCTATAAACATGCAGATAAAAATAGCCAGTTTGTAGCTCAGCTCAGCTCAGTGAATCATCCCCTCAGCAATTTAGTGGAAGTAGAACACAACAGGAAAAAAACTGGAAAAATTACGCTCCTATGGATTTAGACATGTACTCAAAATACGCTGTTATTTTTGGGTGAAATCTGGCAGCACATTTATTATATTACGTGTGGTGAACCAGGAAGCTCTCTACACTTTTGCCTCACGATTAGGAATAAGGAATTTCATATCAAGATGATGGGTGGCGGTCCCCAGTGGCTCAGCAAGTTTATCCAGCAAGCCACCGAGCCAAACACTCCAGGAAGGTTCTAGATTTGATCTCATTATGTGCTGAGTTAGCTGATTTCAGCCAGGGCAGAGTAGGTTCTGGACTCCCCCGCCATCATTGGGTCAATTGGGCTTATACTCGCTGGAGTTTAGAAGAATGAGAGGGGATCTGATTGAAACTTATAAAATTCTAACAGGACTAGACAGACTAGATGCAGGAAGGATGTTTCCGATGGCGGGGGAGTCCAGAACCAGGGGTCACAGTCTAAGGATAAGGGGTAAGCCATTTAGGACTGAGATGAGGAGGAATTTCTTCACCCAGAGAGTGGTGAACCTGTGGAATTCTCTACCACACAGGGCAGTTGAGGCCAATTCGGGGCAGCACGGTGGCATAGTGGTTAGCACTGTTGCCTCACAGCGCCAGGGGCCCGGGTTCGAATCCGGCCTCGGGTGACTGTCTGTGTGGAGTTTGCACATTCTCCCCGTGTTTGCGTGGGTTTTCTCCGGGTGCTCTGGTTTCCTCCCACAGTCCAAAGATGTGCGGGTTAGGTTGATTGGCTATGATAAATTGACCCTTAGTGTTAGGGGGATTTAATACGTGGGGTTACGGGGATAGGGTGGGATATGTGTTGGTGTAGGGGTTACGGGGATCGGGTGGGATATGTGTCGGTGCAGGCTCGATGGGCCGAAATGGCCTCTATCTGCACTGTGGGGTTTCTGGGGTTTCTGTGAATTCATTAAGTATATTCAAGAAGGAGTTGGATATATTTCTTGAGGCTAAAGGGATCAAGGGATATGGGGAGAAAGCAGGGACAGTGTACTGAATTTGGATGATCAGCCATGATCTCATTAAATGGCAGAGCGGGCTCGAGGGGCCGAATGGCCTGCTCCTGCTCCTATCTTCTATGTTTCTATGGGTTAGGGGAGGAGAAAATTGTACAGGGTTCCTGCTGCTGATTGCTACCACACAACTTGTGTGTGCAATTGACATTGGATCAGGCCCTATGTGATCGAGCGGCCTGCCAGAACCCGGCTTGTGCCTGACTACTAATCACTTGAGTGAGGTCGCCAACAAAAAGACAATGGCTTCTAAAGAAGAGAGGTGGGGGAAGGGGCAAAAATTGGCATGGGAATGGTTTATTTCGAACACGGCCCACGTGTCTGTTTATTTTGAGTCAACTCGTGCAGTTATCCAGATTCCTCTGGGATGGTTTATAAATATACACAAAATAATTTCTGCCAAGTAACGTGATGCAAATTCTGTGGAGATTTTCAAAGCTGCTAAGATGGTTGTAAATGCTGTTTAGAGCCTCGCACAGATTAAATTGCATTTTACAAAGGGAAGCAACGTTACTGAACTTTATTTTTGCAAGTCGGGCACCTTTTTAAATTATGTCCCCCCCGCCCGTTCTAAGTCTCCATCCACCTCCCTAATGGAGCTGGTGGGCAATCACAGGCACTACCTCACATCCCATAGTTTACTGGAGGTGCCAGCTTGCTCCTCCGCATAATGTTATCAGGAAGCTTTTGATTGTACTTCGGTGTTCTTGCTCAGGCCAACATCTCCAGCATCGAAGCTTTGACCACGCTCGATCAGCTCCGATGGGCGGGTCACATTGTCCGCATGCCCGATACGAGACTCCCAAAACAAGCGCTCTACTCGGAGCTCCGACACGGCAAGAGAGCCCCAGGTGGGCAGAGGAAGCGCTTCAAGGACCCCCACAAAGCCTCCTTGAAAAAGTGTAACATCTCCACCGACACCTAGGAACCCCTGGCCCAAGACCGCACAAAATGGAGGAGAAGCATCCGGGAAGGCGCCGAACACCTCGAGTCTCTTCGCCAGGAGCAAGCAGAAGCCAAGCACATCAACCCAAAGCACCCCACCCACCCGTCCCTTCAACCACCTTCTGCCCCACCTGTGACAGAGACTGTAGGTCCCACATTGGGCTTATCAGTCACCTGAGAACTGATTTTTAATGTGGAAGCAAGTCATCCTCGGTTCCGAGGGACTGCCTAAGAAGAAAAGAAGATTGTACTTATAGTATTTTAAGGCGTCAAAGTTGATTTAGAAATAGTTGCATTTTTAGGCCACAGGCCCAGAATAAATTGTCTAATTGGGTCGCTCTTTGATGTCGCTGGTATGGAAAAAAGATTTTGGCCGCAACACACTCTCCATCCCTCATTTTATTGATTTTCAAACCTCGATGATCGCCACAATGTGACAGGTTGACTCAGTCGATAGCACTCTCGAGGTTGAGCCCCAGACAAGGATTTGATTTGTATCCTGATATTACAGTGTAGTCCTGAGGGAGTTCTGCACTGTGGGAGTTGCTTTCTTTCAGATTCGATTTTCAACTGAGGTCCATCTACCTCTACCATTGCTTCAGGTGGCTGCTTTACATTACTATAACTGTCATAGGATCGCATGACAAGATTTGCAGGCAGTTCTCAAGAGTGTCTTGGCCAACATTCTACCCTCCACCAAGGCCACCAGAAACCAGATTAACTGGTCACTCATTGGATTGATGTTTCTGGGACTTTGCTGGCACGGAAGGGTGCTGTGTCTGCCTATGTAACAGTTGCTGCACTATAACAAGTAATTAGTTGTGTGAAGTGCTTTGAGATGTTCCAACTTGGTATGGCACTCTTTAAATGCAAGCAATAGGTTGCAACACGTGTAGCAGATCTGTTTAAAAGTTAGCCAATGACAAATATACTGTAAACTAGCACATACTGTGGAACAAATATTAGTCCATTAAAAAGGCTGCATCATGAAGGTGTTATAAGCAGGGAGATGAATTAGGTCACGATTGGGAGCTATTCATTTTGATCATGTTTTTTAATAAAACATTTTGTGAAAGTTCACACTACAGCAGTTGCAGGTCTGATGCAAAACTAAATTGTTTTGATGCGTAACGCTGGGTTGCATTAGCAAAGAGTTCTTTGAGGAACAGAGCCTAGTAGATGAGGCGATGATGCTTCTTTGAGAACAGGAAAAACCTTTTAGATTTCAAATTGTGGCTCTGTCCACAACTGTCTGACCTGTGTCTCATCAAATTGCACAGATATTGCAACAATCGAGCAGCACCAAGGTGTTCATAAACAGGTTCCTAGGAAACATCTGAGGTAGGTCATGTCCTTGATTCCAAGGGGAGAAATAATGAGTTTTTCTTTCCCTGATTCCGTGGGCTAAGGTGCAATAACGGACAGCTGCGAATAAAGTACTGCTAAAATCCGGGCTCTCCCATTTTTAGGGATTGCTGGACCGTTTATGTATATTTTTTGGCTATTTACCCAGTTAATGAACCCACACAGCAAACAACTTAAAAGTTAGTTAGCAGGTTTTAATTATTTTTCATAAGCCTGTTATAATTATTACATTTAAAAGGGGTACCGTCAGTGTACAAAGAAAAAGGTGTCAAACACTTCAGCGCAACACATGACAATCCTGGTGGCGACACATTAATGAAAACATCTGCATGTCCATCTGCCCTTTCTCCCTGGCGACAAGGATAATTGAGGTTGTTTTTTTTTGTCTGTAACACCTGTTTGGAGGGCTGGGAGGATCACTTAAACTGCCCGATTTTCTTTCCGTTATACAATCTCCCTCACCCAATTCTCCCCTCAGCTATCCTCCCACGAGGTAAAGACGCAGATCTAATTGAGATTCACTTCTGTCCCTGTTCAGTTTTGTTACCTCCTACCTTGTTTTTCAGGATAGTGAGATGCTTTAAGCCATCGAGGTTTGCCATGAGCACCATCAGTCTGGTCTTAGTCAAATGGATATATATTTAATAGGGATCTGCCGGATTATATTTTCTTTCTCCAAGATTGCAAACCCCCCCCACTTCCCAAAACCAAGAGTCAATAAAGCTTGCCACGGAAAGTAACTGAGTACAGTGGAAGTAGAGATGGAGATTGAAACCTGGGCCCTCTTGTTGGGATTTCAATGCTACCAAACTCCTACATAAAATACCAAATTATTTAAAACCTTCATAAAGGCACATGGTGGATGCCATGTATTTGGCGTTCCAACACAATGGGCTGGATTTTGATACTGGAGGCGTGTAGGAGGCGGGACTACAACTTTTGGGGTTGTAGTCCCGCCTCCATCGAGTTGTGGCAAACCCATGCGATTTTCACTTGATTGACCTTGTTGAGCCCGCCCAGCGGGCTCAGCAGGCCAATTAAGGGCCACCCGGCAACAGGTGACGTCACAGATTGACATTTCATCTGTCAAAAGCTTTTGACAGATGAAATATCAGCGTTTGACAGCTGTTTGAAGCTGTCAAACACTGACAATCTGTACTCCAAGTTAATTCCTTCCTCTCAGGCTGATTTAGAGATCTCTCCAGAACAGAAAGCTGAATGCTGCAACTTTTGACAGCTCGCGGCCATTCTGCTTTCTGTGCCGGTGAGATGAGGGATTCCCGAGACCTGAAGGAAGGAAGGCTGTAAAGGTAAGTAAAACTTCTTTAAACACTTTACACACACCAAACACACTTACCTCTGCACTCATGCACACATCACTCACCTGAACACCGGACATCTCGAATCCTCCAAGCCCTTCAGCCCGACGGTCCGCCTCGCTAACTTGGCGTGGTTTGGAGCCGTCGGGAATCCCACACTTCAGGGATAAAAATAGGGATTAGGCTAAAAACAGCCTGTTCACTACCTGTTAACAGGCAGTTAATTGGCACGAATCCCCTTCGCGCCTCGGGGAGGCGGCTCCCAGCACAGGTCGGGTATCCGCCTCCTTTGAAAATGGCATGGAGGCGGGATGGGGGCGGGATGGGTTCGTGCCCCCCGATTTCACGATTTTAAACCCCCCACACGCCTCCAATCCCGCCTCCACGGCCCAATGAAAATCCTGCCCAATGTGTCAAGGCAGGGCATGTTTGCTGTTGAATCTCCATGCAGTGAAATGAGCTGCTAAATGGTACCTGCTGTAGGGGATGATTTTTTAAAAAGTACTGGAGAAAATTATTTTTGCAAATATAGAGAGGCCATGGAGTTGTAGAATGAATGCTAACACCTGGAGTTCCTCACAAAGTGAGTTCCCCAACAGAGGCAAGGCAATTTCCCACAAAATCGGAGAGATAGTCACCCACCATCACGCACCTCCTAATGGTCAGCCACAGGGCTGCATTAGCAAAGGTCTGGAAGGCCCTTATTTCAACCAAGGAAGGTGGTTGCAGAAAAATTTTTTAAAAGGAAAAGCCAGTTTCAGTTGAATGTTAAGCTTCTTAATAAAGGAATTGGAGGTGCTTGTTCCCCATAAAATTATTTGTATAGAGTATGAAGTATTTCTATCCATTAACTATGTACAGCTTTGACTTCATTTAAATTCACTTCTGTTTCCCCTTCAAATGGAATAACACACAGATGCTGCCAGCGAGCAAAGAATGCCCACTGCTCTCAGAATGTCTTTATTGGGTTTTTTTATTCAAGCAGTGCCTTTAATTTTCTTTCCCAATGGATTTTTATTGTCTCTTTTTTTTCATCTAATTTTCTCCTGTCTCTCTGCAGCTTATTTGCTCAGCTGTGGATTTCCACAGAAACCCTCTTCGGGCGATGTGTCGGTCACCAGCCTCCATCCTGGTGGAGTGGCCCATTTCTACTGCAACTCAGGGTACCGGCTGCAAGGGTTATCTTCTCTCATCTGTGTCAATGGCAGCAGACCTCACTGGAGTGACCAGGAACCACAGTGCATTGGTAAGGATTAGAGGGACATGGTTCACCTTCGGCAATGGAATAAGTTGAAACTGCTGTTAAAAAGCAAGATGGGCATGTAGGCTTTGCACCTTCCGAATGGATAAGGCTTTGCAGTGCTCTCCACCTCTCTCCTCCTTTAAGACACTTCTTTAAACCTACCTCTTTAACCAGGCTTTTGGTCATCTGCCCTAACATCTCCTTATGTAACTTGGTGTCAAATTATGTTTGATAACGCTCCTGTGAAGTGACTTTGGACGTTTTACCAGGTTAAAGGCGCTATATAAATGCAAGTTATTGTTGCACATCTCACCATAGCTCAACTCTGGGGAAAAATAGGGAAAAACCAAATCCCATCATGTTAAAAGGATGTAGGCGTCTGAAAAATAAATGGAGGAAAATGAGGTAAATTGTCATAGCCTTTTAAATCCATAATGTTCCAAAACAATTCTGTATGACTCTTTGCCTTTGTAGACTGTTCTTGTCAATCATGGTTGCAGTTTAACATGGTGCCTGCTTTTTCATTTTAAGTGGTTCCATAACTTTAGCAATCTTATATTTTCTTTTTAACTTGTCCAATCTATTTTCTTTTAGTTCATTTCCTCCTTATTGTGCTCCATATTTTGATTGATTTCAGTTTTTTTTACTAATTCTATCCTGTCGGAGTGTTGATTTTTTGTTGTGAATCAATATTCTCCTGCTGTATTACTGTTGCTAAGAAGAGCCAAAGGCCTCCTCCATATCATTGGCCCTGTCTCTTGAATGTGGATCTATTAAAGCTTCATTTCCTCCACAACCTTTATTACGAAGATTCCAAAAAGGGTTCCTGCAGTGAGTGTGAAGTCTGTCCTGTCATCTCTGGGATATGTGCATAAATCCAGTCCAGACTAATCTGTCAGTTGTCAGAATTCTCTACCCTGATCAATATAACTGCGGGCCCACAGCACAACAACCCGCAGCTCATATAAATGAGCAATATCAGCCAGGGAGGCTATAATCATGGCTGAACGTGGAATCATTCACACTGGTACGGTAGAAGGTGTTCTTCTGAAGTTTGAATTAAGATGTATTATTGAGCCAAAGTAGAGAGAGGTTTACAGTGTATCAGACGGTGCTGTTTCTGACCCAAGAGTATTTCATGCTATCACTGAGGACAAAATGGGCAAAACAATCCACTCAACATCAATGGAAATACATTTTATATAAAGATATATAATTCTAAATGTTAAATATAAAACGCTAAGCATAAATAGTGACATGAATCTTGTCATTCATGTGAAAATGACTTATGTAATAATACTGGGCAGCCTGCTGGTGGCACTGTCCAGGGAGAGTATAAATACTCGGGCACGGGCCCAGCTTGCTCAGGACATTCTTTAACAGGAACTGGTGAAGGACACAACTAGATCTCCATGTTGTAAAACAGTCGATTAAAGCCTTGTTTAATACTTAGACCGAGTGCCTAGTAGTTTTCTTACATCAAATAGATCTTTGGAAATTAATACTAATGTGATACAGTTTGAACATGATCACTAGTGGCAATAGAATACACCAACTGGCAACAAATTCTGATGAATATTTCCATATATTATTGATATAAGCTGCACAGACATTATATGAGATGGCATCAGCATTCTGTCAAAATACAATAAGCTGGGTTTGATTTTTCTGTAGAATTCGTGTGGGTTCTACACGTTCTCTTGTGTAACACAAAGCGAACAGAAACTATGCTCCTTGATAGGTCCTATACCATCAGGAGCAGCAGAGTCCTATTCTTGCCGACTCCATTTAATTCAGACTTGCAGAGTCCCTTTTCCCTAGTTCCTACGAGCAGGATAACTCGGAAGCCTAGTGGGATACAGCAAGAGGTGAGCGTTTCGATTAGTTGAAATTAAAATTCAGATTTTCCCTTGGGTAAGTGATTGATTCGCAACTTCATAATCCGTCACCTTGATGAGCGCAAAAACTCATCCAATTTTTTTTTACATATAAGTAAGCAATACTCTCAAAATAACAGTCTTGGTGTGTTTTACTTAGAAGTTTAAGAAGAGTTACTGTTCATAAACAAAGATACTCACAGATGTTTATAAGTGATAAAGCTACTGTTGATCACAGATGAAGCATAATTTTGATATCATTACCCTTAACTAGTTTCAAAACTAGCTTGATCTGCAAATTTCTTCAGGTTTTCTGAACTTTTCAGAATAAAACTTGTGGCACTGCTTTGAAGTGAAATATCTCTCCCGCTGCACGCACCCACCCATCCCCCGCCCCTGGCCCACCCCCATGGCTTAGTGGGTTTGTCTGGTGAGTAACTGAGCCGGAACAGGAAAAGCTCAGATTCAGTCCTCGGCCTGTGCAAAGTCAGCTCCCCCCCCCATTGCGATGGTGTTAGGTGCACTACATTTAGCCTCAGTATCCCTGGGTCAGGTACAGAAATATCAACCAGGAATCGCACTCCTGACCGCTCTCCGGTGAACCTGATGGAAAATGCATCTGGCTCCGCTGTGATGTCCATTGCAGTCGAATAACCAACTGTGACATTTAAGGTGTACTTTGAGGAGCTAATTAACCTGTTAAATTTGTAGCGTTGATGCTTTGAAGCAGGACTCAGGAATGCGCCATGGCGTAGTCCTATTTGTGATGTTGTTCACGTTAAATACCTTTTTTTGTTACATTATTGAACAACAAAAAAGTACTCCAACAGCTTTCCACCTTGAAGCTCTATGGTGAAGTACAGCAAGGGTCAGATGCAAAGTAAAGCTCCATTTACACTGCAGCATTAGCAAATCCTACCTCTCACCACATGTATTCTCACACTAGTCAACCGTTTGTTGTTGTCCATATTACTGACATTTTTGTGCTGTGATTCGTATTCACTGGGAACTGACTTTGCAAACAAATTTCAGTTTTGTACAAAGAGTATAATTTGCGGTTATGCTGCATTCAAGCTCAAGTCCCGAGAGGTTAAGGACAGGAATGGGGGGGAAGGGGACTAAATCCAAAGAATTATTCCAAAGTGATTTTTAATTAGCTAAAAGTTTTGGTATTTGAAAATACCTGTTTCTACGATCCAAGTGCATCTGTCCATTTATTAAAATGGTGTCCCATGTGCCCAAGGGACAATTCACTCACTCAAGTCTCCTCTTCACATATGTAATATTATTGTCAAATGACTATGGACGAGGGATGGGAGAAGTCATTTGGGCTCCCCGGGGGTCCAGTCAGGTAAGGTGCCGCGGTTCAGAAAGGTTCTGCAATGAGCATTTTTGTCCACTACACTTTCAATTCGGAATGTGTCTAATTTTATTTTAAATGGAAAATCTGAATTTTAATTTTAATTCGTTTAAATGCTTATGTCTTACTATATCTCTGTATGCCCCCTAGTCGCCCTGCTCAAAATAACTTAAAAAAAGGGACTCTACACTTTAAACATTAAATGGAGATTAGTTCTCTTAAAATAATGTAGTATACAGTTAGAATTTATTAAAAGCCTTGCATAAAACACCCACTTTCTGTAAGTGTCTCACTTATACTTCCTATAAAGTAGCCCTGTCACGGTTTTCCTGTCGCACTGTGAGCAACAGCACAGGAGATCTCGAATTTCACTATATATTGTGCAGCCTCTTAATATAATGGCCTGGATTTTGCTGTCAGCGGCGAAGGAATGGCGCTCGCCGATCATTACGTTTACAGCTGCCCACAGACTTTTCATGGGCTTTTGAGCGACAACTTGCGGTGCGTGCGGTGCCCTCTACAGAGGATCTGTGGCGTGTGTGAACAGGGAACGCAACTGTGCGCCTCTTCAACCAATCAGATTGAAGAATCCTCACTGAGACACGCAGTCTAAACCAGGAAGTGCCCGTTAGTATATTGAAATCAATGTAATCATATACAGAAAGCAAAATAAAGCGAGGGAAAGAAAGATGGGATTAAGAGAGAGAGATAAAAGAGACAGAAAGAAAAAATTATTTTAACTTTAATTTTCTTTTAAATCTCCAACAATAATTAAATGTGAATGAATAAGACTCCACACTTGTAAAAGTATATTTTCAGTGCTAGCGAGGTTGTTCCGCACTAAATAAGATTTTATCATGCCTTTAAAAATTCACTTACACCGGAATGGACAAGCCCTAACTTTTTCTGGCGTGTTTAGTGGGTATCTCGGGGGTAAGTACCGCAACTTCACGTGCTTCAAGTATTTGATTGCTGAATCTCTCGGTGAGGAACCAGTGTAGCGAAGCTTGTGGTGGAGCAGGGCAATCGAACAGTAATGTCCGGATTTCCGCGTTTAACTGCGTATGTGCGGACGCTGGAAGTTGCTGTCCGATTTACTCCATAATTACGGTGAGCGCTGATAGCCTCGCCGTTATTTCTACCGCAAAATCTTGACCATTATGCTTATAAGTGCAGACTTATGAGTTATAAAAAATCATCAGTGGTCACTCGTATTGTTTTGTACACAGCTACACTCTTTGTTTCCATACAGCTAGTTCAGAAGAAACATGTGCAGCCTTAGCCTGCGTTACATATTGCCTCTGGCAATGTGTGGCTCACGTGTAATAAAACACCTCCAACCAAACCGCTGTCAATTATTTTCTGTGCGGGCCCAGAAATTTCCATAAATCCATACAGCTGTAAATGAGTTGCCGTGAGAACAACTCTGCAAGAAGCAACCACCGCACTATCCGAAACTGCAACTGCCCTTGCAGATTCACAGTGCTTTTGAGAATCCCTTTTTATGGGGACCTGTGTGTAGAACTCTGATGCACTGATTGGGGGTGATTTTGACTCTCTGCGATATTGTAAAATGGATGATGGCGAATCGGCAGTCTGTTTTACATCGCTCCCGATTTTTATTTCCATTGAAGTCAAAGTGGGCTGCCGATTTGCTGTCGCCTATTTTACACTGTCACACAAAGTCAAAGTTGTGTTTATCACAGCAATACTTTCTCCTTTCCTTAGCTCCTAGAGCTGTTGATTTCTCAGTGAGGAACTGGGTGCCTGTTGCATGTGAGCCTTGAGGGTGAGAGTTGATATTCGGCTGCAACAGGCATCACAGCTGTTCCTACCGTCGATCAATGTTCTCACCAATGCGAGCTCCCACAAACAGCGGTGTGATCATGACCAGATGATTTGTTTTGGTGATGTTGGTTGGGGGATGGATGTTGGCCAGGACGCCGGGGAGAGCTCCCCTGCTCCTCTTCAAATAGTGCGGTGGGGAGCCTGGTCTCCAGTCGTCTTGGATCCCCTTGCCATTGGACCAAGACCTTGCTCTGTCAAGCCCGTGTAGTAGCTGGTGTGCAACGGCCACCCCACATTAAAAGAACTCACGCACAGGCATCTTCTACCCTTTAAAATGAAGTTCAGGACCTGGAACGTCAGGATCCTCATGGACAACCCCAACAGTGACAGAGATTGTAGGTCCCGCATTGGACTCATCAGTCACCTGAGAACTCATTTTTAGTGTGGAAGCAAGTCATCCTCGGTTCCGAGGGACTGCCTAAGAAGAAGAAGGGAGAAGAATGCACGCTTCCACTGGGTAGCAATCAGGAGGCCTCATTTTCCTCCGAGCTTTCCCTCTCGAGCCCACAGGTGCAGAGACTTCTGCTGCCTGCCTGAGATCAGGTAACTGACAGGCTGCAGTTCAGTGCTTCTATGTAAAACTGTGTAAGATAATCAATGAAATAGCTACACAGATTAAAATTTAAAGAATCATTGCTGCACTGCTTGGAAAAAAAAAGTCAATATCATGTTTTTAAACTAAAACTGAGCTCAGCAACATTTGGGGAAACCTTCAAGTTGATTTTCCATAGATTCAGTCACATCTGAAAGGTTTCCTTTAGCTTTTAAATCTAATTAGTATTTTAGTAATAAACATCTATTTTTTTTTTAATGGCCCCCACAGTATTATGTGTCTGTGTGTGTGTGTGTGAAAGGGTAATATTTGGACAGATCTGCTGCAGTGGTTTGATGTCCTACGTTGCCCTTTGAAGCCTGCAGTTTTCAACCCCCAGAAGTGAACTGAAAATATCAAAACCAGGACAGGTGTTTCAGTCTGAGGGAGGCCAGATCTCCCCGTTTCAAAGCATTTGTCAATCTGGAGGCGTTTTTACGTGGCATTTTTACTCTTTAACAGGGAAATGCTTCTGTGAGTTTTAGAAAAGAGGTCGATTTGTTTCTAGGCTCAAGTAGTGAAGTGCTGCAATTAAAACCAGTGAGCGCACGTGTAGTTAGCTTACTTTGGTGAGGCCTTAAATGCTCTCATTGGCCCGTATTTTCCAATCGGAGGCTTCCTGCGTGCGGAGGCCTCCAATCTGGAAAAAATCTACGGACTTACCCGAGGGCTCCCAAGGTCCGGACACTTCCGCTCCTAGACCTCTCCAACTCGAAATGTGCAGTGCCCACGTATCCCAGAGGTGCAGGCGGTTCGCAAGCATCCCTGGGATCACGTGGGCCATGGGGAGCCAGTCAAAGAAGGGAATCTCCCTTCATACACTTGACAGATAGACCTGTCAAATATATGAATGGCGATCACCCCAAAAACACAAATAAAACATTAAATACATTTTTTTTTATCGCATTTTTTAAATGAATTGAAATTACAATAAATTAAATATTTTAAAGCTTTTACCAGGCGTAAGATTTCTAAGGGTTTTCAGCGGGCGGAGGTTCTCCAGAAAGCGGAACTATCCACTCACAGAGGCCCTTCTCCAGGGCAGGCGTCCGATCTGTCAAGCGCATTCTTGACCGATCGGAAGTGCCGGTTTTCAGCACATGCCTGAAACCGGCATTTCCGACGTCCCTACGGGTGCGTACACAGCGTGTACCCACCCGTAGGGATCAGTATATACTGCCCAAGCTGTTTAATCAAACGCTGGCCACAAAGCAGCATCAGCTGGGATCATGCAGACCAGTTTGTTCTAAGGTCCTGAGAGTCTGAATCAGGAGCTGCTCTTGTTATTGTGCAAGGACTGTGCTCGGAGCAGTGGCTCCTCTGTGAGGGTCTCACGCGACAGGCTGACACTCCAGGAGCCCCAGTAACAATGGAGCCAACCAACTGCCGGCCTTTACAAAGCCCAACAATTTTACTTTTGGATTGTAGCTGGTTGTGCAACACCTGGGCATGAAGAACTGGTGCCCCCTGCAGAGGCCGTAATGTAATATAAAACCAGCTTTAAAAGAATGTTACATTAATATTGTTATGTTCAATGGTTAGAATCTGACTTGAGGGATATTCACTTTTCTCCCTTTTCCTGCTTTATTGAAAATACTGAAAAACCTTTTCAATATCTGTAGAAATCTGTAGAGTTACAAAACGTTTGTTGTGTTCGAGAGCCAAGATCAATATTTGCCAGGGGCATGAACACTGACTTTTATCTAACTGTAATATAGCGTACATGGTCCATGTCTCTGAAGCATACAGGAGGGCAGGAATCACTACTGCTCTGTAGACCATGAGTTTGGTGCCGAGTTTGTACAGCAGGCACCTCAAAGCACTGGAGAGGTACCACCAACGCTGTCTCCGCAAGATCCTGCAAATCCTGCGCACCAACATCAGTGTTCTCACTCAGGCCAACATCCCCAGCATCGAAGCTTTGACCACGCTCGATCAGCTCCGATGGACGGATCACATCGTCCGCATGACCGATACAAGACTCCCAAACCAAGCGCTCTACTCAGAGCTCCAACACGGCAAGAGAGCCCCAGGTGGGCAGAGGAAATGTTTCAAGGACACCCTCAAAACCTCCTTGAAAAAGTGCAACATCCCCACCGACACCTGGGAAACCCTGGCCCAAAACCGCTCAAAATGGAGGAGAAGCATTCGGGAAGGCGCCGAACACCTCGAGTCTCTCCGCCGGGAGCAAGCGGAAGCCAAGCGCAAACAGCGGAAGGAGCGCACGTCAACCCGAGCACCCCACCCACCCGCCCCTTCAACCACCGTCTGCCCCACCTGTGACAGAGACTGTAGGTCCTGCATTGGACTCATCAGTCACCTGAGAACTCATTTTTCGTGTGGAGGCAAGTCATCATCGGTTCCGAGAGACTGCCTAAGAGAGAGAGAGAGAATATAGCGGCGTGCTTCAATCAGAAGATACATTTATTGCTTTCAGTGCATGCATCGGAGAATTGTTTGCCTCCATTTCCATGCGTATGAGTGTTAAACAAAAAAAACAAGCAGGCCCAAACTTGGCCATTTTCAGGTTCTTTCCAAAGTCTCAGATCTAGCCAGATTCAGACCAGTTTGAGTTCAGTGGCATTTTTCCCTGAATACACATGTATTCAATATCTTACCAGAAAGATAACGCCCATATCCTCTTGTGGTGGAGGATGACATGGGTTCAGTTCCTGACAGGTCTGTGGATACATGTCCCATGATCCCTGGTGCTGTAATGATGAGCACAAAAGGGCAACAAAGATAATTAGAAACAGGAAAAGGTCACTGATCCCAACAAACCTGTCCCTTTCTGATAGACCTCAATCCCACCTCCCTGACCGCCCACCATATCCCTCCGTCTCTTCCAACCCCAAAAATGGATCTAATTATCTCTTCGACCCATTCATGCTGTCCAGTGTAAGTAGTTATCTGACCCCCATTTCCCCAGTACTCAAGGGGGTCTTGTGTCACGGGTGTGCAAACTGCAGCCTGTGGGCCACATTAGACCCTTAAGCTCTGGCAATCCAATCGTCAAAGCCCAGGGAACTCAGTCCTATTTGAGCTCATATTTCTTATTTTGGTGTTTGTACTGTTTAACTGTTATGGGCCTGGAAGTTTGGGAAGGGCTGTATTTAGCACTGGTGTCTGATTGATGGATTAATCCCCAATCAGGAGGTCAAGATCTGTTGGTATCAGCAATTTAAGATAAATGCAAATTAATAGGATCATGGATTCAGACTTTTTTTTTTATAAGTGGCCCCTGAGGCTCCATGTATCCACCCAAACATAAGACAAAGACCTCAGATAATGCTGGCTTTGATCACCTCATGGATTCTACAGCCAACTTGCTGGCCACTAGAGAATGCAAGAGAGTCGTCGGTTGTGACCTCCATCCCCAGAAAGTGCGCGGCCTTCGTTCCATGATGTGCAGTGACATTAAGAAGGAGACTTGGGAGCCTTCTGCATATGGATTCAATGGGAAGGCATCTGCTCCCTGACGCAATGTTGGGCAACGCATTAATAAAACATCCCAGTACAGCAACCAGCTGTAATATGCTTTAAGTCCGTCGCAAATATATTCGAAAAGAAAATGTTATTTGGGTGTGTTTACAAATAGAGTAATAATATATAATGAGGGATTAAAATTAAGTTCTCTTTTATCATTTTACATAATTTTTCTCCCTATACCTCACCACAGGGGCCCTACGTGTAACCATTACTTTGTGCCAAGGCAAGTATGTGTTTCTGACTGGTGCCTTCTGCAACTGTGACATATTTATTAAGCCTCCAGCTGAGGTCCCTGCCTCAGTTGCTCTCTCAAACTATATTCGCAGCAGTTAATGTTGTGTTGAGCGGCTGCGATCTGATTTCAGTTGTAGCCCGTGAAGCCAAAAGCTTGGACGTTCCATCCCTGCCATTCAGGGAAGTTCATACTGCTTTTTGTAGGTTCAGACTTCAGCCACAGATTGAAGGGGTAGAGTTTCCACCCTGGGTGCAGTTGGGAAATTGCACCCCAAAATGCGTTTGAAACCGCGCTGGATAGGCCGGGCTCGGCTTCAAGTCTCTGCTAAAATTCACTTGCGTAATCACAAATTTAACATCTGCCATGAGGCACTGCAGTCAGGCAGCGTAATAGAACGTAATTGGGTTTTTTTTTTGCTTTCCATTAAAAAGTATTCCTTGATGTATTTGAGAGGTAACCTGGTGCAGTTTTATTAATACAGCTGAAAATGGGTTTATCACCAAAAATAAGCGTTTTTAATATGGGTGTCCAAATCCTCCGAGAGTAACCGCTGAAAATAACTTTTAAAGAAAACTATACTGAACCATTTAATAGTTTCATTGATGTACACCAGTCAGTTTCTTAGTACATTAAATATTTTTTGATATGAAAAAATTTGCCTACTAGTGCCTTTACACCTAAGAAAATGAGCGCAATTTGAAGAGCCTTCCCGAACCAGCGGATTTTTGCAATGTCGACCTGCACGCGTGGTCAGTTTTGTGGGCGGGGTCTGATTTTGGATGAATTGAATCTTGAACCAGCATAAAATATTGCAAGAAACACAAGCGTATATGATTTTGGGCCTGACTCACTTACTTTTAAAATTCCCAGTCTTTTACACTGGTTCGGCCGATTCCGCCCGGATTGCGCTGATATAATTAGCGTAACTAATGGAAACTCAGCCACAAAAGCTTATCCTGACAGGAGAACCACTGTGTTCTACAGATCTAATGGAGTAGCATTTAAATCTTTCTCTTCCATGAATATTCATTCCTGCTCTGCGAATGTCTTGACTGCTGCACCGCCCAAGTCTTAAGTTTTTTGTTCTAATTGATATATTTTGGTGAATGTTTCTATTTCATCTAACTGAGGATATTAGCCTGGTGATAAATAAAATGCTGGAAACACTCAGCAGGCCAGGCAGCATCCGTGGAGAGAGAAACAGAGTTAACGTTTCAGGTCTGGGACCCTTCATCAGAACTGGAAAAAGCAGGAGATGTAACATATTGGGCCAGTAATTCCGGTCCCAACGCGTGAGTACGGACGGGGTACTCGCGCGTGGGCCCGTTGGAAGTGCCAGATTTCAGCATGCACAGCGCATGCGCGGGAAACCGGCATTTCCTCCAAGGGTTTCAGAGGTCCAACACGTGCGCGCAGGACTCTGCGCGCACGCGTTGAACTTCCTTCTTTTTGACAGGTTTGCCCGTGTGCAAGGGCCTGAACATTTTGCACATATAAAAAGGAGGCGTAAGGAGTGGATTCTTGAAGGTAAGTGGTCTATTATTTAAAATTATTACATTTTTTCCACAGCTTCATTGTTTTTAAGGACTTTACAGTAAGATAAGTTTATTTTTAGACCCGATTTCTTAAAAAATTATTTTTTCAAAAATTTTATTAATTGTTTAAAATAGTTTTTTAAAGTTATTTATAGTTTATTTAACTATTGGGATGTTTTTTAAAATTTTATTTAAAGTTAAACTAGTCTTTTGGGCGCCCGTACTTTTCATGAGTTTGACAGTAAGAACTGTCAAACTCATGAATGAAGTTTCCCCTCCCCTGATTGGCTGCACAGTGCTCACTTGATCCCAGCCGGCACATCGCACTAACTACGCCGCTGGATCAGGTAAGCACATCGCGCCGACATCTGAACCGGGCCAGTGACAGGAATTCCAAACAGGCCCAGGCTTCAGATGTCGGCGTGCCGGGTGAGTGCAAGCCCCCGATCCTAATTTCTGGCCCATTAAGCAGGTGCAGAGACAGGGAGGGTGGGGGCGGGAGGGGAGGAAGGAATTGAAGGGTCACACTGTGCTTATGAAAGAGGCAGGAAAGATAAAATGTTGCAAATGGGCATGGCAAAATCATACAGCATGAAAAATGGGAGCAGGGGTTATGGTTTGAAATTGTTGAACTCAATGTTGAGTCCAGAAGGCTGTAAAGTACCGAATCGAAAGATGAGGTGCTGTTCCTCAAGCTTACATTGAGCTTCATTGGAACAATGTAAGAGGCCGAGGACAGAGCGATCAGAGTGGGAGTGAAGCAGAGAATTAAAGTGACAGGCGACCGGAAGCTCAGGGTCACCCTTACGGACTGAACGGAGGTGTTCCGCAAAGCAGTCGCCCAATCTGCGTTTGGTCTCCCCAATGTAGAGGAGACCGCATCGTGAGCAGCGAATACAGTATGCTAAATTGCAAGAAGTACAAGAAAATCGCTGTTTCACCTGGAAGGGGTGTTTGGGGGCCCTGGACAGTGGGAAGGGAGGAGATAAAAGGGCAGGTGTTGCATCTCCTGCGCTTGCACGAGAAGGTGCCGGGTGAAGGGGAAGGGCTGCAGAGGTGATTGAGGAGTGGACCAGGGTGTCGCGGAGGGAGCGGTCCCTTCGGAATGCTGAAAGGGGAGGTGAGGGGAAGATGCATTTGGTGGTGGGATCACATTGGAGATGGCGGAAATGGCGGAGGATGATCCGTTGAATGTGGAGGCTGGTGGGGTGAAAGGTGAGGACCTTCCCGTGCAAGCAGCATTTTCTCAGCATTTGGAAGTGAGCCGTGATCCAGTTGAGTTCTGTTCTAGGACTTCTTCTGTTCACTGTGTACATCAATGATTTGGATATACAGCTAGTGAGAGTAGTGTCCAAATTTGCAGATGATACTAAAGTAGGAGTCATAGTGAATAATTCTGAGCACCAATGGAAGCTGCCTGGGATATTGATAAGATGGTGGAATGGGCAAAAAAGTGGCAGATGGAATTTAATGTGACGTGGTACATCTTGATTTATTTTTAAAAAGATAATAATTATACTTTGAATGGGGGAAAGTTGGGTAATGTGGAAGAGCAAAAGGATTTAGGGGTTCAAGTTTTAAAAGCAGCACCCCAAGTGGATAAGGCCATAAAAAGCAGAATACTGGGTTTTATGGCAAGAGGTATAGAATATAAAAGTTGAGATGTATTAAAGTATCTACATAAAGCCTTAGTAAGACCACAGTTAAAGTACTGTGTCAGCTGTGGCTCAGTGGGTAGCACGCGCGCCTCTGAGTCAGAAGGTTGTGGGTTCAAGTCCCACTCCAGGGACTTGAGCACATAAAGCTAGGCTGATACTCCAGTGCAGTGCGGAGGGAGTGCTGCACTGTCGGAGGTGCCGTCATTTGGATGAGATGTTAAACCGAGGCCCCGTCTGCTCTCCCAGGTGGACGTAAAAGATCCCATGGCACTATTTTGAAGAAGAGCAGGGGAGTTATCCCCAGTGTTCTGGCCAATATTTATCCCTCAATCAACATAACAAAAACAGATTATCTGATCATTATCACATTGCTGTTTGTGGGAGCTTGCTGAGCGCAATTGGCTGCCGCGTTTCGCACATTACAACAGTAACTACACTTCAAAAGTACTTCATTTGCTGTAAAGCGCTTTGGGACGTCCTGAGGTCATGAAAGGTGCTATAGAAATGCAAGTCTTTCTTTTTCTTTAATAATTATGGCAAATTTGTCACTTAATAATCAGTAGTTGATTATTTTAAAAAATCTAATCATTGTAGCCCAGAAATCATGCTGTGCTATATTGGATAAGTGTGTTATGCATTAACATGGTTTATTTTCTCTCTTATTATAAACAATAGATCAACAACAAATTACATTTAATAGCATCTTTACAGGAAGCCATATCAAAATGCTCTACAATGAGGAGACATTCTGTCCAAATTGCAATTTAAGGAGGGTTGAGGCAAAGAGGCTGTCTAGGAGAATATTAGAGAAATCTAGCCTTAAAGTGATAAAGGCCGCGGATGAGAGTTTTTACAATAGTGGGGAAGAGGTGAAGGCAAAGGCAGGCAATATGGTGGTGATGGAAGAAAGCAATCATAATAACGGATATGGGGAATGAAGCTCTGTTAAGCACATGAGTGAATAAATGCATGCATGTATTTATGAAAGACTAGATGCCTTGGTGTGATTTCAAGCCTGCAATCTCACCTCAGGGCTCAGCTGATGTTTATAAATGACGAGCTTTAAGTATGAACTTCACCTGATCAACTAGTTAAGGGTATGCAATGTAGGATGTAAAGCTAAGCACATCTGGTGGCATTCTGTTCCATTTACTTTTGGGATGGATTTGGGATAAAGTTTGCAGAACCCTTGTAAGAAGATTAAATGGCTTGTGTGAACTCCATGATGGGATAAATTAGACAAGGTCTGTGGAACAGGCTTGATAAGATGAATGGCCCGCTGTTACACCATGTTTTCTTTCATTTGTATTTATAGCTTTGTAATTGCTTCATGGTATCCATTGTGTTCTATTTGTTCTTCATTTGCTGTAATAATCCTCTTCATTAAATATAATCTTAATAGTTGTTTAAAATTTGAACTATAATTTTCAGAATAAATGTCACCTGTGCCAAGCAGAACACTGAACCCCAATTTTCACAAAAAGTATCTCATGTGAAGTTATTCTCCAGCCTTATCCTTTTCATTCCCTCAGGCAAGGATTTAATTTGTTGCTTAAATCCTTCGATTTAGGTGCAGCCTTTAATTGTTCTTGTCCCAGGAATGCAAAGAAACGTCTGTTATCTCAAGATGAAATGAAATCCAACACAGCGCTGACCTAAGGTCATTGGAATGGAGGGCAATCACCCTTTTAATGCTGAAGTATCCTTTTTGCCCCCGATGAAAAAGTACATGACTGCAGCTATATTGTTTATTCCATTAATGCGGCCCGTGACATTTGCGATCTCACAAATGTTTCACGGAGCTGCACAGAATTATCGAGCGCTCACCTCACTAAGCCTGCATTCCAGTATCACACCCGCTTCTGCAGAGAACCGTTAATTAACACGACAGTGCTGGCATTGCCCAATATTTGTAAGATCTATATATATATAGATATGTGCATATGTGTGTGAGTGTATGTATGTGTGTGATATATATATATATATATGTGTATATATATTGGACAATGCCAGCACTGTCATAGAATTTAACTTTATCTAATAAAGTTTTCACAAATAGTACTCTGATGAACTTTGTGAAATCATAGTAAAATATTACAATTGTTTGTGCAATAGTGAAGATATGTTAAAGGTGCCAGGCATGTTTTTATGCAATTCAGCACTCCTTTAACCACAGGCCCTCCAAAGCCACGTTAACATTCTATTACAAACCGAGCAGAGAGGCAAGGAATAAGTGTTTTGGATGTTGTTCCTTATTGCATTCTTTCAGTCGAGGTGTGGGCACTCAATCTGTCAACTTTCTCTTGCAGCTACCTGCGGGGGCTTGATTAGAAATGCAACCGTAGGCCGCATCATATCGCCCAACTTTCCGGGTAACTATAGCAACAACCTGACCTGCTACTGGTTGATTGAAGCTCCTGAGGGACAGAAGCTACACCTGCACTTTGAGAAGGTTGCACTGGCTGAAGATGATGACAGGTAATTTCTGCAGTAAATGTAATTCCTTGACTTTTTTTTTTCTTGCCTGCAAGCAGCTTCGACTCGGTTGTGTAAGCAAGCAGCTGCTCTGAAGTATCCAGGTGCTGGATTTTGTGCCTATTGACCACAAATGGAGGACAAATCTAGCCCCATGAACGCTGCAGCTTTCAGTAAGTGAGCGGACCAATGGGGCGTTACAAATCTATAAAGGCAGCATACAAAGCCGTCTTTTAAAAAAAACTCAAAATGGCTAAGTATATGTTAGTGGGTTCTGAAACCTGAGTTTCACAAATTTCTTCTAGAAAAGAACTTACACCCTGATGGACTGACAGTAAGAAGAGGCACAGGCCTTTAAAATGAATACCACTGACAGCACCAACAAGGAGATTAGTCCAGCTCCTAAGTTTCCAGGAGGTCCTAATCTAGTGTATTCCTTCTCAAAGTACTTGTATAAAATAATTTATATTGTCCCTTATTTACATTGAACAATAAAATAAATTTATACAGAATGAAAAAAACACAGCTCAACTGTTTGTCGTCAGCAATGTCCACTGCAATTTGACATAAATTCAAGTGCTTATTTGAAAAGTTATTTTCTGTTTCCCAGGCTCATAATTCGCAATGGGAACAGTATTGATGCTCCTCCAGTTTACGACTCCTATGAAGTGGAATATCTGCCCATTGAAGGCATTGTCAGCGAGGCTCAACATTTCTTCATTGAATTGACCACAGACAGCTCTGGTACATCAACTGGGCTGGCTTTAAGATACGAAGGTAACAATTCAGATGGTGAAAGGGTCATTTGTAACTGATTTTTTATTTCAAAGGGGTTAGGCTTGTTTTTTTTTAAAAAAGAGGAAAAATCTTTTTCAAAAAAAAGCTTTGGTGTTCAGGTGTGACTTAAGACATTGGGAGTAGATCCGTTCTGTACAAGAGTGGGGGGGACTTAAAGAGTAATCATTTGTCAAGCAGGGAGGATAAACAAAAATAAGTTCTTTAAAAGCTGCATTTTGTCTGGGGGTGTTAACCTAATCTGGTTTAGTCTTCGAGTCTACCCTTTAATTGTTGCAATCTACATCCATCGTGCTTAGCGCAGCGACAGACTTCTGTAGTTGATGCTAGAAAATGCTGAAATTAAGCACTGAACTGAACTCCAAACTCACCCAGCTTCCAGGGATTTTGTTCAACAGAGCCACTTCTGAGCTCAATTTGGTTTGGTTCACCTCAGCAGAAATGCATTTATTCACCCACTACGGAGAAGAAATTGGAATGTTTTCAAACGATTTCCAGTTGCTGACATGGAGTGCAGAATTTGAACTTTGTGTCAGTAACAAAATAATCCATTAAAAAGTTTCCCCTGACTTCCCCCACGGGCCTGCACCTACCGCTGGCTTTTCTGGATTTAAAGTGGCTGTGCTGTCATTTCATTTCGCAAAAGTTGACATAGGTTCAGGCTGCAGGAAGGCAAATGGGGACTTTTTAAATTGATATCTCTTATTACTGAACTAAAGCTCCAAACCCGAACTTCAGGCCGGCAACTAGAATCCTCTCACTTCTGTCTCTCCTGCTCTTCAGTACTCTCTCTTTCATTGACCCCCTTTATTCACACATTTGTTTCACTCTATCTCCTCTGAGTTGAAATCATGCTCCGCAATATTGTCCAAAATCTCATTAACACCTTTTGTATGAAATTCTTTTGTCCACTAACGTAATCATTTAATCCAGTGCGAAA
This sequence comes from Somniosus microcephalus, assembly GCF_052327205.1. Taxonomy (NCBI): domain Eukaryota; kingdom Metazoa; phylum Chordata; class Chondrichthyes; order Squaliformes; family Somniosidae; genus Somniosus; species Somniosus microcephalus. Next base: position 67,941,700 of record NC_141008.1, read on the forward strand.
CTTTGAATGGGCCGCGCGGCCCATTAAAGGGACCGCGTGAAGGGATCATTACTAGTTCTAGCCCCTTTGGGGCTATCCCGGATCAGGCGTATTTCTCAGACGTTCACTTTCAACTAAAGTTTGAGGTAGTCGAATCCTAAAGACGCTTAATTGGGTCTAAAGGTCCGGTCTATCTCTCCCTAAAGGAAAGGAACAACCCGAGAATGTTACTGTCCTCCAGATAGCACTTTTAATAAGTTTAGCTAGACTATAACGTTCCAGATATTATGAGGGTCCGAAAAACTCCCTCAGAATTCTGCAACTCCTCACCAAAGAATGTACAGAGATTGAGTTCACGAGTTTTTGATACAGAAGTCTTATGTAAGACAATTCTAAAAATATATAGATTTATTAAAGAACCAACATGCAATTTACAGTTGGTGAGTCAATTACAACATTAACCGTTCCAAAACGACGAAAAAGTTCAACCTGACTTCCCTTCTTATTATCAGAGAATCTTACTTTTAAATCTTAACTTCGCTACAATATTACAGTTCTTAAAGGTTTCTATTCAGGATATCCACCAATATCTTGGAGACTACAGAGCCGCCTCTGTAGCTGAGAATCGCTTTGCCCGATTAAAGCGAGTCTATTATCCCATTTGAGAGTTCAATACTTATACCCGTTTCCAGTGGTATTTCCTTTAAGGTTTTCTGCTGATGCAAGCTAATTATCTCGAGTCATTTTTCTGCCGACCTCTGCAACTCTTTCTGCCACCTCAGCCAGAATCTAGTCTCATCTCCAGGTGTTCTAAGTTTACCATATAACAACGGTGTGACGGCAGGTGTTCCTTACTTTATGTCATCTTTATGAGGGCAGATGTTCTGTATCTTATGTGCTTCTTTATGAAGTGTAAATTAGAACACCTTATCCAGGGTGAACCATTGTTTCGTTCCCAAAAGTTCAGCCTGTCGGAGCCCTTCACTTTCTGTTTCAATAAGGTTATTTATTCAGGGTCAACAACTGTCTTATCTCAATAGCCAGAATGCTTTCACAGTTATTTCATAGTTCGGTTTCTAAATTTCCAAACCCAGTTTGTCATGTTTCAATAGGGCCAGGATACTTTCACAAGATGGTGGCCTAGAAATTGAGTTTGCCTCCGCCAGGGCTGTAGCGCCCGAAATTTAGCGCCAGCGTTAATTGCCGCTGCGCCCGCCAAAAATTCAGCTGCGCCGCGCCCAGACGGCTGCGGGCGCTAATGGAGGGTGTCAGCGCCTCGCAATGGGCGCTGAATGCAGGATTGCGGCGCTAATCCCCCGCTGCGGCACCCGATGCGGTGCGGCAGGCTGGGGTACTGCAGGCCTCCTCCTTCTGTTAAGGAGGAGCTGCCTGCAGCCGACCGCTGGCCGGTGGAATCGCACGAAAAATGAGCCCGGCACCTCAGAGAAGTGCCGGGCTCGAGGCCCACACACATCTGTGCCGCGGGGGGGTGGTGGAGGAGTCCGGGGAGGGAGGTGCGGGCAGGCGGCCGCCGGGAAAGCGGCCGGCCGCCGCGCCACCTTAATGCGCCGGCGCTAAGTCCAGCAAGAAACTTTTGAAAAATCGTTGGTTGCGGCTGCCACGGGCGAGGCGGCCGCAACTGAATTTCGGCGTCCGGCCGCGTTACCACGGCAACCGGGATGCTGCGCACACCGATGACATCATCGGTGCCAGCGCAGCGCTACCGGCTAACGCCGATGGTAGGGCCCAAATCAATTTCCGAAGCGGCTATAATTCCGGCGCAAGGCCCTCTAGCGCCTCTAATTGGGCGCTAACCCCACTCAATTTCTAGGCCAGTGTATTTTTCTGAGTAGGTTATATGGCTTATTCCTTCACATGAGCACCTCAAAAAAAAATTAGGGTCAACATTGGTGACTGTCTTAAAGCTATGGCCCCTAAATTTGGTCTCTTTCCCCCCCCCCCCCACAAGTGGAAAGACCTTCTCCACATCAATTTTTAGGAACAGGTAAAGGCCATTTATTCCAGCAAGTTTGTCCCATTTTCAACCCTTCTTACCATATCCCTCAATCCCTTCTCTCTGCAAAAAATGCATCCAATTCTCTCTTGGTCCCATTTATACTTGCGCTTCAATGGTTTTACTTGGTCACTTACACCATGACTCCAATTCCTTTGGACAAAAAAGTTCAACTGACTTCCCTTCTTACACCTAGATTCCTCATTTATAACTCTTGTCTCTTGAAACCTTCACCTTGACAATTGGCCTGGATCAATTTTTGTCCTATTCCCTTCATAATCTTGAAAATTTCAATTAGATCATCTCTAGGTTCCAAAGAAACTTCCTTAACATTTCCTCATAGCTTAAATTCCTGTTGACCAGAATAATTATCTCAATGTTATCTCAGTAGTATTGAGTGGTTCTGGTGACTATATTCATTGGGAACAATGATTAGGCATGTGCACCCTTCGACCCAGTTGTGGGCAGCATTACAGAATAATTCAAAACCAAATCACAAAACAGCCACAGCGTATTGCACCAGTGACATGAATCAGTCATTCATGAAAGAAAGACTTATGAAATAATACTGAGCGGCCTGCGGGTGGCGCTGTCCAGGGAGAGTATAAATACTCGGGCACGGGCCCATCTTGCGCAGGGCATTCTTAACAGGAACTAGTGAAGGACACAACTAGACCTCCATGTTGTAAAACAGTTGATTAAAGCTTTGTTTAACGCTTAGACCAAGTGCCTAGTAGTTTTCTTACGTCAACCAGTACGGCATATTATTATTGAGATTCTTTCATAAGAGTGTGCACAGGCCCTGCATGTGAAGATGAACAACTGATCAAATTTGACAAACTTGAACACCCTTTTCTCATTCCTGCACCTTATGGTCTCTGAGTTCTGGGCCTTGCATTCAACGGAGGTTCCTATCCGAATAATGGAGTTCGACTCAGTGAATCAAAATAACAAAGTTTAATAAACAACGAAGTTAGCTAGTAAACTACAGGAGACGATGTACACAGGTCTGTTCAGGTTGCAAGGCACTCGACGACTGCTGGAAGGTTCTGGAAGCTGACGTCATGACGTCATCGCGTTCTTCGTGCCACTGGCGGTCAAGTGATCGGCGTCATGACGTCATCACGCAGAGTGCAGGAGTACATACAGTATAGTTAACAGACAGTTTAAAGGTGCAGTCCACAGCTGCACTACACTGTAGTTAAAGGGATTATTACTAATTGCCCTGAGTCTCTTGGTGGCTCTGCCACAGGCGCCCCCCCCCAGAATTCTCTTTAACAGCCAGTGTCAAACGAGCAGGAGGTTTGATGAGCCTGCCCGAATGACAACGAAACTCAGGCAGCGGAGGTGGAACGTTGGGAAACGAGCTGGTGCTTGGCTGTGTCTGAAGCGGCGCATCAGGCGTGGAGGAAACAATAGCAGGTGGTGTGGGCAAGGATGAGGCAGATGCAGACGGTTCAATGGCGGGCCATTGCATAACTGGTCTGGCGGTCAACGGTGGTCGTCCACGGCGAGGTGGCTGGGCAGCCACGACTGGTTCACTCCAATCTAGATGGGCTGGCTTAAGTCGGTCGATAGAGATGGTATCGGACTTGCCGCCCACTTCGACCGTGAAAAATGTTTCTCCCGATGAGTTGACATGAAATGGTCCAGCATAAGGCGGCCTGAGCGGGTCTCTGTGGCCGTCCTGCCGAATAAAGACATAATCAGAGCTCATGAGCTCTGCCGGGACATGAGGCCTCTGTAGGTTGTGAGGCGAGGTAGGAATAGGCAGGAAATTCCTGGCCGCCTCGTGATGCTGGAGGAGCTGCTGAGCTGCAGACCACGGTTCAGTGTGTGGAGGGAGAAAGTCACCTGGTACTCGAAGTGTCTGACCGTAGACTAGCTCAGCCGATGAAGACTGGAGATCATCCTTGGGGGCTGTGCGGAGGCCTAGCATCATCCAGGGGAGTCTGTCCACCCAGTTGGGTCCACGCAAGCTGGCACGGAGGGACGCCTTGAGAGATCGATGAAACCTCTCGCACAGGCCATTCGCCTGCGGATGGTAAGCGGTGGTACAGTGCAGCTTGGTACCCAAGCCCTGTGCAACTGCGTTCCACAACTCCGACGTGAATTGCGGACCTCGGTCAGAGGAGATGTCAGCTGGCACCCCGGACCGAGCCACCCACTACGAAATGAACGCCCTGGAGACGTCTGCTGCAGTGGTAGCGACCAAGGGAATCGCTTCCGGCCACCTGGTGGTATGGTCCACCACCGTCAGGAGATGCGTGCAACCCCGCGACATGGGGAGAGGACCCACTAAGTCCACGTGTACGTGGTCGAAACGTCGTTCTGGCACCGGGAAGGTGGCCACTGGAGCCTTGACATGACGATGGACCTTCGATTTTTGACACTCGACACAATTGTTTGTCCAGTCCCGGACGTCCAAATGCATTCCTTTCCAAACAAATTTGTGGGACATGAGCCGTTGTGAAGCTCACATCCCCGGGTGCGATAAACCGTGTATAGCCTGGAATATTTTCTTACGCCATTCAACCGGTACAATGGGCCGGGGCACTCCCATGGATGTGTCGCACAAGAGCGTGGTGCCTGCTGCTTGAAACTTAACATCGGTTACCTGCCAACTGGAAGGCGTGGACCGAAACGCCTGTACTTCGGGATCTGCCAGTTGATCTTCCGCCAATCCGACAAAATCGATGCCCAGATGAACTGCCTGGACTGGAGCGTGGGAGAGGCAATCAGCCACGAGATTATCCTTACCGGACACGTGCCGTAAATCCGTCGTAAATTCGGATATAAATGTGAGGTGGCGCTGCTGCCAAGCTGACCAAGGTTCTGCCGTTTTGGCCATTGCGAAAGTGAGCAGTTTATGGTCCACGAACGCAGTGAACGGGCGCCCTTCTAGGAGAAAACGGAAATGTCGGATGGCCAAAAACAGGGCCAGCAACTCCCTGTCAAAAGTGCTATACTTTCGCTCGTTCTTGCGCAGTTGGCGGCTGAAAAAGGCTAACGGCTGCCAAGTCCCGTCGACCCATTGTTCCTGGACCACCCCGATGGCATAGTCAGAGGCATCTGTAGTGAGGGCGACTGTCGCGCCCGGGAGTAGGTGGGCAAGCATAGTTGCGTCTGCCAACGCCGCCTTGGTGTCGAGGAATGCCTGGTCCATCTGCGGTGTCCAAGTGATAACGTCCTTGCCCGACTTCCCTTTGAGTGCTTCGTACAGGGGCTGCATTAACTGGGCTGCCTTGGGGACGAAACGATGATAAAAATTCACCATCCCCAGAAACTCCTGAAGGGATTTGACTGTGTGAGGCCGCGGGAATGCCGTAACTGCCTCTACCTTGGTGGCCAGTGGAACGGCACCTTCTGAGGTAATCCTGTGCCCCAGAAAGTCAATACTGGTTACCCCAAACTTGCATTTGGCTGGGTTGATGATAAGGCCATGTTGGCTGAGACAGGCAAAGAGTGTGCGTAAATGCACCATGTGTTCCTTCGAATCCTTGCTGGTTATGAGAATGTCATCTAAGTAAACGAAAATAAAAGGCAGATCCCGTAACACAGAGTCCATTAGCCGTTGGAAAGCCTGAGCCGCGTTTTTCAAACCGAACGGCATTCGGAGGAACTCACACAGCCCAAACGGAGTGATGACCGCTGTTTTGGGGATGTCTTGCGGGTGCACGAGGACTTGGTGATAGCCGCGGATGAGATCCACTTTGGAAAATACGGAGTTGCCCGCCAGATGTGCTGAAAAATCTTGTATATGGGGTATTGGATACCTGTCCGGTGTAGTGGCCTCATTTAGGCATCTGTAATCACCGCAAGGCTGCCATCCACCGCCTGGTTTAGGTACAATGTGCAGTGGGGAGGACCAAGGACTGTCGGAGCGTCGGATGATCCCGAGGCGCTCCATGGTCTGAAACTCAGCCTTTGCAGCTGCAAGCTTGCCGGGTTCTAATCTTATCGCCCGAGCGTAAACAGGCGATCCTGTTGTGGTGATGTGATGCGCCATACCGTGCCTCGTGACTGCAGCCGAAAAAGCCGGCCTGGTGAGCTCCAGGAACTCGCCGAGCAGGCGCGTAAACCCGTCCCACGATGGAACCGCACAGGCAACCGACCAGGACACGGCGGTGCTGCGGTGGCAGGGCACCGCATGGAAAGTGGACGCATTAATGAGTCGGCAGTGTTGGACGTCGACCAGAAAGCCGTTGGCACAGAAGAAATTGACCCCCAGGATGGCCTGTGAGACCTTAGCTGTAATAAACTCCCACACAAAACGCTGTCCGGCGAAGGTTAAATTGACTGTCCGTTTTCCGAATGTGCGAATAGCCGCGCCATTAGCTGTCACGAGGGGAAGACCGCGCCCGCCGGATTGAAGCTGGCAGAATACTGCACTGGGAACCAGTGTCGCACAGGAATCGTCGCCCCGTCATGGAATCCGTAATGTAAAGGAGTTTTCCCGCTGAACCGACCGCCATGGCGACCTGAACGTGTTTTTCAGACCCTGCTGTCCGTCTCGAAAAGCGCGGGCTTGCTGAAGTCTTTTTTTTCGGGGAGAAACTGCAGGGAGGACGGCAGCATCGAGCTTTGGCGCAAAAAAGTGCGTGGTACGCGTACCAGCCTGCTGGAGGAGGGCTGGGCTTCGCTCGCGTGGGGGAAGGGCACCTCATGGCTGCACAACACTGCTGTGTAACTGTAAATATCTTGTCTGCCTCTGCAGCGAGCTCAGCACAGTCTGTGATGGCAGAATTGGCCAAGGTCGCTTGAACTGGTTCAGGTACCTGGCAGAGGAAGAGTTCGCGAAACAAAAAGCATTGGGGCTCCGAACCCAAAAGCGTGAGCATTTGGCTCATCAGTTCCGATGGTTTTGAGTCCCCGAGGCCGGGCATAGAAATAAGCCTGCGTGCGCGCTCCGACTTATTGAGATCAAACACCTGTAGCAAACGAGTTTTTAGAGCTTCATACTTGCCCTCAGCCGGTGGATTGCCCAGGAGGCTGACGACCCGCGAGGCCGTGGCGCTGTCGAGAGCGGAGACCACGTAGTAATAACGGGTCGAATCCGCTGTAACCTCCCGGAGTGCAAACTGGGCTTCTGCCTGGAAAAACCATGCTGCTGGTTGCTGTTCCCAGAACTGCGGCAGTTTGAGGGCGACGGCATTCGTGTTCATTATGGAATCTCAAAAAAAGTTGCCCGACGAGATCGGGGTCACCAATGTAGGAACGGAGGTTCCTATCCGAATAATGGAGTTCGACTCAGTGAATCAAAATAACAAAGTTTAATAAACAACGAAGTTAGCTAGTAAACTACAGGAGAAGATGTACACAGGTCTGTTCAGGTTGCAAGGCACTCAACGACTGCTGGAAGGTTCTGGAAGCTGATGTCATGACGTCATCGCGTTCTTCGCGCCACTGGCGGTCACGTGATCGGCGTCATGACATCATCACGCAGAGTGCAGGAGTACATACAGTATAGTTAACAGACAGTTTAAAGGTGCTGTAAGAGTCATGAAAGTTTAAGAAAGAAAATACTTTAAAATATTGGTTAAACAGTATAATAGTTAATTTACCTGACTGACTTATTGTATTGAGAAACCCCCTATTTTCTTGTTCCAGTAGTATAGTCTGAGATACCCCCTTTATTCTTGCTACAATGGTACAGTCCTTAAGCTTGTCACATGGTATCCAGCCATTTTACAGTTTAAGCTGCACGAGGCTGGAGAGAAGGTAAAGGCTTTTGAGGGCTGGAGCAATACAGTTTTTGAACGTGTTCGTTTAAACGTGTTTTGCTTTGTAATTCTGTTTGTAAGGTGTTACTGTAAACAGTTTAAAGACAAAGTTACGTTTTGGAACGTTTTATTTCGACACACGTCTACTCGTTAAAAGCCTCAAAGCTCAGTGGCTGCATGTTTGGAAATTACGAAGCGCCACTACAGGTGCAGTCCACAGCTGCACTACACTGTAGTTAAAGGGATTATTACTAATTGCCCTGAGTCTCTTGGTGGCTCTGCCACAGTACCATCATCAGAGCAAGTTGCTGATGTGTGTCGCTTGACACTTTTGGGGTCAAACTCTTCTTTTAGCTTTCTCAGTAATTAGTGGCACATTGATCAATTCATGTTCAAAGTCATGCATTCCTGCGACTTCATTAGAGAATCATTAATTACAGAAGGAAAAGGAGCGTCCTCCTGTGTTCTATTAAAATGGGGAGTTTCGGGCCCACTTGTTTTCGGGGATTTATTTAAATTGTCTAGTTTTCAAGGGATGACGAGCAACAAGTATGAAATTCAGATATCCCTGCAATTCGTTCTTTCCTTATTAACACTGCGTACTGAAATTAAAATTAAATAAAGGTGGCGAAAGCACAGCGGAAATGTTATCAAATGAAGTACAAATATTCCACAATGTTATGTGCAGGGGAATGGGTTTCATTTGCAGGCTGTACTATTTATCATAAAGCTGGCATCTGTGACCCGGGAATCCCAAAGAGAAAAGGAGCTCTGGAAGGTAATAGAAATGATTTGAAAAGCAATGTTAAAATTGCTTACCTCAAACTTGCTTCAGGCAAGACTATTAGTGAAGAAGTTTTTCTATTGATAATGGCTTGAGGCACTACCTTTGGCCTCTGTAGGTTAGTATGCTGGTGGAATATGATTGTGCTTTTCTGTGTGGCGGGTGGGTTATTAGTAAGAATCCATAGGCCCTTTTCCACGATGGAAATAGAAATGGATTCACTGATGGGGAATAAGGTGGCGCTTTCAGCATCTCCTGCAATGGAATCCTTGACGGACACAGAGCTCAGCACACCACAACCGCGAAGCTTATTAATGTTTAGAAAGAATCTTAATTAAAGAGCTCAAAATCTCTGGTACCACCTCCAGCAATAGGTGTTCGAGCCTCTTTGAGATTCACAAAGGGAGGCAGCTGGTTCATGGAAGCATAAATTAATCAAATAAAAGGAAATGGAGTGGCCTTCTCCAGTTTTAAAACACAGAAAGAGAAAATTATATGTCCGTGCATCCCTTGCAGATACCAGTGAAATGAATTCAGTCTCAAAGACACCTGTAGGCTACATATTAGGCTATGTTAGACAAAGACGATCTGGACTCATTTTCAATCCCCCTCCAGCTATTTTGACTTTTCAATAAATCTGATCTATATGTGCTGTTGCATTGTTTATGCTTTGCAACCTATCTGATGTACGACTAGCTTAACTATACAGTTGAAATCATTAAAGCAAGTCCACAAGTAATAGTTTATTCATAATTATTGGCCGAGAAATTCTACCGTCCCAATTTACACTGTGTATAAATCAACAACACTGTGATGATATTGAGCACTTTTGCCCGGGGATGTTAGTAGAATTATTTCCAATGTGAACTGGTAGCAGTGGGCTTGTAAAACACGCGATCAGCCACAACTAGAGGACGTGCGAAGCTCCCTGAAAATGTTGCTAAATACATTGGCCCAGTAATTCGAGTCCCAACGTGTGAGTACGGACGGGGTACTCTCGCGTGGGCCCGTTGGAAGTGCCGGATTTCAGCATGCACAGGGGGTTAAGAGGCGGTTCCCTAGCGACGTTTCAGGCAGCGCGTACGCGTTGAACTTCGGTTTTTTTGACAGGTTTGTCCGTGCGTGAAGGCCTCCACTTTTTACGAATGTAAAAAGCAGACGTAAGGACTTAGTTTTATAAGGTAAGTGGTCTAATAATTAAAGTTAGAAATTTTTTTCCACAGGTTTATTATTTTTAAAGAATTTATAGTAAGGTAAGTGTATTTTTGGACCCGATTTCTTGAAAAAAAAATTTTGGCAGAAATTTGAATAATTGTTTAAATTAGTTTTTTAAAGTTATTAATAGTTAATTTAATTATTGGAATGTTTTTTTAACTTTTATTTAAAGTTTAAGTAGTGTTTTGGGCGCCCGGACTTTTCATGAGTTTGACAGGTCTTATATCTAACTCATGAATGGACTTTTGTAAACTCCCATTGGTGGCCCAGTGCTCACGTGATCCCAGCCGGCTCATCGCACTAATACGCCGCTGGATCACGCACGCACAGCGCGCCGGGAGCTGAACCGGGCCACAGACCGGAAATCCAAGCAGGCCCAGTCTTCAAATGTAGCGCGATATGTAAGTGTAGGTCGGGGGCTTGCACCCGTGGGAAGCCCCCGACCCGAATTTCTGGGCCATTAAGTCCTTTCTATAAGACTGAATGAGCATGCACCAAGTACTCAGAAGTGAGCATTGCATTGTTCAAGACAGAGCTGTAAACAATGTAATGTATTGCAGAGTGCGAGGGAGTACTGTAGTTCACTGAAGCAATTAGTTTGCATTGTGAATGCCTGAGATTATTAGATGTGTTTTACTGTAGTAAATTAACTACACAAAATAATGTGCTCTTTGTCAATTAAAGTAATTTAGAGTCAATTTCAACAGGAAGTAAAATTAAAGGAACAAAACAAGTTCATGTGATGCTATCTTCTACTTAATCCATGTGCCGTGATTGTGTACCCTTTTGTACTGTGATCCACAACAACAGTAAATGTTTTCGTAAACATTGGCCCAGAAATTCGGGTCCCAACGCATGAGTACGCACGGGGTACTCACCCGTAGGCCCAACGAAAATGCCGGTTTCGCGCATGCGCGGGAAACCGACACTTCCGTTCCCCTGAAAGAAGGGGTTGACAGGTGGAACATGTGCGCCGGAGAGGCAGCGCGTGCGCATCGAACTTACGTTTTTTTCCAGCTTTCTCCGGGAGGGTAAGTCTCCAGCAGTTACACTTTTAAAAAGCAGGCGCAAGGCCTGCTTTTAACAAGGTAAGTGGTGAATTAATTAAAATTAAAACATTTTTTCCACAGGTTTATTATTTTTAAATACTTTAAAGAAAGGTAAGTTTATTTTTAGCCCTGTTAGAAAATGTAATTAATTTTTTCAAAAATTTAAATTATTGTTTAAAATAGTTATTTCATGTAATTTATAGTTATTTTAAAAATGTGATTTAAAAAAAATGTATTTGAAGATTTAGTGATGTTTTGGGGTTTATAGTATTTATAGGTTTGACAGGTCTTCCTGTCAAACTTATGAATGAAGCATTCCCTGCTACCATTGGCTCTCCATGGCCCACGTGATCCCAGGGGACGCATCGAACTAACTGCGCCCCTGGGATACGCAAACACTGCGCGCCGGCAGTTGGAGGAGGCCCAGGATTGGAATTCCACACGGACCCACAGCTCAACGGCCGGCGCGCTAGGTAAGTGCAGGTCGGGGGCTTCCACCCGCAGGAAGCCCCCGACCCGAATTTCTGGGCCAATACCTATTTTACAGAATGGAAAAAAGTGCTTAATAAACATTTTTTCATTTGCATGCTAATTCACAATTTGGTGAAGGAAATCTCTTCATTGTGGTGCTAGCTTGACTCTGTTGGTAGCGCTCGTGCTCCTGAGTCAGAGGTTGAGAGTTCAAGTCCCACTTCAGGACTTGAGTACATAATCGAGACACTGCATTGTTGGAGGTGCTGTGGTTCAGATGGTGGCCTTTCCAACATTCAACCCCCAGCCAACACCACCAAAACAGATTCACTCACCTCATTGCTGTTTACACGATCTAGCTATGCAGAAATCTTGTTGTGTTTTCCCACAAAAACAACATGGATTACACTTCCAAAAAAAAGTAATTCATTGACTGGGAAGTGCTTTGGGGTATCCTGAGTACATGAGAAGTGCTCTATAAATGTAAGTCATTCATTCTTATTGCACCATTTGGATAGGAAGTTGTGATTAAAACACAAGGGTCTTTGGGTCTTTTCCAAGGAAAAATGAATGTTTGTCAAATGCTGTAACGACACTTTTTAAAGAAAAGGGGGTGGATAATAGCTGGTTTGAGGGTTACAAGGAGAAGCACAAATGATGAACTGTACTGAGGAATATGATGGTTCCTGGACTGCTAGCATCTTGGACATAGGAACAGGAGTAGGCCATTCAGCCCCTCGAGCCCGTCCCGTCATTCAATGAGACCATGGCTGATCTGCGACCTAACTCCATATACCTGCCTTTGGCCCATATCCCTTAATACCTTTGGTTAACAAAAATCTATCAATCTCAGATTTAAAATTAACAATTGATCTCGCATCAATTGCCGTTTGCGGAAGAGAGTTCCAAACTTCTACCACCCTTTGTGTGTAGAAGTGTTTCCTAATTTCACTCCAGAAAGGTCTGGCTCTAATTTTTAGACTCTGCCCCCTAGTCCTAGAATCCCCAACCAGCGGAAATAGTTTCTCTCTATCTACCCTATCTGTTCCCCTTAATATCCTGAAAACTTCGATCAGATCACCCCTTAACCTTCTAAATTTTTAGTGACTACAACCCTAATTTGTGTAATCTCTCCTCATAACTTAACCCTTGGAGTCCGGGTATCATTCTGGTATACCTACGCTGCTCTCCCTCCAAGGCCAATATAACCTTCCTAAGGTGTGGTGCTCCAGGTGTGGTCTAACCAGGGTTTGTACAGCTGCAGCGTAACTTCTACCCCCTTGTACTCTAGTCCTCGAGATATAAAGGCCAGTGTTCCATTAGCCTTTTTGATTATTTTCTGTACCTGTTCATGACATTTTAATGATCGATGTACCTGAACCCCCAAGTCTCTTTGGACATCCACTGTTTGTAGCTTTTCACCATTTAGAAAGTTCCCTGTTCGATCCTTTTTAGATCCAAAGTGGATGCCCTCACATTTGCTTACATTGAAATCTATTTGCCACAGTTTTGCCCATTCACTTAATCATGTCATGTCAAGGAACGAAACCAGCCTAGTACATTGTAAGAGGTGAGGCTAGGTTGGTATTACACAATCTTGCTTGGGAGGTGGAGGAGGCAATGGGAAGTGGGTATCTGCAGAACTATTACTCAGAAGAAGAAGATTATATTTGTGCTGCAACGTTAGCATTGTTGTGAAATGGTTCCTTCTTCACAGTTGTGCTAGAGCCGCGATATAAGTGCCGAGTCAGATCCCAACCTGACTCAAGGAGAACGGTGTGAGACTGTTCAAAGGAAACGTGGACTTGACATTGCATGGAGCCTAATTCCAGTGCGGTATCAAACGGGGTTTAAAAAGTGCGTCCCATCCCGAGCATCTTTTAAACTTACCGCGAATGTATTGAATGTCCAGACACTCCCACTCTATCTCTCAAATGTAAACTGCTGGAAGCGGAGCTCTGCCTGTGCGTGCTTATAGTCAGGCACAAGGATCTAAGCTGGGCAGGAGAAGTCAAATCAAAAGCAGGTTGCATAAAAGAGTTACTCCATGGCTAAAAACTGATACTCCAGCTATCTATCCTATACAGGTATTTGCTGTGTAACGGCATTCTAAATGAGTTGTGCGTGATCTGTGGAAGACAGGTTCAATAGTCTGGTTCTGTGCTTGCTTATACTCCTAGAATCATAGAAATTTACGGCACAGAAGGAGGCCATTCAGCCCATCGTGTCTGTGCCGACCAAAAAAGAGCTATCCAGCCTAATCCCACTTTCCAGCTCTTGGTCTGTAGCCTTGTAGGTGACGGCACTTCAAGTGCATATCCAAGTACTTTTTAAATGTGATGAGGGTTTCTGCCTCTACCACCCTTTCAGGCAGTGAGTTCCAGACCCCCACCACCCTCTGGGTGGAAAAGGTTCTCCTCAACTCCCCTCTAATCCTTCTACCAATTATGCTGTTTCCCTCTCCATTTAGCAGCCGGGTTTCCCGAGCCCTGGGAAACCCAGCCGGCCAGTGTTAAATTTAGATTGGGCTCCAAACTGCACTGTGGGAGCTTGATTTAGATAGTGTAATGAACTGCCCCGCCTCTCTAGAGCGGGACACACACGACTTCGCAACTCGCCATCATAAAAATGGAGGCAGGCGTGTAAGTGGCGGGTTGGGATCGCGTTATGCGTTACTTTATCTATTTCAGGTCACTGAATTGACTACGTTATAAAGAAAGTTGTGTTATACCTGTGTTGAAGTAGGTCACCAATCAACACAGATGGGCTCTGGTTTGGTGTATAATTAATTAATTTTATTATAAGGGTGCTCGACAGAATGTAGCAGCTCGGTGCAGTGACACACTGGATCCCAATTCCGGCCTTTGCCAAACATTTGAGCCTTTGCTTTCTGTGGGCAGCGAGCTGCCAATGATCCGAGATCTACCAGTCTCAGGAACCTCGATGTATTGCAGACTTGCCTGTGCCAGACTGGCGCCGAGGGGCAAGGACAGCGGAGTTCACGCACGCACAGCTTTTCCACCCAGGCAGCTAATGCTCAATGATAGAAACATAGAAAAATAGGAGCAGGAGTAGGCCATTCGGCCCTTCGAGCCTGCTCCGCCATTCAATATGATCATGGCTGATCCTCTATCTCAATACCATATTCCCTGTCTCTCCCTATATCCCTTGATGCCTTTTGTGTCTAGAAATCTATCTATCTCCTTCTTAAATATATTCAGTGATTTGGCCTCCACAACCTTCTGTGGTAGAGAATTCCACAGGTTCACCACCCTCTGAGTGAAGAAATTTCTCCTCACCTCAGTCCTAAACGTCCTACCCCGTATCCTGAGACTGTGCCCCCTTCGTTCATGGAAGGGTGCAGGTGGGAGCATTTGCTTTGTTACTAACATTAAAACATGACATTGTAGATGGTCACAGCAGGTCCAGTGATTGCTACACACTTTTAAAATGAGACTCTGCGATGGACCGAAGTTGTACTGCGGATGGTGTAAACTTAAAGTAGTAAGAGGCGGTCTCCAGGGGAGTCTCACATCACTTGAATTTTGTGGGCTTGGGAACCTGATACTGGAAACTCTTTGGTATCCGGCACCGACGGGACCGGGATGGTGCCAGTTGATAAAAAACTCCGGATAACGGAGAGGTATATCTACCGAGGCTATTTTTAACAAACAAAAATAAAAAATCAAGAAATGTGCAGTATAATTGGGTACTCACCTACAGAATGTTGTGTTAAATGGATGATGGAAGATGCTTGATTAAGTACAGTAATGCCAGTTGAGGGTAATCCATAACTCTTTAATTACTTAACAGTAAAACAAAACTTATAAACGACTGTATACTGTAGTTTTCGGAGTGAGAATTGTGCCGGTTATTAGACAATTCTGGATATTTAGGTGCCGATTAAACGAGAGTTTCCTGCGACCAGAATAATTGGGTTATTCCGGAGTCAGTTCGGGCCTTAACACCTAATTTACACTGTACAAGTCTGGTGCCGATACACAGCAAAAACCATTTCATACTGACAGGAAATGCATACTCTAGATGCACCCTCACTCCACTGTATCTCACTTGTCAGCTCGGGCCCAGACTCAAGCTACATTTGTACTTTAATATAGCAAAAATGTACCTTCAGAGAGCTTTATTTTCTGTAGCGCTAGTTTGAGAAGTGTTTTTTTTTCTTGAGATTCTGCTCAAACTGATTTGCTCATCGCCGAACGTAAACTTTTCCATGAACCAGCACAATCGGGCAGCGTTTTAGAATGTAATTTTTTTTTTTAAATTTAGCTTTAAAAAACATTCCTTGATATATTTAAGAGTGGTAACCTGGTGCAGTTTGATAAATACAGCTGAAAATGGGTTTATCACGAAAAATAAGCATTTTTAAACCACTGCCTCAATCCACCACCTGTGAGTAACCTGATTTTAAATAACTGCAAATGACTTTTAAAAAAAACATTTGCTCGTTTGTATTGTTAGTCAGTTTGGTACAGTCAGCAGTTCCTTAGTAAATTAAAAAATGTCTATTAGAAAGCATTTAAAATGTGCCTATTGGTGTCCTTGTGCCTAAACAAAAAGCTTAATTTTAAGAGCCTCCTGGAAGGCCCACAAACTGGCACAGTTAGTGGAAACATAAGAACATAGGAAGTAGGAGCAGGAGTCAGCCATTCGGCCCCTTGAGCCTGCTCCGCCATTCAATGAGATCATGGCTGATCTTCTACCTCAACTCCACTTTCCTGCACTATCGACATATCCTTTGATTCCTTTAATATCCACAAATCTATCGATCTCTCGGTCTTGAATATACTCAATGACTGAACCTCCACTGCCCTCTGGGGTAGAGAATGCCAAAGATTTACCACCCTCTCAGAAACTTGCAACAGTTAATAATTCGATCTGGGAAGGTGACCAGTTTTGTGGGCGGGAGCCGGCTTCTAGAATAAAAGACCACGGGAACGTAATCCGCGTTTAAAATTCCGTGACCTTTTGCGCTAGTTTGGCTGATTTCGGGCAAATTGGGCTGAAAGATCCAGCGCAACCGAGCGGAAACTCCTGCCCTTTATGTTTACCTGGCAGAGCAGCTCTGTATTAACTAATTAGTCATCCTTATTTCTATTTATCCTTTAGTCTGGGAACTCTCACTCTCCCAAGACTACAATTGTGATCTGTCGGGGAATCAGATCATTTCAGCAGGTTGGCCGTCACTGTTTCCCAAAGAATGAAGAGTCTCTGATCCTTTTTATTTTGTGTTGATTTTTTTTTTCTTTTTTAAACAGATATAAGTCTGATTTAGTGGCAGAGGTTACAGATATAGTTGTTTCCGTGGGAGAATACTTCTGCGAAGTGGCCTAATACTCTTGTTAGATAAGCCTGCTTGCAGTGCTGCCCACAGAAGGTTACTGTAGCTGTCATCTGTTAGGTGGGAAAATGCCTGCGTCGTACCCGGTATGTAATGGGTCGACACTGAGCTGGAAATGAATAAATGTGCGGAGGCTCTCTAATTTTATTTCTTTAAAGGGATTGTATTGATGCAAAAGTGTCCTTGCAAGCTGAAAACTCCATGGGGCCAAATCAGGCAATGCGTAGGTTAGTTGAGGTCATTAAAGATCGCCGCAGATTTCATCATTCGATATTTTTGAACTGTTTCTGGGGCCTGAAATGATTCAAGGACAGTAGAAAATTCCATGGAAAATCTCTCATGGACACCTGCAGTTTAGGTCCACTAAAGTTTTCATCTAACAACGTTGTCTTGTTCTTTTGGTTAACTTTAAAAAAAAAAAGATCATTAGGTGGTGATGTTGGCAATGCCAGTACACCTCCAGGTGCCGCCACCCTTCCGTAGATCTGACAGGTATGTGTGAACTAGATTCCTTCATAAAATGTGATTCTCTAATAAACCATCTATGATTAAATTCAAAATCTTACATCTGCATACATTTCCTGCCTACAAAACCTTACTTTCTATTGTCACGTTTTTGTCACACTTTTTGTCAACTTTTCTATTAATAAACACCTATGTCTTCAGCTGCCTAGGCCCTAGGCTCTGGAATTCCCCCCCTAAACCTCTCCCCCTCTGTAATTCTCTCTCCTTTAAGACACTACTTAAAACCATCTGTCCTAATATCTCCTGATGAGGCTTGGTGTCAAATTTTGTTTTATAGCGCTCCTGTGAAGCGTCTTCTACATTCAAGGCGCTATATAAATGCAAGTTGTTGTTGAAATTGCCAATGTAAACTTGTCACGCTGTAATTACAACCTCCTGCCACTAGTAGCGCTGTAACACCTCAGTTTTGTGTCTCCTATGCTGCAGAGAAACTCTTATGCACCAACCACCTCTACATATATATATTTTTTATCCACACTTTTTGTTTGTGCCTTCTGTTCTTCTCTCCCACATGGCAGCTGTCTTTCAGTGCAATTGCCAGCGCAATTAACCCTTCATCTAGAGCCATCCTTTGTTTCTTAACCTGTCCCATTACCACCTCCTTTTGCCTTGAATATCTCTTAATGTCTCTTAACTTCTCCTGCCTTCTATCCTATCACAGACCTTCCCTTTTGTTCTTTCATCCCCTCCCCCCTTTCCCAGCCCCTACACTTGCTTAAAAATCTGTTCCGTTTCCCGCTTTTTTCCAGTTCTGACGAAAGGTCATCGACCTGAAACGTTAACTCTGTTTCTCTCTTCACAGATGCTGCCTGACCTGCTGAGTATCTCCAGCATTTTCTGTTTTTATTTCAGATTTCCAGCACCTGCTGTATTTTCTTTTTGAACCAACTCTGCTTGCCTGCTTCCCAAATATCCTAAGTTTTAAAAAAAAATTATAAAATAAAATCAAACGCTATACAAAATTAAGGACATTTGAGAACTGAATTACATCTGTGTGTCCTGGGCCGATTATCCCCCGCTCTCTAACTCCACTTCACCTCAGACTACATTTAGTTTTGACTCTCCATGTGCAATGTCACGAGAGGTTGACTAAAGGACGTATCGTAGAGGCCACGGTCAATGAAGTATAGTCACTGTTGTAATTTACATCTAGTAATATATTAATAATTTTGTGTCGAGTGTGCACTTCCTATAGATGTTACACTTATGTTATGTAACACATTGCCTGTTATGAATCTTATCATGGCTCCTGCTACTCGCTAAACAGGAGCAACACAGTATGCTCCATCTGTCCAGCCCCAGGATCAGCTCGCTTTCCTATCCTGGGTCACTTAAATACCCCAGGGGACAGCCCCAGCAATAGGTTCATGCCCTGACGTGGGCTAATACTGCTGTTAGGGCTAGGAAAGAAAGGGGCTGGTCTGGGTCATGAAGTAACACTGGGCGGCCAGCTGGTGGCGCCGTCCAAGGAGTATAAATACTCGGGCGTGGGCCCAGCTTGCTCAGGATGTTTCTGTAACCAGGAACTAGTGATGTAACTAGAAATCTCATGGTTTGAAACAGTTGATTAAAGCCTTGTTTTATACTCAAACCAAGTGGTCAGTAGTCTTTTTACATCATTGCCCATCACATTTTGTTGGTAATGCCCCTATTGTTATAAACCGTCTCACTGCGAGCAATGCCATGGAAGGTCTGCTAGCGTTCACATATAATTCTTCATAATTTCAAAGTGTTTTTTTTATGTATATTTTCTTTTTGTTTCAGCCTTTGAACAGGGTCACTGCTATGAGCCGTTCATTAAGTATGGAAACTTCACAACCGGTGATGCATCATATCAAGTGGGAACCGTGGCTGAGTTTTCATGTGATCCTGGGTACACCCTGGAGCAGGGGTCAGTGATCATTGAATGTGTGGACATCCGCGACCCCCAGTGGAATGAGACTGAACCAGCCTGCAGAGGTAAGATCACAACAGTTTGATCCAGTGTCGGAACATGAGTTTTTACATGAACCAACAGCAGGAATAACAACAAGGGCAAGCTAGGACATTGGCGCATTTGAAGAACATATGAATTCGAGCAGAGACTTGAAACCGCGTTGTTTAACACTATCATCTCTTCAGACCTGGTGAACAGGAATTGCATGCTTATTGCAAGCTGGAAAAGTGTCGCCCACCAAAAGCCAAAAAATCAGTGTGCAGCGCCCAGACCTTAAACTTTATTTAAATTTGTACCTCTGGCTGTTACCTCCCCAGACCGCACGCACGCCACATTTCTAGGCCATTAAGTTTTGATTTAAATAAGACAGTGATTGATACCCAGGGGACTCACTTGGCAGGAGTTACAGAGCCTAACAGTGGGAAGGAGCTGCACTGACCCCATCGCTGGGTTAATGACGCGGCCAATGCTCGGCATTCTCTCACGGTTGGACTCAATATCTGTTTAATATTTTTTTTTTTTTTTTAAGTAGTCCTGTTGATGAGAAAAACTAATAAAATAACCATGAGCAGTTTACTGACAAATGCAATGGTTCACAGACCGTTTCACACAAAGGAAATTCCACCGCCAGCCAAGAGTGGTGACTAAAATTGTGCGTGGACTGTTGAGAGGTTTTATTTGTTGTAGGCTGCAAACAACCAAGCTGGTCCTCCAGCTCTTGAAATGTTTCTGCATCATTAATTAAGCCATGTTCAGCACACTTATTGCCCACTGTTGTGTTATTTGTTTGCTGTCAGTGTTTTAACAGTTAAATTGAAATCCTAGATTATCCTGGCACCCTCCTGCTACTCGCTAAACAGGAGCAACGCAGTACTCTCCATCTGTCCAGCCCCAGGATCAACTCACTTTCCTATCCTGGGTCACTTAAATACCCCAGGGGATAGCCCCAGCAATAGGTTCATGCCCTGACGTGGGCTAATACCGCTGTTAGGGCTAGGAGATAAAAAGGGGCTGGTCTGGGTGACGAGATCCTTCTGGCTATCAGTGGAGATTGGCAGCCAGAAGGACCAAAATCAAGCTGAAGATGCAAGGGGAAAGGGAGAGGAGCAAAAAATAATACCTAAAGAGGTCTAATTTGAGATCTTCTGCCTTCCCCCAGGACTCTCATTGATCGCATCCCCAGCTAGTTGAGGCCCAGGGACAGCCCACAGCGCCATCTTTTCTGGGTACCCTTTACTGGGGCATCCTGCAGGCACGAAGGATGGAAAATGAGGTGGGAGGTTGGGAATACCCCTCCTACTTCATTTAAATTGATCCCTCTGGTTTGCACCTACTGCAGGTGAAGGCTACGCTGTGTCCTGCCCCAAAGCCTTTCCACCATCTACAAGGCACAAGTCAGGAGTGTGATGGATTACTCTCCACTTGCCTGGATGAGTGCAGCTCCAACAACACTCAAGAAGCTCGACACCATCCAGGACAAAGCAGCCCGCTTGATTGGCACCCCATCCACCACCTTAAATATTCACTCCCTCCACCACCGGCGTACCGTGGCTGCAGTGTGTACCATCTACAAGATGCACTGCAGCAACTCGCCAAAGCTCCTTTGGCAGCACCTCCCAAACCATGACCTCTACCACCTAGAAGGACAAGGGCAGGAGACGCATGGGAACACCACCACCTCCAAGATCCCCTCTAAGTCACACACCATCCTGACTTGGAAATATATCGCCGATCCTTCATCGTCGCTGGGTCAAAATCCTGGAACTCCCTCCCTAACAGCACTGTGGGAGTGTCTTCACCACACGGACTGCAGCGGTTCAAGAAGGCGGCTCACCACCACCTTCTCAAGGGCAATTAGGGATGGGCAATAAATGCTGACCTTGCCAGCAACGCCCACATCCCATAAACAAATTTAAAAAGAAAGAAACTCCCAGGCCAGTGTCAAAGGGGCAGAAGCCTGTTGTGCCGGGGGGAATGCCCTTTTTTGTTTGACATGGTTTGTTATATGGTGCGAGTACATGAGAGATTCTTTATGACAAAAGGTTGACGTGGTGATGCACTGACCTAAAGTGAAGCGTGGTAATTTGTGCCAATATTCACTGTGGACAGCACCTTATCATAAGGGTTGCTTATCCCTTCTTACTGCAACGTATTGATTGCCCTGAATTTGTTTGGGCTTTCTAATATAGTATCAGTCCTTCGGCAGGAGGTGTGAGTGTTGTGGCAGAAGAATGCCCCTTCCATTGTTTTGTTGCACCAGTAAATCACTTATCCCCAGCCACTGCACTAAATAAGTAATAATTCTCTTGGCGAGCCTGTAAACCATTTAGCAGTTCAGAAAATGATAGCACTGTAGTGTATTTCTATCAGTTACTGAACATTGCACAGCTATGGAGCCTGGCTGTGTAATAATAATGATTAAGCCTTGTAAGAAAAATGCTCCCGTATATCTGCTAACACCATCATGAAGTGATACATCTAAAGCCGTAATGCAAAGCAACTGAGGTAACGGAAGCTTTTGCTGGAGAGAAGAAGCTATGATAGAGGCACATTATTAATTTGTGGTGGGGTGGGGTCAACTGGCATTGAAATTATACAAAGATTAGCATACAAACCCTTAACAACACATTAAATTCCTTTTAACAGAGGCACTCATCTGCTAATTTTAATCTCCATGTGGTGTAAATTCAAAACTAATGGATGACGTAAGAAAACTACTAGGCACTTGGTCTAAGCATTAAACAAAGCTTCAATCAACTGTTTTACAACATGGAGGTCTAGTTGTGTCCTTCACTAGTTCCTGTTAAGAATGTCCTGCGCAAGCTGGGCCCGTGCCCGAGTATTTATACTCTCCCTGGACAGCGCCACCCGTAGGCCGCTCAGTATTATTTCATAAGTCTTTCTTTCATGAATGACTGATTCATGTCATTGGGTTCTGCAACAATTTTCAATGCTTAAAAAAATAAGAGCTAATGATGAGGGCTATTGTATTGCCACAGTAGATTGGAACTCCAATGGCCCATGCCACAGAATGGTGATATGAAGGTATGCACTGAGGCATCCTCTGCAGGAGAAGATATTATATAATAGGATGTGAAAAGGAGGGTGTCTAACACTTCTGTCCAGTTAACACTGGTGCTAAGAGTAGGATCAGAACCAGAGACACATACCTACCAATCTAGAAAACACAAACCCAGACCCCCTCCCCCCTCCCAAAAAAGTGGCAACTGGAAAACAGGCCTGAATACAGGCCTACCTACTTACAACATACAATTGGACAAAGTGCAAGGGGAGAGGGGGCTACAAGTGTCATCAACATTCCATTCTTGTTTAGCAGAGAACTGTGGAAAAATGTGAAGGATTTTTCATCAGTTTCTTTCAGAAAAATTGTGGCTATGTATTGGTGGTACTCTCTGTTGCTACATTTGACAATTTGTTTAGGGGTACGGTAGCATAGTGGTTATGTTACTGGACTAGTAATCCAGAGACGTGAGTTCAAATCCTGCCAAGGCAGCTGGGGAATTTAAATTCAGTTAATTCAGTGGGTTTCCTCCGGGTGCTCCGGTTTCCTCCCACAGTCCAAAGATGTGCGGGTTAGGTTGATTGGCCATGATAAAAAATTGGCCCTTAGTGTTAGGGGGGATTAAATACGTGGGGTTACGGGGATAGGATAGGGCTTGGGTGGGATGGCTGTCGGTATAGGGACCGGGTGCTAGGGTTTGGATGATCAGCCATGATCTCATTGAATGGCAGAGCAGGCTCGAAGGGCCGAATGGCCTACTCCTGCTCCTATCTTCTATGTTTCTATGTTTCTATGTTAATTAAATAAATCTGGAATAAAAAGCTAGTTTCAGTAATGGTGACCATGAAACTATCGGATTGTCGGAAAAACCCATCTGGTTCACGAATGCCCTTTATGGAATGAAACCTGCCGCCCTTACCTGGTCTGGCCGATATGTGACTCCAGACCCACAACAATGTGGTTGACTCTTAACTGCCCTCTGAAATGGCCCAGCGAGACACTCAGTTGGACCAAACCGCTACGACAAAGTCAGCAGTGTGAGAGTACCTTCACCACACGGACTGCAGCGGTTCAAGAAGGTGGCTCACCACCACCTTCTCCAGGGCAATTAGGGATGGGCAGTAAATGCTGGCCTGGCCAGCGATGCCCACATCCCAGGTGCGAATAAATTTTAAAAAAATTCTGTAGCACAGTGGATTGTGGGCATGGTAGCTGCCATTATTGACACATTATTAATATGTCGGTCAACCAATGGCTGGAATGTAAGGGCAGGGTGGTTGGAGATCAAGTGATGAAACCGCCTGGAATATGGTCCTATCAGAGTTGGCAACCCTAAGTGGGCGGGAAATCCTGATCTTTCAAAACTGAGAGATCAAGAATGCCCAAGTGTCAATAAGGTAATACTGGAAGATAGGCCATATTCATGATTATTGCGATGTCACTTCCTGCCATCATCTTTGTTTCCTGCAAGAGTTCAATCCCAGGCAACAGTTCGAAGCCAGCATTAAAACTGAGCAAGGTGGCCCATGAGCTGACCACAGCAGTGTGGGAAGTTTACCTGCCTGCTGATTTTTGCTTATAAACATGGACATAGACTAGGTGTAAAATGCTGACTGTGCAAAATGTGAGTGATTGGCATAGATGGGAGGCTGGTTGCTTCTGGAATATGTAAGATGCAGGCAGTATATATTAGTTCAGAGGAGAGTAACAAGGAGTAGCTTGCATATAGCAACAGAATGTGTTAGAGTGAGAAGGTGGCATGGAGCAGGGCATGTATGTCTTGTGGCTGGGCGGAGAACATATAGAAGGCTAAAGCTGAGCCGGTGGAATTATTG
Organism: Somniosus microcephalus; assembly: GCF_052327205.1. Classification (NCBI taxonomy): domain Eukaryota; kingdom Metazoa; phylum Chordata; class Chondrichthyes; order Squaliformes; family Somniosidae; genus Somniosus; species Somniosus microcephalus. Next base: position 67,965,612 of record NC_141008.1, read on the forward strand.
TGGGAAGACCTGGAGAATGAAATTCCCATTTCATACTCATCAATGACATTTCCAGTAGAGTTATTGACAGGAGGAATATTATCATCTGGAATGGAAGAATGATGGGAGGTGAGAAAAGGGAGAGTGTGTGGCATCTATCGCCAGCCTGCTTGTGATGTATCATTTCCCATACATCAAGTTTCAATCCGAGCTGTACTACCGAGGGAGAAAGAGAATAGAGGCTACGCACTTCCTCACGGGGAGCAGCGTGAGAAATAGAAGGGTCAGCCGTGCAGACCCCTCATGTGCAATTAAAAGTAGGAGGAGGACGATCAGAATTTGCAGAGGTGCACATTATGGAGAGCCAAATATGGACACAAATTGCTCCTCCACCTCCCTGCTTAATTTGAACAGCTATTTAATCTGCGTTCTGCCCCTTGGACCCGTGCTTGTCGTCCAATACTTTGCACACTTCGTTGCCGGATGATATTTTACTTGAAACAATAGCTTATTGAAATTCTGGTCTGAAAGGAAATGAAGTCAAAATTAATAAATGATTATTGAACTTCAGACTCCCACTTCATGCTAAAACCATTACTTGAATAAGAAACCCCTAATATACTCAATGGCCCAGAAATTGGTGTCAGGGGCTTCCCGCGGGTGCAAGCCCCCGACCTACACTTACATATCGCGCCGACAGTTGAAGCCTGGCCCTGCGTGGATTTCCTGTCAGTGGCCCGGTTCAGCTCCCGGCGCACTGTGCTTGCGTGATCCAGCGGCGTAGTTAGTTCGATGAGCCGGCTGGGATCACGTGAGCACTGGGCAACCAATCGGAGGTTGCAAAAGTTCATTCATGAGTTTGATAGTAAGAACTGTCAAACTCATGAAAACTCCGGGCGCCCAAAACAGTACTTAAACTTCAAATAAAAGTTTAAAAAACATCCCACTAATTAAATGAACTATTAATAACTGTAAAAAAAACTAATTTAAACAATTATTCAACATTTTGAAAAAAATAATTTTTTAACAAATCGGGTCTAAAAATACACTTACCTTACTGTAAAGTCTTTAAAAATAATAAACCTGTGGGAAAAAAATTCTAACTTTAATTAATAGACCACTTACCTTTTAAAACTAAGTACTTACGTCTGCTTTTTTCTCGCGTAAAAACTGGAGGCCTTATCGCGCGGGCAACCCTGTAAAAAAAAAGGAATTTCAGCGCGCACGCGCAGACTCCTGCACACACGTGTTCAACCTCTGAACCCCTTGGTTCAGAGGATCGGAAATGCTGGTTTCCCGTGCATGCGCTGTGCATGCTGAAAACCGGCAATTCCATCAGGCCCACGCGTGAGTACACGGTGCTTACTCACGCGTTGGGACCCGAATTACTGGGCCATTGTTTTGAGTTCACGAGGTTGCTGGGAGATTCTGTGTGTGAAGGGAGAATTCAGGAAACAGGCCATGCATGCAGCCCATACACCTCCCGCACTGGGTGGGCAGATTGCCAGTAATTTTGCCTATACTGCTCTTGTCTAACCAGCCACTAGGTGTGGCAGCCCCTCTCTATCTCCGTCCAGTGAATCTCCTGTCTGATTCTTCACAGCCTCTCCCCACAGTAACCTCCCAGGGATTTGAAAAGGCAGGAAAGTAGAGATTGAACCCGAGACCCAGCATTCAGCGGCATTAATTATTCAGCTGCAGCATCATGAAAGAATCTTATATTTTTGCCCTTATTTATTTCTTGCCATCCAAGTTTAGATTCCCCTGCCCACGAGATCTCCATGGAGAAGACGGACCAGGGAAATTGTTCCAAGGAACTACTTCTGTTGCTCTATAACTGGTTACTTAGAGATGGTCAAGAGTGGCAGAGTCCGGTCGCCCTCAGGAAACAGGGATGTCCTACCTCCGCTTAGTGCACACCGCCCCCAAGAGTCCACATCAGAAGCTCATGATGTGACATACTGTGGTTGTGTACTGACATCCGACTATTCTGTGTGGGCCAGCACCTTGATACAGGCTTTGACTGAAGTGATCTTATTCACCATTCTAGTGACTCTGCCAAATTTAGCGCAGGCTGTCGTTGTAAAAGGTGATGCCTTTGTACACAGATGGTTGCTGCAACATTTCAAGCTACGTGGTTGGCAAAGCATTTTGACTCTCACTTCGACATCTAATTACAGATGGGAGGAAGCAGTTAAAGAGGAATAAAAACACTGGCAAATATTATTTTTTTTAAATGGTTTTAAGAGGTTACAAATTTCCATGCAGAAAATCACTTGAAAAATAAGGGTGAGGAGATGCAAGTAACTTTAAGAGACGGCAGAAAATAGTTAAAGTAAACAGCTGCTTAATGATACCGAACTGTTAAGAGAGCGTCTGTAATGTCTCGGTGGGCTGTCTGGGGTTCATTTTACAGCTGCTTGAAGATACTGATAATGTTTGTTTTATCACAGCTGTCTGCAGCGGAGAGATTACAGACTCAGCTGGAGTTGTGCTGTCTCCCAATTGGCCAGAAGCCTACGACAAGGGTCAGGACTGCATTTGGGGGATACACGTGGAGGAAGACAAGCGGGTCATGCTGGACCTCCAAGTGTAAGTGAAAAAAATAGAGCAAAGTGTACTGTACACTCGTGGCGCCATGAGTAAGACAACTGGCTGGGGAACTGGGAAATTTAAGTTCATCAGACTGTAGAAATTAAACTCTGAGAGATGGAAGTTATTGACTGTGAAGATGGCATGAGGCTTTGTGAGCATTTTGAATGCAGTTATACTCATCAACCTGCGATATGCTGTGAACTGCAATTTTGCAGCCATTTTCTATCACCCTCCTCAGCTACAACAACAACTTGCATTTATATAGCAGCTTTAACGTGGTAAAACATCCCAAGGTGCTTCACATGAGCGTCAAAATATGACACCGAGCCACATAAGGAGCTAGTAGGACAGGTGATCAAAAGCTTGGTCCAAGAGGTAGATTTTAAGGAGCGTCATAAAGGAAGAGCGCGCAGCACCTCGGTCTCAGCCCAGAGTTACAGAACCTTGACGTCGTCAGAAAGCCTGAGTTGAGCTTGCTCCCCACTGTTGATATGTCACCAAGGCTGATTTCTTTCAGCATTACCCACCTCTGCCCCTACCTTCCCTGTGACACATTAAAACCCTAAACTTCACTCTTCGATTTCTCCAGCACACTCCTTTCTGGCTTTCTTGCTTCCACCAATCGTAGTCACCAAGGATGCCATGGTCTGTGCTCCCACCTGCTCTAAGACCCACATCCCCAACACCCTTCTCCTCCCGAAGCTTCACTGACTTACTGTGTTACAGAGAACTGACTTTTGAGATGTTTGTTCTCGCCTTCAGATCCCTCCATGGCCACAACACCCTCTACCTCTGTCGTCTCCTCCACCCCGTATCCCGGCACACATATCCAATTCTCCAGCACCAGCCTACCTCTCGTTCCATGCTCCCCCGATTTCACCGTCCTTCATCCTGCCCTCTGGAACACCTTCTGTCAGCACCTTCTCTGCCTTGTAACCCCCACCATCCAACCCTGCCCCACCCCGCTCCCCCCAACCACCACCACATCTTCAAAACTCTAATTCAGAATCTCTTCTTTGGCCAACCTTTTCCTGACTCTGTCCATTTTAAATGTCAAGAGTGCTCTAGAAATGTAAGTTTGTTGCAGTTACCCCAATATAAAGTTGCTTGTGGAAAGCTTCACACTTCAGCTTTGGATTTCATACCTGTCGAAGTTTCATACTGGTAGAAGTCTCACAGACAATATATCCTGCAGCTCCAGGTATCTTGCCTGCTTTCAGCAGCCTGTAACATTATTTGGATATTTGCAGTACATTCTCCATGTACGCAACACAAATTGACTGCCCTGTGATGACCTTATATATTTGGCATTGTTTGTTAGGAAACAGAGCTGACTTGCTGGCAAAGTTTTTGCTGTCAGTTCAGATTATATCTCCTGAATACCACAATACAGAAACTGGTCCTTTTTACTTTGCATAAACAGAGCTATTGATCTTCAATGGTTTTGCAATAATTGGCTGTCTCCTCCTTATTTCTAATATTCAGGCTCCACTCAGATCACTACATGGGCCTCTTTAACAACACACACACACACTACATTCCCAGATACTTGGTATACCTCACTAGTCAAGTCACTATCTGCTGCATCAAGACTGGGTAGACCAAAAAAATTCCCCTGGGTTTCACTTCTGGAAGTTCACCTTATAAAATACCCCTTTGAAATGATTGTTTTGTGCATTTTGCTTTGTTATTGAAATGTTGTTCTAATCTTGATATGAAAAGACACGAAGAAGATTTTGTAAGCCTTGTTGGTCTGGTTTATGTAAAGAATATCTTGTCTGGTGAGACAAGGTGCTGTCGCTTCTGAATGTGACTGAAAACTGAATAGCAGACATGCCAATCCTGGCCTTAATGTTCTATCTGTAGTTTAATCCTGCTTTTTTTTTTGCCTACATGACCCTCAAGCAATCTGCACTTGTTCCAGCATTTACAGCAGCATTCACCCGTGACCCGAGTCTATCACCAGTTCATCACTCATTCTGGACCTTGCTCCATGTGTCAACTTGGCAACTAAGTCTGTCACCAGAGTTCATGCAACCCATCATCACAACCAAATCCACTTTGTTAATGACATTATGCATCTCTGTACCTGCAGCTTTCTCCACTAGATGTTTCTTTCCCCCTTGCTTCTCTTTTCTTGAAAGCAATGACTTGGGTTACAGTTCTGCACCGTTCCAACATCACCTCGTTTAAGTAACCATTTTGGTCCTGTGTAAAGCTAGACAATGAGTGCCGGAGGGCTATTCAAATGCCCTCTCCTCAAATGGTCAAGCTCACGGACAACCAGCAGAGATCGATGGATAGTGAAAAAGATTGGGAGCCGTGGCTAAGTTTTCCACTCTCCAAATCCATGAGAGCGAGGCTGGTTGAAGCACCTGAGGTCTGCTAGCACAGCACACACTCTGGATCAAACCTGGTGCGCTCCTGGTCTGTATGGGTCAGTGCACAGTAGACAGTGCATTTACCTACTAAACAAACAAGGGCACAACTGTAGTTTTTCAAAGACTAATGTGGAAAGTCAAAATAAAGCAGCACTATATAGTCTGCATCCCATTTGGTAATGAGAATTATCGCCATGGTAATCAGAGCTAATCGTTGCTGAGCTGCAAAGACCTGAAGCCTGGGGCAGGGGTTCAGGGAAGGCAAGTCCAGTGAGAAAAACACTAAAAAGTCTGAAAAGATTCAATGATTTGAAATCAATGATGATTTAAGAATAGTAAAACGTTACAAGACAAGAAAAAGCCCAAGAATAATGAGACAATGGGAAATGTAGTGACTAAAGCTGCTGGATTCAAACAAATGCAAGCCAGAGGTAAGGGGAGGTGCTAAGAAACCTGAGGGAATACTGAGGAATCAGAAGAGCTTTAAAATAAATCTTTTTTGAATAAACTTAAAGCAGAGGTAAGCTGTCATTTTCAAATATTGAACTGCAATCTTCTGTTCATGTTGTATCATTTGAGACCCATCCATTAAGGTTTTTTTTAAAAAACAACATAAATGTATCTCTGTCCATTTAAGTATAAAATTAACTGAGACACAAGGGAGCTCTCGTTCCACTCCAGTCTATAACAGGAGCTGCAGGGCTCTTTGCTGTGAGGCTGAGAAGAAAATGAACTATTTCAAATCCCTCCACAACCTCACTGCACCTGGTCCAAATAATCTTCTTTTTCCACATATCTTCGCCTATACCCTGGGCTCCTCTGGAATACAGCTCATCACCCAACCCTCTCTCCGCTCTCTCCCAAAACCGCTTAGCCATACTAACTCTCCCTTCCATCAAAAGCCTCTTAAAATTTTGACTAATCCACGATGATAACAGATAGGCATTGTTTATGTTCCCACCCCTGCAATTATATAGGGTATTGGTGAGACCACACCTGGAGTACAGAGTACAGTTGTGGTCCCCTTACCTACGGAAGGATATACTTGCCTTAGAAGGGAGTGCAACGAAGGTTCACGAGACTGATTCCTGATTCTCAGAATAAGGGGTCGGCCATTTAGGGCTGAGACGAGGGGCGGTGAATCTTTGGAATTCTCTACCCCAGAGGGCTGTGGATGCTCAGTCATTGAGCGTATTCAATACAGGGATCGATAGCTTTTTGCATACTGAGAACCAAAGAATATGGGGATAGTGTGGGAAGGTGGAGATAAGGTAGAAAATCAGCCATGATCTTGTTGAATGGCGGAGCAGGCTCGAGGGGCCGAATGGCCGACTCCTGCTCCTATTTATGTTATGTTCTTTTAATCCTTCCCATGTTTGATAACTCCTTTCCACTTTGTTAAGCACCTGGGACAACTTCTGCATGTACACGTGCAAGTTATTTTTGATTTCAGGAGAACTCTGCTGAGATCACAAGGCATAATTGAAATTATATTTAAACTTTTTCTTTTAACATTTGGGTGAATTAAGATCTTTGCACCTTGATTTTTCCAATTGGTGTTATTTTAACACCAACAGTAACCCAAGTGAGGTTACCACAGACATTAAAATCATTCCTAATGGGAAATCTAGGCTTTGGAGCTATGTGAATATAAGTAAAGGATCTAGGATTTGATATTTATCCACGGGCTCGACGGGCCGAATGGCTGCCCTCCTGTGCTGTAACCATTCCATGATAAGATGCAACTGCAAAATAGAGGTGAAATGCAGTTATAACTGCAACTATGAGCGCGACCTTGCCAGCCCTGGGGAGGCGGGACTGCCGGGAAAATGGTAGAATTTGGGGGCGGGTGCCCAGCCCGCCCCCAACCCACCTCCATGCCATTTTGCCAGGAGTCGGGTAGCCGTCCCGCGCCGGGTTCCGTCGCCTTGAAGGCGGTAAGGGATTAAAGCCTATTAACTGCCTGTTAACAGGTAGTTAACAGGCAGAAAATAGGATTATCCCCCTTTTGCCCTCACAAGTGCGGGCTTCCCGAAGGCTCCGAAACCCGCCAGCTCAGCGAGGCGAGTAGTGGGTCTGCGGGGGTCGGGGGGTGCAAAAGTGTGCTGTGAAGGTAAGTGATGGGTGCAAGTGTGGAGAGGTGAGTATCTGAGGTAAGTGCAAAGTGTTAGTAAAAGTGTTTGTTTTAACCTTTGTTTCTTCCTGCAGGCTTCAGTCGGTGTGTATGCGGAGAGCCTGGCACCTCCGTGGTAGAGATGACAGATGGCCGTTGCATTCTCCAATGCAACAACCATCTCATTTCTGCAAAAGAAAGATGTTTGATGAGGTCTTGAATTCAAGACCTCATCAAACTACAGAGAATGTCAGTGTTTGACAGCTTCACAGAGCTGTCAAACGATGACAATTCATCTGTCAAAAATTTTTGACAGATGAAACGTCATACGTTGATGTTCTCTGTAACCAGCTTCCCCTTAATTGGCCTGCAAAATCCGTGGGCGGGCTTAACAAGGTCAATCAAGGGAAAATAGCGTGGGTTGGCCAGAAGTTGTTGGAGGCGGGACTGAAACCCGACAAGTGGGAGTCCCGCCTCCAAAAGCTTCCCATTGGCAAAATCACCCCCCTAGTGTCAGAAAGATGCAGTGAGTATTGAAAACAGCATTTAAAGGCACAAAGCCTGGAGTACAATACAGGTCTTCGATGGGATGAAATTAGATTAGAAATCATCTGATTTGTTTCTTTTGGCATTAGCAGAATCACTGTGTGTTATATCCCCAGATTTTTGTACAATGTTATTCCATTACATTGCACCAAAAGGAGAGATCTTTTTGAATTTTTGAGCATACAAGAGAATCTGCATTCGTTTTCAGAAGACGTGCAAAACTATAGTGCACTTATTAGTCTAACTGATGAGTCAGTAAATTGGAGCCTTGTGTGTACTGCAGTATGTTAGTGCAGAACAACAACAACTTGTATTTATATAGTGCTTTAACGTAGTAAAACGTCTCAAGGCGCTGCACGGGAGTATTATAAGACAAAAAATTTGACATCGAGCCACATAAAGAGAAATTAGGGCAGGTGACCAAAAGCTTGGTCAAAGAGGTAGGTTTTAAGGAGCGTCTTAAAGGAGGAGAGAGAGGTAGAGAGGCGAAGAGGTTTAGGCAGGGAATTCCAGAACTTAGGGCCCTAGACAACAGAAGGCACGGCCACCAAAGGTTGAGCGATTAAAATCAGGGATACTCAAGAGGGCAGAATTAAAGGAGCGCAGATATCTCGGGGGCGGGGGGTTGTGGGGCTGAAGGAGGTTACAGAGATAGGGAGGGGCGAGGCCATGGAGGGATTTGAAAACAAGGATGAGAATTTTGAAATTGAGACGTTGCTTAACCGGGAGCCAATGTAGGTCAGCGAGCACAGGGGTGATGTGTGAACAGGACTTGGTGCGAGTTAGGACACGGGCAGCCGAGTTTTGGATCACCTCAAGTTTACATAGGGCAGAACGTGGGAAGCCAGCCAGGAGTGCGTTGGAATAGTCAAGTCTAGAGGTAACAAAGGCATGGATGAGGGATTCAGCAGCAGATGAGCTGAGGCAAGGGCGGAGATGGGCGATGTTATGGAGGTGGAAGTAGGCAGTCTTAGTTATGCTGCGGATATGTGGTCGGAAGCTCATTTTAGGATCAAATATGACACCAAGGTTCTGAACAGTGTGGTTCAGCCTCAGACAGATGTTAGGGAGAGGGATGGAGTCGGTGGCTAGGGAACGGAGTTTGTGACGGGGACCAAAGACAATCACTTCGGCCTTCCCAATATTTAATTGGAGAAAATTTCTGCTCATCCAGAACTGGATGTCAGACAAGCAGTCTGACAATTTAGAGACTGTGGAGGGGTCGAGAGAAGTGATGGCGAGGTACAGCTGGGTGTCGTCAGCTTAGAAGAAGCCTATTCTGCTCTCCTATCCTCTCTTGGATGAGATACAATTATACTCCAGGGAAAATTCTCCAAACGATTCTCATAGGATTCACGTGAAAAAAATGTAGTTACCACCAGAGTCTTCCCACAGGAGCTGTACCAATGTCATAGAGTCATAGAGCCATAGAGTTTTACAGCACAGAAAGAGGCCCTTCGGCCCATCGTGTCTGCGCCGCCCATCCATCCCTGTCCAGTCTAATCCCATTTTCCAGCATTTGGTCCATAGCCTTGTATGCAATGGCATTTCAAGTGCTCATCCAAATGCTTCTTGAATGTTGTGAGGGTTCCTGCCTCTACCACCCTTTTAGGCATTGAGTTCCACATTCCAACCACCCTCTGGGTGAAAAAGTTCCTCCTCAAATCCCCTCTAAATCTCCTGCCCCTTACCCTGAATCTATGCCCCCTTGTTATTGACCCCCCTACTAAGGGGAAAAGTTCCTCTTTGTCTACCCTATCTATGCCCCTCATCATTTTGTACACCTCAATCAGGTCCCCCCTCAGCCTTCTTTGCTCCAAGGAAAACAACCCCAGCCTGTTTAGTCTTTCTTCATAGCTGAGGCGCTCCATCCCAGGTAACATCCTGGTGAATCTTCTCTGCACCCTCTCCAAAGCAATCACATCCTTCCTATAGTGAGGCGACCAGAACTGCACACAGTACTCCAGCTGTGGCCTCACCAGCGTTTTGTACAGCTCCATCATAACCTCCCTGCTCTTATATTCTATGCCTCGGCTAATGAAGGCAAGTATCCCATATGCCTTTTTAACCACCTTATCTACCTGTTCCGCTGCCTTCAGAGATCTATGTACATGTACACCGAGGTCCCTCTGACCCTCTGTACTTCCTAGGGTCCTACCACTCATTGTGTATTCCCTTGCCTTATTTGTCCGTCCAAAATGCATCACCTCGCACTTTTCAGGGTTAAATTCCATTTGCCACTTTTCCGCCCATCTGACCAACCCGTCTATAGCGTCCTGTAGCCTGAGGCTTTCCTCCTCGCAATTTACCACCCCACCAATTTTCGTGTCATCTGCAAACTTACTGATCATCCCTTTTACATTCTCATCCAAATCATTTATGTAGATCACAAACAACAAGGGACCCAGCACCGATCCCTGAGGTACCCCACTGGACACAGGCTTCCAGTCACAAAAGCAACCTTCGACCATCACCCTCTGCCTCCTGCCACTCAGCCAGTTTAGGATCCAACGCGCCAAGGCACCCTGGATCCCATGGGCTCTTACCTTCTTGACCAGTCTCCTATGCGGGACTTTGTCAAAAGCTTTACTGAAGTCCATGTAAACCACATCCACAGCATTTCCCTCATCCACCTCCCTAGTCACCCCCTCGAAAAATTCAATCAGATTTGTCAGACATGATTTACCCTTGACAAAGCCATGCTGACTATCCCCGATTAATCCTTGCCTCTCCAAGTGGAGACTAATTTTGTCCCTCAGAATTTTTTCCAATAATTTCCCTACCACAGATGTTAGGCTCACTGGCCTGTAATTCCCTGGTTTATCCCTGCTACCCTTCTTGTATAATGGTACTACATTAGCTGTTCTCCAGTCCTCTGGTACATCCCCTGTGGCCAGAGAGGTTCTGAAAATTTGTGTCAGAGCCCCTGCAATCTCCTCCTTTGCCTCCCACAGCAGCCTGGGATACATCTCGTCCGGGCCTGGGGATTTATCCACTTTTTGGCCTGCTAAAACCGCTAGCACCTCCTCCCTCTCGATGCTAATATGTTCAAGTATGTCACAATCCCCTTGCCCGATTTCTATGTCTGCATCGTCTTTCTCCATAGTGAACACAGATGCAAAAAATTCATTTAAAACCCCGCCTACATCATCTGGTTCTACACACAGATTGCCACTTTGGTCCCTAATGGGCCCTACCCTTTCCCTGGTTATCCTCTTGCCCTTAATATACTTATAAAACATCTTAGGATTTTCCTTTATTTTGCTCGCCAGTGTTATTTCATGGCCCCTCCTCGCCCTCCTAATTTCTTTTTTAAGTATGCCCCTGCACTTTTTATACTCCTCTAGGGCTTCTTCTGTCTTTAGTCTTTTGTAACTGCCAAAAGCCCCCCTTTTATTGCTAATGCATTTTTGTATCTCCCTTGTCATCCAAGGTTCCCTTTGCTTGTTGGTCCCACCCTTGACCTTTACAGGAACATGTTGGCACTGTACTCTCTCTATTTCCCTTCTGAAAGTCTCCCACTGTTTTGATGTGGATTTTCCTATAAGTAGCTGCTCCCAGTCCACTTTGGCCAATGTGGGTCTTGGTAGCTCAGTGGGTGGAGAAATCTGCTCCTATGTTTCCAATTTCACTGGAACAGGTAACCCAGGTAGAGGTGAATTCATGTATAACTTGGGAATCCAGGTAAGGGCAGTTCCATCCTACCTATTCCAACACAGCTAGTACATCTCCAGCAATGGCATTTCCTCCCATCCCTGCATGGCCACCTTCATCATTCTCCAAAGACTCATCCTTGCCCACCCTCCTTGGCTCCCTGCTCTTCTTCATCTACTGTATATTGCTCCTCAATGATATCATCCATTGAAGTCAGCTTCCAGATAAATGCTGACGACACTCAGCTCAACCTATCCACCACTTCCCTCAACTCCACAATCTCTTCTGTGGTACCAGACTGCCTGTCTGACATCGTGGATTAGTAAGAATTTTCTCCAAATGAATATTGGGAAGACCGAAGCCATCTTTTTCGGCTCTAATCAAAAACTGTCTCCTTGCCACTGACTCTTTCTCTCTCTTCCTGGCTGTTTCTTTAAGTTGAAAGGTGACTTCATAGAAGAATATAAGATGGCTGTACACCTGCTCACCATCTTGTTGAACCAGAGCTGAGCCCTATATCCTATCCATCACCAAGAACATTTACTTTCACCTCTGCAAAATTGCCTACTTTGTCCGTACCTAATCCCCACCATCCCACTCCCATTGGAGCTTTTATCCACACCTTCATTACCTCAAGACTTGATTTCCCCAGTGCCCACATTCCCAAGCTGCTAATATCCACCTTCCATTAATTCCAAAACCTTGCCGCAGGTATCCTGTCCCGCACATCTGCCCTCTCAGGTGGACGTAAAAGATCCCATTGCAATATTTCGAAGAGGATCAGGGGTGTTCTACCCGGTGTCCTGGCCAATATCTATCCCACAACCAACATCACTAAAACAGATGATCTGGTCATTATCACATTGCTGTGCGCAATTTGGCTGCCACATTACCTACATTACAACAGTGACTACACTTCAATAGTACTTCATTGACTGTAAAGTGCTTGAGATGTCCTGGGGTTGTGAAGGGCGCTATATAGATGCAAGTCTTTCTTTCTTTCATTGAGCCCACTCGCCCATCAACCCCGTCCTACATTGGCTCCCTGTCATCAACAGCACATCAAATTGAATCCATATATTCAACTATGACCTTCTCTGACCTCACCCCACCCTATCGCTGCAGCCTTCTCCAGCCTTATGTCCTCTTCCATGCCCTCCGGCAATTTGGTTCTGGCTCCTTTGCAAACCACCCCTCCCCCCATTCCAGCATTGGTGGCAAAGCCTTCAGTCATCGCTACCCCACTCTCTGGAACCCTCTCTACTTCTCTCCTTGCCTTTGAAAGGCTTCGCAAAATGCATCCTGTTGTATCTATGCTTTAATACGTTCAATCAAGCATGTAGATACGTCGAATTAAATCAGAGTCAGGCAGACAGGCTTCTAACTGTGATCTTTACTTTATTGGTAAAATGGCTGACTGCAGCTTTCCCGGGTAATTCCCATAATGCATTGCACATTACCGTATTAACTGGTGTTAAGCTCGCACATTACATTACCGTATTGACTGGTGTCAAACTCGCAATCAATACACGACACATCCCTTCTACCTTATTTGGATAATAGAAACACATGGTATTGAGGGGAAGGTGTTAACTTGGGTACAAAATTGGTTAAGGGATAGGCGGCAGAGAGTAGTGGTGAACGAATGTTTTTCTGACTGGAGGGATGTATGCAGTGGGGTCCCCCAGGGGTCGATATTAGGACCATTGCTTTTCTTGTTATATTTAAATAACCTGGTCTTGGGTACAGGGAGTACAATTTCAAAATTTCCGGATGATATAAAACTTGGCAACGTAGTAAATAGTGAGCATGATAGCAGCAGACTTCAGGAGGACATAGACTGTTGAAATGGGCAGACACATGGCAGATGCAATTTAATGTGGTTAAGTGTGAAGTGATGCACTTTGGGAGAAACAACATGGAGAGGCAGAATAATCTAAATGCTACTATTTTGAGGGGGCTGCAAGAGCAGAGTGACCTGGGGGAGGGCATATTCTCAAATCTTTGAAGGTAGCAGGGCAAGTTGCTAAGGTGGTTAGGAAAGCATATGGGATACTTTGTAAATAGGGGCATTCAATAAAAAAACAAAGAAGTCATGCTAAACCTTTACAAATCTCTGGTTAGGCCTCAGCTGGAGTATTGTGTGCAACTCTGGGCAGCACACTTTAGGAAGGCTGTCTAAACCCTAGAGAGGGTACAGAGGAGGTTTACCAGGATGATACCAGCGACGAGGGACTTCAGTTATGGTGAGAGATTCGAGAAGCTGGGATTGTTCTCCTTAAAGCAGAGAAGATTAAGGGGAGACCTAATAGGGGTATTCAGAATTATGAGGGGTTTTGATAGAGCAAGTAGGGAGAAACTATTTCCTCTGGCAAGTGGGTCAGCAACCAGAGGTCAGTGATTTAAAATAATTGGCAAAACAGCTAGAGGGGAAATGAGGAGCAATGCCTTCGCACAGAGGGTTGTTAAGATCTGGAACGTACTACCTGACAGGCTGGTGGAATCAGATTCCATAGCAACCTTTAAAAGGCAATTGGACATGTAATTGAAAAGGACTAATTTGCAGGGTTATCAGGAAATAGCTGGGGTGTGGGACTAAATTGGACAAAGAGTCGGCACAGGCGTGATGGGCCGAATGTGAAGTACTTTTGAGATACTTTCTATGCTAAAGGTACTGTGTAAATGCAAGCTGCTTTTTGTTGATACGTAGCACTATTAGGGTAAATGGAAAAATAGCGGAATGAATGTTCACTCATCCTGGTGCCAGGAAAGTGATGAAGGTGCTTTCCCTGGTAAACAACACACCCTGGCACCAGAATGTGTGGGGGGACATTTCCAGGTTGGTATGCCTATCTTTGTACAAACCGATGTGTGGATAAGGGCGGGTGTGGGCAGTGGGCCTCTGGTGTAGACCATCTGCTGTTTCTTCATGTCCTTCCTCTTCCAAAAAACACAAATAGAAAGGTGCACATATAGCAATTTCTGTGTTCCACCTTTTTGACAACAGCAATCAAAAATCTTGTTGGAAAAAAAAATCCAGTCAATCAGTAATCAGAAAAAAAATCCAAAGCAAAATGGCACAGTGAAAAATCCAGCCATCAGGAATCCTGCAGTTCAAGTTAACAAGCCTTGTCTTGATTGCCCACTTTATGTGAGCAGAATCAGCATACAGCACTTTCCCTGTGATACAATCAGGGAATTAGTGCAACCTCCTTCAATACAATTCCCATACATTTTAATATTTATATGAAGGCTAGTTGTAAGATTAAGTTCTGCCCAGTTCAGGCAGGAATCTGGCGATACAGATTTCTGCCCAATTTCCCGGCCCTCATTTGGTCATTCCACAAACAGTTCCACTGGTCTGAAAATGTACCCTTATTATGCTCAGGTCAGGTCTGTGTTCACTTGGAGTTGACTGTGCAAAATCTTCCATTCTGTGGCAAGGTTACCAGCAACAGGACCTACAGGTTTATCAGACAGTTTAAATTAATGGGTTGAATTTCTATTATATAGCTATTATTAGCAATGCTGGGTCGTTGAAAGATGTCAGATCAATTTACTGATAGCTAGGAGCACGGGAAGGAGGGAGGAGAGAGTGCGATTGCAGACCTTTGCGTAAACGATACGGGAAATCTGCTGCCAAGTTAACTTATTAACAGCGTAAAGCAGGTCCATGTTCCTTCGGCTCGGTTTCATGTTACAGGTCTTTCGTTCAATTCAACCCAGAGCTTTTTAATTCTTTAGAGCCCGGTGGATGTAGCGTTCACTTATGCCCCAGTCTGTGTGCCAGTTTTTGCTGAGGCTCGTGCAGTGGTCCTGCTTTTTGTTTTGACGCTTTATAACATTCCCCTGATGGCCCAGCGACTTTGCCCAGTGAAAGTTTGAGACTTACAGACCAGGGAGGTCCCATGTACATCTGAGCTGTGTTAGCTGATCACAGCTGGGGCAGCAGTGAGGGCACTGCAATTAGTTGCACCATCCCTGGGTTAGGGAGTGGGAAATTAGACAAGGTTCCTGCGCCCGATTGCTATCCAGTGGCCATTACTGAAAGTACGGATGTCAGGGGAGGACAGGACCAAACTCAACTCTAATGGCCGGAGAGTTGAATGCCATACCGACATTAACTGTAGCAGCTAATACAGGAAGGGCCATATCTGCAAAATACCTCTGGAACTGTACCCCCATCCTTTAGGAGGGGATGCAAGGAAATAGTAAAAATAAAGCTCTTGAAAGGTTGGCCTAGTCAGGCCTGTGATGCACCTGTGTCAATCCTTTAGACCACTGGGCCCCAACTGGCTGAAAACATTTCAAGCAAATTTCTGCCAATTAGAAACCAATTTATTTTTACATGGGCCCTACTTCTAAAATGTCAGATGGGACCAAGGAGACAAAAGAAATTGTTAAATGAAACGTTTAAATTTTAATGGATGTAGAATAATCATGGGCCGTATTTTGCGACCCCCCGCGGGTGTGTACGAGGTGCGCACGCACCCGTAGGGGCCACACAAGTTCCAGGTTTGGGCATCCAAAGCGCATGCGTTAAAACCTGACACTTGTGATCTGTCAAAGATCCTCCACATCCCCGGGAGACGGGCCTCTGTGGGCGGCGAGTTGCGCTATTTGCCCAACTTCCGCCCACTGAATGCCCGTGAAAAGCGTAAGGCCTGCTTTTACCAGCATAAGAGTTTTTTAAAAATGGAAAGATAAAACTTTATCACTCATTTATACATTAAAAACCCTGTCCAATAAGGTAAGTTTATTTTTAGCCCCGTTAAAACATTTTTTAAATTAAATTTTTGATTACAATATTTAATTAAATGGCATTTTAATTCATTTTAAATATGTAATTAAAAAAAAATTATTTAATGTGTTTGTGTATTTTTTAAGTGATCCCCATTCATACTTATGGGAGTTCTGTACGTCGCAAGCCTCCGTATCTCCCGGCCACCAGATAAATGTGTAGATATTTTACAGGTCGGAATTCTCCGATCGCAAATGTTGGGCCAGTGTGTTATGCGGAGATAGATTTGAAGTTAAGTTAAAATAATAAAAATAGAGGAAGGCGAGAATGAGGGAAAGGGGACAACCGGAAGGATTTATATTTGTTTTATTAATTTTTGATTCCAGAAGTACAGGGTTAATGTAGTTAATAAAGTTACTTCCGACACATGAACAGCTTTATCACTGTAATTAATTAAAACTGCTGAATAAACTGAAAGCCATGGTAATCCAAAGACTGCATGGGGAGTTGGTAAAGGATACAAAACACGACAGTGCTCGTGAGAGGGAGTTTTGTTTGACAGCAGGAGGTGTTGAGTGGGGTCCTGCGGTGTTTACATAAATGGCCTGGATTCCGAAACCAAATGCTTTGTGTGGGCGACACAGAGAGGGAGACGAGTAAAAACTGTTGATGCAGATACAAATTTTCCTGAGAGTTTAGATCACTTCTGCAGGTTGGTGGGCAGATGGCAGGTGACATTTAAGGGTAAGTGTTGCACCTTTTACGATACGGTGGAGGTCATTTTCTGACTATGTGCTGGCGGCACGGAGCCTTGCCCACCAGCCGTGAGTATGGGAAAATAGTGAGCAGCCCAACTGGCAATTTGCTGCAATGCAGTGCCGGCCGGTAAAGTTCCCCGCCATCCGCACGTACTCAGAAAATTACCCCGCCTGGGCAACGTAACCATAAATAGCATGAATACAAAAAGAGAATACTGCAGATGCTGGAATTCTGAAATAAAAACAGAAAATGCTGGAGAAACTCAGCAGGTCAGGCAGCACCTGTGAAGAGAGAAACAGAGTTAACGTTTCAGGTCGATGACCTTTCATCAGAACTGGAAAAAAGCAGGAAATGGAACAGGTTTTTAAGCAAGTGTAGGGGCTGGGAAAGGGGGGAGGGGATGAAAGAACAAAAGGGGAAGGTCTGTGATAGGATAGAAGGCAGGAGAGGTTAAGAGACATTACGAGATATTCAAGGCAAAAGGAGTTGTCTTTTCTTCTCCCCCACAGGGCAGCTGTCTTTCATTCTGCCAGCGCAATTTACACTTCATCTAGAGCCATCCTTTGTTTCTGAACCTGTCCCATTACCACCTCCTCTCGCCTTGAATATCTCTTAATGTCTCTTAACCTCTCCTGCCTTCTATCCTATCACAGACCTCCCCCTTTTCCCAGCCTCTACACTTGCTTAAACACCTGTTCCATCTCCAGCTTTTTTCCAGTTCTGACGAAAGGTCATCGACCTGAAACGTTAACTCTGTTTCTCTCTTCACAGATGCTGCCTGACCTGCTGAGTACCTCCAGCATTTTCTGTTTTTATTATAAATAGCATGAAATAGAATGAGGCTTTCTTGTCAATATATTGCTGTCAATGTGGTACTGTATTGTCAAATGTATAGACAATGTGGTAGGGCAATTAAGAAGCTAATAAAATCTTGAGATACATTGGCAGAATAGTAAGAGGGTGCTGTACTGAGGTTATGCTGAGCCTGTAAAATTATATTGTTCAGATCGCACTTCCAATCATTGAGCTGTAACATGGTTGTGCATCCACTGGAGAAGATGTAGAGAAACAATTCCAAGGGGAAGGCATGAGGAAAGGTTAATAATGTTCAGTCTTCACGGCATAGAAAGAAAACGATTAAAGTGGAACTCGTTGAACTATGTAGCACGTTAAATCCTGAATGTTACTTCAAAATGAAAAAGGATAGTGGGATGGGAGGAGAACTGTAAACTAGTGAAAAGTAAATTTAAATTCGACATCAAAAAAGAACTTCTTCACACAAAGCATGATAAATGTCTGCAATAACTGTTACGTCCGTGTAATAATAAGAAAAGGACTGCAGAGAACGGTACAACAGGTGTTTACTCAACGTGGTTCAAACTGCAACTGACTGTACAGATCACTACTCAGGGTTTATATACAGGTGTGGTCACTGCCGGTACTACAGGATACAGGAGCTGTAAAACGTAGTTCTCCCCCTTAAAGGTACATACATTACAATAACCTTCCAGGCAGGCTAGGACTGGTTGGAAGAGTGAAAATGTCAGAGGGACAACACTTCACTGGGTCGAATATCCATTTCTTGGCCCTGATCTTTGTTGTGTAATAGCGGGGAACCTCCATTCGAAGGAGGGGGACCCCCTGAGAGATGATGGGAGAGTTCCTAAATTTTGCCGCTCCCCATATGGTGTAGGAATATGTTAAGCGTGCAAATGAAAACAAGCACAAAACAAATAAAATAACTTGAATTGAATCCTTCTTGGAAACACCACAACAGGTCAGTCAGAATCCGTGGAGAGAACAGACAGTCGATGTTTCAGGTTTCTTCAGAACTGAAAAATAAGAGATGGACAGGTCTATTAATAGGATCAGAAGAAGGGGACACGGAGGGAATTGGGTAAAGACCCCCAAACACAGAGAGGAGGCATCAGTGGAATGAGTGCTCAATGATGTAACAAATAATAGAAGGAAGTAATAAAGAAGCAAAGGATGTGTGGCTAGCTTAAGGCAGTGGGAGACCGAAGGAAAATGTGAGAAAATAATATGGAAAATACGCAGTCGGGGATCACAAAGTAGGGGACCACTTCGCCAAACACCACTGTTCTGCCTGACAATGTGACCCTGAGTTCCCTTCGGCCTGTCACTTTAACTTCCTGTCCCATTCCCATTCTGACTTCTCTGTCTTCGGCCTCTTATTCTCTTCTAACAGAGCTTAATGCAAGCCTCAGGAACAATATATTCTCTTTCTCCAAGGTGCCCTGCAGGCCTTTGGTCTGAATATTGACTTGAGTAACTTCAGCTATATCCTCCATTTCCTTTACAGCAGGGGCTGGTAGTGAGGTGGAGGTTGGGGTTGTCAGTGTCCTGGGTGGGTGGAGGGAGGGAGGTCAGGAAAAGGGAGAGAAGACGGGATGATATTTTGGATGGGGAAGGCCCTTTTTCAGAACACAGGGCTTGTGAGGGGTGCGCCTATCTCATTGCAGTTTGTGGGTCCTTGCTGTGTGCAAATTGGCTGCCACTTTTCCTACATTACGACAGTGACTACACTTCAAGAGTACTTCACTGACTGTAAAGTGCTTTGGGATGTCCAGAGGTCATGAAAGGCGTTATACAAATGCAGTCCTTTGTCGTGTCTTCCAGTTGACCTGTTCTGTCTCTTTTTGGAGCTGGTGATCCCACTGTACATTACCAGCATCTTCCCGTTAAATTTCAAAGCTGATCCTCAAGCTTTCTATATTTCCATCCCATTTAAAAAAAAATTATTATTCGTTTATGGGATCAGGCCATCACTGGCAAGGCCAGCATTTATTGCCCATCCCTAGTTTCCCTTGAGAAGGTGGTGGTGAGCCGCCTCCTTGAACCGCTGCAGTCCGTGTGGTGATGGTACTCCCACAGTGCTGTTAGGGAGGGAGTTCCAGGATTTTGACCCAGCGACGATGAAGGAACGGCGATATACTTCCAAGTCAGGATGGTGTGTGACTTGGAGGGGAACTTGGAGGTGGTGGTGTTCCCATGCACCTGCTGCCCTTGTCCTTCTAGGTGGAAGAGGTTGCAGGTTTGGGAGGTGCTGCCGAAGAAGCCTTGGCGAATTGCTGCAGTGCATCTTGTAGATGGTACACACTGTAGCCACGGTGCACTGGTGGTGGAGGGAGTGAGTGTTTAAGGTGGTGGATGGGGTGGCAATCAAGCGGGCTGCTTTGTCCTGGATGGTGTCGAACTTCTTGAGTGTTGTTGGAGCTGCACTCATCCAGGCAAGTGGAGAATATTCCATCACACTCCTGACTTGTGCCTTGTAGATGGTGGAAAGGCTTTGGGGAGTCAGGAGGTGAGACACTCACCGCAGGATACCTATCCTCTGACCTGCTCTTGTTGCCACAGTATTTATGTGGCTGGTCCAGTTAAGTTTCTGGTTAATGATGATCCCTAGGATGTTGATAGTGGGGGATTCGGCGATGGTAATGCCATTGAATGTCAAGGGGAGGTGGTTAGACTCTCGCTTGATGGAGATAGTCATTGCCTGGCACTTCTGTGGCGCGAGTGTCCTCTCCCTTTCTCAGTTTCCTTGGCTTCACCCTGCCTTAGCCATTCACGTCCTTTAAAGTCTTCAATTTCTTCAAAGATTCTTTCTATTACCTGACTGAGATGATTTGTTACATCCTCCACCAATCACTCAACTGATAATTCATCCCTGAGCTTCTTTCTTTTAGATTTTTCCCACCTCGCCCCCTTTTTGATCTGATTAACATGCGTGTCTGTCTTTGAAGATTGCGAAACCAAAGTGTTGACTATTCTCTCCACAGAAGCTGACAGACCTGCTATTTGTTTCCAACTTTTCCTATTTTTTATTTACAGTATTTTGCTTTTCATTAATCTTTCTTGGGTTGTGAGGTTGATTTATGTCAGACAGAAGGAGATTGGTGTCGATAGCTGTGTGGCGAGGTGATGAGACTTCTGCCAGAAAATTAGACTGCAAGTAATTGAGGTCCCACTGTATTAAGGTTCATTCTAGCAGCATATAGTGTGAGCTCAATAAATTGAGTGGTAATTGAACAGGGACCCTGAATTTAACAAGTGGTTGACCAGGGATCCTGAATTTAACCAATGGTTGACCAGGGACCCTGACTTTAACCAGTGATTGACCAGCGACCCTGACTTTAACCAGTGATTGACCAGGGACCCTGACTTTAACCAGTGATTGACCAGGGACCCTGACTTTAACCAATGATTGACCAGGGATCCTGACTTTAACCAATGATTGACCAGGGACCCTGACTTTAACCAATGATTGACCAGGGACCCTGACTTTAACCAGTGATTGACCAGGGACCCTGACTTTAACTAGGGTTGACCAGGGACCCTGACTTTAACCAGTGATTGACCAGGGATCCTGACTTTAACCAATGATTGACCAGGGACCCTGACTTTAACCAATGATTGACCAGGGACCCTGACTTTAACCAGTGATTGACCAGGGATCCTGACTTTAACTAGGGTTGACCAGGGACCCTGACTTTAACCAATGATTGACCAGGGACCCTGACTTTAACCAGTGATTGACCAGGGATCCTGACTTTAACCAATGATTGACCAGGGACCCTGACTTTAACCAATGATTGACCAGGGACCCTGACTTTAACCAATGATTGACCAGGGACCCTGACTTTAACTAGGGTTGACCAGGGACCCTGACTTTAACCAGTGATTGACCAGGGATCCTGACTTTAACCAATGATTGACCAGGGACCCTGACTTTAACCAATGATTGACCAGGGACCCTGACTTTAACCAGTGATTGACCAGGGATCCTGACTTTAACCAGTAATTGACCAGGGATCCTGACTTTAACCAATGATTGACCAGGGACCCTGACTTTAACTAGGGTTGATCAGGGACCTTGACTTTAACCAATGATTGACCAGGGATCCTGACATTAACCAATGATTGACCAGGGACACTGACTTTAACCAGTGATTGACCAGGGACCATGACTTTAACCAGTGATTGACCAGGGATCATGACTTTAACCAGTGATTGACCAGGGACCCTGACTTTAACTAGTGATTGACCAGGGACCCTGACTTTAACCAGTGATTGACCAGGGACCCTGACTTTAACCAGTGATTGACCAGGGACCCTGACTTTAACCAGGATTGACCAGGGACCCTGACTTTAACCAGGATTGACCAGGGACCCTGACTTTAACAAGTGGTTGACCAGGGACCCTGACTTTAACCAGTGATTGACCAGGGACCCTGACTTTAACCAATGACTGACCAGGGATCCTGACTTTAACCAGTGATTGACCAGGGATCCTGACTTTAACCAGTGATTGACCAGGGACCCTGACTTTAACCAGTGATTGACCAGGGACCCTGTGTGGGCAGTGAAAGGGTTGAAGATTGGACTGTGTTGGCGGATCATAATTTCTGGAAATACTCCACTGTGCTACACTGAAGTTTTTAAAACCCTGTTTCCACTTTCTACCAAACATTCATTTCAAATTTACAGCATGCAGCCAGCGGGAGCTATTGCAGGTTGGGTTGCCAACTCTGGTTTAACGTATTCCTGGAGATTTGATCATGTGACATTTAACCACATTTCATTCGATCATGTGATGCTTAATCACGTGACATATGATCACATGATATTTGCCCAGTTTGCAAATGTTATTGCATTTACCTTAGTTGAGTGTCTCAGTATCGCCAAGCCACGAATAAAAAGAATTTGACCTTTTGTTTTATAGTGAGATGAATAGCATAATTTATAAATCAAAGAAAGAACACAAAAGAATAGAAGATTTAATGATAAGTAATGTTTAAATAAAAACTATTTCTGTGGTGTTTCTACAGTATTGACCGCAGTGAGAAACACCAGTAAATACCACTGATTCAACAAAAACATCAGCGATATAAGTAACCTCGAACTAAAGTTTTTGTACAATTTGACTTTTTCCAATACACAGCAAGTTATAAAATTAATAAATAAAACCAAAACTAAACCTAATTCAATTCATTGAATCCCACACCCTACGACTGAAGCCCAGCTTCAGGGAGGTGAGGCTCAGTCCTCAGCGAGAAGCACCAAAGCTGCCTGACTCGCGTAGTAAAACACATTTATACAACCGCGCACGTCACAGGCCAACGTGAACTTTAATTCCCTCCAGTTTGTGTTGCTCTCTCCTTCCCGCTCCTAATTATTGTTTCTCTCTCTCTTTCCCGCCCCATTTTGTGTGTTTCTCTCTCTCTCCCTCCCCAGTCTGTGTTTCTCTCTCTCTCTCCCCAGTCTGTGTTTCTCTCTCTCTCTCCCCAGTCTGTGGTTCTCTCTCTCTCCCTCCACAGACTGTGTTTCTCTCTCAATTTCAATTCAATTCAAATGCTTTATTGGCATGAAAGTTTACAGGGAACCATATTGCCAAAGCTTACATAACAAAAAGTACAGTTTTCCAACATTCTGTAGGTGTCAAACAATTTTGACCTTCGTTGGGTACAGACAATATTAATTTAAACAGTCGTTGACCCTCGTTGGGTACATTCAGTATTAATTTTTAAAAAGTCGTTGGGTACATTCGGTATTGATTTAAACATTCTTAATGTTTATATATGCTATGGGTGTGCTCATTAGTCCCTCACTGTTCCTCAGGTTGTGACATGTTGTTACATATTGGGCACCAAGGTATGGTCTGTCTCCTTCTCCCAGGGCTAATCTTAATTTTGACAGGTCATCCAATTCTTTGAAATCTGGGGTTGTTTGGCTGAGCTTGTCAAAATATATGTTTCTTGTTTTGTTGAATTTTTCGCATTTTAGGAGGAAGTGCACCTCTGTCTCTCTCTTTCTCTCTCCCTCCCCAGTTTGTGTTTCTCTCTCTCTCTCTCCTCAGTCTGTTTCTCTCTCTCTCTCCCCAGTTTGTGTTTCTCTCTCTCTCTCTCCCTCCACAGACTGTTTCTCTCTCTCTCTCTCTCTCTCTCTTTCTCTCTCCCTCCCCAGACTGTGTTTCTCTCTCTCCCCAGTTTGTGTTTCTCTCTCTCTCGCCCGTTTGTTTTTCTCTCTCTCTCTCCCCAGTTTGTGTTTTTCTCTCTCTCTCCCCAGTTTGTGTTTTTCTCTCTCTCCCCCCAGTTTGTGTTTCTCCTCTCTTGTCTTGTTTTACACACTTTGTATAAAAATAATAAATTGCAGGACAACTGAGTATTACAGTTTAACTCTTTTATTAAGCATTAGGCCTGATCTTGCTCATAGCTGGTCAGTGGGGAAAAAGCCTGGCATTAGGACCCCTAGCCTGCGCCTTCAAAACAATAGTAGTCCCTACAGATGCCTGCAGGCCAATGACAACTCAGCATGTGATCACATGTGAATATAATAGGTATTCCTTACAGATGCCTGCGGGCCAATGATAATTCAATATGCAAATGTTACATCCTCTTTTAAAAGAAAAATGTTATGCATTACTTTTAAACCTTCCTTCTACATAATGTTCTCAGTAGCATAAACATATAAGTAAACTCAGCATTTAACTAGCACTGAAATCATCTCAACGTTTCAATAACAATGTACAGTTTTTTTTTAGGGCAGCGATCCACCTACACCCTTTGACAGTTCACAAGTCAAGGATAACTCTAGGCTTACCTCTCGTCCTGACCTTGTGTGGTATCAAACTGAGCATGCTCCTGAATCGGTCAACAATTCAGGTTCAGGTTTAGGTTCAGGTAAGTATGATGTGTTTTGTGTATTGCTCTGTTCATCACACTCTGTTGAACTGATCCTCTCGTCGGAATGATGGTGTTGTTCCTTGGTGTTCAGGAGGTGCCTGCGATTGCGGCGGTACACCTGTCCTTCTGGGGTGCGGACGTGATACGATCGCTCAGTGTCAGCTGGCTGGATGATGACTGCTGGCTTCCAGTAGTCATGCTCCTGGATTCTGACGGATTCTCCATTGTGCAGCGGTGGCAGTAGTCTAGCTGACCTGTCATAGTATCTCTTTTGGTGTTGCTGTCTCTGTACACGTTTTGCATGCACTTGCTTGCAGCTGACGACCTCTGGCTGCAGCTGCTGGTTGGTGCTTGGAAGGATTGAGCGAAGTTTGCGGCTCATCAACAGCTGTGCTGGTGACTTGAAGTTGTCAACCGGAGTGTTGCGGTACTCAAGGAGACTGATGTAGGGGTCTCTTTTGTCCACTTTGGCTTTGTCCATGAGTGTTTTTGCAATCTGGACAGTTTTTTCAGCAAGGCCATTAATTTGAGGGTAATGTGGGCTTGATGTGACATGTGTGAAATCCCATGCCTTAGCAAACAACTCGAAATCTTTTGATTTGTATTGGGGGCCATTGTCTGACACTAAAGTCTCTACCATGCCATGCCTGGCAAAGGCTGCCTTTAGCTTGTGGATCACAGCTGCAGATGTGGTGCTGTGAAGCTTGTCCAATTCAAAAAATCTGCTGTAGTAATCAACAGTCACTATGTAGTCCTCGTTGTTCCATGTGAACAGATCCGTTGTCGCGACCTGCCAGGGCCTGTCTGGGATACGGTGAGGTATCATGGGCTCTTTGACATTTGATGGGCGGCGTTCTAGGCAAATGGAACATTTTCCGACAATGTCCTCAATGTGTTTGCACATTCCGGGCCAAAACATAATGCCACGTGCTCTTTGTTTGCATTTTTATATGCCCAGCATGAATTTTTGTCAACATCTCTTCTCTGAGACTGGTAGGAATGATGATTTTCTCCCCTTTGAAGACGATTCCGTTGATTTGTGACAGTTCGTCTCTGTGGTTCCAGAATTCAGATATGCTCTGGGGGCATTTCCTCCTTTCCTCAGGCCATCCTTCATGTATGACTTTGCTCAGCAGTGTGAGTTGTGCATCTTTCTCTGTTCCTGCTCAGATCTCCTTCAGTTTTGAGTCACTCACAGGTAAGCTGTTGTACACCATGTGCACCTGCACATCCATGCCTTCACTGAGGCTGCTGTCCTGGTAGCTAAGAGACTTTCTGGAGAGCGTGTCTGCGACAGGAATGTCTTTGCCTGGACGGTGAATGATTGTGAAGTCGTACTTCTGTAGCTGAAGGCTCATTCTCTGTAGCCTTGGTGGGGCTGCGGCTAGTGGTTTCCTCATGATTGACTCGAGGGGCTTGTGGTCGGATTCCACAATGACTTGTCGGCCATAGACGTACTGGTGGAAACGCTTACATCCAAACAGAATTGCATATAGCTCTTTCTCGATTTGAGCATAGTTGATTTCACTGTCTGTGAGAGATCTGGAAGCGTAGCCGATGGGCTTTCCTTCTTGCAGTAATACTGCGCCTAGTCCGTACTTTGACGCGTCCACTTGTAGTCTGAGCTCTTTGTTGGGGTCGAAGTAGGCAAGAACTGGTCCTGGTTCTCTGGTGATTAGGTCTTTCATTTTCTGAAATGCTGTGTCATGTTGATTGTCCCATAGGAACTCATTGGATTGTTTGAGCAACTGACACATGGGTGCGTTGATTTCGGAGAGGCTCGGGGCAAACTTGGCTAAGTAGTTAACCATGCCTAGTACAGTCTCTAGCTCTGCGCGGTTCTTCGGCGGCTCCATCTTCTTGATGGCGGAGATTTTCTCTGGATCCGGCTTAATGCCATCAGTTGAGAGGCGATGCCCGAAATAACTGATCTCGGTGGATCCGACTATGCTTTTCTCGGGGTTGAGCCGGATACCTTTCTCCCGTGATCTTTGTAGCATCGCACGGAGGTTCCTGTCATGTTCCTCTCTATTCCTGCCATAGATGAGGATGTCATCTACGATTGCGACTACTCCGTCGAGGCCTTCATAGGTTTCGTCGATCTTCCGCTGGAATTCATCCTGAGCTGAGATAAGACCAAATGGTAAACGCAGAAATCGGTAGCGTCCAAATGGTGTGTTGAACGTTGTTAGCTTAGATGACTCTTCCATGAGCTTGATAGTCCAGTATCCTGATCGTGCGTCCATTACACTGAAGTAACGTGCTCCCACTAGCTTGGGTGTGATGTCATCTAGCGTTGGTAGAGGGTAATGAGGGCGTTTGATAGCCTTGTTCAAATCTCTGGGGTCGAGACAGACTCTGAGCTTGCCTGTACGTGGTTTCTCAACCACTACTAACGCGTTGACCCACTCTGTCGGTTCTGTTTCCCGGACGATGATTTCTGTATTCTCCATGCTCTGCAGCTCCTCCTTCAGGTGACTACGTAGAGCAAGGGGTATCCTTCTCGGTGGGCAAACCACAGGGGTTGCTGCTGGGTCAAGGTGAATAGTGCATTCACCTGGGAATAGTCTGATTCCTTTGAAAACGTCAGCAAACTCCTCCATGACTGTCTGCTTCTCAACTGGTGTTGTCAATGATAGCACTAGCTTGACGAGGTCCATGTCTAAGCATGCCTTTAGACCTAGCACTTGGAGGTGCTCGAGTGTCAACAATGTAAAAGTCCAACATCATGTCGCTTTCTTTGTACTTTAATTTCATCACGCATGTGCCTTTTACAATGAGCTGCTCACCCCCATAGCTGGTCAGTCTGCGTGAGGTGGGCTGTAGCTCACACTCATCCTTCAAGCTGTGATACTCACTCAGAGGAATTACATTAACCTGAGCTCCAGTGTCTAGTTTAAACATAAGCTCTTTGCCCTGTGTTCCTATCTCAATATCTGCAAAGGCTTGCTCAGTCTCTGAAATCTGTTTTTTTCTGTGACACAGAATCAATAAACAGTTCCTCTGCATTTGGCTCTCTATCTGGCATTTGGCTGTCACTCACTGTGTGTACTGCTTTTACAAAACAGTCCTGCAAACTGTAGCAAAGTGGTTCCGTTTACCACATTTAGCACATTGCCTTCCTTTGGCAGGGCATTGCTCCTTTTCCCTGTGCATCTTGTTTCCACAATATCCACAGTTTTTGAAGCGTTTTATGTCTGTGTCGCTCATTTTTAGAACTCTCTCTGTTCTTTCTGTTCTGAAACACGCTCTCTGGGTGTGTGTCTATTAACTGTGTGCACTGTCTGTTCACACGAGCTGCTTGTGGCGCCAGTTATGGTTTTCAACTGTGCTTGGGCTTACAGATGCCTGCGGGCCAATGATAATTCAATATGCAAATGTTACATCTCTCCCCTCAGTTTGTGTTTCTCTCTCTCTCTCTCCCCCCAGTTTGTGTTTCTCTCTCTCTCCCTCCTCAGTTTGTGTTTCTCTCTCTCCCCCCAGTTTGTGTTTCTCTCTCCCTCCCCGTCTGTGTTTTTCTCTCTCTCCCCAGTTTGTGTTTTTCTCTCTCTCTCCCTCCCCAGTCTGTGTTTCTCTCTCTCTCCCCAGTTTGTGTTTTTCTCTCTCTCTCTCCCCAGATTGTGTTTTTCTCTCTCTCCCCAGTTTGTGTTTTTCTCTCTCTCTCCCTCCCCAGTCTGTGTTTCTCTCTCTCTCCCCAGTTTGTGTTTTTCTCTCTCTCTCTCCCCAGATTGTGTTTCTCTCTCTCTCCCCAGTTTGTGTTTTTCTCTCTCTCCCTCCCCAGTTTGTGTTTCACTCTCTCTCCCCAGACTGTGTTTCTCTCTCTCCCCCCAGTTTGTGTTTCTCTCTCTCTCCCCAGACTGTGTTTCTCTCTCTCTCCCTCTCCCTAGTTTGTGTTTCTCTCTCTCTCTCCCTCCCCAGTTTGTGTTTCTCTCTCTCCCCCCAGTTTTTGTTTCTCTCTCTCTCCCCAGTTTGTATTTCTCTCTCTCCCTTCCCCAGTTTGTATTTCTCTCTCCCTTCCCCAGTTTGTGTTTCTCTCTCTCCCTTCCCCAGTTTGTGTTTCTCTCTCTCTCTCTCCCTCCCCAGTTTGTTTCTCTCTCTCCCCAGTTTGTGTTTCTCTCTCCCCCTTCCCCAGTTTGTGTTTCTCTCTCTCCCTTCCCCAGTTTGTGTTTCTCTCTCTCTCTCTCCCCAGTTTGTGTTTCTCTCTCCCTCCCCAGTTTGTGTTTTTCTCTCCCTCCCCCAGTTTGTGTTTCTCTCTGCCTTCCCCACCAGTTTGTGATTTTCTCTCTCTTTCCCTCCCCCAGTGTGTGTTTTTCTCACTCTCTCCCCAGTTTGTGTTGCTCCCGCCCTCACTTGATTGCTTTCTCAGGACTGACGGAGTTTCAAACAATTTTTGTTGGCCCTGATGCTCTCATTCTCACAACTGGCAATGAAGCACTGCGTTCCGAATAGCGGGGAGAGCAGCACGGCGGTTCAGACAATACGGTTTGGTTGCAAGCCACGACAGCCAGGGTACCGTGCATACGTTAACAGCAGCAGCAACACTCGGGAGAAAAGTCGCCCATTCTGGTAGATTCCCACTAAAAGGCAAGAGGTTGGGAACCTGAATTGCGGAGTAACCAATTCACGTCATGAATTAGTTCTTAAAAATCCTGAACTCTTGACTCCATAATTAGCCAAGCACACGTGTAAAGCAGGACTCGTGCGTCCGGCTACCCTTAGTACTTGGTGAGAATCGCCTGCCATTTTCTGTGGGCAAAAAGAAGGCTTGAGCGCATGTGATGTGGTGCATGAATTTAATCTGGGCAGTGTAAACCCTGCGAGATTGCGTTCAGCTCGAACTATTCTGATGTGAGTTCACTGCAGCCTCTGCTGGGGCTGCAATATATATAAGTTTATTAGCCTCTCTCCTGGAGTTCTACACAAAATAACCGCAGTGGGTACTGAGGCGGAGTGGGAGGAAGGAAAATGAATGCTTAAATTGGAGTATGTGTGAGCCTTGAGATGCAAGAATTGTAACTTTCATATGTCTTGAGTGTAACCATATGGTAGAGACACCTGGGCAATTACACTGAAGTTAGCCAGCACTTTATAATCTAAGATGGCCATTAAGTTTTTACAATTAGGGAAATATGCATCAGAGTATTTTCTCAATCCACAATTAAGTATAGACTTAACAATGCATTAGGAAAATCGCCTGTTTGAATATAGCCAGTTATGCAAAGTAGTCAAAATGAGTGTTTTTATGTAATTATCACATCATGTGACAACTAAAGATGACTGACCTGCAATGTCTAAACTGTGATAGATTATTCATGCAACCAATTTGTTCAGCTTTTTAATTAGGATCTGCTCATTTACATATTTACTGAGAGATGGGAAGTGTGTTGCAAAGCAGGCGCATAATAAATAGCGTTCTGGATGGGGTTCTGAAAGAAACCATCAACTTAATTAATATACCATTGTTTTTAGAAGCAAACATCTCAACAATTATACGAAGTGAACTGGCAATTTGTGCTGTGTGTTTTTAATCAGATCTGTTCCAGCTGTGTGCGAATTACATCGCGCGCACGGTACTGTCGGTTCAGTTTTGATGGGAACTGAATTTAAAAAGCTACCCCCGTCCACCCAGCGCAAGGCCCCACGAGAGAAGGACTCACATCATCACATCATAGAAATTTACAGCACAGAAGGAGGCCATTCAGCCCATCTTGTCTGCGCCGGTCGACAAAAAAACTATCCACCCTAATCCCACTTTCCAACTCTTGGTCCGTAGCCCTGTAGGTTACAGCACTTCAAGTGCATATCCAAGTACTTTTTAAATGTGATGAGGATCTCTGCCTCTACCACCCTTTCAGGCAGTGAGTTCCAGACCCCCACCACCCTCTGGGTGAAAACATTTCTTCTCAACTCCCCTCATAAACTTCCAACCAATTACTTTAAATCTATGCCCCTGGTTATTGAATTCCCTGCTAAGGGAAATAGGTCCTTCCTATCCACTCTATCTCAGCCCCTCATAATTTTATACACCTCAATTAGGTCTCCCCTCAGCCTCCTCTGTTCCAAAGAAAACAACCCCAGCCTATCCAATCTTTCATCATAGCTAAAATTCCCCAGCCCAGGCAACATCCTTGTAAATCTCCTCTGCACCCCCTCTAGTGCAATCACATCCTTCCTGTAATGTGGTGACCAGAACTGCACGCAGTACTCTAGCTGTGGCCTAACTAGTGTTTTATACAGTTCAAGCATAACCTCCCTGCTCTTGTATTCTATGTTTCAGCTAATAAAGGCAAGTATCCCTTCTTAATCACCTCATCTACCTGTCCTGCTACCTTCAGGGATCTGTGGACATGCACTTCAAGGTCCCTCTGATCTTCTGCATTTCTCAGTGTCCTACCATTTATTGTGTATCCCCTTGCCTTGTTAGCCCTCCCCAAATGCATTACCTCACACTTCTCCAGATTGAATTCCATTTGCCACTGTTCTGCCCAGCTGACCAATTTATTGATATCTTCCTGCAGTCTACAACTTTCTTCTTCATTATCAACCACACGGCCAATTTTTGTATCATCTGCAAACTTCTTAATCGCACTTCCTACATTCAAGTCCAAATCATTGACATATACCACAAAAAGCAAAGGCCCCAGTACTGAGCCCTGAGGAACCCCACTGGAATCTGCCCACGGAAGGTCACTAATCCATAACTAACCATGCAGTCAAAAAAAAACCATGAGCGTTAACGCCACTGTGATGGGCTGCTGCAACAGTAAAAGCCCACTGCAGTCGGCAGAGCCAGCACCCATCTGTGGGCCACGGTGTCAAGGTTGTACCCTGTCATCCTCCATCTCTGTGCAGTGGCACCTCCGCTCTCTGTATTATGGAGGTGGCCCACCAGTAGATAGTAGAAATATCTTGACAATCCCTAAATTTGGTTTTACACGTACAACACAGCAATAAACCCAGGCACAGACATAAATAACAACAAAAGAAACATGGAATAAAAACAGTAAATGCTGGAAACCCTCAGCGGGTCAGGCAGCATCTGTGGAGAGAGAGAAACAGATTTAACGTTTCAGGTCGATGACCCTTTTGACAGAACTGGAAGATGGTAGAGATTTAACAGTTTATAAGCAAGTACAGGATGGAGGGAGGGTGACGGAAAGAGCAAAAGGGAAGATCTGTAATAAAGAGGAGAGCAGAAGTGATGAAATGATGAAAGGGATGATGGTACAAGGCAAAAGGTGATAATAGGGCAAGTAAAGAAACAAAAGGTGGGTTTAAAGGAGGTGTAAATGGTTACAGCAGAACCGTTACCAACACCTGCTGGCCGAGAAAATGGAAGCAGTGGTTATGAATCTAAAGTTGTTGAACTCAATGTTGAGGCCAGTAGGCTGTAAAAGTGCTTAATCGAAAGATGAGATGCTGTTTCTCAAAAGAAACATGGGTTGGATTTCCCCCTTCGCAGCGATATAACAGGGCAGAGCGGGACTTCTGCCACGACCCCAGACAATAAATTACTTAAAAGTGCAGTCACTGTCATTATGTAGGCAAGCATCACAGCCAGTTTGTGCAGAGGAGCTCCCACAAACAGTGATGACATGAACGACGCTTGATCTGTATTTGGAGCTGTTTGGTTGAGGGAGGGCTGTTCTCCAAAGAGTGCAATGGGACTGTCGGCATTCATCTGAACCACCAGAACAGACCGACGTTCCCACAGCAGTGCATAGAGTCATAGGCCTAGAAATTGAGGTTGCGCTGCGCCGGGGCTTAACGCCGGAAATTTAGCGCCGGTGCTAAGTCGCGCTGTGCGCGCCAAAAATTCAGTAGCGCCGCGCCCAAACGGCTGCCGGCGCTACTGAAGGCTGTTTGCGCCTGAAAACTGGCGCTACGCGCCGCATTGCGGCGCTATTCCGGCGCTGCGGCGCCCGATGCGGTGCGGCAGGCTCGGGAAGTGCAGGCCTCCTCCTTCAGTTAAGGAGGAGCTGCCTGCACCCGCCCGCTGGCCGGTAAAATCTTCACAAAAATGAGCCCGGCACCTCGGGGAAGTGCCGGGCTCGCAGCCGAGAAGCATCTGTTCCGCGGGGGGGGGGGGGTGGGGGAGTCCGGGAAGGGAGGTGCGGGCAGGCGGCCGGCGGGAAAGCGGCCGGCCGCCGCTCCACCTTTATGCGCCAAGCAAAGTCGTGCAAGACTCTGTTGCCAGAGTCTTAGTTGCGGCTGCCACGGGCGAGGCGGCCGCAACTGAATTTCGGCGCTGGGGCCCGTCACCACGGCAACCGGGACGCTGCGCACACCGATGACGTCATCGGTGCCGGCGCAGCGCTACCGGTGTAACGCCGATGTTGGGCCCTAGTCAATTTCAAAACCGGCTGTAAGTCCAGCGCAATGCCCTCTAGCGCCGCAAAATGGGCGCTAAGCCCACTCAATTTCTAGGCCATAGAGTCATAGAGTTTTACAGCACAGAAAGAGGCCCTTTGGCCCATCGTGTCTGCGCCGCCCATCCATCCCTGTCCAGTCTAATCCCATTTTCCAGCATTTGGTCCATAGCCTTGTATGCAATGGCATTTCAAGTGCTCATCCAAATGCTTCTTGAATGTTGTGAGGGTTCCTGCCTCTACCACCCTTTCAGGCAGTGAGTTCCAGATTCCAACCACCCTCTGGGTGAAAAAGTTCCTCCTCAAATCCCCTCTAAATCTCCTGCCCCTTACCCTGAATCTATGCCCCCTTGTTATGGACCCCCCTACTAAGGGGAAAAGTTCCTCTTTATCTACCCTATCTATGCCCCTCATCATTTTGTACACCTCAATCAGGTCCCCCCTCAGCCTTCTTTGCTCCAAGGAAAACAACCCCAGCCTGTTTAGTCTTTCTTCATAGCTGAGGCGCTCCATCCCAGGTAACATCCTGGTGAATCTTCTCTGCACCCTCTCCAAAGCAATCACATCCTTCCTATAGTGAGGCGACCAGAACTGCACACAGTACTCCAGCTGTGGCCTCACCAGCGTTTTGTACAGCTCCATCATAACCTCCCTGCTCTTATATTCTATGCCTCGGCTAATGAAGGCAAGTATCCCATATGCCTTTTTAACCACCTTATCTACCTGTTCCGCTGCCTTCAGAGATCTATGTACATGTACACCAAGGTCCCTCTGACCCTCTGTACTTCCTAGGGCCCTACCACTCATTGTGTATTCTCTTGCCTTATTTGTCCGTCCAAAATGCATCACCTCGCACTTTTCAGGGTTAAATTCCATTTGCCACTTTTCCGCCCATCTGACCAACCCGTTTATATCGTCCTGTAGCCTGAGGCTTTCCTCCTCGCAATTTACCACCCCACCAATTTTCGTGTCATCTGCGAACTTACTGATCATACCTTTTACATTCTCATCCAAATCATTTATGTAGATCACAAACAACAAGGGACCCAGCACCGATCCCTGAGGTACCCCACTGGACACAGGCTTCCAGTCACAAAAGCATCCTTTGACCATCACCCTCTGCCTCCTGCCACTCAGCCAGTTTAGGATCCAACGCGCCAAGGCACCCTGGATCCCATGGGCTCTTACCTTCTTGACCAGTTTCCTATGCGGGACTTTGTCAAAAGCTTTACTGAAGTCCATGTAAACCACATCCACAGCATTTCCCTCATCCACCCCCCCCTAGTCACCCCCTCGAAAAATTCAATCAGATTTGTCAGACATGATTTACCCTTGACAAAGCCATGCTGACTATCCCCGATTAATCCTTGCCTCTCCAAGTGGAGACTAATTTTGTCCCTCAGAATTTTTTCCAATAATTTCCCTACCACAGATGTTAGGCTCACTGGCCTGTAATTCCCTGGTTTATCCCTGCTACCCTTCTTGTATAATGGTACTACATTAGCTGTTCTCCAGTCCTCTGGTACATCCCCTGTGGCCAGAGAGGTTCTGAAAATTTGTGTCAGAGCCCCTGCAATCTCCTCCTTTGCCTCCCACAGCAGCCTGGGATACATCTCATCCGGGCCTGGGGGTTTATCCACTTTTTGGCCTGCTAAAACCGCTAGCACCTCCTCCCTCTCGATGCTAATATGTTCAAGTATGTCACAGTCCCCTTGCCCGATTTCTATGTCTGCATCGTCTCTCTCCATAGTGAACACAGATGCAAAAAATTCATTTAAAACCCCGCCTACA
The DNA here is from genome assembly GCF_052327205.1 of Somniosus microcephalus. NCBI lineage: Eukaryota > Metazoa > Chordata > Chondrichthyes > Squaliformes > Somniosidae > Somniosus > Somniosus microcephalus. The sequence continues at coordinate 68,000,243 of NC_141008.1, forward strand.
TCATCTGGCTCTACACACAGATTGCCACTTTGGTCCCTAATGGGCCCTACCCTTTCCCTGGTTATCCTCTTGCCCTTAATATACTTATAAAACATCTTAGGATTTTCCTTTATTTTGCTCGCCAGTGTTATTTCATGGCCCCTCCTCGCCCTCCTAATTTCTTTTTTAAGTATGCCCCTGCACTTTTTATACTCCTCTAGGGCTTCTTCCGTCTTTAGTCTTTTGTAACTGCCAAAAGCCCCCCTTTTATTTCTAATGCATTTTTGTATATCCCTTGTCATCCAAGGTTCCCTTTGCTTGTTGGTCCCACCCTTGACCTTTACAGGAACATGTTGGCGTTGTACTCTCTCTATTTCCCTTCTGAAAGTCTCCCACTGTCTTGATGTGGATTTTCCTATAAGTAGCTGCTCCCAGTCCACTTTGGCCAGATCCTGCCTTATCATATTAAAATCGGCCTTCCCCCAATTTAGAACCCTTATTTCCGGGCCGTCTTTGTCTTTTTCCATGACCACCTTAAATCTCACCGAATTATGGTCACTGTCACCAAAATGCTCTCCTACTGACACTTCCACCACTTGCCCGGCTACATTCCCCAGAATTAGGTCCAGTATCGCCCCCTCTCTTGTAGGACTTTCTACATGTTGGCTCAAAAAGCTCTCCTGGATGCACTTTAAGAATTCTGCACCCTCTAAACATTTCACACTCTGACTATCCCAATTAATATTGGGGAAGTTGAAATCCCCCACTATTATTACCCTATTATTTTCGCACTTTTCTGAGATTTGCCTACATATCTGTTCCTCTATCTCCCCCTGACTGTTTGGGGGCCTATAGTACACTCCCAGCAAAGTGCTTGCCCCCTTTTTGTTTTTAAGTTCTACCCATATGGCCTCATTAGAGGAACCCGCTAATATATCATCCCTCCTTACAGCAGTAATTGACTCCTTAATTAATATTGCAACACCCCCTCCCCTTTTACACCCCCCTCTGTCTCGCCTGAAGATTCTATACCCCGGAATATTGAGCTGCCAGTCCTGACCCTCCCTCAACCATGTCTCCGTGATAGCAACAATATCGTACTCCCATGTGTTCAACAACAACTTCAGTTCATCCACCTTATTTGCAAGACTCCTTGCATTAAAATAAATGCCTTCCAGCCCTGCCATATTCCCTTTTGCCTTCACATATTTGCTCTGCCTTGTTTTTTTCTCTGTATTTGGCTGTAAATCACCCCCTGCTATAGCTCCACTCTGTACCCCATCCCCCTGCCAAGTTAGTTTAACCCCCCCCCCCCAGCAGTGCTAGCAAACCTCCCCGCAAGGATATTGGTTCCCCTCTGGTTCAGGTGTAAACCGTCCGACTTGTACAAGTCCCACCTTTCCCAGAAGCAGACCCAGTGATCCAGGAAACTAAAGCCCTCCCCCTGCACCATCCCTTTAGCCACGCATTCATCTGTTCTATCTTCCCATTCCTATACTCACTAGCACGTGGCACCGGGAGTAATCCAGAGATTACAACCTTTGAGGTCCTGCTCTTTAATCCTTCACCTAGCTCCCTAAATTCTTGCTGCAGGACCTCATCCCTCTTTTTACCTATGTCGTTGGTACCGATGTGGACCACGACCTCTGGCTGTTCACCCTTCCCCTCCAGAATGCCCTGCAGCCGCTCAGTGATATCCTTGACCCTGGCGCCAGGGAGGCAACAAACCATCCTGGATTCACGTCTACGGCCACAGAAACGCCTATCTGTTCCCCTTACTATAGAATCCCCTACCACTATTGCTCTCCCACTCTTTTTCCCCCCTTCCTGGGCAGCAGGAGCACCCCCAGTGCCAGGAAGTTGGCTGCTGCTGCCTTCCCCTGGTGAGTCATCCCCCTCAACAGTATCCAAAGCGGCATACCTGTTTGAGAGGGGAATGGTCACAGGGGTCTCCTGCACTACCTGCCTGCTTCTATTGCTCCTCCTGGTGGTCACCCATTTCCTATCTCCCTGTGCAGCCCTTCCCTGCGGTGTGACCAACTCACTAAACGTGTTATCCACGAACCTCTCAGCATCGTGAATGCTCAACAACCCATCCACCCGCAGCTCCAGCGCCTCAATGCGGTTTGCTAGTAGCTGCAGATGGATGCATCTCTGGCACACGTGGTCATCAGGGGCACCGGGGTCCCTGAATTCCCACATAGAGCAAGAGGAGCATATCACGGGGCTGTGCTCACCTGGCATGACCTTCCCTTTACTTAATTTAAATTAATTTACTATCACCAATTAAAAATATCTCTAAGGCGCTTGTATAGTCTACCAACAGTCCCTGCTACACCAGAAAAGACCCTAGTAACTATAAACTACAGAGTTTAAGTTTAAAAAAAGAGAAATACTCACCAACCAATCACTTACCTGCTCCCTGGTGACGTCACACTCTGATTACTTTTTACCTCTCTCCTCTGCTGTTGATTTGGTCGGGCCTCGGTCTTCGCGCCGGTTTTTATACCGGGCTCACCTCCTCTCTGCTGCCGCTGCTCCCTGGAACTGGTCGGGCCTCGGTCTTCGCGCCGGTTTTTATACCGGGCTCACCTCCTCTCTGCTGCCGCTGCTCCCTGGAACTGGTCGGGCCTCGGTCTTCGCGCCGGTTTTTATACCGGGCTCACCTCCTCTCTGCTGCCGCTGCTCCCTGGAACTGGTCGGGCCTCGGTCTTCGCGCCGGTTTTTATACCGGGCTCACCACCTCTCTGCTGCCGCTGCTCCCTGGAACTGAGGTGTCAGCCTGGGTTTATGTGCACCGAGTGGGGCTTGAACCCATGACTTGGTGACTCTGTGGAACCGGTGCTACCAACTGAGACAAAGCGAAAGCGTGCAGACACGTAACTTTTTACAGGCCGAGGATGCACAGAACATTGAGATGTTGTTCCAAACTCTGTTTTTCGCCCGTTAGACTGCTTCCCGCCCCCCCCCCCCCCCCCCCCAAAAATAGGAACATTGTGGAAACCTGCTTTGCTGGGACGGGAATTGGTGAAAGGAAGATGTGACTTTTACGCTGAATTTACACACGAGATAAGGGCTTGGTTGTAAATAGACACAAAAAAAAACTCATTCAGTTCATTCAAGTAGTCCCCAAGTCAGCAACACTTGGTTATTGAAAATTACCTTCAGTTCTATAAACAAGTAAGAAAACTGATCAAATGGATGGTAAGAAAGATTTATTTATTGAGGATTCTGAATAGTTTTACTCTATTCAGTTGTGCCCAAACACAGTTTTTGCATAAAGAGCACACTGGAGGTGAGCAAATACGTTTTTTCCTTAACACAAAAATATTTCATTATTGTATACCTTTTGTACTAATTTCCCCTAATTCTAGCATGCTTTAGTTTATTCAACAAGATAGCACATTTTAAAGAAATATTAACACTGCTTCCAGGTTTCAATAAAAAATAGAGCTGTAAGGAAATGGATAATGTCCCACGACATACCTTAAAAAGACGCGTCTTTGAAAAAGGTGTTTGACAATTTTTCCTTGTCTCGGACAGGGGAGCAGCAAGAGAGTTCTGGAGCCTTGTTGTTACAAGGATCATCACTTGTAATTCATGCAGTGATCTGTGTGTGGTAAACCACTGTTGTTGTTGTTACACACTGTTGTACCTATGCATGCCTCAACATGTCTCGGCTGGCTCCACCCACACAGGCCCAGGTATAAAGGTGATTGACCTGCAGCCCCCTGCCTTCTTGGAACCCAGTCAACCACGAGAGGCATGCTCTGTTCTTTGCTAATAAAAGCCTTTAGTTACTCTCTTAACTCTCAGTCTTTTATGAGTAATTGATAGCGCATCAATTTTATTAGCAAAAACAAAATGTCGACATTTGCTGAACAGCAGGCTGCTGCACCAAACGCTGAACAGCAGGCTGCTGCACCAAACGCTGAACAGCAGGCTGCTGCACCAAACGCTGAGCAACAGGAGCTGCTGCGAGCCCTCAGACCAACATGCCTGGACCTAGACCCCCAAGAAGCGGGTTCGGCTTCCAAATTCGCGCATTGGCTGCGTTGCTTCGAGGCCTACCTGCAAGCCTCAACTGTGACCCTGGACGAAAACAAGTTGGAAATCCTGGCCTCAAAGGTGAGCCACCAAGTTTATACAATAATCCAGGACGCGCCGACCTACGCGGCGGCTATCGGTCTGCTAAAAGGGCAATACGCACGCCCGGTAAATACGGTCTATGCCCGGCACCTCTTAAGATCCCGCAGACAGCAGCCCGGGGAATCGGTGGAGGCCTTCCTACGGGCACTACGGATACTCAGCCGAGACTGCGATTGCAAAGAAGCATCAGCCGCAGCACACACGGAGGGACTGATCCGAGATGCTTTCGTTGCGGGTCTAAGGTCCGACTACTCCCGGCAGAGACTGTTGGAAAAGGGAGAAATGGACCTGAGAAAGGCAGTGTCCCTCACGCTCTCGCTCGACGCGGCCCACAGGAATATGGACGCCTTCTCCCCTAACCGCTCCGCAACGTGGACGCCACAACCTTGGGTCATGGGACCGCCACCTTCAACTGCTGCTGCGATGTCCAAGGCACAGAAATGTTATTTTTGTGGCCAGGCAAAACACCCCAGAGCACGCTGCCCGGCGAGAAACGCTACCTGCTCCGGCTGCGGGAAGAAAGGACACTATGTCAGCGCCTGCAAAGGTAAAACCGCTAACGCCAGCAGCGCCACGTGCGAACCGTGGGGGCAGCCATCTTGTCCGCCATCTTGGACTCCCCCAGCCGCGTGGGGATTGGGACCATGGGCGCCGCCATTTTGTCCGCCATCTCGGACGTCTCCAACTTCAACCACGGGGGACCCGGACTCAACCACCGCCTCATCTGACGACCACATCGACTCGCTCGACCATACGCTGGCCTCCGTGACGCTGGACCAATCTCTCCCTCATCAACTGTCCAGGCCCATGATGGACATTAAGGTAAACGGCCGCGCCACTACCTGCCTTTTTGACAGCGGGAGCACGGAAAGCTTTATCCACCCCGACACGGTGCGGAGTTACTCTCTCCCGGTCCTGCCGACGTGACATCGGATCTCTTTGGCTTCCAAAGCCCAGTCAGTGGACGTCGGTGGCTACTGTGTAGTGACCCTTTCAGTAAGGGGCACAGAATACAAAAATTTTAAACTCCTGGTCCTGCCCCATCTTTGCGCTGCCGTTCTGCTGGGGTTGGATTTTCAGTGCAACCTTAAGAGTGTCACATTAGCGTACGACGGACCCCTCCCCCCACTCACAGTCTGCAGCCAGCAGCTTTTAAATCGCCCGCCGCGCAACATTTGCAGCCTCTCCACCCTTAAAGTCCCCCCCCCTCCTTGTTCGCTAACCTCACCCGCGACTGTAAGCCCATCGCTACCAAAAGCAGGCGTTACAGTGCCGGGGATAGGAGCTTCATTAAATCCGAGGTAGCAAGACTCCTGAAGGAAGGGATTATTGAAAGTAGCAACAGCCCATGGCGAGCACAAGTGGTGGTAGTGAAGACTGGCGAAAAACAGCGCCTAGTTATTGACTACAGCCAGACGATCAATCGCTACACCCAGCTAGATGCATACCCACTCCCCCGCATATCTGACATGGTCAATCAGATAGCACAATACCGGGTGTTCTCGACGATTGATCTGAAGTCGGCATACCACCAGCTCCCCATCAGGGCTGAGGACCGCCAGTACACAGCTTTTGAAGCTGACGGTCGTCTCTACCACTTCCTCAGAGTTCCCTTCGGCGTCACCAACGGGGTTTCAGTCTTCCAACGGGAGATGGACCAGATGGTCGACCAGAACGCGCTCCAGGCCACTTTCCCCTATCTAGACAACGTCACCATCTGCGGCCGCGACCAGCAGGACCATGATGTTAATCTAGAGAAATTCCTCCGTACGGCCCAGCGGCTGAACCTAACATACAACAAGGACAAATGTATGTTTCGTACCAAGCGCCTTGCCATTCTTGGCTGTGTAGTGGAGAACGGAGTCATCGGCCCCGACCCCGACAGGATGCGCCCCCTTATGGAGCTCCCCCTCCCCCACTGCCAAAAAGCACTGAAGAGATGCCTAGGGTTTTTCTCGTACTATGCTCAGTGGGTGCCCAACTATGCGGACAAAGCCAGACCCCTCATCAAGTCCACCTCCTTCCCCCTGACAGCAGAGGCCTGTGCAGCCTTCACTCTCATAAAAGGAGATATTGCGAAGGCCACAATGCACGCAGTGGATGAGTCCATCCCTTTCCAAGTGGAGAGCGACGCATCCGACTTTGCCCTAGCTGCAACCCTTAACCAGGCGGGGAGACCCGTGGCCTTTTTCTCAAGGACCCTCCAGGGCCCCGAGATTCGACACTCCTCTGTCGAAAAGGAGGCCCAGGCCATTGTGGAAGCTGTGCGACATTGGAGGCATTACCTGGCCGGAAAACGATTTACCCTGCTCACTGACCAGCGTTCAGTAGCTTTTATGTTTAATAATAAGCAGAGGGGCAAAATCAAGAACGACAAGATCTTGAGGTGGAGAATCGAACTCTCCACCTACAATTACGATATCTTGTACCGACCCGGGAAACTCAATGAGCCCCCAGATGCCCTATCACGTGGTACATGCGCCAACGCGCAGGTCGATAGACTGAAGACCCTCCACAATGACCTCTGCCACCCGGGGGTCACCAGGTTTTTTCACTTCATCAAATCCCGTAACCTGCCCTACTCCATCGAGGAGGTCAGGACCATGACCAGGAACTGCCAAATCTGTGCCGAGTGCAAACCGCATTTTTATAGGCCAGACAGAGCAAGCCTGATCAAAGCCACGCGCCCCTTTGAACGGCTGAGCGTCGATTTTAAAGGGCCCCTCCCCTCCTCCGACCACAATGTGTACTTCCTCAACATAATTGATGAGTACTCCCATTTCCCGTTTGCCATCCCTTGCTCAGACATGACCAGTACCACGGTCATTAAATGCCTGAATGACCTCTTCGCCTTGTTCGGTTTCCCTAGCTATATTCATAGCGACAGGGGCTCATCCTTTATGAGCGACGAACTCCGGCAGTACCTGCTCTCGAGAGGTATCGCTACAAGCAGGACCACCAGCTACAACCCCCGGGGGAATGGCCAGGTGGAAAGGGAGAATGCGACGGTCTGGAAGGCAGTCCTTTTAAACTTGAAATCTAAGGGCCTTCCGACCTCTCGCTGGCAGGAAATCCTCCCTGCGGCGCTCCATTCCATTCGGTCACTGCTCTGTACAGCCACCAATGCTACCCCTCACGAGAGAATGTTCTCCTTCCCCAGGAAGTCCACATCGGGGATCTCGTTACCGACATGGCTGACTTCTCCAGGACCCGTCCTACTGCGGAAGCACGTGAGGTCCCATAAGATGGACCCCCTGGTCGAGAGGGTGAGCCTCCTCCATGTCAACCCTCAGTATGCTTACGTGGTGTACCCGGACGGGCGGGAGGACACAGCCCCCACACGAGATCTCGCACCTTTGGGTGCCCCTGAAACACTACCATTGCCATCCACCACTACCCACAACCCAACCCCGCTAGACGGCATGCCGCAGCCCCAGGACCCGTCATTGACCACCCAACCACTCAATGAGACGCCAGACTCAACGTTGGATGCTGCACCATCACCGCCGCCACCACGACGATCAGGACGGCATACAAGGCCACCTGATAGACTTACTTACACGAACCTTTAGTACACTTCACCCCGCCGGACTCAATTTTAAACAAGGGGTGAATGTGGTAAACCACTGTTGTTGTTGTTGTTGTTGTTGTTACACACTGTTGTACCTATGCATGCCTCAACATGTCTCGGCTGGCTCCACCCACACAGGCCCAGGTATAAAGGTGATTGACCTGCAGCCCCCTGCCTTCTTGGAACCCAGTCAACCACGAGAGGCATGCTCTGTTCTTTGCTAATAAAAGCCTTTAGTTACTCTCTTAACTCTCAGTCTTTTATGAGTAATTGATAGCGCATCACTGTGTCACTGTATTTGTCAATGGATGGAAAAAAAGGGTTTGGTCAAAAAAAAACTTTACTGAAGACAGTCTCTTCCCCTTCACCCCCCCCCCCCCCACCCCCACCCCACCCTCCGTTTTTTGTAGCAGGTCTTCCCGACTGTCAGCCTTAGCAAACCTGGCAAGTTGAGATGGGATTTGGCACCGGTTTTTCGAGATTTGAACCTGGCGGCACTAACACAGCGTAAGCGCAATATAACAACAACAACAACTTGTATTTATATAGCACCTTTAATGTAGTAAAACGTTCCAAGGCGCTTCACAGGAGTATTGAAAAAAAGAATTTGACACCGAACCACATAAGGAGAAATTAGGGCAGGTGACCAAAAGCTTGGTCAAAGAGATAGGTTTTAAGGAGCGTCTTAAAGGAGGAAAGAGAAGTAACGAGGCGGAGTGGTTTAGGCAGGGAATTCCAGAGCTTAGGGCCCAGGCAACAGAAGGCACGGCCACCAAAGGCTGAGCGATTATAATCAGAGATGCTCAAGAGGGCAGAATTAGAGGAGTGCAGATATCTCGGGGGTTTGTGGGGCTGAAGGAGATTACAGAGATAGGGAGGGGCGAGGCCATGGAGAGATTTGAAAACAAGGATGAGTATTTTGAAATTGAGGCGTTGCTTAACCAGGAGCCAATGTAGGTCAGCGAGCACAGGGGTGATGTGTGAACAGGACTTGGTGTGAGTTTGGACACAAAGCAGCTTATGCCTCTCATTGGCAGCAGAGGAAAAATAACTTGCTAACTGGATCAGAGCTTCATCGCGTTATAAGGATGGAAAAATTCCAATTCAATTTGAGGAGACCCTGGCAATAGGTTCATTAAAAAAACACGATTGTTGACTTTGAATGGTCACTGCACTGTGAAAAGGCTTAAACAGACTATACTGTGCAAACACTGGCTCACATGCTTAAAAGCCAGGTACATTTTTCTCTTGCAAATGAACCTTGCAGAACAAATGCCCCATGGGGTGAATTCAGGCTGTGCAGCAGAGCAGCCTTGCTGGAAACCTGCTGTAATCGGAATATGAGGAAAAATCCAGGTCTTGAATGTGTCACCAGAACAGGTGTGAGGGGCTAAATTGAGGGAAGAAAGAGATTGAAAATGCTTTGTTCATTTAGTGACTTGGCAGGTTGAGGACGGGATAGTGAGAAATGTCATTCAACGTGATGTGCGATTGAAAGCTCATTCGCTGGTCTCTGCACCTGTAGATCGGGGGGTGCAGGAGGACGAGGGGCAGGGGTCTTCACCAAGGGTGAAGGCAACAAGTAAAAATATATGTAACTTCCCGCCACACAGATTGACGTAAGAAAACTACTAAGCACTTGGTCTGAATATAAAACAAGGCTTTAATCAACTGTGTTACATCACTAGTTCCTGGTTACAAAAACATCCTGAGCAAGCTGGGCCCACGCCCGAGTATTTATACTTTCCTTGGACGGTGCCACCAGCTGGCCGCCCAGTGTTATCTCATGAGTCATTTCTACATGAATGGTAAGATTCATGACATACATGCTATAAATAGAGATTTGAAGGGTGAGTCACTATGAACAAACACCCTTAAGTACATCCTGAAGGCTGGTCTGAACTGCACTGATGGTGATCTAGAAGCAGCAAAATAACATAAGAAGGAAGGGACAGAAATAGCATTTTGTGGGTTTGGTAACGGTTTCAAAATGTGTCCAATTAGAAATCCATCATTACTTTTGCAACTATTATATGGTCACCAAACTTCCGAATACCAATCAATATGGGAACATTTGAATTCTGTTTGTATCCAGTTTTCTCCCCATCTCTCCTGAAGGTGATGATGGCAGAACTCAAGAGTCTGAATGGCAGCATTCTAAGCTTCCATCAAAGCTGACAGAGCTGTCGCCACAGGCTGACAGCACTGCTGCTGTGTGCACGGAGGTGACCATACGTTCCATGATTAACTGGATGTTGAACTCAGCTTAGCTTTGATGCCGCGCGCAGGAGCTGGCACGAGCTGGAGGTGGTCTCCTCCACATTGTCTGGTAGGCAGTCACATGCAGCAAGCAGGTGCTAGTGCATAGCTATTGTGGCGGTACCACCGAGTGTCCCTTACCTAATATACATAATTCCCTTTAACTTACCTGTTCGGGGCGTTGCCCCTTTAAGAATTTTAGAGTTTGCATGTACGGGGCGTTGCCCCTTTAAGACGTGACCTAACGCAATGACGTCACGCCGCGCATCACGTGATTCACCTTAACGCGATCCGGCCCAGCTCGGCCTCCCGCTCCCGCGACGGCCACCAGCCCGGTTTGGCCTCCCGCGACGGCCGCCAGCCCGGTTTGGCCTTCCGCTCCCGCGACGGCCACCGGCCCGGTTCGGCCTCCCGCTCCCGACTTCGGCCGCAACGGCCAGCTGCAGTGCCGGGTGCCGGGTAAACGCGCTGACGTCATCACGTGACCGCCCTAAGCGCGGGCAAGTCACGTGACGCTCCAAGCGCGGGAAACGCGAGCAACGCGATGACGTCATGACGCAAACGCGATGACGTCATCGCACAAACCTCCGGACTGCCTAGTCAGTCCTCGTGGCGTCCCCATTGGGGAAAGACCTGTTCCACGACTCTCCTGCATTGTTCTACGTTGTTTGCTGTGCTTCATCTAATTCAACATTAAAATCCAGTTTGTTGTTCTTCCGAGTCAAGCTCCGTTATTTGTTAGGAATACGCCTATTCCTACATTGGTGACCCCGTATCCGTGAACGTTTTTCGCGGAAGAAACGCACAGCCTGAACCTCGTCTTCACAGAAGACGACCGGCGTGCACAGCCGAATTCGTCCAACACCTACATTGGTGACCCAACGACGTGGGGACGGGAATTCATCAAAACCTACAATTGGTGACCCCGTTTTCCGTGAACATTTTTCACGGAAGCAGCGCACAGCCTGAACCCCATCTCTGTGAACCATTTCACAGAGGAAGAGCACGGCGAACAACATCCGACAAGCAACAACCGACGAACACCAATTCCTACATTGGCGACCCCGCCTTTGCGAACGTATTCGCAAAGGAAGCGCAGCCTGGAGGTGAGCCCGTTTTTCACGAACGAAATGCAGCCGGACCCCGATTTTTGTGAACGATTTTCGCAAAAGAAGCACGCCATGGAAGCATCAGCCGTTTCGCTGTCGCTACCGCAATACAGGGAGCAGCAACCGCCTTCGTGCTTTCTTCAGGTAGAAGCCCTGTTCACCGAGAACATCGATGCGGCGCAGACCACGCACCTGCTTACGGTCTCCGTATTCGACATTTCTACCGCCACACGGATCGTCCACCTCCACGACATCTCCCAACGCAACAGCAAGTATACATCCCTCCAAGCGCGGGTTCCACAGGTTTTTGGGCCCTCAAGATTGGAGCGCGCCCCCGCGGAGATGCCACGAGGACTCGCTCCTCGCGAACCACGAGGACTTGCTCCTCACGACCCACGAGGACCCATCCCTCGCGAACCACGAGGACCCATCCCTCACGAACCACGAGGACCCATCCCTCACGAACCACGAGGACGCACCCCTCGCGACCCACGAGGACCCATCACACGCGAACCACGAGGACCCATCCCTCGCAAACCACGAGGACCCATCCCTCGTGAAACACGAAGACTCATTCCCCGCCGACGACGCACCAGCCGTCAGCCTGCTGGTTGTGTTTTCTACCACACTTTTCAGCGCGAAAGCGAAGCGTTGCCGCCCTCCCGGCAGTGTTACCCCTAAAGCAACAACGACTCGAAGCATTACCGCCCTCTCTACAGTTTTCCCCTCAACAAAAGCAAACATCTACTGACACTGCAAACATCGACGACGGGTCCAACGGGCATCCCGCGGCCGCGATCGGCCACGCGAAAGTTGCTGTCATCACCGATCACTGATCAACACGGCAACGGTTCACTCACTTCTGTGTTACCGTCTTAGCACTACGGCACGCACCGTTCCGTGCGTTCCAGACTGCCGATGAGTTCGCTCACCTGTCGGCGAGTTCACCGAACTCGCCCGCCAAGTCCTCCTGGATCGCCCGTTCGGCGTTCCTACAGATTTCGTCAGACTGGGGACTTTTTCCAACATCAACAGAGCCATGGTCCGCGTATGCCCAACCTGCCAGTCACTATGACGCGGCCAGCTGTTTTGCCCCGGCGCCCGCTTCGAACCACGGGCTGCAGAGGTCACACGTCTCCACGGTCTTTCGCATGACTGAATGCGTTTTGTTCGCCATGACACCACGGTCCTTCGCATGGCTGGATACGTTTTATCCGCCACGACGCACGCAAGGATCCGCTCACGACCAGCACCTTTCAACCTCGCCCACCAAGTCCAGACAGCACGGCCGCCGAGACCTTCGGACATCCATCGTCGTTACGGCAGGCCAAGCACGATCGCCCACCAGGCCGCCAGCCACCCAGCAGTCTCCGTCTCGAGACTGCAGGAGTCGTTTGGGCAGGCTCGTCAGACTACCTCATCTTTTGTCGTTCATTAAATCGAATTCTGGGGGGGGCGCATGTGGCGGTACCACCGAGTGTCCCTTACCTAATATACATAATTCCCTTTAACTTACCTGTTCGGGGCGTTGCCCCTTTAAGACGCGACCTAACGCAATGACGTCACGCCGCGCATCATGTGACTCACTTTAACGCGAGCCGGCCCAGTTCGGCCTCCCGCTCCCGCGACGGCCGCCGGCCCGGTTTGGCCTCCCGCTCCCGCGACGGCCGCCAGCCCGGTTTGGCCTCCTGCTCCCGCGACGGCCACCGGCCCAGTTTGGCCTCCCACGACGGCCGCCGGCCCAGTTCGGCCTCCCGCTCCCGACTTCGGCCGCAACGGCCAGCTGCAGTGCCGGGTAAATGCGCTGACGTCATCACGTGACCGTCCTAAGCGCAGGCAAACGCGATGACGTCACGACGCAAGTCACGTGACGCTCCAAGCGCGGGAAACGCGAGCAACGCGATGACGTCATCGCACAAACCTCCGGACTGCCTAGTCAGTCCTCGTGGCGTCCCCACTGGGGAAAGACCTGTTCCACGACTCTCCTGCATTGTTCTACGTTGTTTGCTGTACTTCATCTAATTCAACATTAAAATCCAGTTTGTTGTTCTTCCGAGTCAAGCTCCGTTATTTGTTAGGAATACGCCTATTCCTACACTATCAGTCTTTTATAGGCTGGGCTCAGAAGTCATCATCTGTGGCCTCTACAGCAGAGAGGGGATGCAAGTTCGCCCTTTGGAAAACTGGTTCCTGGGCCGTCCTTGCCCCCCTGCCCTGACTCCTGCTGACCTGTGCTCAGTGATTCACCCGGTGCAGACGGCTCTAACTGACTCTTTGGAATACATGGAGTGCAGATTTCTGAGCTGGTGCTTGCAAGGGTGAGAGCAAATGGTGGCCATCTTCCAGAGGACTGTCCTACTCTTTATCTGCTGCAGCTGGGCCTAGGACTTGCAATGTACCTGGAAAGAGGAGAGAAGGACAAGGGTGGCTGCTGCCTAGGCCTTAAGTTCTGGAATTCCCTCCCTAAACCTCTCCACTCTTCTCTCCTCCTTTAAGTTGCTCCTTAAAACCCACCTCTGTGACCACCTGTCCTAATATCTCCTTATGTGGTTTGGTGTCAAATTTTGTTGGATAACGCTTCTGTGAAGCACCTTGGGATGTCTTACTGTGTTAAAGGTGCTATATAAATGCAACTTTTTGTTGGTAGCAAGTGTAAGTAGCAGCAGATGAGTGGCAGCTCAATACAGCACTGGTTGTCCTACAGCATGTGTGAGGGAGAGACTCCAGTGAGAAGAAAGAGAGTCGTGTGGCCGGGACATGTCCTTCAGCCTCACCACTCGCCACGCTTCTTGCCTGCCCTCGGCCCACTGCAGCCATGGCAGCCTCCTCCATTGGCGTGGGCATTAGTGTTGATGGTGGCCTTCCTCCTGCGCGGTATCTTCCCTGTTATGTGCCAGCTTGCCCGGCAAGAACAAAGGGAGTGTGTTGGCGTGTGTGGCCTATTGAAGTGTTGAGACAATGTGTGCATCAGGTAGCCTAGTTTGGATGGTGCATGAAAGAAGCAGCAGGTTTTTTATTAATTTATTCATTCACGAGATGTTGGCATCGCTGGCAAGGCCAGCATTTATTGCCCATCCCTAATTGCCCTTGAGAAGGTGGTGGTGAGCCACCATCTTGAACCACTGCAGTCCATGTGGTGAAGGTACTCCCACAGGGCTGTTAGAGAAGGAGTTGTAGGATTTTTACCCAGCAACGATGAAGGATCGGCGATATATGTCCAAGTCAGGTTGGTGTGTGACCTGGAGGGAAACTTGGAGGTGGTGGTGTTCCCATGCACCTGCTGCTGTTGTCCTTCTAGGTGGTAGAAGTTGCAGGTTTGGGAGGTGCTGTCGAAGAAGCCTTGGCGAGTTGCTGCAGTGCTTCTGGTAGATGATATACACCATAGCCACAGTGTAGGGGAGGTGAGGTGGTAATGGTGATGACAGGAGTAGGTGCAGAGTGTACAGCAGAGCGCGGTGCAGTGAAGTGTGCTGCTGTGATTGGAGGGTAGGATGGGAAGTGGGGGAGGGAAGGTTTGAGAATGCTGGGGCTACAGGTCGTATAGAGCTAAGCAGAGAGTAAGAGAAGTGAGAATAGATTTACCTTAGCAGCTCTAGTCAAATCATTGAATTTTGTTCGGCACTGCTGCCAGGTACTTGCCAAGATGCTATGCACATTCAGCTGCTTGACCACCTCTGTCCACTTGCTGGGTTATCTGCCTTGGCACCTTTGTCCCATCAGGCAGAAATGGAACTTCCTTCCTCTTGTTGACCTTTTCCACAAGGACCTCCATGGCGCTGTCTGAAAATCATTCTGACCGCATGGTCCCTGTTCAAGCATAGCAAGATGCAGCACAGGCAAAATGCACCTCCCCTTTAAGAGGTGCAGGCTGCCTTTAAGTGGCGTCACTCTTGCCCGAGTTCTCTCCCCCCCCCCCCGCCCCGCAGCTGGCAAACTGCCAGTAACCCGCTCAAGTAGCGATAGCAGCTTGCCCATCCTATGGGCGCGAGGCCCAAACCTGAAAATGACTTGTGCTTCTCGCCCACGCCATTGGGCAGGCGCCGCAGAAGCCCTGCCCACTTTCCGCCCTTTGTGGGCGTGTTGAAAATCCCTACCGACGTTTTAAGACCAGGCATTCGCTGGCATTGTGGCTGCTGGCCCTGACATGAATCTTGTCATTCACGTGGAAATGACTTATGAAGTAATACTGGGCGGCCTGCTGGTGGCGCTGTCCAGGGAGAGTATAAATACTCGGGCATGGGCCCAGCTTGCTCAGGACATTCTTTAACAGGAACTAGTGAAGGACATAACTAGATCTCCATGTTGAAAAACAGTTGATTAAAGCCTTGTTTAATACTCACACCAAGTGCCGAGTAGTTTTCTTACGTCAGGCCCCACCTGTGGAGTATTACCTTGGTGCTTTGCGGAACACCTCCGTTCAGTCCGTAAGGGTGACCCCGAGCTTCCGGTCGCCTGTCACTTTAATTCTCCGCTTCACTCCCGCTCTGATCTCTCTGTCCTCGGCCTATTACACTGTTCCAATGAAGCTCAACGTAAGCTCGAGGAACAGCACCTCATCTTTCAATTGGGCACTTTACAGCCTTCTGGACTCAACATCGAATTCAACAATTTCAGATCATAATCCCTGCCCCCATTTTTCATGCTGTATTATTTTGCCACTCCCATTTGCAACATTTTATCTTTCCTGCCTCTTACATAAGCACAATATATTCTTTCAATTCCTTCCTCCCCTCCTAAACATCCCCCCCCCCCCCACTGTCTCTGCACCTGCTTAATATCTGTTACATCTGCTTTTTCCAGTTCTGATGAAGGGTCCCAGACCTGAAACGTTAACTCTATTTCTCTCTCTCCACGGATGCTGCCTGGCCTGCTGAGTATTTCCAGCATTTTCTGTTATTACCTTGGTGCCTATTGATTTGGGAATAAGCGAAGGCATGTGCAAATTGCCCAGCCGGGCAGACCAGAAAGAGTGGGGTGGGGAGAGAGAAGAGGAAGAGAAAGTCAGGATATAGAGAATAAGAGCAAGGCGTGAAGAGTTATTTATTAATTCCAGTCGGGGCTCCCTGCGGACCTAGTGATGGATGCAGCTGTCACTTTTAATCATACCTCCGCTGTACAGTTTGCAGCGGGAAAAAATCTCTCACTTCAGCTTTGTCCGGTGCTGACAGGTC
Organism: Somniosus microcephalus; assembly: GCF_052327205.1. Taxonomy (NCBI): domain Eukaryota; kingdom Metazoa; phylum Chordata; class Chondrichthyes; order Squaliformes; family Somniosidae; genus Somniosus; species Somniosus microcephalus. Next base: position 68,016,481 of record NC_141008.1, read on the forward strand.
TGGCCATCAGTCACCTGCCTGAAAATGGAGCAATTCTGTTTCCCTCGGCCCAGCGATGGTTAAAGCTACAAGGCCTGTAAGGTGTGAATGATCAGTTCTGCAAACACTGGCTGCAAATTATGCTGAACAAAGTAGTCAGACAGATGCTGACAACCTAATTGAGAAGTGGGAACATTGTGATCCATGTGTACAACTGGCCTGTTGCAGCAGTGACAATTAGAAATTACAATGGCATATGCAGGGAGCCTTATTAAATAAATTAAACCGCGGCTTCCTTAATAACATTAGCATTCGCCGCTCTTTGTAATGGTTTTTTCAGCATTACCTACCATGTGATTACTTCGGTCAGAATGCATAATGACAGCTGATTGATTAGTTTAGTACAAAGAAGACCGCTCCTTGGGTTTCTGGCACAGTGGCTCACTGTCTGGAGACACCAGTCAGGTGATGGGCTCTGCACACACAGCAACACCTGCTTCAGCAGTCATAAAAGCAATAGCTATAATATTTCTTTATTATGGTCGGGCTGGCTGCATTTGAAAGCGGGCGCTGGGCCCAATTCTTTTTATTTGTTTTGTCGTCGTCTTCTTCTGTTAATCTCTCTGTGACCTTCTCTGCTGCTATCCCTATAACCCCCTCCAGTCCTACAACCACCCCCGAATTCTCCGTTCCTCTGATCTCTTGCCCATCCCCTCCTTCCTTTCGTCACACTATTAGCGGCCCAGCCTTCTGCCGCGTCGGTCCCACTCCCTGGAATTCCCCATCATTAAACCTCTCCGCCTCTCTCCTCCTCTGTCCCCAACTTCAGTTGAGCGTCACTGGCAAAGCCAACGCCAGCATTGCCCATTGATTCACACTTCACCATTGAAGACAAAAAAAGATACTGTTGTGAGAAATTTAGGTGCAGGTAAAGTTCACGGTACAGGACGTCAACAATGTTGAAAAGGAGAAAGTGGAGTTCATCAAAAAGCAGCGATTAGATGACACAAGCTCAGCTTTTGAAAGCCTGTGGGAAGGAAATCCTGAGGGACATGTACAGTCTCGGGATCTGGGAAAGAATCTGTTAGATGCAGAGACAATACCATGAGGGGAATCTTAATGCCCCCCACAATTGGTGGGCGGGGCGTGGGTAGGTTAAAATGTTAAGAATCTGAAACCCGACACCAACCTGCCTTGAATGCGCCCACTTCCAGTTTTAACGGAGGCGGGTTGGGGGACGGGTGACTAACCTGCTCTCGAGGGGCAGGTCAGTTATTTAAATATGCTAATGAGGCTGTGCGCCTCAAATTTGAACAGTCTTTTAGAGTTAACGCCTTGCAGCATGGGTTTTGCCGGGGCTCGGGAGACCCGACAGGTGAAGGGAGGCAAGAAGTGCCTTTCCAGCACTGCTTGTGGGCCAGGAAGAGCAGGAGTGCACCCCCCCAGGCCCCTGAAGCAAACCTGCTTCACTCTCTCCCTCACCATGATCCAAAGCCCCCACCCGACTAGCGATCTGAAGACCACCCACCGCAATCTCACCCCCTCTTCCCCCCCCCCCGCAATCCACAATCTCCTCTTCCCCCCCCCCCCCCCAACCCCAGTCTGCGACCTCTTCAACAACATTCCACCCCCCCCCCCAGATCTCCGCCGACCCACAATCTCACCCCTCCTCCCCCACCCTGACCCACGATCTTCCCCCTCCCCCCCCCCCCCCGGTCTGCTACCTCTTCAACCCACGATCACCCAGCCCGACCCGCAATCATTTGAACCCCACCCCCACAGTCTCCCCCGACCCGTGATCTCTTTAACCCCCCCCCGCAACCTCCTCCCTCCTCCCCCCCTCCCCCCACCACGTTCCCAACAACAGCAGCTTGCATTTGTATCGTGCCTTTAATGTAATAAACCGTCCCAAGGCGCTTAAGCTCGGCAGGACCTCCGCGTGACCCGCGGTTCCGGGTTTCCCAGCCGCTACGACCCCCGCCCTGTCTCCCCGTTAATATCAGGGCCGATGAGTCTTGATTTCAACCATTTGCAGAGTTTGTTACAGCAGAGCTGACGAGCCCTCTGATCAGGAACAAGCACAAAATGGCTCGGGAATAGACTGAGCCATTTGCTGTGTACAAACTGTGATCAGTTTGCACAATGATGTTATTCCTGGACAGCTTCTAAGATTCTGGCTTCACAGGAACATTTCAATTCTTTCCACCTTTTGAAGATTGCATCCTTGAAATTGTCTCAAAAAAAAATGTTTTTCCCCAAAACAAATGCAAATGATTTTGATGTGTGCTGTTTATATTTTTGTGCACATTCATCAAAGTGAGGGATGTCAGTGCCGGAGGATAGAACACATCTAGTTTTGACACCTGGGAGTCTAAACTCATTAGCGCCCCAAAAGAGCGCGATTCCTCTAGCGATCCCTTTAAAGACAACTGGCTAGGCAGATCAAGACCCAGCAGTAAACATCGCAAACTCCAACTAGCCTGGGTCTAAGTTGGGTATCGGAGCTCATTTCAGGTCCGCCTAAAAGAAGATCCTGACCAATTTAGCAGCGGTCTGAATGTCCGTGCAGATCTGGCAAAGGCCAATGCGCTGCCAAATTGGTTATCATTGTGCCCACTTTATACTCGTAAAACAGCACAATTATGTTGCATTTAGACCCCAGAGTCAGCGTCAAGTTTTCCCAACTCTGAAATAGCAGGGCCAAATAAAGAGTGCTACTCCCCTTACTCTTCCCCACAAATGGATGGCGATTTCTGCCTTGTGCTACATTAGTTAATGGAATGGTCAACCCATTTGTAATTGATTTGTTCCTCCCTCCCCACCTTGTGCCTCAACCCCAGCATCAGAAAAGCACCATTTTTATTATTCGTTCATGAATGTGGGCATCACTGGCAAGGCCAGCATTTATTGCCCTTCCCTGATTGCCCTTGAGAAGGTGGTGGTGAGCCGCCTTCTTGAACCGCTGCAGTCCGTGTGGTGAAGGTATACTTCTTTGTAGCGGTTTGGTACAACTGAGTGGCTTGCAGGGCAGTTAAGAGTCAACCACATTGCTGTGGGTCTGGAGTCACATATAGGCCAGACCGGGTAAGGACGGCAGATTTCCTTCCCATTAAAAACCCAGATGGGTTTTTATGACAATCCGGTAGTTACTGGTACTAGCTTTGTTATCCCAGATTGATTTAATTATTTGAATTTAAATTCCCCAGCTGCCGAGGTGGGATAAGAACTCATATTTCCAGATCATTAGTCCAGGCCGACTGGATTACTAGTCCAGTGACATAACCACTTGGCTACCATACCATTAAGGAAACAGTAACAGAGCATTTGGATAAACAAACATAATTTAATAGGGCAGAGTCAGCATGGTTTTACGAAGGGGAAGTTTGACAAATTTGCTTGAATTCTTTGAGGATGTAACATACAGGGTGGATAAAGGGGAACCAGTGGATGTATTGTATTTGGACTTCCAAAAGGCATTTGACAAGGTTCCACACAAAAGATTACTGATCAAGATAAGAAATCATGGGATTGGGGGTAATATACTGGCATGGGTGGAAGATTGGCTATCTAACAGAAAACAAAGAGTTGGGATAAATGGTTCATTCTCAGGCTGGCAATCAGTAACTAGTGGTGTTCCGCAGGGGTCAGTGCTGGGACCCCAACGCTTTACAATCTTTATTAACGATTTGGAGGAAGGGTCTGAGTGCAACATATCCAAGTTCGCCGACGATACAAAGATGGGAGGGAAAGCAGTGAGTGAGGAGGACATAAAAAACCTGCAAAAGGACCTAGACAGGCTAAGTGAGTGGGCAGAGATTTGGCAGATGCAATATAATGTTGGAAAGTGTGAGGTTATGCACTTTGGCAGAAAAAATCAAAGAGCAAGTTATTATCTAAATGGAGAGAAACTGCAAAGTGCTACAGTACAAAGGGATCTGGGGTCCTGGTGCATGAAACACAAAAAGTTAGTATGCAGGTGCAGCAGGTGATCAGGAAGGCCAATGGAATCTTGGCTTTTATTGCAAGGGGGATGGAGTATAAAAACAGGGAAGCCTTGCTGCAGTTATACAGGGTATTGGTGAGGCCACACCTGGAATACTGTGTGCAGTTTTGGTTTCCATATTTAAGAAAAGATATACTTGTTCTCGAGGCGGTTCAGAGAAGGTTCACTCAGTTGATTCCAGAGATGAGGGGGTTGACGTATGAGGAAAGGTTGAGTAGGTTGGGACTCTACTCATTGGAGTTCAGAAGAATGAGAGGCGATCTTATCAAAACATATAAGATTGTGAGGGGGCTTGATCGGGTGGATGCGGTGAGGATGTTGCCACTGATGGGTGAGACTAGAACTAGGGGGCATAATCTAAGAATAAGGGGCTGCCCTTTCAAAACTGAGATGAGGAGAAACTTCTTCACTCAGAGGGTAGTAAATCTATGGAATTTGCTGCCCCAGAGAGCTGTGGAAGCTGCAACATTAAATAAATTTAAAATGGAGATAGACAGTTTCCTAGCAGATAAGGGAATTAGGGGTTACGGGGAGAGGGCAGGGAAGTGGACGTGAGTCTAGATTCGGATCAGCCATGATCCTATTGAATGGCGGAGCAGGCCCGAGGGGCCATATGGCCTACTCCTGCTCCTACTTCTTATGTTCTTATACCGCCACCTTCCCACACCCAGTGGTCCTTATGGCACCTCTGAGTCAGATTGCCAATTGGTTCTGGATTGTGGAGAGTTGTGTGCAGTGCGTGCACACACACAGCCACAGGCAGCTGAGCTGAGATTTATTCGGTGCGAGTCCCTTACATCTGATAGGAGCGAGGTGCCTTTAATCCAGGCAATACAAACTGGAGTCAAAGCCTGGTCTCAAGAGGTGAAGAGAAGGTGTTCCAACCCATAAACCTCTTTCACTGCCAGTCTCAATTCACCAAAATAACCTTTGTTCAGGTTTACCGCAACGAATAAGCCTTTAAACTTCAAGGTAGCTAAGCTCATTCAGGAGACCTTTGAGTAATAGTGCTGAGTCCAAGCAGCCTTTATACAGTCAACAGTAAAAACATACAAATTACGTCAACAATAACAACAACAACATAAATAGAAAAATGGCCCTGGCACTTCGCAAAGCCATGAGGCAAAATGGACACCGAGAAAACACAAGGAAAACGTTCCATTTTTATGGAGGAATTTTCTTTGGGATGAAGGTTTGGTAAGTCTGTCTTCATTCGTTTGCTCCACAAATCACACTCGATAAATAATGTCAAACAAACTCATTGGAATTTAGAAGAACGAGAGGTGATCTTATTGAAACATATGAGATACTGAGGGGACTCGACAGGGTAGATGCAGAGAGGATGTTTCCCCTCGTGGGGAAATCTAGAACTCGGGGGGCACAGTCTCAGAATAAAGGGTCGCCCTTTTAGAACTGAGATGAGGAGGAATTTCTTCTCTGAGGGCCGTAAATCTGTGGAATTCTCTGCCCCAGAGAGCCGTGGAGGCTGGGTCATTAAATACATTTAAGGTGGAGATAGACAGATTTTTGCAAGATAAGGGAGTGAAGGGTTATGGGGAGCGGGCAGGGAAGTGGCTTTGAGCCCAAGATCAGCCATGATCTTATTGAATGGCGGAGCAGGCTCGAGGGGCCAAGTGGCCTATTCCTGCTCCTATTTCTTATGTTCTTGTGTTCTTAAACCAGTTACATCTGACACTACCGTGACAAAACTACCACAAGCCTCTTCTCCATTGCCAAACAAAAAAAATCATTCAGATTAGACCCCTTTTTAAACAATAGCAAATTCTGGAAAAGTTAAAGGATTATAAGTGAAACAAAAAAGAGGTGAGGTTTGGGGTTAATAACGCCTTATTTAATTCACAGTTAGGTCGCCTCCCTTAGCTTCTTTTCATAACAAAAATAAAATTGCAGTTGTAGAAATTAATCCCTTCTGCATTTCTGAGTGAAATGCATGAGCCTGCGACATCAATCAACTTTGATGAAGGGAAAAGGAGTTGTGTCAGATCTTCGCCAGTTACGTGGGACATCTCACTCCATGGGGGGGAACATGAGAGGCACCTTTGTAGTAACTCAATTACATACATTATCATATCCGAAGATGCAGATAGCCTGCTTCACTGCTGTCTCGGTGGATGTGTGGTGCATTCACTGTGAGCGCCACGCTGTGCATACATCTGGCTCTGTAGCAATCGCAGGAAGTGGCTCCAATGAATTGCTTCATTTTAATGTCACGTAAAAAGGCCAAATTATTTACTTGTACTTTTTAGAAGCTGACAGTGTGGCTGCGAGGCCGCAGTGTGTTGTAGAGGTTCAGAGTTGAATTGCTGGCACCATCATTTTAGCTTTTATTGATGTTTTTTGATCCCCAAAGCCCTTTTTTGGACACATTCTTAAACGTCATTTTTTTGTTGCTGTAATATGCGCCACCTGCCTTCCTCGCCTTTTATTTTTTTATTTATGAGTGTCCCTGTTCGGGATTTGGCCACAGTGCATTTTCCCCGACCAGTCCTGCTTCCACTATTGCCACGGAGTTCGACCATACTGTTTTGTATTGTGTGACAGGGTGAGGGGGGAAGTAACAAGACTAAGGGCTAGAAGCTCATTATAGCCAAGAAATGGGCAGTGTTTAAACTAAAAATGGTTAAGTAGCACCAGGCGAAAATCATCTAGGCTGCATGCAAAATTTGACCTCACTCCTCATTAATGTGATTGCAGTCATGATTCTAATCTAAAAGCTCAAGCTCATTGGCATTACACTGAAAAGATGGACCAATATTGGGGGCAGTCTAAGCACAAGTAATGATTGCCACAGGCTTTTTTCCACTGCTTAAAGGGGAGGTTCATTGATGCTGCAGCACCTCATTCTCAGCATTGTTGAGTGTGCAGCTGCCTCAACAACTATAAGAAGGACAAGGAGAAGGAGCATTTATTTACAAATCCTGATGGCAGATCGCCGCCCCAGGGAGTGAGCCCGGAGGTTTTCCAATGAAGCTTTGGAGGCATTGGTTTTAGCGGTAGAGAGAAGGCATGCAGTTCTGTATCCCCCAACCGGCAGGAGGCCCTCACCACAAGTCTGCCGGACTATGTGGAGGGAGGTGTCACACCACGTCACGGGCAGCACTGTGGTCCCCAGGACCCAAACAGTGCAGGAAGAAGTTTAACAAGCTCACACGGGTGGTCAGGGTGAGTGAAGGTTTCAACAAATGCTACATACCACCATCTGTACCACAAGCTTCACACACTGCTCAATGCACCACACCCCCAGCGCTCACACACCAACAATCTCTACCTAGCAACACTCACACCCACATCTCACACCTTGCACACAATGACAGCTGTTCAACTATGGCAGGTACAAGGGTCATTAGTTATTAGAATTAATCTATATGTGTGATATGTTTATAGATAGATTTATTAATTGTGTTTGTGGTCTTATTTCACCTTTGTGCCCAGGAGCACACTGTGATATGGCGTGAGACAGGGATTGTATGATGGGAATGTGGTGAGCTACGGGGATCTGGAGTTTTAGTCATGCAAGTCATGGAGTCTGATCAGCCGGTCACGGACAGCCCGTCCGGAAGGCCGATTGTCTTTCTGCCTCCGCTCCCTCCACCGTAGATCCCAGAGGGCGAGGTCCACTGCCAGTACAGCCCCCATGACCTTTAGCAAGTGGTGTAGGTTGGAGCTTTTCAGAAATAATTATGGAGTTTTGTACATGCCACAACACTCCCTGATACCAAAGAACCTTGAGATGAATAAAGAAAACTCTTCCAGTAGCAGGAAGTAGCACACAGCCACTCAAACTTCAAAAACCTATCGGGTCCGAGTGCTTAGTCATGATCCCTTTAACTAGCGTTGCCGGAACTGGCTTCCTGCTGTCTTTGTTTGTCTTGAAGCCGTCATTGTTTTCTCCAGTCGGTAAGTACATTGGCAGTAACGAAGTAGGAAGATTGGGCGTCAAGTGAGCGCTGCGCACTCACTGACGTCAGGATCTCCGTGATGGCGAGGTCCCCGGCGATCGCATTCAGCAGCAGCACTACCAGCAATATGGCGTGCGGCGCTGGAACCGGCATCAGGTAGCATTAATGCACTCAATGACGTTTTAGCGCCATCTCGTGGTACTAACATGTGGCGCAAACCACACAAATGTCTCCCCCTACGACCCTTACCGGGATCATTCTCCCCCTAACTGGGGGTACAGGAAGCAAGTGCAATTTAAAAACACAAAATGCTGGACATGCACAGTAGGTCAGTCAGCATCTACAAGGGAAGGATAGGCTCATATTTCAGATGGAGCCTTTCATCAGAACCAGTTCTGATAAAGGTTCCAACTTGATTGTTATCCAGCAATCCCTGCAGTGTGTGTGTGAGTGAGAGAGAGACCCATTTTATTCCCACCTGATTTAGAAGATTGGGTGAATGTAAAATGGGCGGCTGATTCGCTTTTGCTCAGTGATAAAAAAATTAAATTACCCCTGTGTTTGTGTTTGTAGAACAAGCACGGGTGTGATGCCTCCATAGTCAAACAGCCCGTTGCCAAATTGTCTGGGCTCACACGCAAAGAACGATTGAGATAGTTGAGGGTTGGCCCACCTGTGGATCCCTAGCCTGAATTGATTTCCTTCAGACGGTTTCCTTGCCTCTGGTAGAGCAGTGTTTAACTGATTCACATAAAACTGCTTTCTGATTTATTTTAACACGGCCCTCCTATTTAAAATAACCCCTTTAAAATGCTTTGGTTAACAACAGCGTTGAATTATGTCAATGTGTTAGCCCGTGAGCTACCAGAGGAAATTGAACCCATTGCGGAGATGGGGAGAATATTTATAGAAATCTATTGGAGATTAAGGTGTAAATCTATTTATCACTGTACTATATTAAAATGTTTTTTTTTTAAATGGGGGAGAAGAATTGGAGTACAGATCAATATCTAATCAAAGAATTGAACTCCATCCCCATCAGCCCGCCTTTCAAAATTCCAGCGTCTATGCAGTGGTTGTATATTTACCAGGATTTAATTGAATGTAAACAGCACGCTTGTTCTTTTTCTTAATTTAATACTAAACATTGGTTATCTCAAAACTGCACCAGCTCCCTGCGAAATGATCGCATGCTTAAACCGATGAGAGGCAAGTGCTAAACATCGCTGCAAGATTTTGCTGCAGGAAGCGGTGGTAATTAAATTGCTGCTGTCCTCGTGTATTGTAGTGCGTAACTCGGTGTGCAGGCTTCCCGCTGACGCTGTCAAATTGTTTTGTGTTTTAGTGGCATGGACACGCGTCTGCGGCGAAGCTGTAATTTTGGAGGCTGCTACTTCATACCTTTAAAGTAAAGTTGTAATCAAATCCATCACAAGCATCGGAGCGGCTCTCTCACTGAGACAAGTGTTAACGGCTGGGGCAGCTTTTGTAGCAGAACTAAATTACAGTTAAAACACAATTCTCTTTCGAAATGTGAAAGTGAAGGAATTATTAAATTGAGTTTGCTTCTCGGGCACTGTATGTGCTCAGTAATGAAAGCAGAACTTGCATTTATATAGTGCCTTTCACAACCTCAGGATGTCCCAAAGCGCTTTACAGCCATACTTTAGAAGTGTAGTCACTGTTGTAATGTAGGAAACGCAACAGCCAATTTGCGCACAGCAAGCTGTTTTTAGTGATGTTAGTTGAGGGATAAATATTAACCAGGACGCCGGGGAGAACTCTCCTCCTCTTCCAAATAGGGCCATGGGATGCCTTGCGTCCACTCGAGAGGGCAGTCAGGGCCTCGGTTTAACGTCTCATCCGAAAGACGGCACCCCCGACAGTGCAGCGCTCTCTCAGCACTGCACTGGAGTGTCGGCCTGGATTATGTGCACAAGTGTCTGGAGTGGGACTTGAACCCACCACACCATGAGAGTGCTACCACTGAGCCAGTATTACCCAACATGCATGCTCGACAGGCAAGGCTTCCCGCTGGCAGCAGGAACTCGGAGAATACCCACAATGGAGCTACATTTCTTTTAGGAAGTGGCGGGGTTGCGGGGGGGGAGGTGTTGGGGGTGGGGCAGGTGGTGTTGGAGGTGGGGTGGGGGGGCGGGTGGTGTTGGAGGTGGGGTGGGGGAGCAGGTGGTGTTGGGGGTGGGGCAGGTGGTGTTGGAGGTGGGGTGGGGGAGCAGGTGGTGTTGGGGGTGGGGCAGGTGGTGTTGGAGGTGGGGTGGGGGGAGGGTGGTGTTGGGGGTGGGGCAGGTGGTGTTGGAGGTGGGGTGGGGGAGCAGGTGGTGTTGGGGGTGGGGCAGGTGGTGTTGGAGGTGGGGTGGGGGAGCAGGTGGTGTTGGGGGTGGGGCAGGTGGTGTTGGAGGTGGGGTAGGGGGAGGGTGGTGTTGGAGGTGGGCTGGGGGAGCAGGTGGTGTTGGGGGTGGGGCAGGTGGTGTTGGAGGTGGGGTGGGGGAGCAGGTGGTGTTGGAGGTGGGGTGGGGGAGCAGGTGGTGTTGGGGGTGGGGCAGGTGGTGTTGGAGGTGGGGTAGGGGGAGGGTGGTGTTGGGGGTGGGGCAGGTGGTGTTGGAGGTGGGGTGGGGGGAGGGTGGTGTTGGGGGTGGGGCAGGTGGTGTTTGCAGTGTCCGCGTATCAATAACACACGGACTGCAGGAGAACGGTAATAACAGGTGTTTACTGAACAGAGGGGATGCTGGAACTAACTGTACAAATTACTACACGGTGTTATATACAGGCGTGGTCACCACTGGTACTGCAGTATACAGGGGCTGTAAAAGATAGTTCCTCTCTTAAAGGTACATACATTACAATTCCTCCCCTTTTAGATAAACAGTACATAACATTCATTTAACAATTAAATAATAACTAATTACAATTACAATTTTCTTTGTACTATATACATCAGCTGAAGTAACCATTTATAAATTCAGTCTTTGAGGAGGCTTCCTGATCCTGTCTGGATAGCGCCTTTCTCGAGTATCCTGTTCTTGCGGTGGAGTCGATTCTGGCTCATTGTCATTGGTTGGTTCGTCAGCTTCCAATACCACTGATTCTGAGGTAGACGCAATCTGTACTTCGGGTTCATCACCAGGTGCGTATGATCGTGGCATGGGTTTGACTTGTTCCTGTGACTCTAGAATCTGGTCAGCATGGCGTCTCACGATGCTCTCTCCAACGTCCACTGTGTACATTAGTGGTCCCTGCCGTGTGCATATCGTTCCTGGCTGCCATTTTTCTGTTCGGTAGTCACGGGCCAAGATTGGTTGCCCTATCTTGAAGCTCCTGGTTGGCTTCTCATTGATGTGCTGGAATTGCTTATTCTCAACATCTCGTCTTATGTTTGGTTTGAGCAAATCCAGGTGACATCTTAACCTTCGGTTAAAGAACATCATGGCTGGAGCTTGGTTGGTGACCGCATGTGTCGCATTCCGGTAAGCAAACAAGAAATTATCCACATTGTGTTGCAGTGGTATGTTGTCGTTATACATCGCCTTTATTGCTTTTTTAAAGGTTTGAACAAACCTCTCAGCCAATCCATTTGTGGCTGGATGATATAGAGCGGATGTGTAATGCTTTATCCCATTATTCCTCAAAAACCTCCGGAAATCCTCGGACACAAACTGTGGTCCATTGTCGGAGCAAATCTGTTCTGGCAAGCCATTCCTGGCGAAGATGGTCCGTAGGACTGCAATAGTTTTCTCCGTGGTGGTGGAGGACATTTTGATGACCTCTGGCCATTTCGAATGTGCATCCACGGCGATTAAAAACATTGAGTCCATAAATGGACCAGCAAAATCAATGTGTACCCGTTGCTATAGAGATGAGGGCCACTCCCATGGGTGTAGCGGGGCCTGTGGTGGAGCGTTTTGGACTTTCTGGCATCCTGTGCATCTCTTGGTCATTTCCTCGATTTCTTTATCAATTCCCGGCCACCACACAAACGCCCTGGCTAGGCTCTTCATTTTTACCCCTCCCAGATGACCCTCATGAAGCTCATTGAGCACTTTATCTCTCAACTTGTGTGGAATTACCACTCGGGATCCACACATCAAGGTCCCCCGGCACACTGACAGCTGTTCTCTCCTTGGCGAGAATGCTGGCAACAGTGAGTCGCCATATGCTGGCCATCCCATCACTGTCAAATCATAGACCCGAGAGAGTGTCGGGTCATTTCGGGTTTCCTTCTCTATACTTGAGTTTGTAACAGGTAGACATTCGACTATGGTCGAATGGAATATCTCAACAGAGTCCACTGCAGGTGCTTCCTCCACCGTAGGCAGCGGCAGGCGCGACAGCCCATCAGCGTTTCCATGCTGTTTCGTGCCCTTATACTCTATTTCGTATTGATGTGCCCCTAGAAAAAGGGACCATCTTTGCAGCCGTTGCGCCGTCATCACCGGAACGCCCTTCTTTGGGTTAAAAATGGAGACAAGAGACTGGTGATCAGTCAGTAAGGTGAATTTCTGCCTGTGCAGATAGTGATTGAACTTCTTCACCCCCCACACCAGGCTGAGGGCCTCCCTGTCAATCTGGGCGTAGTTACGCTCGGCTGAGGTTAACGAGCGTGACGCAAAGGCTATTGGCCTCTCTGAACCGTCAAGGAATTTGTGCAACAGCACCGCTCCAATGCCGTAGGGAGACGCATCACATGCCAACCGAATCGGTAGTGTTGGATTGTAGTGGGCCAATACTTCTTTTGAAGTGATTAGGCATTTACATTTCTGAAAGGCACACTTACACTCGTCACTCCATTTCCATGCTACTCCAGTTTGCAGCAGGGCGTTCAGTGGGTGCAGAATTGTAGACAAATTTGGCAAGAACTTATGGCAGTAGTTCACCAACCCGAGGAACGACCTCAGTTGCGACACATTTTCCGGTGCTGGAGCCTTGACTACTGCCTCAATCTTGTCTGGGGACTTATGTAACCCCTCTTCATCAATCACGTGGCCACAATACGAGATTTGTTTCCTGAAAAACTCGCATTTGGGGTGGTTGGCTCGTAGCCCATATTCTTGTAATCTAGTGAGCACCTGCTCCAGGTTGGCAAGGTGTTCACTGTCATTTTCGCCCGTAACCAGGATGTCGTCCAAATAACACTGGGTCCCCAGGATCCCTTGCATGACTTGTTCCATCGCCCTCTGCCAAATAGCCGGAGCTGATGCTACCCCGAATACCAGTCGGTTGTACTGGTAAAGACCTTTGTGAGTGTTTATCGTGAGGTATTTTCTAGATGCTTCTTCTACCTCCATTTGTAGATACGCTTGGGCCAGATCAATCTTTGTAAAGCGTTTCCCTCCAGATAGTGAGGCGAAAATATCTTCTATTCGCAGAAGTGGATATTGTACCGTGTGAAGGACTGGGTTCACAGTTACCTTAAAGTCCCCACAGATGCGAACCTTCTTCGGCTCCCCAGGCGTGCTGCTCAATGATTTCTTCATTACAGGAACGATGGGTGTGGCCCACTCGCTCCAGTCCACCTTGGACAGCACACCCGAACGCTCCAGACTCTCCAGCTCTGCTTCGACGGCTGGGCGGATCGCATACGGTACCGGTCTGGCCTTAAAAATTTTTGGGTTTGCGTTATCTTCAATTTTTATCGTTGCCGTTACGCCTTTTAGAGTCCCAAGTCCTTGCTGGAACACCTCTTTCGCGTCAGTTAGAATTTTTGACAGTCTTCCAGGTGTGACGTCGTCATCCTTTTTGTCAGCCACAGTTAGCGCCTGAATGGAATGCCAATCCAATTGTATTTTTCGGATCCATTCACGTCCCAATAATGGTGGTCCTCCATCTTGTAGTATATATAGATACAGTTTCTGTGTTTCCTTGCCGTTGTATTTAACGGGCACCCTTATTTTTCCTCTGGGGTAGACTTTTTGCCCCGTATATGTCTTCAAGACAATGGACGTGTCCTTCAAGGGTATGTGTAAGAATAGCCGCTCGTAGTCTCGTCGATTCATGACTGTTAGGGCTGATCCTGTGTCCAATTCCATCTTTACTTGGGACCCTGCTATCATGAGGGTGACCCAAATGGTTCGGTGATTCTCCTTTGCGATCACGTTGTGTAACTTTAGACAACTTAGTCTCCTGCTCCCGGAGTCATTATCACTCTTCTGATATTCTGAACTACTGTCCGTCATCTTTTGTACTTTCTTGTACTTTTCCTTAGTAGTTCTTTTAGTGTTGGTTTTCTTTCCCGACCTGCAGACTTGTGCTATGTGTCCCACTTTTCCACATTGCCTGCATATTTTGTCCTTAAACCAGCAATCCTTCTGGTCATGGGTTGTTCTGCCGCAGCGATAGCACTTTTCTGCTCCATATGCCATTTCATTGGTGCTATATTCTTGCGGTTTCTGTTGTATTTCCGCAGCTCCCTGTGCTGCTGCTTCGTAGGATACTGCAACGCTGAAAGCCTTTTCTAGCGTAAGGTCCTTTTCCGAAAGTAGTCGTTTCTGGGTTCCTTCACTCTGGAGCCCGCAGACAAACTTATCCCTTAAGGTATCTGCCAGTCCTGCTCCGAACTGGCAGTGTTTCGATAACTTGCGTAGTTCCGTAAGATAGTCAGCATTACTCTCGTCTTTGTGCTGGTTGCTTTTATGGAACTTGAATCTTTCTGCTATCAGCAGTGGTGTAGGGTTTAGATGTTCCTGTAAGATATTGACACTCTCTTCAAAGCTTTTCTCCATTGGTTTAGCTGGGGTAATTAAATTCCGCAATAGGCCGTACGTTCTCGCGCCCATCAAATTCAATAATACCGACGCCTTCTTTTCATCGGCCACCTCATTTGCCTTGCAGTACACTTCAATTCTTTCCACATACGTGGTCCAGTCTTCTATTTCGTTGTCGAAAGCAGTGATGCTGCCACTCTTGGCATCTTGGGTGGTTTAAAATGGCGCCTCCCGCGCTTTTCCTTTTTCCCCAATGGATTAAAATGGCGCCTCCCGCACTTTTCCTTCTTCCCCCGCTGCTGCCAATGCTGCTCCTAGCGTTCTAAATAGTAATGGCGGCGCCCCGCGGCTTTCTACGCGTCTCTCTTTTGTTAATTAATTTTCTTAGTTTATTCTTCTTCGACGCTGTCTACTGCGCGTCTCTTTTCCTTCCCCCTTTTTTATTTTCTTTGACGCTGCCCGGCTCTTGAGCACCGGCCGCGCCCTCTGCGCTCCACCCTCTCTCTCTCTTTTTCTTCCCGACGACGCTGCTCGGCCCCCTTGCAGAGCCGCTCGATCGAGCTCTAGCCCGCCGCAGTCCGGGAAGGGTCAGCGCACTACCTGCTACCAGCCCGATTTGCTGGAACACCTTGACTGGAGCACTAAGCCCAGCTCTCCACAGCTTCCCCTGCGATTCTCTGAACTCCGATGGATCACTGGGCGGTTGCCCACGGTCGACGCCCGTTGCTCTGGCTTCGACCTCCAAGAAGCTTCTTTTCAGGGATGGATCCCCGTGAGGTGATGCAGTACTGCAGGTGAGTTTGAACCTGCTCGTCACCACTGTAGTGGCTGCGTATCAATAACACACGGACTGCAGGAGAACGGTAATAACAGGTGTTTACTGAACAGAGGGGATGCTGGAACTAACTGTACAAATTACTACACGGTGTTATATACAGGTGTGGTCACTACTGGTACTGCAGTATACAGGGGCTGTAAAAGATAGTTCCTCTCTTAAAGGTACATACATTACAGTGTTGGGGTGGGGTGGGGTGGGGGGGCGAGTGGTGTTGGGGGTGGGGCAGGTGGTGTTGGGGTGGGGTGGGGGGGCGGGTGGTGTTGGGGGTGGGGCAGGTGGTGTTAGAGGTGGGGTGGCGGTGCGGGTGGGGGGCGGGTGGTGTTGGGGTGGGGTGGGGGGGAGGGTGGTGGTGGGGTGGGGGTGTGCGGGGGCGAGTGGTGTTGGGGGTGGCGGGTCATGCTTTGAAACCCAAATGTGTGAGTCTCACTTCATCTGAGTGGGACGTGACAGTTATACTGTGGCCTTGCGATTGGTGAATGTCACAGGAAGACCTAATGAAGCAAGAAAAACTAAACGTAATAATAGGGGAGAAACGTTTCTATGACAATACCGCAGGTGACCTGAGAATTTGTCTCTCTGACAAATAAGAGGCTGAGGAAAGTCCTGTCTTGTCTGCTATATATAAAAAAAACTGTAGTCTACAGATCTTTCCTGCAAAATTATCCGTTGATTAAACTGATCAGAGGAGAGTGCTAAATATTGATGTAAGATTTTACTGCAGGGCGTGTTGGCGATCAAACTGCTGCTTCCCTTTTGTATTGTGCAGTAAATGACCAGCAAAGTGGGCCTCCCACTAAAGCTGTCAAATTGTTTCCTGCCTTAATAATGTCAGCGGTGGAACTGCAATTGCATCAGTTGCTACCTCGTATCTTAAAGTAAGACTGTAAACAATCTCCCATCACGAGCATTGGAGCAGCCATTTTACTGAGAGATTTGGAGAAAGCTGTTAAAAGTGACATAATAATGTTTGGCGAAGATTTTTTTCATCGACCCCCATTGACATGCGTGTCTCAAGACTCCACTGTATAAAACGTTATTCTCAGCATTAATTTCTGCTTTAGATCATTCATAAATACTGTTTGCTTTACCACATTTGTCAGCCATTTACATGGCTTGTAACACTGAAAATATGAGGCAGCATTAGACTGAATGGTACTGTCAGGATTAATTTATCATTTAAAATAACTACTCTGGATAAACCACATTAAAGAAGATATATTTATTGTTTGAAAATATATTCATTATTTGATCTTGTTTTTAAATTGACCCATTGTTCTGGTATCCAGGGCACTCCCGAGGCGCAGGGCTTGACTTTTAACACCTCAGCTTTTCTGTTCACACGCCAGCTCTCTGCTATCTGATACACAAACTAGACTGTGCGCTGAAAAATGTTCCAATTGTTTTGTTTCTGTCAGCACCACCATGGGAGATCAAATAGTTTTATAACGAACGGTTTGATTATAGAATCCTTTTGTGTGGCAGCTGCACATTGAACGCCCCCTTCTGGCAAGCTGTGGGAGAACCCGATCACCGAAAGCTGTCATGTCGGCTTTTGTTTGCTCTTTCATTTTATCGGGTGAAACGATAAATTATGTGAAGAAAGCAACCGCTAACGTTAATAACAATGGAGCTGAGCTATTTCCAAGTACAGGAATCAACAGGAGCATTAAAATTGCTGACAGAAAACCCTCTTAAAGAGGCACGTCAAAATCTGACCTCCTGCTCATCCCCAAAGAGGCTGCCTCCCAATGCAGTAATAACTAGCCAATTTGACAACAGATCATTTGGGGCAAACCAATTGTAAGACGAGAGGAATCCCATCTGTGTCTGTAAGGCACTCTTGGGCAGGATTTATTTTTTTTTACAATCTAGCGCAATCCAAATCTTCCCACCTACATTCGCGACTCTTCCGACGCCCTCCGCCACTTTAACAGTTTCCAGTTTCCTGGCCCCAACCGTCTCCTTTTCACCGTGGACGTCCAATCCCTCTACACCTCCATCCCCCACCAGGACGGCCTGAGGGCGCTCCGCTTCTTTCTTGAGCAGAGGCCCAACCAGTCCCCATCCACCACCACCCTCCTCCACCTGGCTGAACTTGTTCTCACACTGAAAAACTTCTCCTCTGACTCCACTCCAAATCAAAGGTGTTGCTATGGGAACCCGCATAGGCCCGAGCTATGCCTGCCTTTTCATGGGATATGTGGAACATTCTTTGTTCCAGTCCTACTCGGGTCCCCTCCCTCACCTCTTTTTCCGGTACATTGATGACTGTATCGGTGCCGTTTCCTGCTCTCGCCCTGAACTAGATAAGTTCATTCACTTTACTTCCAATTTCCACCCTTCCCTCACCTTCACATGGTCCATCTCCGACTCTTCTCTTCCCTTCCTTGACTTCTCTGTCTCCATTTCTGGCGATCGGCTGTCGACAAACATCCACTACAAGCCCACTGACTCCCACAGCTACCTGGATTACATTTCCTCCCACCCCGCTTCCTGTAAGGACTCTATTCCATTCTCCCAGTTTCTCCGTCTCCGCCGCACCTGTTCTGACGATGCCACCTTCCATACCAGTGCTTCCGACTGTGTCCGTTCCATTTCCCGCACTTCTGCTCTCACCCCTTCCCCTCCCTCCCAGAACCACGATAGGGTCCTCAGCCGAGGATTCCCCTCTACTGTGGTTGCTCTCTCCACGGCTGCTGCCTGGCCTGCTGAGTGTTTCCAGTGTTTTCTGTTGTTATTCCAAATTCCATTACTTGGTCTCTCCAGGAGACTGAGGAAGAAGTGGCGATGGTGAATTTAGCTGCAGACTTTCCGAGAAAGTGCATTAGCACTTTTACTTTGGAAGAGTGCCAATGGCAAATGAGTTGTCCATCATCTACAAGGCACAGGTAAGGAGTGTGATGGAATACTCTCCACTTGCCTGGATGAGTGCAGCTCCAACAACACTCAAGAAGCTCGACACCATCCAGGACAAAGCAGCCCGCTTGATTGGCACCCCATCCACCAACTTAAACATTCACTCCCTCCACCACCAGCGTACCGTGGCTGCAGTGTGTACCATCTACAAGATGCACTGCAGCAACTCGCCAAGGCTTCTTCGGCAGCACCTCCCAAACCCACGACCTCTTCCACCTAGAAGGACAAGGGCAGCAGGTGCATGGGAACACCACCACCTCCAAGTTCCCCTCCAAGTCACACACCATCCTGACTTGGAAATATATCACTGTTCCTTCATCGTGGCTGGGTCGAAATCCTGGAACTCACTCCCTAACAGCACTGTGGGAGCACCTTCACCACACTGACTGCAGCGGTTCAAGAAGGCGGCTCACCACCACCTTCTCAAGGGCAACTAGGGATGGGCAATAAATGCTGGCCTTGCCAGCGACACCCACATCCCATAAACGAATAATTAAAAAAAAGTAGAAACAGCCTAACCTGTGTTGTCTGGTGGCTGCAGAGAGCAATTTCTTCATGGGTTTTGTGAACCGCCACTGACACCAGTTCTGGCACATTTAAAAAAATCCCTGGAGCCAGCTTTATGGCATCACAACCACTCAATAGTACCAAAATCTACCCAATTGAAACGCTGAGATAGAAACAGAGACCCCCCCTGTTGATGCCATTATATTGTAGCACGTGCCAAAATGGGCCACCAAATGCCTGACTGATATCCTACGCGCTTATAGGAGGCGAGTTTAAAATTAACCGGCGCAGGCAATGCGCGAAGGGAAGGTTAGAGCTGCTCTCCCGCATCTAGACTTCTATTTCCAGCAAGGTAGGTGATGTAAGAAAACTACTAGGCACTTGGTCTAAGCGTTAAACAAAGCTTTAATCAACTGTTTTACAACATGGAGGTGTAGTTGTGTCCTTCACTAGTTCCTGTTAAGAATGTCCTGCGCAAGCTGGGCCCGTGCCTGAGTATTTATACTCTCCCTGGACAGCGCCACCCGCAGGCCGCTCAGTATTATTTCATAAGTCTTTCTTTCATGAATGACTGATTCATGTCAGTAAGCGCATCTTAAAATGTTTGGGTAAACGATTCTTAGAATGAACTGTATCCAGTTCCTAGATTGTGGGCGATTTTGGGGCAGTTTTCTACAATCTAGTGCAATGCAAATTATATAACAAATTATATAAAGAAAGAGGATGTGAAGTGCACTAGATAAATGCAAATTTGTTTGTTCATATGGGAACAGCATTGGCTGAGGCCTGGGAGCAAGCTGACTCAGAGCTCAGGAAACGGTTCCTAATATGGGAAGAGGGAGGGCGAACCGAAAAGGAGAGCTGAAATAACAAGACACAAAAAATTGAAAATAATCATTTTTAATTTTCCATTGCAGGGCTGGGGGGAGGATGGAAGTACTGGGTTCGAATCCTCCAGCAGGCAATAGCTGATAATGAGATTAATGAAATCAGGAGCTGACCTTGTGTGAGGATTTTCAGATGTTGGACCCATGTCCCGTTCGCTCAATGGTGCATTGATGAAGGATTCCTGAGAGTGGTTCTCAAATAAAACACTGCTTGAGTTCTAATTCTTGACAAAAATTAGTGACACACATGCTCTAGATCAAGGTTATATTGATCTTGAAGTAACATTGATCCTGAGCTGCTGCGACCTGCCTGGTGCTAGTGCATGAAATACTGTTCCTCTATCTATGCACTGGAATACATATTAACAGGACCTGTCTAACATTCTTACTGACACTACTTGAAAGAATGCAAGCTTCTGAAACTAGCTCACATGCCTCTGGCATCAGGCAGATATCATTTCTTTGGTTGATAAGGTTTTATAAAAAAAAAGAAATGTCACTGCTACAAAAACACTTACTTATTACAGCTTACTGCCATAGATTAGCCCCCTAATGAATTCTGCCAGACACATTTTCAATATCGAAGACATAAAGTGGCAGTGGTTTGCGATGCTGTGTATCTCATTCTGCTCGTGGGCAGCCATGAGAATCACAAAAGTAGACAGTGGTGTTTACAGAGTATGTGTTATGACACGCTGTCAGGGTAATTAATATCCTGGGGCTTTTTTATGATGTAAGTTAAACAGTGGTAATAGGTCACGGAGATGGTTGATGGATAATGGCTTTTCATTAATTTTGGGGGGGGGGGAGTTTGACATTGCGTGCAGCATCTAATCAAAAGTATGCAGTGCTTCCTGACATCTTGTTCTTGGTAGACATCAAGCCGAGGTAAATTATAGGGACAAAGCAGACGTGTGTTGATAGCATAGGCAATTTTTCATCACAAGACAGAGCTGAAGATTACAGTATGGAAATGTATTTTGTTAAGATTGGTGGCACCCTCTAGGCTTGAAAAGATTTGTGGCTGTTCCTATTGTAATGTTGTCAAGGTGACATTTGGTCTGTACGAGACAGTTGTGTGCAGAAGTGACTTCCATCATCGTATTATGACAGTTTTTTTCCACAACCAGACCCAAGCCTTGCAGCCCTCAGGGCTGTGTGTGTGTTGAACAGGTACAAGGTGAATTTTGCCTCTTGTGGGTCTGCTGCTGTTGCACCTCGTGCTGATGCAGTTGTAATTAGATGCCTAAAACCAGCTTACCGCCCAGGGATTTGCTTAAGGACACTAGTGTTATAATGCCGAGCAGTGAGCACGGGCCAGGGAGTGCGTCTTGTAGTTTACCTCTCCCCTCACTCAGTTGAGCCAATGAAACTTTGTTCTGCGTCGCATAACTAGAATTACTAATTACCCTCCCCCCACCCCCCCCCCAAAAAATCTAAATCTCATAAGAAACAAGAATCTGACAAAAATAATTTGCAAGAAGAGCAATTTAAAGTGTTGGTCACCTATCTTTCATGATACCTCCTAATGCGAGCTCGAACATGAGCACCAGCACGACAGAGTAGCATTCGTCACGTCTATCTGTCATGTCCTCACTTTAATCACATTCTATATTCCTTTTGACTGATATGTATTTTTAAGATTCTGATGGCATAGTATGTTGGAGTAGAAACATAGGCTGATGGTCCAGTTTCAAGATCTCTACATGTAGAGGCCAGAGATGCCCGTACAGGGAAGTAGGGAGACTCATTTGAGTTCCTTCTCATTCAGATCCTAGTAGTTAGTTCAGAGCAGCAGAGATCAAGACCTGGGAGCTGTTTGCCTTCTTTCTCTTGACGCAGTTGATGCATGAACCAGGGAGACCGCAAATTGAGGAGAAAAGTACTGTAAGTTTGTTACATTGTTATAGTATCACATCGTTAAATGGAACTACTTTGGTATGGAACTACTTTGGTATGGTGTAGTTATATTGCTATGTGGCACACTGTACACGGGCAGTGCACAGTGCAGCGTCGGACATCTTGTATCACTCCGCACCATGCGGCAGCACAGAAACAAAGTAGAAATACAGCTGAGTAAAAGCACTAACTAAAAATGAACTAAAGTGTCTGTAATATATATAGTATAAGAACACACGGAGACACAACATGGTGGCAGCAGTATAAGTGAGTACAAAATTGTGCTATACGAACTATGAATAAGATGAAAAGTGATTTTATGCGGTGATTGAGAGTGAATCGTACGGGAAAAGGAAAACCCTGCGACAATTTTTGATAAATTCAGCAACCATCTTGAGCCTAAATCCAATCACCGTATACACAGATACAAATTCCAGAGTCTAAGACAGGAACCCGGTGAAACAGCTGACAATTTCCTGCCAAGGCTGAGAAATGAAGCCAGCAAGTGTAAATTTAAGGAAATGGAGGAAAGGCTTGTGGACCAGCTAATATGGGGGTCAGTGCATGTAGAGGTACAAAAAGCCCTGATAGGAAAAGAAAAGCTCGGAATAACAGAGGCTATAGATACTGCGAGAGCTCATGAAGCCATGAAGCAGCAAATGAAAACGCTGATTTCTCAAACGGCTGACATGCGGACGGCTTCTGAGACGGACAACAGAGTGGATGCAGTGAGAGAAAAGTACAACAGACAAAGACATGCACACGACAACGGGGGAAACGTGCAGAAATTGTGGAAGACCACACGATTACACAGACAAGAGGAAATGTCCAGCATATGGAACAAGCTGCAATGCATGTGGCAAACTAAACCACTGGGAAAAGAGGTGTAGAACGAAGAAAGAAGGAACATACATCAAAAACAAAGGCGTACAGCAGAACCAGAGAAAGAAACACAATATCCATGCCATGGACGAGCAGGATGATGATGATGATCACGACAATGCACTAAACATCGAAACCATAAAGATACAGCTTCACGAGATGTCCAGAGTGGAAAATACTCCGAGGAGAGAATTGCACACCATCATCCAAATCAAAAAAAGGTCAAAGGTCGGCCCACAACCATCAACTTAAAGTTGAAGCTGGACACAGGGGCTCAGAGCAACATTCTTCCATTGAGACTGTACCAGCAGATCTTTCCTGAAAACCTGAGAGAAGATGGCTACCCGAAAAATGGTTGTTTAAAGGCAAGTAATGTCACGCTGACAGCATATGGGGGGAGTGAGATTAAACAACTCGGAATAACCTTTATCAAAGGGACACATAAAAGAAAGAACATCAACTGCATGTCCTATGTCACCGACACTGAGGGGCCAGCGATCCTGGGATTAAACAGCTGCGAGAAGTTGAGATTGATCTCAGTGCATCACGAGCTGACGGAAACGCCACTGAAGATAGACAGCAACACCCCACTGGAGAACCGCCCACAAATCAAGAGTAAAAAAGACTTGATAGACATGTATCCGGAATGTTTCGATGATACGGTGGGATGTTTCGGAGATTTCCAATACCACATCACCATCGATCCAGAGGTAAAGCCCGTTATCCATGCTCCACGAAAAGTACCCATCGAGCTGAAGACAAAGCTTGAAAGAGAGCTAAAGGAGATGGAAGAAAAGGGAGTGATCATAAAGGTCACTGAACCCACAGACTGGGTAAACTCAATTGTGGTACGAGAAAAGCCAAACGGACGTCTCAGAATATGTTTGGACCCCAAAGATCTAAACCAGGCGATAAAGAGGGACCACTATCCCACCCCAACGCTAGAGGAGATTACACCATCACTGGCAGGAGCCAAGGTTTTCTCAAAACTAAATGCCAGAAATGGATATTGGAACGTGAAGTTGGATGAGGAATCAACAACACTGACAACATTCAACACACCATTTGGGCATTACAAATTCCTGTGGCTACCATTCAGGCTAAAGGTCAGTCAAGATATCTTTCAACAGAAAATAGACGAGACATACAGAGGCTGTGAAGGAGCTATAGGAATAGCTGATGATATTCAGATCTATGGAGCAGATGAAAGAGACCATGACATGCACCTACATGAGGCCGTGGAGAGTACCAGGAAGGCTGGCATCAAGTTAAATGCAGATAAGTGCATAGTTAAAGTCAAGGAATGCCAATTCTTCGGTATGATTTATACACCAGAGGGAGTCAAGCCAAATCCAGAGAAGATTGCGGCGATTGCTGAAATGAAACCACCCAAAGACAAGAAAGAGCTGAGGAGTTACCTCGGCTTGGTCCAATACATGAGTTCTTTCATCCCACACATGTTGGAACATACAACAAATCTCAGAGAGCTATTGAAAGAAGACGCCGAATACCAGTGGTCTGAATCACACGAAAGGAATTTCAAACAACTTAAAGAACTGTTGTGCAAAGAAACAAGTCTGTCATATTATGACAGAAGAAAACCAGTCACTCTGCAAGTAAACGCTTCTACCAGAGGACATGGGGCAGCTCTGGTGCAGGAAGGAAAGCCGATAGCTTTCGCATCAAAGGCCTTGACGTCAGCCGAGACGAGATACGCCAACATAGAAAGAGAACTATTAGCAGTAGTGTACGGATGCGAGAATCCCATACATACCTATATGGCAGGCGATTTACAATAGAGAGTGACCATCGTCCACTAGAACAGATCTATAAGAAGAATCTGTGCAAAGCGCCTGCAAGACTGCAAAGACTACTTCTAAGGATCCAAAGCTATGACCTCACGCTTAAATATAAGCCAGGAAAGGAAATGGTGCTAGCAGATGCGTTGTCTTGATTGTCACCATATGAGAAACACAAGGTGGAGGGCCTAACAGTAAAAATCCACCACCAAGTGAATGTTACCCCTACAAAGCTCAGTCAAATCAGAGATAAGACTAGCAAAGATGAGGAGTTGCAACTACTCACACAACAAGTAATACAGGGGTGGCCGGAGAGAATCCAGCAGGTACAGGTGACAATTCGTCAATACTGGACGATTAAAGACGATATTGCAGTAGAAGACGGTATTCTCCTTGCTGGATCGAGGATCATCGTGCCAAAGATGATGCAGACACAACTTCTCCATCTCATATATGAAGGCCACATGGGAATGGAAAAATGAGAGCCAGATCAGCTGTATACTGGATAGGCATGTACAAAAATATCGAACAGATGGTCTCTGCATGTGGTGTATGCCAGAAATGCACAACAGAAAGAGGAGATGATACCTAGTAAAATACCGTCAAGACCATGGCACACTGTTGGGGCAGATCTCTTCATGTGCAATCAAGAATGGTATCTCATAGTGGCAGATTACTATTCCAAGTTTCCTTTTGTGAGAAGGATGAAAGACTTGAGAGCCACAACTACCACCAGGATTGCAAAGAGCCTGTTTGCTGAACAAGGAATCCCGGAAAAGGTAATCTGTGACAATGGAACCCAGTTCACATCGAGTGAATTCAGAGCTCTGGCAGAAAAGTATGGGTTCAAAATAGTCCCAAGGGGACACGGGTTCATCAAAAGACAGATCCAGACTGTCAAGAGAACTCTCATCAAAAGTAGTGAGATGGGGGAAGACCAAGACCTTGCCCTCCTATCACTTAGATCAACACCACTGAAAGCAGACATGAAATCACCTGCGGAATTGCTGAATGGGAGGAAGTTTAAGACTACACTACCAGCAAAAATACATCCTCCCCAGGACCAGGAGGACTTCAGACAAAAGCTGGCAGAAGCACAAATCGTAGGAAGCAAACATTTCGACAAACATGCAAAGATGCTACCAGAATTGCTGAATGGACAATCAGTGCATGTGCAAGACCCGGTGTTGAAAACCTGGAATCCAGCCAAGGTCATTGGAAAAGCTGATACTCCAAGATCCTACTTCGTAGAGACTGAACCTGGTAACCAATACAGATGGAACAGACTCCA
The DNA here is from genome assembly GCF_052327205.1 of Somniosus microcephalus. Classification (NCBI taxonomy): domain Eukaryota; kingdom Metazoa; phylum Chordata; class Chondrichthyes; order Squaliformes; family Somniosidae; genus Somniosus; species Somniosus microcephalus. The sequence goes on from NC_141008.1 coordinate 68,042,121, forward strand.
CGTCAGACCTTCACCTGAACTGGATAAGCAGCAGACAACATCAGCAACATTGACAACACCAGCTACCACAAGCAGTACAACACCAGAAACAAGCGCTACAAATCAAACAACCACGAGCATGCACACTCCAACTCCAAAGGCGACAGCAACAACAACAACAAGAGCGGAACACACCAAAACACCGCAGAGAGGAATGGTCACCACCAAATCCACAAGATGGAGGGACAACATCCAACCACCTGAGCGATATCGCGAATAAAAAAAAACTCACGATTTTTTGTAGTTGATAATAATAGTTTAGACATATTTGTTAATTTAAATTGTTAAATTTCATGTTTTAGTTTTTTGAGAAGGAGGGATGTTACATTGTTATAGTATCACATCGTTAAATGGAACTACTTTGGTATGGAACTACTTTGGTATGGTGTAGTTATATCGTTATGTGGCACACTGTGCACGGGCAGTGCACAGTGCAGCATCGGACATCTTGTATCACTCCGCACCATGCGGCAGCACAGAAACAAGGCAAGAATACAGCTAGTAAAAGCACTAACTAAAAATGAACTAAAGTGTCTGTAATATATATAGTATAAGAACACAAGGAGACACAACAAAGTTGTTTTTAAAGCATCATCTAGAGGAGAGGGTGGAGCTAGCATGCTGTCCTCTCGCCTTTTGGATCTGCGTGGGTTGGAATCAAGCCCAGACTGAAGGTATGAAGATTTCCTCCCTTTTGGCTCTAAATGAAGTTAGTTTGGAAAATCTCAACCCAGTTCCTAGTGAGTGCAGGGTAAATCCCACCTTGTAAGCAATCCTTAATGCATGATTTTCTGCCCTGCCTCTGGTGAGCTCTCAATGCCAGACCAAATATAGGCCAGGAGCTTGTCCATGCTAAGTAACTACAAAATCAGATGTGGTCTGATGGTCAGGTAAGTTCGAATAACGCACTGCCCAATCGGAAAGACTAGCTCTTTTAGTCTAATGCACAAAACTGACACAGTTTGGCACTAATGAGTAAATTTTGCAATCCTACGTACTGGACATGCATGTACACAACTGGCGTGGAAACATCAGAAATCTTGAGATTGAGTAGGTCTTGCACTACTGTGTGCATACAGGCTGTTTTTTATGGCCAAGTTGTGCTAGGATTCCTGGAAGCCCTCACCGATGGTGCTACAAGCCGCATTAAGCAAAAGCCCTGATTGAGTTCACTTTTACTTTGTTTTTATCTTGCACTTCCTCTCCCAGTCTTGGCAAAGGCTGATAAATACTTGAAACTCATTTTGATGCTTTGTACAAGCAGAAACAATATTTGTCCCCATATGCAGCCACTTACCTTTAAGTGTGCATGTCTCTTTAAGGCTGAGCTGATGGCCATATTTTGCACAGCACTCAATAGATTCGCTCCCTACACAATGCCAAAGCTGCATGAATAATTACGTAAGTTGTGAAACTCATGCTGGTGTAATAAATAAAGACTTGCATTTCTATAGCGCCTTTCATGACCACCAGACGTCTCAATGCACTTTACAGCCAATGAAGTACTTTTGAAGTGGAGTCACTGTTGTAATGTGGGAAACGCGGCAGCCAATTTGCGCACAGCAAGGTCCCACAAACAGCAATGTGGAAATGACCAGATAATCTGTTTAAGATTTTTGTTGGTTTGATGGAGAAATATTGGCCATGACACCAGGGATAACTCCCCTGCTCTTCTTCGCAATAGTGGCCGTGGGATCTTTTGCGTCCACCTGAGCAAGCAGACGGGGCCTCGGTTTAACGTCTCATCCGAAAGACGGCACCCCCGACAGTGCAGCATTCCCTCAGCCTAGCTTTATGTGCTCAAGTCCCTAGAGTGGGACTTGAACCCACAACCTTCATGACTCAAAGGCGAGGGTGCTACCAACTGAGCCACAGCTGACACTGAATAAGCGCTATTCCGAGGTTGGGATTGATGCTCATTGTCGAGGCAGAGTCGGAAGCGCTTCTGTCAATACGTGCCTACACTATACACGACCTGCAACACCTCAATGCTAGAAAAAATATTCTAGCCAATCTAAAAACACCTACCTTTAAATATCACTCATAGCTTTGTTAGGCAGCCGATTAGAGAGCCTGCTTATACTATACAACTGCAGCATTTATTGTGACTTCGCAGCCAAGTTTGAATATCTGGTGCCGTATAAGCAATGAGGAGTTATCCACATTGACAGGTTAGGGCTGAGAGGCGACAGATTTACATTTGGTTGGATTTACATCTCCTGCCATTTCAGTTGGAAAGTGCCAGTGAGTGTGCGTATCAGGCTGGTAATTTAACTCCAACTATAAACCCAGGGGGATTGCATTGAGTTTGGGTTATCCTGATTTGTACAGCTGTAAGTGAAGTATAAATTGGCTTTAAGACTTTAACTTTGATGTTTACTTTCCCAGGAATTTTTGCCTATTTTTCACTTTTTATGTTCCTTTATTAAAATAATGCATTTTATTTTAATTAAAACTCAGAGTGCAAACACCATAAAGAGCAGAGTTAGAGGATATTACTGTGATACATGGTATTCCATTTTCATCGAGTGACCGCTCCCAACAATACATCAACTAACCAGTCAGCAGTGTCAGTGAGAGAGAAACTGTCTTTGTCAGGTTGCTTTCTGACAGTCAATCACAGCCACATAACATGGAGCACCGCCCCCAGATACGCTAGCTGAGAAATCGTGGCTGGCATGTCGATGTATGTATCACGTCGTGAGACTTTGCGACGACCTAGGTCATTTAAAAATTGAGCCATATCTTACAAAAGGTGTCTCATTTTCTCAAATGAAAGGCACAAATCTATCCACACCATTATTCTGCAAAATGATCAGGGGCCAGTAGGAATAAGGCAAAGCAGACATGAGTCAAACTGAAAACATAGTGTGCAAAGGATAATGAGTGCAAGAGAGCCATTATGAGGCAGTGTTCTCATCATAGATTTTCAAAGTGGGGTCCCCAATCAGCTTTCTGTCTGCCCATAATCAAATTTATTGATTTACTGGCTCATTATTTTTGTTGCTGTATATACTAATAAAAAGTCTTTTGTGCAGTTTTTTTTTCTGACATACTCTTTTGGAAGTAAGACAAGGGGTCCCCAGGAGTGTGTCAGTATTTGCAAGGGATTCTTCCACACAGAAAAATGTGCAAATATTGACACAATCCTATATTTAGATGATGTCACTCAAACTCTGTAACCCTCATCTGGATTTGAAATCAGATTGCGACCTTGAAATCACTTTTTTTAATAATTATTATTTATATAATAAAATCAGGGCCTATTTTGTTTCTGAAAGATGTCGGCCATACATCAACATCCTGTCTGCTCTATGCAGTTGATGTGCAATGATGTCTATACTAGAGGATTAATGATTGGGCTGTAATCTCTGGAAGTTAATCAAGGTATAAATCATGATTGATTTTTGGGGATTAACAGTAACATAAGTGACGTAAGAAAATTCACTAAGCACTTGGTTGAGTATAAAACAAGGCTTTAATCAACTGTTTCACAACCATGAGATTCTAGTTACATCATTAGTTCCTGGTTACAAAAACGTCCTGGGGAAGCTGGGCCCACGCCCGAGTATTTATACTCCTTGGACGGCGCCACCAGCTGGCCGCCCAGTGTTATTTCATGAGTCATTTCTTCATGTATGATAAGATTCATGACAATAAGTACTATGATATGGGTACTCACCAGCATATTCCTTACTCCTGCATCACCATCAAACCAGATGACCAGTCCTGGTTCAATAATGAGTGTAGAAGAGCATGCCAAGAGCAGCACAAGGCAAACCTGAAAATGAGGTGTCAACTTGGTGAAGTTCCAAAACAGGACTACATGCATGCTAAACAGTAGAAGCAGCATACTATAGACAGAGCTCAGCGATCCCACCACCAACGACTCAGGTCAAAGCTCTGCAATCCTGTCACATCCAGTCGTGAAAGGCAATGGACAATAAAGCAACCAACGGAAGGAGGAGGCGCTACGAGCATTCGCATCCTCAACAATGGAGGAGCCCCGCACGTGAGTGTAAAAGGCAAGGCTGAAGCGTTTGCAACCATCTTCAGCCAGAAGTGCCGAGTGGATGATTCTTCCCAGCTTCCTGAGGTCTTCACCACCACAGACGTCAGTCTACAGCCAATTTGATTCACTCCACGTGACATCAAGAAACAGCTAAGTGCACTGGATACGACAAAGGTTACGGGCCCCGACAATATCTCGGCTTTAGTGCTGAAGACCTGTGCTCCAGAACTAGCCACCCCTCCGAGCTAAATTATTCCAGTACAGCTACAATACTGTCATCTACCCAACAATGTGGAAAATTGTCCAGGTATGTGCTGTCCTCAAAAAGCAGGACAAACCCAACCCAGCCAATTACCACCCCATCAGTCTACTCTCAATCATCAGCAAAGTGATGGAAGGTATTCTACAGTGCTATCGAATGGCACTTACTCACCAATAAACTTCTCACCAATGCTCACTTTGGGTTCCGCCAGGACCACTCTGCTCCAGACCTCATTATAGCCTCAGTCCAAACATGGACGCAACCTGGATTCCAGAGGTGAGGTGAGAGTGACTGCTCTTGACATCAAGGAATCATTCAAACGAGTGTGGCACCAAGGAGTCCGAGTAAAACTGCAGTCATTGGAAATCGGGTGGTAAACTCTCCACTGGCTGATGTCATACCTGGCACAAAGGAAGATGGTTGTGGTTGTTGGGGGTCAATCATCTCAGCCTCAGGATATCATTGCAGGAGTTCCTTAGGGCAGTGTCCTAGGCCGAACAATCTTCAGCTGCTTCATCAATGACCTTCCCTCCATCATAAGGTCAGAAGCATAACACCATCCGCGGCAACTCAGTCAACTTGTTTGGCACTTCATCCACTAGCCTAATCATCCACCCACCTCACCACTGGCTGCAGGGTGTACTATCTACAGGATGCACTGTAGCAACTTGCCAAGGCTTCTTCAGCAGCAACTCCCAAACCGGCGACCTATATCGCCATTCTTTCATCGTCGCTAAATCATAATCCTGGGAGCACCTTCACCACACGGACTGCAGCAGTTCAAGAAGAAGGCCCACCACCACCTTTTCAAAGGCAACCAGGGATGAGCAATAAACGCCGGCCTTTTTGAATTCACATCTATACTTCCCAACATTATGGCCTGGGTTCCCACTATTCCCCATCAGGTGTTCTGACTTAGGTTTTAGGCAAGAATAAGAGAGTTTCTGACGTGCTGAGAATAGTTGTACAAAAATAAACTACCATTTAATTCACCTCCTGTAAATCCTTTCTCGTAACCATCTCACACACTCTGAGACTGAGGCATTCCTTGCACCCTTCGAGCAATTTAACAAAATTGTTGGCTAAAACATTTCAGGTGCTGTCAAGGAGATATGAAAAAATGTTCTCGAGCACTGGCTCTGAGCAGTTAATGCTCATGTCAGAGGGTTGCTGTGGAAACGAGGTGCGTTCTGCCAGAGACTCTGAATTCCAGCCACTCCTCAGCCGATTGGCAATGTTTTCTAATCGTGTAGGAGCGCACTCGCGATTGATCTGAAATGCTCTGACAATTGATTTACAAAAAACCTTTCATCATTCTGTTTCATCATTGCAGAAAACAAATAAAGCTTAAATTCCGTAATTCCGCTGTGATAAAAATAAATGAAATACTGTACATTGTCTTACGGGGAGGGGTAATCTAAAATGCTTGTGTTTGATCGAGGTTTTAGGGTCTGCTTTTGTGTTCAATTTTACCTTATGCCAAAATGCTGCTAAAACCCTGCACTATAAGGAAGCATGCAGTGGAAAACAAAACTGCCCAGCCACCGTGCAATTCTATCTATTGGTTTCCCAGTTAAAGCTATTGGTATTGCTATTACTCTACTCTTGGGTTCAGTGACTATGTGTACAGATGTAACCATGGCTTGGGCGTCTTCTCCCTCAGTGTGGTTAGAATGAATGCTCCAGCATCCTTTTATGGTGGAAAAGGCACCAAGCTGATTGCTGACTGGACAGGGTATAGTGAACCTATAACACCCTTAATGCAAAAGTAGTAACATCTTGGATATTCAACCCATACCTTCAATTCTGCCTTAATATACAATACCATTTGTTTTCGATTAGGCACTTTACAGCCTTTATAGACTCAACATCGAGTTCAGCAATTTCAGACCATAACCTCTGCCCCTATTTTTCTTTTTCTCTCTCACAAGGGAGCTGTTGATCATTCTGCCATTGCCATGTCTAGAGTCTTCTTTTGTTTCTTAACTTGTCCCGTTACCATCTCCTTTTGCCTCGCCCATCATCCCTTTTATCTCTTAATCTCTCCTGCCTTCCATCCTATCACAGACCTTCCCTTTTGTTCTTTCCTCCCTCCCCCCTTCCCTGCCCCTGCACTTGCTTAAAAACCTGTTCCATCGCCAGCTTTTTCCAGTTCTGACGAAGGGTCATCGACCTGAAACATTAACTCTGTTTCTCTCTCCACAGATGCTGCCTGACCTGCTGAGTATTTCCCGCATTTTCTCTTTTTTTAATACCATTTGTTTGTTGGGATCACACCCAGCAGCACACTGTAATTAGTATCCACTTGCTGAGGAAAGTGTTAACTTCAAATGTGACTGACAACTGTGTGCCTTTTACAGGTTAAACATGGGAAAGAATGATGTTCTCACTTTTTATGATGGGGATGACCTGACAGCAAGGATATTGGGCCAGTATTCAGGGACCCACCATCAGTTCAAGCTGTACACGACCATGGCTGATGTCACCATCCAGTTCCAATCTGATCCAGCAAGCAATGTGTTTGGATACCAACAGGGATTTGTCATCCATTTCTATGGTGAGCCAAAAGATTTTTTTTTGTCCAGTTAAACTCAACAATTGCCATCTTGGACTGAAAACAAGCAGGTCCTGCATATAAACTGCACTCAGGATTTTCGCAGCTTTGTTTGTGGAGTATACCTCATATAACTGGTAAAAAATCTAGTACGCAAAGTGCAATGGTGTATGAGTCAGTCCTTCTCCTCAGACCTTTTAAACAATTAGCCTGTGGTATGTATTTGCCACAAATAATGATTATTATTGTAGTGTTCATAGCTTGAGCTCCAATGTTATTCATCTCTATCATCCTGCCACACATGTTGTTCATGAACTTTATTCTCTAATGGCAAAAGGTTAGTGAGACACGGGATAATAGCTGAACAATTGGAATGAAGTCATGAGGGTTGGACAGTCCGAGCTATGGATGTCTCCACGGACACCATCAATCATAATGATTGACCTTCCTGCCAGGTGGAGGCAACGCACGAGTCTTTGCAGAAAGCGGACTCCCTGAGTCAAACCCAGTGAAATTCTCTGAGTAAGAGAGGCTTGAGCTCAAGTATTAGTCTGCACTGGAATTTATGGTCACTTTCCAAGAATCTGGCATCATGATTACCAGGCTGTTTCCTAAATTAGCTGCTGTGTCCTTTGTAATTGTCACATCAGTATTCGCCACCATAGGAGTTATCAGTTCCTCCAGTTTTGCCCTGTCTGCTGCATTCAGGCATTGTTCCTCATGTCATTGGTAGAAAGTTTCCACAACCTTTAAAGGTCAGTCCAACAATTTATTACTGTGCCACTAATTGGCTTTGTTGTTTCATTAAGCATAGCCAATTTAAGAATTGTTCCAGCAAACAGATTTGACACATAATTATAAAAATCTCAGCTGAGTGTGCCAATCAAAATAATTAAAATTACAGAAACCGTGATCTAAAGAGGACCTGCTTTAATAATCTGAATGATTGATGGCACTGTTTTGTAACTGCAAAAGTAGCTTTGATTCCATCTTACAATGTGATTTTGGCTAAGATTTTGCAAGTAAAATTACTCAAAACTCTCAGGTTTTCAGAGTCAGCAACAGTGAATTGTATCTCCCTTGATTTCTATGTGATAGGAATAGCATGGGGCATTATATGGACTTTAGAACTGGTTGTGTTCTCTCCATAAACTGGGCCTCCTATGTATTGACTTATATTAATTGCTTCAGCATCGCTAATTAATTTTTACTCCCATCTAAAGCAGTTACAAATTTCACTAATATTTCACAGTATGCTACAAAAAGGGAGTATGAAAAGAAACTTGCAAGGAATATCAAAATCAACACAGAGAATTTTTACAATTATATTAGGAAAAAGAGGGTGATCAGGAGCAATGTTGGCCCCTTAAAGACTGATATTAGTGATATTGTCAAGGAAATAAGGAAATGGCGGACATGTTGAATAATTACTTTGCATCAGTATTTGCAGTAGAGGAAGAGGATAGCATGCAGGACATCCCAAGGAAACTAATATTGAATCAGGGACAGGGACTCAATAAAATTAACATAAGTAAAATAACAGTAATGAAGAAAATAATGGAACTAAAGAGTGACAAATCCCCAGGACCAGATGGTTTCCATCCCAGGGTTTTAAAGGAAGTGGGTGAGCGCATTGCAGATGCCCGAACTATAATCTTCCAAAGTTCTCTTGATTCAGGAACCACCCCTTTAGATTGGTAAATTGCACATGTCACTCTGCTATTTAAGAATGGCGAGAAAGGGAAACCAGGGAATTGTAGACCAGTTAGCCTAACATCTGTTGTTGGGAAATTACTAGAGTCTATAATTAAGGATAGGGTGACTGAACAGCTTGAAATTTTTCAGCTGATCAGAGAGAGCCAGCATGGATTTGTGAAAGGTAGGTCATGCCTGACAAACCTGATTGATTTTTTTGAGGAGATGGCTAAAGCAGTGGACAGGAGAATGCCTCTGGATGTTTTTTATATGGACTTCCAGAAGGCATTTGATAAAGTCTCTCATATAAGACTATTAACTAAGGTAGAAGCCCATGGAATTGAAGGCAAATTATTGACCTGGTTAGGAAATTGGCTGAGCGGCAGGAGACAGAGAGTAGGGATAATGGGCAGGTACTCTAATTGGCAGGAGGTGACTAGTGGTGTCCCGTAGGGATCTGTGTTGGGGCCTCAACTATTCACTATTTATTAATGACTTAGATGATGGCATAGAAAGCCATATATCCAAATTTGCCAAAGACACAAAGATAGGCGGCATTGTAGGCAGTGTAGATGGAAGCATAAAATTACAAAGAGATATCGATAGATTAAGTGAATGGGCAAAATTGTGGCAAATGAATTTCAATATAGGCAAATGTGAGGTCATCCACTTTAGACCTAAAAAGGATAGAACAGGGTACTTTCTAAATGGTGAAAAGCTACAAACAGTGGAGGTCCAAAGAGACTCGGGGGGTCCAGGTACAGAGATCATTAAAATGTCATGAGCAGGTACAGAAAATAATCAAAAAGGCTAATGGAATGCTGGCCCTTATATCTCGAGGACTAGAGTACAAGGGGGTAGAAGTTATGCTGCAGCTGTACAAAACCCTGGTTAGACCACACCTGGAGCACTGGGAGCAGTTCTGGGCACCACACCTTAGGAAGGATATATTGGCCTTGGAGGGAGTGCAGCGTAGGTTTACCAGAATGATACCCGGACTTCAAGGGTTAAGTTACGAGGAGAGATTACACAAACTAGGGTTGTATTCCCTGGAATTTAGAAGGTTAAGGGGTGATCTGATCAAAGTTTTCAAGATGTTAAGGGGAACAGATAGGGTAGATAGAGAGAAACTATTTCTGCTGGTTGGGGATTCTAGGACTAGGGGGCAGAGTCTAAAAATTAGAGCCAGACCTTTCAGGAGTGAAATTAGGAAACACTTCCACACACAAAGGGTGGTAGAAGTTTGGAACTCTCTTCCGCAAATGGCAATTGATGCTAGATCAATTGTTAATTTTAAATCTGAGATTAATAGATTTTTGTTAACCAAAGGTATTAAGGGATATGGGCCAAAGGCGAGAATATGGAGTTAGATCGCAGATCAGCCATGATCTCATTGAATGGTGGGTGGAACAGGTTCGAGTGGCTCAATGGCCTACTCCTGTTCCTATGTTACTAATACATTCTGCTTTCAGGCAGATTTCAAGCTTTGCTGGCCTTTGGTTGAGGTTATTGCTGGCCCAATAGTTCTCCCTGGTAGAAATGAAGAGCTGCTTTGTGTGAAGCCGATGTAATGGCACCACACATTGAGAATACAGTGTGAGGGAAAATGGAGCACTAGGGCCAAGGGCTTGTGCCTATTGTCAGCCACACCACTGAGTTACTGATCTCAGCCATTGATGATTTTGAAGGGGGATGCAGCCACTAAAAGCCTAAGATTTTCTGGAAGGGAGGCTGAAGCATACATCCCTCAGAAAATGTTGTGGTTTTTTGCACTTTATTTGGTGCATTTTATAAGTAGACCTTATGTACAATGTGAATATTTACCGATGTGTGTATTGCTTCACTAGACCTGGTCAGCGGTGCTAGAAAAGAATACAATGGAACCTCAAATATCTATGCTCCCCTTAACTACATTCTTGATTATCCACAAGAACCTTTGTGTTCATCAGGACTGCTACCACTTTTTTTAAATGAGTCACGTCTCTTTTATTGGTACTGTAGCAAGCTAATGTTACCTTAACACCTCCGTAACATCGCCCGTCTCCGCCCTTGCCTCAGCTCATCCGCTGCTGAAATCCTCATCCATGTCTTTGTTACCTCTAGACTTGATTATTCCAATGCACTCCTGGCTGGCCTCCCACATTCCACCCTATGTAAACTTGAGGTCATCCAAAACTCGGCTGCCCGTGTCCTAACCCGCACCAAGTCCCTTTCATCCATCACCCCTGTGCTCGCTGACCTACATTGGCTCCAAGTTAAGCAGCGCCTCAATTTCAAAATTCTCATCCTTGTTTTCAAATCCCTCCATGGCCTCGCCCCTCCCTATCTCTGTCATCTCCTTCAGCCCCACAACCCCCCCGAGATATCTGTGCTCCTCTAATTCTGCCCTCTTGAGCGTCCCTGATTATAATCGCTCAACCATTGGTGGCCATGCCTTCTGGCTCTGGAATTCCCTGCCTAAACCTCTCCACCTCACTACCTCTCTTTCATCCTTTAAGACACCCCTTAAAACCTACCTCTTTGAAGCTTTTGGTCACCTGTCCTAATTCCTCCTTATGTGGCTCAGTGTCAAATTTTTTGCCTTAAAACACTCCTGTGCAGCGTCTTGGGACGTTTTACTACGTTAAAGGTGCTATATAAATACAAGTTGTTGTTGAGCACACGCCCAACTCACTAGCACAGAAGCATGTTTAAAACAGGCAGGTTTTCCATTCAATTTAAAGTTGACAGCTCTGCTGAGCTCAGCGGTATGTGAGCTGTTGTTGGGATTGATAGGTGTGCCTGCATGCTGCCTTTAGGAAAAAAAGAAAGAATTTGCATTTATATAGCACCTTTCAAGTCTCGGGAAGACCCAAAGTGCTTCACAGTCATTGAAGTACTTTTGAACTGTCGTCACTGTTGTAATGGAGGCAAACACGGCAGCCAATTTGCAGATAAACTGCAGTGAGACAAATGGCCAAATAATCTGGTTCAGTGCAATTGATTGAGGGGTAAATGTTGGCCAGTGTCGGAGGAAAGTTCCCCTGCTACTCTTCAAACATTGTCATAGGATCTTTTTATGTCCATCTGCGCAGGCAGACACGGCCTTGGCTTAAGGTCTTATCCAAAAGGTGGCACATCTAACAATGCAGCACTCCCTCAGCACTGCACTGAAGTGTCGATAGTACACTCAGAGTTAAAGAAAATATCTGCACCCCTTCCCAAAGGAAATGGCACTCCTCCCAAAACTAGACTTCACTTTAAGCCACAGAGGAGCAAATCAAAAAGAAATAATACAGATCAAACAAATTTGGACTTTTATTGCTAAAATGTGGTCTAAATGTATTTCTACAATTAAAATCAGCAGTATGTCCTGGCTGCAGGAATGATGACAAAATCTTTCAATTCCAAGCCTATTGGTTTAAGTCTCAAGGTGACTATTATATGAAGAATTTTCAGTGAACAAGCACAGTATTAATACAATAGCAAAATACTGCGGATGCTGGAAATCTGAAATAACAACAGAAAATGCTGGAAATACTCAGCAGGTCAGGCAGCAGAAAAAGAGGTGAGGGAGGGGACCTGAAGTTCCACAATGTTCCATATATCCCACGAAAAGGCAGGCATAGCTAGGGCCCATGCGGGTTTGACACATAGACACATAGAAGATAGGAGCAGGAGTAGGCCATTCGGCCCCTCAAGCCTGCTCCGCCATTCAATGAGATCATGGCTGATCATCCAAATTCAGTACCCTGTCCCTGCCTTCTCCCCATACCCCTTGATCCCTTTAGCCTTAAGAAATATATCCAACTCTTTTTTGAATATATTTAATGAACTGGCCTCCACCGCCCTCTGTGGCAGAGAATTCCACAGGTTCACCACTCTCTGGGTGAAGAAATTCCTCCTCATTTCAGTCCTAAATGGCTTACCCCTTATCCTTAGACTATGACCCCTGGTTCTGGACTCCCCGACCATCATAAACATCCTTCCTGCATCTAGTCTGTCCAGGCCTGACAGAATTTTATAGGTTTCGATGAGATCCCCTCTCAATCTTCTAAACTCCAGCGAGTATAAGCCCAATCGACACAATCTCTCCTCATACGTCATTCCTGCCATCCCAGGTATCAGCCTGGTGAATCTTCGCTGCACTCCTTCCATGGCAAGAACATCCTTCCTCAGATGAGGTGACCAAAACTGCACACAATACTCAAGCTGCAGTCTCACCAAGGCCCTGTATAACTGTAGCAAGACATCCTTGTTCCTGTACTCGAACCCTCTTGCTACGAAGGCCAACATACCATTTGCCTTCTTAACCGCCTGCTGCACCTGCATGCTTAACTTCAGCGACTGGTGCACAAGGACCCCCAGGTCTCTTTGCACTTCCCCTTCTCCTAATCTATTGCCATTCAAATAATAATCTGCCTTCCTGTTTTTGCCACCAAAGTGGATAACCTCACATTTATCCACATTATAGTGCATTTGCCATGTTTCTGCCCAATCACCCAACCTGTCCAAATCATCCTGGAGTTTCACGACATCCTCCTCACAGCTTACCCTCCCACCCAGCTTTGTGTCATCTGCAAATTTGGAGATATTACATCCAATTCCCTCGTCCAGATCATTAATATATATTGTGAACAGCTGGGGTCCTAGGACCGATCCTTGCGGTACCCCACTAGTTACTGCCTGCCACTCGGAAAACGACCCGTTTATTCCAACTCTTTGCTTTCTGTCCGCCAACCAGTTCTCTATCCAAGTCAATACCTTGCCCCCAATCCCATGTGCCTTAATTTTGCACGCTAATCTCTTATGCGGGACCTTATCGAAAGCCTTCTGAAAGTCCAAATACACCACATCCACTGGTTCTCCCTTGTCTATTTTACCAGTTACATCCTCAAAAAATTCCAGTAGATTAGTCAAGCATGATTTACCTTTTGTAAATCCATGTTGACTTTGTCCGATCCTGTCACTGCTTACCAAGTGCTCTGCTATTACATCTTTTATAATAGATTCTAGCATTTTCCCTACTACCGATGTCAAGCTTACCGGTCTATAATTCCCCGCTTTTTCTCTACCACCTTTTTTGAATAGTGGGGTAACATTAGCTACCCTCCAATCCATGGGTACTGTTCCAGAGTCTATCGAGTTCTGGAAGATGACCAGCAATGCATCTACTATTTCTAGGGCCACTTCCTTAAGTACCCTGGGATGTAGATTATCAGGCCCTGGGGATTTATCGGCCTTCAGTCCCATCAATTTTCCTAACACCATTTCCCTACAAATACTGATTTCTTTCAGTTCCACCCTTTCATCAGACCCTATGTTCCCCGGCATCTCTGGGAGGTTATTTGTGTCCTCCTTTGTGAAGACAGAACCAAAGTATGAACTTAGTTGGTCTGCCATTTCTTTGTTTCCCATTATAAATTCCCCTGATTCTGACTGCAAGGGACCTACGCTTGACTTCACCAATCTTTTTCTCTTCACATATCTATAAAAGCTTTTACAGTCAGTTTTTATGTTCCTTGCTAGCTTACTCTCATATTCTATTTTCCCTTTCTTAATTAATCCCTTTGTCCTCCTTTGTTGAATCCTAAACTGCTCCCAATCCTCAGGATTATTGCTTTTTCTGGCCAATTTATATGTCGTCTCCTTGGATCTTATGCTATCCCTAATTTCCCTTGTTAGCCACGGTTGAGTCACCTTTTTTGTTTTATTTTTATGCCAAACTGGGATGAACAAATTCTGCAGCTCATCCATTCGGTCTTTGAATGTTTGCCATTGCCTATCCACCGTCAACCCTTTGAGTGCATTTCCCCAATCAATCCTACCCAACTCGCTCCTCAGACCATCGTAGTTTCCTTTATTTAAATTGAGGACCCTAGTCTCTGAGTCAACTACTTCATTCTCCATCTTAATGAAGAATTCGATCATATTATGATCGCTCCGACCTAAGGGGCCTCGTACAACAAGATGGCTAATTAATCCTTTTTCGTTACATAATACCCAGTCTAAGATGGCCTGATCTCTGGTTGGTTCCTCGACATATTGGTCCAGGAAACCATCCCGTAAACACTCCAGGAATTCCTCCTCCACAGTATTGTTACTAATTTGGTTGGCCCAATCTATATGTAGATTAAAGTCACCCATGATGACTGCTGTGCCCTTATTGCACGCTTCTTTAATTTCCCTTTTCATGCCATCCCCAACCTCCGCCTTACTGTTGGGAGGTCTATATACCACTCCCACTAATGTTTTTTTCCCCTTAGTATTTCTCAATTCTACCCATACAGATTCCACATCATCAGAGCTCATATCCTTCATTACAATTGTATTAATCCCTTCTTTAACCAGTAATGCTACCCCACCTCCCTTTCCTTTTTGCCTATCTTTCCTGAATATCGAATACCCCTGGATGTTGAGTTCCCAGTCTTGGCCATCCTTGAGCCACGTTTCCGTAATCCCAACCAAATCATATTCATTTACCTCTATTTGCGCAGCCAATTCGTCCACCTTATTACAAATGCTCCTCGCGTTAAGACACAAAGCCTTCAGGCTTGTTTTTTTAACGCTCTTAGACCTATTCGAATTATTATTTACTGTGGCCACGTTTGATTTAAACCGTTGATTTCTCTGACTGCCACTTTTGTTTTTCTCCTTCCTATCTTTTGCTTTTATCCCTATTTCCCTTTCCTCTGTCTCCCTGCTCAGGTTCCCAACCCCCTGCCATTTTAGTTTAAACCCCCCGAACAGTGCTAGCAAGCCTCCCCGCAAGGATATTTGTCCCGCTCTGGTTCAGGTGCAACTCGTCCGACTTGTACAAGTCCCACCTTCCCCAGAAGCAGGCCCAGTGATCCAGGAAACTAAAGCCCTCCCTCCTGTACCAACTCTTTAGCCACGCATTCATCTGCTCTATCCTCCTATTCCTATACTCACTAGCACGTGGCACTGGGAGTAATCCAGAGATTACAACCTTTGAGGTCCTGCTCTTTAATCTGCTACCTAGCTCCCTAAATTCTTGCTGCAGGACCTCATCCCTCTTCCTACGCATGTCATTGGTCCCAATGTGAACCACGACCTCTGACTGTTCACCCTCCCCCTTCAGAATGCCCTGCAGCCGTTCAGTGACATCCTTGACCCTGGCACCAGGGAGGCAACAAACCATCCTGGAGTCACGTCTATGGCCACAGAAACGCCTATCTGTTCCCCTTACGATAGAATCCCCTACCACTATTGCTCTCCCATTCTTTTTCCTCCCTTCCTGAGCAGCAGGAGCAACCCTGGTGCCAGGAAGTTGGCTGCTGCTGCCTTCCTCTGGTAAGTCATCCCCCTCAACAGTATCCAAATCGGTATACCTGTTTGAGAGGGGGATGACCACAGGGGTCCCCTGCACTACCTGCCTGCCTCTACTGCTCTGCCTGATGGTCACCCATTTCCCTTCTGCCTGTGCAGCCCTTACCTGCGGTGTGACCACCTCACTAAACGTGTTATCCATGACCCTCTCAGCATCGTGAATGCTCCAAAGCCCATCCATCCGCAGCTCCAATGCCGCAATGCGGTCTGCTAGTAGCCGCAGCTGGATGCATTTCTGGCACACGTGGTCATCAGGGACACCGGCAGTGTCCCTGAATTCCCACATAGAGCAAGAGGAGCATAACACGGGGCTGGGCTCTCCTGGCATGACTTCCCCTTTAATTAATTTAAATTAATTCACTATCACCAATTAAAGATAAACTCTAAGGCACCTGTATGGTTTACCAACAGTCCCCGCTACACCAGAAAAGACCTTAGCAACTATAAACCACAGAGTTAAAGTTTAAAAAAGAGAAATACTCACCAACCAATCATTTACCTGCTCCCTGGTGACGTCACACTCTGATTACTTTTTACCTCTCTCCCCGCTGCTGAGTTGGTGTGCCTCGCTGCTCCCTGGAACTGGTCGGGCCTCGGTACTCGCGCCAGTTTTTATACCGGGCTCCTCCTCGCCTCGCTGCTCCCTGGAACTGGTCGGGCCTCGGTACTCGCGCCAGTTTTTATACCGGGCTCCTCCTCGCCTCGCTGCTCCCTGGAACTGGTCAGGCCTCGGTACTCACGCCGGTTTTTATACCGGGCTCCTCCTCGCCTCGCTGCTCCTTGGTCCGAACTGTTCGGGCCTGGGTACTCGCGCCGGTTTTTATACCGGGCTCCTCCTCACCTCGCTGCTCCCTGGTCCGAACTGGTCGGGCCTCGGTACTCGCGCCAGTTTTTATACCGGGCTCCTCCTCGCCTCGCTGCTCCCTGGTCCGAACTGGTCGGGCCTCGGTACTCGCGCCGGTTTTTGTACCGGGCTCCTCTTCGCCTCGCTGCTCCCTGGCCCGAACTGGTCGGGCCTCAGTACTCGCGCCGGTTTTTATACCGGGCTCCTCCTCGCCTTGCTGCTCCCTGGTCCATAGCAACACCTTTAATTTGGAGGAAGTGACTGTCCAGGGCCCCAAACACTCCTTCCAGGTGAAACAGCGATTTACTTGTACTTCTTGCAATCTAGTATACTGTATTCACTGCTCACGATGCGGTCTCCTCTACATTGGGGAGACCAAACGCAGATTGGGTGACCGCTTTGCGGAACACCTCCGTTCAGTCCGTAAGGGTGACCCCGAGCTTCCGGTCGCTTGTCACTTTAATTCTCCACTTCACTCCCACTCCAAGCTCTCTGTCCTTGGTCTCTTACACTGTTCCAATGAAGCTCAACGTAAGCTCAAGGAACAGCACCTCATCTTTCGATTAGACACTTTACAGCCTTCTGGGCTCAACATTGAGTTTAACAATTCCAGATCATAACCGCCCCCCCCCCCCCCCCCATTTGTTCAGGCGGCAGCTGTTGATGATTCTGCCGTCCCCATTTGCAACATTTTATCTCTCCTGAGTTCAATCCTAGCACAGACCGTGGCTTTAGTTCCTTCCTCCCCTCCCCCCACCACCCCCTCCCCTCCCACCCCCAACACACCCCCCCCCCCCTCTGCCCTTTCCCTGCCTCTGTACCTGCTTAAAACCTGTTACATCTCCAACTACAGGAAACTTTCTGATATCCGGCACTGACAGGACCGAGCTGGTGCCGTACCATCAAAAGTGCCGGACATACCAGCGTTAATGTTGAGAGATACGGAACTGAAAAGCTCCGTGTGAATCAACAAACCCTGTTACAGCTTCAAAACAGTCGGCTGCAGCTGCAAGTGTCTCTAGCTGAAGCTGTTGCTATAGCTACAGACCTTGCAGTGACTGACTGGGGAAAAAAAAGCAACGGGAACTAAAAAAACGGCTCCTGATTTTTGCCATTAGATCGAGTATTCCGGACATATAACCTCCGAATAAACCAAAGTCTCCTGTATTTCCAGTTCTGACTAAGGGTCATCGACCTGAAACGTTGGCCCAGAAATTCGGGTCTCCACGGGTGAGTACGCACGGGGTACTCACCCGTAAGCCCAATGGAAGTGCCGGTTTTGTGCATGCACTGCGCATGGGCGGGAAACCGGCACTTCCGTTCCCCTGAAAGAAGGGGTTCAGAGGTGGAACGTGTGCACGGGAGAGGCTGCGCGTGCGCATCGAACTTACATTTTTTTTCCAGGTTTCTCCGGGAAGGTAAGTCTCCAGAAGTTACACATGTAAAAAGCAGTCGCAAGGCCTGCTTTTTACAAGGTAAATGGTGAATTAATTAAAATTAAAACATTTTTCCACAGGTTTATTATTTTTAAATACTTTAAAGAAAGGTAAGTTTATTTTTAGCCCCGTTAGAAAATATAATTAATTTTTTCAAAAATTTCAATTATTGTTTAAAATAGTTATTTCATGTAATTTATAGTTTATTTTAAAAATGTGATGTTTTTTAAAATTTATTTGAGGTTTTAGTGATGTTTTGGGGCTTATCGTATTTATAGGTTTGACAGCCCTTCCTGTCAAACTTATGAATGAAGCATTCCCTGCTACCATTGGCTCCCCATGGCCCACGTAATCCCAGGGGACGCATCAAACTAACTGCGCCCCTGGGATACGCAAGCACTGCGCGCCGGCAGTTGGAGGAGGCACAGGATTGCAATTCCACGGGGGCCCACAGCACAATGGCCGGCGCGCAAGGTAAGTGCAGGTCGGAGGCTTGCACCCGCTGGAAGCCTCCGACCCGAATTTCTGGGCCGTTAACTCTATTTCTCTCTCCACGGATGTTGCCTGGCCTGCTGAGTGTTTCCAGCATTTTCTGTTGTTATTTAAGCACAGTATTAAGCTGTGTCTGTCTCACAAAATTCAATACTTGAAATTAAGGTAGCAGAGGACATAAATAAAATATTATTTTAGTCAAATTCCAAAATGAAGAGTAATTGGATTCTGTGCTGTGAAGCTGTGTCAGTATGAAGGGAATGGGTTTCATTATTGCTCTCTGGAAACCCCACTGACAGTGGAACAATGCTGCCAGTGTTAGGAATGTAGCAGAATCAAAATGTGAAGCCCTTAATGTTCTTTCTATTCTTATTCATTCTTTATCTGCTTTGCAGTTCTGATTCTGTTTGACAAAACAGCATTAAGTGTAAAATTCTAAATGTAAATAGAATATATTGAATCAGTTAATTTAGCAGTTACCGTATATTCTCGCATATTGGGCAGCCCAAGTATAAGACCAGCTCTACTTCCTGGCCAAAAATCTCCCAAAAACCTACGATGCATGTATATGATATGGGCAAACAGTGCAACAGTGCATGCCCAATAATGGCCCTGAAATTAGGATCGGGAGCTTGCCGCACGTGCAAGCCCCCGATGTTCACTTACCCAGCGCGCTGACATTTTACTTCTGGCCCGCATTGCATTTCCTCTGACTGGCCCGCTTGAGGTCCTGCCGCGCTGTGCGTGCGTGACCCAGCGGCGTACTTAGTGCGATGAGCCGGCTGGGATCACATGAGCACAGGACAACCAATGGGAGGTTGCAAAAGTTCATTCATGAGTTTGACAGTAAGAGCTGTCAAACTCATGAAAACTCCTGGCCCCAAAACACCACTTAAACCTGAAAGAAAATTTTAAAAAACATTGCACTACTTAAATGAACCATAAAGACACTCAAAAACTATTTTAAACAATAATTTTAAAATTTGAAAAAAAAAATTATATAAAAAATCGGGGCTAAAACTAAACTTACCTGACTGTAAATTCTTTAAAAATAACAAACCTGTGGAAAAAAAATGTCTCAATTGTATTAATAGACCACTTACCTGAAAAACTAAGTACTTACGTGTGGTTTTTCAATGTGTAAAGACCGGAGGCCTTTACACACGCGCAACTCTGGGGGAAAAAAAAAGGAATTTCACTGCGCACAGCGCTGCCTGTGCAGTCGCGCGTGTTCTGCCTCTTAACCCCTTGGGTCAGAGGACAGGAAATGCCGGTTTTCAGCGCATGCGCTGTGCATGCTGAAAACCGGCAATTCCTCCGGGCACACGCGTGAGTACCCCGTCCTTACTCACACGTTGTGCCCGGAATTACTGGGCCAATGTTAAATGCTTTCAAACTTTGAATGTTGACTTATAATGTAACGGTTAAACTTTTCTGGTAAATTGAAATCCTTCAAAGCCGGAATTGGACTCCGAATATTCAGAGTTTCAAAGTCTTGTTTTTTTTTAATGTTGTCACTGCGACAATTTTCTGTGCCACCATTATCATCACTGCTGCCTGTTAGGTGGTGTAAGCTTGGTACTTGGTGTAAGCTTGGTACTTGGTGTAATGCGTGGTTTCAACATGTTTGTTCCTTCCTTCTCACCTTTCTTCTACTACCAATGCTTGGTTAGGGCACCAGTAGCTGAACCCAACTGATTCCAATCTATCTTGAATACTTTCTTTAGGCAAAAGACCACTGACTGCAGGTGGAAGTGAGACCCCCATCTCTCTCTCTCACACACACTCTCACACACACATCCATACAGTCTTTCACCAGGCTCTTCATTCATGGTTGAGCACTCAAACCATGTCCCACACTAACACAGAGCACAAGATAAGAAGAAAGACTTCCATTTATATCGTGCCTTTCATGACATCCCAAAGCGGTTTACAGCCATTGAAGTACTTTTGAAGTGTTGTAATGTAGAAACCGCGGCAGCCAATTTGGGCACAGCAAGGTCCATCAAACAGCAACGTGATAATGGCCAGATAATCTGTTTCAATGATGTTGGTTAAATATTGGGATATAAATATTGGCCAGGACACTGAGGAGAACTCCCCCGCTCTTCTTCCAAAAAATGCAATGAGATCTTTTACGTCCACCTGAAAGAGCAAATGGGGCCCCAGCTTATGTCTCCTCCGAAAGACAGCCCCTCTGACAGTGCTGCACACCCTCAGCACTGCACTGGAGTGTCGGCCTATATTTTGTGCTCAAGTCTCTGGAGTGGGACTTGAACGCACAACCTTCTGACTCAGAGGCGAGGGTGCTGCCCACTGATCCAACGCTCCCATGTGTGTATTCCACACCTTCTGCAACTTCCCTTTACTGCCATCTTTGTCCATCCAGCTTCTCTGGTGTGTTCAAAGTGATTATTCCAAATGGAAACTCAGCATTAGCTATCAATGTGTTGACCTTAAAAATGTTCAGCATTAGCTTCATGCCATGCATCATGTCCCATCGCTTTTCCCAGTACACTGCTGGCACCAGTCAAATTCAACATATGGTTACATGAGAGATGAAAATTCATCAAGGTTTCGTCCATATTCCCAATCTGAGACAGTTGATATTGCGTTTCTTTATGACATATTAAGTGGACATTGTCCACTTTCACTCCAGGTCTTTCTACATCTTCTGGGTTGCTTTAGTGCATTGTTAGTGTAACAATAAGTGTCAGTTTGTGATGTTGGTGCCCTAGCCAGCAGGCACAATAGAAATGTCACTTATAATTTGCAGCCGTTGTCAATTTTAATGTGCTCAGTGTCGGCACACATTCTTCCAGAATGGAATACCATGCACAGTGAGGAGCTGCACACCCATGGAATAAACAGGCTATCTCCACAGTGGCACTGAACTGCAGATTTTCACTGAACTGTATAGAGCTGTCCTGACTCATTTACACCATGTGTGTCATGAGTTCTAGTCTTTCATAACCAGAGGGCACAGATTTAAGGTGATTGGCAAAAGAACCGGAGGCGACGTGAGGGAAAACTTTTTTACGCAGCGAGTGGTCGGGATTTGCAATGCGCTGCCTGATAGGGTGGTGGACACAGATGCAATAGTCGCCTTCAAAAGGGAATTGGATAAATTCTTGAAGCAGAATTAAGTTCCAGGGATATGGGGGAAGAGAGGGGGTGTGGGACTGACTAAAGAGCCAGCATAGACTCGATGGGCCAAATGACCTCCTTCTGTGTTGTACTATTTGGGAAAGATCTTGTTCACTTTCCCATCCCCAGTGGCAACTCCCTTCTTCCAAAACACCACAAAGTTTCCGACTGATTTCTATCTATGTTGACCTGTTTTAGGTCAGGGTACTGTACATTGTTTGACTCCCATGCGTTTGTCTCGGTTAAAGTGCCTCAGGTTGCCTTAACTAAACGGATGCTGCTTCTACATTGGTGTCGGTGGAATGTTTACACCTCCAGTTCCTGAAGCACAGGTCTAATGCAAACCTGCCAAATTCACCAACACTGACATCCAACTGAAGGCTCAGTTTTTTTTTAAAAAGCAGGTCTTCCTGATGCTGGCCTTACTGAATCTGGCTGTCCTACATGAGGCATATATTAGGGTAACTGCCAGCTGGGTGAGACTTACTGTTGGTGGCGCAAACAACCCAATACCAATATAAATGCAGCCTGATGGACTACACCAAAATCCAGATTATAGCTCACAGCAGCATATCAATCACCCCCTCATCTTTAAGGTTGCTGCTTTGGTTAGGAAGCTCACACTGGTCATTCCATTCCTTTATATTCAAAGGGCACACAAGCAAACATGAAGGGTTGACTTATGCACCAGAGTTTCTGATCTCTAGCCCTTCTTAGTTGTCCTGCAGTGTTTTGGTAACCCAGTTAATCATATCTTAGAAGTACGTACGTATTTAGGGCAGAAACTCTCAGAGTACGCTGTCGTAATCCGCCTACCGACCATAGAGCACATATACCAGAAACGCTGTCTACGGAGGTCACGGTCCATCATCAAAGACCCTACCCACCCCAGCCACAGTCTGTTCGCCCTCCTGCCATCTGGGAGACGCTACAGATGCATTTGCACCCGTACGACCAGATTTAGGAACAGCTAAATCCTACTGAACTCCACAAATAAACTCTAAAGCCTGCACATCTGCCAATGCACTTTATTATGGTTATGTTTATGTTAATGTATTACAAGCCAAATGTATGTTGAATGCTTAAATGTCTTAATCTAAATGTACACTCTCGGGAGCCGCAAGCCTACATTTCGTTGTACTGCACTTGTGCACTAACAATGACAATAAAAGTTGATTTGATTGATTTGATTTGAAAGGCCCCGGAAGTTCCAGAGCGAAATCCAGAACTTGCGATCTGTCAAGGTACGCCTTGACAGATCATCCGAACTGCATGGAAACTCTGTATTGCTGGCGCAGAGTGGGGCTATTTGCCCAGCAACTGCCCAGCAATTGCTCACGCAACTCTTACGGCTGGTAAAATCAGGCGTAAGGCCTGCTTTCATCAGCGTAAGGGTATATATCAGGTTTAAATAAAACCTTTAAAAATCCAAAATAATGCACATAGACTTTAAATGAGTTTATGCAAATGTTGGCCTGGATTAAGATGTCTAAAATTATTTATTAAAAACTTACATTTTTATTGAGGTTGGTGTAATCAAGGAACTTATGAATAAAATTGCAATTCAGCACAATTTATATTTATTAGAATTCTGTACATTGTATAATTATTTGGGGATTCCATTGCATATCATTAGGGGATTCCCTTCGTAAATGACTGCAATGGAATCCTCCTTTGTGATTGGAGGACCGGGCCCACGTGATCCCAGGGAGGCATCCGAACCGCCTGCGTCCCTGGGATCCCTGGGCCTTCACGCTGCCATCCGCCTGGAAGCCCGAGACCGGAACTCTAGGCAGCCTGGATACCAGGAGGTAGGTTGGTAAAGGTTTCATGGGTCAGAGGCCTACTCCGGAGGTACGCCTCCCACCCCAATTTCTAGCCCTTGCAAATTTTCCGTTCTCAGTAATTTGGCTTCTCTTGCTGCCCTCTATTTCATACATTTCAGTGGCAATTTGGGTATGATTTTTTTTAAAAAGCAACACTTGCATTCAGGAAATGCTGCAGGTGTTTTATGCTTGTGTGCTTGTTTCCCACAGTGCTCTTTTATAGTGCCTGGTTTTAGACATTTACTGACTATGACTCCATTATGTTCCAAAAATAAATATATTTTAAAAGCTGAAAGGGAATTTAGTTCTCCTGGGTTTCAAGCTCGTGCCAGCGACTAACACAAAGGGCAATAGTGCTCACTGTGCAAAATTAAAGGGCAACTGTCTTCTTATTGCACTGTCCTGTGATGTCAATTCTTGTGAAATATAGCTTGCACAAAGTAATTTGCCTGCAATAGTGAAATAATTGTCATCTACATACATTACTGAAGTATATGATGCAGAAAAAGTCAACCACATAAATTGCACATTCATCTTTTGCTAATACAGTACCATTCATTCTACTCGCCCTACATATCAACGAATTAATTATTGCAATGTTAATTGAGCCAGATTGAATTGTAACCATTAGAGCGCCTTAAACAGCTAATTGAGCATAATTAGTCTGCAAGTTAAAATATCTCACAGCTTGTACAACGTGCACATAAATTGCAGGATACATTTAGGAGCCAATTATACACGAGAGGTACTCGAATAATAACAAATTGATGAGGTAGGAATTGCACCGAATTTCACAGACGTGTGGCCTAAAATCTCTTCAAGCGGTCAAATTTGTTATCGTAATGTTACAGTGTTGGCATAGAAACCTTTTGGTGGGGGCAATGAAAATTAGGAACAGTGGTTATTCAAAATAAACACGTGGTTAGCTATGCAAGGGGATGTGGGTGTAGAGGCCTAGATCTTTCAGTTGGACATAACCCTGGTGGAAGGCAGGTTAGAACTTCTGCCCACAACAAGGATAAGCCCCAGACACTAACCAAATTCATGTGGTCGGGATTGTGTACATCATTTTGGTTGGATTCCACTGCCTTCCATCTGGAAGCCAGAAAATAGTTGTGACAGGCCTCAAGGTCCTGCTGCATTGTGGCATAGCCTTGAGCTGTGCGCAGAGTATTAATAATTTTACTCTTTTTTAAAACCACCTTAGCCCTATGATCCTTTGTACAGACTTTAAAACCCTTTAATTTGTAAACACCCTGTGACGTCCATAGCCAGTTGAACTTCAGAGACTTGAGCACATAATCTAGGCTGACGCTCCGATCCAATATCTAGGGAATGCCGTACTTTCAGAAGTGCCATTAGCACTGGTTCATGAGTTCTCTCAAATCACTGAAAATCAGACACTGTTAACAACTCCCACTTGGTGTATAAAAATAGTGACATGACCCGACATGATTAAAGTCACCAAATGACGAGTGTTTTTTACATTAAATTAAATTCAAGTTCCTCACCATGGAAGGTGATGATTATGGACATGTCGGGCGCTTCGGGGTAAGTCAGAAGAAGTTTAATTGAATCCACGGTAAAGTAAGAGGCATTCATTTGTTTCCCTGCTCTTTGGATCTCTTGTCTGTCATTTTTTGGAATTCAAAATGAGACACAATCAGAATCCAAGTCTTTGGTTAGTTATCATCAAGGACAGACGTATCACATCGAGTCGAGAGCAAAGGTGGACTTCTAGAATATATAAAAATAAAACAGAATTTTGCTTCAACAAAATTTGCAATGCCTACCCTGCGATGTAGATGTACTGGTTCAGTCTTTTATTTCTGAAACTGTGGCGCAGGTTCTTGATTCTCTCAGTTTAATTACCTGTGAGAAATGGGCCAGACTTTACTGTGAAAATAACAGCGAGGCTAACGGCGCTCACCATTATGTATGTGCGAATCAGGCAACAAATTCAGGCGCGCGCAGACGCACTGCTAAACGTGGAAGTTGTTCCGAGATGTGCTGCCCCTCCGTAAACTGCGCGAAAACGCCATCTCACCGTCTGGCTCCCCATGCCAAGGTATTGAACGGCGTGAGGCTCCTGTACTGATGTCGTAGATACGGACTAAACTCGCCACAAGAAGTTGGGGCTTGTCCATTTCAGTCTAAGTACCCTTACTACCGGCGTGACCGTCTTAACAACCTCTCTGGCACTGAAAATTAATTATTACAATTGTGGAGTCTCATTCCTTCAGATTTTAATTATTATTGGAGATATAAAAAAAATGTAAATTACATTTTTTTTTTTTTACTTTGTCTTCCTGTCTCTCTTTCTCTCTCCCTTAATCCAATCTTTCTTTCCCTCTCTTTATTTGGCTTTCTGTACCTGATTTGACATTGAATTAACTATCCTAACTGACACTTCCTGGTTCAGACTCTGCGCTGCTCAGGAGCTGTTCTTCAATCTGATTGGTTAATGAGATACAGAGTTGTTTGGCCGGTTCACACAGGTCCCAGATGCCCTGTAGAGGATGCTGCGCTGTTTCGATGTGCCACCTACAGCATCTTGCCGTGCAAAAACTCATGGAGATGAATGGGCAAGGGCGAATCTAGCGCACGGCGGCCGTCGCTCGTTCGCTGGCTGGTTACAGTAAATTGGGGCCCATTATCTCTGCCGTCCCGACAATGAAAAAGATGTCATGATACAAACATTTTTTTCGCACATTCTTTTGGATGCTGCTTAAATCTGAACTACCATCAGCCTGGTGGAACACCTTTGTGACCACGGTGAATTTCTTCCACAGAGGTTTTGAGAAACGATACCTGCCCAGAACTGCCCGAAATTCCGAACGGCTGGAAAACAACTTCCCATCCTGAATTAATCCATGGAACCGTGGTGACGTACCAGTGCTACCCAGGATACGAGCTCATCGGGACAGACATCCTTATGTGCCAGTGGGATTTGTCGTGGAGTGGGGACCACCCAACATGCGAGAAGAGTGAGTTATTTCTTGGACTTCTCCCTTCTTACCATCCCGTACTAATGTGGTTATTTTATCCACCTCATGATATTTATATGGAGCGAGGGATAATCTCAGAAAATTTCTAACCCCGCTCCAGTATAGGCTATGACCTTTCTTGCCTCCTCAGCTGTGAAGCGTTGGAAGCAGTTCAGAGAAAGTTTACGAGACTAATACCTGGAATGGGCGGGTTGTCTTATGAGGAAAGGCTGGACAGGCTAGGCTTGTATCCGCTGGAGTTTAGAAGAGTCAGAGGTGACTTGATTGAAACATATAAGATCCTGAGGGGTCTGGACAGGGTGGATGTGGAGAGGATGTTTCCTCTTGTGGGAGAATCTAGAACTAGGGGTCACTGTTTAAAAAGAAGGGGTCACCCAGTTAAGACAGAGATGAGGAGAAATTTTTTCTCACAGAGGGTCGTGAGTCTTTGGAACTCTCTTCCTCAGAGGCCGGTGGAAGCAGAGTCTTTGAATATTTTTAAGGCAGAGGTAGATACATTCTTGATAAGCAAGGAGGTGAAAGGTTATCGGGGGTAGGCGAGAATGTGGAGTAATCAGATCAGCCATGATCTTATTGAATGGCGGAGCAGGCTTGAAGGGGCCGAGTGGCCTACTCCTGCTCCTAATTCGTATGTTCGTATGACTGTCAGTACTGAGAATATATTTGAGATTTCCACATTTATCTCTTTGCCACGAGAAGACGCATGAATTTGTATGTGCCTTGGTACTTTCACAGCTGACGATTTCTCTGTAGTGTTGCCCCTTGAATCGAGAAAGACCCAATCTTTGTGTAAAATCCCACCTGAAATGCGAGCACAGCCATTCAACGCGACAAGAACTTGTGTGAGTTTAAGTTAAAAGAACAACTGAGACAGGGATCTCAGCGGGAGACTTGATGAATGTGTTCACAGTTGCACAACACACCAGTCAGACACACACACACACTCAGGGTGGCACAAAGTAATGGTTAGTGTAAGCCCCTGTAGTGATAATGTAAAATAATAAATAAGGACAAAATCATTTTAAACCCTTGCTCTGTATCATACAAGAAAGGATTCAGTTTGTAAACATGCACAAATTTTCCCCTTTTTTTATATACGTATATATTTAGCTGAGTCATATTTAAAGCATAATCACTTGGTTGCAACACTGGGATATTTTATGAATGTGTTGGACAACAGAGCATCAGGGAACAGATGCCTTCACACTGCATTCTGAAGCAGCAGGCTCCCAGTCTCGGTCATAATGTCGCTGCACATCACTGAATTCAGGCCAGGCACTTCCTGGAGGAGGGGGGAGGCTGCGGCAACAGTAACATATATAGTTCCTTTAACAGAAAAATGTCCCAAGGTGCTTCGCAGAGATGTAAGCAAATATATATCTATCTATCTATCTATCTATCTATCTATCTATCTATCTATTATATATATAACAGTATGTCTCTCTGTCTGTCTGTCTCTCTGTCTGTCTGTCTGTCCGGCTATACAATCAAAAGTTATAAAGCGTACCTACACATGTGTTGTATCAAAAGAAAGCTCATCATTAGGGGACTCTTGTAGGCATATTTACTTTTTGGTCGGACAAAAATTGTTCGCACATTGTACAAAAAACCTTCAAAATTCCACTCATTATCCACTCATTAGCATTGAGTGACGTCAAGGTCGACCAATCCTGTGCCGTCATGATTGACCAATCCTACAGTTCAGTCACCTGATGGTTGACCAATCGGTGTGTGTGTGGGCGGGACTAATCGTTTTCATCTCAGGGATCTGTCAGCCATTATACAGCAGCCAGGGCAGCTCAAAACTTTGGTAATCCAGGTCAGTTTCTTTTTTAAAAAAAATAAGATTTACCAAAAATGTTTTATAAGTACTTTAGCTTTCATCTTTGAAGGTATTAAAAGCTAGAAATGTTTAGGTTAAAAAACAGTGCAAAATGGGCCTAGGCGTCTCCAACTGCCGACAGCCCAAATCCAGTCCCAGGCTCCCGGCCCACACATCCACCAGGCCCAAAAAAGCCCTGGAAACTGCCGACAACCCAAATCCAGTCCCAGGCTTCCGGCCCACACATCCACCAGCCCAAAAAATTGCCCTGCAACGCGGGGCTCCCCTGCTAGTATATAGATATAGATGCCAAGCCAAAGAAGGAGATATTAGGAAGGGGTCAAAGGCTTTTGTCAAAGCGTTAGGTTTTCTGGAGGGTCTTAAAGGAGGCGAGGGAGGGAATCCCAGAGCGTGGGGCCTTGTTGGCTGAAGGCACAACCACCAATCGTGGGGAAAAGGGAAGGAGCAAAATGGCCGAGTCTGAGGAACGGAGAGTTTGGGTGATTGTGATGGGTTGTAGGGCTGGAGGAAGTTACAGAGATGGAGGGAGGTGGGGCAAATGAGGCCAAAGAACACAAAAATGAGAATTTTAAATTAAGCATGGAGGGCCCCGTGTAGTTGAGGACAGGGGTGATGGGCAAGCAGGAGTCAGTGGAAGATAGGGTAGAGGCTGCACAGTTTTGGATGAAGGGAATGGGAGGCCGTCCAGGAGCACAATGGAATAGCCGAGTCTGGAGGCTACATGGACATGGATGAAGGTCTCAGCAGCAGATTGGCTGAGGTGGAGCAGAGGTGAACGATGGTAGAGATAGGAGAGTGTGTTTTTGATGGAGCGGATACAGAGTCAGCAGCTCAGCTCAGGGTCAAATAGGATGTGAAGGTTGCAAACAGCCTTGTTCAGCCTGCGACAGTGGTTGGGGGGGGCGGAGGGGGGCGGAGGAGGGCGGGAGGATAGAATTGGTGGCATGGGTGAAGAATGTGTGGTGGTGGTGGCCAAAGACGCTGGTTTCAGACTTCCGAGTGTTTAGCTGGAGGAAATTGCAGCTCATCCAAGATTGGACGTCGGGTAAGGAGCCTGACACCACAGAGGAGGGGTCGAGAGAGGTGGTGGAGGGGTCGAGAGAGTTGGTGAAGAGGTCAAGAGAGGTGGTGAAGGGGTCGAGAGAGTTGGTGGAGAGGTAGAGCTGGGTGTCATCAGGGTACATGTAATCGTTAACCCCTTGGAGGTGGGGGATTTTAACCCCCCCCCTCCCCATGACGAGGGAGGGCTAAATTAGTAAGAATGTGAAACGTGCCCCTAACCCACCGTAAACATGCCAACTTCCAGTTTAAATGCCACAGGTCTGGAGACATCCGCGTAACCGCTCTGGAGAGGCGGGTCAGTGATTATAATATTTAAATGAGGCTCCATTCCTCAGATTTTGGGAGCCGCTTGAATTTAACGGATGCGGGCTGGGTTTCCCAGGACTAAGGAAACTTACTGCTTACCGACAGGAGAACCTCACCCTGAGATGTTCCCAGTCCTCCCTTACTAAAGTGCAAAGGCAATGGTTTATCAGACTAAGCAGCATTAAGTTACTATCATGCACAGGCTTTCAGTGCTTTTGTGTCATTGTAACATGGAAGGAATATTCCTCATGCAAATTTTTTGAATGTTTAAAAAAAAATAGATTCGACTCCCACTGAATAATAAAAAATACAGCATTATTGCTTCCCCGCACTCAGCCCTCCCTCCCACCCTCCCTCGCTGGCAGCCACAGATCCCAACCCTGACAAGTGCTTCCAACACCACAGACCTCCCCTCCCCCAAGTGGTCCTAAGCCTTGCCTATTTGGTGACCCCAGCCACTAACTTCTCCCAACCCGAGTCCCCCTGAAGTACTCTACCCCCCTCCCCCTCCCCCCCACAAGACCCAATCCCTCTCCCCACTGCAGTACATATCCTCCAGCTCCCCATGAGCACACCTCATGAGCAGTGCCATGGAAAACCTACAGTGTGCATCGGGTATGATATTTAAACCCAAATCTCTTCGTTCTTAACCCATTCACGTTGATTTCTTTGTTGGGTAGTTGGATCTTGCCAACAAATATGAAACCTTTTTGTTCTAGCGGAACAACAGGTGTAATTGACATAACTGAAGTATTTTTCCGCAACCGAGGATTCCCCTCTACCGTGGTTGAGACCGCCCTCGACCGTGTCAGTTCTATCTCCCGCACCTCTGCCCTCACCCCTGCCCCTCCCTCCCGGAACCACGATAGGGTTCCCCTTGTCCTCACCTTTCACCCCACCAGCCTCCACATTCAACGGATCATCCTCCGGCATTTCCGCTACCTCCAAAGTGATCCCACCACCAAACGTATCTTCCCCTCCCCTCCCCTTTCAGTATTCCGCAGGGACCGCTCTCTCCGAGACACCCTAGTCCACTCCTCTATCACCCCAAACAGCCCTTCCCCTTCGCCTGGCACCTTCCCGTGCAAGCGGAGGAGATGTAACACCTGCCCCTATACCTCCCCCCTCCCCACTGTCCAGGGCCCCAAACACCCCTTCCAGGTGAAACAGCGATTTACTTGTACTTCTCGCAATCTAGTATACTGTATTCGCTGCTCACGATGCGGTCTCCTCTACATTGGGGAGACCAAACGCAGATTGGGTGACCGCTTTGCGGAACACCTCCGTTCAGTCCGTAAGGGTGACCCCGAGCTTCCGGTCGCCTGTCATTTCAATTCACCGCTCCATTCCCACTCGGACCTCACCGTCCTTGGCCTCTTGTACTGTTCCACGGAAGCTCAACGTAAACTCGAGGAACAGCACCTCATCTTCCGATTAGGCACTCTGCAGCCTTCCGGTCTCAATATTGAGTTCAACAATTTCAGATCATAACCTCGGCCCCTATTTCATTTTCACTTATATTTTTCCACTCCTTTCCTTCCCCCCCCACTTTCCTTTTGTTTCTCTCTCACACCTGGCAGCTATCTTTTACCCTGCCAGTACACTTTACACCTAATCACAGCCTATTACCATCTCGTCTAGCTTCTAATCTCTTTTACTTCTTTTGGTTCTTTTATTCTTTTGTCCGATCGCAGCCCTGCCTTCGATCTAGTTCCTTTTCTCTCCAGTTTTGAAGAAGGGTCAAACCCGAAACGTCAACTCAAATTTCTCTCCACGGATGTTGCCTGACTTGCTGAGTTTTTCCAGCATTTTCTGTTGTTATTTCGGATTTCCAACATCTGCAGTATTTTGCTATCGTATCAACCAAGTGTGATATTTCCCAAAATCCGGTGCACATGGTACCTATCGACTATTGTCTGCTGCAAATAGAACCCGAGGATTGGTTCGTCGACACCAGGTAAGTGCGAGCAGCCATTTTCTGCTGCCCAATTTAGGAGTACTTGTTTACCGACTGGCTTTCGGAATTTGTCAACAATAAATGGTGACCAAACTATCTTCTGCCACCGTTTTGCATAATCCAGTGAGCACAGCAACAGCAAGTTTGTATGTATAATGACTTGACGTACTGGGGTACGGTTCTGCTGCTTTCTTACAATCTGGCTGCATTCCACATCCGTGCTTCCTTGGTCAAGAGCCGAGAGTTGCTGACATTACATCAAATCTTCAAATACAGTCATTTATGTGGCAAACCTCTAATCTCCTGGTGCTGAAAGCTGTTATTACTGACACACATAATCTCAATACAGTATGAACTGTAGCGCCATCTACACTCAGTATGATGCAGTGCAAGTGCCAATCATGTCAAGAGGAAAGGCGAGTTACGATGAAGGCTGTAAAGCAGATCACCAGGACCAAATGACTGAATCTTTTAGATAAACACAGAATTATGACCCAAACCGTTCTTTTTAAACAAACTCTGAGCTGTACATTTTGTAAATCACACTATCTGTCACTGTATAAACAAAACAAATGAGCGTGTTCAATAGTGACCCGATACGAGGCAGCTTTTAATGTTCTGGAAAAGTGACTTTTGACAAAATCGGGACTAATTAGACCAAATGTATTCCGAGAGCCCAGCTGGGAGCTGGATGTGCCTCTTTGATGTCTGTGCTTTTTCGGATGTTGGTTTAAACCCACAGTCACTGAAATGCTGCCGCTCTGAGGGCCCTTTGTGCTGCACGAGTGATTGGTTCGTACTCTGAAGTAAACATTATGAAGTAGCCCGGCAGTGCGTTGTTTTGATGCACTGAGAGTAGCAGCCCCGCAGCCTTGTGCTCCTGTGCTGCCTCACTTAGTGAGTTCCCCATCCCATCTCATCGCAGGCAGGCGCTGAGGGGGAGAAGTAACTTAACCTAAGCAAATTTACTCCTCCCCTCTCTGCACCTGCTTAATATCTGTTACATCGCCAGCTTTTTCCAGTTCTGATGAAGGGTCCCAGACCCGAAACGTTAACTCTGTTTCTCTCTCCACGGATGCTGCCTGGCCGGCTGAGAGTTTCCAGCGTTTTCTGTTGTTATTTCAGCTGGCCACTGTTTGGTGTGTGGTGTGGTCCACCCTCAACTCCCGTGAGCGTGATGACAGTTTCCGTTCTTTAATGGAATGTTTCATTTTAAGACAACTTTGGATCACAAAACATATATGGATGAGGATTAAGCCCATCATAATTCCTTCATCTCGTAAAATGCTACAGTAGAAAGGACCTATTTCCCTTAGCAGAGGAGTCAAAAATTTAAAGTAATTGGGGGAAGGTTTAGAGGGGTTTTGAGGGGAAATTTCTTCACCCAGAGGGTTGTGGGGGTCTGGAACTCACTGCCTGAAAGGGTGGTGGAGGCAGGAACCCTAACCACATTTAAAAAGTACTTGGATGTGCACTTGGGATGCTCTAACCTGCAGGGCTACGGACCAAGAGCTGGGAAGTGGGATTAGGCTGGGTAGCTCTTTGTCGGCCGGCGCGGACACGATGGGCCGAAATGGCCTCCTTCCGTGCTGTAACTTTCTATGATTCTATGCTCCCATCACAGTCTCCCAATTGTTTCTCAAATGACTCCCAAGGTTTTCCACTGGGAAGTCCATCAGTGCCTCAGAGGCAATCAGTCCTGCTCAATGGTGCAAGATCTAACCCCACAGGCTCGCACAGTTTAAAGAGGAACTGAAAAGGCCAATACTTTACAGCACAGTCACGATTACTGTTTCACCCTGGCATAATAAGCCTCCTGGTGCTCTTGTGAGGTTGAGGCTGTGGCACGTTGCTGGGGCAGTGTAGCGGGGAGCTTATCTCTGCATCTCATCCCATGCTGAGTGCTTGATGCTGAAAGTCAGGGGACGATTTCCGTCGTGACCGGGACGCCATTTTGGTCTCTCTCCGCGTTGATTCCGCCAGTTCCTCAACCCGCCCACAAGTCAGGAGGTGACCATTTCCAGTGGTATTTAAAGGAATCCTCAGCTGATCTCCAGTAAAATGCGGCATTTTTTTGGGAGAGATTTTGCTTGTGGTATTTGGTTACTTGGACCATTTCAGAGTGCTTGTAGTGCCTGTTGAACGTTGTAGAACTTTTAAGGGGCTTTTGGCAACATGCTTTTTTCATCATTGGGGGGGGGGGGGGTCGATCCTTCTTGCAACTGCACTCTGGCAAGAGGAGGAGGAAGGAGTGCATGGAGCTACAGGTGCAGGAAGAGCAAATAGAAGGAGGAATCCTTAACCTCCCAACATAATGTCGAAGCCCAGGACAGCAATTCTCTGAGGAGCAGTGCATAAGGAGGCTGGGCTTCTCTAAGGAGGCTGTCACAGAGTTGGGTCACTTCTGCAGCGACTCCTGTATCCAGCTAACACTGCATTGTCCGTAGCAGCCAAGGTCACTGCAACCCTCAGCTTACTTGCCTGTGGTTATTTCATGGCTGCCACAGGGGAGATCTGTAACATCAGTCAGCCGGCAGCTCATGCCAGTGTTCGGTTGGTGACTGATGCATGGTTGCTGGAGCAAATACTTTCATCACTTTCCCCATGGACAGCCAGAAGCAGCAGTTTAGGCCTCTGGGCTTTCCTGAAATTACAAGATTCCCTCAAGTCCAGGCACGTCATTGACTGCCCCCATGGTGCTCTGCGAGCTCCTTCAGACGAGCCCAGTGTTGTCATGAATCACAAGGGCTTCCACTCCATTAATATATAACTAGTGTGTGACCACCAGCAGCATATCATGCAGCTGCCATGATGCTTTTATCTTGCCCCAGTCCTCCATCTCCGCCCCCCACCCCGCCCACTTTACCCCTGCACACTTGGCCGATGACTCCTCTCAGGAACCCAGGCTCGACGACCGAATTGCGCTACCATCAGGTCCATGGCTCAACTAGAGCTCTCCTCGAGTACTGCCTGGACGGAGCTGCTGGCGTACAACAATACAGCTCACACAGAGTGTGCTGGCGTACGACAATACAGCTCACACAGAGTGTGCTGGTGTACAACAATACAGCTCACACAGAGTGTGCTGGTGTACGACAATACAGCTCACACAGAGTGTGCTGGTGTACGACAATACAGCTCACACAGAGTGTGCTGGTGTACGACAATACAGCTCACACAGAGTGTGCTGGTGTACTACAATACAGCTCACACAGAGTGTGCTGGTGTACTACAATACAGCTCACACAGAGTGTGCTGGTGTACGACAATACAGCTCACACAGAGTGTGCTGGTGTACGACAATACAGCTCACACAGAGTGTGCTGGTGTACTACAATACAGCTCACACAGAGTGTGCTGGTGTACGACAATACAGCTCACACAGAGTGTGCTGGCGTACGACAATACAGCTCACACAGAGTGTGCTGGTGTACTACAATACAGCTCACACAGAGTGTGCTGGTGTACGACAATACAGCTCACACAGAGTGTGCTGGTGTACGACAATACAGCTCACACAGAGTGTGCTGGTGTACGACAATACAGCTCACACAGAGTGTGCTGGTGTACTACAATACAGCTCACACACTCTGGGCCAGATTTTCAGTGTGCCGTGAGGCGGGCTTTTAGGCGTGCGGGGGGCAAAAATCCCAATTTTGGGGGTCCCGACACCATGCCGCCCAAAACCCGCCTCCACGTAAGTTTCCAAGGAGGCGGGTACCCGCCCCGCACTGGGACATGCCGACCCGAGGTCGTTAACAGGCAGTTTTTAGCCTAATCCCTATTTTGAGGGGTGTCGTGTGGGATTCCCGACGGCTCCAAACCACGCCAGGTGAGAGCAGGCAGGCCATCGGGTTGAAGGACTTGGAGGGGTCGCGATGTTGGTGCTCAGGTGAGTGATGGGTGCATGAGTGCAAAGATAAGTGTGTTTGGTGTGTCTAAAGTGTGTAAAGAAGTTTAAATTACCTG
The DNA here is from genome assembly GCF_052327205.1 of Somniosus microcephalus. NCBI lineage: Eukaryota > Metazoa > Chordata > Chondrichthyes > Squaliformes > Somniosidae > Somniosus > Somniosus microcephalus. The sequence goes on from NC_141008.1 coordinate 68,077,902, forward strand.
TACTTACCTTTACAGCCTTCCTTCCTCTAGGCTTCGGGAGTCCATCATTCAACCGGCACTGAAAGCAGAATGGCCGCGAGCTGTCAAAAGTGACAGCCTGCAGCTTTTAGTGCCGGTAGGAGTTCTAACTGAGTCTGCATAGAAGGACTCGGGTTAGAACTCAGACTGTCAGTGTTTGACAGCTTCAAACAGCTGTGAAACACTGATATTTCATCTGTCAGCGCGCCCTGACAGATGAAATTTCAGTCTGTGACGTCACCTGTTGCCGGGTGGCCCTTAATTGGCCTGCTGAGCCCGCTGGGCGGGCTCAACAAGGTCAATCAAGGGAAAATCGTGTGGATTGGCCGGACGTCGATGGAGGCGGGACTAAAACCCGAAAGTTGTAGTCCCACCTCCTTCCTGACTGCTGGAGGAAAATCCAGCCCAGAGTGTGCTGGTGTACTACAGTACAGCTCACACAGTGTGTGTGTTGGTGTACTACAATACAGCTCACACAGAGTGTGTGCTGGTGTACTACAATACAGCTCACACAGAGTGTGTGCTGGTGTACTACAAACAGCTCACACAGAGTGTGCTGGTGTACTACAATACAGCTCTCACACAGAGTGTGCTAGTGTACTACAATACAGCTCACACAGTGTGCTGGTGTACTACAATACAGCTCACACAGAGTGTGTGCTGGTGTACTACAAACAGCTCACACAGAGTGTGCTGGTGTACTACAATACAGCTCACACACAGAGTGCGCTAGTGTACTACAATACAGCTCACACAGTGTGCTGGTGTACTACAATACAGCTCGCACAGAGTGTGTCCCACATAATAGTGGTTTACTATTTTCAGCATAACTTTGGTCCGCAGTGAGGACAACACATCGAGCTGCCACTGGACAAGGACCAGGATAGGAAGGATGTGATTGCATTGGAGAGGGTGCAGAGGAGATTCACCAGGATGTTACCTGGGCTGGAGCACTTCAGCTATGAAGAGAGACTGGACAGGCTGGGGTTGTTTTCCTTAGAGCAGAGAAGGCTGAGGGGGGACCTGATTGAGGTGTACAAAATTATGGGGGGCATAGATAGGGTAGATAGAAAGGAACTTTTCCCCTTAGTAGAGGGGTCAATAACAAGGGGGCATAGTTTCAAGGTAAGGGGCAGGAGGTTTAGAGGGGATTTGAGGAAAAACTTTTTCACCCAGAGCGTGGTTGGAATCTGGAACTCACTGCCTGAAAGGGTGGTAGAGGCAGGAACCCTCACAACATTCAAGAAGCATTTAGATGAGCACTTGAAACGCCATAGCATACAAGGCTACGGACCAAGTGCTGGAAAATGGGATTAGAATAGATAGGGCTTGATGGCCGGCGCGGACACAATGGGCTGAAGGGCCTCTTTCTGTGCTGTATGACTCTATGACCTTCAGTTTGATGAGGGAGCGGATTCTGATGCCATGCGGGAAGCTCCGACACTTGCCTGCAGCAGCGGGCACACGGAGAGCACCTCAGCTGAACAGTCTCTGCTCCCTACCTTAACAATCACGTCAAACATCTCTCCGAGTCCTTCCACACTCCAGTAAACAGCATCTGTCCAAACACCAACGTTATTATTCATGTCAACTAACATTGCAGGGTCACCAGCTGCTTCCGCAATACTCCGCGCACGGAGATTTCAAGAAGGATTGTAATTGTCAGTGGATGGTGGTTCCTAATACGAATTATCACCCTGGTGAGAGCCCCTAGTGGCTGTCATAAGTGGTCTTTTACCAAGTCTGAGGCGCTCCCCCCAGTGTCAGCAGATGGGAAGTGGAAGCCAGCTGGGGTTCAGTCAAAGGTGCTCATGGTTGGTGACCTCGAGGTGCTCATGGTTGGTGACCTCGAGGTGCTCATGGTTGGTGACCTCGAGGTGCTCATGGTTGGTGACCTCGAGGTGCTCATGGTTGGTGACCTCGAGGTGCTCATGCTTGGTGACCTCGAGGTGCTCATGCTTGGTGACCTCGAGGTGCTCATGGTTGGTGACCTCGAGGTGCTCATGCTTGGTGACCTCGAGGTGCTCATGGTTGGTGACCTCGAGGTGCTCATGCTTGGTGACCTCGAGGTGCTCATGGTTGGTGACCTCGAGGTGCTCATGGTTGGTGACCTCGAGGTGCTCATGGTTGGTGACCTCGAGGTGCTCATGGTTGGTGACCTCGAGGTGCTCATGGTTGGTGACCTCGAGGTGCTCATGATTGGTGACCTCGAGGTGCTCATGGTTGGTGACCTCGAGGTGCTCATGGTTGGTGACATCAAGGTGCTCATGGTTGGTGACCTCGAGGTGCTCATGGTTGGTGACCTCGAGGTGCTCATGGTTGGTGACCTCGAGGTGCTCATGGTTGGTGACCTCGTGGTGCTCATGGTTGGTGACCTCGTGGTGCTCATGGTTGGTGACCTCGAGGTGCTCATGGCTGGTGACCTCGAGGTGCTCATGGTTGGTGACCTCGAGGTGCTCATGGCTGGTGACCTCGAGGTGCTCATGGTTGGTGACCTCGAGGTGCTCATGGTTGGTGACCTCGAGGTGCTCATGGTTGGTGACCTCGAGGTGCTCATGGTTGGTGACCTCGAGGTGCTCATGGCTGGTGACCTCGAGGTGCTCATGGTTGGTGACATAGAAACAAAGAAACATAGAAGATAGGAGCAGGAGGAGGCCATTCGGCCCCTCAAGCCTGCTCCGCCATTCAATGCGATCATGGCTCATCATCCAAATTCAGTACCCTGTCCCTGCTTTCTCCCCATACCCCTTGATCCCTTTAGCCTTAAGAAATATATCCAACTCCTTCTTGAATATATTTAATGAATTGGCCTCTACTGCCTTCTGTGGTAGAGAATTCCACAGGTTCACCACTCTCTGGGTGAAGAAATTCCTCCTCATTTCTGTCCTAAATGGCCTAACCCTTATCCTTAGACTGTGACCCCTGGTTCTGGACTCCCCGACCATTGGGAACATCCTTCCTGCATCTAATCTGTCCAGTCCTGTCAAAATTTTATAAATTTCAATGAGATCCCCTCTCATTCTTCTAAACTCCAGTGAGTACAAGCCCAATCGACCCAATCTCTCCTCATACGTCATTCCTGCTATCCCAGGTATCAGCCTGGTGAATCTTCGCTGAACTCCTTCCATGGCAAGAACATCCTTCCTCAGATAAGGCGACCAAAACTGCACACAATACTCATGATGTGGTCTCACCAAGGCCCTGTACAACTGCAGCAAGACATCCTTGTTCCTGTACTCAAACCCTCTCGCTACGAAGGCCAACATACCATTTGCCTTCTTAACCGCCTGCTGCACCTGCATGCTTACCTTCAGCGACTGGTGCACAAGGACACCCAGGTCTCGTTGCACTTCCCCTTCTCCCAATCTATTGCCATTCAGATAATAATCTGCCTTCATGTTTTTGACACTAAAGTGGATAACCTCACATTTATCCACATTATATTGCATCTGCCATGCTTCTGCCCAATCACCCAACCTGTCCAAATCATCCTGGAGTTTCTCGGCATCCTCCTCACAGCACACACGCCCACCCAGCTTTGTGTCATCTGCAAATTTGGAGATATTACATCTAGTTCCCTTGTCTAGATCATTAATATATATTGTGAATAGCTGGGGTCCAAGGACCGATCCCTGCGGTACCCCACTAGTCACTGCCCGCCACTCGGAAAAAGACCCGTTTATTCCAACTCATTGCTTTCTGTCTGCCAACCAGTTCTCTATCCAAGTCAATACCTTGCCCCCAATCCCATGTGCCTTAACTTTACACGCTAATCTCTTATGCGGGACCTTATCGAAAACCTTCTGAAAGTCCAAATACACCACATCCACTGGTTCTCCCTTATCTATTTTACCAGTTACATCCTCAAAAAATTCCAGTAGATTAGTCAAGCACGATTTACCTTTTGTAAATCCATGTTGACTTTGTCCGATCCTGTCACTGTTTTCCAAGTGCTCTGCTATTACATCTTTTATAATGGACTCTAGCATTTTCCCCACTACCGATGTCAGGCTTACCGGTCTGTAATTCCCCGTTTTCTCTCTACCACCTTTTTTGAATAGTGGGGTAACATTAGCTACCCTCCAATCCATGGGTACTGTTCCAGATTCCATCGAATGTTGGAAGATGATCAGCAATGCATCTACTATTTCTAGGGCCACTTCCTTAAGTACCCTAGGATGTAGATTATCAGGCCCTGGGGATTTATCGGCCTTCAATCCCATCAATTTCCCTAACACCATTTCCCTACAAATACTGATTTCTTTCAGTTCCTCCCTTTCATTAGACCCTATGTTCCCCGACATCTCTGGGGAGGTGCTCGGGGCTGGTGACCTCGAGGAGCTCATGGTTGGTGACCTCGAGGAGCTCATGGTTGGTGACCTCGAGGAGCTCATGGTTGGTGACCTCGAGGAGCTCATGGTTGGTGACCTCGAGGAGCTCAGGGCTGGTGACCTCAAGGTGCTCAGGGCTGGTGACCTCGAGGAGCTCATGGTTGGTGACCTCGAGGAGCTCATGGTTGGTGACCTCGAGGAGCTCATGGTTGGTGACTTCGAGGAGCTCAGAGCTGGTGACCTCGAGGAGCCCAATGGTTGGTGACCTCGAGGAGCTCATGGTTGGTGACCTCGAGGAGCTCAGAGCTGGTGACCTCGAGGAGCCCAATGGTTGGTGACCTCAAGGTGCTCAGGGCTGGTGACCTCAAGGAGCTCATGGTTGGTGACCTCGAGGAGCTCATGGTTGGTGACCTCGAGGAGCCCAATGGTTGGTGACCTCGAGGTGCTCAGGGTTGGTGACCTCAAGGAGCTCATGGTTGGTGACCTCGAGGAGCTCAGAGCTGGTGACCTCGAGGAGCCCAATGGTTGGTAAACTCGAGGAGCTCATGGTTGGTGACTTCGAGGAGCTCAGAGCTGGTGACCTCGAGGAGCCCAATGGTTGGTGACCTCGAGGTGCTCAGGGTTGGTGACCTCGAGGAGCCCAATGGTTGGTGACCTCGAGGAGCTCAGGGTTGGTGACCTCGAGGAGCCCAATGGTTGGTGAACTCGAGGAGCTCATGGTTGGTGACTTCGAGGAGCTCAGAGCTGGTGACCTCGAGGAGCCCAATGGTTGGTGCCCTCGAGGTGCTCAGGGTTGGTGACCTCGAGGAGCTCAGGGCTGAGGGGGCCCTGGGTTGCTACAGACTGGGCAGTTGCTGCAGCCCTTTGACCTTGCTGGATTCTGGCACCAGCGCGGGCATTGGCTTGCGAGGGTTGCCAGGGTTCAGATGTGTTGTCAGGCTAAAGGTGGCAACATGTTCCCTTCCCGTTGCAGATCTTCCCCTACTGTTGGCTGTCCCACTGATCTGCAGGAAATTTGTAGGGAATCTGTGATCCGATTGATGCCCCTGTCCATTCGGTTATCCAGTCTGTCCAAGGTGGAGGAGATGGTGGAGCTCAGGGCATGCATGGCCTCAGTATGACCATCCCTCAGAGACACTGTCACTGGTGCCAGAGACTCCTGCATGGAGGGATCAGCTGTAGAGCCTATTCCGATCTATGGATGACTGCAGGGTGTTGGTGCTTTGTGCCAGAACGCCCACACAAGCTGGCAGTAGACTCTTCCACAGTCTCTGGTATACTGGAGAAGCTTCCTGGCAGGCAGTCCACTGCTGTGAGCAATTGGTGGTGCACAGAAATCATTCCCTTCTTTTAAAGGTTGGGTCTATGAAGTCTGCATTCTGAAACGTCTTCAGCAGAGCTAGGATGCGAGATTTCCCTCCGGTGAGCTGTTTCTCGGGCTTCCCTTTGCACCTGTGCTTGCTCCTGCTGGGTGCATCACCCACTGCAGATCCCTCGAGCTTGCGATCTATAGCACGTAAAGTGCCAGTTTGTGTGCTGGTGCTTGGAAGGGCAAGAATGAGTGATGGCGCATCTTTGAGAGGGTTCTTCCCATCTCCCCCAACCCTTAGCATGTGCAACAACCAAGGCCTGGGATGTCTGATGGGTCTAGAAAGAGCGGAGTAGACAAGAGTATGCATGTAGTGGCCAAGATACGAGTGGCAGCACAATTCACCCCCAGGTTATGATGCTGAGCATGTGAGCAAGACTCAGGTATAATAAGAGAAGCAGGAGAAGATGCCCAATGCACTCTGCTGTGTGAGGCCTCCAGCCTTGCCATCTGGCAGCCTCCATTGAACAAAAGCCCGCTGCAATTACCACCTTCTCATTCTCTTTTGGCAGAACAGGCTCAAGGGGCTGAATGGCCTGCTCCTGTTCCTGCGTTCCTTCACTGCACTTAATGGTGCTGCTGGGCCGTGGAAGTGTCGCAAACACCTGTAGAGTGATGTGTAACTGACAACTAGACTCTGACAACACTGGTCAAAAGCAACCAGTTGGCTCAGTTCCCTGGGTGACTGCCTCATAGAGGTTGAACAACATAAGAAATAAGAGCAGGAGCAGGCCAGACAGCCCCTCGAGCCTGCTCCGCCATTCAGTAAGATCACGGCTGATCATCGACCTCAACTCCACTTTCCCGCCCGATCTCCATATCCCTTGATTCCCCTAGAGTCCAACAATCTATCGATCTCAGCCTTGAATATACTCAAAGACTCAGCATTCACAGCCCTCTGGGGCAGAGAATTCCAAAGAGTCGCAACCCTCTGAGTGAAGAAATTCCTCCTCATCTCAGTCTTAAATGGCCGACCCCTTATCCTGAGACTGTGCCCCCTAGTTCGAGATTCTCCAGCCAGGGGAAACAGCGTCTCAGCATCTACCCTGTCAATCCCCCTCAGAATCTTGTATGTTTCAACGAGATCACCTCTCATTCTTCTAATCTCCCGAGAGGAGAGGCCCGTTCTACTCAATCTGGGTTGTAATAACTCTCAGCCCCTTCCATTTTTTATGTTCTGTATCAGTAGAAATGTAAATAACAGAACCATCACTAAGTGACTTCTATCTAAAGAATATCCACACTCCATTTAACACATGGACGGGAAAATGTCAAAGTCCTGTTACAAAGCTTATTCCTAAATTTTCCATGTCATGGTCAATTTGGAAAAATTGTATTAAGCAGCTTTCGACAGTTTGAGTAATCGGAAATCTAGCGGGGAGTTAGCACCACCTGCTGGATTTTCAAATTCATTACAACCAAAATTAAATTTTTGTAAGCACTGCTTGCGCTTAGAGGCAAAACTGCCTCCCTAAATGCACTGCCTGATCTACCGCTGTTGGCTGCGGCACATCATAATCTTTCTGGTTTTCCGTGACTTACGACTGTTCTTCATCCAAGCCCAGGGTGACGCCTCTGCCCATGGTAATATTGTGTAACATACTATTATAAATTTTGAGGCACATTGTAAGGCCTGGTCCAAGCATCGAAAGTGTTGTTGTTTTAACACAAAGTGACGTAAGAAAACTAGGTCTAAGCGTTAAACAAAGCTTTAATCAACTGTTTTACAACATGGAGGTCTAGTTGTGTCCTTCATTAGTTCCTCTTAAGAATGTCCTGCGCAAGCTGGGCCCGTGCCCGAGTATTTATACTCTCCCTGGACAGCGCCACCCGCTCAGTATTATTTCATAAGTCTTTCTTTCATGAATGACTGATTCATGTCACAAAGTATCTGCTGAATGAGGGCGTTTAGCTTTCTCATATCTTACTGTAAGTGCTGTTGTACAGGAATAGTGGAGAATGGTCAGCAGCCACGGATGCCCCACAAGGCCTATGTCACCGAGAAGCTACATCCATCCTTCAGAAAGTTCGGACCAGGGAGCGAGGTGAGGCGGAGCCCGGTATAAAAACCGGCGCGAGCACCGAGGCCCGACCAGTTCGGACCAGGGAGCAAGGTGAGGCGGAGCCCGGTATAAAAACTGGCGCGAGCACCGAGGCCCGACCAGTTCGGACCAGGGAGCGAGGTGAGGCGGCGCCCGGTATAAAAACCGGCGCGAGTACCGAGGCCTGACCAGGGAGCGAGGTGAGGCGGAGCCGGGTATAAAAACCGGCGCGAGCACCGAGGCCCGACCAGGGAGCGAGGTGAGGCGAAGCCCGGTATAAAAACCGGCGCGAGCACCGAGGCCCGACCAGTTCGGACCAGGGAGCGAGGTGAGGCGGCGCCCGGTATAAAAACCGGCGCGAGTACCGAGGCCCGACCAGTTCGAACCAGGGAGCAAGGTGAGGCGGAGCCCGGTATAAAAACCGGCGCGAGCACCGAGGCCCGACCAGTTCAGACCAGGGAGCGAGGCGAGGCGGAGCCCGGTATAAAAACCGGGGCGAGCACCGAGGCCCGACCAGTTCAGACCAGGGACCAGCGAGGCTTACCAACTCAGCAGCGGGGAGAGAGGTAAAAAGTAATCAGAGTGTGACGTCACCAGGGAGCAGGTAAGTGATTGGTTGGTGAGTATTTCTCTTTTTTAAACTTTAACTCTGTGGTTTATAGTTGCTAAGGTCTTTCTGGTGTAGCGGGGACTGTTGGTAAACCATACAAGCGCCTTAGAGTTTATCTTTAATTGGTGATAGTGAATTAATTTAAATTAATTAAAGGGTAAGTCATGCCAGGAGAGCCCAGCCCCGTGTTATGCTCCTCTTCCTCTATGTTGGAATTCAGGGGCACTGCCGGTGTCCCTGATGACCACGTGTGCCAGAAATGCATCCAGCTGCGGCTACTAGCAGACCGCATTGCGGCGCTGGAGCTGCGGATGGATGGGCTCTGGAGCATTCACGATGCTGAGAGGGTCGTGGATAACACGTTTGATGAGGTGGTCACACCACAGGTAAGGGCTGCACAGGCAGAAGGGAAATGGGTGACCATCAGGCAGAGCAGTAGAGGCAGGCAGATAGTGCAGGGGACCCCTTTGGCCATCCCCCTCTCAAACAGGTATACCGATTTGGATACTGTTGAGGGGGATGACTTACCAGAGGAAGGCAGCAGCAGCCAACTTCCCGGCACCAGGGGTGCTTCTGCTGCTCAGGAAGGGAGGAAAAAGAGTGGGAGAGCAATAGTGGGAGGGGATTCTATCGTAAGGGGAACAGATAGGTGTTTCTGTGGCCGTAGACGTGACTCCAGGATGGTTTGTTGCCTCCCTGGTGCCAGGGTCAAGGATGTCACTGAACGGCTGCAGGGCATTCTGAAGGGGGAGGGTGAACAGTCAGAGGTCGTGGTTCACATTGGGACCAATGACATGGGTAGGAAGAGGGATGAGGTACTGCAGCAAGAATTTAGGGAGCTAGGTAGCAGATTAAAGAGCAGGACCTCAAAGGTTGTAATCTCTGGATTACTCCCGGTGCCACGTGCTAGTGAGTATAGGAATAGGAGGATAGAGCAGATGAATGCATGGCTAAAGAGTTGGTGCAGGAGGGAGGGCTTTAGTTTCCTGGATCACTGGGCCTGCTTCTGGGGAAGGTGGGACTTGTACAAGTCGGACGGCATGCACCTGAACCAGAGCGGGACAAATATCCTTGCGGGGAGGTTTGCTAGCACTGTTCGGGGGGGTTTAAACTAAAATGGCAGGGGGTTGGGAACCTGAGCAGGGAGACAAAGGAAAGGGAAACGGGGATAAAAGCAAAAGATAGGAAGGAGAAAAACAAAAGTGGCAGTCAGAGAAATCAACAGTTTAAATCAAACATGGCCACAGTAAATAATAATTCTAATAGGTCTAAGAGCGTTAAAAAAACAAGCCTGAAGGCTTTGTGTCTTAATGCGAGGAGCATTTGTAATAAGGTGGACGAATTGGCTGTGCAAATAGAGGTAAACGAATATGATTTGGTTGGGATTACGGAAACGTGGCTCAAGGATGGCCAAGACTGGGAACTCAACATCCAGGGGTATTCGATATTCAGGAAAGATAGGTAAAAAGGAAAGGGAGGTGGGGTAGCATTACTGGTTAAAGAAGGGATTAATACAATTATAATGAAGGATATTAGCTCTGATGATGTGGAATCTGTATAGGTAGAATTGAGAAATACTAAGGGGAAAAAAACATTAGTGGGAGTGGTATATAGACCTCCAAACAGTAAGGCAGAGGTTGGGGATGGCATTAAAAGGGAAATTAAAGAAGCGTGCAATAAGGGCACAGCAGTCATCATGGGTGACTTTAATCTACATATAGATTGGGCCAACCAAATTAGTAACAACGCTGTGGAGGAGGAATTCCTGGAGTGTGTACGGGATGGTTTCCTGGACCAATATGTCGAGGAACCAACCAGAGATCAGGCCATCTTAGACTGGGTATTATGTAACGAGAAAGGATTAATTAGCAATCTTGTTGTACGAGGCCCCTTGGGTCGGAGCGATCTTAATATGATCGAATTCTTCATTAAGATGGAGAATGAAGTAGTTGACTCAGAGACTAGGGTCCTCAATTTAAATAAAGGAAACTACGATGGTCTGAGGAGCGAGTTGGGTAGGATTGATTGGGGAATGGCACTCAAAGGGTTGACGGTGGATAGGCAATGGCAAACATTCAAAGACCGAATGGGTGAGCTACAGAATTTGTTCATCCCAGTTTGGCATAAAAATAAAACAAAAAAGGTGACTCAACCGTGGCTAACAAGGGAAATTAGGAATAGCATAAGATCCAAGGAGATGACATATAAATTGGCTAGAAAAAGCAATAATCCTGAGGATTGGGAGCAGTTTAGGATTCAACAAAGGAGGACAAAGGGATTAATTAAGAAAGGGAAAATAGAATATGAGAGTAAGCTTTCAGGGAACATAAAAACTGACTGTAAAAGCTTTTATAGATACGTGAAGAGAAAAAGATTGGTGAAGTCAAGCGTAGGTCCCTTACAGTCAGAATCAGGGGAATTTATAATGGGAAACAAAGAAATGGCAGACCAACTAAATTCATACTTTGGTTCTGTCTTCACAAAGGAGGACACAAATAACTTCCCAGAGATGCCGGGGAACATAGGGCCTGATGAAAGGGTGGAACTGAAAGAAATCAGTATTTGTAGGGAAATGGTGTTAGGAAAATTGATGGGACTGAAGGCCGATAAATCCCCAGGGCCTGATAATCTACATCCCAGGGTACTTAAGGAAGTGGCCCTAGAAATAGTAGATGCATTGCTGGTCATCTTCCAGAACTCGATAGACTCTGGAACAGTACCCATGGATTGGAGGGTAGCTAATGTTACCCCACTATTCAAAAAAGGTGGTAGAGAAAAAGCGGGGAATTATAGACCGGTAAGCCTGACATCGGTAGTGGGGAAAATGCTAGAATCTATTATAAAAGATGTAATAGCAGAGCACTTGGTAAGCAGTGACAGGATCGGACAAAGTCAACATGGATTTACAAAAGGTAAATCATGCTTGACTAATCTACTGGAATTTTTTGAGGATGTAACTGGTAAAATAGATAAGGGGGAACCAGTGGATGTGGTGTATTTGGACTTTCAGAAGGCTTTCGATAAGGTCCCACATAAGAGATTAGCGTGCAAAATTAAGGCACATGGGATTGGGGGCAAGGTATTGACTTGGATAGAGAACTGGTTGGCGGACAGAAAGCAAAGAGTTGGAATAAACGGGTCGTTTTCCGAGTGGCAGGCAGTGACTAGTGGGGTACCGCAAGGATCGGTCCCAGGACCCCAGCTGTTCACAATATATATTAATGATCTGGACGAGGGAATTGGATGTAATATCTCCAAATTTGCAGACGACACAAAGCTGGGTGGGAGGGTAAGCTGTGAGGAGGATGTCGTGAAACTCCAGTACGATTTGGACAGATTGGGTGATTGGGCAGAAACATGGCAAATGCACTATAATGTGGATAAATGTGAGGTTATCCACTTTGGTGGCAAAAACAGGAAGGTAGATTATTATTTGAATGGCAATAGATTGGGAGAAGGGGAAGTGCAAAGAGACCTGGGTGTTCTTGTGCACCAGTCGCTGAAGGTAAGCATGCAGGTGCAGCAGGCGGTTAAGAAGGCAAATGGTATGTTGGCCTTCGTAGCAAGAGGGTTCGAGTACAGGAACAAGGATGTCTTGCTACAGTTGTACAGGGCCTTGGTGAGACCGCACCTTGAGTATTGTGTGCCGTTTTGGTCACCTTACCTGAGGAAGGACGTTCTTGCCATGGAAGGAGTGCAGCGAAGATTCACCAGGCTGATACCTGGGATGGCAGGAATGACGTATGAGGAGAGATTGTGTCGATTGGGATTATACTCACTGGAGTTTAGAAGATTGAGAGGGGATCTCATCGAAACCTATAAAATTCTGTCAGGCCTGGACAGACTAGATGCAGGAAGGATGTTTATGATGGTCGGGGAGTCCAGAACCAGGGGTCATAGTCTAAGGATAAGGGGTAAGCCATTTAGGACTGAAATGAGGAGGAATTTCTTCACCCAGAGAGTGGTGAACCTGTGGAATTCTCTGCCACAGAGGGCGGTGGAGGCCAGTTCATTAAATATATTCAAAAAAGAGTTGGATATATTTCTTAAGGCTAAAGGGATCAAGGGATATGGGGAGAAGGCAGGGACAGGGTACTGAATTTGAATGATCAGCCATGATCTCATTGAATGGCGGAGCAGGCTCGAAGGGCCGAATGGCCTACTCCTGCTCCTATCTTCTATGTTTCTATGCTTATTTCCCTCATGATGAACACATTGTTTGTTCCTGCTTACCACTCCTCCTCCACACGATTACATAGAATGTACAGCACAGAAACAGGCCATTCGGCCTAACTGGTCCGTGTGGTTTATGCTCCACATGAGCCTCCTCCCACCCCTCTTCATCTTCAGCATAACCTTCTATTCCTTTCTCCCTTATCTAGCTTCCCTTTAAATGCATCTATGCTATTTGCCTCAACCACTCCATGGTCGCGAATTCCACACTCTGGGTAAAGAAGTTTCTCCTGAATTCCCTAGCGGACACAAGCATGCATTGTTTTTTTAACCTGGGTCGCATATTTTTTTCAATAACAAATGTTTCTGTGTAGTTAAGCATAGACTTGTTGGTCGGAGCAGGAATGGGTCCGCGTGTGCAGTGAACGATGCCCTGTAGCATCAGCTGGCCCTGGGTCTTTGCTGGATGCTGCTCGACCGGGTCTGTGACACGATACAGGGCTTCGGTGCCGCACTTTAATGGTGGGGTGCATGGCAAAGCAACTGACTTCTGAGATCTCTGTGGGTAGCCAGTGCGTAAGGTGGTGACCGCCAGTGGTCGCATCGTGCAGACGGTAGACGGTCCATACAGGTCATCGTTAACCAGTTGGCGCACCTTGGTCGCAACCGCTCTGCTCAGCCTACGCGTGCAGTGCTCCTCAATTATGCCCGGGTGACTATTCGGCCATTGAATCCCACTCCCTCCACGACCCATTTATAACCTATGTTGCCACAGACTGTACCCCATTCATGAGCGATTCTGTATAAATATCGCTTGATCCCCAAAGATAATCCGTATTATGCTATGGTTGGCTGTGCAGGTCACCACTTCAGGCGACAGGGTCCTTCCAATTACTCATGGGGAAAGTCCTGTATAAATATTGCCTGATCCCCGACGGTGATCAAACAACTCTTAAAATGCTCAGGGCCTCCATCAATATTGGCCCAGAAATTCGGGTCGGGGGCTTCCCGCGGGTGCAAGCCTCCGACCTGCACCTACCTAGCGCGCTGGTCGTTGAGCTGTGGGCCCACGTGGGATTCCGATCCTGGGCCTCCTCCAACTGCCGGCGCGCAGTGCTTGCGTATCCCAGGGGCGCAGTTAGTTCGAAGCGTCCCCTGGGATCACGTGGGCCATGGGGAGCCAATCGTAGCAGGGAATCTGTATTCATAGATTTGACAGGAAGATCTGTCAAATCTATGAATACAATTCAGCCCCAAAACATAACTAAAACTTCAAATAATTTTTTTTTAAATCACATTTTTAAAATAACTATAAATTACATATAAAATAACTATTTTAAACAGTAATTTAAATTTTTGAAAAAATTAATGGCCCAGTAATTCCAGTCCCAACGCGTGAGTACGGACGGGGTACTCGCGCGTGGGCCCGTTGGAAGTGCCAGATTTCAGCATGCACAGCGCATGCGCGGGAAACCGGCATTTCCTCCAAGGGGTTCAGAGGTCCAACGCGTGCGCGCAGGACTCTGCGCGCACACGTTGAACTTCCTTCTTTTTGACAGGTTTGCCCGTGTGTAAGGGACTCAACTTTTTAGACATATAAAAAGGAGGCGTAAGGACTTGATTCTTTAAGGTAAGTGGTCTATTATTTAAAATTATAACATTTTTTCCACAGCTTTATTGTTTTTAAGGACTTTACAGTAAGGTAAGTTTATTTTTAGTCCCGATTTCTTAAAAAATTATTTTTTTCAAAAATTTGATTAATTGTTTAAAATAGTTTTTTAAAGTTATTTATAGTTCATTTAATTAGTGGGATGTTTTTTAAAATGTTATTTAAAGTTTAAGTAGTGTTTTGGGCACCCGTACTTTTCATGAGTTTGACAGTTCTTACTATCAAACTCATGAATGAAGTTTTCCCTCCCCTGATTGGCTGCCCAGTGCTCACCTGATCCCAGCCAGCACATCGAACTAACTACGCCGCTGGATCAGGCAAGCACATTGCGCCGACATCTGAAACAGGCCAGTGACAGGAATTCCAAGCAGGCCCAGGCTTCAGCTGTTGGCGGGCCGGGTAAGTGCACATCGGGGGCTTGCACGCGCGGCAAGCACCCGAACCTAATTTCTGGGCCAATTACAGTTTCTAACGGGGCTAAAAATAAACTTACCTTTCTTTAAAGTATTTAAAAATAATAAACCTGTTGGAAAAATGTTTTAATTTTACTTAATTCACCACTTACCTTGTTAAAAGCAGGCCTTGCGACTGCTTTTTAAAAGCGTAGCTCCTGGAGACTTACCCTCCCGGAGAAACCTGCAAAAAAAACCGGAAGTTCCAGTCGTACGCGCTGCCTCTCCGGCGCATGCGTTCGACCTGTGAACCCCTTCCTTTAAGGGAACGGAAGTTCCGGTTTCCCGCGCATGCGCAGTGCATGCACGAAACCGGCACTTTCGTTGGGCCTACGCGTGAGTACCCTGCGCGTACTCACCCATGGGGACCTGAATTTCTGGGCCATTAGCTTAACACCCCCTCCCCCCACCCTACACCCCCTCACCTACATTATGCTTCCCCCATCATAGAATCACAGTCACCACTCCCACTGTAAGATTGTACAGAAAAAAATCAATATGTAAAAAATGCATAGATACACATCATAGAGTTACGGCGTTTCGTTCAATCTCTCAGCTCAGTAGTAATTCATAAATTACTCCAATTTTCCTCCTGCGCCTGGCCACCCCATCAGAGTCTCATGATGAAGTTACGATCCTGCAACTTGCTGCTAGCTGTCCATTGTCCTACATTTGTACAAGCGGCCCAGTTTGAGCTTCAAAACTTCTCAAGCGGAGCTTTCATTTAAGCACCTGAAGCCGAAGCGTGGTTACAGGTCACGAGCAAGGATTTCAATATGTGCAGCTGAGGTGCGAATCAGCTTCTCGGGTCTCTGGAGGGCCCCGGGGACGAGCGGCATCCTGTGGACAAAGCCAGTAATATTTCTGATCTGACTGCAATTTTGGGCCTTGGGAATCTGAATTGGAAATTACTCGCGCGCGTCAAATAATCCTGGGTCAGCTGTGAGCACATCTGCTGGTGAAATACTTCAGTTGCTCCCCTGCTGATGCTCTCTGATTAAAGTTGCCCTGATGTAGGGCATTCAGTGCAGAGCAAGCTCAGAGGCCGACAGCAATATTGGAAGCGAGTGTGCATGCACAGCATTTGAATATGTGCAGTTGCTGAGAGGTCACATTTGGTATTTTACGTAGCAGACACAGGCTTTCCACGGTGATGGAGGAGCGACATGCAGGCTCCCGCAAGTCAAGGCCTGAGTCACAGGAATGCGCACGTTGGCTGAAAACAAAATGGCGGCGCAGGTGTTGCTTTGTTTCTTGGGCGGGGTTAGCAATCAACTGTGTGAGGTGGCGTCCTCTGGAGACGTGCACGGCACGTGAAGGCCGTCTGGTCCCTGAGCTGTGGAAATTGTTGTGTATGTACCTTTAAGGGAATAACTGGTCTTAGACTGCAGTACCGGCAGTGACCACCCCTGTATAAAAGGCCCTAGCAGGCTTCTGTATTTTCAGTCTGACGCTGCCTCCTGTTCAGTAAAGTACCTGTTAAACTGTTCTCCCAAAGTCCGTGTATTATTGAGGTGCGGACTTTACAGTGGCGACGAGTAAGTTCGAACTCACCTGCAGTGTGGCACCATCTCACGGGGATCTCGCCTGAGAGGAGGGTCCTGGAAGGTCGTAGTCTGAGCAACGGGCGTCGACCGAGGGCAACCGCCCAAAGAATTCATCGGTGTTCGGAGAATTGCGGGAGAGACTGTGGTTCCAGCAAATCGTGCTGGTAGCAGGTAGCGCGTTGACCCTTCCGGACTGCGGCGGGCTCAAGCTCGATTGAGCGGCTCTACAAAACGGGCCGCGCAGCGTCGCCGGGAAAAGAAAACAAGAGAGAGAGGGTGGAGCGCACAGGGCGCGGTCGGTGCTCAAGAACAGGACAGCAGAGAGAAACTAAACGGGGGGAAGGAAAGTGAGATGCGCCGACGCTGCGGGTTGCCGCCATTACCCCGTAGAACGCTAGGAGCAGCGTGGCAGTAAGGGGAAGAAGCAAAAGCGCGCCATTTTATCCTGTTGGGGAAGAAGCAAAAGCGCGGGAGGCGCCATTGTATTCCATTGGGGAAGAAGCAAAAGTGTGGGAGGCGCCATTTTAAATCGCCCAAGATGCCGAAAAGTGGCAGTATCACTGTTTTCGACAACGAGGTAGAAGACTGGACCACGTATGTGGAAAGAATTGAAGTGTACTGCAAGGCAAATGAGGTGGCCGATGGAAAGAGGGCGTCGGTATTATTAAATCTGATGGGTGCGAGTATGTACGGCCTATTGCGGAATTTAATTACCCCAGCTAAACCAATGGAGAAAAGTTTTGAGGAGATTGTTCATATCTTACAGGAACACCTAAGCCCTACACCACTGCTGATAGCAGAAAGATTCAAGTTCCATAAAAGAAACCAGCACAAAGATGAGAGCAATGTTGACTATCTTACGGAACTACGCAAGTTATCGAAGCACTGCCAGTTCGGAGCAGGACTGGCAGACACCTTACGGGATAAGTTTGTCTGCGGGCTCCAGGGTGAAGGAACCCAGAAACGACTACTTTCAAAAAAGGACCTGACGCTAGAACAGGCTTTCAGTGTGGCAGTATCCTACGAAGCAGCAGCACGGGGAGCTGCGGAAATACAACAGAAACCACAAGAATACAACGCTAACGAAATGGCGTATGTTGCCGAAAAGTGCTATCGCTGCGGCAGAACAACCCATGAGCAGAAGGACTGCTGGTTTAAAGACAAAATATGCAGGCAATGCGGAAAAATGGGACATATAGCAAGAGTCTGCAGGTCGGGAAAGAAAACCAACACGACAAGAACTACTAAGGAACAGTACAGGAAAGTAAAGAAACTGGCAGACAGTAGTTCAGAAGATCAGGATAGTGATAAGGACTCCGGGAGCAGGAGACTAAGTTGTTTAAAGTTACACAACGTGATCGCAAAGGAAGATCACCGAACCATTTGGGTCACCCTCATGATAGCAGGGTCCCCAGTAAAGATGGAATTGGACACAGGATCAGCCCTAACTGTCATGAATCGACGAGACTATGAGCGGCTATTCTCACACATACCCTTAAAGGACACGTCCATTGTATTGAAGACATACACGGGGCAAAAGGTCTACCCCAGAGGAAAATTAAGGGTGCCAGTTGAATATAACGGAAAGGAAACACAGAAACTATACATGTATATACTACGAGATGGAGGACCACCATTATTGGGACGTGAATGGATCCGAAAACTACAATTGGATTGGCATTCCATTCTGGCACTAACTGTGACTGACAAAAAAGATGATGACGTCGCACCTGGACGTCTGTCACAAATTCTATCTGACACGGAAAAGGTGTTCCAACAAGGACTTGGGACTCTAAAAGGAGTAAAGGCAACCATAAAGATTGAGGATAACGCAACCCCAAAATTTTTCAAGGCCAGACCGGTGCCATACGCAATCCGCCCAGCCGTGGAAGCTGAACTGGAGAGTCTGGAGCATTCGGGGGTGCTGTCTAAGGTGGACTGGAGCGAGTGGGCCACACCCATCGTTCCTGTAATGAAGAAAGCATTGAGCAGCACGCCTGGGGAGCCAAGGAAGGTTCGCATCTGTGGGGACTTCAAGGTGACTGTGAACCCAGTCCTGCACACAGTACAGTATCCGCTTCCGCGGATAGAAGATATTTTCGCCTCACTATCTGGAGGGAAACGTTTTACAAAGATTGACCTGGCTCAAGCGCATCTACAAATGGAGGTGAAAGAAGCATCTAGGAAATACCTCACGATAAACACTCACAAAGGCCTTTACCAGTACAATCGACTGGTATTCGGGGTAGCATCGGCCCCGGCTATTTGGCAGAGGGCAATGGAACAAGTCCTGCAAGGGATCCCGGGGACCCAGTGTTATTTGGACGACATCCTGGTTACGGGCGAAAATGACAATGAACACCTTGCCAACCTGGAACAGCTGCTCATGAGATTGCAGAAATATGGGCTACGAGCCAACCGTCCCAAATGCGAGTTCTTCAGGAGACAAATCTCGTATTGTGGCCACATGATTGATGAGGAAGGGTTGCATAAGTCGCCGGGCAAGATTGAGGCTATAGTCAAGGCTCCAGCACCGGAAAATGTGTCGCAACTGAGGTCGTTCCTCGGGTTGGTGAACTACTACCATAAGTTCTTGCCGAATTTATCTACAATTCTGCACCCACTGAACGCCCTGCTTCAAACTGGTGTAACATGGAAATGGAGTGATGAGTGTAAGCGTGCCTTTCAGGAATGTAAATGCCTAATCACTTCAAAAGAAGTATTGGCCCACTACAACCCAACACTACCGATTCGGTTGGCATGTGATGCGTCACCTTACGGCATTGGAGCGGTGCTGTCACACAAATTCCGTGACGGTTCAGAGAGGCCAATAGCCTTTGCATCGCGCTCGCTAACCTCAGCCGAGCGTAACTACGCCCAGATTGACAGGGAGGCCCTCAGCCTGGTGTGGGGGGGTGAAGAAGTTCAATCACTATCTGCACGGGCAGAAATTCACCCTACTGACTGATCATCAACCCCTGGTCTCAATTTTTAACCCAAAGCAGGGCGTTCCGGTGATGACGGCGCAACGGCTGCAAAGATGGTCACTTTTTCTAGGGGCACATCAGTATGACATAGAGTACAAAGGTACGAAACAACATGGAAACGCTGATGGGCTGTCGCGCCTACCGTTGCCTATGGCGGAAGAAGCACCTGGAGTGGACCCTGTGGAGATATTCCATGCGACCATAGTCGAATGTTTGCCTGTTACAAACGCAAGTATTGAGAAGGAAACCCGAAATGACCCGACACTCTCTCGGGTCTATGATTTGACGGTGAAGGGATGGCCAGCATATGGCGACTCACTGTTGCCAGCATTCTCGCCAAGGAGAGAACAGCTGTCAGTGTGCCGGGGAACCTTGATGTGTGGATCCCGAGTGGTAATTCCACCCAGGTTGAGAGATAGAGTGCTCAATGAGCTTCACGAGGGTCATCTGGGAGGGGTAAAAATGAAGAGCCTAGCCAGGGCGTTTGTGTGGTGGCCGGGAATCGATAAAGAAATCGAGGATATGACCAAGAGATATACACAGTGGACGTTGGAGAGAGCATCGTGAGACGCCATGCTGACCAGATTCTAGAGTCACAGGAACAAGCCAAACCTATACCACAAGCATGTGCACCTGGTAATGAGCCCGAAGTACAGATTGCGTCTACCTCAGGAGCAGGGGTATTGGAAGCTGACGAACCAACCAATGACAATGAGCCAGAATTGACTCCACCGCCAGAACAGGATACTCGAGAAAGGCGCTATCCAGTCAGGATCAGGAAGCCTCCTCAAAGACTGAACTTATAAATGATTATTTCAGTTGATGTATATAGTACTGAGAAAATTGTAATTAGTTCTTATTTAGTTGTTAAATGAATGTTATGTACAGTTTATCTAAAAGGGGAGGAATTGTTGTGTATGTACCTTTAAGGGAATAACTGGTCTTAGACTGCAGTACCAGCAGTGACCACCCCTGTATAAAAGGCCCTAGCAGGCTTCTGTATTTTCAGTCTGACGCTGCCTCCTGTTCAGTAAAGTACCTGTTAAACTGTTCTCCCGATGTCCGTGTGTTATTGAGGCGCGGACTTTACAGGATTCCCTCCCCCAAAACCTTTTCGCCTCTCTCTCTCCTCCTTTAAGACTCTTCTTAAGACCTGTCTCTTACACTGAGCGTTTGGTCACCTGTCCTGATGTCTCCTCCTTTGGCTCAGTGTCAATTTGTGCCTGATTTCAGTCCTGTGCAGTCCCTCGGGACATTTTACTACGTTTACTAGGTGCTACATAATTGCAATTTGTTTATTTTAGAAGCATAGGATTTTACACTAGCGTGGGACCAATCGTGGCTCTTCCAGCACTCTGAAAGACATGTTTGCTCAGTCCAATTTCACCTTGGCACTCTTGCCTCTGTCCATGGCACAATTTTGCATCATGTTATATAATATAGGCCGAAATGCTGAACCCAGCTCCCTGCTTTTAGTAGATCCATCGGAGATGGTCTCCATTGCTGTCAGTCATCTGGAGGCCGGCAGGTTTATATTTGCCAGTGCTGTTGACTGTGTGAGGGCCTGCATGTCAGGAGTTGGCAGTACTGGAGAAAGATAAAAATGCCCCCCGAGGCCGGGGATTCTGAAGGAAAAGTAATAGATTTCCGTGAAAGAACCACCCCTATTCCCTTACGCTCCTATATCTTAGGTTACTCGCCACAATATGCAGCTCAAATCATAAATCTGGATCCATGTTGGTGGCTCTCCTGGTGGCCCTTTAGAAGCTATAAGTTTAACTCAATACTGGCTTCCTCGCCTGGACGGCGGAGAGGAAAGAGATGGGCTAATCTGCAGAAACATTTTCGCACAATCTGTGTTCAATTCAAACACTTCTGAAGATCTGGCTCCCCTTCCTTTATAATGTCAGGGACTGTGTCAGCCCAGACATTCCTTGGATGGATATTCCCTTCAGCTAGATGGACTGAAACTGCTCCGAAAAGTATCAAAGTCCTCAATGAATATTACCATGTGTGTCACCCCTCACCCCTCCCCCCCCCCCCCGTCCCCTCTGATTTTCCTCCCCCTCCAATAGAGCTACACACCCACCATGGGCCACAGATAATGGATGCTGCATCTTTTTTCATTCACATATACTTATTATATGAGAACCCACCTGAGTGGACAGATTCTGTGTCAGCAGGTCACTGATTAAAAACACAAGTCGTTAACGCTGATTCACTGAAATGTTACCGTGTCAAAGAATTGGTCATATTCTCTGTATTAAGTGCAGTACAAGAGATAAAGGTGCGTGCCTTTTGAATGGGAATGTACATGGTGAATTCGAGCACAAAAATAAGGGTACACCGCACAATTTTCCGTCGATTGAAACTAATTGAGGGGAAGTTGTGCCAGGATTGACGACCTCCATGCCCAAATTCCCAACATGCCCTCACAGAGTGCAAAACTCTGCACTGGGAGATTTGTACTGGGAGCTCAAATTCATAATATCTACCCCAGTGTCAAGGTTTAGGGTTTAGCATTCCTGGCACTGCACTTTTTTTTAGCGGGCGTCGCTGGCAAGGCCAGCATTTATTGCCCATCCCTAGGTGCCCTTGAGAAGGTGGTGGTGAGCCACCTTCTTGAACTGCCGCTGTCCGTGTGGTGAAGGATTGTGCTGTGGAAGGTATTCCCACAGTGCTGTCGAGTAGGGAGTACCTTCATCTCATGGGAGTGCATGTTGGGAATTCTGACTTAACACATTGCTGTTTGTGGGAGCTTGCTGTGCACAAATTGGCTGCCACGTTTCCTACATCACAACAGTGACTACACTTCAAAAGTACTTCATTGGCTGTAAAGAGCTTTGGGACGTCCGGTGGTCGTGAAAGGCGCTATATAAATACAAGTCTTTCTTTCTTTGGGATCAATACGAAACACACTCAAGAAACTCGACACCATCCAGGACAAAGCAGCCCCGCTTGATTGGCATCCCATCCACCACCTTAAACATTCACTCCATCCACCACCGGCGTACTGTGGCTGCAGTGTGTACCATCTACAAGATGCACTGCAGCAACTCGCCAAGGCTTCTTTGGCAGCACCTCCCAAACCCGCGACCTCTACCACCTAGAAGGACAAGGACAGCAGGCGCATGGTAACACCACCACCTCCAAGTTCCCCTCCAAGTCTCACACCATCCTGACTTAGAAGTATATCGCCGATCCTTCATCATCGCTGCGTCAAAATCCTGGAACTCCATCCCTAAGAGCGCTGTGGGAGTACCTTCACCAGATGGACTGCAGCGGTTCAAGAAGGCGGCTCACCACCACCTTCTCAAGGGCAATTAGGGATGGGCAATAAATGCTGGCCTTGCCAGCGACACCCACATCCCATAAACGAATTTTAAAAAAGTGTAAACCAGCTTTTGAGATTTGTATTAATGATAGAAAATTGTACATGTCCACTGACCTCTGCAGAACTCTGTGCACACAGCACAGAAATGGATTGAAGGTAAAAGGGTATACAGAGGCTATTCCACTCAATTCCGACTGCAGACAGGAGTTGGTGTTGGTTCTGCAACTACCTTTCCCAAACCGGTTAAGAACATCCCACAACTTTTTGTTTCGACATTTTCCTTCAGTGGAATAAAACTGGACTGAGATTCTGCTGTGGAAAATGCGTCACTGTTGCACACTTTGGGGGAAAAAGTTCAGAAATGAAGCTTCTATTCTTTTCTTTTTGAAAGTGAGAATAAGCTTTTAACAGTGAAACCTATAATAAAAATGAAAAGACAGACTTGCATTTCTATAGCGCCTTTCACAACCTCAGGACATCCCAAAGCGCTTTACAGCCAATGAAGTACTTTCAAAGTGTGGTCACTGTTGTATTGCAGGAAGTAGGCAAATTTTGTGCTTGATTTTTGAAGGATATTTGAGTCAACCCATCAGTGGAATGAATATTCATTATTACATTTGCCAAGGAAAGAAATGCTAGTGACAGGAATTAAATATTTCGTATTTAAGCTAAAGCCACTCCTGAGTGGCAGCTATTTTTTATCATCATAAAATATTAAATCATCATAAGGTGATGATTTGTTTTTCTCCCTGCCAACTTTCTCCCCCTCCATTCCCACCCCACCAAGGGCATTGGCTCATGCTGGGATATGGCTCCGTGGGCCCAGTCACCCTCTCGTGCCTTACCTAAATGGCCATCGTTCAGTGAGTGTTCACAGGCTATTCAATATCCAAAAGCAAAATACTGCGGATGCTGGAAATCTGAAATAAAAGCAGAAAATGCTGGAAACACTCAGCAGGTCAGGCAGCATCTGTGGAGAGAGAAACAGAGTTAACGTTTCAGGTCGATGACCTTTCGCCAGAACTTCTCATCCAAGCCAGCTCCGATTTGTAACCAGGAGTAGGAACCCTGGTCGATTTTCAGTTGTGATGTAAGTTAGTTCAACACAAACCAGGGTACGGACCTTTCTATTCAAACTTTGATAACGCTTCTGTGAAGTGCCTTAGGACATTACAGGTGGTATATAACAACAACAACAACTTGTATTTATATAGCGCCTTTAACGTAGTAAAACGTCCCGAGGTGCCTCACGAGTATTTTAAGACAAAAAATTTGACACCGATCCACATCAGGATAAATTAGGGCAGGTAACCAAAAGCTTGGTCAAAGAAGTAGGTTTTAAGGAGCATCTTAAAGGAGGAAAGAGAGGTAGAGAGGCGGAGAGGTTTAGGCAGGGAATTCCAGAGCTTAGGACCTAGGCAACAGAAGGCACGGCCACCAATGGTTGAGCGATTTATAATCAGGGATCCTCAAGAGGGCAGAATTAGAGGAGCGCAGATATCTCGGGGGTTGTGGGGCTGAAGGAGATTACAGAGATAGGGAGGGGCGAGGCCATGGAGGGATTTGCAAACAAGGATGAGAATTTTGAAATCGAGACGTTGCTTAAACGGGAGCCAATGTAGGTCAGCGAGCACAAGGGGTGATGGATGAACGGGACTTGGTGCGAGTTAGGACGCGGACAGCTGAGTTTTGGATGACCTCAAGTTTACGTATTTGCAAGTTGTTGTTGGTATTGCTCAGCTACCCACTGAGCCAATGGGGGAGGTCTCCATTTTGAGAGATCTTGCAGTGGAATCAGAGGACGCACCAGTGAGCCGCCGGGTTTGGTCAGACAACTTACCGTTCAATCATAGGCAAATGAAACACAGCTAAACTCTTTTTAAAATGTTGTTTTTGTGTTTTCCTTTTCCTAGTTATATTCTGCACTGACCCCGGTGACATCGATCACAGTCGCAGAATTATTTCCGATCCCAAGTTTTCAATTGGCTCCACAGTACAGTACATTTGTAACAAAGGCTACGCACTGGCTGGGAGCAGTATACTGACGTGTTACAACAGACAGTCCGGGAACCCGAAATGGAGTGACAGGATTCCTAAGTGTATCCGTGAGTACATTAACCTTTACTGATGGGCTATGGCCTTCTAGACTTCATACCAGATTTGTTGCACGTGCAAACCTTTTAACCTGAGAAGCCTCTCTTTTCATTCCGGCGTACCCCGAGCAGAAACTGGCAACACGCACCTTATCTCGTACCGTATATCTCGGCATCAACTCCCACCCGTGCATGCTGTAAATCGGCTTCCGTTGTTGTAAATCCACTCGAGAAGAGGTAATATTTGAGAGGAGGGCAAGTTGCATGAGAGAAGTTTTTTTTTATTCATTGATGGGATGTGGGCGTCGCTGGCTAGGCCTGCATTTAGTGCCCATCCCTAATTGCCCTTGAGAAGATGGTGGTGAGCTGCCTTCTTGAACCGCTGCAGTCCATATGGTGTAGGTACACCCACAATGCTGTTAGGAAGGGAGTTCCAGGATTTTGGCCCAGCGACAGCGAAGGAACGGCGATACAGGTCCAAGTCAGGATGGTGTGTGGCTTGGAGGGGAACTTGTAGGTGGTGATGTTCCCATGCGTCTGCTGCCCTTGTCCTTCTAAGTGGTAGAGGTCGCAGGTTTGGAAGGTGCTGTTGAAGGAGCTTTGGCGAGTTGCTGCAGTGCATCTTGTAGATGGTACACACTGCAGCCACAGTGCGCCGGTGGTGGAGGAAGTGAATGTTGAAGGTGGTGGATGGGGTGCCAATCAAGCGGGCTGCTTTATCCTGAATGGTGTCGAGCTGAGTGTTGTTGGAGCTGCACTCATCCAGGCAAGTGGAGAGTATTCCATCACACTCCTGACTTGTGCCTTGTAGATAGTGGAAAGGCTTTGGGGAGTCAGGAGATGAGACACTCGCCGCAGAATTCCCAGCCTCTAGCCTGTTCTTGTAGCCACACAGTGTTCATTTATTCAGTATTTCCAAAGTAATGTATTAGCCATCTATGGTGTCCGTCACTCTGGGGAAACTGTGTATTCTCTTGTATTAATGGCATATAGATCCTGCATGATAGCTGCACGAACTATTCCACTTTGTGCAGTACTTCTCAATTGGCACAGCTTTCTGCCTCTTGCTCTAATTTCCCAGAATGTACAGAAACGCTCAGGTTTTCTTTTTCTAAATATGTTTTAAATGTATGTCGTTCCTCAGACAAAAGCAAAATACTGCGGATGCTGGAAATCTGAAATGAAAACAGGAAATGCTGGAAATACTCAGCAGGTCAGGCAGCATCTGTGGAGAGAGAAACACAGAGTTAATGTTTCAGGTCATAGAATCATAGAATAGAACAGTACGGAAGGATCGCGTCTGCACCGGCTCTTTCGAAGAGCAATCCATTAGTTCCACTCTCCCGCTCTTCCCCAGATCCCTGCAGTTTTTTCTCCTTCAAGTATTTGTCCAATTCCCCTTTGAAGGCTATTATTGGATCTGTATCCACCGCCCATCAGACAGCGCATTCCAAATCCTAATCACTTGTTGCATAAAAAAGTTTTCCCCCACGTCGCTTCTGGTTTTTTTGCCAATCACCTTAAATCTGTGCCCTCTCGTTATCAGCCCTTCAGCCATTGGAAATAGTTTCTCCTTATTTACTCTGTCTAAACCCTTCATGATTTTAAACACCTCTATCAAATCTCCTCTTCTCTGCTCCAAGGAGAACCACCCCAGCTTCTCCAGTCTATCCACGTAACTGTGATCCCTCATCCCTGGAACCATTCTAGTAAATCTCTTCTGTACCCTCTCCAAAGCCCTCACGTCCTTCCTAAAGCGCGGTGCTCAGAATTGGACTCAATACGCCAGCTGGGGCCGAGCTGGTGTTTTATAAAGGTTTAGCACAACTCCCTGGCTTTTGTACTCTCTGCCTCTGTTTATAAAGCCCAGGATCCCACGTGCTTTATTAACTCCTTTGTTCACCGGTCCTGTCACCTTCAGGGATTTGTGCACAAACACTGCCTCTGTACTTGCTTAAAACCTGTTACATCTCTAACTTTTTCCAGTTCTGATGAAGAGTCGTCGACCTGAAAGTTTAACTCTTTCTCTCTCCACAGATGCAGCCTGAGCTGCTGAGTACTTCCAGCATTTTCACTCTTTATTATTATTGTAATTCTTCAGCGTTGCGTTGAAAGTTAAAAGGTTGGCTATCTAATTTAAGTAATATTGGCTCCTTGTTACCATTTTCACCTCTGAGTCAGAAGGCCATAGATTCAAGCCCCACTTTGAGACTGGAGAACATAATCTAGGCTGCCACTTCAGTGCAACAGTGAGGGGCACTGCGCGGCCTGCCTCCCCCATTCAAGGTTTTGCACGTGCGCAGTATCTACAATATAAAAGCCGGTCAGCGGCCGGCGCGGGGCCTTGCGGATGAGAGCGCGGCCACGCAGTTTAGCGGGGACGTTGGTGAGGGGGGGGGGTGCGCTGCAGTGCTTGGGGGGGCCGTCTTTCGGATGAGAGGGAGAGAAAAATTAACCGCTCTGAATTGGCAGCTCAGTGTACAGCTTGTAAAGACTGTCATTTTAATCCTCTGCGTGAGAGGGAAAGTCCAGTCATTTTATTAATTGATTGTCGTTCACTAATCAACATCATGTCAGCTGTTATAATGAAAAGAAAATTGAAAAAGATTACGTGAGGTTACGGTTATTTCACAACATGCTTAGGGAGCTGATGGAGCTGGCAAGCTTTTCGTAGAGCGTGCGCGCGTTTTGAGGCTAATGAATTCAGGTGCCACTTGCTCACATAGCTGCCACTTTCAGCAGGGTGCAGGCTAGATCAAAAAGATCATAAGAACATAAAACGTAGGAGCAGGAGTCGGTCATTTGGCCCCTCGAGCCTGCTCCGCCATTTAATAAGGTCATGGCTGATCTGATCTTGGCCTCAACTCCACTTCCCTGCCCGCTCCCCATAACCCTCGACTCCCTTATCTTTCAAAAATCTGTCTATCTCCACCTTAAATATATTCAATGACTCCGCCTCCACAGCTCTCTGGGGAAGAGAATTCCAAAGATTCACGACCCTCTGAGAGAAGAAATTCCTCCTCATTTCCGTTTTAAATGGGTGCCCCTTATTCTGAAACTATGCCCTCTAGTTCTAGATTCCCCCACGAGGGGAAACATCCTCCCTGCATCTACCCTGTCGAGCCCCTTCAAAATCTTATGGGGGAGAAATTCGGTATCACCCCATTTGGGGCGCTAGTATTGGCAGTGCGCAAAGTTTAGCGCCAGATGCAATTCATCGCCACCTCAAGCGATATTGGGTTGCAGCGCCCCTGAAGGTGATTGCGGCGCTAAATCAGGCGCTGCACGGTAGTCTTAAGGCGCTAACCCGGCGGTGCGACGCAATTTCTCCGCGGGCTGGCGCACCCAGGCACGCTGGCGCCGGCCAGCTCTTAAAGGGGTGGATCGACTATCATCTGCAGCCACACTCTGTGCCTTGTAGGCCTCAAAATCGGCGGCAACCTACCTGTGGCGGGCAAAACTTCAACCACATGGAGAGGGCCAGGGAGAGAGCGCAGCACTTCCGCGAGGGGGCATTGGATGCTCTGGTTGACACGGTGGAGCGCCGGCGATTTGTGCTGTACCCGGAGAATGGCAGGAGGCCTCAACAAACCGAATACCGCAGAGCTTGGAGGGAGGTTTCCCAAAGAGTCACCTCCAGCAGCATGGTTCCGAGGACTCCTGTGCAATGCAGGAAGAAGTTCAACGACCTCACTCGGGTCGTCAGGGTGAGTGCCTTTTTCAGAATCATCTTCATTCCTCCATCTGCACCTCAATTTATGGCCAGAGGGACTGCAAAGCCCCAATGGCCAGCTGTCATCCAGAACCCATGGCCCTTTCTGGAAACACACATGCACATTCAGCTCAGTGCATAATGTAAGGGCTATTCGACCATGGGAGGCATGTGATGCCAGATCAGGACAGCATCATGTAAGGGCTAGTCGACCATGGGAGGCATGTGATGCCAGATCAAGGCAGCATAATGTAAGGGCTATTCTACCATGGGAGGCATGTGATGCCAGATCAGGGCAGCATGTTTCATCACACCCCGTCCTTTCTCTTGCAGGCCAAGCTGGCGAGTAACCGCAGGCAACAGCTTCGGACTGGAGGAGGCCGGCCTCGCCTGCAGACCCTTACAGACCTGGAGGAGTGAGTCCACCAGATCGTCGCAAGCCAGATGACTGGCCCCGTCGCCTCTGGAGATGCCAACCCCATTGTGGACAGCGATGGTAAGGTCATCACCTTTCTGACCTCTCTCCTTCCACTTGTTCCCCACACCAGCATGCTTTTTCACTCTCGACCCAATTCAGAGCATTGCAGCACTCATGCATCCCTTGCTGCCACCCTGTCCTTTCACTAAAGACACTCTTGAACCTCCCTGCTTTCAGATGCTGCATCACCAGCTCAGGAGGCAGGCCCTCAAGCTGCCACTGCGACTGACTCCGGAGGCGACAAGGAGGGGGAAGCCGGACCATCCGTTCAACCCTCAGGCGAGCCAGCCCATCTCCAGACTGGGGAGACTCCTTCCCTGGAGGGGAGCGGGGGGGGGGGAATGCTCTGAGGAGGATCCAGCTCCAGGACCCAGCGGCCTGCAGCAACACGAGGCGGGTAGGGAAGCTCGGGGGCACGCGTCTCCCTGGAGGGCAAGTCGGGCCGCCGGTGCTGCTGCACAGAACGCAAAAGAGGTGCGTGCCCTCGCTGAAATGAGCGCCCAGGCTGGGCTGAGGCACACTGAGCTCATGGCTGCAGTGGGAAGGATGCCTGAATCCATTGAGACACTGGCAAGGAGTGTCCAGGACTTCGGCACAGCACAGGCAAGGAGTATGCAGGACTTCGGCACAGCACTGGCAAGGATTGCCCAGGGCTTCAGCGAAGCAATGGCACTTGCCACGCAAGTGCTGAGTGCTGCCACGCAATCACTCGCTGGTCTCATGCAAACGCAGATTGAGGCCACGCGAGCACTGACTGCTGCCACCCTCGCTGGATCGGGCAGGATTCCCCGGGGCCCTTGCCGCACCACAGCAGGCCAGCAATCTGTGCACCAGCCGATTGCTGCGCATGCTGCGGTGCTGCCCCGTCAGAGTGCCAGTGTGTCGGCCGACCAGGGAGCTGCTGTCCGCTCTCAGGATGACAGCATTCCTGATGCCACCACTGGCACTTCTCCACTGCAGCTGCCACCACCTGTAGGACAGACTGCTTCCGCCCATGCAGAGTTGGAGCAGTCAGCAGCCGGGCCCTCCATGCCCAGAGCTCATCCAGGCCATCCCTCAGGGGCATCTGCGGTTTCGGACAGTCAGCAGGCATCCCCCAGCCTTGCTGCAGCCACTGGGGTCCCATTACGGAGGAGCTGCAGGGCGGGAAGGGGCCAGTGCCGAAAGGAAAGCAGATCACCATCGAGTGGGAAAAAGTAGAAGGTGCTGCTGATTCCTGTTATTTGTTTCATTCAAGGCCGAGGATGCTGGTCTGAATGTTAGTTATGTTTTGGACAGTCTCCCGGGTGTGAGAGTCAGTTATGTGGCAGTCTGTTTGTTTTGCTTTTTGTTGCCATTGCTTTGTCATGCGGGAAGGAAGCACATTTTGTTAAATAAACAACTTTCTTTATTCACAATGGCCATGTCTGTTCTTTGCCCAAATTTTGCCCTTGACCGGCTTAGGGGTAGCAGAACGGTTCCATTCATGTTCCTGGAATGGCAGCAAGCATTCCCTGAGAGGGGCCTAGAAGCGACTTGCTATAAGCCTCTGACGGACGGCCCTTGCAGTTTGTGCCTGTGATGAAATATATTCCATTCATCACTGCCTGTTTTCTGTGTCTTGTAACTGCCTGCTTTCTGTGTCTTTTCCCTTCCCCCAGTCCTCATGTATTATGTATTGGAATGTGCTGGAATTGGTTGTGCGCAGGGCTCCGCCCATACCTGGCTCCTTTGTAATCTAAGTTCAGTCGGGCATCAGCCTCCTGAAGGAAGACATCTCTCTAGTTTACGTGTTATGTTCTAAGTTAATAAAAGCTTTACTTTTGTTCTGCTAACTTCGAGTCTCGGAATAATTGAGACACATCAATTTTATTAACTTAATTTTCAACACTATGGATCAACCCCTGAAACCCGAATGTTTGGATTTGGATCAACATGCTCCGGACGCATCAGCACGCTTCGGACACTGGTTTGACTGTATGGAATTCTTCCTGGACAATTCCGCAGCCGTCAAAGACGCTACGGACACTGCGAAGATGAGACTCGGAATGCTACGGAATTGGGTAAGCCACCGGGTTTACCCCCTCATCCAAGACGCCGATACGTACCTGGCCGCCTGCAACATCTTAAAGGCGCATTACCAGCAGCCTACGAATGAGGTGTATGCTAGGCATCTACTCGCTACTCGCGCACAGCGACCTGGGGAATCGGTGGAGGAGTTCCTAAGCATCCTGAAAAAGCTTGGCAAGGACTGTAAGTGCCGAGATGTAAAAGCCGCAGTGTACACCGACGAGCTTGTTCGCGATGCCTTTATCGCAGGCCTCAGCTCCACTCACATCCGGCAAAGACTGCTGGAAAAAACGGAGTTGGACCTGAAACAGGCTGCGGTCCCTGGAGATGGCCCAGAGAAACTCGGACGCCTACTCTTCAGCCCGCGCCGCCCACGCCACCACGTGTGCGCCGAGGGCGCCGCCATCTTGGAAGGCATCTTCCCCGCCCGGCAGCCCGACACCGGCGGGGCCCAGCTCTCCCCCCAGAAGCCCTACGACAGCCGCGACGCGTCAAGGACCCAACTGCTACTTCTGCGGGCAGCCAAAGCACACCAGAAACCTGTGCCCGGCGAAAGGCACCACCTGCTTTAAGTGCGGTAAGAAGGGGCACTTCGGGAAGGTGTGCAGAGGGAACCCCGCCGGAAAACCAACCGCCGGAAAACCCGCCACCGCCGCGTGTGCGCCGTGGGAGCGGCCATCTTGGATGCCATCTTGCCCGACCTCGTGGGGTCCGCCATCTTATGAGCAGACAGCGTGGACGCCATCTTGTCTCGATCAGGGCCCTACAGTGGCATCGGTCACAGTGGACCAGACCAGGCCGCATCCGCTATCCAAATCAATGGTGGACATCGAGGTAAACGGGTGCCGGGTTAAATGCTTAATTGACAGTGGAAGCACGGAGAGTTTTATCCACCCTGAACTGGCACAACAACTCTCCCTAAAGGTGGTCCCTGCTCAGGGTACCATCTCTATGGCCGATAAAACCCAGACATCGACCATTCTGGGTTACTGCACGGTACAATTGTGCGTTAACGGAACTGTGTATGATAATTTTAAAGTATTAATCATGAAGAATCTATGTGCGAGCGTGATCTTGGGTTTGGATTTCCAGTGCAACCACCAAAGCATCACGCTCAAGTACGGTGGGTCCCAGCCGCCCCTCACAGTGTGCGGTCTGGCTACCCT
Organism: Somniosus microcephalus; assembly: GCF_052327205.1. Taxonomy (NCBI): domain Eukaryota; kingdom Metazoa; phylum Chordata; class Chondrichthyes; order Squaliformes; family Somniosidae; genus Somniosus; species Somniosus microcephalus. The sequence continues at coordinate 68,109,932 of NC_141008.1, forward strand.
GAAGGTAAAGCCGCCTTCGCTATTCGCGAACCTTACCCCTAACTGCCGGCCAATAGCGACCAAAAGCAGGAGGTACAGCTGGGAGGACAGGCGGTTTATCGCGACCGAGGTAGGCAGGCTCCTGAAAGAGCGCATTATTGAACACAGCAACAGCCCGTGGCGCGCCCAAGTGGTAGTGGTAAGGGGTAGCGAGAAGAAACGGATGGTGATCGACTATAGTCAAACGATCAACAGGTACACCCTACTAGACGCCTACCCGCTACCCCGCATATCAGAAATGGTGAACCAAATCGCCCAATACCGGGTGTTCTCCACCATCGACCTCAAGTCAGCGTACCACCAGCTCCCTATCATACCAGAGGACCGCCCGTACACCGCCTTCGAGGCGAACGGACGCCTCTACCAATTCCTCAGAGTCCCCTTTGGGGTGACGAACGGGGTCTCGGTCTTTCAGAGGGAGATGGATCGCATGGTCGATGACCACCACTTGCAGGCAACCTTCCCCTACCTCGACAACGTCACCATCTGCGGTCACAACCAGCAGGATCACGACTCGAACCTCGAGAGGTTCCTGAAAACCGCACAAAAACTCAACCTCACCTATAACGAGGACAAGTGCGTTTTCAACACCACACGCCTCTGCATACTGGGCAGCGTGGTGGAGAATGGGGAAATCGGACCAGACCCCGACCGATTGCGCCCCCTACGGGAGCTGCCCCTGCCCAACACTCCCAAAGCCCTGAAAAGGTGCCTGGGGTTATTTTCTTACTATTCCCAATGGGTCCCCAACTACTCCGACAAAGCCCGCCCCCTCTTGAAAGCATCCTCTTTTCCGCTCTCTGCTGAGGCCCACGCCGCCTTCAAAAGCATTAAGCAGGATATTGAGCGGGCCACGCTACAGGCAGTGGACGAGAACACTCCATTTCAAGTGGAAAGTGATGCGTCCGACTTCGCCTTGGCGGCCACCCTCAACCAGGCGGGGCGGCCCGTAGCTTTCTTCTCGAGGACCCTCCAAGGGCCCGAGATCAGACACTCCTCCGTGGAAAAGGAGGCCCAAGCCATCGTGGAGGCAGTGCGCCACTGGCGCCACTACCTAGCCGGCAAACGCTTCACCCTACTTACCGACCAGCGGTCGGTAGCGTTTATGTTCAACAATAAACAGAGGGGGAAGATTAAAAATGATAAGATTCTTAGGTGGCGGATCGAGCTCTCCACTTTCGAGTACGACATCATTTACCGGCCAGGGGCCCTTAACGAATCCCCTGACGCCCTCTCACGAGGGATGTGTGCCAGCGCCACCGAGGATCGGCTACAGACCCTCCACAACGACCTCTGCCACCCAGGGGTCACGCGGCTGTTCCACTTCATAAAGTCCCGTAACTTACCCTACTCGATTGAGGAAGTTCGGTCTCTGACCAGGAACTGCCGCACTTGCGCTGAGTGCAAGCCTCGGTTCTACCGCCCAGATAGAGCCCACTTAATCAAAGCTACAAGGCCCTTCGAGCGGCTCAGCTTAGATTTCAAGGGCCCCCTCCCGTCCGTCGACCGCAATGTTTACTTCCTGAACATTGTGGACGAATACTCCCGTTTCCCATTCGCCTTCCCCTGCCCAGACATGACCAGCGCCACGGTCATTAAATGCCTCAACAGCCTGTTCTGCCTGTTCGGTATGCCGAGCTATATCCACACGGATAGGGGGGCGTCCTTCATGAGTGAAGAGCTACGCCAGTACATGCTGTCCAAGGGGATCGCCACGAGCCGTACCACCAGCTACAACCCCCGGGGTAACGGCCAGGTGGAGCGAGAGAACGGGACAGTGTGGAAAGCAGTCACCCCAGTCACTCTAAGGACCAAGGGCCTCCCTATCTCCCGCTGGCAGGAAGTCCTCTCGGATGTGCTCCATTCGATACGGTCGCTATTGTGTACGGCCACTAATGCCACGCCTCATGAACGAATGTTTGTCTTTCCTCGGAAATCCACCTCGGGCGTATCCATGCCGTCATGGCTCTCCACCCCAGGTCCGGTACTCGTGCGAAGGCATGTGAGGGGCCACAAGACGGACCCTCTCGTGGAGCCAGTACACCTACTCCACGCCAACCCCCAATACGCATATGTCCGGCACGCCGATGGAAGGGAGGACACCGTGTCCATAAAAGACGTCGCCCCAGCCGGCATCGACAACAACCACGGCAATAGCAGCGACGACGATCACAGCAACCCTTACCCACCCACTACTCTTTCATCACCCCCGGAAGAACATCGACCAACGGCACCCCCACCAACTACCCCTTCAACAACCCCGGCAGCACCCCCAGCAGAGACCCAGGAGGCTACCGGGGACACCCAGCCGACACCCGCGGCACCACAACAGCCACGTCAGTCGCAGAGGACTATCAAACCCCCGAACAGACTAAATCTATAGAAGGGGTGAATGTGATGAAATATATTCCATTCATCACTGCCTGTTTTCTGTGTCTTGTAACTGCCTGCTTTCTGTGTCTTTTCCCTTCCCCCAGTCCTCATGTATTATGTATTGGAATGTGCTGGAATTGGTTGTGTGCAGGGCTCCGCCCATACCTGGCTCCTTTGTAATCTAAGTTCAGTCGGGCATCAGCCTCCTGAAGGAAGACATCTCTCTAGTTTACGTGTTATGTTCTAAGTTAATAAAAGCCTTACTTTTGTTCTGCTAACTTCGAGTCTCGGAATAATTGAGGCACATCAGTGCCTCCCTCCCGTCTTGGTGCTGCTGCTCCTCCTCCTCCTCCTCTGCTGGTGCTTCAATGTCTGGTGGCATTGGCTGGGTCCTGAGGATTGCCAGGTTATGCAGGAAGCAGCACACAACCACGAAGTGGGAGACTCACTCATGCGAGTACTGAAGGGCTCCTCCGGAATGGTCCAGACAGTGGAACCGTTGCTTCAGCACGCCGATTGTGTGCTCAATGATGTTCCTGGTCGCTTGATGGCTCTCATTTTAACGTTCTTCAGCAGGGGTGCTGGGCGAACGGAGCAGGGTCATCAGCTAGGGGCACAGAGGATAGCCCTTGTCCCCGAGAAGCCAGCCTCCTGGGTGAGCTGGGGCCTCAAAAAGGTCTGCCACAGAAGTCTGGCGCAGGATGAAGGCATCGTGGCTGCTGCCTGGAAAGTGGGCATTCACAGCGAGTATCAGCTTTCGCTGATCACAGACCAGCTGCACATTCAAAGAATGGAACCCCTTTCGGTCATTCTCTAGACGCGCCCGCAAAGCCACATGCTTGCAGTCAATGGTGCCCTGCACCATGGGGAAGCCCACTATTGTTGCGAAGCCCTCTGCACGCTCTCGCTGCTTGTCCGGGGTCATCGGGAATGAGATGTTCTGCCGTCTCCTTCTAAAGAGGGCATTAGTCACTTGACGGATGCAGCAATGCACTGCGAACTGTGAGATGTTGGCAATGTCCCCAGCAGCGGCCTGAAAGGAGCCGCTGGCATAGAAGTTTAGAGCCACAGTGATCTTCACAGCCACCGACAGAGATGTCCTGCACCTTAGTTGAGGCTGCAGATCTGGCTGAAGCAGGTGGCAGAGCTCAGTGACCACCTCCTTACTGAAGCGCAGCCTTCGGAAACACTGCTCTTCCGACATGTTGATATATGAAAACTGCTGGCGGAAAACTCTGGCAGCGTAAGGTCTCGTGGGGCGACGTCTGTTGGCCCTCCTCCGTCTGGCCATGCCTGCCACTCTATCCCTGCGTCTCTGTGCCCTGTCAATATGATTGAGAAGCACGACGTTCCCATCCAATGCAGCCCCCATAGTAAGTGCGCACTGAAAGTTATGCTGTTTGAGAAGCTCACCAACTGCAGAAGTGATGTTCAGAAGGCTAAAGTTCCTCTGCCAGCGCTGGCTCACTGCAGAAATTGCTCTCCGTGTGTAGCTGAGCAACTCTCTCTCTCTCTCTCTCAAAGAAGTTGTGGTCCAAAAATGGCTGCGACTAATAATCCAGAACAGTCCCCTTTAAAGAGCGCCCCCCGAGCCCGATAGCGACTGGGAAACGTTCCAGGTAACCTGTCCTTGTTAGCACCAGGCGGAACGGAGGGGGGCGCCACTGAATTTCCGGTCCGGGGCGCCCCAAAGGCGTTGCACACTGAAATGACGTCATGATCTGCGTGCGCCGGTGAGCGGGCGCTAAAGTTTAGCGCCGGCGCTAAATGTCCGCTCAATATGGGAAGAGGCGCAGGGTTCGCTGCGCCCGGGCGCTAGTTGGTTAGCGTCCCACTTCTCGGCCTCTTTAGGCGCTAATGGGTGGCGCAACCAACTGAATTTTTCCCCCTATATGTTTCAATAAGATCCCCTCTCATTCTTCTAAACTCCAATGAGTATAGGCCCAACCTGCTCAACCTTTCTTCAGAAGACAACCCCTTCATCCCAGGAATCAACCTCGTGAACCTTCTCTGAACTGCCTCCAATGCAAATATATCCTTCCTTCAATAAGGAGACCAAAACTGTATGCAGTACTCCAGGTGTGGTCTCACCAACGCCCTGTACAGTTGTAGCAAGACTTCCCTACTTTTATACTCCACTCCCTGTGCAATAAAGACCAACACTCCATTTGCCTTCCTAATTACTTGCTGTACCTGCATGCTAACTTTTTTGTGATTCATGTACAAGGACCCCCAGATCCCTCTGTACCTCAGCATTTTGTAATCTCTCCCCATTGTATTTAAAAATTGGTGCTTTTTTCATAATGGCCCAGAAATTCGGGTCTCCACGGGTGAGTACACACGGGGTACTCACCCGTAGGCCCGATGGAAGTGCCGGTTTCCTGCATGCGCGGGAAACCGGCACTCCGTTCCTCTGAAAGCAGGGATTCAGAGGTCGAACGCGTGCGCGGGGGAGTCTGCGCGTGCGCTTTGAACTTTTTTTTTTACAGGTTTTTCCGTGAGGGTATGTCTTTAGAATTTAGAAATTTAAAAAGCAGGCGTAAGGCCTGCTTTTTACAAGGTAAGTGGTCAATTAATTAAAATTAAAACATTTTTTCCACAGGTTTATTATTTTTAAATACTTTAAAGCAAGGTAAGTTTATTTTTAGCCCCGTTAGAATAAAAAAATATTTTTTTCAAAAATTTAAATTATTGTTTAAATTAGTTATTTAATGTAATTTATAGTTTATTTTAAAAATGTGATGTTTTTTTTAAATTTATTTGAAGGTTTACTGCTATTTTGGGGCCGTAGTATTTATAAGTCTTGACAGCACTTCCTGTCAGATTTATGAATGGGCATTTCCCTGCTCCGATTGGCTGCCCATGGCCCACGTGATCCCAGGGGACGCATCGAACTAACTGCGCCCCTGGGACATGTAAGCACTGCGCGCCGGCAGCTGGACCAGGCCCCGGATCGGAATTCCACGGGCCCTACAGCTCAACGGCCGGCGCGCAAGGTAAGTGCAGGTCGGGGGCTTGCACCGCGGGAAGCCCCCGACCTGAATTTCTGGGCCAAGGTTACACTCAATGATGCCAATAGGTTGCCAGTAAAATTTCAGCCTATATACTTTTTAAGTTGTTGCCCTGGAGAACTCTTTTGGACGGCAGGTGTGCCAGTGTTTTAGGTCAGTGGGAGGTGTTACTCCACGAGTTAGTAACGTGGCTCCGTTTGACAGTCGTGCCACGAGAGGTGAAAGATTTTGAGTCACAGTTTTAAAGTAGTACCTTCAGACACACGCTCTTCATAATCTTATGGCCATTCCTGGTTTTATTCTTTATGTTTCTTCTGTTTCGACCGTGACCCCAGCAGGAATGAACTCCGCGATGAATTTAAAACTCAAATCAATTCAAAATTGGGCTCGCTTCAAAAACAGGAGTACAAACTTGGGTCTGATCACGTGATTTATATTTGCACGGCCTGTACCTTTAAGAGCAATGCCCGACTGTGTACGTGTGGTGCCACTTTGTCATTGTCAAGTTGGTCACGTCACCTTAGGCTCCCCTCACCCCCCACTTTGATCGAGACACATCTCTGGCAGGTAGGGATCTCCGCCTGCCCTGGAGAGGCCCTCCTGATTCCAGCTGTATTTCCAGCCACAAGGTCATCTACAGGTGGGAGGCAAGCTCGCCAGCCTCTACCGGTGGGGAGGCGGGTTACCAATCTGGGGGCAGAGACTTGTTGCGGTGGGCCTTGAGTGGGGGGATGGAGCGGTGGGGGGTGCGGGTTACCAATCTGGGGGCAGAGACTTGTTGTGGTGGGCCTTGAGTGGGGGGATGGGGCGGTGGGGGGGGCAGGTTACCAATCTGGGGGCAGAGACTTGTTGTGGTGGGCCTTGAGTGGGGGGATGGGGCGGTGGTGGGGGCGCGGGTTACCAATCTGGGGGCAGAGACTTGTTACGGTGGGCCTTGAGTGGAGGGATGGGGCGGTGGTGGGGGCGCGGGTTACCAATCTGGGGGCAGAGACTTGTTACGGTGGGCCTTGAGTGGGGGGATGGGGCGGTGGTGGGGGCGCGGGTTACCAATCTGGGGGCAGAGACTTGTTACGGTGGGCCTTGAGTGGGGGGATGGGGCAGTGGGGGGGGGGCAGGTTACCAATCTGGGGGCAGAGACTTGTTACGGTGGGCCTTGAGTGGAGGGATGGGGCGGTGGGGGGGGGGCAGGTTACCAATCTGGGGGCAGAGACTTGTTGTGGTGGGCCTTGAGTGGAGGGATGGGGCGGTGGGGGGGGGGCAGGTTACCAATCTGGGGGCAGAGACTTGTTGTGGTGGGCCTTGAGTGGGGGGATGGAGCGGTGGGGGCGCGGGTTACCAATCTGGGGCAGAGACTTGTTGCGGTGGGCCTTGAGTGGGGGGATGGAGCGGTGGGGGAGGCGGGTTACCAATCTGGGGGCAGAGACTTGTTGCGGTGGGCCTTGAGCGGTGGGGGGGGGCAGGTTACCAATCTGGGGGCAGAGACTTGTTGCGGTGGGCCTTGAGTGGGGGGATGGGGCAGCAGATGCCCTGTCTCAAAGAAAATGTTTTATTGCAGTAATGGGCCTGTGCCCAGCCCCACACTCAGAACGTTTGCATGCGCCAATCTTCTCTGCAGGCCTGTGAACACTGGATGCCAGGACCTACAACAACAACAACTTATATTTATATAGTGCCCTTAATGTAATAAAACATCCCAAGGTGCTTCACAAAAAAAAAAAAAAAAATTGACACCGAGCCCTATAAGATGTTCGGCTGGTGACCAAAAGCTTGGTCGAAGAGGTAGGTTTTAAGGAGCGTCTTAAAAGAGGAAAGAGAAGTGGAGAGACGGAGAGATTTAGGGAGGGAATTTCAGAGCTTGGGGCCTAGGCAGCTGAAGGCATGGTCGCCAATGGTGGAGCAATTAAAATCGGTGATGTTTAAAAGGCCAGAACAGGCAGAGCGCAGAGGTCTAGGGGGATTATAGGGCTACAAGTGGTCCCTGCGTCCGGCATGCAAATGGAAGCTCAATGGAGGCTGTGTTTCTCTCATTTGCATGGCGTTAACGTATGCCGTCCGCCCTGCCCCCCCACTCCGTGCCCCGACAGCACTGGGCCCCCGGAACATATCAGGGAGGCGGGAATGCAGCAAAATGCCACCCTGAGTAGTTTTCCACCTCTTCCAGCCTCAGAGCCACCTAAAAATCAGCAAAGGGGAGGCGGAAAGCCTAGGCCAATCATATCGGCAGTATGACGCCAACAGAGTTAACACATCTCACACCTCTTTCTGAATTTCTCACACTGGCATCCAGAGGGGTACGACGGGTATCTAAATAGTAAACTGCAACCAACATAGTGAAACCTCTCCCAGACTCTGCAGTTTAAATGATTCACCTTTGCACTGGACCTAGACTGAAGTTTCAGTTCACTTGATGTCATATATTATCATATCACAAAAATAAATATTTAAGATGCTAAGCTATCTCCAGACCAAAGCGACGCTGGTTGGCAAAGCCTCAACTTCTGCAGAGAGCCAAAGCGTGCATCCCAATATACTGTGTGTCCAAATATGTAGTCCGGATTGAGAGCCACCTTTGTCCTCTCGGTTTTCAGTTGCCTTTGTTTCCTGTGTCCTGCCTGGTCTCCTCTGTCCTCTGCACTTCATGTCCAATTCTGCTTTTTGGACCCCTATAGTCTTCTTTACTGTTTCACCCACTTCTCCGTGAACTGCTCCCACGGTCTCCAATGATGTGGTTTGTTCAGTGTAATTGCGCATTTTCCTCAACTTTTCGCTCTCGAGCATTTTTTTTTCCCTCATCATGCCATGCAGCAGTTCTCTGAACTGGAAACATGTAAGTGAAATGGAGAGATGCCTCCAACCCCAGTGCTCATAATAGACCATTCCAACTAATGCCAAGGAGCATGGGCAGGGTAGCTGCACCACTTCAAATGGGAATTCCATACACTAGCGCTATAGTCAGTGAACAATTCATATTCCCGTCTCTTTATTACATGCTATTAGATTGGTTCTTAAGTGGCAGATTACAACGCATGTGCAATTAGACTAAAGGAAATGTACTGAAATCTTTCTTTTTAAATGTTACGACTATTGAAAACATCTTTGGTGTTGATTTTTGTAGCGGAGTTATTTGAGCCTTGTCACAACCCTGGGGTGCCTGACAATGGTTACCAGACCACAGAGAAGAGGTTGTACCAAGCAGGGGAGACCTTGAGGTTTGCCTGTTATGATGGCTATGAGCTAATAGGGGAAGCCAGTATCAAGTGCATTCCAGGACACCCCTCCGAGTGGAGCAACCCACCTCCATTCTGCAAAGGTAATATTTGTAGTACCTGTCATGAATCTTACCATTCATGTAGAAATGACTCATGTGATAACACTGGGCGGCCAGCTGGTGGCGCCGTCCAAGGAAAGTATAAATACTCGGGCGTGGGCCCAGCTTGCTCAGGATGTTTCTGTAACCAGGAACTAGTGATGTAACTAGAATCTCATGGCTGTGAAACAGTTGATTAAAGCCTTGTTTTATACTTAAACCAAGTGCTTAGTAGTTTTCTTACGTCAGTACCTGATGTACAGAGAATACCATGAAGTTTTGCTTCTTTTCAGTGCACCTCATTGATGTTATGGGAAAAAAGATGCTTTGTTAGAAATTTTAAGAACATTTTATTCACTTTGAATGGGTTTGCTATTAGTTTGTGTTCTCTGGCTTAGAGTGTCATACATGTGCCCTCTGCTAATGCATTATCCCACCTTCATTTGTAAGGATGTTGGCAGTAATGACTCCTGATCATTCGGAGTCCAATTTACCCCATTTTACTGCACTTGCCTATGGGCCTTCCTCTGATGGAGGGTGGGCCAGGACCAATGTTCCCCCTACTTTTTTTTGGCATGCACGGCCCCCTTAAGGGGGCTGAGCGGCCAATTCACAGCATTGGGAAAGCCGGTCCCGTGCTGTGCGGGACCGACAGAGAGCTGCGCAGCCACGCAGCTCAGAGGGAACGTTGGGCAGAATCCTGTGTTCCATCACTCTAGGGTGCAGATGTTTCCAGTTTGTTTTACCACTGCGCCACCAAAGAAGCATTTGGTGTGAACAGTGGATTAGAGTCAAAGCCATTACTTTGCATTCTTTAATACGGAAAAATGGAAAATATCACTGTGTAATCCCAGAAAACCCTGTAATCCATGTAATAAAAACAGATTTGGACTTGATCAGTTATTATATACCAAGCTGTCTAATTACAAAGGGAGAAAATTGCAGGATTCAATCCCTGAAACCCTGGTAAAAATCCTGTGCAACAAAAATGGAATTTGACTTATTCAGTCACTTTGGCCCTGATGTAACATTGTGTTTCTTCTGCTTAAAATAACATCTATCTGATTTTAATTTCAGTTACTTATGACAAGTACTTCAATGAACGTAGACTTGAAGGTAAGAGAATATGGTTGACCCTTAATGCCCTCAGGGATGGGTAATAAGCACTGCCTTGACAGTGTCGCCCACATTCCAAGAACAGCTTAAATTCACTGCATACTTCTTCTGAAAGGAATACTCCCCCCCCCCCCCAAGAAAGACATTAATTTGTTTTATAAATATCTTTTCCTTCAGTGAACGTTTTGTTTGAGCACCAGCATTTGCTAGTTTGGATCTCGGGTTCAAAGGTTTGGCCTGTGTAGGGTCACAATGTGGTGATGTCTTCAGGTCTGCTCAAATAGGCAGACTTCTAATAGGAAACGCAGGGCCAAATCATGTCCAAGTGTGGTCCATTCACACTCTGACCTGGACTTGAAATAGGGCCCCCCATCTCTTCAATAAATGAGTTGTCTATTAATACTTGGACTTTTGAATCTTCAGATTACACCAATCTCTCTCTCTCACAAATTGTTATAAATCTCATCATCATAAAGAAACTACTCATGAAATAACACTGGACGGCCAGCTGGTGGCGCCATCCAAGGAGTATAAATACTCGGGCGTGGGCCCAGCTTGCCCAGGGACATTTTGTAAGACAGAAACTAGTGAAGTACAACTAGACCTCCATGTTCTGAAACAAGTTGATTAAAGCCTTGTTTTATACTCAAACCAAGTGTGTAGTGAGTTTTATTACGTCACAAATCATAAAAATAATTTTCTAGAATGATCTACATAATTTATAAAGTGGCACTGGAAAGCAGTGCAGGCCCACTGAACATTTCTGAGTTTATATTACTACTGGAATAAACTTAACTGTAATCTTGATTTTCCTCATATTTTGATATTAGATTTCTCGCCCAGCCCTCTCTGCATTGTTTGTGCTCATATGTATCTCTCACTCCATAACTTCAGACTTTGGAGGTGATGTGGAAATGCCTCCGAACCCAAACCCTGCCTTTTAATATGTGAATCTCAAGTACATTAAACACCCCCGACATGGTTAGTCCTTTCGGCTGATAATAAGAACGCATGCTCCCGGCGCAGAACTTTGCCCACTGGGAACTCGTGTTGGGAATTTGGGTTCCCATCCCACAAATATTCATCCATTAAAATTAAAAGGATGGATAATCATAGGGAGCACGGACCCACATCCCTGACCTGTGCTCCCTGCGCTGGGAATACGAGTTCTTAAAATGACCCTTTACTAGCGATCCTAGTTAGGAAGATTGTGCACCAGATTCGGGAGAGCCATGTCTAACAGTATTTCAATTACAAAGCAGTGGATTGATTATGCTACATCAGCAAACAAACACATTAAATCAAGACGGGCTATGGATCGTCTAACCCATGCTCCACTTATTGCACTTGGGGCTCCAGGGAATATGTGATTGCCAGTAATGTACTGTAGTGTCGGCAGTTTCTGGTTTATGTAATCTACCACTGATTTACTTGCAAATCTGTGCCAAGAATGTTTCGTTGGTGGCAAGTATTGCTCCATGTAGTTCAAAGGATCAACAAATTATTGAATCCATTCACAAAGTGTAAAGTGTTGTAGGCTATGACCTGCCTTTGGTGAGTAATGAAAAGTGCTTTAAACCTTTAATGGAGATAAATGTAAGGTGTTGGAATAGGAAATAGAAACCATGCATACAATGAACAGGTCCTAATTTAAGCAAGTCTGTGGATTGTGGAACTGAGTGAAGCCCAGTCCCAGGGGAATACGTCACCAGGAGCCTTCCATTATAGGGAGGGCCCCACTCACAATTCAAGGAGAAAATGGCCCACCCAAAACTAATTCAACAAAATAACAAAGCAGCAACTTAAATTAGGTCCCCACTGCTCTGGGGCAGGCAGCCTTCCTGTGCCTGAATTCAGCAAGTTAAGATGGGGTGGGGGCGGCGGAGAGGAAATGTGTCAGGAATGCAGCGCAAACCCTCCCCCTGCCAATTATTCCCACCGGGCAGAGAGGAGGGTTAAAATCAGGAGAGGGTTCCAAGCAAAGCAACAGGGATGATTCCCGGACTTAGGGCTCCCAGTTATCAGGAAAGAATTATGGAAATTAAGTTGTTTTTTTGAGGGGGGGGAAAGAGGATTGAAATGGGGCCATGATCAAGGTATTTAAAATGCTGAGAGGTGTAGATGATATAGTTTGTAAGAGGGACACAAGCACTTCTGGAGGCAGTGCAGAGAAGATCCATAAGGTCGATCGCTGAAGGAAGAACTTGCATTTATATAGTAACTTTCTCATCCTCGGGACATCCCTAAGCACATTACATCCAATGCATTACTTTTTGTTTTTGAAGTGTAGTTTTGTACAGAAATGCAGCAGCCAATTTGTGCACAGCAAGGTCCCACAAAAGCAATGAGAGAAATGGCCAGTTAATTTGTTTGTTGGTGGTGTTGAGTGAGAGATAGATTTTGATCAGGAGAGTTCAGGACACCAGGAGGAACTCTCTCCTTCGATAATGCCATGAGATTTTTACATCCACCTGAGAGAGTCTCAGTTTAACATCTCTTCCAAATAATGGTACCTCCAACAATGTAGTACTCTCTCAGAAGAGTCAGCCTAGATTACGTGCTCAGGTCCTGGAGTATGAGCGCACACACTTGTAACTCAGAGGCAAGAGTGCTACCACGGAGCCAAGGAAAGGTCTGAATTATGAGGAAAGCCTGGAGAAACTTGGGTCTTTCCAACCAGGAAAGGAGGCATCTGAGAGGTGATCTTATACAGACACATAAGATAGTTAAGAGAATGAAAAATATAAATCCAGAATACTACTACCAATTCCGACAGTAGGACAAGGGCACAAGCTGGGGAAGAGGGGATGTTCTTCTGGAGGACAAGGGCTAGGACTGAAAAGGGGAGGTGCGAGTTGGATGAATATTGTGGTTTTACACTAGAGAATAAGATGTACTTATGCAGAACCATCCTGTAGCTTAGATCACTAAGGTCACTTTAAATATTTGTATAAATTATATTCCAATGCCACAAAGGCGCAGATGCAGATTCAGTAGCTGACTTTTTCATTTATGTCTGCTTCAAAATGTTAAATACTGCCATTTTAATGTATGGGGTGATCAAAGAAAGGAAAGAGGTAGAGATTAGAGGCAGAAACATAGTAAGGTGGAAGGAAAGTGAGGATGGTGGAAAGATAAACATCCAGCTGTGTAAAACATCTTGACCTCTTGCCTGAAGGCAAGTTACCAGCTGGTTATTACTGAGGTCTTTATTACACAAATTCCAGGTTTTAGATACCTTACTTTAGAAGAATATTAAGGCCATGGAGCGAGTGCAGAAGTGATCCAGTAAGATGATACCAGGCTCTATTTATAAGGAGACACGAGAGAAACTGAGGTTATTTTCATTCAAACAAAGAAGGTGAAGGGGAGAACTAATAGAGGTGTTCAAAATTATTAAGATATTTGCTAAAATGAATCAGAAAAAATATTTCCACTGGTCGGTGAGTCGGTAACTAAAAAGGCCAAATATTTAAAATCTCCACCAAAAGAAGCAAAGCAAGAGGTGAGGAGAATTTATTTCCTGCCGAAGATTGTTAGGACGTGAAATATCCTACCAGAAACAGTCCTACCCGTAAGCTGAATCCACAATAGCTTTTAAAAAGGAACTAGATAAATATTTGATAAAGAAAAATTTCAAAAGGGAATGGCGAAAAAAACAGGGGAATGAACCAAGTGGAGGACTCTTTTAGAGATCTGGCACGAGTGTGATGGGCCAAATGGCCTCGTCCTGTGCTGTATAATTTTGATTCTATGAAAAGGGGGGTCAATTCAGACCAGTAGCAATTCGGTGAATACCCATTTTGCAACCCAACTTTGATTCTCCACCTGGCAGATTTTACCATGGCCTGGAAGATTCTCCTCCATCCCCTCCCTAAAAGATATACAGGAAACTTCGCGATATCCGGCACCGACGGGACCGAGCTGCTGCCGTTCTATCAAAACTTCCGGATAGACCAGCGCTAATGTTGTCAGATACGGAGGTTTTCGTCTCCGTATCTGACAACAAACACTGTTGCTTAGCAACAGCTTGTAAACACTCGGCCCGTACCTTGGAAGCGTCTCTGAAGCTGTTGCTAAGCTACAGAGACGCTTTCCAGAGCCTGGCTGTTAAAAAAAAAAAAAAAAAAAAAAAAAAATGCTAGGTGAAGAAAAAAAACCTAACCAAAACGGCTGCTGATTTCTGCCGTTAGATCGAGGTTTCCGGACATACAACCTCCGGATAAACCAAAGTTTCCTGTATTTTATATACTTATGGATAAAATTCTAACAGGACTAGACAGACTAGATGCAGGAAGGATGTTCCCGATGGCGGGGGTGTCCAGAACCAGGGGTCACAGTCTAAGGATAAGGGGTAAGCCATTTAGGACAGAGATGAGGAGGAATTTCTTCACCCAGAGAGTGGTGAACCTGTGGAATTCTCTACCACAGAAGGCAGTTGAGGCCAACTTATTAAATATATTCAAGAAGGAGATGGATATATTTCTTAAGGCTAAAGGGATCAAGGGATATGGGGAGAAAGCAGGGACCAGGTACTGAATTTGGATGATCAGCCATGATCTCATTAAATGGCGGAACAGGCTCGAGGGCCGAATGGCCTACTCCTGCTCCTATCTTCTATGTTTCTATGTCTACTTTACAGTGTGTCAGTGGTGTATGTGTCTATCGGGAGATGTGTATTGTTTCATGTGCGTAACGTACCTGTTTCTCTTGCAGTGGCCAAGGCGGCAGCCTCTGTGAACCAGATGGAAGGAAATAATATTGCCATCGCGGTATTTATCCCTGTGATTGTCGTAGCTCTGCTTATTGGTGCGATCTATTTCTACTTCGCAAAGTGAGTAGTTAATGCAAAACTAACAGCAGAGGCTGAACTTACTAAAACTAGATATTGAGCTTTTGCAGCTGATTGGTAAAAAAATATTTGCTTAAAAGGAAAAAATTGAAGGATATTAACTAGTAAACCGGTTGAAAGCCTGTTTAAAGCCCCATTGAAGACAAACTATGAATTGGCTGGGCCAGTTACATTTTCCTTATTGCAAAGTCCATTAATCATGTTTTATGTTGTCATGACAAAATATTTTATTTTCTTTCGGACGAGACGCTAAACCCCTCTCTTACCTCTCAGGTGAACGTTAAAGATCCCATGGCACTATTTCGAAGAGGAACCAGGGGAGTTATCCCCGGTGTCCTGGCCAATATTTATCCCTCAATCAACATCACTAAATCTGGTCATTATCACGTTGCTGCTTGCAGGAGCTTGCTGTGCACAAATTGGTTGCCGCGTTTCTTACATTACAACAGTGACTACACTTCAAAAGTATTTCAATACAGGAAACTTTCGATTAACCGGCCACTAAATAATCGGAAATGTTGGTTAACCGGCAAAATTCAGGAGTCGGTTCAGATAACTTTTTTTACTTTTAGTTACTTTTTTTTACTCATTTCTGGCTGTGCAAGTGTCTAACTGAAGCTGTTGCTAAGCTACAGAGATGCTTGCAAGCTGTGCTGATTGTTTTGAAGCACAGGGTTTGTTGCTTTAGATGGAGCGCTGAGCTCCGTATCTTTTAACTATAGCGCTCGATTCTCCGGCATTGTTGATAGACCGGCACCAGCTCGGTCCCGTCCGTGCCGGATACCAGAAAGTTTCCTGTAGCTGTAAGGCGCTTCGGTACACCCGAAGTTCGTGAAAGGCGCTATCTAAATGCAAGTCTTTCTTTATGAATAGACAGGCAGAGGTCATTACCCAGTGATCTGGTAAATGTCTCTTAACGTCATAAAGGATTTAATGGGCTGCATTCTTCCAATTATTAATAGTGGGATACCTTCAATTGGTGTACGCTAGTCAGTTTCTTGGTAAATTAAATATTTTTTAATCTTTAAAAACTTTTAAGAGGTGCCTATTAGTGCCTTTACGCCTAAAAAAAAAGTTTAATTATAAGAGCCTCCTCGAAGGGTAGCGAAGGGCAGCAATTGGCAGAACCTCACCATGGTGATTCATTCGATCTGGGGCCGGGGCCAGTTTTATAGGCGGGGCCGGAGCCAGTTTTATAGGCGGGGCCGGGGCCAGTTTTATGGGCGGGGCTGGCTTCCAGCGCAATGTTTTTTAAAGCAACGCATAAGATCTTTTTAAACTTTTACTTGTGTTTGTACTTTGAAAATTTTGCAGTTGAGAGATGGGGGGTGGGGAGGGGGACATCCCGCTCCTAGGCCCCCGTTTTTGACCCTCTGGAACCAGGTACAGAAATGGGCCTGATAGCCATCCAGGGCGATTCGAAGTCCCTGGGCTCTGTGCTGTGCCTGCCCTGAGACGAGAAGCTCACTGCTCAGAGAAGTGTGGACAGGAGTCCGCACTCTGCTACTCTATGGTACGACCTTTAGTAGCGTTGACATGAGAACGACCAAATCTAAGCAGAACTATTGGCAAGCACTTCACAGCCACAGTTCTCGTTTAATTTGATTAGGTTTAAGTTAAGCTGCTTTGAAGTTAGCTCCAGTCTTTTAAGGACATAAATCAAAACACATTGGGGAAATATTCATTGCTAATGTACTTTTAGGCTAAAAATTGAAACAGTCGTCGGGTTTTCACTTCTTTTATTTCTCCCCGTGCAACGCATTGGGTACGTTAGATCGCCTCGGCTCAGTGAACACAGGAAAGTCGAGGGGGAAGGGAGGGTAAGGCACATGCCCATTAGGAAGCCCGCCTGATTTTCTGTCCAGTGAGTTGTCTCATCAGGCATTTCATAATTAAAAAGTAGACCTCAAAAATGTCAATATTTGACCGGGTTTATCCGAGAATATGAGCACATCAATCTCTATTCAGTCTCCTGATTGACTGGAAATCTAACCTTTCAAGCCAGTTAGGGATTGAATTTTACAGACGTAGGTCCCATCTTGGCTTCATTTGGCATCCTCATCCGACATCCACCCAAGCACAATTCCAGCAGCAATTAACAATCAGGAATGGAAAACGTGGATGATTTTCCCCAAACTAACACAGTGGCACCAAAACCAATTATAGGGCCTCTAACACTGCCTCACCTCAGATCAATAAACTCAACAGAAACCAGGGATTGAGCCTGGCACCTTTCTGCTCTGTATGACTCAGCTCCTTGCTGTTTTTGAACAGCACGGTTTAGGAGCTAAATCTCAAATGCTGGCTAGCTCCGGTAGCACTAAATTCTTTGTGACTGCCCCTGCCTCAGCTCATCTGCTGCTGAAACCCTCATCCATGCCTTATTGCCTCTAGACGCGACTATGGAGTGGAGTGTGGAGTTTGCACATTCTCCCCGTGTTTGCGTGGGTTTTCTCCGGGTGCTCCGGTTTCCTCCCACAGTCCAAAGATGTGTGGGTTAGGTTGATTGGCCATGATAAAAATTGGCCCTTAGTGTTAGGGGGGATTAAATACGTGGGGTTACGGGGATAGGGCTTGGGTGGGATGGCTGTCGGTGTAGGGACCGGGTGCTGGGGTTTGGATGATCAGCCATGATCTTGTTGAATGGCGGAGCAGGCTCGAAGGGCCGAATGGCCTACTCCTGCTCCTATCTTCTATGTTTCTATGTTTCTATTCCAGTGCACTCCTGGCTGGCCTCCTGACTTGCACCCGCCATAAACTTGAGCTCATCCAAAGCTCTGCTACCTGTATCTTAACTCGCACCAAGTCCCGTTCACCCGTTACTCCTGCACTCGCTGACCTACATTGGTTCCCGATCTGGTAATGCCTCCATTTTTAAATTCTCGTCCATTTTTTCAAACCGCCCCCCCACCCCAAGACGCCATCCCCTCCCTATCTCTTAACCTCATCCAGCCCTACAACTCTCCGAGATCTCAGCGCTCAGCCAATTCTGGATTCTTGTGCTTGCTCGATTTTCACCGCTCCACCCTTGGCAGCCATGCCTTCAGCTGCCTAGTCCCGAACACAAGTGCCAGGCAATGACTATCTCCAACAAGCGAGCGTCTAACCACCGCCCCATGACATTCAACGGCATTACCATCGCCAATTCCCCCACCATCAACATCCTGGGGGGGTCACCATTGACCAGAAACTTAACTGGACCAGCCATATAAATACTGTGGCAACAAGAGCAGGTCAGAGGCTGGGTATTCTGTGGAGAGTGTCTCACCTCCTGACTCCCCAAAGCCTTTCCACCATCTACGAGGCACAAGTCAGGAGTGTCATGGAATACTCTCCACTTACCTTGATGAGTGCAGCTCCAACAACACGCAAGACAAAGCAGCCCGCTTGATTGGCACCCCATCCACCACCTTAAACATTCACTCCCTCCACCACCGCCGTACCGTGGCTGCAGTGTGTACCATCTACAAGATGCACTGCAGCAACTCACCAAGGCTTCTTCGGCAGCACCTCCCAAACCCGCGACCTCTTCCGCCTAGAAGGACAAGGGCAGCAGGTGCATGGGAACACCACCACCTCCAAGTTCCCCTCCAAGTCGCACACCATCCTGACTTGGAAGTAAATCGCTGTTCCTTCATCGTCGCTGGGTCAAAATCCTGAAACTCCCTCCCTAACAGCACTGTGGGAGTACCTTCACCACACGGACTGCAGCGGTTCAAGAAGGCGGCTCACCACCACCTTCTCAAGGGCAATTAGGGATGGGCAATAAATGCTGGCCTTGCCAGCGACGCCCACTTCCCATGAACGAATAAAAAAAATAAGCTCTGGAAATCCCTCCTTTTCCTCATTTAAGACGCTCCTTAAAACATACATCTTTGACCAAGCTTTTGGTCACCTGTCCTAATTTCTCCTTAGGTGGCTCAGTGTCAAATTTTGTCTTGTGACGCTCCTGTGAAGCGCCTTGGGACGTTTTACTATGTTAAAGGCGCTATCTAAATGCAAGTTGTTGTTGTGGTGTAAAAGTGCAACAACATTCAGTTTGTGTGAATATTGAATATTTGTAACCTCCGCCTGACGTGCAGTGTTTTTCTATGAAGAGCTTTGACTGAACTGAGACGGCCTCTTTTACTTCGCTTCTCTTCCCAGGTTCCAGGGAAAGTCCACACTAAGGCTGCCACTGGCCGGCCCTCATCCCTACAATCACATCACCGTGGAATCAGCATTCGACAATCCCATATATGAGACAGGAGTAAGTAACGAGCCCCTCCAGTTGAGGGAGTTGGAGTCTGAAAGTGCGCCTGTCCTTACCTGAGCAGCTTCCATCACATCGCTGTTGTCCTCTCACCGGCTGCATGTCATTGGCATGAATCTCTACTGATGCCATCAGTCTGTCGTCTCACAAAATCTTTGCATTATATATTTAAAAATCACTACCATTCTAATTTATTTTCAGTATAATTTTTTGTTCTGGTTTCAGTGTGACGTTTTGGTGTGTCAGTTTTTTGTTTCATTTTAAATGTTTGTTTCTAAAGACGTTACTTTGTTGGAAAACTGCAACAACAAAAAAAATTCTATCTAAGTTAACATGTTTATGTTTATATTCTTGGCGGTCTCTGTGTGTGTGTATATATTGCTTTCGAATCGATTGCGTATGATGTAAGCGTTACTTTGGTGCCGTGTCTCTGGGTATTCGGATTCTAAAGGGATATTAACTGCAGTACTGAACATGAACATGTAATAAAGGAGGTCGGGCAATTTGAAAGCCAGTCACACTCAGTAAAGATCGACAGCGAACTTGGAAATCCGATATTTATTGAGCGGCCTTACCAACACAACTGAGAGGTTTCTCGGTATTCTGTAAACACTGGCCGTCTCCCGGGGGATGCAGGGGGCAGCTGATATATCGGCAATCTGGCCAGAGGAGCCTGTATTATTGGTGGAGAATGAGCAAAATGCGTCCAAAGCTACTGAAATTAGTTTTGTCCTTTTCAAGAAGAATGCCGACGTTTTGAAAATTCTGGAGCATCAGCAGTTTGCCTGAGAATTGGTGAATACTTTACAGGCGCTTAAAAATAACTTCCCCTTAGGTCAGGGGCGGGGCAGGCTGACTGAGCTCACTGCTCTACGAAAGACCATCAAGCACTGACATCCCAGTTTAAAGGCTTTTAGCACACAAGGCTGCGATCACTTGTTCAATACTTTATGATTTACCTCATCTTTTCCCCTTGTTCTTTTCCATCTTGGTCCTGTGGGCCTTGCCCCCTTCACCTCAATTTAAAAAGCATTTGATGCTGAATCTCATCTCTTCTCCCTGTTAAAATATTTGTATAATACACCCCC
Organism: Somniosus microcephalus; assembly: GCF_052327205.1. Classification (NCBI taxonomy): domain Eukaryota; kingdom Metazoa; phylum Chordata; class Chondrichthyes; order Squaliformes; family Somniosidae; genus Somniosus; species Somniosus microcephalus. The sequence goes on from NC_141008.1 coordinate 68,129,970, forward strand.
ATGATCCAGGATTTTAAAATGCTGTAAATTATTTAACAAAGTCTTTGACTGAGACAGGCTGGCATTTAGAAATGTTCACTCGTGGGCCCTATTTTCCTCCATTCATTAATTTGAGCAAAAAAGCTTTCAGTATAAAGCAAGGAGCAGCACCTAATGCTCATATGCCTACTTTATTGCTACAATTGGCAAATGGAGTAATCTGAGGTGAAACCCCATTTAATTTACTGTAATGCACTGCAGCAACTCGCCAAGGCCTCTTCAGCAGCACCTCCCAAACCCACGACCTCTACCACCTCTAATGACAAGGGCAGCAGGCGCATGGGAACACCACCACCTCCAAGTTCCCCTCCAAGTCACACACCATCCTGACTTGGAAGTATATCACCGTTCCTTCATCGTCGCTGGGTCAAAATCCTGGAACTCCCTCCCTAACAGCACTGTGGGAGTACCTTCACCCCACGGACTGCAGCGGTTCAAGAAGGCAGCTCACCACCACCTTCTCAAGGGAAATTAGGGATGGGCAATAAATGCTGGCCTTGTCAGCGATGCCCACATCCCATGAACAAATAAATAAAATTAAAAAATTGGATTTTTTTTCATTGTTAATGTGAAAAGTCTGATGTTCACTTATATTAAGAGGCTTTTCCATTGAGGATGCTAACAGAGGCAATTGCTCCTAATTCTTGATATAAAGCCACAGCTAAGGAATTTTAGGAGGTAGCAACCTCTTTGTTCTTACAAAGGAAGCATTTGATTCTTCCTCTCGCAGGTTTCTGCCCAAAACTGAACAAAGTAATGGCCTGGGAATGACAATCTTTTCCCCCACTCATTGCCAGGAACTTTCTGAATTACAAACAGGAGGAGTAGCTGTGTGTAGTTCACCAAAGGTAAATCATTAAAATCGGGCCACCGGTCTCGGTGAGTCCTGTCAGTTTTACATTAGATTCGGCTGCACTAACACAGGGGCGATTTTCATCTCATTACTGCTCTGCTTTTCAGCTTAAACAGGGCATTCATAGCGAGATGAAAACAGGAAAAAAAATCACTGCCGACTTGTCGCCCGAGCCCCACCAGATACAATTTTCGATTTAGGCAGCCAACATTCCATTCAAAACAGGAGGGAGCCTTATTAATCTATTCAAATTGGGGCCCTATGAGCTGGATAGGACCCTGATGTAATTTTAGCGTTCGAAAAGGGCAGCAGGCACTCGATGAAGAGCAGCCTAATCAGAGGTCCTTCAAGGAACTGACGGACGCCATTTGAAAATTGCTCCAGGCATGTTTAGGAATGTTCCTGCACCCCTCACAAAAATCATCCCGTCCACAGCCAGACCATCAACCACCGCCCCCCCCACCCCCCTTCGTAATCACCCTTATTTGAATGACGCTGGCTTGGCTCTGTGGAGGAGACTTCAGATTTCCTACGCGTCCAAAATTAGACAGTTCAAGTCAGTACTCAAAATGTGCTGGCAGCTCAAAATTGATCAGACGTCCTGCCAACATCATCAGGCAGGTGGAGAGGACACCCCGCCCGATCTGCGCCCAGACCAAAATTCGCCCCCCACGTTTCTTACGTATTATAAAAGCACCCTCAGTATACGAATGTTTGACGTGTTCGTATGTAATCCCGCTGTCTGTTACTTTAACGGACACTTTAACACGTTGAAAATAAACAGGTCAATGCTCGCATTAAAATAACAGACAACTACATTTCATGCAGACGTGTTAAGCGTTTGTTTGCTGACATTGCCCAGAATAATTTCACTCCACTGATCTTTGTTTACATAGAGCTTGGCCACGACAAAGTGAAAACTATGCCTGTGGAGCCAAGGCAACAGCTTCTTAATAACTTCAGTGGGGAGAAGCGAGACTACAAAATGGTCAGGCAGCCTTGCTGTGTGGTCGTGGAGAGCACCAATCACAAATGCTGTTCGCACCCTTAGCGCAGGGAGGAAAATTGGATTCTGTGGGAGAGATTTTCCAAGGTGCCCCTCCACTGGATTTAATAGATGACCGACAATGCATCCATGATTTTCCGATAAACCAACCACCACGTGTGAGGCCCATGGCAATTGCATGGGGTCTTGGAGAATGTTGTCCTGGTACTCCGTGGACAGTCAGTAAATGAAGTGACAATTTCTCTAGTAACCAGCACTATTTTTGTCAGTCCTGAACCAAAATATCAAAGCAGTGACTCCCACAGAAGTCCGAACCCCAGTTAAAAACAAAGTAAAAATTCTTTATAATTTTAGACTTGCACTTATCTACAAATAGATCTAGTATTGAATCTTTATTCTTAAGAAAGTATTATGCGCAACCAAACTGTGTGGAAGAGAATGATATTTTGCTACGTTTGGAATCCATGCTCCAGCTGTTAAAAAAAATTACTGTTATTTGCAAAAGCTGGTCATTTATTTTTCAAACCAGATTGACTGACGAATTAAGCTTTCAGATGCAACTGTAATGACCAAAACCTACTCAAAGCATTACCGTATAGTCCATTAATTCTAGTTATGGATTTGATATTGTTTTGTTTGTGAGCTTTAAGTAAAATACACAATAGTAACTGCCCTGTGAGGGGGCAAATAAATCTGTATATTCAATCCAAAACACTTTATTTGCAATGACATGCAATGCCAGTTGGAATATTACAAATTAAATGCAAAAGAAAATCTAATGCCAGTCAAATTAAAAGATTGTACCGTATGTACAAAGATTTACTCCTAACTTAACTGTTATTTACTATAAGAAAACTGCGCCAAACTGGATTGTGTGATTGCTAATCAATATGGTCTCTAGTAACTGTGGATGAATACTAATTTATTATTAAAGTGTGTGGCATCTGTTCATTTTGTTTGCTGTTGTTTCTTATTCTTTATTCATTTTGTGTTTTTCCTTATGGGTTATCTGGGGCTGGATTGTGAAATGTTCCTGGCACCATTTTCTGTGGCAGAGAACGAGCAGCTCAGCAAGAGACGAGGAGTTAACAGCGCTCTGTTCCCCAAAATTAACTTACAGAGCTGGTTTGGAGCCAGTGACATTTAAGCCTTTGGCTTCCTGCGGGCTTCCCTATTACTTGCAATGATTGCCCATTTAGAACTATAATAGACATCTCTATGACAGACATAATCGGTTGCTCGTGTTATCGTCTCACTTGGCTGTGGGTTTAGCTCATCAGGAGAGCAAGAGGTGTCAAACAGATTGGCGCGAGGCCCACTGGCTCAGTGGCTTCGACTCCGAACTGGAGAGGTATTTGGCTTAAGCGACCACTTGATTCTCGAGCCAGCACAAATTTTATTGACTTCAGTCAAAAAAATGGCTGCTTGGCTCTGGCCTTAGCCAGCTCAGACTTTTGTTATCGTCACACGTTTCAGCCATTAGTTTTGGCTGTCACTTTGCTTTAAACATTTTGATCCTGACGTAGCCATTGCTCCTGATCTATGTCAGTGCTTTGATTTTAATGCTACTGAGACAGTCAAAAGTGCCCCTTACTGATCGTTGTACAAATGTCTGTTTTTGGGCTGATTTAAAAATAAAACATTGCCAAGTTGTCAAAGTGGCAGAAAATGTTCGCAGCTCCATTTCTGGGAGGCAGTCGCAGCATCTCACCCCATTACGCTCCTTTCATTTTTCAACAGTCATGAACCTTTACTGTCCCCTTGGTAGTCATTGGAGAGCCCATTTGGGACTCATAGTAATTCATCAGATATTGACATCAGAAAAAAGACCAGACTTACTAAACCATGTGAACAGAATAGAGTTGGTTTGACTGATGGGCCAAGTGGCCTGTTCCTGTGCTGTAGACTGTTGTGGTTCTGTAAGGCAGTGTGATTAGTTTTGGATTGCGCCAGCAAAGAGCTGGCACGAACGTAATGGGCCAAATGGCCTCCTGTGTTGTTAAACTTCTATGGTTTTAATCAACTCTCAAATTACAATTTACAGCACTATAATCTTGATGTTTAAAATTCCCATTAGTTATTAATTATAACGCTTTTCCCACTAGGTTCCCCAGCACCATCCATTCCCTGGCCAAGAGATTAGTCAGAATCGTGTTGTTAGGCCTCTGCTTCTCTGCATGTTCCATAGGGAGAATATGAGAGAGTCTTCGAGTGTCTCCCGGTGTGTAGGGAGGTGCCTGGGCTCAATGCTGCATCTTAGGAACATAGGAATGCAGAGGACTGGAAGAGACCATTGTGATCCATTTAGCCAATCTCTAAGATTAATAAAATACCATGCACTGAACAATGGAGCTGATGGTGCAGTTCCTCCACAGTCCCACCAATGCCAGCACTGTTTGGGAGCCACGTGCCTGATAGTGAGAGATAAGCTCATTTGAATATTTTTCTTGTGCCTGATAGTGAGCAGTGGGTGTGGGTGGGGAAGTTACAATTTCAGGCTCAAGCAGCTAGTGAAGAGCTGCTGGCTGTTGAGCATCTGCATGAACTTCCTTGGGGGGGAGGGGGAGAACAGTGGAGGGGAAAAGGTCACATAGGAGAACAAATTAAATGTTTAACCTAGGCTTCCCCTTCAGCACCCATTCCAAACAAGTGCTTTGTGATTTGAATGCTCCTCAGGTCCTTCATTCATAACATCCAGGCTTGGGCTGACAGGTGGCATGTAACTTCCAGGTAATGTACATCTTAAAACAGATCATCTTCCCTTGAGCTTCAACAATACCATCATTGCCTAGTCCCCCACCATCAACGTCTTGGAAGGTGGGGGCACCCCATTGACTAGAACATTAACTGGCACAGCCATAGCAACACCGTGGCTACAAGAGCAAGGTAGAGGGTGGGCATTCTCCAATGAATGGCTCACTTACTGACCCCTCAAAGCCTCTCCACCATCAACAAGGCTCAAGTCAGGAATGTAATAGCCACTAACCACAGCTAGCTAATAGTAGGAACCCAGATGTGGCTATTGGCATTTCTGATTGGTAAATAAGTAATAGACACCAATGTCGGGCAAGTGATCTGAATACTCATATTTGTACGGCGTATGCATGTGTAGGGGGTTTTGGTTTGGGGTTTGTGTCTGGTCAGTCAGGCGTATCTGAGCTGCTCCAGCCCCGTGCGGTTCGAATCGCTTCCCCTCTGGTTCTGACCACCGGACTTATTACGAGCAGCGATATAAACAAAACGAGACCAGTGGTTTGGTGCAAAGAAAACCAATGTTTATTAAAAATAGAGAAAAATAAACACTATACAGAGAAAATCACTATGTATGTAACACAATTACACTTAGCGGGGGAGGAGAAACGGACACATCGAGGGAAAATGACTAAAATGACAATTTTAGCAATCCCCTTAACTCCCACCCTTTACACCTATCTAAGTTGTCTTGCGATGGGCCAGAAAGTTTATGCTCACCAGTCTCGGATGTTAGAACGCCTGCTCCGTGCCCCGTTGCCTGCCGATGTCTTTAGGGTTTTCGCCGCCCAGAGCAGAGATACCCCAGTGATTCAAAGGTAACTGTCAGTATCCTGCTTCCCTGGACGGGCTCTTCGTCGTCGATCTTCTTGATGGTAAGGCAGGGCACCGGAGTCCAGGCGAGAGAGATGGCTTCCCGAGGGATTACTTATACCCCTTTCTGGGAGCCCTTATCACTCGCCAGATCAGCTTGTTTCTTTGTCTGACCTGGACGTGTTGAAGTCTATACAAAGGAAACCGTTCTGGGCCCATCCACCTGGATGGCCAGTTAATCGGTTTTTAAACATCCCATAAGTGTTTTCCTTTGTGTGACTGGTCTTGTGATGGGGCCATTCCAGTTTTAATGCCCCGTTGATCGTTTCCAAACAGTGTTGAAGTCAGCTAATGAAGGTCTGAATGCAGCTATTACCTGTTGATTATCTGTGCAAACGGCCTTGATGGGTTTTAATCAGAGGCCTGAATGCCACTGTTTGCTTCTCATACATAAATGCAGAAGGCCTGTCTGCCTTTTAATTTCTGGAACATTCCTTCTTTGTCAGTCCAAACCTGAACTTTGCAGGCTTTGGCCATGAGGTTGACCGTAGCCATCTTGTTGGGCCCTGGAGCCCTGGATTTTAAACTCAGTCCAGCCAGGGTTTCTCCAATAAGCCAGAAGTAAATCTTCAGGGGAGACATGAAATTTGCAAATCCTTTCAGTCCCCCCTAGGATACTGAAACTTGCTTGAAGTATTCAATCAAGGTGAGCAAATTTCTGACCCCCAACAAACAACCTTCCCCTATGTTTATCTATCCATGATCCCTTGACACATACATTCCCCTTACTTAGAGAAAACTGCAGTGCACGACAGGCATCTATCGATAGAAACAAATTACTATCTGTTACAATAATCCAAGCACAGAGGGGGTCCCACACCCCTGCACTACTTGGGACATCATAGAACTTCATTTCAACACACAACCTTTAATAAAAATAAACATCAGGCCAAAAAAACATATTTATTAAAAATAACGAGCAAAAGCAAAACGAGCTTTATTAAAATAACAAACAGATCTGCCATCATTCAGCAGTGATACGACACAAAGCTCACACGGGTGGTTCTTCTTCCACCCGGGCATACTGGTCCTTCCACAACCCTTTTACTTTAAATTCTACCCCGGGACCCTTTCTCCTACACTGGACACAGACCAGGTAGAGGACGATCCCTAACTGACAGACTACTAAGATGTGGGACGCCATTCGAATCCAGGAGGGGACCTCTATACTCTCAAAAACGTCCCACCAGGGCGGGGTCATGATATCTAAAATGTCAGCCCCTATCTGTACAGTCTTCTGTTCCAAAGTGTAGAAGTGCTTTTGCGATACTAGGATGGCTTTTAATAATTTGGTAAGGTGCTCTGGGAGAGAGGGAATCGGGTAACCAAAATGGGCGACATATTTCTGGAGGTGAGTGAAATTCTCCTCCACAGTGAGGCGAACAGTGGATGGTTCAGGAATGGGGACAATTCATACCTGTGCCACTTGAACTTCTGCCTCGGGTTTGAAGCAGAAACTGCTGTCACTCACCGCGCACCAGCTGTGCTGTCCGTGCTGGTAGTGAGACGCTCCTGTGGTGACGCAATATGTCCCATCTCCTATATATGCTACCTGTGGGGGAACATGGCCTTGTGCCATGGCTTCCGTGGTACAATTTATAGGTTTCAAGTCGGCAGCTCTGCACCTGCATTGTGGTTTCGAATAGGCATTCAAGAGGTGGGGACACAGGATGATGTGTGCTCCCCGGCTACGGCACCCCGAGAGGTCAGTACCCATCATAGCGTGCTCCCACTTTATGACATAGGGCGGGACCACTGCAAAACGAATGTGTGCACCCCCTTGAATGATTCCAATGTTCTCCACCCTGTATACCGGTGCGAGTCGGGCCGTCCCGCCCATGACCGGCATTCTTATAACTATCCCCATGACGGTGTGGTTGGACCGCCCACAGTACACTGGGACTGGGTAGGCCTCAGAAGCTAACCGGAGCTGGCACGGGCTTAATGCGTTCTCAAAAGGGTGGAGGGCTGCGAGGTGTTTGTTGCTGATCCAGGAGGGGACTAAACCTTGCTTTAAATCCTCCAGATTGCTGCGGCCCTCGCCCAGCAACCATGCTCCATACAGCACGCACACCTCGTTTTGCACAGCCTGGTCAGAAGCATTTCGGTCCTCCCTGATGAGAGCATTTACCGTCTTTGCATGTTTTTCCAGCTCCGCGATGATCTCCTTCAAATGGAGAGTCATGGCCTGGTCTTCATGCAATTCAGAACCTACCACCTTATTCTCATCAGTTAAAATACCCTTTAATTGCGTTTTTAGACCATTAATCTGGGTCTGCAGCTCGATGTCATCTAAACTGTTGATGACCGAGGATCCCGTATTAAAACCAGTTAAAGCGTCATTAAAAACACCCCTTCTTTGCCTCCCAACCCCGTCCCAAACCTCGTTGTGAGTGTACAATGCGGTCTTATTGACCTCCGAAAAGTCAAATTCACGGAATTTCCGAAACATGTCTGTTAATAGGGCTTGATACAATTTGGCAGTCTCTGCGGGGCACCACCACACTTTCTGAGGGCAACTAGAGATGGTCAATAAATGTGACCCTGCCAGCGCTGCCCACATCCCAAGAACAATTAATTTTTTTTAATCTGTTACATTAATACTATTTTAGTTGCACATGTGGTACTTCAGCAGTTCTTTATCTCCAGTTGTTTGTGTTTCGCGAGTCAGGCTTGTGCCGACTTTTGCTCTGTTTCATATCGGGGGCCAATAATAATAATAATCAACTTTATTGTCATTGTTAGTGCACAAGTGCAGTACAACGAAATGTAGGCTTGCGGCTCCCGAGAGTGTATATTTAGATTAAGACATTTAACATTCGACATTCGTTTGGCTTGTAATACATAAACATAACCATAATAAAGTGCATTGGCAGATGTGCAGGCTTTAGAGTTTATTTGTAGAGTTCAGTAGGATGACAGCCCTGGGAAAGAAGCTGTTCCTAAATCTGGTCGTTCGGGTGCGAATGCATCTGTAGCGTCTCCCAGATGGCAGGAGGGCGAACAAACTGTGGCTGGGGTGGGTAGGGTCTTTGATGATGGTCAGTGACCTCCGTAAACAGCGTTTCTGATAGATGTTCTCTATGGTCGGTAGCCGGGTGCCGGTAATGCATTGGGCAGTTTTGACTACCCGCTGCAGGGCTTTCCGATCATAGGAGCTACAGCTGCCATACCACACTGTGATACAGTTTGTCAGGATGCTCTCTATTGTGCAGCGGTAAAAGTTAGAGAGGATCAGGGGTGACTGGTTACATCCCTTCAGCCTCCTTAGGAAATATAGGCGCTGCTGGGCCTTCTTCACCAAAGAGGAGGTATTGAGGGACCAGGAGAGGTCTTCCGTGATGTGGACTCCGAGGAACTTAAAGCTGTCCACCCTTTCCACCACAGCCCCATGGATGTGGATGGGGGTGTGACTTCCGCCTTTAGACTTCCTGAAATGGTGTACACTGACTGAAAAGGTCACATTCCATTTTTATTACGTGAGATTCCAGGATTTTCATTGGTATTTTGGGGATCCCATTCTGTGATTTTTTTTTCCCCCCCATGGAATACCACAAGCCGGTGCTTTGCCTATTCCTGACAATCGGGGCCTGGAGTGACGCCTGATGGTCAAATTCTGCACTTCTTGCACAAGATGCTGGGATTTTTTTTTAATCAGTGTTTTGGGGATTGCATTTTATGATTCTGTCCATTTTTGCCTGAAAACCCAAAACTGCTTCCTCTCGGGTCCCAGTCTGATTCTATTCAGACTTTCATCATCTCTTGGTATAATTAAAGAACGAAAGACTTGCATTTATATAGCACCTTTCACGTCCCAAAGCACTTTACAGCCAATGAAGTACTTTTTGAAGTGGAGTCACTGTTGTAATGTAGGAAACGCGGCAGCCAATTTGCGCACAGCAAGCTCCCACAAACAGCAATGTGATAATGACCAGATAATCTGTTTTAGTGATGTTGATTGAGGGATAAATATTGGCCAGGGCACCGGGGATAACTCCCCTGCTCTTTGAAATAATGCCCTGGGGTTTTTTACATCCACCTGAGAGGGCAGACGGGGCTTCGGTTTAACGTCTCATCCAAAAGACGTCACCGCTGACAGTGTAGCTCTCCCTAAGTACTGCACTGGAGTGCCAGCCTAGATTTTTTGTCTCGGGAGTGGGACTTGAACCCACAATCTTCTGACCCAGAGGCGAGGGTGCTGCCCACTGACCCACAGCTGACACGAAGGCCACTGACCTTGAATCATTCAACTTTACAGTGCAGCTGGAGTCCATTCAGCCAACAGAGCTGAACTCCAGAGGTGGACAAAAGAGCTGAATTCCAGAGGTGAGGGGAGAGTGACTGCTCTTGACATCAAGGCAGCATTTGGCCAAGTGTGGCATCAAGGAGCCCTAGTAAAACTGAAGTCAATGGGAATCGGGGGGGAGGGGGAACTCTCCACTGGCTGGAGTCATACCTAGCACAAAGGAAGATGGTTGTGGTGGTTGGAGGACAATCATCCACAGCCCCAGGACATCGCTGCAGGAGTTTCTCAGGTCAGTGTCCTAGACCCAACCATCTTCAGCTGCTTCATCAATGACCTTCCCTCCATCATAAGTTCAGAAGTGGGGATGTTCGCTGATGACTGCACAGTGTTCAGTGCCATTCACAACTCCTCAGTTAATGAAGCAGTCCATGCCCACATGCAGCAAGACCTGGACAACATTCAGGCTTGGGCTGATAAGTAACAGGTAACATTCGTGCCACACAAGTGCCAGGCAATGACTATCTCCAAAAAGCGAGCGTCTAACCACTGCCCCTTGACATTCAATGGTATTACCATCGCTGAATCCCCCACCATTAATATCCTGGGGGGGGGGGGGCGGTCGCCATTGACCAGAAACTTAACTGGACCAGCCACATAAATACCGTGGCAACAAGAGCAGGTCAGAGGCTGGGTATTCTGTGGCGAGTGTCTCGCCTCCTGACTCCCTAAAGCCTTTCCACCATCTACAAGGCACAAGTCAGGAGTGCGATGGAATACTCCCCACTTGCCTGGATGAGTGCAGCTCCAATAACACTCAAGAAGCTCGACACCATCCAAGAAAAAGCAGCCCGCTTGATTGGCACCCTATCCACCACCTTAAACATTCACTCCCTCCACCACCGGCGCGTCGTGACTGCAGTGTGTACCATCTACAAGATGCACTGCAGCAACTTGTCAAGGCTTCTTCGGCAGCATCTCCCAAACCCGCGACCTCTACCACCTAGAAGGACAAGGGCAGCAGGCGCATGGGAACACCACCACCTCCAAGTTCCCCTCCAAGTCACACACCATCCTGACTTAGAAATATATCACCGATCCTTCATCGTCGCTGGGTCAAAATCCTGGAACTCCCTACCCAACAGCACTGTGGGAGTACCTTCACCACACGGACTGCAACGGTTCAAGAAGGTGGCTCACAACCACCTTCTCGAGGGCAACTTGGGATGGGCAATAAATGCTGGCCTTGCCAGCGACGCCCACATCGCATGAACGAATAAAAAAAAAGCCTGTACCACCTCTCTGAAAGAGCTAGCCAATTAGTCCCCTCTGCCCTTTCCCCATATCCTTTTTTTTTCTTTTTCAAATATTTATCCATTTGCTTTTTAAAAGCTATTATGGATTCTGCTTCCACCATTGTTTCAGGTAGGGTATTGCATGTCCTAACAACCCACTGTGTAAACAACAACAAAATTGCCAAATCTCTCCTTTCTTTTGGTGGTGATGATCAATTTATCCCCTCTAGATACAGTTTCAGCAACCAGTGGAAAGAGTTTTTTCCCAATTTCCCTGATCAAAATCCCTCATAATTTTCAACACCTTTTATCAGATGATCTTTAAACCTTCCTTGTTCTAATGAAAATAGCACCAGTCTCTCCTTGCTAAACATTGGCTTTCTCCATTAAATCCTGTCAAAAGAATTAACGAAGCCCGACAAAAAGGTTAAATTTTCAAGTTCTGGGCATGACTTCAATTATTGGCTGAATCATTAACAGAAAATAATGTGGTAAGGGTTGACACGAGATTGCAATGTGACGGAATGTCCCGAAGAGGATGTTGCTTTATGTTATACTCCAATTAAGCAGAAAATCCTTTAACAGTTCGATCAGTCTACGGCAGCATTGTTGCGATTTAGTTTTTTTTTGGCAAACAGGCGACACGCGTGTAAATACTCGGCACTCTTCAGAACAGATAAACCCAAGTCAAAGAGAGATAATCCCAAAATGTTGAATTTTAAAATGGAACAACGCTTACCATGTCGTATAAATAGCCTGATTGTCTCCGGTTGTTCGGTTCTCTGCGGTCCTTCAAATCATCTTCAAAGGTTTCCAGTTGGGTTTAGTGCAGCAAGTTTCTTCAAGGCTAGTATTGCTGTACAGAGGCATTTTACAGCAGACTAAATTGTGAGAACTTAGATTTTTCTCTTGTTATCAATTCTCTCCCTTCCTTTCCTGAAGCCATCAACTCATGGTTAACTACACTTCCAAGGGTGCTGGAGAACCTCCAGAATCTCGCCCAAAGATCGTTTACCCATGAGCCTTGACGGTGAGTGTCCGCAGGCTATTTGACCACTGGAGGATTCACAGCTGCTCTCATTCACTCAGGTGTACTTCCAGCAAAGGTCACTGCATAATGATCAGAAGTGACAACCCTGATTCATTTTCCCCTCCCTGTTGTAGCGCCCCCTACTACCACCCTGGCTCAGGGTGAACGAACTCAGCAAAAAATCATGTATTAAAGCTGAGACCTCCTGGTCTGTGAAGTGAAGCTACTCTCAGGATGAACTCGCTGAGCCTTCAGAGCAACTTTGCTCAGTCGTGCTGACGTGTCATAGCAAGTTTACATGCAAGAAACTCAACATCTGCTGCTGCACCATGATCTTTTCAATTTGTAGTCCCAGATATTTTGACGAAAGTCACCAATATATAAATGGACAAATAGTTTCACAAGATAAGCTGCTCCTTTAAGCTATTGATAAGGGAACAGAGATACCCACCCTTGGATGAGACGGCTAGGGACCCAGACCGAGTTTAAAAGAGCAATGATTCAAGAGTATCGATCTCGTGCAAGCAGTGGAGACAGTTTCCATGCATGTTGCTGAGATGATGGATAAGTAGGAAGACTCCACTACACCATTCATCAATATCGCACTCCCACTGGATGGCCGTGCTCAAAGCTCGCACAGGTCCAAGAATTGGGGCTACAATGTTGTAGGCCAATTTCTGATCTTTTTTCGGTCACAGCTCCCTCACCGTGGGCGTGGAATCAGTGAATTTACCCCCAACGTGTCAGGTGTTGTGTCTGTACCTTTCTACCTAGACACAATTAGGGCTCAGAACCCAGAGATTCAAACATGAGGCTACTTTATTCAAAAAGGAAGGTTCTGGAAAGTACAGAACAAAGAGAACAAAAACTCAACCAAGAGAACAAACCCAACCATTTATCTGCTGTGACAGCACCACCGCAGGTGGGAGGAGAACACATAATACATAACATCAGGAGCTCACAGAGTATCACAGTTATCGAATGAAAAGACCTGACGTCATTTTATGCACATTACTGCAACACATGTGCGTTCTTGGGTCGGGTCCACTTGCTGCATGAATATCATGTCCATTGGTGCATCGCCTGTTTATATTCTTGTTGCTGACTGTTTTAAGGAGCACTGCTTTATGATAAATGGTTTACCAAATGCTTTTTCCATTTTTTTTTGGTTGCAAATAGTTTGAAGATATTGGCCTAGAAATTGGGTTGGGGCGCCAAAGTGGCGCAAAAGTCACCTGAGCGCAGGATTTAGCGCAGCGATCGGAGTGATACCGATCGCCAGAAATTCAGTTTCAGTGCCCCTCGAGGGACACGGGGTGAGGCTCGAGGCGCTCCACGTCCCTCTTAGGGCGCTGAAACTGATTATCGCAGCGCAACGTGCCGCAGCGCCACACGCTGCGGCATGTCACGCTGCGGTACTGCAGGCCTTCCTCCCACTGTTAAGGGGGAGGTGCCTGCAACAGCGCGATCCCCGCTCGCGAGTGCCGGCAAATGAGCCCGGCACCAAGGAGAAGTGCCGGGCTCTCGGGAAACAACCGGCAATGCCGCGGGGGGGGGTTAGGAGGCCGGGGACGGAGGTGCTGGCAGGCAGCCGCCGAAAAAGCGGCCGCCCCGCACCTCCACCTTAACTTGCGCCGCTGCCGGCACAGTAAGGCCCCGTGAACCGGGCGCGGGTAGCGAGCGGCGCAACTGCGGCGTTCGCTACCAAATATCGTGAACGGGGCACGAATGGGGCGCTGCGCACACCGATGACGTCATTGGTGGCGGCACAGCGCAAATGCCTAACGCCACCATTAGCGCCCCTACTGAATATCGTGGGAGACGCAGCCAGTGGCGCTACAGCCACTGAATGCCTCTTTAGGCGCTAACAGGTGGTGTTACTCACCCAATTTCGCCCCCATTGTTTCAAAAATGACCAAAACAATGCTGAACCATTGGTGGCATCCATGTGAGCTTGAAAGCCCTCTCAATTTCATTAGTAGGAATGGGTTAGATCCTATCAACAGTCAGCTAGTGTGTCTAATAGCCTGTTCTCAGTCACCAAGAGGGCTTCTCTTCTTGCCCTTACTTTTGCGAGTAGGAAATCAATTGATAAATCAGAACATTTGGGAGCCATTGCTGCAGTTGACACCCCCCTACACTGCTCCTGCCTAACTCATCCTTGCACGGCTCGCTGTCAAAATAACTTGTACCCCTTTAAGCAGCTGCAACAGTTAAACACTGCAGCACTAATGAATCCCTCCCACACGATGATAACCAATGAGCAATGGTTTTATCACTATAAACCCACCCCACACGCATAATGAGAGCCATCTCAGGAAACTTCAGCGGGTTCATGCCGCTGTCACTTGGGTGGGTGGAAATCTCGCTCTGCTGCTAACTGCCACTCAAAGAAAGAACCAGCCCATCGGGTCCAATGGCCAAGTTGGATAATGTAACAATATGCCAAGCTGTAATTGATTTCTATATTTAATCACCACTTTGAGTTATTAATTTTTATTTGCGTCACAGGTTGAGTTAGCTTTTTGTATCAGAAATTGATGTGACTTTAACGGAATCGTTCATTTCAAGCCAATTGAGTTGCGCCAAAAGCAAGGCAAGAGCGGAGTTAACAGGCCTGAATGTGGATGAAGGAGCCGCACAACACAGAGCAGCAGATGTTTTGGGAAGTGAGGTAAAGAACAGACCAGGGAAGAAAAAGCAGGTCGAGAGACAGGCCAGGAATAAAAACAAGGCAACGGAGACACAGCTAGGAAAAAAACTAGATAAACGGGTAGGAAAATAGTGAGATTAAAAGTACTCTTACATTTGGCACTTCAGTAATACGGGTCTTGGGGAGACCTGCACTGGCTCCCTATTTTTACATTGCTAAAGCTCACTCCCTTGTGCCAATTGTAGAATTATAGATCTGCAAAACTATGAAGATGGGGAGCTGGCACATGGACATCACTCGCCGATGGCCTGAGCTACAGAATTGGGAAATGTAAAACATTTCAGAGAGAGACATCAACTGAGCTGTTGGAGCATGGTGGATGTCTACCTACATCTCAGCATATTGATCAATGATTTTGGCATGAAGGTTTGCGTCTGTAATTTATCTTTTTGGTTGTTACTGTAGCCCAGACACATATTTATCTATATTCTTGACTTGGTTGGTACAATTTCTAGCTGGCTTTCATTTCTGACCTCTACTTGTGATACTCAACAGTGTTTCTATTTGTGGCTGAGGATCATCTGAGAGTGAAACATGGAGCTGCTAATGTCAACTTTTCATCTTTTAAAAGTAGTGATGATGTTCAAGCAAACCAGCTAAGTGGAACCCGCTGTGCAGCTGAAAAGCTTGTCTTGTTCGCTTCTAATAGCTGCAGTTCTTCATACAGATGTTTCTAAGCATAAGTGCATAACTAAATAGGGGGAAGCTGATCTGCTTGAAAACAGAAAAGAAAGACTTGCATTTCTATAGCGACTTCCACGACCTCAGGTCGTCCCAAAGCGCTTTACAGCCAATGAAGTACTTTTGAGGTGTAGTCACTGTTGTAATGTAGGAAATGCGGCAGCCAATTTGAGCACAGCAAGCTCCCACAAACAGCAACCTGATAATCTGTTTTAGTGGTGTTGGTTGAGGGATAAATATTGGCCATGACACCGGGAATAACTCCCCTGCTCTTCTTCAAAGTAATGCTGTGGGAACTTTTACGTCCACCTGAGAGAGCAGACGGGGCCTCGGTTTAACATCTCATCCGAAAGACGGCACCTCCGACAGTGCAGCACTCCCTCAGCACTGCACTGGAGTGTCGGCCTAGATTTTGTGCTCAAGTCGGTGGAGTGGGATTTGAACCCACAACCATCTGACTCAGAGGCAAGAATGCTATCACTGTATTTACTCCAAGCTCAATTTTCTCCCCCACATAAGACTGCTTCCTTTCCTCTCCACAATACCACCTCTCTCCACCACTACCTCTCCTCCTCTGCCACTGAACCCTAATCAACAGTTTTACCATTTGATGGGTTTACTTCTCCGGCACTCTCCATGACAACCTCCCGGCTTCCACCATCCATAAACTACAAGTCATCCAGAATGTCATGCCCTGTGTCTGTTGCGTTTGCAAAGATAATCCAGAAGCCGTATGCAGAGCTCAGTTCATGTTGCTTTTAATGGCGGATCCAAACACACACTTACAGGCAAAAGCAATCAAATGCCTATATCCAATGTCAGACACAATACAACGATAACAGCACTATCAAACTCCATGTGCTCAGGCCAAGGCAATCGAGTACCTATCACCAATGTCAGACATAACATTTCCTCCCCCCTCACAGAATTTCAAACATGAAATGTAGTGACAAAGTCCTGTAGGTGGCCAGGGCGAGAACGTGTACGGAGAGGCCGAGGTGCGGACTGGTGAAGAGCAGGCCGAAGTGGGGACTGGTGAGGAGCAGGCTGAGGCACAATATCTGCTTGGGGGTTGGCTGGCTGAGCCACATGTGCATCCCGCCACTCTGGGGGTAAGGCTTGGGGATTAGGTCCATATAATCCCGCATCAGGGGGTGCTGGCACCTTCCGAAGGCGGCTGGCATGCCACCGAGAGCCGTCAGTAAGGCAGAAAGTGGCTGGTCCAAGTTGGCGGCTGATTTGGAGAGGGGAGGACCAGAATGAGGCCATCTTATTGTTGCGGTCAGGCCTGCGGACTCTGACCCAATCGGAGACTGAGATGTTGGGCGCCTTGGCCCTCTTCGACTGGTCGAAGCGGAGTTTCATCTTCTCCTGCTGTCTAGCGACTGTGGCTTGAGCCCGTGGAGCAGGGCTCTGAGCTAGCAAGGGGCGGAGCCTGCCAAGGAGCAGCATGAGCTCACGGCCTAGCATGAGGGATGCGGGTGAGACCCCTGTAGTGGAATGCTGGGAGGCTCTGTAGTGCAGCAGTGTGTGGAGGAGGGCCTTGTCAAACGCACACCCCTGGGATAGGTGTGCTCTGAGGCCATTTTTCAGTGTCTGGTTAAAACGCTCCACCCCCCCATTTGACTCGGGATGTGCGTATGTGACGGATGCCCTTGCTCTCAAGGTAAGAGGAGAGTTCCGAAGAGACCATTTGGGGGCCATTGTCTGTGGTGATGGCCTTTGGATGCCCCCACCGGGAGAAGAGGGACTCAAGGATATCGATGATGACCCGAGAGGTGACGGAGCCCACGGCATTGACCTCTGGCCATTTTGAGTGCAGGTCATAGGTCACCACTATGAACCGTTGATGGTGGGGGACACCATGGATCTCCCCGCAGACGTCCAGCTGCAGGTGCTCCCAGGGCTGAGAGGGCCAGGCAAGGGGTTGCAGGGGTGGAGGAGCTTGGTGGCCAGTCTTGCCACTTACAAGGCAGGCTGCACAGTCCTTGACCAGGGCCTCAATTTCCCTGTCGATACCCAGCCACCACACTAGGTCTCGGCATCGTTGTTTAAGCTTCACTATGCCCAAGTGGCCCTTGTGCGCCATGGATAAAACGCGCGCGAAGGGCACTTGGGACCACAGTGCAGAGCACACGTGCAACACAGGAGTCATTCCAGCAGGAGAGCTCCTCTTTAACTCTGGAGTAGGCAGACAGTTCCTCAGGCACCTTGCGAGGCCAGCCATCTCTGATGAAGGTGCACAGCTGGGAGAGGGCCGGATCCTGTTCAGAGGCCTCTTTGAGCTCCTGGAGAGAGACTGTGGTTTGGAGGGGTGTGTGCAGCATCTGGACGATATCCTGTTCCACATGTTCAGACCCAACGAGTGGGGCTGGGGCAGAGACAGTGCGGGAGAGCAGATCTGCAACAACATTGTCACGTCCTGGTGTGAACTGGAGACTGAAATTGTATTGGCGGAGGCGGTCAGACCAGCGGTGTAGACGCAGTGGTCTGTGGCCCGTGCCGGATGTCGACAGCAGGGCAGTGAGAGCCTGGTGATCGGTTCGCAGGGTGAAGGCACGGCCATACGTGTACAGGTGCCACCGCTCACATGCCCAAATGCACGCCAGCGCCTCACGCTCGCCTACTGAGTACTTCTGTTCAGTGGGGCTAAGGGCTCAGGAGGCAAAGGCGATTGGTTTCTCCACTCCATTCTGTATCTGCGATAACACTGCCCCCACAGCTGCAGTGGACGCGTCGCAGGTGACGAGGGTGGGGCTGGCGACGTCAAAGTGAGCCAACACTGGAGGCGACGTGAGCTGCGATTTGAGGAGGCGAACAGCTTCCGTACAGGCTTGTGACCACACCCAGGGCTCATCCTTTCACAGGAGCTGGCGCAGTGGGGCTGTGGTGGCCACGTATTGATGCACCGACTCGCCAGGGAGTTGGTGACACTGTCTAAAAATGAATCGCCGCAGGAGGGCACTTTGTGTGGCAGAGAAGTGTGTGCTTAACAGAGCCACAGCCACATCATATGTTTGAATTGAGTCTGCTGTGCATAATGTCCCAAGAACACGCTGGCCCTCCGCTCCCAAGCAATGGGATAACAGTGCCTTTTTCCGTGCTGTACTCACATTTTCTAGTCCAAGAGCAATGAGGTAGGTTTCAAAGGACTGTAACCAGTGAACCCATGGGATCGGGGGCTCACCAGGTAGTGCAAGGAAGGGAGGAGGTGGTGGAAGAGAGATTTCAGCCATCCTTGTCGCCAAATGTTGCGTTTGCAAAGATAATCCAGAGGCCGTATGCAGAGCTCAGTTCATGTTGCTTTTAATGGCTGATCCAAAAACACTCTCACAGGCAAAAGCAATCGAATACCTATATCCAATGTCAGACACAATACAACGATAACAGCACTATCAAACTCCATGTGCTCAGGCCAAGGCAATCGAGTACCTATCACCAATGTCAGACATAACAGTGTCCTTAACTGCACTAAGGCCCACATCCCCATCACCCCTGCTCTCACCCAGCTCCACTGGCTTCTGGTGCCCTAGAGAATTGACTTTTAACATTTTTGCCTTCACCTTCAAATCCCTCCATGGCCTGGCTGTTCCCTAGCTCCGTGATCCCCACCATCCCTATGCCCCTGCATGCCCCCTTGACACTGCCTTACTTCTCATTCTGCATTCCATCATCGCTGGGTGCTCCTTCAGCCACCTTGCCCCCCCCCTTTGGAACTCCCTCCCTCAGTATCTCCACCTTGCCTGCTTCCTTCCCATCTTCTAAAAGCTCCTTTAGATCCTTCGCTTTAACCGTGCTTCTGCCCCCCTCCTGACCCCCTTCTCTTTCACCCTGTTCGGTGTCCACTGGCTAGCCACTACCCTGTAAAGTGCCTCTGTATGTAATGAACACTGCGCAAATGCAAGTTGTTGTGTATTTAATATGGATTCTAGGCGTCAACTCCCGGCTGCTTACGCTGTTCAATCCATTTTCCATAACCCACCAGCAGATTCAGAGACCCAAGTGCAGTAATGGGTCTGCTGCCAGGCTATGGAAAGAGATATAATAGTGCAAATGCTGGGACTCAGCTCACAGACCTGGGCTGCAAATTAAAAGAACATGTTGTATAAAAGGAGCTAAAAATCCAGAAATGCTTCACCATAATCTAGAATCTGAATGCAAATATTACATATCCAAAACTCTTCACGGCAAATACAGGACAAATAGGGAAGCTTGTTTTGCTGAAATAAAGCCCTCAAAAAGAATAGGAATTTGTTAAATGTAAGAGAAAATGCCTTTTTATAGTATTGTAAAGGAAGACTTGCATTTATATAGCGCCTTTCACGACCTCAGGATGTACTAAAGTGCTTTACATCCAATGAAGTACTTTTGAAGTATTGTTGTAATGTAGGAAATTTATACATAATTTTTACATGCTGTCTCAGGGCGTGATATAACACAGAATTCAGGCTACATTGCAGATTACACGGTATTTGCAGATTGTTACAGGTTTTGAGTCTTGCCTTAGACACCACTGAACCCAAGAAGATATCTATTACTTCCATAAGCAATGTGAGCATCTTATTTTTATGCAATTTGTTTATTTTCATCGCTGCCCTGTACCAGCTTGTATGATGGAGATGTAACAACTGTAACTGCTTGTGAACGGAACTGGATATTCATGCCTTTCTTATGTATACTACTTTAATCTGTCCAATGGCAGACTGAGCAAACACTGAGACATGGCTTGATATGCTTGGACTGCCTTAATTCAATCAGTCCAACTTATCTTCAGAGAGCAAAATGGACGACAGAGAATCACTGCCCATTTTACACTCCACACATTTTCCTTTTCCCTTCAAAAAAGAAAACAAGATAGGCTTGCATTTATACAGCGCCTTCTACAACCACAGGACATCCCAAAGCACTTTACAGCCAATGAAGTACTTTGGAAGTGTAGTCTCTGTTGTAATGTAGGTAGTCCGGCAGCCATTTTGCGCACAGCAAGCTCCCACAAACAGCAATGTGATAATGACCAGATAATCTGGTTTTTTTTTGTGATTTTGATTGAGGGATAAATATTGGCCAGGACAGCAGGGATAACTCCCCTGCTCTTCTTTGAAATTGTACCGTGTGATCTTTTACGTCCACCTAAGAGAGTAGACAGGGCCTCGGTTTAACGTCTCATCTGACAGACAGTACATCTGACAAGTGCAGCGCTCCCTCAGTACTGCACTTGAGTGTCAGCCTGAATTTTTGTGTTCAAGTCTCTGGAGTGTAACTCGAACTCACAACCGCCTGACTCCGAAGCGAGAGTGCTACCCACTGAGCTACGGCTGACACTGAAGTCATTGGAAAGTAAAATCAGTCAGTGTATAAAACTGGCCATCAATTCGCTATCATCACTTTCCGCTACCACCCAAGACAGATTTCACCTCCAAAGTGTAAGGTGTTTTACAATTGACAAGACATACTAAAAAATTGTTCAGTATTTACAGTCTATGGGGAAAGAATCTCAAAGCTAGCATTAGTATCTTAACCACCAATCATTCAAGAGGCTTTCTTTTTTTAACTTGCATGAATATGCTATGCTTTCCAACACAATATTTAAAAGTAACTCTTTTATTCCCCAAAATCTTTCTGTGGAAAACTGGTCAAAAGATCCCGAAACATGACACAGATTGAAGATCTTATACAGTTAGGCCATTCAGAGTTAAATTGTTTGAAAAGAATATTATTGGGGGAGAAAAAAATTCTACAAAATCCTTAGAACATTTATCTGGATTGACAGAATCATCGGAAATTATGGATGGGAACTCACTGAAGAGCTCTGCCATCACGATGTTCAGGCCGTAGTAGGGGAAAGAACAGGCCAGATTCCAAGACAAGTTGTACAAACTGCATTTCTATCTTTCACGTAATGGTGAGAAATCGCAAAGTACATTTTCTGACATGCTAATGAGGAATTATGAAGAAAACTCCCATACGGACCGAGGTTAATTCTGTAAACATTTTGGAAAGCAGACTT
This sequence comes from Somniosus microcephalus, assembly GCF_052327205.1. NCBI lineage: Eukaryota > Metazoa > Chordata > Chondrichthyes > Squaliformes > Somniosidae > Somniosus > Somniosus microcephalus. Next base: position 68,151,461 of record NC_141008.1, read on the forward strand.
CATCTCTCGAGTTCCTACTCCTGGACAATATCTACTATAGAACCTTCAACGCCACTTGGACAGGATTGGAGACAACAACAGGTTCTTGGATTTTTGCACACATTGCAATCCAGGTGACCAGATTTGACACATGAATGCACCTTTTTTCTCCTTGGCTAGACTGCCACTGGCCTGTTAACCGTGAGAATCTTCATCAACATTTAATCTCCAGATGACCATTTAGAAAAGGACTGTGAAATTCTGAAGACTGCCAAAAGTATATTGATGTCCATCTGTTCCAATGAATCTCCTAAAACAATAACTGTCAACCTTTTTGAGACATCCTTCTCCAAAAGAAACAGAAGTCGGAGGACAGGAGATCAAGTCGGTAGGGTATTTCCCTGCACCCCCCCCCCCCCCCACCCCACAGGATTAAGTTGTCTATTGTCTGCGATTCAAGCAACATTTCTTCTGCTTGTTCTTTCTAATGGATAAAGCAAAAATAGAAAGTAAAGAAGCATACAGTCACACTTAGAAGTGTAGATCAAAGTGTTAGCAACCAAACCAAGTTCAAGACCACAGTGTTAACAACCAAACCACACTCAGAAATCAAGATCAATGTGTTACTAACAGCAGGTCACAGTGTTAAAACTATACTTTAGAATTACAGGCTATAGTGCTAACAACCAAACAATGGCACTTGCTAGCTCCTTCTTTGAAAGTGTGTGATATGAGAGGTGGTCCTGACACCTCTGCGCCATTAACATTCACCTCTGAGGAATGTGAGTTATGAATGACATTGAGCAACTATGAACTCTGAACATTCTGGTGCCTATAGCAGTGTAAGTACAGATTTTAAGTTAAGTATTAACCATAGTGTTTGAAACGCGCTCTGATCCCTGCTCTTTTGCTTCACCATTGGTGGATACTTTTTCAATCATTATGCCCTCTACGTCTGAAACTTCCTCGCGAGCTCTCTCCATTTTGTCACCTTAACCACTCGGTTTCAAAAACATTTTCAAAACTCTTCTCTTTGACTGTGCTATTGGCTCCCCTCTCAACCTCTTCTGTTCTTCCTCTTTCTCTCCTCAGCATCCATCATTGTGTTCCCCTCAGTGTAAGGTGCTTTGAAATGTCTTTCTGTACATGAGGAGTGCTGTAGAAATGTAACTTCCTGTACTAGTGCTTGAAGTACATGTTTAATGGCATGGACTTGGGAGGGGGATAAATTGAACAATTTAGCGCTGCTGTCGCTGAGCTTCACATATCGGGAAGTTTGGCACAGACGTCAGCACAATCAATTTGTGACCTGTACAATTTTGTTTCTATCCATTTCAATGGATGGAAAATCATGCAGGCCACAAATTGGGCAAATAGACCCCAGCCAAATTCCCAATATGTGCTCCTGTCACATGAAGCTCTACACTGGGGGCACGAAATTGTGATATTTGCCCTTTGATTCTGTGACATATTCAGACGTACTCCTACTGGTGATAGATCATCCAACTATATTATCATTCTTAGGTCCAGCAACTGGCCTGAACAATATTGTGGATGTCCTTGGGTAATGGGAAGAATGTAGAGGTTTTCGACAGGTATGTTTTTTGCTTCACTGACACTCAAGAAATGTTTAATGTTCAAGTGGATTAAAACAAACAGGAATGTTTTGCCGAGCTGTCTTAACACAATAGTCCCTTTCCTTTTTTGACCATGCCTCTCAAGTCTTTCAGGCTAACTATCTTGAACTATTTTGTTTTTATAAATTTATTCAATAGCTTTGGTTACAAGGCAGGATGAAAGAAACCCAGTGAATTTTTGAACTGTGAACATAAAGCTTAGCCAGCTAAAGGAACAACAAACTTCAAACATCCTGAATGAGTGCTTTATTCATCTCTGTACTTAGAGTTGTTCTCTGTGCTTTTTTTGCAAGCATAATTCTTTTGAAGCTTTTTTTTTGAACTGCACACTTTACAGATGGAATAGTCTCGTTATTATTTACTCCATGACATAGGAAGACAGTAAAATTGTTTCCCTCCTCGTGTGAGTACAGCGGGTCATTGAACAAGTGTCCTGTGTTCTTAACATTTATTTGATCAGTGGGCCTCAATAGACTTGCAGTCTTCTTTTGAATGCAAAAGGCTCAGAAGCTAAGGTTTGTCTGGTAGGCTGTTTGAACTTCTGTCTGAAAATGCCCTTCCTGGGTTGCATTATTAGAAAACTATAATGCTGTTTCCTTTTTGATGTGCCTGATTAAAATGAAGCCGATAACATTGTCGAGAGACGGTAGCTGTGAATTTGGTCTGCATCCACAGAGAAAAATGTTTCTGTCAGAAACTTAGTGAGGTCCATAAGCAGCAATAGAACCCCCTCCGATGCCTAATCGGCATGATCATGGGGCGCGAGATGGGAAATTGGAAGGAAGGCAGGAGTTTCCTGGTATAACGTGCTGCAGGTTGGAATTCTAAGAGGCTGCTCAAGAAATGCAAGTAGGGTTTGGTTCTCGTGTAAACAAAGAGAATGGCGTTTGAAAGTACATTTATAAGATCAGTCTGGCAAACTGCAACTTATAACAGCAGTTTGTGCATCTGGCCTGGAGTCAGACAATGCTCTAGCCACGAGGGCTGCTGGGAGTCTAGGAGATAGCTTCCTTTGCTTATTGAGCTGTCTCTTTCAAACCTCTGGATCCCTAATTCATGGAACATCTGCTAAACAAGATAAATGTTGTGAGTAAAATTATTTTAAAATGTTCTTTAAAGCTATTCCTACTTCATAGCTTTGGCTAAAATTCTAGATACGTTTGTTAAATATTACTAGAACGTGTGAAAATGTCTAATTTAACACATATAAATTCACAAACTGTTCTGCAAACAGGCAGTAAACAAGGGCCTCTCAGTGAGCTCTGGAGGAGAAGCAATAGCCCACTGCAATGGTCCTTTCTTTTATGGGTCAGGATCCTATTCCACTGGCTGAGCATATGGTAGCGCATTCTGAATGAGTGTGCGGGGACTGTTGTGACCCAACCACTGTGCTGCTTTACTATCTGACAGTCAACGTAATTCTATGTCTACAGACCAAATAGACACTTTTATAGTTTAGATCACAGGAGAGCAACCTATGTTTACATTGCTATCCTGACAGCAGAATCATAGACCCATAAAAATGTGCATCCTCGATTGTGCCATTGGGATCATTTAAACACTAGGAGCTGGATTTTGATTGAGGAGGCGTGTAGGAGGCGGGACTACAACTTTCGGGGTTGTAGTCCCGCCTCCATCGAGTTGTGGCCAACCCACTCGATTTTCACTTGATTGACCTTGTTGAGCCCGCCCAGCGGGCTCAGCAGGCCAATTAAGGGCCACCCGGCAACAGGTGACGTCACAGATTGACATTTCATCTGTCAAAAGCTTTTTGACAGATGAAATATCAGCGTTTGACAGCTGTTTGAAGCTGTCAAACACTGACAATCTGTACTCCAAGTTAATTCCTTCCTCTCAGCCTGATTTAGAGATCTCTCCAGAACAGAAAGCTGAATGCTGCAACTTTTGACAGCTCGCGGCCATTCTGCTTTCTGTGCCGGTGAGATGAGGGACTCCCGAGACCTGAAGGAAGGAAGGCTGTAAAGGTAAGTAAATGTAAGTAAAACTTCTTTAAACACTTTACACACACCAAACAAACTTACCTCTGCACTCATGCACCCATCACTCACCTGAACATCTTGAACCCTCCAAGCCCTTCAGCCCGACGGTCCACCTCGCTAACTTGGCGTGGTTTGGAGCCATTGGGAATCCACACTTCAGCAATAAAAATAGGTATTAGGCTAAAACCTGCCTGTTAACTACCTGTTAACAGGCAGTTAATTGGCCTTAATCCCCATCCCGCGTCGGGGAGGCGGGTCCCAGCACAGGTCGGGTATCCGCCTCCTTTGAAACTGGCATGGGGGCGGGATGGGTTCGTGCCCCCCCACCGATTTCGAGATTTTAACCCCCCCACACGCCTCCAATCCCGCCTCAACGGCCCAATGAAAATCCTGCCCTAGCTGTTGAGTTACGGACATGACTCTCTCCCGCAGCTTCTAAAATAGCTGCAATCCTAACCAACTGCATGTATGTATAATTCTCCTGCCCCTAAATTTAATTTCCTGTTGCCATGATTTTCGGTCACGCTATTCATGTTAACATTTAACATTGAAAAGTGTCAATGCAATTGGTTAATGTGAGTTCCCTATGTAAACAGATCCCCGTGACATTATATTTGCAGGCTGCAGGCACGAGGTGGTGTTGTAACCCCATGTATCCTGTACCAGTATCTCCTGACACACCATGAACAAATCCAAGGGATATCTACTTATTCTTTTAAAATATGTTAAAAACTAAAAACACTTAACTTCGTAACCTAAGAATATTTTTAGTTTTATTTATGATAGTAATACTGTCCCTTAAAGGGGCATCACCTTTTTTTATGTACTTTTTAAATTCTCACCAATGTTCCTTCCTCTGCTAAAGGGATTGACATCTTGCTGTGTTAAGATTCACAAGAACAGAATTAGTTAGGTGGAGATCTGATAGAGGTGCTCAAACTTATGAGGGATTTGATAGAGTACATAATAACATAAGAGCTAGGAGCTGGAGTCGGCCATAGGGCCTCTCGCGCCGGCTCCGCCATTCAATAAGATCATGGCTGATCTTCTACCTCAACTCCACTTTCCCGCCCAATCCCCATATCCCTCGATTCCCCTAGAGTCCAAAAATCTATCTACCCCAGCCTTGAATATACTCAACGATTCAGCATTCACAGCCCTCTGGGGCGGAGAATTCCAAAGATTCACAACCCTCTGAGTGAAGAAATTCCTCCTCATCTCAGTCTTAAATGGCCGACCCCTTATCCTGAGACTGTGCCCCCTTAGTTCTAGACTCTCCAGCCAATGGAAACATCCTTTCAGCATCTACCCTAATCCCCTCAGAATCTTATATTTTTCAATGAGTAAATTAGGAAGAAACTATTTCCACTTAATGATGAGTCAGTGGAGTAGATTTTGGTCTGGGCCCATTTTGGGCGACGATCAGGTGGCCTAGAGGCTGCCCACCTGCACTCAGGTAAGTCACATGGGGGTTGTGGTGGGGCGGGGGGGTTTGGCAGGGTCTTGCGGGTGGGAAGAGAAGTGCCTGCAGTAACAGAGGCCCAGACTTTCCTTGTGGGGCCCGCAGAAATACTCCTGCTCCTCCAGACGCCACAAAGGAAAGTTTAACACTTACCTTACAGGATCTCTTCCTCCTGTGGATCGGGTTTCACTGAGCGGGGCAGCCGTGGCGGGCACCAGTTCAGTTGGCAGTTAAAATACCATTGGGGTCCTAAATACGCCATAGGACCCCAATTTGCATAAATATATTCAGGCCCGATAAAACAGCAGCATTGAAATCACCGCCAGGTGGGAATGGAGCGGTGAACTGACCGTTCCATTTTAACTCCTTGCCAGGCAGGGGGAGTTAAAATTCCCCCTTATATACATCACAACAATTCTCCAGTGAGTACAGAGTGGTGAAAGTGTCTGAGTTTGAAGGTGCAGATGATTGTGGGTCCAGTATATATTTAATAACTTTGTTTGTAAAGGCATGCAGTGTAGACCTGGAGCAATCTTTGAGGTCTTCCTCAGTGTCGCACTGTGTGACCCAGCATTTATAACAGGGGACACCAAGCAATCAAAGTTACAACGGGTATACAAAAAGCGTTTCAGCCTACGTCTGTTTGCTGCACACAGATAGAATTCTGCAAACTGGTAATTTTCCCGGTAGAAGAATGTGGGTCTTCGACCTGACGAAGGGTCTTCGACCTGAAGCGTTGACTCTGTTTCTCTCTCCACGGATGTTGCCTGGCCTGCTGAGTTTTTCCAGCGTTTTCTGTTGTTATTTCGGATTTCCAGCATCCGCAGTATTTTGCTATCGAAGAATGTGGCAAACCTTGTTCAATCTAAGCTGCAGGATTTTACAAGTGCACAAATGCCCAGCTGGGAAGCTGTAGTAAACAAGTATAAGGTGGCTTTACTGTGAAATCATCTGCAACCGCAAGCTGCAGAGGGGGGGCGGCCCGCGCAGCATGTTGCTGAGCTGACCTATTGCGCCACCAAGTGGCAGGGTATGGTTCTCCCAAGCAGCTCCCACGTCGAGTTCCCAGTGCCCTTCAAATCCCGACAGAAGGCAGTCAAGTTGGTGATTTAATTTACCTCAGTGCGCGCACAAAATGATGCAGCTGAACACCTGGGAACAAGTAGACTTTCCATTCCTCAACAAGGAGATAGTCATAGGTGGGAGACGGAATGAAATAACCGACAAAAATGAGAGAGAGAGAAGTGAAATGGGAAAAGAATCAATGAATACAGAGAGAGAATCAAGGCGCGCAAACGCCTTTGACAATTACATGGTACAACATCGTTTCAGGCTGCAGTAACGAGTTTCTGGAAACCAGCTGTTTTTTTTTGCTAGCAATAGTTCCCCAAACTGCTGCATTTTCCTTTCATAGATTACTTAAGTATTGGAACAGAAAACAGAAAAAGCTGAAACGCTTCTGTAGGGAAAACATGCAGCCAATGTTTTGGGCTCATAAGAACATAAGAAATAGGAGCAGGAGTCGGCCATTCGGCCCCTCGAGCCTGCTCCGCCATTCAACAAGATCACGGCTGATCCTCTATCTCACTTTCAACTCCACTTTCCCGCACTATCCCCCTATCCATTGGCTCCCTTAATATCCCAAAAATCTATCGATCTCTGTCTTGAGTAGACTAAACAACTGAGCCGCCACAGCCCTCACAGCCCTTTGAGTGAATGCCCTACTTCAGAAGTGAAAACGGATTTAAAGTTGAAACATCAACGGCCTGTTCTCCACAGGCACTGATTGACCAACTGAATGTTTCCATAATAACAACAGGAAACGCTGGAAAAACTCAGCAGGCCAGGGCAGCATCGGTGGAGAGAGAAACAGAGTTAACGTTTCAGGTCGAAGACCTTTCGTCAGACCGTCATCGACCTGAAACGTTAATTCTGTTTCTCTCTCCACCGATGCTGCCTGGCCAGCTGAGTTTTTCCAGCGTTTCCTGCTGTTATTTCGGATTTCCAGCATCCGCGGTATTTTGCTATCGTGTATGTTTCCAGATTTGTCTGCTTTTGTTTCAGATTACCAGCATGCGCAGTATTTTGCGTTGCGTTTAAACTGGTTCCTTTCAGTATTTTTATACTTAATAAAAACTGCACCTGGTGGCAGGTTTGTGAAGATCTGGCTGTACGTATAGGTCTAAATAATGCAACGGAATAGTCTGAACCAAAATAACCTAGCTGACTGGACTTGGGGCGTTTTACTACGTTAAAGGTGCTACAGGAAACTCTCGATTTACCGGCACCCAAACAACCGGAAATCTCGGTTAACCGGCAAAATTCAGGAGTAGGTTCAGTGAAGTTTTTCTTCATATTAGTGGCCGTTTCTTGATTCTTGGCTGTGTAATCGGGGGTTCCTGCACTTGTTGCTAAGCAACAGGGACGCTTGGTCTGTGGCCGGAGTTCCTGCACATGTTGCTAAGCAACAGGGAAGCCTGGATTTGTTGCTGTGTACAGAGCTCTCGTACCTTTTAACTAGAGCTCTCTGTAATCGGGACTTTTTGATAAACCGGCACCACGCCGGTCCCGTCGGTGCCGGATAAAAAAGAGTTTCCTGTATATAAATACAAGTTGTTGTTGGATGACTTTACTATTCATTCTAAAAGCGACTTTATCTGCCACCACATTACGCTGTTACAAATTTTAAAGGTTATTTTGCTCGCTGCATTATTTTTAGTGCATCTGCTCAATTTTTTGCATAAATTCCTGTCCATGCTATTTTAACACAAACATTAACCCATTTAGTTTAAATATATATTAAAAATATATAATATAAAATAAAAACAGAAAATGCTGGAAATAATCAGCAGGTCAGGCAGCATCTGTGGAGAGAGAAACAGAGTTAACGTTTCAGGTCGATGACCCTTCGTCAGAACTGGAAAAAGCTGGAGATGGAACAGGTTTTTAAGCAAGTGTAGGGGCAGGGAGAGGGGGGGAGGAGAGGAAAGAACAAAAGGGAAGGTCTGTGATAGGACGGAAGGCAGGAGAGATTAAGAGACAAAAGGGATGATGGTGCAAGGCGAAAGGAGATGGTAATGGGACAAGTTAAGAAACAAAAGATGGCTCTAGATGAAGTGTAAATGGCGATGGCAGAATGAAAGACAGCTGCCAAGTGAGAGAGAGAAAAAAAGATAGGGGCCGAGGTTATGATCTGAAATTGTTGAACTCGATGTTGAGTCCGGAAGGCTGTAAAGTGCCTAATCGAAAGATGAGGTGCTGCTCCTCGAGCTTACGTTGAGCTTAGTAACAGTTGATATCCTCATCATGCACCTTGTGTAGAATTTACTGCAATTTATTTACAATGAGTTTTTGTTATTCTTATTTCTAAATGGCAGCATAAAGCTAAACCTAAAAGAAACAATTTACTAAAGATGTGATTCCGTGATCCCAAAGTACCACCTCCCCAGCCGTATAATGAGGATTCTGTTTGAAGACTCGACACCAGCGGTATCTTGCTTTTATAGAGTACCTTTAACATTGAAAAAATATCCCAAGCCTCAGCAATCTGGTCCTCGAAGGCCAGGTAACTCAGTCCTATTTGTGCTTATATTTCTTATTCATTGGTTTTCCCCGTTTGAATTACATAAGCCTGGAGGTTAGGCGAAGGCCATTCTTAACACCGTTGCCTCATTGGTGGATAGATCCTTAAAAAGAAAAGATAGACTTGTATTTCTATAGCGCCTTTCACGACCACCGAATGTCCCAAAGCGCTTTACAGCCAATTAAGTACTTTTTGAAGTGTAGTCATGTAGGAGACGCGGCAGCCAATATGCGCACAGCAAGCTCCCACAAACAGCAATGTGATAATGACCAGATAATTTGTTTTAGTGTTGTTGATTGAGGGCTAAATATTGGCCAGGACACTGGGGATAACTCCCTTGGTCTTCTTAGAAATAGTGCCATGGGATCTTTTATGTCCACCTGAGAGGGCAATCGGGGCCTCGGTTTAACGTCTCATATGAAAGTCGGCACCTCCGACAGTGTGGCACTCCCTCAGCACTGCACTGGAGTGTCAGCCTAGATTTTTGTGCTCAAGTCTCTGGAGTGGAACTTAAACCCACAACCTTCCGACCTAAATAAATCCTAAATCAAAACCTCAACCCCAAGATCTGTTGGTATCGGAAACATGAGGTATATGCAAGTTACAGGGAACATTTCTTTAAATGTGGCCCTCAAGGCTTCATGGTATGCGTCTATGCAACACATGAAGACTTTGGCCGTACCTTGCTGTCCAGTCCACCACTGTACGTGCCTGGGTTATAAACTGCCGTACATATGGTGGTATTAATTGTGTTTTCATCACAAATTTTACCATGCAAATGCCCAAATCAAATGAAATGTGGTAAGGAATGCATATCATGGCCGAGAAATTCAGTGGTGCCGCGCCCCATTTTCAGGAATTAAATGGGCGCCTAAGCTTCCAATATGGCGGGCAGGAAGCGAGTGATCATTATGAGCCTGAAGTGCGCCGCCCGTCATATTGGTATAGTCACAAAGATAAACGTCCCGGGCCCAGGGAAACTAGGTTTACCTGCAGTCTAACCAGTGGACCTTAAAGGCACTACTGCAGGCTGCCAGCAAAAAGGTATTTCTTATTTTAAAAAATACTTACCTGAATGTGGAGCCAGGAGGTGCAGGAATGCTTAAACCCCCCCCGAGTTTCCCCTCCTCCCACCCCCTAGTTGCCCCTCCCCCTCACCAACCCCCCTAGTTGCCCCTCCCCCCCACCTACCCCCCTAGTTGCCCCTTCCCCTCACCTACCCCCCTAGTTGCCCAGCCCCCTAGTTGCCGCTTCCCCCACCCCTTCGCCCCTTCCCCCGCACCCCCAGTTGCCCCTTCCCCCGCACCCCCCAGTTGCCTCCCCCTCTCCCCTATCCCCCCTCTAGTTGCCCCTTCCCCCTCCCCTTCCTGGTCCACCCCTTATTGATCACCTGCCCTTCCCCTTTAAGCACTTTAAATGTCAAACCTCTTCACCGGTGAGCTGCCTGGGGACACCCAGCAGAATGTTCGCAGCTCACCGGTATCAGTTAAGTGAGGTCGCTGGCTCATATCAGGTGCACCTCGGGCCTACCCATTCCGGTGCAGGGAGTGGCGCAGACAAATTTCTAGGCCCATGTGTTTAATGTCCTTTGTTTCCAGCAACCAAATAGGCGACAGCAAACAGTCTAACAGATGATATTGTTGCAGAGCTTCATGACACTATCTATCATATTTGTACATGTGCCTTTCTGCACCATGGCTGGTGTCAAATAGAAATATCCCTGTCGGAGACAACAATCCTGGACAACTCCAGCAGCAATGCAGGATTCCCAACAATTAGCGGAGCGCCACACCTGGCCTGAAAATGTGTTGACTTGCAAGTTTCAAAGCTATTATTGTTTGGAAATACCAAATCTGGAGATTTTCCAATGTTTGGGGAGCTGGGATTAGAGGTATGTGATCCTTCCTTGTGAGCAATGTGCATGTGAACCTCACATAATTTTACATTGCTATTAGCTCTTTTTTGCATTTTTGTTCCTTTTCTCCATTTCTTTTATTGTTTGTTCCATCTAAGGGTATGTTGGTCTTGCAATGAGGAGAACGTGTTTTAAGCTCGGAGTCTCCTTTCGCAGGTATACAATTGTGTTAGCAATGCATTGCTGATTGTTGCCATGGAGATCTCTGCAGGCTAAAGGTTTGGCAATCAGGGATAATGGGGAGCGGCGATGACACACTTGTGCTAATCAATACTGTATTCAATGCTTTCATTAATAACACCTATCATTAGTGCTGAGTACACTGTCATTATGCTCTACTGTATGTTGTTTCATTTTCAGGAGGCACGAGAATATGAGGTTTCAATTTAAAGATGGACGTTTTTCACAACAGAAAAGCCCTCTTGCCTTCTAGACAATTTCTCAGCACTTCTTGCCCTTCTGTCCCTCACGACTGTTTGAAATCAGCTTTGATTTCCGAAGCCTATTCCTCAAAACAACTTTTCTGAAGCCTATTTCTCAAAACAACTTTTCTCTCCAACAAAGAATAAGGACTAACCGCACTTACGTGTGTCAATGAAATGTCAAATCTGCTTGTCCAGTGAATTCAAGTTAAGTAAAAGTGTACCTGTACATTTCTGTGTGCATTGTAGGCACAGCCACATAATAATTATTCTTCAATGTTAAAGAATGCAATCCTAGTAGATAAAAATAATCCAAATTATGAGCCTTTTACTATGTATTTATTCACTTGTTTTAAAATGTAAAATGTTTTAAAATGTAGAATTGTGGTAATGATGCATTTTTATCTATCGCCCATGGTGCATTACACGAACCTTTCGGGATCGGATCAATTGGCGTAGTTCAGACGGGGCCCTTTACATCTAAAGGGCTTGCTGAGTCACAAAACCTGAGCCTGGGGGTGCGAAGACAGGCATAGCATAATTAATCAGGAAAATAAAATTATTTCTCCATTCTCAGTCGAAACTGTGTTGATGCAAAAATAAATTTTGTAATAAAAAGAGTCATTAAAAAAAAGTTAAGGTAAAACATATACGTTTACTTGGCTTCATCCGGTGGCCCATTATCGGTGTAATGCTCCATTTCCCACTATAGAGCTAAAGTATCCAGACATTATAACAGGTTATACTGATTATTGAAATAATCTTACTATCTTCATACTGAGCCTGAATTAAGGACCATGATGATACTTTGTCTAGAAAAGGTTACGTATAATTATTTTGTAAATACTGTAATTTCACAACAAAGAACCTAACCCAATATAACTTGCACATACAACATATAATATACATCCATAATATATCCAATTGTCATTTACAGTTTATGGCCTACATTTTATCCTAACAGTACATCCCATTCACATACACACGCACCGACATTCCTTTTGCTTACTGGTTTGCAAACAAAGTTAACTGTTTATTTCTGTTTGTATGGTTTTATAATTATTCTCCTAGTTTATTCATCTTCTCTCCCATTATTAATCCCCTGTAGAAGAAAGACTTACATTTATATAGCGCCTTTCACGACCACCGGACGTCTCAAAGCACTTTACAGCCAATGAAGTACTTTTTTGAAGTGTAGTCACTGTTGTAATGTGGCAGCCAATTTGCGCACAGCAAGCCCCCACAAACAGCAATGTGATAATGACCAGATAATCTGTTTTTGTTATGTTGATTTGAGGGATAAATATTGGCCACAGGACATAACTCCCCTGCTCTTCTTCAAAATAGTGCCATGGGATCTGTTACGTCCACCTGAGGGGGCAGATGGGGCCTCGGTTTAATGTCGCATCTGAAAGACAGCACCTCTGACAGTGCAGCACCCCCTCAGTACTGCAATGGAGTATCAGCCTAGCTTTATGTGCTCAAGTCCCTGGAGTGGGATTGGAACCCACAACCTTCTGACTCAGAGGCGAGTGTGCTACCCACTGAGCCACAACTGACACTGACATATACACACTACATCTCTTTGGGTTCTTGTAGGCATCTCCACAGGCACAAACAATGTGGCACCTTGGATGATATGCTTGTCCAGTGTGGGTTGGGGTCCCTCTCCCCAGCCACCTTTCCTTCTTCACCTTTATCGAGACGAGAACCGCCCACCCCAATGTGAGAAGTCCAGTTGAGAACCCATTGATCTGGGATTGAGATCTCCGTGCTGCCAACCATCTGTCCATTGTAACCCTTTCCCATGAAGAACAGTTTACAAAGTCGCCAGAACTTTGAAGGGTAACTTAATGAAAGGAAAAAGATCAATGATTGCAACCAGCCATTCCTACAGGTATAATGACATAAATATAGCAAAAGTGCAACTAGCCAGCTCTCTCTCATATAATTAATTGTATGTGTTAGGCCATCCCCCTCCCCACCCCTACAAAAAACACACAAACACTGCAAACATTTCTTCTTTTTATAAAAGAGTATCACATCTGCAATAAACAATTTTTTCTGAAAATGTCACAAGTGCCTCTTGAAGAGCTGTGGTCGTGATTTGATGGACATTGTTGTACTTTTAGTAGGTGTTCACTTATTTGCCAAACCAAATATGCTTCTTGTTTCCCAGGCCCTACTTGGCTATATGTCTAAAAAAAATGAATATAGTAGCTTATCAGCTTTAATGAGCTGCGCTTGGTGACCTTGTTGGGACAGGAAGATGTAAAATACAGCAACAGTTTACAAGCATGTCAGAAAAAGAGGACATACAGTAAGTGGTATAACCAAGCAAAATGACATGCACATAAATGGCACTTGCTAAACTCTTCTTTATTAACAACAACTAATCATTCTGCCAAATTATAATTCTCATTGTTACTGAAAACTGCTGCTTAATATTGTTTTATGGTTCAGTTCTGAAAAATATTCCAAACTGGTGAATAATCAGTAGTTTCAATGAAAGTTGATGTTTAGGAAGTTTAATTTATTCATAGCCTTGGAAATTCTATTCAGGCAACAGAAGGTGTTAACATAAGAACTAGGAGCAGGAATAGGCCATACGGCCCCTTCGAGCCTGCTCCGCCATTCAAGATCACGGCTGATCTTCGACCTCAACTCCAGTTTCCCGCCCGATCCCCATATCCCTGGATTCCCCAGGAGTCCACTGTTCCCTCAATGTTCAAAACAGCTAACAGCGTTCAGCGGCGTCAAACAGCTGGAAAGTTATATGTTTGCGTGTCAAGGAAGCCATTACTAAATTCTGAAGTTAAAAACAAAACAGTTGGAAATGCACAGCAGATTCGTCAACATCTAAGAAACAAAAAGATAGGTTAATGTTTTGGACGTAGGTTTGTTTGCCAGAACATTGCCAGTTCTGATGAAGACCCTGGGTTAACCTATCTTTTATGTTTTCAGATGCTGATGAATGTGCTATGTGTTTCCAGCATTTAGAGAAGGTTTTTTTATACAACTATTAAATCCTACCTGCCTTGAGGAATGATTTTTTTTTAATCAGTTTTCTACTGGGCAGCTAGACAGAATATGGTCTTGAAATTGTTCAATCCCATTAGAAAGGGGCTTATTGAACTATGCCTTCTACCAGCTAATTTAGGAGCACTATTGTCCACAGTCAGAGGACTTTGCTTGGATTTTCTCCCCCTCTTGCTATAGACTCATAGAATAGTACAGCACTGAAGGAGGCCATTCGGCCCATTGAGTCTGCGCTGGCTCTTTCGAAGAGCAATCCAGTTAGGCCCTAATTGTTATTGAAGGCAGCCTTAAGGTGCTGTGAGACAAACAAAGGGACAGAAGTGCTTTCGATGGGGCTGCTCCTCAATTTTTGGCTGCACTTCAGTCTCACGCTCCTGATCTTCAGCTACGCGGTGCGGAGGGCAGCGGGTAAGTCGGAGGACCTCCTCGTAGGATTGCTCCTGGGCCTGGCCAAGGTGGTCATCTACAGGTCATGGCAGTGCGCAGTCGAGGGGGGTCGTTTGGCCTGACTGCCTGTCTCTCTTGCGCGGCTATGTTTGCACCCGGGTGTCCCTGGAGAGGGAGCGCATGGTTTACGCCGGTATGTTTGAGGCCTTCCGCGAATGGTGGGCACTGGTGGGACTGGAGTACATCATCAACACCAGGGACCAAATTTGAATCTGATTTATTAAGGTCATCTAAATTGATTTAATTTACGGTTAAATGTTGGTGCCCCTTTAAGAGGGGGCGCCTGCAAACTCTTAAAGTCGATGACACAGTTCTCCTCACTGAATTAGCATAAAAGAGAAGTACTTTCGGAACATTCAGGCATCTTTCAGAACTAAACCTACAGGAATAAATTTATGGCCAGGCCCTTCAAGACTTGCATTCATAAAGTATCTCATCTTTCAGAAACATCCTAAAGCACTTCACATGAATTACTTTGAAGTGCAGATTTTGTCGAAGCCATTTTGCACACAGCAAGCTCCGACAGACAACAATGTGATGAATGATCAGTTCTGTTTTTTGATGGTGTTCATTTTGGCCAGGACACTGGAAGAACTCCTTGGTGCTCTTTGAATGAGCAATCGTCTTTGAAATAGTGCCATGAGATCTTTAATGTCCGTATGAAATGGCAGATGGGACCCTGGTTTAACATCTCATTCAAAAGACAGCAGCTCCAATATCACAGCATTCCCTAAATACTGGAGAGCCAGCATAGATTATATGATTAAATCCTGAGGTGAGGCTTGAGCCCACAGCTTTCTAACTCAGGTGCAAGTGCTACCAGCTAAGCCAGGCTGCCAAATGTTCTATATAGGACTAACCCACTAGGTTAAAAAAAAATGAACATTTTGTCTGATAGCTGCTGTACTTGCATGTACGACATTGAATCGAATGCGTTCATTGCTTGAACATTATAAATATGTATCAATGATATGGCTATTTGTGCATATTTGGTAACTAAAAATACAAATCTATGTGGAATAAAAACAGAAAATGCTGGAAATACTCAGCAGGTCAGGCAGCATCTGTGGAGAGAGAAACAGAGTTAACGTTTCAGGTCGATGACCCAGGGTCATCTCTGTTTCTCTCTCCACAGATGCTGCCTGACCTGCTGAGTATTTCCAGCATTTTCTGTTCTTATTTCAGATTTTCAGCATCCGCAGCATTTTGCTTTTGTACAAATCTATGTGGGTCTGGGTATCACAGTCAGTTAGAACACCGTTATCTCATGATAGGATCTGAATACAGACAGGCAGGCTGAACGTTTCTTCCTTCTGACGGCTGTTGGGCTCTGCCAATGAAATAATTCTGCACCATCTCAACACAGCGCATAGTCAATTTAAATCCACTTTTTGGCACTAATTAGGCAGTTGGCTACTGTGGGAAGTGGAAATGTCCTGTCGAGCCAGTACGGGATGCTCGTCTGAGAATAGCGTTGAGCACATTGTTGGGGCAATGTGGAGGACAATTTAAAGCTGCTTCTGACCTGAAAATGATGCTGCACAATGAATGCAGACAGGAAAACTGTTCCATTCCCCAGTGGAGATTCTTCAGCTTAATCAGCAAAAATAAGATGAAGCACCAGAAAAGAGAACATGCGCACATCACTGCATGGTGTAATGGTTGTTACAAGATAGTGTTTGCTGATAATTCTATATTTATACTGTGGCGAAGCAGTGTTAGTGTGAAAAGGAAACAAGGCATTGTTCTGTAACAAATGCTATGTTTACATGAACAGCACGTTTCACAGTGGACCCAAAATTGGCTTCAATGGAAGTAAAAAACAAAGAGAGATGTAAAATGGGCTGCCGACTCGCTATCACCCGTTTTACACTATCGCACAGAGTCAGGATCTATCTCGTTGAATTTATGTTGCACCGTTGATATTTAAACTCCAGTAAACATTGCCCTTGAAAAGACTGCTTTCCTGCAGCTTTGACTGCGGTCTTAGCTTACCAGCTGAGCCATAATATCAATGTAAAACCGGGGAGTAAATGTGCAGCACTCCAACCCAGTGGGATTCAGTCTGGTCTCAGCTTCAAGCTAGTTGTCCAATTAATGTGAAATGTTAAGATTCAAGTTACGATGGGCCAGAATTTGCGCTCTCCGTGGCAGAGTATGCTGTCGTAATCCATTTGAAAAATCCCGCAACTTCCGGGTTTCCGCGTGTTTTTGCGTATGTGTGAAATCCAGAACTTGCGATCTTGTTACGCCTTGACTGATCAACCAAACCGCAAGGAAACACGGTATTGCTGGCGCAGAGTGGGGCTATTTGCCCAACAACTGCCCAGCAATTGCCCACGCAACTCTTACGGCTGGTAAAATCAGGCGTAAGGCCTGCTTTCATCAGCTTAAGGGTACATACAAACCTTACATGAAACATTTAAAAATAAAAGATTCTGCACATACACTTTAAATGAGTTTATGCAAATATTGGCCCGGATTAAGATATTTAAAATTATTTTTATAAAAAAATTTAATTTTATTGAAGTTGGTGCAATGAAGGGACTTATGAATAAAATTAAAATTCAGTGCATTTATATTTATTAGAATTGTGTAAATTGTTTTATTATTTGGGGATTCCATTGCATCTCATTAGGGGATTCCCTTCGTAAATGACTGCAATGGAATCCTCCTTTGTGATTGGAGGACCGGGCCCATGTGATCCCAGGGACGCATCCGAACTGCCTGAATCGCTGGGATCCCTGGACCTTCACGCTGCCGTCCGCCTGGAGGCCCGAGATCAGAACTCTCCGCAGCCTGGACGACTGGAGGTAGGTTCAGACTTGTTTTGTGGGTCGGAGGCGTACTCCAACCGCAAATTCTACCCCAATAATTTGTGTGGGGAGAAGGGGAAGGAAAAACATTTGTCGTTTGACGTAAGAAAACTACTAGGCACTTGGTCTAAGCGTTAAACAAAGCTTTAATCAACTGTTTTACAACATGGAGATCTAGTTGTGTCCTTCACTAGTTCCTGTTAAAGAATGTCCTGTGCAAGCTGGGCCCGTGCCCGAGTATTTATACTCTCCCTGGACAGCACCACCCACAGGCTGCTCAGTTGATTCATGTCATCGTTAATTAAGGGTTGTGTAGGCAATGAAATGTACTCTCCCTGTACCAGCATAAACATGACTTGAGTAGTTTTGCCAAACCATTGACATCTCCATTAAAACCATCATAAGTCAGTGAAAAATCCAGTTGTGGCTACATAACACATATGAGTTTATTACATTGTTCTAAAGAATCATAGCTGCAGAAGTCATCCATAATTGTTTAACCAGTTTCAGTGCTAATAAATACATTAAAGCGCCCCAATTTAGTCCTATGTAGAAAGGATTATTTTTGCTAGCAGATATGATATGCGAAAAAACTGCATATCCTGATATCCTGTTCCTATCCCCATCCCAGACATAAGATTGGTTGCAGTCAGCGCTTAGCACCACCGTTGTTTTTTTTATTCGCTCTGGGATCTGGGCGTCACTGGCAAGGCCAGCATTTATTGCCCATCCCCAATTGCCCTTGAGAAGGTGGTGGTGAGCCGCTGCCTTGAACCACTGCAGTCCATGTGGTAAAAGTACTCCCACAGTGCTGTTAGGGAGGGAGTTCCAGGATTTTGACCCAGCAACGATGAAGGTACAGCGATATACTTCCAAGTCACGATCATGTGTGACTTAGAGGGGAACTTGCAGGTTCCCATGCGCCTGCTGCCCTTGTCCTTCTAGGTGGAAGAGGTCACGGGTTTGGGAGGTGCTGCCAAAGAAACCTTGGCGAGTTGCTGCAGTGCATCTTGTAGATGGTACACACTGCAGCCACGGTGCGCCGGTGGTGGAGGGAGTGAATGTTTAAGGTGGTGGATGGGGTTGTATTGTGTGCAGATGTCTCTGCAAATGTAAACTCATCCGTAACTGACAAACTCTATTTTCAGCATAAGTATCAGATCTCAGCTGTTGAAATGTACCATTAGAGTAGGTGCAGTGAGCCTGGTTTTATAAGATGACTTAATGTCCATGTGTTTGGACATGTGGAGTCCCTTTGCTGCTTAATTTTAGTATTCTTAGTCCATCTGCACGGGCCTCTGAAATATACAAGTTACCGTTTGATTTCAAGACAGATGAGGCACTGGGAAAATGAATGACACTTTTGAATTGTTTTATTAATAATATTGATTGTCAACTTGTCCCAAATACTCTGCTGGGTAGAGATCCCTCTGTGTGTTAGATTTATCCAACCAACAACATCGTGTGCCTCCCCACTGTGACTTTACCCATGGGATCAATGTAACAGAGAGAGAAAATTCGAGCCATGTATCTTGGTGAGTTGGAGAGGGAATCTTTGTAACTTGTGTCCTGCCATTGATCCATTTTGGAGATGGCAGAGCGTTTTATATCTTTTCTCTTTTTCATTAAAAAAAGAAATGGCACGCGTGCTTTTCCCCATGGTGCATTCACAATGGCATGAAGAAAAAGGCAAGCAGGAATGGATTGTGGATCTGCTGCATCCATATCAAAGGATTGAGCAATCTGAATTGATGTGAATCTGGTACATCGTCAAGACCCTTAACAATCGAATACAATTTGGGAGAAGGGAAGTCTACAAAAGAATGGTGCACCCCTAGTTCATTTATAAAAATCACACTCCTCCTAAATTAGTGCATAGTCCACATCACCAGCAGGAAGCACACACAGGAATATTAGAGCATGCACTGCCAACAGCCAACCATGTAGCTTAATGGTTGGAAATTGCACTCAAATGTCTGATATACGCTACCAGGGGGGTGAGGCTTCCCACCGGAAATGCGGACTCATAAATTTTTAATCCCTATTTTCTTTCCTTAAAGCTTTAAGGGGGAAAAATTCAGTTGTTTGTGCCTCCCGTTAGCACCTTAAGAGGGCGCTAATGGGGCGCAAAGCAACTAGCGCCCGGGCATCAGGTCCTCGATTTGCTGATCGATCCCCGGCCACCACACATAAGTCCTAGCAAGGCTTTTCATTTTTACCCACCCCAGATGGCCTTCGTGAAGCTCATTGAGCACTCTCTCCCTTAACTTGGGTGGAATTACCACTCGGGATCCACACATCAAGGTCCCCTGGCATACTGACAGCTGTTCTCTTCTGGATGAGAATGCTGGCAACAGTGAGTCGCCATGTGTTGGCCATCCCCTCACCGTCAAGTCATATACCCGAGACAGTGTCGGGTCATTTCGGGTCTCCTTCTCTATATCAGCGTTAGTTACTGGCAAGCGTTCAATTATAGTCGAATAAAATATTTCGACAGGGTCCACTGCTGGTGCTTCCTCCGCAGTAGGCAGTGGCAGGCGTGATAGCCCATCAGCGTTTCCATGCTGTTTCGTGCCCTTATACTCGATTTCATATTGGTTCGCCCCTAGAAAAAGGGACCATCTTTGTAGCCGTTGCGCAGTCATCACCGGAACGCCCTTCTTTGGATTAAAGATGGAGACAAGTGGTTGGTGGTCAGTCAGCAAGGTGAACTTCTGCCCATGCAGATAGTGGTTGAACTTTTTCACTCCCCACACTAGGCTGAGGGCCTCCCTGTCAATCTGGGCGTAGGTACGCTCAGCTGAGGTTAGTGACCGAGACGCAAAGGCTACTGGCCTCTCTGAGCCATCCAGGAATTTGTGCGACAGCACCGCTCCAATGCCATAGGGTGATGCATCACGCGCCAACCGAATTGGTAGTGCTGGGTTGAAATGAGCCAACACCTCTTTTGATGTGATCAATTCTTTGCACTTCTGGAAAGCTCGTTTACATTCATCATTCCACTTCCATGGTACCCCCGTTTGCAGTAGGGTGTTCAGTGGGTGTAGTACTGTAGACAAATTCGGCAAGAACTTATGGTAGTAGTTCACCAACCCGAGGAACGACCTCAGTTGTGACACATTTTCCGGTGCTGGAGCCTTGTCTACTGCCTCAATCTTTTCAGGGGACTTATGTAACCCCTCTTCATCAATAACGTGGCCACAATACGAGATCTGCTTCTGGAAAAACTCGCATTTGTGGCGATTAGCTCGGAGCCCATATTCCTTCAATCTAGTGAGCACCTGCTCCAGGTTGGCGAGGTGATCACTGTCATTTTCACCCGTGACCAGGATGTCGTCCAAATAACACTGGGTCCCTGGAATCCCTTGCAGGACTTGAGCCATTGCCCTTTGCCAAATAGCCGGAGCTGATGCTACCCCGAACACCAGCCGGTTGTATTGGTAGAGACCTTTATGAGTGTTGATCGTGAGGTACTGTTTCGAGGCTTCTTCTACCTCCATTTGCAGGTACGCCTGGGCCAGATCAATCTTCGTGAAGCGTTTCCCTCCAGATAGCGAGGCGAAAATATCTTCAATCCGCGGAAGCGGATATTGTACAGTGTGAAGGACTGGGTTCACTGTCACCTTGAAGTCCCCACAGATGCGAACCTTCTTTGGTTCCCCAGGCGTATTACTCAACGACCTCTTCATTACAGGAACGATGGGTGTAGCCCACTCGCTCCAGTCCACTTTGGACAGTACTCCTGAACATTCCAAACCTTCCAGCTCTGCTTCGACGGCTGGGCGGATCGCATAAGGTACCGGTCTGGCCTTAAAAAACTTTGGGCTTGCATTTTCCTCTATTTTGATCGTCGCTGTTATGACTTTTAGTGTTCCGAGTCCCTGCTGGAACACTTCTTGTGCGTCAGTTAGCATTTTTGACAGTCGTCCAGGTGTGACGTTGTCATCCTTTTTGGCATCTACAGTCAGTGCTTGTATGGAATGCCAATCTAGCTGTATCTTCCGGATCCATTCCCATCCTAGTAGTGGTGGTCCTCCATCTGGCAATACATATTAGGCCCATTTTTGGTGTTTCCTTGCCGTTATATATAACGTTCACCCTTATTTTTCCTTTGGGGTAGACTTTTTGCCCCGTGTACGTCTTCAAGACAATCTCTGTATCTCTCAAGGGTATATGTGAGAATAGCCACTTGTAGTCCCCTCGGTTTATGACTGTTAGGGCTGATCCTGTGTCCAATTCCATTTTCACTTGGACTCCGGCTATCTTGAGCGTGACCCAGATAGTTTGGTGATGCTCCGTTTTGATCACATTATGTAGTTTCAGACAACCCAGCTCCTTGCTTCCAGAGTCTGTATCACTTTTCTGTTCGTCTGCACTACTCTCCGTCACCTTATGTACCTTCTTATACTTCTCCTGTGGGGATTTCTTGCTGCTGGTTTTCTTTTCCGACGTGCAGACTCTTGCTACGTGTTCTACTTTTCCACACTGTCTGCACACTTGGTTCTTGAACCAGCAATCCTTATGGTCGTGTGTTGTTCTGCCGCAGCGATAGCACTTCACTGTTCCGTATGACATTTCATTTGTGCCATATTCTTGCGGTCTCCGTTGTATCTCTGCCGCGCCCCGTGCTGCTGCTTCGTGTGATACTGCCATGCTGAAAGCCTTGTCCAGCGTGAGATCCTTTTCTGATAGAAGCCGTTTCTGGGTTCCTTCACTTTGAAGCCCACACACAAACTTGTCCCTTAAAGTATCTGCTAGTCCCGTTCCAAACTGGCAGTGTTTCGATAGCTTGCGCAGTTCCGTTAAAAACTCAGCATTACTTTCATCTTTATGCTGGTTCCTTTTGTGAAACTTAAATCTTTCCGCTATCAGCAGCGGTGTGGGGTCTAAGTGGTCCTGTAGGATTGACACTATGTTTTCAAAATCCTTTTCCACTTGCTTCTCTGGGGTTACTAGGTTTCGCAGTAAGCCATACGTTTTTGCACCCATTGAATTCAACAATACCAGCGCTTTCCTGTCATCTGGCACTTCATTCGCCTTGCAGTACACTTCTATGCGTTCGACATATGTCGTCCAATCTTCAACTTCATTGTCGAACGCTGTGACACTGCCACTCTTCGGCATCCCTGGGTGTGGTTAGACTGGCTCAAAATGGCGTCTCCCGCACTCTCCCTTCTTCTCCGCTGCGGCTCAAAATGGCGTCTCCCGCGCTCTCCCTTCTTCTCCGCTGCGGCTCAAAATGGCGTCTCCCGCGCTTTCCTTTCTTCCCCGCTGACGCTGCTTGCCCCCTGAATACCGGCTGCGCTCTGCGCATTTTCCTGCGCGCCTCTCTCTCTCGTTGACGCCGCTTGGTCCTGAACAGCGGCTGCGCCCTGTGCTCTCTACCCTCTCTCTCTTCCCGTCGACGCCGCTCGGTCCTGAACACCGGCTGCGCCCTGTGCGCTCTACCCTCTCTCTTCTCAGCGTCGACGCTGCTCGGCCTTTTTCTGTGCCGTCGGTCGGCTCTAGCCGCCACTGTGCGGGAAGGGTCTGCGCCGTACCTTTTGCCAGCCCGTTTCGCTGGAGTCTCCGTTGGATGGTCGACGCCCGTGCTTCTGGACTCTCTGAAGAAGTAGCAGTATTTTCTTCACTATCTCCTTTTCAAAGCCGTTTACAACAGGATTCACAGCAATGATGGAATTTCCTTCTGCAGAGTTGCAGGTAGGTTTGAATTTTCTCGTCACCAATGTTAAATCCGTGTATCTTGATGTTGTGTGTCCTTCAATAACTAGACAAGAGACTGCAGAGAACAATCAACAGGTGTTTACTGGATGAAGGTTACTCTAAAACTAACTGTACAGATCCCTACTCAGGGTTATATACAGGTGTGGTCACTGCCGGTACTACAGTATACAGGAGCTGTAAAAAGTAGTTCTTCCCTTAAAAAGGTACATACACTACAGCGCCCCCTGCCTTACTGCCTGCCGCTAGCAACGACAGGTTGAGGGGAGCGTTTTGCAGTCAGAAAGGGACTGGGGGAACGCTATTTAAAGGTGACCACTTCCTGCCATTTTTTGTTGGTGACATTTTTGCACCACGCATTCTGAGAGAGAGAGAGAGAGACTTCTGGACAGATTCAACACTGTGTGAAGGGGTTTTGGGTACTGAGCAGAACTTTGCAGGTTCATTTTGATTTGTCCTTCCTTGCTTCGCCTGCGTTCTGAGGTAGCGCCTCGCTGCTCGGCCTTTGCGCCTTAAGACAGGTGTGAAGCGCCTGATTTGGTGCTCTAATCGCCTCCAGGGGCGATAAAAGCCAAGTTCGTCGTCAGAGGCGATAATTAGCGGCAGGCGCTAAACTTTGCGCAAGGCCGATAATGGCGCCCCAAATGGGGCGATACTGAATTTTTCCCCCTAAATCTCAAAGCAGAAATACCTTTTTGAGCCACGTGTGTCATATACAAGCAATATTTTTTCACGTTAGGAATGTGCAAGACCGAACGAGACCGCGGGGTAGATTTTTTACCCGAACCACCTGTGCGTAAAGCGTTGCTTGGTCGGAGCGCAGCGAGGAAAATCAGGCAAGGAGGATCACACGTCTATAACGGGGCTGCAAGAGTTTCCTTCTATTTACATTAATGAAATAAAAATTGGGCAGCCTCTGCTTGAGACCTAGGACCCACCCCACCCAATTTTCCTTTCTGTGTACTTACCAGGTAATACTTTATGCCCAGGTGATAGAAATGAAAATCCATCCCCATTGTGGGATGTCTAGCAGAAAAGATATCGCACAATAGCTACTCTCTCTATACCCCTCAATCGGGTTCTCTGCCAAATTTCTATCTCGTTCCCTCCTGAATTTGCAACACCATCCACCACCACTGCCTCGCTCTGTGATCTGTGTAAAGTAGTTGTCCCCAAAAATCCTCGGCCCTGCTCTGCCAACATAAGTGCGGCAGAGCGGGCACCCTGACCTCTGCTCTGACCGCACTGGAGTATCTGGGTTTAGGGCAGGATCAACGAATTAGCATTTCTTCATGGGGAGTCACACATCCCCCCCATACAGCAACCTAGAGGTCAAGTTCTTCCTGGCATCCAGATTGCTAGGCAGAAGAGAGGCAGAAGTCTAGGAAATTCCCAACGAAGAAAGCCTTTCCGTAAACTCTGCCTCCTCCAATGTCTTGGGCCATGTTTGGGACCAACTCAAGTGCTGCCCGCCCCAGGCCCATCAGAAACTTCTGACCTGCCATATCTGGGTCCCACCTGAATTTCCTTGGGTTACAATGTACTCCAGGCTAATTACACTGGAGGCAGTGTGCCTCTGACCCTGAGGAAATTCAGCACATTATATCTGAATTGTTTCATCTTCCCTTTTCAGATCTTGAGACTGCATTCCCTTGTTTCCTGCTTTGTGATTATGTCAAACATATCGGGATAGAAATTGCGGTCGGAGGCGTACCTCCGGAGTAGGCCTCCAACCTGTGAAACGAATCCGAAATTACCTGCTGGGGTCCAGGCTGGAAGGGTTCCGGTCTCGGGCCTCCAGGCGGACAGCAGCGTTAAGGCCCAGGAATCCCAAAGATCCCAGGGGTGCAGGCGGTTCGTGGGATCACGTGGGCCCGGTCCTCCAATGATAAAGGAGAATTCCATTGCAATAATTTACAAAGGGAATCTCCTAATGATATGCAATCGAATCCCCAAATAATTATACAATGCACAGAATTCTAATAATAGAATTACAATTTTATTCATAAGTCACTTCATTGCACCAACCTCAATAAAAATTTAAATTTTTGATAAATAATTTCAAACATCTTAATCCAGGCCAATATTTGCATAAACTTATTTAAAGTGTATGTGCATCATTTTGGATTTTTTAATGTTTTATTTCAGCCTTATAAATACCCTTATGCTGATGAAAGCAGGCCCTACGCCTGATTTTACCAGCCGTAAGAGTTTCACAGAATCACAGAAACCCCACAGTGCAGATAGAGGCCATTTCGGCCCATCGAGCCTGCACCGACACAGTTTCGTGGGCAATTGCTGGGCAGTTGCTGGACAAATAGCCCCACTCTGCGCCAGCAATACTCATTTTTCAGGCAGTTCGGACCTTGACAGATCACAAGTTCCGGATTTCAGGTATGTGCTTGCGGGGCCTTTGCAATAGAAACATAGAAACATAGAAGATAGGAGCAGGAGTAGGCCATTTGGCCCCTCGAGCTTGCTCCGCCATTCAATGAGATCATGGCTAATCATCCAAATTCAGTACCCTGTCCCTGCTTTCTCCCCATATCCCTTGATCCCTTTAGCCTTAAGAAATATATCTAACTCCTTCTTGAATATATTTAATGAATTGGCCTCGACTGCCTTCTGTGGTAGAGAATTGCACAGGTCCACCACTCTTTGGGTGAAGAAATTCCTCCTCATCTCTGTCCTAAATGGCTTACCCCTTATCCTTAGACTGTGACCCCTGGTTCTGGACTCCCCGCCATCGGGAACATCCTTCCTGCATTGTCTGTCTAGTCCTGCTAGAAATTTATAAGTTTCAATGAGATCCCCTCTCATTCTTCTAAACTCCAGCGAGTATGAGCCCAATCGACCTAATCTCTCCTCATACATCATTCCTGCCATCCCAGGTATCAGTCTGGTGAATCTTTGCTGCACTCCCTCCATGGCAAGAACATCCTTCCTCAGATAAGGCGACCAAAACTGCACACAATACTCAAGGTGTGGTCTCACCAAGGCCCTGTACAACTGCAGCAACACATCCTTGTTCCTGTACTTGAACCCTCTCGCTACGAAGGCCAACATACCATTCGCCTTCTTAACCGCCTGCTGCACCTGCATGCTTACCTTCAGCGACTGGTGCACAAGGACACCCAGGTCTCTTTGCACTTCCTCTTCTCCCAATCTATTGCCATTCAGATAATAATCTGCCTTCCTGTTTTTGCCACCAAAGTGGATAACCTCGCATTTATCCACATTATACTGCATCTGCCATGCATCTGCCCAATCACCGAACCTGTCCAAATCATACTGGAGTTTCTTGGCATCCTCCTCACAGCACACACGCCCACCCAGCTTTGTGTCGTCTGCAAACTTGGAGATATTACATCTAGTTCCCTCGTCTAGATCATTAATATATATTGTGAATAGCTGGGGTCCTAGGACTGATCCCTGCGGTACCCCACTAGTCACTGCCCACCACTCGGAAAAAGACCCGTTTATTCCAACTCTTTGCTTCCTGTCTGCCAATAGGTTAGTCAAGCACGATTTACCTTTTGTAAATCCATGTTGACTTTGTCCGATCCTGTCACTGTTTTCCAAGTGCTCTGCTATTACATCTTTTATAATGGACTCTAGCATTTTCCCCACTACCGATGTCAGGCTTACCGGTCTATAATTCACCGTTTTCACTCTGCCACCTTTTTTGAATAGTGGGGTAACATTAGCTACCCTCCAATCCATGGGTACTGTTCCAGAGTCTATAGAATTTTGGAAGATGACCAGCAATGCATCTACTATTTTAGGGCCACTTCCTTAAGTACCATAGGATGTAGATTATCAGGCCCTGGGGATTTATCGGCCTTCAATCCCGTCAATTTCCCTAACACCATTTCCCTACAAATAGTGATTTCTTTCAGTTCCTCCCTCTCATTAGACCTTATGTTCCCTGACATCTCAGAGGTTATTTGTGTCCTCCTTTGTGAAGACAGAACCAAAGTATGTATTTAATTTGTCTGCCATTTCTTTGTTCCCCATTATAAATTCCCCTGATTCTGACTGCATGGTACCTACGCTTGACTTCACCAATCTTTTTCTCTTCACATATCTATAGAAGCTTTTTCAGTCAGTTTTTATGTTCCCTGCAAGCTTACTCTTATACTCTATTTTCCCCCTCTTAATTAATCGCTTTGTCCTACTTTGTTGAATCCTAAATTGCTCCCAATCCTCAGGTTTGCTGCTTTTTCTGGCCAATTTATATGTCCTCTCTTTGGATCTTATGCTATCCCTAATTTCCCTTGTTAGCCACGGATTACCACAGCTTACTCTGAGGTTACGCCGTCACGGAGACCACAATTTCAGGGCCATTATTAGGGTTTAATTTATCCATACCCCTTATAATCTTAAACATCTCAGTGGACCACCCCGAGCCTTCTTTTCTTCTCCGTAAACATACCCAATTACTAAAGCCTCTCCTCATAGCTCAGGTGCCTAATCCAAGGCATCTATTTAGTTTCTCTTCACGATAACTTTTACAATGCCTGCATGTTCCCACTTAACTCAGAAACCAGAATTGTATACAGTGCTCTAGATGGGCCAGATTATACAACTTCATTACTCCTTCCTAGGATTCATACTCCATTCCTCTGGCTATACATCAGATCGTTTTTGCTGAATTTTACAGATGCTGTACATAGTCATTACCACCTGTCACCTATCTAACTCTGGCCACTAACAGCGCTCCATGGCAGCTCCTTGATTGGGAAGAATTTTCTCAGACACTCCCTCCTCCTAATGTTAGGACATTACAGCATGACATCATTCCGTATGTGCCACCATCATAATGATGTCATTCATTTTGTTGCACTGGATCTTTGGTACGTGTGCAGTTGCTTTGCACAAAGGGAGACTTAAGTTGCAAACTCAGTGTAAATGGGTGAAAGAGGTGCTCTCAGGCTGTTGTCCCAGGACCCAGCCTGTAATATAAAAGGACTTTAATATCCACGTAAAAAGCTTCCCCTTTCTGTGCCTTCCTAACTTGTAGACTAATTTCCTATGTGGCAATACATCAAAAGCTTTGCTAAATTCTGTAGATATAACTTCCACCGTTCTCCTTCTCTATCAGTTCTATTATTTCTTTGAAGAACTCCAATACATTTGTCAGTTCTGACCTCCCGCCCATACAGCCGAATTTAATGGCAGGACCTGATTAGCATTTTTTGTCTCCGTTTTCTGGCCGCAGAGGCTGGCTGGCTGTCGGGCGGGTAGACCTTTGGCACCAGGCCGCAGTTGGGGAATGGAGAGGAAGGAGGGATCGGAGGCCTCGTGGAGGAGATCGAAAGAGTCGGTGGAAGATCAGAAGAATCGGGGGTGGGGGGGGGAGATTGCAAGGGTCATGGAGGAGATCGGAACGGTCGATGGAGGGCGATCGGAAGGTTCGGTGGGGTGTGAATGAAGCAGGCAAACTGGATCCATCAGGTAAGTGGAAAGGCACTTACCTCCTGGGTCCAGTAGTCCTCACCTCCCTTTAACCACCGGGTTTCCCAAGGCCCGGAAAACTCGGCCAGCTGGGGTTAAATTTAAAATGGTGGTTAAATATAAGTCATGCAGCCTCATTATAATATTTAAATTACCTACCCGCCTCCTGGGAGCAGGTTGGTTGCCCACTCCCGTCCCACCTCCGTTAAAACCGATAGTGGGCGTGTTGGAGGCGGGTTGGGTCGGGAGTCAGATTTTTAACATTTTGACATCCCAACCAACCCAAACCTGCCTGTTTTTGGGGGTTAAAATTCCCTCTTATCGGTTCATCAGTTTGTAGTCCCTAGGGTTATCTTATTGGCTTTATAATTCTTTAGTACCATTCCCTTTCCCAATAAGTTGCTGAAGATATCCACCAGGATGTGGCCTGTTTCATTCGATGCTACATCATTAATTACTGTATTCAAACCAGGTGCCTTGACCTCTTATAGAATCATAGAATGTTATAGCACAGAAACAGGCCATTTGGCCCATGAAGTCTGTGCCACTGTTTCTATCCATGAGTCACCTAGTCTAATGCCCAGTTTGCTGCCCATACTCTTCTATATTCCTCTTTTTCAAGCAACTAATTCCCTTTAAAAAGAATTTATGGACTATACTTGACCATCAGTTTGTAGCAGAGAATTCATTTAATGCCCTTAGCCTGTCCATAGCTGCTTTATTTATAATTGCCATCATTCTTAATATTTACTTATTTTGCCCTGGGAATTCTACCACAGTAATCAAGTACAACCATGGCTTCCTTCATCAACACAAAGAAGTCATTTATATCGTCCATCTCTTTGTCACTTGATATTTGTCATCCTTGGGATTGCTCAGGGTCCTACTATTTCCTCAACCTCTACTTCAAATATTTTATAAACACCTTTCACATTGTTTTTTATATTCTCTGTGATCTTCACCTCTTTATTTTAGCTTTCCTGACCAGTTTCTTAACCTCTTTAACTTTATTCTTATTTTGATCTCTGTCCTTGATTGTACCCACGGATTTATACTTGAGGAAAAATCTTTTTTATAACGTCCTCATCCCCCCATATGATTTCACTTGTGACCCACTTCCTCTGTTGCAATTCTTTCCCAGCGGTGTACGGTTACTTAGTTCATTTTGTAAAGTTGCATGCAGTGATAATGGGGAGACCGGGGGTGGGTGAGGGTAGGGGGGGTGGGGGGTGGTTAAATCCTTAAATTCACAAACCTGACCCCCAACCTGTTGCGAACGCGCCTGTTTCCGTTTTAACCGCGGTGGATATCGGGGCGACTCTGTAGCTCGTTCTGGAGAGGCGGGTCCATCAGTGTAATATTTAAATGGGGCCCATTCCCTGAGAGTTTGGCAGCAATTTGAAATTAGCGCCTCCTGCACGGGTTTCCCGGGGTTTGGGAAACTCGTCAGTGAAACAGAGGTGAGATTAAGCGGCACTTCGTGGGGATGGTTAAAGGTCAGGAGTCCCGATCTGAATAAAGGCTCAGTGCTCACAGCTGCTTTCTCAGGTTCCTCTGAGCAATGGGTTTAGTGAGAGTACAGGTTGAGCATCCAAAATCCAGAGTTCCGGAATCCAGGATGTTCCGGAATCCAGACTCCGGGACGATTGGTGGCAGGGTCGTCCGGAATCCGTAAAATGTTCCGGAATCCGGACACCCTGTCAAACCGCAACCTGGGCCCAGGCATTTCCGGGCTCGGAACGTGTTTCTGATGTCCGAACTCTGGAAACGCCCAAGCCCAGGTTGCGGTATTTCCGGACTTCGGACATCAGAAACACGTTCCGAAGTCTGGAAAAACACGAAAACTGGCTTGGCCTCGGTCCCGAGGTTGCCGGATTCAGGACACTCAACCTGTACTTGTTGTGAGAGACTCATTTGTACAGTTTGTAGGTGTTACAGTTTGTAAAGTTTGCAGAGAACATCAGGATGGGTGGCACCATGGCTGCTTTAGATTGGACTTCGGATGAGGAAGACAATCAGCACCATCAGCAGTAAGGGCGTGCTGTGTAGGTGGACGATAGAGAGGGAAGCAACAGAGGAGTCGAGTTTGCAGGAGGCACTACCCACTTAACAGGCTTTACAGACAGAGGCTCAGCTTCCTTGACCTCGCGGAAGAGCAGTGCCTCCGAAGGCTGAGATTGTCACGTTAGAAGGGCGCAGACATCTACAGCCTCCTAGAAGAAAACCTCCTACCTCTCTGCAGGATAGAAGCTTGGAGCAGATCAATGACGTCTTGTAAGGCCACAGCTAATGTATCTGTGTGATGGCCCTGGAGGAGAGAAGAGGTGGTTTATGATTTAGTCATGGGAGTAAAAAATGTTGAAATTCGCATGATTAAGGTGATCCTGTTTCATTCGGTGCTGAAATCAAGTCAACATGACTTAGTCTTGTACCAGATGTGGGTCAGAGATATTTAATGCTGTCACCATGCAGCAGTGTCTCCCCAAGTCTCAAATTGCTGCCAAACTCTCAGGGAATGGGCCCCATTTAAATAATACACTGATGGACCTGCCTCTCCAGAACAAGCTACAGAGTCTCCCCATTTCCGATGCTTAGGGACGCTGACATCCTGCAGGGCCTCCTGCTCTGCAAATGTTAACTGGACAATCTCGTGATGGCCCACCTCCGGTCCTCTCCCTCTCGCTTGCATTTTGCGCTCTCTTCTGCAAGGGGGCACAACAGACCTATGAGTGTCTGTATCCGGTGAGGGTGACTATCAGGCACATGCATCACGAGTGGCACTGGCATGCATTTGAGGACTTGTGCTGAGAATCAGGTGAGCTGACTGAGGTGGTATCACATTACATAAGGATTGGAGGTGGATGGAGAAAGGAGGAGGTGAAGAAATGCATTGAAATGGAACGGTGGGTTGCTGCTGATACATAAGTGACTGTGAGGAGTGACGTGATGAGACGGAATACGCTTGACAAGACAGAGAGTGAGGGCGGGGGGCACTACAGGATGTAGGTAAATCTGCAACTGTGCTCACCTTTCCTAATCTGGTTAGGTCATTAAACCGCTTCCTGCACTGAATCCAGGTACTGAGCACTACAATCTCGCTGTTGACCTCTTCAGCCACCTCTCACCATGTGACCTTCATCACAGCAGCAGATTTTTTCTTGCCCTTACTGGGGAATGGAACCTCCTGCCCCACCCTTACTGCACCCAGTAATACATCAAGGGGCACCTCATTGAACTGGGATGCAGCCTGTGCCCTTCCTGACTCCATCTCAAAATACTTCTCTCTCCTCCAATGCTCCCAACTCCTCCAAATTCCATCTGTGCATTGGCCCTTTAAATAGCCAAATTGAAATCACGTCATGTGGGTGCGCAGCACACCCATTCACGTGCATTGGAGATGCAAAACCCGGAAAATGAGAATGAGGCATCCCTGTTGAAATCGAACATTCCCACACTCCTCCACGTTTGGTGCCCGCTGTCACACCACCCCTCCCACCGCCCCCCCCCGGCTCAGATCCCGCCTCTGCGTTAATATTGACCACAATGAATTAAACTGTACGGGAAATATTCAATCAGGCCCACTAATAGTAGCATTAACAATAATAGTAATATTATGGAGGAAAAATTCAGTTGGTTGCGCCTCCCGTTAGCGCCTTAAGAGGGCGCTAACGGGACGCAAAGCAACTAGCGCCCGGGCACGGCACTGCCCACGCCTCCCGCAAAATTCAGCGGGAGGTTAGTGGTGGCGCTAACTGGTAGCGCCCTGCGGCGCTGCGCCGCTGGCGATGACGTCATTGGCGTGCGCAGCGCCCCGCTCACGCCCCGGCCATGATCTTCGGGAGCGCCCCCTGACTTACCGCCGGATGCTATGTCCGACAGGGTCAGGGGGGCGTACCTGCGGCCAGGAGGCGCAATTTAAAGGTGAGGTGCGGGGTGGCCATTTTTGTTGCTAGCCGCCTGCCAGCACCTGGCTGCGCTCCCGTCCCAGACCTTCTGAAACGCCCCCCCCCCCGCAGAATGCTGGCTGCGCTCCAAGAGCCCGGCACTTCTCTTGAGTGCTGGGCTCTTTTGCCTGCACTCCCGATCCCCGGGGGCCCAGCTGGGCCCCAGGTCACGCTGCACAAGGCCCCTCCCCTTTAAGAAGGGGAGGAAGGCCTGCAATACCGCGGCGCGACATGCGCACATAACACCACAATATTGACTCACAGCGCCCCAAGAGGGATGCGGGGAGCTTCCAGTAGCACCCCGCTTCCCTCTTGGGGCGCAACCACTCAATTTCCGGTGCGGGGACGCTAATTTTTCCGGGGCACTACTTTTAGCGCCCCAACGAAGTTAGTGCCCCAACTGGGGCGCTACTCAATTTTTAGCCCTATATATTTATTATTTATTATTTATAATACTGGAGTTCTGAAATGAGCCCTAAACAATACAATAACACTGAAGTAGGCAGATCAAAGTTATTGAGGACCTATTCTGTAAAATATAAATATTAGCAACATAATTTAAGAAGTAGATCAAGTGGCCTTACAAGATCACTGGATAGATACAGGTGAGAAAGACGATTTGGCCCATCATCCACGCAGAAAGCACCTACAGTCGTCCATCACAGTATTCAACTGCCTGTTCAATGGTTCCAGAGTTTTTGCTCCATTACCTACTCGGAAGTCTGTTCCACATGTTAATCAATCTCTGTGTAAAGAACTTCCTGACAACAGTCCTACATTTGCGTACCTTATCCTGCAGTCACAGTTTACTTCAAGCTGTAAACAGTATTATAAAATCGTAACACCAATGTCACCAATATATTGGACTGCAAAGAAGGGTTGCACCAACAAATAGCCAAAATATGAACAAGTTCAGGAGTGGTAGATGTGTGAAATGTACAGAAGCCTATTGTGCCACACACCATTAGCGTTCACCTAACTCTAGTTAACGAGAGCAAATTGTCGCCAAGTACTAACAGCATTGCTGTATCTCCAATCTTATATGGTTCTATTCTCTTCCAATGTTCTCCTCTTCCTGAAGATGCTGGGCTCCTTCTGATGCTTCACTTGCCCCAGTGGCCATTCCTCAAGTCTGATCCTTAACCATGAGTGTCGGCAGACTATTCAACTGTGAGTGGCATCGCAGCCAAGCCCAATCCTGACCTTATCCATACACATACACACCTTCTAAAAGTGCACACTGGAGATTAATCATAGACTCATAGAACAGTACAGCACAAAAGGAGGCCATTCGGTCCATCGAGTCTATGCCGGCTCTTTCGAAGAGCAATCCAGTTAGTCCCACTCCCCGGCTCTTTCTCTATGCCCTGCAATTTTTTTCTTCTTGAAGTATTTATCCAATTCCTTTTTGAAGGCTACTATTGAATCTGTTTCCACCAGCCTATCAGGCCGCGCCTTCCAAATCCTAACCACTCATTGCATTAAAATGTTTTTCCTCCTGTTGCCTCTGGTTCTTTTGAAAATCATCTTAAATCTGTGCTCTCTCATTATCGGCCCTTCAGCCATTGGAAACAGTTTCTCTTTATTTACTCTATCTAAACCCTTCATGATTTTAAACACCTCTATCAAATCTCCTCTTAGCCTTCTCTGCGCCAAGGAGAACAACCTCAGCTTCTCCAGTCTATCCATGTAATTGTAATCCCTCATCCCTGGAACCAGTCTAGTAATCAGGAGCACAAGCTCTAACTGAGTTTTCCCCTTCCCAGTCTGGAGGCTCTGAGCTTAATTTTAGGCCTCCTACTAATACTCAGCCCGACATCAGTTAACTTAGCAAAGACACAACTCTCCGAATGCTGATTAGGAAAGAATGTCACAAAGAGATTAATAAAACACTCCTCTGAATCTCTGCAGGTGGTGCTGTTTGCTTACCGACTTGCATTTCCCACTTATACTACCCACTGGCGTATAACATCTTCCAACACTACAGCTACTGATCTAATGGGCTTTAACAATACCAATTCGCAGAATGAGAAAGTTATCGATTATCTTATGATACCAGGCACAATTAGAAAGAGCAATCCTAATGTTTATGCTGAGCAGACGTTAAAATGGCACAGGTTATACAGCAGCAGGGGGTATAATTGGCAGTGTGTAAAGAAAAGTTATTTTATAACAGTAAGGCGGTTTAGACATTTTATTTATCTTTATACACAGAGCAAATATTCACAAACTGTCAGAGTAAACATGTATCACAGACACTGCTCTTAGAAACATAGAAACATAGAAGATAGGAGCAGGAGTAGGCCATTCGGCCCCTCGAGCCTGCTCCGCCATTCAGTGAGATCATGGCTGATCATCCAAACTCAGTACCCTGTCCCTGCTTTCTCCCCATATCCCTTGATCCCTTTAGCCTTAAGAAATATATCTAACTCCTTCTTGAATATATTTAATAAGTTGGCCTCAACTGCCTTCTGTGGTAGAGAATTCCACAGGTTCACCACTCTCTGGGTGAAGAAATTCCTCCTCATCTCTGTCCTAAATGGCTTACCCCTTATCTTTAGACTGTGACCCCTGGTTCTCGACTCCCCCGCCATCGGGAACATCCTTCCTGCATCTAGTCTGTCTAGTCCTGTTAGAATTTGATAAGTTTCAATGAGATCCCCTCTCATTCTTCTAAACTCCAGCGAGTATAAGCCCAATCGACCCAATCTCTCCTCATACGTCATTCCTGCCATCCCAGGTATCAGTCTGGTGAATCTTCGCTGTACTCCCTCCATGGCAAGAACATCCTTCCTCAGATAAGGCGACCAAAACTGCACACAATACTCAAGGTGTGGTCTCACTAAGGCCCTGTACAACTGCAGAAACACATCCTTGTTCCTGTACTCGAACCCTCTCGCTACGAAGGCCAACATACCATTTGCCTTCTTAACCGCCAGCTGCACCTGCATGCTTACCTTCAGCGACTGGTGCACAAGGACAACCAGGTCTCGTTGCACTTCCCCTTCTCCCAATCTATTGCCGTTCAGATAATAATCTGCCTTCCTGTTTTTGCCACCAAAGTGGATAACCTCGCATTTATCCACATTATACTGCATCTGCCATGCATCTGCCCAATCACCCAACCTGTCCAAATCATACTGGAGTTTCTCGGCATCCTCCTCACAGCACACACGCCCACCCAGCTTTGTGTCATCTGCAAACTTGGAGATATTACATCTAGTTCCCTCATCTAGATCATTAATATATATTGTGAATAGCTGGGGTCCTAGGACCGATCCCTGCGGCACCCCACTAGTCACTGCCTGCCACTCGGAAAAAGACCCATTTATTCCAACTCTTTGCTTCCTGTCTGCCAACCAGTTCTCTATCCAAGTCAGTACCTTACCCCCAATCCCATGTGCTTTAACTTTACATACTAATCTCTTATGCGGGACCTTGTCAAAAACCTTCTGAAAGTCCAAATACACATCCACTGGTTCTCCCTTATCTATTCTACCAGTTACATCCTCAAAAAATTCCAGTAGATTAGTCAAACATGATTTACCTTTTGTAAATCCATGTTGACTTTGTCCACTCCTGTCACTGTTTTCCAAGTGCTCTGCTATTACATCTTTTATAATGGACTCTAGCCTCTACCACCTTTTTTGAGTAGTGAGGTAACATTAGCTACCCTCCAATCCATGGGAACTGTTCCAGAGTCTATCGAATTTTGGAAGATGACCAGCAATGCATCTACTATTTCTAGGGCCACTTCCTTAAGTACCCTAGGATGTAGATTATCAGGCCCTGGGGATTTATCGGCCTTCAATCCCGTCAATTTCCCTAACACCATTTCCCTACAAATACTGATTTCATTCAGTTCCTCCCTCTCATTAGCCCCTATGTTCCCCGACATCTCTGGGAGGTTATTTATGTCTTCCTTTGTGAAGACAGAACCAAAGTATGTATTTAATTGGTCTGCCATTTCTTTGTTCCCCATTATAAATTCCTCTGATTCTGACTGCAAGGGACCTACTCTTGACTTCACCAATCTTTTTCTTTTTACATATCTATAGAAGCTTTTACAGTCAGTTTTTATGTTCCCTGAAAGCTTACTCTCATACTCTATTTTCCCCCTCTTAATTAATCCCTTTGTCCTCCTTTGCTGAAACCTAAACTGCTCCCAATCCTCAGGTTTGCTGCTTTTTCTGGCCAATTTAAATGTCCTCTCCTTGGATCTTATGCTATCCCTAATTTCCCTTGTTAGCCACGGTTGAGTCACCTTTTTTGTTTTATTTTTATGCCAAACAGGGATGAACAAATTCTGTAGTTCATCCATGTGATCTTTAAATGTTTGCCATTGCCTATCCACCGTCAACCCTTTAAGTAACATTCCCCAATCCATCCTACCCAACTCATGCCTCATACCATCGTAGTTTCCTTTATTTAAATTCAGGACCCTAGTCTCTGAGTCAAATACCTCACTCTCCATCTTAATGAAGAATTCTATCATATTATTATCACTCCGCCCCAAGGGGCCTTGCACAACAAGATTGCTAATTATTCCTTTCTCATTACATAATACCCAGTCTAAGATGGCCTGATCTCTAGTTGGTTCCTCGACATATTGGTCCAGGAATTCCTCCTCCACAGTATTGTTACTAATTTGGTTAGCCCAAACTATATGTAGATTAAAGTCACCCATGATAACTGCTGTTCCCTTATTGCACGCATCTCTAATTTCCCGTTTAATGCCATCCCCAACCTCCGCATTACTGTTTGGGGGTCTGTATACAACTCCCACTAATGTTTTCTGCCCCTTGGTATTTCTCAGCTCTACCCATACAGATTCCACATTATCAGAGCTAATATCCTTCCTTACAATTGTGTTAATTTCTTCTTTAACCAGCAATGCTACCCCACCTCCTTTTCCTTTTTACCTGTCTTTCCTGAATATTGAATACCCCTGGATGTTGAGTTCCCAGCCTTGGCCACCCTGGAGCCATGTTTCCGTAATCCCAATCATATCATATCTGTTTACATCTATTTGCGCAGCTAATTCACCCACCTCATTACGAATGCTCCTCGCATTAAGACACAAAGCCTTCAGGCTTGTTTTTTTAACACTCTTAGACCTTTTAGAATTATTATTTACTGTGGCCATGTTTGATTTAAACCCTTGATTTCTCTGACTGCCACTTTTGCTTTTCTCCTTCCTGTCTTTTGCTTCTATCCTTGTTTCCCTTTCCTCTGTCTCCCTGCACAGGTTCCCAATCCCCTGCCATTTTAGTTTATACCCTCCGCAACAGCACTAGCAAACACTCCCCCTAGGACATCAGTCCCGGTCCTGCCCAGGTGCAAACTCTCCAGTTTGTACTGGTCCCACCTCCCCGAGAACTGGTTCCAATGTCCCAGGAATTTGAATCCCTCCCCCTTGCACCATTCCTCTAGCCATGTATTCATCTGAAATATCCTTCTATTTCTACTCTGACTAACATGTGGCACTGGTAGCAATCCTGAGATTACTACCTTTGAGGTCCTATTTTTTAATTTACCTCTTAACTCCCTATATTCAGCTTTTAGGACCTCATCCCGGTTTTTACCTATATCGTTGGTGCCTATATGCACCACGATAACTGGCTGTTCACCCTCCACCTCCAAAATGCTCTGCAGCCGCTCCAAGACATCCTTGACCCTTGCACCAGGGAGGCAACATACCATCCTGGAGTCTCGTTTGCGGCCGCAGAAACGTCTATCTATTCCCCTTACAATAGAATCCCCTATTACTATAGCTCTCCCACTCTTTTTCCTCCTGTCCTGTGCAGTAGAACCACCCACGGTGTCAGGAAGTTGGCTGCTGCTGTCTTCCCCCGATAAGCCATCTCCCTCAACAATATCCAAAGTGGTATATCTATTTGAGAGGGGGATGGCCACAGTGGACCCTTGCACTACCTGCCTGCGCCTACTACTCTGCCTGTCGGTCACCCATTCCCTTCCTGCCTGTGCAGCCTTTACCTGCGGTGTGTCCAACTCATTAAACGTGATATCCACAACGTCCTTAGCATCGCGAATGCTCCAGTATGTATCCATTCACAGCTCCAGCGCCGCAATGCGGTCTGCCAGTAGCTGCAGCTGGATACACTTTCCCGCACACATGGTCATCAGGGACACAGGAAGTGTCCCTGATTTCCCACATAGTGCAGAAAGAGCATGCCACGGGGCCGAGCTGTGCTGCCATGACTTACCCTTTAATTAATTCAAATTAAATTAGTAAATTAGTAAATTCTTTTCCTCCCATTTATGCTTTTTATCTTCCTTCCTTTTCAGGTCTTTCCCTATCACATCCCAGTCCCCGTCTGAAAGGATGGGCACAAGACTTGCTCCCAGGTCTGTGTTTCTATTGCTCTTCGGATGGATGTTTGGTGATGTATTAGAGTGGCTCATGGGGGGAAGGCAGCTTTACCCAGCAGTTTTCCTTCTTTCTTGAGGTAAATCTTCTCACCTCCACTCGTGACTTTTCCTGGTTGAGGGCAAGGAATCACAAGCCAGCATGCTCTCAAAACAGTAGAAAGCACTTTTTTTTTTAAATGGCCAAATCAAACCTAAGACAAACTTGAGCAAGTCTTGTTGACTTACACCAATTTCAAAAACACATACCAGCGAAAAGAAAAACACTTTAGCCTTTGAAGAAGAACCCTCTGGTTTTGAATGCTTGTCTGTACGATAGATATGTTAGTCTAACAAAAGCTGGCATTAACATATGCTATGAGGGGTTTAAAGAAAGGTAGTAAAATAACTTATAAGGTGAAAATAATATACTATATCTGTGGGCAAGAAAAATCATTGTAGCATTTGGAATTGTCAATTGTAGTTTTTTTATTTTGCCAATTCAAACTGATGTGATTCAGGTTATCACTTATTATACCGATTAAAGGAACTTATACTTATAAAAATGTATCCTAAGAACAATAAACCGTATATATATATAAAAAATCAACTTAAAAATATATTGACACAATATCACTCCTCTCCAATCTCTACAAGTTATGTTGTGAAGTTACCAAGGGCTGCACCTCACAGAAAAATGCATGCTCCTGTAAAAGATTCACAGATTACAGGATCTGAATTCATAACAGGATTTAAAACAAAGGCTTATGTATTTAAAACAGATGATAAGAAGAGCTATGGTGCTGAATGTCTGGTTGCTGTTGTTCAGCGCTATCAAATGAGAAGACACACGTTCAGTCTCCTGCCGCGCTCAATTCTTCATGTCAGCCACGCTGAGCAAAGGGAGTGAAAATTGTGTGGGTACTTTTTGCCTCCTTGTGGCAGGCTAAAGGGGGTATAGTTAAAAGTCTGGGAGTGGACTACCCATCTGCCTTCACAGCAACAGAGGCATGGGGCGAAGTGGGCAATTTGCTGAAGTGAAAAAAATTACAGGAAAAAGCAGATAGTAGATACAACATAGCTATGGTTGTGGAATGATGAATGATCTGTTATCTGGACTACATTTTCCAAAACACTTGATAGAGGACTGTGGGGTTGAGGGGGGGGGGAATCAATGCAATCTCAAGCTTCTTAAAAAGATTAAGCACTGTGATTTAAAGTGTTTTTAATACACCCTGTTTAATGATAGAAAATGCTAAAGAATTTTTGAGTAATTTCACCTTGTTGAACTATTGTGCTTCATGCATGGGTAAAATGCTTATTCTCATTTTCTTTGACAGTGTCATCTTCTAGTCTGTACGTAATTGTACTGTGGGTGTTTATAGTTGATCTCCCCGGAAGGCTGACAAATCTTGTAATCATGTTGTAATGCTAATGTTCTTCATATCAGCTCTTCTACAGAATTAGTATTCTTTTGCTAAAGATTATTTTTAATCACTACAACCTGACCCATTGTGAGAGTGTGTCATTGATTTAATACAAAATTGGTTTCCTGGCAGATTTGCAATGAACTTAACTATACTGTCAGTAAATCAGGGCAAGGAATTCTCTGACTAATCATTAGAAGAAGTTCATTTTTAATCTCGCATCTCTACTTCTGTGCTTTAAGTTTAATAGGTGCCATCCAGTATGAAAATGTATGGATTTGTTTTCAAATTAATTTATACTTTGTATGCTCCCTGCTACAATTTATTACAGGGCCATTAAGTTCGCTCCAAATCCTTCAGAAATCCAACAAAATTGATTGATATTATATTGCACCTAAATGGTACTTAACAGCAACGACAGTCTACTACCATTATATAACACAGTCCTTAGGAGACATGCAATCTGTGCGTTATAATGTGGTGAGTGAATGTCCTCAAACATGGCATGAAATTTAAATGAAGATACCTGAGACCCAAGTCCATTAGTTATAACCGAGATAGGCTTGTATTGGAGAGCCTTATAATGAGGATGTATTTTCAAAAGCTACACACCATTATAAACCCTGTATATTATGCTTGAAATATCCTATCATTAGACAATGTCCTTTTCTGGTCCAACTTAGGTCATTTTTTTGTTGGAACGTTAAGAAGCCATTGGATCTTTACCATCATTCATCGTCTTGACCACGTTTACTAGCACCACTTAAAGTTCTACAGTTTTTTAAATTAATTCATGGGATGTGGGCGTCTCTGGCAAGGCCAGTATTTATTGCCCATCCCTAGTTGCCCTTGAGAAGGTGGTGGTGAGCCGCTGCCTTGAACCGCTGCAGTCCCTGTGGTGAAGGTACTCCCACAGTGCTGTTAGCGAGGGAGTTCCAGGATTTTGACCCAGCGACGATGAAGGATGAAGGCAATATATTTCCAAGTCAGGATGGTGTGTGACTTGGAGGGGAACTTGGAGGTGGTGGTGTTCCCATGCACCTGCTGCCCTTGTCCTTCTAGGTGGAAGAGGTCGCAGGTTTGGGAGGTGCTGCCGAAGAAGCCTTGGCGAGTAGCTGCAGTGCATCTTGTAGATGGTATACACTGCAGCCACGGTATGCTGGTGGTGGAGGGAGTGAATGTTTAAGGTGGCCCTATGAGAGTATATAGAACTGTAAAATATTTTTTTACTGTATTCATTTAGAAGAAAAGGGTCGTTGTTAATCTATATTGATGACTCTGAAGTATCATTTCTTGAAATATGTCTCCATTTTATCTGAATATAATTGTGAACATTATTATTCTACAGGATAATTTCTCACCCATCAATAGTAAGAATTATATATATATATATATATTCATTTTCTAATTTGTGGCCTTGTGCATTAATTTACAAAATTCTATGATACATGTGTTATAAGTTCTGTATTAAGTCTGATACTGTATCTAGTATTTTTCATTTAAGTACTTTGGTTAAATGATATAGGGAGCAATTTATTTCATTAATATAAAAGTTACATTACAACAGTGACTAC
This sequence comes from Somniosus microcephalus, assembly GCF_052327205.1. NCBI lineage: Eukaryota > Metazoa > Chordata > Chondrichthyes > Squaliformes > Somniosidae > Somniosus > Somniosus microcephalus. The sequence goes on from NC_141008.1 coordinate 68,193,253, forward strand.
ACTCCAAAAGTACTTCATTGGCTGTAAAGCGCGTTGAGACGTCCGGTGGTCGTGAAAGGCGCTATAAAAATGCAAGTCTTTCTTTTTTCTTTGTACAATTTGGGTTTTAAGTTATCTTCTGTATATTCACAAAGCTTTGATTTTGGAAAGTTGCATTTAATTAGACTAAGGTACATCACTTGTTGCTGGTTGGCCAGAAAAGATTGACCATGAGGTGCACATATAATTATGTTAATTCAAACTAATTTGTTATAAACTTTAAGATGTAGTTATTAAATTTTATTTTAAATATTAACATCTGCCTTGTCCCTAGGCCTTGTTTGTGTTTTTATTAATATTGCATTAAGTTATTTTATACATGAGACATCTTGCTAATTCCAATTAGATAAAAATAAATGACCACAATCTAGTGGGATTTGTAGATTATTCTGTGGTGTGATAATATTGAAATTGGAACCACCTTTCCAACTAACGTATTCGGGCACTTTTTTGTTTGCAGAGCTAACTCAAGGCTTGTAGAGGAATTGAAGAGAAAGTGCCTTTTTCTCTTCTGTAAAACGTTTGATTGTTAATTTGTCCATACATTCTGTATGTGTTCACGAAGCAAAATAGTAATGTACTCTTCACGGCTCATGCAGTGGTAGAATATTGGAGAACCAATGTACTAGGCCAGAGGATGCTGTGCTGTGACTTCATGCCTTTGAGCAGCTGAACTCCTAGCCTCAGCCAGGCAGCTATGGGAGATAGCAAGCAGAGACCAGAGCCACCAGACAAATCTCCAAAGGAACAGGGCATGGGCATAGGGACAACCAGCAGCAGATTCATCACTTGGTCACCATTGCATCTTTCCTACCTGTCAGTTCAAAATGACATTGGATGAAACCTGGGAGTAGACTACCTGCTTAGGTCACAAATACAATTGATTTAATTTGTGTTTCTTTGTCACAGTTTCCATTATACTTTTTAATCTTGGCCCCAATTCCAGAGGAAAATAAAACATTTTGAAAGAGATGTAAAACGTTCTGTCATTGCTTACACTTAAAATCACACAGAGAATTGTTAGCTAATTCGAGCTTCAATGTTCCCATGATGGCTCAGTGAGTTTACAAACCAGCATGGGCCTGGTTTTGATCTTTGGTCTATGCCGCAGTTAGCTAACCTAACCCAGGGGTGCTAAGGTAAACTGTTTCCTCCCTTCTACTGCCCCAAACAGGTGAATGATTAACCAGTTCTCATTAATGGAGTTTGTAAATTTTATCTGCCAAGGGTCCAGCTCCTGATCGCCATCCACGGACTGTTTTCAGACATGCACGTGTGTAGACATTGGATGAGGACACCATTGAGCTCAGCTGTAATTCCCAATAGCCTGCTGACACTTGCTGTCAAGGCTCACATATGACGATTGGGTGAGGTACCCAATGGTGACTGGTGAAACGATACTTCAGCGAGGAGTCAACACCTTCAGGATAGATGAGGAAAAAAATTGATGAGGAAAAAGATTATGGTTGTAAAAAGCTGGTGGAAAGTAGATTCATTTCAGAAATGGGTACCAAAGGTTTGAGATGGATTTGCAGTACAAAGCAACACAGCCCAGAGTCTAGAACGACTATAATGCTGAATCTTAAGTGTGTATTAATGAAGCATGACATAAGTTTCTGATCTTTGTAATAAGTACATGTTATACTTCATCAGCTGTTCTTTTCTGACAGCTCGTAATGACCCAGGCATATCATTTCTAATGGTGCTTGGGAGACCCTGACACTTTTCATGCTCAAAATCTTTATGATTATGTAATAAACATTTTACATCTTTAATGGTCTCCCCATTTACTGTGCAATTTGTTCCTAGATAAATGAATAAAGTAATTTGCTCCACCATATTGCTGTCAATTTTAATGTTAAATGGATTCTGTTATGTTGCTTCCACCATGATTTAAATACAGAATACATTTACTAGTTTCTATTCAGAAGTCATCAGTATTACCATTGAGTAACACTGTCCATGGTCTGAGATTATTAACCAATCAATCATGAATTTTGTGTTATATGGTGATTCTCTTGTTATGTGCTGGTACTTATGAACATTAGGCACTAATCTCAGATAGATTAGTGCTGGAAAACATTGGATAAATACTCCAAGAGATAATCTGTTATGGGGTGCCAGGTCGATTGTGTTACAGTTGACATCTTGACTCAGTGGTAGCACCCTTGCTTCAGAATCAGAGGCCGCGATTTCCCCTACCTCGATGGGTCCGTGGTGGGCGACGTTGGTGGCGTGTCCCAGCCTCGCTGCTGTCTCCAGCCCGCTGTCCAAAATGATTAACAATCAAACGTTTTACAGAAGAGAAAAAGGCACTTTCTTATCAATTCTTCTACAAGTCTTGAGTTAGCACTGCCAACAAAAAAGTGGCCAAATACATTAGTTGGAAAGGTGGTTCCAATTTCAATATTTTCACACCACAGAATAATTTACAAATCCCACTAGATTGTTTTTAACTAATTGGAATTAGCAAGATATCTCGTGTATAAAATAACTTCATGCAATATTAATAAAAACACAAACAAGGCCTAGGGACAAGGCAGATGTTAATATTTAAAATAAAATTTAATAACTGCACTGTGATAAATCCATGTAGTGAGACAAGGAACTCAAAGAGGCGAGGTATTAGGATTAATACGAGTACTTTATTAAACGACTGCGAAACAACCAGGCAGGCCTGCATCCAGGCATTGCACCTTTGCTGACCTTGGCAGGAAGCCACCCCTGACCTTAACAGGAAACAAACCCGTTGACCTTAACAGGAAGCAAACCCCTGACTTTAGCAGCAGCATTGGCTACAGCACCACCTGGTGGATAACCTTAATCATAACATCCCAGATTACTATATCCCTCCCCCCTTAAGATTTCAGTATGAATTTCTTAACAAACAACTATTCCTAAGGGTCACATAAGAAGTCTCCATTCACCATGTTTAAAACTTGACGAATCTAACAGGTCAGTATCAATCTCTCTGGTGGCTTGCCAGCCCTTTGTGAATGTCTGACAGTAAAGTCCCTGCTTGTTTGTGGTGAAACCACCAGCTGCTCCTGAGCAGTGCTCGGAGTATCTGACTCTGCAACGATGGTTTCCTCTTGACGAATGGGTTCCTGTGGAATTGTCTCCGTCCCTGGTGGTGGCACCACAGATGCACTTGGATAACTGGGGGCAAACCTGTCCTCAGCCATTGCATCTGGAACCTTCATTTCAATTTCCCCTTGTCTGGTAAGTATCTGATCTACATGCCTGCGTACTACCCTACCATCACCCAACATGACCTTGTATGATACGGGACCGGTCATTGAGTCTATGAAGCCAGGAATTCACTTGGGTCCATAACTGAAATTCCTGGTAAGGACCGCATCTCCTTCTCCAAAACTTCGGCTCTTTGTTCTTTAGTCATGGTTCTCTTTTTGATTGTTTTGTCTGTTTTCCATTTTCCTTTTTAGGTCTGGGTGGACAAGGTCAAGAGTGGAGCGTAGTCTACGCCCTAATAACATCTCAGCAGGAGAGAGTCCTGTGGTGGATTGAGGTGTTATTCTGTAGCTGAACAGAACCCGTGACACTTTGGCTGCTAAACTCCCTTCTGCACTTTTTTTCATCATCTCTTTAAATGTTTGTACAGCTCTCTCCGCAAGTCCATTTGAGGACGGATGATATGGAGCCGAGGTCACCTGCACTATGCCATTTTTTCTCAAGAACTCTTTTGTCTCTGTACTCACAAAACAAGTGGCATTATCACTTACCACGATCTCCAGTAGCCCTTGATTACTGAAGCTCTGACGCAGGCAGTCTATAGTAGTAGTGGCGGAAGCAGAATTTACAGGATAAACATCCATCCATTTGGAATGTGCATCAATGATTATGAGGAACATCTTCCCCATGAATGGACCCACATAATCTAAGTGCAATCTTCTCCATGGTTTATCCGGCCACTCCCAGGGGTGGAGAGGAGCCGCTGCTGGTGCCTTCCGGTGTTCCTGACAAGTGCTGCATGTCTTGACTAGATTTTCTATCTCCTCATCTAGCTTTGGCCACCACAAGTAACTCCTAGCCAAGGCTTTCATACACGAGACCCCAGGATGACACTGATGTAGTTGCTCTAGGATAGATTGTCGTGCTGGCTGTGGAATAATCACTCGTGCTCCCCACAACACGCAACCATCCTGCACACTCAGCTCTGTTTTCCTGACACTGTAGGGTGTGAAGTCAGCCCCTTCCGGATGCTGTGGCCATCCCCTCACCACATATTCTCGAACTCTAGACAGTACTGGATCTTTACCTGTCCATGTTCTTACTTGCTCTGCAGTCACAAGTTCCGTGTCAGTGTCCTCTAACATCAACACTCTGTCCTCTGGAGCTGCACGGATAGGTGTGCCTGGCAGTGGAAGACGGCTCAAGGCATCTGCGTTCCCATGGTACTTGCCCGCCTTGTAGACGATGACATACTCATATGCCCTCAACGTCACAGCCCACCTCTGGATCCGGGGTGACACCATCTGTGGAACTGCTTTCATTTTGTTGAAAAGAGAGAGAAGAGGTTTATGATCAGTGCATATGGTGAACTTCCTGCCATATATGTACTTGTGGAACGTCTGTAACCCAAACATTACTGCTAACCCCTCTTTGTCTAACTGGGAATAGTTTTTTCCGCTGGTGTTGGAGTTCAGGACATAAACCCTATTGGCCTTTCAGTTCCATCTTCCATGCAGCGTGAAAGAACTGCCCCCACCCCATAAGGTGAAGCGTCACAAGAGAGAATGATGTCTTTCTCTGCATTGTAGTGAACCAGCACATCCGACGACAGCATCAGTTTCTTGGACTGTTCAAATGAAACCCCCTGCTCCTCTCCCCACTGCCACTGTATCTCCTTGCGCAGTAGTTTGTGAAGAGGTGCTAACACAGTTGACAAGTTTGGTAAAAACCTGTTATAATAGTTCAGCAGTCCCAGGTAAGCTTTTAACTCAGCCACATTTGTAGGAGCAGGGGCATCCTGCAGTGCTTGTACCTTCTCCTTGAGTGGATGGAGCCCGGTGGCATCCACTCTGTGTCCCAGGAACACTGCCTCATTCCCCAGGAAAGTGCACTTACTCCTCTTGAGCCGGAACCCTGCCCTCTCCAATCTCTGTAGTACCTCGCTCAGAGTGCTCAGATGCTCCTGGTCGGTTCTTCCCGTCACCAGAATGTCATCCAGATAGATGGAAACATGTGGAATCCCTTGCAGTACGCCTTTGATTGTCCTCTGGAAGATAGCTGGACTAGATGAGACACCAAACGGTAAGCGGTTATATGTAAACAAGCCCTTGTGTGTATTTATGGTGACATACTTCTTTGATTCGTCATCCAGTGTAATCTGCAAGTAGGCATGACTCATATCCAACTTTGTGAATTTCTTTCCTCCAGCCAGGTTTGCAAAGAGATCCTCTGTTTTGGGAATAGGATACTGCTCTAGTTTGGACACCCGATTGACTGTCAATTTATAGTCTCCACAGAGTCTTACCGAATTGTCCGGTTTTAAAACAGGTACTATGGGAGCTGTCCATTCCGAACATTTCACTGGCTCCAGTATGTTCTCTCTCAATAGACGGTCAAGCTCAGCCTCTACCTTTGGCTTCATGACATAAGGCACAGGTCGTTGTTTAAAAAACCTTGGCGGTGCCTCCTTTTCTACATAAATCTTAGCTGGGGGGCCATTAAATGTGCCAAGTTCCTCCTTGAACACATTCTCATGTTCACGCAACACTTCTTGCAAAGTCAACTGTTTGCCCGCATCTATTTGATGTACTGCTCCCCAGTCTAATTTAAGTTCTTTTATCCAGCCCCGACCTAACAGGTTTGGTCCGGTATCCGATACTATAACTACAGGTAGCTGTTCCACTGTGTCCCTGTGTTGCACAGTTACCTTAGCTGTACCTAATGTCGCTACTCGTTCACCTGTATATGTTTTAAGATGCAGGGAGCAAGGCTTTAACTCTGGAACTTTTGCACGGTTCCACAATTTTGAGTACTCTGCCTTGTTCATTATGGTCACGCCACACCCTGTATCCACTTCAAAGTTCACCTTAGAGTCATTTACTGTCAGTTGCAATGTGATAGGAGCCACTTTTGGAATGTTCTCTAACATGCTATACATTATGAACATGTCCTCTTCTTCCTCAGCTTCCCCGCTGATGTAGTGTGCTCCATGTTTTTTCACTTCTCTTCCTTGGTTTTGCTTTCCTCCCCCTTTTGGTTTGGATTCCTCCACAGGTGATTTTGTCCTGCATGCTCATTTTATGTGTCCTTGTTTCCCACACTTGTGGTACTTTTCCTCCAGAAACCGGCATTCACTCACCAGGTGATCGCCCTTGCATCTATAACATGCCTTCACATGCTCACGTTGTGGTTTCTGATGCATGTTTAACTTGTGCACAACAACCTGACCTGCAACTTGCTTAGCATTAGCCCTGTCTGAACCCTGTATTTCTTTTACATCTCGGTTCGCTGTCTCTATGGCTTGAGCAAGTTCCAATGCTTTTTCATAAGTAAGCCCAGTCTCGGATAATAATCTACGCTGCATTCAGTCATCCATTATTCTGCAAACTAGCCTATCTCGCAGCATTTCCTTCAGGTTGTTCCCATAATTGCAATCTTGTGCTAATTTACGCAACACCGCTACATAGTCCATTACGCTCTCTTCCTCTTTTCTGTTCCTTGAATTAAACTTGAACCGCTGTACAATCTCACTAGGCTTAGGGTTGAAATGTTCTTTTAGCAAGGCCACTAATTCAACAAATGATTTGTCTCCAGGCTTTTCAGGGCTGAGCAGATTCCTCATCAAACTGTAGGTCTGGCTTCCCACTGAACTAAGCAGAATGGCTTTCCTTTTTCCGGCATCATTTATTTAATTTGCTTCGAAGAAATAACCCAACACCTCACAGTATTCCTCCCAGGTTTGTGCTTGAATATCAAAAGCGGAGACCGTTCCTACCGTGGCAGCCATGCTCTCTTCCAACTGGTAGCTAACTTTAGCTTGTGATTTTGTTGTTTAAGCATCCTGGCAGACTTCTCTTCTTTATTCAGGGTCCTGTTTTACCTCGTCGCCAAGTGTGATAAATCCATGTAGTGAGACAAGGAACTCGAAGAGGCGAGGTATTAGGATTAATACAAGTACTTTATTAAATGACTGCGAAACAACCAGGCAGGCCTGCATCCAGGCATTGCACCTTTGCTGACCTTGGCAGGAAGCCACCCCTGACCTTAACAGGAAGCAAACCCGCTGACCTTAACAGGAAGCAAACCCCTGACCTTAGCAGCAGCATTGGCTACAGCACCACCTGGTGGATAACCTTAATCATAACATCCCAGATTACCATATGCACCTTAAAATGTATAACAAATTCGTTTGAATTAACATAATTATATGTGCAACTCATGGTCAATCTCTTCTGGCCAACCAGCAACAAGTGATGTACCTCAGTCTAATCAAATATAGTACAACCTTCCAAAATTGTGAATACCGTATACAGAAGGTAACTTAAAACCCAAATTGTACTTTTACATGAATGAAATAAATTGCTCCATATATCATTTAACCAAAGTACTTAAATGAAAAATACTAGATATCAGACTTAGTACAGAACTTATAACACATGTATTGTAGAATTTTGTAAATTAATGCACAAGGCCACAAATTAGAAAATGAATATATATATATATATATAAACCTTACTATTGATGGGTGAGAAATTATCCTGCCGAATAATAAAGTTTACAATTATATTCAGATAAAATGGAGACATATTTTAAAACAATAGGTATAATGATTAATTACACAAGACATAAATGGTTTCCATACAACATAGGAAACGAATGTTTCTAAATATAAACTTTTTAAGTTGGAAAGTTCTTTTCCACCAATCTACAGGAAGTGATACTTCAGAGTCATCAATATAGATTAATAATGACCCATTTCTTTCTTCTAAATGAATACAGTAAAAAAATATTTTACAGTTCTATATACTCTCATAGGGCCACCTTAAACATTCATTCCCTCCACCACTGGCGCACCGTGGCTGCAGTGTGTACCATCTACAAGATGCACTGCAGCAACTCGCCAAGGCTTCTTCGGCAGCACCTCCCAAAAACCTCATATGCTTATGGAGGGAGTCACAGCACGCAGGGAGGTTCTCTTCCCTTCCAATGGGCGGAAGAGGCTTCTCCAGGATATCAATGCAGCCTGGTTGCACATTGCACAGGAGGGCACAAGCAGGGATGTCATCAGGAGGACCAGGCTGCAGTGGCGCAAACCTTTCAATGATCTCAGTAGATCACAAAACGTTACTGCAAAGCCACACTCAACCTCATCCTGCTGTGCCACTCATCACATCCCCATCCCTACCCTGCTCCTGCACATCCTTACTCACACCAAGTTACCTTGCACCTCCACCCATCCCTCTCTACATTATCACTTCCCCATCTCACTAGCCACCCCTCACACTCACCCTCATCCTAGCCAAATCATAACAACGAACAATACACAAGAGTAGGCACTTGGGTGTTTTATGCAAACTTCATGTAAAGTTTCTGTTAATGTGGTGTCAAACATTGAAACCTTTATTTTCAGCACTTCTTGGACAGATCTGTGTGCACCTTTGGAAGTGGCTTAGTGAGTTGCAGTGAATGGTGAGACGTAACAGTACCCCCACCCCCACAATGGTGATCAGTGTGAAAGGAATGGCTTGGGCATTGTAGGGAGGCTTTATGGTGTTGGTGTGGGGTGGTGCCAACCTGGCACATCATGTGGCAGCCAGGGTGTACATCATCCAGTGAAGTAAATCTGGCCATGGTGAAGCCATCCCTGGCCTCCCGGGCAGCAATGTGGTCGGGTGCTGATGCCCTGTGTCCTGTGCAGCAGCAGGTGATTGTGGAGAAGGTCGGTGTTGTTGTTGGTGCTGCTGGTGTTGGGGCTAATTGTGGTGGGATTCTGAAGACCAAGGTGAGATAGTTTCAGGGGCACCGATGCTGATGGAATAGATAGATGGCAGGTGAAGTTGAGATGACAGAAGTGATTTGTCAATGGTGAGAGAGGTTGCTCCAATGAGGTGACACTGGATAGAGAGTTTACTCCAAACACTTGCAACCTGCATAAAGCTCAATCTGTCTTGCAAATGCAGTAAGCAACAGCTTCTGAGCTTGGAAAGTGAACAGCTGTGAGATGGAAGCTTTTATAGCACATTTGCAGCTGTCAAGTAATGAGATGATTCCATGGTCATACAACTCCTGACCTGCTTAACTCACCTGAATCCCGAGGAGCGTGGACCCCATGGGCGACATCGTAAAATGTAAAGGTGAGATCAAAATACTTCTTAATGGGCTGTTAAAAAGGATATAATGACCTGAATTGCCTCCCCCACCGCTGAGTGACGGGTCTGTTCAGTGCTGACAGACCTGACATATGGGAAAGGCGCATGGCGGCGGGTTGACAGTGTGGTCATGACCTGTTGTCAAAAAAACCTTTTTGCCACCGAACGCGCACGCTGACCCCCCGAAAAATTCCCCCCCCCCTCCCCCCCCCACCCCCGGATTGTGGGTTCAAGCCTCACTCTAGGAACTTGAGCACATAATCTAGGGTAACAGTTTCGGATAGTAGTGAGTGTTGTGTATGTACCTTTAAGAGAATAACTGGTCTCAGGCTGCAGTACCGGCAGTGACCACCCCTGTATAAAAGGCGCTAGAGAGCCTCTGTTTTGTTAGATTCGTTTATGCCTTCCACCAGTAAAGATCTCTTTGTTTCTCTCCTGATAGTCCGTGTCTCAATCATTCACGGACTTAACACTGGCGACGAGTTAGAAACGAACTTACCTGCAACTCAGCAGCAGCTCTGATGACGTGTTGAAGGTCGGAGCCAGAAGAAAGAAAAAAAAAATAGGCCATTGAAACTCGAGAAACGGGCGTCGACCGTCAATCATCGATTTCAAAACTTGCAGGAGAGACTGTCCAGAGCCAGGCTGGGTTCCTCGGTCCGTGGTTTCCCAGCTAATCGGGCTGGTGGCAGGTAGTGCTCTGATCCTTCCTGCGCTGCAACGGGGCCGGGCAGCGAGTCGGGAAGCAAGGAGAGAGAGAGGGTGGAGCATACAGGGCGCGGCCGGTGTTTCAAAGCTGGGCAGCGTTCGGACCTCAGAAGAGGGAGCGAACTGTCCCAGAGGGTCCGCTCCACGATGGGAAGATAATAAAAGAAAACGAATTAATACTTAACGCGCAGGAAACCGTGGAAAGCAGCGCTAACAACAGCGGGGAAGAAGGAAAAGCGCGGGAGGCGCCATTTTGTTAAATCGGAGAAGAAGGCAAAGCGCGGGAGGTGCCATTTTAGATTTGCAAGATGCCGAAGACTGGCTGTATCACTGCTTTTGATAATACATTAGAGGACTGGACCACGTATGTGGAAAGAGTCGAGGTATATTTCGAGGCAAATGAAATAGCGGAGGGGAAAAAGGCATCAATATTGCTAAACGTAATGGGCGCTAGAACGTACGGCCTATTGCGGGATCTGATTACTCCAGCCAAACCGAAGGCGAAGAGTTTTAACGAAATTGTTGCTGTTCTACAGGAGCACTTAAACCCTGCACCGCTGTTGATAGCAGAAAGATTTAAATTCCACAGGAGAACTCAGCACAAAGATGAGAGCAATGCTGAGTATCTTACGGAACTACGCAAGCTATCAAAGCACTGCCAGTTCGGAGCAGGACTGGCAGATACCCTATGGGACAAATTTGTCTGTGGACTCCTGAGTGAAGGAACACAGAAGAAGTTACTCGCAGAAAAAGAGCTGACGCTAGATAAGGCTTTCAGCGTGGCAATATCGTATGAAGCAGCAGCCAGGGGAGCTGCAGAAATTCAACAAAAACCACAGGAATACGGCACCCACGAAATGACACGGGGATTTGCAAAATGTTATCGCTGCGGCAGAACTAACCATGACCAGAAGGACTGCTGGTCCAAAGACAAAATATGCAGACAATGCGGGAAGATTGGACACATTGCACGAGTTTGTAGGTCTGGGAAGAAGACCAGCGACAACAAAAAGGCTACTAAGGAACCATACAAGAAAGTACAAAAGATGACGGACAGTAGTTCCGAAGACCAGATGAGCGATAGTGAATCCGGAAACAGAAGACTAAGCTGTCTCAAACTTCACAATGTAATCGCAAAAGAGGATCACCGAACCATTTGGGTCACTCTCACGATAGCAGGGTCCCAAGTTAAAATGGAATTGGATACAGGATCAGCGCTAACCATCATGAATCGATGAGACTACGAGCGGCTATTTTCACACATACCCTTGAGAGAGACATCCATCGTCTTGACGACGTATACGGGGCAAAAAGTATACCCCAGAGGAAAAATAAGGGTGCCTGTCGAATACAATGGCAAGAAAATACGGAAATTGTATCTCTACATACTGCCAAATGGTGGACCACCGTTATTGGGACGGGAATGGATCAGGAAGATAAACTTAGATTGGCATTCCATTCATGCAATGACGGTGGACGGTAAAAAAAATGAAGACGTCACTCCTGGACGATTGTCAACAATCTTAGCTAACGCCAAAGAGGTATTTCAACAAGAACTGGGCACGCTTAAAGGCGTAACCGCCTCGATAAAAATAGAAGAGAATGCAGTTCCCAAGTTTTTCAAAGCGAGACCGGTACCATATGCAATTCGCCCAGCCGTCGAGGCAGAGCTGGAGAATCTGGAGAAGGCGGGCGTGTTGTCTAAGGTCGACTGGAGCGAGTGGGCGACACCCATCGTTCCTGTCATGAAGAAAACGTTAACCAATAAGTCCGGAGAGCCAAGGAAGATTCGCATCTGTGGGGATTTCAAGGTGACGGTGAACCCTGTCCTTCGCACAGTACAATATCCTCTTCCAAGGATAGAAGACATCTTCGCCTCGCTGTCTGGAGGGAAGCATTTTACAAAAATTGACCTAGCACAAGCATATTTGCAGATGGAGGTTGAAGAGTCCTCTAGGAAGTATCTCACGATAAACACTCACAAAGGTCTTTACCAGTATCATCGATTGGTATTCGGAGTAGCATCGGCTCCGGCGATATGGCAAAGAGTGATGGAACAAGTCCTGCAAGGGATTCCGGGGACTCAGTGTTACTTGGACGACATCCTTGTAACAGGTGAAGACGACAGTGAACACCTTAACAACCTAGAACAGGTGCTCACTAGACTACGGGAACATGGGCTGCGAGCCAACCGCCCCAAGTGCGAATTTTTTAAGAAACAGATATTGTATTGTGGCCACGTGATTGATGAAGAGGGGTTACATAAGTCCCCTGACAAAATTGAAGTGGTTGTTAAGGCCCCAGCGCCTGAAAATGTGTCGCAGCTGAGGTCATTCCTCGGGTTGGTGAATTACTATCATAAGTTTTTGCGAATTTGTCGACAATTCTGCACCCACTGAACGCCCTGCTATGAATGGGGGTAGCATGGAAATGGAGCGATGATTGTAAGCGTGCTTTTCAGAAGAGTAAGGACTTAATCACTTCAAAGGAAGTATTGGCTCACTACAACCCAGCACTGCCAATCAGGCTGGCGTCTGATGCGTCTCCCTACGGCATTGGGGCGGTGCTGTCACACAAATTCCTTGATGGTTCAGAGAGGCCGATAGCTTTTGCGTCACGCTCGTTAACTTCTGCCGAGCGTAATTACGCCCAGATTGACAGAGAGGCCCTCAGCCTAGTGTGGGGGGTGAAGAAGTTCAATCACTATCTGCACGGTCAAAAATTTACTCTACTAACCGATCATCAACCTCTTGTCTCCATTTTCAACCCTCAGAAGGGCGTACCGATAATGACAGCACAACGGCTGCAGAGATGGTCCCTTTTCCTAGGGGCACACCAATATGACATCGAGTACAAAGGAACTAAACAGCATGGAAATGCTGATGGATTGTCACGTCTACCGTTGCCGATGGTGGAAGAAGAAGACCTTGCAGTGGATCCAATGGAGTTATTCCACTCGACCATAGTCGAATGTCTCCCTGTGACGAATGCACACATAGAAAAGGAAACACGGAATGACCCGACACTATCACGGGTCTATGATTTAACGGTGAAGGGATGGCCAGCACATGGCGAACCACTGCTGCCAGCATTCTCGCCGAGAAGAGAACAGCTGTCAGTGTGCAGAGGAACCTTGATGTGTGGATCCAGAGTAGTAATTCCACCTACGTTGACGGATAGAGTGCTCAATGAGCTTCATGAGGGTCATCTGGGTGGGGTAAAAATGAAGAGCTTAGCCAGAGCGTTTGTGTGGTGGCCGGGAATCGATAGAGAAATCGAAGAGATGACCAAGAGCTGTGCAGGATGCCAGAAGGTCCAAAACGCCCCACCACAAGCTCCTCTGCATCCATGGGAGTGGCCCTCATCTCCATGGCAAAGGGTGCACATTGATTTTGCTGGTCCCTTCATGGACTCGATGTTTTTAATTGCGGTGGATGCACATTCAAAGTGGCCAGAGGTAATAAAAATGTCCTCAACCACCACGGAAAAAACTATCACAGTTTTACGAACCATATTCGCCAGGAATGGGCTGCCTGAACAGATTTGCTCTGACAATGGACCACAGTTTGTGTCTGAAGAGTTCCGGAGGTTCTTAAAGAACAATGGTGTTAAGCATTACACATCTGCCCCATATCATCCAGCCACTAATGGATTGGCCGAGAGGTTTGTCCAAACATTCAAGAAGGCTATCAAGGCAATGTGTAATGAAGATATACCCCTACAACACAAGGTGGACAACTTCTTGTTTGCCTACCGGAATGCGACACATGCGGTTACCAACCAAACTCCAGCCATGATGTTCTTCAATCGAAGACTACGATGCCGCTTGGATTTGGTTAAGCCAAACGTCCAAAGAGATGTGGAGAACAGGCAGTTTCAGAATATGAATGAAAGGCCGACCAGGAGTTTTAAGATAGGTCAACCAGTTTTGGCCCGGGACTACCGCACTGAGAAATGGCAGCCAGGAACGATTTGTACACGACAAGGACCGCTCATGTATACCGTGGACGTTGGGGAGAGCATTGTAAGACGACATGCTGACCAGATTCTAGAGTCACTGGAAAACGTCAACTCCACACCACGATCTGATACACCTGGTAATGAAATCGACGTTCCAATTGCAGCTATCGCAGACCCGGTAATATTGGAAGCAGATGAACCAAACAATGACATTGATTCCGACTCAACATTGCCAGAAGAACCTGATACCCCAAAGAGGCGTTATCCAGACAGAATCAGGAAGTCTCCTCAAAGACTGAACTTATAATTGCTTAAACTTAACCAATGTATCTAGCAACAGTAATTGTGATTGTAATTCGTTATCATTAGTTGTTAAATGAATGTTATGTACTGTTTATCTAAAAGGGGAGGAATTGTTGTGTATGTACCTTTAAGAGAATAACTGGTCTCAGACTGCAGTACCGGCAGTGACCACCCCTGTATAAAAGGCGCTAGAGAGCCTCTGTTTTGTTAGATTCGTTTATGCCTTCCACCAGTAAAGATCTCTTTGTTTCTCTCCTGCTAGTCTGTGTCTCAATCATTCACGGACTTAACAGTGAGGGTATGCTGCATTGTCAGAGGTGCTATTTCTTTGGATGAGACAGTAAACTGAGGACAGGGTGTGTTGTGTCCGTGTATAATAAGACACAGACTGCAGGAGAACGGTACAACAGGTGTTTACTCAACGTGGTCACACTGGAACTGATCTATACAGATTACTACTCAGTGCTATATACAGGTGTGGTCACTGCCGGTACTACAGTATACATGAGCTGTAAAAGATAGTTCCCCCTTAAAGGTATAAACATTACAATTCCTCCCCTTTTAGATTAACAGTAGCATAACACTCATTTAACAATTAAATATCAAACTAATTACAATTAACACTTATAACATGCAACATTAGCTGAAAATAGTCTATTTATATATTCAGTCTTTGGGGAGGCTTCCTGATCCTTTCTGGATAGCGCCTTTCCCGAGTGTCTTGCTCTTGGTGCGGAGGCGATTCTGGCCCCCTGTCGTCGGTTGGTTCATCAGCTTCCGATGCTACTGTTTCTGGGGTAGATGCGACCTGTACGTCGGGTTCATCACCAGGTACGTATGGGCGAGGCATGGGGTTGACTTGTTCCTGTGACTCTAGGATCTGGTCAGCATGGCATCTCACGATGCTCTCCCCAACGTCCACTGTGTACATTAGTGGGCCCTGCCGTGTGCATATCATTCCTGGCTGCCATTTTTCTGTTCGGTAGTCGCGGGCCAAGACTGGTTGCCCTACATTGAAGCTCCTTGTTGGCTTCTCATGGATGTGCTGGAATTGCTTACTCTCAACATCTCTTCGTACGTTTGGTCTGAGCAAATCCAGGCGAGATCTTAACCTTCGGTTAAAGAACATCATGGCTGGGGCCTGATTGGTGACTGCATGTGTCGCATTCCGGTAGGCGAACAGGAAATTGTCCACCTTGTGCTGCAGCACAATGTTGTCATTGTACATAGCCTTTATTGCCTTCTTAAAGGTTTCTACGAACCTCTCAGCCAATCCATTTGTGGCTGGATGATACGGGGCGGATGTGTAATGCCTTACCCCATTCTTTTTCAAGAACCTCCGGAACTCTTCGGACACAAACTGTGATCCGTTGTCGGAGCAAATCTGTTCTGGCAAGCCATTCCTGGCAAAAATGGTCCGTAGGACTGCAATAGTTTTCCCCGTGGTGGTGGAGGACATTTTGATGACCTCAGGCCATTTCGAGTGCACATCCACGGCTATTAAAAACATTGAGTCCATGAATGGACCAGCAAAATCAATATGCACCCGTTGCCATGGAGATGAGGGCCACTCCCATGGGTGTAGAGGGGCCTGTGGTGGTGCATTTTGGACTTTCTGGCATCCTGAGCAATTCTTGGTCAGGTCCTCGATTTGTTTATCGATTCCCGGCCACCACACATAAGCCCTGGCTAGGCTTTTCACTTTTACCCCTCCCAGATGACCCTCATGAAGCTCATTGAGCACTCTATCCCTTAACTTGGGTGGAATTACCACTCGGGATCCACACATCAAGGTCCCCCGGCACACTGACAGCTGTTCTCTCCTTGTCGAGAATGCTGGCAACAGTGAGTCGCCATGTGCTGGCCATCCCTTCACCGTCAAATCATATACCCGAGACAGTGTCGGGTCATTTCGGGTTTCCTTTTCGATACAAGCGTTAGTTACCGGTAGGTATTCAACTATAGTCGAATGGAATATTTCGACAGGATCCACTGCTGGTGCTTCCTCCGCAGTAGGCAGTGGCAGGCGTGATAGCCCATCAGCATTTCCATGCTGTTTCGTGCCCTTATACTCAATCTCATAGTGGTGCGCCCCTAGAAAAAGTGACCACCTTTGTAGTCGTTGCGCAGTCATCACCGGAACGCCCTTCTTCGGATTAAAAATGGAGACAAGAGGCTGGTGATCAGTCAGCAAGGTGAATTTCTGCCCGTGCAGATAGTGATTGAACTTTTTCACTCCCCACACTAGGCTGAGGGCCTCCCTGTCAATCTGGGCATAGTTACGCTCGGCTGAGGTTAGTGATCGTGACGCAAAGGCTATTGGCCTCTCTGAGCCGTCCGAGAATTTGTGCGACAGCACCGCTCCAATGCCGTAGGGTGACGCATCACATGCCAACCGAAACGGTAAGGCTGGGTTGTAATGGGCCAATACCTCTTTCGATGTGATTAGTGTTTTGCTCTTCTGGAAAGCTCGTCTACATTCGTCACTCCACTTCCATGACACCCCAGTTTGCAGTAGGGTGTTCAGTGGGTGTAGTATTGTAGACAAATTTGGCAAGAACTTATGGTAGTAGTTTACCAGCCCGAGGAACGACCTCAGTTGTAACACATTTTCCGGTGCTGGAGCCTTGACTACTGCCTCAATCTTCTCTGGGGACTTATGTAACCCCTCTTTATCAATAACGTGGCCACAATACGAGATCTGTTTTCTAAAAAACTCGCATTTGGGGCGGTTAGCTTGGAGCCCATATTCCTGCAATCTAGTGAGCACCTGCTCCAGGTTGGCAAGGTGATCACTGTCATTTTCGCCCGTGACCAGGATGTCGTCCAAATAACACTGGGTCCCTGGGATCCCTTGCAGGACTTGTTCCATTGCCCTCTGCCAAATAGCCAGAGCTGATGCTACCCCGAATACCAGCCGGTTGTATTGGTAGAGACCTTTATGGGTGTTGATTGTGAGGTATTTTTTTGATGCTTCTTCTACCTCCATTTGCAGATACACCTGGGCCAGATCAATCTTAGTGAAGCGTTTCCCTCCAGATAGCGAGGCGAAAATATCTTCAATCCGCGGAAGTGGATATTGTACGGTGTGAAGGACTGGGTTCACTGTTACCTTAAAGTCCCCACAGATGCGAACCTTCCTTGGTTCCCCAGGCGTGCTGCTCAACGACTTTTTCATCACAGGGACGATGGTTGTAGCCCACTCGCTCCAGTCTACCTTGGACAGTACACCTGAACGTTCCAGACTCTCCAACTCTGCTTTGACGGCTGGGCGGATCGCATAAGGTACCGGTCTGGCCTTAAAAAATTTTGGGCTTGCGTTTTCTTCAATTTTAATCATCGCTGTCATGCCTTTTAGTGTTCCGAGTCCTTGCTGGAACACTTCTTTCACGTCAGTTAGGATCTTTGACAGTCGCCCAGGTGTCACGTCATCGTCCTTTTTGTCAGCCACAGTCAGTGCCTGTATGGAATGCCAATCCAGTTGTATTTTCCGGATCCATTCACGTCCCAGTAATGGTGGTCCTCCATCTTGCAATACACACAGGTCTAGTTTTGGTGTTTCCTTACCGTTATATATAACGGTCACCCTTATTTTTCCTTTGGGGTAGACTTTTTGCCCCATGTACGTCTTCAAAATAATGTTTGTGTCTCTCAAGGGTATGTGTGAGAATAGCCGCTCGTAGTCCCGTCGGTTTATGACTGTTAGGGCTGATCCTGTGTCCAATTCCATCTTTACCTGGACCCCTGCTATCTTGAGAGTGACCCAAATGGTTCAGTGATCCTCCGTTGTGATCACATTATGTAGTTTCAGACAACTCAGTTCCCTGCTTTCGGAGTCGTTATCACTCTTTTGTTCGTCTGAACTATTCTCCGTCATCTTATGTACCTTCTTGTACTTTTCTTTGGTAGGTTTCTTATTGCTGGTTTTCTTTCCCGACCTGCAGACTCGTGCTATGTGTCCTACTTTTCCACACTGTCTGCACACTTTGTCTTTGAACCAGCAATCATTCTGGTCGTGTGTTGTTCTGCCGCAGTGATAGCACTTCTCTGTTCCATATGACATTTCGTTTGTGCCATATTCTTGCGGTCTCTGTTGTATCTCTGCAGTGCCCCGTGCTGCTGCTTCATATGATACGGCAATGCTGAAAGCCTTTTCCAGCTTAAGGTCCTTTTCAGATAAAAGCCGTTTCTGGGTTCCTTCACTTTGAAGCCCACACACAAACTTGTCCCTTAAGGTATCTGCCAGTCCCGCTCCAAACTGGCAGTGTTTCGATAGTTTGCGCAGTTCTGTTAAATAATCAGCATTGCTTTCATCCTTATGCTGGTTCCGTTTGTGAAACTTGAATCTTTCTGCTATCAGCAGCGGTGTGGGGTTTAAATGTTCCTGTAGTATTGTTACTATGTCTTCAAAACTCTTTTCCATTGGCTTCGTTGGGGTTACTAGATTTTGTAATAAACCATACGTCTTTGCACCCATTAAATTTAACAATACCGACGCTTTCTTGTCATCTGACACCTCATTTGCCTTGCAGTATACTTCTATTCGTTCGACATATGTAGTCCAATCTTCAACTTCATTGTCAAATGTGGTGATACTGCCACTCTTCGGCATTTTGGGTGTGGTTTAAAATGGCGTCTCCCAATGGCTTAAAATGGCATCTCCCGCGCTTTCCTTCCTCCCCCGCTGCTGCCAACGCCGCTCCCGGCGGTTCTCGTGGCAATGGCGGCGCCCTGTAGGTTTCGCGTGCTTCTCCTGCGCTGCTGCCAACGCCGCTCTTGGCGGTCCTCGTGGCAATGGCGGCGCCTCGCGGGTTTCTGCGCGTCTCTCTCTCCCTCTCTTCGACGCTGCTCGGCCCCTGAACACCGGCTGCGCCCTGTGCGCTCTGCCCTCTCTCTCTCTCCCCCGTCGACGCTGCTCGGCCCTTTGCTGTGCCGCTCGGTCGGGCTCTAGCCCGCCGCTGTCCGGGAAGGGTCTGCGCACTACCTGTTGCCAGCCTGTTTCGCTGGACCTCCTCGGCTGGAAAGCCAAGCCTGGCTCTCGACAGCCTCCCCCGCAATTCTCGAGTCTCTGCTGGATGACTGGGCGGTTGCCCGTGGTCGACGCCCGAGTCTCTGGCCTTGACCTCCAATCCACTGATCTCCAGGAACGAATCCCCGGGAGGTGATGCAGAGTTGCAGGTAGGTTCGAACTTGCCTTGTCGCCAATGTTGTGTCCGTGTATAATAAGACACAGACTGCAGGAGAACGGTACAACAGGTGTTTACTCAACGTGGCTCACACTGGAGCTGACCTGTACAGATTACTACTCAGTGCTATATACAGGTGTGGTCACTGCCGGTACTGCAGTATACATGAGCTGTAAAAGATAGTTCCCCCCTTACAGGGTGACATAAAAAATCTCATGGTATTGTTTGAAGAAGAGCAAGGGAGTTCTCCTGGTGTCTTGGCCAATATTTATCCCTCTACCAACATCATCAAAACAGATTAACTGGCCATTTACCTCATTGCTGTTTGTAGCACTTTGCTGTGTGCAAAGTGGCTGCCATGTTGGCCTACATAACTGTAATGACTACACTTCAAAATAAACAGTTGGCTGTGAAGAGCTTTGGAACATCCTGAGGGCATAAAAGATGTTCTAGGAATGCAATTTTGTTCTTTTAATGCTCTCCACGATCCAGGGGGGTTGGGTGATTTCTTTGTCAAGAGTCCTGGTTCACTTCTTGAAAATGGTTTGTACAGTATGGTCTGGGGCAGGACAACTTTGCACCTACTAGTTTACCTCATAAGTTCTTCAATATTACCCCACCTTGTTGCTGAGACATGTCTTTCTTGGTCTTCATGCTTTTTCTACCAAACAATCCTGCATTAATTGTGTTACTCACTGCCTTATCACTTCCTCTTTTGGCACACTGCAAAATCTTGTAGTTCTGATCAGTTAACTCTGCCTGTACCGCCTCACTTCCCCGGTGAGCTGTATCTGAGACGTACACGTCCTTTCACTATCATCAGAAGGCAACTGTTTTGACTGTCTTGCTACCTTTATTGACCACTCTTGACAATCACAATTCTATAACAATTCCTACTGTTATTATCATCTATAGAACTTGTCCCTCCAACTTGGGTCAAATATAACTTTTTAATTTATGCCATAAAAAGGACATTTTAATCTCTTTACCATTCTTACCATTTTCCATGCAGTTTGTTCCAAGATAAATTAAGTAATTTGCTAATAGACTATAGTACTTTAGATGTTAAATAGAATGGGTTCCGTTCTTTTAACGATTGGATTTAAATACAATATAAGAACATAAGAAATAGGAGCAGGAGTAGGCCATTCGGCCCCTCGAGCCTGCCCCGCCATTCAATAAGATCATGGTTGATCTGATCTTGGCCTCAACTCCACTTTCCCGCCCGCTCCCCATAACCTTTGACTCCCCTGTAGCTCAAATATCTGTCTATCTCCGCCTTGAATATATTCACTGACTCAACCTCCACAGCTCTCTGGGGTAGAGAATTCCAAAGATTCATGACCCTCAGAGAGAAGAAATTCCTCCTCATCTCCGTTTTAAATGGGCGACCCCTTACCCTGAAACTATGCCCCCTAGTTCTAGACTCCCCCACGAGGGGAAACATCCTCCCTGCATCTACCCTGTCATGAGCCGAATGGCCTTCTTCCGTGCTGTAACCATTCTATGATTCTATGCCTTGGGCGGGAGCACTAAACGGGCAATATTGCATCAGCCGTCTCTTATAAGCCCCGTTTGATATTCCGTTCTATTGAAGACAATGGAACTGCATATCAGGCGCTGGGTGTAACGGGCATCCGATCCGATACCCCCCGCTTAGCGCCACCACCCGAGACGAATTTCTACCCCTATATACTTACTACTTTCAACTTAGAGGTTGTCAGTATTATTAGCAAGATAGCACTGTCTAGCACCTGAGACTACTAACCGACTTTCTGCTTAGCTTTACCCAGTAGTCGCAGCACATATTCTACTTCTGTTAATTCAAAATTATTTTTTGTTGGGAAAAAATTGTATCCAGTGGTATAAATCAATCAATTTTATTAAAACAGCACTGGAGATCTTTTTGCAAGTTTTCAATTTGAATTGACAAATAATTTGAATTCATCAACTTCAAATTAAGATATGTAGAGGTAGAAATCCATGAGGGGTCTGGACAGAGTAGATAGAGAGAAACTGTTCCCATTGGCGGAAGGGTCGTGAACCAGAGGACACAGATTTAAGGTGATTGGCAGAATATCCAAAGGCGACATAAGAAAAAAACATTTTACTCAGCGAGAGGTTAGGATCTGGAATGCGCTGCCTGAAAGGGTGGTGGAGGCAGATTCAATCGTGGCTTTCAAAAGGGAGTTGGATAAGTACCTGAAGGAAAAAAATTTGCAGGGCTACGGGGAAAGGGCGGGGGAGTGGGACTAGCTGAAGTGCTCTTGCAGAGAGCCGGCACGGGCTCGACGGGCCGAATGGCCTCCTTCCGTGCTGTAACCATTCTATGATTCTATGCCTTGGGTGGGAGCACTAAACGGGTAATATTGCATCGGCCGTCTCTTATAAGCCCCGTTTGATATTCCGTTCTATTGAAGACAATGGAACTGAATATTGGGTGTGGAGTATATCAGGCGGCCAATCCGATACCGCCCATTTAGAACTAGCAGCACCCAAGGCAAATTTCTAGCCCATAGATTGTGCTATTGAGGGCAGTGTCTGAATACAGATTGAAAAGACCAGGTGGCACTATGCAACTTTGCTGTACACCTTTCCCACTTACAAATGAATCTGTTCTCCTGCCAGTCTCACTGATTCGCTTCATAAAGAGCTGAATGAATACCACAATGTATCTTGAGAAAGCCAACTCCATCAGCACAGTCATTACCTTATTGGGGCTCCCAGTACGCTAAGCTTTTGTTTCATTGATGATAATAATCACAACCTTAAAAAGGCCTATTGCTTTTTTTAGGATCAGTGTTTATTGATATGCACTTAATGCTTGAATGTCACCTGTTTCCTTGCTTGCAATCAAGAAAATTGTCAGTTCGCAGTCCAATACAGTGATATCATGGTTGCATATAAATAACCTCAGATCAGCTGCTGTCCACTCCCAGTAGTGGCTTCAGGCTGCGGGTGATTCTATTTGCTTACAACTAATATTTTAAACAATCAGGGGTGTTTTGCGCATCATAAGTCCAACTAAGAAGAGAGCCTGTAAATAAAAACAAGCACAATACAAAACATCTCTTTAAAGAGCAGTATGCTTTAATTTCTCATTACAGCTATTAGGATTGTGAATATTCTATTCTATTCTATTCCACTAAATAAAGAATGCTAATTTTAAAAAATAGAACAGCAGAGTAGTTCTATTTTTACCACAACCGGGCTACTTATTCAACTGTGTCTGCTTGTTCTCCCTCATGTGCAACACAAGCCCATACCCGAGAGCCAAGGATAAGCTGGCTAATTGAAGCTGAGATGTATGTCAAATTCACTGCTCCTCATCTCCCAGCCACTGTACACATGCAATTATGGCTTTGTAATTAAACCTCGTACAGTTTGAACATTTTTTAAACTAACAGGATATCTTTCAGTTACTGTATATTGTTTAAAAAGAAAACTGTCTTAATATTGGGAGCAGGGAATCACGCCAGAATGGTGTCACAACCGAAAGACTTATTAAGAATCCTGTCAAATTTATTTGTTTGAAAATGGCACTGTCGTAAATTGGTAAGAGTGCAGGAATGTACAGGCTGCGTGCCAACTATTTTCTTGCTTTGTATAGAAATACCCAGATTAATTATTCACCTGCCGATTCAATTCAACTCTTCTTCCTGTTAGGAAGTGTAAAGCATTCATTTAGTACCTGACCCTCGCGGCAGGCACGGGATTGGAAATAACAGGCGTGAACCCATGCCCAACTGTTCTGTGGCTCAATGCTTTGAAGCACCAATGTGCCAAGTTAATTTTTTTTATAAATAAGTAACTGGCTCCTACTAAAGTAATAAACCTAGACTTTACCAAATTCAAATTAATGACACTGGGAATGTATTGATCCATCAATTAACTAGCACCCTTCTCTCTCTTTCTTACAGTCGAAACAATTATAACAGCAAAGATTTGTAAAGAGAAAGAGACTGGTAAAGGTGGGCCCATTGAAAGCAGATACAGGAGAGATGATAACGAACAATAAGGATATGACAGACTTGTTAAACGAGCACTTTGGGGGGAATTTTAACCCCCAAAAATGGGTGGGTTAAGGTCGGGTGGGAGGTTAAAGTTTTAAAAACCTGAATCCCAACTCCAACCTGCCTCCAACTCGCCCATTTCTGGTTTTAACGAAGGCGGGACAGGGGGCGGGCACCCAACCCGCTCCCGGAGGCCGATTGGCACTCTAAATATTATAATGAGGCTGGAAGCCTCGGATTTAATCAGCTTTGCAGGTTTAAGTGTGGACGGGCGGGCTTCCCGAGCCTAGGGAAACCCAGCAGCTGCATGAGGTCATGACAGCCTCGGGAAGCAATCCTTGTGGCCCAGGAGGAGCAGGAGTGCTTCCTCCCAGCTCCCCAAGCTCACCCACCATCAGCCCCGTCCCGATACTAAACCCTACCCCCCCCGCCCTGCCGATCAGATTCCCTCCCGGGATCAAACCCCGCTGGATCGGACTCCACCCCCAGGGTCGGGGCTCCTCTCCAGTGTTCCCCGCCCGGCTGGAAGCTCGCCTGTCAATCAGGCTGATGTCCTGGTGGGGATCCTCTCTGTGACGTCACTTAAAATTCCAGCCATTGTACCTGTTTTCATGATGAAGAAAGAGGACAATATACCAGTGGTACAAGGGAACCTATGTGGGAAAATGTGAGGATGTTGAGGCTGCCGCGGAACACGAATGGAGGCCAAGCCGATCTGAGAAACACATGGCTTTTTATTACATTCTCTTGAGAGATGGCTGCCCCAGCTCTTCTCTCTGCTAAACCCGAAACCAGAATGAGGGTGACGCCCGCGCTTTTGTGTACACACTGAGGGCGACGCCCGCTCCTTTGTCATGCCTTAAAGGCAGCATGCTTCTTAAAGGCAAGGTGCCCGATTTATTGTCCACGGACGGAAAAGTGGATTGCGCCCGTTTAGGTGGCGATCCGCCACACAGCTCCCCCCAGAATCCGCTTAGGAGGTGTGGATGAGACGGTGCGGCGGTCTGATGGGCCGGCCGGAGCGGCTCTTGTAGGACGCCGGTGGACGTGGAATGGCCGGGCGTGGAGCAGCTGGGTGTACTGGCTTGAGGGCAGGTCGGCCGCGTGGCGGTGGACGAGCTACTGGGACCTGCTCACCGGGCTCCGAGTGTGCTGGCTTGAGTCGGTCAACCGACACTTTTTCAGTCCTGTCGCCCACTTGTAGGGCGAAAAATTTCTCCCCTGCCTGTAGCACTTTGTAGGGCCCGTCGTACGGGGGTTGAAGGGGTCCGCGGTGGGCGTCGTGCCGGACGAAAATGAACCGTGCCTGGTGCAGGCTTAGCGGGACGTGTGAGGTGGATTTGTCGTGCCAGGCAATGGGCACCGGGGCGAACTGTAGCGCCGGTGAGGCGAAGTCGTGGCGTTGCTGGTCGGCTGACCAGGGTGTCGTGGCGGTGGGCAGGAACTCGCCGGGTACGCGCAGCGGCTGGCCGTACATGAGCTCTGCTGCCGATGCGTGGAGGTCTTCTTGAACCACGGAGCGCAGGCCGAGGAGGACCCACGGGAGTCGGTCGGTCCAGGCGCCGTCCTGGAGGCTGGCTCGAAGAGATGCCTTCAAGGATCTGTGGAACCACTCACACAGTCCGTTGGCTTGGGGGTGGTATGCTGTGGTGCGGTGAATGGTCACCCCGAGATTGCGTGCAATGGCGGTCCAGAGTTCAGAGGTAAATTGCGGACCTCTGTCCGACGTCATGTCGGAGGGGACGCCGAACCGTGTGACCCAGGTGCTGACGAAGGCTCTGGCGATGTCGGCGGTGGTGGTAGAGGTCAGTGGAATTGCCTCGGGCCAGCGCGTGGTGCGGTCGACGATCGTCAGCAAGTGCGTGTGGCCTTGCGGCGGCGGCAGGGGCCCGACGATGTCCACGTGGATGTGGTCGAATCTACGTGAAGGGACAGTGAACTCCTCGAGAGGTGCTTTCGTGTGTTGCTGCACCTTGGCTCGTTGGCAGGCTAGGCAGGAGTTGGCCCAAGTACGCACATCCTTGCGAAGGCCGCGCCAGACAAAGCGGTTGGCTACCAATTTGATGGATGCGCGGGCGCCGGGGTGGGAGAGGTTGTGGAGAATCTCGAATACCCGGCGGCGCCAGGACGCTGGGACGACAGGCCGAGGTTGAGATAGGGATATGTCGCACTTGACCGTGACTGCGGTCGGGCCGCAGGCGACGTCGGCCAGGCGTAGCCCTGGGAGGTTGGTAGGTGCGGAGAGCAGATCAGGGTCCGTGAGCTGGTCTGCTGCGAGTTGAGCGTAGTCGACTGCCAGGTGTGCGGCGTGGATGGCGGGGCGGGAGAGGCAGTCGGCTACCACGTTGTCTCGGCCGGAGACGTGTTGGATGTCTGTGGTGAACTCGGACACTGCCGCGAGCTGGCGCTGCTGCCTGGCAGACCAGGGGTCGGTTGTCTTTGCCATTGCGAATGTCAGGGGTTTGTGGTCGACAAACGCAGTGAAGGGGTGGCCCTCCAGCAAAAACCGAAAATGGTGGACCGCCAGGTACAGCGCGAGGAGCTCGCGGTCGAAGGTGCTGTACTTGACCTCCGGGGGGCGTAGTTGGCGGCTGAAGAAGGCAAGTGGTTGCCATGCGCCGTCGACCCACTGCTCGTACACGGCGCCGACCGCGTGGTCGGAGGCGTCCGTGGTGAGCACTACTCTGGCATTGGGCCGTGGGTGCGCGAGCAGGGTGGCGTCGGCGAGCGCGGTCTTGGTGGAGTTGAAGGCGGCTGATACGTCTGCCGTCCATTCGACCGCCATCTTGCCGCTCCTGCCCCGGAGGGCTTCATACAGGGGCCTCATGAGGGACGCCGCTTTGGGGATGAAGCGGTTGTAGAAATTCACCATCCCGAGGAACACCTGGAGTCCTTTGATGGTGGTGGGGCGGGGAAATTGCTGGACGGCCTACACCTTGGTGGGCAGGGGAATGGCCCCAGCATGGGTGATGTGGTGGCCGAGGAAGTCGATCTTGTCCAGGCCGAACTGGCACTTGGCTGGGCTGAGGATGAGCCCGTGGTCGCTGAGGTGCCCGAACAGGATGCGAAGGTGTTCGAGGTGTTCCTGCTTGGAGGAACTGGCTACCAGGATGTCGTCCAGGTAGACGAACAGGAACTTCAGGTCCCGAAGGACCGAGTCCATGAGCCGTTGGAATGCCTGGGCCGCGTTTTTGAGGCCGAAGGGCATCCGCAGGAACTCGAAAAGTCCGAAGGGGGTGATTACAGCCGTCTTGGGGACGTCCGCGGGGTGGACGGGGACTTGGTGGTAGCCGCGCACCAGGTCGACTTTGGAAAAGACTGAGCGGCCGGCCAGTCTAGCCGAGAAGTCCTGAATGTGCGGCACGGGGTACCGATCAGGGGTGGTGGCGTCGTTGAGGCGGCGGTAATCCCCGCAGGAGCGCCAACCCCCGCCTGGTTTGGGGGCGATGTGGAATGGGGAGGCCCAGGGACTGTTGGAGCGGCAGATGATGCTGAGCTGTTCCATAGTGGCAAACTCGGTCCGCGCGATCTCCAGTTTGGCCGGGTCCAGCCTGCGGGCGTGGGCGTACACTGGGGGGCCTGTGGTGGGGATGAAGTGTTCCACCCCGTGTTTGGCGACCTCCGCGGAGAAGGTCGGGTTGGTGAGGGCCGGGAATTCGGCCAGGAGTGCCGAGTAGTCATCCGTGGCCCGGGCGTGGCACTGTGACGCCATGTCAGCGGGTTGACGGGGGGCCATGGCGCCCAGGATGGGGGACATGGTGTTCATGTCCACGAGGCGGTGTCGAGGGATGTCTACCAGTAGGCCGTGGGCGCACAGGAAATCTGCGCCGATGAGAGGGGAGAGTACCTTGGCAATGATGAACTCCCATCGGTAGCGGCGACCAGCGAGGTCGAGGGTGACTGTGCGGGTGCCGTACGTCCGGATGTCCGAGCCGTTAGCGGCAGCCAGCGCCTGTCCTCGTTCGCCCTTTTGGATGTCGAGGGCGGAGGCCGGGATGATGCTGTGCTGAGCTCCAGTGTCGCACAGGAACCGGCAGCCGGTTTTGTCATCCGTGACGTACAGCAGGGAGCCCGCGTGGCCCACGGCCATCGCGGGGGCTGGTACGGGGGCGGACTTGAAGGAGCAGGGAGGTGTGCACCGTTGTGCCCTGACGCCGAACCGTGCGTGGTAGTAACAGTAGCCCGGGTTTGTGGGGCGCAAAGGCCCCGTGGGCCCCGTGGCTGGGCCTTGTGGCCGCGTGGTGGCCGGTGAGGGGCGCGCCCAGGCTGTGGCTGCTAGGTCCGGAGCGACGTCGCGGCTGGAGTGAGCGGACAGCAGCTTGTCGGCCTCGTCGGCCAGGGCTTCTAGGTCTGTGAGGCCGGACGCCACGATCGCTGGGCGGATGCTGGGAGGTAGCTGGCAGATGAACAGCGTGCGGAAGTGGGCTCTCGTCGGTGAGTGAGAGCATGTGGGAGAGGAGGTCTGACGGTGAGGCGTCACCGAGGCCTGGAAGATCGAGGAGGCGGCAGTTTCGCTGGTATGTCGAGGCCGTAAATTTTTTAAGGAGCGCGGCCTTAAGATGTGCATACTTGCCCTCCTCTGGTGAGTTCTGCAGCGCTATCCAGACCTTCGTGACTGTGGAGCTACCGAGTGATGCGACGAGGTAGTCATACTTCGTTCCATCTGTGGTGATGTGTCGCAGCCGGAATCGGGACTCAGCTTGGAGGGACCAGGCTTCGGGCTGGTTTTCCCAAAACTCCGGCAGTTTCACGGAAACTGCGTTCGTGTCCGCCATTGCAGTGCTCTGAATACGTTCTGAGCGTCGGGGTCACCAATGTTGAGGCTGCCGCGGAACACGAATGGAGGCCGAACCGATCTGAGAAACACATGGCTTTTTATTACATTCTCTTGAGAGATGGCTGCCCCAGCTCTTCTCTCTGCTAAACCCGAAACCAGAATGAGGGCGACGCCCGCACTTTTGTCATGCCTTAAAGGCAGCATGCTTCTTAAAGGCAAGGTGCCCGATTTATTGTCCACGGACGGAAAAGTGGATTGCACCCGTTTAGGTGGCGATCCGCCACAAGGTCATCCACTCTGGATCTGGGAAAGTCAAATCAGAATATTGGAGAGAGACTAGGAGCTGTGGAGCAGCAAAGGGATTTAGATGCCCGTGTACACAAATCACTAAAAGCTGGGGCACAGAGACAAAAATATAATCGAAAAGGCTACTGGGATGTTGGCCTTTATCTCAAGTGAGCAGGTTGTTAAAGGGGAAGGGGGTGCGATCGTGAAGGGGGCAACTGGGAAAGCTAGGGAGATCGGGAGGGTGAACCAAGAGAAGGCTGACCGGGTGACAAAGACAAGAATATTAGCTTAAATGTGTTGGGGAACAGGGAACTGATGTAGGTCATGAAGGAAAGGGGCAATTGGAATTAGTGTAGGACAATATACTGAGTTTTGGACAAGTTAAAGTCTGGGGGAGAAATTCTGTTGTTAGCGCCACCGATTAACGCCTAGAGAGGCCGAGAAGTGGGGCGCTAGCCAATTTCCGGGCGGGCGCAAGGCGCCTAGCGCCTCGCCCCATGGGCGCAGGCTGATTATGACATCATTTGAGTGTGCAACGCCTTTTGGGCACCCCGGACCGGAAATTCAGTGGCGCCCCCCTCCGTAGCGCCTGGCGCTAATAGTGACAGCTTACCTGGACCGTACCAACTCGCTCTCGGGCTGGAGGAGCGTTATTTAAAGGGGACTGGTGTGGTTTAAAAGCAGCATGCCATTTTTGGAGCACAACTTCCTCGAGATCTACAACGAGTTGCTGAGCTGCACACTGAGAGCCATTTGACCACTGAGCCAGCGCAGGCAGACGATCTTCAGCCTTCTGACCATCACCTTGCTGTTGGTGAGCCTTGACAACGGGGAATCTTCCTGTGGGCACTTATTATGGGGGCTGCATTGGAGGGGAACATCCTGCTGCTGAATCATCTGGAAAGGGCACTGAGACGTTGGGAGGAGGGCGGGCATGGCCAGACGGAGGAGGGCCAACAGACGTCGCCACAGCAGACCTTACGCTGGCAGGGTTTTCCGGCAGCAGTTTTCCTACATGAACATGCCAGAGGAGCAGTGTGTCAGAAGGCTGCGATTTAGAAAGGAGGTGGTGACTGAGCTGTGCCAGCTGCTTCAACCAGATCTGCAGCCTCAGATAAGGTGCAGGACATCTCTGTCGGTGGCTGAGAAGGTGGCTGCTGGCCTGAACTTCTACGCGAGCGGCTCTTCTCAGGCTGCGCGTCAGAGGCTGATCAGAAGTAGCTTCTAGGCCCCTCTCACGGAATGCTTGCTGCCATTCCAAGAACAGGAATGGAACCGGTCTGATACCCCCAAGCCTGTGAAGGGCAAGATGCATGTAAATAGAAGGCATGGCCATTGTAAATGAAGAAAGTGTTTCATTACACAAAATGTGGTTCCTTCAAACATGAGAAAGATATGGCAACAGAAAGCAAAACTAATACACTGACACATAACTGCCTCTCACACCCGGGAGACTGTCCAAAACATAAATCACATTCCGACCATCTTCCTTGGCCTTGATTCCACTGCGCCAACCAAAGCATCCAATGCCCCATCAGTGAGGCGTTCCGCCCTCTGCCTCACCCTTTCCATGTCTTGCTAGGCTGGTGCGCCACAGGTAGGCTCCCACCGCTTTGAAGGCCTACAAGGCAGTGAGTGTGTCTGGTGATGCCAATTGACCTGCCCCTTTAAGAGCTGGCCGGTGCCAGTGTGTCTCAGGGAAAGTGATTATTGACAGCACCCTCGCTGCGCCCCGCCGCCGCGAAATTGGGTTGCGCTGCCGGGTTAGCGCCTTAAGAGTAGCGTGCAGCGCCTGATTTAGTGCCGCAATCACCTTTAGGGGCGCTGCAACCCAATATCGCGCTAGGTGGCGCTAAATTGCGCCTGGCGCTAAACTTTGCACATCGCCAGGACTAGCGCCACAAACGCGGCTATACCGAATTTCTAGGCCTCTAAGTTGGAAGGTGGAGGGTCAAGAGGCTGGCAAAGACGTTGGAGAAAAGGGCCTAGAAATTTGTTCACGCCTAAAAACGGGGACGGAGGGAATGATCCCTGCTCCTGAATGGATAGGCTCAAGGCGCAGCTGATATTGGGCCTCGGGCCTAGTTATCATTGAACCTGCAAGCTCCAGATACCTAATGGGAGTCCCCAGGCAGCTCACCGGAGAAGCGGCCTCAAAGGTCAGGCCACAGCAAAGCGCTCAGGTAAATCCTGAAAGGGGTGCAACGGGATAAGGGTCGACCGGGATAAGGGTCGATCGGGAGAGGGGGCGAGCAGGAGATCAGGCGACCTGGAGAGGGGCCAACTGGGAGAAGGGGCAACCAGGATAGGGGGTGATCGGGAGAGGGGGTCAAACATTCTAGTACACAGCTAATTTTTTTTCTGACATGTCAACCAATCAGTCAGGTACAAGTACGAGACTCAGTAGTAGCAAATTATTATTTCTAACATTATTGAGATTAGCTGGGAACAAAATTATCACCAATGACAAGTGTTCAGGTGGATATCTGTAAGGCCTTGAATTAGGCCATGACCTTATTCCCTGCTGTTTGACAGGGCTGGAGTTCTACCCCCTAAAGTCATTAACAGCCTGCAATTTTTAAAAAATAAATACTGAGTTTTTAATTCTGGGTTGCTGTGTTCTTTTAATTGACTTTACGACATTTGGGAAGCATATTGTTTAGAAAAAGATGTACTTCATCTGCTATAATAACAACAGAAAATGCTGGAAATACTCAGCAGGCCAGGCAGCATCCGTGGAGAGAGAAACAGAGTTAACGTTTCAGGTCTGGGACCCTTCATCAGAACTTCATCTGCTGTTGCTTCCAAACAGTTCACAGAAAACAGATAAAATGGTCTGTCCTCCTGACAAAATCTACATAAGAATTAGGAGCAGGAGTAGGCCATATGGCCCCTCGAGCCTGCTCCGCCTTTCAATAAAATCATGGCTGATCCTCGACCTCAACTTCACTTTCCCATCTGATCCCCATATCCCTTGATTCCCCGACAGTTCTGCTGCATTTTGTGGCGTCAGGATTGGAATTATCATGAAAGAACTAAAGGTCCTGGACATCAGATTCTATGGTCAATAAGCTGGACTTTTCTATTTCATTGAATGCTATTTTTGATTTTATAAAAATACCAATTGTTGAATAGTTATCCCTATAGTTACTGACATGAATCAGTCATTCATGAAAGAAAGGCTTATGAAATAATACTGAGCGGCCTGCGGGTGGCGCTGTCCAGGGAGAGTATAAATACTCAGGCACGGGCCCAGCTTGCGCAGGACATTCTTAACAGGAACTAGTGAAGGACACAACTAGACCTCCATGTTGTAAAACAGTTGATTAAAGCTTTGTTTAACGCTTAGACCAAGTGCCTAGTAGTTTTCTTACGTCAGTTACCTTTTGGGCAAGTTGACCAATTCTACTCTTTAGATATATGAAAGTAGCTGGGGGTAGGGAGAAGGGCTGGACTTTTTCCTTTTCTCCTTGTGAGGAAGTGTTCTGCTTTCACTAAGCTCTTTCCTCTACCAATGTGATTGAGACTGGAAACGGGTCATGACGAATCTCTGATGAGGTGGCAGTATGACCCTTATCGCTAAATCTCACTTTGGGCTCTTCCCTACTCCTCTGGTACCTTTGAGCAGCACCTCAACTTGTTTCCACCCCTCTCGTCTCTCCTTTAACATTCTCATTCTCTACCACCCATCCAAGCCTCACCTTGAGTTTCTCATTGTGATATACTCACTGCTTTCCTCCTTCAGCCTCTGCACTAAACAACTCTTCATCCTCTGATTTCAATCTTCATCTGAACTCACCTTGCCCCCTTTCCTCTGAATTCACTGCCCTCCTTTAACCTCTTCCTGCATATAGCTTTCCTACCCATATTCACTCCCACCTCCTCGATCTTGCCATCGCGCATCACAGAAATCACAGAAACCCCACAGTGCAGATAGAGGCCATTTCGGCCCATCGAGCCTGCACCGACACATATCCCACCCGATCCTTGTAACCCCTACACCAACACATATCCCACCCTGTCCCCGTAACCCCACGTATTTAATCCCCCTAACACTAAGGGTCAATTTATCATAGCCAATCAACCTAACCCGCACATCTTTAGACTGGGAGGAAACCGGAGCACCCGGAGGAAACCCACGCAAACACGGGGAGAATGTGCAAACTCCACACAGACAGTCGCCCGAGGCCGGATTCGAACCCGGGTCCCTGGCGCTGTGAGGCAACAGTGCTAACCACTATGCCACCGTGTTGCCTCTCTATTCCCATTGTCCCAGTCACAGACAAGAGTGTGACTACCCTCACCTGGTTCCACTCTTACCTGTCCAGTCATAGCCAGAAAATATCCTGCAATGGCTTCTCTTCCCATCACCGCACCATTACCTCTGTAGTTCCCCAAGGATCTGTCCCTAGCACCCTCCTATGTTTCATTGACATGCTGCCACTCGGCAACATCATCCAAAGACATGACGTGAGGTTCCACATGTACGCTGACAGCCTATATGACCCTGAACAGAGCTTCCGACCCCATACCCTTTCCCAAAATAAAGACCGCCTTCTCCCACTATAATATTGCCTGTCTCTGCCCCCGAGACAGCCCATCTGCTGCTGAAACTCTAATTTTTGCTTTTGTTACCTCCAGAGTAGACTATTCCAATGCTCTCCTGGCCAGCCTCCCATCTTCCTCCCTTCATAAGCTTGAGCTGATTCAAAGCCCTGCCGACTGTATACTAACAGGCATCAAGTCCCACTCACCCATCACCCCTGTGATCCCTGTCCTACATTGGCGCCCGGTCTACCAACGCCTCAAATTTAAAATTTCTCATCCTCATGCTCAAATCCCTTCATGGACTCACCCCTCCCTATCTTGTTAACCTCCTCCAGCCCTACAACCCTCCTCCAACTCTGCGTTCCTCCAACTTTGGCCTCTTACGCATTCCCCACTTCCTTCACCATCAACATTGGCTGCCATGCATTCAGCTGTCTCGGCCCAAAGCTCTGGAATTCAATCCCTAAACCTCTCCACCTCTCTCTCCTCTTTTAAGACCCACCTTAATACATACCTCTTTGGTCAAGCTTTTTGTCACCCCTCCTAATATCTCCTTCTTTGGCTTGGTGTCAATTTTCTGCCTGATTACACTCCTGTGAAGCACCTTGAAACGTTTTCCTATGTATAAGGTGCTATATAAATGCAAGTTGTCCTTGTGAACAGGGTTAGCTTTCATTAACAGTGGCTGGAAGTGCAGGGCTCATGATGTGGTGTAATTTCAAAACTGCGCACTTGCTGCTTGACTAATTCAGTGGAGAATAGCATGAAACAGAAAAAAACCTCAAATAACTTCTGCCACTTTCCACTATAGAACCCAGTATTTGTTGGACTGATTATTTAGCATGTAACGAGGATATCTAATACTTTTAAACTGACTATGCCCATGTTCCACATCAAAGAACTTAATGGCAAACCTCTAAGTTAAAGTCAAAAAGTCAATTCCACAAAGTAATCGGCAGATCTCTGAAACCTTGTGTTTGCCTACGCGAGTCCACACAGAAACAGCACAAGAAATCATGTTGCATATCGACAAAACCATTGTTATGAATAGGACCAATAAATGCAAACAGCAATTTTTGGCACAACCATGTTCAACAATTGTGCAACAGCTCCAGTTTGCATTGGTTGGAACACTGCTGCAGATTCCTGGCACACCCCTTCTTGTAACTTTTACTACAACTCCCAGCATCCTGCTCACTGCTCGAAGCAATTACGTCATTGCCTTGCTACGCCTGCGGCATGAAGCATGCGCAGTAAGTGGGTGTTTTTTTTCTCTCTCGCGGCACAGTGCGCATGCGGAGTGAGAGGCTGTTCTCCACCCACCCCCTCTCTCTCTCCAACCAAAGGCGGCAGTGTCGAGGCGATGACGGGACGTGCCTCCGGACGGTGATCACGTGGGGAGGGGGCGGGAATGAGATTTGGTCCTGACGTCACGGCCGCGCAAGCCCAGCCAGTCGGCGCATGCGCCGTTGTGACCTGACGTCACGGCCGCACAGGCCCAGCCAGTCGGCGCACGCGCCGTTGGGACCTGGCGTCATGCGCGCAGCGGCAGATGCCAAGCAAAAAAAAAGCCAATCCGGAGCATGCGCACGAACACCAAACCGTGTTGGGGGGGCGGGTTTCTTTGGTTGCGCATGCGCAATTGGACAAGAATGCTCTCGCGCGTGCGCAGTTGGTCTCTTTCTCCCCCTCCTCCCCTGTGGCGGCGCTTGCGCAGTGCGTGTGATGTGTGTGGAAAGTTTGCGCCAAGTTGGAGGCAGAGGGAAAAAAATGTGAAGCGAGAAGCCTGGGCTCCCGAGTGTTTGTGTACGCGCTGGCGGGCTTCAGGCAGCTCCAACACCCGGGGATTAATCCGACTGCCGTTCGCGGCCTGCGCCTCCCGAGCCTCCGTGCAGCCGCGGGATTACCTGCTGAATGGTCGCGGCTCTGGGCCTTTCATTTGGCACCGATGGAAACCGAGTGGATCGACGCCAATATTATGGTCGCCCAGGGAAGGCTTCATGTCGGCTAGGCCGCGGCCCAGGCCTGGCTTTACTGCTGCCGCCGCCGGAGAACCCCGTTGAATGCGAACGGCTGGGATTATTGTGGATTTATTATTTTTTATATATATATACAATTTTTTTTTGTGTCTTTCTTTCTTCGGTTGGCCCGAGAGCCAGACGCGGATTTTTTATTTTCGGGTGGCCTGCTCCCTGACGGATTGTGCTGGTGTTGGTGACGGCTCGGGGGGCTTCCTCCATCACACGGGCTGCCGCTGCCTCTTCCCCCCGACAAGAAGCGGCGGTGCTGAATGTGGGATAAAATGGAGACCAAGACGATTGTCTACGACTTGGACACCTCGGGAGGGCTGATGGAGGTGAGATTTGCTGCTGGCCTTGCGATCGCGCCCCCAAAAACAAATCCGCAGCCCAGCTTGGAGAGAAGTGCAAGGAAAAAAAACCCTCCTCAGTACAAATGGCCTCGATCTTTTTAAAAAAATACGTCCTTTTGTTACACATTGTAGAAATATCCACATCTTCCCACTGGGGGGGGGGGGGGGGATAAGAAACATTTCCAAATATAATCTTGCCTGAGCCGCTTTCTTGCTGATTTTTCTTTTATTTAAAATGAATCTTTTTTTCCCCTTTTTTTTTTGCTGCTGCAGAAAATCCAAGCCTTGCTGGCCCCTCCGAAGAGCGAGGAGAGCGACAAGAGGGCCAAGAAGCTGGAGAAGGAGCCGCGGCGGAGCGGCCGGGCCACCAACCACGACACCTGCGACAGCTGCAAGGAGGGAGGAGACCTGCTCTGCTGCGATCACTGCCCGGCCGCCTTCCACCTTCAGTGCTGGTCAGTCCACTCTGCAGCCGAGCCTCGGCCCTCCCAGAGAGCAGCGTCTCGGTCGGGGGGTGGGGATTCTTTCAAATCGCATGCAACGAAACCCGGTGCAATGGCCTGTCTTTCCCTTCCACCCTCTTCCCTTCCACCCTCTTCCCTTCCCTTCCACCCTCTTCCCTTCCACCCTCTTCCCTTCCCTTTCACCCTCTTCCCTTCCCTTTCACCCTCTTCCCTTCCCTTTCACCCTCTTCCCTTCCACCCTCTTCCCTCTCCTCACCCCTCTCCTCACCCACCCTCTTCCCTTCTCTTCCTGTGTTGGTGTTTCCCCAGACGTTCCTTCCCTTCCACCCTCTTCTCACCCACCCTCCCTCTCCCCTTCTCTTCCTGTGTTGGTGTTTCCCCAGACGTTTGCCTGCAGCCTAGATATTGGCGGGGTTCATGTTGAAATGTGCTTAGACTCCCTGGGTGCACGTATTGTAGCGGCTGCTTTTTGTACAGCAGGAGCTCCCGTCCTGACCTGTTCCCTCCTCCTCCTCCCCTTCCTCTCGCTAACTGGGGTCTGAACGAGGCCCAAAGCCTCCCAGTATGAACTTTAGATAGGTGATGGAAACTGTAAACGTGTAGCCCCGTTATTCAAGAGAGGCCCTGTTGTCACTCGGCTCGGGCCTTGGTTGCTACCGAGCCATCTCTTTCCCCCACACCTCCCTCTCTCTTGACTTTGCAAACAGGGGCACCTGAGGGTGGGTTGTGTTTGTGGGAGGGGGGGATGTTATTGACTAAACACTCGTGTCTGTGTTTTTCTTCTACACGGCCTTGTTTGTACTCTGAGATCGCTTCCTGTTGTGCTCACAGGCCTGGTCCCTGAGCACCGTTTCTGTGCACCGAGGCGGATGTCTTCCTTTCCTCCACTTTGTGTGTGTTTGCAAATACGCAACATGGCGACCTCCGTTTAAATTATATTTTCGATTCGCAGCGCCATTTTAGTTGACTTCTCGGTTCGTGGAGTTAGTATCAGATTTGGGCTAAGTTGGCAGCGTTCTTGGTGATTTTGGGAAGAAGTGTCTTGAGTTCTGAGGAAGCACGGGGACGCGCTTTTTCGTTTATTGAGATAGCTTTTACAAGATTTCTATTTAAATAAAAATCTTTCCTCCTGAAAGTACTCATGTTATCCTTTTGGGTTATGTGGAGCATATTACCATGGCATTTCATGAAAGGCATTCCATTCTGCCTAGTAATGTAAGCACATCTTTAATCTTTTTTGGTACTGAGTGAGATTTTTAAAACTTTTTATTTACTTTAAGTATTTGTGTGGTACTTGGATGGTCAGTGTAAAGATCTAACATTGATTTATTAAAATCTAGTGACTTTTGTGCAAGATATTTACAGCAGGCAGAACAACTAATACATTTGCTAGGCACACTGGTTTGTGAAGCTTTAAGGTCAGGTATAAGGATATATCTTTTTTCAGTTAGATCAGTTTGGTGTCTGAATAATCCATTAAACCTCCCCCCATCTTGTTTGATAAACTGGTTTGGTAGGTTACTAGAGCCTCTCCTGTAGAAAAGGCATTAGTTCATGGCTTTATCCTACTTACATAAATTAGTTCAGTTCTTGTCACCCAGTTCTACTATTGTCTAGTTTTATCTAATTTCTCAATCTATGGTTCATATGGGAGTACACTTGAAGCATTTGACTATGTTGAATTTTGGAATTCTTGTGTTGTATTTCAACATAAAAAGCATGCAAGATTATTCATAACCATATAAGTTATGTCCTCAAGTGTGTGAGATTTTGTATAAATTTATAGTATTTCAGAAATCAGGAAATTTGCGAGTTGAGCAACATTCATTTTGACATTGTAGACACTTAATTGGACTAAGTAAATAGATTTGATTTGGGATCATATTTCTTTTTTTTCCTGTGCTCATTGTAGCAATATTTACTGAGGGCCAGAAACGGTATACTTATGTTTTGGTATTAATGATATATACAGTTAAATTTTAGAGGGTTTTATCTATGCTTGTGATTTTTATGGCTCGTTTGCAAGTAGAGCAGTCCCCCCCTCTCCCCCCCCCCCCCCCCCCCCCCCCCCCAAGTGACACAATCTCCATATGACCCCTGACTAAGACTCGACTAAACCTTCTCGTTTTGGTGAAGTAATGATTGGACTAAATCTCAATTTTACAAATCCACTTGCCCTCTCAACAGTGATCATTATGGACTTTACGATTTTGGCTTTCCCCCCTTCCTCTCCATGCTGAATGGATCAGGTTATTAACCAGGGCGAGTAAACTTTGGACAGTATTAGCAAATCAGGGTCGTGCAGAATAGTGACATTTCATCAATTGCAAATGTTGGCGCAGGATTAAAATTCAAGAATTTTTATTCTTGTAAGTAAGTTGAATGAGCCAGATATTGGAAGCAGTATCTCTTCTGTACGGGTTATATGTTTGGTTCTAAACCAAAAGCCTGTGGCCATTTTAATGAGTCAGTGGAAGCTTTACTATTGGGCGCTTTTAATCAGTGGTAAATTCCTAACCTATTCTGTGGTTGTTTCACAAGATATTAGCTTTTGCATAAACTTGTATGACAATTATTTTTGAAGTTTTCAGTCTAATTTGGCATGAAACTCGCAATTGTTTGAGTGCAGGAAGTTGCATGAAGCTTCTTGCTGCAGGGGATATGCTGCTGTATAAATTTCAGTTTTACCTTTTTTTAAGACTCCAGATAAAATGCTCTTTATGGAACCCTGTCAACTGGTATATACTGTAATAAAGTGTGCTAACTGGCAGATGCAGTAAATACGACATAAAAAAAAATCAAATACAGTAGTTCAGTAGTAGTTGCGTCCATTTAATTATGGATTTCTGTGCTATAAGATTGAAATGCAGTTGAATGGATTGGAGCACTTGGAGGTGAAAACATTGTTCTCTGATCGTAGGCAAACCTGGCAAGGCCACGTTTATTGCCCATCACAAGCTGTCCTGAGAAGGTGGGGGTGGGCCGCCGTGAACTGCTGCTAGTTTTTGTGGTGATGGTGCTCCAACAGTACAAGTTCTGCTGAAGGGTCCCAGACCTGAAACGTTAACGCTTGTTTCTCTCTCCACGGATGCTGCCTGGCCTGCTGAGTATTTCCAGCGTTTTCTGTTGTTATTTCAGTGTTAGTAATTGTTCAGTATAGGCAATATTATGCTGCCTTCACTTAATGTTAATGTGCTCATTGGGGGAATCTTCCTAGTTCTAGAATTCACTTTTATCGGATCATGTTCCCTATCGCTGCATCACCTTTTTTAAAAGGCATTGTTTATTTTTGTTTAAAATGGATGCAACTGATTAAGCCCACAAAATTGGTTTGTATCAGATGCCATTTATTGTTTTGCTTCTATCGGGTGTCAGTCTCATCGGCTTTGTGTGATGCTGTACCTGTATTTTAAAGCCAAGCCACCTTGTATAAAAGCAAATTACTGCGGATGCTGGATATCTGTAATAAATACAGAAAATGCTGGAAATACTCAGGTCAGGCAGCATCTATGGAG
Source organism: Somniosus microcephalus (assembly GCF_052327205.1). Lineage (NCBI taxonomy): Eukaryota > Metazoa > Chordata > Chondrichthyes > Squaliformes > Somniosidae > Somniosus > Somniosus microcephalus. The sequence goes on from NC_141008.1 coordinate 68,232,766, forward strand.
CGAGAAACCGAGTTAACGTTTCAGGTCATTGACTGTTCAGTATGTAGGTTGTTCCGGCATTGGTTGTGTCCTTTTAATTGATTGCTGAGCTTCATTGGACCAAATGGCCACTCTTGTCCTTGATTTTCTTTAAACAAATGAAAAGTTAAAAAATTATAAACGGGTTATCCTTACATTTGTACTAAAAGAAAAATGAAGTTAAAAGTAGCACATTAGGATAGAATTGAGATCATACAAGGTGTATTTCTCTTATCTTTAAAGATGTGTGTATGTATAAAAAATATCTTTCTGCACAGTATAGGAGCCATAATTTTGGATTGGCAGGAATCTTACTATAGCAAACTTTCTTGAATGGGTTCTACCGTTTACAAACCCTCCCTATGCAACTTCAAAGGTTGCAGGTTCAAACAGGAAGTTATGATTGCTGTGCCAAATTTTGAAGGAGACACACAATATTTGTATGTTTGGGTTTAAGATTGGCTTCTATAACTTTTACATGACCACGCAAGACTTCAGATATTTCTCTGTCGGATTAATAAGTCTATAGGTGACTCAAAGTATCGTCAAAAGTCATTCCAGAAATGTTGGCCTATACTGTACACTTTTTTTAATTACATACTTTGCAAGATGTGGGACTACATAGATTAGAGTTCTTAAATTCTACCTGTTTAATGAGAGTGAACTTTTTTTAATGGCACGAGATACGCACTCGTGAGAGCACAGAGTAAACTTTGAGCGCATGTTTGGAAAATTTGGCATTCTATAGTCTTGGCCGATACATCTCTTTTTGCTGTCTTTCATGGCTCCTGTTGCAGTTTGTTGGAAGCTGGAGATTAATTTTGGCAATCCTAGAGTACTGTAACTCCCCTCAACTTTAATAAAATTAGTGTTTTGCTTGTAGTAGTCGCAGCGGTTGATCTGTTCTTTAATTTTCGCAGTTGGTGTTTGAGTGGTGTCGAGCACATTAAATTATTGCACTAGCAGGGATAGTGATCTTTTGACATTTGAGTGGTAATTTTAGTTGAGAAGTTCTTTTGAGGAGAGGGTGCTAGTTAAAATATCTGGGAAAGATAGTTTGTGCAACTGAGAGATTTGTCGATTTTGTTTAGTAATAGCACCTATTAATTTAACAAACTTTCCAGTGAACATTAGTAATGCAGCGGGAGCAGTGATTTTTTTCAAGACTGCATTCCGATTGCATTGAGGACTGCAATAGTGTTTCTGCATCAAAATTAATTAGATAACCAGATGGTTAAGTCGTCTTACCCTTGGATTCTGTAGCTTCCATTTTAAACCTTTGTCTTTGGAAACTAATATAATCTGTTGTGCAGAGTGTTTACAAAAGTTGTGATGAAAAGAAAAGCTGGAAGGTGAAGGGGAGATAATTTTGTGGGGCTCCCAGCATAGAGCCTCTATCGTGGTGACTGTGGTAGTGGAGTTGGGCCCATTTATAGCCCTATGTTTCTGACCCACAGTCACCACTAGCAAGGCCCTGTACCGAGATTCACACTTGGCAGAATTACCTCCTGAACAAAAAGAACTGCAGGTCAACTAGCAACAGAAAATGGTTAACATTTTGGCTCTGACCCTTCCATCATACAAAGGAACCTGCCTGAAAGCTACTTTTTCTCTTCAGATGCTGACTGACTTGCTCTGTATTTCCAACATATTCAGTTATTTTATAAAAGGTTAATTTGGGGTTGATTTTTTATAAAGGGTTAATTATGTAATTTGAAAGCCAAAACCCTTTTAAGTACTCGAAGATTAACCTATAATGAACCCCCATTATAACCTGTTGCATCATAATATGCTATTGATGCATTGTAGCTAGTTCTGCACTGTAGAACAGGTGTATTAAAATGATAAAGCAAAACCCAGAAACATCTTTGACATTATAAAACTAAAAGGGATTGAAAGACCCTACTTATTAAGGATATCGCTTACATAAATACAGAAGTCTACGTGTTTGTTTGATGACACAGTTAACATTTATCCTTTGGTCAAGTTCACCGATTGTGTTCACTTCAGGCAATGCCACAAAGGTGGTGACTATAACAGAGGTCATTGTGACCATGACTAAGATGGTGACGTTTAATTTTATTGTGAAGTTACTTTATGTTTTGCCACTTTGCATCTTTTCAGTTGTGAACGGGACAGGTTTCGATATTCTAAACTGAACCATTTCGGGCCTTTCTTTGAGGATTTAAAAAAAAAAAATCTGTGCAGAAAATAATGTTTTGTGGACTGTTAATAGCGGTTTTCCAACAATTGAAAGCAATACCACATTTGTGAGGCTTTTTAAAAGGTATTATTTTGCTGAAATATTTAATAGCTGAAGGTATATTGGATCATGTAACTTGAAGTTTCACTAGATTATTTTTGAAGACCGTAGGGAAAAAATGTGTGTATGCTTTTGATTAAAAGTTTGTGTTCTCATCCACGCATTTGTCAAATAAATTAGAGTGCAATAAAGCTATAGAATGCAACAGAGGAAAACCGTGCAGAATAGTTCTGTTTTCATTGAACAAAATAGAGCATTATATTGTTGAAAGTTTATTTGAATATACGCTGTGTCTCTGTTTTTTAAAATTAGATAGTTTGGTAAGTTTAGTTGGAGTTTGAGATTGATTCTTTGATAATGCCATGCAAAAGAATCTGAGTTTAAGAAAATGAGCACTACATCAGAGTATCTACCTTAATTATCAGCATAGTTTAATGTCATTTTTAGGAAAATGCAGTTGTTAGTTTTTGGTTCCTTGATTAGAATGGCTATTTTTGTTTTTAATGTTGGAGCTAAAACAAACAAGACTGTTGGGAGCAATTGGGTGATGAACAGGGCTAATCTGACTCTCTGTTTATTTGAATACTCTACACTATTTGGTAAGTGGTACTTTTTAAAAATTTAGCCAAAATTCATGATTATGGCGTCACTGGACTGCTGCATGAACCTAAGTAATGTCTTGCGGTTTGTTAGCTAACTTTGTGACTTGCAATGCAGAAAAAGAAAAACTGCCCCAAGGCCACCTGTCAACCCACTGGTGGCGCTAGCACCACATTAAATCCGGCATAAAAGCAGCTATTATTTAGGCCATGAATCTTTAAATTTTTTTGTTGGCCTTATGGATCTGTACTGTGGAGTGTTGGAGGACATATATAAAGTTTAAATCCATGTTCCCATTAACTTGCATACATCTCAAATTGTTGATACTGACGGAACTTGCTGATCTGATTTAAAATTTATCCATAACTGATGGAACAATGCTGAAAACAGCCCTTTCCCAACCTACAGACACACAAAATAAAAACATAAGCACAAATAGGACTCCGTTACCTGGGCTTTGAGGGCTGGGTTGCCAGGGATTGGGGGCTACGTCTGGCCTAGGATAATGGGTTGAACACTCTTGGTGTAGGTGCGCACAATAAAGGCTTACTTGGTGCTGGTCACTGGTGGTCCTGTGTTCCATTGAGAGTCAGTGCCCTTAGTAGGAGGGGAAAAGTTGATTACAAAATACATATTTTGTGCTTATTAAAAAGTTTGTTGAAAAACAAGTATTTTGCATGTTGATGGCATAACCAGGTTTCTGTTGGAGTAAAGTACAAATACACAAGTCACTAAAAGTAGTGACAGGTTAACAAGGCCATAAAAAAAAAAAAACAAGCACTAGGGTTTATTTCTAGATGGATAGAATTGAAAAGTAGCAAAGTTATGCTAAACTTGTATTGAACCTTGGTTAGACCACATTTGGAGTACTGTGTATAATTCTGGTCACCATATTATGAAAAGGATATAGAGGCACTGGAGAGGGTGCAGAGATTTACAAGGATGATACAGAAATGTGAGAGTACAGGTATCAGGAAAAGATGAAGAGGCTGGGTCTCTTTTTCTCTTGAAAAGAGAAGGCTGAGGGGTGACCTAATAGAGGTCTTTAAAATTATGAAAGGTTTTGATAGAGTGGATACAGAGAGAGTGTTTCCACTTGTGGGGAAGAGCATAACTAGAGGCCATCAATATAAGATAGTCACCAAGAAATCCAATAGGGAATTCAGAAGAAACTTCTTTACCCAGAGAGTGGTGAGAATGTGGAACTCGCTACCACAGGGAGTGGTTGAAGCGAATAGTATCGATGCATTTAAGGGATGGTTAGATAAGCAAATGAGGGAGAAGGGAATAGAGGGTTACGCTGATAGTTAGATGAGGAAAGACAGGAGGAGGCTCGAGTGGAGCATGGACTGGTTGTGCCGAATGGCCTCTTTCTGTGCTGTATATCCTATTTTATTTTATTCAGTCACAGGATGTGGACGGCTCCGGCAAGGCCAGTATTTATTGCCCGTCCCTAATTGCCCTTGAAGGTGGTGGTGAGCTGCCTTGAATACAACTGATTGGCTTGCTAGGCCATTTCAGAGGGCTGTTAAGAGTCAACCACATTGCTGTGGGTCTGGAGTCACACATAGGCCGGAACGGGTAAGGACGGCAGGTTTCCTTCCCTAAAGGACATTAGTGAACCAGCTGGGTTTTTACCACAATCTGGTAGTTTCGTGGTCACCATGTAATCCTATGTAAAGTGCCCCAAGGCTTCGGATGCAGCATAACTTGAAAACTTTGGGAGCTAAGTTCTAGAAGCCAGATAACCACATAATGAAATAATTATGACATTTACTTTTCTTTAAAGGTTTTTAAAGTTTATAATCGCCATGATGATTTTTAGATTATTAAGCTTTTCTTACAATTTTCATTACCTGGTAGTCTTTGAACACATTATGATAAAAATTTATTTTGCGATGTTAATGTAAAACACATTTGGTCGTGATTCTTTCTGGCAGTATAGTCCAACAAAACCAATCTAGACTGAGTGCAAATCAGGCAAAAAAGAAAAAAAGGTCATTGCCGTAAACAGTTAAGTTTCCTATTTTTTTCACCTCGATGATTAACTGTTCTTCGGACCCCATGTTTTCTCCATCACAAAGACCACCTACTTCAACTTCCGTAACGTCACTCATCTCCGCTGCTGCCTCAGCCCATCTGCTGTCAAAATCCTCACCAATGCCACCTCCAGACTTGACTATTCCACTGTTTTCCTGGCCAGCCTCTCATCCTCCACAGCGCTCCATAAATTTTTGCCGTGCATTTTTCACAGTTCAAGTGGACATAATAAAAGAATTTCACGTGTTCATCGTTACACTGGACTGTTACCCAAAAGTCATCTAAAACTCACATCAGTGTTTTGCATCTAATGATTCAATGTTCGTATGAGCTACAGTTTAAAAAAGTTAGTGACTTGGAAAAGTTTGCTGCTGGTGATCAGTTTGTGTTTTAAACTGTTATTTTAGTTCCTGAATTGATTGATTTTTGTGATGAACCACATTAAGCTCTGTTACAAGGTAGAAAATTGAGTGCATCTCTTGCTTAATGTCAATAGCCTCCTGGTTGTTTTCATTTACATTTAGTACTGTACTGAGTAAAAGCAGCAATAAATTAATAGTTGTGTTCTCATACTGTCAGTCTTAAACCTATATTAAAGCAGTAACGTTGTGTGCCGGGTTTTTGCAGAACCTGGTACTGGGTGAACGTGTCTGTGACCAAATACTCATTTTGTCACCCCACAGTCCTTCATGATGAATGGATGTGTTCTGTGATTTGATGGTTTTAGCATCATTGTGTGAGCATCATATAGAGCATGTTGCTACATTGCAATTGTGAACAATAAAGATCAAATGTAGAAATGTTTTTAGATTACACTGTCTGCATAACCTGTATCAAACAAATCAAGGTTGATAGGTATATCTGTGTTACTGTCCTGTAACTATTTACCCAAGTTAATTTGCCTGTTCTAGAAAAGACTGCATGGTGCTTCAGTGTTCTAGGTTTGTGATCAATCTTGCCAAGTGATAATGTTGCCAGCATTGATTAGAGACTAGGATCTTCACAGCAGAGAAAGTCTTCCAGCATCTAGTAGCCTACTTGAAAGCAGTGGAACTTGGAGAACATATTGTTTGTCCATCCTCTTGGCCAGTGTATCATGCAAGATGTAGAAGAGGGGAAAAGCATAACTAGAGGTTTTTTGAGGAGGCTGTCGGGCATGGCCTTCTAGAAAACTTTCATTTTTGACACCATATCGATATAGGGTGTTCACTTCCTGTCCACAAATTACTTCCTTGTATGATTTTTGGTCACGGTTTTTTGCTGTGTCAAATAATGCAGTTGCGGTCTCTGGGTACTAGTTGACTTTAGTGAGTTTCTGAAGCCTTTTGCATACATGAAAGATATATGACTGGACAACACCGAAGGCAATATTGGGATTTCTTGTGATGTTATGTGAAGTTGGTGTGAGAGAATCTGAAAAGAAACAAACAAAATAAATTTCCCCAAATGTGACAGAAACCTAATGTAAGCCTGTCTTAACTTCTCGCAGTTCTGTGCAGTCTGGATAAAATGGCTTAGTGGTCTAAAACCAGACTCTGGTTTGCCGTTTGCCTACACGACAACCTTCTGGTAAATCTCTGCTAATGCCATTCTCGATTGCCTACAATGAACTGTGTAACAATATGACATGGGTTTCCATCCAGATCTGTTAAAGCCGCTTCATTTTTTATTTATTGATTTCTATTTCAGTTAAGTTTACTGCTTTGTACATGTAGAACCAAACCATTTTTTAGATTCTGCTAGAAGGTACAATGCACATTTTAATGTTGTTGAAAATATGATTAACAGCATTGAGGTACAGGTAGACTATCCTTTATCCGAACTTCCGAAAACCTCTAAAAATCCGAAAGTTTTTTTCGTTCAGCGTAAGTCGTGCGCACGACATGACCAGAGTAGCACATGACTTACGCTGAGCAGGGCAGAGGGTCACAGTTCCCTCCTGGGTAGGAGATTGCAGGCCGAGCCGGGCAGTGAGAAGGAGGTACCGGGAGAGTGAACCCAACAATACAGCGGCCCGTCCGATATTCTTTTCTCTCCTCCCTCCACCCCCCCCACCCCACCCCCCCCCCCCCCCCCCAACCCGACCTGATTTGTGGGCCAGCTTAGTAGGAGTCAGCCGATATCCGGCTTTCCAGAGAAGCAGGAAGGGGAATGAGACACGGAACAGTCGCAAGAGGTAGCCTGAACTTTTAAAATTTATATTAAATACAAATTTCCCAGTCTTATAATAATACCTTCTGAAATCCGAAAACCGAAACTCAGCTGGTCCCAAGGCTTTCGGATAAGGGATAGTGTACCTGTAACCAGTTCCAATAGCCGACAATGTTTAAAACAGTTAAATAATTTGGATGATATAATGCCTTTCAGCAGGTGGTTAGAAAAATTGAAGTTGGTTCACTTGTGTAGTTTTAATTTATATTAAACATTTGTGTTAACTGCTGAATGCTGTATATTTCAGCAGCTCTCAAAATACCTGCTGATTTGAGGCTCAAAACACGATTTGATTATAGGAGCTGTAAGTGTAGTGAGAAAGTATCCCTCCAAGATTACAATCATGGGCAAATGTAGGAACTAGATATTTCACAACAAAACTTGCTTTAGTGTTCTAATTTGACTAATGTAATGTGAAAATGTGTTATCACAGCTTGTATTTAATGGGTTGGCTAAACTTCAAATTGAGGGTTGATTCTAATGTATGCTCAGCTGCTTTTAAGCTGTCATAGCTCATTCTGTTTCACTGGGATTCAGGGAACATAAATTACCGAGCAGCTCAAATGGAGCCATGCTGGTGGTTTCTGATTTTACTGATCAATAAAATCAGGTGAATCAACTCAAGTTCTGTCCATAAAGACATTTGGGTGTTTCCCATCACCTGCCCTCCGAGCAGATGCTCCCACTTGCCCTTCTCAAGAAAACTCTGCTTCGCAGCCTCTCACCCAAGGTTGCCACTTTGAACTAAGGCTCTTTTTCCCTCCCAACACCATAATTGCTTGCTACAACTCTTCAATTTAAAAAAAAAAGCAACTGAACTTGTCAAAAGCCTTCAGCAAGTGCTGCAGGTTTTGCCTATGATGCATACATTTGTGTTTGTTTTCTTGGAACCAGAAAATAGAATGCTGAAAAAGCTCGTTCTTTATAAACTACTTTCTCTCTTGCTTGTGTTTGCAATGTACTCTGACTTCTGAAAAGGAAGCTAAGGTAACGTGCAGTGCAATCTTGATAACTGTAACTTACTTTATGAATCGAGGTCAAATGAGAAAGATGTGATGGAATTCCTTAATGAATCTGCTATGGATTCCAAGCGTGTATATTAAAAATCATATTCTAGTTGTGTTCAGAAATAAATGTGGACTATTCCAGGATTGCTTATTTATGAAATTTAAAGAACAGCCAATTCAAGTTGGGCTAAACTGTATTGCTTCATTTACCTGTCAGCAACAACAGCTTACATTTATATAGCATCTTTATGTAGTAAAACATCCCAAGGCGCTTCACAGCAGCGTTATAAACAAAATTTGACACCGAGCCACATGAGATATTAGGACAGATGACCAAAAGCTTGGTCAAAGTGGTAGGTTTTAAGGAGTGTCTTAAAAAAGAGGTGAGGAGGTTTAGGGAGGAAACCCCAGCGCTTGGGACCTAGACAGCTGAAGGCACGGCCACCACTGGTGGAGCGATGAAGATTGGAATGCGCAAGAGGCCAGGATTGGAGGAGCGCAGAGCTCTCCTGAAGGTTGTAGGGCTGGAGAAGGTTACACTACAATTCTTAGTTGGCATCTGACCAGTCATCATGCGTTGCCTATTTCAATATCTTTTGGCGACTTGATGGCCCTTATCTAAATGTGGTTTTACACTCAAGGTTTGGGGAGCCGGCTGTATTATGGGTCTACAAATTTCCTGTCTACAGTCTCCTGTTCCTGTAAAGTAAACGTGGGAGCTGATTCTCACGTGAATTCAAGATTATCCCCAAATTAGTTCCTAAAGCCCCCTTCTATTAGATGATGTGACGTGCAGTGTCCCAGTGGAAATGCTGTGAGGGTACCAACAGCTTTATTTTGTTTTTAAAAAGTAACCCCACATCTCTACTAAATTGCTACCCCATGTACCTGTACGGCAACAATGCCCATGACATGGAATTCTCCCGTTTATAAATGTAGCGCCACACCTGGGGTACTGTGTACAATTTTGGGCTCCTTGCCTAAGGAAGGATGTGCTTGCCTTCGAGGGGGTGCAACAGAGGTTCACCAGAGTGATTCTTGGGATGAGAGGGCTGTCCGATGAGTAGAATAGGCCGATATTCACTGGGGGGTGAGAGGTGATCTCATTGAAAGGTATAAAATTCTTAGAGGGCTTGACTGGGTAGATGCTGAGAGGTTGTTTCTCTTTGCTGGTAAGTCTAGAACTAGGGGACCTAGTCTCAGGATAAGGGGACGGTTATTTAGGACTGAGAGGAGGAGAAATTTCTTCACTGAAGGTTGTGAATCTGGAATTCTCTATCCCAGAGGGCTGTGGCGGCTCAGCCGTTGAGTATATTCAGGACGGAGATCGATAGTGTGTTTGGGGCACTAAGGGAATCGAGGGATATGGGGAGAGTGCGGGAAAGTGGAGATGAGGGAGACGTTCAGCCATGATCGCATTACCGGCCCAACGCATTACCGGCACCCGGCTACCGACCATAGAGCACATATACCAGAAACGCTGTTTACGGAGGTCACGGTCCATCATCAAAGACCCTACCCGCCCCAGCCACAGTCTGTTCGCCCTCCTGCCATCTGGGAGACGCTACAGATGCATTCGCACCCGAACGACCAGATTTAGGAACAGCTTCTTTCCCAGGGCTGTCATCCTACTGAACTCCACAAATAAACTCTAAATCCTGCACATCTGCCAATGCACTTTATTAGGGTTATGTTTATGTTAATGTATTACAAGCCAAATGTATGTTGAATGTTTAAATGTCTTAATCTAAATGTACACTCTCGGGAGCCGCAAGCCTACATTTCGTTGTACTGCACTTGTGCACTAACAATGACAGTAAAAGTTGATTTGATTTGATTTTGATTTATTGTATGGCGGAGCAGGCTCAAGGGGCCGTATGGCCGACTCCAGCTCCTAATTCTTATGTTCTTATAAATGGGAGAGTGGTGCTTGGAGATCACTTTACCCAGACTACAACGCAGTTGTCAAAATACATTACACTTGACTAACTGCTGGCTTTTTGACGTAGAACAGTTGAGCCTAAATAAACCTTTTTCAACAAAATATACTGGTACATCTTTTATGGTGCTTTTATTTTTGTATTATCACTGATATTTTAGCATCCTCTCCCCTTTTTGAACTTCCTTGCTTGTGCCTGCACAAGTAACAGAGCTGATGTTCATTCTGCTTGCAGCAACCTGACCTCACTGGAATCAATATAAACATTTCAAATACAAGCTACATTAAAACATTTAACTTTATATTATCGAACATGTGAACTACTTCTCTCGATTGTGATTTATCATGTCGGCCAACTAATGGGTTGTACATCGTAACCCTTGGCTGCTTGACTATCTTTTATAGATAAGTATACCTTATGGCAGTGAAAAGTTGTTATAAAACTTACTGCTTTGCTTGTATACCAGTTATTTTTGGAGGCCCTCAAGTTCATCCATATAGTCATACTATTCCATTTCCATGTAATATCATTTTGTTCTTGTACTAAGCTTTTGCATTTCATAAATTAGACCTAAAGATCCAAACTTATGGTATACTTTTTATTTAACCTGTTCTCTATAAATTGTGCTCTGTCATGATTTAGTATTTTCCTCTTGTGAAGCTCCAAAAGTTACAAATGTAATCTACCTCAAAGCTTAGACTTTTTTCTGTTTAATTATTCACTGTTGGAAGCGAAAATTATTTATTTTAGTGTAAGTGATTGGTACATGAAGACCTAATTAGGGAATAAATTTCAGAGTTGATTTACTTGCATTCGAGCTGTTTGCTGTGTTGTCCGTTATGTTATGTTGACTAAAGCAAGTTGTATGTAGGGAAGAGTGAAAATTGTCAGGGTGAGCTTTCTGCCTCTGACCAATGCCCCCCCACCCCCCAAAGGAAAAAATCAAGTAGAGAGTAGAAATTAAATTGCTCTCCCATATACTTTATGCAAAGGGGGCTACGGTGGTTTAAAAAAAATGAAGTTTAAAAATAAGGATAAGTTATATTGGCTTTGTATAAGTTCACAAAGGTTGGGATTCTGTAAACTTGAATCTTAATGGAATTTGGAAGGTGCAGTTTGTTTAAACTGTCACAAGTCCTATTTTGGAAATGGTAGGCTGACATTTGGAAAGGCTGTACTGCCAAGCACTAAGTTTGGGATTTTGTTTATTAAAAATTGAGAATAAATCCATTCTTCATTCGTGTCTCCTTTTGTTTGCCTCCTCCCCACAAAAGTAGTATTGCCCAGCTGAATGCACTGCTATGGTCATGGATGAAAAATAATCAGTACTTCCCCCTTCCCCCACTAAGTGCTGGAAGGGTGACTGAGAAAGCAGTCAGGATCTCTCTGACCTGTAGAAGCAGATCTCTAATCATAGTCGTTTAATTCCTGCCGCGACACTTTCGAGTAAATGAACTGTCTTGCTTCGCTACATGGAACAGTATGTCATTCTAAATCCCCCAAATTACAGTTGGTGTCACAATCAAGATTCACTGCTGAACACCCAAGTTCTTGCTGAGTTCCTCTGCATGCTTACTAGTTTCAAAGTGCTCGTTAGCTTCTTCCATACTGCCTACTAATTGTGGAAGAAATAAAAATTCTGTGCGTGCATACATTGTATAGCCGTACCAGTATAGCCTTGTGGAAAACTTTGCATGTTCTGATATCCCACGGCAAGATTGCATGAGTACCTAAAAATTTTGTTTATATGTATTTTTAAAAAAATATTAAGACACGAGTTTAACATTTATGAACCCTGAAGTTTCAAATTTGGGGTGGAGGAATTTGCACAAATTTCTCACGAATACAAGGCCAGTACAGGCAAGATTTAAGAAATGTTCAGTGTAGATATCATGTGCACTCGAGGAACCCTTGTTTATGTTACCGCTCTTCTTTCTCAAGTCTGTTGAAGCTCCCTAGCTTTTCAAAACTGAAGCGCATTATTGAAGGAGAAGGAAAATCTAGAGCACGCATTTCTTTGTTCAAAATGCTCTTCTATTTCTATAACATAATACAGCTAACCAGCAATTTTCTCACCTGGCATGGAGATCTGCTAGGTTGGGTCTTTAAGCTGAAGCAGGCTAGCAGTGATATATCATTGTGGAGAGTCCTGAAGACCCTTGAAAGCAATGGGAGCTATTACTTTGGCCCAGTCTGCCGCTTCCTGACCCAGAAAAGCATGCTTGCAACTCTGGAAAAACCTCTGGAAAAACCTATATTTGTCAGATGAGGAAATTGAGTTTTATTTTAAGAATAAAACCTCTTTTGGTGATGGGATACTATTTTTAACCAAAAAGTACTTGCTCACTGCCTTTCCCAGGCAATGAAGTACTTTTGAAGTGTAGTCACTGTTGTAATGTAGGGAAATGCAGCAGCCAGATTGTGCATGGCATGGTATCACAAGCAGCAACAAGATAATTGAAGAGATGAGCTATTTTAGTGATGTTTGTTGAGTCATTAAGTTTGACCAGATCACAGGAGAGCTCCCCTGCTCCTATCTGAATCGTGCCATTGAATCTTTTAAGTGGGAGAGCGGGCGAGACTTCGGTTTACTATCTCATCCAAAAGACAACACCTCCGACAGTGCAGCACTGCACTGAAGTGTTGGCCTAAATTATTTGCTCAAGTCTCTGAAATGGGCCTTGAACCCACAACTGAATCAGGGGCGTTAATGCTACCATTGAGTCAAGGCTGACCCCTACAAGTGTCTAATGAATTTTTTGCCTTTTATGGTAAGAGCGAAGAATCAAATTCTCACCACTGGCAAATTAACAGAGAACGTTTTATGGGCTAGGGAAGATACTGATACGGCCATAGCAATAATGCACAGGCATTCTTGCTGCGTCCACATAGAAGCAAACGTTCCAACACCCAGATTGGCATTGTGGAAGGCACAGCATGTTATGCTAATCTAGGAATGGAATTGAATCTGCAGTGCCTTCTAATCCTTCAGCCTGCAGCATAGACTGAGGTTTCTTCCCAATTAACTAGTGTCAGTGTTGCTCTGCAGGATTTTGACAATCAGTTCCAAAGCTTGTGAATGATGAAGAGTTTTCACAATGCTGCTTGGGTTTTATCCGTTTAGTTTAAATTTGCAAATCCCTTGTGTCACTACATAAGAGCTGCATATGCAAAGTTACCATATTTTGAAACAACGATTATGGCATTGACTACCGTTTTCTGATTTTTGGGTTTCATTTTTTTCCCCCCCTAAAAGCCTAGGACATTCATCTATATGCAAGCCATTTTATGTCTGCTTTATTTATATTTAAAGTATGTATGCGTGTATATGTCGGTCTGTGTTTTTTTGTGATGGTGCCGATGAAGATGGCTGCCGTCCTTGCGAGCTCCGTGCGTACCAGGCAGCTCAGTGTTCTTGCTGCTTGGTGCTCTCGGCTCGTCAAGAAAAAAACATTTCACTGACTAGATTACACTTCTTGTATTTAGTTATGTGACCAATAAAATTGAAATTGAATTCATTCTTATTCAGGAAAAAATAAGTGTTTATAATCGCACAATTTGGGGTTTTGTTTTTTAAGGAACAAATGAAGTAAACTCTTACAGCTGTCTTTGGAGTGTCATGCCAAAAGGAGTTGATGTACTTGATTAACTGTATCTTCGATGCTTCCTGCCCAGTGCAAGTTCACTCCGCCATCTCTCTGCAATGCAGGCTGCTGAGGGTGCCAGAACTGCCATTGGTGTGGAGATTTGAAATGTTTGTTTCTTGTACATAATTGCTTTCCCCATTTGGGACATCATACCAGAGCTACAATATGCCAGTGGCGTGTTTGTTTTTTATCTGGGGAATAATTACCTGGCTTAACCCTAAAACCAGAATGCTTACATTTAATCATTTTATATCTTTTTTGTGCATCGATGTTATACAGTACTTCATTAATTCTTGTATGTTCTGCAAACTGAAAGGCACTGGCACTTGCTGTTAGTGATTGGCAGGAGGTGGGATAGATTTGCAGGTATCGCCAGGACTGGCCATTGCATGAAAAATCATGGACTGTCTTCAACCCATGGTAGCATTTTTGTATGCAAACTTGCTCTGTTTTCAGTATACAATGGAATGCATATAGCTTGAAGCTAAGGCATGTCCAAATCTCGCCATATGTTTGTACCATATGAGAGTCTACTCTCAATCATCAGCAAAGTGATGGAAGGTGTCATCAACAGTGCTACAAGCGGCATTTACTCGCCAATAACCTGCTCGCTGATGCCCAGTTTGGGTTCCGCCAAGACCACTCTGCTCCCGACCTCATCACAGCCTTGGTCCAAACATGGATAAAGGAGCTGAATTCCAGAGGTAAGGCGAGAGTGACTGCCCTTGACATCAAGGCAGCATTTGGTAGAGTGTGGCATCAAGGAGCCCTAGTAAAACTGAAGTCAATGGGAATTGGGGGGCAAACGCTCCACTGGCTGGAGCTATACCTAGCACAAAGGAAGATGGTTGTGGTGATTGAAAGTCAATCATCACAGTCCCAGGATAACGCTGCAGAAGTTCCTCAGGGCAGTGTCCTAGGCCCAACCATCTTCAGCTGCTTCATCAAATGACCTGCCCTCCATCATAAGGTCTGGACGACGTTCAGGCTTGGGCTGATAAGTGGCGGGTAACATTTGCGCCACAGAAGTGCCAGGCAATGACTATCTCCAACAAGCAAGAGTCTAACCACCTCCCCTTGACATTCAACGGCATTACCATTGCCGAATCCCCCACCATCAGCATCCTGGGGGGTCACCATTGACCAGAAACTTAACTGGACCAGCCACATAAATACAGTGGCAACAAGAGCAGGGCAGAGGCTGGATATTCTGCAGCGAGTGTCTCACCTCCAGACTCCCCAAAGCCTTTCCACCATCTATAAGGCACAAGTAAGGAATGTGATGGAATACTCTCCACTTGCCTGGATGAGTGCAGCTCCAACAACACTCAAGAAGCTCAACACCATCCAGGACAAAGCAGCCCGTTTGATTGGCACCCCATCCACCACCTTAAACATTCACTCCCTCCACCGTGGCTACAGTGTGTACCATCTACAAGATGCACTGCAGCAACTCGCCAAGGCGTCTTCGGCAACACCTCCCAAACCTGCGACCTCTTCCACCTAGAAGGACAAGGGTAGCAGGCGCATGGGAACGCCACCACCTCTAAGTTCCCCTCCCAAGTCACACACCATCCTGACTTAGGAGTATATCGCTGATCCTTCATCATCACTGGGTCAAAATCCTGGAACTCCCTACCTAACAGCACTGTGGGAGTACCTTCACCACACGGACTGCAGTGGTTCAAGGCGGCGGCTCACCACCACCTTCTCAAGGGCAACTAGGGATGGGCAATAAATGCTGGCCTTGCCAGCGACGCCCACATCCCATAAGCAAATTTTAAAAAAAACCTTGAGGAATAAATGATTTTCACTATTGTGTCCAAGACCGTATCAAATGCAGTGGCCTAATCCTGCTAGCTTGGCACATAACTGCATAGCTGCAAGTTCGTCTTGTGTTTCTTATTCAAAATTTGTTTGTAGGGTGTTGCATTTTGCATCTTCATTTTGGAAATTAAAAAAAAAAATTCTGACACCAAATGACCAGCAAGCTTAAAAAGGCCCAGGAAATCCTGCAGGATAGCATTGAGTGCCAGCTTTCCTTTTTGGCATAAAGGGTATAACCAGAGAAAAATGTGGCGATGATTAATATTATGACATCACAATGCATCTTCCTCTTTACTACACCGTCAAAGATTACGAGATCATTACAATTGAGGAAGGACATTTGACCCATCTTAATTCATCGGCCCAGAAAGACCCTACATCCCCAACCCAATTGCTGCATCAAATTGTTTCTTAAATGATTCCAGGGTCCTCACCTCTACGACTCTGTCTGGAGTCCATTCCAAGTGTTGATCACTCTTCTGTATGAAGAACCGCTTCCTGATATCCGCCCTAAATTTGGAGTTTACTCATTTGAACTGGTGTCCACTTGTTGTACTCTTGCAATTTAATTTAAAGTAGTGTTTACCTTTTCCACTTCCTTAACTATCTCTTGTACCTCTAAGATCACCTCTTGGGTTTCTTCTTTACAGGCTGAAAAGGCCAAGTTTCGACAGTCTGCCTTCATAATTCCTGCCTTTGCCTTTTTCTGCATTTCCTTCAGCCCTTGAATATCTTCCTTGCTTCTCGGTGACTGGGATTATGACTCTGGCTATGTTAATTGGATTTCCTGCTAGTGCTGGTTCCATTTTTGTTTTTGGTAGATACATATATTTGGGGTAGGGAGCACAATCTCGATTTGCTGACAACACAGAAGTATGAGGTTTGGCAAACAGTCAGATAGATGATAAAATACTTCTGGATTGAACACATTGGTGGCTGATGCTATTTAAGTGTCAGTCTAATGGCTGTTGCAACTGACTTTGACATGGAATATGATGGAAAGAAATTGGTGCCACTACATCACCTTCAAAGAAACAAGGGAATATACTTGAGAGGTTGAAGAGACTGTCAGTTTACAATGCACATGCTTGATGCGTTCAGCATCCTTTGTGTGACCCACCAAAAGGACAGCTAGATCCTCATTGTCTCTCTTCCCGAGACCATTAACATTCTGAAAGTATGGTATGTAATTTAAAGCTTTGTTCCCTTGTATATGTGTCCAGCAGGTTTTTTAAAATGCCGGACTACTAATTATGTGGCTACTTGTTTTAAAAAGAAACACATACCCAGGTAAATTTCGACCTCTCCCAACAAGAACATTCATTTAGAATGTTGGAATTTGTACCCTTTTATAATTTTGTTCCTTAGATCAGTATTTTGGGTCTTTTGTTTCATTTTTCTTTTTATAGTTTTAAATAACTAGGTACTGATTTGTCTTTTGAGCATTTTTCCAAATTGTCCTGAGGCAGGTGCAATTAATTTTATACTCCTACAAATTACAGGAAGCTCTTTGGTATCCGGCACTGACGGGACCGGGATGGTGCTGGTTGATTTTTTAAAAATTCCGGATAACAGAGAGGCATATCTACCGAGGCTATTTTTAACAAACAAAAATAAAAAAATCAAGAAATGTGCAGTCTAATTGGGTACTCACCTACAGACTTTTGTGTTAAATGGATGGTGGAAGATGCTTGATTAAGTGCAGTAATGCCAGTTGAGGGTAATCCATAACTCTTTAATTACTTAACAGTAAAACAAAACTTATAAACGACTGTATACTGTAGTTTTCGGAGTGAGCATTGTGCAGGTTATTAGAGAGTTTCCTGTAGTTGGATACCTTTTTGTTATTAACCAGAGGCATTCTATTAGCTTAACCAAGAGTGTAGATGGTTCAATATGCCTGCTTTTTTGGGGATAAGGCCAGGAAAGTTTGGGTAATGACTCAAAAAAACAGGTGTCTTCTGTTACTGTGTATTTCTTCTAAAGATGTAGGAATTGGCAGATTTCATCTGATCCGAGCGCCTCTTTCCTCTACCTGTCACTCTTTGAGTTTTAATCGAAGGCCAGTTTTTAGAGTCGGTAGGCTCAAATAGAAAATGCGGCCATTCTCTTCAAAGCTGGTTTGCACCCTGCATTTTGTTTTTTGGGGACAGGCTGAAGAAATTTAATTTCTACAACGTCCTTGTGCAGATGCAAAAGTAAGGGCAGAATCAACCCGTGGTTGTGAGCTGTCTATGGAAGGGCAGAATTAGAGTGTAAATCCTGGAGGCCCTGGTCTTAAAGACCTGAAGTGACTTGGACAGTCAGATGGCCCACTTGAGCTTTGAATATTTACTGTTACAAATTGATGTCTGTTTTGAGGCTATTAGCACATGAATGTGATTTCTGGAATACTGATTAGGGGATGAGAAGGAATACATACCTAATGTTTCAGGGCAAAAAAAGGATAGATATATGCCTAGGTTATCCTGGATTAACAAAGCTTTGGTAAGGCCTGTGCTTTTAACCAAATAGCTTTTTGTAGAAATGAGCATGGAAGGAATTATTGGCATGATGTTATAATGTGAAGTGAAACATGCTGTCCATTTGAATTTATTTATATATGGTGGATGCAAAGGTTAGGTTTTCCAATTGTGCCAGTGTTGTGATTGGAAAACCTAAGCCAAAGTCTCATTTGCTGTGTGCATGAGTGCTGCCTGGTGGTGGGGCAATCTGGGAGAGCTGACTTTGTTCCAGTGTGGTCATATTTACCTTTGCTTTGAGTGGTGCTCCAACATTCTCGAATTGGGCACTGTTGAAACCACCGCTCCAGCCTGTGTTTTAGTTTCATCGTGTCTTGAGGTAGGGCAAGTGAAGAAAAGGAGGTCCAAAGACAGCTGCATCCTCTCTCTTCATGCATTCAAGACCTGAAAGTTTAATGTTCAATTTTACAATGTTTTTTCTCCATTTTTGTTTTGAGAAAATTGATGTGCTTTGACTCACTCAAAACTTGCCCCAACAAGACTGTAGTAATGCACATTACCATTATTACAATACTGTACTATTAAAGCACACACTGACGAATGATCTAATATGTCCACCACTAAAGGAAAGCTTGTTTGTTTGAACATGGCAATCTGCAAATGACTGCTTAAACAGAAGAGTATTCTGTTATCCTTGGTACCGAATGTTCGGATTATACTTCAGTAAAGGTCAGTGATTCACTTTTGGTGGAGTCTGCGCATTGTAATTGTGTTCACAGCACCAGCCCAACTCGCCCCACTATTGTTGAAACCCTTATTGACACTTTTATCAATCTAGCCTTGATTTTAAGACCCTCCTTTATACCCATCTATTTAATCTTTGGATTGCCATCGGGATTTTTCCTTCCACTTCTCTGAAGTGTTTGGATGTTTTTCTGTGTTAAAGGTGCTATATAAATGCAAGTTACTGTTTTTTTTTTGTGTGTCTACATCCACATCAATTACATGTGGCAAATCAAAGGTTGCAGCACAGCACAGTCCACTCCCGGAATTTCAATGTTGTTTCATTTAAATTATCTGAAATTTCTTTGGTGTTATAGTCCCACTTTGCTGTTTTATTTATGTTGCTTAATTTAAATTATTGGATAATTCAAATTTTGTAATACAATAATTTGTTCAGGTGTAAGCTTGCCTGTGCAAATCAGTATGCTAAGTGGCACATGGAAAACTGAATTGATGGACTTACGTGGATCTTTTGAAATAGGGAGGTAGTGCCTGTAAAACTTAGATTTGAGGGCTGCATTTTGACTAACTGGGTTTGATAACTTTGCTGCATTTCAAAGGCTCACCACAGAAATGTAGAGTTTGTTACAGAACTTCAGCTTGTATTTGCTCACCACCCTACCCACGACTGACTGATTTGAAAAGCCGTGAATTAGCAGTGGAATGTTGTTTGCACCCAAACTTCAGATGCCAGACCCTGTGGGAAACACCAGCCACGTTATGGTCAATCCGTTTTTAAGACTTCATTTCTTCCCTGCCCCTACCTTCTTTACTCTCCCAAGTTGTCTGTGAGTATAGATGGATTGTTTGATTGTGGGAAGGAACAAAGACAACTCTTACCTGTCTCACCAAACACACATCTATGAGCATGTTCTAAAAGGGGGTCACTGAATAGATTCTGGCTGACCTGATTTTTAGTTTTCCCTACTCTTTTGTGCTTCCCCCTCTTTCAGTGAGTTATTGGGATGCTACTTTGGATTTTTTTTAAAGAAAAATGTGAGGATCTGTTGTATGTATAAGTAATTGATTGTGCCATTATAACGACTTACCTAAAGTATTTATTTCAGAACTTGTGAACAGTTTAATACTTGATTTCAGAGGAAAATAAAGCTGCATTGTAGGAGTTGAAGGTGGCTTAGAAAGATTTGGTTTATTTGCCCGTATTTCACCACAACAGGATTTTATGTGATCCAACTGTAAGATGGCATTCAAAATTGAGGCGAGAAAACGTGTTCTAATTTGCAAACTAAAATGGTGTTTACTGTGCGTTTTAGTGTATTAACCAGCAGGAGGAGGAGTTTTTGCAACAGTGAGCCTCCAGATTTGTGCTGCTGCCCATAATATGTAAAAAGAAAGTAGCTAGATCGCAGTGAGGTGTGTGCGTGTGATGTTGTACTTTGCTGCCCTTGGCTCTTTAACAGATAACTTTGCGTATATTGTCTGTGTGGTGTATGTGCCTTTAAGAGCCCCTGTGTACTGTAATGCCGGTAGTGGCCACTCGGGCTATATAAGCCTGTATCGCGTCTTGTATCTTTTAGTTCACCTCCAGACTTTGTTCAGTAAACACCTGTTAAACCAACTCCTGCATTCCATGTCTCCATTAACACACGGATACAACAGTCTGCACTTTCCAGGTGGAGTGTAGCAAGTAATATGTCACACTTATTATTTTAGAAATCTGATTATTAAATTTACTGAACATGTGTAAATTCATCTGATTTTTATATGTAATAAGATGGCTCTATCTCCATTAAAGGGAAATAAAAAGATGAATCTGTATGGACAAGGAAACTTGTCAAATGATTCCTTTCAGGCTTCTCAGATTTAAAAACAAACTTGCTGATGGTGTATATGACTAAATATTTCCATTTTATTTACTCTAATGGAAGTGGAGGGATAGATTTATGCTGTGCGCTTCACTGTCTTTTGACACTGGCTAGCTGACTAATGGAAAATAATCTTATCATTTATATGGTTCTGGGTTTTGTGAATTGTCGGCTGAGAATTGTGTATCTATGAAGATTGAGGAACCAGCTCAAGGACTTCAAGTGCTTCATGTGATCTAAAGCGGGTGTCTCATGCGGGTTGAAGGGGCAGCAAAATACAGCCGGCAAGCTCCTTTGCTCCAGCCCACAAAGTCCCTGCCAGTTCATTCTTTGCATGCTTGTGCACACAGCCGATTTTGACTTCGTGCCTGGAACTTTAAAAAGCTGGAAGAATGGAAAAGGCTGCTTCCTGATTGGATTTTGACAAACCAGGAAGCATCCATTTTACCTGAATTTAGAATCAGCCTTTACAAGTTCCCCAGGCCTGGGAAGCTTCCAACTTTTCAATCTAAATAGGATTCTTCATATTTTGTTTGAGGAGGGTGTTGCTTTTGCTTTTTTGTATATGGGGAATCTATTTCTTTGTGTATGGGGGTGGGGAGCTTAAGGTCTCACTGTGTAATGGGAGGTTTTTGCCGCCTTTGGGTTATGGAAAGGTATTTTTGTGGGTTGGTTCTTCAATTATCTCATTTATTAGTATGGCATACTTCTCTAGCTTAACTTGTATAAATATAATTAAAGCAGGTCTTGTACTTGTTTTCTCTCTTTGATTTAAATGGTGTTGCGATTTACTGCCAGTGTTTTTGGTGTTCAGTCCTTCAGCAGCATGTGCTGAGGGTTGTTGCTACTTCAATGAAAGTCCTTTCATTGTCCCACTTTATGTTGCCATTGGTTGATGTTGGCGGCGGCAGCAGCACATCCTGGCATCATGTTCCCGCACTGACTTCTAAAAGCTTTGGCACATTTTGTGTTTAATTGTGAAGGTGCTTGCAGGTTGTTTGCCACTACTTGATTCCCTTTTAAAAAAAAATAAACTATTGTTTTCCTAATGTTTGCTCAGCCTTGCCTTTCTGTATGGACAGCACCAAAAATGTTCCTCATCAGAACAAAACCAAAGGCAAACTCATTACCTGGCAGTGAATAGATCCTGGGATGTCATTAGTATTGATTTTAGCTGGTTAGAAACTACCAAGCAATGAAAGGGTGCATATACTTTGAGTTTAGCCACATCATCGCCACATCTGAGATGAATTTGTTTGTGGAAGTTGGACAAAGTAATGTGCTTTTGGTATGGTTCTATCCTTTGTAGTTCAGCCTTCATATACAAAGCTTTTTCTGGCTCCTCTTCATTCTCTGTCTGACTTGGATTGTCTGATTTGAATCACTTGGAGCTTATCATTTTTTGTGGCATCTGCCTCACTGTATTTGCTACCTGATTTTTTTTCTGCTACCATCACCAGTCACCACTACTATAAAAGATATGAGGTGCGGATCCAGAACAGGGTCTTGTACACACCATGGCTAGGGTGAGATTATTCAGCTCTCATCAGTTTAGCTTTTTATTGCATAGTCTGATCTTTTCATATAAGAAGGGATGGCTGACGAGCCTAAAATCTGTAATACATTTCCTGTGTGGTTAATTGTGTGATGAGCAATGAACTGAGAATGGATAATGCTTCAGCTGTTCAAATACCATTTTTTTGTTATCTATATAGATTGTTTGTCTAGCTTATCAAGAGTCACATGATTCACTGCATTGAATTAGGCAGACTGTTGAATAACTTGGATCTAAATAATTTGCCTATAAGTGGAAGTTGTACATTTGCATGCAAGAAAGATGAATATTTAACAGTTAAACAGGTTGCTTAAATGAAACTTATCTGCCATCAGATAGCTGTTGCTCAGTTTCACAGTTTAATAAAAACTGTAGGGGCCACATGCAGGATTTTTTTTCTTAAAGGTGCTGTGTGTGTTTAGTGGAGTAAATTAAGCTCCATCTGCCCTGTTTTTTATATAGTTACCCATAGGTTAAAAAGATGCTCATTGCAATCTGCAACCATAAAGATATTTGCCTTAATACAACATTTGTAATCTCCGTAAACCCCAGGTAATGAATGTTTGAAATCGAAGCAGAAAAATTTTAATCTTGGTTTTGTTGCAAAAAGAAGTTGCGATACTATATATATCAACATAAGGAATTGACAGACAGGGAAAGACCAGCAGGTTGATCAAGCCTGCCCCACACCATCATGACTAAACACTTCTTCCCTCCCACCTATCCCTGAAGCCATGTAATCATCTGAGAGGCAGAAAAAACCCCAGGGACAATAAAGGAAAAAATACTTGGAAAATTCCTCTCTCAGCCCCTCAGGCGATCGAAACTAGTCCTGGCAGTCACATGGACCAAGCGTTATCTATAAAGACACTTGCCTTCTATATGATGAGATCTCTGCCCCAGTCAAGAACCGGTCCAGCTCCCTCTTGAAGGCAGAGTCAGCACCCACCGCACCAGCCGGCAGTCAGTGTATTCCAGAGGCTCACTACTCTCTGTGAAAAGGAGAACCGCCTAATATCCAGTCTATTTCTGCTCTTGCATAGTTTAAAATCGTGTCTCTTGGTCCTGGCCAATCTGTTAAACTAGAATTGCCCATCAATAGAGACACTATCCAGCCCTTTAATTTATTTATAGACCTCTCCAGTCACCTCCAAGTCTGCGCTGTTCCAAACTAAATAGACCAAGGTCTTTGAGCCTATCTGAGTAGCTGAGGTTCATTAAGCTAGGTATCGTTCTTGTAGCTCTCCTCTGGACATTTTCCAAGGCCACTATATCACCCACCATGTAAGGGAACCAAAACTGGACGATGTACTCCAAATGCGGTCTGATTGGCCCTACCAACATGCATGACACTACATTTATCTATATATCTACATATACCTCCAAAAGAACAACGCAGTTGCAAGCAAAATTCCACATATTTCAGCACTTGGTAACGGCTGTCTCAGAGGGATTGGAATTCTTGTTAAAATGTTAGCTGATGTGACTGAGTTTATCCAGTGAGTAGCTGAACCATACAGACCAGAAAAGTTCCAAGATTCATCACTGATCTCGGTGATGGGGGGTGCAGCAATTAGCTTCATTATTTTTGAGTTGGAAAGGGAGAAATGGACCATCATTCCTGTGCCTAATTGCAGTCAGTGACCCCTACTGGAAGTACCAGTGTGTGGATGTCCACTAAGATTGTGATGCTCATGCAGCTGAATTGCCTGCTGATGTTTACTGACGCAACTCCCAAATAATGGAGAGTGGAGAAAAAATTAGCACAGTTTCAACATCATCTGTGCTTATTGAGTGAGTTTATTCAATTTTTAGCAGTGTCGCGATGTGGCGGGGTTGTATTGTTGGAATACTTCATCCTGAAAATGACTTGAATTTATACAGCATTTTATCATGTCGCAGAAGCATCCCAATTACAGTGAATACCACAACATCATGCAGGGCCTAGTCTGAAGGACAGTACACCATCCCATCAGTATTGCACTGGAGTGTCAGAATAGTTTTATGCACTCAAGTTGTGGAGTAGAATTTAAACCCATGACCTTGTGATTCAGATTTGCAAGTGCTGTCAGTTGGCCTAAGCTAACATCTCCAGGATGGAAGAATAAGCAGGCAATGTCCTGCTTTTTAGGACGCAGCTCCTGTTGGGTCTATTGAGATGGATGTAATTTACTGAGTTTCCAGTTCTAGCACTGCCTCATTAACAATATTCTAACTGATGTATCAGAATTTCAATGTTGTTTTCCATTATCTACAAGGAATGCCATAATAAGTTTGAATTTCGGTTATACTGTGCATCTGTTTGACCGTTAAACTGTATTAAGTTCTGAATGCAACTAGCTGACCTGCTTTCTTCATTACAGTAACCCTCCGCTCAGTGAAGAGATGCTTCCACCTGGGGACTGGATGTGTCATAGGTGCACAGTTCGCAGAAAAGTAAGTAGGTCTGTTTTATAAAAAATTAAAAAAATGCATAGTGCTTTACTGATGGGGGAGGGAATAGTAACTTTCTCTTGCCCTTTATCGCCTTCTCTCCCAAAGGCAGTTTCATTGGAACTTGTAGCCCTCTGTTAATTCATGCCAAGTAGCCATTCTCATATGTGATTCTAGGCAGTGAGGTTCAGCAGGCTGTTTTTTCATTACATGAGGTATCATGGTTAAACCCTATTCAGTTGTCAAATGATGTGCGCACACATGCACTTTCTGCCAGTGATCACTGGAAGACGATCAGCTTTTCTGTCACCCTAGAATGCTCCCTAACTCGGGGACACGGAGGCCACTCGTGATGCTTACACCAAGAGATCCGTGCGCCATTTCCGCCGTGATTGGATGCTGAAGTTTAGTGCCTATAAATGCGCGCAGATCCCCATCCTGTCCCCCACTACTCCCATGCCGCCTCATTAAAAATTGCTGAGACTGGGTTGTATTTCAAAGACTATTAGGTAATCTATTGTTTAAAATTGGACTATTTGGAATTTATTTTTTTAGCAATTTGTCCTTAATTGTAAAATGGCGGTAAATTCTTCAAAATCTGCGTGGTGCCTAAACTACGCGTGAGTGGGAATCGGAGCGAATCCGTTTCTGCTGTTTGCAGAATTATGAAGTCACTTGATCTTTGGCTCAATTCAGTTAAAAATGTCAATTTTGAAGCATTTTAGCTTTCTCGGTTTTTCTTTTTCTTAACTGCCTCAGTCACATATTTGTTACCCCTCTCGTACTTTGTATTTCTTAAAACTCTTGGCGAATAATTAAAATGTTCTCCCTTTTTGTAGAAAGAAGAGAAAAAAGAAAGACTAGGTCAAGTAAATGGAGTTATGGACAAGCAAACAGTTAAAAGGACAGCATCCCCTACTGTGGAAATTGAATTCCCTTACAGAACCCACAGTAAAGCATTGGATTCCAGGGTGGACAGTAACTGTAGATCATTTGCACAAGCAAAAAATTTGGAGAGGCGTGTTAGCCGGCCCGGCACGCCGACATCGAATGCAAGCACTGACACACCCACTTCTGAGCAGAATGAGGTGGACGATGACCTGATTGATGTGGACGATGAAAATGCTGCCATGGAGATGGACTGCTCACAATTGCAAATAAGGAATCCATTTGAAATACTTATCGCAGCAGCTATGGAGCGAAATCCAACTCAATTCCAACTTCCAAATGAACTGACCTGTACCACAGCACTTCCAGGTGAGGGAGCCCGTGCAACTGCACATAATGAGTTGCTTATTTTCTTAGTGAGAATCATCATGCCGCCTTCTTGTGCGTTCCAATATCACTCTTGCAATCTGTTAACAAATACAGTGCACGCATAATTAAAAATTGCAGGTTGTATATATTGTACAAATTATAATGGTCATTAGATCATTCCAGATAAATATTTGAATACAATTGCCACATTGAGGTTTCCAGGTGTGTGAATAACTGCATCAGTACAAGCATTGTTTAACCATATCTTATATGTATATGGATTTTATTTTGGACAATTGGATCATGGCAATGATGCAATTGGTTTGCCAAGATGTTATATTTGCATCAGGTTTGCATTTATCCAGCCTTCCCTTTAAATCATTAACACGCTGCAGTATAAAACTGGTATACCCACTAGTGTGTTAGAGTAGAAGTTCTAAACTAAAATTAGTATACATTCTAAAATAACCAAGCCCTCTGTTAAATGGCATGCTAATGAGCCTCGATGAACATGTAATTCCTGGCTCCTGTATTCACACTGAATATTCAAAAGGGAACTTCATCCACATTGGATGCATTCACACTAAAGAAATGAGCACTAGATTAGGTTCAGCAGCTGCTGTGTTGCTGTTTCTCATATGGTGTAATTTTTAGTGGGTGTAAGGAATCCCTTGATTTGAGATGACTGTTTTCGCCGTTGATGCCTCTTTCAATCATAGACTGAGAAACTTCACACAAGACTGGCCGTGTTTATTATTTTTATAGTTTTTAGTTATTGGTTACTCATCTGTACAGCGTCCGCACCGATCAACTTCAGCATTGTGCAGCTGTACATCAGTGGGAATTGAGTCTTCCTTTATCAGAGGGAATAAATTGCAAAATGGCTGATCCCGAATTGGTGGGATAGTCTTCAGCTGTATGTAGTGTAAGAATATTACAGAATTTCATACAGTTTGGTGTCACTGCAAGGTCAGACCAAAGGCCAAGAGGACAGTTTTAGTATAGTACTGTTTTTGAAGCTTCTACAGCAAATAAACATGAAATGTACTGTAATATAATAAACAGCTAGTGAAGCTGGCATTAGTGTAGCAATGTTAACTTCTGGGTGTACCAGTCCCATCAGAATGCACTGTGCACACAGATCTTTTGCAAGATGTTCAGATTTCAGTGGAAATGTGCAAGGCCATGAATATAAAGCTTTAGCGCATCTTTGGGGTGTTAGTTATGTTCTGACTACCTGGTTGAATCATCTTTCAGTTCAGTTGCACTATTTGAATTTGCGTTGTAGCTGACAGGCTGGGCAGTGGAGAGCAGTAAGCATGGAAAGAATGTTTGATAGAATTACTGACCTCATGGTGTGTATGTACTTAAATGGGTCAATATCCTACATTTTTTTTAAATAAAGGGATAATATGTACCAACTAGATTAATGGAACCCAGACTTGTGCCTTCGGATTTTATTTTAGTAGCAATCCGAACACTAGCCCTAGCGTGGAATGGGGTCAATGCTTCTAATCTATAGTCGTTTTATGGTTGAGCTGGTTTAGAACTCCTCTTCCCTTTCCCCCCCACCCCCAAATAAGTATTTTTTGGTGTTGTAAAACAATTAGCAAGCAGGAGAATCCTGTTTTATACCAAAGTTGTAGACTGATTTAAAACAAACCAAGTTACAATAGCAAATTGCAGCATAGTCTAATTTATCTCGGACAATTTTTTGGGGAATTACAGATCTATGGATTAGTCGACTTGAGAGGGTGTAAAGCAACACATTTTTAGGCTAATGTCGGTTGCTGGGAAATGCATGGAAAAAGTATTGGCTGAATTTCCCCCCTATGATCAATCGCTTTCTCACTGCTGCTACTGTCGAGCACTTCCATTAAACCTGCATTTTCTTGAACAAAAGAATGGCGTATAGGAGTGCCCAGATAATCTGATTGTATTTTTTAAAATGCCCAGATCGTTTCAGCATTGTTTCATGTGGTTTTTCCATCCTGTTATATTGCATGTGCAACAATACCAAGTGGTTATGTACTGTAATGTGAAGATCGAATGGGGATCTTCTATATCATAGCTATATTTGGCGAGATGTGTTTCCCCTCACCAAGAAAATAATTGTCTTCGGGTCTGTTTGCCCTTCTGCCAATGATTGGTTAGAAGACAACACTGGTAGAGGCCTGCTGCGGTACAAACAAAATGATCAACTCATTTTATTTGAAGCAAAACAACTGTATTTCTCTAATACCTGTGGGAGGAAATAACCACATAATCCCATGTTGAAATACTTCAGCCTTTGTTCTTGGGGCGTAGCAGTAGTTGCTGACAGCCATTGAGGATAAAGATGGACTAGAGATTAGAAAAATAATTTATAATTCAGTTACCCCCTTTGTCAATTTACAAGATAAATGAACCGTAAGATTTTTAATGCCTTAGTCAACATATATTGCTTTTAGAATGTATTCTGCCTGATTTCAACAGATTACTACATCAAAATACATACTATCTCCCCATGAAGCAATTCAGTTTAATGTATCCGAGCCATAGAAATTTACAGCATGGAAGAGGTTATTCAGCCCATCGTATCTGCGCTGGCTGTTTGCTAGAGTAATCCAAGACTAATCCCACTGCCCGCTTTCTCCCCATAGCCTTCTACCTTCCTCTGCTTCAAATATTTACCCAAGTTTCCCGTAAAACATAGCGATCTCTGCCACTCCATGGCAACACATTCCGATCTCTGCCACTCCATGGCAACACATTCCATGCTCCAACAACCATCTTTGTAAAGACACTTCTCCTCCTAACCCCTCTCCTCCATTTTCAGTCATTTTAAATAGTTAATCCGTCATCGCTGACTTTCAGTCAGGAGATAGTCTTGTCCAATATACTCAATTAAAACTCTTCATAATTTTATACCCTCTATTAAATCTCCTCTTGGCATTCTCTTCTGCAGTGGAAATAGTCCCAGTATCTTAAGTCATTCCTTATAACTATAGCTTCCCATTCTTGGCATCATCCTGTTGAATCTGTTTATGCTCTATATGGCTTTAATGCTCATTGTATAATGAGATGCCCAAAATGGCATACGTTTCCAACTACACCCTCACCAGTGTTTTGAATAATTCATCATTACATCGTTATTCTTCTACTCTATGGTTTTATCTACCTGCACTTTCAGGGAATTGTGTATTTGAACCCTTAAGTGTCTTTCCATTCAGTGATTGTTTCTATATTTAGTAATGTTTTGGTTTCATGTATAAAATGTGGCATGGCTCCAATGTGAAACTGTCCTATTGTCACCTCAGTTACATAACATTTTTAAAAAGATAACGAGGCTTTCCTAATAGTCTGTTTAATTGGTTTATCTCGGTCCTGGTGGGGCTAGACTTCACTTCAGGTGGGGAAGTTACCAGGGTTCCTGTTCCTGATTGCTAATCAGTAGCTGAAAGTGTATATACATATAAGGTATCCATTGAGGGGATGTGAGCCTCCTACCTACCCACGAGATCCATAGTCCGCCAACACCTGTCAAGACTCGCACAATGGCCACTTAGGTGAGGTACCGGAGGGCACCTGTAGAATAATGATCCAGCAAGGAGTCAGTGCCTTGGAGGAAGGGGGAGAAAATTGGCAAGAAAAAGATTACATTTTTAAAAAGGCTAACTTGTACACTTTACCAACCGTAGTGACTTTCTCTTATCCGTCTTTCACAAAAGGTTATGCTGAGATCCATATGTCTTTAATTGGTCCTTCCAATAACTTTGCAACCTCAGTATTTTCTGAACTTTTATTCTTTGTATAAAAATAGTCTGCACATAACCATGTGACAGGCTTTTGCTTTGATGTAAGGAAAGGCACATAGTAACGTGACATTTTATAGACATTCATTTCTCAAAAGCTTACTTATCTAACAAAATATAAAAGCAAATAGATCTGCAGTCAAAAGCAAAACTCTTTTATTAAAAATAACATTTCACATCAAAACCTACCAAGGGTTTGAAAAGAGGCATGAAAAACCTCCTTTGTTTGAGCATCCATAAACATTGCTTTCATATATTTTCAACAAATACTGGCTTTGGTTTTTCTGCTTCTTTTGAAAACTGGAAAACTAGTATTTTTGTAACATCTTTGTAATATACCATACAGATTTGTAACACTGATGATTTATTGGATGGTTACCAAAAGTAAAACAGCATATTAACAAGCCCCATCCCCATGTGCCACAACTCTAGGTCCATTTCTTTTCCTCCTCTAGTTCAATCTTTGATTTTCCTGCTTTACCTTTCACTTCCTAAACATAGCAGCTTTTGAGGGTTACAGTTCCATGGTTGCCAACAGGGCGCTCGCACCTTGCTCAGGTGTCCATTCTTTGTCCATGAGTCTGGACAGTAAGTTTTAGTGGGCTGTGCATCTGAGGGGGCTGTTGCAACTAAGCTTAATCCCATCTGCACATGTGCACTTTCACTAGATAACGATTAGGAGAAGAAATCATGATTCCTGCCCCTGGCCCAGAGATGTGAAGACAAATTATGGTCCTCCCTCTACTCCAGGTTGAAATATTTTAATTCTGCTCAGACCAGGAATTGAACTAGGGACCACCCTAGTCTGTACGAGCCAATTCCATAGCACATTTAGGCACTGGGCAATCGGTGGGGCACTCAATATTCCTTTAATCCATCTTACTCACTTTCAGACGTGAAAGGGTGTAGATATATACAGTTAGAACAAATCAGAAATGTATACAATAAAATGGCCATGGTTAAATATGAACTCATTTTGTGCATTTACATCTTAAAACTGAGGAAAAGCTTCTTTATAAATGTTAAATGAGAATTTTAAAAGCATTGCTAATGTCTTGAGGACTAGAGTATTAGTGTATTGGAGGGAATGAAAATAGCTGGCCTCATCACAGTCATTTCTGGTTACTGCTCCCAAAGAACCACAAACACAGTCTGCACAGTGGCCTATCAATTATACTGGTGGAGTACTGATCTCTTCATCAGAGGCATTGGTTGAAATCACAGACTTAACTGAGGTTTAAACTGTACTATCATCAATGGGCAGGTTTCCATTAGCTCTGTGCTAGGTTACTTATTAATGGACAAAGTGCTTATTTGAGGGCCTGGGAAATAATAGCCCTGCCTTGCCAAAGCACTCTTTGGTTGCCGCCCATGCAGGGAAGCTTAGACCTAACTCTCAATTGGTTGTAAGAGGCTGCTGGCAGTGGGTGATCAAATTGAAGGGTACGGTATAAATTTGCAATTGTTTTTCACACCAATTTGTTACTGGACCATTAACATTCCCATTAAATGTACAGTTAAATATTTTTTTTTTCATTTTGGAATTTTTTTAAATCAACTTTTGTTTCTTTTCCTTTCTTGCCCCCCCCCCCCACCCACCACCACCAGACCCCCAACCACTCTGGAAAAATATCTAGATTGAGCCTGCAGGTTAAACTTGCACTGCCTGCTGTGTAATGGAGCGGAAAGTGTCCAATTAGGAATTGGGGAGCACTTGGCGTGCATTTCTGTGGTTTCCGGTTCAGGTCACCGCAAAGACAGCTATTCCAATTTGATTGCAAATACGCCTTGCTGGACCACTAATTTGTGTCTGGCATCCTGTGTCACTGACCTGTAGCAAGCCATGGATGGAAGATTCCTGCTACCTTTCATCCTTCTAGCACTGGCTATAGAATTGACGGAATCCCTACTTCCATCTGCTTGCTGTCTTGCAGAGTTTGTGGTGTTGGAGCAAAAAAAAGTTGAAGGAAATCTAACCATGGGAGTAGAAGTAGGCACGTAAATCAAAACCAATCTTTGCTGCAGATAATGACACAAACTGTATTATGCAGGTACCAGTAAAAGGAGAAGAAAAGAGGAAACAACAGGGAAGAATGTGAAGAGGGCACAGCATGAACTAGACCACAATGGCCTAGTCCCATTGCCTGTCAAAGTTTGCTTCACTTGTAACAGGTGGGGATTTAATTTCTACATTTTTCTTCTTGCGTATAAACAGCTGAATCCCTAGATACAAAAATGAACGTGTGAGCAAAGTGGGCTGCAAAAAATCTTTCTGCAGTTTTGAGCACTCAAACCTGACTTCTTCAACCTTGATGTCAGTAATGTGCTGGATAATTTTAAAGTTGTGTGCAAATTTGCCAAGATCCTTTGTGAACTGTAACTTATTTAGTTGTGCATCTGCATGACGACAGCCCACCTGTTGAAGAATCTGTGTATACTCAGTAATGCTCAGGAAACTGTATGCAGCTGGCAAACTGTAAATGGTTGACTGTGGTCTTATACGATGTTGAGCAGATGCAGTTTTTTTTCTTTTGTTCCATTTCTTGCCCCCAGCGCCCCCCCCCCCGCCCTGCCCACCACACACACACACACACACACACTGACCTGGAAGGATGGAAAGGCAACTTATTCTGCTTTGCTTTATGTCTGCTCGAAGATACATATGAGCAGCCAGAGGTGATTCAACTGAATGCTTTATATATTTTTTTAAATCTCTGGCATGGGATGCCTGGCCTCCACACAGTATCTGTCTTCAGAATTGCAGGTGTGAAACTGCAGTCCCCACTTTGTGCTCAAGG
This sequence comes from Somniosus microcephalus, assembly GCF_052327205.1. Taxonomy (NCBI): domain Eukaryota; kingdom Metazoa; phylum Chordata; class Chondrichthyes; order Squaliformes; family Somniosidae; genus Somniosus; species Somniosus microcephalus. The sequence goes on from NC_141008.1 coordinate 68,265,227, forward strand.
TAAACCAACATGCTGCACCATTGAGCCACTAAACTACTGTATTTCAATGACTGCTAGGTGCTAATTTTACATATTATTAAAAAAAAATCTACTGGATGTTCCAAATGTGGATAAATAAGTAACTTGTATTGCATTGAACAAAATGAAGACTTTTTACTGTGACTGTTTTTGAAATGGTAAACTTAAATGCTGTATTTTGACTAACGATTTAAATGAAGGAATTGTAATTTTCTTTCAGTGGACATTGTCATCGTGCCTCAGTACCTTCTAAAAGCTTCCTCCCATTTACAAAAAAAAAACTTGATATGTGCCTCCTTTGCTTCGAATACCAGGTTCCCATTTTGAAAATGGGTATGCTAGGAAATACAGTTCAATAAATGCTAAGCAATCATCGCAATAATGTAACCATTGGAGCACAATTAAAGAATGATTTAATCTGGGTCTGATTACACTTCCAGCCCTGTCCACGAGATAACTCCCTGATCTGTTCTGGTTTAAACTGTGACACTCCAAAAGGCCAAAAATTGATCTCGCCACATCTGTGGCATGACCATTTGATTTTTACAGGCAATATCCTCAATTAGCTGAAAAACTAGCCTTTGGGCTGGCTTCAACCAGTCTGGTCAGTTCTTTTGAAGAGATCCACCTCTCAAATGAATTTAGAGGCTCTGGAAATGTATCAAAAATAAGTGCAAACTTTCTATTGGGAATAAAAAATTTGAATAGGGTGCATATTTTTTTCCAAAAAGGAAGAATGGGAAAAAGGAAAGATTGGGCAAACAAAAGTTTTTTTAAAAGTTTAGTTTTTTAATTGCTTTTAGCATATGGTTAATACATCTTTAATAGAGATATAATATTACAGGAAAAGCTACCTTGGTTGTCCAGAATTATTTCGCTGTCACAGTGCACTGGACCAGCGAAGCTGGAATTCTCAAGAGTTCCGATCAATCAGAGTTTCTGTTTTAAAAAAAAAAAAAAAAAAAAAAAAATTTAAATTTCTTTGCCTGAATTTCACAAGCTTTTAAGTATGTCACTTGACTTGATTAAAGTCAAGTTAAATGACATACTTAAAAGTTAAACTGTCTTTAACAGAGCTCCATCTATGAATATGTACTAGTGAACTTTGACTGTCTAAACTCAGAATCCCTAATCCATTGTCACAAAATCTGATCCATAACTTAATTCCTATATTTAATTCTCTTTGACCCCTTGTTCTGTTCGTCTGCAGATTCTCTTTAAACACTGGCCTGTCACTTGAGTAACTCAAAAGCTGGGTTTTTTTCAACAAACTGCATTGTGCTGTTAATAGCCAGTATGTACATCACAAGTTTTATATAGGGTTGTAAGTCGTGCTACCTGGTGCTCAAGTAACTTTTAAAAAAAATTTAGGATGGTGTGATTTTCCTTCTGAAAATCAATAAAATGCATCTGGAACCCTTTGACTAGTGACCACAGCTTCACTGACCCAAGTGCACCAAGTTTAAAATTCTTATTATTGTGTTTAAATCACTATCTCTGTAACCACCTCCAATCTTACAACCCTGCCCCCTGAATACCCATTCCTCTGACTCCAGCCACGAATGCATCAATTCGTCTTCGTCCCACCATTGTTCCTTCAGCTGCCTAGGTCCCACTCTCTGGAATTCCTTTCCTAAGCCTCTCCTCTTAAAATCTACCTCTTTGTCAAAGCTTTTGATCGACCCTACTAATCGTTCCTCCTTTGGCTTGGTGTCCATTTTCCTCACTGATCTGTGAAGTGCCGTTTGGGTGTTTTTCTACATTAAAAGCAATATAATTGCAAGTTATTGTTACAGGGTACAATCTAGCCCACTCTGTCAGAACATTTACCTTGTGAGAACAGGCAAAAATAGAACTGTATGTTGGAAATATGAAATTAGAAGAAACTGTCTGAAAATGCACAGCAAACCAAATCGCATCTGAAAAGGAAAAGACAGAATGACGTTTGCGGTTGGGATCTTCTGTCGCAGCCTGAAGCGTTAATCTGTTTTACTCCTTTTCAGATGTTAATGCACCTGTAATTTACATCGTATAGTGTACTGTTAACATGCAAGAACCCTTTACCTGCTGTTAGCACATCTTTATAAAATAAATAAAAATGGGAAATGCACAGCAGGTCACTTGGCTTCTGTAAAGAGAAAAGTCAAGTTATGATATTTTTGATGTGTTGCTCCTTCATCAAGCATTTGGTTTTTTTTAATTTGAGAACCTTGTAGACTTATAGACTTAAATAAATTGTCTTTGTAGCTACAAAATGCCATTACTTTAATAGACCACAGTTTTCATGATCGAGCAACCTTTCTACATCTTATATTGGGCAATTTTAAGTCCTTTTATTTTGAGCTCTATAGCAGTACGTACACTTTCTTTTAGCTCCTTTTAAATTGGATCAACACGTTTTCTATTCTATCCCTTGTCCGTACCCTTTATATAGTATGCAGTATGGTCTTTTTAGTAAATGTGCTTTAGCACTGTAATGTTTCAACGCCTTTCTTTAGATTATTAATAAATAATGTTTGTTTAAACTGCGTTTTGGCTTTTTTTAATTGAAGAGCAAAATTACTTTGGATAACCATGGTGTCTTGTAAGAATCATCTTTGAGAACATGGAGAATAGTATTGTTGTGATAAAGATTCACTGTATATAAACTTGACTAGTACATTCAGGACTGCCTAGAATAACTATTAGAAATGACTTTGACTGCCAGGCACCAACACTTTAATGTATTATATGTTATTTATAATTGTTTCCCAAGAAATCTGGAGTTGAAGGGGTCCTCCATGGAGCCTGGAAGATGTTTTTTCATTGACACTTAACAGCAGCCAATGTGATCCACATGCCCCTCCCAAGCAGTGATACGACTATAGTTTAATTCTGGACAAAAGCTGAAAGGTCTGTGTAGTGTGGAAGAAATGAGCACATACAGTACTGTAAATGAAAGTCCAGCCTAACCATTTCATCAGCCAGAAATTCAAAACATGTTCCCTGTTTTTCTGTAAATATAATAGGCCTGTGAAGAGTTTAGGAAAAGTTTCATCTTTTGGAAGTAAAACATCTGAATTTTAAAAACACAGCAATTTGAGATTTTGAAGGGTTTTGTAAAAAGAATTGTAGCACTTTATAATTTGCTGTCTGTTGATTGGAATATTGCAAGGCAGTAAACTAGTGAAAGTGTGCCAATAAATCACAGCAACTGTTTGGCTAGATCATTCACACTCCAATTATGATACAATAGTCTACTGCTTTATTTAAAAAAAAAAAAAAAAATGTTGAATTAACCAGTAATTCAAATAAAACAGCAAAGAGCAACTTCTGCTTTATTTCAATTCAAGTTAATAGATAATTCGAATTAAGCAGCTTTTAACTGGAGCAGACTGTACTTGTGACTCATGTCAGAGCAACTGTTATTTTGTTTAATATATGGTACCTCTGAGATTTTGTAGTGGAGGGTTTTGATGCTGATGTGCTACTATTGCCTGCTGTAGGTGATGTTTGGATTTACAAGACAGAATGAGGGATATTGGGGCAGTAACAGTTAGGAAAATAGGGTTTTTTTTGTTTCTCAGAGCAGATCTGCGATTGGGACTTCTTGGGCATAATCTCGCCACGTAGCAATTTGTAGTATGATCGTGCTTTACCAAATGACTTTGATCAGAGTCCTTGAGTAGATCTTGCCAAGTGCAGAAGTTCCAATGATGTAGGAATATTTTTGTCACTGCATTACCAGAAACGGACAGGCTCCTCAAGTTTCAGTGAATGCAAGACCAGGTGAAGTAAAGCGCAAATGGGAAGTTCCCAGTTTTAATTCCCAATTTGTATTAACTCCTGTAGTCTCAGAAATATATATACAGTTGGCATGAGAGCTTTTTAGGCAAGAGACTGGAAAAATCAGCCCCGGTTTCCATTCCTGATTGTAATCCAATAAGTTGTTTCTGGAAAGTGCGTATATGTGGTAAGCCGAAGGTTGGGCTCGTGTATGACATCACAGCCAAATAACCCTTCTACGCTCGCTGCCTATGGTCACATTAAAACAGTGGCCACTTTGGAAGGTGCTGTAGGCCCTCTGATCGTGAACCATACCCCAACATAAGTTTATACCTTTAGGAGTCGAAAGGGAGCAGATTTTCTGTGTGAACACTCCCGGCATGGAGCCTCACCTGCCGGGAATGTATCATGGGAAATTTGGGCTGTGCAAATGCAAATTTCCTGATGTGTGCACTTGGCGGGTTAGGCTGCGCATCTACTGCATGTAAGTGTAAAATATATCAATTTTTTATATTTTTCTTTAATCTGTAAGAGATGATTAAGTAGTGCAGTTGCTAACCTTTGACCCAGGCACAAACCTGAATAATAATTCCTTTTGAGGCATTGAATTTGAAAACAAATTGCACATGTCCCAGTATATTATGATAGATATGACGCATTATAATCACTAACAAGTGGATTAAAAGACCCTATAGATCTCTCTCCTCCTGGACAGAGCATATTGGATGTTGTAAGTACTTCTCTGATGTATTAAATAAGTGTTTTTCATTTTAATCAATTAGTTTTAATTTTTAATGATAACACCACATTAGTTGAAATTCACAGAGATTTAAGGTAAACTTGATAGTTGTCATCTCGGCTGGGTTAATGTATGCATTTGCCATGCTCCAAATCTGAAGGAAGAAACTAGTTTGCTCAAGCAAAGTATAATATTTCAAAAACTAGGCAAATCCAGTCCTTCCTATCATGAGTTCCTTGTCGGCATCAGTCTGCATATCCTATCGTTCTTGGTAACTATTCTGTGGTGAAAGAGGAAAGTGTCATCTCAGTTTTAAGATATTTTGATTATCTTGCAGCAAATTTGACATGCCCTTTTGGCTTTCTAATATTACACAGGTCAGGTCGCATAACACTTTCATGCATGCAGACATATTTATTTGAATTATGCAAGACTGGTCCTTGCTGAACTTAAGGATCTTCCACAGACACCGTATTTTTTTAAAATTAAAAGATATAAACTCGCATTAGTACTCTGCTTGACTGTTGACTCGCCCTCCCACATATCTCTGCTAAATTGGCATAAAGCCGAAGTGCTCAAACACTTAGCATTGTACAAAACATGCAATTAAAAATAATGTGGGAACTTTTGGATCCTAACTTTTTTTGGTCCTCACTAGCTTGGGGGATACCGAGGGTAGTTTTAGTGCTCTTCCAGCTGTCCGAGCTGAGATCACAGTAGTAAAGGGGCAATGTGAGAAAATAGTATGAGTAAAAATTGGAAGTGCGCACACTAACATTTGAGCTTCAAGAAAATACTATTGCAAAACTTTGCATTTAGGCTCTTTTGTACATTACAGATAAGGAAATGTGAAACTTCTGGTGATGCTTTTAAATAATTTTTCATATCCGCAATAAATTTCAGCGCAGGATTTTTGAGTATTTGCTCAGTTTGTCTTTTATTTTGAATACCTTATTCCTCTTACTAATAATAAAGTGCTTTGCACTATTAATTTCTCTGAGTTGTTACCTTGAGAATGTAATGTTCCTGAGATTTTAATTTGACTTCTGAAGTAGCTTCATTTGTATATTTTTAAATCTTACAGGGAGCAATTTTGGTCAGAATCAGTATGCTTTAGTTCTTTTTCTGCATTCAGAAAACAGGTGGCTTTGCCAGTTTCACGCAGAACAGCAGGTCATCCTCTCAAAGCTTTATTAACTTTGTATAGTTTTTAAAATTATTTTCGCCTCTTCCCAGTGAATTGTCCATCTCTTTTTTTCCCACCCCCCTCTGAATTAAACCACTAGAAAGTGCTTGTGGTGTTACTTCTAAGGTGTTTTGTTTCCTACTTTTCCATTTGGTCCAGCATCTCGTCCTCCGGAGAGATTGGCTTGCTAACCCAGGTCTCCAGATATATAGTGTTGTGCACCATTTTTATTGAAGTTTTGCTCATTTAACAAATGTCAATGTTCTCTCGGTAAATGCATTAAACTGCTACGATAGAAAGCTCTGAAATGAAACAAATCCAGTTTTTGCTTAGACACAAGTGTCACTAACATTTGCATTTCCCCATTTTTCCTTTCGATGGTATTTTCTCTCTCTCAGGCAGTCCCTCGGAACCGAGGATGACTTGCTTCCACATTAAAAATGAGTTTGCAGGTGACTGATGAGTCCAATGCGGGACCTACAGTCTCTGCCACAGGTGGGACAGACGGTGGTTGAAGGGGCGGGTGGGTGGGGTGCTTGGGTTGACATGCGCTCCTTGTGCTGCCTGCGCTTGGCTTCCGCTTGCTCCCGGTGAAGAGACTCGAGGTGTTCGGCGCCTTCCCGGATGCTTCGATGGTATCCACATGGGATGAGTAAGCTTAGCTGAGTTGGTGGCACTCTTGCCTCTGGATCAGAAAGTTGTAGATTTGAGCCACTACTGCAGGACGTGGACACATAATCTAGGTTTATATTTCAGTACAGTACTTGGAGGAGCACTGTATGTCAAATAGCACCTCTGACTGCTGTTTGCTTGAATATTTAGTTCCCTTTTTCTTATCTGGGTGTCTCTTCCCAAATAAAATGTAAAACATTAAGTGGAGACCCTATCTGCCTGTTAGATTGGCTCAGATGGATGTTCAAGTTCTCATCGGATTATTTGAAGAAGAATGGGGAGTTCTCCTGCTGCTCTGGACAATATTTCTCCCTTAACCAGCACTGCCAAAAAGTTGATTCATTTGTCATTCACCTTATTGCAGTTTGTGGGATCTTGTGTGCAAAATAGTTTTCATATTTGCTTGCATAACAGTAATTTCAAAGTATGCTCTCGCGGGTGGATGTAAAAGATCCCATGGCACTATTTCGTAGAAGAGCAGGGGAGTTCTCCCGGTATCCTGGCCAATATTTATCACTCTGCTATCATCGCTAAAACAGATTATTTGGTCATTGTCACATTGCTGTTTGTGGGAGCTTGCTGTGTGCAAATTGGCTGCCACCTTTTTTTACATTACAGCAGTGACTCCATTTCAAAAGTACTTTATTGGCTGTAAAGCGCTTTGAGACGTCCGGTGGTCGTGAAAGGCGCTATATAAATGCAAGTCTTTCTTTCATGCAATTGGCAGTAGACACGGTGACTTTAATGCCTTTGGACTACTAGCAAAATCTGTTGATGCTTTTTAGATCTTGATAACAATGGTCCAGTGTCTCAAATAGACTGAATCTGATAGTAACTGAAGCTACCAAATGCAAGAAACATAAATTGGACCACAAATCTTTCAATTTCCATTTGCCATCCCACAACTGAGAACATGCAGAAGTTGCCCAAAAAACGGAAACAATTTACCTTTTAGATTTGATGTATCTCTGCAGACTGCATCGGATCAATACACAAGCAGTCAGCATCTTGAAGAATCGTGCCCAGTTCATCTAACGTGTTGTTTAGACTGTGGCTTAATGAGACATTTGTGCTTTTTAGCAGTGCAGCTTCAGTGATCCATATTCCTGATGCTGCAGCTCTGACTGTTCTGCTGACTGCTGTTTAATGTAATTATCAAGCAATTTCTTGAGGAACAAGATACTAACCTGCCTCCGAAGTATTTCCTCTGAACCAAACCTTTATGCTGTGCCCCCATTGAAGTGAAGTGACCTGCGCTGCTCTTAATTCAGCATTTGTTTAAAAGACCAATTTGTTGCTTGCTCATCAGCGGTTTTGGAGGAATTGATCTTGGTGCTCGACCCTTGCCTGTTGGAACACTAGTAATGGCAGGGCCATCATCTTCAAATCTCTCAACTTGGAGAAGGAAAAAGGTAAGCATTGGCCTTTAAAAGGGCTCCCTTGGCTCAGCATTTGGTCCAGTCTGCTGAGACATTTGAATTCATCATCCTAAACACTACCTCAGTTTTTTATTTGGAGTGTGTTTACTGTGGTCAGCCTGTACCAGCATAGAAGGGACGTAGTTCCCATAATACAAAATCTTGAAAAGTTAAATGGTATTGGATGCAGACGTTAAGTGGCATACATAATACAGACCGCTTGATGTTTGTTGAGCAGTAGCACCAATATAAAATATGTTCCTTCCAACTCTTAAGGTAAAGAAAGTGCTCACCAAGTTCAGATACATTGGATTAACTCCAGGGACAAGATCTTGGCTTATTGAAAGACTGAATCCATACCATTTCATTGGTTTGCAATAATAAAATAAAGGCTGCTGATATCTCTACTGTTAACTCTCCCAGTGACCCCAACTGCCTTGACTAGATAGATTAGTAGATTTCCTAAGATCAGTGGGATTCAGATATACAGATGTTTGAGTGTAGATGGTCTTATGTAGAACGGTGGCAACAACTGGAGTTCGGCTTCAGAGACTGTTCAACCTCAACAAAAGACATCACAGAGTACCTTGGAGGTATACAAGAATATAGACAAAGTAAACCCAGATTGGTGCATCAAAGCAGCAGGCCAAGAGGGGACAACTTCAGGGTTATAAAGGGCAAGTTTAGGACAGCGGACAGAAAATATTTTTTCATAGAGAAGCATGATCAACAGCTACTATGTGATGCCTGGAAGAACATTCGAGACTTGGACCGATAACGAAACAGCTGGATACTATAACCAGAAGACAGAATCAATATCCTGGAAAAATGAAATCAAATGCACCAAAGAGTCGTCTTCATCCAACCCTACCTTGTGATCTATACTGTCTGTCTAAAAGAGCTATCAAATTTCAGAGGCATTTTGTCATTAGCTTTATGGGGCTTTCTCCATGTATCTAAATAATGCATGGAGGGAAAAAGCGAAAGTGCTCTTTGGGGAGATTCCCCAGAGATCAGATACTGGAGCAGAAGAGTTGAGTACTGTTAATTATTCAGTACTTGACAAGTACAGAGAATTTGGTGATATGTATCCTGAACATGGGTTCATATCCTGTTAGTAGACTTCGAAGAGAGGTGCTCTGTATTGGAAAGCGGGATAGCTTCAGATCCACCTTTTTTTAATGTTCTGTACCAGAACTCCACAAGTGCCACACCACTTACCGCATAGGAATTCACTTTATTCATTTGCTTATGGGTAAGGTTTTGGTCATGAAAGGACAGCAATCTATGATCTTTGTATTAATAAGTCTATCCATGGTATCTAGATGATTGTTTCATTTTAATTGACATATGGAGTCAGATGTTCCTCCTCTTGGTTATAGAAGATCATCTGGGTAAAGCACATTTTATAAAAAAAAAAAAAAAAAAGAAAATCGGGCAGGGAAGATCGTATGCCAGTAACACAACCTGCTTGATTTTCTGCCCATTATGGGCTCTGATTTGTTCAACCTCCACTTAGCACCATAGCACTGGATTAAATCAACAATTCAGTGACGGTAAGGATTAAAAATGTATCCCCAATTGGGGGTGCAATGCGTTGTGTGTGTCTACCTGAAACCTGAGGGGGCTTAACATCCAGTGGGTATTGTATATAAATTAAATCATTTACCGTAAATGCACCAAAGTTTCAGTTAACAGATTAATGGGCACAAAATTGAGCAGGCTCTGTTATAAGTGTGCTGTCCTCTCCATCCAATTTTCCTCTGTGCGCTGCGCCCGGGCGACCCTCTATGCCTCACTGCAAGTGGAGGAAAATTTGCCCCAAGCATTTTCTTCATCTCCTACTTTTTGTCTTACACAATTTTATTTATAGAAAGAATACGTGGAAGTTGCCAACTAAATTTAAAGGACATGGCATTGGTGAGGGAAAATCTGTTTCTGCTGCCTGTTATTTGTTTCTGCTTACTAATGATGATGACTATAGTAATGTGATATTTACTTTCTAGGAGTTGTAGAGTGGCGCCCCTTGTCCAGTGTGATTACTGCCCATTATTGTTTCACATGGACTGCCTGGACCCACCTCTTACTGCAATGCCAACAAGGAGATGGATGTGCCCCAATCACATCGAACACGTGGTGGTAAGCAATCTTGCACTCCTGCCAAATATCTGCACCAAAATTGCCTTTTTAAAATATTTTACAATGTTGAACTGAATGTGATGATTACCATTTGTACAATATATTTTTAAATTGCTGAATGATTTGCGTAGGCATTGCACAAGTTTGCTAATGTTTCCTAGGGTGGCGTGCCCAAGTTATTTTGGGGAATGTTTGGGGAGACGGGTATTAACACCTAGTAACATTTTTTAAGATGGTGCATAGGGAGCACTTTCAGTATATTTTTTCAAAAGCTTAAATGTCGTACCTTGTAGAAATTTATCCTCACTTTCAATCTTCATCTCTTCTTCGCCTTACCACCAGCTTCCCACCCCAAGCCCCGCAATTGTAGAGGCATTACATAGAGATACCCTGTCGAGTTACATGAAAATCGGCAATAATTTCACAGAGAAACCTGCAAATTAGTGCTTTGAACTAGCCTGATGCTGATCTATATGCCAATGCAGAAAAAGTCAGTAGTGAAAGTAGCTTGTCCTGACTTATGTATTGTTAGGATCAGCATCCATGATAGTACTACATGTACATTTCAAAAATTCTTCATGGAACCAACTTAAAACTTGGTTTTAAAACCCAAAGGATTCTTGTTCAATGTTTTTGCAGGTGCTAATTTTTCTCCCCGTCACCTAGTCTTGGGCCTCTGCACTGAACTGATCATAGAGGTATGGGAGAATGAGTCAGAATGACTCTTACTCTGACTTGTTCAACCTCAACCTCCACTTAGCACCATAGCACTATGAATTAAATCAACAATTCAGTGACAATAAGGATTAAAAATGTATCCCCAGTTGGTGCAATACATTGTGTGTGTCTACCTGAAACCTGAGGGGGTTTACCATCCAGTGGGTATTGTAAATAAATTAAATCATTTACTGTAAATGCACCAGAGAAAGTTTCAGTTCACAATCTTGACATCCTGGCATTTTAGGAGTAGGGAGCTAATGAAGTAAAGTTGAAGGAGGGAAGATCTGATTTTCAACGGCGTGTCCTTCCTAACATGTCTGGAAAGAGTGGTTTTTAATTTCCTTAACTGCTGAAAATATTGTTCCAATCTCAGGTTGCCATGATAACATGCTTTCTCTTTTTCTGTACCCATTGTACATGCTTTAATCAGAGATGAGAAATACAATTCATGTAACATGTAAAATGTTAATTGTTTGAATCAAAATATCTATAGAATCTTATTTAAAATTAATTTCCATTCAGCTTAATCAGAAGAACATGACGTTGAGCAATAGGTGCAGGATATTTGACAAGTTTCAAGATCGAATATCACAGCACGCAATCAAGATAGACTTTCTAAATAAGATCCACAGGAAGCATCCACCCAATCGCAGACTTATGAAGCCAGTGAAGAGGAAAAATGTGAAGGTAAGTAATATTCTGATAGGAATCGCTTATGGTGTATTTTGCAATTTGGCATAAGAATATTAAAAAATCTACTTGGGATGCTGTATTGATACCCATATAGGTTGGATTGCCTCGAGTTTCATGTAGAGAATAAAGTTATGAGGTCAGCCATTGCTTTTCTATCCATTTTTGGGAGGGTTTCCAAAATTTCAGCACTGTTGGTGCCATCTGAAAACGCCAGTGATTAAGCCCCTGAAACATTCGAAGAATATGTGAAAAACATTTTTCTATATATGTACTCGAAGTGCAGTGGTTGCAGAATAGTACATGTACGTATTGAGCTCTGAAAATTGAATATCTAATATTCCTTTCTGGAAAAAATCATGCAGTCATGTAAACTCATCCCTGCTGAGTTCTGCTTACTCAGCACTACCCAGCAATTTAACCTGGACTTTCTAGTCTGTATGGCTCAGTTACACACAGACTTTACTAACTTGAACCATCTTGGAGCTGAGTATTAAAATCTTATTTCCTTTTTGGTATATAAATAACGTATGCCACGATAGATTAATGGTGCTGTTTGACAGCATTCTCTATATGGCTTTGTTTATTTTTAAAATTAGAGTACTTATTTAAAACAAACAAAAATTAAAACTTGTGTAGACTTCCTAGTTTGAACCACAATCTTCACAGTATTCTTGATGGTGGACATGTTTTGTTGGTTGGCCTCCATTCATACTGTTCCCATGCTGCCCTATGAGCTTACATGAGTTTACAGGCCATTCAGCCCAACCATTCTATGCCGGTGTTTATGCTCCACTCTAGCTTCCTCCTGTCACTCCTCACCTAACTGCATAACCCTCTATTCCCTTCTCCCTCAGATGCTTGTCCAGCCTCCCCTTAAATGCATCTATACTATTCGCTTCAACCACTCCCTGTGGTAACGAGTTCCACATTCTCACCACGCTCTGGGTAAAGAAGTTTCTTCTGAATTCCCTACTTGTTTTCTTGGTGACTATCTTATATTGATGGCCTCTAGTTTTGCTCTTCCCCACACGTGGAAACACACTCTCTCTGTATCCACTCTATCAAAACCTTTCATAATTTTAAAGACCTATATTAGGTCACCCCTCAGCCTTCTCTTTGCAAAAGAATAGAGACCCAGCCTCTTCATCCTTTCCTGAGTGGCCAGAAGTAAGATATAATGTGAGCTGGCTAATTTCCTTAGTGAACCTAAAACCAACCAAGTAAAGATTGGAAACTTGACTGGTGGCCTACCAACCATGTGCTCAGCTTTTGAAACTTGGGTTTTCATTCAGATTTAGCATTCATTGTTTACGCTCCTTAGCTTTAATTTTATTTGTGTTGAGATACTGTCTCACTTTTCGCAATTAATATTCTACGCCTACGCCTGCTGAATGTTAGGAACCTTTTTTAAAATAAAAAAAAATTAAGCAAATACTTTTGTCTTTATATAAAATAGTTTCAGCAATTCATTGTCAAAAATCACTTTTTAATTCATTTCAAGTAAGATAGCGCAGATGGCTTGCCACCTGATGTAGCTAGAAACTACTGATGACAATAAACAAGTACTAGATTCTTTAGTATGGTTTTACCCTTTTAAGGGTCCTAACAATTGCAGAGGAACTAAATGCCTGAGTGGAATTCCTTTTGTTGCAGTTAATATTTTCTCCATTCAGTTACTGTGAATGTTAAATTGTTATTCCTCTGATCTAAGCACTCTATGATCATTTATTTAGGCTACCTGGGTTGCCATGACATTTTTCCTGCTAAGAATTATGGGTAAGTGATCAAGGACCCACAGTCCTGTGCAAGTCCCCTTCCCTTCTCTTCCTCCCCCCACAAATGACAAATAGTTTAATTAGATTAGAATGGTAGTCACGAGGAAGAATTTACACATTAATCGTGGGTTGGTTGTGATATGTCTAGCAATGATTCTTAGCATGGGTAGATATCCCAAGTCAGGTTGCCTAACCAAGTGAGTGCTTTTACCAGAGGAATGAAAAATGGCTGAGGAAGTTTCTCTGAAAAGTGGCACATCTCTGACTTCCTAATTCATCATTTGTATAATTTTAACTCCTAACGACTCGATTTGACTTCATTGGAATTTATAAATATATCAACTTCTGTTTTATATGGAGCTGTTAAAGTTTCTTATGAAATTTGAGTATTTGTAATAGTCTTAAATCTTTCACTAGTTTGTCTTTATGCCAAATATTGGTAAAATATGTGTGGGAAATAATTGAATCGCTGCCACTTTAAATGCAGAACAAAAGTAATTATATAACGAAGAATGAGTGAGATTCAGTTCCCTCTGAAGATTCCTCAATCATCCCGAATCAATGAAAACATATCAAGTATCATGATTTTGACGGGAGGTTGTTAATCTGCAGATACACTGAAGTGAAAATTGTCTCTGGGTAGGTTCACCAGACCCAAACTGTAACCTTGGCTGGACTGAAAAATTACCAATGAGACCAAAATTGTGTGTTTGGGTGAGTAAGGTGGTATCAGAAACTGCCTTCTCCCCTTCCCACTCGTAGAGAAGAGATCTATATGGTATTTTTAGGTAAAGATTGGGGGATATGATATTTCTAAGCTATCCAGGAGTGTTCAGTGTACCTTCCATTGTTTTCCGTACGGCTGCATAAATGTAAATATCTTTGGGAGGACGGGCAGATTATACAGGTAGACTATCCTTTATCCGAAAACCTCGGGACCAGCCGAGTTTCGGATAAAGGAGAATTTCGGATTTCGGAAGGTGGGTCGGCAGGGGTCGGCGGGGGGTCGTGCGCACGACTTACGCTGACGCTCAGCGTAAGTCGGCGGGGGTCGGGGCCGGGGGGGTCGGCGGTTCTCGGGGCTGGCGGGGTCGGGGCCGGCGGGGTCCGCGGGGGGGATCGGCGGTTCTCGGGGCCGGGGGGGTCGGCGGTTGTCGGGGCCGGCGGGGTCCGCGGGGGGGTCGGCGGTTGTCGGGGCTGGCGGGGTCGGCGGTTGTCGGGGCCGGCGGGGTCCGTGGGGGGGGACGGCGGTTGTCGGGGCTGGCGGGGTCGGCGGTTGTCGTAGCCGGCGGGGTCCGCGGGGGGGGACGCGGTTGTCGGGGCCGGCGGGGTCCGCGGGGGGGACGCGGTTGTCGGGGCCGGCGGGGTCCGCGGGGGGGCGGGGGGTCGTGCGCACGACTTACCCTTTATCCGAACTTCCGAAACCGGAACCCTCTAAAAACCGAAGGTTTTTTCGTTCGTACGCACGACTTACGCTGAACGAAAAAACCTTCAGTTTTTAGAGGGTTTCGGTTTTCGGAAGTCCGGATAAAGGGTAGTCTACCTGTAGTAAACTTGGTGTTTACGGTAGGAAGCGCTTGAATCGGGAACCTCCTGACTTAGGCTCTATCTTTTTCTTACCAGGACTGAAAAATTGCAATAACTATTTTAGAAATACCTGAGTGGCTTGCATATAGCTTCCAATATCAACAGCTGTTCGTGGCTAGACTAAAACAAAAGATGTATTGCAGCAAATGACTTTTAAGTCTGTATGTTTTACAGCTCAGTTTGGTTGCCCTTTAAACTCAATTCTATGGGTGACTGATTTCGGTTTCATTTACCTTTTCTTTAAGGTTCCTGAAGCAATTAAGGCCCAGTACCAGTATCCACCTCCTCTCCTTCCACCGGCAGGAATCCGTGATGGAGAGCTGATATGTAACGAGACTCCTACTGAGTCACAAAAGCACCTTTCCAACTATGAGCACTTTGCTACTGAAGAAGAACAACAGGAGGTAATTAATGCGGTGAAGGAGACCAGACCGAGAGTGAAAGATGTTAGGAAACCTATTCAAAAAAAGTTTTTGTTTCCAATTAATGCTGAAATTAACGAGATTCTCCATCCTGAAAAGCTTTGCTGGAACATTGATTTTTATTGATAAATTTTTATTGATAATGCTCTTGTTTAAGCGCCTTGCAAAGTTTTGCTGCACCAGTTTCTCTCCGATCTCCCCTCATGATCTCTCTTGCGCTCATCTTGTCTGAGACCCACCTCCTGCTCCCTCGGCCCTATTCCCACCAAACTGCTGACCACCCCACTTCTTTTTCTGGCTCCCATGTTAGCTGATATTGTTAACTGTTCTCTCTCCTCAAAAAAACAAACCTTGATCCCTCCATCCTTGCAAACTATTGCCCCATCTCCAACCTCCCTTTCCTCTCAAGTCCTTGAACGTGTTGTTGCCTCCCAAATCTGTGCCCATCTTTCCCGTAATTCCATGTTTGAATCCCTCCAATCAGGTTTCCGTCCTTGCCACAGTACTGAAACGGCTCTCATCAAACTCACAAATGACATCCTTTGTGACTGTGACAAAGGTAAACTATCCCTCCTCGTCCTTTTTGACTTGTCTGCAGCCTTTGACACGGTTGACCACTCCATCCTTCTCCCAACGCCTCTCCACCGTCGTCCATCTGGGTGGGACTGCTGGTTCCATTCTTATCTATCTAATCGTAATCAGAGAATCACCTGCAATGACTTCTCTTCCTGCTCCCGCATCGTTACCTCTGGTGTCCCCCAAGGATCTATCCTTGGCCCCTCCTATTTCTCATCTACATCTTGCCCCTTGGTGACATCATCCGAAAACACAGCGTCAGTTTCCACATGTACGCTGACGACACCCAGCTCTACCTCATTACCAATTCTCTCGACCCCTCCACTGTGTCTAAATTGTCAGACTACTTGTCCGACATACAGTTCTGGATGAGCAAAAATTTTCTCCAATTAAATATTGGGGAAGACTGAAGCCATTGTTTTCGGTCCCCGCCACAAACTCCGTTCCCTAGCCACTGACTCCATCCCTCTCCCTAACATCTGTCTGAGGCTGAACCACACTGTTCGCAACCTTAGTGTCATATTTGACCCTGAAATGAGCTTCCGACCACATATCCGCAGCATAACAAGACCGTCTATTTCCACCTCCGTAACGTCGCCCGTCTCCGCCCTTACCTCACCTCATCCGCTGCTGAAACCCTCATCCATGCCTTTGTTACCTCTAGACTTGACTATTCCAACGCACTCCTGGCTGGCCTCCCACATTCCACTCTAAGTAAACTTGAGGTCATCCAAAACTCGGCTGCCCGTGTCCTAACTCGCACCAAGTCCCGTTCACCCATCACCCCTGTGCTCGCTGACCTACATTGGCTCCTGGTTAAGCAGCGCCTCGATTTCAAAATTCTCATCCTTGTTTTCAAATCCCTCCGTGGCCTCGCCCCTCCCTATCTCTGTAATCTCCTTCAGCCCCACAGCCCCCTGAGATATCTGCGCTCCTCTAATTCTGCCCTCTTGAGCATCCCTGATTATAATCACTCAACCATTGGTGGCCGTGCCTTCTGTTGCCTGGGCCCTAAGCTCTGGAATTCCCTGCCTAAACCTCTCCGCCTCGCTACCTCTCTTTCCTCCTTTAAGACGCTCCTTAAAACCTACCTCTTTGACCAAACTTTTGGTCACCTGCCCTAATTTATCCTTATGTGGCTCGGTGTCAAATTTTTTGTCTTATAATATTCCTGTGAAGCATCTTGGGACGTTTTACTACGTTAAAGGCGCTATATAAATACGAGTTGTTGGTGATTTACAAATTAAATCAGTTCAGTATGTTATGAATATACCGCCAGGTTTTCTTCTATGAAACCCTGAAGAGTTTTCAACTAACTGCTACACGCAACTGAAATTATACCCTATATAAATAAAAGGAGTTACAATAGAATAGAAAATGATGTCTGCTGTGCAACACTCATTGCCTACCTGTGAAGTACCAAGTACTGTGGTTTTTCTTGAACATAAAATCCCTTCCTTTTAACAAGTGTTTTTTCTTTTCCTCTAGTGGCTTCGTAGTGTTGTTGCACTTCAATGCAGCATATTCAAACATTTATCTGCTAAGCAGATGCCATTATTTTGGGACACTGAACACACTGAAAAGGCTGATATTAAGCCGTGCGTCACAGCCCAGTGTTCAGCAGACAGCTCTTTAAGCAGCGCGCATCAGACAGCTGGAAAGAAACCATCGTCCTCCCCTTCTCCGACATCATGCAATGTTACATGCACCTCAGGGACCAATAGCCAGAATTCTTCAGGTTCCTCTGTATCTCAGCAGCCCGGCGCTGCCATTGCACAGGAAGAAAATGCCCGTAGTTTATATCCAGAGACCTTGTGCAAGACATCAAGTAGTGGAACTTCTAATGGACCTTTGTCAGCAGAGGTAAAAGTAAATGGGCCTTTCCCATGCACCATTTCATCAGAACCGTCCAGGCAGCTGGCAGATTCACAGAGACCAAAGGGACCATTGACACAGGTGCCAAGCCAGATATCTGGACAAGCATGGCTGCATTCTCAGCTGAGACCAGCTACGCCACCGGCAGCCAGCAACCTCCAAAATCATTTTGTGGGAGCGCTTGTTAAATCGGAGAATGCAGGAGGACCTGTTTCATGCTTGCAGCGAATTCCTGTCAGTGTGACGAGTGTGCCCGCTTCTTTATCTACTTTGTGTGCCAGTTCTGAGATCACCAGCAGCTCACAGCTTAAGAGCACCGCCTCAATGCAGATTGCTGGGCGACCGACCACGTTTATGGCAAAGGTTGTTACGACATCCTCTGCTATATGCAGGGCTATTACTCCACCAAGAGCAGCGGTAGATAGTGTTTCAACAGTGTTGGGGCCTCCAAGAAACCTGATTTCATCAGCAGCTACAGGTGGGTGTCTTGTTTTTTGTTAACCAGCAAAATCTTATATTTTGTGAACAAAAACTTGTCTAAGTTTCAATCGCACAAAAAAGTTATTTTAAAAACATGTAGTTCAATTAATTTCATGACATTTGGGTAGTGTTGTCTATCAAGAAATATAGAAACATAGAAGATAGGAGCAGGAGTAGGCCATTCGGCCCCTCGAGCCTGCTCCGCCATTCGATGAGATCATGGCTGATCGTCCAAACTCAGTACCCTGTCCCTGCCTTCTCCCCGTATCCCTTGATACGGGAGACTTGAGTCAAGCTAAACCTTTGAAAAATCTAGGGCAATTACTGTTCATGATACCCATCCCGTCTATGATTGAGCAACACATGCATGAATATATCTACCTGACAATATTAATTTTCCAGTGCACGGGACCCTCCCCAGACACTCCTGTCATCAGTTACAGTGACAGGCTGCTTGCATCTCGAAGCAGCTCCAACCTCTTCTCAGACAGGTGTGGGAGCTAATCTGGAGTTGTCCGACCCCAGAAAAACACACTCCTGGCAGAATATGTGGTAGTATTGTGGTTTTCCAGTTTAATTGATGTGCTTGATGTTTCAAATTTTAGATTTGGTTGCAGGAAAAGATGCTTCTCGACTCCCAATGTAGGTTTACCGTGAGACTAGATTGTGAGCACAATGTACAGGAAACTTTGTGTTATCCGGAGGCTAAATGTCCGGCAAGCTCGAGCCACCGGCAAAAATCAGGAGCCGTTTCGTTAGGTTTTTTTCTTTTCGTTGCTTTTTTCTCAACAGTCAAGCTCTGCAAGGTCTGTAGCTAAGCAACAGCTTCGGCTAGAGACGCTACAGAGACGCTTGCCGACTGTTTAGAAGCTGTTGCTAAGCAACAGGGTTTGTTGATTCACACGGAGCTGAAAATCTCTATGTTTCAACATCAGCGCTGGTGTGTCCGGCAGTTTTGAGGGAACAGTAACAGCTCGGTCCCGTCGGTGCCGGATAGCGCACAGTTTCCTGTAGCTAAAAATCCTATTAATAAATATGGGAATTGCACTTTAGAACGATAAGAAGTCAGGCTACTTCAAACTTGATTCAAGTTTTCAGATTATAAAGAAAACGGTTGAATAGACTAGCTTTATAGGTTGGTTAAATCTTTGTGCAAGTAGTTTTTGGAATCCAGATTCAAGCACATTTTCTCAGCACACTAGCATTATATTTGGGAGTTGTTAAACTTGGCATGGAGAAGATTGTAGAACAAACACATGAGTTTTCCCAAATAAATAGTTTGGCAATCCTAGCAGTTGTCATTATCATTGTTTGAGTTCTTTAGCACTAACAGAACTTGTGATTTAAAAAAAAAAAGTCAAATAAAATGTTTCTTTGTGGTCTATTTGAATGTTGTCTGTAATTCAAGGACATTGCACTCTCATAGTGTTACATGATGTCTTTCACCTGCACAAGTAAGATAGAGTCAGACACTGGAGTGTTCAAAATAACATTAGGTTGGAAAGTTAGAATACCGGATGACTGACCTTCGATGGGCTAAATGGCCTTTTCTCATCCTTGAATCTCACCTGCAGAATCATGGCGTGCGGGGCCAGTTTCTTGACGGGTTATGTTGTGTTGAAGATAGGCACTGAACTTGAACGGCTTCTGTTCCAAAACTGGTTGTAACTAATATGTACTTTTTTTCATGAAAGGTAAAGTGAGTCCAACTGTGGTGTCCACCGGTGTGTCCGTGGGAAACAAACCAATTCCCTTAACTTCTCCATCAAACACTTCAGTTATGTTTGACCTTGCCAACTCTCTGCAGGCAGCTATGGAAGGAAGTGGAGGTAAATGTTTGAAAATTCCTCTGTGAGCTTATTTTCTCCAGTTGACTTACCATTTAGTAGATGGAAAGATTTGAGCTTTGGGTTACAAATGCATTACACATCATTCCTACCAATAGGCCCAAAACTTGTTGCAGAAATGTACAGTGCACATTTTCTTTTTAATTTTGACTGACCAGGTTTCTCCTTGGAAGCCTTCATTTAAGGGAGCAGCTGGTGTAATGGGCACACTTTGGTGACGTACCGTATAGAGTAATCTCCTTAAGGTGCCACCAGACACACACAACTTGGTACGTTGTGCGCGGATCATTTTCGGGTTTCAAAGTACCTATGCGAGTCCCCTCTGCCACCACTGAACTACAGAGAAATTATTTTTAGTATAAAACACTACAGGAAACGTTCTGGTATCCAGCACGGACGGGACCGACGTGGTGCCGGTTCATCAACAATTCCGGATAACCGAACGCTATAGTAAAAGATACGGAGCTCAGAGCTCCGTATAAAGCAGCAAACCCTGTTGCTTACAGCTTCAAAACAATCGGCACAAGTTGCAAGCGTCTCTAGCTTAGCAACAGCTTCAGCTACACCCTTGCACAGCAACAAATGGAGTAAAAAAGTAATAAAAGTTACCTGAACCAACTCCTGAATTTTGCCGGTGGATAGAGCGTTCCGGTTATTTAGGGGCCGGTTAATCGAAAGTTTCCAGTACTATGGTCTGAAACATCAGCCTGGTATAAATTTACTTCCCTGCTGCCCCCCCGCCCACATTGATTGATAGCAATGGAGGCATAACAAGGTATGTTTGAATGTTGGAAGCAGATGGAAGGTAAGAGATCAGCTCCTTGACTCTCCGATGCCTGCTCTATCGAGGGAGAAGGTGGAGACTTATACAGTTAATTTACTGTAAATCATGATAAATAGTGACTGGCTTTTAATTTCTTTAAACTGAATTTAGGGTTCAGGTGCCCTTCCAGTTCTGTTAGTGCCCCTGCTAACCTCGAGTCTGATTCCAGACACTAGTTGCTGTATGCCTGGGTGATCTGTTGCCACTTAATTAAACTCATCTAGGAGATACCTGAGTAACGTTGGCTGTTAAAATTTATATTTAAACTTGGATTTTGTATTTTTGATCGTTTGATTTTCGTGCAGCTGCTAGGCTGCCGTTATTTTAATAAGGTTTCTAATATTTAAGAATATGTCATTAGTGATTACAAAAATATCTGCAGGCACATTCTGCTTGTTTTCAAGTTCTGCCTATGGGAAGTCACGACATTGTTCTACTAACCTCAGTGTGGTCTTGTACTCAACTGGCTTGTTTTGTTTTTCTGTTTTAATTCAAACGATAGATGAATTTAGTTGTACCTGTACCAAGAGTCTGAGTCATTAATTAGCTCCACAAAGAAACTAAACTCGCATTTTAAACTGAGGAATTCTATGGGAAATATCTGCCAATGCTTATGTAGAGTTGCCTGTCCTCCATGTTCACGTTTTAAAATAAAATAGTACGCCAAATACGGTACCAAAACCAAATTTCATGTTGCAGCTTACGAATGGTTAATTTGGTGGGTGGGGGAATGAAAGAGAGAACGTTGTTTAGTAAGTGACCCATTCTATTCTTTTTTGTATTCAGGGTTGGTAATTATCAATTAAAATGACATGGGAGCACACTCATCTGTCATTGCACTGCAGGTTGGGAGGGGAGGGGAGAACTGCAATCTCCATCAAAAACATTCACAATTAACGATGTGTGCTTACAATTTAGATTACCTCAATAACTTAGTTTGGTCCTTCGCAATGGCAGCACCTTTAGCCTAAATTTTATATACAGATCGAGAGAGAGAGAGATATCTATCATGTGTTGGAGAGCTGTTAGAGAAACTTCAGATTGGTTTATTTCTTTTCCTTTTGTAGAGATTGAATTGAGTAAGCTTGATGAAAAGTTGATCCAGGTACTGGCTTGGCAGAGAATTCAGCAACTGTTTCCTCCCAAAGCATCCTCTTTACCATCTGTGCTCAGCACCTCAAAAACCCAGACGACTACTGCTACAACGCAGACTGAAGGTATGCATTTATTTTGCCACCTCTGTAACATCTCCCACTTCTGCTACTCCTTCAGCCCAGCTGTTGCTAAAACTCTTAGCCATGCCTTTGTCACCTTCGGACTCAACAATGCTCTTCTGGCCAGCATGCTATCCCTCCACCCTCTGTAAACTCCTGCTCATCCAAAACTCTGCTGCTCGTATCCTATCCAGCACCAATTCCCACTCACCAATCTCCCCTGTCCTCACTGAGCTACAATGGCTCACAGTCCCCGACACCTCAAACTTAAAATTCTCATCCATGTGTTTAAATCCCTTCATGGTCCCACCGCTCCCTATTTCTAATCTTCTCCAGCCCTCTGACCCTACCCCACTCTCTCTACCTCACGTGTGCATCCCTGCGCTCTGTCCGCCCCATCATTGGTGACCATGTTTTCAGCTGCCTACACTCCACGCTCTCGAATTACCTCCTTAAATACCCCTGCATCGCCACCTTTTAAGAGCCTCCTTTACACCCACCTCTTTGACCATGGTTTTGTTCATTCCTCCTAATATTTCCTTCCTTGGCACGGCATTCTTTTATAAAAATTAAACTTCTGTGAAGCGCCTTGGAAGTTTTTCTACGTTAAAGTGCTATATAACTGCACGTTGTTCTTGTAGTAGTAGTTGTTGTCATTCAGTACTATACAGCATTCAATTAGATTAAGTGTTCCCTTATTTCTCCCCCACTCCACCCCTAAGAGATGGGATAGAATTGTGTCAATGTTTAGTAAATTACACACCAGTTTCAATATGCTTTCCTGAGTAGCTCATGAGTAATTTGGTGCCACATTTTTTCTTCTTCCTCCACCCAACACCACCTCAAATCTCTGGAGAATCCTGAAATGACGCTCGTCTTTCAGGTGCATTCTGTTCTCCTCTGTAAAATATTCCAATAGATATTATTCAGGTATGGGATTAGTAACCCAGAGGTTGAATTCAAATCCCACCCTGGGAAGTTGTGAACTTGATTGTCAATGAATCTGGTCATTTATGGGCTGGCTGCAGGGAAAAATGACCAAGCTGCTGACTTGCAATAGAAACCCAAATGGGAACACTCTCCTTCCAACCTGGTCTGGCCTACATGTGACTCTAGTTAAGACTACAGGAAACTTTGTTATATCCGGCACCGATGGGACCGAGCTGTTGCTGATCTATCAAAACTGCCGGACATACAAAGTTAATGTTGAAGCATACGGAGGTTTTCATCTCCGTATCTGACAACAAACACTGTTGCTTAGCAACAGCTTGTAAACAGTCGGCCCCGTACCTTGGAAGCGTCTCTGTAGCTTAGCAACAGCTTCAGAGAGACTTTCCAGAGCCCGACTGTTGAAAACAAAGCCACGAGAAGAAAAAAAACCTAACCAAATGGCTCCTGATTTCTGCCGGTAGATCGAGGTTTCCGGACATACAACCTCCGGATAAACCAAAGTTTCCTGTACATGGTTGACTCTTGGTGCCCTCCTGAAGTGGCCTGGCCAGTCACTGATTGATTGGTACAATACCCATCAGTGAAAACAGGAGTAAGCAATAAATGTAACCTTGCCAGCATCACCCACGGAGCAGATGCAAATTTACCTACATTTGCTGTGCTTGCTAAGTATCGTCAGTTACTAATTATAATAAAATTGAGAGTTTTCAAATGAATATCTTTGAATTTGGCAAGTGTTTCATGATCCAGCACAAAGGCCAAAACTGCATTTTCTCTATGAATAATTTCCTTTTCTTTTTTTCTTTCTAGTCCCAGCGAAAGAGGTTCAGGCACGAGCGGTGTTTTATCCCCTTACGGGTAAAGGCCAAGCTGTTAGTATGTGCTACAGAACACTTTACATAGGAACAGGTAAGAAATGAATTGCCTGAAATAGTTACCGGAAAGTGGCATGCCTTGCTAGTGGCTGATAATTGCAGTACAGACTGATCTGTGCTTTTTTTCTTTAATTCATTCACGAGATGTGGGCGTCACTGGCAAGGCCAGTGTGTATTGCCCATCCCTAATTACCCTTGAGAAGGTGGTGGTGAGCCGCCCCCTTGAATCGCTGCAATCTGTGTGGTGAAGGTACTCCCACAGTGCCGTTAGGGAGTTCCAGGATTTTGACCCAGCGACGATGAAGGAACGGCGATATATTTCCAAGTCGGGATGTTGACCTGACTTCTCCATTTTACCAGGTGCCCTTTGTAACATTATCTGAAGTCCGTTGGTTAATAAGTGCACTCAAAATGTGGAGAGGAAACTTACTGTTGCTATTCCCACCCCCACCAAAAAAAAAAGTTTATCTGGTTTAATATGAAGAGACAAACGTTTGACAAATAAATATGTTTTAAGGCAATAGTCTACCAAACCCAAAATCATGCTGTTTTATTGGATGTTCAAAACAAAGTCTGTGAATAGTAGGTTACTCCCAACTGTAAAGACCAAACTAATGAGTCTCAGAAAATGTCTGCAGTGTTCGGAGGCACACCTTAACTTGATACCATTTGGCTCAGGTGAACTACAGTCAAATTAAGTAAGAAAGTGCCTGGAGAAACTGATAATCGTGTCAGAAAAATCAATGAAATGTGCTTTACCTTTGCAACACTTTGGTTTGAGCAGATGCAGTTCATCTGGTTTACCTAATTTACCCAAATTAAGCATATCCAATATAAGTGGGATATGCTTTTAATAACTAATTGATCTGCCAGTCTTTGGACATATTACATACATTCTCCACTCTTTCTTGTTGTTAAGCTTCTTGAACTACCGTTTTTTGTTCTGAACTTCAATTTTTCCGTTACTGCTCATTCTGTAACTTGTAAATTCGCTGCTTCTAATTTGCTGTTTAAATGTTCCCCCTTTTATTTAATTTTGCAGCCCTGGTAGAGCTGAGGGGGAAGTGATTCCGAACTTCGGTGTTCAGTCACGCTAGGATGGGAGGAAAGGTTTAGCTTGGGCTGCGGAGCGAGGCCGAGAGACCTTGATGTGGAGTCGTATTGGTTGTGAGATTTGTGTCGGGAAGAGCAGACAGGCTGAGCCAATCGGGAGCTGGCCATGTGGGAGGGAAAAAAAGATAGAAGTGCAGAAACTAATCAAAAAGTAGGAAAATAGGGTAAAACTAGTGAGAAGTATGGACAGTTGCAAAAAAAAAAAACGCACTGTGTTCGCATTGACTGTGATGACTACACATTGGAAGGGACAAATTAGTAATGTTGGAGGCACTCTAATCATACAATACATTGAGATGCAAACTTTTTAACATGGATAGATTGGGTGCAAATGGTTCCATGGTGTGTTTATTTTTTTTTAAAGTAACCACATTGGTCACTGAATCTGCAGCTTTGTTCATGGTACTGGTATTCCTTAATGTTCCAAGTAATTTGAGGGCATACAGTAAATTGCACACTGACTATTGTAACTCAGATTTATTTTCTTGGTTTTTTTTTCAGGTGCTGACATGGATGTGTGCCTTACAAATTATGGACATTGTAATTATGTTTCAGGCAAACATGCCTGCATATTCTATGATGAGGTAAGGTTCATGAGTCTGAATGCTATCCTCTCTCTGATTGGGGGGGGTGGGGGGGGGGAAAAATTGGTAAATGTGCAGTTTACATCGGGGATGTACCTTCATGAGTATACAGGATGGGGATACAAATGGGACAACATTGCAAATTGCTTGAAAACGTTGTGTGATTGTAGTGCTTGCTGAGTTGGCAGCAAGCTCTATATATGCTACCTGATTTCATGCTAATGCTATTTAATATAATTGGGTTTCCACAGTTTAGTTATAAACACAAAAAATAGGAGCAGGAGTAGGCCATTCGGCCCCTCGAGCCTGCTCTGCCATTCAATGAGATCATGGCTGATCTTCTGCCTCAACTCCACTTTCCCGCACTATCCCAGTTCCCTTGATTCCCTTATATATACCTAACGGCTGCCTTACATCTACAGTTCTTTATATTATCGAGGAAAAATCAGAGGTTCTGGTTGCAAATTAAAAGAACTGTATTTAGAAGAACCTTTGCTGGCTGAGGAATGCACTCCAGCTATCTCGATGACTGGTGCTGTATACTCATGAAGGTACAGCTAATTGCTCAACCTCTACACTCGGTGCTGCTGTTTTAGCAATCTAAATCTAAGCCAGCTATTTGCTTCAGAATAACAATTCACCTTGATGCAACAGGATAACATTTGAAGTATAATGGGTTACAAAATTTAATGTAGAAAATGCGGTTTCAAAGTTGCACGTACAGGAAACTTTGGAGAGCATAATTAACTTAAGTATAATACTGATGTGCTAAACCCTAACTGATTAGGATCTGCAATTTGGCTACTTCCAAGGCGGTTGAAAAGAGCCGGATATATTTGGTAATCGATGTCTTAGGGGAAAACAGGATTAACTGGCAGCAAAATGTAAGTAATACCAGGCCAAAAGAATTGGCTAAGTGCTCAGTGGTAAAATACTGTCAAGGAATATATTAGTGATAGAGACTCACCAATAGAATGAAATTGCACAACCTGTCACACTGAGCAAGAAATTTGCAACCAAATGGGACAAAGGGAAACCCATAATTATCCTTTAAGATACTGGAGTGTAACTGTCATGGGAAGAATCACAAAGACACTTGGGGAGTGCAACAAATTATTGTCTGTCTTGTGTATTTCATAGCACAGAAGAAAATAAAAGTGCTCATTGTAGATTGCAATCATATCCGTTTTATAAAGTTACTTTTATTCTACACTCACCAGAATGGACTCCATATAATTAATGGAAGAAAGGAGATTTTTTGACTTTCAAAAAACTAAATAGTTTATAGTGTGTATATATAATATATACATATGAGTTTTTGGAGGTGAAGAACTTGTTTGTATCTTTTGATTTTTGTAAATTGTTATTGATAGAGGTGATGTTTCTGTTTAAGGGACATGTAATTAACTCCAAGTATTTGCTGTGGTCTCTTGCACTGTGCAGCAGACCAGGTGGTAATTGATAGCTCATTAACCATACCTGTAATAAGAGCATATAGTTATGATAGATTTGAGCAAGTAGAGTTCAGTATTTTGAGAGTGTAATTAGTGAAAGATCCGTAAATCAGTAACAAGGGGCATAAAGTTAGAATTTGTCTTCGAATCATAAAGGGAGAAATTATGGCCCAGAATTTGTGGTCAGCGGTAAAACAAAGGCATTTGCCGCTGGCCCCGAAGTAAGCTTCGCACAAAGATCTCGCGATCTCTGTGTCAAAGTTCAGGTTTTCTGATGCGTAGTTCAAATCAAATGGGGATCCCCTTGTGCGAGCTGCTGTGATGGCAACAAGCTATCTAAGCAGCCAATCTAAATGCAGAATTCTCGCAGACAGCGAACAAGGACGTAAGTTCTTAAAATTCTAATTTTTTAAAAATGTTAGAGAGCAAAACAAAGATTGGAGCTCTCACATGGGAAAAGGCAAACCTGGAATAAAGATGAGAATTTTTTTTAATTAAGATTTTTTTCTTTAAGTTTCTTAAATTTAAATTTTGATAAAAATGGTTAAATTTGACACTGCACAAAATTAAAATTCGTTTTTCAGGGCCATAACCTTTGTTTAGCAGTCAAGACGCTGTTGAAACCCCAGTTACACCTAATCTCTCTGGGTCTAACTTTTAGTGAGGATTTTAACGGCGGTATTACTGCGGAAGAGCCAAAGTTTTCTTTGGTTTCCCTGATTTGAGAAATGACACTGATTGCCGGCGTTGTGGTGGGTGGGGCACAGTGCAGCCTGTGGTGGAGCAGTGAATGACAGACTGCAACTTCGGGATTTGGCGCAGGCGGAAATCCTGAAGTTGTGGTCAGTTTCAAAGGCGGCATGCCGGCGAACGCTGCCAGTTTGCCGTCTTCCGGGCCCATAAGTTTTGGGCAAAGGGTTATTAGAATATGGCGTGTATTTCACCCAAATGGCTATTGAAGCCAAATCAATTAAGATATTATAAATAGTTGAAGAAAAATATTAAGTTACAGGGAAAGGGGAGGGAAACGAGATTAGAGTAGATTACTCCAGTGGGGAGCTAGCACTGGCACAGGTATGAGGGACAAAATGGCCTCCTATGCTGAAATTTTTATCATATCCTAGTGTGTAAATGAGAGTGTCAGTCTTGGGGAACACGTGTTGGCCATTTCTGAGGTTGACCCAAGCTCCAAAATTGTTTTCTGTTTTTTGGTGGGGGAGGGGTCATGGGGGACGTCCAATGAAGACTGGTCTGCGATGCAAAAATGCAGTATTGATGACACATTAAATCTCCAGACCCTCTACTTACTTAATTGCTGGTTATCATTTTGTTTGAGTAGAGATGTATGGTTATTACGCTCAGTAAATATCCAATTTACAATGTTCCACCAAAGTTCAAGTAAGGTAAATATGAGCTGATGAACTGATGTAGTTCGCTACTGTAAATGCGCAGCTTATAAGATCCCATTCCTGTAGTAGCTTGACTTTTTTTTCTTTTAAATAGACAAAAGACACAAGGTTAGTGGAATCCAGGGATTCGGGTGATGTTCTAATATCACTATAGTTGCCCTGTGTCTGCCAGTGATCTTTGTCTTGAATTTCGTCAGAATATTTTCTGCTAAAGCTACTTTAACTTGCTTCCCAGTGACTAGCTGTTTGCATGGCAGCCTATGTGTGTAAGTGCAATGAGAATACTTCGTTTAAAAAAAATAAAAGTAAGCGGAAAGACTGGATATGAACAGGAACACTTCATGGAGAACAAATTTGAATTAAGCATTCAGTGGGGATAAAATGTAAAAATTTACTGTCAGTGTTGATGAGTCTTTTTCCTGGTGTCGCACTTTAACTGTTAAATAAAGTTGCAAATGAAAGAGTAATAACAATCAGGACTGATGTCTGACTTGAAAGTGTCGTTCACCTTGTAGCCAGCAGTGTAGAATTACTCGTTTTGTTCGAGCGGAGGAAATTAAAGCTCATAATATACCATTTATAGTGCATTACATCTGGGATGTAGATAAGTAAAGCAGTTCTTGTGATATACCTATCAATTCCTCCAATAAAAGGCGAAGAGTTACGAAGGTGACTAAAGGTTTTTATTGACTAAATAACAGAGCCCACTCTCGTGGGTGATCCGATCCAAGCAGGAGGAATACCAGTCAGTCGCTCACCTTTATACCTGGCCTGGTGGGTGGAGCCAAGGCGGAGTCGGCAGTGGTCATCCCAGGTATAGCAGTGTGGCAAGAGGCGACCTCGTACCGTGATACAATAGTGGTCAGTGATACAGTTATAACGAACAGTGGTGAACAGTGCTAACTACTAACAGTGATACGATAGTGAACGTGGTTTACCACATTCACCCCTTGTTTAGAATTAAGTCCGGCAGGGTGAAGTGTACTACCAATTCTGGTAGGTCAGTCTGTCCGGAGGCTTCGTAAGCCTCTCCGATCGCCGCAGCGGTGGTGTTGCCTTATCCGGTGCTGGTGCCTTATCCGGTGTTGATGCTGGTGTTTGCGTGGTCGGCGAGGGCTCGTGGGGTTCCGGCATGCCGTCTACCTGGGCTGGGGTTGGGGGGGGTGGTGGCGGTGTTTCCGGATCGGCTGAGGGTGCGAGGTCTCGTAGGGAGACAGTGTCCTCCCGCCCGTCTGGGTACGCCACGTAGGCGTACTGGGGGTTGGCGTGCAGGAGGTTCACCCTCTCGACCAGGGGGTCCGTTTTATGGGCCCTCACGTGTTTCCGCAGCCAGACCGGCCCTGGGGCGGTCAGCCAGGTTGGTAGAGTGGTTCCCGTAGTCGACTTCCTGGGGAAAACGAACATTCGTTCATGGGGGGTGGTGTTAGTGGCCGTGCAAAGTAATGACCGGATGGAGTGCAGCGCTGTCGGGAGGACTTCTTGCCAGCGGGAGGTTGGGAGGCCCTTAGACTTTAAGGCTAAGAGGACGGCCTTCCATACCGTCGCGTTCTCTCTTTCCACCTGACCGTTACCTCTGGGGTTGTAGCTGGTGGTCCTGCTTGCTGCAATACCTCTCTCTAGGAGGAATTGCCGGAGTTCCTCGCTCATGAAGGAGGAGCCCCGGTCGCTGTGTATATAGTTCGGGAACCCGAACAAGGCGAAGAGGGCATTCAGGCACTTAATGACCGTGCTACTGGTCATGTCGGGGCAGGGGAAGGCAAAGGGGAAACGGGAGTACTCATCAACGATGTTGAGGAAGTACACATTACGGTCAGAGGACGGGAGGGGCCCCTTAAAGTCGATGCTCAGGCGCTCGAAGGGGCGGGTGGCCTTGATCAGGCTTGCTCGGTCCGGCCTATAGAAGTGCGGTTTGCACTCCGCACAGGTCTGGCAGTTCCTGGTCATGGTCCTGACCTCCTCGATGGAGTAGGTCAGGTTGCGGGCCTTAATGAAATGGTAGAGTCTGGTGACTCCGGGGTGGCAGAGCTGGTCGTGGAGGGTCTGAAGCCTATCGATATGCGCGCTGGCGCATGTCATTCGTGAAAGGGCATCAGGGGATTCGTTCAGCTTGCCTGGCCGGTACAAGATCTCATAATCGTAGGTGGAGAGCTCGATTCTCCATCTCAAAATCTTGTCATTCTTGATTTTGCCCTTCAGCTTGTTATTAAACATGAAAGCCACCGAACGCTGGTCGGTGAGGAGGGTAAATCGTTTGCCTGCCAGGTAGTGCCTCCAGCGCCGTACTGCCTCCACGATCGCCTGGGCCTCTTTCTCGACCGACGAATGTCGGATCTCGGGGCCCTGTAGGGTCCTTGAGAAGAAGGCCACTGGCCTCCCCTCCTGGTTTAGGGTGGCGGCTAAGGCGAAGTCGGATGCGTCGCTCTCCACCTGGAAGGGGATGGACTCGTCCACTGCGTGCATCGTGGCCTTGGCTATGTCTCCCTTAATGAGGGAGAAGGCCGTGCACGCCTCCTCCGTGAGGGGGAAGGAAGTGGCTTTCAGGAGGGGTCTGGCTTTGTCCGCGTAATTGGGTACCCATTGGGCATAGTAGGCGAAAAGCCCCAGGGTTCTCCTAAGTGCTTTAGGGCAGTGGGGGAGGGGTAGCTCCATGAGGGGGCGCATTCTTTCTGGGTCGGGGCCGATGATTCCGTTCTCCACTACGCAGCCGAGGATGGCAAGGCGCGTGGTGTTAAACACGCATTTCTCCTTATTGTAGGTGAGGTTCAGCCGTTGGGCCGTACGGAGGAATTTCTCCAGATTCGCGTCATGTTCCTGCCGGTCGCGGCCGCAGATAGTGACGTTATCTAGGTAGGGGAATGTAGCCTGCAGTTCGTTCTGGTCAACCATCTGGTCCATCTCCCTTTGGAAGACCGAGACCCCATTAGTGACACCGAAGGGGACCCTAAGGAAGTGGTATAGGCGCCCATTCGCCTCGAAGGCGGTATACTGGCGGTCCTCAGGGTGGATAGGGAGTTGGTGGTAGGCCGACTTCAGGTCGATGGTCGAGAATACTTTATACTGTGCAATCTGATTGACCATGTCAGATATGCGGGGGAGGGGGTATGCGTCCAGCTGGGTATATCTGTTTATGGTCTGGCTGTAGTCGATGACCAGGCGGTTTTTATCGCCGGTCTTTACGACTACGACCTGGGCACGCCAGGGGCTGCTGCTCCCCTCGATAATGCCCTCTTTCAGGAGGCGCCGCACCTCAGAGCTAATGAAGGCTCTGTCCCCGGCGCTATACCGCCTGCTCTTGGTAGCGACGGGTTTGCAGTCAGGGGTAAGGTTAGCAAACAGAGAGGGTGGCGGGACCTTGAGGGTGGAGAGGCTGCAGGTGTTACGCGGTGGGCGGTTTAACGTTTGCTGGTTGTTGACTGTGAGTGGGGGGAGGGGTCCACCGTATGCTAGGGTTACGCTTTGGAGGTGGGATTGGAAGTCCAGCCCTAGTAGGACGGCAGCGCAGAGATGGGGGAGGACGAGGAGTTTAAAGTTTTTATACTCCGTGCCCTTAACCGACAGGGTCACGACACAGTAGCCGCTGATGTCCGTGGCATGGGACCTCGATGCCATCGAGATTCGGCTGCGCGTTGGTAGGACAGAGAGGGAGTAGTGGCTCACCGTGTCTGGGTGGATGAAGCTCTCCGTGCTTCCGCTGTCGAACAGGCAGGTCGTGGCGTGGCCGTTCACTTTGATGTCCATCATTGACTTGGACAGATGGTGCGGGCGGGCTTGGTCCAGGGTGACGGAAGCTAGTGTGTAGCTGAGCGAGTCGTTGTCATCTGCGGGCGAGGCGGTCGGGCGTGGTGAGTAAAATGGCGTCTCCCACGAGGTAGGGCAAAATGACGGAGAAGATGGCTGCCCCCGTAGCTCACATGAGGCACTATTGGGGTCGGTTGCCTTAATCAAAGATGGCCGCCCCCATGACTCATGTGTGGGGATGCTGGCCTCAGTTGCCCTAAACAAAGATGGCCGCCCCCATGACTCATGTGTGGGGATGCTGGCCTCAGTTGCCCTAAACGAAGATGGCCGCCCCCATAGTTCGCATGCGGCACTGCTGGCCTCTGAGGATCCGCTCCTGCAGGCCTTGGAGAAGTGGCCTTTCTTCAGGCAGGTTCTGCATATGGAGTTCTTGGCTGGGCAGCGCGACCTCGGGTGCTTCTCCTGGCCACAAAAAAAACAGCCGGCGGCCCGATCGCGGATGCCCGATGTCGGGGCCGGTGCCGGGGGTGGCGGGGCCGGTCGGGTCCGGGATGCCGACGCAGAGGTAGGTCCCGGGGGCGGTGCTGGGAAGGGTGCTGTGGTAGGGGTCGGGCCCGAGTCCCAGGGTCGCGAGCAGTACCTGGTGAATGCTTCCTGATCTTGGTGGGCCACTTCCAGGGAGATAGCGAGGGCTTCAGCTTTTTCCATGCTGAGGTCTTTAGCTTCCAGCAGTCTTTGCCGTGAGTACTCGGACCGTAGGCCTTTCAGGAATGCGTCGCGGATATTATCTTCAGTATTTTCGGCTGCCGACACCGATTTAAAGTCACAGTTCCTGGCGAGTGCATATAGCGCCTGTGAGAATTCGGCTACTGATTCTCCTGGCTGTTGCGGCCGTGATCTTAGGAGGTGCCTAGCGTACATGTAGTTTACCGGGGTCCGGTACTTCTGTTTCAGCAGGTTGATGGCGGTCTCGTAGGTAGTCATGTCCTCGATGAGAGTGTATACTCTCGGGCTCAGTTGCGCCTGCAGGACACTTAGTTTGGATGCCTGAGGGACGCTGGATTCTCTCAGGTATGATTCGAAGCAGACCAGCCAGTGTTTAAAGTCTGCGGCTGAGTTTGCTGCTCGTGGGTTCAGGTCCAGGTACGGCGGTCTGAGGGCTCGCAGCCAAGCTGGCTGGTGTGGCTGTGCTCCTGGGAGCTGCGCTGGTGGCTCCTCCGCCGGTTGTGACTCGTTGTCGGACATCATTAAATTTAGTCAATAAAATTGATATACCTATCAATTCCTCCAATAAAAGGCGAAGAGTTACGAAGGTGACTAAAGGTTTTTATTGACTAAATAACAGAGCCCACTCTCGTGGGTGATCCGATCCAAGCAGGAGGAATACCAGTCAGTCGCTCACCTTTATACCTGGCCTGGTGGGTGGAGCCAAGGCGGAGTCGGCAGTGGTCATCCCAGGTATAGCAGTGTGGCAAGAGGCGACCTCGTACCGTGATACAATAGTGGTCAGTGATACAGTTATAACGAACAGTGGTGAACAGTGCTAACTACTAACAGTGATACGATAGTGAACGTGGTTTACCACATCTTGTTTGCACAAGTTTACCTGCTATCTTTCCATTTGCTTTTCCTGAGCTGAGCCAGATAAACAGCTTATGCTTGCCTTTTTTGGATTTGTCCACATTAAACCTGAGACTTTGGATACGTAACTCCTGAACTGTGGAATGCTTTCATTGCCAATAAACTGAGCCATGTAGTGTAAAAAGCTTTTGCTGTGCATGTTGTCGGTCTTAAATTTTTAGTAAATTATCTTCTCTTTGTTTTTAGAACACAAAACACTATGAATTGCTAAACTACAGTGAACATGGGACAACTGTTGACAACGTTCTCTATTCGTGTGACTTCTCTGAGAAAACTTCTCCCACTCCACCAAGCAGTATTGTTGCCAAAGTTCAAAGCGTAATAAGTAAGCACTTTTTACAATTTCCAAAGTTAATTTAAACTGAATGGATGAACAGTAACTGTTACCACTTAGTACTGTAATAGTATACAAAGATACCATCCAGCCATTAATCCTCTAAGCCATTTTGCAATATAATTAAGCATTTTAAACAGTGAAAATGATTAAGAAAAGCAAGTATACAGTACAATAAAACTACTGTGATCTGGGCAACAGAAGCTTAATTATTTTGGTAAACAGCCTTACTAACAGAAGTAAGACTCTGAGTTCAAACTGTTAGGATGGAGAGTAGCCCATTCTTGTTTATTGGGAGCTCATGTTGAAGGAAACAACAACAAAGACACAGGAACCCTCCTAAAGAGTGATTGGCATCTACCACTGTGTTGTTCTTCCCCAGTAAACTTTAGTAGCAGAGCATAAACAACGGGATTGTCCACTATTAAAGTTGCCAACATCCAATTGACCACAGCACTTGGCGACGTGCAAACATTTTCAGTGGACAATTCAAGTTCATAAAATGGAACCCACTTGGGTATCTTGTGCCATAATCATTTTCTAATAAATTAAAGCTGATTTTAAGTGGAATTTTCTTGTAGACGGTTAAATATTCTAACACAGTTTGGAAACACTGGGCAACATTCCATTTACAGGAAACTTTCTGTTATCCGGCACAGACGGGACCGACGTGGTGCCGGTTCATCAACAATTCCGGATAACCGAACATTATAGTAAGAGATACGGAGCTCAGAGCGCCGTATAAAGCAACAAACCCTCGGCTTCAGAACAATCGGCACAAGTTGCAAGCGTCTCTGTAGCTTAGCAACAGCTGCAGCTACACCCTTGCACAGCAACAAATGGAGTAAAAAAAAGTAATAAAAGTTACCTGAACCTACTCCTGAATTTTGCCAGTTAACCGAGATTTCCGGTTATTTAGGGGCCGGTTAATCGGAAGTTTCCTGTACTGTGACCTGTAGGGTAAATATTTTTGATATTTTGTTTGCAGAACATTGTAAGAGCAGAAAGGAAGAGGAGGAACAGGAAGAGACGGTCATGAGTTCCCAAGGCCAGGGACTGCATGGTAAAACCTGTAACTGCAAGGCCAGCAGCTCTAGTCTAATAGGTGGCAGTGGAGCCGGCTGGGAAGGGACAGCATTGCTGCATCATGGGAGTTACATCAAGCTTGGTTGCCTGCAGTTTGTGTTCAGCATCACAGAGTTTGCAATGAAGCAGCCGAAAGAGGAGGAAACCCTAGTACACGATGCTGACTTAGAACAGAAGCATTTGATGAAACTTCATCAGGTGCCAGTGTTACGATCCAACTCTGTTCCATGAGGTTTCTGAAATGTACATAGGACTAAACGGGGAGCCATGAACCGAAGAAGCTGTCTTTATATTGCATGGAATGAAGTATCTTCAGCATTTTTTCTTTTTTTTGCTCAGATTTTGTGGGCAGTTGCACATAGAATTTGTATAATGACTTCTCTTTTAAATATGTAACTTGTCATAGTTGTAAATGTTGACTGAATGAGGAAAAAGAAGCAAGGTCCTATCTGAAGGTCATGGTATAAAGCCCTTTGCAGAACGAACTGGAAAAGCCGAGGATACATTCAGACTGCATCCCTAAACATGTACAAATAATCAAAGACTTGTTATATTTTGTGCCAGTGACAATAGTTTTTATAAATATGTGCAAAGTTTTCATAAAAGGATATGTTTATCTACTCTGATCATTGTTTTATTTAATGTATCTGGAATCCTATGACCCAGATGTTTTCTGCTACTTTTGCACTACAAGTAGCTGCTGTGTACTGATTAAAGAGGAAAAAAAAAACCTTTCCAATATCAATGGTATTTTATTTGACTGAGAAAGGAGAAGTGTTAAAGTAGAGTCTGTGTTATTGCACCTTTAATGGTGTCAGTGGTTTTTAAATGTGTAACATGCTAAAAACTTGTGGTATGGCACCAGCTGCCGTTGTGTTGTATTGTAGTGTAAAAGTTTGTCGTAAGCTTGTTAAGGTCCTTTTTCACACAGTAGTTCAAATGTAAATAGTTAATGTATTGTTTCAGATTTTACAACAGACACTTTCATGTATTCTGTATATAAAAAATTGACTCCAAGTTCCTGTCTCTGCCTGTCTATTATGACTGTAAATACATCAGATTTTTTAAAGAAAAACTCCTTGTTGCAGTTGAATATTTTAACACCGAGTGCGATCATCATTCTTCACCCATTCTCTTCCACATTGGTAGGTAATGATATAAAATGAGATGGACAATTTTTTCAGGATTCCTATTGCTTTAAAACCACACATTATAAACTGATCACGTGATCTAAAATGTGCAATTCCATATACAGTACACATAGCCTTGTACTGTCTTCAGTTTTTCTTCCTGGTCAATGTTGTTACAGTTTGATATCCCTTGTTTGTACCACATTAACTTTCTAAATCTGAGTTTGAAAATTATTTCTAATTTCCAGTCATTTCAGACAAAAAGGTTTTTTTTTAATAAACAGGAAGATCTTGTCATTAAATATAATGACTGCTGGTCTCTGTCTGTCAGTCCATTGTGATTGCGCATTACAGTAATTCAGCTTTCATGGCAGTCAAAAAGCTATTTATAAGGTTGGAAGAGATCCTAAAATTAGAGCCTTAGTAGTGATGCCTGACGTGCTTTTGGCGATAAAGTACTCACTTACTCCACTGCTCCTCTTTCCAGATGAGAATTTAGGTTGTGTTGGAACCACATTGGGAAAAACTATCCCAGAGTTAGAAATGCGGAATGAAGTCCGATTCTCAATGCAGATTGACAATACCACACCAGCCAATTGGACTGGTTCTAAGGCAGGAATCATAGAAAATGTTGACTGCACAAAGTCCTGCCCTCCTGTCAATAGGCAGCAACAGCAGGCTTGAAGCGATAGGCTACAACTTACCAACAAACAGCTGAAGAGCTCAAGCTCACTAGTTTGAAATAATAGAATTGATAATTGACTATCAACTTGTTCCTCAGAAGCAATAGGATCGAGAACAGTTGGGAAAGATGGCCAAAAGTGCTGCTGATATACCTCAGGCTACAAGATAAGTGAATATTTAGGTCAATTTGACTTGCTAGCCTTCTGTTCATTGGCAGGATCAGTGAGTGACTTGTCCACTTTCAGCATGAACAGTAGAATGGGCCCAATTTGTTCACTTGCCTCATTCTCGACTACTCTGAGATACCCACCCAATCTCAAATAAAAGTCTGATGGAGAGGAAGGTGGAGTATTTCCCAGTTCTTCGGAAAAAGGAAGAATCCCATGCTGTTTTCAACAGAATTGTATGAAAAGGAATGGACAGTGAATGGGTTTAACATTAAGATGCCCATCCTTGAATATTTCGGTGGTTGTGGGGGGGTGGGAGAATGTGATGACCATTCAACCCTTTAATGATCTTTAGAGATGAAGTTCAATTTAAGCTGTAGACTGGAGCAGTGGTTTTGAAACATTTCTGTGTGGCAGATCCCCTGAAAACATTGGGCACCCTCTGTCCTAAATTCCAAACAATAGCTATTTGAAGGACAACCGTGCCGGCAGGTAGAATATGTTTTTTTAATCATATACAATAAAAGTAATGTAAGTCAACAAATATGAATAGTTATGAACTTGCAGACCCCCAGACTTCTTGGACACCAGACTAAAAAAAAATGCTTATTGCCTCAGTTGTCTGAAACAAATTGAGCTAAGATAGAAGGTGTCTTATTACACTCCCAAGCTAAGG
The DNA here is from genome assembly GCF_052327205.1 of Somniosus microcephalus. Taxonomy (NCBI): domain Eukaryota; kingdom Metazoa; phylum Chordata; class Chondrichthyes; order Squaliformes; family Somniosidae; genus Somniosus; species Somniosus microcephalus. Next base: position 68,303,018 of record NC_141008.1, read on the forward strand.
AGGTGCTTCCAGACCAGGAATGGTGTTGCTTTTATCTGTTACTGTTATTCTTAGCCTGTGACTGAGCAGAATCCTGAAGACTTAAGAAAATTAAGCCACCACTTCAAAAAGTAAAAGATGATGAGTCAATGTCATCACTAAGCACCGAGGTGGAGATTATTGTATGGTATAAACCTCAAATGTACATAACTACTTGCAAAAGCCACAAATACCTTAAGGTTTTGGTTGATGGTTACTAGTAATAAGTATGATGTAATTAAGTCATTAAACACTTTTAAACGTTTTTTCCCTCCTTTCTGGTGGTGCTGATCCATGTTCAGTTCCATGGGCATTAGTCACCACGAACCATCCCCCAAAGTGGTATATGTGAGCTTAGATGCGATCTTGTCCTTGCTTCCCCATCTGCTGCTTCAGATGGATTAGGGAATCTGTAGATCAGAATAGGAATGCCAAATATTGCCTCCCTGATGAATGCAAAATTAACAATCAGATGGGCTTTGGTGCTGGAGGTCAAAAAAGACCCGACAGCCTGTGCTACACCCCACTGAACAATAGGTACAACAGATTTGGAGTGTAACAATGAGGTGGTTTCTTTTGGTTGCTTTTACTTCCCCTGAGATCTTACAAATCCAAAATACTGGTGAGATGGACAGTTTGTCACATTTATTTATTCATTTTTAGTTAATTTTCTTACTGATAATTGCAATCCTTGTGTTTGACGGTTGTAATAGGGTTGGTAATAACTTATCAGTAAGCATTAGCCTGAGCAACATTTATATACTGCTGCTTTGGTGTCTTCAGTAGTTTAAATATTTTTGTTGAACTGGTAACATTTTGACATTGAAATGAGGGTCTGATCTAATGGCTATTTGGCTTTTGGCATGATTGGAATTTTACTTTCCCCCCCCCCCCCCCCCCCCCTCTGAAAATGTGAACTGTTTCCAACTGCACAACTGAGATGTGCATTGGAATTTCACAAATTAACAACTAAAACATTAAAAGTGCAATGTCTATGTTTTTTTAGGCCTAGAAGCTCGGCATTCATAGCAGCTATCCAACGGTTGTGTTATTCAGAGCCACAAGGAGATGCACCTCTGACTATCAGCATCTTCCCTCTCTCGAAGTGTTACTCTTGCATTTAACTCTTTTCAGAACATTATAATAAAATGTACAAGGCGATCACTGTTGCAGAAGCTATTAGCCAAGCAACCTGCATTTTACTGTAACCCTAACCCACAGGCTATCAGTCCCAGTTAACTGCCAAAGTGATATTTGATTATAGACAATCGCACTTTATCCAAGAGAATCTTGGCAGCCACTTTCTTGCAATTCACATACTGTACATTATATTGGTCATGTGCTGCTGATTCTGAGATTATGACCCCGATAGTAACAGGGAGACGTGTTCGGTGTGGGGGAGAGGAGGCGTTTGGGACTGGGTAACCCGGACACTATACAGATGTTAACTGCAGGATGTCTTTTAATTTGCTTTTGCAGGTTTCCCGCCCGACAGCCAGCCTGATTGATATGCTGGCTGCCTGTCGGGCGGGAAAGCCTGTGGCACAAGGCCGCAGGCCAGGCGAGCTCGTGGTGGGGGGCAGAGATTACAAGGGGAAGAGATCATGGTCAGGGGGAGAGATTGTGGGTAGGGTGAGGTGGCGGGGGGGGGAGTCGGGGATTGTGAAGCTGGTAAGCTTCTTGGGCCGGGGGGGAACTGTTGCGTCCGTGTATAATAAGACACAGACTGCGGAGAACGGTACAACAGGTGTTTACTCAACGTGGCTCACACTGCAACTGATCTGTACAGATTACTACTCAGTGCTATATACAGGTGTGGTCACTGCTGGTACTGCAGTATACATGAGCTGTAAAACATAGTTTCCCCCCCCCCCCCCTTAAAGGTATATACATTACAGAAACACTCCTGCCCTTCCTGGCTTGCAGGTAGTGCTGCCAATGCACTTACCTTATGAATTCGGCCTTTCCGCCTCCTTTAACGTGCCAGCTTTCCCAAAACAAAGCTGAAATGGGTTAAAAGTAAAAAGCATATTATATAAGTTGGTGGATGGGGTGCCAATCAAGCAGGCTGCTTTGTCCTGGATGGTGTCGAGCTTCTTGAGTGTTGTTGGAGCTGCACTCATCCAGGTAAGTGGAGAGTATTCCATCCCACTCCTTACTTGTGCCTTGTAGATAGTGGAAAGGCTTTGTGCCAAAATAAATTATGGGAACTATTATAATTATTGTTGTTGATCTTTATTGACTATTAAAAAAATGTCAAGGAAGCTCAGTCTCTGACAGCAACTTGAAGGGGACAGCCATTCATAGTTTCATTCACACACCAACTTAAATCCAGGGGATCGGGCTGCGGGGAGTATTTAAGGGGCAGTCTTTACTCCGAAGATAACGGGGCGTGTAACCAGTGTGTATCACTGCAGCAGCCATGGTGGCCTGGATAGCAGCTTCTGTAATACTGGTCGCCTTGTACGTGTTAATTTATTACAACTTCCTGAAAGGCGCGCAATGCAGGAGTGACACTTCGCTGAGAGGGAAGACGGTGATCGTCACAGGTACATCTATCTTGTGGCTCTGAATGACGCACAACTGTGAATAGCCATTGAGTGCATGAATGCCAGGCTTCCCGGCCTGTGGAATGCAACCCTTACACTTTTCACAACTGAAACTTTTAGTTGCTTAAATTTAGTGCAAACTCTCAATATAAATCTAGTCGCCATGCGACTGTAAGTGGTTCACAATCCCCTAATGGGGAGCGTTGTTTGTTTACTTTTTGCAGTTTAACCCTTCCGATCCGGTTGTAATGTTGCATTAAGTCCAAATTGTAATTGCATTGCATGGTGTGTGTGTCAGGTGCAAACACGGGGCTCGGGAAGGAGACGGCGCTGGACATGGCCCGGCGGGGAGCCCGGGTGATCCTGGCTTGCAGGAGCAAGCAGCGCGCCGAAGCGGCGGTCTTCGACATCAGGAAGGTGATCGTTGTACCGTCAACACTTACTAAAGCAAGAACTGCCTGTGCAAGAGCTCCAGTGCAACCTTTAGTCCTTTACATTGCAGCGGGGCTTTTGAATTGAGACGGTTTTCAATGGATTTATTTTTTATATTTTAGTGGGGGGGTTTTGATTTGAGACTGGTTTCAGTGGATTTTTTATTAGCTAAACCCTGGATTCTCGGGGATAGTTCTTAATATTTTGCCTTCCGGTTCTTCTAAGTAAAGAAATACTTGCATTTATATCGTAGCTTTCACAACCTCAGGATGTCCCAAGGCACTTTAAAGCCAATGAAGTACTTTTGAGGTGTAGTCACTTGTAATGTAGGAAACACAGCAGCCAATTTGCGCACAGCAAGGTCCCACAAACAGCAATGCGTCTTTTTTAGGTGTTGGGTGAGGGATAAATGTTGGCTAGGATACTGGAGAGAGCTCCCGTTATTCAAAATTGTGCCGCGGGATCTTTTACGTCCACCTGAGAGGTCACACGGGGCCTCGGTTTAACGTCTCATCAGAAAGACGGCACCTCCGACAGTGCAGCACTCCCTCAGCACTGCGCTGGAGTGTCAGCCTAGTGTTTTGTGTTCAAGTTCCGTTCCACAACCTTCTGATTCAGAGGTGAGAGTGCTGCCAACTCAGCTCCCAGACCGCCTTAACCATCTGATTGCCTCCCTCTGTTGGCTGCTGGTTTACTGTGTTTGAATTAAAGTCAAATTCTGTTGCTATTATATGGGATTCTAGAATTTTTACTGGTGTTTTGGGGATCACATTCTAAAATTCTATCTGTTTTTCTTTAAAATAGAAAACCTTGATTAATATTTGCCAGCAGTTTTATACATTAACCATGATTTATATTCCTCTGTTGGTGTCCAAATGTTTGTCTTTGTGGGCCGTTTAGTTGTGTACCAGGGAGTTGTGAGGGCCACATATAAATAATTACAGTGACCCACCAACCGTGACTGCCAAACTCAAAGTTAATTTTCTTTTAATTTAAAATAACGTTAAAAACCTCCCTCAAGCTAAATTGTGGATGGAGTTCTTCACCAATCAGGCAACAGTCCTGAGAACTGAGCCTTCTGAACTGTCTTAATCTGCGGTGATCCCGGCAGATTAAGAAATACAAGCCCAAATCAAAACTGTTTCACTGGGGTTTTGTGGGCTAGATGGAAAGGGCATGTGTAGATGGCTCATGGGCCATAGATTGGACACCCCTACTTCACTAGACTCTCAACATTAGGGATTGGCAATAATTGCTGGCCTTGCCAGCGCCACCCACAACCCGTGAATGAATTTTTTAAAAATCAGAATGTTCGATTTCTAGCAACACTCCAAGTGTGCTCGAGACATGCAGGTGAGCTAGGGTAGAATTTAAGGGTCTGGATCCCTGGCTTAAGTCCAGTAGAAAGAAAATACGAAACTTGCATTTACATAGAAACAACCTCAAAGCACTTAATGTAATGAATTACGTAGCCTTAAAGTTCAAGACCATTCACATAGTTGCCTCAGCTGCCATCTCTTCCTCTGCCACCCCTGTCCATTCCTAGCCTCTCTCCCATCCCAATCCTAACCCCATACCACTGCAATTTCTCCCAGAGCCCTCACCAGGCTCATCTTCTCTGATACCTCCAGCTCTCTCAACCTCTCCTACGTCTTGATCACTTCCCCACCCAATTCGAAGACTCAATCGCCGCTCCTTGCCGCAGTGCTTGCTGACATCATCAATGTTGCCCTTTGCTCAGGCACTAATGCCCCTCCTTTGTAAAACTGCTGCTTTCACTCCCTCAAAAAACACACCCATCATCCCTCAGCCTCTTATACTGGCCTGGAGTTAGGGTGGAACCCAAAACCTGACTGGAGTGGAGATTACTACCAACTGAGCCAAGGTGACACTTACTGTAGCCGAGAGCACCAAGCAACGTGTCCATATATTAGCACCGTATCGAAAGATGTGATGTGCCCCTTCCTCCACTCACCGTTAATGGTTACCTTTTGATTGAGGGATGCTGTTTAATGATCTGCTAGGAAGGAAGAGCTTTTGAGAAAGGGATTTATTTGTGGCCAATAGTGGACCCTGGGAGAAAACAAAGTAGTAAAAAGATGCTCATTGTGGCTCCTTCAGTGACTCAGTTGATAAAGGTAATCTGTATCTAACTCATACTGACCAGACCATGCATACCAGAGGAGACAATTAGCTGGTCTCAAGTAGGGTGGCAATACAATTGGCCTGATGCCCGAGTCTAGGGAGGGGAAAATCAGCCAGTGTTTCTATGTCTGTTTGCTTCCAGTGACTGCTGGTGGAAAAAGTGCTTTGTACACTTCTAGTGAGAGCAGGGTTGGAGGTGGCTCTGACAGCTCACATGGTTGAATAATCTGCTGATTCTCATTGTCCATGCTCCTAAGCGACGAGTGGCTACTTGGACGAGGTACTAGAGAGTTGTTTCCCACCATCCCCTGCCCCGATATCCAAACAATGAGTTAGCAAGTTCAGCAGAGGTAGGGAAAGAACTGTGAATATACCAAAACGAAATTGCCTCGAGTTAGCTGTGGTCTCAGCCCTGGACTAGGGAGAAGAAAAATCAGACAGTGTTTCAGCTTCATTAATGATTGTAGTATTTTGATAACTGCAAACGACAGGATTACAATTGGCTATGTTGTCTTCTTCAGTCAAATAGCCTGCTGACACTCATTGACTCCTGCATGTGAAGAATGGCCTCCTGGGCTAGATACGGGGTGGCGAGTGCTGCTGCGCCCGTGGAACAGTAATCCAACACAAGTCAGCACTGTCAGGAGAGGAGCATGAAAAGACACCAAAAATGATGGCGGAGGGGCAAGTTATACGGAGAATAAGTTTTGCTTAAAAGTATTCAGCTTGCTTCATAACCAGGTTTTAAGCCCGTACCGGGAATGTGAAACAGCAACTTCTAAATATCTCTCGGATACAAAGTGCAGAGTCTCGAAAGCTGCAAGTCACACCCAGAGGGTTTGAGGAAGATTTTTTTTTAGTAAGTACTGTATACTCGTGATTTTCAGGATGCTTTAATGCAGACGTATATTTGTCATCCACAGAAGAGCGGCAACAGCAAAGTGATCTTTATGCAACTTGATCTTGCGAGTCTTAAATCAGTGAGGGCTTTTGCAGAGACTTTCCTGAAATCAGAGCCCCAGCTGCATGTGCTCATCAATAACGCAGGCAAGAAATTCAACATTCTCTCACAACCAATGTTTAACCTTGGGGACAGCCCATATTAGTAAACCAGTTAACACTCACTGGTACGCAGACATTAAATTCACTTATCAGGGTTTGCATTGGATTCTCTGTGCTGCCAAATGGAAATGAGGAGGAATTTCTTCTCTCAGAGGGAGGTGAATCTTTGGAATTCTCTACCCCAGAGAGCTGTGGAGGCTCAGTCGTTGAGTATATTCAAGGTGGAGATAGACAGATTTTTGAACGATAAGGGGGTCAAGGGTTATGGGGAGCGGGCAGGGAAGTGGAGTTGAGGCCAAGATCAGATCAGCCATCATCTTATTGAATGGCGGAGCAGGCTCGAGGGGCTGAATGGCCTACTCCTGCTCCTACATCTTATGATGTTCTTATATTCTTTCAAAAGATACACTTTTATTAGCTAGTGTTCAAAGATTACTGGAGTCCCAAACCAGACAACATGAGTGTTCGCTCAACTATCTCACCACTTAAAGAAATATGAAGACAGTAATAATCTCTTCCACAAAGCAGTAAGGAGAGCCATTTAAAATTATTACAACACGACAGGGAGCTGATTTCCTGCAGTTGGCCCGGCCCGCGGTTGGCCCGGTTACTGAGGGGGAGCTTTGTTTGAGGCGTGTGTTATTTCCTGAGTCTCTCAGTTGGTGTGTGTTGGCCGGGCTCTGACCAGATTGTGAATTTATTTCCATGCAACAGATTCTATAATTGTGTCTGTTGCTCAGCGACAGACACAAACAGGAATCTGTAATTTGCGGAAAGGAGCCGAGCCTCACCTGAAGTGAGAGATACAGTCGCATTCAGTGTGTGGTGGGGGGGTACGGGGCTCGATATCTGCTCTATGTGTGTGTTCACAAGACAAGTACATGAGGGAGAATGAGATGGAAGGACATGTAGATAGGGTCAGGTGAAGTAGGGTGGGAGGAGGTTCGGGTGGAGCATAATCGGCGACATAGACCAGTTGGGCCGAATGACCTGTTTCTGTGCTGTTAATTCGATGTAAACGCTCCTGAAACAGGCATGCCAACCTCTGAAGAATCACAGATCATGTGGGGACAGCACACGAGCACAGAGCCTTTTCAAGCCTCATAGAGAAAGGGTGAGAAGTGTGTACTCTCGATGCATAATTTCAAAGAAAGACGGAAGAACTTGCATTTATATAGCGCCTTTCACGACCACCGGACGTCCGAAAGCGTTTTACACCAAAGAAGTACTTTTTCCAAGTGTAGTCACTGTTGTAATGTAGGAAACACGGCAGCCAATTTGCAAAGAGAAATTATTACCAGAACTAAGAGGTTATAACTATCAGGAAAGTTTGAACAGGCTGGGGCTCTTTTCTCTAGAAAAGAGAAGACTGAGGGGTGACCTGATGGAGGTTTTTAAAATTATGAAGGGGTTTGATAGGGTAGACGTAGAGAAAATGTTTCCACTAGTGGGGTAGACTAGAACTAGGGGTCATAAATATAAGATAGTCACGAATAAATCCATTAGGGAATTCAGGAGAAACTTCTTTACCCAGAGAGTGGTTAGAATGTAAAACTCGCTACCACAGGGAGTAGTTGAGGTGAATAACATAGGTGCATTTAAGCAGAAGCAAGATAAACACATGAGAGAGAAAGGAATAGAAAGATATGTTGATAGGGTGAGATGAAGTAAGGTGGCATAAACACCAGCATGGACCAGTTGGGTTGAATGGCCTGTTTCTGTGCTGTACATTCTGTGTAATTCTATGAAAGATAGCTACAAATTAAATAGAAAGATATAAAATACAGAATTTCTTCTAACTTGTAACGGGATAAATCCATCACAATGTTTTTGAGCATTTATTTGCACTGGCTGATTTTTAAGGTAGCATTTTTTTAAATATTAATGGTTTAAGGAAACTGTAAGTATCAATCTCTGACCTAATTTTTTTTAAGTTTAAAATAAAGGTATCAAATGAAAGAACTACTATTTGTATGCCCCTTTCACATTATCACGGTAACAAACAGGAGTTTAGAACCATTAGATACATTTTTGAAATGTAATCACTGAAATGTGGGCAAATGTAGCAGCCAAAGTCCGATAAACAGCCCACGAATGAGTGAATGGGCAGATAATCTGTTTTTAGTGGTGTTGGTTGAGGGAGAAATGATATTCAGGATTACGGGAAAACTCTGAAATCATTTATGTCCAATGAACCACTGGAACAGCCAGACAGGGCCTCCGGTTAACCTTTTTTTTAAATTCATTCACGGGGTATGGGCGTCGCTGGCAATGCCAGCATTTATTGCCCATCCCTAATTGCCCTTGAGAAGGTGGTGGTGAGCCGTCTTCTGGAACCACTGCAGTGCTGTTAGGGAGGGACTTCCAGGATTTTGACCCAGTGACAATGAAGGAACGGCGATATATTTCCAAGTCAGGATTATGTGTGACTTGGAGGGGAACTTGGAGGTGGTGGTGTGCTCACGCGCCTGCTGCCCTTGTCCTTCTAGGCTGTAGAGGTCGCGGGTTTGGGAAGGGCTGTTGAAGAAACCTTGGTGAGTTGCTGCAGTGCATCTTCTAGATGGTACATACTGCAAGATGTACAAGATAAACTGCAGCAACTCGCCAAGGTTTCTTTGACAGCACCTCCCAAACCCGTGGCCTCTACCACCTAGAAGGACAAGGGCAGCAGGTGCATGTATTTTTTTTAACCCTTAGAGTGCCACCAAATTATTTCATCAGAGCACAATAGCTGTAACAGAACTATTGATGAGATACCTTATCAATTCGACTGGCAAAAAAAGGTCAAAAATCAGTGTCAATATTTCATGTCTTGACTCAATTGGATTTCAGCCAATTATAGGCCAGTTTTGAACAACATGGATCCTGACGGGAATGGATGGCACTGAATAAATAATTTGGTAAAATTGTTTTAGATAATTGGGGGAGGGGGTAAGAGATAACAAGCAGAAGTTTTTAAAATCTTTAAATGTATTGACATTTTTATTTGCTGACATAACATTACTTGCAAACATCGGAATAGTTCTTTTTCTAAAAAATTAAGGTTTATATCAAAATGTGGAGTGTGAGCTGATTTTTTCATGGCTGGGAGTCCCTGGAGATTTTAAAATTAACCATACTCCTTTGAAACAGATTGTTCTTTTTTGTGTGTGAGATTTCCTCACTAAACTTTTTCTACAGCAAGAGACTAAATATGATTTCATGAACCCAGTATTTTACTTAAGTCCATTAGTATATTGAAAATCTTACATCTGCACGCACTTCGTCTTTTTTTTTTTCCCCCCCATTATAAATTCCTGTGTCCACAATTATAATGGAAACTGTCTATGTAAACTTCTCATGGTGTAATTAGAACCTCTCCCCAGTGGGGGCACTGCAGTGTCACCACTGACATCAGGGTGCAATTATCGTGGGGCAAATTACTTACGCAATTTATACTATAAATGCAACTTTCATGTGTGGGTTCTCGGGGTATGTAGAGAAACCCAATTCTCTCTTTCCCAGCAATAATGGCAATATAAACTTAAGGACAGAATGTATGACTTTAAAATAGGCACTAAATGATGTCTGTGTGCCTGGTTTAAATAATCCCCCTCACTTTTACCTGAAGAGTAAGCTTGGTCTTCACTCCCAATGCCATGACAGATTGATTAATATATATTTGAAGGTGTAACACTTCAATAAATGTACACTTGTTTAGTTTCAATATTACAACTATTTTCTGTCTCAAACATGCAGACAATAGAGCACAGGCAAAGCATCACATTTTTAACCTCCATTTAGCACTCGGAGGGTTAACGTACATTCGTGACTTCTGCTTCCATACAAAAGTTCATCTCATTGATAACAAACAGCATCACGAGTTCAAGCTTGATGATTGTCTGGTATGTTGGTCATTGCAGCAGATAAAAACATAGCATAGCAGAGCTTTTCATTTACCACTTTCTCTGTGATGCGCTATCAATTACTCATAAAAGACTGAGAGTTAGAAGAGTAACTAAAGGCTTTTATTAACAACAGAATGGAGGTCTGCCTCGAGTGGTCGACCGGTCCAGGATACCAAGGGCTGGGGAGCAGTCACCTTTATACTAGGACCTGTGGGAGGAGTCAGCCGAGGCATGTCCAGGCATGTACACAGTGGAATACAAACAGGACAAACAGGAATACAAACAGTGGTTTACCACACTCTGAAAGTAACATGCCATGGTTCACCCACAGGGATTGTACACAACTAGAAGCAGATTACAAACATTTACAAACATGGTTAAGAGAGGGGACTTGTTGGTTAGGTCAGAAATAAGTAACCGCTGTGCCAGAATATAAAAGTGAAACTCTCCATAATGCATCTACTGCATTCTAATGGTGATGAATCGTACAACTTTCATGTGTGGGTTCCCAGGATAGGTAGAGAAACCCAATTCTCTCTTTCCCAGCAACAATAATAAGCAATCTATGACTGGCATATTTGCAAAGGTAAAATTTGGATGCAATATCCCCACCTCAAAAAAAATTGCTTAATAGAAAGGAATATCCCATGAAATGATGTAGATCAAAGACGCACATGAAAGACTACGAATGAAACAAAAATCAGAATCCATAGTAGAACGTGGGATTGGATAATAAACTGGATTTAACAAAAAAAAAATCTGCAGCAGATAGTACTTGTCATGGGGGGTGGGGGACGCGGTTGGGGGGTTGCTGATTGGTATCTTGGTGGGAGGGCTCAGTGCTTTCACCTTTGTTATTTCCTATCTAATTAAATGATCTGAATGCAGAAACCAACCATAAGCTTTGACGTAAGAAAACTACTAGGCACTTGGTCAGAGTATTAAACAAGGCTTTAATCGACTGTTTTACAACATGGAAGTCTAGTTGTGTCCTTCACTAGTTCCTGTTTACAAATTGTCCCTGAGCAAGATGGGCCCGTGCCCGAGTATTTATACTCTCCCTGGACAGCGCCACCAGCAGGCCACCCAGTATATTTCATAAGTCATTTCTACATGAATGGCAAGATTCATGTCAAGCTTGTTAAATTTACAGATGATAGTAAGAGTGCAGTAGGGGCGGAAGATACAGTTTAGGTTTGGCAAAAGGATTCAGATCTGTTATTCACATTGGTGGAAGAATGGTAAATTAAATTTAATATTGACAAATTCACATGAAATATTGCACAGTGGAAGTAAGAATGGGCAACATCGGTATACAGTGAAGGGAATAGGATTATTACTGGGAAACTTTGCAAAGGGATTGAAATGATAATAGGCTCCTCCCTTTCAATGCCAAGACAATGTGGAGAAACAAATAGAATGAAATTATACATAGAAGAGTGGAGTATAAATCTACAGAGGTTATGCTGAGGCTTTATCAATGCACTGCTCAGACCTCATTTGAAATACTATGCAATCCTGCTGCCACACTTCAAAATAGACATACATGTAATAGAAAGGGTGCAGCAAAGAGCAAGAAGAGCGATTCCACAAGTGTAAAGGGGATGAGCTATGAAGAAAGAGAGTGTAACCCCTACGGCTCAGAGAGACGTTTAAGGGGCAGCTTCATTGGGATATATATAAAGTATTAACTGGCATAGATAAGCTGAATACTACTTTTGTCAGTCAGGCCAGGCGAACAGAGGGACATAAATTTAAATCAGTGAAAACAGCTTAGAAAATATTTCATTATTGCAACGGGTGACAAATGTCTGGAATGCTCTATTGGGAAAGGTCGAGGAATCAAAGACACTGGGGAAGTTTAAGATGCAGGTGAATGATTGATTTGGCTGGTTGAATTGAAATACTGGAGTATGAAATAAAAAAACAGAAAACGCTGGAAAATCTCAGCAGGCCAGGCAACATCCGTGGAGAGAGAAACAAAGTCAACGTTTCAGGTCGAAACCCTTCTTCAGAACCTTTCTCAGTTCTGAAGAAGGGTCTTCGACCTGAAACGTTAACTCTGTTTCTCTCTCCACGGATGTTGCCCGGGCCTGCTAAGTTTTTCCAGCGTTTTCTGTTGTTATTTCGGATTTCCAGCATCTGCAGTATTTTGCGATCGTACTGGAGTATGAGCTTGATGGGCTGAATGGCCTCTTAATCTTGACCTTTTCTTTTGCGCATACATTCTTTTGTTTTATTTCCTAATTTTCTACCCTCTCCTCCTGAAATTGCTGATTCTTGCTGGGGTACAGTTCTGTGGGTAATAACAGCTCTCTGCTACCTCACTTAAGTAGCTATTCTTCTATGTGACCGTGGAGAGTGAATGATGACAGGATATTCAACCATGGCAACCATGTCTTCGCCTGACAGCCACACGCGCGCTCTTTCCATCAGGAACTCTGTCTGATTCATATTTTTCCCCTTTCAGTATCCCAGAGATACTCAGGCTAATTGTAGCATCTCCACTTTTTTCCGCTGCGATCAGCTAACTCACCACAGGCTAAGGATCACACCTCTGGGACTCTCCAGATCGGCACGGCTCATTCCACACCACACGATACATTTCCTCACCGAGCCATCAGGGAACACTGCTGCTGAATATTTAGAATTGCAGTATTTCATGCACATAGCAATTGCAATCCAACGTTGAATTTTTAAAGAAATAAAAGTAAAGTCTGTGTATTTATTCGGATTAACGAAAACTTGCATTTGTATGTCAAGTCTCTCAGAAATGTCTGAGTGCTTCACATGCAAGGGATTCCTCTGAAGTATAGTGACTGTCGTGTGAGCAAACATAGCTGCCATTTTGCACAAAGAGCAGCGAGTTGAATAAACAATTGATCTGTTTTTGGCAGTATTGTTTACAGGAAGAATGTTGGCAAGGAAAGTCCGAGAAGTCTCTGCTCGTCTTTGACTAATTCCATGAGATCTTTAGCATTCAGCTAAACAGGCCAGCACGGCCTCAGTTTAACGTCTCATCCAAAGGCTGACACCGCCGGCATCGACGCTAAAGCGGGTTGAGAAGTAACAAGATTTCTTTATTCTGCAGGTACTGCAGAAGATAGCAGGACGGCTGATGGATTCAACACGGCTTGGGAAGTAAACCACTTGGGCCACTTTCTTCTCACTCTGCTCCTCTTGGATCGGCTGAAGCAGTGTGCCCCGAGCCGCGTTGTTGTTGTCACTTCTGCAGCTTACCGTATTGGCAAAGTAGATTTCAGTAACCTGAACCCTCCTGGTGAAGGCTCAATCCGTTTGATTAGGAACTACAGCTGCAGCAAACTATGCAACGTACTTTTTGCCAGAGAACTTGCCAATTGTTTGGAGGGAACTAACGTTAGCTGCTATTCTGTTCATCCAGGTGAGCAGCGAATTATTTCACAGATATATTTTACATACTACAACCCCTGTTTTCTTCAGTGTGAATCTAGAAATACAATAGATATGGTTTTCATTGGGTGGGGCTGAAATGCTTTTTTTTCGGTTTAAACAATTTAAAAACCCGTAAAAGAGCAGCACATTGGTCAACTTTAAAAGGCCACCATTTTGTTTTCAAAATGGTGTGTCTGTGTAAACAAGTGCAGGTCGCTGCAGCTCTTTACCATATATGGATAATTTCTTGTAGTTGAGAATAGACATTGAGCTTGTTCCCCAATCACCTTGCACCACTCATGGACACCTCCTAACAACTGGCTGCAGAGTGGCCGTGAGAGCAGCCATTCGCTCAGATGGAGATAGCATGTGGCAGGTTAATGAAAACAAAAAGATAAATTAATTAACCGGGCTTGGGTCTTTTTCTATCAGTCTGAGTCTGCTTATGCGTTGGAACGTTCTTGTGGAGGTGGGAGACCTAAGTTTGAGGATAAGACATATGTAATGAGATTTTTTAAAACTTGCTTACATCCCTGGTTACCACTTATTGGCTCCTGATTTTCCCCCCTGATTTCTTCTCCTTTGATGAGACATACACAAGTAGCAGACCTCTGGTGCCTCCACGCAAATGGTCATTCTTCACATGGGAGCCTCAATAGTGACAGTGGGCTACTTTATCATCTAGGGTAGCACAACTGAGCCTGCTCCTGTTGTCCCTTGACACACATGCTCTTTCCAACAAGGACCATTCAATAGCTATTGTTCCCTTTCTCTAGCACAGGGTAGAATCATAGAATATTACTGCACAGAAGGTGGCCATTCGGCCCATCGTGCCTGTGATGGGCCTTTGAAAGAGCTGTCCCACACTCCGCTTTCTCCTCATAGCCCTGCAAATTAGTTCTCTTCAGATACATGTCCGAATGCCTTTTGAAAGTTCCTCTGGAATCTGATTCCACCACCCTTTCAGGTAATGCAAATCAGATCATAACAAGAACAACTTCCCTTTAATGTAGCAGAATGTCCCAAGGCACTTAATAAGAGAGTTAGCAATAAAAATTTTGACACCAAGCCACAGAAGGACATATCAAGACAGATGACCAAAAGCGTGGTCAAAGAAGTAGGTTTTAAGGAGCATCTTAAAGGAAGAGAGAGGGGTCGAGAGGCGGAGAGGTTTAGGGAGGGAATTCCAGAGCTTGGGGCCAAGGCAGCTGAAAGCACGGCCACCAATGGTGGAGTAATAAAATTGGGGATGCGCAAGATGCCAGAATTAGAGGAGCGCAGAGATCTCCGAGGGTTGTAGGACTGGAGGAGGTTGCATAGATAGGGAGGGATGAGGCCATGGAGGGATTTGAAAACCAGGATGAGGATTTTAAAATTTAGGCATTGTCGGACTGGGAGCCAGGGCAGGTCAGCAAGCAAAGGTTGATGGGTCAACAGGACTTGGTGCGAGTTAAGATACGGGCAGCAGAGTTTTAGATGAGGGCAAGTTTGCGTAGGGTGGAAGATGGGAGGCCGGCCAAGAGAGCATTGGAATAATCAAGTCCAGAGGTAACAAAGGCATGGATGAGCTGAGGCAGGGTCGGTGTTGGGCGATGTTACGGAGGTGGAAGTAGGCAGTCTTGGTGATGGAGCGGGTCTGTGGTTGGAAGCTCATCTCTGAGCCAAACACAACACCGAGGTTGCGAACAGTCTGGCTCAGCTTCAGACAGTTACCAGGGAGACGGTGGTCAGGGAACAGAGTTTGTGGCGGGGACCAAAGACAATGGTTTTGGTCTTGCCAGTAACCGTCCTCAGGCCAATCGTGACCAAGGGAAGTAAGATTTGTGGCCAGGAAGCGCGTGCCCGACACAAGACTTCTAATAATATATAGATAGTATAATTGGGTGGAATTTAAAACTTGTAAAATGGTTAACAATTAAAAGAATCTGGTTTTCCTACACATTCATTGATTGACAAGTTAAATATTTTTTATCACAAAATCTGTGTTCAAAATCATTTTTTTTTCTTTCCCTTTTGCAGGTATTGTGAACACTGACGCGTTTCGTAATTTGAAATGCTGGCAGAAAGTGTTTTTTGTCCCTATCGCTACCCTTTTCTTTCGCACCCCAGCTGATGGGGCTCAGACATCCATCTACTGTGCCGTGCAAGAAGGTATTGAGAAGTTCAGTGGCAGGTACTTTGCCGACTGCAAGGTGCAGCAGGTCCTGCCTCATGCACGAGATGATGCGGTGGCCAGAAAACTCTGGGAAGCCAGTGAAAGGATGGCTGGACTCTGCAGCCAATAACTCGTGAAGAAAGTCGTTCGAAGAATGTCAGTTTATTTGTAAAGGCCTGTGAGCATTTTCACCAATTTATGTGTGAAAACGTTCTGCCAACATTTACAGCAGAGAAGCTTTTTTTTCACTTTTTGTACAGGGTCTTCCAAATTGCAGTAACGAATAAAGAACTGATAGGAACAGTTAAAGGGGAAAGTAAATCTTAGAGGGTTGTTTTTGTTCAAACTACTTGGAACATAATGTACTCTTCCCTTAGACGACCCTTTCCCTTTAAGGTTAAAAACTACAAACTCCACCAAAAGACATTCTGACAAACCAGATAGAAAAATGGATTTTAGACTAACTCTTCAGTAAAGGCACTCCAAAAGACCCAATAGAAATGAATCACATTTCTTTAACTCTTGATTCGATACAGGAACAGTGAACTATTTCACTTTCTATTCCACCTCTCAGTAGAGTTTGACAGATGGAGATCAATAGGACCAGTGCAGCACTGATACATAGATGAAATATATTTTCTGGGTTAGTGCCCAGGATCAGTGTACAGTAAAAGTTGTCAATTTTGACTTCTGAGAGATTACTTGATCCAGAAAAATTGTGGTTCTTTATCTTGTGGCTACCTGAATAGCAGATGCAGATATTTATTTCCCCGACTATCTATTTCTCCCTCTTCTGAAGGTGCAGTGGCGTGGTTCAGCGGAAACAGTGATCCTTCATACCTTGTCAAAGTGGCCATTCTTTTGTAAGGATATGATAGCAGATTACTGAGTCCAATTCAGTCCTCACTCTGTAACCCCACCTGCTTCTTTTCAGCAAGGTCACTGCGTAGTGACAACAGATGAAAATCCTGTTTTTTTTTTGTTTAATTCCCCTTTGCCTCTCCAGTCCAGGGAGATTGTAGCCAAATTATAATGCTCCACCAGCACTTTGGCTACAATCAGCTAATTCAGCAAAGAACTGCAATTGACCCATGTGTATATGTGTGTATATCACTTTTAAATCTCTAATTGACATATTTTCATCTTTTGTGATCTCTCCTTCAGTTTCCATTTATTTTCTGTTTAAACCTCGCAGTTCTGTGTTTTCTTTTTGACATTAATTTTTTGCTGAAATTTCTTTCATTTTGGTTGCTTTGTGTCTGCACAGCGTTACAACATGGCTGGAATCTGACGCGACAACTGGAATTACTGTGTAATTCAGGGTTGAAGTCTGTTACAGCACCATTGAATGGTCAGTCTCCAGTACTGCAGCCATATAAGAGAATTATCTTGGATGCTTATTTCCTGACAGAACCTTCTACTGGACCAGAAAAAAGCAAAATAAAGGTTGATAGGCCAAAAAAAGCAAAATGAAACTTGGACCACTGGCACTAACTGCCCACATATTCCTTCATGCTCAATAGGAAGGTTTTATCTGATACTTCAGTACATTTGGTATATGTCCATTTTTGCACTACAATAGAGTTTTCTAATTTGAGTGCTTCAATAAAAAACATGCTTCCTCTCCTAGTTGTTTTGGAGTAACTGGTTGATCATTTGTAAATCATGTCTTATGGCTAATCTAAATTCTATGCACAATAACTCTTGCTATGTTCTTAAATGATTGATGTGATGTCTGTATGACTCTAAATAATTCACACAACAACTTGTATTTATACAGCGCCTTTAATGTAGTAAAACATCCCGAGACACTTCACAGGAGTATTAAAAGTTAGAAAAATTTGACACCGAGCCACATAAGGAGAAATTAGGGCAGGGCGTGGTCAAATTGGTAGGTTTTAAGGAGCGTCTTGAAGGAGGAAAGAGGTAGAGAGACGGAGAGGTTTAGGCAGGGAATTCCAGAGCTTAGGGCCTAGGCAACAGAAGGCACGGCCACCAATGGTTGAGCTATTATAATCAGGGATGCTCAAGAGGGCAGAATTAGAGGAGCGCAGATATCTCGGTGGTGGTGGTTGTGGGGCTGAAGGAGATTACAGAGATAGGGAGGGGCGAGGCCATGGAGGGATGTGAAACAAGGTACATCTTTATTTGCAGTAAGTTGGTATGTGTCAAAATGCACTGGACTCTTAAAAAAAATGTTACTTTCTAAAATAAATGTCTCTAACCTATTCTGTGAACTCTGGTTCATATCTTGAGAGTCAGCTGTGCTGTGACTTATATACACGGATACAGTGCCAAACAGGGAAAGCAGCTGTGTGCTTTGCAACTATACTGTAGTATACTGATATTAACATTTCCAGCTTTAATTGGGTTGAACCCTTAACTTGGAATTCACTTTATGGGGGTAATTGCTGGATTGAGTTGGATTTAATCCTAAAATTAGATGGTTAATATTGCAACTTTAGTGAAAAAATTGGACTTTTTTTTAAAGTTGTCGAGGGAAGTCCAATTACTGGGACCAATAAATGAGCATAGTTAAGGAAAAAAAGAAACTTGCATTTATATAGCGGCTTTTGCAACCACTGAACGTCCCAAAGCGCTTTACAGCCAATGAAGTGTTTTTTCTTGAAGTGTAGTCACTGTAATGTAGGAAACGCGGCAGCCAATTTGCGCACAGCAACCTCCCACAAACAGCAATATGATAATGGCCAAATAATCTGTTTTAGATGTTGATTTGAGGGATAAATATTGACCAGGATAACATCCCTGCTCTTCTTCAAAATAGTGCCATGGGATGTTTTACATCCACCTGAGAGGGCAGACGGGGCCTCGCTTTAATGTCTTGTCCGAAAGACGGCACCTCTGATAGTGCGGCACTGCCTCAGCACTGCACTGGAGTGTCAGCCTGGATTTATGTGCTCAGGTCCCTGGAGTGGGACTTGAACCCACAAAACACATTTAAGAGTGTGACACTGCACCACAGGTCAAATCACTTTTTTAGTTCCCTGAACAATGAGAAGAGTTCGTGGCGCAGGCGCAGTGAGAACTGGAAGGGCGGTGGGTGTCACAGACCCGGGCATTAACCCGCCAGCGAAACCAAACGGGACGGGACGCCGGCCAGTCCGGAACTTTTTGTGTGGCGTCCCGATTTCAGGGTAACGCCGTTACTCGGGGCAACGGCCGCGCAGGCGTCGGGACATCTTCCGGCGCTGCCACAACAGCCGCCACTCCAGGGAGATCACCGGCTCCAATGTCAGCAGCGGCTACTGGTGGAGAGGGCTCTGGGGGGGGGGAGGAGAGGAGTCAATACAGGTGGGCTGGGGGGGGAGGAGTCAATACAGGTGGGCTGGGGGGAGGAGTCAATACAGGTGGGCTGGGGGGAGGAGTCAATACAGGTGGGCTGGGGGGAGGAGTCAATACAGGTGGGCTGGGGGGAGGAGTCAATACAGGAGGGCTGGGTGGAGGAGTCAATACAGGTGGGCTGGGGGAGGAGTCAATACAGGTGGGCTGGGGGAGGAGTCAATACAGGAGGGCTGGGGGGAGGAGTCAATACAGGTGGGCTGGGGGAGGAGTCAATACAGGTGGGCTGGGGGGAGGAGTCAATACAGGTGGGCTGGGGGGAGGAGTCAATACAGGTGGGCTGGGGGGAGGAGTCAATACAGGAGGGCTGGGTGGAGGAGTCAATACAGGAGGGCTGGGTGGAGGAGTCAATACAGGTGGGCTGGGGGAGGAGTCAATACAGGTGGGCTGGGGGGAGGAGTCAATACAGGTGGGCTGGGGGGAGGAGTCAATACAGGAGGGCTGGGTGGAGGAGTCAATACAGGAGGGCTGGGTGGAGGAGTCAATACAGGTGGGCTGGGGGAGGAGTCAATACAGGTGGGCTGGGGGGAGGAGTCAATACAGGTGGGCTGGGGGAGGAGTCAATACAGGTGGGCTGGGGGAGGAGTCAATACAGGTGGGCTGGGGGAGGAGTCAATACAGGTGGGCTGGGGGGAGGAGTCAATACAGGTGGGCTGGGGGGGAGAGTCAATACAGGTGGGCTGGGGGGGAGGAGTCAATACAGGTGGGCTGGGGGGAGGAGTCAATACAGGTGGGCTGGGCGGAGGAGTCAATACAGGTGGGCTGGGGGGGAGGAGTCAATACAGGTGGGCTGGGGGGGAGGAGTCAATACAGGTGGGCTGGGGGAGGAGTCAATACAGGTGGGCTGGGGGGGAGAGGAGTCAATACAGGTGGGCTGGGGGGAGGAGTCAATACAGGTGGGCTGGGGGGGAGGAGTCAATACAGTTGGGCTGGGGGGGAGGAGTCAATACAGGTGGGCTGGGGGGGAGGAGTCAATACAGGTGGGCTGGGGGGAGGAGTCAATACAGGTGGGCTGGGGGAGGAGTCAATACAGGTGGGCTGGGGGGGAGAGGAGTCAATACAGGTGGGCTGGGGGGAGGAGTCAATACAGGTGGGCTGGGGGGAGGAGTCAATACAGTTGGGCTGGGGGGGAGGAGTCAATACAGGTGGGCTGGGGGGGAGGAGTCAATACAGGTGGGCTGGGGGGGAGGAGTCAATACAGGTGGCTCGGGGGGAGGAGTCAATACAGGTGGGCTGGGGGGAGAGGAGTCATACAGGTGGGCTGGGGGGGGAGAGAGGAGTCAATACAGGTGGGCTGGGGGGGAGAGAGGAGTCAATACAGGTGGGCTGGGGGGGAGAGGAGTCAATACAGGTGGGCTGGGGGGGAGGAGTCAATACAGGTGGGCTGGGGGGGAGGAGTCAATACAGGTGGGCTGGGGGGAGAGGAGTCAATACAGGTGGGCTGGGGGGGAGAGGAGTCAATACAGGTGGGCTGGGGGGGAGAGGAGTCAATAGAGGAGGGCTGGGGGGGGAGAGGAGTCAATACAGGTGGGCTGGGGGGGAGAGGAGTCAATACAGGTGGGCTGGGGGGGAGAGGAGTCATACAGGTGGGCTGGGGGGGGAGAGAGGAGTCAATACAGGTGGGCTGGGGGGGAGAGAGGAGTCAATACAGGTGGGCTGGGGGGGAGAGGAGTCAATACAGGTGGGCTGGGGGGGGAGGAGTCAATACAGGTGGGCTGGGGGGGAGGAGTCAATACAGGTGGGCTGGGGGGGGAGAGGAGTCAATACAGGTGGGCTGGGGGGGAGAGGAGTCAATAGAGGAGGGCTGGGGGGGAGGAGTCAATACAGGTGGGCTGGGGGGGAGGAGTCAATACAGGTGGGCTGGGGGGGAGAGGAGTCAATAGAGGAGGGCTGGGGGGGGAGAGGAGTCAATACAGGTGGGCTGGGGGGGAGAGGAGTCAATACAGGTGGGCTGGGGGGAGGAGTCAATACAGGTGGGCTGGGGGGGAGGAGTCAATACAGTTGGGCTGGGGGGGAGGAGTCAATACAGGTGGGCTGGGGGGGAGGAGTCAATACAGGTGGGCTGGGGGAGAGGAGTCAATACAGGTGGCTGGGGGGGAGGAGTCAATACAGGTGGGCTGGGGGGGAGAGGAGTCATACAGGTGGGCTGGGGGGGAGAGAGGAGTCAATACAGGAGGGCTGGGGGGAGAGAGTCAATACAGGAGGGCTGGGGGGGAGAGAGTCAATACAGGAGGGCTGGGGGGGAGAGAGGAGTCAATACAGGAGGGCTCGGGGGAAGAGAGGAGTCAATACAGGAGGGCTGGGGGGAGAGAGGAGTCAATACAGGAGGGCGGGGGGGAGAGAGGAGTCAATACAGGTGGGCTAGGGGAGAGGAGTCAATACAGGAGGGCTGGGGGGGAGAGAGGAGTCAATACAGGAGGGCTCGGGGGAAGAGAGGAGTCAATACAGGAGGGCTGGGGGGAGAGAGGAGTCAATACAGGTGGGCTGGGGGGAGGAGTCAATACAGGTGGGCTGGGGGGAGGAGTCAATACAGGTGGGCTGGGGGGAGGAGTCAATACAGGTGGGCTGGGGGGAGGAGTCAATACAGGTGGGCTGGGGGGGAGGAGTCAATACAGGTGGGCTGGGGGGAGGAGTCAATACAGGTGGGCTGGGGGGGAGGAGTCAATACAGGTGGGCTGGGGGAGGAGTCAATACAGGTGGGCTGGGGGGAGAGTCAATACAGGTGGGCTGGGGGGAGGAGTCAATACAGGTGGGCTGGGGGGGAGGAGTCAATACAGGTGGGCTGGGGGAGGAGTCAATACAGGTGGGCTGGGGGGAGGAGTCAATACAGGTGGGCTGGGGGGAGGAGTCTACAGGTGGGCTGGGGGGAGGAGTCAATACAGGTGGGCTGGGGGGGAGAGGAGTCAATACAGGTGGGCTGGGGGGGAGGAGTCAATACAGGTGGGCTGGGGGGGAGGAGTCAATACAGTTGGGCTGGGGGGAGGAGTCAATACAGGTGGGCTGGGGGGAGGAGTCAATACAGGTGGGCTGGGGGAGAGGAGTCAATACAGGTGGGCTGGGGGGGAGGAGTCAATACAGGTGGGCTGGGGGGGAGGAGTCAATACAGGTGGGCTGGGGGGGAGAGGAGTCAATACAGGTGGGCTGGGGGGGCAGAGGAGTCAATACAGGTGGGCTGGGGGGGAGGAGTCAATACAGGTGGGCTGGGGGGAGGAGTCAATACAGGTGGGCTGGGGGGGAGAGGAGTCAATACAGGTGGGCTGGGGGGGGAGAGGAGTCAATACAGGTGGGCTGGGGGGGAGAGGAGTCAATAGAGGAGGGCTAGGGGGGAGAGAGGAGTCAATACAGGTGGGCTGGGGGGGAGAGGAGTCAATACAGGTGGGCTGGGGGGAGGAGTCAATACAGTTGGGCTGGGGGGGAGGAGTCAATACAGGTGGGCTGGGGGGAGGAGTCAATACAGGTGGGCTGGGGGAGAGGAGTCAATACAGGTGGCTGGGGGGGAGGAGTCAATACAGGTGGGCTGGGGGGGAGAGGAGTCATACAGGTGGGCTGGGGGGGGAGAGAGGAGTCAATACAGGTGGGCTGGGGGGGAGAGAGGAGTCAATACAGGTGGGCTGGGGGGGAGAGGAGTCAATACAGGTGGGCTGGGGGGGAGGAGTCAATACAGGTGGGCTGGGGGGGAGGAGTCAATACAGGTGGGCTGGGGGGGAGAGGAGTCAATACAGGTGGGCTGGGGGGGGAGAGGAGTCAATACAGGTGGGCTGGGGGGGGAGAGGAGTCAATACAGGTGGGCTGGGGGAGGAGGAGTCAATACAGGTGGGCTAGGGGGAGAGGAGTCAATACAGGTGGGCTGTGGGGTGAGAGGAGTCAATACAGGTGGGCTGGGGGGGAGAGGAGTCAATACAGGAGGGCTGGGGGGAAGAGAGGAGTCAATGCAGGAGGGCTGGGGGGGAGAGAGGAGTCAATATAGGAGGGCTGGGGGGGAAGAGGAGTCAATACAGGAGAGCTTTGGGGAGAGGAGTCAATACAGGAGGGCTGGGAGGGAGAGAGGAGTCAATACAGGAGGGCTGGGGGGAGAGAGTCAATACAGGAGGGCTGGGGGGGAGAGAGTCAATACAGGAGGGCTGGGGGGGAGAGAGGAGTCAATACAGGAGGGCTCGGGGGAAGAGAGGAGTCAATACAGGAGGGCTGGGGGGAGAGAGGAGTCAATACAGGAGGGCGGGGGGGAGAGAGGAGTCAATACAGGTGGGCTAGGGGAGAGGAGTCAATACAGGAGGGCTGGGGGGGAGAGAGGAGTCAATACAGGAGGGCTGGGGGGAGGAGTCAATACAGGTGGGCTGGGGGAGGAGTCAATACAGGTGGGCTGGGGGGAGGAGTCAATACAGGTGGGCTGGGGGGAGGAGTCAATACAGGTGGGCTGGGGGGAGGAGTCAATACAGGAGGGCTGGGTGGAGGAGTCAATACAGGAGGGCTGGGGGGAGGAGTCAATACAGGTGGGCTGGGGGAGGAGTCAATACAGGTGGGCTGGGGGAGGAGTCAATACAGGTGGGCTGGGGGAGGAGTCAATACAGGTGGGCTGGGGGGAGGAGTCAATACAGGTGGGCTGGGGGAGGAGTCAATACAGGTGGGCTGGGGGGAGGAGTCAATACAGGTGGGCTGGGCGGAGGAGTCAATACAGGTGGGCTGGGGGGGAGGAGTCAATACAGGTGGGCTGGGGGGGAGGAGTCAATACAGGTGGGCTGGGGGAGGAGTCAATACAGGTGGGCTGGGGGGGAGAGGAGTCAATACAGGTGGGCTGGGGGGAGGAGTCAATACAGGTGGGCTGGGGGGGAGGAGTCAATACAGTTGGGCTGGGGGGGAGGAGTCAATACAGGTGGGCTGGGGGGGAGGAGTCAATACAGGTGGGCTGGGGGGAGGAGTCAATACAGGTGGGCTGGGGGAGGAGTCAATACAGGTGGGCTGGGGGGAGAGGAGTCAATACAGGTGGGCTGGGGGGAGGAGTCAATACAGGTGGGCTGGGGGGAGGAGTCAATACAGTTGGGCTGGGGGGGAGGAGTCAATACAGGTGGGCTGGGGGGGAGGAGTCAATACAGGTGGGCTGGGGGGGAGGAGTCAATACAGGTGGCTGGGGGGGAGGAGTCAATACAGGTGGGCTGGGGGGAGAGGAGTCATACAGGTGGGCTGGGGGGGGAGAGAGGAGTCAATACAGGTGGGCTGGGGGGGAGAGAGGAGTCAATACAGGTGGGCTGGGGGGGAGAGGAGTCAATACAGGTGGGCTGGGGGGGAGGAGTCAATACAGGTGGGCTGGGGGGGAGGAGTCAATACAGGTGGGCTGGGGGGAGAGGAGTCAATACAGGTGGGCTGGGGGGGAGAGGAGTCAATACAGGTGGGCTGGGGGGGAGAGGAGTCAATAGAGGAGGGCTGGGGGGGGAGAGGAGTCAATACAGGTGGGCTGGGGGGGAGAGGAGTCAATACAGGTGGGCTGGGGGGGAGAGGAGTCATACAGGTGGGCTGGGGGGGGAGAGAGGAGTCAATACAGGTGGGCTGGGGGGGAGAGAGGAGTCAATACAGGTGGGCTGGGGGGGAGAGGAGTCAATACAGGTGGGCTGGGGGGGGAGGAGTCAATACAGGTGGGCTGGGGGGGAGGAGTCAATACAGGTGGGCTGGGGGGGGAGAGGAGTCAATACAGGTGGGCTGGGGGGGAGAGGAGTCAATAGAGGAGGGCTGGGGGGGAGGAGTCAATACAGGTGGGCTGGGGGGGAGGAGTCAATACAGGTGGGCTGGGGGGGAGAGGAGTCAATAGAGGAGGGCTGGGGGGGGAGAGGAGTCAATACAGGTGGGCTGGGGGGGAGAGGAGTCAATACAGGTGGGCTGGGGGGAGGAGTCAATACAGGTGAGCTGGGGGGGAGGAGTCAATACAGTTGGGCTGGGGGGGAGGAGTCAATACAGGTGGGCTGGGGGGGAGGAGTCAATACAGGTGGGCTGGGGGAGAGGAGTCAATACAGGTGGCTGGGGGGGAGGAGTCAATACAGGTGGGGTGGGGGGGAGAGGAGTCATACAGGTGGGCTGGGGGGGAGAGAGGAGTCAATACAGGAGGGCTGGGGGGAGAGAGTCAATACAGGAGGGCTGGGGGGGAGAGAGTCAATACAGGAGGGCTGGGGGGGAGAGAGGAGTCAATACAGGAGGGCTCGGGGGAAGAGAGGAGTCAATACAGGAGGGCTGGGGGGAGAGAGGAGTCAATACAGGAGGGCGGGGGGGAGAGAGGAGTCAATACAGGTGGGCTAGGGGAGAGGAGTCAATACAGGAGGGCTGGGGGGGAGAGAGGAGTCAATACAGGAGGGCTCGGGGGAAGAGAGGAGTCAATACAGGAGGGCTGGGGGGAGAGAGGAGTCAATACAGGTGGGCTGGGGGGAGGAGTCAATACAGGTGGGCTGGGGGGAGGAGTCAATACAGGTGGGCTGGGGGGAGGAGTCAATACAGGTGGGCTGGGGGGAGGAGTCAATACAGGTGGGCTGGGGGGGAGGAGTCAATACAGGTGGGCTGGGGGGAGGAGTCAATACAGGTGGGCTGGGGGGGAGGAGTCAATACAGGTGGGCTGGGGGAGGAGTCAATACAGGTGGGCTGGGGGGAGAGTCAATACAGGTGGGCTGGGGGGAGGAGTCAATACAGGTGGGCTGGGGGGGAGGAGTCAATACAGGTGGGCTGGGGGAGGAGTCAATACAGGTGGGCTGGGGGGAGGAGTCAATACAGGTGGGCTGGGGGGAGGAGTCTACAGGTGGGCTGGGGGGAGGAGTCAATACAGGTGGGCTGGGGGGGAGAGGAGTCAATACAGGTGGGCTGGGGGGGAGGAGTCAATACAGGTGGGCTGGGGGGGAGGAGTCAATACAGTTGGGCTGGGGGGAGGAGTCAATACAGGTGGGCTGGGGGGAGGAGTCAATACAGGTGGGCTGGGGGAGAGGAGTCAATACAGGTGGGCTGGGGGGGAGGAGTCAATACAGGTGGGCTGGGGGGGAGGAGTCAATACAGGTGGGCTGGGGGGGAGAGGAGTCAATACAGGTGGGCTGGGGGGGCAGAGGAGTCAATACAGGTGGGCTGGGGGGGAGGAGTCAATACAGGTGGGCTGGGGGGAGGAGTCAATACAGGTGGGCTGGGGGGGAGAGGAGTCAATACAGGTGGGCTGGGGGGGGAGAGGAGTCAATACAGGTGGGCTGGGGGGAGAGGAGTCAATAGAGGAGGGCTAGGGGGGAGAGAGGAGTCAATACAGGTGGGCTGGGGGGGAGAGGAGTCAATACAGGTGGGCTGGGGGGAGGAGTCAATACAGTTGGGCTGGGGGGGAGGAGTCAATACAGGTGGGCTGGGGGGGAGGAGTCAATACAGGTGGGCTGGGGGAGAGGAGTCAATACAGGTGGCTGGGGGGGAGGAGTCAATACAGGTGGGCTGGGGGGGAGAGGAGTCATACAGGTGGGCTGGGGGGGGAGAGAGGAGTCAATACAGGTGGGCTGGGGGGGAGAGAGGAGTCAATACAGGTGGGCTGGGGGGGAGAGGAGTCAATACAGGTGGGCTGGGGGGGAGAGGAGTCAATACAGGTGGGCTGGGGGGAGGAGTCAATACAGGTGGGCTGGGGGGGAGGAGTCAATACAGGTGGGCTGGGGGGGAGAGGAGTCAATACAGGTGGGCTGGGGGGGGAGAGGAGTCAATACAGGTGGGCTGGGGGGGAGAGGAGTCAATAGAGGAGGGCTGGGGGGGAGAGAGGAGTCAATACAGGTGGGCTGGGGGAGGAGGAGTCAATACAGGTGGGCTAGGGGGAGAGGAGTCAATACAGGTGGGCTGTGGGGTGAGAGGAGTCAATACAGGTGGGCTGGGGGGGAGAGGAGTCAATACAGGAGGGCTGGGGGGAAGAGAGGAGTCAATGCAGGAGGGCTGGGGGGGAAGAGGAGTCAATACAGGAGAGCTTTGGGGAGAGGAGTCAATACAGGAGGGCTGGGAGGGAGAGAGGAGTCAATACAGGAGGGCTGGGGGGAGAGAGTCAATACAGGAGGGCTGGGGGGGAGAGAGTCAATACAGGAGGGCTGGGGGGGAGAGAGGAGTCAATACAGGAGGGCTCGGGGGAAGAGAGGAGTCAATACAGGAGGGCTGGGGGGAGAGAGGAGTCAATACAGGAGGGCGGGGGGGAGAGAGGAGTCAATACAGGTGGGCTAGGGGAGAGGAGTCAATACAGGAGGGCTGGGGGGGAGAGAGGAGTCAATACAGGAGGGCTCGGGGGAAGAGAGGAGTCAATACAGGAGGGCTGGGGGGAGAGAGGAGTCAATACAGGTGGGCTGGGGGGAGGAGTCAATACAGGTGGGCTGGGGGGAGGAGTCAATACAGGTGGGCTGGGGGGAGGAGTCAATACAGGTGGGCTGGGGGGGAGGAGTCAATACAGGTGGGCTGGGGAGGAGTCAATACAGGTGGGCTGGGGGGAGGAGTCAATACAGGTGGGCTGGGGGGAGGAGTCAATACAGGTGGGCTGGGGGAGGAGTCAATACAGGTGGGCTGGGGGGAGGAGTCAATACAGGTGGGCTGAGGGGGAGAGGAGTCAATACAGGTGGGCTGGGGGGGAGGAGTCAATACAGGTGGGCTGGGGGGGAGGAGTCAATACAGTTGGGCTGGGGGGGAGGAGTCAATACAGGTGGGCTGGGGGGAGGAGTCAATACAGGTGGGCTGGGGGAGAGGAGTCAATACAGGTGGGCTGGGGGGGAGGAGTCAATACAGGTGGGCTGGGGGGGAGGAGTCAATACAGGTGGGCTGGGGGGGGAGAGGAGTCAATACAGGTGGGCTGGGGGGGAGGAGTCAATACAGGTGGGCTGGGGGGGAGGAGTCAATACAGGTGGGCTGGGGGGGAGAGGAGTCAATACAGGTGGGCTGGGGGGGAGAGGAGTCAATACAGGTGGGCTGGGGGGGAGAGGAGTCAATAGAGGAGGGCTAGGGGGGAGAGAGGAGTCAATACAGGTGGGCTGGGGGAGGAGGAGTCAATACAGGTGGGCTAGGGGGAGAGGAGTCAATACAGGTGGGCTGTGGGGCGAGAGGAGTCAATACAGGTGGGCTGGGGGGGAGAGGAGTCAATACAGGAGGGCTGGGGGGGAGAGAGGAGTCAATACAGGAGGGCTGGGGGGGAAGAGGAGTCAATACAGGAGAGCTGGGGGGAGAGGAGTCAATACAGGAGGGCTGGGAGGGAGAGAGGAGTCAATACAGGAGGGCTGGGGGAGAGAGTCAATACAGGAGGGCTGGGGGGGAGAGAGTCAATACAGGAGGGCTGGGGGGGAGAGAGGAGTCAATACAGGAGGGCTCGGGGGAAGAGAGGAGTCAATACAGGAGGGCTGGGGGGAGAGAGGAGTCAATACAGGAGGGCTGGGGGGGAGAGAGGAGTCAATACAGGTGGGCTGGGGGGGGAGAGGAGTCAATACAGGTGGGCTGGGGGGAGGAGTCAATACAGGTGGGCTGGGGGGGAGGAGTCAATACAGGTGGGCTGGGGGGGAGAGGAGTCAATACAGGTGGGCTGGGGGGGGAGAGGAGTCAATACAGGTGGGCTGGGGGGGAGAGGAGTCAATAGAGGAGGGCTGGGGGGGAGAGAGGAGTCAATACAGGTGGGCTGGGGGAGAGGAGTCAATACAGGTGGGCTGTGGGGCGAGAGGAGTCAATACAGGTGGGCTGGGGGGGAGAGGAGTCAATACAGGAGGGCTGGGGGGGAGAGAGGAGTCAATACAGGAGGGCTGGGGGGGAGAGAGGAGTCAATATAGGAGGGCTGGGGGGGAAGAGGAGTCAATACAGGAGAGCTGGGGGGAGAGGAGTCAATACAGGAGGGCTGGGAGGGAGAGAGGAGTCAATACAGGAGGGCTGGGGGGAGAGAGTCAATACAGGAGGGCTGGGGGGGAGAGAGTCAATACAGGAGGGCTGGGGGGGAGAGAGGAATCAATACAGGAGGGCTCGGGGGAAGAGAGGAGTCAATACAGGAGGGCTGGGGGGAGAGAGGAGTCAATACAGGAGGGCTGGGGGGGAGAGAGGAGTCAATACAGGTGGGCTAGGGGAGAGGAGTCAATACAGGAGGGCTGGGGGGGAGAGAGGAGTCAATGCAGGAGGGCTCGGGGGAAGAGAGGAGTCAATACAGGAGGGCTGGGGGGAGAGAGGAGTCAATACAGGTGGGCTGGGGGAGAGGAGTCATTACAGGTGGGCTGGGGGAGAGAGGAGTCAATACAGGAGGGCTGGGGGAGAGAGGAGTCAATACAGGGGCTGGGGGAGAGAGGAGTCAATACAGGTGGGCTGCGGGAGAGAGGAGTCAGTACAGGTGGGCTGGGGGAGAGAGGAGTCAATCCAGGTGGGCTGGGGGAGAGAGGAGTCAATACAGGGGCTGGGGGGGAGAGGAGTCAGTACAGGTGGGCTGGGGGAGAGGAGTCAGTACAGGTGGGCTGGGGGGAGGGAGGAGTCAATACAGGTGGGCTGGGAGGGAGAGGAGTCAATACAGGTGGGCTGGGGGGGAGGAGTCAATACAGGTGGGCTGGGATAGGAGTCAATACATGTACGATACAACACTAATAATATGCCAATGTGTTGGAGGCGGGGCGGGACTTATGGCCAGTGTATTTAATAGCAAACAGCAAAGCAAATAAAAACTATTTACAAAATCTGTTTGTTGCAGTTTTAAACAGAACTCATGTGTGTAGAATCATAGAATGGATACAGCACAGAAGGTGGCCATTCGGCCCATCGAGCCCGTGCCGGCTCTCTGCAAGAACACTTCAGTTAGTCACACTCCGCCGCCCATTTCCCTGCAAATGTTTTTCTTTTAGGTACTTATCCAATTCCATTTGAAAGCCACAATTGAATCTACCTCCACCACCCTTTCAGGCATTGCATTACAGATCCTAACCACCCGCTGCATAAAAATGCTTTTCCTTATGTCGCCTTTGCTTCTTCTGCCAATCACCTTAAATCTGTGTCCTCGACCCTTTCGCCAATGGGAACAGTTTCTCTCTATCTACTCTGTCTAGACGCCTCATGATTTTGAACACCTCTATCAAATCTCCTCTCAATCTTCTCTGCTCTAAGGAGAACAACCCCAGCTTCTCCAGTCTACCATGTAACTGAAGTCCCTCATCCCTGGAACCATTCTTGTAAATCTTTTCTGAGCCCTCTCTAAGGCCTTCAGATCCTTCTGAAAGTGTGGTGCCCAGAATTGGACACACTACTCCAGTTGAGACTGATCCAGTGTTTTATAAAGGTTCATCATAACTTCCTTGCTTTTGTACTCTATCTAGGTACTGGCCATAATCTTCCA
This sequence comes from Somniosus microcephalus, assembly GCF_052327205.1. Classification (NCBI taxonomy): domain Eukaryota; kingdom Metazoa; phylum Chordata; class Chondrichthyes; order Squaliformes; family Somniosidae; genus Somniosus; species Somniosus microcephalus. The sequence goes on from NC_141008.1 coordinate 68,333,348, forward strand.
ATCCTCCTTGGATACGGGGCTGGTGCCAGAGGACCAGAAAACTGCAAATGTAACACCTTTGTTCAAAAAAGGATGTAAGGATAAACCCAGCAACTACAGGCCAATCAGTTTAACCTCGGTAGTGGGGAAGCTTTTAGAAACCATAATCCAGGACAAAATTAACAGTCACTTGGACAAGTATGGATTAATTAAGGAAAGACAGCATGGATTTGTTATGAAGCCCAGGATCCCCTATGCTTTTTTAACTGCTTTCTCAACCTGCCCTGCCACCTTGCGATTTGTGCACATACACCCCCAGGTCTCTGTTCATGCACCCCCTTTAGAATTGTAGCCTTTAGTTTATATTACTTCTCCTCATTATTCCTACCAAAATGTATCACTTCGCACTTTTCTGCATTAAATTTCATCTGCCACGTGTCCGCCCATTCCACCAGCCTGTCTATGTCTTGAAGTCTATCGCTATCCTCCTCACTGTTCACCATCCTTCCAAGTTTTATGTCATCTGCAAAATTTGAAATTCTGCCCTGTACACCCAAGTCTAAGTCATTAATATATATCAAGAAAAGCAGTGGTCCTAGTACCAACCCCTGGGGAACACCACTGTGTACCTTCCCCCAGTCCAAAAAACAACCGTTCACCACTACTCTGTTTCCTGTCACTTAGCCAATTTCGTATCCATGCTGCCACTGTCCCTTTTATTCCATGGGCTTCAACTTTGCTGGTAAGCCTATTATGTGGCATTTTATCAAATGCCTTTTGGAAATCGAAGTATACCACATCAACTGCATTGCCCTCATCAAAAAACTCAATCAAGTTAGTTAAATACGATTTGCCTTTAACAAATCCGTGCTGTCTTTCCTTAATTAATCCATACTTGTCCAAGTGACTGTTAATTTTGTCCTGGATTATCGTTTCTAAAAGCTTCCCCACTACCGAGGTTAAACTGACGGGCCTGTAGTTGCTGGGTTTATCCTTGCATCCATTTTTGAACAAGGGTGTGACATTTGCAATTATCCAGTCCTCTGGCACCAGCCCCGTATCCAAGGAGGATTGGAAGATTATGGCCAGTATCTCTGCAATTTCCATCTTTACTTCCCTCAGCATCCTAGGATGCATCCCATCTGGTCCTGGTGACTTATCTACTTTAAGTACAACCAGCCTTTCTAGTACTTCCTCCTTAGCAATTTTTATCCCATCCAGTATCTCAACTACCTCCTCTTTCACTATGATTTTGGCAGCATCTCCTTGGTAAAGACAGATGCAAAGTACTCATTTAATACCTCAGCCATACCCTCTGCCTCCATGCGTAGGTTTCCAGTTTGGTCCCTAATTGGCCCACGCCTCTGGTTACTACTCATTTACTATTTATATGCTTATAGAAGACTTTTGGATTCCCTTTTATGTTAGCTGCCAGTCTATTCTCATACTCTCTCTTTGCCCCTCTTATTTCCTTTTTCACTTCCCCTCTGAACTTTCTATATTCAGCCTGGTTCTCACTTGTATTCTCAACCTGACATCTGTCATATGCCCACTTTTTCTGCTTCATCTTTCTATCTCTTTCATCACCCAGGAAGCTCTGGTTTTGGTTGCCCTACTTTTCCCCCTTGTGGGAATGTACCTCGACTGTACCCAAACCATCTCCCCTTTAAAGGCAGCCCATTGTTCGATTACAGTTTTGCCTGCCAATCTTTGATTCCAGTTTACCCGGGCCAGATCCATTCTCAACCCACTGAAATTGGCCTTCCTCCAATTAAGTATTTTTACTCTAGATTGCTCCCTGTCCTTTTCCACAGCTAGTCTAAACCTTATGATACTGTGATCACTGTTTCTTAAATGTTTCCCTACTGGCACTTGCTCTACTTAACCCACCTTATTCCCCAGAACCAGATCTAGCAATGCCTCCTTCCTCATTGGACCGGAAACATACTGATCAAGAAAGTTCTCCTGAACACACTTCAGAAATTCTTCCCCCTCTCTGCCCTTTACACTATTACTATCCCAGTCTATATTAGGATAGTTGAAGTCCCCCATTATCACTACTCTATAGTTCTTGCACCTCTCTGTAATTTGCCTGCAAATTTGTTCCTCTATCTTTCCCACTAGTAGGTGGCCTGTAGAATACACCGAGTAGTGTAATGGCACCTCTATTGTTTCTCAACTCTAACTAAATAGATTCTGTCCTTGACCCCCTCCAGGACGTCCTCTCTCTCCAGCATTGTAATATTCTCCTTATACTGCCACCCCTCCTCCTTTCTTTCCTTCCCTATCTTTCCTGAACACCTTATATCCAGGAATATTTAGTACCCAATCCTGCCCTTTTTTGAGCCAGGTCTCCGTTATCGCCATGACATCATATTCCCATGTGTCTATTTGCGCCTGCAGCTCACCAACCTTATTTTAATGGCAAGAAACTGGAAAGTACTGAAGTACAAAGGGATCTGGGGGTCCTGGTGCACGAAACTCAAAAAGTTAGTATGCAGGTGCAGCAAGTGATCAAGAAGGCCAATGGAATGTTGGCTTTTATTGCTAGGGCGATAGAATATAAAAACAGGGAGGTATTGTTGCAGTTGTACAAGGTATTGGTGAGACCGCACCTGGAATACTGCATACAGTTTTGGTGTCCATACTTAAGAAAAGACATACTTGCTCTCGAGTCAGTACAAAGAAGGTTCACTCGGTTAATCCCGGGGATGAGGGGGTGGACATATGAGGAGAGGTTGAGTAGATTGGGACTCTACTCATTGGAGTTCAGAAGAATGAGAGGCGATCTTATTGAAACATATAAGATTGTGAAGGGGCTTGATTGGGTGGATGTGGTGAGGATGTTCCCAATGATGGGTGAAACTAGAACTAGGGGGCATAATCTTAGAATAAGGGGCTGCTCTTTCAAAACTGAGATGAGGAGAAACTTCTTCACTCAGAGGATAGTAGGTCTGTGGAATTTGCTGCCCCAGAAAGCTGTGGCAGCTACATCATTAAATAAATTTAAAACAGAAATAGACAGTTTCTTAGCAGTAAAGGGAATTAGGGGTTACGGGAGTGGGCAGGAAATTGGACATGAATCTAGGTTCGGAACGGTCATGGCCCTGTGGGTAATGGAGCGGGCCCAGGGGCCGTGTAGCCTGGTTCTGCTCCTACTTCTTGTGTTCTAATTATGTGTTAGATTTCAGGAGATGGTTCTATTCCTGTTCCTGGCTGGGGTGGAGATCACCTTTTACAGAAGGTAAGTACTGTAGAAAATATAGGGACAGTTGTCTCCTGGACGAGTTTCGATCGCCTAGATGGGTCGGAGAGGAATTTCCCAGATTTCTTTCTCCCAAATTGGCCATTGGGTTTTTTATCTGATTTTTCGCCTCTCCCGGGAGATCACATGGGTTCGGGAGGGATGTAGAGTGACAGTAGATTTGAGGTTAGGATCAGATCAGCCATGATCTTATTGAATGGTGGAGCAGGCTCGAGGGGCCGATTGGCCTACTCCTGCTCCTATTTCTTATGTTATTATGTTCTTATGTACCACACTCCATGCATTCACACACATGCAATGTAAACCTGTCTTAGAACTTCTTGTATTCTTTCTTAGTCTGACCCCACCTAATACCGTGCTATTTCTTACTCTGCTGCTATCTGTCTCTCCCAGTCCTTTGTGCACCTTGTTTCTCCTTTCGATTTTTGATTATAAAATCAAACCCAGTCACTTACAGCAGTACGGTCTCCAGGTGTGATTGACAGACTCCAGGGCCAGTCTGCCAGTCTCCCCTGGATAGCCTTGATACTGAGAGACCGAGTAGTTGGCACGATTGCTATTATGCTGATTTTGTCACAGAGCAGCATAAGAAGCTTCTCTTCACAGCACCAATCCCATATTGGTGGACTCGGGATTGAAGCGGTTTGGTGCATTTAAAATCTGTGCCTGAATCAAGGATCTGTTCATCTGGACTTGGCTGTAAATAATCACATCCTAACTCAATAGTTCAATTTTTGCTTTCAAAGGTGTAATATTTGCGGTAAATAATTATTTGAGCCTGTATTGTGGAGGCAGCATATAAGGAGAGCCAAGCATGGGAAAAGGGGGCAAACTCCACTCAACACAGAATATGTCTGTGAGCAGTGAGGAAAGAAATTCAGGGACCGAAGAGATTTGAACAGACATATGATCAAACACAAGCAATGGAATCTAACCAAATTGAAAGTTATGGTCTTGTTCTCTGCACATGCTTTTAAGTACAATAGATTTTGTTTGGGTTGAAATCAGAAGTTGAAAATTCCTCCGCTGTATTAACATGCAAACCTAATCTATTGATTACAAGGGACAATTTGAGGAGGAGAATGGGAGGTCAGATAGGGAAGAACAAATACTAATAATGTGTTTATTATTTTGCATAAGGAGAAAAACCTTTTACTTGTGAGTGTTGTGGAGTCAAGGTCGCTGACCAGCGCACCCTGACACGGCACATGAGAACTCAGACAGGAGAAAAGCCCCAGCTGTCAGGAATGTTTTATTGACACTGGCCAGCTCCGGAAACACATGGTGAGAAGCCATAGAGCAGCGCCTAAACGAATTATGCCAGATTATTGGAATTCCAGAACTTCTAAGAAATGACAGATTATAGAGCAGAACAGAGAAGGGAATAAGAACATAACATAAGAATATAAGAAGTAGGAGCAGGAGTAGGCCATTCGGCCCCTCGAGCCTGCTCCGCCATTCAATAAGATCATGGCTGATCTTCGACCTCAACTCCACTCTCCTGCATTATCCCCATATCCCTTGATTCACTTAATATCCAAAAATCTATCGATTTCTGTCTTGAATATACTCAACGACTGAGCCTCCACAGCCCTCTGGGGTAGAGAATTCCAAAGATTCACCACCCTCTGAGTGAAGAAATTTCTCCTCATCTCAGTCCTAAATAGCCGACCTCTTATTCTGAGACTGTGACCCCTGGTTCTAGACTCCCCAGCCAGGGGAAACATCCTGCATCTACCCTGTCAAGCCCTGTAAAAATGTTGTATGTTTTAATGAGATCACCTCTCATTCTTCTAAACTCTAGAGAATATAGACCTAGTCTACTCAATCTCTCCTTGCAGTACAATCCCCCCATCCCAGGAATCAGTCTGGTGAACCTTTGTTGCACTCCCTCTATAGCAAGTATATCCTTCCTCAGGTAAGGAGATCAAAACTGTTCACAATACTCCAGGTGTAGTCTCACCAGGGCCCTATATAATTGCAGTAAGACGTCTTTACGCTTATACTCAAATCCTCTTGTAATAAAGGCCAACATAACATTTGCTTTCCTAATTGCTTGCTGTACCTGCATGTTTACTTTCAGTGATTTGTGTACAAGGACACCCAGGTCCCTCTGAACACCAACATTTCCCAATCTCTCACCATTTAAAAAATACTCTGCTTTTCTATTTTTCCTACCAAAGTGGATAACTTCACATTTCTCCACATTATATTTAATTTGCCATGTTCTTGCCCACTCACTTAGCCTGTCTATATCCCCATGAAGCCTCTTTGCATCCTCCTCACAACTTATATTCCCACCCAGCTTTGTATTATCAGCAAACTTGGATGTATTACATTTGGTCCCCTCATCCAAATCATTGATAGATTGTGAATAGCTGAGGCCCAAGCACTGATCCTTGCGGTATCCCACTAGTTACAGCCTGCCAACCTGAAAATGACCTGTTTGTTCCTACTCTCTGTTTTCTGTCTGTTAACCAATCCTCAATCCATGCTAGTATATTACCCCCAATCCAATGAGCCCTAATTTTGTTTAATAACCTCTTGTGTGGCACCTTATCAAATGCCTTCTGAAAATCCAAATACACCACATCCACTGGTTCCACCTAATCTATTCTGCTAGTTACAACCTCAAAAAACGCTAACAGATTCATCAAACATGATTTCCTTTTCACTCTGCCCTATCCTATTATTATTTTCTAAGTGCCATGTTACCACGTCCTTAATAATAGATTCTAACATTTTCCCTACTACTGATGTAAGAACATAAGAACATAAGAAATAGGAGCAGGAGTAGGCCAATCGGCCCCTCGAGCCTGCTCCGCCATTCAATAAGATCATGGCTGATCTGATCCTAACCGCCAATCAACTATCACAGAACCATCTCCTGAATCTAACAGAATTAGACACACGAAATAGGAGCAGGATCAGGCTACATGGTCCCTGGGCCCGCTCCGCTACCCACAGGGCCATGACCGATCCGAACCTAGACTCATGTCCAAATTCCTGCCTGCTCCCCGTAACCCTTAATTCCCTTTACTTCTAGGAAACTGTCTATTTCTGTTTTAAATTTATGTAATGATGTAGCTTCTACAGCTTTTTGGGGCAGCATATTCCATGGACCTACCACCCTCTGAGTGAAGTAGTTCCTCCTCATCTCAGTTTTGAAAGAGCAGCCCCTTATTCTAAGACTATGCCCCCTAGTTCTAGTTTCACCCATCATCGGGAACATCCTCCCCGCATCCACCCGATCCAACCCCTTCACAATCTTATATGTTTCAATAAGCTTGCCTCTCATTCTTCTGAACTCCAATGAGTAGAGTCCCAATCTACTCAACCTCTCCTCATATGTCCATCCCCTCATCCCCGGGATTAACCGAGTGAACCTTCTTTGTACTGACTTGAGAGTAAGTATGTCCTTTCTTAAGTATGGACACCAAAACTGTACACAGTATTCCAGGTGCGGTCTCACCAATACCTTGTACAACTGAAGCAATACCTCCCTATTTTTATATTCTATCCCCCTAGCAATGAAAGCCAACATTCCATTGGCCTTCTTAATCACTTGCTGCACCTGCATACTAACCTTTTGAGTTTCGTGCACCAGGACCCCCAGATCCCTTTGTACTTCAGCACTTTCCAGTTTCTTGCCATTAAGATAATAACTTGCTCTACGATTTTTCCTGCCAAAGTGCATAACCTCACACTTTCCAGTATTGTATTCCATCTGCCAAATCTCTGCCCATTTACTTAGCCTGTCTATGTCCCCTTGCAGGTTTTTTATGTCCTCCTCACTCACTACTTTCCCTCCCATCTTAGTATTGGTCTGTAGTTCCCTGTTTTCTCTCTTCCTCCTTTCTTAAATAGTGGGGTTACATTTGCTACCTTCCAATAGCACAATTATACCTCATACCTCTGGAATTCAACAGCTTGTTCAGGTGGTTGAAGGCCTGTCTAATGAGATGGAGTTCATGAATGAGATTTCTACATTAGAACAGTGACTACAAGCCAAAAGTACTTAATTGGCTGTAAAGCACTTTGAGGCGTCTAGTGGTCGTGAAAGACGCTATATATATGCATGTCTTTCTTTTTTGTGTAGTACAACAGGATTCTGAGGGCTTGAGAGAAATGGAGTCTTCTGTTCCACAAACAAAGAACATTCAAAATGGAATAAAAGGTACAAAAGAAGACTTTCAAGGACTAACCACTGTTCTGCAGGCCTACAGATCTTTAAAACATTTGGAATGGCTTAACTATAGCTGGACGACATATAGTCAGTGCTCATATACTCGAGCAGCATGTGGCGTTTGCATTGGATGAAGGGGTGCAACATGTTGATTCAGTCTCGGGGTCTTTGAATAGATCTTTGGTTATTCAGAGCTTGGCTGCTCGGAATCGTGAGGCAGCGGAAACAGGAGGAACAGTAATAGAAATTCACACAGTCACTGAAGATGGACATAGTCGTTCACAGATCCAATATGGAGCACCAATAGAAGACTGTGCCCTTTTTTCAACAGGCTTCGATTTTCATCAATGTAATGGTATTCCAGTGCCTGAAGTAGGAGCAGAAGAACAAGCTGAGAGTCACAATGTGTTTCAAGAAGAACCTCCATCATTTGAAAAACAGGCACTGAGTAGGGTGGTGATAGACGAAGTTAACACTGATGGGCATGTTGCAACTGTCACCACAGAACTCTCCGATTCAAGGAACATTGAACAAATTTTGGTTAGGGAAGATGGCCCAATGGCAGTCCGTCTGAGCAGGAAAAACTAAGCCCAGTCTGGAACCGATTCTGTGAAATTCTGTAATGTTTTGTGCGTAACAAAAATGAGAAAAATTCTCTTTTTTTAAAAAAACCCACAAAAATGCTGGGAGAGTTTGAAACTTGCCAGTATATCCATGTTATCCAATTGAAAGTTAGATGCTATCTTTGAAAAGGAAAAAAGCAAGTTGTGACTGGCATGTTACTGGTGAACGATATTCTCTGCCGAGGGACAGACAGTAAATATATGCAGTCCTATAGCTAAGAATACTTGCAAACTGCATCTTGTCTTGTTGCTAGAGCTCGGTAACACTCTACAATTTCGCTGAGTAAGTTTCCAACATTATCCATGGTGTAAAGGGTAATGTCAAGCTCTTTCCCATTTGGGAAGAGAAGGAGAAATAGCAGGCACGTGACCCCCTGCCCCGCCTACAGTCTGAAAAACTTTGTACTAAGTTTAAAAACACCAACACTGCCATTCTTAATATACTGAATGCTGAAGCTCAGTTGAGGCAACAAATATCTCTATTAGAAAATTGAGACTGAAGCTCAAATTAATGTGATCCTTCTCTGGTTATATAGCCTTTTCTTAACCTGACTTGGACTACCCGTTTTGCTGAAATGCAGGGAAAATCTTTCAATCACCTGCTAAACTCTCTGGATAGCATCTTGTAGATATTTCAGATATCTGCCTATAGGATTTAATGCCGAACGATGTTTATGAAACTTTCCTTTTCCATTTTCCTTTATAAAGTGGAGAGATGGAGGGATCTGACCCTTTGAGTGCAATATTGCCACACTGTCATTATCATGGTACCATACAAGAAAGATTGGAACCACATTTCAAGTAGAGTATAAGCCGATAGTGACAAAGCAGTCAAACAAATCTTCATGCACACTCACCCTATCGGGATAATGTTTGCTCAGAGCTGCATAGTCTCCAGATTGAGTATTTTTTGTTTTACCGTTGGCTCATTACATTCCAGTTGCCACATCCCAAGTACAATGGGCTGGATTTTGTCAATGAAGGTGTGTTGGGGGTGGGACTGCTGGTTTTCGGGTTTTAGTCCCATCCCCAGCGACGTCTGACCAACCCACGCTATTTTCCCTTGATTGACCTTGTTAAGCCCGCCCTGCGGGCTTTCCGGCCAATCAAGGGAAAGCCGGTGACAGATGACGTCAGCGTATGACGCTTCATCAGTCAAAAAATTTTTGACAGATGAATTGTCAGCGTTTGACAGCTTTGAGGATGCGGAAGAGCGAAAAATAACGTCGTTGAGACTTGAATGTGATTAAAATGTACAGCCATTACATTTGTGCTTTACCACCGTGCTAGTGTGCTGCTCAAGGCTGCCAAGAGACCGAGGTGGGCTGAGGACACGGCAATGAAGCTTTGGTTTTCAAAATTGCCTTTCCTTTCACAACACATTTTTGAAAATTAGATGTCTTTAAAACTGTTAAACTTTTATTAAGTTTACATTTTGCTGAAACTACAGTGTGAGAACAAACAAAATAGATCTGCCAAATAGGAAATGTAACCAAGAGCTTTGCATAATGTAGCAAGTGTACAAGAGCACAACATATATGTATTATATGTAAATGTAGCATTTTGGGTCTTGTATATTTTGTCTGTGATCCCTCTGTACGTGGACAATATGTTTGCAGTACAGTTCATTTTTATATTACTTTCACAGATTTTCACAGAAACCCCACAGTGCAGATAGAGGCCATTTCGGCCCATCGAGCCTGTACCGACACATATCCCACCTGATCCCCTACACCAACACATATCCCACCCTATCCCCGTAACCCCACGTATTTAATCCCCCTAACACTAAGGGTCAATTTATCATAGCCAATCAACCTAACCCGCACATCTTTGGACTGTGGGAGGAAACCGGAGCACCCGGAGAAAACCCACGCAAACACGGAGAATGTGCAAACTCCACACAGACAGTCGCCCGAGGCCGGATTCGAACCCGGGTCCCTGGCACTGTGAGGCAACAGTGCTAACCACTATGCCACCATACTGCCATTAAGTAAATGGCAAGTTTTCATTCATAACCAGTTTTAAAGATGGGTGCTTTTTATGTTGCTTTTTAACGATACAGTATTACATGAACTGTGATCAGTTTTTGTGAATAAATTATTTTGTGATTTTTTTTGACACTTAAAGGTGTTTGTATTTTTAGTGGCAAAACGTGAATGTAGTTACGCTGAATATTTATATATTTGTGTTTTACTCCCCTTGATATCCATGCATAATATAGAAATTGCGTAGTATCAGTGGGTTTATCAGGGAAATTACTAAGATATATCATAATCTCACTTAGTGAGTGGTATATTGACAGTTTTATACAAACTACCAAGTATTCATTTCTTTTATAAAAATGTCCTGTTTTAAGCAGTTCACTGAAAACATTTTGCCCAGTATATCTAGTCCATTGTATCTAGTACGGTGAAATTCTGACTTTGAGGTTATTTTCTGCATAAGTCACTTGTCTCACAGTATGTATTATTAACTCTGCGTATCCAGGCAGATTGTGGGAGGGGGGAGATAAGAAGACTTGGTTTTGGGATAGTTTCTTAAGTCTTTTCAGTCTGACCTAGATTTGATATAAAATCCTGATTTAAGCTGTGGAGTGGTAAATGGAGATGTCCAAATCTTCTGGTGTGACTGTATACATTAAAAAATATATATACTGCTGATGTCTGCTTGTATATTCTTGTCCTGTAACTTATTGTTCTGTTCCAGAGGGGTAATGGCATTAGAAGCCAGTAAGCTACTTTTCCTTGGTGAACTAAAAATCCAATAAGGAATTCAGGAGAAACTTCTTTACTCAGAGTGGTGAGAATGTGGAACCCACTACCACACAGAGTAGTTGAGGTGAGTAACATAGGTGCATTTAAGGGGTGGCTAAACAAGTACACGAGGGAGAAAGGAATAGAAGAACATGTTGATAGGGTTAGATGAAGTAAGGTGGGAGGAGGCTCGTGTGGAGCATAAACACCGGCATAGACATTTTGAACCGAGTGGCCTGTTTCTGTGCTGTTAAATTCATCATAAAGGGCACTGCAGTCGTATTGACAAACTTGAGCAATTTGCCTCCCATGTTCTATTGACCAGGTTTCCACTACTCCCCCTGATAGAGTGCAGATGGAGGAGGCGCTTATAGGTCTGGGATCCTTTCCACTGTAAATTATTTGGGGTTGTTGCTACTGATTGTAATTCTAGTGTCCGATGTCTTTGCAAACTATAGGTTTATATAATGGGATTGCAACTCTTTAGGTACAGTTGATATAGAATCGTAGAAATTACAGCACAGAAGGCGGCCATTCAGCCCATAACTTCTGTGCTGGTGTTAGCTTTTGAGCTGGGGCTTTCTACTTTTAATTCAATTTTCCTGCCCTTTTATCCGTATCCTTTTTATACATTTTTTTCAAATACTTACCCAATTCTGTTTTAAATGATCTAGTCGCTGTCTCAGTAGCTACTTGTAAACTATTCCATGTTCTAATAACCGAGAAGGACATTTTTCTCACTTTCCCCCTTCATTCCTTTAATGATAATCTGGAGTTTATGCCCCTTTGTTACCGATTCACCATGTAGTTGCATTCGCTCTCTAAATGTTCACTGTTTTCATTCATATTATGGGCTTTAGAAGTTTATCCACAACCAAGGTAGGATTACCTGGTCCTGTATTATCCCTTCCCCTTCATTAAATGGGGTGTAACATTAAAAAATGATGGTTAATGTCAGCTTTATCTCCTCCTTCGAGGGTGCATACTATCTGAGGCCTGGATCTTTTCTTTTTACTTTCAGTCCCATAAACATTTTTTTAACTACCACTTCCTTTTAAATATTTATCCACATCATTCTTAAGTATTCCTACAACCATGCTTTCACCTTCCTCTGTAAAAACTGAAAGAAAATACTTATTAAGCATCTGTGCTATTTCTTCACTCTCAAGTACAAAGTGGACCCTTTTGTTTTGAAGTGGTTCCATCCCTTTTTGACTACCTTTTTTACTCGTTATGTACTTGGAACATTTTGTAACTTGCTGCTTATTTTTCCTTCCCTCTCTCCTTACCCCCAGTTTCTTGCTCTCTCATCTATTCTTCACTGCTCCTGTGGCCCCTGCAGGACTCTGCACAATTCCCCTCGCTTCCTGGGAAGTGGTTGCTGACAAAGTCTGCTGCCTGTAGCTTTCTTTTTGGGGGGATGGAGAGGGCCAAAGCAATAGCTCGCCAATTCCTTTAATCCAAAAGATTCACCATCAGAATTCATGGCTACGGTTTGACATAATGGCAAAAACTCAGCAGTGGTAGTCAAATATTCTGCTGCACAGCTAAGACTGAATTCCAAAAGTGCCCGATCTGTATATTAATCTGTAACTAACTGAAACCATACTGATACCTGTCTTCCTTAGGAAGACTAATTTGACCAATTGAGATAAAGGAGATTCCCTTTCTCCGTTGTTTCTTGAGAAGTTTTCCATTGTGGGAAGAGGGTAACTTTGCATAGTACTTAAGATAATTAGCCACACAAGTGTTCTGAACTTGTCATTGTCGATGTTGTATTTCATTCTACTATTTTTTTAGCCTTCACCGCCCGCCCCCCCACCACCACCATTCTCTAATTCAGCAGTCCTGGTGATGACACACTCGTCTCTGTGGCTTAGCTAAGTTTGGGTTGTTGCCATGTGGACAATTGCATGACTGTCCTCCTGATTAATGACTAGTGGCCTGGCAGTGCCATTAATTCACTGCTATCCTACATTCCATCTATTCTTCACCCATTTTGAACTTTCTTTGACATTTGGCAGAAGTTCGGCAGTGCAAAATCATGAGCTGTGGGAAGACAACAGGCATGGTTGTGGGTAAGACATCACTGTAATTAACTTAGATCTTTGATGTAAGAACATGGCAGCAGTTATTTAGTATAAAAATTATATATACTTTGCATCTGCTGTAGATATGCCTCTAAACACCTATTGCCATTCCTTTTCTCACATATTTTGAACTAATGCACAAAACCCCAAACTATTGAAAATCGCTTCATTGTATTTATAGAAGTGAGAAACATACTGTTAACTGTGCCCAGCGTATCTAGATGAAATAGTGGTTAGGCCATCCAGGAGTCTGACTTAATGCAACTGCAAATGTTTAATAATAAATGCATTTTTTTCTTATAATAGGAATGCACCTAACTTTGTGCGATCTATACATGTTTCCAAGAACTCTTTCTGAAGCCAAATCCTGATGTTTCAGCCATGACTCAGTGGGTAGCACTCTCTCCTCAGAGTCAGAGGTTGTTGGTTCACAGGATTACATAGGATATACGGCACAGAAACAGGCCATTTGGCCCAACCAGTCCATGCCGACGTTTATGCTCCACTCAAGCCTCCTCCCGTCTTTCCTCATCTAACTCTATCAGCGTAACCCTCTATTCCCTTCTCCCACATGTGCTTGTCCAGCCTCCCCTTAAACACATCGATACTATTCGCTTCAACCACTCCCTGTGGTAGCAAGTTCCACATTCTCACCACTCTCTGGGTAAAGAAGTTTCTTCTGAATCCCCTATTGGATTTCTTGGTGACTATCTTATATTGATGGCCTCTAGTTAAGCTCTTCCCTACAAGTGGAAACATTCTCTCTGTATCCACTCTATCAAAACCTTTCATAATTTTAAAGACCTCTATTAGGTCACCCCTCAGCCTTTTTTCAAGAGAAAAGAGACCCAGCCTGTTCATCCTTTCCTGATATGTATAACCTCGCATTTCTGGTATCATCCTTGTAAATCTTCTCTGCACCCTCTCCAGTGCCTCTATATCCTTTTTATAATATGGTACTCTAAGTGTGGTCTAACCAAGGTTCGATACAGGTTTAGCATAACCTCCCTACTTTTCAATTCTATCCCTCTAGAAATAAACCCTAGTGCTTGGTTTGCTTTTTTATGGCCTTGCTAACCTGTGGCGCAACTTTTAGTGATCTGTGTATTTGTACTCCAAGATCCCTTTGTTCTTCTACCCCACCTAGACTCGCACCCTCCAAGTAATAAGTGACCTTCCTATTCTTCCTACCAAAATGTAATACCTCACATTTATCTGTGTTGAACTTCATTTGCCAATTAATTGCCCATTTTGCAAGTTTATTAATGTCCTCCTGTAATTTGTTGCAATCCTCCTCGGCATTGACTATCCCCCCCAATTTGGTATCATCCACAAATTTAGAAATTTGTGTTTTTGATTCCAAAGCCTAAATCATTAATGTAAATTGTGAACAGCAGTGGTCCCAGCACTGATCCTTGTGGAACACCACTACCCACCTTCTGCCACTGTGAATAGCTACCCTTAACTCCCACTCTCTGCTTTCTGTCTTGAAGCCAGCTAACAATCCATTCTGCTACTTGTCCCCGACTCCACATTCTCTGACCTTATTCATTATTCTATTATGGGGTATCTTATCGAAGGCTTTTTGAAAATCTAGATAAATTATATCTACTGCATTACCATTGTCTACTCTCTCTGTTACCTCCTCAAAAAATTCAATAAGGTTGGTCAAGCAAGATTTTCCCTTTTGCAATCCATGCTGACTATTCATTATTATACTTTTCATTTCTAGATGTTCTTCTATTTTCTCCTTTAGTAGGGATTCCATTATTTTACCTACCACCGATGTTATGCTGACTGGTCTATAATTCCCTGGATATGTTCTATCACCCTTCTTAAATATCAGTATTACGTTAGCTGTCCGCCAGTCCTCTGGCACTACACCTTTTTCTAACAAATTATTAAATATGTGTAGTACTGCCTCTGCTATCTCTTCCCTAGGTTCTTTTAAAATGCGTGGATGCAATCCATCTGGACCATCTGGTTTTATCCTCTTTGAGTTTGATTAGTTAATTTAAAAATCCCCTTTTTAAAATTTAAAATGCACTTATCTCATTACTCATCTCATCATCCAATGTCACGTCCACCTGTTCTATCTCCCTGGTAAATACTTAAGCGAAATAATGATTTCATATTTCTGCCATCTCCCTAGCGTTACCTGTGGTATTGTCCTGTCTATCCCTTAATGGCCCTATTCCCATTCCAACCTTTCTTTTTTATTGATGTGCCTGTAAAATATTTTACTGTTTCATTTTATGTTCCTTGATAATTTAATTTCATAGTTCCTCTCTGCCTTCCTAATTGATTTTTGATTTCTCTCCTAATCCCTTTGTATTCTCTCTTATCATGCACTCCTCTGCTGTCTATGTACTTAATGGATGCCTCTTTCCTTATGCTTAATTGTTCCCTTATGTCTTTATTCATCCATGGACTCTCATTCGTGTTTAGTTTGTTCCTTCCTTTTAGCGGAATATATTTTTCCTGCACTCTGTTGAACACCATTTTAAATGTTTCCCATTGTCGTTCTACATCGTTGTTTGCCAATATTGTTGCCCATTTTATCTTCCCAAGTTCTATTCTCAGCCCCTCAAAATCAGCTTTTCTCCAATCTATTCACCTGTTTTTTGTCATACTTATGTCCTTCTCTATTTATCATCTTAAAGCGTATTATATTATGGTCACTATTGCCTATATGTTCCCTTACTTTTATTTCTCTTACCTGCTCTGGTTCATTCCCCATTATGAGATCCAATAATGAATCGTCCCTTGTTAGGCTTTTTACATATTGTGTTAGAAAGGAGTCCTGTAGACATTGTAGGAACTCCATTCCCTTATCCCCTTTACCTATCTCTTCTGTCCAATTAATATTGGGGTCGTTGTTGGACAGGACCAGTGTCTGTGGGACCTCCTTCTCAACCTCTCGTAAATCCCCGCCACCTGGCTCCCTAACAGTCACACCCTCCCATTCCTGAACCTGTGCTTTCCTCTGGGGTGTGACTGTATTCTGGATAAAACTGTCCAGAAATTTCTCCCCCTCCCTTATGTGTTGGAGTGTCTCCAACTCGCACTCCAGCTCAATGACTCTGAGCTGGAGAGATTCGAGATGGAGACATCTCCTGCAGACGTGTTTGCTCGTTCAAATCCCACTCCAGAGACTTAAGCACAAAAATCTCAGCTGACACTCGCCAGTGCAGTACTGAGGGAGTGCTGCACTGTCGGGGGGGGGCTGCTGTCTTTCAGATGAGACGTTAAACCGTCTGCTCTCTCAGGTGCACATAAACGATCCTATGGCACTATTTGAAGAAGAGTAGGAGAGTTATCCCTGGTGTCCTGGCCAATAGTTATCCCTCAATCGCTGTCACTGAAACAGATTATCTGGCCATTAGCACATTGCTGTTTGTGGGAGCTTGCTGTGTGCAATTGGCTGCCGCGTTTCCAACATTACAACAGTGACTCCACTTCACTGGCTGTAAAGCACTCTGGGAGGTGCGGTGGTCGTGAAAGGCGCTATAGAAATGCAAGTCTTTCTTGTTGGTGCAAGCTAGTTTTGCAGCCAACTGAGGCGTGTTTGATTTAACTGAAATAAAGACAAAAAAAATGCTGGAAATACTCAGCAGTCAGGCAGCATCTGTGGAGAGAGAGAGGGAGAAACAGAGTTAACGTTTCAGGTCAATGACCCTTCGTCAGAGCTGAACTTAGCCGAAATTGTGTTGAAAAGAAAAGAAAGACTTGCATTTATGGGAACAGGTGGCGGTGTGACCGTAGCAAAATACTGCAGATGCTGGAAATCCGAAATAACAACAGAAAATGCTGGAAAAACTCAGCAGGCCAGGCAACATACGTGGAGAGAAATTAGAATCGACGTTTTGGGTGAACCCTTTTTCAAAACTGGAGAGGAAATGAAATAGATCGAAGGCAGGGCTGCGATAGAACAAAAGAAGTAAAGAGACATTAAGAGGTATTCAAAACCAGACGAGATGGTAATAGGACAGTGGAGACAAAAGACAGCTCAGATTAGATGTGAAGTGTACTGGCAGGATGGGAGACAGCTGCCATGTGGGAGAGAGAAAAAAAAGTAAAGGGGGGGGGGGAAGAGGGAAAACCCAAAACAAAGGGGTGGAAACTAAATATAAGTAAAAATGTAATAGGGGCCGAGGTTATGATCTGAAATTGTTGAACTCGATATTGAGTCCGGAAGGCTGCAAAGTGCCTAATCGGAAGATGCGGTGCTGTTCCTCGATGTGACCGTCTCGCTCGAAATCCCTTTGAGTTGTACCCATTTATGGTGAGACACCAGCTGGTGAGTGCCATTGCTTGCTGGTGTTCAAGGGGGGTGGGGGGGGAAGCAGGATTAAAGCAACTTGGAAGTGAGTGACTGTAACATTCTTGGAAAGGGGGAGGAAAAGTTGCCTAGTTTTTTCACCTTTAAATCCCCAATTCTTTACCATAAACAGCATCAATGCAAACTTGACTTGTGTTTTTTTAATCAATGCACATTGCAGTTGCAAATGAGTTGATGCAAGTTCACTGATCCGGGTGCCGACTTGACCCCGGAACGGGATGCGGGGCGGGCGGGCGCGGACAGACGCCGAGCGGCCGCCGCCTCTCGCCGGGCCGGGATGACCAGCGCCGAGAATTACCGGGCCATCGTGCGCTACCTGACGCACAAGAAGCAGCCGTACGCGCCGGGCACGGCCGAGCACACCAAGCGGGCCATCCGCAAGGCGGCGGCGTGCTACGTGCTGCGGGACGGGCTGCTCTACTACCAGCGGCGGCGCCGGGAGAGCGGGCGGCTGGACGAGCTGGAGGTGGTGGTGGACGAGCGGCGGCGCGGCGACATCTTCCGGCGCTGCCACATCAGCCGCAGCGGCCGCCACTACTCCAGGGAGATCACCGGCTCCAATGTCAGCAGCGGCTACTGGTGGAGAGGTGACTGGTGGAGGGGGCTCTGGGGGGGAGAGGAGTCAATACAGGTGGGCTGGGGGGGGAGGAGTCAATACAGGTGGGCTGGGGGGAGGAGTCAATACAGGTGGGCTGGGGGGAGAGGAGTCAACACAGGTGGGCTGGGGGGGGAGAGAGGAGTCAATACAGGTGGGCTAGGGGGGGAGAGAGGAGTCAATACAGGTGGGCTGGGGGGGGAGAGAGGAGTCAATACAGGTGGGCTAGGGGGGGAGAGAGGAGTCAATACAGGTGGGCTGGGGGGGAGAGAGGAGTCAATACAGGTGGGCTGGGGGGGAGAGAGGAGTCAATACAGGTGGGCTGGGGGGGAGGAGTCAATACAGGTGGGCTGGGGGGGAGGAGTCAATACAGGTGGGCTGGGGGGGAGGAGTCAATACAGGTGGGCTGGGGGGAGGAGTCAATACGGGTGGGCTGGGGGGAGGAGTCAATACAGGTGGGCTGGGGGGAGGAGTCAATACAAGTGGGCTGGGGGAGGAGTCAATACAAGTGGGCTGGGGGGAGGAGTCAATACAGGTGGGCTGGGGGGAGAGAGGAGTCAATACAGGTGGGCTGGGGGGAGAGAGGAGTCAATACAGGTGGGCTGGGGGGGGAGAGAGGAGTCAATACAAGTGGGCTGGGGGGAGGAGTCAATACAGGTGGGCTGGGGGAGAGGAGTCAATACAGGTGGGCTGGGGGAGAGGAGTCAATACAGCTGGGCTGGGGGGGAGGAGTCAATACAGGTGGGCTGGGGGAGAGGAGTCAATACAGGTGGGCTGGGGGGGAGGAGTCAATACAGGTGGGCTGGGGGGGAGGAGTCAATACAGGTGGGCTGGGGGGAGAGGAGTCAATACAGGTGGGCTGGGGGAGAGGAGTCAATACAGCTGGGCTGGGGAGTGATGCGGGTAGACGGAGTAATAAATACAGATGTGAGGGGGAAGAGAGTATAATAAGTACAGATATATGAAGCGGGGAGAAGAAAGTAATAATAGAGCTATACAGGAGTGTTACAAGTATAGATGTACATGACCTGAGGTAGATAGAGTGTGATAAACATGGATGCACAGGAGCTGGTGAGACTACTGACAATAGATATACAGGATCTGTGGGAGAGAGTTCTTCCTCACAGCTTGTGGAAAATATCAGGGCATAAGGGAGAATTTCTACCCAAAATTCACAAAAATATGCCCGGAATTCAGAAATTTGAATGACGACCAAAAACTCCCATACCTACTAGGGGAAGAGAGAAATTGTGTAACCTTAGAGGCACACTATGTTACAGCTTGCCATAAACAGAGGGACAACCATTAAACCTTAAGAAAAGAGTATATACAAATTATATGAATGTATATTTATACACTCAGGGATATATCTGTTTATACACTGTATGGATAGATCTGCGTTTGTGTTCAACCATAAATGTTTTTCGATGCTTTGGCAACATAAGATGTACCTTGTTATGCCAATAAAGCGATTTGAATTGAATTGAATTGAATTGAGTTCTGATGAAGGGTATACACCCAGAACATTGTGATCTGTCTTTTTACAGATGCTGACAGACCTGCTGTATGTTTCCAGCATTTACAGTTTTAACTTTTTATTTTACAGAAAGGCATTATGTTTCCAAAATATGTGATCTGGTAGCTGTGATTTATAGCTGCCCACAGACAGTATAACAATTTGTTTCCAAAGCTGTAGTTTGATTATTGCTGTCAAAACAGCTCCATCCACTACTAGGCTAATTTTGAATTGCAATCTTTGCTAAGGTGTTGAACTATACTGGTTGATCTTATTGAAATAGCATTTTACAAAAAAACCTTTGTGATGTGATATAAAAACTGAAAATGCTGGAGAAACTCAGCAGGTCAGGCAGCATCTGTGAAGAGAGAAACAGAGTTAACGTTTCAGGTCGATGACCTTTCGTCAGAACTGGAAAAAAACAGGAAATGGAACAGATTTTTAAGCAAGTGTAGAGGCTGGGAATTAGGGGAGGGGATGAAAGAACAAAAGGGAAGGTCTGTGATAGGGTAGAAGGCAGGAGAGGTTAAGGGTCATTAAGAGATATTCAAGGCAAGAGGAGATGGTAATGGGACAGGTTAAGAAACAAAGGATGGCTCTAGATAAAGTGTAAATTGCGCTGGCAGAATGAAAGACAGCTGCCCTGTGGGAGAGAAGAAAAGAGAAAACACAAAGTGTGGAACAAAAATATATATAGGATAGGGGCCGAGGATATGATCTGAAATTGTTGAACTCTATGTTTTGCAGACGACACAAAGCTGGGTGGGAGGGTATGCTGTGAGGAGGATGTTGGGAAACTCCAGTATGATTTGGACAGGTTGGGTGATTGGGCAGAAACATGGCAAATGCACTATAATGTGGATAAATGTGAGGTTATCCACTTTGGTGGCAAAAACAGGAAGGCAGATTATTATTTGAATGGCAATAGATTGGGAGAAGGGGAAGTGCAACGAGACCTGGGTGTTCTTGTGCACCAGTCGCTGAAGGTAAGCATGCAGGTGCAGCAGGCGGTTAAGAAGGCAAATGGTATGTTGGCCTTCGTAGCAAGAGGGTTCGAGTACAGGAACAAGGATGTCTTGCTGCAGTTGTACAGGGCCTTGGTGAGACCGCACCTTGAGTATTGTGTGCAGTTTTGGTCACCTTACCTGAGGAAGGACATTCTTGCCATGGAGGGAGTGCAGTGAAGATTCACCAGGCTGATACCTGGGATGGCAGGAATGACGTATGAGGAGAGATTGTGTCGATTGGGCTTATACTCACTGGAGTTTAGAAGATTGAGAGGGGATCTCATCGAAACCTATAAAATTCTGTCAGGCCTGGACAGACTAGATGCAGGAAGGATGTTTCTGATGGCCGGGGAGTCCAGAACCAGGGGTTACAGTCTAAGGATAAGGGGTAAGCCATTTAGGATTGAAATGAGGAGGAATTTCTTCACCCAGAGAGTGGTGAACCTGTGGAATTCTCTGCCACAGAGGGCGGTGGAGGCCAGTTCATTAAATATATTCAAGAAAGAGTTGGATATATTTCTTGAGGCTAAAGGGATCAAGGGATATGGGGAGAAAGCAGGGACAGGGTGCTGAATTTGGATGATCAGCCATGATCACATTGAATGGCGGAGCAGGGCCGAATGACCTACTCCTGCTCCTATCTTCTATGTTTCTATGTCTCTATGTTTGAGTCCAGAAGGCTGTAAAGTGCGATGTGATACTGTCTTCAAATACCTCATCTGCTAAATCATTTTTGAAATCCCCTCAATGCAGTATTAATTAAGTTGTGGTTATTTAAAACTTTTTGACAGAAAAAATGTAAATTTTGAATTAAGATTTTACTTAAACATGGCCCCCCAAAATTTATGCTTGCTTGAAACCCCAGATAAGGTAAGGTACGTGCTTTGATGCCAGATTCAGACTCTTGATACACTGCAGCTGCAACATCACACCAAGCCACAGTTAGACTGAATGCACCCTAAGATAATACAAGTACATTTATATGGCTGAAGTTTCTATTGCTTTCCAATTGTTGCTGTTTTAAGAAACCATTTCATTTGCTACCTCTCCCTAGTCCCACTAGTATCTAGACAGACGAGATGCAGGAAGGATGTTCCCGATGGCGGGGGAGTCCAGAACCAGGGGTCACAGTCTAAGGATAAGGGGTAAGCCATTTAGGACAGAGATGAGGAGGAATTTCTTCACCCAGAGAGTGGTGAACCTGTGGAATTCTCTACCACAGAAGGCAGTGGAGCTCAGTTCATTAAATATATTCAAGAAGGAGTTAGATATATTTCTTGAGGCTAAAGGGATCAAGGGATATAGGGAGAAGGCAGGGACAGGGTGCTGAATTTGGATGATCAGCCATGATCTCATTGAATGGCGGAGCAGGCTCAAGGGCCCGAATGGCCTACTCCTGCTCCTATCCTCTATGTTTCTATCTAATCTGCATTCTAGAACAGGTTGGGTCAGTGGCCTGGTTGTTAGTTGGACAGCTAATCATTTGGGGTTAATTTATTTTTGCTTAATTTGTAAATGTTCTTGGGATTGAATTGTTTTTTTTGATGTCTTTTTAAAAAATAGGAATTTTGAACCAAATCTCTCAGTTTGTCAAACAGTGCGAAGTGTGCCGGTCAGGTGCTGACAAAATCCGCTCTCTGCCAGAAGACCTGCCCACAGACCCAGAAATAAGCCAAGCGACTGTCAAAAGGAAAAAAGCTTCAGCTGCAAGACCTAACCAGAATAACCTGGAAGACAGCGTGCGAACACAGCACATTCAGAGAGATGAAAACCACTTTACAGATCAACCCTGTAACCAGGTGAGTACAAAATAACACCCAATCGGAACTTCAGAATGCGGGGGGGTGGGTGGGGGGGTGGGCTAGTGGTTTAAATGTCTTTCTATCGGTTTTCAGCCAGGTCCCAAACTGGAGCATTTCACAATAGTGGAACATTCCAGTTCAAATGAAGAAGACATTGAGGTTCTCTGGAAATACTCAGCAGGCCAGGCAGCATCTGTGGAGAGAGAAACAGAGTTAACGTTTCAGGTCTGGGACCCTTCATCAGAACTGGAAAAAGCTGGAGATGTAACAGATATTAAGCAGGCGCAGAGACAGGGGTGATGTAACAAATATCTGCGGATGCTGCCTGGCCTGCTGAGTATTTCCAGCATTTTCTGTTGTTATTTCAGATTTCCAGCATCCGCAGTATTTTGCAATTATATTGAGGTTCTCTGTCTCTTCTGTCACTTAGAATGGTGATACATACCTTTTTAGGAAAATGTGTCAGTGATTTTTAACAGCTCTGTGTAACTGGCCTAACCAAACTATTAAAAACAACCCTAAAGGGACCGAGGGGGGATAACACAGTAAATATTGTATTTAAAACAATGGTTTTAAAAAATACAACTCAAGGCCTCCAAGGCTACTTAGTATTTCGAGACCATTTCTTGTCTGATTTGGTTGATGCTTATAAACTGTTCAAGCTAACTTGACATCAGAAAATAGTGGCGTTAGAGAGGACACTTTATTTAGTTCAAAATCCAAATGTATGTTTGCAAAATCTTAGGTCGAGCTTCAGAGGATTGTAAAGCAGACTTCCACAGGACACAGCCGCGTCGTGCTAGACAAGCTGAACGAGCAGCGAATTGTAAATAGGTTTTGTGACATTGCCTTGCTTATTGAGGGAGAAGAGTACCGGGCACACAAGTCTGTGCTGGCTGCCAACAGCAAGTACTTCCAGGACCTCTTTACCGAGAAAGGAGCCACCGCCAGTCAGGAAGCAGTTGTGGAGCTGGCAGGTATGAAAAATGTCTGTTTCTGTCTTAAGTTTAGAAAGTTTTTCTCTTTGTGATTGCTTAAAAACATATACATGCTTCACTTCTGCGCAGCAGCGATTCCTGGTAAGATGCAACTTGACGCACCATAAGTACATAAGAAATAGGAGCAGGAGTAGGCCATACGGCCCCTCGAGCCTGCTCCGCCATTTAATAAGATCATGGCTGATCTTCTACCTCATCTCCGCTTTCCTGCACTATCCCCATGTCCCTTGATTCCCATAATATTCAAAAGTCTATCGATCTCAGCCTTGCATATAATCAACGACTCAGCCCTCTGGGGTAGAGAATTCCAAAGATTCACCACCCTCTGAGTGAAGAAATTCCTCCTCATCTCGGTCTTAAATCCCTTATCCTGAGACTATGCTCCCTAGTTCTAGCCTCTCCAGCCAGGGGAAACAACTTCTTAGCATCTACCCTGTCAGTCCCCCTCAGAATCTTAAATGTTTCAGTGAGACCGCCTCTCATTCTTCGATACTCCATTTGTGCTGCATTTGAAGCAGTTTGATGAAGAAGTTGAGGGGCTATCCAGTGTTTGCAGCATATGCTGGGAGGGAGAGGGCAGTGTTTTGCGTGTATATTTCCAGTGGTTTCTAAAGAGCCATGCAACTGATTGCTAGCAACAGAGGGACTGGGTTATGAGCAAAAACTGGAGAAACTTGGACTCTTTAGCCTTGAAAGGATGTCACTGAAAGGAGACCTCAGAGTTCTACAGCATGGTGAATGGTATAGAAAAGATAAATCCAGAACACTACTCAAATTAAACTATTGGCACTAGGACATAGGAGGCACAAGTTCAAACCAGCACAAGGACCGGTATGAGTAAGTTCTATTTCAGACGGAAAGTGATCGACTTGGGGAATGGATTTTCAGGAAGGATAATTGAGGCAAAATGCTTGGAATCATTTATGAAACAGCTGGATACTGTGATCGAGTGTAGGGTCTTTCCAGTAGGTGAGCTGAAAGAATGAGATGAGGAAAACCTATCTTGTGAAAACACTAGAATATGTATTAACCTAACTGCTTTAGTAGTGTAAAGAGGAAGGAAGTTGCTTGTTGGCTGCCAAGTTTATTTGCCAGACGAAGCCGCTGGTTGTTACGTAACCCAGTTGTGTACTTGGACTGCAATGAACTCCCCAAATATGTGCGTATTAAGGGAAGGAGGTTACTCACACCAATGAAAAGAGAAAGAGCTTGCTTTTATATAGCGCCTTTCACAACCTCGGGACTTCCCAAAGTGCTTTACAGCCAATGAAGTGTCAGTCACTGTTGTACTGTTGGGTACGGTGGCATAGTGGTAATGTTACTGGGCTAATGATCCAGAGACAGGAGTTCAGATCCCACCACGGCAGCTGGGGAATTTAAATTCAGTTAATTAAATAAACCTGGAATTTTAAAAAAAAGCTAGCACCACTAATGGTGACTGTGAAACTATCGAATTGTTGTAAAAACCCATCTGATTCACTAATGTCCTTTAGGGAAGGAAATCTGCTGTCCTTACCCGGTCTGGCCTATACGTGCCTCCAGACCCACAGCAATGTGGTTGACTTTTAACTGCCCCTCTGAAATGGCACCTCTCCAGGGCAATTAGGGATGGGCAATAAATACTGGCCTTGCCAGCAATGCCCACATCCTGTGAATGAATAAGAAAAAATAGTGACTTTATTTATTTAGTACAATGTGAAGCTGAGTGCTAAAATAGTTGCTGGTGTGGTTGAAAGCCCGAATTGCAGTTGCAGTTTCCATTCTTTGTCTAGTCCTATGGTCGTAGGATCAACACTTGGGTTTGTAACAATGGCTTCAGCTCCAATGAGTTGGAAAGGGGAAATAAATCAGGGTTCCTTTGTGCAGGTCGGACGAGAATAAAATTGGATTTGTTTGTGATGCTCGCCACAATAAAATAATCTGAGACTTGGGGCACGAACAGTTTAGATTTAATTGAATGTTCTGAATGTAAAAGCAGGAGGTTTACTGTAATGCGAGTCAGTCACAGTTTTACTCATGTTTCATCTGTGAAATAATATAATTGATCTGTTTTCCACCCATTAATGTGTTTCTTTTCCTGTTGAATTTATGTTGCAGGCTTTACAAAACCAAGTGTTTTACCTTTGTT
Source organism: Somniosus microcephalus (assembly GCF_052327205.1). Taxonomy (NCBI): domain Eukaryota; kingdom Metazoa; phylum Chordata; class Chondrichthyes; order Squaliformes; family Somniosidae; genus Somniosus; species Somniosus microcephalus. The sequence goes on from NC_141008.1 coordinate 68,358,635, forward strand.
GGATTTCTGTTACACCTCCTGCTTGACGATTGAAATGCTTCACCTGGATGACGTCGTCAGTGTTGCTGAGCATCTCAAGATGGAGGAAGTTATCAGCCTGTGTAAACAGATTCAGCTGGAAATGGAACTTAAGAAAGAAAGCTGTGATGACCGGTCAAGTAATTCAGCTAGCAAAGCCCACGCTTGTACTTCAAAGCAAATAAACTTGTCGACCAGCAAAGCTGCAAATAAAAAGGCCTTTGGGAAAGAATCTGCTCTAATCTCTCAACTCTTTGAATCTCCTATCAAAGCCGGTGGTAAGTGCAGTATAGTTGGAGGTAATCAGTCACACAGTGTTGATGAAAGAGGAAGCATGGTCAACAAAGACCAGGAAAGATTCAGCTGGAGAGGTTCAGAGGACGAAGATGATTTGCAAGCATTTGACGGTGAAGTCTGTTGTGTGGCGATGAGTGATGATGAAAATGTGAAGACTAATGTGGAGAACCAGTATGAACACACAGCTCAAAATCCAGAAGTAGAAGTAACACTGGGAATGGACTGCATCTCGGCAAATGACTACAACTGCATCACTGGCAGCCTGAAAGGATCAGGAGTGACCAGGCCTGCAAAGCAAAAGGTGAGTGATTAAACAATGGTGGGTGCTGGATAGTTTAAAACACACAGATCCGAGGGCCAAGCCATAGTGAGTGTTGACAGTAAAAGTGGTCACACTCGCTGCCTGTTTTTAGGCAGAAGGGGATATAGGAGTCCCTGAAAAGTATAACTTTGCTTTCGTGCTGTGTTACCGGCTGGGCAATGATGGCAAAGAATGCAATCAGAATGATGGAATTTGAAAACTCAATTTGAGCATGGAGACTTTATTTTCATATTATGGAACCCAGTATTAGTCTAGATTATATGTGCATCCAAAAATATTGATTTATCAAAAATGTAGTTATTTCCCAAATGGAAGTAGGGGTGTCCTAGGATAGGAGAATGCTGTTATTAGATCCTCTCTCATTGTAAATGAGTAGCCTGCTGGGGGCTGACATCCTGTATCTTGCTGTTTTATTCATTCTACTTTGTTATACATGATCGGGTTGAAATTAAAAAGTGAAAATAGGATGTTTTTTAAATACAGTTTTTTAAATGCAGGATGAATGGAGCCTGCTTGATTTGTGCTTGATTTCACTTTGTCTTAGCGTAGAATCTCATAAACATTCTTGAACTGCTATTTGCCTGTTCCTTTTTTTTAATTCGACTCATCAGAAGCGATTGAAGCGATGGAAACATTTGTCCGTCAGGTCACTCACCAAGATAAAGGATGAAAACATCGACAGTTTTACCTGTAGCGAGTGCGGTGAATCATTCCAGTCAGTGTGGAGCCTACAGAAGCACGCAGAAATGCACGGGAAAACAAAAGGATTCAAGTGTGCAGTAAGTCCACACTGAGGATTCTTGCCTTTACCCCCTATTCATAGTAGCAGCGCATTGTGCACAGCTATAGGTCACCGATCACTAGGACAAGTGATCTGGCACAGCCTGACATCCTGCCAATTTCGACGTTAACTTCATGTGCTGGGGTTTGCTGCCTGGGAACTGCAATTTTGTATAATTTTAAAAAAAGGCGCAGAGGCAATGTCACTATGGAAACACTAACAATGACTTGCCCTACAGCTCCACCTACTGGGTTAGATTCCTCCTTTTTCTTTGCAGTTGCATGCAGTTTCACTTGTATAGCTATATCAATGGCCCCAGGCTGTCAGACTACCAGTCCGGCTACTAAAATTGCAGACACTTGAAGCCTGCAGAATTTTAATTTTTTTTTTGTATTAATTGACAATCTCTGCCAGGGCAATGAATAGCTGTTCTCGGATATGACAACCTTTTGGGGGAAGTCGGGCAGTGACTGGGAGCATGGAGTCAATTAATTATTGGTAGGCAACGCATTAGCCACATCTTTTCTGCATCAGTAGGCCCCCAGGGTCCGCAGCTGCATGTTCCCAGCCCCAGATTGCAGCAACTCCCTGATAGAGGCAGGGAGCCTGTCTTTTTGGTATGGCAATGACCCCGGGACTGGTTGGTATCTCCAGGGTGGGCAGAAACCCTAACCTGCCTCAATTCTGCTGGTGCAGCTGCCAAGTAGAAAGCCCAGGCCTTTGTGTGTTAATGTTGACTCTTAAAATGTCCTATCCTATTGTACTGTGAACAACACCCTTTTAAGGTGGTCTTTGATGAGACTACCTCCCATATATCCGTGTTCTCAGAATTTTGCATTTGCTCTTAATGTGACCTAAAGATCAGGAGTAGATTGTTCCCGAGTGCTTCTTTGCCAAACTGATGATTTAATCTTTGAATGTACTGCTGCGTCCATTTGCTGGGCTCCTCCCCATCCCAGCTGAAGTAACATATCGCTCAGTTAATGTTATCCCCTGGCTCGCACTGCAGTGCATGGGAGTCAAATGTTTTGTCAAATTGATGAAAAGTAGCTCTCTGTGAATTGCCAGCAGATGTCAGGATCATAGGTTGACAAAGAATTTGTTGTGCGCAGTCAGCTTAAGCATTTGATTTAAACTGATTGTAAAGAAGCTGTTTCACAAAAGTGAGGTTTATGCCTGTTGAGAAGGGTACAAATTTTAGCAAATGTTTTATCTCTTGATTTTTACCCCCTCTCCCATTCCTCTTCCTGTGCGAATCATCTAATGATGCCTCTCCTGGCAGTGCAGTTGAGATCAGAATTGTGTCTGGTCCCGCTGTGATAAAGTAGGCAATGAACACGTTAACTGCTGCTGTTTATATAAGAAAAAACTTAATGCTGTACTTTCACTCAATTCTGTTTTCAGATCTGCAGTAAGGAGTTTTTTTACACATCTTCATTGAAGACTCATTTAAAGAGACATGTCCCTGACAGACGCCGGTCCACCTCTAATGCTGTGAAGCATAAGCAGCAAAAGCTTATCTGTACCACGTGTGGGAAACTGAGCCATAGCCTCTATGAGCTTGAGATGCACGAGCTGAAGCATGCAGGGGACAAACCACACAAATGCATGGTATAGTTGTGTCTTTCTCCTTAAATTACATTTTGGATAAAGTATGTCATTGTCAGTGAAGCTGACTCCATAACTAACAGCTAGACCATTGCATACCTCACCTGTGAAGATATCATGATACACACAGATCTCTAACGGTGTTGCTCAGGTCGTTGGCTCCAGAGTTTGCTTGTGCTGTGGTTCCGGGATCCAGTTGGTCACTGCCAAACATGTGTGATGGATGATACCATTTGGTGTTTTGATCCAATCAGAAAGTCGGGCAGAACATTCAGTTAGACGCAAAGGGTTTTGTTAATGAGATTAGACCAGATGCAGTGATTTGTTGTGTTTACAGCGGCCAGTCAGAGAACAGATCTAGTGAATATTTTGTGATTCCTGTAGCGGTTGAAATCGCTTTGTGACAACCCTTTGTAATTTGGATGTTGGATCGTTGGAAGCATGATTTTTATTTCCTCACATAAGTGACCTAATCAATTGTTGCTATACTTTTTTCCAAAAGATAAACCTGGGTAATGATGTGAAATGAGGCTCATTGTGACGTGGTGCACTTCCTACTCTGTCAGTTACCCATTGTTTGTTCTTTATATGCTACATACTAAACTGATTTTCATTATTTTAAATATATATTTATTTGAAAAAATAAACCCAAAGGCTTTGGCTTTGCATTATGACATTACTTGAAGTGGGTCACCATTGGTATACACTCATACATGGATTGTGCATTTGCAATCAATTACTGAACATGTAAAGGATTATAAGTGTAAACTTGTGGCACAGCTACTTGAGAGTCCCATCTCACCACCTCATTCTATTTTTAAATATGCCACTGCTGAAACAGTTTAAAATGATTCTGCTCCCTGAAATTGCACCAAGTATTAACAGAAATAAATTTTAAGCTGACTGTTGCAATGTAATGATTTACTTAAAATGCAGATTCCTGACCAATTCATTCCATTCTATCCTTGCATCTTCTTTCAGATTATAACACATTTTCTCTTGCTGCCTTCAGTCTCTGAATTGTTAACACTTGTTTCTTATGTTTCATCTTCAGCACTGAGTTATCTCAAGAATAAACTTCAGCCTATCCACTACAAAATGCTGTTGTGAAGTCATTTACTACACATAGAATAGCCCATAGACTGGAACATGCTACCATGTAGTAATAGATCAGACGAATGTGTGCACCATGAAAGTGAAGCATAGAAACATAGAAGATAGGAGCAGGAGTAGGCCATTCGGCCCCTCGAGCCTGTTCCGCCATTTAATGAGATCATGGCTGATCATCCAAATTCAGTACCCTGTCCTTGCTTTCTCCCCATATCCCTTGATCCCTTTAGCCTTAAGAAATATATCTAACTCCTTCTTGAATATATTTAACGAGTTGGCCTCAACTGCCTTCTGTGGTAGAGAATTCCACAGGTTCACCATTCTCTGGGTGAAGAAATTCCTCATCTCTGTCCTAAATGGCTTACCCCTTATCCTTAGACTGTGACCCCTGGTTCTGGACTCCCCGACCATCTGGAACATCCTTCCTGCATCTAGTCTGTCCAGTCCTGTCAGAATTTTATAAGTTTCAATGAAATCCCCTCTCATTCTTCTAAACTCTAGCAAATATAAGCCTAATCGACCCAATCTCTCCTCATATGTCATTCCTGCCATCCCAGGTATCAGTCTGGTGAATTTTCGCTGCACTCCCTCCATTGCAAGAACATCCTTCCTCAGATAAGGCGATCAAAACTGCACACAATACTCAAGGTGTGGTCTCACTGAGCAGAATTATACAGCACAGAAGGAGGCCATCGTGTCTATGCCAGCTCTTTGAATTCGTCCCACTCCCCTGCTCTTTCATAAGAACATAAGAAATAGGAGCAGGAGTAGGCCAATCGGCCCCTCGAGTCTGCTCCGCCATTCAATAAGATCATGGCTGATCTGATCCTAACCGCCAATCTACTATCACAGAACCATCTCCTGAATCTAACAGAATTAGACACACGAAATAGGAGCAGGATCAGGCTACACGGCCCCTGGGCCCGCTCCGCTACCCACAGGGCCATGACCGATCCGAACCTAGACTCATGTCCAAATTCCTGTCCGCTCCCCGTAACCCTTAATTCCCTTTACTTCTAGGAAACAGTCTCTTTCTGTTTTAAATTTATGTAATGATGTAGCTTCTACAGCTTTTTGGGGCAGCAAATTCCATGGACCTACCACCCTCTGAGTGAAGTAGTTCCTCCTCATCTCAGTTTTGAAAGAGCAGCCCCTTATTCTAAGACTATGCCCCCTAGTTCTAGTTTCACCCATCATCGGGAACATCTTCCCCGCATCCACCTGATCCAACCCCTTCACAATCTTATATGTTTCAATAAGATCCTCATAGCCCTGCAAATTTTTCCTTCTTCAAGTATTTCTCCAATTCCCCTTTGAAAGTTCGCATTGAATCTGCTTCCACCACCTTTCGGGCGGTGCATTGCAGAGCGTAACAATTCTCCTCATTCCCAGAAGCTGACTTTTCAACCTCGTCCAAACCCCAGTGTGGGTTACACCTTTTGAAGCACAATCCAGCCTATGTAATTCTTTATAACTTAAAACAGTTAAGAGTTTGTAAGTGGTTTAATTCTGGTGCCCTTTGTAGTAGCAGACAACAACAGATTACAGGCTCTCAGCATTGAGTTTACGAGTTAAAACTATATAATATTGGATTTTGTTTTGCTAAATATTAACAGGCAGGTACTACCCTATAGTGTCTTGTACTCATCTCATCCATGGTGTGGAGATGCCGGTGTTGGACTGGGGTGAACAAATGTAAGAAGCCACACAACACCAGGTTATAGTCCAACAGCTTTATTTGAAGTCACAAGCTTTCGGAGCGCTGCTCCTTCGTCAGGTGAAGTGGAGAGATGCATAAAGACACAGCTTATATAGTCAGAGAATAATGTCAGATGTTTACAGGTAATCTTTCTAACTGCCATTTATCACACCTTGGCAGAGAGATAATCACAGCAAACAAAGGTGTGAATGGTGTCCAAACAGGTCAGTCAGGAAAACATTACATCAAAGAACAATGAGGTGGGGTCACAAGGGGTCAAATGTTGCAGATGCTGGGGTCTGTATGAAAAACAAAAATAAACAGACAAAAAACATTTTTTTTGCTGGAAATCACAGCAGGTCCGGCCGCATCTGTGTAGAGAGAACAAGCCAACGACGACTCGAGTCTGGATGACCCTACGTCAGGTGGGGTTACATGTAGCGTGACATGAACCCAAGATCCCAGTTGAGGCTGTCCTCATGGGTGCGGAACTTGGCTATCAGTTTCTGCTCGACGATTTTGCGTTGTCGTGTGTCTCGAAGGCCACCTTGGAGAATGCTTACCCGAAGATCGGAGGCTGAATGTCCTTGACTGCTGAAGTGTTCTCCGACTGGGAGGGAACACTCCTGCCTGGCGATTGTTGCGCGGTGTCCGTTCATCCGTTGTCGCAGTGTCTGCATGGTCTCGCCGATGTACCATGCTCCGGGGCATCCTTTCCTGCAACGTATGAGGTAGACAACGTTGGCCGAGTCACATGAGTATGTACCATGTACCTGGTGGGTGGTGTCCTCACGTGTGATGATGGTATCTGTGTTGATGATCTGGCATGTCTTGCAGAGGTTGTTGTGGCAGGGTTGTGTGGTGCCGTGGTCGCTGTTCTCCTGAAAGCTGGGTAATTTGCTGCGAACGATGGTCTGTTCGAGGTTAGGCGGCTGTTTGAAGGCGAGTAGTGGAGGCGTGGGGATGGCCTTAACGAGGTGTTCATCGTCATCGATGACATGTTGAAGGCGGCGAAGAACATGGTGTAGTTTCTCTGCTCCGGGGAAGTACTGGACGACGAAGGGTACTCTGTTGGTTGTGTCCCGTGTTTGCCTTCTGAGGAGGTCTATGCGATTTTTCGCTGTGGCCCGTCTGAACTGTCGATCGACAAGTCGAGCGTCATATCCCGTTCTTATGAGGGCGTCTTTCAGCGTCTGTAGGTGTCCATCGCGTTCCTCCTCGTCTGAGCAGATCCTGTGTATTCGCAGGGCTTGTCCATAGGGGATGGCTTCTTTAACGTGGTTAGGGTGGAAGCTGGAGAAGTGGAGCATCGTGAGGTTGTCCGTGGGCTTGCGGTAGAGTGAAGTGCTGAGGTGTCCGTCTTTGATGGAGATTCGTGTGTCCAAGAATGAAACCGATTCTGAGGAGTAGTCCATGGTGAGTTTGATGGTGGGATGGAACTTGTTGATGTTATCGTGTAGTCTTTTCAGTGATTCTTCGCCGTGGGTCCATAGGAAGAAAATGTCGTCGATGTATCTGGTGTATAGTGTTGGTTGGAGGTCCTGTGCAGCGAAGAAGTCTTGCTCGAACTTGTGCATGAAGATGTTGGCGTATTGGGGTGCGAATTTGGTCCCCATGGCTGTTCCGTGTGTTTGGGTAAAGAACTGGTTGTCTAAGGTGAAGACGTGGTCAAGGATGAAGCGGATGTGTTGTAGGATGGCGTCTGGAGATTGGCTGTTGTTGGTGTTGAGTACTGAGGCTGTCGCAGTGATGCCGTCATCGTGGGGGATACTGGTGTAGAGTGCCGAGACGTCCATCGTGGTGAGGAGTGTCCCTGGTACAACTGGTCCGTGGGTGCTGAGTTTCTGTAAGAAGTCTGTAGTGTTGCGACAGAAGCTGGGGGTTTCCTGTACGATGGGTTTCAGGATGCCCTCGACGTATCCAGAGAGGTTCTCACACAGGGTTCCGTTGCCTGATACGATAGGACATCCGGGTGTGTTGGCTTTGTGTATCTTTGGGAGGCAGTAGAAGTCTCCCACGCGGGGAGTACGTGGGATGAGAGCGCGTAGGATGATTTGAAGGTCTGGATCGAAGGTCTTGATCAGTCTGTTGAGTTGGCGGGTGTGTTCTTTGGTCGGATCTGCGGGTAACTGTCTGTAGTGTTCCTGGTTGTCCAGTTGTCGGTATGCTTCTTTGCAATAGTCCGTTCTGTTCTGTATGACGATGGCTCCTCCTTTGTCTGCTGGTTTGATGACGATGGTGCGGTTGGTCTTGAGAGCGTGGATGGCGTTGCGTTGTGCTCGGGTGACATTCTGGACTGTCTTGTGGGTGCGGCTGATGAATCTGTCGTTGATGCATCTCCTGACAGCGTGAGCATACATGTCAAGCTTAGGGCAGCGACCCTCCGGAGGGGTCCAATTTGACTCTTTCTTCTTTGGTTGTTGCACTGCAGATCCCTCTGTCTGCTGTTCCGGATCATTGATTGTCTCATTGGGTTCGCTGCTGACATCTTGGGATTTGTGGAAGAATTCCCGGAGCCTCATTCTCCTGATGAATTCCTCTGTGTCTGCTGCGAGACCGATGGGGTCCATTTTGGTGGTGGGGCAGAAATTGAGCCCTCGGCTGAGAACTTCAATTTCGTCTGGTTGAAGGGTGTGGTCGGACAGGTTGACGATGGACTTCCCTGTGCTTTCAACCGTGGTACCAGGGGAGGCTTGGTTGCTGCTGCTGGTGATGCCGAGTTTCTCAAGCTTCCTGTTCTTGGTGTGCATGTAGGCAGCGTAGTTCCGTTGCCTCGTCTGTTTGGCGCTCTGTCTCGTAGCTGGCCTGCTGTGTCCTGAGCACAGGCTGAGAACATGGACTCCATCTCGGTTTTGAGGTTGCGGCGTCTGCTGTAGAGCTGGTGTACGAGATGGTTGAGGAGTGTGCGAGAGGTACGACGGTAGAGTCTCTCAGCGTAGTCTGTGTTGTAATAAATGGCAGTTAGAAAGATTACCTGTAAACATCTGACATTATTCTCTGACTATATAAGCTGTGTCTTTATGCATCTCTCCACTACACCTGACGAAGGAGCAGCGCTCCGAAAGCTTGTGATTTCAGATAAAGCTGTTGGACTATAACCTGGTGTTATGTGACTTCTCACATCATCTCATCCAGGTGAGGAATGACAATGGTGGGCAATGGAACACCTATCCATTTTGGGCATGCATTATTAGCATTAAACACTCCTAAATCACACACAACACAGCCAGATACACAGTGCCGTTCCCCTTTTTATGCTTTAACAATATACTTTAACTCTAACCTCAAAACACTTCTGCACTAGGGTCAATTTTTCTACTTCCACACCAGCCATCCTTCTACTAGATTAGGGGCAATGTTCTGCCATGGGCTCTTGGTGACGGAACCCTTGATTCACCAGTTTTATTTCACGGAGGCCCCTTCTAGCCAGCGGACAGCGAGCAAACTTTCATCTCCTTTGTTTTGGGCTGGATTCAGAATCCTACCCGGAAGGTGAACAGACAGTGGCTTTTTCCCACTGCACCATCCGGTCCCCAGCACACCCTTCACAGATTGTAACACCTTCCACGGTGTACAGCTGCTGAATTGGAACCAAGAGGGCAGCGGGAGCAGTGCCACATGCCATCTTCACTAATGAATAAATGAATGAAATTCAATTCAATTTCAGGGCAGAGTTTTACAAATCTGAACATTGTCGGTTGAATGGGACATGAAATTCAATTTCACTTTTCCAATTTGCTTATTGTACTTATATTAACCTGAACATTACAAGTTAACTTGGAAGGTTAGAGAGAATAGAATATTTCAGAGAGGTTTTCTTCAGTGATAATTGGCTCACGACGGTGATAATCTCATTATAAATCTCAGAACCTTCTTGGCTGCTTCAGCTGCAGATCAGGAAGGTGCATTTTATTTCAGAGGTGTTATAGTATATCTGCAATATAATGAGGAAGAGATTATTAGGTTTTATTGATCATCTAGAAAAATGAATCCAGACAGTGTGAGACTACCTTCTGTCCTGATTAGGCCAAGCGATTTGTTGTGATGTCCTATGAATTTCTACACTTGCTGTGTGTTGTGCTGTACAATTTGTTGCCCAAGTGCTAGCTTTGCATAGAAAATCCTGGAGACACATTTGTGAGTGAAGCTCTGTGATAACAAATGGTCCTAACTATAGCATATGGGGATTACCTCTTTGGAAAAACAGTTTTGACCATTTGTACTATTGTACTTTGAGCCCATCGTACAGTGTGATGCTGCCACACGTGATGGATGGGATGAACTACAATTCTTACAGATCAGTCTTGGTACTCCAACGTTCCATTTTATTCCCTCAAGCGAAATTAATTGAGTTCGATATTTTAGCAAAGCTTAACTGAAGACTGCTGGCACGGTACTGCGGAATTGTGGCACAGGATGATGAGATGCAGGCTTTTGTCCTCCTATACAGGGAAAGGGAGGCTGAGTGAAGGTTAGGCATTCTCAACAATGAGATGGAGGATAACAGAAGGCGAGTCGGCCCTGCCCTGTTCTTGTGTGCACTCTCCTAGCAACCAACTCAAAGAGCACAATTGACGCCGGCAAAGTGGTCATTTGCTTGCCTGCCAACCAGAGTTGCTGACTGCAAGTGGCTCAGTTCTGGATAAATGCCAGTTTTGATGAACTTCCTAACTTTTCCATTTGTGTTGTTGCCATTTCTGAAGGGATATAGTTCAGGATGAAACCTTCAGTAGTTGAATCCAAAAGTATTCGTGCAAAAAAACACTTTTTTTAAGGCCAGTAGTGGCCTTCCCCGGTGCTACCATTTCCAAAGTTGGGGATCCCACAGCTGAGTGTACCACATTGCTAAAAGTCACTCTGAACTTCAGTTTAAACAAATAACATTATTAACTGTTGGTCACCTCATAGAGATCCTGTAACACGAGAGCTGAAGGATCAGTGTGTGACCTTCTGAAGTCCGATCACTGCCATCTTGCTGCAGGCCAGCATATCCGCTAATCTTACAGCAAGTTGCTGACCAATTGTTGTAGAAGTCTTAAAATAGTCACACAAACCATTTTCAGTTTAATGGCCATGCTGGTAGAAGTGATATCCCACTAATATTTGTACCAGAGACACTTGCTGGCGTATCATAGAAATTATTCTGATGTAGGATTGATGGGTACGCTGATTGGTGAGTGATGAGTGATGGTCATTATCTTCGCAAAGTGGTCAGCCCTTGACTTTACTGTAGAGTCGCTACAAAGTACATCGAACATCCTCTCGCACATAGAACTGATGCTGATGGCTTGAATCAATACTGCAGTTGATCAGGTTTCCATATATGCTCCCAGTGACACTAGTAACCCCCAAATTAACATTTTTCATGAGTGCTGAAATGCTCTTTTTTTATTTCAATTTCTTGCATCGCAAGTATAATTTTGAAATGTCCAGTCAGATGATCATTTGTGACCCTTTTACAAATGTCATAATTGCAGAACAGTCTGCCTCATGGCGTCAAGTTCCAGTGAGTGTCCTGTTTTATTGCGATTTATAAAGCTGACCAAGCCTTTGGTTTGTGTTGTATCCTTTTGGACTAAAGCAACTAGCCTGAAGCTCTTGCAATAGCAAAATGCTGCGGATGCTGGAAATCTGAAATAACAACCGAAAATGCTGGAAGCACTCGGTAGGCCAGGCAGCATCTGTGGAGAGAGAAACCGAGTTAACATTTCAGGTCTATGACCCTTCGTCAGAACTGGAAAAGGTTAGAGATGTAACAGGTTTTAAGCAGGTACCGAGGCAGGAAAGGGGGGAGCCTGAAGCTCTTTATGTCTCTTGTCTGCAGTTCAAAATGGGCTGAACATTCTTAATTACTTTGGCAGATCTGCGACAAGTCTTTTGCCTACGTCCACATCTTGAAGCTTCACATGAAATATCACCAAGGTGTAAAGGACTACCGCTGTGAATTGTGCGGAAAAGAATATTTCAATGCCAGTTCATTGTGGTACCACAAACTTGCTCACTCAGGTATGTTTTCTAGAATGCACGTTCCCTTTTTGTGGAGTGGCTTCCTAGTTCAGAGATGTTGATGAGCCTCCTGTTCGTATTAGTGCATTAAATAAGTGGTAACTGCTGTGGTCAAACTGGTAATTACACCCAATCTATATATAAGCTCTAGTCTAAAATTTTTTAAAAATCAAGTAATAATTATTTCATAAAGAATGAACTTGCATTTATTTAGTGCCTTTCACGACCTCAGGATGCCCCATAGCATGTCACATTGCTTTTAAAGTGCAGTGACCGTTGTTTTGCAAGCACGCGCAGCAGCCACTTTGTGTGTAACAAAGTCACACAAATGGCAAATGTGATAAATGACCAGTTAATCTGTTTTGTGGTGCTGGTTGAGCGAGGGATGTTGGCCGGGACACGAGGAGAACTTCCCGCACTTCTTGGAAAAAGTGCCATGAGACCTTTTTATTGAAGCCCACCTGAACAGTCAGTTGAGGCTTCCGTTTAAAGTCTCATCGGAAAAATGGCAATGCAGCACTCCCTCAGTACTTTGCTGAAGTATCCGTCTAAAATATGTGCTCGAGTCCAGGCGTGGAGCTTGAACCCACAACCTTCGGACTCGGAGGCAAAAGTGCTACCAATTGAGCTAAACTGACGCTGTGTTTTCAGTCTATTTGTTTAAATTCATACAGTATCTCATTTTAAAGTGTACATTTACATTATTGTCTGTTCTCTTTGGATAGATGAACTGCAGTATTGCTGTATTCTCTGTGGAAAGAGATTTAAAACACCTTCAGGTTATAATCGCCATAAGAAAAAACATCACTTATCAGAAGAGAAGCTCCCCTATAATCAGTTGAGTATTGTTGTTTTCAGTATTATGGGACTGTTAATCTGTCCTTAAAGCGCGTGTGTCACTATCGGCACCCTTCAATTTGAAGCTTTTTGAAAAAAAAAGTTTTGTTTTCTGTTTTTTTTTTAAAGCCATTTCTTACCCAGCAGCCAGCCACTGTTCAGTTCTTAAGCCTTTTGCCTAGTTCTGTAACGGCAAGGATGAAAGTGTTATGGAAATTAGTATGATTATGTTTCTGGTATCACATGCAACCCGCAAATTCACTGACTGAAAGCCTTTCCAGTTAATGCAGGTGTCTGCCTCCTTGGCAGTCGATCAGATGAATATGTCAATGCAATCATCTGAACGTTAGACATTGAGGAACTGCCCGGGGCGCCAATATTGACTAGTTCCCAGCTGCTGCTGTTGTGGCGTTGGGTAGTGGACACGCCGAGGTGTTTCCATGAGAAAAGCAGCGGTGACTTCAGATGCAACATATTCAACGAAAATAAATGGTGCAGTTTTGTGTTCCGTGCTGGGGAATGAGATACTTTCCACTCGTGGCATTTTTTGGCAGCATGAAGATCTCCCAGGCTGGGTTTGGGCCAGATACAGCGCACCCTCCCTGTCCTACCGATCAACCCCTTATTGCACCAATGTGAATTTTTCCATTTCCGGGCCAGTCCCCTTTCAATATCCTAGTGAGAGATGGGCAATTATACCAAGTGACAGGCAGGTTTTTTTTGGCTGTGGTTTTGCATTCACTGGAAAGTGGATTGTGGCTGCTCAAATTAACTTCATTTAGGATCGTAAAAGCTTGACAGAAAGGGGGGACTTTCAGGCCATCTGGGCTGGATTGGATCCAAGTACTTGAGGTGAAATGGGAATGTATTGACCCACTGTGCCACCAGTCCTTCTTGAGTAACAGATTTATTTACAGCTCTAGTGGAAGGTGATACCTGCATTCATCCTCGCTGTCACTTTTTATATTAAAAAAAAAAACTTTTTTGAAAAATAAAACACAGCCCTTACACATTTGCTTCTTAAATAGATAATTCTGCTAGTGGTGTAGAATGTGGCATCTGCATAGCTTAAGGGGTCTTCTGTTATCTGTATTACCAATTGCGATCTGATATTTTGAAATCAAGAAAAGTATGGCAGCTCCATCTTATTCGCTCATATTACTTAGGAACAGTAGCTCCACTGTTCCTGCACACTAGCAGAATGTGATTTGTGCCTGTGATTGCTCACACTGAGCCGTCGTCTTAGGCAGTCCCTCGGAACCGAGGATGACTTGCTTCCACATTAAAAATGAGTTCTCGGGTGACAGATGAGTCCAATGCGGGACCTACAGTCTCTGTCACAGGTGGGGCAGATGGTGGTTAAAGGGGCGGGTGGGCGGGGTGCTTGGGTTGACTTGCGCTTGGCTTCCGCTTGCTCCCGGCGAAGAGACTCAAGGTGTTCGGCGCCTTCCCGGATGCTTCTCCTCCACTTTGTGCGGTCTTGGGCCAGGGATTCCCAGGTGTCGGTGGGGATGTTGCACTTTTTCAAGGAGGCTTTGAGGGTGTCCTTGAAGCGTTTCCTCTGCCCACCTGGGGCTCTCTTGCCATGTCGGAGCTCTGAGTAGAGCGCTTGTTTTGGGAGTCTCGTATCGGGCATGTAGACGATGTGACCCGTCTATTGGAGCTGATCTAGCGTGGTCAAGGCTTCGATGCTGGGGATGTTGGCCTGAGTGAGAACGCTGACGTTGGTGCGCCTATCCTGCCAATGGATTTGCAGGATCTTGCGGAGGCAGCATTGGTGGTACCTCTCCAGTGCTTTGAGGTGCCTGCTGTACATGGTCCATGTCTCTGAGGCATACAGCAGGGTGGGTATCACTACTGCTCTGTAGACCATGAGCTTGGAGCCGGGTTTGAGGTCCTGGTCTTCAAACACTCTCTTCCTCAGGCGTCCGAAGGCTGCACTGGCACACTGAAGGCGGTGTTGGACTTTGTCATCGACGTCTGCCCTTGTATGTTAACAGGGTCACCAGGAAGTGACTGTCAACGTCAGTTGAGCATCTCCTTTTTTGGCTTTGAGACTCAATACGGTAAAGCTCATTCAGGGGAGAAAAACAGATGTTCTACCAGATAGGAGAGGTCGACATGCTCCTTTCCTCCCCTCACTTCTCCCATCGTTGGTGTTACCCATCCTAAAATCCACCCGGGAGTAGGCGGCTGCTAATTCTGCCAACCCGAGCAGCCCAATGAAGACCCCCTCCCCGACTACCTCCTCAAAATTCCTGCTGCCTCCCTTAGGGAGGTGTCCGACCGCCACTCGGCACCATGCTGCAGTTGAGATGGGAGGCTACATGGAGTGGAGGGAAGCCTCGGCTCCATAATAGAGCACATTATTATGCAGCCCCACTCTACCACCGGTCACATGTCGTGCAGACTAGAAGCTCCTTTGTTTGATTCCCGGCCTGTGCTGAATTAACTGATCGACTCTGGGACAGCAGTCGCAGCACTGCATAAACAATATTAATAATGCATAGATGCATGCAAGGGGAAGCCAGATATGCACATATGGGAGAAAGGAATAGAAGGATATGCTGATAGGGTTAGATGAAGAGGGGTGGGAGGAGGCTCGTGGGGCATAAACCAGTTGGGCCGAATGGCCTGTTTTTGTGCTGTAGACTCGGTATAACTACTATTGACTTCAGTGCTTCTAAGCTAGGGAGGGGGAAAAAATCAATCAGAATTTTTGCTCCTGATCGCCATCCAGTGTCGCCTTCTGGAAAGTGTATGCTTAAGGACATTGGGTGGTGCTCCAGGCGGTTGAATATCCCATCGGCACCTCATTATTCAGGGTCATATGTGAATAATGGCCTCTTGGGTGAAGGGCTGCATGGGACCAGACTTAAGGGAGAGGCAGTGCCTTCAGATTGGCGGGGAGAAAAATTGGAAAAGGCAAAGAAATCTAGAAATACTCGTCAATCTCCTGTGGCATTGCACGAGGGGAGTCGAGACCAAGTGTCGTCTGAGTGAAATAAAAACAGAAAATGCTGGAGATACTCAGCAGGTCAGGCAGCATCTGTGAAGAGAGAAACAGGCCATCGACCTGTAACGTTAACTCTTTCGTCAGACGAAAGGTCATCGACCTGAAACGTTAACTCTGTTTCTCTCTTCACAGATGCTGCCTGACCTGCTGAGTATCTCCAGCGTTTTCTGTTTTTATTTCAGATTTCCAGCATCTGCAGTATTTTCTATTTGTAGTCTGAGTGAACTGGGATTAGAGGTCAGGGATAATTGGATCAGATGTAATTCGGTCCACATTTTAAAATCGTACAGTCTGCCTTAATTTTTAAATAATACGTTGATTTTTATATTATTGTTTAGTTAAATAGCAAAACTTTCAGCATTTTGGGAAGCAGAGATATAAAGTTGGAACATTGCCGTTTCTCTGCAGCACTGGCTGGGGACCCGGAAGACACTAAACTGAGACACTACAGTATCCCCACTGAGGAGAGGATGTAATTTTTTTTAAATTCGTTTATGGGATGTGGGCGTCGCTGGCAAGGCCAGCATTTATTGCCCATCCCTAGTTGCCCTTGAGAAGGTGGTGGTGAGCCGCCTTCTTGAACCGCTGCAGTCCGTGTGGTGAAGGTACTCCCACAGTGCTGTTAGGGAGGGAGTTCCAGGACTTTGACCCAGCGACGATGAAGGATCGATGTTATACTTCCAACTCAGGATGGTGTGTGACTTGGAGGGGGACTTGGAGGTGGCGGTGTCCCCATGCGCCTGCTGCCCTTGTCCTTCTAGGTGGAAGAGGTCGCGGCTTTGGGAGGTGCTGCCGAAGAAGCCTTGGCAAGTTGCTGCAGTGCATCTTGTAGATGGTACACACTGCAACCACGGTGCGCCGGTGGTGGAGGGAGTGAATGTTTAAGGTGGTGGATGGGGTGCCAATCAAGCGGGCTGCTTTGTCCTGGATGGTGTCGAGCTTCTTGAGTGTTGTTGGAGCTGCACTCATCCAGGCAAGTGGAGAGTATTCCATCACACTCCTTACTTGTGCCTTGTAGATGGTGGAATGGCTTTGGGGAGTCAGGAGGTGAGATACCCAGTCTCTAACCAACATGACAAGTTTATATGGCAGTTTCTATTATAAATATGGACATAGGAATTTATGATGGGAAAGATTTACAAAAATGTGACCCCAGGTGTAAGAATTTTTAATATATAAATGATATATAGTTAAACAGGGTACAAATTGCATTTAAAACCTATTGTTGAGTGTTATTAATTGACACTGCTCAAATTAAGTGCCTTTTTTTAAAAATCTGCTAACGTTGTGGCACTGTAATTTAGTGCTCTATTGCACTGTGATGAGGATGTTAATTGGAGGTGGATTCACGCCACAGATTCCTGATTATTGGTTGTGCTTCTCCTGATGAAGGGAAGCAGATTCTCTCTCACTGAACGAGAGGTCACGTCACCCAGGCTGGCACCATTGGTAGGCATGGAAAGGTCCAGAGAGGATCTCTCGAGAGTGGAGAGCAAGCTTTAGATTCTTGTTCTTGTATCATTGACCATTACAACAACAACAAAAATGTGCCTATTTTGCTTAGGTGTGATGCATGTGGCAAGGTGTTTTGTGACTGCAAACAGACGAGAAGAGCACATTGCGAAGACAGACCGCGAATCAGTCGATCTGTAGAGCACGTTTGTGAGCATTGTGACGAGGTATTCAACCAGATCGACGACTACCGTAAACACATGACTCAACACACAGGTACCATCTGAGTTCAGGAAGTGAGCGGCTGATTCTAAAAATAACTAACATTTCCATCTCTTGATGTTCACTTGTGTTATCAACCAAAATGAAAGGTAGTTTGCTAATATATATATTTTTTTTAAATCTCAAACACTTTCTGAGCTGTAAAATGATATGCTAAAGGGCTCCGTACTAGGTCCCTTGCTTTTTGTGGTGTATATATCAACAATCTTGACTTGAATATAGGGGGTATGATTAAGAAGTTTGCAGATGATACTAAAATCGGCTCTGTGGTTGATACTCAAAAAGGAAGCTGTAGACTGCAGGAAGATATCAATAAATTGGTCAGGTGGGCAGAACAGTGGCAAATGGAATTCAATCCGGAGAAGTGTGAGGTAATGCATTTGGGGAGGGCTAACAAGGAAATGGAATACACATTAAATGGTAGGACACTGAGTAGTGTAGAGAAACAAAGGGACCTTGGAGTGCATGTCCACAGATCCCTGAAGGTAGCAGGCCAGGTAGATAATACAGCATCCGCAGTATTTTGCTATTATATAGATAAGGTGGTTAAGAAGGCATACGGAATGCTTGCCCTTATTAGCCGTGGCTTAAAATACAAGAGCAGGGGGGCTATGCTTCAACTGTATAAAACACTAGTTAGGTCTCAGCTAGAGGACTGCGTGCAGTTCTGGTCACCACATTACAGGAAAGATGTGATTGCACTAGAGAGGGTACAGAGGAGATTTACAAGGATGTTGCTGGGAATAGAGAATCTTAGCTATGAGGAAAGACTGGATAGGCTGGGTCTGTTTTCCTTGGAACAGAGGAGGCTGAGGGGAGACCTTATTGAGGTGTATAAAATTATGAGGGGCCTAGATAAAGTGGATAGAAGAGGGGTCAAAAACCAGGGGGCACAAATTTAAAGTAATTGGTGGCAGGTTTAGCGGGGATTTGAGGGGAAATTTCTTCACCCAGAGGGTTGTGGGGGTCTGGAACTCACTGCCTGAAAGGGTAGTAGAGGCAGGAACCCTAACCACATTTAAAAAGTACTTGGATGTGCACTTGGGATGCTGTAACCTGCAGGGCTACGGACCGAGAGCTGGGAAGTGGGATTAGGCTGGATAGCTCTTTGTTGGCCGGCGCAGACACGATGGGCCGAAATGGCCTCCTTCTGTGCTGTAACTTTCTATGATTCTTTCTACGATTCTAAAGCCTGCTGATTTTCCAAAGTAAGAATTTGTAACATGATTTGTAAGCTCTCTGACTTGTCAAAGTCAGGTCCTCTGCTGGGAGTCTGACTTTGATGTAGCCCTACTGTGCTGCCATCACAGCATTGCAGTTTTGCAGACAAATCTCATTCTTGATATTTGACCCTTTGACAGAGTCTGTTGCCTTTTCTGTATTTATTTTTGGTTGCAGGCCTCAAACCGTTCCAGTGCTTGACCTGCGGCTTGTCCTGGGCCGACCCGCGCTCGTTACGGCACCACATTCGCGAGCACACCGGGGAGAAGCCTTACGTCTGTTCCATCTGTCTGGATCCTCACATCGACGCGCGGAGTTTGCGGCTGCACATGAAAAAGCTCCATGGAAACGCCGTTCCCAAGCGTATCGCACTCGAAAGGGAACCACTGCCACTGCACAAATACTCAACACACTTGACCCACGATATGTTTGTGTCGCCAGGAGCAGATCAGAAGCAGGAGGCTGATGATTCCATGAATGAGATCAAGGAACAGGGCGATGATACCACGAGGCAATGTTTCCCACCATAGCTATTTCTAATGGGCGCTGTAGAAATCTTCCCATCCTGTCTCATCGAATTTTCCAACTTTGTTGCATCAGCCAAGTTCTGCCTCTTGTTTCTGAATGGGAAAAGCCCAGGCAGTGAAATATCTGCAGGATTACTGGAAAAGCAAGTGTGGATGTGTCTTGCATGAAATGTTAACCCTTTTTTAAAGCCCCGGGGGGGAATAAAAAAGAACTTTTTCTGTGAAACAAATGGTTTTTGACATGTATGTTTTAATAAAATGATACTTTGTAAAAATAAAAAAAAATCCACTTTTGAATATTATAAAACAGAGAACCTGTTCAGACATGGTAAATATAGTTAGAAACTTCAGAGAGGCCACTACTATACTCCTCCCCTAACCGTACACAGTACTTTCTAAATTAATAAATCTTAGATTTGTATTAAGAGGGAACGAGGTACAGTTGTTAAGTGAGTTGCAATTTTTGAAGCAATATACATCAGAGGGAAACAGTTGTCATTGATTTTGTTGTCCTGGAAACAGTTCATTGTTTTTAACCTGCCACTTTATAGATCAGATGCGCTTTATTCTGGTAGGAAATGATGTTTCACTCGTGGCTACCTTTTCATGACTTTTACACTTTGTTTCATAATTATGGTTGGCTCTCGAGCATTGCTTTACTACCGTATACAGCCTGTTAGTGCAAGGAAACAAAAGGTTTTGACTTTTCACTGAGATGGACACCGCTTGCGAGGTGATTTATAACGGCAGGTTTTCTTTCTTTGCCATGAGCAATTGGAGCCAGTTTTGATTTTTGCTGAACAGGTTTGGCCGCTTTAATGCATTAGTTGAAGTGGATGCTGCAAAGCCCAGTGAAACTTGCCCTGATGCAAACAGAAGCCATACCTGGACAATGTCAGTGTTTGGGCTGATGCCCAGGATTATAGAGGAATGCTGGTCTGGTACACTGCCAGGGATGCCCGCAGGCACTCGAGGGGAAGTATATTCCTCAGCAGTTTGAGAAAGGTTAAAGTATTTCTTTTCAGATGCTAAGCAGGATTTATTTTTTAATTGGGAATTTTTTGACCTTTTTCCCCCCCCCCCTGGATGTACCATGTACTGTTTTCCATACCTGTCAAACTTTGTGCATCTCAATTTTAATGGTCGCTTCTACAAGGTTGAACAGTTGAATCATCCACATTTTTAAACACAGTTAGATTTTATATCTGTGAAATGGCAGAATTAAGGTGCTGCTAAAAAGATAAAGCATCTATTATATTTAAAAGTACTTTCCAGGAACTTTCTTAACTTCTAAAGTATTTGGAAACTCTGGAATTTAGGTTTACGGTATGAATTGCTACTGAATTATTGGTCTGCCCTGATCAGTCTTGCTAAAATTAACTTCTGGAACCTAGCACTCTGTCCCAGTGCTGGTCTAACTGTACTCATGTGATGAGCATTCAGCATTACCGAGGAGCCATTGTGTTCCTGTTTGCTGCTGTGTGCAAACTGTACTTCTGTGTAGTCAGTCTGAAAACAGGTCACCTCTGAAATCTGCTGTTATTAAATGAGACAATAGCAGATTGTGCACATCACGCACGAAAAATGGGAGAGGCAGAAATATGTACAGTAAGGCAAAGGGACCTGAAGCAAGTGCTGTTGACATTAAGCTGTGTTATAATTCTGGCCAATGTGACTAAGTGAATATCCCCATCCTCAATGATGGTGGAGCCCAGCACGTGAGTGCAAAAGACAAGGCTGAAGCATTTGCAACCATCTTCAGCCAGAAGTGCCAACTGGATGAACCATATCGGCCTACTGCCGAGGTCCCCACCATCACAGAAGCCAGTCTTCAGCCAATTCGATTCACTCCACATGATATCAAGAAATGGCTGAGCGCACTGGATACAGCAAAGGCTGTGGGCCCTGACAACATCCCGCCTGTCGTGCTGAAGACTTGTGCTCCAGAACTAGCTGCGCCTCTAGCCAAGCTGTTCGGGTACAGCTACAACACTGGCATCTATCCGACAATGTGGAAAACCGCCCAGGTATGTCCTGTCCATAAAAAGCAGGACAAATCCAACCCGGCCAATTACCGCCCCATCAGTCTACTCTCAATCATCAGTAAAGTGATGGAAGGGGTCATCGACAGTGCGATCAAGCGGCACTTACCAATAACCTGCTCACTGATGCCCAGTTTGGGTTCCGCCAAGACCACGCGGCTCCCGACCTCATTACAGCCTTGGTCCAAACATGGACAAAGGAGCTGAATTCCAGAGGTGAGGTGAGAGTGACTGCCCTTGACATCAAGGCAGCATTTGACCGAGTCTGGCATCAAGGAGCCCTAGTAAAACTGAAGTCAATGGGAATCAGGGGAAAACGCTCCACTGGCTGGAGTCATACCTAGCACAAAGGATGGTTGTGGTTGTTGAAGGTCAATCATCACAGCCCCAGGACATTGCTGCAGGAGTTCCTCAGGGCAGCTGCTTCATCAATGACCTTCCCTCCAACATAAGGTCAGAAATGGGGATGTTCGCTGATGACTGCACAGTGTTCAGCGCCATTCACAGCTCCTCAGATAATGAAGCAGTCCATGCCCTGGGCGACGTTCAGGCTTGGGCTGATAAGTGGCAGGCAATGACTATCTCCAACAAGCGAGAGTCTAACCACCTCCCCTCAACATTCAATGGCATTACCACTACCGAATCCCCCACCATCAACAGCCTGGGGGTCCCAATCGACCAGAAACTTAACTGGACCAGCCACATAAATACTGTGGCAACAAGAGCGGGTCAGAGGCTGGGTATTCTGCGGCGAGTGTCTCACCTCCTGACTCCCCAAAGCCATTCCACCATCTACAAGGCACAAGTTAGGAGTGTGATGGAATACTCTCCACTTGCCTGGATGAGTGCAGCTCCAACAACACTCAAGAAGCTCGACACCATCCAGGACAAAGTGGCTCGTTTGATTGGCACCCCATCCACCACCTTAAACATTCACTCTCTCCACCACCGGCATACCGTGGCTGCAGTGTGTACCATCTACAAGATGCACTGCAGCAACTCGCCAAGGCTTCTTCGGCAGCAATTTCAATTTCAATTTTATTTGTCACATAACCAAATACAGCAAGTGAAATCCAGTCAGTGAAATGCTTTTTTCTTAACGAGCCGAGCGCACCAAGCAGCAAAGGACACTTAGCTGCCTGGTACGCACGGAGCCCGCAAGGACGGCAGCCATCTTCATCGGTGCCATCACAATAGGGTCCGCCTTTCCCGCACTCCTGCCCGATAATCTTCAGCCGCCGTGGTACCGACGTCCTGGGTCCTGCTTCTCCCTGGCTCTCCTTCCACCCGGTCTGACCTCCGAGCCTCCCGCAGTGTCCGACCTTCCAGGGCCTGCTTTTCCCGCCCTCATTCCGCCTCCCCTCCTACCGGTTCGACCTCAGAGCCTCCCGACGAGGAGCTGCCGGCCGCCGTGCTACAGCGGGTCGTCGTGGCCTCCATCGCTGCTTCTGCTGACTCACCGCCGACTCTTTCTAGAGGGACTCTTTTTGCCTGAATACCATTCAATAAAGAACCAATGAAAAACCAAAGGTAGCATTGCCATGAAACCAAGATACAGCCAGTCATATACATAAGAAATAGGAGCAGGAGTAGGCCAATCGGCCCCTCGAGCCTGCTCCACCATTCAATAAGATCATGGCTGATCTGATCCTAACCTCAAATCTTCTATCACTCTGCATCCACCCGAACCCATGTGATCTCCCGGGAGAGGCGAAAAACCAGATAAAGACCCAATGGCCAATTTGGGAGAAAAAAATCTGGGAAATTCCTCTCCGACCCATCTAGGCGATTGAAATTCTTCCAGGAGATCACTCTGTCCCTATATTTTCTACAGTACTTACCTTCTGTAAAGGCGATCTCCATCCCAGCCAGGAACAGGAATAAAACCATCTCCTGAAATCTAACACAGAATTAGAACACAGTAGGAGCAGAACCAGGCTACACAGCCCCTGGGCGCACTCCACTACCCACAGGGCTATGACCATTCCGAACCTAGACTCATGCCCAATTTCCTGCCCGCTCCCTGTAACCCTTAATTCCCTTTACTTCTAGGAAACTATCTATTTCTGTTTTAAATTTATTTAATGATGTAGCTTCCACAGCTTTCTGGGGCAGCAAATTCCACAAACCTACCACCCTCTGAGTGAAGAAGTTTCTCCTCATCTCAGTTTTGAAAGAGCAGCCCCTTATTTTAAGATTATGCCCCCTAGTTCTAGTTTCACCCTTCATTGGGAACATCCTCACCGCATCCACCCGATCAAGCCCCTTCACAATCTTATATGTTTCAATAAGATCGCCTCTCATTCTTCTGAACTCCAATGAGTAGAGTCCCAATCTACTCAACCTCTCCTCATATGACCACCCCCTCATCCCCGGGATTAACCGAGTGAACCTTCTTTGTATTGACTTGAGAGCAAGTATGTCTTTTCTTAAGTATGGACACCAAAACTGTATGCAGTATTCCAGCTGCGGTCTCACCAATACCTTGTACAACTGCAGCAATACCTCCCTGTTTTTATATTCCATCCCCCTAGCAATAAAAGCCAACATTCCATTGGCCTTGATCACTTGCTGCACCTGCATACTAACTTTTTGAGTTTCGTGCACCAGGACCCCCAGATCCCTTTGTACTACAGTACTTTCCAGTTTCTTGCCATTAAGATAATAATTTGCTCTATGATTTTTCCTGCCAAAGTGCATAACCTCACACTTTCCAGTATTGTATTCCATCTGCCATATCTCTGCCCACTTACTTAGCCTGTCTATGTCCCTTTGCAGGTTTTTTATGTCCTCCTCACTCACTACTTTCCGTCCCATCTTTGTATCATCTGCAAACTTTGATATGTTACACTCGGTCCCCTCCTCCAAATCGTTAATATAAATTGTAAAGAGTTGGGGACCCAGCACTGACCCCTGCGGAACACCACTAGTTACTGGTTGCCAATCTGAGAACGAACCATTTATCCCAACTCTCTGCTTTCTGTTAGAGAGCCAATCCTCCACCCACACCAGAATATTACCCCCAATCCCGTGATTTTTTATCTTGAGCAATAATCTTTTCTGTGGCACCTTGTCAAATGCCTTTTGGAAGTCTAAATACACTACGTCCACTGGTTCCCCTTTATCCACCCTGTATGTTACATCCTCAAAAAACTCAAGCAAATTTGTCAAACATGACTTCCCCTTCATGAAACCATGCTGAATTTGTCCTATTAAATTATGTTTATCCAAATGTCCCGTTACTGTCTCCTTAATAATGGACTCTAACATTTTACCATCCACAGATGTTAGGCTAACAGGTCTATAGTTTCCAGCCCTCTGCCGACTACCCTTTTTAAATAAGGGTGTTACATTAACAGTTTTCCAATCTGCCGGGACCTTTGCTGAGTCCAGTGAGTTTTGGATAATTATTACCAATGCATCCACAATCCCTACCGCCACTTCCCTCAAGACCCTAGGATGCAAGCCATCAGGTCCAGGGGATTTATCCGCCTTGAGTCCCATTATTTTACCAAGTACCACTTCCTTAGTGATTTTAATCGTATTTAGTTCCTCCCCCCCCTAGAGCCCCCTGTTTGTCCAGTGTTGGGATATTCTTAGTGTCCTCTACTGTAAAGACTGATACAAAATAATTGTTCAGTGTTTTTGCCATCTCCATGTTTCCCACCATTAATTTCCCGGTCTCATCCTCTAAGGGACCAACATTTACTTTAGCCACCCTTTTTCTTTTTATATAACTATAGAAACTTTTGCTGTCTGTTTTTATATTTTTTGCTAATTTACTTTCATAATCTATCTTCCCTTTCTTAATCAATCTTTTAGTTATTTTTTGCTGTCTTTTAAAGACTTCCCAATCTTCCATCCTCCCACTAGATTTGGCTACCTTATATGCCCTTGTTTTTAGTCGGATACTATCCTTAATTACTTTACTTAGCCACGGATGGCTATCTTTTCTTTTACACCCTTTTTTCCTCAGTGGAATATTTTTTTTTGGGAAGTTGTAAAATAACTCCTTAAATGTACACCACTGATCATGTACCGTCTTACCCTTTAATCTATTTTCCCAGTCCACTCTAATCAATTCCGCTCTCATACCTTCATAGTCTCCTTTATTCAAGCTCAGCACGCTTGTTTGAGATCCAACCTTCTCACCCTCTAATTGAATATGGAATTCAACTATGTTATGGTCACTCATTCCAAGGGGATCCTTTACTAGGACATTTTTAATTAATCCTGTCTCATTACACAGGACCAAATCTAAGGTAGCTTGCCCCCTGGTCGGTTCAGTTACATACTGCTCAAGAAAACCATCCCTAATACACTCAATGAACTCATCCTCAAGGCTGCTCTGCCCAATTTGATTTGTCCAGTTAATGTGATAATTAAAATCCCCCATAATTATAGCTGTTCCCTTATTACAAGCCTCAACTATTTCCTGATTAACACTCCGTCCAACAGAGTTGCAACTGTTCGGAGGCCTATAGACTACACCCACTAGTGTTTTTTTCCCCTTATTATTCCTTATCTCCACCCAAACTATTTCACTATCCTGCTCCTTTGACCCAATATCATTTCTCTGTATTATAGTGATTCCTTCCTTTATTAACATAGCCACCCCACCTCCTCTCCCTTCCTGCCTGTCCTTCCTGATTGTTAAATAACCTGGTATGTTTAATTCCCAGTCATGGTCACCCTGCAGCCATGTTTCTGTAATGGCCACAAGATCATACCCATATGTCGTTATTTGTGCCGTTAACTCATTCATTTTGTTACGAATGCTACGTGCATTCAGATAAAGAACTTTCAAATATGCTTTGTAACACTTAGTTCCTGTTTTTTCCCTTTTTAGTACTTTACTTTTTACTCCATACCTTCTGTCCCTTCCTGACACGTTCTGTTTTTTAATTCCCCCACTGCTACCTAAGTCTATGACCTTCTCTGTTGTCATTTCTATTATTTGCTCTCGAGAAACCTCCCCCCCACTAATTAGTTTAAAGCCCTCTCTACAGCCCTAGTTATATGATTCGCCAGGACTCTAGTCCCAGCACTGGCCAAGTGGAGTCCGTCCCAATGGAACAGCTCCCTCCTGTCCCAGCACTGGTGCCAGTGTCCCAAGGAGCAAAACCCATTTCTCACCCACCAGTCTTTGAGCCACGCATTTAACTCTTTAATTTTATTTATCCTAGCCAAATTCGCTCGTGGCTCAGGTAATAACCCAGAGATTATTACCCTTAAGGTTCTGTTTTTTAATTTGACCCCTAGCTGCTCATACTCCTTTAACAGAACCGTCTTCCTTGTCCTATCTACGTCGTTTGTACCAACATGGACCACGACAACTGGATCCTCCCCCTCCCACTCCAAGTTTCTTTCCAGCCCAGAAGAGATGTCCTTAACCCTGGCACCGGGCAGGCAACACAGCCTTCGGGACTCCCACTCTTGACTGCAGAGAACCCTATCTATCCCCCTAATGATACTATCCCCTACCACAACAACATTTCTTTTTACTCCCTCCACTTGAATGGCCCCCTGTACCACGGTGCTGTGGCCAGGTTGCTCATCCTCCCTGCAGTCCCCACTCCCGCCCTCACAGGGAGTAAGAACCTCGATCCTGCTGGACAAGAGCAAGGGCTGCGTCTCCTTCAACACTACATCCTGGATCCCTGTACCTTCCTCACTCGTAGTCACACCGTCCTGTCCCTGACCACGGACTACATCTGCAGTAATTAACTTCATAGGTGTGACCATCTCCTGAAACATAGAGTCCAGGAACTTCTCCCCCTCCCTGATGTGTCGCAGTGTCTGAAGCTCGGTCTCAAGCTCCATAACATGGAACTTGAGTTCCTCTAGCAGCAAACACTTGTCGCAGATGTAATCACCGTGAGCCTCAATGGGGTCCACCGGCTCCCACATCTCACAACAGTAACACATCACCTGCTCCATTCTATATAATTAATTAAATTTCTTATTATTAGTTATGAAGACCCTGCCCGGATATAGATGATAATGTCACACCACTATTCAAAGGTCTTACCAACTTAAAGGTATAAAAGAGAAGAGAAGGAAGAAAACCAACCAACCAGCTGATCACCAACCTCCTCCTTGAATACTGTCTGTGGGGCCTGTCTGGTTGACTCGTCTCGCTGCTCCGCCTCCGCAGTGCTGTCTAAGCCTGGGAGTGGGGGGAAAAACAGAGCAAAAAACACACCCTCACCTCCCACTTGCCCGAATTCTCCCAATTATCAAAACTCCAGCAGCACTCAATGCACAAAGCACTCCGTGCACAGCACTAGCCCCTCCCCTTTTATACCCGGATTCTACTTCCGGTTTAAACTGCCCAATAGTTTAATATACCCTTAAAAAATTAAACTGACTTCAAATAATTGACTTCTTAACACACTAAAATTCACAAAATACACTTAAATGATTTTTCTCCCACTTACCAAAACTCCAGCAGCACTCAATGCACAAAGCACTCCGTGCACAGCACTAGCCCCTCCCCTTTTATACCCGGATTCTACTTCCGGTTTAAACTGCCCAATAGTTTAATATACCCTTAAAAAATTAAACTCACTTCAAATAATTGACTTCTTAACACACTAAAATTCACAAAATACACTTAAATGATTTTTCTCCCACTTACCAAAACTCCAGCAGCACTCAATGCACAAAGCACTCTGTGCACAGCACTAGCCCCTCCCCTTTTATACCCGGATTCTACTTCCGGTTTAAACTGCCCAATAGTTTAATATACCCTTAAAAAATTAAACTTACTTCAAATAATTGACTTCTTAACACACTAAAATTCACAAATACACTTAAATGATTTTTCTCCCACTTACCAAAACTCCAGCAGCACTTAATGCACAAAGCTCTGGTGATTCCTCACATTTACCACAAATCTTCAGAGCATCTGTTCTTTCACCTCTTGGGCATACCCCACAGTCTCAATATTGCAGCTGACTACCATTTAGGCTTTCTGTTATTTGCTTTCCACAGTATAATCCAGGGCACATTAAATCAACATCCATAGTGAGAACCAGTGGCGGCCGCTCCACAGACTCCGACACGGCGAACCCAGGGTATTCCACACCGGAGCACTACCAGCGTCTCTCTTACCCCTTACTCCGCGAACCTTAGTCGAGCGCTCGCGAGCCGAGTCCGTTAACCCCCCCGGGGCCTGCGAGCCATCCGTTAACTCCCCAGGGCCCTCCCAAAGCACCTCCCAAACCCGCGACCTCTTCCATCTAGGACAAGGGCAGCAGGCGCATGGGAACACCACCATCTCCAAGTTCCCCTCCAAGTCACACACCATCCTGACTTAGAAGTATATCGCCGATCCTTCATCGTCGCTGGGTCAAAATCCTGGAACTCCCTCCCTAACAGCACTGTGGGAGCACCTTCACCACACAGACTGCAGTGGTCCAAGAAGGCGGCTCACCACCACCTTCTCAAGGGCAGTTAGGGATGGGCAATAAATGCTGGCCTTGCCAGCGACACCCAGATCCCATAAGCGAAAAAAAAAGTGAAACACTGTCCCTGTACTTTAGCGTTACCCCTCCATTTTCCTATATTTGTCCCCCCCTACCTGTCGCACTCTCCCCCTTATCCCCATTGACCACACAGGTCATTAAACACGTTCTTGTACAAAGCCACATCCAGTAAAGTTACTATTTTTAGTCTGATTGTTTTGTGTGATTTTTATTTTTACTGCAGTCATTAAAAGATAAAGGTATACTTTCTATTCCTTTATTAGCGCTGGAATATAAACTGAGAGTTACCACAAGTAACTTATTTACACAAGCTTTTCTCCAGGCCTCTATTATTTGCATGGTTACTTCAAGGTAAATGATCAACAGTTGTCTATCCTGATATAATGATGCATTTACATCATTTTTGTTATGACAGTTTCAATGCTCAGAACGTATGTACGTGTGTGTGTGTCTGTTTTTCAATTCTATTCCTCGAGAGGTGAAACCTTTGTTGACATTTTTTAAGGCCTTGTTAACTTGCGTTCCTACCTTTAATGATTTGTGAATTTGTTCCCCTAGATCTCTTTGCTCTTCTACCCCGTTCAGACTCTTATTTTCAAGGAGTACGTGGCCTCCTTATTCCTCCTCCTAAAATGCATCACCTCACAATTACCTATTCATTTGCCATTTACTCACCCATTCTGCAAGTTTATTAACGCCGCCTTGTATTTTGTCACAGTCACTTTCATCTGCAAATTTTGAACTTGTACTTCCGATTCCCAAGCCCAAATCATTTCTGTAAATGGTGAACAGTAGCGGGTCCAGCACCGATCTGTGGAACACCACTTCCCACCTTCCACCAGTCTGAGTGACTACCTTTAACCCCCACTCTCTGTTTTCTGTTTTGTAGCCAGCTTGCTATCCATTCTGCTACTTGTCCCCTGACTCCACATGTTCTGACCTTGGTCATTAGACTACCTTATCAAAGAACTGATGGCCCCCATGTGTGTAGCTTTGAAATGGTGTTATCTTTCAACCGAGCCAAAAACAAAGGCCCGTAATTTCCGATAGGAGGCTTCCTGCGTGCGTATCATTTACATCTCGACGATGTGTTCGGCGAGTCGGGCGGAGGCAGCGCAGCGCAATGAGCAGCAGCAGCAGCCACGATGACCCGCTACAGCACGTCGGCCGGCAGCTCCTTGGCAGGAAGCTTGCAGTCCGACTGGGAGGAGGGGAGCCGGGCATGGTGGCCAGAGGTCGGATCGTGAGCGGGAGAAGCAGGCCACCACACGTGGAGCCGGCAA
Organism: Somniosus microcephalus; assembly: GCF_052327205.1. Classification (NCBI taxonomy): domain Eukaryota; kingdom Metazoa; phylum Chordata; class Chondrichthyes; order Squaliformes; family Somniosidae; genus Somniosus; species Somniosus microcephalus. The sequence continues at coordinate 68,388,626 of NC_141008.1, forward strand.
CAGAGGAGGAGGACGCGGTGACGAGGAGGACGGAGCGGCTGAGGGACATCGTGCTCCCACTGCCACTGGATGCCATTGAATTGACTTTCTGAACACGGCGCTGTAAGAATAGCTGACGTGTCCCCACGGGGAGTAAGCATTCCATTGTACTAGTTACATATGGCAAATAAAATTGAATTGAATTGAATTATCGGGGAAAAATCTACGCCCTTACCTGAGGGTTCCCAAGGTCCGGACACTTCTGCTCCTGGGCCTCTCCACAGTCGAAATGCGCAGAGGCCCAGGTATCCCGGGGGCGCAGGCGGTTCGCAAGCGTCCCTAGGATCACGTGGGCCAGGCGAGCCAATGGGAGAAGGGAATCCCCCTTCATACTTTTGACCTGTCAAAAGTATTAATGGGAATCACTGAAAAAAGACATCACAACATTAACTAAATTTAAAAAAAAACATCATTTTTAAAATGAGTTAAAATTACATTAAATTAAATATTTTAAACTTTAATTATTTTTTTCAAAAATTAAATTTAAGTTTTTTACAGGGCTAAAAAACTTACCTTTTTAAAAAATATTTAAAAATTATAAATGAGTGAAAAATTTTTTTTTTAAATACTTTTTTAAACTCTTATGCTGGTAAAAGCAGGCCTTACGCTTGCTTTTACCAGGCGTAAGATTTTTAAAGGTTTTCAGCAGGCAGAGGTTGTGCAGTAAGCGGAACTCTCCACCCACAGAGGCCCTTCTCCAGGGCAGGCGGAGGATTGGTCAAGCATTCTTGACGGATCGGAAGTGCCGGTTTTCAGCGCATGCGCTTGGCATGCCTGAAACCGGCACTTGCGAGGTCCTTACGGGTGGGTACACAGCCTGTACGCACCCGTAGGGATCGGAAATTATGCGCCAAAGTGATTGTGATGGGCTAGAAGTAGACACAAGAATAATTAAGATTTTCAAGTGAGACTTTTTATTGGCGTTGTAAGGCAGGAAAGTGTTAATCACAAAGTGTGTGCTCTTTTTGTACTGGAGTTTTTACAAATGATGTGTATTTTGAACTGTTTCATTTCCTATCTAGAGACTGTAATGACGAAGAGGAAAATCTTTTACATTTCAACATAAAAATGTCACTGCAATACGATTTTTGTTAATTGTATCAATATAATCTGTTTGCAGAGATTTATCAAAGGTACCAGTTGCTCCTGTAAGGAGACACCACTTCTCTTACAATCAGCCCATACCCCCTGATATCCGGTTATATAATAGCGTACCCTGGGGGAGCGGGGGCTGGAACAATGAGATGCCCTTGTTTAATGAACTGGAATTTGTGATCTTCGTGAGCCCTCGCATGCACTTCTCCAATCTTCCAGAAGGTGGTGCTGATAAATGCTCTGAGGATCTGAAATAAAGTGTAAAATAAAGAAAATGGTTTACATTGCAGAATACACACGAGTAAACAAATTCCAGACTTTTTAAAATGCCGTCTATAAAACTCTTCCTCTAACTTTCAAAGCAGGCTATGCTATATCGAACAGTAACCGAACTAAAGAAGCATGAAACACATGATCAACATCAATTCAAGTAGAGGCAAGCCTGAAATTAAGCTCTTCTCCTTAGGCAGTCCCTCGGAACCGAGGATGACTTGCTTCCACATTAAAAATGAGCTCGCAGGTGACTGATTAGTCCAATGCAGGAACTACAGTCTCTGTCACAGGTGGGGCAGACGGTGGTTGAAGGGGCGGGTGGGTGGGGTGCCTGGGTTGACGTGCGCTCCTTGCGCTGTCTGCGCTTGGCTTCCGCTTGCTCCCGGCGAAGAGACTCGAGGTGTTCGGCGCCTTCCCGGATGCTTCTCCTCCACTTTGTGCGGTCTTGGGCCAGGGGTTCCCAGGTGTCGGTGGGGATGTTGCACTTTTTCAAGGAGGCTTTGAGGGTGTCCTTGAAGCGTTTCCTCTGCCCACCTGGGGCTCTCTTGCTGTGTCGGAGCTCCGAGTAAACATAGAAGGTAGGAGCAGGAGTAGGCCATTCGGCCCCTCGAGCCTGCTCCGCCATTCAATGCGATCATGGCTGATCATCCAAATTCAGTACCCGGTCCCTGCTTTCTCCCCATACCCCTTGATCCCTTTAGCCTTAAGAAATATATCTAACTCCTTCTTGAATATATTTAATGAATTGGCCTCCACTGCCTTCTGTGGTAGAGAATTCCACAGGTTCACCACTCTCTGGGTGAAGAAATTCCTCCTCATTTCTGTCCTAAATGGCCTACCCCTTATCCTTAGACTGTGACCCCTGGTTCTGGACTCCCCGACCATCGGGAACATCCTTCCTGCATCTAGTCTGTCCAGTCCTGTCAGAATTTTATAAGTTTCAATGAGATCCCCTCTCATTCTTCTAAACTCCAGCGAGTACAAGCCCAATCGACCCAATCTCTCCTCATACGTCATTCCTTCCATCCCAGGTATCAGCCTGGTGAATCTTTGCTGAACTCCTTCCATGGCAAGAACATCCTTCCTCAGATAAGGCGACCAAAACTGCACACAATACTCAAGATGCGGTCTCACCAAGGCCCTGTACAACTGCAGCAAGACATCCTTGTTCCTGTACTCAAACCCTCTTGCTATGAAGGCCAACATGCCATTTGCCTTCTTAACCGCCTGCTGCACCTGCATGCTTGCCTTCAGCGACTGGTGCACAAGGACACCCAGGTCTCGTTGCACTTCCCCTTCTCCCAATCTATTGCCATTCAGATAATAATCGGCCTTCCTGTTTTTGCCACCAAAGTGGATAACCTCGCATTTATCCACGTTATATTGCATCTGCTATGCTTTTGCCCAATCATCCAACCTGTCCAAATCATACTGGAGTTTCTCGGCATCCTCCTCACAGCACACGCACCCACCCAGCTTTGTGTCGTCTGCAAATTTGGAGATATTACATCTAGTTCCCTTGTCCAGATCATTAATATATAATGGCCCAGAAATTCGTGTCCCAACGCGTGAGTACGCGCGGTGTACTCACGCGTGGGCCCGATGGAAGTGCCGGTTTTCTGCATGCACAGCGCATGCGCGGGAAATCGGCACTTCCGCTCCCCTGAAAGCAGGGGTTCAGAGGTGGAACGCATGCGACCTTTGAAGCAGCGCGTGCGCAATGAACTTCGGCGTTTTTGTGAATTGCTGCAGTGAGGGTAAGCCCCCAGCATTTACACATCTAAAAAGCAGGAGTAAAGCCCCCGAGAAGCTCCGTAACGCTCAGGAGGAAGAACTCTTTCATCAGTGGAGCTTCTGAACGGCACATTTTTGGTTCTGAAAGGGAGCAAAGTTATTTTAAGAAAGTCTGAGGTAAGTTTCCAACTTTAATTTTTTTTTTTAAATGGGTTTTGAGTAATGTAGGTATAAGGATCAACTCTTGCTGTGTGCAAGGCCTAATTGAATTAGATTTGTTTATTAAATGTGAAAATGACTGTTTAACAATGAATAATTTAACATTTACAAAATTTTTAAGAAGCTTTTCATCATTAATATATATTCTTTTAAGTAAGTATGTATGTATGTATGTCTGTATATATTCCTTTCAGTATGTGTATGTATATGTCTGTATATATTCCTTTAAGTATGTGTATGAATGTATGTATGTAATTATGACTTTCAGAAAATGTTAGTTATTGGAAAATCATCTCGGGCTGCGATATTCATCAGGCGGGTATGACGCGTTCCCAAGCCGATAACGCATGTTTCTTGCCATAGCCCGAGGTGATTTTCTAGCCACTCACTTTATTAAAATTACTTTAACAACTCTTTCCATTTTTTCCTTACAAGGACGTCTGTGTAAAGAAGAGGCCTGTGAGCGAGAAACATGCCCTCTAGAAATGGTGCCCCGATGCTCTGTGTGATTTTGCTTCAAAGAATTCGGAACACCAGGGAACAACATAGAAGAGTGAGGAACCATAACCGTCTCCTGATCAGAAGGAACTACTACCCACCCCAGAGAGTGTACAGGGAGAGGCGATCATTTGAGATGCTGTCAGAGGAGTTGTGTGTGAGGAGGCTGCGCTTCAGTAAAGAGGCATGTTGAAGGAGGACCTGCAGCCACGCTGGAAGACCCGCACTGCCTTGTCAGTGAACATGAAGGTAACCACAGCATTGAACTTCTTTGCAAGTGGGTCATTTCAAGCAGGCACCGGTGACATAAGCAACATCTCCAAGAATGCTGCGAGGGTCTGCATTCACCAGGTCACAGAAGCCATTTGCCGTAGGCTTTCAGAGTTCATTAAGTATGACTTGTCCACTCAACATCAAAAGGAGATGGCCTTTGCATTTCATCGCATTGCTGGATTCCCCAAAGTGATTGGGGCCGTTGATGGAACCCATATTGCATTGAAGGCACCACTGGATGCACCTGTGACATACATCAACAGGAAGGAGCATCATTCATTGAATGCAATGATATTATGTGATGCGCACCTCAGGATCCTAAACGTGAATGTAGCGCACCGGGGAAGTAATCATTACTCCTTCGTCCTCTGTAACTCTAACTTATATGATGCTCTCAGCAAATTGCCTCCAGGATCCGCATGGATATTGGGTGACAAGGGCTACCCGCTAAGACCATGGCTGATGAATCCCTACCGCAAGACCAATAATGAGGCTCAGGAGAGATACAACCAGGCACACGTGTCCACACGTCAAGTGGTGGAGAGGACAATTGGAGTTCTGAAATCATGCTTCCGGTGCCTGGATAGGTCAGGGGTGACCTTGCAGTATTCTCACCAGAAAGTGGCAAGGATTGTGATGGCCTGTTGTGCTTTGCATAACTTTGCCCTGCAGGAAGGACTGACCCTTAACACTGCAGAAGAGCTCCCTGCTGAAATGGAGGATGAAGGCGATGGCAATGTGCCTGTGGCCAGGCCTCATGGGGAGGAGCCAAGTGCTGCCGAAAGTAAGGCTGCTCGGGAACTGCTAGTAGCCAACACCTTCACGAGGTAGTGTCGCCTTGTACCTACCCCTCCCCCCGCAAAGCAAAGAAAGGAGCAGACACAATTTAAAGTGAAGCAGTGAACTTTTATTGCATCATCAAACAGTTTTCAGGTTCAGTTTTGATGTAGATAGTTTATAACTTTTAAATGTTAACTAGCTATTTTCAACTTTTCAAACATTCGCAAACATAAATAGTTTTGAAAAAACTTTGTAAACAGTTTAAAGTAACTTTTTTTGGTTCCTTAGTGCAATAAAGACATTCAAGGTGGAAACTAGCTATTTTCTAATTTTCAAACAGTTGTTGCAAAAATACTTTTGCTCCAATAAAAGTTGAATTTTTTTTCAAAGTGACTACAGGCTGTACTGTTTAAACGAAAAGTTTACATATCCTTTCAGTCAGAAATATACATTTCAATGAAAAAAGCAAAGGCAACATTTCACATGTCAATAAAATGAAAATTTAAACAATTGAACGCTTTGCCCCCTCGCATCTGTGACTGAGGGTCCAAGGAGGTGCATTGCGCAAAAGGTGACACCGTAACATTTCCTGCGCCTTTTCCCTCCCCGTGACTGGAGCCCTGAGGAGATTGCTGAGGTCATCGTCAGTGAAATTCTGAGTCCTTTCAATGACGTGAATTGTGCTCATTCCAGCCATTTCACTTTGCTAATTAAATAAAATGAATGAAAAAAATGCTTTCAGGGCTTTTAAAACTCTTTAAATTGCTTCAAATCTCTTTTAAAACTATTTAACATTCTTCCAATTCCTTTAAAAGTATTTAAAACTTTACAAAAGTTAACAAAAGATTCATAAAAATACAAAGAACCTACTCAGCATGCTGCTTCTGATACTAACAAGGCTTTGTTGCTTGTGAGAAAGATTGGGGGCGTGTCTTATGCTAATGCAACCTCACAGGGCGTGTCTGCCTTACACTCCACGCTGGACGCTTCACGTAGGCTGCACTCCTGGGCGGCGTGATGTCAGACGAAGCCTGGGACTGCTCCTGAAGAAAACGGAATTGCACGCTCGCCGAGAGCACAATGGCCGGCGCGCTAGGTAAGTGCACATCGGGGGCTTACACGCGTGGCAAGCCCCCGACCTTAATTTCTGGGCCATTGTGAATAGCTGGGGCCCAAGCACTGATCCCTGCGGTACCCCACTAGTCACTGCTTGCCACTCGGAAAAAGACCCGTTTATTCCATCTCTTTGCTTTCTGTCCGCCAACCAGTTCTCTATCCAAGTCAATACCTTGCCCCCAATCCCACGTGCCTTAACTTTACACGCTAATCTCTTATGCGGGACCTTATCGAAAGCCTTCTGAAAGTCCAAATACACCACATCCACTGGTTCTTCCTTATCTATTTTACCAGTTACATCCTCAAAAAATTCCAGTAGATTAGTCGAGCACAATTTACCTTTTGTAAAGCCATGTTGACTTTGTCTGATCATGTCACTGTTTTCCAAGTGCTCTGCTATTGCATCTTTTATAATGGACTCAAGCATTTTCCCCACTACCGATGTCAGGCTTACCGGTCTGTAATTCCCCGTTTTCTCTCTACCACCTTTTTTGAATAGTGGGGTAACATTAGCTACCCTCCAATCCATGGGTACTGTTCCAGATTCCATCGAATGCTGGAAGATGATCAGCAAAGCATCAACTATTTCTAGCGCCACTTCCTTAAGTACCCTAGGATGTAGATTATCAGGCCCTGGGGATTTATCGGCCTTCAATCCCATCAATTTCCCTAACACGATTTCCTTACAAATACTGATTTCTTTCAGTTCCTCCCTTTCATCAGACCCTATGTTCCCCGACATCTCTGGGAGGTTATTTGTGTCCTCCTTTGTGAAGACAGAACCAAAATATGTATTTAATTGGTCTGCTATTTCTTTGTTCCCCATTATAAACTCCCCTGATTCTGACTGCAAGGGACCTACGCTTGACTTCACCAATCTTTTTCTCTTCACATATCTATAAAAGCTTTTACAGTCATTTTTATGTTCCCTGCAAGCTTACCCTCATATTCTATTTTCCCTTTCTTAATTAATCCCTTTGTCCTCCTTTGTTGAATCCTAAACTGCTCCCAATCCTCAGGTTTACTGCTTTTTCTGGCCAATTTATATGTCCTCTCCTTGGATCTTATGCTAATTTCCCTCGTTAGCCACAGTTAAGTCACCTTTTTTGTTTTATTTTTATGCCAAACTGGGATGAACAGATTCTGTAGTTCATCCATGCGGTCTTTGAATGTTTGCCATTGCCTATCCACTGTCAACCCTTTGAGTGACATTCCCCAATCAATCCTACCCAACTCGCGCCTCAGACCATCGTAGTTTCCTTCATTTAAATTTAGGACTCTAGTCTCTGAGTCGACTACTTCATTCTCCATCTGAATGAAGAATTCGATCATATTATGATCGCTCCGACCCAAGGGGCCTCATACAACAAGATTGCTAATTAATCCTTTCTCGTTACATAATACCCAGTCTAAGATGGCCTGATCTCTGGTTGGTTCCTCGACATATTGGTCCAGGAAACCATCCCTTAAACACTCCAGGAATTCCTCCTCCACAGTATTGTTACTAATTTGGTTAGCCCAATCTATATGTAGATTAAAGTCACCCATGATGACTGCTGTGCCCTTATTGCACGCTTCTCTAATTTCCCTTTTAATGCCATCCCCAACCTTCGCATTATTGTTTGGAGGTCTATATACCACTCCCACTAACGTTTTCTGCCCCTTGGTATTTCTCAGTTCTACCCATACAGATTCCACATCATCAGAGCTAATATCCTTCCTTTCAATTGTGTTAATCCCCTCTTTAACCAGCAATGCTACCCCACCTCCCTTTCCTTTTTGCCTATCTTTCCTGAATATTGAATACCCTGGATGTTGAGTTCCCAGCCTTGGCCACCCTGGAGCCATGTTTCTGTAATCCCAATCAAATCATATTCGTTTACCTCTATTTGTGCAGCTAATTCATCCACCTTATTACGAATGCTCCTTGCATTAAGACACAAAGCCTTCAGGCTTGTTTTTTTTTAACACTCTTAGATCTTTTAGAATTATTATTTACTGTGGCCATGTGTGATTTAAACCCTTGATTTCTCTGCCTGCCACTTTTGTTTTTCTCCTTCCTATCTTTTGCTTTTATCCTTGTTTCCCTTCCCTCTGTCTCTCCGCTCAGGTTCCCAACCCCCTGCCATTTTAGTTTAAACCCTCCCCCAAAGCACTAGCAAACACTCCTCCTAGGGCATCGGTCCCGGCCCTGCCCAGGTGCAAACCGTCCGGTTTGAACTGGTCCCACCTCCCCCAGAACCGGTTCCAATGTCCCAGGAATTTGAATCCCTCCCCCTTGCACCATTCCTCTAGCCATGTATTCATCTGAAATATCCTTCTACTTCTACTCTGACTAGCACGTGGCACTGGTAGCAATCCTGAGATTACTACCTTTGAGGTCCTATTTTTTAAATTTACCTCCTAACTCCCTATATTCCGCTTTTAGGACCTCATCCCGCTTTTTACCTATATCGTTGGTACCTATATGTACCACGACAACTGGCTGTTCACCCTCCCCTTCCAAGATGTTCTGCAGCCGCTCTGAGACATCCTTGACCCTGGCACCAGGGAGGCAACACACCATCCTGGAGTCTTGTTTGCGGCCGCAGAAACGCCTATCTATTCCCCTTACAATACAGTAGAGCATTTGTTTTGGGAGTCTCGTATCGGGTATGCGGAGGATGTGACCCATCCATTGGAGCTGATTGAGCGTGGTCAAAGCTTCGATGTTAGGGATGTTGGCCTGAGCAAGAACACTGACGTTGGTGCACCTATCCTGCCAATGGATTTGCAGGATCTTGCGGAGGCAGCGTTGGTGGTACCTCTCCAGTGCTTTGAGGTGCCTGCTGTACATGGTCCATGTCTCTGAGGCATACAGCAGGGCGGGTATCACTGCTGCTCTGTAGACCATGAGCTTAGTGCCGGGTTTGAGGTCCTGGTCTTCAAACACTCTCTTCCTCAGGTGACCGAAGGCTGCACTGGCACACTGAAGGCGGTGTTGGACTTCGTCGTCGACGTCTGCCCTTGTTGACAGTAGGCTCCCGAGATATGGAAAGTGGTCCACGTTGTCCAAGGCCTTGTCATGGATTTTGATAATCGGGGGCAGTACTGTGTGGCGGGGGCAGGTTGGTAGAGGACCTTTGTCTTACGGATGTTTAGTGTAAGGCCTATGCTCTCGTACGCTTCGGTGAAGGTGTTGACGATGGTTTGGAGTTCGACCTCCGAGTGAGCGCAGACGCAAGCGTCGTCTGCATACTGTAATTTGACGACAGAGGATGGGACAACCTTGGATCTGGACTGGAGGCAACGGAGGTAGAACAGTTTCCCATTTGTTCTGTAAATTAGCTCCACTCCAGTGGGGAACTTACTGAGGGTGAGATGGAGCATTGCAGCAAGGAAGATCAAGAAGAGCGTTGGTGCGATGACACAGCCTTGCTTGACCCCGGTTCATACGTGAATTGGGTCTGTGGTGGAACCGTTGGTCAGAATTACGGCTTGCATGTTGTCGTGAAGCAGGCGGAGGATAGTGACAAACTTTTGAGGGCAGCCGAATTTGAGGAGGACACTCCATAATCCCTCACGGTTGACAGTGTCGAAGGCCTTTGTGAGATCAAAGAAGGCCATGTACCGCGGTTGGTGCTGTTCCCTGTATTTCTCTTGTAATTGACGTGCGGTGAAGACCATGTCCATTGTGCCCCATCCTATCAATGAATAATGCGGGAAAGACACTCTTAGTGCCCATTTCTCCCCCCCTTTTCTTATTAGTGCAAACTGTATAACATGGAACTGTTGGGATCGACAGAAATCAACAGGCTGAGGCTTTCTTTTGGTAAAGGACAAAACGTGTCCTGCTTTTATCACATCGCCACATGGACTGCAAAACCTCAGCCCCGTGCAGGGTTACAAGCAGGGGCTGATGAGTCATCACGTAACCCGACACTCTTAAAGGGCCCGACACTCTTAAAGGGGCCCTGCACCAATAACCCAACCCAGCATGTACATACCACAGCATTGCTATACAAAGTGAATTGTGTTAGGTACATATAACAGCATTGGGTACACATTGTGCTATTGTCCCTTTGTGGCCTCCGCCACAGAACCGTGCTAGAAATCAAATTATTACTGAGTTGAAAGAATGACGCACCGAACAACTTTAATGATGAACGGCTTTTGTTCTTTTCTAAAATCTCAACTTTAAAATCCATCCGCCTCCTTCCGTCTAACCTCTGAGCTTCCTTACTTACAAGTGTGCCAGATAGTAATGTTCTGTACATGCAGAAATACAGGAAACTCTTTTTTTATCTGGCACCGACGGGACCGGCGTGGTGCCGGTTGATCAAAAAGTCCGGATTACAGAGAGTTATACTTACCAAGGTACAAGAGCCCCGTACAGGCCACAGATCCAGGAACCCCGGTTACACGGCCACAGATCCAGGAGTCCCGGTTACATGGCCACAGATCCAGGAACCCCGGTTACACGGCCACAGGTGCAGGAGCCCCGGTTACATGGCCACAGGTGCAGGAGCCCCGGTTACATGGCCACAGGTGCAGGAGCCCCGGTTACACGGCCACAGGTGCAGGAACCCCGGTTACACGGCCACAGATCCAGAAGCCCCGGTTCCACGGCCACAGGTGCAGGAACCCCGGTTACACGGCCACAGGTGCAGGAACCCCGGTTACACGGCCACAGATCCAGGAACCCCGGTTACACGGCCACAGATCCAGGAGTCCCGGTTACATGGCCACAGATCCAGGAGCCCCAGTTACACGGCCACAGGTGCAGGAACCCCGGTTACACGGCCACAGGTGCAGGAACCCCGGTTACACGGCCACAGGTGCAGGAACCCCGGTTACACGGCCACAGATCCAGGAGCCCCAGTTACACGGCCACAGATCCAGGAACCCCGGTTACACGGCCACAGGTGCAGGAACCCCGGTTACACGGCCACAGATCCAGGAACCCTGGTTACACGGCCACAGGTGCAGGAACCCCGGTTACACGGCCACAGGTGCAGGAACCCCGGTTACACGGCCACAGATCCAGGAACCGCGGTTACACAGCCACAGGTGCAGGAACCCCGGTTACACGGCCACAGGTGCAGGAACCCCGGTTACACGGCCACAGATCCAGGAACCCTGGTTACACGGCCACAGGTGCAGGAACCCCGGTTACACGGCCACAGGTGCAGGAACCCCGGTTACACGGCCACAGATCCAGGAACCGCGGTTACACAGCCACAGGTGCAGGAACCCCGGTTACACGGCCACAGGTGCAGGAACCCCGGTTACACGGCCACAGGTGCAGGAACCCCGGTTACACGGCCACAGGTGCAGGAACCCCGGTTACACGGCCACAGGTGCAGGAACCCCGGTTACACGGCCACAGGTGCAGGAACCCCGGTTACACGGCCACAGGTGCAGGAACCCCGGTTACACGGCCACAGCTGCAGGAACCCCGGTTACACGGCCACAGGTGCAGGAACTCCGGTTACACGGCCACAGATCCAGGAACCCCGGTTACACAGCCACAGGTGCAGGAACCCCGGTTACACGGCCACAGGTGCAGGAACCCCGGTTACACGGCCACAGGTCCCAGAGTCCCGGTTACACGGCCACAGGTGCAGGAACCCCGGTTACACGGCCACAGGTGCAAGAACCCCGGTTACACGGCCACAGGTGCAGGAACCCTGGTTACACGGCCACAGGTGCAGGAACCCCGGTTACACGGCCACAGGTGCAGGAACCCCGGTTACACGGCCACAGGTGCAGGAACCCCGGTTACACGGCCACAGGTGCAGGAACCCCGGTTACACGGCCACAGGTGCAGGAACCCCGGTTACACGGCCACAGGTGCAGGAACCCCGGTTACACGGCCACAGATCCAGGAACCCCGGTTACACGGCCACAGGTGCAGGAACCCCGGTTACACGGCCACAGGTCCAGGAACCCCGGTTACACGGCCACAGGTGCAGGAACCCCGGTTACACGGCCACAGTTCCAGGAACCCCGGTTGCACGGCCACAGATCCAGGAACCCCGGTTACAAGGCCACAGATCCAGGAACCCCGGTTACACGGCCACAGATCCAGGAACCCCGGTTACACGGCCACAGGTGCAGGAACCCCGGTTACACGGCCACAGGTGCAGGAACCCTGGTTATACGGCCACAGATCCAGGAACCCCGGTTACACGGCCACAGGTGCAAGAACCCCGGTTACACGGCCACAGGTGCAGGAACCCCGGTTACACGGCCACAGGTCCCGGAGTCCCGGTTACACGGCCACAGGTGCAGGAACCCCGGTTACACGGCCACAGGTGCAAGAACCCCGGTTACACGGCCACAGGTGCAGGAACCCTGGTTACACGGCCACAGGTGCAGGAACCCCGGTTACACGGCCACAGGTGCAGGAACCCCGGTTACACGGCCACAGGTGCAGGAACCCCGGTTACACGGCCACAGGTGCAGGAACCCCGGTTACACGGCCACAGGTGCAGGAACCCCGGTTACACGGCCACAGGTGCAGGAACCCCGGTTACACGGCCACAGGTCCAGGAACCCCGGTTACACGGCCACAGGTGCAGGAACCCCGGTTACACGGCCACAGGTCCAGGAACCCCGGTTACACGGCCACAGGTGCAGGAACCCCGGTTACACGGCCACAGTTCCAGGAACCCCGGTTGCACGGCCACAGATCCAGGAACCCCGGTTACAAGGCCACAGATCCAGGAACCCCGGTTACACGGCCACAGATCCAGGAACCCCGGTTACACGGCCACAGGTGCAGGAACCCCGGTTACACGGCCACAGGTGCAGGAACCCCGGTTATACGGCCACAGATCCAGGAACCCCGGTTACACGGCCACAGGTGCAAGAACCCCGGTTACACGGCCACAGGTGCAGGAACCCCGGTTACACGGCCACAGGTGCAGGAACCCCGGTTACACGGCCACAGGTGCAGGAAACCCGGTTACACGGCCACAGGTGCAGGAACCCCGGTTACACGGCCACAGGTGCAGGAAATCCGGTTACACGGCCACAGGTGCAGGAACCCCGGTTACACGGCCACAGATCCAGGAACCCCGGTTACACGGCCACAGATCCAGGAACCCCGGTTACACGGCCACAGATCCAGGAACCCCGGTTACACGGCCACAGGTGCAGGAACCCCGGTTACACGGCCACAGGTGCAGGAACCCCGGTTACACGGCCACAGATCCAGGAACTGCGGTTACACGGCCACAGCTCCAGGAACCCCGGTTACACGGCCACAGGTGCAGGAACCCCAGTTACACGGTCACAGGTGCAGGAACCCCGGTTACACGGCCACAGGTGCAAGAACCCCGGTTACACGGCCACAGGTGCAGGAACCCCAGTTACACGGCCATAGGTGCAGGAACCCCGGTTACACGGCCACAGATCCAGGAACCCCGGTTACACGGCCACAGGTGCAGGAACCCCAGTTACACGGTCACAGGTGCAGGAACCCCGGTTACACGACCACAGGTGCAGGAACCCCGGTTACACGGCCACAGATCCAGGAACCCCGGTTACACGGCCACAGGTGCAGGAACCCCGGTTACACGGCCACAGGTGCAGGAACCCCGGTTACACGGCCACAGGTGCAGGAAACCCGGTTACACGGCCACAGGTGCAGGAACCCCGGTTACACGGCCACAGGTGCAGGAACCCCGGTTACACGGCCACAGGTGCAGGAAACCCGGTTACACGGCCACAGGTGCAGGAACCCCGGTTACACGGCCACAGGTGCAGGAACTCCGGTTACACGGCCACAGGTGCAGGAACCCCGGTTACACGGCCACAGATCCAGGAACCCCGGTTACACGGCCACAGATCCAGGAACCCCGGTTACACGGCCACAGATCCAGGAACCCCGGTTACACGGCCACAGGTGCAGGAACCCCGGTTACACGGCCACAGGTGCAGGAACCCCGGTTACACGGCCACAGATCCAGGAACCGCGGTTACACGGCCACAGCTCCAGGAACCCCGGTTACACGGCCACAGGTGCAGGAACCCCAGTTACACGGTCACAGGTGCAGGAACCCCGGTTACACGGCCACAGGTGCAAGAACCCCGGTTACACGGCCACAGGTGCAGGAACCCCAGTTACACGGCCATAGGTGCAGGAACCCCGGTTACGCGGCCACAGATCCAGGAACCCCGGTTACACGGCCACAGGTGCAGGAACCCCAGTTACACGGTCACAGGTGCAGGAACCCCGGTTACACGACCACAGGTGCAGGAACCCCGGTTACACGGCCACAGATCCAGGAACCCCGGTTACACGGCCACAGGTGCAGGAACCCCGGTTACACAGCCACAGGTGCAGGAACCCCGGTTGCACGGCCACAGGTGCAGGAACCCCGGTTGCACGGCCACAGGTGCAGGAACCCCGGTTACACGGCCACAGGTGCAGGAACCTCGGTTACACGGCCACAGGTGCAGGAACCCCGGTTACACGGCCACAGGTGCAGGAACCCCGGTTACACGGCCACAGATCCAGGATCCCCGGTTACACGGCCACAGGTGCAGGAACCCCGGTTACACGGCCACAGGTGCAGGAACCCCGGTTACACGGCCACAGATCCAGGAACCCTGGTTACACGGCCACAGATCCAGGAACCCCGGTTACACGGCCACAGGTGCAGGAACCCCGGTTACACGGCCACAGGTGCAGGAACCCCGGTTACACGGCCACAGGTGCAGGAACCCCGGTTACCCGGCCACAGGTGCAGGAACCCCGGTTACACGGCCACGGATCCAGGAACCCCGGTTACACGGCCACAGGTGCAGGAACCCCGGTTACACGGCCATAGGTGCAGGAACCCCGGTTACACGGCCACAGATCCAGGAACCCCGGTTACACGGCCACAGGTGCAGGAACCCCGGTTACATGTCCACAGGTGCAGGAACCCCGGTTACACGGCCACAGGTGCAGGAACCCCGGTTACACGGCCACTAATATTTAGTAGAACCTACTCCTGAATTTTGCCAGGTAAAAGAGAGTTTCCTGTAAATGGAAAATTAGGGGAGAGCAAAGCTCCACATTTTCTTGATTCTTCGATGGGGAGATATTTTAAAAAATCACAGTGAGCTGTAAGAACAAGTTTTTAAACTAAAATTTGTCTCTTCGGGATCAATTATGACCAGTGGGTATTGTATGTACAAGCACAAAAGCCGGTACACATAATGTGTACGTTGTTCGGAATCTTTGCCAACAGTTTGCTAATCGCCCTAATCTTTGAGTGCGACCTGAAGACAAATGTAGGAAGAACAGAAAGCTGCAGATCTGCAACAACTTGAGCACGACTTTGCAGGCAGGTTGGATGTCATATTAAAATACCGCCACCAGGGGGCACCTTGCTTCAGGCCCTCACCACCCTTTTGAGAATAAAACAAAGCATCGGTTCCGAGGGAGGTCTTGCACCACTGGTTTTCAAACTCTTCCCGGTGAGACCCCCTGTCTTAAATTCCAAAAGTCAGTGCCAGCTCCCCAAAGAAAAACAGCGCTAATATATTAGCATATACAGCAACCGAAATAATGCGTCCACATATAGAATAATAAAAGAAAGACTTGCATTTATATAGTGGCCACCGGACGTCCCAAAGCTCTTTACAGCCAATGAAGTACTTTTTGAAGTGTAGTCACTGTTGTAATGTAGGAAATGCAGCAGCCAATTTGTGCACAGCAAGCTCCCACAAACAGCAATGTGATAATGACCACATAATCGGTTTTAGTAATGTTGTTTGAGGGATAAATATTGGCCAGGACACCAGGGATAACTTCTTCTGCGAAACAGTGCCAAGGGATCCTTTACGTCCACCTGAGAGAGCAGACGGGGCCTCGGTTTAACGTCTCATCCGAAAAGACGGCACCTCCGACAGTGCAGCACCCCCTCAGCACTGCACTGGAGTATCAGCCTAGATTTTTGTGCTCGAGTCTCTGGAGTGGGACTGGAACCCACCACCTCCTGACTCAACAACAACAGCATGTATTTATATAGCGCCTTTAACGTAGTAAAACGTCCCAATGCGCTGCACAGGAGTATTTTAAGACAAAAAATTTGACACCGAGCCACATAAGGATAAATTAGGGCAGGTGACCAAAAGCTTGGTCAAAGAGGTAGGTTTTAAGGAGCGTCTTAAAGGAGGAAAGAGAGGTAGCGAGGCGGAGAGGTTTAGGCAGGGAATTCCAGAGCTTAGGGCATCAGAAGGCATCAGAAGGCACGACCACCAATGGTTGAGCAATTATAATCAGAGATCCTCAAGAGGGAAGAATTAGAGGAATACAGATATCTTGGGCGGGTTGTGGGGCTGAAGGAGATTATAGAGATAGGGAGGGGCGAGGCCATGGAGGGATTTGAAAACCAGGATGAGAATTTTGAAATCGAGGCGCTGCTTAACCGGGAGCCAATGTAGGTCAGCGAGCACAGGGGTGAGAGTGCTACTCACTGAGCCACTGGCTGACACGGCAGAATATAGAATTATTGAGGTACCGTTCTTGTAGTATACCTGATGTCAGTGGGCCAGAAACTGATGAGCTCATGTACCTCCCTGGATTGGCAACCTACCAGGATCGGCCCAGAGTCTCCAGGAATTAACGATTAATCTCTTGGATACTGCAGCGAGCAATCTGGGAGAAAAACCACAGGAGTATTAAAAATTAATTGTGTGTTTTTTTTCCATTTTCTTTTGAACACTTTCATTTTATTAGTTATTAAAATATTGGAGATGCTCACAAAGGCTGTTTAACGGGGCGGGGCGGTGGGGGGTCATGTGACGGAACCTCCAGGAATACGTCCAATCAGAGTTGGCGACCTAACCTGCACAACCGATGAATTAGGTTACATTTAAAACAAAACCAGTTGACTAGGCAGTTAGTGTACAGCAAAGTTGCATGAAAGACTACATGTACATTCTAACAAGCTATTACCACTGATTTTAGTGAAAAGGCGTAAATTTTCTGTGTATCTGTAATTAAAGAAAAATCGCTATTCATTTCAAGGTGCCGGGGAGTTATCCCTGGTGTCCTGGCCAATATTTATCCCTCAACCAACATAACAAAAACAGATTCTCTGGTCATTATCACATTGCTGTTTGTGGGAGCTTGCTGTGCGCAAATTGGCTGCCGCGTTTCCCACATTACAACAGCGACTACACTTCAAAAATACTTCATTGGCTGTAAAGCGCTTTGAGATGTCCAGTGGTCGTGAAAGGCGCTATATAAATGCAAGGCTTTCTTTATCGAATCATGGAATCATAGAACTTTACGGCACAGGAGCCGGCCATTCGGCCCATCGTGTCTGATCCAGCCGAACCACACTTTCCGGCTCTTGGTCCGTAGCCCTGTCGGTCACGGCACCTCAGAAAGCACATCAGCCGTTTGTGACGCTTGAAGATAAAGCAAAGATGTCGCTAATAGATAAGGATTAAACCGTTCAGTGTTCATCAGTACAGGGTATTGGTGTACAGTACCACAGTGGGGGAACACAGATTCACTGCGTTCCTGTTCTTAGGGCACTGACGTGCTAGGGCACAAAGCTGATGTCCTTAAGAAAGGAAAGAAGTCAGGAGGAGTCAGTCCCCAAGCACTGACATACATCCAAACAGTGAGGCCTTGGAAAGGGTTCGCCCACCTGCTGCTGACTTGTTTTTTTTAAATATTTGTCCATGAGATTTTGGTGATGCTGGCAGGGTCACATTTATTGTCCATCCATAGTTTTACTGCAATGCTGGTGGTGGGGGGGGGGGGGGCTGCCTTCTTGAACCACTTCAGTGCTTTTCTTTACCATATGAATGAGACCAATATGTGGGGACTGATTATCTGCCAATTTGGATAAATATTTGAAGCAGAGATACAGGGCTATGGGGAGAGACCCAGGCAGTGGGATTAGTTTTGGGATTATTCGAGCAAGAGTCGTCTCAGACACAATGGTCTGAATGGCCTCCTTCGGTGCTGTAAACTTCCATGCTTCTCCCCCATATAGTGGATAATGTTGTCCACTGTATTTTAACCCACTATGCCACCAAGCCTCCAGAAACAGTAGCTATCAGTCAGGCAGGACCAGAACCTCTTCCAACACAGTGTTAGCAATACTGTGCCCGCATCATGAGTGGTTGAAAAGTGGAATTGTTATCTAAACCAATAAAGTTAGCAGAATGTCTTTGTGAGTTTTTGATAACTTTACAGAGTTTTTGATGGTCATTAATCATTTAGGGTGATGCTAATTTAAATGTAAAGAGCCATTATATATAACATTTATTATTTATACGACGCCTTGTGTTGAAACTGCTTAAAGCACTTCACACAAGTACCTTTTGAAGTGCACTAGCTTGTTGTTTTATCACTTCTCAAAGCACTTCCCACAATGAATTACACTGAAGTGCAGTGAATGTTGTAATTATAGAGAAACAGGGCAGCCCTTTTCTGCCCAGTGAGAGCTCACAGGCAGCAATGAGATGAGTGCCAGTTAATAAAAAGATATTGCTCGCTGTGCACAAATTGGCTGCCGCGTCTCCGACATTACAACAGTGACTACACTTCAAAAAGTACTTCATTGGCTGTAAAGTGCTTTGGGGCATCCGGTGGTCGTGAAAGGCGCTATAGAAATGCAAGTCTTTTTTAAGATAGAGGCAGAGATGGACAGAGCCAGGGATTGAGAGGGTACTGTGAACTACAACCCGACACCTTTGTAGGATGCCAAAACACATGACTGGCATTCTGTAACACAAAGGGTTAATCCCCCGGACCCTGCAAACCTGTAACTCAGGCAAAATATCTATACGCCCTGCATATACCAGAAGGTCAATCGTGATGGAACCTGCTCGGTTGGGTCTGAAAGAGACCTCTGAAGGTTATGGAATAGTGGACTGAGTAATGTGCTGTGGGTCTCACAACAAAAAGACTAGCGAGAAGGAACGAGCCCTGCAACAATTGGGGTCACAGCCTCAGGGTCCTAATAGTAAACGGAGCACCAGCAGAGATGTGCTGTCACTCAGCAGAAAAACTAACAAATAGGAAGAGCCTTGGATGCAATTGAGGTCTCAACCTCATTGTCCTGGTCATGAACTAGTACTAGCAGAAAGCAGTGTAGCACCAGCCCTTCATCAAACGGATCAACATCTGGCAATCATCGTTTCTGACACATGCCTGTCTATGTGACTGACAACTGGGAAAAGAGCCAAGGGTCGGAGTTCATTCTCACCATTTGGCTACTAAAGTTTTTGTTGGTGGGTGTGATTATTTTGGAAGTTGTAAATAAATGTTGTGTCTTTGGCGTTTGATTGCTGTCAGTAAGCAAAACCCCAGCTCAGGCTGAAATATTGTAATACATATAATAACCAAGTACTTATTATAACTCTAATGTTTAATATTGTGCTGGCATTCGTTGTGTTCTAATTGATGTTGTTTAAATAAAGGTTACTATTATGACAACATAAAGATAAACTAATAGCATTATAACATTAACAGACTTCAGGACAGTCGGATTAACCCTTTCCTTACAAAAGGATGAGCCAGAGTATTAAAATGTTATTAGAATCTCACATACAATGTGATCATTCATCATGCGATCTATGTTTGGGGAAAGTAATTATTAGAACTGATATGCAGGATGCCACGGGTATAATCCATGCAAGGAAATGTGGTTACCATTGGAGAGAGAGAAGCCAGAGCATCATGAAGAAGAACAAGGGATGAATTGTTCTGACTTATGAAGTGTACACAAAGGAACAGTTTGTGCAAGAGCACAACAAAAGTCAGAAAACACACGACAATAAGCTGCACCGAGAGGTTCGGTGCAAAAGGAAGCGTTTGTGCTTCTTTCATACTCATTTACCATCATCCATAATTAATCATTTGCTAGTCTTACATTGTTTACTAATTTACCATTTGTTAATTTTATACCTTAACGCTAAGTTACAAAGGGCGAGCCGGGCATGAAAATAAGAGCAATCCACAAAGTAGGATTTGTAAGTGTTCACGGGAACCCATTCTCAAATTATAAACTCCAATAGGGTGGCTGCCAAATTTAATTCCTGGGCTCTGCTGATTCCATTCTCGCCCCTATTCAATCCCCTCTACCCGTACTCCTGTCCCCATTCATTTCCTGCTCACCCCCATTCGCTCAACACCTCCCATTCATTTTCATTCCCTTCCACCCCATTTATTCCCCATTGCCACCCTCATTTGTTCTCTTCTCCCTCTTCATTCCCTGCTTACCAACTTCCCGCCCCTTTCATTGTTTCCCCCCCATTCACGTCTCACATTCAGTTTTGCTCCCCCAGTCACCTTGCTGTCCCCATTCCCCAATTTGTGGCCCACTCACTCCATCCATTTCCCACTATTGCCCTGTTCACCCCATTCATTCCTCGCTCCTCCATTCATTTCCTGCTCCCCCTTCATGCTTGTTTCACCCATTCATTTTGCGCTTTCCTATTCATCCCCACGCCCTCATTTAATCCCTGCTCCTTTATCATTCCATACTACCCCTTTAATTTTCCATTCTTCCCCTATTCATTCATTTCCCATTCCTCCCCAATCATTTATCCCTGCTTTTCTGCCATTCATTTCCCACTTCCTCCCATTCACGCCCCACACCTTGATTCATGTCTACCTCCCATTCATCCCATCTCTGCTCTGAATCAACACCGCTTCATTGCTGACTTCCTCGACTCATTTCCCGATTCTCCCCTTTAATTCCCCATACTCCAGCTCATTCATTCCCTATTCATTACCTGTTCCTCCCCCGTTCACTCCCCCTCCTCTTCCCCATTCGTTGGTTGCTCCCTCATTTTGTGCTCTCCAGCCCATTCCTCCCTCACTCGCCCCCATTTATTATCCCTCCCCCTCATCCCCAGCCCTTCCCTTTCATTCACCTTCCTCCCCTATTCTTTCCCTGTTGTCACTCCCATTCAATACCCTCTCTCCAATTCAGTCATTTCTCCCATTTGTTACCCACTCCCCTTCCTACTCATTTTCCTCTCTTCCTCATTCATTCCCATTTACCATTCCTTCCCCACTCTCCCAGATTCTTGTCCCACTCTCCCTCACAAGTCTTCTGTATTTCTCATTTTCTCTCCCATTCCTTCCCCGCTCCCCCGCCCATTCCTTCCCCGCTCTCCCGCCCATTCCTTCCCCGCTCCCCCGCCCATTCCTTCCCCGCTCTCCCTCCCATTCCTTCCCCGCTCTCCCTCCCATTCCTTCCCCACTCTCCTGCCCATTCCTTCCCCGCTCTCCCGCCCATTCCTTCCCCGCTCCCCCGCCCATTCCTTCCCCGCTCTCCCTCCCATTCCTTCCCCACTCTCCTGCCCATTCCTTCCCCGCTCTCCCGCCCATTCCTTCCCCGCTCCCCCGCCCATTCCTTCCCCGCTCTCCCTCCCATTCCTTCCCCACTCTCCTGCCCATTCCTTCCCCACTCCCCCGCCCATTCCTTCCCCACTCTCCTACCCATTCCTTCCCCGCTCTCCCGCCCATTCCTTCCCCGCTCCCCCGCCCATTCCTTCCCCGCTCTCCCTCCCATTCCTTCCCCACTCTCCTGCCCATTCCTTCCCCACTCTCCTGCCCATTCCTTCCCCACTCTCCTGCCCATTCCTTCCCCACTCTCCTGCCCATTCCTTCCCCACTCCCCCGCCCATTCCTTACCCGCTCTCCCTCCCATTCCTTTTCTACTGGCTTCTCTGGGGTTACTAGGTTTCGTAGTAAGCCGTACGTTTTTGCACCCATTGAATTCAACAATATCAGCGCTTTCTTGTCATCTGGCACTTCATTCGCCTTGCAGTATACTTCTATGCGTTCGACATATGTCGTCCAATCTTCGACTTCATTGTCGAACGCTGTGATACTGCCACTCTTCGGCATTTTTGGGTGTGGTTAGACTGGCTTAAAATGGCGTCTCCCGCGCTTTCCTTTCTTCCCCGCTGCGGCTTAAAATGGCATCTCCCGCGCTGCTGCCAACGCCGCTCTCGGCGGTCCTCGTGGCAAATGGCGACGCCCTGTGGGTTTCGTGCGCTGCTCCTGCGCTGCTGCCAACGCCGCTCTCTGCGGTCCTCGTGGCAATGGCAGCGCCTCGCATTTTCCTGCGCGCCTCTCTCCCCCGTTGATGCTGCTCGGCCCTTGAACACCGGCTGCGCTCTGCTCTCTCTCGCCTCTCTCACCTGTTGATGCCGCTCGGTCCTGAACACCGGCTGCGCCCTGTGCGCTCTGCCCTCTCTCTCTCCCCCGTCAACGCTGCTCAGCCTTTTTCTGTGCCGCTCGGTCGGGCTCTAGCCCGTCGCTGTCCGGGAAGGGTCTGCGCAGTACCTGTTGCCAGCCCGTTTCGCTGGACCACCGTGACTGGAAAGCCAAGCCTGGCTCTCGACAGCCTCCCCTGCGATGCTCAAATCTCCGCTGGATGACTGGGCGGTTGCCCATGGTCGACGCCCGTTCTTCTGGACTCGACCTTCTTCCACTGTTCTCCAGGAGCGAATCCCTGGGAGGTGATGCAGAGTTGCAGGTAGGTTCGAACTTGCTCGTCGCCACTGTTACATCCGTGTAATAATAAAAAAAGGACTGCAGAGAATGGTACAACAGGTGTTTACTCAACGTGGTTGAAACTGCAACTGAAACAACAGATTACTACTCAGCGTTATATACAGGTGTGGTCACTGCCGGTACTACAGTATACATGAGCTGTAGAAAGTAGTTCCCCCCTTAAAGGTACATACATTACACCATACTTCTCTCATTCCCATTCTCTATTTCCAAATTCCCAAGCTCTCTCCCATTCCCTCTCTCTTCCATTCTCTCTCCCATTCGCTCTCTCTCCTATTCCCAAGCTCTCTCCCATTCCGTCTCTCCTCTCCTATTCCCTCTCGCTCCCATTCCTATGCTCTCCCATTCTCACTGTCTCTCTCCCATTCCCTCTCACTTCCATTGCTTCTCTCTCACATTCCCTGTCCCATTCCCAAGTTCCCTCCCATTCTTGCTCCCATTCCCAAGCTCACTCCCATTCCCTCTTTCATTCCCATTCCCTCTCTCCCATTACCATTCCCCCTCTCTCCCATTCCCTCACTGTCTCATTCTCATTCTCTCTCATTCGCATTCTATCTCCCATTCCCATATTCCCCCCTCTGTCCCATTCCCAAATTCCCTCTCTCCCATTCCCAAATTCCCTCTCTCTCCCATTCCCAAATTCCCCCTTTCTCTCCCATTCCCAAATTCCCCCTTTCTCTCCAATTCCCAAATTCCCCCTCTCCCATTCCCATATTCCCCTCTCCCATTACCATACTCATTCCCATTCTCTCTCCTGTTCCCATGCTCTCTCCCATTCTCTTTCTCTCTCTCCCATTTCCATTCCATCTCATCTCCCATTCCCATGCTCTCATTTCAATCCCTCTCCCATTCTCACCCTCTCTCCCATCCACTCCCTCCCATTCCCTCTCGCTCCCATTCCCAAGCTCTCTCCCTCTCCCATTCTCAAGTTATCTCCCTCTCCCACTCTCAAGCTCTCTCCTCCTCTCCCATTCCCAAGCTCTCTCCCATTCCCTCTCCTATTTCCAAATTCCCAAACTCTCTCCCATTCCCATACTATCTCATTCCCATTCTCTCTCCCATTCGCTCTCTCTCTCCCATTCCCAAGCTCTCTCCCATCGCTCTCTCTCCCATTCCCTCATTCCTTTCCCATTCCCTCTCCCATTTTCTTTCCTCTCCCATTCCCTCTCTCATTCCCACTCTCTCCCATTCCAAAGCTCTCTCCAATTTGCTCTCTCTCCCATTCCCAAGCTCTCGCCCATTCGCTCTCTCATTTTCTCTCCTCTACCATTCCCACTCTCCCATTCCCATTTTGTCTCTCCTCTCCCATTCCCATTCTCTCACTCTCCCCATTCCCATTCTCTATATCTCTATTTCCTCTCCCATTTTCACTCCTCTCCCATTCCCATTCTCTATATCTCTCCTATTCCCTCCCATTTTCACCCCTCTCCCGTTCCCACTCTCTCTCCATTCCCATTCTCTCTCTCCCATTCCAATTCCCTCTCCCATTCCATCATTCCCATTCCCTCTCCCTTTTTCTCTCCTATTCCCATTATCTCCTTTCTCTCCTCTCCACATTCTCTCTCTCCCATTCCCACTCTGTCTCGCAGTCTCTTTCCCATTCCCATTCTCTCTCCCATTCCATCCTATTCCCATTCCCCCCTATTCCCGTTCACTCTCTCCCATTCCCTCCTATTCCCATTCACTCTCTCCCATTCCCTCCTATTCCCATTCTCTCTCCCATTCTCTCCTATTCCCATTCTCTCTCTCCCATTCCACCCTATTCCCATTCCCTCTCCCATTCTCTACTATTCCCATTCCTTCTCCCATTCTCTCTCCCATTCCCTCCTATTCCCATTCCCTCTCTCCCATTCCATCCTATTCCCATTCTCTCTCCCATTCCATCTTTTTCCCATTTCCTCTCTCCCATTCCCTCCTATTCCCATTCCATCTCTCCTATTCCATTCCCTCTCTCCCATTGCATCTTATTCCCATTCTCTCTCTCCCATTCCCTCCTATTCCCATTCTCTCTCTCCCATTCCCTCCTATTGCCATTCTCTCTCTCCCATTCCCTCCTATTGGCATTCTCTCTCTCCCATTCCCTCCTATTCCCATTCTCTCTCTCCCATTCCCTCCTATTCCCATTCCCTCTCTCCTATTGCCTCATATTCCCATTCCCTCTCCCATTCCATCCTATTCCCATTCTCTCTCTCCCATTCTCCTATTCCCATTCTCTCTCTCCCATTCCATCCTATTCCCATTCTCTCTCTCCCATTCTCCTATTCCCATTCCCTCTCCCATTCCATCCTATTCCCATTCTCCTATTCCCATTCTCTCTCTCTCATTCCCTCCTATTCCAATTCTCTCTCTCCCATTCCCTCCTATTCCCATTCTCTCTCTCCCATTCCCTCCCTCTCCCATTCCCTCCTATTCCCATTCTCTCTCTCCCATTCCCTCCTATTTCCATTCCCTCTCTCCCATTCCCTACGATTCCCATTCCCTCCCTCTCCCATTACCCCCTATTCCCATCCTCTCTCCCATTCCCTCCTATTCCCATTCCCTCCCATTCCCTCTCTCTCCCATCCCTCCTATTCCTATTCTCTCTCCCATTCCCTCTCATTCCCATTCTCTCTCTCCCATTCCCACCTATTCTCATTCTCTCTCTCCCATTCCCTCCTATTCCCATTCTCTCTCTCCCATTCCCACCTATTCCCATTCTCTCTCTCCCATTCCCTCCTATTCCCATTCTCTCTCTGCCATTCCCTCCTATTCCCATTCCCTCTCCCCCATTCCCTCCTATTCCCATTCTCTCTCTCCCATTCCCTCCTATTTCCATTCCCTCTCTCCCATTCCCTACGATTCCCATTCCCTCCCTCTCCCATTACCCCCTATTCCCATCCTCTCTCTCCCATTCCCTCCCATTCCCTCCTATTCCCATTCCCTCCCATTCCCTCTCTCCCAGCCCTCCTATTCCTATTCTCTCTCTCCCATTCCCTCCTATTCCCATTCTCTCTCTCCCATTCCCTCCTATTCCCATTCCCTCCTATTCCCATTCTCTCTCCCATTCCCTCCTATTCCCATTCTCTCTCTCCCATTCCCACCTATTCCCATTCTCTCTCTCCCATTCCCTCCTATTCCCATTCTCTCTCTCCCATTCCCTCCTATTTCCATTCCCTCTCTCCCATTCCCTACGATTCCCATTCCCTCCCTCTCCCATTACCCCCTATTCCCATCCTCTCTCTCCCATTCCCTCTCTCTCCCATTCCCTCCCTCTCCCATTACCCCCTATTCCCATTCTCTCTCTCCCATTCCCTCCTATTCCCATTTCCTCTCTCTCCCAGCCCTCCTATTCCTATTCTCTCTCTCCCATTCCCTCCTATTCCCATTCTCTCTCTCCCATTCCCTCCTATTCCCATTCTCTCTCTCCCATTCCCTCCTATTCCCATTCTCTCTCCCATTCCCTCCTATTCCCATTCCCTCTCTCTCCCATTCCCTCCTATTCCCATTCCCTCTCTCCCAGCCCCCCTATTCCTATTCCCTCTATCCCAGCCCTCCTATTCCCATTCCCTCTCCCATTCCATCCTATTCCCATTCTCTCTCTCCCATTCCATCCTATTCCCATTCTCTCTCTCTCATTCCCTCCTATTCCTTCTCTCTCTCCCATTCCCTCCTATTCCCATTCCCTCCCTCTCCCATTCCCTATTTCCATTCCCTCTCTCCCATTCCCTACGATTCCCATTCCCTCCCTCTCCCATTACCCCCTATTCCCATCCTCTCTCTCCCATTCCCTCTCTCTCCCATTCCCTCCTATTCCTATTCTCTCTCCCATTCCCTCTCTCATTCCCATTCTCTCTCTCCCATTCCCACCTATTCCCATTCTCTCTCCCATTCCCTCCTATTCCCATTCCCTCTCTGTCCCATTCCCTCCTATTCCCATTCTCTCTCTCCCATTCCCTCCTATTCCCATTCTCTCTCTCCCATTCCCTCCTATTCCCATTCCCTCTCTCCCATTCCCTCCTATTCCCATTCCCTCTCTCTCCCAGCCCTCCTATTCCCATTCCCTCTCTCTCCCATTCCCTCCTATTCCCATTCTCTCTCTCCCATTCCCTCCTATTCCCATTCCCTCTCTCTCCCAGCCCTCCTATTCCCATTCTCTCTCTCCCATTCCCGCCCCGCTGCCGATGGTTCGATTGTGACGCGCCGCTGTCCCCAATCCCGGCTCGCTCCCCATTGGTCGCGCCCCTCCGCGCGGCTTGCGGGCGGCGGCCAATGGTGAGCGGGCGGGGGGTCGGGGGTGAGTGACCGGCAGTAACCCTTCAATCACGCCACTGGCTGTTAGCGGCGGAGCTCGAGCCAGAACAACGCCCCTCTCCCAGCATCAAAATCACCGGCCCGGCACCCGGCGTCTGTCAGACCGATCAAAGGCTCCGTAAATCCTCGCCAGGGTGAGTACTCGCTGTGGCTCCGGCATCGCCCGCTTGGACCCGCTTCAACTGATGGGCAGACAATAATCGAGGCCTCTTAAAGCGAGTGGGGCCGCTTGGCTGCGATAAAGCGGGTCGATGCCGGTCTGGGGGAGTCCTTGCTTTAATGATTGGGATGTGCCGGGGCTGCAGGTGTGTGTGTTTATGGGATGGTGGTGGTGGGTTTTTATTATTTTTTCCAGTGTCATTAAACAATTGATCAGATTCAGCTCCGAGGCCCAGGAGACGGACGAACGATTTAAAGACCGTTGCTTTTAATTTAATGCAGGGAGACAAGAAACTCGGGCACAGTATTGGGGCTGGGCCTGAGGACCACCAGCTTCCTGCTCCTTGAAACTAGGCAGCCGGGTTAGACCTCAGTCGACAGTCTCGGTGTCCTGCTGCCTCACACACTCCGCTCTAAGAGATCAGAATCCCTCTGCTCAGCTGAGAGATGGCAGGCTGGTTTCAGGAACCATGTCGCCCGGAAAATGGTTCTCGCACACGTGGTAGCTATTCTAACTAATCGTCTTTGATGAATTATAGAGGCGTTACCTGCTTCTGCCCCAGACACAATAGATGAGTTACGGCTGCAACCCCCCCACCCCCGGAGTTGTTGCGTTAATTGCTGTTAAAATAAACTTTTCACAAAATGGTTTTTGGATGGATGTACTTATGTTGCTGTGCTGCACACTGTGTAGTTTAAGTATCATTCCCTGGCTGGATGGGTCAGTACCGTGGGACTGTGTCTACAAAGATTATACTTCCAGAGCAACAGGCAGTCTGCCAGCAGTGAGGCTGACCAGAGAACTTGCACACCATCAGAAGTCATAAGTAGTCAGGTTCAGAAGGTCAGGATAGTTATGATTATCTTACTATCAGTCGTGTCATATTCTGTTTAAACATAACTCATTTTGTGACCGTGGCAGAATTTTCTGCTGCTTGGGCAGTAAAATTGAGTTTTCAACATTGCTACCAGCCAAATGTCTTTCTCTCCATGCCAGCAGTAACTAATGGAAATGTTCTTTTATTTTTCTTTCTCTCATTTTTAATCTTCCAACATTCTCTACTGCACTCCTTTCCTGAAAGCATTGATTCCCTCACTCGGGTACTTTTCCACGGCTAGCGTTCTAGTACCTCACCCAAGTGGCCTTTCAGGCAGACTTCCGTTAGGGACCACAGTACAGCAATCAGAGGAGTGGCAACTAGAATAACCCAGAGTGGCTGGCTATTTGAGGTGTCCCCACTGCTACCTTGTCTGAGAGCCTTGTCCAGACTAAGGTCCTCCCTGGTATGTGTGGCTCAGAGACAGTAAATGTATCTCTGAACAATCAAGACCGGCAAAAATGGATGTTCTAATGTACATCAGCAACGAACGCACTCGACAAGAACAACTTTCATTTTAGATAGCACCTTTTAACGTAGAAAAACATCCCAAGTGAATTCACGGATGCCGAGCTGAAAAGGGAGAGGTTTAGGAGAGCTGATGAAAAGCTTTATTACCAGTATCATTCAGTGACCATTCCCAGTGTGTTTTGGGCAGACCAATCCTTCCAAGTAACCAGTCTGCCCGAATTCTTGTGTAAACTTAAGCTGTGAGTTTTAGCAAACTGACGATGTGGGGGGGTCACACAACGTGCAAGTTCCAGCAGGGTCACAGGATGTGGGATGGGGTGGAAACCCAGGAAGATTTTTCTTTTATTTGTTCCCTGCCTCTCCCAAGGATGCTGAGGCCGGTTATGTTGAGATTTGTGATTGGGTTTCAAATGGAGTTTGTTTTACTGAGAGAAAGGAAAAATACAACAAATGCTGGAAATCTGAAATAAAAAAAAAAGGAAAGTGCTGGCAACGCCCAGCAGGTCAGGCAGCGGCTGGAGAGGGGGAAGTAGGGTTAACGTGCCAGGTCGAGAACGCATTCTGACGAAAGGTCATCGACCTGACATGTTAACCCTACCTTCCCATCTCTTCTGCCTGACCTGCTGAGTGCTTCCAGCATTTTGTATTTGATATACCTATCGATTCATCCAATGAAAAGCGAAGAGTTAAGACAGTAACTATAGGTTTTTATTGGCTAAATAACAGAGCCCACCCTCGTGGGTGATCGGATCCAACAAGGAGGAATACCAGCCAGTCGACCACCTTTATACCTGGCAAGTAGGTGGAGCCATGGGTGGAGTCAGCAGTGGTCAGCCCAGGTATAACAGCGTGACAAGAGGCGACCTCGTGTAGTGATCCAACAGTGTAAACGGTGATAACCATAGTGTAACGATATAACAGTGATAACCATAGTGTAACGATAGTGAACGATAAAAGTGGTTTACCACATTCACCCCTTGTTTAGATTTGAGTCCGGCGGGGTGAAGTGTACTACCAGTTCGGGTATGTCAGTCTGTCCGGAGGCCTCGTAAGCCTTTCCGATCGTCGCAGCAGCGGCGGCGGTGATGCAGTATCCGATGTTAATGCTGGTGTCTGCGTGGTCGGCGAAGGCTCGTGGGGTTCCGGCATGCCGTCTACCTTTGCTGGAATTGGGGGGGGTGGTGGGGGGTAATGGTGGTGTCTCCGGGATGCCCGAGGGTGCGAGGTCTCGTAAGGAGACTGTGTCCTCCCGCCCGTCTGGGTATGCCACATAGGCGTACTGGGGGTTGGCGTGCAGGAGGTCCACCCTCTCGACCAGGGGGTCCGTTTTATGGGCCCTCGCGTGCTTTCGCAGCAAGACGGGCCCCGGAGCGGCCAGCCAAGTTGGTAGCGTGGTTCCCGTAGTTGACTTCCTGGGGAAAACAAACATTCGTTCATGGGGGGTGGCGTTAATGGCAGTGCAAAGCAGTGACTGGATGGAATGCAGCGCTGCCGGGAGGACTTCCTGCCAGCGAGAGGTTGGGAGGCCCTTGGACTTTAAGGCTAAGAGAACGGCCTTCCAGACAGTTGCGTTCTCTCTTTCCACCTGGCCGTTCCCTCGGGGGTTGTAGCTGGTGGTCCTGCTTGCAGCAATACCTCTCGCTAGTAGGAACTGGCGAAGTTCCTCGCTCATGAAGGAGGAGCCCCGGTCGCTATGTATATAGTTCGGGAACCCGAACACGGCGAAGAGGTCGTTCAGGCATTTGATGACCGTGGTACTGGTCATGTCTGGGCAGGGGAAGGCAAAGGGGAAACGGGAGTACTCGTCAATGATGTTGAGGAAGTACACATTACGGTCAGAGGACGGGAGGGGCCCCTTAAAATCGATGCTCAAGCGCTCGAAGGGGCGGGTGGCCTTGATCAGGCTTGCTCTGTCCGGCCTAAAGAAATGCGGTTTGCATTCGGCACAAGTTTGGCAGTTCCTGGTCATGGTCCTGACCTCCTCGATGGAGTAGGGCAGGTTGCGGGCCTTAATGAAGTGGTAAAGTCTGGTGACTCCGGGGTGGCAGAGGTCGTTGTGGAGGGTCTGCAGTCTATCAATTTGCGCGTTGGCGCATGTACTTCGTGATAGAGCATCTGGGGGTTCGTTCAGTTTACCAGGCCGGTACAAGATCTCATAATCATAGGTGGAGAGCTCGATTCTCCACCTCAAGATCTTGTCGTTCTTGATTTTACCCCTCAGTTTGTTACATAAAAGCGACCGAACGCTGGTCGGTGAGGAGGGTAAATCGTTTGCCTGCCAGGTAATGCCTCCAGCGTCGTACAGCCTCCACGATCGCCTGGGCCTCCTTCTCGACTGAGGAGTGTCGGATCTCCGGGCCCTGGTGGGTCCTTGAGAAGAAGGCCACCGGTCTCCCCTCCTAGTTAAGGGTTGCGGCTAGGGCGAAGTCGGATGCATCGCTCTCCACTTGGAAAGGGATAGACTCATCCACCGCGTGCATTGTGGCCTTAGCAATGTCTCCCTTAATGAGGGAGAAGGCTGCGCACGCTTCTGCCGTCAGGGGGAAGGAGGCGGACTTCATGAGGGGTCTGGCTTTGTCCGCATAATTCGGCACCCATTGGGCATAGTAGGCGAAGAGCCCCAGGGTCCTCTTCAGCGCCTTTGGATAGTGGGGGAGGGGAAGCTCCATGAGGGGGTGCATTCTTTCGGGGTCGATGACTCCGTTCTCTACTACGCAGCCGAGGATGGCAAGGCGCGAGGTGTTAAACACACATTTCTCCTTATTGTAGGTGAGGTTCAGCCGTTGGGCCGTACGGAGGAATCTCTCCAGATTAACATCATGGTCCTGCCGGTCGCGGCCGCAGATGGTGATGTTATCTAGATAGGGGAACGTGGCTTGCAGCCCGTTCTGGTCAACCATCCGGTCCATCTCCCTTTGGAAGACCGAAACCCCGTTGGTGACGCCGAAGGGAACCCTAAGGAAGTGGTAGAGGCGGCCATTCGCCTCGAAGGCGGTATACTGGCGGTCCTCAGGGCGGATAGGGAGTTGGTGGTAGGCCGACTTAAGGTCGATGGTAGAGAATACTCGGTACTGTGCAATCTGATTGACCATATCAGATATGCGGGGAAGGGGGTATGCGTCCAGCTGGGTGTACCGGTTTATGGTTTGGCTGTAGTCGATGACTAGGCGGTTTTTATCGCCGGTCTTAACGATTACGACCTGGGCACGCCAGGGGCTGTTGCTCCTCTCGATGATGCCCTCTTTCAGGAGACGCTGCACCTCAGAGCTAATAAAAGCTCTGTCCCCGGCGCTGTACCGCCTGCTCTTGGTAGCGACGGGTTTACAGTCGCGGGTGAGGTTGGCGAACAGGGAGGGGGGCGGAACCCTGAGGGTGGATAGGCCGCAGGTGGTACGCGGTGGGTGGTTTAAAGGCTGTTGGTTGTCGACTGTGAGTGGGGGGAGGGGTCCACCGTATGCCAAGGTGACACTTTGAAGGTGGGATTGGAAATCCAGCCCTAGTAGGACGGCAGTGCAGAGTTGGGGCAGGACGAGAAGTTTAAAATTTTTATACTCCGTGCCCCTAACCGACAGGGTCACAACACAGTATCCGCTGATGTCTGTTGAATGGGACCTCGACGCCATCGAGATCCGGTTGCGCGTTGGCTGGACAGTGAGGGAGTAGTGGCTCACCGTGTCTGGATGGATGAAACTCTCCGTGCTTCCGCTGTCGAACAGGCAGGTCGTGGCGTGGCCGTTTACTTTGATGTCCATCATGGACTTGGACAGGTGATGCGGGCGAGCTTGGTCCAGTGTGACGGAGGCTAGTGTATGGCTGAGCGAGCTGCTGTAGTCTGCGGGTGAGGCTGTGGTCGGGTCTGGAGACAAGGTGGCGGTCGAGTGTGGTGAACAAAATGGCGGTGCCCACGACGTTGCATAAAATGGCGGAGAAGATGGCCGCCCCCACAACTCACATGAGGCACTGCCGGTGTCGGTGGCCTTGATCAAAGATGGCCTCCCCCGCGACTCACACGAGGGGATACTGGCATCTGTGGCCTTGATGAAAGATGGCCGCCCCCACAACTCGCATGAGGCACTGCTGGCGTCTGTGGCTTTCCCCCTGCAGGCCTTCGCGAAGTGGCCTTTCTTGTGGCAGTCGGAGCAGGTCGCGTTTCTTGCAGGGCAGCGCGCCCTCGGGTGTTTCGCCTGGCCACAGAAAAAGCAGCCGGCGGCCCGATCGCGGGGCTCCGATGTCGCAGCTGGTACCGGGGGTGGCGGTCCCGATCGGGTCCGGGACGCCGACGCTGAGGTAGGTCCCAGAGGCGGCGGTGCGAGGGGTATTGCGGTCGGGGTCGGGCCCGAGTCCCAGGGTCGCGCAGCACAGTACCTGGAATACGCCTCGAGGTCCCGATGGGCCACTTCCAGAGAGCGAGCGAGGGCTGCAGCTGTGTTCAGGTCGAGGTCCTTTGATTCGAGCAGTCTTTGCCGTGAGTAGTCGGACCGAAGGCCTTTCACGAAGGCATCGCGGATATTTCCTTCAGTATGTTCTGCAGCCGTTACAGCTTTAAAGTCACAGTCCCTGCCGAGTGTTTGTAGCGCCCGTAAAAATTCATCTACAGACTCTCCTGGCTGTTGCGGGCGGGATCTTAGGAGATGTCTGGCATACATAGAATTTACCGGGCTCCGGTACTGCTCTTTCAGCAGGTTGAGGGCGGCCTCGTATGTAGTAAGGTCCTGGATGAGTGCAAATACTTTAGGGCTCACTTGGGCGGTCAGAACTCTTAGTTTGGATCTCTGAGGCACGCCGGATTCTCCCAGGCAGGATTCGAAACAGCTCAGCCAGTGTTTGAAGTTGAGGGCTGAGTTTGCTGCCTGTGGGTTTAGATCCAGGTACGGCGGTCGGAGGGCTCGCAGCCAGGCCGGCTGTTGTAGCTGGGCGTCTGACTGGTCGTTTGGCTGCTCCGTTAAAGACATTTCAAAATTTAGCCAATAAAATTGATATACCTATCAATTCATCCAATGAAAAGCGACGAGTTAAGACAGTAACTATAGGTTTTTATTGGCTAAATAACAGAGCCCACCCTCGTGGGTGATCGGATCCAACAAGGAGGAATACCAGCCAGTCGACCACCTTTATACCTGGGCAAGTAGGTGGAGCCATGGGCGGAGTCAGCAGTGGTCAGCCCAGGTATAACAGCGTGACAAGAGGCGACCTCGTGTAGTGATACACTATGGTTATCACTGTTTACACTGTTGTAACGATATAACAGTGATAACCATAGTGTAACGATAGTGAACGATAAAAGTGGTTTACCACAGTATTCTTAGGCCAGCTTTACACATTTCAGTAGTATGATTGAATTGCTCAATTGAGTGTAACATGTACCTAGGATCAGGGTCACTTTAGGGACAGTAGCCAAGTAGCCAAATAATCCAGTTTAACATCCCAAGTTTCAATGTCCTCAGCAGCTTAGGATGCTCTGTTTCTTTCATTCTGTAAACATAATTCCTTCCTAGCCAGTCCAGTAGATTTCCAAAGTAACTTTTTTTGGGATGATTTGGACCCATTTAGATTTATTTTGCATTTGTCCAGTTTAGTGTTCGCTGAGCACATCAGTGGGAGCAGAAAACTCATCGCAAATTAGAACTTTCCCACAATTCTCTGGTCCCTGGATCTAGAAGTGGCTTCAGCCACCTCTTGAAGCAGTGATTCAGGAATGCCGTGGGTAGTATACTGCCAGGGATTGACAACAGAGCACTGACTCTGAGCCACACAGCTGTCCGTGGAAAAGCAACTCAAAGATGGGGAAAGTGGTGGGGGAGGGGAATTTTTTTTGGTGCATTCAGTTTTGTCTTGATAGTTGGACTGGAGCCAGATTGGGGAAGCAGCTGGGACTTCTGTCACCTGCCGTGCAGCAACAAGTCGGAGAGAACCAAAGTGGCAACTTTGGGGCAGGAACAGGTCTATCAAAAACGTTATTTAGCTATTGGTTTTTTCCCCCCCCCCCATCTCTTGCCAATATTTCCCCCCTCATTTCCTAAAATGTATGACATCCTGCTGGGTCTGGTTCACTAGGTAGTGGTTACTCCCCTGCAACTCTCCCACCTCTAACATCACAGCCTCGCCTCGTCTGCTGCTGAAACCCTCATCTGCACCTTTGCCACCTCCAGGTTTGACTATTCCAGCACTCTCCTGGACAACCTCTCCTCTTCCACCCTCCATAAACTTCAGCTCATCGAAATCTTTGCTGCTCGAATCCTATCCTGCACTGTCCCACTTGCTAATCGCCCCTGTTCTTGCTAATCTGCTTTGGGTCCCAGTCCCCCCCAAAGCCTCAAATTTAAAATTCACATTCTTGTGCTTGAGCCCCTTCATGGTCTCGGCCATCCCTATCAGTGTCACCTCCCCCCACACCATCCCCATTCACTGTTCTGCAATCCCCCTCCCTTCACCCCACCTTTGGCGGGTGTTCCTCTAGCCATCTATGTCCCACACTCTGGAAATTCCTCCCTAAACTCCTCTGCCTCTCCACCTCTCTTTGTTTAAAACCTCTCTTATACCCCCCCACTTTGCTCAGCAATCTTTTTGTTCACCCCTCCTATCTCCTCCTTAGGCTTGGTGGCTGTTTATGCCTCTGTGAAACACCTTGGGACGTTTTTCTACATTAAAGGTGCTATAAAAATGCAAGCTTTTGTTGTTGTAACAGAAACTCCGCGCCTGATTAGTGGGAGTTGCAGAATTGCAAAATTGTACATTCTAGCAATTCCAAGTTGTAGAAGAACAACAGATGGACAGAAAGATAGGACCATGGCCAAAGATTCTTGCTCAAGTCTCTCTTTTTGCAATAAATAGGCAGTCACTGTCATTCTCTCGGGCAGTCCCAAGTTTTATTTCTTTTGGTGACTGTGTAACTTTCCTGTCCTTGTGTTTCAGCTCCGGTTACTTTCTCCGCTGTGTTGATTGTCCGGAGCAAGGATGTCGGATCCGGATCCAGCGGCCAAGCTTCCTGAGCTGCCATTGTGCCAGCACTCCAAGTTCATTATCGGCTCGGTGTCCGAGGACAACTCGGAGGATGAGATCGGATTGAACAGCAGCAAATCGGATATTTTGGAAGACAAGGAGCGATCATTATCACCCTCATCTGTAAACTCTGACAGCCTGTCTGACCTGAGTCTGAGCTACGATAGTATTCCTCCACAGCTGAGGTAATGTCACACGGAGTCTTCCTGTTGCTGTTTGTTTAAAAGGCCTTTCTCCATTTTGATTTTGTGGCACAGCCTCCTGTCACTGTGCTTTATATGTGTTGGCAGAGTCCGATAATCTCGGTTTTGGGAGCAGAGTTATGGGCCTGCTCCCAGTATACTTTCCTCTCTGTATTAGGAAAGGAAACAGCAATATCTTTGCCCATTGCAGCGTGGGGGGAGCTCTTCAATAATGCAGTTTTGCTTAAAGGAAAAGATTCCAATGAAATACAGCAGCTCTTTTTCATTCTAGTCTACAATGATCTGTCAACGTTTTAGTTTCCATACTTTCTCCTTAACAATTTTCTTCCTTCACCATCCCTCTTGAAAGGCATTGACTCCTTGTCAGGTGGCTCCTCACACTTCTCTGCGTTAAATTTCACCCGCCATGTGTCTGCCCATTTTACCAGTCTGTCTCTGTCCTCCTGAAGTCTGTTACTAACCTCCTCCACTGTTTACTATGTTTCCGAGTTTCGCATCTTCTGCAAACTTTTGAAATTATGCCCTGCATACCCAAGTTCATGGGAACATGAAGTTGATAAGAATAAATAGTAATGTTCTGTACCTAAACTCTTTGTAATTGAAGTTATACATGGTGACATTTTACTGTGTTCTCTGGGAAGGATCCAGGAGTTGTTTGCAGTGACTGCATAAACTGCGCTGCATTCCTTTACTGAGCTGTTCAGAGTGGTATGGTTAATAGCAGAGCAGCTAATTGCCTGCGGTGAAGTGTGTGTCGGATCCTAGACCGAGACTGGGAAGAAAAAGTGTAAAAACACTTGAGGGGAAAGGTCAGCATTTATTTCCTGATTTATCACACTTGACTAATCATAGAGTGGTACAGCACAGAAGGAGGCCATTTGGCCCATCGACTCTTTGGTAGAGCTATTCAATTAATCCTACTCCCCTGCTCTTTTTCCATGATTTCAATGTTTACAGCTGATGCAAAACTTGGAAATGTAGTAACCAATGAGGAAGTTAGTAACAGACTTCAGGAGGACATAGACAGACTGGTAAAATGGGCAGACACATGGCAGGCCTCTCTCTCCAAGGTGAGGTGCCCCGAATTGAACACACATCTCTAGCTGAGGCCTAACCAGTGGTTTAGCATAACTTTGTTACTTTTGTACTCTATTCCTCTATTAGTATAGCCAAGTATCCCATATTCTTTTTTAACAGCCTTCTCAACTTCTCCTGGCACTGTCAAAGATCTGTATACGCACACCCTCGGGTCTCTCTGTTCCTGCACACTCTTTAAAATTGTACCATTTAGTTCACATTGCCCCTCCTCATTTCTTCCTACCAAAATGCATCACTTCACACTTCTGTGTTCAATTTCACCTGCCATGTGCCTTTTTTTATTATTCGCTTATGGGATGTGGGCGTCGCTGGCAAGGCCAGCATTTATTGCCCATCCCTAATTGCCCTTGAGAAGGTGGTGGTGAGCCACCGCCTTGAACTGCTGCAGTCCGTGTGGTGATGGTACTCCCACAGTACTGAGTGAGGGAGTTCCAGGATTTTGACCCAGCGACGATGAAGGATCGATGATATATTTCCAAGTCAGGATGGTGTGAGACTTGGAGGGGAACTTGGAGGTGGTGGTGTTCCCATGCGCCTGCTGCCCTTGTCCTTCTAGGTGGTAGAGGTCGCGGGTTTGGGAGGTGCTGCCGAAGAAGCCTTGGCGAGTTGCTGCAGTACATCTTGTAGATGGTACACACTGCAGCCACAGTACGCCGGTGGTGGAGAGAGTGAATGTTGAAGGTGGTAGATGGGGTGCCAATGAAGCGGGCTGCTTTGTCCTGGATGGTGTTGAGCTTCTTGAGTGTTGCTGGAGCTGCACTCATCCAGGCAAGTGGAGAGTATTCCATCACACTCCTGACTTGTGCCTTGTAGATTGTGGAAAGGCTTTGGGGAGTCAGGAGGTGAGACATTCGCCGCAGGATACCTAGCCTCTGACCTGCTCTTGTTGCCACAGTATTTATGTGGCTGGTCCAGTTAAGTTTCTGGTCAATGGTGACTCCCAGGATATTGATGGTGGGGGATTTAGCGATGGTAATGCCATTGAATGTCAAGGGGTGGTGTTCTGCCCATTTTACCAGTCTGTCTATGTCCTCCTGAAGTCTGTCACTATCCGCCTCACTGTTTACTATGAGTTTCGTGTCTTCTGCAAACTTTGAAATGATGCCCTGTATACCCAAGTCCAGGTCATTAATATATATCAAAAAGAGCAGTGGTTCTAATACCGACCCCTCGGGAACACCACTGTATACTTCTCTCCAGTGTGGGGAAAAACAACCGTTCACCACTACTCTGCTTTCTGTCACTCAACCAATTTTGTATCCATGCTGCCACTGTTAGAAAAGCTGCAATTATATGACCTCTCAAGGGTAACCAATAGTGTAAACTGCAACCTTTGATTCTGGCATGAGGTTATCAGAGGTTGCTTCAGTCCCAGTCGAATCTTCTTTGCTTCATGTCGTCTGTTTTACATTGTGATGCAATGTCTGGTCATCTGATCTGTCTCGCAAAGCTCAATGTTTACTGAGCTGGGTGATGTAACTAAAGAGCGTCCCCTGCTGTAACCTCGGAACCGCTTCATTAGGACAGAGGACTTGGTTTGAACCTGTACAAGTCTACAAGCAATCTTTGGAAGGGACCGTGCACCCTCTGCAGGCTTCAGCCAGTTTCATTTTGAAGTCACACTTGTCTTTTTTTGCCGACTTCTTTTTCTAACTTTCTCCCCACCTCTTGTGAAGGCACTAAATCCAATTGGGGGTGCTGGTTCTTCTCCGCACCCCCCCCCCCCCCCACCCCTTCAATACCCCGCCCTAGTAGTCATTATTCCTATGTGAGCCAGGCTGTCCAAGGGGTTTATAGCCAAGCCCAATGATCTTATCTCACACCGTTCCAGCAGAAGTTTCTGCATATTGATCAGGAGTGAGAACCCGGCAGGACTTTTTATTTTCTCCATCCTGGCTCAGGGATGTTGAGGCCAACTGTACTTTTCCCCACTGCTGCCCTGGTTGTGGTCAGTTAACTCAGCCTGGGATTCAACCTAGGAGCTACCTGTCTGAACGGTTTAACTATTAACTGGACAGACTCGCTGAACCATTTAAAGAAAGAAGAAAGACTTGCATTTCTATCGCGCCTTTCACGACCTCGGGGCCTCCCAAAGCGCTTTAGAGCCAATGAAGTTCTTTTGAAGTGTAGTCACTGTTGTAATGTAGGAAATGTGGCAGCCAATGTGTGCACAGCAAGCTCCCACAAACCGCAATGTGATAATGACCAGGTTTTTTTAATGATGTTGATCGAGGGATAGATATTTGCCAGGACACTGGGGATAACTCCCCTGGTCGTCTTCGAAATAGTGCCGTGGGATCTTTTATGTCCACCTGAGGGGGCAGACGGGGCCTCGGTTTAAAGATGGCAGCTCCGGCAGTTCAGCACTGCACTGAGTGCCAGCTTAGACTTTTGTGTTCAAGCCTCGAGTGGAACTTGAACCCACAACCTTCTGACTCCAGGGCGAGAGTGCTACCAATTGAGCCATGGCGGACACCTCTAAAGCCATATCTATATGCACGTGCAGTGTATTGGAGCTTCTGTGCGCTGCTCTGCAGAGTGAACCCAAGTGGGATCCCTCCAGCAACTTTCCACATTCAAAATCTCCAGCGAGCTACCATGGAGAGGTGCAGAGTACAGGCCAGAAACCTCCTCGCATGAAAAGAAAATTGGAAGGCCAGTTTTTCCAGATCACCATCATCTACCAGCTGGCTATGGAGTGGAGACTCTCTCTTCAGCTGGAGAAGGGATGTACCGCTGAGGTTGGTTTGGAGCAAATGGCCAAATCCTTCTCAAAAAGATGCTGTACAAACTCTCGCCACACCATGTCCCTACCCCAGCCCAGCGGAGATTATCCGATTTAGCACAGACTTGGGAATGATCTCAAGACCTTGCTGATCAGTGAGGCTGAGCTTGCTCAGTCACTGATCCTTGGAGAGCGAGTATCCAGCTTTAATATTAAGAAGGTCCTACTTTTGCCTTTATACCATGGACCTAGTTGACCATGGATGGTCATGAAGCTGCAGAAACTCATATAGGTAGTTGCAGATGGTCTGAAAGTCACATTGGGCCAATTGCAGATGGAGCCCGAGTGCTGTCACCCTGCGGCACTAAACACCGGTATTGTTGCTGTATGCATTTCCTCCCTTCAGATGTCACGATTGTTCACAGCCACTTTCTAGACGTTGTAGGCAGGACAAGTGACTTGTTGCAGCACAAAATCTGTTACCTGTCAGATTGAGTTATACAGCACAGAAAGAGGCCCTTCGGCCCGTCGTGTCCGTGCCGGCCACCAGGCCCTGTCTATTCTAATCCCATTTTCCAGCACTTGGTCCGTAGCCTTGTATGCTATGGCGTTTCAAGTGCTCATCTAAATGCTGCTTGAATGTTGTGAGGGTTCCTGCCTCTACCACCCTTTCAGGCAGTGAGTTCCAGATTCCAACCACCCTCTGGGTGAAAAAGTTTTTCCTCAAATCCCCTCTAAACCTCCTGCCCCTTACCTTGAAACAATGCCCCCTGGTTATTGACCCCTCTACTAAGGGGAAAAGTTCCTTTCTATCTACCCTATCTATGCCCCTCATAATTTTGTACACCTCAATCAGGTCCCCCCTCAGCCTTCTCTGCTCTAAGGAAAACAACCCCAGCCTGTCCAGTCTTTCTTCATAGCTGAAGCGCTCCAGCCCAGGTAACATCCTGGTGAATCTCCTCTACACCCTCTCCAATGCAATCACATCCTTCCTATAGTGTGGCGACCAGAACTGCACACAGTATTCCAGCTGTGGCCTAACTAGCGTTTTGTACAGCTCCATCATAACCTCCCTGCTTATTCTATGCCTCAGCTAATGAAGGCAAGTATCCCATATGCCTTTTTAACCACCTTATCTACCTGTCCTGCTGCCTTCAGGGATCTATGTACATGCACCCCAAGGATCCTCTGTCCTTCCTAGGGTCCTACCATTCATTGT
The DNA here is from genome assembly GCF_052327205.1 of Somniosus microcephalus. Taxonomy (NCBI): domain Eukaryota; kingdom Metazoa; phylum Chordata; class Chondrichthyes; order Squaliformes; family Somniosidae; genus Somniosus; species Somniosus microcephalus. The sequence goes on from NC_141008.1 coordinate 68,429,229, forward strand.
GTATTCCCTTGCCTTGTTAGTCCTCCTAAAATGCATCACCTCACACTTTTCGGGGTTAAATTCCATTTGCCATGGTTCTGCCCATCTAACCAGCCCGTCTATATCGTCTTGTAGCCTGAGGCTTCCCTCCTCGCTATTTACCACACCACCAATTTTCGTGTCATCTGCGAACTTATTGATCATACCTCCTACATTCGTATCTAAATCATTAATGTACACTACAAACAGCAAAGGACCCAGCACCAATCCCTGCGGTACACCACTGGACACAGGCTTCCAGTCACAAAAACAGCCTTCGACCATCACCCTCTGCCTCCTGCCACTAAGCCAATTTTGGATCCAGTGTGCCAAATTGCCCTGGATTCCATGGGCTGTTACCTCCTTGACCAGTCTCCCATGCGGGACTTTGTCAAAAGCCTTACTGAAGTCCATGTAGACTACATCAACTGCACTACCCTCATCCACACACCTAGACACCCCCTCTCAAAATTCAATCAAATTGGTTAGACATGATCTCCCCCTGACAAAGCCATGATGACTATCCTTGATTAATCCTTGCCTCTCCAAGTGGAGACTAATTCTGTCCCTCAATTTTTTCCAATAATTTCCCTACCACTGATGTTAGGCTCACTGGCCTGTAATTCCCTGGTTTATCCCTACTACCCTTCTTGAATAATGGCACTACGTTAGCTGTTCTCCAGTCCTCTGGCACCTCCCCTGTGGCCAGAGAGGTTCTGAAAATTTGTGTCAGAGCCCCTGCAATCTTCTCCCTTGCCTCACACAGCAGCCTGGGATACATCTCGTCTGGGCCTGGGATTGATCCACTTTTAAGCCCGCTAGTACCTCCTCCCCCTCAATACTAATTTGTTCAAGTATATCACAATCCCCCTGCCTGATTTCTATGCCTACATCGTCCTTCTCCATTGTGAACACAGATGCAAAATATTCATTTCAAACCTCACCTACATCTTCCAGGAGCTCTACACACAGATTGCCACTTTGGGCCCTACTCTTTCCCTGGTTATCCTCTTGTCCTTAATATACTTATAAAACACCGTGGGATTTTCCTTTATTTTACCCGCCAGTGTTTTTTCATGCCCCCTCTTTGCTCTCCTAATTTCTTTTTTAGGTACCCCCCTGCACTTTCTATACTCCTCCAGGGCTTCCACTGTTTTTTGTCCTTTGTATCTGCCAAAAGCCTCCCTTTTTTTCCTAATTCATTCTTGTATATCCCTTGACATCCAGGGTTCCCTGGGCTTGTTGGTCCCACCCTTGACCTTTACGGGAACATGTTGGTGTTGTACTCTCTTTCCTTTCTGAAAGACTCCCACTGCTCTGATGTGGATTTTCCTACAAGTAGCTGATCCCAGTCCACTTTGGCCAGATCCTGCCTTATCATATTAAAATCGGCCTTCCCCCAATTTAGAACTTTTATTTCTGGTCCATCTTTGTCCTTTTCCATGACTACCTTAAATCTCACCGAATTATGGTCACTGTCACCAAAATGCTCTCTTACCTTCTACCACTTGCCTGGCTAGATTCCCTAGAATTAGGTCCAGTACCACCCCCTCTCTTGTAGGACTTTCTACATGCTGGCTCAAAAAGCTCTCCTGGATGCACTTTTAAGAATTCCGCACCCTCTAAACCTTTCACACTCTGACTATCCCAGTTAATATTGGGGAAGTTGAAATCCCCTACTATTATTACCCTATTATTTCTACACTTCTGAGATTTGCCTACATATCTGTTCCTCTATCTCCCTGACTGTTTGGGGACTATAGTACACTCCCAGCAAAGTGCTTGCCTCCTTTTTGTTTTTAAGTTCTACCCATATGGCCTTATTAGAGGAACCTGCTAAGATATCATCCCTCCTTACAGCAGTAATTGACTCCTTGATTAATATTGCGACACCCCCTCCTCTTTTACACCCCCCTCTGTCTCGCCTGAAGATTCTATACCCTGGAATATTGAGCTGCCAGTCCTGCCCCTCCCTCAACCATGTCTCTGTGATAGCAACAATATCATATATCATACAATATGTTCATCAACACCTTCAATTCATCTGCCTTACTCGTAAGACTCCTTGCATTAAAATAAATGCCATCCAGCCTTGCCCTACCCCCTTGTGCCGTTACATATTTGCTCTGCTTTCCAAGCTGACTTTTTCCCTCTATATTTGGCTGTGCATCACCCCCTATTATAGCTCCACTCTGTATCCCATCCCCCTGCCAAGTTAGTTTAAATCCACCCCCCCCCCCCCCCCCTCCCAACAGTACTAGCAAACCTCCCCGCAAGGTTGTTGGTCCCGTTCCGGTTCAGGTGCAACCCGTCCGACTTGGAAACCAGCATCCTCACTGCCTCTGGCACTTCTCACAAAATTGTTATACCGAAGCAGCAAACGGTGCTCCATGCAGTGAGTGTAAGGATTTGTTGCAGGGTACTGCACTGTGCCAAATTGTTTGCCCCATTTATAGGATAGAAATCACACGCACACCATTTTCAAATTTACACCAGAAACTTAGTCAAAGAACAAAGAACATGCGCGCCCATCCATCTGTCCCACAAACAGCAATGAAATAAGTGACGAGATAATCTGTTTGTGATGTTGGCCGAGAGCTAAATGCTGCCCAGGATATCTGGCGAAATCACCCGCTCCTCTTCGACTTGTGCTCTAGGATCTTTTACGTCCACCCGAGAGGCCAGATGGGACCTCGGTTTGGCGTTTTATCTGATGGACGGTCCCTCTGACGGCACTGCCTCGGTGCTGCACTGAAATGGCAGCCTAGGTTGTGTGCTCAAGTTTGGAGTGGGGCTTGACCTCTTGGCACTGAACCATGGCTGACATTTACGCAGGCTGTTAATGGGACGCAGTGTAATGCTGGAACTTCGGCAACTCGTATTTAAGTTTAGAAATGGGAAGAGCAGTAGGTTGATGCAAGAGAGTTACACAAGAAAGGTTGTCTACTTGATGTAACCCCCAAAGAGCCTTGAACCTGATTGTTGTCATTGGCACTGGGTGGTGTCCTGGTGAAATACATTGCGTGTCTCTGGAGAACTATTGCTTTCTGTCACCTGATTATCCTCCAGTGAAGGTCCTTCTTCCTATCTGGTCGTACGAGGAGTGGGCACGTGGCTGAAGACTGGCAGTGCAGGAACCAGAGTAAAATTGCAACACTTGAGGGAGGAACAGAAATAACCGTTATCGTAAGAAATAAAAGCTGTCGAGAATAGGAATGTAGTAACAGGTGTAGCTCATGGAGCCTCCTCTGCCAGTTTGTTAGCCATGACAGTTCTTTACCCTTTTAAATCCAATTCGCTACCCTTTGTCCATATCCCTTAATATCCTTATTTTCCAAGTAAGTATCCATCTGCCTTCTAAAAACCTTAATTAATGTTGCATCTATGACCTGGGCCTGTGCATTCCACATGCTCAGTCCTTTTGTGTGAATTATTTTATCTGGGTTAGGTTTTTGCTGATTTAGGTCAAATTTAAGACATTTCCCCCAGTCATTTCACACCCACCCCCAACATGCAAGAGTTACTTCCTTTCTACTCTGTCTCATTATTATTTTAAACACCTCTCAGATCACCTCACAACCAATGTTCCCTATTTTAAAAAAAAAAAAAAAAAAAAAAAAAAAAAAATTTTTTTGGTGGCCGTCCCTTTAGCTGGCTGCACGGCCCGTTTAAGATTTCATGCGTGCGCGGTTATTTCCATTGTAAAGCCGGTGAGCGGCCTGTGCGGGACCTCCAGACCGCTGCCCGGCCACGCAACTTAGCAGGAACATTGCTCGCAACCTCCTTCTCTACAGGGAATGTTCCCAAGTTTATCTAATCTCTCATCATGGCAAAATCCCTTCCTCCCCGCTGAATCTTTTGGACTCTCTCTCCAATACCAGTACATCCTTCCTATAGTGGGATGCACAAAATTGCATGGTACATTTTTACTTTTATATTAATTGACCCTTTTGCACCTGCAAAGTGAGCTTTGAATTATTATTACGGTTAGTGAGCGGTTTTATAACGATAGGAGTTTACATCATGTCACAGACGATGCATTATTCTGTTTTAAGCTGGAGCCATGTTTATGCTGGCTGCACCAGCCATTGTGAGTCTCCACAGCGAGTGTCGGCTGCAGGAGTCCGATCCTGTACGAATGTACGTACACGTGCACTTCCAGCAGCATTTGCTGTTGAGTGATTTTGGAGTAGGGGCCCTGTCCATTTTTTTTTTTTCACTTTCTAACCCAGACAATTCATGCTGGCGAACCAGCTTGGGGGCCTCCTGGTCCACATGGCTCAGCCTCATTGCACCTGCTGCGGGGAAACGGAGAGTGGTTATTTTTACTTACAACCAGAAGTTTCTCTTCATTCCCAGTGGATGGGACTACGAATTTTTCTAAAAGCTTTGGTCGCCAGAGCGACTCCATCCACTAAATCGATTTATTTGGCTAAGGTTGTCAGAGTGACCCATCCTGCCAGGGCTGATGCTGATGTTTGTGATGGTGCATTCGCAACAAAATAGTGATTACTAGCGCAGATAGAAATTAATAGGTTGGATCTAATAGCCATTACGGAGACGTGGTTGCAATGTGGCCAAGGTTGGGAATGAAATATTCCAGGATACTTTTTTTTTAAAGAGATAAGCAAAATTGAAAAGGAGGAGGGGTAGTCCTGATAAAGGATGGAGTAAAGACAGTAGAGAGAAAGGATCTTAGCTCTGAAAATCAAGAAGTAGAATCAGTTTGGGTGGAGCTAAGAAACAGCAAGGGGCAGAAAACTTTGGTGGGAGTTGTTTATAGGCCCCCAAACAGTAGTTGTAATGTAGGGCAGCGTATAAATCAGGAAATTAGGCGCATGTAACAAGGGTAATACAGTAATCATAGGCGACTTTAATCTACATATAGACTGGGCAAACCAAATTTGCAGTAATAGTGTGGAGGACGAACTCATGGAATGTATACAAGATAGTTTTCTAGATCAGTATGTTGAGGAACCAACTAAGGAACAGGCTATTTTAGATCTAGTATTGTGCAATGAGAAAGGGTTAATTAATAACCTTGTTGTAAAGGGGTCTTTAGGGAAGAGTGACCATAATATGATAGAATTTTATATTGAGTTTGAAAGTGATTTAGTTAAATCCGAAACTCGGGCCTTCAAACTAAACAAAGCAAACTACGCATATATGAGGGGCGAGTTGGCTAATGTAGATTGTGAAACTACATTAAAAGGTAAGACCGTAGACAAGCAATGGCTAGCATTTAAAGAATTAATACATAATTCACAAGAAATACACATTCCTTTAAGGCACAAAAACCCCACAGGAAAAGTGGTCCAACCGTGGCTAACGAGAAGTTAAAGATAGTATTAGATCAAAGGAAGAGGCTTATAATATTGCCAAACAGAGTAGTCAGCCTGAGGATTGGGAGGATTTTAGAATTCAGCAAAGGAGGACCAAGAAATTGATAAGGAAAGAGAAAATAGAATATGAGAGTAAATTAGCAAGAGACATAAAAACAGATTGTAAACATTTCTATAGGTATGTAATTGGGAAGAGATTAGCAAAAGTAAACATGGACCCATTAGAGGCAGAGAAATGAGAAATTATAATGGGGAATAAGGAAATGGCAGAGACATCAAAGAAATACTTTGTATCTGTCTTCACGGTAGAAGACACAAACATTGGGGAACCAAGGGTCTAGAGAGAATGAGGAACTTAAAGAAATCAGTATCAGTAAAGACATAGTACTAGAGAAATTAATGGGACTAAGTGGTGACAAATCCCTTGGACCTGACTACCTGCATCCTAGGGTTTTAAGAGGTAGCTGCAAAGATAGTGGATGCACTGGTATTAATCTTCCCTAGATTCCAGAACAGTCCCCAAGGATTGAAAGGTAGCAAACGTAACCCCGCTATTTAAGAAAGGAGGAAGAGAAAAAACGGGGAACTATAGGCCAGTTAGCCTGACATCAGTAGTAGGCAAAATGCTCGAATCTATTCGGGACATGGTAACAGGGCACTGAGGAAATCCTAATCTGATTAGGCAGAGTCAACATGGTTTTATGAAAGGGAAATCGTGTTTGACAAATCTGAGTTTTTTGAAGATGTAACTAGTAGGATGGATAAGGGGGAACCAGTGGATGTAGTGTATTTGGATTTTCAAAAAGCATTCGATAAGGTGCCACACAAGAGGTTGTTACACAAAATTAGGACTCATGGTAGTGGGGGTAATATATTAGCATGGATTGAGGATTGGTTAATGGACAGAAAACAGAGAGTAGGAATAAACGGGACTTTTTCAGGTTGGCAGGCTGTAACTAGCGGGGTACTGCTAGGATCAGTGCTTGGCCCTCAGCTATTTATAATCTATATTAGTGAATTTCTTATGAGAGTTGCTGCAGTGCATCTTGTAGATGGTACACACTGCAGCCATGGTACGCCAGTGGTGGAGGGAGTGGATGTTTAAGGTGGTGGATGGGGTGCCAATCAAGCGGGCTGCTTTGTCCTGGATGGCATCGAGCTTCTTGGGTGTTGTTGGAGCTGCACTCATCCAGGCAAGTGGAGAGTATTCCATCACACTCCTTACTTGTGCCTTGTAGATGGTGGAAAGGCTTTGGGGAGTCAGGAGGTGAGACACTCTCTGCAGAATAACCAGCCTCTGACCTGCTCTTGTAGCCACAGTTTTTATGTGACTGGTCCAGTTAAGTTTTTGGTCAACGATGACCCCCCAGGATGTTGATGGTGGGGGATTCGGTGATGGTAATGCCGTTACTCTTGCTTGTTGGAGATAGTTATTGCCTGGCACTTGTGTGGCGCGAATGTTACTTGCCACTTAGCCCAAGCCTGACTGTCGTCCAGGTCTTGCTGCACGCGGGCATGGACTGCTTCATTTATATGAGGAGTTGTGAATGGAACTGAACACTGCAATCATCAGTGAATGTCCCCACTTCTGACCTTATGATGGAGGGGAGGTCATTTGATGAAGCAGCTGAAGATGGTTGGGCCTAGGACACTGCCCTGAGGAACTCCTGCAGGGATGTCCTGAGGCTGTGATGATTTGCCTCCAACAACGACAACCATATTCCTTTGTGCTAGGTATGATTCCAACCAGTGGAGAGATTTCCCCCTGATTCCCATTGACTTCAATTTTACTAGAGCTCCTTGATGCCACACTCGGTCGAATGCTGCCTTGATGTCTAGGGCAGTCACTCTCACCACACCTCTGGAATTCAGCTCTTTTGTCCATGTTTGGACCAAGGCTGTAATGTGATCTGAAGCTGAGTGGTCCTGGCAGAACCCAAACTGAGCATTGGTGAGCAGGTTCTTGCTGAGTAAGTGCTGCTTGACCGCACTGTCGATGACACCTTCTATCACTTTGCTGATGATTGAGAGTAGACTGATGGGGCGGTAATTGGCTGGATTGGATTTGTACTGATTTTTGTGGACAGGACATATCTGGGCAGTTTTCCACATTGTCGGATAGATGCCAGTGTTATAGCTGCACTGGAACAGCTGTGTTGCAGCTTCCCCAGGTTGGCACCTCATTTTTAGGTACGCCTGGTGCTGTTCCTGGCATGCTCTTCTGCACTCCTCATTGAACCAGGGTTGGTCCCCTGGCTTGATGGTAATGGTAGAGTGAGGGATATGCCGGGCCATGAGGTTACAAATTGTGGTGGAATACAATTCTGCCGCTGCTGATGGCCCACAGCGCCTCATGGATGCCCAGTTTTGAACTGCTAGATCTGTTCTGAATCTATCTCATTTAGCACAGTGGTAGTGCCACACAACACGATGGAGGGTTTCCTCCGTGTAAAGACGGGGCTTTGTCTCCACTGTGGAGGACTGTGTGGTGGTCAGTGCTGTCATGGACAGATGCATCTGCGACAGGTAGATTGCCGAGGACGAGGTCAAGTAGGTTTTTCCCTCACAACCTGCCGCAGACCCAGTTTGTCCTTCAGGACTTGTCCAGCTCAGTCAGTAGTGGTGCTACCGAGCCACTCTTGGTGATGGACATTGAAGCCCCCCCCCCACCCAGAGTACATTCTGTGCCCTAAATGTTATGACATTGACTGAAATAATGGGCAAAGTCTTGTTATTGGATTTCAGCCTATATTGAAAATGTGAACATCATGTATAAGAAATATGAATCCTGATCCTAAAGAAGCCGATGCTGTACTGCAGCAATAGGACCTATGGTGGTGTATTTGGGAACAGTCTGCATTGGAGGTCAGGCTAGGAGCAGAGGTCAGGCTAGAGTTCAGGTTTAGCAGAGCCCTGTTTGTGTTGGTCCTGCAGCTCCTCCTGAGACTGTGCAGATTAATGCAAAACAGCATGTGTGCACGGTGAATCTCAATGGATTACTCCGAAAATAGATGTCAATGGAATTTAAGCTGTGCACCTGTGGGAAAATCGGGATTTGGCCGCGAGCATGCTAGCTGCCGACATCTTGTCCTGCTTGCCTATCGGATCTGTCCTCCTTGATGTCCACTGGCTTCCAGTCCTTGTCGTCATCTACAAGGCCTTCGACAACCTCACCCCAGGCTATTTCTGCAACCTTCTCTAGATTCCTGTCTTCTGGTCCTGTGACTCTGGCCTCCTGTGGGATCCTGCTCTTCACCTTTGGTGGGCAGAGTCTTCAGCCCGATTCTCTGAAACTCTCTCCCAGTCCCCTCTGCTTCTCTGCCTCCCTCCCCACCTTTAAAAGCCTTCTCAAAACCCATTTCTTCAATCAAGCTTTCGTTCACTTCTCCTAACTCCCCCACAAGGGCTTGGCATCCATTGCATTTCTCCTTTGTGCAGCACTTTGAACTGTTTTCCTTTATATAAGGTGCTATAGAAATAAAAGTTCAAGTCGAACATAAGAAATAGGAGCAGGAGTAGGCCCTTCGAGCCTGCTCCGCCATTCAATGAGATCATGGCTGATCTTCTGCCTCAATTCCATTCACCGGCCCTATCGCCATATCCCTTGATGCCCTTACTAGTCAAAAATCTATCAACTTCTGTTTTGAATATACCCAATGACTGAGCCTCCACCGCCCTCTGGGGTAGAGAATTCCAAAGACTCACCACCCTCTGTGAAGAAATGTTTTCTCATCTCAGTCCTGAATGGCCTACCCTTTATCCTGAGGCTGTGGCCCCTGGTTCTAGACTCCCCAGCTAAGGGAAACATTCTCCCAGCATCCACCCTATCAAGCCCTGTAATAATTTTGTATGCTTCAATGAGATCTCTTCTCATTCTTCTGAATTCAAGAGAATATAGGCCTAGTTTACTCAATCTCTTCTCATACGACAGTCCTGCCATTCCAGGAATCAATCTCGTGAACCTTCGTTGCACTCCCTCGATGGCAAGTATATCCTTCCTTAGGTAAGGAGACCAGAATTGTACACACTACTCCAGGTGTGGTCTCACCAAGGCCCTATATAATTGGAGTAAGACTTCTTTACTCCTGTACTCAAATCCTCTTGTAATGAAGGCCAACATACCATTTGCCTTCCTAATGGCTTGCTGCACCTGCACATTCACTTTCAGTGACTCATGTACAAGGACACCCAGGTCCCTTTGAGCATCTGCATTCCCCAATCTTTCACCATTTAGGAAATACTCTGCCTTTCTGTTTTTTCTACCAAAGTGGATAACTTCACATTTATCCACATTATATTCCATCTGCCATGTTCTCGCCCACTCACTGAGCCTGTCGAGATCCCCTTGAAGCCTCTACACATCCTCTTCACAACTGACACTGCCACCTAGCTTCATGTCATCAGTAAATTTGGAAATGTTACACTTAGTCCCCTCATCCAAATCATTGATATAGATTGTGAATAGCAGGGGCCCAAGCACTGATCCTTGCGGTACCCCACTAGTCACAGCCTACCATCCTGAAAAAGACCCATTTATCCCTACTCTTTGTTTTCTGTCTGTTAACCAATTCACAATCCATGCTAGTATATTGCCCCCAATTCCATGTGCTCTAATTTTGTTCACCAACCTCTTGTGTGGGACCTTATCGAAGGCCTTCTGAAAATCCAAATACACCACATCTACCAGTTCCCCTTTGTCTACTCCACTAGTTACACCCTCAAAGAACTCCAATAGGTTTGTCAAACAGGATTTCTCTTTCATAAATCCATGTTGACTCTGCCCAATCTTACTATTAGTTTCGAAGTGCCCAGTTATTGCATCCTTTATAATAGATTCCAGCATTTTCCCAATTACTGATGTGAGGCTAACAGGTCTGTAGTTCCCCGTTTTCTCTCTCCCTCCTTTCTTAAATAGCGGGGTTACATTTGCTATCCTCCAATCTGCAGGAACCGTTCCAGAATCTAAAGAATTTTGGAAGATGACAACCAATGCATCCACTATCCCAATGGCCACCTCTTTCAAAACCCTAGGATGTAGGTCATCCGGTCCTTGGGATTTATCGACTTTAGTCCCATTAGTTTTGCTAGTACAGGTAGACTACCCTTTATCCGAACTTCCGAAAACCGAAACCCTCTAAAAACCGAAGGTTTTTTCGTTCAGCGTAAGTCGTGCGCACGACCCCGACCCCCACCGCCGACCCCCCGCCCTTTCGGATAAGGGATAGTGTATTGTTTTTTTACTAATAATTTTTTGAAGTTCCTCATTCTCGCCACACTCTTGGTTTTCTCGTATTTCTGGGAGGTTTTTTGTGTCTTCCTCTGTGAAGACAGAAACAAAGTATTTATTTAATTTCTCCCTGCCATTTACTCATTTCCCATTATAAATTCTCCTGCCTCTGACTGTAAAGGACCTACATTTACCTTCGCCAGTTTTTTCCTTTTCACCTACCTATAGAAGCTTTTACAATCCATTTTTATATTTTTCGCTAGTTTGTGCTCTCATTCCATTTTCCCTTTATCAATTTCTTGGTCCCCCTTTGATTTCTAAAAAGATCCCAATCCTCAGGCTTTTTCTGGCAACTTTATAAGCTTCCTCCTTTGACTTAATACTAGCTTTAATTTCTTTTGTTAGCCATGGTTGGATCACTTTTCCTTTTGGGTTTTTATTCCCTAGAGGAATATATGTGTGTTGCAAATGATGCATTATTTCCTTGAATGTTAGCCATTGTATGTCCACCTTCATACCTTTTAGTGTAGTCTCTCAATCTACCATGGCCAACTTGTCCCTCATACCCTTGTAGTTTCCTCTGTTTAGATTGAAGACCTTAGTTTCAGATTGGACTACATCACTCTCAAACTTAATGTAAAATTCAATCATATTATGGTCACTTGTCCCTAAAGGCCCCTTTACCACAAGATTATTGATTAGCCCTTTCTCATTACACAGTACCAGATCCAGAATAGCTTGTTCCCTGGTTGGTTCCTCCACATACTGATCCAGGAAACTATCTCGCATGCATTCCAAGAATTCGTCCTCCACACCATTAGTGCTAATTTGATTTGCCCAGTCAATATGTAGATTAAAGTCCCCCATGATTACCGTATTGCCCTTGTTACATGCACTTCTAATCTCTTGATTGATACTGTGCCCTACATTACCATTACTGTTTGGTGGCCTATACACAACTCCCACCAATGTTTTCCGCCCTTTGCTGTTTCTTAGCTCCACCCAAACGGATTCCAGTTCTACATCACGATCTGCCAAGCCAAGATCTTTAATCTCTACTGTACCGATCTCATCCTTTATTAACAGCGCTACGCCACCTCCTTTTCCTTTTTGTCTGTCCTTCCGAAATGTTGAGTACCCTGGAACATTCCGTTCCCAGCTTTGGTTACCCTGCAACCATGTCTTTGTAATGGCAATTACATCGCACCCATTTACTTCTATTTGTGCCATTAATTCACCCACCTTGTTGCAAATGCTACGTGCATTTAGATAAAGTGCCTTTAACTTTGCCTGTTTAATATTTTTCTGCACTTTGACCCTCTTTACTGTTGGCCTTTGTTTCTGCTCCCTACTAGTTTTGCTGACTACTTTTTGAACTTTCACTTCCAGCTTTGTTTCTCTGTTCTGGGCCCACACTTAGGTTCCCAGCCCCCTGACAGTCGAAGCTGTTGTACCATCCCAGAAAGTGAGATCATCAATTCCCTCCTTCTCTCACCCCCACCCCCCCTTTGCTGTGTAATACTTTATTGCCCATGCCTGCTCCACCTAGAGGAATTACTGATCTGACCCATTTGCTGGTTTGTACTGCAGTTGCATTAGTTTTAAACTGGGACAAATCCAGGGACCTGGGTGAGGCTGGGGAATTTATGATAAGTCTCCAGTGTAGCCTGGTAGCTGGTTCACACTCCTCTTAAGATGGGGGGCAGCGGGGGAAGGTGGTTCGTGGGCAGGAGAGGTACTGTAAACGCCCAGCACCCTGACACTTCTTGTCAGTGATATATAATTCCTTTCAGCATCAGCAGCCCCACTCCGCTCTGACAAGACTGCAACAGACTGCGTCATTGTACTCGGTAGTAGCCAATTCCTGTGTGACTGAGTATGAATGAGAGCCAGAGGATATGTATTTGCTTATCAAGGCAGGACTGCTTCTCCAGGCATGCCGGAATAAATTCAATGCAATGGGACTCTCTCGTTAAAAAAGATATTCTCTCCAGACTGTCTAAACTGCAACCAGTAAAGCCTGCACAATTTTTCTACCGAGTCTGGCAGCCTGTGACTCTCCTCACTGATCATGGAGAATTCTGGAGATGAGAGCCAGAGAATGGTATACTACTTGCTGCGGAGGTTAGTAGGAGGTGATATTATGGAATAAAAATGTGAAGTGTAATTCTGCCTGTTGCCTAATGAGTGAAGTTCAAATACTTGCAGGGAGATTCGGTGTGATGTTGCCGTCAGTTTAAGCTTACTGAATGTGGGGCTGAGGCTGTGTTAGACTTCTGCAGCACTCGGTCTACAGTTGACAATGTACCAAGAATGCAGTGCCTATCGATCGATCACTCGCTTATCAATTGATCAGTGACATTTTTATATGAAAATGATTTCACCTTTCTCCCCTCCTGAAGATCCTGGTCTCCTGTTGGAGGATGGTCCATTGGCATCTCATTCAAGTGGCTGTACTTCACGTGGGAACCCAGATAATGAATGTCAGTAGGCTGTTCGACTGTGGAAGGCATCCCAGTCAAGGCCAATATTCCTCTTGATGTGATGCACGCAGCGCAGGTGCTTTCCAGCCAAGTAGCAATCAGGAAAGGGGGATCTTCACTGATTTCTTTTTTCCTTTCCCTAGCTTAGGGGCACTTAGATTATCTGTGATGCCCTTGCTGCTGCCTTGGTTGAGAGCAGCTAACTTAGCACAGAGCAGGGATTGAATCTGGCTCTTTTCTGTTTTGTGTGACCATACCATATTGGGTGGTTAAGTTAGCCCAGTGCCATGCAGGGACAGTCTGCGTCTTCTATTCAAGATGCAGCATCTTTTTTTACTTGATCCCTTTGTATTGTCTCCCCAAGAAGTACAGTCGCCGAGCGGGCAAAGGCACTGCTCAGCGTAATCTGAATAGACCTGGGAAATTCGCATGTGTGGACCCTGTGGGAGGCCATGATTGGGTTCAGTCGTGATGCACTCCCAGTTGAATAGCATTGGCAAGTCATTGTCTAGGCTAATGCATTAAGAGTGATCACTTGGCTGAGGTCCTGAAGGACTATTCATGACTGCAGAACTACACCTCCGCACGAGTCAGTGTCTTCAGGAGGGGTGGGGAGCAAATGGGAGTGAGGGAGAGGAAATATTCACCACAATTTTAATATTCTCAAAAGTACAGTAACTGTTGCAAGCAAATTCCTATTCACACCAATTTTTTTTGTAATTTTAAAAGTGGTTTCTCATCAAGTTACTAAGCTTCAAAAATGCTTTTTGCTGCAATTTGTTTAGACGTTTAGCAGAACAACCATTTGCAGTGTGATTGCACAAAACTGTATCTTTGCAGTGAAGGAAAGGCTCTGAATTGGGATCATAGTCAGGAGCCCAGCTATTCCAATTATATACATATGCGGCAAGATATAACTGCACGCCGCTGTCGCTTACTTAAGAAATATCCTCAAACCACTTGCTTTTTGTGTCATACTTCATTACTGACTATTTGCTACCTGGGCATTAAGCCATGGATCAGGTCATTTTCTTCCATCCTCCTGATTGCTGAAGTTGTTTGTCTTGCTGGCCTGGAGTCACCCTCCAGCATCTCTCCCATGTGACCATTATTCACATCTGAGCCTTGACGGCGCGTGTTGGCAGGCTGTTTTGCCTGGGATCAACTTGCAGCCCAGGTGTCCTAACTAAATGTCCACACATGCACATCCAACAGAGGTCACACCTCCCTCGCCTTGGAGTCAGAAGGTTGTGGGTTCAAGTCCCACTCTAGAGGCCTGAGCACAGAAATCTAGGCTGAAACTCCAGTGCAGTACTGAGGGAGTGCTGCACTATCAGAGGTGCCGTCTTTCGGACGAAACTTTAAGACAGAGACCGAAGCCCCGTCTGCTCTCTCGGGTGGATGTAAAAGATCCCATGGCACTATTTCGAAGAGGAGCAGGGGGAGTTATCCCTGGTATCCTGGCCAATATTTATCCCTCAAATCAACATCACTAAAAAACAGATTATTTGGTCATTATCACATTGCTGTTTGTGGGAGCTTGCTGTACGCAGATTGGCTGCCGTGTTTCCTACATTACAACAGTGACTACACTTCAAAAAGTTCTTCATTGGCTGTAAAGCGCTTTGGGACATCCAGTGGTTGTGAAAGGTGCTATATAAATGCAAGTCTTTTCTTTTTGTATGGCTCATAGCAACACAGATCGAGTCCATTCTGCCTATTGTGCCAGTGCCAGCTTCTGAGCAGGAGCTATCGGCTCCAGGCCCATCTTCCTGCCCTTTCATTGAACCTTTTTCAAATACTTATCCAGTTCCCTTTCAAATTAAGTTATGTTATAGTCTTGGCCGCAGTAGCCAATTAGCACAAACCATCCCACTACATAAGCTGTCCGGTTCTTGAAACTTGCTCCTTATCTCCACAGGCCTAGCATGTCTGGACTGCACCTGATGAAGCAAGGAAGGGACAGGAAGAAGTTTGAGCTGCAGAGAGATTTCACTGTTGCTTCCCCGGCTGAGTTTGTAACTCGGTTTGGGGGCAATAAAGTTATCGAGAAGGTAAGCAAATGTCTTTTACTTCAGCTGGAAGAGGCTGGCTTGGCTTTCTGCCTTTGGCCAGGTACGTATGCTCTTGACCAATCTCAGAAACAGCTCCAAGAAGCTCCCTTACTGTTCTTTGCTATAATTGCCCATCCATTGTGTTAAATGGATCACTGAAAAGGGAGCAAAAGATATTTTAAAGATGAGTGTTTCAGATATGGTGGGGGGGAGGGGGGGGGGGAAGGGATTGGATGGTGTCTATTCAGTAATTTAAGGGTATGTGGAATGTAAAAGGCCATTTAGCCCATCAAGCCCATTCTTTCTCATGTACCATATATAATTCGCAGTGTCTGTGTTTCCAGAGAGGAGTGATTATACACAAATAAAATCTCTAAGCAGCCAAAATTCCTCCAGATAATATTCCAATTTCCAGGAACAATGTGCTTCATAAAATATTGAATGATCGGTGACTAAATTTTATCTTTTATAACCTTCATTTAGTTCCATTTCTAGCCAGATAACTTGCTGGACTTTATCCAACAGGTGCTGATTGCCAACAATGGGATTGCAGCAGTGAAGTGCATGAGGTCCATACGACGCTGGTCTTATGAGATGTTCAGGAATGAGCGTGCAATACGATTTGTTGTCATGGTAACTCCAGAAGACTTGAAAGCTAATGCAGGTCAGTTTATCTACAACAAAAACAACATGCATTTACATAGACATTTTACTACGTTTAAGGTGCTGAGGGCGCTTCACAGGAGAATTATCAAACTGGAGCATTTGACACCGAGCCCCCAAGGAGATATTGGGACAGGGGGTAGGTTTTAAGGAAGAGAGAAGGGTAGTGAGGCAGAGAGGTTGAGGGAGGGAATTCCAGAGATTGGGACCTAGGGAGCTGAAGGGAAGGCCGCCAATGGCGGAGCGCAGAAAATCAGGGAAGCGCAAGAGGCCAGAAATGGAGGATCGCAGCGATCTCTGGTGGTGTGAGGGGTGCGGAGGTGTTGTAGGGCTGGAGGAGGTTACAGAGATGGGATGGGGCGAGGCCATGGAGAGATTTGGAAACGAGGATGAGAATTTTAAAATCGAGGCATTGCCGGACTGGGAACTAATATAGGTCAGTGAGGATGGGTGAGCGGGACTTGGTGTGAGTTAGGATACGGGCAGCAGAGTTTTGGATGAGCTCAAGTATACGGAGGGTGCAAGGTGGGAGGCTGGCCAGAAGTGCGTTGGAATAATTTAAGGAGTTACTATTTTGAATGAGTACCGCTCGGCAGTTAATAACATATTCTATGACACAGGGCTTGGTCTATCTGGACTGTAAAAATCTGTCACAAACTGCCAATAAAAACATCTGCTGCAGCAAAAGCAGAGGTGTTGACCACCAGATGCCTTTAGCAGCCTGTAACCAAGGACATCTTTGGATGATGGGGTCTGCCATCTCAGGTTTAGGGTACAGCAAAGCCCTTTAGCCTAATCATAACCTCTCTGGTTTCTGTTTGTTTAGCAGGGAAAGATTAGAGCGGTGACTTGTGACTTTGAGTGGCTTAGGTAAATATGATGAGCCATAGAGACCACGGACATCCTTGTTTATTCTTGGTCTGTGCTGATTGTACTAAGGCTGTAAATGGAATGGTTGCTGGGGTTGGGCAGGGAGAGAAAGAAAATTACGGAGAATTTACAGCACAAAAACAGGCCATTTGGCCCAACTGGTCTATGTTTATGCTCCACACAAGCCTCCCACCCCCCCCCCCCCCCCCCCCCACTCTATATTTACTTCATCTCACCCTATCGACAAATTCAGCCCGGGATTCTGCTCCCGCCTGCTAGCCAGTGAACCTCTGTTTGAAAAATTTGCATGTGGAAGTCCGGTGAAGACAAAATATGAGGACCCCCTACAGACACTCAATGCCTTGGTTCGTCCATGTAGAATAGCCACTTGGGAAATTACAGGAGATATGGTGCCCATGGACCCATACGCTAGCAAGAGTCCGAGAGGAAGGGGAGATAATTGCAAGTTGGGTGGGGAGAGAGGAGCGGTCAGTATTTATGTGGAAGTGACCAGGATGGCAGTCTGCTACTCGTCTTGGGAGTGTACACTTTCAGAGTCGCTCATGATCAAGTGCTGCAATACTGAGAAAAAACAAAACAGACACTTGTCTTAAAAAGACTCCGTTGCTGTTGACATTACCTCTTCGCCATCAACGGTGCAGCACTGTTCTTTTGGCAGCTGTAACACAATATGGTGAATTCAGCTAGTGACTGTTTGTTTGCCTCTGATCTTTGTGTGATCCTTGGAGATTACTGCCAATGACAACTTGTGGTCTGAAATGTTGCTTTTGCTTTGCAGAATACATTAAAATGGCCGATCACTATGTTCCTGTTCCTGGAGGACCAAACAACAATAACTATGCAAACGTTGAGCTGATACTGGACATTGCAAAGCGCATCCCAGTCCAGGTACTGTTAGAAAAGTAGCTACAAACTCTCATACGATAGCAAAATACTGCGGATGCTGGAAATCCGAGAGCTACAAACTCTCCCTGTTTACTCTGATCTGGGGTTGGTTCCCTTTGGGTCAGACAGCCCTTAAGTAAGCCTTTCTAATATTATAACATGCAAATGTCTTCCCTCTTTAGAATAGCTTGAACTCCTAATGTACTCTTCAACATTATAAACAGCTGAGATGATTCTGTTCGAATTTTTTTCCATGTCACTTAAATCCCATTTTTTTCCTCCTTCTCCCACGCGCTCTCTCCTTTTAACTGGATGTCTGGGTTGGACAAGACCACTTAAGCCACCACTCTGACGGGAGGTGCAGGTTCTGCCAGGTGGCACTGATCCCTCTGAGATGATGTGTCGGGTGGCATTAGTGACCCTGCTGATAACTGGCAAACTTGGACCCAGTAAGGATGGCCATACCTGGGTGCTATTCAAGGCTGTGGTTTGAGTGTAGGTCTGCCATTGGGGAGGCCAGTGGTTTATGCCTACCAGTCATTTCCTTCTTGGTACTTTGAGTGTATTCTTTTCTTTATAAAGGAATGATGTACAAAGAATGTGTACAGATATGTGTTATCTCCTTCATTTGCAGGCGGTGTGGGCAGGCTGGGGCCATGCCTCTGAGAATCCCAAACTGCCGGAACTTCTTCACAAACATAACGTTGGTTTCATGGGTAAGCTTCTTTAAGGCTAAAGGGATATGGGGAGAAAGCAGGGATAGGGTACTGAATTTGGATGATCAGCCATAATCTCATTAAATGGCGGAGCAGGCTCGAGGGGCCGAATGGCCTACTCCTGCTCCTATCTTCTATGTTTCTATGTAAAAGCTCGTTCTGACCAAGTAGAACTGTTGCAGCCTCTGCTTAACTCATCTGTTAAGAGACATTAGGAGAAGGAAAGAACATGCACTTCTGTAGCACCCTTTGCGCATTCGGTGTCCCAAAGTGCTTCATGCGCAATGTTAATTGTGGGTAAATATGGCTGCCGATTTGTGCACAGCAAGATCCCACAAACTGTAAACGAGATAAATGATCAGCTAACCTGTTTTGGTTGAGGGATAAAAGTTGGCCAGGGCAACAGATCTGTTCTTTTTTGAAAAAGTGCTATGTTATCTTTAGTGTCCACTCAAACAGGTGCCTGGGTTTAATGTTTCATCCGAAAGATGACACCTCCAGCAATGGAGCTCGCTGTCTGTATTGCACTGAAGTGTCAGCCTAGATTACGTGCTCAAGTCCCAGAGTGGCGCTTGAGCCTCCGAACTTCTGATTCAGAGGCAAGAGTGTTACCAACTGAGCCAAGCTGACACTCCATATGACGAAAGCAAAATATTGCAGATGCTGGAAATCCAAAATAACAACAGAAAATGCTGGAAAAACTCAGCAGGCCAGGCAACATCCGCGGAGAGAAATTCGAGTCAATGTTTCTGGTCAAAACCCTCAGTCTTGACAAAGGGTTTTGACCCGAAACATTGACTCTAATTTCTCTCCACGGATGTTGCCTGACCGCCTGAGTTTTTCCAGCATTTTCTGTTGACACTCCATATGTCCTGATGGTGGAGCTCCAGGTTGTCCTTTTGCAACTGTATTTCAATTGCTCTTACTAGTTAGACTGGGCCCTTGTATTCTTAATGTCACCTTTTGGCTCCCTCACTAGTCAGCCACATAAAACAGGTTTAATATAAAATGCCTGTCACTTTAATACAGTCTGGCATTCCTTGCATTGCCCTTGGCTCCTAATCTAATCTAATCAGTATAAAGCCTTTAACACAGCTTTCATTTGACCCATGTTCTCTTGGTTTGACTTTCAAGGACTTTATAGATAGGCTCTAGTGTCCTTCAGTGCTATGTGGTTACCAATATGGTAAGGGGGCTCTTTAGAGAGATCACTGAATTAACTTGTGCTGTATAAACTGAGCTGAGACCTTGTTCAAAGTACTTGCTTTTTCTTCTCTTCAGGTCCTCCAAGTCTAGCTATGTGGGCGCTGGGTGATAAAATTGCCTCTTCTATTGTAGCACAGACTGCAGGAATCCCCACTCTCCCCTGGAGTGGCAGTGGTAAGGCAATGATCTTGGTAAACAAAAGATGTTTGATGACTTTAACTTGGATAACTGGACAGGGAACCTTTCTGTTCCGGTTATTGTGAAAGATGGGTAACAATACACTCCGGTGGCAAATCAATTTATGACACAGTTTTCATTTTCAAGCCTGCATTATACAGACCAGAAGGCACCAGGCTCAATTTCTGGTCTGAGTTATCCTGTATGAGACGAGGCAGCAGTTGGGTCTCTACAGTTGACCTCAATGCTAAGGACGGTATGCCTGAGGCTCCCTCCCATTTGCAGTGTGGACATTGTGTGATGACTGGATTGGACCAGGTTCTGCAGTCAAGTAGTCTACTGACACTTACTATCTGGGCTCACTCCAGTGAGGTACTTGAGGACTGTGGATCCCTCCCCTGGCAAGAAAATGTGCTTTGAGGAGAGAAAATGGTGGAAAATTAGGATAAAGCCTGTTTTTAAAATGCACTGGTGGCTGAGCCTTAATGAACCTTGTGCCATCGTGTTGATTCAGGCTGCTGGGGGGTTCACTTTTGTGAGGCACTGTTCAGTCCCTGAAGTGATGTCACTCTGTGATTTATAGAACAGTAAGAAATAGATCCCGTGAAACAATGCTGCATTTTTCCTATGCACAGTGCTGGCTACATTGGTGTTGGGAATTAAAAATTGAACTTAAACAAAAAGCACAGTTATTGGTGGAGAAGAAACAAACAATTATAGCTGCTGGTCTCACCCTCTTGTCTGTCGCTGTGTAACAACACAATGGGCACTCTCACATTGTAAGGAATGAGTAGCACTCTGATACGTGTGCGTTTACTGAATAAAATTGGCACTGAGTGGGAAGTGTCTTTGGAATAGGTTGCTTCAAGTGCATAGAGTTTTGGTTGAAAAACTGTTATGAATAAAGAGATTTTTAGCCATCAGCTGATCTGAAATATCTGAACCAGTAGGTCTTGCTTCTCATTGTGGGAGGTGCTGAGTGTGGGTCAGGCACTCCTCCACGGGGAAGGGTGAGTGATCGCAAGGGGCTGTTCTGGTATCTCCTGAGGGTTGGCCCAAGTGGCAGGAGCAGGATGTTCTTGTACTTCAAGCGGGGGAGTGGTGTGAAGCGGAACACGATGAAGAAGAGTGTATGAGGCAAAGGGGAAGAACAAATAAAATAAAATAGCAGCCTAATAGATCCAACCTCTGCCCTCTGAAACATAGAATGCATGTTTAAAATCCATTGGTTATAATGGAATCCATTTAAGTTTTGATTGAATCAATTGTCTCCTGTATCTTCTTCCCGCAGCCCCCCCTTGAGTTCTTTTCTTCTCCTTGGTCCCATTAGGCCACACGTTTCCCGCATCTGACAGGCTGAAGCATCCAGTCTGCTGTTTCCAATGCTGCTCTTGACTGACTACCAAGAGGGGTGTGAACATGACCTGGCGGAGACTCCCTCTCCGATCGTCCCTCCCCTCCGCTCCCAGCCGACGCCATCGGTCATCAGCAGGGTGCGGTTGGAAAGCTCAGCGGAATGGGCCATCTGACCTCTGCTTTCACCACTGGGCCTCGCACGTTGCTGCTCCACTGTGCTGTCCTATTAGAAGAACGCATGCAGGAAACTTTCTTCAGTCGTGTGAAGAAAAAGCTGTTCACGCCCAACTGATTAAAAGACTGTGTGTTTCTCTTCTATTCCCCACCCATCTCCTCTCCAGCTCGATTTCCTTCCCCTGCCCTCAGATCCAAAGAATCCCATTTTCTTGGTATATGAAAGTGCAATTCAGTCGGTTAACTTTTTTTTGTTTGCAGGGCTGACTATTGACTGGACAGAAACTGAACCACGGAAACTAATTGTCAACGTTCCTCCTGAGCTGTATGAGAAAGGCTGCACAGCAGATGTGGAGAGTGGTATGAAGGTGAGATGGAAGCAGTCCTTTAAATGCTCATGCACTGCCTACATAGTCTGTTGTAATGTCACAACAAGTGAAGAGGCTGGCACAGTGGCAAATGTAAAAACAGCCAAGAGTGTAAAGAAAAATTACTTGCATTTATCTAGCTCTGTATCATGCTTTCAGAATGTCCCAAAGCACTTCCCAACCAGTGAAATACTTTTGAAGTGCAGTCATTGTTGTTACAAGGCAAATGGGGCAGCCAGTTTGTGCACAACAAGGTCTCTCAAACAGCAAATGAAATGAATGACCAGTTGGGTGTTTTTTTTTTGGTAGTGTTGGTGAGGGAGGAATGTTGGCCAGGATACTGGAGATCTCCCTTTGTGCGGGATCTTTTATTTCCACCTGAGACCACTGGTGAGAATTGGTGGCAGCACTAAATTCAGTCCCTGACACCGGGAGTCAAAAGCTTATAAACCGTGGTTTTCTATCAATTATTTGCTGATTTCCATCATGCTTTCGTGTCCTGTGGCACTAAAATTTCACAACACCAACAGCAAGGAATAGTCTCACTTTAAAGTTCCAGCCAATGGTGAATGTTTTAAAGCTTTGAAGATTGGGGATCAGCAACCAGCACTTGGAAGCATGCTGATCCTGGTCGGGAACACTGAGAACTGCTTGCTGATAGACCCATAACATACGGAGCAGCTGCTGTCTGACTGGGAGACCTGGCTCTGTGATGATAAAAAAATCTTTATTTTGGTACACTTTGTACTCCCTGGGCCATGATAACAGGCAGGCAGGTAATCTGCTGCTAGGTTTCTGCCAGAACCATTCTGAACCAGTCACAACAGAGCGCCCAAGCAGCCTGCAGATGCCTGTTCCTCTGCTCAACACCTCCCCATTGTGATGAGGTGGTGACTGCGCGTTCAGCAGCTGTGGGGAATTGGGCATGTGTCTGACCGCTCTGTACACGGGGTGTTTTGTTTTTTTACTGGCTCTGTGCCAAAAAATAATTTTTTGTGGATTGAAAGTGTGTTCTTTCCCTGCCCATCTGATCGTCCAGGGTCCTAAAGGTAAATGTGTGTTGGGATGCATTTACACTGCAGATTTGGTGTCTGTATTGTGACTTTGGCTTCACACTGACACTAAGCTTGTAGAGTCAATGTTGGGCCCGGTCTGTGGAGTGAAGCAGAGTGGAGGAGGTGGTAGTCTCGTGTTTAGCACTGCATGGAGTATAAATTCAGCTTCATGTCAAACTTGGGATACAAAGTGCTCAGGGAGACTTTTAAAAGTTCAAAAGTCTACTCAGTTTAAATGCTGTGCTGTTGATGTTGCGTAACGGTGGGGTGCACTAATGGAGATGGATCCCTTTTTTTCCTGTGTAAAAGATTGGCTTTAATACAAGGGGAAAATAGCACAGGCATGGATAAATCCCAAATGATCCAATTCTGAGAGCGGAGTGTCACATTCCACCTGGCAAAACTGTCCTTTTATTTTTAATAACTAGTTTAGTCGTCAACTATATTGTACAGGAAGCCGCTGAATTTACTTAGGGCCAGCAGCGCACCAGGGGTGACTGGTGGGGCTGAGAATTGGGCAGTGACGGCGGCTCTCTGGTCCGAAGATCAAAGCCAGGGAATTTTGGGTGGGGTGGGTGGCGTTCTGTCCGCACCGCGGAGTCCTGACGTGTAAAAAGGAGGCAAGGCTAGCAGGATAGCATCATCCGCTGGATTTCCCACTCCTGAGCACTCAATGTACCATATGCCAGCAAGGTACAGGCATACTGTACTTTTCCTCAATGGAATTGGGGCTCACAGGAGTTTCCTGACTGGGGTCATGGCTTGGAACACCCGACAAAACTGCTGAATTTAAAAAAAAAAAAAATGCAGTTTATAATGGGGACTGATTTCCAGAGATCCTTCCACTCGTAAGCCAGCTGCACTGCCATGTGACTTATCGGCGCTGAATTTTTGCATCCCGCCACTCTGCCCCTCCCTATAGCGGGAGCCGCAAACAAACCCATACTGGTGCTGGGTCCTGAGCCTGTTGAATTTAAATTTCCTGACCTTTCCCTGGCAACTTCAGCAACGTAAGGACCTCTTCACACAGGCAGATCTCGGATTTCACTCTGCTGCAACAACTACGGCAGAGCAGGATCCTGGGCATTTGGGCCTGAAATGTCTTCCAGCAGTTATTCAATTGTCTAGACACTGGACTAGATGGGGCGCAGTGTGCTCCAGTACTACATTTGCACTGGAAAGAGCGGGACAGCTCCTGCTGCTCTGTTCTAGCAGATTGTCCGCTCCAGAAGTTCCCAGTTTTACCAAACAATTATTTCACCAGGTCTAGATTTGTACCGCATGCATTGGGTGGCTTTAGACTGGTATATTTTATACCAATTTATCTTTAATCTATTTCTGTTTTATTGCCTGTGTCAGGCTGCAGATGTTATTGGCTACCCAGTGATGATCAAGGCCTCTGAGGGAGGAGGTGGGAAAGGGATAAGAAAAGTGAATAACGCTGAGGATTTTCCAAACCTCTTCAGACAGGTGGGTGATGCCGATATTGCAGTATGATAAACACAGAAAAGGTGAATCGTGTTGTGCGTTGAATGATGCTGTGCTGGTAATGTGGGTTCTGACTCCCATTATCTGGAGCGTGCCTTTAAAGTGCTGATGCTGCACTAGCTTAAGAAGATGCATTTACTGCTGTGCTGCCGAAAGCACAGATACAGACAATGGAAAAGGGATGAGTCTCCTTAAAATTGACACTGGGTTTCTTTGAGTGATAGAAATCTGAGCTGAACCAAGCTGTGATCACAAACTGTTCTGATTCACTGAGTACCCAAACCTTGGACACTTTGGGATTTAATTTGTTCTGGTTAATCGGTTCCTGTGACATTCCTTTGTTTTACAGTTGTAGCACAGTCATTAACTCATTTTTTAATTGTGCCGAAATAGTACACTGAAGTATCTTGCACGTTAATCGGCGCACTGCCAGAAGGGATTAACAACAACAGCAATTTATATTTATATAGAGCCTTTAACGTAATAAAACGTCCCAAGGTGCTTCACAGGAGCGTTATCAAAAGATAAATTTAAAAATTTGACACCGAGCCATATAAGGAGATGTTACAGCAGAGGTAGGTTTTAAGGAGCATCTCAAAGGAGGAAAGAGTTTTTAATTCAAAAATGAAACCAGTTTCCCTTCAGGTGGTTTGTCCTTTCTGTGGGGTGGAGGGGAGGAGGAGCAAAACTATAAATGAAAATTTAGAAAAGTTCTTAAGATTGCTTTTAATCCGTTGTATTTGTGTCCCTGAGCTGTAATGTCCCCTGTCATCGGTGCGGTTAGGTTTGTTTGTACATACAAGCAGCATTATTCTTGATTGACCGCTTTAGCTATCTGCCTTGGGGATGTGTGTATGTTTAGATTTGTACGTCAATCTGTTTATATTGTTCAACAGAATTTCCTGGGTCATTTTGACTGAAGATATTTTTGAGCTGCTTTTTAATAGAGTTCCTTACTTGAGAGTAAGCCCCCTGTATTTGCCCCCCTCTTCACAAAGATCAATACAGATGAGGGAGGCCCATCAAGCTGATTCTTCCATAGAAACTTGCGTTTGCCCCATCCCTCTCCTACAGCATCTAACCTCTTTTAATGTCTCCCTGGGCCATATAGCAACTGTGGCTGAGAATAGAAGAGGCAACCTCTGTGCACAGGTCTTCCACATCTACTCCAGCTGCTTGGAGGCACCCGAGGATGGCTCATGGCTGAGTCTCTTCTGTGCCTCTCCATTACGATGCACAGATATCAAGGATTCGGCACAGTGGGCAACTGAATCAGCGACTCTTTCTCATTTTATTATTTTTGTTAAGCGTTCACCCTTCTTCCACCCTCCCCCATCACCACCCACCCAAGGAATGTACTGTTTTTGCCTTTTCTTAAACTAGTAGCTGGGAGATGCACAGAATGCTTTGGGTGTGGTTCCCTCTGATGGTCTGGCTGAGACTTATATCACATCTCGGGGAATTGTAGATGTGGATCTGTCCTACCATTCAGTCCCTTCAGATACATTTCTTGCATGGCTTACCTGAAGGTTTATCTTAAATGAAAAGGACAACATCAAATTTCTAAAGGAAAAGTATTTGAGCAATGATTCCTGTTCTTGTCCTCCTTGGAGGTGTTGTTTTCACCAGGGGATTAGTATTTCTCTCTTTATTTCAGGTACAAATAGAGGTCCCTGGTTCCCCAATTTTTGTGATGAGGCTTGCCAAACATGCACGCCATCTTGAAGTCCAAATCCTCGCTGATCACTATGGCACTGCAATCTCCGTATTTGGCCGCGATTGCTCCGTTCAACGTCGACACCAAAAGATTATCGAGGAAGCCCCAGCGACAATTGCTACCTCATCAGTGTTTGAGAGCATGGAGAAGGTGAGCACAGGGACTCTGAGAAATAAAGCTGGGATAAGGTAGCCATTTGCTTCTACCAGTACATGCCAATATTAGGGTTGCCATTACCTCACTTTAACTAGAATCAGAAAGTACCTGCATTGAATTGATTTGATGCATGTATCTGTTTGTCAGTCAATGTAAACTGCGCTGGTACCACTGTAATGTTGTCCAGATTTGGTCTGCTACTTGCTGCTTTGGTTTCCCCTGAAGATTGTTCACCGGGTTCGTGAAAAGGAAGGATCAGCATTGCACCCATGACATTTTTGACACTTTTATAATTGATGTCATTATAATTTGTATTTTGAATTTTTTTCCCAATCCTTATTGCACCACTTGTGTATTCACAAATAACAATATTTTAATTACTCTCCTACTTTAACTCATTTCTTTAGACCTCAAACCCTGGAACTCCTTACTACTTTTGGTCTTCCCTGCCTTCTATAACCCACAGCCGAGTTTGATATCACATCACATAATTACACCCCGGCTCATCATTTTCTCGCTCATTCCTTTCACTATAGGCCTTGGCCATTCACCTTGGTTTATCAATTAAAAAAAAAAAAAGCCTCCCATAGAGCTCATCACAAGTTGTTCATGGGGGTATGAGATTGTGTATCATCCAGTTCCCTGTTGTGCATCTTTGCTTATTGGCAAACCAGTTTGCTCTTTGCTTTGCTTTGTTATCCTGCTAATTGCTGAAGTTTTATTTTCCAGTGTGCAGTGAAGCTGGCAAAAATGGTGGGCTACGCAAGTGCAGGCACAGTGGAGTATCTGTACAGTCAAGACGGAAGCTTTTACTTCCTGGAACTAAACACCAGGCTTCAGGTGGAGCATCCCTGTACTGAAATGGTCGCGGATATAAACTTGCCTTCTGCGCAGCTGCAGGTGAGTTCTGGGTATTGGCCCTACTGCTTTAATAATTCTATGCTTTGTTACATACTGTCTCTCTGTTACATTTGTAATCCTCTGTTTCTCTCTCCGTCTCTCCTTAAACAAGTTAAAAGCGATGAGCTTGCTCAACTGTTGTTTCATGTGTTTCTGCTCCTTTTGATTTCCCTCAGATTGCTATGGGAATCCCGTTGCACAGAATCAAGGACATTCGGATGCTGTACGGAGTTGCCCCATGGGGAGATTCGCCAATTGATTTTGAGAATTCGGCAAACACTCCTTGCCCGCGTGGCCATGTGATAGCTGCTCGTATCAACAGCGAGAACCCAGATGAAGTAAAATGAAATGTTTAATTTCACATTTTTCTTTAAGGACACGAGTTACAAAATTATGTCATCAGTTTCTGTTCTTTTGTTGCTGCTCCCCTCGCAGTGTCCCATTAGGCCTCTGACTTTGACACACAAGTGGTAGAACGTTACACATTACAGACTTTCAACAGTTGCAGGTCATTTATTCCTTGGTCATCAACTACTGTCTATGCATCAATAAGTACTAATGTACCAGGATAAAATCCACAGCCTGTTTCGGTTCTTCCCCTCTTTCCCCCCACCTTGCTCCCACTCTACTACTGACCTGGCTGAGATATGAAACTCCGCGGTGGCTGGCTTGAAGTAATAAGTTTTGGATGTTGTCATGGTTACACAGCAAACCAGTATTGTAAGAACATAAGAACATAACATAAGAACTAGGAGCAGGAGTAGGCCAATCGGCCCCTCGAGCCTGCTCCACCATTCAATAAGATCATGGCTGATCTGATCCTAACCTCAAATCTTCTATCACTCTGCATCCACCCGAACCCATGTGATCTCCCGGGAGAGGCGAAAAACCAGATAAAGACCCAATGGCCAATTTGGGAGAAAAAAATCTGGGAAATTCCTCTCCGACCCATCTAGGCGATCGAAATTCTTCCAGGAGATCACTCTGTCCCTATATTTTCTACAGTACTTACCTTCTGTAAAGGTGATCTCCACCCCAGCCAGGAACAGGAATAAAACCATCTCCTGAAATCTAACACAGAATTAGAATACAGTAGGAGCAGAACAAGGCTACACGGTCCCTGGGCCCACTCCACTACCCACAGGGCCATGACCATTCCGAACCTAGACTCATGTCCAATTTCCTGCCCGCTCCCCGTAACCCTTAATTCCCTTTACTTCTAGGAAACTATCTATTTCTGTTTTAAATTTATTTAATGATGTAGCTTCCACAGCTTTCTGGGGCAGCAAATTCCACAAACCTACCACCCTCTGAGTGAAGAAGTTTCTCCTCATCTCAGTTTTGAAAGAGCAGCCCCTTATTTTAAGATTATGCCCCCCAGTTCTAGTTTCACCCATCATTGGGAACATCCTCACCGCATCCACCCGATCAAACCCCTTCACAATCTTATATGTTTCAATAAGATCGCCTCTCATTCTTCTGAACTCCAATGAGTAGAGTCCCAATCTACTCAACCTCTCCTCATATGACCACCCCCTCATCCCCGGGATTAACCGAGTGAACCTTCTTTGTACTGACTCGAGAGCAAGTATGTCTTTTCTTAAGTATGGACACCAAAACTGTATGCAGTATTCCAGGTGCGGTCTCGCAATACCTTGTACAACTGCAGCAATACCTCCCTGTTTTTATATTCCATCCCCCTAGCAATAAAAGCCAACATTCCATTGGCCTTCTTAATCACTTGCTGCACCTGCATACTAACTTTGAGTTTCGTGCACCAGGACCCCCAGATCCCTTTGTACTACAGTACTTTCCAGTTTCTTGCCATTAAGATAATAACTTGCTCTATGATTTTTCCTGCCAAAGTGCATAACCTCACACTTTCCAGTATTGTATTCCATCTGCCAAATCTCTGCCCACTTACTTAGCCTGTCTATGTCCCTTTGCAGGTTTTTTATGTCCTCCTCACTCACTACTTTCCGTCCCATCTTTGTATCATCTGCAAACTTTGATATGTTACACTCGGTCCCCTCCTCCAAATCGTTAATATAGATTGTAAAGAGTTGGGGACCCAGCACTGACCCCTGCGGAACACCACTAGTTACTAGTTGCCAATCTGAGAACGAACCATTTATCCCAACTCTCTGCTTTCTGTTAGAGAGCCAATCCTCCACCCACGCCAGAATATTACCCCCAATCCCGTGATTTTTTTATCTTGAGCAATAATCTTTTGTGTGGCACCTTGTCAAATGCCTTTTGGAAGTCTAAATACACTACGTCCACTGGT
The DNA here is from genome assembly GCF_052327205.1 of Somniosus microcephalus. NCBI lineage: Eukaryota > Metazoa > Chordata > Chondrichthyes > Squaliformes > Somniosidae > Somniosus > Somniosus microcephalus. Next base: position 68,458,392 of record NC_141008.1, read on the forward strand.
TCCCCTTTATCCACCCTGTATGTTACTTCCTCAAAAAACTCAAGCAAATTTGTCAAACATGACTTCCCCTTCATGAAACCATGCTGAGTTTGTCCTATTAAATTATGTTTATCCAAATGTCCCGTTACTGTCTCCTTAATAATGGACTCTAACATTTTACCAACCACAGATGTTAGGCTAACGGGTCTATAGTTTCCAGCCTTCTGCCTACTACCCTTTTTAAATAAGGGTGTTACATTAGCAGTTTTCCAATCTGCCGGGACCTTTGCTGAGTCCAGTGAGTTTTGGAAAATTATTACCAATGCATCCACAATCCCTACCGCTACTTCCCTCAAGACCCTAGGATGCAAGCCATCAGGTCCAGGGGATTTATCCGCCTTGAGTCCCATTATTTTACCAAGTAGCACTTCCTTAGTGATTTTAATCGTATTTAGTTCCTCCCCCCCCCCCCCCCCCCCCCCTAGAGCCCCCTGTTTGTTCAGTGTTGGGATATTCTTAGTGTCCTCTACTGTAAAGACTGATACAAAATAATTGTTCAGTGTTTTTGCCATCTCCATGTTTCCCACCATTAATTTCCCGGTCTCATCCTCTAAGGGACCAACATTTACTTTAGCCACCCTTTTTCTTTTTATATAACTATAGAAACTTTTACTGTCTGTTTTTATATTTTTTGCTAATTTACTTTCATAATCTATCTTCCCTTTCTTAATCAATCTTTTAGTTATTTTTTGCTGTCTTTTAAAGACTTCCCAATCTTCCATCCTCCCACTAGATTTGGCTACCTTATATGCCCTTGTTTTTAGTCGGATACTATCTTAATTACTTTACTTAGCCACGGATGGCTATCTTTTTTCTTTTACACCCTTTTTTCCTCAGTGGAATATATATTTTTTGGGAAGTTGTAAAATAACTCCTTAAATGTACACCACTGATCATGTACCGTCTTACCCTTTAATCTATTTTCCCAGTCCACTCTAATTAATTCCGCTCTCATACCTTCATAGTCTCCTTTTATTCAAGCTTAGTACGCTTGTTTGAGATCCAACCTTCTTACCCTCTAATTGAATATGGAACTCAACCATGTTATGGTCACTCATTCCAAGGGGATCCTTTACTAGGACATTTTTAATTAATCCTGTCTCATTACATAGGACCAAATCTAAGGTTGCTTGACCCCTGGTCGGTTCAGTTACATACTGCTCAAGAAACCCATCCCTAATACACTCAATGAACTCATCCTCAAGGCTGCTCTGCCCAATTTGATTTGTCCAGTTAATATGATAATTAAAATCCCCCATAATTATAGCTGTTCCCTTATTATAAGCCTCAACTATTTCCTGATTAATACTCCATCCAACAGAGTTGCAACTGTTTGGAGGCCTATAGACTACACCCACTAGTGTTTTTTTCCCCTTATTATTCCTTATCTCCACCCAAACTGTTTCACTATCCTGCTCCTTTGACCCAATATCATTTCTCTGCATTATAGTGATTCCTTCCTTTATTAACATAGCCACCCCACCTCCTCTCCCTTCCTGCCTGTCCTTCCTGATTGTTAAATAACCTGATATGTTTAATTCCCAGTCATGGTCACCCTGCAGCCATGTTTCTGTAATGGCCACAAGATCATACCCATATGTCATTATTTGTGCCGATAACTCATTCATTTTGTTACGAATGCTACGTGCATTCAGATAAAGAACTTTCAAATATGTTTTGTAACACTTAGTTCCTGTTTTTTCCCTTTTTAGTACTTTACTTTTTACTCCATACCTTCTGTCCCTTCCTGACACATTCTGTTTTTTAATTCCCCCACTGCTACCTAAGTCTATGACCTTCTCTGTTGTCATTTCTATTATTTGTTCTCTAGAAACCTCCCCCCGACTAATTAGTTTAAAGCCCTCTCTACAGCCCTAGTTATATGATTCGCCAGGACTCTAGTCCCAGCACTGGCCAAGTGGAGTCCGCCCCAACAGAACAGCTCCCTCCTGTCCCAGTACTGGTGCCAGTGTCCCAAGAAGCAAAACCCATTTCTCCCACACCAGTCTTTGAGCCACGCATTTAACTCTTTAATTTTATTTATCCTAGCCAAATTCGCTCGTGGCTCAGGTAATAACCCAGAGATTATTACCCTTGAGGTTCTGTCTTTTAATTTGACCCCTAGCTGCTCATACTCCTTTAACAGAACCGTCTTCCTTGTCCTATCTACGTTGTTTGTACCAACATGGACCACGACAACTGGATCCTCCCCCTCCCACTCCAAGTTTCTTTCCAGCCCAGAAGAGATGTCCTTAACCCTGGCACCGGGCAGGCAACACAGCCTTCGGGACTCCCGCTCTTGACTGCAGAGAACCCTATCTATCCCCCTAATGATACTATCCCCTACCACTACAACATTTCTTTTTACTCCCTCCACTTGAATGGCCCCCTGTACCACGGTGCTGTGGCCAGGTTGCTCATCCTCCCTGCAGTCCCCGCTCCCGCCCTCACAGGGAGTAAGAACCTCGATCCTGCTGGACAAGAGCAAGGGCTGCGTCTCCTTCAACACTACATCCTGGATCCCTGTACCTTCCTCACTCGTAGTCACACCGTCCTGTCCCTGACCACGGACTACATCTGCAGTAATTAACTTCATAGGTGTGACCATCTCCTGAAGCATAGAGTCCAGGAACTTCTCCCCCTCCCTGATGTGTCGCAGTGTCTGAAGCTCGGTCTCGAGCTCCATAACATGGAACTTGAGTTCCTCTAGCAGCAAACACTTGTCGCAGATGTAATCACCGTGAGCCTCAATGGGGTCCACCGGCTCCCACATCTCACAACAGTAACACATCACCTGCTCCATTCTATATAATTAATTAAATTTCTTATTAGTTATGAAGACCCTGCCCGGATATATATGATGATATCACACCACTATTCAATAGGACTTACAACGTAAAGGTATAAAAGAGAAGAGAAGGAAGAAAACCAACCAACCAGCTGATCACCAACCTCCTTGAATACTGTCTGTGGAGCCTGTTTGGTTGACTCATCTCGCTGCTCCGCCTCCGCAGTGCTGTCTAAGCCTGGGAGTGGGGAACAAAACAGAGCAAAATAACACACCCTCACCTCCCACTTATCCGAACTCTCCCACTTCGCAAAACTCCAACAGCACTCAATGCACAAGGCACTCCGTGCACTGCACTAGCCCCTCCCCTTTTATACCCGGATTCTACTTCCGGTTTAAACTGCCCAAGAGTTTAAAAAACCCTTAAAAAATTAAACTTACTTCAAATAATTGACTTCTTAACACACTAAAATTCATAAAATACACTTAAATGATTTTTCTCCCACTTAGCAAAACTCCAACAGCACTCAATGCACAAGGCATTGTAATTACTATCACACCAGGCACACTCTTTCTTTGGACTTATTTGGATTGTAGACCATTACAACAGCTGCTCAATATTATATTGTCCCTTTAACTTGCCTCATGCCCCACGCCAGGCTTCGGTATGAAATTATGTTGCCTCTGCTCTGCAAATTTTCCTCTTTTAACCAGGCCAAGGTAGACAGTGGTGTACACAAGCCCATCTCCTAATTCTCAAGTGCGCAGATTGTGGAGCACTCCTGTGCTAACGTACCGGGCCACTACATAATAGTTCAGTAAATTCCAGTTTACTTTGCACAAGAGTTACCTATATTAAAGTCAGGCTCATGGGTGTGTTTAGAGAGCACAGATGATTTCAAAAAATGTCTTGACTAATCACTTGTCATGTAACGTGCGAGTGTGTGCACTCGAGACCGACACTGTAAGCCAGGGAGTGATGTATTGGTGTGGCTGACTGCAGCAGAGTGACTCACGGTTACGGGTGTTCTTTTACTCTATCTGACAGGGATTCAAGCCGAGCTCCGGTACTGTGCAGGAGCTGAACTTCCGCAGCAGTAAGAACGTCTGGGGTTACTTCAGTGTGGCAGCGGCGGGAGGCCTCCACGAGTTTGCCGACTCTCAGTTTGGACACTGTTTCTCCTGGGGGGAAAACCGAGAAGAGGCCATCTCGTTAGTACTTTGCCTGACCATTTTTTCACTGAAACCTTCATGTCTCCTTAGTCAATGTACAAAAATATGTCTGAGACCTTGTCCAATTTAAAAAAAAAAAAAAGTGTGCACTTTTTTCTTTCTCGGTAATTTGCATTCTTCAGCCTGTCTGGATTCATCGTTCTGTTTCTGAAAGGGCCTGTAGATGGGTAGTCTGCTTCCTTATCTCTAGCAATGTGCCTTTGACTGGCACCGGGGAGTAAATTGCTGTCCTCACTGAACTGCCTTGTCTGATTTTCCTCCCTTTTCTCGCTGCTGGGAGATGTTCAGATTGGGAACCAAGCAACACGGCAGCCAAAACTGCCTACTCTGGTTTTTAACTTTGGTGCTCCATTGATTAACGCCGTTGTGATTCCTTGTGCAGTCAATGGAACTGAATATCCGGCGCTGTGTATAACGGGCAACTGATCCGATACCGCCTGTTTTGTGCAACCGCCTAAGACTAATTTCTAGGCCCTTGTATTCTTTGACCGAATTACAGGAGCCACTACCAAGCTAAAACTAGACCAAAAAATACCCTTAATTTTGTCCCAAGGTAGTGTTTTGTTCTCTGGGCGCAACTCTTCCTGACTTTGTATTTCTTACGATGCAGGAACATGGTGGTGGCGCTGAAGGAACTATCCATTCGTGGCGATTTCAGAACAACTGTGGAATACCTCATCAGATTACTGGAAACTCCGAGCTTCCAGCAGAACACCATTGACACTGGCTGGCTGGACCGGCTCATTGCAGAGAAAGTCCAGGTATTGTAACTCAGCGAGTGGCAGGACTTGTCGACCTGTTCAAGACGGAACGCTAGGCCCTGGGGGTGAAATTGAACTTCAGCGGGGGCACAAAATGGGCAGTAGCGGATCGGCGGCCGTTATTCACTCTCTGTTGTACACCGCGCCTGATTTGCCTTTCTATGAAGTCCATGGAAAGGGAAATCGGGTGGGGTCTACAACGGTGCGGCCGACCCATTTTGTGCCCCAGGCGAAGTTGAATGTTGCCTCCATTGTTTCCGCTACACAAGCTCCACCATTTACATCAGGATTAAGATCGATTAATCCTGAAGCTCAAAATTCTGAGAGATATCCAGGATTGAATGTCGTGGGAAGTTCTCGACAGAAAATTTGAGTGTGTGGTCCGAATGCCTCCAGCTGCATTCAGCAGTTTACAGATGTAGGGTCTGTTTATTGGATAAAGTAAACGAGCCATTGGGAAGACCGGTCACAAGTGGATGACCCTCTGTTCCAGTCTGCTCCCTATTTCTAACCTTCCCTTGGAACAAATGGATCCGGCTGAGAACCCAGCCCAATGGTGAGATGAGAAAAGAAGTCAATAGTGCTTTCACTGTTACTCTCCCATCCCCATCTCCTGCATTCATGTATTCAACTGTATTCATGGCCTATTGATGAGTGAGTGGGGAATTGAATGAAAGCCAACAATAATAATGGCTACTATTTGTCTTTATCTGCACTGATGAATATGAAATAAGCTGCAGGACAGTAATTGATCCTCCCTCTCCCTCCCTCCCTGATTACTCTCTTCCTCCTAACTACCATATTCCTGGGCAACAAGCTTTTGTTGCCTATGTTGGCACCATTGAGAAAATGGCTTTACCCTGGTGCTTGCTATTACCATCAGGTAAAATCATAGATACCAGAGCGGTGAAATTGCCACCCATTGCAAAAAAAAAAAAAGATATCATCCAATATTCTTCGTAATTTTAACTTTTTTTTCCCAAATGTGTTGCGGATATTTTTTCTCTTCTCTCCCACCTCCACCCCTGAGGTTGTTGACTCCTTGCTGTGGTATGGCCCATGGGTGCCAGCTGCCCTTCAGTACTGTGCGCGGCAACCATTCTTCGAGTGTTGGGCATCGCCGCCAAGTTTGAGCTTGGCCCCACCCAATGGGAAAGGTCCCGCGCATGCCGCTCGCTGGCTTCTCCGTTGTAAATATCGCGCATGTGTGGAAATTTAAAGGAACCGCGCGCTAAAAGAAGCAAATCCCGCAGAACAAGGCACTGCTTACAGGGAACATTGCCGCCCATATGCACTTTCTGGCAGGGGTCCCTGGATAGCGATCAGGAAGAGGATCCTGAACTGAATTTTTCTTTTCCCTCCCTAACCCGTATTATCCCTGTTGGCTCCAGTCAGCTAACTCGACACCAATCGAGCAGCTGGGGGATCAAGTCGTGGTCTCGACGGTCCAGTCGCCCACTGGGCACTACGCTTAACCTGTTGAGCCATGGGAGCAGCTCTTTTTAAAATGATGATGATTTCATAGCAGTAATTAGGATTGGATGGCATATTTTCGCCCGTCTGCCTGTGTAGTTGCTGAAACGTCTCCGTTTTCTTTGCCCCCTTTAGGCTGAGAGGCCGGACACCATGCTGGGGATTGTCTGCGGGGCTCTTCATGTTGCAGATAAATCCTTCAGAAATAGTGTCTCTAATTTTCTTCACTCTTTGGAAAGGTAAATGAATCGTACTGACCTTGAATTTTTAACAATCTTAGCCGAATTGTGCTTTTTAATATCTGTATTTTGGATTTATGTGCATGTCCATTGTTATTGGGTCACTTCAGTACTGATTTTATTCCTACTTTTTATCTGAGCTGTTGCTCCTGCTGTTTACACAGGAACCCAAATGACCCTGTAATGCACTGACATTAAGAAGGTTTCTTCAAATAAAAGCCATATCTTATGATGATTGGGGGAAAATGCCAAAATAAATGCAGCACTAAGGATTGTTATAACCAACTTCTTTTGGGAAGGCGCCTACTTCTGCTGGGGTACAATTCCACATTTCATTGAAACTTATAAAATTCTAACAGAACTAGACAGACTAGATGCAGGAAGGATGTTCCCGATGGTGGGGGAGTCCAGAACCAGGGGTCACAGTCTAAAGATAAGGGGTAGGCCATTTAGGACTGAGATGAGGAGGAATTTCTTCACCCAGAGAGTTGTGAACCTGTGGAATTCTCTACCACAGAAGGCAGTTGAGGCCAATTCATTAATATATTCAAGACAGAGATCGATATATTTTACATATTAAGGAATCAAGGGATATGGGGAGAGTGCAGGGAATGGGAGATGAGTTAGGATGATCAGCCATGATCTTATTAAATGGACGGAGCAGGCTCGAAGGGGCCAAATGGCCTACTCCTGCTCCTATCTTCTATGTTCTTATGTGGTCATTCTGGGTCAATACAGCTTGCCTACATTATTGTAGCCTGGACAATAATGTCGGCAAGCTGTTTGACCCCAGAAAGACCACATAAGAACATAAGAAGTAGGAGCAGAAGTCGGCCATTTGGCCCTTCGAGCCTGCTCCGTCATTCACTAAGATCATGGCTGATCTTCTACCTCATCTCCACTTTCCTGCACTATCCCCATATCCCTTGATTCCCTTAATATGTAAAAATCTATCGCTCTCTGTCTTGAATATATTCAACAACTGAGCCTCCACAGCCCTCTGGGGTAGAGAATTCCAAAGATTCACCACCCTCTGAGTGAAGAAATTCCTCCTCATCTCAGTCCTAAATGGCCGACCCCTTATTCTGAGACTGTGACCCCTGGTTCTAGACTCCCCAGCCAGGGGAAACATCCTCCCTGTATCTACCCTGTCAAGCCCTGTAAGAATTTTGTATGTTTCAATGAGATCACCTCTCATTCTTCTGAACTTTAGAGAATATAGGCCTAGTCCACTCAATCTCTCCTCATAGGACAATCTCCCCATCCCAGGAATCAGTCTGGTGAACCTTTGTTGCACTCCCTCTATGGCAAGTATATTCTTCCTTAGGCAAGGAGACCAAAACTGTACCCAATACTCCAGGTGTGGTCTCACCAGGGCCCTATATAATTGCAGTAAGACGTCTTTACTCTTATACTCATATATCTTCTTGTAATAAAGGCCAACATACCATTTGCTTTCCGAATTGCTTGCTGTACCTGCATGTTAACTTTCAGTGATTCGTGTACAAGGACACCCAGGTCCCTCTGAACACCAACATTTCCCAATCTCTCTCCATTTAAAAAATACTCTGCTTTTCTGTTTTTCCTGTCAAAGTGGATAACTTCACATTTCTTCACATTATATTCCATTTGCCATGTTCTTGCCCACTCACTTAGCCTGTCTATACCCCCTTGAAGTGTCTTTGCATCCTCCTCACAACTTCCATTCCCACCCAGCTTTGTATCATCAGCAGACTTGGATATATTACATTTGGTCCCCTCATCCAAATCATTGATATAGATTGTGAATAGCTGAGGCCCAAGCACTGATCCTTGCGGTACCCCACTAGTTACAGCCTGCCAACCCGAAAATGACCCGTTTATTCCTACTCTCTGTTTTCTGTCCGTTAACCAATCCTCAATCCATGCTATTATATTGCCCCCAATCCCATGAGCCCTAATTTTGTTTAATAACCTCTTGTGTGGCACTTTATCGAAGGCCTTCTGAAAATCCAAATAACCACATCCACTGGTTTCCCCTTATCTATTCTGCTAGTTACAACCTCAAAAAACTCTTAACAGATTTGTCAAACATGATTTCCCTTTCATACATCCGTGTTGACTGCCCTATCCTATTATTATTTTCTAAGTGCCTTGTTACCATGTCCTTAATAATAGATTCCAGCATTTTCCCTACTACTGATGTGAGGCTAACTGGTCTGTAGTTCCCCGTTTTCTCTCTCCCTCCTTTCTTAAATAGTGGGGTTACATTTGCTACCTTCCAATCCGCAGGAACCGTTCTAGAATCTGGAATTTTGGAAAATGCCAACCAATGCATCCACCATCTCTATAGCCAGCTCTTTAAAAACCCTAGGATGTAGGCCGTCGGGTCCAGGGGATTTATCGGCTTTCAGTCTGTTTTAATTTGTCCAATACTTTTTTCTAACCAATACTAATTTCTTTCAGTTCCTCATTCTCACTAAACGCTTGGTTCTCCACTATTTCCGGGAGGTTTTTTGCGTCTTCTTCCGTGAAGACAGACGCAAAATATTTGTTTAATTTCTCTGCCATTTCCTTATTCCCCATTATCATTTCTCCTGTTTCAGCCTGTAAGGGACCCACGTTTACTTTCACTAAGCTTTTACAGTCTTTTTATGTCTCTCGCTAGTTTACTCTCATCCTATTTTCCCTTTCTTTATCAATTTCTTGGTCCTCCTTTGCTGAATTCTAAAATCCTCCCAATCCTCAGGCTTGCTACTCTTTTTGGCAATGTTATAAACATCTTCCTTTAATCTAATACTGTACTATCTTTAATTTCTCTTGTTGGCCACGGTTGGACCATTTTGCCCGTGGTGTTTTTATTCCTTAAGGAATTGTATATTTGTTGTGAATTATGAATTATTTCTTTAAATGTTTGCCATTGCTTTTCTGCTGTCATATCTTTTAATCTAGTTTCCCAACCTACCTTAGCCAACTCGCCTCTCATACCTACATAGTTTGCTTTGTTCAGGTTTAGGATCCTAGTTTCGGACTTAACTAAATCACTCTCAAACTCAACTAAATCACTCTCAAACTCAACATAATATTCTATCATATTATGATCACTGCTCCCCAGAGGTGCCTTTACTACAAGGTTATTAATTAACCCTGTCTCATTGCTCAGTATTAGATCTAAAATAGCCAATTCCCTCAAAGGTTCCTTGACATACTGATCTACAGAACTATCTTGAAAGCATTCCATGAACTCTTCCTCTGCACTATTTCTGCCACAGCCATGACTGATCTCTGATCTTGTCTTCAGTCACCACCCCTAGTCTTTCTCCCACCACACAGAATCAGATAAAGAGAGAAGTCAAAGGGATGACCATAAAGGATCGGCGATGAGAAGGTGAAGGTAAACTGGCAAATTAACTTGTAGTTCAGTTCACGTAAAGTTAGGATGTAACAGAAATTTTGGAAACGCTTAGCCGGTCAAGCAGCATCTGTGGAGGAAACCGAGGAGGTAACTTTAACATTTTGTGTGTAAACCCTTTTTCAAAAGTTGTGATGAAGGGACCTCACCTGAAACATTAACTCCTCTGTTCTGTCCACTGCTGCTGTCTCACCTGCTGACCTGTTTGCAACATGTTTTGTTTTTGTTCCAGATTTCCAGCGTCTGCGTTTGATTTACTTGTGGTCTAGAATGTAACAGCCCTGACTAGTTGAGTGACTAACCAACTCTTTCATTGGGCTGGTGGGTGGTGATTTTACCTCACAAAAGCCACGTCATTCCCAATCATACTAATTGTCTGTCTGCTTATTTTTCCTTAGGGGCCAAGTCTTGCCGGCTCATACTCTTCTGAACACAGTGGATGGGGAACTCATTTATGAAGGGGTGAAATATGTGCTAAAGGTAAAGTCCTAAATGTAGAGAATGCACTTCTAAACCCTCTGTGGGCATGATTTTCGATTGTTGGTTATTTTTGTAAGTGAAATGGGAAAGGTTTCCTCTGGCCACTGTGTCCCGACGATAATTAATTCATTTCAAACACTCGTATCATTTTGCTAGAAATTGTAAATGTATGAAATCTTGCAGCTGTGTTTGCCGTGTTGGAAATATTGGGGGAACAGGGTGTTGCAGTGGGTTAGATACAGGCCTTCCACCTCTGGGTTCAAAGGCTTTTCCATCTGTTGGGTGAAAGGGTCCTGTGTGGTGTTTGGGCAGTCTCGAGCCAGCCCCTAGTGGACGATCTCACTTTGGAAAAGTTGCCACACTGCTGCAGCAGGGAGTGCTGTCCTGAGGTTGGAGTTGAAGTATGTTATTGGGACAGAGAAAGGGGGAAAAAAAAAGACAGACTTGCATTTATATAGCGCCCTTCCTGACCTCGGGACGTCCCAAAGTACTTTATTTGAGCGTAGTCGCTGTTATAATGTAGGAAATGCGGTGGCCAATTTGCAAACAGCAATGTAATAATGACAAGATAATCTGTTTTAATGATGTTGTTTTGAGGGATAAATATTGGCCGGGACACCGGGGAGAACTCCCCTGCTTTTCAAAATAGTGCCCTGGGGTCTTTTACGTCCACCAGACAGGGCCTCGGTTTAATGTCTCATCCGAAAATAGAGGGCGTTCTACCCTGCATCTGACTGTGTGATACCCGACCTGGGAGCGCTTGATGCTGACACCAGAAGGAGAAATTTGTTGTGGAGTCCAGGACTAGGGACATAGCTTAAAAATTAGAGCCTGGCCTTTCAGGAGTGAAATTAGGAAACACTTCTACACAAAGGCTGGTAGAGTTTGGAACTCTCTTCCGCAAACAGCAGTTGGTGCTAGATTAATTGTTCATTTTAAATCTGAGATTGATAGATTTTTGTTAACCAAAGGTGTTGAGGGATATTTGGGCAAAAGTGGGTAGATGGAGTTCGGTCACAGATTAGCCAGGATCTCATTGAATGGCAGAACAGGCTTGAGGGGCTAAATGGCCTCCTCCTGTTCCTATAAATTGGTCCCCCGTCTCTTCATGGCCTCGACCTTCCCTGATTTTCTCCAGCCTACAATCCCCTGAGAACTGCATTCCTCCAACTCTGGCCTCTTGTGCATCCCATAATCTCTGTGTGCTGCCATTGGTGGCCGTGCCTTCATCCATCTAGTCCCTAATCTCTGGAATGCCCTCCCTACACTTTTCCACCTCTGCTCCTTAAAACCAACCAAGCTTTTAGTCCCCCCCCACCCCCTCCTAATATCTCCTGCTTTTGGCTCGGTGTTAAGTTTAGTCCAATACTCTCCTGTGAAGTGCTTGGAATGTTTTTCTGTGTTAAATGCGCTACATAAATGCAAGTTGTTGAATGTGTAGGGAGTTGTTGAGGGTGCAGATCTTTCTGTAACAACGTAGCTGTAATTGTGTTGGGACACAAATGTGTAGGCAACAGCCGCAAAGTATCAGGGTTATGAGTGAAAGTGACACTGCTTACGGGTCTGTGGGAAGCCTAAAACGCCAGCAGTAAATACACACTGAAGAAGTTGGCAAATTGGTACTTCTTGCTTCTACGTATCGCCTTGTTTCTCTGCAAGTTATAAGATCAGAAACTAGAAATCCATTCTGTCTTGAGTACACTGCTATCCAGTTTTGGATTCAAGGACCCAAAGTGGTGAAACGGTCAGTGCAGTAATGTGGCAGAATATCCGTAGCCTTTATTAAATTGACATAGTATCAGCCTCACAGTTGCAGTATTTTGCTATCGTATTAGTGTCTGGTTCACTGCCACCTCTTCCAGGAATGCCCACCTGAAGAAGTTCTGCTCTTCTCTTCGACAGGATCTCCGTTTGTCTCTTCAACCTTGTTCATCTTCATTGCTTTCAGTTTCCCTTCTTGTGTTTGATCCTTGAATATCTCTCAATGTCTCTTAATCTCTCCTGCTTTCTATCCTATCACTGACCTGACCTTTTTGTACTTTCATCCCCGCCCCCTTTTCCCAGCCCCCACTTGCTTTAAAATCTGTTCCTTTTCTGCTTTTTTTCTCAGTTCTGACGAAGGGTCTTCGACCTGAAACGTTGACTCTCTTTCTCTCTCCACCGATGCTGCCTGGCCTGAGTTTCTCCAGTGTTTTCTGTTGTTATTTCTGATTTCAGTGTGTCTGGCTGGAATGTTAACATGAGATTGACTGGTTGGGGGTGTCTGGATCTGATGCTGTCCTGTGTGCTTGAAAGGTTATAAGCTGCCGGAACTTTTCTCCCTTTCCCCCACTCTCCCCACCGTGGCTTGGTGGCAACAGGTTGAACCAACCCAGTGTAGAACTTGTTGGCGAGCAAAGGCTGAAGTTTGATTTTTAGACGGGGCAGCAGTTGGGGTGCCTGAAATGGCCGCAGCAACTTGAGGGGAAGGCAAAAAAAAAAAATCAACCAGGGTTCCCACCTGTGATCACTGACGGTGATCATTGATGGAAGGTGCGCACAAGAGTGGGTTCAGCTGTGAGGACCTCCCTCCACCCCAGTGGTCCCTAGCCTGACCATTCTCGCTGTCTGAGGTCACTCATGAAGTACGACCCGCTAAACAAGATGTTGGAGGACTGCTTGCTGCTCATAAAACTACTTCTGCATAACCTGAAGACTTGACGGGAGGTGAACTTAGCTGAGGAAACGTGAGAAATGCTTTCCATTTTTCTTTATTTTCATTGTGATTTTGTTTTGTAACTTGTGTAACTGCATTTCCCCCCCCCCCCCCCCCCCCCCCCCCCCCCGCCATATTGCCCCTCCACCATGAATTCTCCACCAGCTGGGACAGCAGGAGCCTGGGGGACGTGCCTGCTCTTGGTGCTGCTGTTATTGTAAAGGATGCATTCTTCAAGTGAGGTGATGCGATCTTCCTCCTTTATCTCTCGGACGAGAATAGCGCTTACACTGGGGGGGGGGGGGGGCGGGGCGGGGGGCAAGGGTGAGGCTTTTCATCCCAAGACCTCTGGTTGAGACCTGCCCCGAGAGTGGCAAACGAGAGTATGAACGGTGGGCATCCACTTGCAGCTGCTGGACACCTTGAAGCTGATTGACGACATGTTTTAAGTTGCAGCCTCCGTTTGTCCCGAGCAGTTCCAGAAGCCATCAGTGATGCTTGTTTGTCCCTTTCCCAGGTTACACGGCAGTCGCCCAATTGCTATGTCGTTCTAATGAATTACTCGTTTGTGGAGGTGGACGTTCACCGGCTGAGTGACGGCGGCTTGCTGTTGTCCTACGATGGCAGCAGCTACACCTCGTACATGAAAGAAGAAGTAGACAGGTGAGGGACAGAGTTTCTCTCCCCACCCGCCCCCCCCCCCCCGGACTGCTACTTCAAAGCCGTATTCTTACTGGACCTTTTTTTGTTAGTAATGCATTTTCACCTCGGAATCTTTATGTCGCAGATACCGTGTTACAATTGGCAACAAGACTTGCGTATTTGAAAAGGAGAATGACCCGTCGCTGTTGCGCTCGCCCTCAGCTGGGAAGCTGATCCAATACACGGTCGAAGATGGCGGCCATGTTTTCACAGATCACTGCTTTGCGGAAATTGAGGTAAATAATCCAGATAGAAAGAGAAAATATGACTGGAGCTGTCATTGTAGAGCTGTGGGAGCACAAGTCCGTAGTGGACAATCTCATTTTATGTGGTGCACTTGGGACCGAGAGAGGTTCAGTTTAGGCGTCAGTGCCTGATGCAGCTTTCTGTCGCAACCTATATGGACTCTGGTGCCAATGTTGCTCTGATTTCTGATCTCTGTGGCTAGCCCTGCATTGTTTTTGTACCGATATTTGCCAGTGCAGGGATTAAGCTTACTTTCAAAATTGTTTTCTTGAAAATATTTAGTCAAAGGCATATTAAATACATCTTGGGCCCCAGTACTGCACTGTAGTGTGATCCGGTATTATGTGCTCAAGTCCCGGAGTGGGGCTTGAACCCACCTCTTTCTGACTCGGAGGCGTGAGTGACACCAGGTAAATCAAGGTTGATTAAACAATGGAACCTAGCATGCAAATATGTAATGAGCTGTTCATAGATGTCTAATTTTTTTCTTCTTGTGAAGGTGATGAAGATGGTGATGACACTGGTTGCGCAGGCATCTGGCTGCATTCATTACGTGAAGAGACCGGGAGCCGTCCTTGAACCAGGCTGTGTGATTGCCAAACTGCAACTAGATGATCCAAGCAGAGTGCAGCAGGTAGGAGACGGTTCTGCTTTTAGTTTATTAGATTTGCCTATCCTTAAAGTCTCGTTATTAACCCCATTAGTGACTACAGCCTGTACATTTCACTGCTAGCTTCCTTTCTGGATAATCTCGTAACCAAAAATTACGGTATTCTCTGAAGGAAAGTATGTGTGAAATGTATATTCATAGAATCATCGAAATTTACAGCACAGGAGGAGGCCATTCGGCCCATCGTGTCTGTGCTGGCAGACAAAGAGCTCTCCGGCCTAATCCCACTTCCCAGCTCTTGGTCCGTAGCCCTGTAGGTTACGGCACTTCAGGTGCATATCCAAGTACTTTTTAAATGCGATGAGGGTTTCTGCCTCGACCACCCTTTCAGGCAGTGAGTTCCAGACCCCCACCACCCTCTGGGTGAAAACAGTTCTCCTCAACTCCCCTCTAATCCTTCTACCAGTTACTTTAAATCTATGCCCCCTGGTTATTGAATTCCCTGCTAAGGGAAATAGGTCCTTCCTATCCACTCTATTTAGGCACCTCAATTAAGTCTCCCCTGAGCCTCCCCTGTTCCAAAGAAAACAACCCCAACCTATCCAATCTTTCCTCATAGCTAAACTTCTCCAGTCCTGGCAACATCCTCGTAAATCTCTTCTGCACCCTCTCTAGTACAATCACATCTTTCCTGTAATGTGGTGACCAGAACTGCACGCAGTACTATAGTTGAGGCCTAACTCGTGTTTTGCACAGTTCAAGCATAACCTCCCTGCTCTTATATTTTATGCCTCGACTAATAAAGGAAAGTATCCCGTGTGCCGCCTTAACCACCTTTTAATCTACCTGCCCTGCTACCTTCAGGGATCTGTGGACTTGCCCTCCAAGGCCCCTCTGTTCCTCTGCACTTCTCCGTATACCGTTTATTGTGTATTCCCTTGCCTTGTGTGTTAAAATGATACAATTACAAATTAATTACTATTTTTGAAAGTTTTCTCATCAAAGCATACTTGTAACCTATATAGTCTCTTAAAAATGGCTGACTCCAAGCAGAATTCCATACACGCTGACCGATTGAACTGTCTCTTTATTTCCTGTTGACCTTTTGATGAAGTACTGCACAATATTTAAGTCACACAATTGATGGAAAGTATGTTGAAATATTTAAAACATTGGTAAAGGTAGCCTAATCAACCTCATGTACCAACAGACTTTTACTGGGATTGGCAGGATGTAGGCTTTGACCAGGATTGATGGGATGTAAGCTTGTGCTGACTGTTTCGCCACACCGCGACCTCCCAATTTCAGTCGAGCCAGCAGGAGAGGTGGTGTGGAGCTGAGGCATTTCACCATGGGAGAGATAGAGTAAATCACCCTGAGTCACTCTTGCACCATCTAATCAAGGCCAAAGAGTGATGATGTTTAGGATAACCTTCAAAGGTGGCTAATATAGACAAAAGCATTAGGAATATTCAAAACCAATTGAATTCTAAGCAGGGATTAATGAGCGGAATGGCACTTCCTTGTCAATTTGTCCCACCCTGACTCTTGGTAATCGAGCACAAGCTGAGCAAGCTTGAGTTTGGTTCTTTTGTGTGTCTATGTCCAGAAGACGCATGTTCATGCCTTATCCCGTGCTCTTCAAATAATTCAGTGTAATGTGTGAATATGGTGTGGGTTACAAAATGGATGTCGTTTAATAGAAATTACAAGAAGATTATTTCTTTTGAGACAGATTTAAATTCGAGCAATTGATGTGTACAGAAGAGCACAGGAGATGAGCTAGCATCCATCCCTTGTGAACAATGCACTCTGAGTGCATTCACGCATTAGCTTCCGCGAAGCAGTTTCCAGTGCGCTGCGATGCTGAAGTTGGTGTTTAAACACAGATTGAGGCCAGTGATCTCCAAGGGGATCAGAGGGAAAGGCCCAGGAGCTGGCGGTTGCACACTGACTGCAGATCCAGGGCTGCAATGTAAATGTGCTCTTCGCTGTTTGGCTTCGAAAGGACAGAAGGGAGAGGGCACGGCTGAAACTTTGCCAGCAAGGTAGATGAAAATGGAAATTTTAAGCAGAAAGCTTTGAATAATTGGTTGTCCCCCCTGGGGATAATGTAGGAATAAAAAAAAAAAATAGCAAATTTAACTCACTGTCCTTTGCACATATTGTGCATGCATGTGTCATGACACAATAGCATTTAATGGTCTTCATTGTGTTTAAAAGCCAGGCAGTAAAGAGTGAGTTTTCAAGGAGCCAAAATAAATTGAAGCAAAGAGTGATTTGCTCTCCATTCATATACTGCCGTGTGAATGCACTGTTCGTCGGTGCAGTGTTTGCCTGAACCATAGCAAGAAAATCTCTGGCTACCTGACGGTCTGTGAGAATTGACAACAGTTAAGTTTTCAGCAGGCAGCTTTGTGCTGCCACCAAGTGGTGGGATGCAGGTTTGCACCTAAAGTTGCTTTTGCAGAAAGTTCCTAATTCCACCCTGATTGCACACTGAGTGGAGGCGAGGCAGGGAAAGTCAGCTCTGGTCACTTAATTCCTAGTTCCAAGTTACAGAGGGACTTTGACACAGGGCTCGGAGTAAGTTGTTTGCCTGCTCTCTCGAACATATCAAGCGAACAGACATAAAGGAGGTTGACTGGGGGAGGGTAGTAAACCAAATCTGTAGAAGTTTCATTTATAACGAAAGTTTTATTTACAGGCTCCCCCCCCGCAGGCTCATTGAGTTTATCCTTATGTGAACTGAATAACTGAACCATGCAGAGCAGGAAGGCCCCGAGTCAGCATTGTTAGATGATATCAGCTGGAATGGCAGTAGAGAGTCTATAACTGACCTCCCTGCTATTGGATAGGAAGGGGAAAATTGGCTCCAGGTCCTGATTGCTGCACAATTTCCCTTGCTGAAAGTGTGCACGTGTACATATTGGGTAAGGACAGGATTAGACGCGACTGAGGTGGCCGTAACAGTCAAATAGCCCGATGACCTTCACTGTTACTGTGGCTCATGTGTGGAAAATGGCCACTTAGTGAGATGGCAAAGTAAGGCCCATGAAAGAGTATTCCAGAGGAAATCGATGCATCCAGGAGAGCAGGACGGGAAAAGATTCGGTGAGTTTATCGCGATTTTTTTTTTAGTATTTTATGTAGATTGGGATTGAATCGTATTGCAAAGTCATAGAACACTTCACATTAGAAAGATTATGAAATTAGCTATTATTTCATTATGACACAATTATGTACTTTGCTACGCAATTGTCTCAAATAGGCACAGTTGAGTTCCTTTCGCAAGCTACATTCAAAGTACAGGAGATCTGTTGGAGTGCTGAAGGTACATTCGTACAATGTGTGGCATTTAAGTTTATTCCTGAAAAGCCTAAGTTTTTTGTGTTTTATGCTTAATCCCAGGCGGAATTATTCACGGGACCACTGCCCACGATCCAGAGCCTGGCCCTCCGAGGCGAAAAGCTCCACCGCATCTTCCATTACGTCCTGGATAACCTGGGGAACATCATGAATGGATTCTGCCTGCCCGAGTCCTACTTCGAAATCAAGGTACCGTCGCAGAACGAAGAGCAGGAACTTTGCAGAGGGGCTGGGTTCACGTTCCTGTTTGTCGGGCAGATGGGAAACTAATTCAAGTTAAACCAGAACAGCAAGGCAAAGGGGCACGGGTTCAAACTAGGGAAAGGCAAATTTAGGAGTGGTGTCGGGAAATTCTTCACATAAACTGTGATCAACGTGCAGAATAGACTTCTGGGTAGGGTAATGGAAGGGTATAATTTAACAGGCACTTGGATGCTTTGATGGAGGGATTGTAGGTGTATTTCTGGATGGATAAGCTAGGGTAGATCAAGTGCCTTACATTGTCTGTATTTAAATATAAATTATTTTTGTAAAGTGAGACTCTGGCATAGTAAGCTTTGGAATTCCCTCCCTAAACCTCTCCGCCTCTCTACCTCTCTTTCCTCCTTAAGACGCTCCTTAAGACCTACCTCTTCGACCAAGCTTTTAGTCATCGGCCCGCGTGGCTCGGTGTCAAATGTTGTTTTATAATGCTCCTGTGAAGTGCCTAGTGATGTTTTACTATGATAAAGGCGCTGTATGCAGACTAGTTACTGTAGTTGTTGTAAACCTGCAGTTCCGTGTATTACCATTCACTGCAATTTTGAGCTCTTGGATCGGGGCAGAATTTAATAAGAATGGAAATAGCAATGATCTGCACGAGAAATTTTAAGGTTGAGGATGTATTGTTTGGACAAATCTGGAGGAGTCGGGCATTACGTGTACTGTTTAAAATATCTGCAGCCCCGATTAATTGTTTTTTGTTTTGGGTTTAAGCGCTTCTTCTTGTGCTTTCAGTGCCAGATGCGTATCTGTGCGCGTTCAGGAAGGGGTACAGTGCAAATGGTGGGGGTCTTTCCGACAGCACTTTGAAGGCACCAGGCTACTGTTGCATTGGCTGCTAAATGCTGGGCATTTTTTTTTTTTAAAAAGGGGAGGAAAATACATTAAATGGAGGGATAAGATTGTAGTAAAAAATAAAATAGATCAGTTCCTGCTGTGTTGTTGCTTGTCTAACTAGTGGTGTTCCAAGAACACGCACAAATTTCCCGACACCACTCCTAAATTTGCCTTTCCCTAGTTTGAACCCGTGCCCCCTTGCCTTGCTGTTCTGGTTTAACTTGAATTAGTTTCCCATCTGCCCGACAAACAGGAACGTGAACCCGACAGGAAGAGACCAGGTGGTCCAACAAACCTGCTCCACACAGTCACGATGCCTTAAGCATCACGATTTACAACATTTCCCCCACCCTCCCACCCACCAGCAGCGGTGTTGAAACATTGACGTTTTAAATTTTCACTACCATTTTCTCACCTGCTGAGGGTGCTACTGTTGCTAGGGTGCACTACCACCAGGGCCAGTAGCCCTCCAACACCGTATCCAAGTGGCCATTCCTGTGTGAGGCTGGATGATCAATCTCAGCAGGCTGTTGAACTGTGGCAGCGTCGCAGCCCTTACCCAACATCCACATCCACTCATATTTTCCAACAAGGATCAGTCAATACTGATCAGGAACAGTAACCCTGATGTGATTTCCCTCTCTCTTTCCCCCCCCCCCCCCCCCCCCCCTCCCCAATGTAGGCTAGATGTACTAAGGCTAATTATAGTGTTCCTACTGTTGCTTGTCAGAGATCAGCTGATTCAGCATCAGGATTGGACCTGGGAACTTCTTTAAAAAAAAGACTTGCATTTATATAGCGCCTTTCACGCCCGCCGGACGTCCCAAAGCGCTTTACAGCCAATGAAGTACTTTTTGAAGTGCAGTCACTGTTGTAATGTGGACAACGCGGCAGCCAATTGCACACAGCAAGCTCCCACGAACAGCAATGGGATAATGACCAGATAATCTGTTTTAGTGATGCTGATTGAGTGATAAATATTGGCCAGGACACTGGGGAGAACTCCCCCGCTCTTCTTCGAAATAGTGCCACGGGGTCTTTGACGTCCACCTGGTCTGTTTGATGGAGTACCACATCACTTGAAACATTTACCCACTTAAGGTTAGGCGGGGGGGGAATTCAAAGTTTTACGCAGAAGGAAAGCACGCTGAGCTTAACCTTTGACTTCTGTTTTATTCTTCCGTTCAAGGTGAAGGACTGGGTGGAAAGATTAATGCAGACCCTGAGGGATCCCTCCCTCCCACTCCTGGAGCTGCAGGATATCATGACCAGTGTTTCTGGAAGAATCCCTCCAGCGGTGGAGAAGGCTATCAAAAAGGAGATGGCGCAGTACGCAAGCAACATCACCTCGGTGCTCTGCCAATTCCCCAGCCAACAGGTACTTCAGGAGCTTTTCAGAAAGGAAGAAATACAGCCTGGCCTTAAGTTAAATTTAGAAATTTCTGGTTTTATCGAACTGCGTTTGATTTTATTCAACAACAAAAAAAATCAATACGGGTCAAAGCAGAAAGCTGCAAAAGGACATAGACCGATGAAGTGAGTGGGCCAAACTGCGGCAAATGAGTTCAATATGGGGAAGCGTGAGGTTATCTACTTTAGATCCAAGAAAGACAAATTGGAATATTTTCTTAATGGCAAAAGGTTTGGAACTGTAAGGAGGA
This sequence comes from Somniosus microcephalus, assembly GCF_052327205.1. Lineage (NCBI taxonomy): Eukaryota > Metazoa > Chordata > Chondrichthyes > Squaliformes > Somniosidae > Somniosus > Somniosus microcephalus. Next base: position 68,479,177 of record NC_141008.1, read on the forward strand.
GCAAAGGGATTTGGGTGTCCAGGGATACAAATCACTATAAAAGCGAGTGGACGGGTACAAAAAAATAATTAAAAAGGCTAATGGAATGTTGGCCTTTGTTTCGAGGGGGCTGGGATACAAAGGGGAGGAAGATGTGCTTCAGTTGTTCAGAGCCTTGGTCAGACACCATCTGGAGTACTGCGTTCAGTTCGGGGCACCGCACCTCGGGAAGGGCGTATTGGCCTTGGCGGGGGTACAGCGCAGATTTGCTAAAATGATACCAGCAACTAAAGGGTTAAACTATGAGGTCAGGTTGCTCAGACTTGTCTTGTATTCCCTTGAGTTTAGATAGTTGAGGGGTGCTCTAACCGAGGTTTAAAATGATGATAAAAGGATTCGCTAGTGTACATACAGAAAAACGATTTCCCCCGATGGGGGAATCCAGAACAAGGGGGCACAATCTTAAAATAAGAGCCAATCCATTCAGGGGTGAAATCAGGAAGCACTTTTTCTACGCACGGGGTTGCGGAAATCTGGAATTTTCTTTCTCCAAAAGGCTATAGATGCCGGGGGGGGGTGTCAATTGAAATTTTCAAGACCGAGATCGACAGATTTTTATTATATAAGGGAATCGAAGGATGCGGATCAAAGGTGAGTAAATGTAGTTGAGGTACGTCTAATTAAATGGCAGAACAGGCTCGAGGGGCTGAATGGCCTATGCCTGACCCCATGTAAACATTAATGACAGTTAGTTTGTATGCACGTCGTTGGAGAGGGAGGAAAGTCTAAGTACTCCTTCACTTTATGTATTAAGTGTGTCTGTATGAAGTGCCAGAGTGTTGGAGGGTTGCTGTGCACTGTGCCACAAGGTTTAAAGGTTTCGCAGATTAGGTGCTATGATTCTCTGTGCTCGTTAGACCAGACGATGGCATAGTGGTTAGCACTGTGCCTCACAGCGCCAGGGACCCGGGTTCGAATCCGGCCTCGGGTGACTGTCTGTCTGTGTGGAGTTTGCACATTCTCCCCGTGTTTGCGTGGGTTTCCTCCGGGTGCTCCAGTTTCCTCCCACAGTCCAAAGATGTGCGGGTTAGGATGATTGGCTATGATAAATTGACCCTTAGTGTTAGGGGGATTAAATACGTGGGGTTACGGGGGTAGGGTGGGATATGTGTTGGTGTAGGGGTTACGGGGATCGGGTGGGATATGTGTCGGTGCGGGCTCGATGGGCCGAAATGGCCTCTATCTGCACTGTGGGGTTTCTGTGTTCTGTGTACTGTCGGTAGAAGCTATTAAGCACCTAACAATCTCAAGAATGGTGTTAATAGGTATCTGATATGAGGTTACTTTCCCGTGCTTTCAGCTGGAGATAATCTATAAAGAGTCTCTCAAAATCATAACATTATTTACATATTGTATATTAAAATTAGTGGATGCACTCATTTAAAATCTCTGCTGATTGCAGCTAACATTGGTTTCTCTTCTCCGTTTTCAGATTGCTAATATACTGGACAGCCATGCTGCAACACTAAACAGGAAGTCTGAGCGGGAAGTTTTCTTCATGAACACGCAGAGCATAGTTCAGCTGGTACAGAGGTTAGTAATACAGTTGGCGGGGGGTGGCAGGATTAATCCTGAGCATTCATCAACTTCTAGAGTCTGGCTCCGCCTTTTCGATGGGCCCATTGTGACTGGCATGATCAGTGCATCAGGTCAGGACTGTTGCATTTACACAGGAAGGGGCAGTTTGTGACTTTGTAGGTCGTATTGGCACTGGTCCATATTCCACAAGCTGGAGGAAGTGACTGGTTGTTAGTCCCAGTGCTAAGGAGGGGGGAAATTGACTACTGTCCCCACTGCTGATTCATGCTGGCAATGTCTGTGAATGTAGATCAGTTGGATTTGGCCACAGTGTTCCTCCATGATTGAATAGCATGCTAACACTCGTCTCCCAAATTTTCTCGTGTGAATAACTCTGGGAAGCGTCAAAGAGTATGACACAAGTTCCCAGCTGTAATTTATTCTTCTCTTGCTTTTGCCCCCCTCCTCCCCGGCTGACAGACAAATCGAAGAGCCTTTTCCTGCATCTTCGAGCAGCGTAGGCTGCGGTCTGGAGACCGGATACCTGCCTCTTCAGCTGTGGACGCTCTGTGTCCCAAGGACACCAGAGAGATAATGGGAGAAGACGATGACTTTTTAAAAACAAGATAATCATATCCATTTCCTGGCTACACAACTGTCAGGGATCCTAGCTCCCCAATAGTTCAGTGGGTGTGCGTGTCTGGTAATCTAGGGCGGTTCTCCCCACTTGTGCACTGACCTGTTATTCAAACCTCTTGATTTCAGATAAATCTACACTTATGGGGAACGGGCAAATTTGAACCATTCCCAATGTTCTCCTTGCTGACCTGCAGCAACACTGGGATCGGTGGGAGAGAGTCAGTAAAATTCAGTGGCACCAATGCCAACCAGCAGAACCCATGCCCTCCAGTACCAGATACATTAATTGACCACTGCTGGCTGATATTCTGACCAGTCTTTAGAGATCATGAAATAATTGGAAATGTTTAGTCAGAAGTTCTGTCTAGGTTCAAGGATGCACAGAATCTTCATGTTTTGTTGCGATATTATTTATCCATTGACATTAATAGTTTGCCTTGGTTCATATATATGCATTGCCAATATCACATTGCAGTGTCTTTGCTTGTATATGTTGGTGACTTTCAAATGTGTCTAATAATATAATAATTTGCATCTTTTTATGAAGAAATTTGAATATGAAATGAATGAAAATGCTTAACCTTTGGTTCTAATACAGCGTTTCTGTATTTAGTATTTATGTATTCATGCTTTAAAAAAAGTGAGTCAGCCCTACATGTTAATGGCTTGATTATTGCAGGAATGTTGCTGAGCAGAAACTGTTGTCAAAGCGTTTTTTGAAAATAGCTTGAAATCATTTGCTGGCGTTGAAATGACCGTCGAATGTAATTGTGGAACAGAGATGAGAATTATGAAGATGATGGAAGTTTGATGTGGTTTCTTAAGAACAGCCAAAAAGATTCCACGTTGACTTTTTAATTAGGGAAAAAGTGGCAGAAATATTGCTCGTCAGGTTTACAACACACACACATTACTCACTTTAACAACTATTTTTTGACGTGTTTTCCTCCTCTCTTTGTGCACTCGGAGATTTGACCGAGTGACCTCCGATCTGTTCAGCTCCTTGCTCGATGTTGCCCTGTTGGTATTGCTCCATGGTGCTGTCTGAAAGCCAGGCCAACTGAGCACCAAATAGAAGGCTCCAAGTGGCAGCTCGCCTGAGCTTTTCACCCTGAGGTGGATAAAGCGGCTACCGTGTTTTCAGACGTGAAGACCGCAGCTACTTTGCAGAGCTTATTTTTGGCTAATGGAGACCAGCCTCCTTTTTGGCTTAAAAAGATAAATCCAGTTTCGGACCATTAGTGACCAGGTCACACCAGCTGATCCAGTGAACTGGTTTTAAACTAATACGATAGCAAAATACTGCGGATGCTGGAAATCTGAAATAACAACAGAAAACGCTGGAAAAACTCAGCAGGCCAGGCAACATCCGTGGAGAGAGAAACAGTTAACGTTTCAGGTCGAAGAAGTTCTGATGAAGGGTCCCAGACCTGAAACGTTAACTCTGTTTCTCTCTCCACGGATGCTGCCTGGCCTGCTGAGGTTTTCCAGCGTTTTCTGTTGTTAACTGGTTTAAACTGTTGTCTTTGTCACAGGATAGAAACTCTGCCGAATGGTTTGACATAAATCGTGCCAGTCATATAGAAAGGACTTATGAAATATACTGGGCGGCCTGCTGGTGGCGCTGTCCAGGGAGAATATAACTACTCTGGCACAGGCCCAGCTTGCTCAGGACATTTGGTAAACGGGAACTAGTGAAGGATAACTAGACTTCCATGTTGTGAAACAGTCGATTAAAGCCTTGTTTAATACTCTGACCAAGTGCCTAGTAGTTTTCTTACGTCATGGTTGAAATACATTGGCCAGATTGTTTCTGAGTGTACATGTGTTCCTGCCGGTCAAACCCAGCTCTCTCAACCCATTACAAAAGCAAAATACTGCAGATTCTGGCAATCTGAAATAAAAACAAATTGCTGGGAATACTCAGCAGGTCAGGCGGCACCTGCGGAGAGAGAAACCGAACCAACGTTTCAGGTCGGTGACCTTTCGTCAGAACTGAAAAACGTTGGAGATGTAACCAGTTTTAAGCAGGGGCAGGGAAAGGGGGGAGAGGGAGGAAAGAACAAAAGGGAAGGTCTGTGATTGGGTGGAAGGCAGGAGAGATTAAAAGACAAAAGGGATGATGGTGTGAGGTGAAAGGAGATGGTAAAGAAACAAAAGATGGGTCTAGAAGAGGTGTAAATGGGAATAGTTAAATCATCACCACTTGCTTAATAGCAGAATCCTCAACCCTGCACTTGCTTAAAACCTGTTAAATCTCTGACTTTTTCTAGTTCTGACAAAGTCACAGACCTGAAACGTTAACTCTGTTTCTCTCTCCACAGATGCTGCCTGACCTGCTGAGTGTTTCCAGCATTTTCTGTTTTTATTTCTCCCAACCCATTGTGCAGTCCAGTAATGTATCCTCCCACTGCGGTGCCAATTAAGACTAGTCTGGACAAGTTAGTAATGACTAAGAAAAGCCAAGTTATTACATAGCCATCAACAGCAAGATTATTTTATAGACACTAGGGGGGGAAAAAAAAACACTGCCCATAATATTCAACTGTACAAGAAATGGCAGCACGGTGGCATAGTGGTTAGCACTGTTGCCTCACAGCGCCAGGGACCCGGGTTCGAATCCGGCCTCGGGCGACTGTCTGTGTGGAGTTTGCACATTCTCCCCGTGTTTGCGTGGGTTTCCTCCGGGTGCTCCGGTTTCCTCCCACAGTCCAAAGATGTGCGGGTTAGGTTGATTGGCTATGATAAATTGACCCTTAGTGTTAGGGGGATTAAATACGTGGGGTTACGGGGATCGGGTGGGATATGTGTCGGTGCAGGCTCGATGGGCCGAAATGGCCTCTATCTGCACTGTGGGGTTTCTGTGACTCTGTGATCTTTCCTAAGTAACCAATGGAAATTGAGCTGTGTTTTTGAAACCGGCTGTTCCAGGACTTGACTGTCCCAAGGCCCCAAAATAGAGCACCATTTACTCCAGACTCCGTTTGATGTTAGGATGAATTGAACTCCTCGACTCTTTTTTCAGGTATCGGAGTGGAATCCGGGGTCACATGAAAGCTGTTGTCATGGATCTTCTGCGACAGTATCTGAAGGTGGAGATTGAATTCCAGCAAGGTTCGTCCTGCCTTATCTAACTAACTCGCGTCACTCGTAAATCCAGACACCGCGACACCTTTCATTTTAATTTAGTGCGTCTTCAAAGTGAGCGCTCTTCCTTTTTTGTGGTAAGCTGTCTTAATTCTGTGCCGTCTCCGTTAACTAATGGCTATCAAATCACATGAGCTTTGATCCCCCCACCGCCGACCAAATTTGTCCTACAGACGAGCTACAATTTGAAAATGACTTTGTTTTGCTAAATCATTTTTTGCTCACCAATTTGAGGGATGTCGGGGCTGAGGAGTCTCATATGTTAGTTTCTTGTCCCGTGTCTATATTGAGGGCCAGTCGCAGACTAAAGCTTCCTCTCTCCTTTCTAAACAGCTTGCTGCACGTCCAACCTTGTAAGAGCTCCCTGACCAGTAGGAAATTTCCATTTCCCACAACATTCATCCTTCTAGTCTGAGAATTTCCCGTCTAGTTCCGAATTGTCAACCGCTTGGTGTCTGCCAGGAATGAGTTGAGACTTCCCAAACTTATTTCAGGCAATGGGGTACTGTAGCATAGTGGTTTTGTTACTGGACTGGTAATCGAGAGGCATGAGTTCAAATCCCATAAATAAATCCTGGAATTAAAAAAAAAAAAGGAAGCTAGTATCTGTAATGGTAACCGTGAAACTACTGGATTGTCTGAAAACCCCATCTGGTTCACTAATGACCTTTAGGGAAGGAAATCTGCTGTTCTTGCCCGGTCTGGCCTATATGTGACTCCACAGTAACTGCCCTCTGAAATGGCCTCCGTTGTATTCAAGACGGTGGCTCGCCACCACTTTCTCGAGGGGAAATTAGGGATGGGCAAATAATGCTGGCCTTGCCAGCGACGCCCACATCCAATGATTTATTTTTTATTTTTTTATAAATACCCCCTTAGAGCCAGTAGAAAGAGGCAATCTTCAGCCCATCTTTCTGGGGCTGGACCTGAAGCCAGGATCCAGAGGTGTGAGGGCAGTGTGGGAGCTGGAGCACCGTGTGTTTCCATTTCTGACGTAAGCCAGCCAGTGCTTGGGAGCTGGGTCAGAATGGCCACTGTGGGATCAGTAGCAAATGATTTTTCTTTTGCAGTAGCTGGGAGCACTGGTGAAATGTCTTTCTATATATTCAGATAAAGAGAGTAATGGCAGCAGGGGAAAGGTAAAGGTGATTTTTGAGCTGACTGTTTTCTGTCAGTGGTGAGCTTACACCACCTGATGGGTGTAGCCAAAAAAAAATAATCTGTGCAGTGACACGGTTAAAATAAGGTTTATGGTCTACTCCTGTTAAATCAAAGCTTTTCTTTTGCTCAAAAAAATGTGAATTATCCAGTAGTACAAATTATAGGTTTGCCTTGGATGAAGGAGTGTGTTGTGGTGGATATTTGCACCACTATTAATTCACCACAAGATGGCAGCAGTGTATTGTTTAGTCAGGATAGGCAGCTGTTCATTGTATTAAAATAAATTTTCTGGAATACCTTGTTTCTCTGCAGTAATAAGAACATATGACAATGTACAGCCGCTGGACCAGTAAAAGTGCATTTAAAATAGAATTGAGGAAGGGCCCATGTTTGATTTCCAACTGTGTTAAAGTAGCTGACCGCAGCCAGGTCCGTGGTAATGAGCTATAATTGGCTGCAGCACGACTAGGTAAGGATAGAGTCTTCACTCGTGATTAATCGTGAGTGACCCCTACTGAATGAACATACATGTTGACATCTGATGGGGACAGGATCTGGCTCGGCTACGATATCCACTGGGGTCAGAGTGCTGACAATCGTTGTCATGATTCGCAGGTACATAATGGCCACTTAGATAAAGTGGTAGGGAGCGAATATAAAAAAGACTTTCATTTATATAGCGCCTTTCACGACCACTGGCCGTCGCAAAGCACTTTACAGCCAATGAAGTACTTTTTTGAAGTGGAGTCACTGTTGTAATGTAGGAAGTGCGGCAGCCTATTTGCAAGCTCCCACAAACAGCGATGTGATAATGACCAGATCTGTTTTAGTGATGTTAGGATGAGGGATAAATATTGGCCAGGACACCGGGGATAACTCCCCTGCTCTTCTTCGAAATAGTGCCGTTGGATCTTTTACATCCACCTGAGAGAGCAAACGGGGTCTCGGTTTAACATCTCATCCGAAAGACGGCACCTCCGACAGTGCAAAGTGTCAGCCTAGATTTTTTTTTTTTTTTGTGCTGAAGTCTCTGGAGTGGAACTCAAACCCACAACCTTCTGACTCAGAGGCGAGTGTGCTACCAAATGAGCCGCAGCTGACACACTGAATACCGTCCCTAGACCCATATCCCAGTAAGGGGGTTGACATCTTCAGACGAGGAGTGTTGGGGAGAATATTGGAAAGGTCAAATAAAAGTAAGGAAACTTGTATTTATTTTTCTGGTCAGTTAAGAATCACAATTACCTGGAGGAACTACAGATTTTCGGGATTTTTCTTCTTGCTTGTTTCTGACTCTTTCCCCCCATGTTTCTTGCCTTGGTTTATATAATGCAGGAATAGCTCTGTGCACAGATTGAAAGCAAGAGTGGTCAATCACTAGCGCTACCTAATACAGACCCCATCTGATCTTCAGTTTTGGGCACCGTATCTCAGGAAGGATATATTGGCCCTGGAGAGGGTTAAGCGCAGCTTCTCCAGAATGATGCTGGGCTTAAATGGCTAAATGATGAGGAAAGGTTGTATTCCCTTGAGTTTGGAAGATTGAGGGGCGATCTATTTGAGGTGTTTAAAAGGAGTCATATACGGTATATACAGGAAACTCTCGATTACCGGCACCTAAATAACTGGAAATCTGTTAACCGGCAAAATTCAAGAGTCTGTTCATATTAGTGGCCGTTCCTGGATCTGTGGCCGTGTAACCGGGGTTCCCGCACCTGTTGCTGTGCAACAGGGAAGCCTGGATCTGTGGCCGTGTACGGGGCTCTCGTACCTTTTACTATACCTCTCTGTAATCTGGACTTTTTGATAAACCGGCACCACGCCAGTGCCGGATAAGAGTTTCCTGTACTGCTAAACTAACTCCCCCTGGTGGAGGAATCCAGAACAAGAGGACATAATCTTAAATTTAGAGAGGCCAATCAGGGGTAAAATCAGGAAGCATTGTTTCACACGAAGGATAGTGGAATTCTGGTAAGGGCATCAAGGGATATGGATCAAAGGTGGGTAAATGGGATTGAGGTACACATCATCCATAATCGAATTGAATGGCAGAACAGGCTCAAGGGGCTGAATGGCCTACACTTGTTCCTATGTACATTTGCTGCAGAATGACAGGGGGAAAAGTGGAAATCAGGGCTCTCCAAGTTGCATTTTATTCTTCAAAACCCTTCCAAGTTCTAGGTTATATTGCTTGGTAAGCTTATTCTGATTAGTATTTATAATAGTCCGTCGTTTAGTGCTGTGGCCTTGTGCACACTGGGAATAGAGTTGAGACTGCCCACATTTCACATGGAGCCAGCAGAGAGCTTCATCCCTTGGAGGAGAGAGAAAGGTCAATGGACATGGTGTCTGTAAGTTGACGATTGAATGAAATGAAGCCCTGTCTACAAAAGGTAGCTGGATGTGCGGTCCCACCTTATGCCATTTTTACATTAGCAAGCAGACTTCAGATTCATTCTGAAATTAATCAAAATCTCACCTCCGTTTGCCACTGTAGATAAGCTAGTGTGTGTGTGATGAATTGGTACCAGTGTAACCGAGACATGCCTCAGGGTAGTTTTCATTCCTGGGTCTATTTGGATGCATGGCAGTACAGTATAAGCTGTCAGTGGGCTCATTATGATCCAACTCCCCTTGCTTGCCTTCTCCCTTCCCCCTACATCTATCAGTGGATACATTCCTTGATTATCTCTTTCCATCCCCTGCCCCTATTTTGAATGAGTTTCATCAGTTCAGCATGAAAGCAGAAGGCCTATTTGGGGGTGGGGGGAGTGGGGGAATAATCGTAATATCGTTGAATACTACAGCACAGAAGAAGGCCATCCAGCTCTTTAGAAGAGCAATCCTCTTCGAAAGAGCTGGTGCAGACTCCATGGGCCAAATGGCCTCCTGTACTGGGAAAGAAGCAACGCATCTAGTAGGAAAGGATTGGGTGTTCTGACCATCACCATATATGCACATGCCATCAAGTTGGGTGTACACATCTGCTTCTTCATGGTAATTCTGAGTTTCAGAGGAAGCTGGAGTTCCTGCGGTTAGTGTAACATGGGCATCATCATTTAAGTGCACTAAAGTGCTGAATGAAGCGTCACCGGGATTGGTGCTGGACCCCCCTGCTATTTCTAATCTACATAAATGATTCAGAAACAATGCAGTTTAGTCAGATTTGATAACTAAACTTGGAGTGATCGGACAGGGGAATCTGATGAGACAGCTCAGGAACTACAGAAGGTCCTTGACAACATTTGCAAGTGGGTAGAACTATGGTAGATGCATCAATATGGCTACAAGTGCAAGTATTGCACATGGGAAGAAAGATTGAAAGGCACAATTACTCGATGGATGAGCTGGGGGAGAGGCCAAACGAAATCTGGGGGTGATTGCAGACTTGACAGTCACTGCAAAGCAGCAGTCTGAAGCCAAGAGAATGTTGAGTGAGCTTTATTACTAAATCAGAGAGTACAAGTCTGAGTGCTGAAACTGTATGATGCTGTACCCTGAGCTCTGGTCTGGTCACTGAAGCACAGGGGAAGCACCCAAGCTCCAGGAGAGGTGCAGAGAAGATTCAGAGTTATGAGGAAAGGCTAGAAAAACTCGACTTTTCAGCCTTGAAATGAGTGGCAATTTATAAGGGCTTACAAGAGACTAAGCTAAGTAGAAAAAGTGAATCCAGAGTACAGTACTATTTTAAGTCAAACCATGAATGCAGGATAAGGGGACAACTGGCAAAAGGCATGGGATTGATGTCAGGGAAGCACCTCATCGTACAAAGAGTGACCAGGCTGATACCTGGGATGGCAGGAATGACGTATGAGGAGAGATTGGGTCGATTGGGCTTATACTCGCTGGAGTTTAGAAGAATGAGAGGGGATCTCATTGAAACTTATAAAATTCTAACAGGACTAGACAGACTAGATGCAGGAAGGATGTTCCTGATGGTGGGGGAGTCCAGAACCAGGGGTCACAGTCTAAGGATAAGGGGTAAGCCATTTAGGACTGAAATGAGGAAGAATTTCTTCACCCAGAGAGTGGTGAACCTGTGGAATTCTCTACCACAGAAGGCAGTGGAGGCCAATTCATTAAATATATTCAAGAAGGAGTTGGATATATTTCTTAAGGCTAAAGGGATCAAGGGGTATGGGGAGAAAGCAGGGACAGGGTACTGAGTTTGGATGATCAGCCATGATCTCATTGAATGGCGGAGCAGGCTCGAAGGGCCGAATGGCCTACTCCTGCTCCTATCTTCTATGTTTCTATACTTGGAATGGATTTCTGGGTGGGGTAGCGGAGCCCCAAACTCATTGGAAAAAGTAGTTAGATACTGCATTGGAATCGGCTTTAGGTTTGAATGGAAGGATGAGCTAGATGTGGCGAAGAACTCCTCTCATCTGGTGTTCTTTTTCTGGAGAATGTGCCCCTCACGAGGAATTGTGATCTGACAGCAGAGGTAGGTATAAATGGAGCATGCATTTGAGGGTAACTGCAAAGAATGAGGTGTACTAGCCCCACTCAGTCTTTTCCTGGTTATTTGGTTTGTGTTCATTTTTGTTTTTAAAAGCCCACCCTCTTCATTAACAATGTACAGACATGTACATGTGTGGCTGTGCTGTCTCTCCCTCTAACTTAACCTTACTGTATGTATTTAACTTACTTATATATGTATAACCTACCTGTTGGGGCCGTTGCCCCTTTAACTTACCTTTTAGGGCCATTGCCCCTTTAAGACGCGCCTTGGCGTGCTGACGTCACGTCACGTACGACGTAGCGTGCTGACGTCACGGCACGTACGACGTGACGTGCGTGAGGCGGCTGCTGGCCCGACTCGGCCTTCCAGAAAGGCCGCCGGCACAGCCCGGCCTAGCGTCTTCGGCCGCATCTACCAGCCGCCGGGAGCGACGCGATCTTCAGCTCCCGCGGCAAGCACCGGCTCAGCCTGGCCTCCAGCTCCCGCTCCCGACTTCGGCCTCAATGGCCAGAAACGCGACCACGCGCATCACGTGACGCCCCAAGCGCGGACAACGCAACCGAGCGTGATGAGGTCATCACGCTCCCCACAGGACTGCTACGTAGTCCTCGTGGAGTCCTCGCTGGGACACAGACCTACACCACGGTGCTCCTGCAGCAGCACAGGCTCCGGGCAGTTGTATTGTCCCCATGCAACAGGGAACAAGCTATGAAGCGCCTCTGCTCACTCAGGAGAACACTAGAGAAAAGGTTAGAAATGAAAGGCCATTACATAGAGTTCATGCAGAAGATGCTGGACAACGACCAAGCCGAGCCTGCCCCACCTCTGGAAGAAGGTAAAGAACACTGGTACCTGCCAACATTCGGTGTGTATCACCCACAAAAGCCAGGCCAGGTACGAGTTGTGTTCGACTCAAGCGCTGAATGTAAAGGAGTGTCTCTGAACGATGTACTCCTCAGCGGCCCGGACTTGAACAACACCTTGTTGGGAGTTCTCCTGCGGTTCAGGAAAGAACCCGTAGCCCTGACAGCAGATGTGCAGCAAATGTTTTATTGCTTCGTCGTCCGAGAAGACCACAGGGACTATCTCCGCTACCTGTGGCATGAGGACAACGACTTCAACAAGAAGGTGGTGGAGTACAGGATGAAGGTCCACGTGTTTGGAAACAGCCCTTCACCTGCTGTGGCTATCTACTGCATGAGGCGAGCCGCTCAAAGGTGAGTAAGAATATGGCTCCGATGCGAAGCATTTTGTTGAGAGACAGTTCTATGTCAACGATGGTCTTACCTCGGTTACCACACCTGAAGAAGCAATAGACCTCCTGACAAGAACCAGAGCGATGTTGGCAGAGTCCAACCTGAGACTACACAAGGTAGCATCGAACAGTGGACGGGTGATGGAAGCCTTCCCTGCAGAGGACCGTGCCAAGGATCTGAAGGATTTGCACCTTGGAGTGGATCCTCTCCCCCTTCAACGGAGCCTGGGGCTCTCCTGGAACCTGGAAACAGACAGCTTCACATTCCTGGTGTCCCGTGAAGAAAGGCCATTCACACGGAGAGGCGTCCTGTCCACGGTCAACAGTTTGTACGACCCGTTGGGGTTCGTAGCTCCCATAACGATGCAAGGAAAAGCATTAGTACGGGAACTCTCATCGGATCAGAGTGAGTGGGATGCTCCACTCCTCCCAGAAAAAGAAGCAAAATGGAACCTATGGAAGGAGTCCTTGAAGGCTCTCGAAGACCTGCGCATAGACAGGTGCTACATTCCAGGCTCGCTGTCTTCAACACAGAGAAGAGAGCTGTGCATCTTCTCAGACGCTTCCACAGTAGCAATAGGAGCTGTGGCCTACTTGAGAGCGGCTGACACCGATGGGAAATACCACGTGGGATTCGTTATGGGGAAGTCCAAGTTGGCCCCTCGGCCTGCCCACACCATTCCACGCCTCGAGCTTTGTGCAGCTGTGTTGGCTGTTCAACTGTACGAGTTGATCAGAGACGAGATTGACATCGATGTGGACGCCGTCAAGTTCTTCACGGACAGCAAGATTGTACTTGGTTACATCCACAACTCCACAAAAAGGTTTTATGTGTATGTTTCCAACCGGGTGACTCGTATCAGACGATCCACTCACCCTGACCAGTGGTGCTATGTCTCCACAGACCTGAACCCTGCAGACCATGCTACCAGGCCTATACCAGCAGCACACCTACAGCAAAGCAGTTGGTTCTCGGGCCCCGCTTTCCTGTCTAATGCCAACGCAGAGGAGACTCCTGAGCCCAATCCCTTCACCCTTGTGGAGCCTGAAGCTGATACCGAGATTCGGCCTGAAGTTACGACCCTGGCCACCAAAGCCTCAGAATCTCAGTTGGGCTCACAATGCTTCGAGCGATTCTCAAGCTGGAGAACACTCTGCCGAACCACAGCCCGACTCATTCACGTAGCAGCATCCTTCAAAGGGAATTCGGACAACATAGAACGCAAAGGATGGAAATGTTCTAAAGAAGTATCCAGCACAAGTGAGCTTTCACAAGCCAAAGATGTGATCATTCACTCTGCCCAGCATGATGTCTTCAAGGAGGAATTCAAATGCCTTGAAGAGGGACAGACTTTCCCCAAGCAAAGCCCACTTAAAAAGCTCAACCCAGTTACAGACGAAGATGGCTTGCTCCGGGTCGGAGGGCGCATATCATCCGCAGACTTGTCAAGAGAAGAAAAGCACCCTCTGATCATCCCGCGCACCCATCACATTGCCACGCTACTCGTGAGATACTATCATGAGCAAGTGGCTCACCAAGGACGACACATAACAGAAGGAGCTATCCGAGCAGCCGGATACTGGATAATCGGGGGCAAGCGCCTGGTTTCTTCCGTTATCCACAAGTGTGTTACCTGCCGCAAGCTACGAGGGAGGTTAGAGGACCAAAAGATGGCAGACTTGCCCGCCGACAGACTCACTCCAGAGCCTCCATTCACCAGCGTGGGCCTTGACGTCTTTGGGCCATGGACCATCATGACGCATCGCACTAGAGGAGGTAGTGCAGGCAGCAAGCGCTGGGCGGTGCTCTTTACGTGCATGTCTACCAGAGCCGTGCACATTGAGCTGCTCGAATCCATGTCCACAGACAGCTTTATCAACGCACTGAGGAGGCTTTTCTCAATCCGTGGTCCAGCCAAACTTCTCCGCTCTGACAGAGGGACTAACTTCGTGGGTGCCTGTAAGGAGTTGGACATCCACACGGACGATGCAGCGGTAGGAAGCTACCTCCAAAAGAAAGGATGCACGTGGGTGTTTAACCCCCCGCATTCATCCCACATGGGTGGTTCATGGGAGAGGCTCGTCGGTGTTGCCAGGCGTATTCTGGATGCCATGCTGCTTCGGACGGGACCTACTCGTCTCACACACGACGTCTTGAGCACTCTCATGGCTGAAGTCATGGCGATCATGAATGCAAGACCCCTGGTGCCGGTGTCCACCGACCCAGACATGCCTGCAGTCCTCACCCCAGCGATGCTCCTGACTCAAAAGATGAGTGCTATTTCAGCCCCCCCCTGGAAACTTTGACATGGCCGAGCTGCACAGGAAGCAGTGGAAGCAAGTCCAGTGTCTTGCAGACACTTTTGGAAGAGATGGAGAGGAGAGTACTTGTCCACCCTACAGAACCGTAGGAAATGGACAGAAGACAAGCCAAATGTCAAAGTGAGAGATGTCGTCTTGCTGAAAGACAGCCAAGCACACAGAAACGAATGGCCAGTGGGACTGGTCGTCAAAACTCTGCCCAGCAGGGACAAGAGGGTCCGCAAGGTGGAGGTGAAGATCGTCAAGGAGGGGACTGTCAAAGTGTTTCTGAGGCCAGTCACCGAGATCGTAGTCCTCCTTTCCGAAGAAACCTAGAGAACGGACTCTGAGTATGTCGCTGCCAAAGGACGTTTTCTTCAGGTTTATTTTGTATCTGTAGTGGTACAAATGGAATTGTACCAAGCGGGGAGTGTGCTGTCTCTCCCTCTAACTTAACCTTACTGTATGTATTTAACTTACTTATATATGTATAACCTACCTGTTGGGGCCATTGCCCCTTTAAGACGCGCCTTAGCGTGCTGACGTCACGTCACGTACGACGTAGCGTGCTGACGTCACGGCACGTACGACGTGACGTGCGTGAGGCGGCTGCCGGCCCGACTCGGCCTTCCAGAAAGGCCGCCGGCACAGCCCGGCCTAGCGTCTTCGGCCACATCTACCAGCCGCCGGGAGCGACGCGATCTTCCGCTCCCGCGGCAAGCACCGGCTCAGCCTGGCCTCCAGCTCCCGCTCCCGACTTCGGCCTCAATGGCCAGAAACGCGACCACGCGCATCACGTGACGCCCCAAGCGCGGACAACGCAACCGAGCGTGATGAGGTCATCACGCTCCCCACAGGACTGCTACGTAGTCCTCGTGGAGTCCTCGCTGGGACACAGACCTACACCACGGTGCTCCTGCAGCAGCACAGGCTCCGGGCAGTTGTATTGTCCCCATGCTTGAGTCTTGGAAATTGTTTGTAAGTATTTTAGAATGCTATAGATGATTAGTGTGCACTGCATGTTGTAGAAAATGTTTAGTTGTAACTTTTCGCTGTCTAGCTGATTTAACTAGTAGCTGTATTTTGATACACTATGTACAGGGCTAATTTAAAGAGAATGCCTCCCAGTTTACTAAATGTACTGTGTTGCTCAGGCGTACCTAAATTTGTGTATACATATCAGTTATGCGCTTGTATACTAATGTGTGCTTCCATTTCTGTGTTGTATTTCAGTTTTACAATAATAAGAATCTTTCAATAAAGCGTTACAAGAAAAGTCAAGCCTTGTGATTTTACGGGAAGATATCAAGTTGTTCGCTATCTGTCTAGCTCTGCATAGCCACGCGTTGCGAGGGCAGAATAGTGGCGATAGTACATAATACATGGATTGTGCCAACTGATTATGGTACCTTTGTGCATAGTGAAAGATTTTTTAAATGTTTTTTTTTAAACTGAAAATATTGCCCTTTACTCGGTAACTAGCTGAGCCACACAGGCCAAGCAGATCTGTCCAGGTTTGCTCCCATGTCTGCTGTTCTCGGCGAGTTAGAAGCTCAGGGCTCTACAATTGATCCTGAGATGTGTGTGCATGGACTTCGGATGTGGCCAGGATCAGGCTTTGTGACGATGCCTCAACGGTAGAATAGCTGCAGACAGTGTCGATGGACACAAATGAATATGGTCCCTTAAGTGAGGTATTGGAGGGTGTCCAAAGTCTCTGGAAGTATAACTGAGCAAGGAGTCAATGTGGTCAAGAGAGGAGGGCAAGTTGGCAGAGAAAACGGGCAAGAATGGGGGGATAACAACAAGGAGAAAAAACAATAAATGAAGACCATAGCCCTTCAAGCACAGATCCAAGGCTACCTTAGAGTCCTCTGCCCATCCATTTTGGTGGAGCAGATGGCACCAGGTGCAGTTCAGGGGCAAACTGCTCCCAAATAAATCTGGTGCTGATTCCAGAGCTGCTGTTTTTCTGCCTTCTGTCTTGAAGGACAGGCTGGTATTGTAAAGTAAGATCATTATTTTTGGCTTTATGAATGAAAAATGGTTTTACTACCTCCTCGTTGTGGAATGCTGTTAACCCTTGACATTTGGTGATGGAGGCCATATTCCGTACTGTGCCCTGCCTTTTTCAGTGTGGCTTATTTGGAGGCAGATGAGGGACCACAAGCCCCCTTGACAGCTGCTGAAGAAATTTGCCTGGCCCTCCACTGAACCGCAGATACCTGTTTCCCTGCCACAGAGCAAGAACCCTCGCTCCCCTGACCATACAACTGCTCCCTGCCACCTGGCATTACGAGAAGCCTCACAGTCAAACCACCTATTCCTGTACCATCGTTCTTCATACCTACTCTTGTTTTTCCTGCTGCCTGGCACAACAGTGCTGCCCTCTTAATCACTCCCTGCAAGGGTGCCTGGATTCCTGCTTGGGGTGTTGCCAACCCAGTAATGACGCAAGAACACAAACTCATTAACAGGAAATGGCACCTTTTTAAACAAACATGAAGACCAACATTCAAATAACAGTTTCCAGCAGGCATAAATAGATTTAAAGCTTGCCACAAATCTTGAGGCTATCCACAGGAAGATCCTACTCCCATTATCTGACCAATTCAAATTCTTTGGCTTCTCTCACGGGACTTCCATCTGGCTTGTCCCTTCAAGCTTGCGGCTGCCTTTAAGTCACAAGCAGCACCGGAATTTCCTCTAGTACGGTGCCCCCATACGCGCCTACAATATTTAATTAAGGCCAAAGAGCCTGATGGGCTCTGGTCATGCTCCAGGCTCGGCGTACTTCTGGTATGTTCCGCTCATATTGTTCTCGGTCAGTGCTGGGTGAGGAAGATTGGCCCTAATATCTTCAGTACCTGCCATCCAACCGTGACGTTGCTATGTGAATCATTTAGTACTTCCAAAAGTCAACAATGAAAAGGCAATGGTGCCCAAAATTACTCTGCCAAAGGTCTACGGCAGTGCTGGTACTAAAAGCCAAATTGGAAGCTGTGTTGGTGCAGAAGTTGGAACTGAGTTGAATTCTACGGTATAGATTGGCACATTACCAAAGATCTTGAGCGTGAAATCCATCCTCATATTTGCATGGTCCTCAAATTGAGGATGTACACCGACTCTAGGGGGAATTCCCAATCAGCAATTCCTTTTAGATAATCCAGAAGTTTGGAATTAACATTCAGGGTGTACTAAAAAAGCAATATTGGCGAAAGAAGTAACCACTGTCATGATTTTTAAGCCTGCTATAATATTTGTCGTTGCCAGTGTTGTAATGAAAAATGGCCCCAAAATCAAGGTGCCAAAATGGGATTAGATTAAGTACTTGCGTGACTAAAACACCGGCAGACATGATGGGGCGAATGGCCATTTCTGTTCTGTCAATGATGAACATTCCCTCGATATTAGTTTCATAAACACTGGAATTTAAACCGTTCTGGGGGACCATTTTCAGTCTTGGATGCCCAGTTTAGCCAATTTTCATTAGAAAGAAAAAGAAAGAATTGCATTTCTGTAGCACCTTTCACGACCACTGGACGTCCCAAAGTGCTTTACAGCCAATGAAGCACTTTTGAAGTGTAGTCACTGTTGTCATGTAGGAAATGTGGCAACCAATTTGTGCACAGCAAGCTCCCACAACCAGCAATGTGATGATGACCAGATAATCTGTTTTTTAGTGATGTTGATTGAGGGATAAATATTTGGCCAGGACACTGGGGATAACTCCCCTGCTCCTCTTCGAAATAGTGCAGTGGGATCTTTTATGAGAGCAATCGGGGCCTCGGTTTAACGTCTCATCCAAAAGACGGCACCTCCAACAGTGCAGCACTCCCTCAGCACTGCACTGGAGTGTCGGCCTAGATATATGTGCTCAAGTTTCTGGAGTGGGATTTGAACCAACTAGGTCCCTACAGTTTAATCTATTGGTTTACTGGTTGCCCAAATGTTCACCATTGGTTCAGATAGTAGTGATGGAGGCCATATCAGTAGAAGCCATTGGTGGTGAACTGTTGGTGAAAGGTCATGCCAGGTATTTCTTTACAGTAATCCCCTTCTCCACTGAATCTCTACTCTTTGGTTGAAGAGCAAGCACAGCAGTCATTTTGACAACATTTCTAAAAATTCCAAATCTTGTCGTCCGTGAGATGTGTAGATCTGTTGCTTAGCTGTGCACACGATTAAACATGGCACTGTGAAAACACTTCCTGTACTAACAAAATTACCAACTCTTATTTATCTGTTTGTCTCTCTGTCTATCTACTTATCTATATCTGCTTCAAAAGTGTGCTGTCACACTTCAAAGTAACAGAAGTATTTTGAAGGCGAGCAAAAGGCGGTCATTCTTTGCTGTTTTTACTTTGGGCGTGGAGCGGGAAATTTTCTGCCAGTCTGAGAACTTCCCTCCCAAAGCAGCAATTAAACTCTGATTGACCTGAGCGACTTACAGAAATTAAACTTTGTGGCCTTAAGATAACATACCACTTAAACCAAGGCCCACATTAGTAGCAGAATAATACATGGTTTATTACATGGTATCATTTTCCTGTAATCATGAAGCAATATATCCTCTAACTTTTTTGACCCAGTAGAGACCACTGGAATGCAAATTGTTTTTAAAAAGCCACTGTTTTATTATAACAGATATGAGGTGTCTTCATATTATTTCAAGTAATTTTGATGGTTAGAGGAGGTTGTTGGAGGGAGAGCATGCATCTACTGAGTGGAGCTACAGGTACAGGAAACTTTGTGATATCCGGCACCGACGGGACCGAGCTGTTGCCGATCTATCAAAACTGCCGGACATACAAAGTTAATGTTGAAGCATACGGAGGTTTTCATCTCCGTATCTGACAACAAACACTGTTGCTTAGCAACAGCTTCTAAACAGTCGGCTGCAGCTGCAAGCATCTCTAGCTGAAGCTGTTGCTATAGCTACAGACCTTGCAGTGCCTGACTGGGGGGGAAAAAAAACGAGAACTGAAAAAAACTTATAGAAAACGGCTCCTGATTTTTGCCGTTAGATCGAGTATTCTGGACATATAACCTCCGGATAAACCAAAGTTTCCTGTATTGAGTCTGGGAGAGTGGGGAGGTCCAGTGTTGAGGCTGGGGCCTGATAGTGGGAAGGCTTGAAGCAAGAGGCTGGGAGATTCAGGCTGGCAGCCCCAAAGGCCTATAGTGCAGGCCACCACTTTGGTTGAAGAGAGGAAAGAAGCGAAGTAAATCAGGAAGTTAAGCGACACAACGCTTGGGTTTTAAAAGCATCGAGATTATAGGAGGAAGGAAAGACTGGTGGCGGTAAGAGTTTTGAGGTCCTGAGAAAGAATGAGTTGGAAGAGGAGACTACGTCGTGAGTCTTGGTTTCAAGACCGGAGAAGGTACGGGCACTGTATTCGGATCTGAGTAGCAACCTGAAAGACTAGTTCAAAATAATGTCATAGTAATAAAATAGAGAAAGAAGATGGATTGTAACAGAGCAAAGAAGAGGTTGGGGGCTAGAAGTGAGGTAATCTAATAGCCTGAGTACCTAAACAAATGCTCCCTGTTTTGTCACCGCTCAACAAGTTCCCCATTTTATAATCTTTTAGATAATGAGAGTTATACACACACTCTCAAGTTATCTTTTTTAAAATGTCATTGTGTTACTCTACACTTATTGATTGAACAAAATCAGTAGCAGGTTTGCAATCATTTGGCTGGAGAGTGATATTTATTCTGATCCAGATGGGGTTGCAGAATTTTGAAAACTCCAACTTGCACATAATTTGCAATTGTAATTAATATGCTTTCAGGAAAATGATTTAACACTGCATCTCTCCCCAGGTATTGCCAGAATAATAATGCAACATAATTAACTATAATGTGACATATTTGATGGAACATTGAAGAAGCCCACATCATCGATCTGCCAATATATTTTATATTAAATAAATTGGCTTTCTTCGTTATTCTAGTTTTCAGTGCCAAATTGGAACATCCTGGAGAGAATATCCACACAGAAATGAAGGCTAAAATCACGTAGAAACTTAACGTAAGAAATAGGAGCAGGAGTAGGCCATTCGGCCCTTCGAGTCTGCTCCGCCATTCAATGAGATCATGGCTGATCTGCCTCAACTCCATTCACCGGCCCTATCGCCATATCCCTTGATGCCTTTACTAGTCAGAAATCTATCGACTTCTGTTTTGAATATACCCAATGACTGAGCCTCCACAGCCCTCTGGGGTAGATAATTCCAAAGATTCACCACCCTCTGTGTGAAGAAATTTCTTCTCGTCTCAGTCCTGAATGGTCTACTCTTTATCCTGAGGCTGTGGCCTCTGGTTCTAGACTTCCCAGCCAAGGGAAACATTCTCCCAGCATCCATTCTATCGAGCCCTGTAATAATTTTGTATGCTTCAATGAGATCCCCTCTCATTCTTCTGAATTCAAGAGAATACAGGCCTAGTTTACTCGATCTCTTTGCACTCCCTCTATGGCAAGTATATCTTTCCTTAGGTAAGGAGACCAGAATTGTACACAGTACTCCAGGTGTGGTCTCACCAAGGCCCTATATAATTGGAGTAAGACTGCTTTACTCCTGTACTCAAATCTGTCATGTGTAAATGTGCCAGGCTCGGTTGGTAGTTATCTCCTTTGAGTTCAAACCCCAAACCAGGACATGAGCACATAATCTAGACTGCCATTCTGGTGCAGCACTGAAGCTGTATTATTAGAGCTGTTAAACTATGTTTGTTCCAATGGGTCAGGTGGGCAATAACAACCCATGGCACTGTTTGGTGTGTTGGCTAATATTTCTCCCTCAACCATTGCAACCAAAAAACAGATTAACTTGTCATTCATCATTGATGTGTATTGGCTTTTGCTGTAAGCAAAGTAGCTGCCATGTTTTTGCCTACATGGCAACATAAACAGGAGCAGGAGTAGGCCATTCGGCCCCTCGAGCCTGCTCTGCTATTCAAGAAGATCATGGTTGATCATCTACCTCATCTCCACTTTCCTGCACTATCCCCATATCCCTTGATTCCCTTAATATCCAAAAATCTATCGATCTCTGTCTTGAATATACTCAACGACTGAGCCTCCACAGCCCTCTGGGGTAGAGAATTCCAAAGATTCACCACCCTCTGAGTGAAGAAATTTCACCTCATCTCAGTCCTAAATGGCCAACCCCTTATTGTAAGACTGGTTTTTAGACTCCCCAGCCAGGGGAAACATCCTCCCTTCATCTACCCTGCATTAATTCTTTAAATGCTAGCCATTGCTTGTCTACTGTCCTACCTTTTAATGTAGTTTCACAATCTACCTAAGCCAACTCGTCCCTCATACCTATGTAGTTTGCTTTGTTTAGATTTAAGACCCTAGTTTTGGATTTAACTAAATCACACTCAAACTTAATGTAAAATTCTATCATATTATGGTCACTCTTCCCTAAGGGCCCCTTTACTACAAGGTTATTAATTAACCCTTTCTCATTGCACAACACTAAATCTAAAATAGCCTGTTCCTTAGTTGGTTCCTCAACATACTGATCTAGAAAACTATCTTGCATACATTCCATGAATTAGTCCTCCACACTATTACTGCAAATTTGGTTTGCCCAGTCTATATGTAGATTAAAGTTCCCCATGATTTCTGTATTACCCTTGTTACATGTGCCTCTGATTTCCTGATTTATACTCGGCCCTACATTAGACCTACTGTTTGGGGGCCAATAAACAACTTCCACCAATGTTTTCTGCCCCTTGCTGTTGCTTAGCTGCACCCAAACTGATTGTACTTCTTGATTTTCGGTGCTAAGATCCTTTCTCTCTGCTGTCTTTATCCCATCCTTTATTATCAGGGCTACCCCTCCTCCTTTTCCATTTTGCCTATCTCTTTTCTAAAAGTTAAGTATCCTGGAATATTTTGTTCCCAACCTTGGTCACTTTGCAACCACGTCTCAGTAATGGCTATTGGATCAAACCTATTAATTTCTATCTGCACTATTAATTCATCTATTTTGTTGCGAATGCTTCGTGCCTTTAGCTTTTGACTTTTTTCTACATTTCCCTGATGTCACCTTCGTCACTGATGCCTTATTACCTTTGTTACTCACTCTGTTCCTTCCTGACCCACTCTGCTTATTTTTACCCAAAACTCTGCTCTGCTCTAGAGCCTTGACATTTCTCTCGCTGCTTTTAAATTTACTCTTTCCTGAATCCTTCCCCCCCCCCCTTCATTAGTTTAAAGCCCTGTCTGCTGCCCTAGTTATTCAGTTTGCCAGGACACTGGTTCCCGCCTGGTTTAAGTGGAGCCACCAACGGAAGAGCTCCCTCTTTCCCCAGTACTGGTGCCAGTGCCCCAGGAAACAAAACCCCTGCCTCCCACACCACTCTTTGAGCTATGCATTTAACCTTCTAATCTGCTTATCCCTATGCCAATTGGTGTATGGCTCAGGTAACAACCCAGAGATTATTACCTTTGAGGTTTTGCTTTTTAATTTGGAGCCCAGCTCCTCATACTCTTTCAGCAGAACCTCATTCCTAGTTCTACCTATGTCGTTGGTTCCTCTGTAGACCACGACAACTGGATCCTCCCCTTCCCACTCCCAAGCTCTCCTCCAGCCGCGAGGAGATGTCCTTAACCCTGGCACCGGAACTCCCTGCTGTGGCTGCAGAGAACAGTATCTATCCCTCTGACGATACTGTCCCCTACCACAACTACACATGGTTAGATTGCTCATCCATCCTGCAGGCTTTTCCCTCATTCACACAGTCAGCAAGAACCTCATACCGTTGGATCAGGACAGTGCCGAGGCTCCTCCAGCACTTCACCTGGGGTCCCCTTACCTGCCTGAGTCGCAGTCACACCCTCCTGTTCCTGACCACTAACCAGACCTAACCTAAGGGGTGTGACTACCTCCTGGATCAAAGTGTCCAGTAACTCTCCCCTTCCCTGATGCCCCGCAATGTCTGCATCCCAGACTCCAGCTCAACAACTTTGAGCTGACGCTCCTTAAGATGCAGGCACTTACTGCAAACGTGGTTGTCCAGGAACACACTGCTCTCCACAAACTCCCACATACTGCAGTTGAGGCACACCACCTACACTGCCATCCCTAAATGACCTTGATCTATTTAATTAAATTTGTAATTAATAACTTAGTTTAGTTTAATTTCTAGACTACTTAATTGATCTAGATTATATTATGGGTCATGAAATTAAATATCTGCCTGTAACACACAAGTAGTGGAGGCAAAAAGCAGCAACTCCTTCCCCCTCTTCTCTGAATTCCCACTCTTTCCAAATTCCCAAATGAAACACAGTGTTTAAGTGCACTCCGTTTAATTCTGCTCTGTGCGGACCGCTCTCTGTTCTGCAGAACTGTTTGCTTTTATACTCTAGGAGCCTTGCCCAATTTACTTTTATACTCTAGGAACCTCGCCCAATTTACTTTTATACTCTAGGAACCTCGCCCAATTTACTTTTATACTCTAGGAGCCTTGCCCAATTTACTTTTATACTCTAGGAGCCTCACCCAATTTACGAGTGTTGACTCCGCTCCCCTGCTCCCTGTGATTAGCACCTATTCAAGACAAACACTTACAGCTGACTGACGGTTAACTGCCACTGGCAGGCAGCTTCTGTTAACTACAGTTTTTAAAGTTCTAGGTTTAAATCAAAATGGTAAACTAAATTTCACTATGCACAGCTTCTACTTACCCAATACTTACCAGAAATTCCCACTTTTTCCAAATTCCCAAATGAAATACTCTGTTTAAGTGCACTCTGTTTAATTCCGCTCTGTGCAGACCGCACTAGTTGCTACATTTGGAAAAAGTAATTAATTGTATGTGAAGCGGTTTGAGACACGATAAGATACTATATAAATGCAAGTCTACTTAATCCTCAATGAACCAAAAATGCTTTCACTATGTGTTAATATTTTAGGGCCATGCATTTCAATTGGATTTTTAACTATATATTGAATGTTTGGGTTTTTGTTTTGTAGAAGTTGATTGGCAGCTCTAGACTTTCATTTGAATAGTCTGAATGAAATTTGCAAATTATGTATCAAAACTACATTTTGACAGGGAAAAATAACCTGCATGAGCAAACTAAAATGTATTTTTATTTTGTTATCCAAAGTTATACCGCAGTGCTTTTACATATACTGGGACTTCTTTTTGTGTGTGATGAATTGAGCTCATATTAACTGGGTATTCATAGTATCAGAATTCTTCTAAGAGTTTTGACTGTAAGTGAAATGAGAGAGCTGGAAGAAAGTTCAAAAGGTTTCTCATAGAAAAGGTTTAGAGGCTGAAAAGATAGCCTTCGTGCCAGCTCTAGTTGAGTGATATTTATCTTTAATATCTTTTTCAAACTGCAGGCCATTATGAGAAATGTGTCTTTACCCTTCGAGAGGACCATAAAGGAGACATGACTACAGTCCTGAACTACATCTTCTCTCACGCCCAAGTCACCAAGAAGAACCTTCTAGTTACAATGCTCATTGTAAGTTAAGCTCTGTTATGCCCACAAATTCCAGCTTCCAATGTGCTAATCTCGAGCGATAGGTCTATATAGTATTTCATGTGATTTTAAGTAATGCTTGGCCATAAGAATCTCATTATTCTAACACAAAGCAGTATTTCCTTTGAGATTTCTGAAGTAGCTTTGAGCCGGGCTGTTCATTTCTCATGTAATCATGCCGTGGTGATGGAGAGCGAAACGGCAGCTGTTCTGTTTGCAGGCCTTCAATTTTCTTCAGAGTCCAGTCATTGAAGTGTGTAATTACATGGGGGTGTCATGGAGGTGCTAGTCCTTTTCAAAGAGTGGGAGACGGCTTTGTTCACTGACATTGTGTGAGGGCAGACTGCACCCGACACCACTGCTGGCATTTTACAGAGGACAAAAAAAATAAAGGAAACTTGCACACAGATAATAAAAGCTCACTTTGCTGAGCTCCTGGAAAATAATTAAAGTTTGATTTATAAAAAAAAAAAAAATGTTTTTCTTTGTTAAAAGTTGTAAGAAGGATCCAGGTGATTTTGGTCACTGAGTCTTCTGATTTTATTAAGGCCCCATCAACTCCATTATTTGCCTAGTGTATATTATGATATTTTAAAAATATATACATAGAAATAAAATATATGCATAAATATTTGACTTTTTAAAACCAGAAAAGATTCATTGGTAAAGTCACGAATCCTGTGCTCCCAGTGGAGCGCTGCACTCGCGAAGAGAGGAGGGATTGAGGAATTGGCGCAATGCTGTTGTAGCCCTCTCTCTGCCCTTTGTGCGAGGCTTCCTGCTGGGAGCCCAGAATCAGCCTATTTACCCATAAGGACATTTGGATAATCATAATTTAATAGGACAAAGTCAGCATGGTTTTATGAAGGGGAAGTCATGTTTGACAAATTTGCTGGAGTTCTTTGAGGAAGTAACGTATAGGGTGGATAAAGGGGAACCAGTGGACGTAGTGTATTTAGACTGCCAAAAGGCATTTGACAAGGTGCCACACAAAAGATTATTGCTTAAGATAAAAAATCACGGGATTGGGGGTAATATTCTGGCATGGATAGAGGATTGGCTATCTAACAGAAGACAGAGTTGGGATAAATGGTTCATTCTCAGACTGGCAATCAGTAACTAGTGGTGTTCCGCAGGGGTCAGTGCTAGGTCGCCAACTCTTTACAATCTATATTAACGATTTGGAGGAGGGGACCGAGTGTAACATATCAAAGTTTGCAGATAATACTAAGATGGGAGGGAAAGTAGTGAGTGAGGAGGACATAAAAAACCTGCAAGGGGACATCGACAGGCTAAGTAAGTGGGCAGAGATTTGGCAGATGGAATACAATACTGGAAAGTGTGAGGTTATGCACTTTGGCAGGAAAAATCGTAGAGCAAGTTATTATCTTAATGGCAAGAAACTGGAAAGTGCTGAAGTACAAAGGGATCTGGGGGTCCTGGTGCACGAAACTCAAAAGGTTAGTATGCAGGTGCAGCAAGTGATTAAGAAGGCCAATGGAATGTTGGCTTTCATTGCTAGGGGGATAGAATATAAAAACAGGGAGGTATTGCTTCAGTTGTACAAGGTATTGGTGAGACCGCACCTGGAATACTGCGTACAGTTTTGGTGTCCATACTTAAGAAAGGACATACTTGCTCTCGAGTCAGTACAAAGAAGGTTCACTCGGTTAATCCCGGAGATGAGGGGATGGACATATGAGGAGAGGTTGAGTAGATTGGGACTCTACTCATTGGAGTTCAGAAGAATGAGAGGCGATCTTATTGAAACATATAAGATTGTGAAGGGGTTGGATCGGGTGGATGCGGGGAAGATGTTCCCGATGATGGGTGAAACTAGAACTAGGGGGCATAGTCTTAGAATAAGGGGCTGCTCTTTCAAAACTGAGATGAGGAGGAACTACTTCACTCAGAGGGTGGTAGGTCCATGGAATATGCTGCCCCAAAAAGCTGTAGAAGCTACATCATTACATAAATTTAAAACAGAAATAGACATTTTCCTAAGGGTTACGGGGAGCGGGCAGGAATTTGGACATGAGTCTAGGTTCGGATCGGTCATGGCCCTGTGGGTAGCGGAGCGGGCCCAGAGGCCGTGTAGCCTGATCCTGCTCCTATTTCGTGTGTCTAATTCTGTTAGATTCAGGAGATGGTTCTGTGATAGTGGATTGGCGGTTAGGATCAGATCAGCCATGATCTTATTGAATGGCGGAGCAGGCTCGAGGGGCCGATTGGCCTACTCCTGCTCCTATTTCTTATGTTCTTATACCAGGGATAATAGCAAGAAATATAAAAGCAGATTGTAGAGCAGATTGTAAGAAGTTTCTACTAGTATGTAAAAAGGAAAAGAGTAGCAAAAGTAAACGTTGGTCTCTTAGAGGCTGAGACAGGAGAAATTATTATGGGGAATAAGGAAATGGCAGAAACGTTAAACAAATATTTTGTATCTGTCTTCACCGTAGAAGACACAAAACGCATACCAAAAATGGTGGGGAACCAAGAGTCTAATGAGGGTGAGGAACTTAACGTAATTAATAGAAGTAGCGAAAAAGTACTAGAGAAACTAATGGGACTAAAAGCCGACAAATCCCCCTGGACCTGTCGGCCTACACCCAAGGGTTCTAAAAGAGGTGGCTGAAGAGATCGTGGATGCATTGGTTTTGATCTTCCAAAATTCCCTAGATTCTAGAATGGTCCCAGCGGATTGGAAGGTCGTAAATGTAACACTGCTATTCAAGAAAGGAGGGAGAGAAAAAACGGGGAACTACAGGCCAGTTAGCCTGACATCAGTCATTGGGAAAATGCTGGAATCCATTGTTAAGGAAGTGACATCAAGTCACTTAGAAGATCATATTATTAGGCAGAGTCAACATGGTTTTAGGAAAGGGAAATTGTATTTGACAAATTTATTAGAGTTTTTTGGGGATGTAACTAGCAGGGTAGATAAAGGGGAACCAGTGGATGTAGTATATTTGGATTTCCAAAAGGTATACGATAAGGTGCCATATAAAAGGTTATTACACAAGATTCGGGCTTGGGGGTAATATAGTAGCATGGATAGAGGATTGGTTAACTGACAGAAAACAGAGAGTAGGGATAAACTGATCTTTTTCAGTTTGGCAGGCTGTAACTAGTGTGATGCCACAAGGATCAGTGTTGGGGCCTCAGCTATTTACGATCTATATTAATGACCTAGATGAAGGGACCGAGTGTAATGTATCCAAGTTTGCTGAGGATACAAAGCTAGGTGGGACACTAAGCTGTGAGGAGAACACAGAGTCTGCAAAGGGATATAGATAGACTAAGTGAGTGGGCAGTAAGGTGGCAGATGGAGTATAATGTAGGGAAATGTGAGGTTATTCACTTTGGTAGGAAGAATAGAAAAACAATATTTTTTAAATGGTGAGAAACTTTCAAATGTTGGTGTTGAGAGAGATTTGGGTGTCCTCGTGCAAGAAACACAGAAAGCTAGCATGCAGGTATAGCAAGCAATAAGGAAGGCAAATGGCATGTTGGCCTTTATTGCAAGGGGGTTGCAATACAAGAGTAAGGAAGTCTTGCTACAATTGTACAGGGCCTTGGTGAGACCACACCTGGAGTACTGTGCACAATTCTGGTCTCCTTATCTAAGGAAAGATATACTTGTCTTGGAGGCGGTGCAACAAAGGTTCACTAGATTGATTCCTGGGATGAGAGGGTTGTCCTATGATGAGAAATTGTGTAGAATGGGCCGATACTCTCTGGAGTTTAGAAGAATGAGAGGTGATCTCATTGAAACATACAAGATTCTGAAGGGGATTGACAGGGTAGATGCAGAATCAAGAATGTTACATGTGATATATAATGACTATCAAAAGAAAATGGTTCGTTAACATTTCCAACATGCTTAATGAGTTTTAGATCTTCAATCGCAGGTGAAGTGTTTTCCCTGGCTGGCATGTCTAGAACTTGGAGGCATAGTCTCAGGATAAGGGGTAGGCCATTTAAGACTGAGATGAGGAGGAATTTCTTCACAGAGGGTTGTGAATCTTTGGAATTCTCTACCCCAGAGGGCTGTGAATGCTGAGTCTTTGAGTATATTCAAGGCTGAGATAGATAGATTTTTGGACTCTAGTGGAATCAAGGGATATGGAGATCGGGCAGGAAAATGGAGTTGAGGTCAATGATCAGCCATGATCTTACTGAATGGCGGAGCAGGCTTGAGGGGCTGTATGGTCTACTCTTATTTCTTATGTTCTTAATTCTGTGTCACTTTTTTTTTCTCAAAATACTATCTGTTCTCAGTTATAACATTATATCCATGAATCAAGAATGTTACATGTGATATATAATGACTATCAAAGGAAAATGGTTCCTTAACATTTCCAACATGCTTAATGAGTTTTAGATCTTCAATCGCAGGTGAAGTGTCTCCACTTTAACCATCATGCAATTGCACTTTATGGACCTTTGACCTTAAACATTAATTCCTTGCTGAGTGTTGGGACACAAGCGCACCCATTATTTCTTCCCCTTTCCCTCGTAGTTTAGTTGAAAGGTGCTATAGAAATGCAAGTATTATTTCCCATCCGTGCTGGTTTAATTTGCATATTGGCATGCCTTGGAATCCAGTCGTGTCACAGTGGAATTTGGAAGTTTAAAAAAATATTAAATTAATTTTTTTTTCCCCTTTTCCTTTTCAAACAAAATATGCCTGAGCCTGATGTGTTTTCCCTCAGCCAGCAGGTAGACTGAAGTGGTAAACTAATTGGTGTTTGTACTATTAACATGTGCTAGGACTGACTAGATCCATCATCTTGTTCATTTAATAGATCGGCCCAGTTATTTGCATGACATTTGGAAGTATGCAGTTAAATGGCATCTTTTATATTAAAGAAAAATGCTCATGTGGTTGTTTAACCATTTGTCTTGACAAAGTTCCTATTTTCACCAAACCTCTGAGTGCAGAAAGGTATTAAAATATACCTCATTTTGACGAAATAATCGCTACAAAGTTGTCATGTCCATACAGCTGACATCAGTTAACTCCGCAGAGACCGGACATTGAACTGGGGTCTTCGTGGTCTGTCTGCCTTAATCAGCTACTCGCTGCCTTAGCCAGCTGATTCACTGGAGGAAGCTCGGGTTGATGTTTCCAATATTAAAAGGTGGTGCAGTGGTCGAGGGGGTTGGAACTCTGCTAGGAGCTTTATTCCGTAATTTTTTCACGCTGAATTAATTGTCTCAAGGTGAGTTATTAAAATCAACTTAAAAAGACAGAGAAAGCAAGTTTTAAAAGGGACTGGGATTCAGTAAGAAGTAGAATTCAATAAATGTATAGAACCACAGAATCTTGTTTAACATGCAATATTCTGCGTAGAGATCTTTAAAGGGTAGTTTCATGATCTCGGTGCTGAAATGCCATAGCAGTACATAAAGAGTTAAATGGAAATATGGAGCCAGAGATGATAAAATATAGCTCTGATGCTAATGTGTTCCTTCTTTGCAACCTATTATGTTCTGCTGTGTTCTGAGTGCTAATTTTTCAGACCATTCAAACTAATTGCTTCAGTGGATGGCACACTGGCAGACACCCCAGTTGTCCATTTGCCCTCCTGACCATTTCACTGTCCCTGCTGAGAATACAGACTAATCGAGTGTTTTAAATAAAAGAGTAACAGCGGGCCATGTGCTTCTGCAGTCGTACTGAAGGAAAATTGTGATTATAACACGGCACAACCCAATAATTCTTGTGTTTTTTTTGATGTCTGAATGGAAGTTTTTATTTTAAAGGCAGAGCCTTAAAGCATACAAGAGGCAGCGATTTACGCATGAACTCGGTTTTTATTTTCATTAAAATGTCGGTTTGACCAGTGCTATTGCAGTTATTTCTCTGTTAAATGTTTTATTTAACATTTTTTAAAGTATTATATATAAAAAAATATTTGTCATTTTTGTGCATGTCTGTCTTCAGGACCAGTTGTGCGGACGGGATCCAACCCTGACTGATGAGCTGCTCGCCATTCTAACTGAGTTGACACAGCTCAGCAAGACCACCAATGCTAAAGTGGCTCTCCGAGCTCGGCAGGTAAAGATCAGGGTCTTCTAATTCACTTGAAATTCAAGCTGCCCATCTTTTTGTGTGTGTGTGTGTACGTGTTAATGTGTTTTTTCTTCTTCAATCGTGTCATAATTCTGCCAATTCAGACAATATTACGACTTGTACACAATGTAACAAGACTTTATTTTTGTTCTCGGATGTGGGCGATGCTGGCAAGGCTGCATTTTGTAGTTCATTCTTAGTTAGAAAGAAAGGAAGTACTTGCATTTATATAGCGCCTTTCATGACCACAGGACATCCCAAAGTGCTTTACAGCCAATGAAGTGCTTTTGAAATATAATCACTGTTGTAATGTAGGGAAACATGGCAGCCATTTTGCACACAGCAATGAGATAAATGACCAGGTAATCTGTTTGTGATGTCGGTTGAGGGTTAAATATTGGGATCTTTTTAGAAATCGGCAAAGGGGGACCAAGAAATTGATAAAGAAAGGGAAAACTGAATATGAGCACAAACTAGCGAAAAATATAAAAACGGATTGTAAAAGTTTCTATAGGTATGTGAAAAGGAAAAGACTGGCAAAGGTAAATGTGTAGGTCCTTTACAGTCCGAGACGGGAGAATTTATAATGGGGAATGAGGAAATGGCAGAGAAATTAAATAAATACTTTGTTTCTGTCTTCACTGAGGAAGACACAAAAAACCTCCCAGAAATACAAGAAAACCAAGGTTGTGATAAGAATGAGGAACATAAAGAAATTATTATTAGTAAAAAAAATACTAGCAAAATTAATGGGACTAAAAGTCGATAAATCTCAAGGACCGGATGACCTACATCCTAGGGTTTTGAAAGAGGTGGCCATTGTGATAGTGGACGCATTGGTTGTCATCTTCCAAAATTCTATAGATTCTGGAACCGTTCCTGCAGATTGGAAGATAGCAAATGTAACCCCGCTATTTAAGAAAGGAGGGAGAGAGAAAACGGGGAACTACAGGCCTGTTAGTCTCGCATCAGTAGTTGGGAAAATGCTGGAATCTTTTATAAAGGTTGCAATAACTGGGCACTTAGAAACTAATAGTAAGATTGGGCAGAGTCAACATGGATTTATGAAAGGGAAACCCTGTTTAACAAACCTGTTGGAGTTCTTTGAGGATGCAACTAGTGGAGTAGACAAAGGGGAACCGGTAGATGTAGTGTATTTGGATTTTCAGAAGGCCTTCGATAAGGTCCCACACAAGAGGTTGGTGAACAAAATTAGGGCACATGGAATTGGGGGTAATATACTAGCATGGATTGAGACTTGGTTACCAGACAGAAAACAAAGAGTAGGGATAAACGGGTCTTTTTCAGGATGGCAGACTGTGACTAGTGGGGTACCGCAAGGATTGGTGCTTGGGCCCCAGCTATTCACAATCTATATCAATGATTTGGATGAGGGGACTAAATGTAACATTTCCAAATTTGCTGCTGATACAAAGCTAGGTGGCAGTGTCAGTTGTGAAGAGGATGTGAAGAGGCTTCAAGGGGATCTCGACAGGCTCTGAGTGGGCGAGAACATGGCAGATGGAATATAATGTGGATAAATGTGAAGTTATCCACTTTGGTAGAAAAAGCAAAGGCAGAGTATTTCCTAAATGGTGAAAGATTGGGGAATGCAGATGCTCAAAGGGACCTGGGTGCCCTTGTAGATGAGTCACAGAAAGTGAATGTGCAGGTGCAGCAAGCTGTTAGGAAGGCAAATGGTATGCTGGCCTTCATTACAAGAGGATTTGGGTACAGGAGTAAAGAAGTCTTATTCCAATTATATAGGGCCTTGGTGAGACCACGCCTGGAGTACTGTGTACAATTTTGGTCTTACCTAAAGAAGGATATACTTGCCATAGAGGGAGTGCAACGAAGGTTCGCGAGATTGATTCCTAGAATGGCGGGACTGTCGTATGAGAAGAGATTGAGTAAACTAGGCCTGTATTCTCTTGAATTCAGAAGAATGAGAGGGGATCTCATTGAAGCATACAAAATTATTACAGGGTTTGATGGGGTGGATGCTGGGAGAATGTTTCCCTTGGCTGGGGAGTCTAGAACCAGGAGCCACAGCCTCGGGATAAAGGGTAGGCCATTCAGGACTGAGATGAGAAGAAATTTCTTCACACAGCGGGTGGTGAGTCTTTGGAATTCTCTACCCCAGAGGGCTGTGGAGGCTCAGTTATTGGGTATATTCAAAACAGAAGTCGATAGATTTCTGACTAGTAAGGGCATCAAGGGATATGGCGATAGGGCCGGTGAATGGAGTTGAGGCAGACGATCAGTCATGATCTCATTGAATGGCGGAGCAGGCTCGAAGGGCCGAATGGCCGACTCCTGCTCCTCGTTCTTATGTTCTTATTGCCCACAAGACCAACAGAACTGCCCTGCCCTGTCCTGAGAAAATGATGTTGGGACTTCTTGAATTGCTGCAGTCATTGTGACAATGGTACTCATACGATGGTGTTAGGTGGGGAACTCCACGATTTTGACCCAGTGATGCTGAAGGAACAGCGATATATACTCTCATGATCTTACTGGTAGGTGTCATGGGACTGGCAGGGGTTGTCAAAGTAAGTTTGATGTCTTTAATACTTGGTGGGCATGTTATTGCTTGGTTTTTAAAGTGAAAATAGAAGTTCAGTGCCTTTAACATAGTAAAACGTCCTAAGGCACTTCACAGGAGCGTTATAAAACAAAATTTGACACCGAGCCACACGAGATATTAGGGCAGGTGACCAAAAGCTTGGTCAAAGAGGTAGGTTTTAAGGAGCGTCTTAAAGGAGGAAAGAGAGACGGGGAGGTTTAGGAAAGGAATTTCAGAGCTTAGGGCCTTGGTATCTGAAGGCACGGCTACCAATAGTTGAGCTGTTAAAATAGGGGATGCTCAAGAAACCAGAATTAGAGGAGCGTAGCTATCTCAGAGGGCTGTGGGGTTGGTGGAGATTACAGAGATGGGGAGGGGCAAGGCCATGGAGTGCAGTGTTCACAGCTCATCTTCACTGGGCTACCCAAATGTGTTTTTAAAAAGGCATACTGTCGTAGATCAGGAGCCCTGACTGACTTTCCTTTTCCTAAACCGGGGGTAATGGGACCAATGGTAGCACCTGTATTACTTCCTCAACTTAGAATAGCTAACTTAACCTAATCGGGGATAAAACCTGGAGCTTTCCTGGTCCGTATGACTCAAATGTTCACTAGATAACCTTGCTGGGAAGTTGGGAGGAAGATTCATTTTACATCTCTAAAGCAATTTAAATTAGATTTTTTTTTGCTGAGTACGATTAAGTTTCAACAAAAACAAGTGTAGGGCCCATAGCTTTTAACCACGCTCATTAAATGAGGACTGCTGCAGGAGAAAGAAACAGCTCATATTCAGCAGCTGAAAACATTATTAACTTTTTTTAAGATGGTATTTTTCTCTGTTCTCTTTGCGTTGGTCTCCCTACTCTAGGAAGTATTTTGTTTGAGAGGGCAAATGGGTGCCCGCCTCCCATTGCCATTTTGAAACCAGCCTCCAGAGGACATCTAAGAGCAACCCGAGAGTGATTGTCCCCTCTGATTTTAATGCCTACAGTTTGATCAGTGAGCTAGATTTTTCCACCCATTCCTCGTCGGTGGTCAAAAAAACCTAGCTCAGCATGTCCTCAATGGCATGGCTGAGATCGGGACTTCATGTGGCAGAACACAAGTGGAGATGCACGTCCCACCAATCTCATGGCAGAATTAGTGATTGTGGTGGTCATCTGAGCCACTGTCGTCCATAGTATTCTCATTTTAATTACTATGAATTCTCAGATGTTTTGAAGAAAAAACGAAAGCATTGGAATTTAAGAGTGCTAACTCTCAAGACCACAGGCCTGTAGTCAGTGTTAACACCTTTCAGTTGAACTTGGAGTTAAGGGCTACACTGACTGGGATTCACCTGGGATTTGGTAACTCCACTGAGGATAGCCTTCATTGCAGTCCCAGTGGCAATCTGTGTTTGATTCTGGTTTTGCTATGATGTAGATGGCCCCTTCCAGTGAACTTTCTCATTGAGATCTTCAGTACATAGAAACAATCTTTGAACTCGCCACTTCCTCAATGTCATTTGCAGCTTGATGGCTTTTGTAAATTTAATTGTAATTCTGAAAAACTTTTTTTAAAATTACAAATATGTGCCATTTAATGGCATGTCTTATCATTGGGATAATGATTTATTTGTTCTCGGGATGTGGACAAGATTGCATTTGTTGCCCTGAAAAGTTGGTGATTGAATAGCAATTGTTTGTTCAACTGAGTGGGCACTTCTGGCGCATTGAGTCATTGAATGTGGATTCGAATTATATTTAGGCCAGATCGGGTAGGGTGGTAGGTTCCCTTTCCTGAAGAACATTGGTGAACCAGTTAAGTTTTTATGGTCATTTTTTTTCTGGTGTTGGCCCACAAATCACCAGATTTATTGAGTTCAGTTTTACAACTTGGGATTTGAACTCACTAGGTTGCTACAGCAACTTGCATTTATACAGTGCGGTTAAAATAGAAAAACATCACTAAACACTTCAGAGACATAATCAGACATAAATGAATGTTGAGACAAAGAATAAGATATTAGAAGGGTGACCAAAAGCTTGGTCAAAAGGTGGGTTTTAAGGAGCCTTTTAAAGGTGGAGAGGGAGGTAGAGGGGTCCAGGGAGGGAATTCCAGAGCATAGGACCTAGATGGCTAAAGACACTTACAGGTTTAAATCCCTTCACTTTTTATATAAAATTTTTTTTTTTTTTTTTTTAAAGTTCATACCTGTGTAAGCCCTTTGAGATGGAGATCAGTGCAAGTGGGCTCCAGTCTAGCCAGCAATGGAATGGGACATCACTAGGAGGCCTGTGTGAAAAGACCGGTCCCTACCCACAGAAATTGCACACTCCTGGTCTTGGGCCACCAAAAGAGGTGGGCACTCCCCCATGGTTGGCTTTGATTAAATGTCTTTGGGACTGTTCAACAAAGGCAATGGGGCAGTAATTCCTCCCCAAACGCATGAGTACGGAAGGGGTACTCGCGCGTCTGGGCGGAGGAAATGCCGGTTTTCAGCATGCACAGCGCATGCGCTGAAAACCGGCATTTCCTCTCCTCTAACCCAAGAGGTGAAGAGGCTAGCGTGTGCGCTGTAGGGGGCAGCGCGTGCGTCTTGGATTTCCTCTGTTTTGGGGGATTTGCGCATGTGTAAAGGCCTCCGGTCTTTACGCTTGTAAAAAGCACACGTAAGTATTTATTTTTACAGGTCAGTGGTGTTTTAGTGCAATTTTGAATTTTTTTTCCCACAGGTTTATTATTTTAAAGAATCTACAATAAGGTAAGTTTAGTTTTAGACCCTTTTTATTAAAAATTTATTTTTTTCAAAAAAAAAAAATTGTTTAAATTATTTTTTTAAACTTATTTATACTTAATTTAAAAAAACATCCCAATCATTAAATTTTTATTTAAAGTTTAAATAGTGTTTTGGGCCCCCGTAGTTTTCATGAGTTTGACAGCTCTTACTGTCAAACTCATGAATGAGTTTCCCCTCCCCTGATTGGCTGCACAGTGCTAACCTGATCCCAGCCGGCACAGCGCACTAACTACGCCGCTGGGTCAGGTTAGCACAGCGTGCCGACAGCTGAACTGGGCCTGTGAAAGGAAATGCAAGCAGGCCCAGGCTTCAGATGTCGGCGCGCAGGGTAAGTGCAGGTCGGGGGCTTGCAAGCCCCCGATCTAATTTCAGGGCCAATGTTGTCACACGCTCATTTCTTTTATGTTCTGTAGTGTAACCTAGTACAGGAAACTTTGATTTATCCGGAGGTTAACTGTCCGGAATGCTCGAGCCACCGGCAAAAATCAGGAGCCGTTTCGTTAGGTTTTTTTTTCTTTTCGTTGCTTTTTTTTCCACCAGTCAGGCTCTGCAAGATCTCGCTGAAGCTGTTGCTAAGCTACAGAGACGCTTGCAAGGTACGGCCGACTGTTTAAGCAACAGGGTTTGTTGCCAGATACGGAGCTCAAAATCTCCATATGTTTCAACATTAGCACTGGTTTGTCCAGCAGTTTTGATGGGACGGCAACAGCTCGGTCCCATCGGTGCCGGATAGCACAAAGTTTCCTGTGCAGGAAACTTTTTTTTTTTTTTATCCGGCACCAACGTGGTGCCGGTTCATCA
The DNA here is from genome assembly GCF_052327205.1 of Somniosus microcephalus. Classification (NCBI taxonomy): domain Eukaryota; kingdom Metazoa; phylum Chordata; class Chondrichthyes; order Squaliformes; family Somniosidae; genus Somniosus; species Somniosus microcephalus. The sequence goes on from NC_141008.1 coordinate 68,516,448, forward strand.
AAAATTCCGGATAACCGAGCGCTATAGTAAAAGATACGGAGCGGAGAGCTCTGTATAAAGCAACAAACCCTGTTGCTTAGCAACAGGTTCAGAACAATGGCCACAAGTTCCAAGCGTCTCTGTAGCTTAGCAACAGCTGCAGCCACACCCTTGCACAGCAACAGATCGAGGAAGGCAAGTACAATATGAAGTAAAACTTACCTGAACCTACTCCTGAATTTTGCCGGTTAACCGAGATTTCCAGTTATTTAGGTGCCGGTAAATCGAAAGTTTCCTGTAACGACATACCATTTGAGTAGATTTAGTATGGCCACTTGTTGCTCACCTAAAACAGAGTGTAGGGTATCCATTTTCTGGAGTTGAATGGGCCAACTTTCACCCTTTTTAATTGCCTAATGCAGATACTGTTGGAGATCGGTAAATCACTTTAGTTCTTTTGAATCTGTGTAAGTGACTTTAATGGAATATTCTGTCAAATGTACTGGTTTAATCAAACTGCTCTGTTCTTGCGGTCCTCTCTCTACAGGTTCTGATTGCATCACACTTGCCCTCTTACGAGCTCCGTCACAACCAGGTGGAGTCGATCTTCCTCTCGGCCATTGATATGTACGGACATCAGTTCTGCATCGAGAACCTTCAGGTGACTGTACCATCTATTTATATCTATAATAAATTAAAAATCTTACATCTTCGCACTTCCTGTCAGCTTTTTATATGATAAATTCCTATGTCGGCATTTGTAATCGAACTGTCCATGTAAACATATTCTGTAATTATACCCTCTGGTCAGTGGTGGCGCTGCAGGTGCATCATTGTTAGGAGGGTGTAATTACAGAGTGACATGTTTACATGGACCGTTTCCATTATAAATGTGAACGTAGGGATTTATAATGGATGTATAAAGTGGTGGTGTTCCGCAGGGGTCAGTGCTGGGTCCCCAACTCTTTACAATCTATATTAACGATTTGGAGGAGGGGACCGAGTGTAACATATCAAAGTTTGCAGATGATACTAAGATGGGAGGGAAAGTAGTGAGTGAGGAGGACATAAAAAACCTGCAAGGGGACATCGACAGGCTAAGTAAGTGGGCAGAGATTTGGCAGATGGAATACAATACTAGAAAGTGTGAGGTTATGCACTTTGGCAGGAAAAATCGTAGAGCAAGTTATTATCTTAATGGCAAGAAACTGGAAAGTGCTGAAGTACAAAGGGATCTGGGGGTCCTGGTGCACGAAACTCAAAAGGTTAGTATGCAGGTGCAGCAAGTGATTAAGAAGGCCAATGGAATGTTGGCTTTCATTGCTAGGGGGATAGAATATAAAAATAGGGAGGTATTGCTTCAGTTGTACAAGGTATTGGTGAGACCGCACCTGGAATACTGCGTACAGTTTTGGTGTCCATACTTAAGAAAGGACATACTTGCTCTCGAGTCAGTACAAAGAAGGTTCACTCGGTTAATCCCGGAGATGAGGGGATGGACATATGAGGAGAGGTTGAGTAGATTGGGACTCTACTCATTGGAGTTCAGAAGAATGAGAGGCGATCTTATTGAAACATATAAGATTGTGAAGGGGTTGGATCGGGTGGATGTGGGGAAGATGTTCCCGATGATGGGTGAAACTAGAACTAGGGGGCATAGTCTTAGAATAAGGGGCTGCTCTTTCAAAACTGAGATGAGGAGGAACTACTTCACTCAGAGGGTGGTAGGTCCATGGAATATGCTGCCCCAAAAAGCTGTAGAAGCTACATCATTACATAAATTTAAAGCAGAAATAGACAGTTTCCTAGAAGTAAAGGGAATTAAGGGTTACGGGGAGCGGGCAGGAATTTGGACATGAGTCTAGGTTAGGATCGGTCACGGCCCTGTGGGTAGCGGAGCGGGCCCAGGGGCCGTGTAGCCTGATCCTGCTCCTATTTTGTGTGTCTAATTCTGTTAGATTCAGGAGATGGTTCTGTGATAGTAGATTGGCGGTTAGGATCAGATCAGCCATGATCTTATTGAATGGCGGAGCAGGCTCGAGGGGCCGATTGGCCTACTCCTGCTCCTATTTCTTATGTTCTTATAAAAATGATAGAATTTGTAACTTTAAAATGAGGCCTGAATTATGCTTGCACACCTTGGTCTGCTGCCCTTTTACCACATTTCACCGGAACACACTTGGTGAATCCCTGTATGCAGTGGCATGGGAGATTGACTAGTTTATTTGATAAGTGTACAGTGAATGCTTCAATGAAACATGGCTGTCAAATCAAACCGTGTTCAGTTAGTTTTGTGGGTATTTTTGTATCATGCCCCTTCATATACAGTCTACTCTTAATTTGAAATTGTATAGAGATGCCTTCTGTGCTATGTTATTTTAATTGCTTAATTTGAACTACTAGATAATTCAGGTTTTTCTTCCAAGCAAAAATAACTGAATTAAATTCCTCTTTTAACATAACATGACAGAATACCAGTTTTTCTCCGGAATTAATGACAATTACACAATTGTGGGAGTGTATTGCTTTGACTATGAAGATAAAATTTTGTTAGGTTGTTAATTATGGAGAAAAAGTTATTCTCCCATTTTTCATTTAAAAGAACTTTACCCCCCCGAATCTTAAATTACAAGTGGAATTATCATGTTACAATTTTCCACATATATGATAGAATGTAAAATTGATGTTTAAACTGAAAATAATTCCTCTCTTGAGGCACTATGTGAGATGGAGTGAATCATAAATCATTTCGAGTGACGTTTGGGTGAAGAAATCCATCTTTCTGTAATAGCTGCAATGGAGCTTCCCCTTTGGCCCAGTGGGAAAATGCAGCACCAAGTCTGAGTATGGTGCTGACCCCTACAGACCAGATTCACACCCTGAAAAGAAAGAAAGAGAACTTGTATCTATATATAGCACCTTTTACGACCTCAAAGTTCCAAAGCGCTTTACAGCCAATGAAGTTATTTTTTGAAGTTTAGTCACTGGGAAATGCGGCGACCAATTTGTGCCCAGCAAGGTACCAGAAACAGCAATGAAATAACCGACCAGATAATCTGTTTTAATAATGTTGATTGAGGGATAAATATTGTCCAGGACACTGGGAGAACTCCCCTGCTCCTCTTTGAAAAGTGCCATTGGATCTTTTATATCCACCTGAGAGGACAGTTTAGCGTCTCATCCGAAAGACGGCATTTCTGACAACGCAGCACTGTCCCTCAGTACTGCAGTGGAGTGCCAGCCTAGATTATGTGCTCCAGTCTCTAGAGTGGGGCTTGAACCCACAACCTTCTGACTCCAAGGCAAGAGTGCTACCACTGAGCCACAATGGACAACTGGCTTGTGTTGTCAACCGATCTCTGCCAAAATGGTGACAAGGATGCTACAATTAGCTTCACTTTTCCCTTGGTTAATGAGAGCAAGACTGGACTAAGGTTTCCACTCTTGCTTTTGCAGAAAAGTTACCATGTATGAAAGTCCATTCAGCATAGGATGAGGCTAGTTTGTGATGATTCCCCCTCACTGGCTAGGCTGTCATCTGAAGCTTGGCCATATGGATGAAGTATTGTGGTGTTGCTGGCACTCATTGAAATGTGCGCTAACGCAAGTCAGCAACTTCGAGAAGAGGGGAAAACTGAGAGGAGAAATATAACCATGAAAAGGGAGGGTAGATTGAAGGGCAAGTTGTTACTAGAGTCTCATTGCACACCTCTTGGTGGCGAGCTGAAGAGCAGTACCAAGGAGTGGATAAATCCATGCACTACTGCTAGCCAAAAAGACAGCTTGGTTACCTGCTCTCAGGCCTCTATCAAACACCATCTGATTCTTCTCTTCCACTGGGGACTTGCCTAACTTCTGCTCAGTGCCTCCCTGACTCTCTCTAACAACAGGTCTGGGGTAAGGCATTCAAAGAGTGAAAAATCACAGGGACAGTCCTATCACTCCACAATACAGGGCAGCTTCAGCACAATGTACCATCCTGTCCGCTTTACCGGATGCTTTTATTAATGTCAGATATTAACTTTATTTTTTAAAGATTTTGTTATCTATATCGGGTCTCTTAACTGAAGTTACTGTACAGCTATATTAAAATCATGTAAACAGTGAGTTGCATTCCTATATCACTATAAATAAGATGTATTGAAACCTTTTTATGTGTACTTTCCCGTTCACAGAAACTCATCCTCTCGGAGACCTCCATCTTTGATGTCCTTCCCAATTTCTTCTATCATAGTAACCAGGTGGTGAGAATGGCGGCATTAGAGGTTAGTCTTGCACAGTTCGTCAGCAGGTGGTGCGCCTCTGTTTCAGTCTAGTGTCTGATGCTTATATAGCTGGATACCTGAGAATTTTGTTAAAGAAGGTTAATTTGTGTTTATAGGGTCACCTTTGCACCAATAGAAAAGTATCCAAAGCTACATGTAACATTTCCCTTCCAATTTTCTCCCCTACTTCCTGAAGGCCTTGTCCCATGCTGGGGTACTGTGTCCAGGGTGTCAGCAGCCACCTGAATAGCCATTGTTCTTGTGTGAGGTTACATGATGAGTGTGGATGGCCAATTTGACCTTGGGGAAGGGCATCACCAGTGCCCCTGATTCTGTTTATAGCTGACCGCCACATATGCATATTTTGCAGAATCAAGCAGGACTGAGAACCCTGGCTGATTATCTCCACCCCAGCCCAGAAGCACTGAGGGCAGCTGTAAAGCCTCAAATGCCCCTAAAGCAGGCTGGAGTGATTCGCCTTCTGATTTTTTTTCTCTTCTGACCTCTGCTTGGTTCCCTTCCCTCCTCTCCTTCCACTCTCTTTCTCAAGTGACATAGTAAAAAGATTGTGACCCTCTGCCACATATCGGTGTGCTGCACGCCATGTCCCACCATGTTGGTACTCCAGTCATGAGTATCATTAAGTTTAAAGTAGAAGATGCTCCAAGAAACACCAAGTGGATGTTGCACAAATAGTGATATTTATTTTTCTCTGGTATCTAAGGACGCTTCACTAAAATTGGTCAGCGGGTAATTGGTGATTTCTAACCTGTCACATTTGTGCCAGAGGTGTCTGGGTAGAGACACTGCCTCTGGAGAGAGGAAGAGAACTGCAGGAAACATTGAGATGGCAAATACGCTGAACAAATATTTTGTATCAGTCTTTACAGTAGAGGACACTAAAAATATCTCAACACTGGACAAACAGGGGGCTATGGGGGGGAGGAGCTGAACACAATTAAAATCACTAAGGAGATGGTACTCGGTAAGATAATGGGACTTAAGGCAGATAAATCCCCTGGACCTGATGGCTTACATCCTAGGGTCTTGAGAGAAGTAGCGGTAGGGATTGCGGATGCATTGGTGGTAATTTTCCAAAACTCCCTGGATTCAGGAAAGGTCCCAGCAGATTGGAAAACTGCTAATGTAACACCCTTACTTAAAAAGGGAGGTAGACAAAAGGCTGGAAACTATAGACCAGTTAGCCTAACATCTGTGGTTGGTAAAATGTTGGGAGTCCATTATTAAGGAAGCAGTAACAGGACACTTGGATAAGCATAATTTAATCGGACAGAGTCAGCATGGTTTTACGAAGGGGAAGTTATGTTTGACAAATTTGCTTGAATTCTTTGAGGACGTAACAAACAGGGTGGATAAAGGGGAACCAGTGGATGTGGTGTATTTGGACTTCCAAAAGGCATTTGACAAGGTGCCACACAAGATTACTGCACAAGATAAAAAATCACGGGATTGGGGGTAATATACTGGCATGGGTGGAAGATTGGCTATCTGATGTAAGCCCCCAAAGTGTGGACCAAGTGATACACAAGGTCGACGTCACCGGCTTGTTGCAAGAAAGACAGACCCAATAATTGAAGTCAAAATGGTTTATTCAAGCCTGGGGAGAAATTTCTTGTGTCCCTACACAAGACTCAAACTCCAACAAGCCTCTCAAAGTCCACACAGTTATACAAAAATTAAGGCCCTGCCCTAGGGGCGGGGATAAGCTTATCAGCATATACAGAGTTATAGCTAAATTGCAATTATAAAACCGTGACAGTTCATCTTGCCGCCCCCAATCCCCACATTTCGTTATCAGTTGGTCCCGTCACCTCTTGTGACCATGGGCCTCATCTTAATTACTTTACAACCATCCATTTGTCCGTAGTCAGGTGGTTTTGCTTGTTAAGTGTTTTCTTAAGATACCGGTCCTTGTTAAGGCGTGCAAAGCACAGACTTTCAGTCTCGCTTCGGGTCATCTCTGCAAAGCAAACACATTCTAATTAGCCCCACTATATTTTGAAGAATGGAACCCTGTTGTGATTTACAATAAACGAATTCTTAAGTGCATATGTGTCACCCTGCTCGACCAAACACACATCCTCCACAATCTTCCCATGAGTTGTTCTGCAGTTTAATCTCTCAGCATTTGAAGTCACTTAATCATGTTTAAAACTTAGCTGGGTAAATGCAATATACAGACCTCTATTGTTCAACTCAGAGTATGAATTAACCCATTACCTCCACCTTGTACATTGGTGTTGCAATTGAATCCTGGTTGTCTTGCCCTGTTATACCCAATTTTTTTATATCTTCCTTCACTAACAGAAAGCAGAGAGTGGGGATAAATGGTTCATTCTCGGGTTGGCATTCAGTAACTAGTGGTGTTCCGCAGGGGTCAGTGCTGGGACCCCAACTCTTTACAATCTATATTAACGATTTGGAGGAGGGGACCAAGTGCAATGTATCCAAGTTTGCCGACGATACAAAGATGGGAGGGAAAGCAGTGAGTGAGGAGGACATAAAAAACCTGCAAAAGGACATAGACAGGCTAAGTGAGTGGGCAGAAATTTGGCAGATGGAATATAATGTTGGAAAGTGTGAGGTTATGCACTTTGGCAGAAAAAATCAAAGAGCAAGTTATTCTCTAAATGGAAAGAAACTGCAAAGTGCTACAGTACAAAGGGATCTGGGGGTCCTGGTGCATGAAACACAGAAGGTTAGTATGCAGGTACAGCAGGTGATCAGGAAGGCCAATGGAATCTTGGCTTTTATTGCAAGGGGGATGGAGTATAAAAGCAGGGAAGTCTTGCTTCAGTTATACAGGGTACTGGTGAGGCCACTCCTGGAATACTGCGTACAGTTTTGGTTTCCACACTTAAGAAAAGATATACTTGCTCTCGAGGCAGTTCAGAGAAGGTTCACTCAGTTGATTCCGGAGATGAGGGGGTTGACGTATGAGGAAAGGTTGAGTAGGTTGGGCTGCTACTCATTGGAATTCAGAAGAATGAGAGGCAATCTTATCGAAACATATAAGATTGTGAGGGGGCTTGATCGGGTGGATGCGGGGAGGATGTTTCCACTGATGGGTGAGACTCGAACTAGGGGGCATAATCTTAGAATAAGGGGCTGCTGTTTCAAAACTGAGATGAAGAGAAACTTCTTCACTCAGAGGGTAGTAAATCTATGGAATTTGCTACCCCAGAGAGCTGTGGAAGCTGCGACGTTAAATAAATTTAAAATGGAGATAGACAGTTTCCTAGCTGATGAGGGAATTAGGGGTTACGAGGAGCGGGCAGGGAAGTGGACGCGAGTCTAGGTTTGGATCAGCCATGATCCTATTGAATGGCAGAGCAAGCCCGAGGGGCCGTATGGCCTACTCCTGCTCCTACTTATGTTCTTATGTTAAATTTGTCATCTTAATACCATGACAAATGCAGCATTTTGAATGTAGGCCGTTATTTCATGATTTCAGTGCACATCCAGTCATGCAAGCTATTTTAAGGAAAAAGGTGAGGCAGTGATTAGGATGTGTTTAGATTACCCAATGTTTGTAAGCAAATGAACAGAACTAGATAATAGGAAAGGCAGCATCTGTGGAGAGAGAAATAGAGTTAACGTTTCAGGTCGATGACGCTTCGTCAGAACTGGAAAAAGCTGGAGATGGAACCGGTTTTTAAGCAAGTGTAGGGACAGGGAAAGGGGGAGGAGAGGAAAGAACAAAAGGGAAGGTCTGTGATAGGGTGGAAGGCAGGAGAGATTAAGAGACAAAAGGGATGATGGTGCAAGGCAAAAGGAGATGGAAATGGGTCAAGTTAAGAAACAAAAGATGGCTCTAGATGAAGTGTAAATGGCGATGGCAGAATGAAAGACAGCTGCCATGTGAGAGAGAGAGAAAAAAATGGGAAAAAAAGATAGGGGCAGAGGTTATTGTCTGAAATTGTTGAACTCGATGTTGAGTCCAGAAGTCGGTAAAGTGCCTAATCGAAAGAGGTGCTGTTCCTCGAGCTTACGTTGAGCTTCATTGGAACAGTGCAAGAGGCCAAGGACAGAGAGGTCAGAGGAAGTGGAGTAGAGAATTCAAGTGACAGGCGACCGGAAGCTCGGGGTCACCCTTACGGACTGAACGGAGCTGTTCCACAAAGCGGTCACCCAATCTGCGTTTGGTCTCCCCAATGTAGAGGGGACCACATCGTGAGCAGCGAATACAGTTTACTAAATTGCAAGAAGTACAAGTAAATCGCTGTTTCACCTGGAAGGAGTGTTTGGGGCACTGGTCAGTGGGAAGTGACGATGCCACCTTCCATACTAGTGCCTCCAACAGATCTTTCTTTTGCCTCAACTGAGAATTCCCCATTACTGTGGTTGACACGGCCCTTGACCGTGTCCGTTCTATTTCCCCCTCCCCCCCCCCCCCCCCCCCCCTGCCCCTACACCTGTTTAAAAACCTGTTCCATCTCCAGCTTTTTCCAGTTCTGACGAAGGGTTATCGACCTGAAACGTTAACTGTGTTTCCCTCTCCACAGATGCTGCCTGAACTGAGTATTTCCAGCATTTTCTGTTTTTATTTCAGATTTCCAGCATTCGCAGTATTTTGCTTTTGTATTAGATAATAGGGAAAGTTAGTAAAAAAAAACAAAAATACATTTATTTGCTATAAAGTGACCATATTGCCTCTTGTGCACAATGACTAACAGATTGGCAGTTTGATGACATGTCTAGATGACCATATGATTTCACTGTTTTTGTGCAGGTCTATGTTAGAAGAGCCTACATTGCATATGAGTTGAACAGTGTTCAACACCGCCAGCTCCAGGATGGAACCTGCATTGTAGAGTTTCAGTTCATGTTGCCAACATCCCATCCCAACAGGTAACTAACTGCTTCGGTATTTGTGTGCTAGGAGGGAAGGTCTGGATAAGACTAGATGCAGGGGTCAATATATGGAGTTTAGAGCATATCGGAGAATCATGGACATGTCTTTGAATGGAAAATTGCAATGCCTTTCCCAATATGCATAGCCAATGGGCATAGCTCCCAAGTAGAGCACAAAATCAGTATATATCTCTGGTATTTCTCTTCCGTGACAGAGAAATGTATGTCTGCGCAGTATCTAGTTTGGTGGATGGTAAGGAGGCAACCTAATTGGGTGAGATATTTATGCACTTCAAATATTTGTTAAACTTCTGAGTAAACCGCCTAATTTATCAACTTGGTTCCAATTGGCTTTTCGGACCTTGACAGTAAAACGGGGCAAATAGAAAAGTTGTCACCAGCCAACAATTCACCAAACATATTCCCTTTGTATATGCATCCTTGGAAATGGGTAGAAAACAGGCAGAAGAAGGTAGAGTAACTCGCATTGTCACAAAGTACTCGTTTCTACTTGGCCACCCATGATTTTCATGGTGACCGATCTCGGCAAGGGCTCGAGGATTTGTCAGTCAAATAATTGCAGGTATTGACTAGTCAGCATTCAGTCCCCTTCCTCCGTGGATTGTCTAGATGCACCTTTTTGAAGCTGTTTTCTTTTTTTTTTTTTTTTTTAAAGAACATGCTACTGATGAATGCGCTGATTACTGTGTTTAATGGGATCTAAAATCCTGTCTTTAGTTCAACGCCAACATGGTTTTGCTCTGTCAGAATTAACTTGTCATATTTGCAACTGCCATGCCTGAATTTAAATGTGCTTGTTTCGATAGAAAATGTTGGGTTTCTGAGGGTGATTAAATTTACTTTCATTTTTCTTGTAATGAAATGCTGTTCAACAATCATAACTGTACAGTACAAAATCTATGTATTGGCATAATGACAGCAATCTAGTTGATGATGATGGGAAGGAGAAAGTATCCCGTACCTTGCACAATTCAATTCTGGTGCAACTTTGAAATTATCAGCATTTCAGTTTTCTATGCTTGCCTTCAGCCTTTTTCACTTTTCCCATCTCTCTAAATGATAATGGAAATTGCAGTCGTGTGGCACCCACACGAGGGTGATGCAGAGAAACTGCTGCTTGGCCTGGGATTGGGAAAGTGCCTGTATCTCTGGTACATAGCAGCAGAATCGAGTCCATCATTACTTTCCTTCACTTAATATGATTTTGTCACTGGAATGCTTTAATATGTTACATAAATGCAGTCAGTCTGTGTCTCTTTTTTTTCCTCTCGCCCCTCTTTCTCACTGGGATTTTTTTGCCAGTTTAAATTTTTTTTTTTAATGTTGTGCCATTTCTTTTTTTATACTCCTTGCCTCAATTTGCTCCCCTTCTCTCCTGAAAACACTGACTCAAGGCAGAATATGCTGCCACATTATCTCACTCAAATGGTCATCCCTGTGTGAACCTGTACTGAGTGTCAGCAGTGTTGCCGCATGGCCGTGCAGTTGTCTGCCGGTCCTGCACAGCCCAGGACCGGCTTTTCTAATATGAAATTCTGCGCATGCGCGAAACTTTGAATGGGCCGCGCGGCGCGCTAAAGGGACCGCGCACCCAAATTTAAAATTAGGGGGAACATTGCGTGTCAGCAGGTTATTTGACTGGGTGGGTGTGAAGGGCATCATAGCCATAGCCTAATCCTCTGTCATCCACTTCGCCCAATGTCCACAGATGTGCACTTTGCAGCATGGTCACAGGATAACAACCAGGGCTTGGGCGCCTTGGTTGCTTTCCTCCCCTCTCTAGCCATGGCCGCTGACACTAATTGGAGCTCCCATAATTCCAGCCCTGGTTGACATCAGTTAACTCTGGCACCTTCCTGGTCTGCGTGCATCAGTTCTACAATGGACAGTGTATTTGCCACTTGAGTTTATTACCATCCTTTATCGTTCCTGTAACTTGGAGTAACTGTTCAGCAGTGGCATCCTTCACCAGTGAGAAATGGTCACTTAAGTCTCGCAGGCCCGATTTAAAAGACCGATGGAACTTAAATATGAATTTTACAGAGCTTCGCCTTTTAATAAAGGAGATAGCATGCCGCTTAGAATCAGCTATAACTTGAGGCCCATCAGATTCAGTGATCTTCATGGTATTTCACTAGCATGGGGTGCATTAATATGATTGTATAATTGTGGTAAAACAATCTTCAAACCGTTCTGCAGAAAAAAATAGCAGAATACATATCTTTAACAATAAGTACTAACTGTGTAAATCTATTATATGCTGAAATCTAGAGAAAGCTGTGTGGTGTAATTTGTTTTGCCAGAGCATGCCCAATGCAACAATATCACTTTAAATGTTAATGGCAATAAGGTTTACATAAGCGAAATGCATCAATTCTCACCTTATTATGCTTCGTCTCCTGATTTATAAAACTGTGGCCTGCACTGGCACCGAATCATGACTTGATTTAAATGCCACTATTAGCATGTGTCTTGCTTGTGTTTTTTTCCCCCACATGGAAATCTTGAAGGAGTGAGAGCCACTTCTGTCAGATGAAATGTTTCAGATGCAAGGGCTTGAATGCTGTGAAAATAAAAATGAAATGAAATTCTCTGAGCTGATGGTAAGGGCTAAGAGAAATTGTGATTGCATGTGTATGAGGATCAATCATAACTGGAGGGAGTGTGCAGGCTGCCGTTGTGCGTTTGCATTCACTAGAGCAGAGTGAGATGCTGGTTACAGGCGCCTTTTATACTGAATCGTAGTAACCATATAGATTCCAAGACCATTTGATTTGAATGATTACAGATTATGTCCTTGTGTAGGTAATTGCATTTAATTCTGTATTAATTAAAAGAACCAAAATATCAAAAATAGACTTGGTTTAAAAAAAAATGACATATTATCGCAGCATTTTAGATTGAATATGTTCAAATGCTGTGACGCTTAATCTCGCAAAGAAACTTATTTAACCAAGCTGTGTGTATGTGCATATGTGTCTGTTTTCTCCTGCTACCTTGTGTACCTTAAAGTATTCAGGATTTACTTACACTCTCTCATTAATTTATCTTCTATACCTCAAGTCCCAGCTAAAAAGCCTCTTTTTCAGATTAAAGAGTTCTAGCTTATTTTGTTCCTTTTTATATAGTTCATACCTCCAGCTGCGGGAATCAGTCTGTTGCCTGTAGTGGCTACCCCCTTATCCCAGCCATGGTAGGTGGGTTTGAATGGTAGGAAGGAAGCCCTGGGACTTGAAGCTTTGGCCACCTGCTTACAAGGCAACTACTAAAACGGCTGCACTAAAGGCCATTGTAAAAAAAAAAAAGTCAGCTTCTTAATTTTGAAAGCTATTGTGCCATATAGACTGATTGTCACTGTGCTACTCAAAATAAGGCCCCAGGCAATTCACTGCCCCTTCACCTGGGCCCATCAGGAGCACCATGTGTCTCTAGGTCTGCATTCTTAACTCACTAGTACAAACAGCGAGTTAGTGTATCTTTGAGGGGGGTGCGGGTGGGGGTGGAAAGTCAGCGAGGAAGGCTGTGTAGTAGATTTTTGTTCTTACATTTTTTGCATACCCAGTGTGACGTGACTCAGCCCACTCTAATAATTAAACAAAATTAAAATAAAATTCTTTTTGGTAGAATTTTTCTTGTTCAGACTTCTGGCATAAGCCATTATTTACAATATAAATTGCTTTTGCACTGGGGGAGCTGAATGTGTGCCTTTTTTAAAGCAGGTCTGTACCTGTTGCAGCAACTACAAGTCCAGGATATTCAGAGATGCAGTGTATTTGTGTGTGCATGTGCATAACATTGCTTGCTCTCTAATTGATGTATAACATTTAGAATAATGAATTTTCAATTCTACCCCCCAGTTTGCTGATTTTTCAATGTGAACTGTAATTGCGATCAGTAATTACAATCCTCTGTTTATCCTTCTTCTCTAACCTGTCAGTAATTGTTTGATTTCAGAGGGAACATCCCCACACTTAACAGGTACTGTACAATCATTTAAGTTCTAATTTTACATAATTTATAAAAACATACAATTGAATGAATTTAATTTTGGAATTGAATGACTAACCTGGAGAAGGGAAGGAGATTTCGGCTGTGCAGAATGGGATTCAGATTTTGTTATACCCATGTATAACACAAGGGAAATCTTCCCTTCTAGTTGCTCTACCATTTGCCTCCCCTAAGGTTTTGGCCTTCGTTACTCCACATTGGTTTCTGCACTGACTCGCATCAGCCTCTTGCCAGGTGCTTTGTGATTTCTGGGATTTATCAGTGGATCTTTATTAAATACAGGAAACTCTCTTTTTGCCGGCACCTTAAATAACCGGAAATCTCTTAACCGGCAAAATTCAGGAGTAAGTTCAGGTAAGTTTTACTTCATATTAGTGGCCGTGTAACCAGGGTTCCTGCACCTGTTGCCATGCAACAGGGACGCCTGGATCTGTGGCCGTGTACGGGGCTCTCGTACCTTGGTAAGTATACCTCTCTGTAATCCGGACTTTTTGATCAACCGGCACCACGCTGGTCCCGTCGGTGCCAGATAAAGAGAGTTTCCTGTAATGTGCTTCATCATGTCTTTCAGACTTAATCAGCCTCCACTATCCTCTGTCACATGGGCACCGAGTGTAAACTTGGAAGGGGTTTGCACCATCTTGTGTCCAAGGGGTGGTCCCATTCCTCAAGAGAGTCCCAGTGTACTAGTTGCACACCTTATCTTCTGCATGGGCCACACTCTCAATTATGAGCGTGATGCGTAGAATGTGTTATTTCTTGGAAGCTCTGCATTTCTCCCTCTGCTCCCAGTCTCTCTATCAAAGCAGACTTTTAATTCACCAGTTTTAAAATAAGATGATTGCTGGGCAAATCCACACAAAACTAGACTGTTCAGCTGAAAATTGTGTGAGTGATTACTCTAGTTATAGTAGAAGTCCATTTAGAATTGGGCATCTAATAATGAGTAAGCAGTTCTGGGGTCACACAGACCTGGGTAGGGGGAGAAAATAGTGACAAAACCAACCTCCTTCAGTTAATGATCTGGCTCCTGTATCTTTTACTGACTAAACTCACTGTTTAATATACCTAGTTGGTCTCTAATTAGTGACTGGATTTGTGTTGGTAAATGTGAAGATACATGTGAGGGGGATTTTAATTCCCGTCACACTGCAGAAGGCAGTTAAAATGGAGCGGGAAATTTACCCACTGGCCTTCCACCCAGATCCCGCTGACTGATTTTAAATTGCAGGTGAAGACAACACACACCTGCAGCCAGTGGGGCCCTTTAAATATGCAGATCAGGTCCTGATGATGTCACCAGGATCTGTGCCATTTTAACGTTGGCCTGAGCGGGGAGGCGACTGCAGCTTTCTCAACAGGCTGAAGCTAGGAGGAGGAGGATCAGTAGGGGAAGAGGCCCCACCAGCTAAGTTTATTTCTTTCCTTTGTGGGGCCCAGAGGAGCAGGACCTTGTATACAAGGATATGAGATTTTTTACCTCAACTAGTTTCTGAGCACTGTCTGAGGTCTCATCCTTTGAGATGTTAAACAGAGGGCCCATCTGCCACTTTTGGCGGTTCAGATGGACGTTGGAGATCTCATGGCTTCATTTGGTCATCATCGTTTTGTCCATTATGGTATATATGACGATGTCTGCAAGGTTGGTATCTGCCCTCTAGCTCCAAGATACATGTTTGGAATGGGGGCAAGTTGTGTAAACTTCAACTTGCTACCTGCACCTGTAGGGGACTTTCCAGTATTGGACCCACCTCTCCTCTAGGGTTGGGTGTACACATTTACCATGAAAATTGGGTCAGTGACCAAGGAATAGGTCAGAAAAATGCAGGCAATTCTCAAGTATCATTACATTTCCTGAACAGTGCGACTGTGCTCAGGGATAAGGAATTTATCTTTCTCTCTTTAGTTTAAAAATAATGCACTTTTGTTTTCTTGGAAAAAAGATTTCCCCCTCCTAGTTTACTGTTTACAGTCAAAGATTCTGCTGTGAACAATGTGAGTTTTGTCAGGACACTCCTTTTAAAGTTAGTCAATCTAACCGAGTCTGTTCTGTTATCTACAGCGAGGTGGGTCTCACTCACCTGACCAGAGTGTGAAATGACACATTACTGACAGTCAGGAGGAGTAGTTGGGGCAGTGGGTGTGTTACCCACAGAAAGCCCAGTATTCAAGTTGCTGGTAAATCCATTTACATCTGTAGCAAAAACCAGCAGTAAAATGGCATTGATGATAAATACTTGAACAAGGGTGTATACAGCTAAATATTTTTCTTGGCCTGGATCAGAAAATAGGCTCAATAACTTATGTCACGGCTCCACTCCCATTTACCATTTGAAGTGGGCCTGGGACATTATTTTGAAATGAACGATTTATTGCATAAATGCACACTGAGTTATTGTTAATGTCAGGGATCGCAGGGTTATTTGTAATAGGCTGTCTGTTCCTGAGTGTCTTAAGAGAAAATATTTTTGTTTCTTATTCCAAATCAGTAGTTTTGAGCCAGGGTTACTATTACTGGAAGTTGAAGAGCCAGGTATCCAGCTTTCCCGATCAGCCATATTTCAGCATCCTCTACACGATGTTGAAGAATAAGACCACTTTCAAATTTCTAATTAAAAATAGATATTAACCTGATTAGCCATGAATAAAACTGAAATACTGTGTCCCTACTAGATTGCCTGATTCTTTATCTGAAAACCCACTAGATTCCCTGATTCTTTAATAGATAATCGTCTGGTTCACCTGAGAGTCTAAAGCAAATGCATTTCTTTTCCTCAGTATTTCCAGTGTAAGTACAATCTGCTGAACTGAATATGATTACCTGCATAAACCACTTCATAAGTTGGGTTTTAGGTTGTATTTTATTGACTTGTTAGCCTGGTTGACCTGACCGATGGGCCAGCAGAACGGGCCTTTGTGAAATTTAACCTTTTAAAAAGAAATAAAGTACTCCAAATTTTTATCTTCCTGACATCCCTCAGAAATAGCAACTTGAGTGCCTCCAATGGTCCAGTTCACAAGGCCATTGTATACTGTGTTACTGAGCTGAAAGACCCCAGTTTCAATTGCTGAAATCTCAACTAGGGAGGTAGCAGGGATGCTACAGGTGACTAGGGAGGGGAAAATGAGCCAGATTTTTCCTGCCCTGTTCACAGTCTAGTGACCCTGGAAAGAGCACGTGGGAACATTTGATATGGCTTGGAAGTGAGGCCTTCCGGAGTCAAATAGCCTTCTGATACTCCCTATCTAGGCTTGCATGTGAAGAATGGCACCAGGACAAATAGTAGGCAGCACATGTGGAACTGTACCTCACTTGTGAGTTAGTGCCTTGGGGATGGCGATTGGGGGAAAGAAATAACAACTGAGCTGCAGAAATGTGAATGTTTGCACTATGGGACTGTGATGCGAAACTGATCTACTTAATTATATGCAGTTTCAATTTAACGAGTGAAGGAGTCACACACTACATGATCAGGTAGAGTGGGACCTGGGACCTTCCTGCTCTTTATGGCTCAGTGTAGAGCTGAGGTGCCCATTAAAATTGAATCAATTTTACCTGCACAAGTGATTTTATTTATTGTGCTGGGAAACATCTTGTCCCTGGTTACATTAAACATTCCAGAAAAATGACTCCAGACATGCTCCAAATACAGAGCATCAGTCTGGAATGGAACCTAACTGGACGAGTAATTCATGCGGCATTTTACCAGCTAGCTGCAGTAATACAGAACTTTTCAACTCTTTTGGAAAAACTTTATTCTGTCTTGTTGAATTTACGATATTCAAAATTTTAATATTGAAGGAGGAATGGTCTTTATTTTGGTCTGGATGGTAAGGCCTGGATTCACAGATTGAAATTTGCTTTTGGTTGTACATTAATGTCTGAAGATCTATATTTACATACCCGGCCCCGAGGGCCCAGCGAGGTCCTGGCTCTGCAGGTCAGTACGGTTCCAGCACCAAAGGTTCGTAAAGACATCCTACCTAGCAAATGACAATACGAATAAATGAAAAGAAGGGCAAGGAGAGACCTTTGGAGTTGTCTGGCCCAATCCATTAAGTCAACGGTGCAACCTTGCACACTCTTCACCCACCCGCAAGAAATACTATACTCTGGGAGAGTCTAAAACCTGTGGCCAGCTCAGGAAAAGTGGGAAATTTACAATTTTTATAGGGCAGTCAACCAAGTTCCAGTAGACTGCAGTGTCCATAACTCATTATAATCACGACTAACTATGAACTTATCCCCATGATGAAATGGAAATGCTCTCCTCTCAGCAACTTGTCAAGCTCCCTACATGAGGGTGATGGGATGGATGTGAGTCTTAGTACAGGTAAGGGCACGAGAACTGTAGGTCATGAATGGTAGAAATGTGGCGGTCAGCAAGGGAGATAACCAGCCACAGGGTGCTAAAAGTGTGGATTAGGATTTTGGAAGTGGAGCAGGAAAAGTAAGGTGGAAGGGGTTATGTTGTGGAGGTAAAGAAAATTGTCTTGGGGATGAATTGGATGTGGGGTAAAGAGCTGAGCTTTAATGGAGCAACATGCTAAGGTTCTACATCTCTGGGCTAAGCCTAAAATGGCAGCTGGGGAGAGATTAAATGGATGTTGGAGGTGCTTGGTTACTGTGGGAGTGAAAGTGGATGATTTTGGTTTTGTCGATGTTAAGCTGGATGAAGTTTTGATTCCATGCAGTCTTAATGTTGGATATGCAGTTGGAAATGGTGGCAGCAGCCATGGAGGAAGATGGTGAGGTAGAGCTGAATTTCATCGGTAAATGTGCACCCCTCTTCATAGAAGGAGACAAGAATATGCCAAGAAATTATAGCCCAATTAGTCTCATTTCTGTTACTGGTAAACTACAAAAAATTACAAAGTACTTGGAGAAATGTATGTCAGCACAGATCTCTTTAGGGTAGGTTAAGCATGACCAGCCTTTTAGATTTCTTTGAGGAATGCAGTGGAAGTGGTTTATATGGATTTTCAAAAAATATTTGATAAGGTACCACTGATGGACTTGTAGCAAAAATAATGGTATTTTATATGGATCTGTATGTCTGCTATACACTCAGGTTATAGAGCGTACCTACACATATGTTATATCAAAAGAAAGGTTATGATTAGGGAAGTGTCATAGGCGTATTTACTTTTTGGTCAGACAAAAATTGTTCGGACAGTATACAAAAAAAGGACAAAATCCGCTCATTAGCGGTTGACCAATCCTACCGCTCATTAGCGTTGAGTGACGTGAAGGTTGACCAATCCTACGGGGGGGGGGGGGGGGTGTGGACGGGGCCTAATCCTTCAAAATGAAAAGCAAGCTGCGGCCATTGTTGTTTGTGATAGAGCACAGTGAAAGGTGAGGACCCCCTTTTTTAATAAAAATTGCTGAGGTTGTAAAGTGTATGTTCTACAAAGCTTTAACCAAAAATGTTTTATAAGTACTTTAAGTTTCATGTTTCAAGGTATTAAAAGGTAGAACATCCTGAAATCAATTCACTTTAAAACACACAATCTACAAAGAGCAGCCTGATCACAAAAAAAAACCCGACAAAGATGGCCGACAGACAAACGGAGAACGAGCGGCGGCGGCTCACCTTCCAAGAGTAGGCTTCTCCTTCCTGCCATTTTCGTTTCCCTCGGTGCTTTGTGGCCTGCGGCCGAGCGGCGCCTGCAGAGCGCGGGCTGCCCGGGGCGCTGGGCTCGGCTGGGCCATGTCAGTGCGGGGGCCCGGGGCCTAGGCTTCTCCAACCACCGGCAGCGCAACTCCAGCCCCAGGCTCCCGGCCCAGACAGGGAGATGTATCGGCCGCAGGCCGGGGACTCTGCCTTTTCCCCCCCCTCGGCCCGGTCCCAGGGCTCGGCTCCATTTGCGGCCATGGGCCGGGGTCTCGGGCTTTCCCCCCCTCGGCTAGGCCGCAGGCAAGCCGCTGCGACGGTCCGGAGCGGGAGCCGCCGCGCACGGCCTTCCCCGCGGCGTCAACCGCGTGGCCCGAGAGCCCGACCGAAAGCGAGCAGGGCTCCGGGTCAACAAGGCCCCCCACCCCCTTTTCCTTCCCCCCCCCCCCTGCCCTCAGCCCCCTTTTCCTCCACTTCCCCCCCCCCCCCCACCCCCCTTTTCCTCCCCCCAAGAAAACGTAGCAGAGTTGGACGCAGCACTTCTGATGCATACCGAAAAAAGGCTCGCAGAGACTCCTGACCAGACTCGGGCACGTCAAGCTGCTGACTAGGTGAAACATACCCAAGCCAGAGCCTCAGATTCCTGACCAGACTCCGGAACGTCGCCAGGCCGACAATAGACACGGGCATTGCCAGAGCTTACATTTGGAGTCATTGGCTCGGAGCAGCCTTCTCCTATACACCCACTATCAATTATGAAGCAGACCCCACAGTCATCATTGGCAAGATGACCGTCATTTGCCCTCACTGTGGCGCTCTGAAGTGGGAAGGGGAAATTGCTGGGATATGCTGCAATGGAGGAAAGGTTAAACTTCCAACACTAACAGCTCTGCCTGAACCCCTACACTTCTGTTCGGCCGAAATCCAGTTTCAACACATTTCCTCACTCACATCAGAAAGTACAACAACTGCTTTGCAATGACCTCTTTTGGTGCAAACAGAGTGCGTGAATCAGGATTTTGCCCAACTTTTAAAGTTCATGGACAGGTGTACCATACAGCTGGCTCACTACTTCCTCTACCAAACGAAAGGCTTCAGTTTCTCCAAATCTACTTGGGTGATGACGAAGAGCAAGCCAATCGCCGCAGGGAAGCTGCTGTTCTCCCCGTACAACAACACCAAATCAAGCTTCAAACTTTGCTTGGGTTACAGGACATGCTTCATCAGCAAAACCCATATGTAAAGAGTTTCAAAACAGCCATTGAAAAAATAACAAATGGCGACCTCAAAGTTGTCAAAGCTGACAAGACTCCTGCAGGTGAACATGAGTGACGCTTCAATGCTCCGACCACCAATAAAGTAGTCGTTGTCATTGTGGGCCAAGAATTTGAACAACGGGACATTGTCATGCATATGAGAGGTGGTCCACTCAAAAGAATTTCTGAGCTTCACAGGTCGTATGATCCTCTGCAATACCTGCTTCTGTTTTGCCATGGGGAAGATGGATACGATGCCTGTAACAAGATCCCACATGTTGACCCCAAAACTGGTGTGCCACCTACAGCCCAAAGGCAAAAGATGGTTTCTGCCATGGAATTCTATTCATACAGGCTGATGGAACGACAAACTGCTTCAAACCACTTGCTTCAGTGTGGAGGACTTCTCCACCAGTTCCTCACTGACATGTATGCAAAAATAGGAGAGCGGCTTCATTGGTTCCGGAATAACCAAAATCAGTTGAGAGTCACAGACTATATACACTTACGAGATGCTGTGGCCAATGATGGCAACACTGAGGACATTGGTCAACTGGTCATCCTACCATCCACCTTCGTTGGAGGTCCTAGGTACATGCATGAGCACACGCAAGATGCCATGACCTATGTCAGAAACTATGGCAGACCTGACCTCCATCACCATGACTTGCAATCCCCAATGGCAGGAGTTCCCACCCAAAGCTGGTACTGAAAGGCATGAGCTCATAGCACGGGTCTTCAACCTCAAAGTTAAAAAACTGCTCAAACTCCTGACTCTGGGCAAACTTTTTAGTGCACACCATTGCTACATGTACAGCATTGAGTGGCAGAAGAGATGACTTCCTCATGTTCATCTTTTACTCTGGCTTCAGGCAAACATTCACCCCAATCAAGTTGATTCCTTCATCTCTGCAGAGCTACCCGATGAGGACCAGGATCCAATCCTCTTTTGATGTTGTAAAAAATATGATTCATGGTCTTTGTGGGCGACATAACCCTTCTCCCTGCATGAAAAACAATGCATGTACAAAAGGGTACCCAAAGCCACTCCACGAAGAAACTCAGCATGGGGATGATGGCTATCCTTTGTACAGGAGAAGGGGCAAAGAGAGTGGAAGTTTCAGCACAGCTAAGAATGCGAACTCAAAAATCTAGCGACTCAAGTCAACCTGGTCCGTCAAATCAGAGAACACAGCAAAGACAGACATTTGAAGTTGACAACCGTTGGATTGTTCCTTGTTGTCCACTCCTATCCAGGCTCTTCAAATGTCACATCAATGTGGAGTACTGCCACTCAGTTAAGTCTATCAAATATGTGTGCAAGTACATCCATAAGGGCAGTGACCAAGCTGTCTTTGATCTTCAACCGGCTGGACAGCAGAATCAAAATGATGAGATCACCACACATCTGATGGGCCGTTACATCTGCAGCAATGAGGCAGCCTGGTGAACTTTTGGATTTGACATCCACAACAGTTACCCCACTGTCGCTAAATTGGATGTTCACTTGCAAAATGGACAAAGGGTTTTATTCCGACCAGGAAATGCCAGCCAATGTGCCGAGGAACCTCCAAAGACAAAACTTACAGCATTCTTTGAGTTGTGCCAAACGAATGACTTTGCCAAGACACTTTTGTATCATCAGGTGCCCAAGTACTACACCTGGCAGCCAAACAAGACATGGCGGGCTCGGCGCCCTGGAGCAGGTCAGAAGGAAGTTCCTGGGCATACAGGGGTGTACTCATCAGATGCACTTGGCAGAGTCTACACGGTCCATCCAAACAAAGAGTGCTTTCACCTTCGTCTACTCCTCCATGACGTTGCTGGGCCAACATCATTTAATGACCTCAAGACTGTCGCTGGCCAACTCTGTGACTCCTTTCAAGAAGTTTGCTGCAGGAGAGGACTCATTGAGGATGACATTCATTGGCATGCAACGATGACAGATGCTGCTCTGTCTTACTCCCCCCAATAGGCTACGAAAACTCTTTGCCATTATAATTGCCCTCCTGCAGACCTTCCAACCCGATACAGTTGTGGGAAGATCACAAAGACAGCCTCACAGAAGGCATCTTGCACCAACTCAAGACAGCCAACCCCACAATGACGCTGAACTTCACTGGAGGACAAGACTTTGGCATTGGCTGGCAAGTCTCTGACTAAGTTGAACCTTCCCTCTCCCAATAGGAATGATTCTCCAGGTCTCAGCAGAGAGGTCCTCGGGGAAACCACCTACAATGTTGAGGAACTGACCTCCTTTGTCACTGTCACTGAACCTAAATTGGTTCCAGACCAGAAAGAGACATACAGGTTGGTTGTGGATATGGTGGAAAACAATGCAGGTGGCATTATCTTCCTCGATGCACCTGGTGGAACAGGAAAGACATTCCTGATCAATCTTTTACTGGCCATGGTTCGCTCTAAGGGATACATTGCACTGGCTGTTGCCTCATCAGGAATCGCTGCAACTCTTCTCCAAGGAGGTCGCACTGCCCACTCAACCTTTGCTCTCCCTCTGGATCTGACAACACAAGAACACCCAGTGTGTAACATTAGCAAAGGAACTGGTGCTGCTGAGTTGCTTCAAAAGTGTAGACTCATTGTGTGGGATGAGTGTACAATGGCCCACAAGAGGGCACTTGAAGCACTCGACAGAACTCTTCAAGATCTGAGAGGCTGCATACCTACTACAAGATTACAAAATCACTCTGTACAATACCAACCCTATTGGGTTTGCAAAGCTTTACCAGAGGGAGTATTCACTCAGTCTTTGGTTGTAACTCCAGCATATTGTCAAATGTTCTATTGTTCTACATTATTGGAATAAATGTTCACTGTTGATTTCTAAACTGACCTCTAAATGCCTCAGATAGAATCTTTTATTTCCCTATTCAACTCATACACTGAAACTTTGTGAATAATGTAATATCACTCCTGGGTGCTTAGGAAGAGTTCTTCAATCCCAACAGTTTAAAAAACAGTTTTATAAACATGCCACAGGGTTCTTGAGTTCCCTCTGCACCGCCGGGCACTCCAGCTAGTGTGGAATAAAGGGGAATGTGGCTAAATGGAGAAGTGATTGGAGTCAGAAAGCGGGAGAAGTGATTGGAGTCAGAAAGCAAAGGCTAGGGGTAAAAGGAAGTTTCCTGGACCAGAAAGATGGAGTTAGTGGTGTTCCACAGGGATCTGTGTTGGAATGACTAATTACTGTGTACATAACTAATCTGGACTTTGGAAATGAGAAATTTGCTGATTACCCCAAATTGGAGGATATGGCAAATTGTAGTAGGGATTGAAAAAACCCACAGGACACTTGGATAGGCTAGCATTTTGGGGCTGGGGGAGAATATGTCTAGTTCTCATCGGTGAGGTAATGGGAAGGCTGTTTAGGAACTGTAGAAATATCCTGTAGTATTCAGGTGGTTTAATGCTGGTACCAGTTGTGAATGGATCTGACAGCAACAGTGATTAGACTTTCTAATCTGACTTCACTGGTATATAAGACTGAAGCTGCCCTGAGGCTGTGGGAACCTGATTGTCCGCAGGGTCAACGCTTACCCACATGGAGGGAGTGAAACTTCTGTCTACCTGGGCTACTCTCTGACCTCGCTGTGGTTAGTCCTAGGCTGGTGATGTAGAGCTCTGGGAACACGGTCCCTCTTAGCTCTCGGTCAGGAAATGATGCAGAGTATGGGAAGGGAGGAATCAAAAAAGTGGGGTGCGGGGAAGTGGAGAGAGCATAGGTCACCTAAAAATGGAGGGTTAGGGAAGAAGCTGTGTTATACAAATATATTTTTTGGGTGGTTTGGTATTCTCACTTGGCCTGTTAATCATAAAGGATCCCTGCTTCTTGCTTGCTTTCTATAAAAGCTGCTGCAGAGACGTGTATGATGAAGGGATTGACTTGCTGTGTAATATAAGTAACAAACTCATTGACAAATCATATGAAATTCCTTTGTCCACTATTAAACGTTAACTGACATGGATCCTTTCATATGAATGTATTTACTTGTTTGTTACTAATATTGTACAATACGGCTTAAACTCTCAAACGTCTTATTGCACTGATGGGACTACAGGGCTTCTTTCTGTAACACTGCAGTGAATTACCACTCCCCTGGTCCTAATTGTTCATCTTTATGTTCCAACCCAGAATGTCTTTCTCCTCGAACTTGAACCATTATGGGATGTTCCATGTCGCCAGTGTGAGTGATGTGCTGCTCGACACTGCTTTCACTCCCCCGTGCCAGCGTATGGGGGCAATGGTCGCCTTCCGCACCTTTGAAGACTTCCTCAGGTAAGATTGTCGGCACTTTTTAAAAAAAAAAAAAAAAAAAAAAAAAAAAAATTTAAAGCTTCAACTTCTAGACTTTTCTATCTGTGAGAAGCACAGTGGCATTAAAATGATCTTATTGGGGATGAGATTGCAAAGTCCATTTAAATGTTTTTTTTTTTAATTGGCACCCGAGTCATCTGCAGATTTGAGTTGCTGGCTTTTTTGTTGAAGATGTTTTACAAGAACCACTCTCCTTGTTGTGAGTTACCACAAAAACCCTTATCCGTCCACTGTGTGGTTGGGGCAGGTTTGTACTGTGGGTCCTTGCTCACTAGGAACTAAGTTCAGACGGCCCAAATTTGTAGGACCTTTCTAGCCAACAGACAGAGTAGAGGTTCCATCTCATTAGTTTGGTCGAGTTTGAACCCAAATCCCTGAGGTCAAAGGCCAGCATCTAATCTGCTGCACTATCCATTCTCCCACCGCTTCCTCTTTTAAGTAAATATAGAGATTACCTGGCAGTAAACATTTTGATGGGAATCAGCCGACCTTGACTACCAAAAAAAGAATGAAATCAGTCAGGACCCTGTAGCAATTCAAGGCTGCAGAGGTTAAGCGAGTGTTGAACTGTTCAGGCTTTGTTTCCATGAGGTTCATGATGTAATTTGAACTCTTTGATGTATGATTATCTTGTAACACACTTCAGTGTGCAAACTGGCATGCGGGTGAGGAGCTGCAGCCTGCGGACTGGAGGGGGTTCAGGGGCTGCACCCTATGGGTCAGGGTCAGCAGTGTGTGGACTAGCCTGTGGGTCAGGGGCTGCAGCCTGTAGACTGGTGTGCGGGTCAGGTGCTGCAGCCTGTGAACTGAACATGCTTTGTGTGTAAAATTTTCTAAGTGTCAGCTTCTCTCTGTTTGAAATTTTGAATTCTGGAACATGTGAACAATTCTATCTACTTCTGTACTTTCAGAAACTTTCAGGATGTAACGAGCTGCTTTTCTGACTCCCCACCTTCAAGCCCCACCTTTCCTGAATCAGGACATGCCTCGCTGTATGATGAAGATGACAACAAGGTAAGTAGCACAGGCTTTGGACTATAGACATAAAGAGATAGCTAATGGGCCAAACTCCAAATGCCTAATGTCATAGTTAGAGCCTACATGAACAAGGCTGGTGCAGTGGTGAGAATAAACTCTGGCCATTGAATAGCACACTTATTTCAGACTCTTAAATCAGTATTAAGTAAAGGTATTAGATAAATGAGTATCTAAAAACATTTGTGTGTAGGATCAAGAAGACAATGGATAAAGGTGTCCTCCAATTCTTTTGACTCATTAACTGTGGAGGGCAACAACAACGTGTATTTATATAGTGCATTTAACGTAAAACTTCCCAAGCTGCTGCACAGGAGTATTTTAAGACAAAAAATTTGACACCGCGCCACATAAGGATAAATTAGGGCAGGTGACCGAAAGCTTGGTCAAAGAGAGAAGTTTTAAGGAGCGTCTTAAAGGAGGAAAGAGAGGTAGCGAGGCGGAGAGGTTTAGGCAGGGAATTCCAGAGCTGGGGGCCTAGGCAACAGAAGGCACGGCCACCAATGGTTGAGCGATTATAATCAGGGATGCTCAAGAGGGCAGAATTAGAGGAGCGCAGAGGCCATGGAGGGATTTGAAAACAAGGATGAGAATTTTGAAATCGAGGCACTGCTTAACCGGGAGCCAATGTAGGTCAGCGAGCACAGGGGAGATGGGCAAACGGGACTTGGTGCGAGTTAGGACACGGGCAGCCGAGTTTTGGATGACCAAGTTTACGTAGGGTTATATGCTGCAGTTTTCCTGTTTATCATAAACATTACATACAAGTTATAGCCCAAGTTTTAGTATGTTCCATAAAACTAGGTGATATACCTATCAATTCAGTCCATGAAAAGCGACGAGTTAAGGTAGTAACTATAGGTTTTTATTGGCTAAATAACAGAGCCCACCCTCGTGGGTGATCAGTTCCAACAAGGAAGAATACTAGCCAAGCGGTCACCTTTATACCTGGGCAAGCAGGCGGAGCCATGGGCGGAGTCAGCTGAGGTATGCCTAGGTATAACAGCGTGCGTGGCAAGAGGTAACCTTGTGTAGTGATAACAACAGTGTAAACAGTGATAACAACAGTGTAACAATAGTGAACGGTAACAGTGGTTTACCACATTCACCCCTTGTTTCAAATTGAGTCCGGCGGGGTGAAGTGTACTACCAGTTCGTGTATGTCAGTCTCTCAGGAGGCCTCGTAAGCCTTTCTGATCGGCGCGGCGGCGGTGGTGCAGTATCCGATGTTAATGCTGGTGTCTGCGTGGTCGACGAAGGCTCCTGGGGTTCCGGCATGCCGTCTACAGGAGCTGGATTTGGGGGAGTGGTGGGGGGTAACGGTGGTATCTCAGGGGTGCCCGAGGGTGCGAGGTCTCTCAAGGAGACAGTGTCCTCCCGCCCGTCTGGGTATGCCACATAGGCGTACTGGGGGTTGGCGTGCAGGAGGTCCACCCTCTCGACCAGGGGGTCCGTTTTATGGGTCCTCGCGTGCTTCCGCAGCAGGACGGGCCCCGGAGAAGTCAGCCATGTTGGTAGCGAGGTTCCCGTAGTCGACTTCCTGGGGAAAACAAACATTCGTTCATGGGGGGTGGCGTTAATGGCAGTGCAAAGCAGTGACCGGATGGAGTGGAGCGCTGCCGGGAGGACTTCCTGCCAGCGAGAGGTTGGGAGGCCCTTAGACTTTAGGGCTAAGAGGACGGCCTTCCAAACTGTCGCGTTTTCTCTTTCCACCTGGCCGTTCCCCCGGGGGTTGTAGCTGGTGGTCCTGCTCGCAGCAATACCTCTCGCGAGCAGGAACTGGCGAAGTTCCTCGCTCATGAAGGATGCGCCCCGGTCGCTATGTATATAGTTCGGGAACCCGAACAAGGCGAAGAGGTCGTTCAGGCATTTGATGACCATGGTACTGGTCATGTCTGGGCAGGGGATGGCAAAGGGGAAACTGGAGTACTCGTCAATAATGTTGAGGAAGTACACATTACGGTCAGAGGACGGGAGGGGCCCCTTAAAATCGATGCTCAAGCGCTCGAAGGGGCGGGTGGCCTTGATCAGGCTTGCTCTGTCCGGCCTATAGAAATGCGGTTTGCATTCGGCACAGGTTTGGCAGTTCCTGGTCATGGTCCTGACCTCCTCAATGGAGTAGGGCAGGTTGCGGGCCTTAATGAAGTGGTAAAGTCTGGTGACCCCGGGGTGGCAGAGGTCGTTGTGGAGGGTCCGCAGTCTATCAACTTGCGCGTTGGCGCATGTACTTCGTGATAGAGCATCTGGGGGGTCGTTGAGTTTACCAGGCCGGTACAAGATATCGTAATCGTAGGTGGAGAGCTCAATTCTCCACCTCAAGATCTTGTCGTTCTTGATTTTGCCCTTCAGCTTGTTATTAAACATAAGCAACCGAACGCTGGTCGGTGAGGAGGGTAAATCGTTTGCCTGCCAGGTAATGCCTCCAGCGTCATACCGCCTCCACAATCGCCTGGGCCTCCTTCTCGACAGAAGAGTGTCGGATCTCAGGGCCCTGGTGGGTCCTTGAGAAGAAGGCCACAGGTCTCCCCACCTGGTTAAGGGTTGCAGCTAGGGCGAAGTCGGATGCATCGCTTTCCACTTGGAAAGGGATGGACTCATCCACTGCGTGCATTGTGACCTTCGCAATGTCTCCTTTTATGAGGGAGAAGGCTGCGCCTGCTTCTGCTGTCAGGGGGAAGGAGGTGGACTTCATGAGGGGTCTGGCTTTGTCTGCATAATTGGGCACCCATTGGGCATAGTAAGCGAAGAGCCCCAGGGTTCTCTTCAGCGCCTTTGGACAGTGGGGGTGGGGAAGCTCCATGAGGGGGCGCATTCTTTCGGGGTCGGGGCCGATGACTCCGTTCTCTACTACGCAGCCGAGGATGGCAAGGCGCGAGGTGTTAAACACACATTTCTCCTTATTGTAAGTGAGGTTCAGCCGTTGGGCCGTACGGAGGAATTTCTCCAGATTAACATCGTGGTCCTGCTGGTCGCGGCCGCAGATGGTGACGTTATCTAGATAAGGGAACGTGGCCTGCAGCACGTTCTGGTCAACCATCCGGTCCATCTCCCTTTGGAAGACCGAAACCCCGTTGGTGACGCCGAAGGGAACCCTAAGGAAGTGGTAGAGGCGGCCATTTGCCTCGAAGGCGGTATACTGGCGGTCCTCAGGGCGGATAGGGAGTTGGTGATAGGCCGACTTGAGGTCGATGGTGGAGAATACCCGGTACTGTGCAATCTGGTTGACCATATCAGATATGCGGGGAAGGGGGTATGCGTCCAGCTGGGTGTACCGGTTTATGGTTTGGCTGTAGTCGATGACCAGGCGGTGTTTATCGCCGGTCTTAACGACTACGACCTGGGCACGCCAGGGGCTGGTGCTCCCCTCGATGATGCCCTCCTTCAGGAGTCGCTGCACCTCGGAGCTAATAAAAGCTCTGTCCCCGGCGCTGTACCGCCTGCTCTTGGTAGCGACGGGTTTACAGTCACGGGTGAGGTTAGCGAACAAGGAGGGGGGCGGGACTTTGAGGGTGGAGAGGCCGCAGGTGGTACGCGGCGGGCGGTTTAAATTTTGCTGGTTGCAGACTGTGAGTGGGGGGAGGGATCCCCCGTAAGCCAAAGTGACACTTTGAAGGTGGCTTTGGAAATCCAGCCCTAGTAGGACGGCAGCGCAGAGCTGGGGCAGGGCGAGAAGTTTAAAGTTTTTATATTCCGTGCCCCTAACCGACAGGGTCACCACACAGTAGCCGCTGATGTCTGTTGAATGGGACTTCGCCGCCATCGAGATCCGATGGCGCGTTGGCCGGACAGTGAGGGAGTAGCAGCTCACCGTGTCTGGGTGAATGAAACTCTCCGTGCTTCCGCTGTCGAACAGGCAGGTCGTGACGTGGCCGTTTACTTCGATGTCCATCATGGACTTGGACAGATGATGTGGGAGAGCTTGGTCAAGCGTGACGGAGGCCAGTGTATGGCTGAGTGAGCTGCTGTAGTCTGCAGGTGAGGCGGTGGTCGGGTCTGGAGACAAAACGGTGGCTGAGTGCGGCGAACTAAATGGCGGCGCCCATGACGCGGATCCCCACGAAGTTGGACAAAATGGCGGAGAAGATGGCCGCCCCCACAACTCACATGAGGCACTGCTGGCGTCTGTGGCTTTCCCCCTGCAGGCGTTTACGAAGTGGCCTTTCTTTTTGCAGCCGCAGGTCGCGTTCCTTGCAGGGCAGCGTGCCCTTTGATGTCTCGCCTGGCCACAGAAGAAGCAGCTGGCGGCCCGATCGCGGAGGTCCGCTGCCGCAACAGGTCCCGGGGGTGGCGGTCCCGATCGATTCCGGGACACCGACGCCGTAGTAGGTCCCAGGGGCGGCGGTGCGAGGGGTATTGCGGCCGGAGTCGGGCCCGAGCCCCAGGGTCGCGCAGCACTGTACCTGGAGTACGCCTCGAGGTCCCGATGGGCCACTTCCAGGGAGCGAGCGAGGGCTGCAGCTGTTTTCAATTCGAGGTCCTTTGATTCGAGCAGTCTTTGCCGTGAGTAGTCGGACCGAAGGCCTTTCACGAAGACATCGCGGATATTTCCTTCAGTATGTTCTGCAGCCGTTACAGCTTTAAAGTCACAGTCCCTGCCGAGTGTTTGTAGCGCCCGTAAAAATTCATCTACAGACTCTCCTGGCTGTTGCGAGCGGGATCTTAGATGTCTGGCATACATTGAATTTACTGGGCTCCGGTACTGTTCTTTTAGCAGGTTGAGGGCGTCCTCGTATGTAGCAAGGTCCCGGATGAGTGCAAATACTTTAGGGCTCACCTGGGCGGTCAGGACTCTTAGTTTGGATTCCGGAGGCACGCCGGAGGCTCCCAGGTAGGATTTGAAAAAGCTCAGCCAGTGTTCGAAGTCAAGGGCTGAATTCGCTGCCTGTGGGTTTAGATCCAGGTACGGCGGTCGGAGGGCTCACAGCCAGGTCGGCTGCTGGGGCTGTTGTAGCTGACCGTTTGGCTGGTCATTTGGCTGCTCCGGTCCATACATTTCAAAATTTAGCCAATAAAATTGATATACCTATCAATTCAGTCCATGAAAAGCGACGAGTTAAGGTAGTAACTATAGGTTTTTATTGGCTAAATAACAGAGCCCACCCTCGTGGGTGATCGGTTCCAACAAGGAAGAATACTAGCCAAGCGGTCACCTTTATACCTGGGCAAGCAGGCGGAGCCATGGGCGGAGTCAGCTGAGGTATGCCTAGGTATAACGGCGTGCGTGGCAAGAGGTAACCTTGTGTAGTGATAACAACAGTGTAACAATAGTGAACGGTTGTGAACGGTAACAGTGGTTTACCACACTAGGCTGGTGGATAGATTTCCTGCTCATTTTAGGGGGTTGAAAATAGGGGCGTGTAAGAGTTATACATCAAATTTGATGGCCTTTTGGCATGGATTTGATGTGCAGATGTTGAATAAGCATTAATATTTTAGAGAGTTCACAGTAAAATCAAATTTGGATGGCACTGAGTGAAAGTAGTTTAGAGTGCTGCCCTTTCACCCTTGATGACTTGAGTTCCATCCCAGTTTGGATAGATGGGCTGAAAGTCTCCACTCTGGTTGTTAACAGTCACAGTAAAATGTTTCATGGGCTATCTCTACCCAGCTGCCAGTGCATGCAAACTACACCACAACATGGCCAATAGTTTGGCACTAATTGGCATTATGTAAGCAAATTGGCTCATAGCCATTGAGGTTGATGGTGTTGGAAATGGATAAGTCGCAGTGATGCAGTAGGAGATGCTCCTCTGAGTAAGGTTTTTTGCGACAGATTAGGGGGAGCGCTGCAATGTATATAACTTGTGGTGTAACTGACCTGAAAGTGCTTGGTACAGAAATTGCACCCAAAAGGAATAACCTTCCATTTTCCATCACCGTCATCGATCACCTTGGTGAATGCACTTTCTTTGCAGCTGTTTAAAGAGCCCTTTACATTGTGTAAAACCTGCTGTATACTTGACTTGATGGCACCTGGTGCAAATGCTAAGTCCAGAGAGCAATAATTTTCCATTCCCATCACCTTTAATGATGAACCTTACTTCTGCCTCCCTCCTCCCCACCGTTCCTGTTTTGGGGCAGAAAGTCTTCACTCTGGAGGGTTTGAGTCTGAACTGATGGCGGGCATCCAGACTAGAAAGGAGAAAACATTGGAGGGGGACGGTGGTTGGGTTGGAAGCGAGAACAAATGAACAATCTTGGAGACTATTTAAATTGTGTGAGGGGAGAAAAAAAATCAGTCTTAAGAGGAAAATGATCTTTATGGTAGGTGAAAATGGGGCATCTTGAAAATCCTCATGAAAAAGCACACGGCAGAATCCTTTGTCATCAGCAGTAACACTTAAAGCCTGATTGCTCGCTGTTGAAATAAATTGAAAGCTTTTCCTAGCTGCACTGGACGTGTGGAAGAGCTTCAAGCAGCTGACGCTCCTACCACTGCTCATGTGACTAGTGTCTGGTGCCTGATGTTTTTTCTACATGTGCCATTTTATAAAGCCAAAAGAATCTCCCAAATGAACGAAATGATGCACAAGACCACACACTCCTAACAGTCCTGTTTCCATGGCATCTTTTTAGACTCCAGCTTCCTGTTTTCCTGATTTTTGTAAGATTTTGGAATAGTGCCCTGGGATATATGTGCCTGTGTTGAGAATTCCATCTCTCTGATCTGTAGATGAGTCTTGCTGATATAGGCTCAAGATTCTCGAGGATTGAAGTTAGCCTGGAAAAGACCCTTTGGACTTGGAGGCAACTACCTCTATGAACGATTAGGAAATAGTATTGCAGGTAACAATGATGGTTATTAGGACCTGGAGTGTGTCTCCTTGGTTTAGTTCTGAATGTTAAACTTCTCATTCAGCCATTCACATGACTGTATTGCAGAAATCAAACAGACCTGTGTGTGGCCTTGTTCTCTCTTACAGTAATATGTGCGTAAACGGGGTTTCCACCACGCTTCTGGCAAAGTTACAGTGGCAGCAGCTCCGAGGAAATTCCTGGCCTGAATATTTCCATAGTTTGCCGTGGCATTGTTTAAACCTAGTCTAATTACTCTTTCCGCCCCGCTTTTTAAATTTACAGAGTATAAGAGACGAACCCATTCATATCCTCAATGTGGCTATCAAGATTGATAATGACACTGATGACAATCGCCTCGTGACGATGTTCGGAGAGTTCATGCACTCCATGGTGAGTACAAATGTACAATCCCTTTCATTATTGTTCTGCTAGAATATAGGGTTGTTACAAAGGCATATCCGAACAGTCTGCTTGCCCATGACTCTCGTGTTGTCTTTAGGAAAAATAAGTAATAACTTTTTCACCAGTAACATTTGATGGTAGCTGTATAATGTGCTGACTACTCCCCTAATGGTTCATTTTGTAAATACACAATCCAGTGTAGGACTGGGCCATACACACCACAAAGGTCCCAGATTCGACCGCTGGTCTGTGCTCAATTAGTTGATCTCTGCTGCAGCAGCCATTGGACTACCCTAATAGGGTTCAGTTCCCTGGGCTATACAATCCATGATGGCTCCCACCCGTTATTCAGCGACAGCTGCTGGAGAGTGCGTGCAAGTTTGGACATCAGGTGAGGACAAGGTTGAGTTCCACTGTGATGTCCCCATGGTTGAATAGCCTGCCAATACTTGCTGTCTTGACCCACATGTAAAGAAGAATGACCACTTGATACCAGGGAGTGGCCAGTGCCCATAGAACCTTACCTTAGTACCTTCAAGACAGGAGGGATAAATTTGGTGTGGAAGGGTATTAGAAAGTTTTGTTGATGCAGTACATTGTGAGGTGAAGTGATAGGAGATGGGTTTATGCCTTAGTGAGGTTGTCCAAGGAAATGCCCTGAGCAGAGTAAGGCATGGGAATGCAAGGATGGCAAATGAGAGGTCGAGACCTAGCCTGCTTTCCTACACTTCCTATACTCGGTGAGCTCAAAATGTTGCAGAGGCCTATAGGCAGGTCACCCTCAGTCAAGGAATAGTGGAGAGTAGTGATCAGCAGGGGATCTTCTAAAATATTAGCGCTTGGAGTTTAATATTTATAATTGTATCTTAGAGGTTGATTACGTGAAAAAGGAACAGGCTTGTTGGCCCTTGTGGCCTTTTCCTGATCCATAAAATAAATGTTCTTGTGTTGCTAAACCTGTGTTGTGACAAAATATAGAGAAACAAGTGTTTGGCCAAGACATCTGTGAGATTCATGGATGAACATTTTCACCTGGCCAGTGTCCTATAAAGAGAGTCCCTAATATGAGGCAGTCAGTGCAGGCTAATCAGTTCCATTTCTTTTTGACAAAGTGAATTTCAGTGTTTGGATGACATTTTGCATGATTAGGTCATTTATGTTACGCGAACAGCAAACTTCCTACAGGATTTATGACTTGTCAAGGTCCAAGAAATAAATTTAAAAAAAGGAGCCTAGCTGAAAAATAGTAACAATGTTATAGAACAAAACCCTAATTAATCATTGTTTATTATTAATAGAAAACTTCCTCCATGTTGCAAGAGGTTTCAGTACAACATTGGGTACGGTAATGTGGTGGTTGTTACTGGGCTAATAATTTGAAGAATTCAAATCCCACCAGGGCCGTTTGAGAATTCAAATTAGTTTTAAAAAAAATAATAGTTTGGAAATGAAAAGCTGGTATCAGTAAAAGTGACCATAGAACTGTCGGATTGTTATAACAACCCACCTGGTTCGCCCATGTCCTTTAGGGAAGGGAACTTGCCATCCTTATCTGGTCTGACCTATGTGACTCTGGTCCCACACCAATCTGGTCTACTCTTAACTGCCCTCTGCAGTGGCCTAGCAACCCACTCTGTTGTACCAAACCTGCAGCAGTTCAAAAATGTGGCCCAGTGTCACTTTCTCAAGGCAACTGGGATAGGCAATAAATGCCGGCCTTGCCAGCTACACCCATATCCCAAGAATGAATGGGGAAAAAAAATACTGTATATATTTAAATTTACACTTTTTTTAATGTAGTGAAACTTCCCAAGGTACTTCACAAAGCGTTGGATCAAAATTGGGAGGAGAGTTTGGGAGGTGATCAAAGGTGTGGTCAAAGAGATAAAGGTGGCATTTGAAGATAGGAAGAGATGCAGAAAGGTAGAGAGGTTTAGAAGGCACACACACAATAGGCTAGAGCCTGAAGAGTGGAAGGTGTGAGCTGGGACCAAGAGCAGGAGAAGATCACAGACCTAGGCTGCAGTGAGGCAACAGACCGATCTCTAAATGAAGATGAAGAGTTTGAAAGCAATGCACTGGGGATGGGAAGCCAGTGGCGGTCAGCGAGGATGAGGTGAATGGGGCTCAGAATAGGATAGGGTGTCAGCAGTGAAGCGTTAAAAGTTTACGGTGAATTTACACTGCATTCTGCAATGTAGCTCTAGGATTGGCTGGCTGGTGTCATGGGCCCAGCCTGGCCAGCCAACTGCTGCTAGTAATGGCAAGGGAAATGTGTGTATTGGGGCCAGCTGCCCATGTGGACATTGAACCAATGTGTTCTATCCTGAAAGCACCATTCTTGCTGGTATACAGTTTCATGTGTGCTGGCAGCCCTCTTGTACCTTGTTCAGGTGCCCATTTGTTCATGTGTGAACCTAGACAGCAGATGTGGCTAGATTATTCAACTGGTGCAGGCATTGCATCTGAGCCCAATGCTGTTGTCATCCAATATCCAAATACAAGCATTTTCTAACAAGAGTCACAGAATTGGAGTGACCAGCTCTCCCACCCCCAACTGAGATCTGTTAACTCAGCGTTGATCGGGGAATTGGATCTGGAACCTTTTGGTCTGTGTGGCTTAGAACTACACCAGGTGCCGCCTTTGCCCGCCTGTTGCTGTATGGCGCACATCCTGCAAAGAATGCCTGAGAAACTTTATGATACAGTGGGGTTTTTTTCTTCCAGAGATCAATTCTGTGCGACCACGGTATCCGCCGTCTGACCTTCCTTGTGGCTCAGAAGGTAAAGTCTCTTCACTCTCGTCAAACTATTTCCAACAAACATAAATCAATTACAAAATGGCTTGCATAGGAACTGTACAATTTTAATTGATTAAACCATTGACCAGCTAATTTAGTGGATTCCTTAATCCAAATCCATTTGTAATAATGGGATATAAATGTAGTCATTTCTATGTAATTTGCCTTAAAGCGGCTCTGCCCTATTTTTTTTACATGCTGTGCTGTTAATCAGTAATGTAAAATAATCTTGCATGAAAGGAAATGATAGAATGTGGGCAAAAAATTCAAAAAATAATTTCTATATTTCCAAAAAATCCGTCCTGATTAAACTCATCAAAGTTGAGGCTTTGCTCATCATTTTTATCTTTATCGCTGGTTCTTTCTGTGCCCTGATTGCCTCTTTTTCACAGTACAAACAAAGAAAAGGTTTTTTGCATTCACTCTAGCACAGCTGACGGTCTCAGTTTCTCTCCCCCTCCTTCCTCTCCCCCACAACCCCTGCCCCGTTACAAAGAACATCGTCCAGTCATAACATCTATTTTTATAACTTTTTAATTCCTCCTCAGTCCCAAACTCGATCATCGCAGACTAAAAGTGGCTCCTAGTTATCACAAATCCTCTCTCAAATCCCTACCTTCTAGTCATCCATAGAGCACGTGATTTGTTGTGGTGTGGCATCCCACTCATTTTTCACACTCCCTGCCTGTAGCATGATTTGTCTCCAAGTGCCACAGTTTTGCATAAAAAGTTTTGGATCTGAGTGGTAAGAAATCCCTTGCGGCAACAAATAACTTGTCCTAGCCGCCTGTCGGCACGGCTTTTTTAATGCAACAGCAGTAAAAAGAAATGTGAAAATCCACCAAATATTGAAATGTCATTCTTAGTCTGAATGATGACATTTGACAAATGCTAGTAAAATGTAAGAGTTTTTTTAAATGTGGGATTTATGGGGCAGGGCAGATTTAATATTATTGTTTGATCATTGAGTTTTGATTCTCCTACTAACGGCTAGATCTTGTCCACTTTCTTCTTTTCACTTTATCCTGAAGGATTTCCGAAAACAGTGCAATTATGAAGTGGATCGAAGATTCCATGTAAGTAGCCAAGAATTATGGAATGGTTACTTGAGCATATTCTCCTCCCTTCATTAATGTTAATCAAAAAATCGGCCTAATATTAGCTAAGGGAAGAAAATATACCCATCCTACCAGTTATGCTTGCATGTTCAGACTGTGTCTAGTTGCTGTTCTCATCGGCTGTTAAATGTGACCATCTGTATGAGGTGTTGGGTTTTTAGGACTAAATAATCACGGACTTAACAAAAGTTGCCCATTTATAACTGTGCCACCATAGAAATGGTCCTAATGGATTGGAGTCTTTAAACATTTAATGAAAGGCTGATCTTTAAATGGCTCTACTGTGATTTTATAAATTAATTAAAATTTGTTCTGGTTTCATTCACAGTTCAGACCATTATTATACCTCGCCTGATAGTGAGCAGTTGTCCTTCTTACAGGATTATCCCTGTGCGAGTGGCTGCCAGAGCTTGCCCTCGGATTTTTGCCTCCCTCCCAGTGAGTGAATGAGTTTTTGTTTGGCATCTCTTGCTTGACCGTATGAACCTGAGCTGTAGCTCTGTGGATAGGGAGTCGTGGGGATGAAGCAACATCCTAATGCTCCATGGTATGGCACATAGAAAGAACAAAGGCTAAATATTGGCCAGGACACCGGCGATAACTCCCTTGCTGTTCTTTGAAATAGTGCCATGGGATCTTTTACGTCCACCTGAGAGAGCAGACAGGGCCTCAGTTCAGCGTCTCATCCGAAAGACGGCACCTCCGACAGTGCAGTGCCCTGGCATGTCGGCCTAGATTTTTGTGCTCAAGTGTCTGGAGTGGGACTTGAACCCATAACCTTCTGACTCAGAGGTGAGCGTGCTATCAACTGAGTCACAGCTGACACTACTCTTGAAATCATTGGGTTACTTGGCCTGTTCCTGGTGCTGATATAGAGGTCTTTTTGTTTCAGCTTTAAATCGGGGTATTTTTCCACAGTTTGTCAATCCTGGGCAATTAGGGTCTCTCTTGGTTTCTTTTTAATGATCTACATTAAAACTTCAAGCTATCAAAGCATGTTGTTTTTTGATTGTGATTTTTTTCTATCCCTTTCCACGTTGCCTGGTTTTTTTACAACACAAAAGTAGCAGTGAATTTGTGCACCGCTACCCAGAGTTTAATGGGCCAAAATTGCGCTGTATGATATCTTCTCATGAAATTTCTTTGTCTACTATTTTAACAGCGGTGTTAAGCAGTTTACTTACAACCTGTGACAGAGGAGTTTCACATGAACACGATGGAATGCATTCATTCCTAATTTTGCATAATGCACTTTTAACTATTTAATGTGCTATATTTCACTTTGTGTCTTACTTGCATGGAGGAGAGACCCAACCAGGCTGGATATTCCAGTTAGTGTCAGGTACAAGTGGCCCAGTGGGTGGACTTCCAGTGTTCCTAATGCCAATGTGTAGCTGAGTTCTTACCAGCTCGAGAATTTGTCTTCTGTTCATTAGATTAATTTTGAATGGATTCTCCGTGAAAATGTAAAATGCATATGCAATTTCTTTCTCTCTTGATGCACTTTTCTTTTCATTAACAAATAAAACAATCCACAGATACCATACTTACTAATTTTATTTACTGTCTCTGTAATAAGCACCACAGGGAAGTGGGCAGGGGGGTGCATAGCTGGTCCAATAATTATGTAATCTCTCTTATCAGCCATTTAACCTGATTATCAATGTAATAACAAGCTAAAAAAATTTTTTTTTTTTTTTTACTCGTTTTCAAATTTCCTGAGTTCCAGGGTGTCTTGCGCAGTTAAATTAAGCACATTATTATGATTGTCTAAGTAATGGCTGGCTGCTCTGCCACAGCAGGGGCTAATGACCTCCATAGGCACAGCTGGATATTCAGGTTCAATTTGATGTAACTGGTATTGACTTGAGGGGGGTAAAAAAGAAAAGCCTTTCCCCAAAACAGACATTAGGTAGCACTGATTTCAGTTTTTAACGCAGCAGTACCTTTATATGGCAATGATATTTTCCTGGAAATTGGCAGTTCAGCCATTAAATATATCTCAGCCATTACCCCAACAATTGCATCAGCCTAGTT
The DNA here is from genome assembly GCF_052327205.1 of Somniosus microcephalus. Taxonomy (NCBI): domain Eukaryota; kingdom Metazoa; phylum Chordata; class Chondrichthyes; order Squaliformes; family Somniosidae; genus Somniosus; species Somniosus microcephalus. The sequence goes on from NC_141008.1 coordinate 68,554,997, forward strand.
GCATTTGCAAAGCAATAATGCCAGGTCTGAAGGGAGAAATAAACCGTTAAAAGCTGCTTTTTTTTTTATTGTTCTGGAAGAAGCAAAACTATGTTAATGAATTTATTTTTATGGCTGCTGGAGCAATCTTTCTTTCTCCAGAAATACTCTCAGTGGCTTGATCCAGTGTAATTCTATGGGTGCTAAATGTGATTTATTATGTTCTTTTCGGTGCTTGATGCCTTTTTTTTTACTGTCCTCTTGTACGTCTACGTGTTGGTCACAGACGCTTAACGTGGAATTTTAAAGGTATTTTTTTTTTCTCCTGTCACCCCTCTTTTACACAGAGAGAATTCCCAAAGTTCTTCACGTTCCGATCAAGAGACAAGGTAAGGCACACAGCAGAATTGAACTTCATCTCCTATCATAGAATCTTACAGTACAGAAGGAGGCCATTTGGCCCATCTTATTTGTGTCGGCTTTTTCAAAGAGCTCTCCAATTAGTCCCACTCCTCTGCTCTTTCCCCATAGCCCTGCATATTTTCCAAGTAGTTATCCAATTCCCTTTTGAACGTTACTATTGAATCTGCGTCCACCACTCTTTAAGGCAGTGCATTCCAGACCACCACAACTCGCTGTGTAAAATTTTTTTTTTTAAATTACTCCTCATCTCCCCTGGGTTTTTTTGCCAAGTCTACTTGATGCAGTTTTTTTGTTTTCAGAATAGTAATGCAATAGATGGTTTTTAAAAACAGGGGGCCTTAAATTCTGATCTAATCAAATACATTGAAAATGCAGGGTAAAATCTACCCACTGAATCAGTTTGGCAGTTACTTGAAGGAAGGCACGCACCTTCAGCACTGGCAGGCTCTCATCAGTGAACTGGAATATAAACAGTTTAAATGATTTCGTATTGATCCTCAAAGAAATAAAAGGAGGAAAAACCTTGCATTTACATAGTGCCTTTCACGACCGTAAGAAATCCCAAAGTGCTCCACGGTCAATTTTTGAAGTATAGTCGCTAATATAATGTATGGAAACGAGGCGGGAAGTGAGGAATAAAAACCGAAAATGCTGGAAATACTCAGCAGGCCAGACAGTATCTCTGGAGCGAGAAATCGAGTTAACGTTTCAGGTCGATGAACTTCCATCAGAACTGGAAAAAGTTAGAGATGTAACCAGCTTTAATTAAGCAAGTACAGGAAAGCGGGGAGGGGAGGAAAGAACAGGGTTGGAAGGCAAGAGTGATTAAATGACAAAAGGGATGATGGTGCAAGGCAAAAGGGGTGGTAATGGGACAAGTAAAGAAACAAAAGATGGGTCCAGAGGAGCTGAAAATGACAAAAGCAGCATCATTACCAGCAACTGCTGTCTGAAAGAATGGGAGCAATGGTTATGATCTGAAGTGAGGAGTTTGAGGTAAATCTCAGCGATTACCTGGTGTGGGGAAGGAACAAATAAACATAGAAGATAGGAGCAGGAGTAGGCCATTCGGCCCCTCGAGCCTGCTCCGCCATTCAATGCGATCATGGCTGATCATCCAAATTCAGTACCCGGTCCCTGCTTTCTCCCCATACCCCTTGATCCCTTTAGCCTTAAGAAATATATCCAACTCCTTCTTGAATATATTTAATGTATTGGCCTCTACTGCCTTCTGTGGTAGAGAATTCCACAGGTTCACCACTCTCTGGGTGAAGAAATTCCTCCTCATTTCTGTCCTAAATGACCTATCCCTTATCCTTAGACTGTGACCCCTGGTTCTGGACTCCCCAACCATTGGGAACATCCTTCCAGCTTCTAGTCTGTCCAGTCCTGTCAGAATTTTATAAGTTTCAATGAGACCCCCTCTCATTCTTCTAAACTCCAGCGAGTACAAGCCCAATTGACCCAATCTCTCCTCATACTTCATTCCTGCCATCCCAGGTATCAGCCTGGTGAATCTTCGCTGAACTCCTTCCATGGCAAGAACATCCTTCCTCAGATAAGGCGACCAAAACTGCACACAATACTCAAGGTGTGGTCTCACCAAGGCCCTGTATAACTGCAGCAAGACATCCTTGTTCCTGTACTCAAACCCTCTCGCTACGAAGGCCAACATACCATTTGCCGCCTTAACCGCCTGCTGCACCTGCATGCTTACCTTCAGCGACTGGTGCACAAGGACACCCAGGTCTCGTAGCAGCTGCACATAATGGATGGTTTGGAATGACTAGCACAGAATGGATTTGATCCTCCGGCTGTCAAGCCTGCACAAGCCTCACACAGTTAGGACAGACTTTAGGAGTTTCTGAATGTTCTTGGGCAGCCTCTCTTACCCTGTCAGTTCATCCTTGCTTCTAGTTGAAAGGGCAAATTGTAACAAATTACAAAACCGTCCTGCCTCTGTGCATTGTGGATCATTTTTGTGACCAGTTTGTTGGGCGAGGGGTTCCTTTTACCTTTTGTTGATCTGTTTCTCTTTCCCCCACCCCCCCATTCCCTCACTCGTCCCTCTATCCAGAAGGTTCTGACTGATGCTGGGGAAGGGTTATTCTTAATGTGTGAGCCTTGGCTGTAAGTCTTGCCAAGTTATTCAACCAATGGTGGGGTCGAACTATCTTTGCTGGGAATCGGTATGCATGATTCGAGCAGGGGCTGCTGACACTGATCAGGAACGGAAAGCCTGCTTGATATTTCCCTTCCCACCTCACTCAGCCAGGGGTGCTGAGGCCAATTGGTTGATCAGACAACTTAGCAGAGAGCAAAAATTGTATTTGGGGCTTTCATAGTAATAGAGTTATACAGCACAGAAAGAGGCCCTTCGGCCCATCGTGTCCGTGCCGGCCATCAAGCCCTGTCTATTCTAATCCCATTTTCCAGCACTTGGTCCGTAGCCTTGTATGCTATGGCATTTCAAGTGCTCATCCAAATGCTTCTTGAATGTTGTGAGGGTTCCTGCCTCTACCACCCTTTCAGGCAGTGAGTTCCAGATTCCAACCACCTTCTGGGTGAGGGAGTTTTTCCTCAAATCCTCTCTCAACCTCCTGCCCCTTACCTTGAATCTATGCCCCCTTGTTATTGACCCCTCTACTAAGGGGAAAAGTTCCTTTCTAGCTACCCTATCTATGCCCCTCATAATTTTGTACACCTCAATCAGGTCCCCCCTCAGCCTTCTCTGCTCTAAGGAAAACAACCCCAGCCTGTCCAGCCTTCCTTCATAGCTGAAGTGCTCCAGCCCAGGTAACATCCTAGTGAATCTACTCTGCACCCTCTCCCATGGTCTATATAACTCCTGCTCGGTTAACCAGCTGAGCTGTCTGTAGTGCGGGCTGGGATTTTTTTTTTTTTTTTTTTTTTAATTAAAAAGAGCCCTTCAGACATTTCTTGAAAACTATCCAACTAAATGAAAATTTATTTTTGTATGAAATATCACAGCAAACCTCACTAGTTTGCAAGAATGTTGTAAAAAGCACAGACCGCACACAATTTAATGACTGTTGTGCTACATTTTCTGGCGCTGGATGCACACGTTTCTCTGTTTCTGTATTAATCATTCTTCATTCCGCAGCCCATAGAAAAGAAAGAAAGACTTGCATTTATATAGCGCCTTTCACGACCTCTGGATGTCCCAAAGTGCTTTACAGCCAATGAAGTGCTTTTGAGGTGGAGTCACTGTTATAATTGGCAGCAGCCAGTCTGCGCACAGCAAGCTCCCACAAACAGCAATGTGATAATGACCAGATTATCTGTTTTAGTGATGTTGGTTGAGGGATAAATATTGGTCAGGACACCGGGGATAACGCCCCTGCTCCTCTTTGAAATAGTGCCGCGGGATCTTTTACACCCACCTGAAAGAGCAGACAGGGCCTCGGTTTAACGTCTCATCTGAAAGACGGCAGTACTCCCTCAGTACTGTACTGGAGTGTCGGCCTAGATTTTTGTGCTCAAGTCTCTGGAGTGGGACTAGAACCCACAACCTTCTGACTTGAGCGAGAGTGCTACCCACTGAGCCACAGCTGTCTGGGTGAGGGGGTGGAAGAGATCGCTGTTTGTTTCAGATACTTTAAATGTCATGGCACACCACATGTAAGCCTACTCCCTCTGATCCTTTCTCCGATATCTAGCGGGAGTTGGTGCTGCTGCTCCTGTGTATGCAGGAACGCAGTTTTGGCACAACTTAGCCAGCAATTTGTTCTGTGTAATGGTAATTTTCTATTAAGCTCCAAGTTGGCTGGATCAGCTACATTGTTCTTGAAGATGTAGCTGAAATTTGCAATTTTCCATCTAGGAAGTGTTGCTAATAAACATGCGTATTAATCAGAAGTCAAGTGGTCAACAGCCTTTGCCCTCTTCCCAGTTTCATCAATACACACAATATTTTCAGAAGTTAACACGAAATGTCTTCCCTGCCCCCCCCCCCCCCCCCACCTGAAAAGAAGCAAATGCTTAATGATACGGTTGGCATATTTCTCTTTCCAAGTATCTCCAGTAGTTTTGAAAACCTATTTTAAGACCTCAATTGGGATGAAATTGCGCAAGGGGGGGGGGGGGGGGAGGATAGGTGACTGAAAGAGTGGCCACTGATGGTGGAGCGGGGAAGGTGGGAGCAGCAGTAATTTAGTGTTGGAGAAGCAGAAGGTGCAGGTGGGATGTGTGTCTGGAATCTTATTCCGAAACGAGCAAGAATATCACAGAATACAGTTCCTCGGCAGTTTGGATTGAAGGATATTTGTGTTGCAGCATAAGTACCACGGTGTAGAGAAAAGGATACGGAATAACAGATCCATTATTTGAAAACATGTCATTTGTAAACCCGTTCATGAATTCAAAACTAACACGCATTGGTTTATAAGGTTAGAACGCACAGCACGGGAATAACATAAAACCTCCGAGCGTTTTATGAGTCCAGATTTGAGATATGTAATGTCCTAGCATAAAATAAGCTCCATCAAATGGCACAGTGGGGTGTGACATGAATCAGTCTTTCATGAAAGAAAGACTTATGAAATAATACTGAGCGGCCTGCGGGTGGCACCGCCCAGGGAGAGTATAAATACTCGGGCACGGGCCCAGCTTGCACAGGACATTCTCAACAGGAACTAGTGAAGGACACAACTAGACCTCCATGTTGTAAAACAGTTGATTAAAGCTTTGTTTAACGCTTAGACCAAGTGCCTAGTAGTTTTCTTACATCAGGGTGCATAAGGGCAATTGAGTCCTCTTACTTTGTGAAATAGATTTTTCTGTATTAAGGCTTGTGCGTTAAACCCTGCGTTGTAAATAAATTATGAGGTGTAAACTTAGCCACCCAGTTCATGCTGTTGGTTTTAGTGCAGAATTAATGACGAGGGTTTGTAGCAGAATGTGAAGCTTTTATTTAAAGCAGGTTGTCCTGAGGATGCGATGTGTTAACTTGGATTGGTTGCAGCTTCATGCGTTGACTTATTTGTGGCTGGTGGAATTAGAGTTCATATCAGACTGGTGGTGATTGAAGTTTTAGAAAATGCTATGATGTTTGTTAGAATTTGACAATATCTTGGCAGATAATATGACGACTCGTTCAGTTTAAAACACTTTCTTGTCCCTCTCTCTCTCAATCACACTTACAGTAAAGAGTTATACTGGTTCAGTCTTTGTGCAACTCCGATTCAATTTCATTCGTTTTTCCAGTTTCAGGAAGACCGGATTTACCGACATCTGGAGCCTGCCCTGGCTTTCCAGCTGGAGCTGAATCGAATGCGGAATTTTGACCTCACTGCAATGCCATGCGCCAATCACAAAATGCACCTGTATTTAGGCGCTGCCAAGGTGGAGGCTGGGATTGAGGTGACCGACTATAGATTCTTTGTACGAGCCATTATTCGGCACTCGGACTTAGTCACCAAGGTGAGTCAGCCTACTGCAACAACTTGCATTTATATAGCACCTTTAACGTAGCAAAACGTCTCAAAGAACCTCCTGCAAACGTAAGGAATAAATCAATGCCAAGCCAGAAAATAAGATATTCGAAGGGGTGACAAAGTCTGGTTGAAGATGTGGGTGTTAAAGAAGGAGCGGGAGGTGCACAGATTGGGGGGGGATTGGGGGGGGGGGGTTGCGCGGTGGTGGGGAGATTAGGGAGGGAATCCAAAAGTATGGGGCTTAGGCAACTGAAAGCATAGCTTTTGTGAGGGGGGAGGGGGGGGTGACGGGCGGTGATGCTGCACCAGAGATAGAGGAACTGGGAGAATTTGTAGGGGTGGAGGAGGTTGCTGAATAAAGCAGGGAGGAGGTTGCTGAATAAAGCAGGTGTGAGGCCATGAAGCAATTTAAACACGTGGATGAGAGTTTCAAATTTTAGGCATAGTTGGATTGGGGGCCAACTTAAATCCGCAAGAGCAGGGATGATGAGTGAACAGGTTTTGGTGTAGGACAGGATACAGATGATCGAGTTTCAGATCAGCTGAAGTTTACAGCAGGTGGAAGATAGGGTGCCAGCTACAGATCATTGGAGTAGGTGAGCCTGACAAAAGGCATGGATGAGGGTTTCAGCAGCAGGTGGGCTGAGGTGGGGGTCGGGGCAGGGTCTGTTACGGAGGTGAAAGTCTTTGTGATGGAGAGAATATGGGATTGGAAATTCAGCACCGGATCGAATTGGATGCTGAGATTGCGAACAGTGTGATTCCGCCTTGAGACGGTGACCAAAAAGGGGAATGGAATCAGTGCTGAGGGCACGGATTTTTATAAGTGGGGAATGAAAACAATGGCTTTCATCTTCCCAATGTTTAACTGGAAGAAATTGCAGCTCGTACAAGACTGGATATCGGACAAGTAGTATGACAACATCTAGGAGGAGTCGAGTGAGGTGTGGGTGTTGGCAGTATACATATGAAAGATGGCCCCATGTCTGAATTCCACCCCCCCCCCCCCGCCCCCACAAGGAACAGAATGTAGATGAGGAAAAGGAGGGGGCACAAGGATAGACTGGTGATGGTGCGGGGACAGGAAGAGACGCCATTGCTAGAGATACTCTGGCTAAGGTCACATTGGTAAGATTGGAATACAGCAAGAATTGTCCCACTGAATTGGACAATGGAGGAGAGTAGTGTAGTCAACTGTGTCAAAGGCTGCAAAGAGGCACAGTGCACCACGGTCACAGTCACCGGGGATGTCATTTCTGACTTTGGTTAGGGGGCATTTTAATGCTGTGGCAGAGGCGGAAATCTGACTGGAGAGGTTCAAATGGGGAGTTTCGGGAAAGATGGGTACAGATTTGGGAGTTAACAGCTTATTCAAGGATTTTGGGGAGGAAAGGCAGATTGGAGATGGGGCAGTATTTTGAAAGGGTTTTTTAAGGGGTGGGGGATGATAGTTTTGAAAGGCAGGAGGACATTGCCTGAGAATAGGGAACCATTTACAATGTCAGCCAGCATGAGGGCCAGGTGGGAATGGGGTCAAGGGAGCAGGAGGTGGGCCTCATGGACGAGATGAGAGAGACACTGTAGGGAGTCGTGGTTTCGGAGCTGGGGCGGGAAGTTTGTCTTGGTAGGAAGTGGGGAAGCAGCAGAGACAGCCGAATGGATAGCCTCAACCTTAGTGACAAATCCATGTTGGAGATGAGGGTGGAAGTGGATAGGGATTTAAGGAAACAGGTTGGTGGTTGGAAAAAAGAAGCTGGGGGTTATCTTTGCTCTCCAGGGTGATCCTGGAGTAGTGGGTGATTTTGGCACAGGAGAGTGAGGCCTAATAACATTTGGTGTGGTCCAGCCAGATCTGGCGATGGATGGTTAAGCTATTTGTGCACCAGATATGCTCAAGCCTGCACCCCTTGAACTTGAGGGAGCAAATACGATGGCCATATCGGGGGAATGGCAGAGATGGGAGAGAGTTAAGATTTTGCAGCAAACAAGGACATTGGAGGTGGGGGAGTGGTTGAATAAATTGACAACTGCAAAGGTATTGTGGGGAATTGTTGACCAAAGGCCGGATAGTTGGGAGTTTGGAAGTGACTTGGAGAGCCCCCACCCCAAGGACGGATGCAGAAGGCAGTGGGGTTACATGGGGGTGGTATCGGGATGTGGTGTTGAAGGATCGTAGGAGATGGCCACGTCAATGAATCAGCCTGGAAGGGCCTCAAATCCTTGAGTTTTGACCATTTTAATCTTGGAATAAACCTGATGTGCTTCTTCGATAGAAATCGCATTGAGTTATTTTGTATGCTATAATACTGAACAGCACTCTACTATGTTAATGTACCTCCCAAGTCATTTTTTTATTTTACTGCATTTTAATGTAATTTTTGATGGTCTATTTCACTTAATATGATTTTTCACATAATTTGAAAAACCTCCTAGAAAAGTTGAACAAGCATAAAACTGTGCGAGCAGGTAGCACATTAATTAAAAGTCCTGTGATGCTTTAAGCAATATGATTCCAAATGGCACAAACCTGTATTTAAGGGCAGCTGCTTTTTGATTTAAATAAGTTTTTTTTTTATAGCCAATGATTAAAAGTGACCTTAGTTTTGTTTTTAAAAATTCGACTGGTTTAATTATTTTCACAGTTAATTGAGAAAAATATTGCTCTGTGCCGACTTTGTTCTTACTGTTTTCTTTATTCTGTTTAACTGTGTCTAACGTATGGGATTTTAATTGAATTTGTTTCTCTTTAATTTTCTATTTTCCATGGGGAGCTCGTCCCTTTTTTATTGCCAATTTTCTCCACTCCTTTTCTGAAGGATTCAATTCCTTGATGGGATACGGCTACAGAGATGCCAGTTACGTTCTCGCATTTAATTGAGTGGACCTTATTTTTTGAGTGTGGGCCTCCACACTTGAGTATCACTAGGACATTTCACCACAAGGGTACCATAGCCAAGCCTGATGCTATCCTCCCCGCTGTCCACATGCGTACTTCTATCAGGGGTTGCTGGATAGTGGTTGGGAGAGGGAATCCTGGCTGATTTTTATCCGACCTGTTGAAGTGTGCCCTCTTCCAGATTAGATTAGCTAACTCAGCTCAGGCCAGGAAGCGAATGTTGGGCTCAGCCACTCATTGGCTAAACGTGCTGAAACATTGGGGAGAATCTGATTCCCTTTCTTTTTCCCATTATTCTTCATCCATCTGGCCTGACACACAAAAGGACATGTCCTCGCGAACAATATTCTTGTAATTAGCCACTAGGCGATGCCTTTTGACATCCTCTGCTCTTTACTTACCTGCTTTCCCCCATGCAACTACTGAGGTGAGGTACAGTCTTCACTCAGTGCTATCCTGCTCAGCAGAGCTCAGATTGGGAGTAGAATGGAGCAGAGTTTGAACCAACACCAGTCTTTATTCTAGGGCATTGCATGTTAATCACATCATGTCACCACTCATTTCATCCCAACTATCAATTCTTGGCAAGGTAGGAACCTTCTGGGGGGAGGGTAGAAGCGCATACCTGGAGGGGAAGCTGTGTTTCATGTGCTGCTTGTGACCTGAAAGTGCTTTACGTTCTTCCATTCTTTATAACTGTTGGCCTCCATATTGAAGGACCACAAATATACAAAAGAAAATTCTTTAGACAAAACTCCACAGCAGCTCGAACTTGGCATGGACCTTCCGGAAGTTTCTAACGTGCCAATGGAAACAGTTCCATCATTGTGCCAGATCCGTTGTAATGTGTGCAAATGTTGTGAAAACATTGCAAACATGATCTTAAATCAACTGCATTTGCAGCTTTGTCAATCTGGAATCAAAACAGCAGAGCCAACACAAGTGCCAGCAGCTACAAATCAAATCAACTTTTATTGTCATTGTTAGTGCACAAGTGCAGTACAACGAAATGTAGGCTTGCGGCTCCCGAGAATGTACATTTAGATTAAGACATTTAAACATTCAACATACATTTGGCTTGTAATACATTAACATAAACATAACCATAATAAAGTGCATTGGCAGATGTGCAGGCTTTAGAGTTTATTTGTGGAGTTCAGTAGGATGACAGCCCTGGGAAAGAAGCTGTTCCTAAATCTGGTCGTACGGGTGCGAATGCATCTGTAGCGTCTCCCAGATGGCAGGAGGGCGAACAGACTGTGGCTGGGGTGGGTAGGGTCTTTGATGATGGACCGTGACCTCCGTAGACAGCGTTTCTGGTATATGTGCTCTATGGTCGGTAGCCGGGTGCCGGTAATGCGTTGGGCAGTTTTGACTACCCGCTGCAGGGCTTTCCGGTCATGGTAGCTACAGCTGCCATACCATACTCTGATACAGTTCGTCAGGATGCTCTCTATTGTGCAGCGGTAAAAGTTAGAGAGGATCAGGGGTGACAAGTTACATCCCTTCAGCCTCCTTAGGAAATATAGGCGCTGCTGGGCCTTCTTCATCAGAGAGGAGGTATTGAGGGACCAGGAGAGGTCTTCCGTGATGTGGACTCCGAGGAACTTAAAGCTGTCCACCCTTTCCACCACAGCCCCATGGATGTGGATGGGGGTGTGACTTCCGCCTTTAGACTTCCTGAAGTCCACAATGATTTCTTTGGTTTACTTTAGCCATCGGTAGCGCTTTCCCATCCGAGGCACCCAAGGGCAACTACCGCCCAAAGGGAGTTTGGCATCAATAGCATTGGTGCGAGTCAATTACAGTAAGGATAAAACCATAAATTTCATGTTTCATTGATGCTGTGGAGGAAGAATAGATTGTTAGTGAACTGTTAATTGTTCTAGTCTGAGCTTTGTGTGAGGCATTCAGACTATTTCAGATGTTACTGTATGTGGTCTAAGATGTAGCTTTGGATTTTTTTTATTTTTTTTTAAAGAGTTATTTTAGTAAAATGGTCAAAGACCTTTTACAGTGATATTAATCTTGTCTGTAGGAAGCCTCCTTTGAGTATCTGCAGAATGAGGGTGAACGTTTGCTGCTGGAGGCTATGGATGAGCTGGAAGTGGCATTTAACAACACTAATGTTCGAACAGACTGCAACCATATCTTCCTCAACTTTGTTCCCACTGTCATCATGGATCCTTCGAAGGTAGGCACTGTCTTTGAATTTCTCTTGACAAAGTGAAGAAGTAAATCACAATCTGAATCTCGGGTGGTTTGTGGTATGATTTTGTGGTGCACTGGTTTACTGATGACGCTGTGCCATAACCCAGTAGTGCACGCGTGTCCAACCTGCTACTAAAACCATGGCAATGGGTGTCTTATGATCTCTGAAAATGCAGTTATGATCTCAGCCAGGCAGTAGTTGGGATGCATCAATGGCCTCAACATGCATGGGCTAGATGAAAATATTAAGCAGAGATCCCGGTCCTTTATTGCGGTCCATAATCACCCCGGCCCCTGCAGGAAGGTGCCAGTTTTGGGTGAGGACAGGATTCAGCCCTGCAGTCAAATAACCTTGTCAACACTTACTGTCCAGGTTCACAATTTAATAATGGTCACTCGGGCATGGTAGCCAGAGGCCTGCTGGGACCGTGGAATCCTACTCGAGCACAAGCCACTACCTTCAGGAGATGGAGAGAGAAAATTCAGAGGGGGCAGATTGAAGTAATTTCTGAGTGTAGAATCTGATTCTAACGTTTGATGCAGATGGTATGTTTCTAACTTGCGTTGTGGGGGGCAGGTACATGTTGGCATAGTGGCTATTTTCAGTAATCCTGCGATGGATGAGGGCCCTGAGCGCTCTGTTTCTGTTCCTTCCTCCAGATAGAAGAGTCTGTACGCAGCATGGTGATGCGTTATGGCAGTCGTCTCTGGAAGCTCCGTGTGCTGCAGGCCGAGTTGAAAATAAATATTCGCTTGACGCCCACTGGGAAGGCCATTCCAGTCAGGCTCTTCCTGACCAACGAGTCCGGTTACTACTTGGATATCAGTCTGTACAAGGAGGTGACGAACTCCAGGACCGGACAGGTACGAGAAGTTAACGACTAACTCACTTAAATAATGGAAGTTAGAGTCTTGGGGCAGGATTTTCATTGGTCCTTGGAGGCGTGTGGAGGTTTAAAATCATGAAATCAGGGGGCACGAACCCATCCCGCCTCCATGCCAGTTTCAAAGGAGGCGGATACCCGACTTGTGCTGGGACCCAGCTCCCTGAGGCAGGAAGAGGATTAGTGCCAATTAACTGCCTGTTAACAGGCAGTTTTTAGCCTAATCCCTATTTTTATCCCTGAAGTGTGGGATTCCCGATGGCTCCAAACCATGCCAAGTTAGCGAGGCGGACCGTCGGGCTGAAGGGCTTGGAAAGTTCGAGATGTCCGGTGTTCAGGTGAGTGATGGGTGCATGAGTGCAGAGGTAAGTGTGTTTGGTGTGTGTAAAGTGTTTAAGTTTTACTTAACTTTACAGCCTTCCTTCCGGTCTCTGGTGTCCCTCATCTCACTGGCACAGAAAGCAGAATGGCCGCCAGCTGTCAAAATCTGCAGCATTCAGCTTTCTGTTCTGGAGAGATCTCTAAATCAGCCTGAGAGGAAGGAATTAACTTAGAGGACAGATGGTCAGTATTTGACAGCTTCAAAGAGCTGTCAAACGCTGATATTTCATCTGTCAAAAGCTCTTGACTGATGAAATGTCAATCTGTGACGTCGCCGGGTGGCCCTTAATTGGCCTGCTGAGCCCGCTGGGCGGGCTCAACAAGGTCAATCAAGTGAAAATCGTGTGGGTTGGCCACAACTCGATGGAGGCGGGACTACAACCCCAAAAGTTGTGGCCACGCCTCCAGTATCAAAATCCAGCCCTTGTTTTCTGAAGCTTGTTGAAAAAGTGCTGCAAAGAAAGATATAGATATATACCACTTTTGCAGAATTGGGGTGTACCTCCTGCATGACAGGATGTCTGTCCCATCAACCCTGGCCATTTTTCTGACCTTGGAATCATTTATCTAATTTTGGTGAGAAGTCAGGCTGGAATTAGGTTGGAGATTGGCTGCGGGAGAGCTGTGTTGGCCAAGCCTGCGCAGGAGTGGGGCAAGTGAAAAATGGGGAGGGTTAGGGTGCGGGACCAAAGGCAGAGTCAAAGGGAAGGGTGTTGAGCAGGTGTTTAACAGCAAGGGAGGGAAGTGGCATGGTGGATGGAACTAGGCAGGGAGTTCCAGCAGGCCGGAGCAGAGTGGCTGAACAAGCAGCCACCAATGGTGAAGTGGAGGGAGCAGGAGACAGAAGCCCAGTGTTCGAAGAGCAGACGGTGTGTGTGGGAACATTAAGCGGGGGAAGATCATTAAGGTAAGGTGAGGCATGATTTGAGAAAAAGGATGAGAATTTTGAAGTCGGCTCCTTGGGACACTGAGAGCCGTTGAGCTTGGATAGAATGAGGTTGATGGGAGTGCAGGACTGGGTGTGGGTGAGGTAGGTGGGCTGCAGAATTTTGAATGTGCTGAAACTTGTGGAGGATTGAGGCAGGGATGGTGGCAAGGAGAGCATTAGGGAAGTCGAGCCTCAAAGTGGTGATGGAGGGGACTTGGGCAGAAGGGAAAAGGAAGGGGTGGAAACTAAGAAAGCAGTCCTGCTTTTAGATTACATGTGGGAAGGATGCTGAGCTCAGTTGAGCAGTATGCCATGATTTTGCACCTTTTGATTTAGCATGATGTGGCAGCCGGGGAGGCTGATGGAGTCAGGGAACGTATAAGTGACGGTGGTTGCCAAAAGGGAAGGGCTTTGGATGCTAATGTCAAGCTGGAGGAAATGTTGACTCAACTGGGTTTTGATGGCAGTAGGAGTGTAGCAACAGCTATTGGTTGAATGAGACAGATATAAACCTGGGTTTGTTTCATCACACATCTGTGCTTTCGGATAATGTTGCCATGGGGTAGCATGCAGATAGTGAAGAGGAGAGACCTGTGGGGTACACCAGAGTTGACTGTGCAGGAGAAGCTGTTGGAGGCAATGTAGCACAGGAAACTTTGTATTATCCGGAGGCGAACCGTCCGGCAAGCTGGAGCCACCGGCAAAAATCAGGAGCCGTTTTTTATTCTTTTCGTTTCTTTTCTTTGCTTTTTTTGAACAGTCAAGCTCTGCAAGGTCTGTAGCTAAGCAACAGCTTCAGCTAGAGATGCTACAGAGACGCTTGCCGACTGTTTAGAGGCTGTTGCTAAGCAACAGGGTTTGTTGATGTTTCAACATTAGCTCTGGAGTGTCCGGCAGTTTTGAGGGAACGGCAGCAGCTCGGTCCCGTCGGTGCCGGATAGCACAAAGTTTCCTGTACCTGCATTCCAACAGGTTTAAGTGGAACCAGGAGAGATCAGTGCCATGGCAGTGGACTGAAAAAGAAAGATGGAGGAAGGTGGAATGGAATGGTGTTGGAAGCAGAGAAGGCTAGAGAGATAAGGAAAGATGGAGAGCCTTGGCTGCAGTTACACAAAATGTCATTTGTGACTTTAACCAGTGCAGTTTCAGACTGAGCAGGGCAAAAACCAGATTGCAGTAAGGAGAGGTGGGAGTGTAGTTGCATTTTGAGTTATTTAGAATTGTTTCTGATCGAATAGTGCACAGTTTTGGCCAAAGAGAGAAGTGATGGTACAGTTTGAGGTGATTCAGTTAGATCTGGCAATGAACAATCAGGCTGTTCAAATGGTGAGGGCATTTGAACTTGTGGCCTGTGGATCAGAGGCCATTGATGTAGCTATTCTATCAGGGGAAGTGGCGAGGCCGAGAGCCTGCCCTAGATCTGAGGGGGGAAAGAGCGTTGACTGTGAAAGCACGATGGTTGTGGAAAAGATCAACAGGGGCATTGGTGACATCACAGGAGGCAAGCCAGGCAAGTGGAAGAGCAGAATTTGAGCGAATGCTTGGGAGTGTGGCACTTTGTTACTTCCCAAGAGTGGAAGATGACAGTGGAAGGTTAGTGGCAGGCTGAGTGGAAGACCATCAGGTTAAACCCGAGCCTTTCTGCACAATGTACCAGAACATCAATCAATGCTGCCCTAACCCCACACGCCCACATTGCAGATGTGTTATGGTAGCATTCCAATCCCCCGACCACTGATGGAGTAATTGTCATCCCCTCTATAAAAATATACATTTTACTTTTCTCTTTAAACCAACCTGGTATCCATCATTTTAATTTCTGAATATTTGAGAAACTGGAAGATTCTGTGCTGGAGGAAAAAAAAAGTTGAATTCTGCTTTTTGTAATTTGCAGCCTGACCTTTTCTTTGATATTCTTCTGATTGAGTTTATGGTAATGAAATTACTGAGCGTACGTCCAACAGCCTCAGCGGGGGGAGATGGGGGCAAAAGGAGTGATTTAATCTTCTGCGTTCTCTTAGTGGTACCTGCTATTCTTAACCACAGTTGCCGTGGCTCTTTGTACAGCTTGATTACATTAACTCATATCACAATGGCTCCAAGGCAAGCCCTTTCTTGTCAGTAAATAATGCCACGACTTGTTTTTTTCTCCCCCCTTGTAATTGTGCGGAATAAGACTTTTTTTTCCTGGTGAAAACTTTCATTTTCATTATGTATTGTAAATGACAAAAGAGGTCAGAGAAATGACTACTAGGTAATACAGTGGAAGAGGAGATTAGAATGTTTGTGTGGGTAACCTCTGGTAGCCTTTGGAAAGATTCCTCGGAGACCACTCGTATGCATGATTGATTGCTTTCGAGGCCGGCTGTTGATGAAAGATACCAGCAGCAACAACAGCAATGGATTATGGCAGGGATGCCTATCGTGGCTCCTTCAGAGACACACCGCTAATCCCCAACATGCAACACGCGGCAACTTATCACCGTGTGCTTCAATGCACGCTCAAGAAAAGCCCATGGTCCGACTCTCAAAGGAACAGAATGAGAGAGGGGGAAAAAAAAACTGTGGTGAAATCTGACAAAAAAGCCGAACCTGCTGAAAATATACAGCAAGTTGATTAGCATAAGGATGCGTAGGTCTTTTGTAGACTGAATTCTGTTGAAGGGTTGTAAAGGAAGGGTTAACCTGCCTTTCCCTTTCAGAAGCTGTTCGAATTCTTGTGCACACTCAACACGTTCTGTTTTGAAAGCAGAATTACATTGTTGCTCTTTCAAGCACGATTAGGTAAAAGTGGTCCCATTTCTATAGAATAGTGGCAAAAATGGCCAGTAACACTGTTGCACAGGCATCTATACTGTATACTGTACTACAGGAGTCTTTAACTAAAGAGAGAGCCGAATATGCTGCCTTAATTTCTTAATGCAGTCACCTAAATAAAGCTGGATAATTTCTGAATCTCAATGTATTCAGAGTACAGCAACAGCAAATGACTAGTTTTAATCT
Source organism: Somniosus microcephalus (assembly GCF_052327205.1). NCBI lineage: Eukaryota > Metazoa > Chordata > Chondrichthyes > Squaliformes > Somniosidae > Somniosus > Somniosus microcephalus. Next base: position 68,571,158 of record NC_141008.1, read on the forward strand.
GGCTAATATCTGACTAATAATTGCAGTGCTCCAATTAACGTGTTTCCAGCAATGTTCAATTTAGACTTTCCAGAATGTAAAGTAACTTGTGAAGTTGAGGCTGGTTTGTGTTTGAGAATGTCGCTCCAGAAGAATGGGAAGGCATACTCCCTCGGCTCCTCCACAAAAAGGTGCCGCCGTTACCCTCGATAATAATGTTACTTCATGTTCAAAAGTCTTTTAAAAGCACTGACAGAGCTTCTGTTAAGGGTATGGGAGCTGACATATTTATAAAACAGATGACTGGTGATAAAGAATCTTTCACCTTTTCTGTCTTCTGATAACAGATCATGTTTCAGGCCTATGGGGATAAACAGGGACCATTACACGGAATGCTGATCAACACACCCTATGTTACCAAAGACTTATTGCAGTCCAAAAGGTTTCAAGCCCAGTCCCTTGGAACGACATACGTGTACGACTTGCCTGAAATGTTCCGACAGGTAAACCTGGCACTTTGGAATGCTGTTGTTTTTGTGATGGTGGCTTTATTGTGCGATGTAGGTTTGAGCTGAAACTGTTTGTGCCTCTAACAAACCCAGATACAGAGTATACTGAATCTCTGGAAGTGCATTACAGGAGTTGCCATTGAATCGAGGTGTTTAGGTAACAACAGCAGGTTTTTAAAAATGTTATCTGAACCGTGAGATGATTATTATGGCCCAAATTTTACCCCCTGGTGTCAATTATTTATTTGTTTTAATAATTTCCTATTTTTGCTCTGTCTATGTATTTTTTGTTCAATTTGTATTTTAAAATGACGGACCTTCACACCATGTTGATTTGTAATGAGGATCTTTGAAGGGTGGTTTCTTTGTGATGAGACATCTACATCAGACCTGACTATTGATTCAGGGATAGACTGTCTTCAGTTTGATTATATGTTGGTTAAAAGGAAACTGTTTGATGCTTTAGGGTTCTACTTAATCGTCACATAATTTCCTCTAATGGCATGACCGGATTATTGAATGAGTAACTGAACCAGATAGACCAGGAGGGTCCCTGCTCCATGCCAAGTTAGCTGAATCCAGCCGGGACAGTGGTAGAGGCACTGCAATTGGCAATCGTGTCCCTGTGTTAGGGAAGGGGGGGGATGGTGTGGGTATCCTCCAAAGGTCCCTGTTTCTGATCACTTTCCAGAGGCCCTTACTGAAAGTGCTTATTTGTGGACACGGGTGAGGACAGGATCAAGCTCGGCTGTGAAGCACTCCTTCTCTCTCCCTGCCCACCTGCCCAGAACCCCCAAAAAACACTGAATGGCACTGCCTATCAAGGATCACATAAGAATAATGGCCATTTTGGGGGATTGCTGTAGAGCACATCCTCCATGGAACTGTACCAGTGCAAAAAGCTGATGTGTCCAGGATAGGGGAGAATTGCTAATGGGGGCGATTCTAAATGTTATAAAGATATGTCTGTACCTTGATGTTTCTCAGCCCTGCATAGAACGATAGCAATTTCCAGCACAGAAGGAGGCTGCTTGGTTCATCGTGTCTGTGCTCGCCCTTTGCTTGAGCAATCCAAAACTAATCTCAAAGCCCTGCCCTCTATCCACAGTCCTGCAAATTCCTCTGCTTCAAATATTTATCGAATTTTCCCTCAAATGATTCAGTGGTCTCTCCCTGAACCACGCCAAATAGCAAAGCATTCCAAGCTCCAACAACACTGTGTAAAGACATTTTTCCTAATCTCCTCACTCTGACAATTTTAAATGGATGGCTCCCTAACTGAGGAAATGTTCTTTCCCTATTCACTATCAAAACCCTTCATAATTTTAATAACCTCTGCTGTGTCTCTTGGCCATCTCTGATCCAGTGAAAACCGTTTCCTCATAACTTGTTTCCAATCTCTGGCATCATCCTGATGAACCTATGCCGTATATTCTCCGTGGCCACCGTGTAGAAATTTGCAAACTTTAAAAATTCTAGTTCAAGATAGTCTGGGAGGAGATGCTAAGTGTGGCGCCCCTCTGGAGGTGACATTGTGAGGGTCTATTCCACTGATCCCTTAAATGTGATTGGCTCCCCAGCAATGTTTCCCCTATGGTGCGCAGCCAATCGCAAGGTCCTGCGCAGGCTGCTCACCAGCGCTGCTGCTGGAAGAGATATGGCGGCGGCGGCCTCGCAACAAATTTAAAGGTCCCGGGCAGGAAACAAAAAAATTAGAGGGAACATTGCTCCCTAGTCAAAAAGTCGTCAAGAGCAGAACTTCATGTTGTTGTCTTAAGGGTATTTTGTTTCTCTCCCATTTTCGCTCCCTTTCTCCCCTTGCTGGGCGCGATTGCTTTCCAGTGCCACCTCCCCAGGCGTCCATCATTCATATGCAAGTCTCCACAGCGACCAGGATATTTTACTGTGAAGGCATCACAGCTGATGCCAATCATCTTCTCGCCTGACATCCACATGCGCATTTCCAGCAGGCGTCACTGGCTAGTGATGTGGAGCAGGAAGCTTAGTTCATTTTTTCCTCCCTCATCCTATGGGAGCTGCAGTCACTTGTAGCATCCCGACTGCCTCCCCGGCAGCTCACCGGGAGTTCTAAACAAAATGTCCAGTCCCAGGCTGGCTGACTGACCTGTTTGGACACCATTCACACCTTTGATTGCTGTGATTATCTCTCTGCTGAGGTGTGATAAATGGCAGTTGGAAACATTACCTGTAAACATCTGACATGATTCTCTGACTATATAAGCTGTGTCTTTATGCATTTCTCCACTTCACCTGACGAAGGAGCAACGCTCCGAAAGCTTGTGATTTCAAATAAAGCTGTTGGACTATAACCTGGTGTTGTGTGACTGCTTACATTAAAACTTAAAGGGAAGTAACAGTATGAATGAGGAACGTCACCTAAGTAATTGATAAATATCTTTATGATATATTAGCACTATATAACAGTTCCTTAGCATGCACCTATATGTTATTTAAATATTTATGTATAACAGCTCACCTCTTTTTCATTTGTAACTTTAAATAATTCTTTTTGTTGAATTTTTTTTTAAAGTCTTTAATCAAACTATGGACCTCTATGGAAGTGCAGGCCTATTTACCCTCCCCGCCCGCAGAGCTGCTGACATTCACCGAGCTGGTACTGGACAGTCAAGGTCAACTATTACAGCTGAACAGGCTTCCCGGAGGCAATGAGGTAAGTGTAAAGAAACTGGAAAGTACGCTGCAGCCGTAGTCCTGTTATTTATCTAACTTGGCCAAATGACGAGCCCACGGCCACTTAGCCAAGAAATGGCTGAGCACAAATTGGTCGCCACAGTTGCAGATATAACGAGCAGTGACTGAACTTCAGAAAGTTGCTCTTCGTTTGTAAAGTGCATTGGGACATCCTTAAAATGTTAAAGGAGCTATAAAAATGCAAGTTTTTTTTAAATTTAATAGTACGGAAAGGTAATGCTACCTGCGTTTGATCACAATTTGTATTATTTGCATTTGACTGCCACGTTGGCCTATATAACAACAGTGACTATAGTTCAAAAGTACTTTATTGTCCGCGAGGTGCTTTGAAACATCTTGATGTGAAAGGCACTATAAAAATGCAAGTTTTCTGCTTACTTGCTGCCAGTTTTATTGAAATGCATTTTTTGTGACAAAAGAATTTATACAAATTTAAAGAGGTTTTAATTTACTCTCTGCACCTTAATCCCATCAGTTCCTCTCATATAAAAACATAATACTGCGGATGCTGCAAATCTGCAATAAAAACAGAAAATGCTGGAAATACTCAGCAGGTCAGGCAGCGTCTGTGGAGAGAGAAACAGAGTTAACGTATCAGGTCGATGACCTTTCGTCAGTTCCTCTCATATCCCTGTTTGCATAATTTACTTCGATTGTTAACCAGTTTACTTTAAATGGTTTTGTTGAAATGGCACAAACAGCAATTTAATGGGGCATATTAACTAGCGTTCTAAAAAGTACCACAGGTTTAAAAAATCAAATCCAGTGGGTTTTCTCTGTTGCCCAGCGAACTAGGGTATTAAAATTACTCTGGCACTGTTCTTGTTGAGCTGCGAGGTCGCGCAGCACTCTGGAGGTCCCACGCAGGCCAGTCACCGGCTTTTGAATAGAAAATTGTGCAATTTGAATGGGCCGCACAGCCCGTTAAAGGGGCCATGCACCGCCCCCACCCCCACCAAAAAAAATTACAGGGAACATTGTCTGCTGAAGGTGCTGATTCTTTGCTGGGGCCTGGTTCCACAGATGCCTAAAACCCTCCAGTATCTCACCCAGATAAATCTTCATGTGTGAGCCCTGGCGATGAGTGTTAGCAAGCTGTTCACCCAGGGGTGGGGGAAATGCATGACCAGACCAATCCTGTTCTCGCCAGACATTCACAAATACGCACTTCCAGCAGAGTTTCCCCTCCCAAGTCCAGGGCACTGAGGCAAATTTTTATGCCCCCCCTTGATGCCCTGGCTGAGACCAGTTAACGCAGCACAGACCACCTATCGAACCTGGGACGATCAGTACCACACCTGGGTGATTGCAAAGTTTTGCATTTATGGTCACGAAAGAAAGAATGAAAGAACTTGCATTTATATAGTGCCTTTTACAACCTCGGGACGTCGCAAAGTGCTTTCCAGCCAATTAAGTACTTTTTGGGTGGGGGTTAGACGAGAGGCCTAGTATTTGGGCGTTACGGGACCCTGAGAATATTATTAAATGGGGATTTAGTAGGATTTGCTTTCCTAGAAGAATGAGAGCAAATGGGCCAAATAATCCTGTGAAAGACTGTCATCAAAAAAACATTGGAGGTATCGCTGAAATTATATCCCCCTCGGCAGTGGATTTACAGGAGGCCCACCCCAATTCTACCCCTCCTGCTTACCATGATCGCGATCCTTTTTTGTATTGGGGCAAAATTATAATTTCTAAATGCCGAGTTTTATTTACAATGGTTCCTAAAAGAATTTGCTTCACTGCTTGTGGCTCAGGCACAGTTGGGCAGCATTGCAAAATTTAGGCTTAATTTTTATTTTCTTGTTGTAATCTATAGGAAACTAGTAACTTAGTTTGAGGTTTTTAAATCTTAGCTGCACAACATAATTTTCCAATAGTTTCCTCAAACTCTCGACCCTTTTTGTGTGTGTGTGTGTGTGTGTGTGTGTGTGTGTGTGTGTGTGTGTGTGTGTGTGTGTGTGTGTGTGTGTGTGTGTGTGTGTGTGTGTATCCCCTTAAGTACTTCTTTAATATTAATCCCATGTCCAAGTGCAGTCTGCATTGTGAAGGACTAAACCCAGCCGCACAATTTCCATTCTGTGCTGCAGTTGATGAAAACTGAGAAAATGGACAATTCCCCAAGGAGCGGGGCTTGCTCCTGGTTGAAATTACCAGCCGCGCCGCGCTGCCTGGACTTGAGCATGTACTGTTTGCTCTGTCTGGAGCTGTACAAACGGTATATAATGCAGCACTGTAACATCTCAACAACTCCAAAATAGGATTTGGTGTTCTAATTAAAGAGAGAGGCTCTAGGTGGAAAGAACTCATTTATAAAATAGAGTTTAGTTTATGCCGCCAGTGAAGTAATTAATGAGTAGAGCAGCATTTTTTGATAGAAAAATCAGAAGGGGGATAAAAAAGTGCAAGTTTAACCCTTCAAAGGTTGCAGGGCTTTATGTATCATTGATGAGGAAAAAACAGAAATATTGTACAAAACAATATTACGAGCGCAATTAGATTGAACATGTACTTGATATTAGCTACAAATGTGTCTATGAAATTCCTTTGCGCCCTAGTTTAATGATGGTGTTGACCTGTTTATTTTAAATGGGTTCCACTTTTCCTAAAATAGTGGTCAGAGGCATTTTGTACAAATACATTCATTATTAATATGGCACAAGGCAATTTCAACCTATATGAGAATTGTACCCGTTAGGCTGATCACTGTTTACAGGGCAAGCAGAACGAGGAGTCCCTTTAGCCAGAAACACACATGAGCAGGTTTTCTTAACACTATATTCAACACTTGTCTCTTTTCTATGCTGTTGCTTAGTTTTAACCAGTTTTTATTTCCTCAGTAATAAAGATTAAAGAAAGAAAGAACTTGCATTTACGTAGAGCCTTTAGCGCCCTCCGGACACCTTCACATTCAATTAAGTACAATTCCGTGTGGTCATTGTTGTTATGTAGGCAGCCGCAGATAGGTTCCACAAACAGCAATAAGATAAATGACCAGATAGTCTCATTTTTGGTGGTGTTTGTTGAGAGATGAATGTTGGCCAAGACACCAGAAAAACTCACGCTCTTCTTCAAATAGTCCCATGGGATCTTTTGCATCCACCTGAACAGGTAGACGGGACCTTGGTTTAAAGTCTCATCTGAAAGTCAACATCTCTGACAACGCAGCACTTGCTTAGTACTGTACTAAAGGGTCAGCCTAGATTATATGCTTAAATCCTAGAGTGGGACCTGAATCCATGATCTTCTGACTCTGACCTGAGGGTGCTGCCTCTGAGCCGAGCTGACCTCTGGTATCTCAGTTATTGAACGTGCTGTTTAGTTGGTAAGGGTGGAATTGAGCCATCCAGACGAGGAAGCTCTTGGGATCGACCTGAGTCTACGTCGAGTTAGCTGGTCTGAACTAGGGTAGCAGTAATGGTGCTGTGATTGGCTTCAGTGCCCCCAGGGTAGGGAAGGGGAAATCGGCCATGGTTTCTGTTTCTGCCTTCTGGAAAGTGTGCATGTTTTGGATGAAGGCACTCATTGTCTCTGCTCACAAATAAAGAATGGCCACTTGGGTGAGGTACCAGAAAGTGGCTGGACCTTGTGATACCGTAACCGAACTTGCGATCGTGCTTTGAAGTGCGTGTATATATATTTTGTCTGCGTCTTTATTATGCCTGCTGCAGCTAATCTGCTCCTTGGCTTCTGAATAACCAGCCACAGGGTGATCGAAGAGAACTGTGCTGGTTGGTTTGTTGTTTGCTTTTATTAATTCATTTATTTTTCCCTCCCTGGTTGGGGAACTGCATCCCCTTCCTTGCCAATCCTGCTGCGATCAGGACTTTTGTCTGAGAGAATTGCAGGCATCATTTCCAGTCCCTGTGGCACAGTCCTTTTGAAAACAACAATGGGCTGGATTTTGCTCTGTGGCCAGCCATTCATTACACTTGCAATTGCCCACAGACTTTCTATGGGATTTTGCATTGGAACTTGCTGTAAATTAGGGAGCCAAAACAGCACCGTGTCCTCTACAGGGAATCGGAGACCTGTGTGTATCTCCTTAACCAATCAGATGGGAGAATTGTTAATGAGCAGTGCAGAGTCTGAACCAGGAAGTGTCGGTGAGAATATTTCAATAATTCAATGTAAAATCTGGTACAGAAAGTGAAATAAAAAGAGGGAAAGGAAGATCGGATTGAGAGAGATGAAAGAAAAAGTTCTTTTTTATAAAGTACTTAAATTTTTTTTTTTTTAAATCTCTTAATTAAAATCTGAAGGAACGAGACTCCACACTTAAGTTAATTTTCAGTGCCAGAGAGGTTGTTTGGCAGTAATCAAGACTTATAACGCCATTAAAAATTTACTTATACTGGAATGGACAAGCCCTGAATTTTTCCGCCGTGTTTAGTGGGTATGAATCACGTAAAGGCAGCAACCTCACACGCTTCATGTGTTTCAATGGCGTGTCTCTGGGCGAGATACCATTCCTGCACAGCTTCTGGAGGAGCAGGCCAACTTGGTCAGCAGCTTCCTGATTTCCACGTTTAGCCTCACATGTCTGATTTACACTCTAGTAACGGTGAACGCCGATAGCCGCACTATTATTTGTACAGCAAAATCCGGCCCAATATGTTGCAGCACTTGACCACATGGGTAAAATAACCTCTTGCAATTTGGATTTGAATGGGTGATATATGTATATCTGGACCTGGTGGTACGTAAAGATCCAGTTCAAATAACTTACATTGTTCCAATGAAGCTCAACGTAAGCTCGAGGAACAAGCACCTCATCTTTCGATTAGGCACTTTACAGCTTTCTGGACTCAACATTGAGTTCAACAATTTCAAACTATAACCCCTGCCCCCATTTTTCATGCTGTATGATTTTGCCATCCCCATTTGCAACATTTTATCTTTCCTGCCTCTTACATAAGTGCAGTATGTTCCTTCAATTCCTTCCTCCCCTCCCGCCCCCCACCCTCCCTGTCTCGGCATCTGCTTAATATCTGTTACATCTCCAGCTTTTTCCAGATCTGATGAACATTAATTCTGTTTCTCTCTCCACGGATGCTGCCTGGCCTGCTGAGTGTTTCCAGCGGTTTCTGTTTTTATGCACATAACTAGTTTGCCAAGAAATGTGTACTTTGGGTCTGGATTATGCTTATTTGGGGGTGGGGGGGGGGGGGGCGAGTCAACTGGAAATATTTGTCCCTTGTTAGTTTGTTGAATCACTCATGCTGAAATTGAATGTAATGAAAGAAAATCTGATCTTTTGCAAGAGGTTAATAATGTTGGAAAGATGATTGATATGTGCTGTACTGATCGTATTCAGAGATCTGCTGAGCAATGAAATAATTTGAGGCCTTTTCTGCTGGATCAGGCCTGCATAGGAAGTGCTGTCATGTCTGGACCGAGTGCTAGGAGTTGGGAAGTGGTTTGGTACATTGGAGTTTGGACCAAGACCGTGTTTATCTACTTTAATATTAGTTAGTATTGAAATACTTTAAGTTGTAATGAACATCATTATTATAATAGTTATTTGGAGCTCCCTGGTGGATCAGTTGTTAAGAAAGAAAAAGATAGAAAGACTTTCATTTATATAGCGCCTTTCACAACCACCGGATGCCCCAAAGCACTTTACAGCCAATGAAGTACTTTTTGAAGTGTAGTCACTGTTGTAATGTAGGAAATGCGGCGGCCAATTTGCGCACAGCAAGCTCCCACAAACAGCAATGTGATAATGACCAGATAATCTGTTTGTGATGTTGATTGGGGGATAAATATTGGCCGGGACACTGGGGATAACTCCCCTGCTCTTCAAAATAGTGGCATAGCATCTTTTACGTCCACCTGAGAGGGCAGATGGGGCCTTGGTTTAACGACTCATCCAAAAGACGGCACCTCCGACAGTGCAGCACTCCCTCGGTACTGCACTGTAGCTTCCGCCTAGATGTCTGTGCTCGAGTCTCTGGCGTGGGACTTGAACCCACAACCTTCTGACTCCGAGGCGAGGGTGCTACCAACTGAGCCACAGCTGACACTGCGGAGTGTGGAACTGAGCCATACAGGCCAACACGATTCTCTGTACCAGGTTACATGATCTCCATTGCAGCTGTTGTTACCCCTCGGGTAAGGAAAGGAGTGCTGCTGAAAGTGCACGCATATGATTGTGGTCGTCTTCTTAGGCAGTCCCTCGGAACCGAGGATGACTTGCTTCCACACTGAAAATGAGTTCTCAGGTGACTGATGAGTCCAACGTGGGACCTACAGTCTCTGTCACAGGTGGGGCAGACGGTGGTTGAAGGGGCCGATGGGTGGGGTGCTTCGGTTGACGTGCGCTCCTTCCGCTGTTTGCACTTGGCTTCCGCTTGCTCCCGGCGAAGAGACTCGAGGTGTTCGGTGCTTTCCTGATGCTTCTCCTCCACTTTGTGCGGTCTTGGGCCAGGGATTCCCAGGTGTCGTTGGGGATGTTACACTTTTTCAAGGAGGCTTTGAGGGTGTCCTTGGAGCGTTTCCTCTGCCCACCTGGGGCGCTCTTGCCGTGTCGGAGCTCCGAGTAGAGCGCTTGTTTTGGGAGTCTCGTATCGGGTATGCGGACGATGTGGCCCATCCATTGGAGCTGATCGAGCGTGGTCAAAGCTTCGATGCTGGGGATGTTGGTTTGAGCGAGAACACTGACATTGGCGCGCCTATCCTGCCAATGGATTTGCAGGATCTTGCGGAGGCAGCGTTGGTGGTACCTCTCCAGTGCTTTGAGGTGCCTGCTGTACATGGTCCATGTCTCTGAAGCATACAGGAGGGCGGGTATCACTACTGCTCTGTAGACCGTGAGCTTGGTGCTGGGTTTGAGGTCCTGGTCTTCAAACACTCTCTCTTCTTCAGGCGACCGAAGGCTGCACTGGCACACTGAAGGTGGTGTTGGACTTCGTCATCAATGTCTGCCCTTGTTGACAGGGTGACTTGTTGATGATTGTGGTGGGAGTACAGGGTTGGACTTGGTTGTAACATGTGAATACTCAGTCTAGGCTCACAAAGAGCAGCCACTTGAGTGAGGCTCTGAACAGCAGGCAGTGCCCAGAGAACTGCACGAGCCAGCATCTTCAGAAAAAGGGGGAAAGAATCCATTTTATCTGCCGACTGGTTGCAGGAGCAACATTTTGAAAGCAGCACCCCCCTCAGTTAGGCCATTGCACCTTGCATTTAGTAGCAAGTTAACCTATTTTTTATCTTTTTGACGGATCATGGTTCATAAAGCTGCTGATACAGCAATATTATATGTGATCAGATTTTATTTTGTCGGGGTAAATTATCCTCTGGGGACCCTCATTTGGGCACCTGACCGACACATCCTGAAGTGCTGGAGAGAAGCAGCCAGAAGACCCTGTGGTCCAAAGATGGCTTGGGGAGGAGGGGCTGAAAAGAGAAAGGGCATTTGCCTGCTTAATAGGGCTGTCCATGGGGATGCTTCATTCCACAGAGGTCTGGGGCAAGCGCTCATGCCAGGTTTCCGAAGATGTCCCTCCTCTGAGCTGCCCAGCAGTCGGCAGTGGAGGAAAGTGAGCCCCTCGCGCCTCATTGCCGCTGTGATGCTAGGCCTGAGCCTACGCCAGATACACGCCAGCGATGTAACTTTGGGAAGAGCCGGGAAATCCTGGAGTAGTGCAGTGAAGGTGACGATCTGACGTAACAGGTCTCCCAGTCCACCCCCTCCTGGGCTCCTGCACCAGGGAACTAAATGCAATGAATAAGAACATACACCCTATTGTGTTGCTGTAACATAGTAAGTGATGACCATTAACTTTAAAATCATTAAGTAAAAATGAAAGAACGTACAATTATAAAATTAATTATTACGTCCTCTTGACATCATAAAATGCTGTATAACCAATTAATTACTTTTAAGTCCAGGTAGTTGTTACGTAGAAAAAAAACAGCAGCCAGTTAAAGCCAGGCAAGGTCCCACAAACTGGAAATGAAATGAAATGAAATGACCAGTCAGTCTGTTTCTTCTGGTGTGGTGTTGGTTGAGTCAGCAATGTTGGCCAGGTCACTGAAAGAACTTCCTCCTCTTTTGAATAGTGAGATTTCTTACATCCACCTGAACAGAAAGACGGGGCCTCAGTTTACTGTCACGTCCGAAAGACATCACCTCTGACGGTGCAGCACTTCCTTTGGTTCTGCACTCGAGTATCAATTTAGATTATGTGCTCGCATCCTGGAGTGGGGCTTGAACTCACGACCTTCTGACTTAGAAACTAGTGCTAAAGTAGACCGATATTAAAGAATACAGCCCCTTCAGATGCTGAGTATGGCCCCCTGAGGGGTGGCGGGTTTGCACCTTTGTCCGGTAGAATTCAAGATCACCATTTCAGTTTTGAACAAAAACATGACCAAGGAGAATGAATTTGGTGACATTGGGCAGTGCAAAATTGAACTTTTGTTTTTTCTTGAGTGGGAGTGCAGTATTGTATCGAATCTTATATGATTTAAGATAACAAATTGAATTTAAAAGCCTACTGTTGCATAAATCAGATGACTGTAGTTTCTTTGTTGTACTGGTAACAGGTGAAACTAAATGATTACCAATAATTATTGTCATTTTTTCTTTTGGGTTGAAAGGGACGACAGAGTTAATTTCTGTGACAAACATTTTTTTAAGGGTTGAATTTGAATAATTTTGCCACACCGACTATGTACTGAGGCTAAGAGGAAATGTGCTCCTTTAATGTACTTCTGCTGAAATCCTATTGTGACACAAAACAAACTAAATCCTGCAGGATTTGTGAAGATCCCATTGTAACTTAAACCTCCACTGGCTATCTTCTAGAGTCTTCTCTAATCCTTTATGATTTACACTTTGTTTGGGATACAGTAGGATTTTTATACTCTTGATTTTCCATCATTATTTAGACCCAGGATTGCCGACTGAAGCAAGATTTCTGCAGAAGCACGTTGTGCAGTGAAAAAGGCTTTATTTGGGAAATTCTGTATTTTATGACCACAACAATGTGACCGTTAAACACTCTTCCCTGCAGCCTCCTTCTGAAAACATTGACTATTGGTGGGATATGCTGCTGGCAGCTCCCAGTGCCTTGCCCATGTGGCCAGTCTTCATATTTGAGCCGAGACCATGTGAGTCTAGTGGGCTATTATTATTCCATAGGAGGCATCACAGTTGATGTCAATCCGGTCCTCACCAGGTGGCCAAACGATGGGCACTTTCCAGCGGGGGTTGCTGGATGATGCTCAAGAGAACAAACCCTGGATGAGTTTCTAGCCCCCTGCCTGGACCTGGGATGCTGAGGTCCACTGTAGTGCCCAAAGACCTGCCCTGGCTGAGATCAGTTGGCTCAGCAAAGGCCAGGGACTGAACTGGAAACCTTCCTGGTCTGTACGGCGCATTTACACACTGGGCAGTGCATTTACCAACCGAGCCACCAGGGGAGGTTGTTTAAGATAGTTTCCTTTAAATATGTTTGGGTGCGATATCTTCCCTGATTATACTTCAGTAAATAAACCAACAGTATACGCAGTGGTGGGGATGAGCCATGGGTACTTGCTGCTGTGGCAGCAAACTATGTTGTTGCACTGCAAGAGGTCTTGAGAGCACGAGGGTAATTTCAGCAAGGCCCAGCTCCAGGTGCAGAGATGGAAGATGGCAGTGCAGAGTTGAGTCATAGGGCTGGATTTTGTCAATGGAGGCGGGACTCCCACTTTTTGGGTTGTAGTCCTGCCTCCATCGACTTGTGGCCAACCCACACTATTTTCCCTTGATTGACCTTGTTAAGCCCGCCCAGCGGGCTCAGCAGATCAATTAAGGGACACCTGGTTACTGGTGACGTCAGTGATTGACATTTCATCTGTCAAGAGCTTTTGACAGATGAAAAATCAGCGATTGACAGCTCTGAAGCTGTCAAACACTGACAATCTGTCTTCTAACTTGAGTCCTTCTACTCAGACTCAGTTAGAGATCTCTCCAGACCAGAAAGCAGAATGCTGCAGATTTTGACATTTCAGCGGCCATTCTGCTTTCTGTGCCGGTGAACTGAGGGACTCCCGAGAACTGAAGAGAAGAAGCCTGCAGGAGAAAGTAGAGGTAAGTAAAACTTATTAAAACACTTAGCTCACACACTTACCTCTGCACACATGCACCCCTCACACACTTACCTCTGCACACATGCACCCATCACTCATCTGCACAACGGACATCTCGACCCCTCCGACCCCTTCAGACCGACGGTCCACCTCGCTAACTTGGCGTGGTTCAGAGCCGTCGGGAAGCCCACACTTCAGGGCTAAAAATAGGGATTAGGCAAAAAAACTGCCTGTTAACTACCTGTTAACAGGCAGTTAATTGGCACTAATCACCTTCCCGCCTCGGGGAGGCGGCTCCCAGCACAGGTCGGATACCCGCCTCCTGGGACATTGGCACGGAGGCGGGTTGGGGGTGGGATGGGTTCGTGCCCCCCGACTCTGCAATTTTCCCACCACTCCTGCCTCCATGGGGCTTGGAAATTTGAGCCCATAGTGTTAAAGCTCACTCACTGGTCTGCATTCCTGTTTAGAGCGGTTCTATGGCAAGAGTCTCACCTCGCTGAATTTACCCTATTTTAATCACAGGAGGTTGTGGAGCTATTTTATAAAAAGTATTCCCAGCTCTCAAAGGGTTAGCGTTACCAGTTATCCTATTGTGGGATTTAGTTTTGTGGAATACTGTTTTCCAGACGGGCTATAGAACCAGTGGGGAAGATTTTGTCTGTTTGATGTTTTTTGTAGCAAAATCGTACCTGTACGTCTAATGGTAAGCTCACAGTTTCACAACAAATAACAAGTAGAGGAAACCTTGCCCCAAATGAGAAGTGAACGCTCCTTCCCCTGGCCCCAGTTAGTCAGTGGGGCAACTGACTTTCATGACATTATTTCAAAATGCCCTTTTAAACAGCTACACATTCTTGCCACATAATTTGGAGGGGTTTGCAATTTATCTTGCTCGGCTCTGTAATGCTTGCTCTAAAGTCATTAATAGACTCCGAGAGTCAGGTACGTTGGTAACGGTGCTGATAACTTGTCACTATCTGATTTCCTATTGACTAATAAAAAGCGCGATATGATTTGCAATTATCAGGATGTGCCAAAGCACCCAATGAATTACTTTTTTAATTGAACTGTTGGTATGTAGACAGACAACTTGTGCACAGCAAGGTGCCACAAACAACAAATGAGGTCCATGAAGAGTTGATTGGTTTTGGTGGCATTGGTTGAAAGAGAACGATTGGCCCAGACATCGGGAGAACCCTATCTCTTCGCAAAGTGCCATGTCTGTCTGAGCAGGCGGTCAGGGCTTCAGTCCAAAAGATGGCAACCTCTGACAGTGTAGCGCTCCTTCAGCGCTAGATTATGTGCCTAAGTCCTGGAATGGGGCTTGAACCCATGATCTTCTGAATCTGAAGTACGAGAGCCACCACTCAGCCAAGCTGGCACTTGCTATTAAATTTCTGTTTTTAATTCCGTCAGTAAATCTATTCCTACATATTTTCTTGTCAGTTATTGTTTGCTGACTAAACTTGGGGGACAGATTAAATGCTGAGGTCACATTTTAATCATTGATTTTATTGTGTAACAGATTTATGTAGTTTTTTTGATACAACAGGAATATAATTAGTACAACGGTCTCTGATTTCCTGGAAGAGACAATCTTTTTGTAGACTAAGGTCTCACAACTGACTATATTAACTTGTTAATTAATTTTTTTTTCTAGATATCACAAAGGGAAGCAGTGGCTGGGTGTAAGAGGGTCCTTGGACTAGATCTAGTTGTGAGCAATGAAATAGATCAAGTAGATGAATTAAAAGTGGATGAGCACCTCTGGAGTAGTGACCATAATATTGTAAAAATTAAGGTCAAAAACAAGAGCTCCAAATTGGAGTAGGACAGATTTTAGAAAGACTGAGATTGAGCTAGCTGAGGTGAGTTGGAAAGATAAAATTGGCAGGCAGGACTGTAGATCAACAATGGGATATTTTCAAAATGGAGATTGCAAAGATGTAGAATAAATATATGCCGTTCAAAAAAAAAAAAAAAAAGACTACAGGAAACTTTGTGCTATCCGGCACCGACGGGACCGAGCTGGTGCCGTTCCTTCAAAACTGCCGGACACACCAGCGCTGATGTTGAAACATACGGAGATTTTTAGCTCCGTGTGAATCAACAAACCCTGTTGCTTAGCAACAGCTTCTAAACAGTGGCAAGCGTCTCTGTAGCTTCTCTAGCTGAAGCTGTTGCTCAGCTACAGACCTTGCAGAGCTTGACTGTTGAGAAAAAAGCAACGAAAAGAAAAAAAACGGCTCCTGATTTTTGCCGGTGGCTCGAGCTTGCCGGACATTTAGCCTCCGGATAACACAAAGTTTCCTGTACTTCCAGTTTCAGAATGCTGTGGATAAATAGAGGTTAGAAACTGAAATTGAAGAAAAGGGCATATATGGCTTATAGATATGATAAAAATAAGAGCGAACATGAGAAAATAAGGAAACAAGTTAAGAAAGGTATAAGGAAACCACTAAGGCAATATGAGGAGAGAATCTTAAAAATATGAAAGAAGAACAGTAATGTATTCTACAACAATGTCAGTAAAAAGAGAATTGTTAGAATGGCGTGGGACCCATGAGTGGAGGATAGTGCGATAGTAGAGGCTGTGGAAATTGACTGGAATACTTAACAAGTGCTTTGCTTTAGTGTTTACAAAAACGAAGGGTATTGTGGAGGAAATGATTCAGTGAGATGCGATGTATAATAAATAAAAGGAAAGTGTTAGAGAAGTTAGTTAAACTAAATGAGAACAAAGTTCAGGGACTTGATGGGATACGTCCAAGGATCCTGAGGGAAATGGGGGGGACCCTAGAAATTATATTTCAGGCTACTATTGAGAGTCGATGTGTGCAAGAGGACTGAAGAATGTAATGCCTGTTTTCAAAAAGGGAGGCAGGGCTAGTCTGGGTGATTACAGTCCAGTTTAACATCTGTGGTAGGGAACTGTTGGGAATCTTTATTTAAAGATGAAATTACTAAATATCTAGATGGAAAGAAAATAATTAGAAGCAACCAACACAGATTTCAAAAAGGGAGATCATGCTTGACAAACCCGATTGCGCTCTTTGAGGAGGTGATAGACATGGTGAATGGGGGAAATGCAGCGGAAGTGGTGTACATGGACTTTCAAAAAGCCGAGACAAAATACCTCGCACAAGATTACTGGAGAAGATTGGAAGTAATGGTTCAAGGGAGGGTAGCAAATTGGATTAAAAATTTGTTGGGAGAAAAGAGAGCAAAATTAAGAGCAGTTTGTCAGAGTGGTTGGAAGTGGGTAGCTGTGTCCCTTGGCGTTCTATTCTGGGACCACTTCTGTTCACTGTGCACATCAATGGTTTGGATATAGGGCTAGAGATGTGTCCAGATTTATAGACAATACTAAAATAGGATACATAGTAAACCATTCTGATGACCAAAGGAGGCTGTAAGGGAATACCTGCAAGTTGACATTCAAATTCAGTAAATGTGAGGTGGGGAATGTTGATTTAAAAAAAAAAAATAATAATGGGCTGGAAATTGCTGCAATGGTGAATTTGGCGGCTAACTGTGTTAATTGGACTTTTATGCTTACCATTGACATTGCACTATATTTGCGCTGCAGATTGCTGGAACGTCGATCCAGTAACGGCGCAGCGCTGTCAATGTTGCATCTGGGACCTCGTAGATGTCCTATGAGGACCTCTCCGAGGAGCTGCTCATCTGACGGCTGGGCCTCTTCAAGGATGCCATTGCGCATCTCGGCCTACTTTATTATGAAGATTTGCAGACTCTCTTCACTGCCACAACTCCTCTGTGACAACAATCACTTTTTATGGCTCCGGATCCTTCCAGGCTGCCAATGGGATCCGTGCAACATTAACCAGGGAGCTGTCAGAGCGTGCATCGGGCAGGTGACGGACACCCAATTTCATAGAGTAGCTGAACTCATTCACTTCGGCATCAGCATCAGGCAGCAGAGCCAGAGACTTCTACAAGATAGCTGGATTCACCAGGGTGCAGGCTGCCATGGTGGCAGGGACGTGGAAGGAGTTCTATTCCCAGGATATCTACTCCTCTGTGGTATCTACACTCGTCGATGCAAGGGGCAGCAGAGGGCAGATTCTGTAGCAACTCCTCATTGACTGATCCACTGCAGTGGCAGCACCTCAACCTTTGGATCATAGCAGGACCTTGCCAGGAATCCTCAGCCGTGTGAAGAAGTCTGAACCTATGGAATAGTCTTATTTCCTGACTTACTGTAATGTTCAGAAATAACAAATCCTGAGACGAGTGCCCAGTGTATTTCAAAGCAAACATTTCTTTTATTGCAAGCTAAAGGGGTGGAAGGTTGGAGTCCAAGAACATAAGAAATAGGAGCAGGAGTCGGCCATATAGCCCTTCGAGCCTGCTCCGCCATTCAGTAAGATCATGGCTGATCTTCGCCCTCAACTCCACTTTCCCGCCTGATCCCCATGTCGCTTGATTCCTTTTAGCGTCCACAAGTCTATCGATCTCAGCCTTGAATATACTCAACGACTGAGCATCCACAGCCCTCTGAGGTAGAGAATTCAAAATATTCCCAGCCCTTTAAGCGAAGAGATTTCTCCTCATCTTAGTCTGAAATTGCCGACTGAAGCATGTGGTGGTGGTTAGGGAGGAAAGGGGGAATGTGGCGACATGTTACCCTTGCCTGCCCTTGTGAAGTGTTTTCACTTCTTTCTGCACTGTTGATCAGTGCTGGCGTGAGGGAGTTGGGAGCCAGTGCCAACTCCTTGCAGGCGGCACGACTGATACTGATGTCCGGCTTCGTGAAAGAAAGACCTAGGAGTGCGAGGCGCCTGTCTTGTACCTCTTGGAGAAGGGATTGGAGGTCTTCATCAGAAAAGCAGTGTGGTAAACCACTGTTATACCTGCCTGTGTGGGTGTTTGTATTCCACTGTGTACATGTCTGTACATGCCTCGGCTGACTCCTCCCACGAGTCCAGGTATAAAGGTGACTGCTCCACAGTCCCTCTGTATTCTGGACTGGTCGACCACTCGAGGCACACCTTCATTCTCTTGTTAATAAAAGCCTGTTAGTTACTCGCTTAACCTCAGTCTTTTGAGTAATTGATAGCGCATCAATTTTATTAACAAGATTTTTTTATAATGGAGAAGATCCTCACACCAGCATGCCTGGACTTAGACCATCGGGAGGCGGACGCATCCACCAAGTTTGCTCACTGGCTTAGGTGCTTTGAAAGATTCCTGATCGCCTCCGCTGCAACGGTCAAATCGGATGAGGACAAACTGGATGTCCTGACCTCCAAAGTGAACCACCGAGCGTACTCGGTCATCCAGGACGCGACCTCGTACACGGCTGCTCTCAAGCTCCTCAAGGACCAGTACACGCGCCCAGTAAACGAGGTGTACGCCAGGCACCTCCTGGGGAGTCGTAAACAACAACCTGGGGAATCGACCGAGGAATACCTTCAGGCACTGTCTGTGCTTGGCCGGGCCTGTGGTTGTAAGGATGTAAAGGCCGCCGTGTACACAGAGGAACTTATCCGGGACGCTTTTGTAGCAGGCCACGGGTCCAATTACACCCGATAGCGACTGTTGGAGCAGAGTGACCTCGACCTCAACAAGGCCTCTGAACTCGCACTATCATTGGACGCAGCCTACCGGGGCATGGATGCCTACTCCTCTGCACCGTGGACGCCGCGGGGAACGACAGCCTGGGACACGGTAGGACCGTCTCATAGCGCCGTGCCACCCCAGCCACATCCCAGCAATGGCCCAACTACCGCAGCAGTGTCCCAAGGCCAGAAATGCTACTTCTGTGGCCAGGCCAAACACCCCAGAGCGCGCTGCCCGGCGAAAAATGCGATCTGCTCGGGCTGCGGGAAGAAGGGACACTACGCCAGCGTCTGCAGGGCCAAAGCCACCCCGAACCCCAGCAGCACCGCGTGCGGGCTGCCATCTTGGGCCTCCCCAGCCATGTGCGAACCACCGGAACAGCAGCCATTTTGGACGCCTCCAGCCACATGGGGATCATGGACGACGCCAGCCGGGACGCAGCAGGCCCCCAACACCGCCTCATCTGATACCCGCAGCGACACACCGACCCCTACGCTGGCCTCCATTACGCTGGACCAAGCGAGACCGCACCAACTGGCCCGGTCCACAATGGACATTAAGGTAAATGGTCACGAAACAACCTGCCTTTTTGACTCTGGGAGCACGGAGAGCTTCATCCACCCCGACACGGTGTGGTGTTGCTCTCTCCCAGTCCTGCCTGCGCACCAGCGGATTTCTATGGCCTCCGAGTCCCAGTCGGCGGACATTGGCGGCTACTGCGTGGTGACACTCTTAGTAGACGGGACTGTGTACGATAATTTTAAACTTCTGGTCCTGCCCCACCTCTGCGCTGCTGTTCTACTGGGGTTAGATTTTCAGTGCCACCTTAAAAGTGTTACGATGGCGTACGGTGGACCCCTCCCCCCACTCACAGTCCGCAGCCAGCAGCTTCCAAACTGCCCGCCGCGCACCAGGTGCAACCTCTCCACACTCAGTCACCCCCACCCCCCACTGTTTGCTAACCTCACCCCCGACTGTAAGCCCATCGCCACAAAGAGCAGGCGATACAGTGCCGGGGACAGGGTTTTCATTAAAACCGAAGTGGAGCGGCTCCTGAAGGAGAGGATTATTGAGGGCAACACAGTTGTTAAGACCGGCGAGAAGCAGCGCCTGGTCATCGACTACAGCCAGACAATAAATCGCTACACCCTGCTGGACGCTTACCCACTCCCCCGCATAGCTGATATGGTCAACCAGATCGTGCAGTACCGCGTCTTCTCGACCATTGACCTGAAATCAGCGTACCACCAGCTTCCTATCCGCCCTGAGGACCGCCAGTATACTGCCTTTGAGGCAAACAGCCGCCTCTATCACTTCCTTAGGGTTCCCTTTGGCGTCGCCAACGGGGTCTCCGTCTTCCAAAGGGAGATGGACCGGATGGTCGATCAAAATGCGTTGCAGGCCACTTTCCCATATCTGGACAGTGTGACCATGCGGCCATGACTTGCAGGACCATGACGCAAACCTCGAAAAATTCCTCTGCACCGCCCAACTCCTGAACCTGACGTATAACAAGGAGAAGTGCATATTCCGCACAACCCGCCTCGCCATCCTTGGCTGTGTTGTGGAACATGGAGTCATCGGTCCCGACCCCGACCGGATGCGTCCCCTTATGGAACTCCCACTGCCTCAAGGCCCTGAAGAGGTGCCTAGGGTTTTTCTCCTATTACGCCCAGTGGGTCCCCTACTATGCGGACAAGGCCCGTCCGCTGATCAAGTCCACCTCTTTTCCCTTGACGGCAGAGGCCCGCTTAGCCTTCCACCGTATCAAGGAAGACATTGCCAAAGCCACCATGCACGCAGTGGACGAATCCATCCCCTTCCAGGTGGAAAGCGACGCGTCCGACTTTGCCCTGGCTGCTACCCTTAATCAGGCGGGGAGACCCGTGGCCTTCTTTTCACGAACCCTCCAGGGCCCGGAGACCAGACACTCCGCTGTTGAGAAGGAGGCCCAGGCTATTGTGGAGGCTGTGCGTCATTGGAGGCACTACCTGGCCGGAAAACGATTTACCCTGCTCGCTGACCAGCGTTCAGTTGCTTTTATGTTTAACAACAAGCAGAGGGGCAAAATCAAAAACGACAAGATCTTGAGGTGGTGAATCGAACTTTCCACCTACAATTGCGAGATCTTGTACCGGCCCGGGAAGCTCAATGAACCCCCGGATGCTCTATCGCGTGGCACCTGCGCCAGCGCGCAGATCGATAGACTGCGGGCCCTCCACAATGACCTCTGCCACCCGGGGGTCACCAGGTTCTTCCACTTCATCAAGGCCCGCAACCTACCTTACTCCATTGAGGAGGTCAGGACCATGACCAGGAACTGCCAAGTCTGCGCTGAGTGCAAACCGCACTTTTATAGACCAGACAGGGCTCACCTGATAAAAGCCACTTGCCCCTTCGAGCGCCTGAGCGTTGATTTTAAAGGGCCTCTCCCCTCCTCCGACCGCAATGTGTACTTCCTCAACATTATTGATGAGTACTCCCGTTTCCCGTTCGCCATCCCCTGCCCGGACATGACCAGTGCCACGGTCATTAAATGTCCGAACGACCTCTTCACCCTGTTCGGTTTCCCCAGCTATATCCATAGCGACCGGGGCTCATCGTTTATGAGTGACGAACTCCGCCAGTACCTGCTCGCTAGGGGTGTTGCCACAAGCAGGACCACCAGTTACAACCCCCGGGGGAACGGACAGGTGGAAAGAGAGAATGCGACAGTTTGGAAGGCCGCCCTGCTAGCCTTAAAGTCTAGGGGCCTTCCGACCTCCCGCTGGCAGGATGTGCTCCCTGATGCGCTCCACTCTATTCGGTCACTGCTCTGCACTGCCACTAACGCCACCCCTCATGAGAGAATGTTTGTCTTCCCAAGGAAGTCCACATCGGGGACATTGCTACCGCCATGGCTGACGTCCCCAGGGCCGGTCCTACTGAGAAGACACGTGAGGACCCATAAAACGGACCCCCTGGTCGAGAGGGTCGACCTCCTCCACGCCAACCCGCAGTATGCTTACATTGCGTACCCGGATGGGCGGGAGGACACAGTCTCCATACGAGACCTCGCACCCTCGGGGGCCCCAGTAACCCACTACCACCCCCCCCCCCCCCCCCCCCACAATCCAATATCCAACCCCAGCAGACAGCACGCCTGGGCCCTGCGATCCGCTCGACACCCACGAGGACTACACACCAGTGCCCCAGCCTACGCGGGACTTGACGCCGGAAGCTTCACTACCCCTGCCGTCGCCACGTCGATCACAGCGGCAGACAAGACCTCCGGAGAGACTCCAATACACAAACTTTTAATACACTTCACCCCGCCGGACTCATTTTTAAACAAGGGGTGAATGTGGTAAACCACTGTTATACCTGCCTGTGTGGGTGTTTGTATTCCACTGTGTACATGTCTGTACATGCCTCGGCTGACTCCTCCCACGAGTCCAGGTATAAAGGTGACTGCTCCACAGTCCCTCTGTATTCTGGACTGGTCGACCACTCGAGGCACACCTTCATTCTCTTGTTAATAAAAGCCTGTTAGTTACTTGCTTAACCTTAGTCTTTTGAGTCATTGATAGCGCATCAAGCAGGTTGTGCCTCTTCTGCCTGCTGTCCTAGCGTGGTACCCAGTGGGCACAGCTGGCACCTAAGTGGCCACGATGGTGCCAATCTGGACTGATGCTGTGGGTAAGAATTGTTGTCAAGTGATTTTGTGCTTGCCTTGCCATCAGCCAGTGTTTTGCTGCTGCCAGGAGTCTGCAGTGTTTTTTTAGAGTTACGTTGTTGTTGTACGTATGATTCCGGAGAGGGAAGGATTGAAGGTGGAGGTGTCGGCAACTTACACCGTTTCTACACTCTTAAGCTACACCAGAGCTGCGCCGAGAATATTTAAATTAACTTACCCCAGGAAACTTGCGTGTGACTCCCTCTGCTGGTGAATGGCTTAACTTGCCAGCGTTACTGTCATTGAAGAAACTCCGGGCTCAAGTCAACATTTGAGAATAGGGTAGATAAATGGTTGACGTAATGGTGAATAATGGGAACAGAGCGGGCACATGGGATTAGAACTACTGCTCGTATGGGGAATAAACCCCAACACGGATTGGTTGGGCCAAATGGCCCGTTTGTAATTTCTATGTAATTCTAATTCTATGAACCGGGGCAGGTTTCTAAGCTATGTTCAGTGCACCTTGACGGCTATTTATACCAAACACTTTGAGGGCAATTTTAATCTAACCCAGCGGGCAGGAAACTGACGGGATTGAAGTCAATGGAAAGTAAAATCAAATGGGGTGTAAAACAGACGGCCGATCTGATCCCCCATCAGTTTCCCCACTGAGTGGGTTAAGGTTTAAAATGACCCACTTTGTGTTGACGTGAAATAGTTTCAGCTTTGCATCTACACAAACTTGTGTAACTGGGGAAGTTGCGCAATTCAGAGTTTGGCAAGTGATGCAAGAGCCCCCTGTCGGGTGCGCAATGTCATAAAATTGTTCCTCATATAGGCGCTTTGAGTTAACAAATAATACCGGGGACCCGAGATCCCACTTTTAATGAAAAACTTGATCTGTCGTTCTCTTTAATGACCCACTAACAAAAGTACGTTCTGAGAAATTGCGTGTTCCAAAGCTGCGCATTTGTTAGTGGACCTTTTTAATTACAGAGAAAGATGGGCATTCACCTGCTTTTCATTATAAAAGGAATTTTTGGCCCTTGAGCATTTAATCCTGACTAATTCTAAAGCATGGTGTTAAAACTGGAGCAGATTGTTTCCGATTGCTTTGTGCAATCTATGGTGCTGTTGCAATGTTTGTGTGCTGGTGCTTAGTGTGGAGAAGAGCAATGTTCCCTTTACGTTGCGCTCTGCAGTTCCTGCGCGGCCAGCTCACCGGCTTTTAAATAGGAAAAACCGCGCGGGCGTGGTATCTTGAACGGGCCGCACAGCCCCTTAAAGGGGCCGTGCACCCCAAAAAAATGAAAGGGAACATTGGAGAGGAGGTAGGTTGTTCATGCTGCTCATGTGGGGCAGGGGACTTTGGAAAGCACAGCCTCTACTTTCTGCACCCTTTCCAGTCACGGTTTTGACCGTGGAGCCGATTTGCCTCTGATTTGTGCCTAGGGAATGTTCCGTTCATGGGCGCAAAGCAGAGGGGAAAGGGACAGAGACCCAATGTCACGGCTCTTCAACCTCTTCATCTTGTCCTGCAATTTCTGCTGACCTCTGCAAATGCAAGCTCAAGTTGTTTAAACCTGCTCCTAACTAGCACTTAGGCAAATAAAATCAGGGCCTATTTGTTTGCTAGTGGCATCAATTGGTTCTGAATTAACATCCAATTTCTTTCAAAGAGCTTTTTTTTAACCACATTACAGGACAGGCGAAGGGATTTAAGGAGGGAATTTCAGAGAATGGGACATAGGTGGCTGAAGGCATGACTGCCAGTTGTGGGGTGAAGGGAAAGGCTTATGCACCAGGGGTCAGGGTTAGAGGAACAGAGAGGGTTGGGGAAGCAGTTACAGAGATGGGGAGATGGATAGATTTTAAACCAGGGGCGGTATTAGGACTGCAACCCGACAACTGCACAGGGCTCTGAACCTGTTGGGGGGGGGTCCCAGACAGAGTGAATGCAGTGAAAGGACATCTACGAAATAGTAATAGCTGATCATTTTGTTAACTCTTTTTATATTGTCTATTGTTAAACATGCCTTTTTCATGATCGTACGTGTGTGGATTTGTCACCAGATTATTTGGCAGTATTTAGTATCATTGTCCAGTAAAATGTAGGGGTCCCAAACCAAACCTTTGCACAGGACACCTCAAGGCAAGCGCTGCTCCTGATTAAACGCTACCAGCTGTGTGCTAGGAATCTTTGGTAGATTTGTCAGGGGATGATTATTACTGAAAATCTGTCTACTAGCCAAGGGGCAAGTCCCATTGAAATGTAGGAGACGGTTAAATACTTTGATATCTGACCATGTATTTTCCAGGTGCCATTTTCTATTGTTTCCTCTAGGTGGCACTTCATTCCACTAAAGATTGAATTACCTGCAGTTTAACTTCCATTTTTTTTTTAGGAGGGTGGTGGGGGGGGGGGATTTAACTACAAAGTAGCTGCTTCAACTGCATTGAAAAACAGAAGCAGTATTCCCATTTACACATGCCCTGTCAGTTGTCTTTGCTTCTTGATTTGAATAGATGCATTTTTTTCTTTTATTTTTCTGAAGACTTGTACCTGTTAAAGCTGCCACTTTGGATCGAAGTATTTCCGGCACATTTAAAAATTGTGTTAAGTCCAAAAGCAGATTTAAATTTTCTGAAAAATACAGACCATAGTTTTTAAACACACTTTTTTTAACTTAATTATTTTAAAGTTCCTTTCAGGGTTTGCTGCAAAATTTACTAAAGAGGAAGTCTAGTCACTAGTCAGTGAGTTTACAAACAACTAGTGTTCAAGTTGCTGTGTCCCTCAATAACAATTCCTATTTTTAAATTTTAATGAAAATGCTTCCACTTACTGAACTTCTTATTCTGACTGCAATCCATTTGCAAGAATTTTTATTCCTCCTTTTTCCTTCAGTTATCTCCCCTTTCCTCCTCTCCTGAAGGCCCTGACTTCTTGCTGAAGTTTGGTCACTCTCCAGTACCTCATCCAAGCGGCCATCCTTCATGTGTGATTTTAGGTGGGCAGTGTCAACGGACAATCCAACTGGAGGATACGTCAACAGCTTACATTTACATAGTGTCTTTAACATAGCAAAATGTCCCAAGGCCCTTAACTAGAGCGATATCAATAAAAATGTTGGCACCAAGCCACAGAAGGAGGGATCAGGCCTTGGTCAAAGAGGTAGGTTTTAAGGAGCATCTTAAAGGAGGGGAGAGAGGTGGAGAGCTTGGGGCCAAGGCAGCTGAAAGCACGGCCACCAATGGTGGAGCAACAAAATTGGGGATGCGCAAGATGCCAGAATTGGACGAGCGCAAAGATCTCGAAGGCTTGTAGGGCTGGAGGAGGTTACAGAGATGGGGAAGGGTGAGGTCATGGAGGGATTTGGAAAAAACCAGGATGAGGATTTTAAAATTGAGGCATTGTCCGACCGGGAGCCAGGGCAGGTCAGCAAGCACAGGGGTGATGGGTGAACGGGGCTCAGTGCGAGTTAAGATATATGGCAGTAGAGTTTTGGATGAGCACGCGTTTATGTAGGGTGGAAGGTTTCAGCAGCAGATGAGCTGAGGCAGGGGCGGAGTCAGGTGATGTTACGGAGGTGGAAATAGGCAGTCTTGGTGATGGAGCGGATATGTGGTCGGACGCTCATCTCGGGATCAAACACAAGACCAAGGTTGCGAACGGTCTGGCTCGGCTTCAGATAGTTGCCAGGGATGGAATCGGTGGTCAGGGAACGGAGTTGTGGATCAAAGGCCATGACTTCTGTCTCCCCAACCTTTAGTTGGAGGAAATCTCTGCTCATCCAATACTGGATGCTGGACAAGCAGTGTGACAAATCGGAGTCAGTGGAGAGGTCAAGAGAGGTGGTTGAGATGGAGCGGAGTGAACCTGATAATTGTATTTTTGGATGATGTCACCGAGGGGCAGCAGATAGATGAGAAATAGAAAGGAGCCAAGGATAGATCCTTGAATGGAACCAGGCAAGGGCAGTTCCACCCAGCTGGACGTTGGAGGAGGATGGTGTGGTCAACTGTGGTCGAAGGCTGCAGAAAGGACGGTCGAGTCCAATCCTATCCTTAGCCATTTCCCACCCACAGCCCTTCCAGCAGTGGTCAGTGAATAACGATCAGGCATAACAACTTTGCCCAATTCTTCCTCCCATTAACTCCGAGGTGTTGGGCCAATTGTAGTATCTCTGCCATCGGCCAAGATCGGTTAATTCAGCACAGGTTGGAGATCAAACCTGGTTCTTCCTGGCCTGTGTGGCTCAGCTGAGACGTGCCATCAGCTAAAACATTTTAAAGATTTAATATCGATGTCCACAATTGTCCATTTTGCACTACTAGTCGCTGGGTGGGGATCTCACTGGAATATGGAGATCAGCATCACTGTACTTGTAAACGCAATGTGTAGTCCTGGGGTTTGGTCTCATCTTGTTGTTTCACTCAAATTCTTGTCAGCCACCGACCGTATCTGGTTGACGGAGTGAGCAGATGACCTACCCCAAGGCTCCTGCTGTAAGTTTACTCACAACAACTTACCTTGCACCTCCACCCATCCCTCTCTGTCTACATTATCACTTCCCCATTTCACTAGCTAGCCTTTGTGAGAGCAGACTGGAGACCTTGGCTGCGATTTCGCCGACTGAGGCGGGGTCGTTGTAGCAGTCCCAGTCCCAGCCCGCTGTCTACCGCAGCCCGCACTCTCCAAGTGATTTTGCATTAATAGGGCTTGTTAAGCCCGCCCTGCGAGGTTCTCGGCCAATTAAAAGGAAGCGGGTCTGATGATGTCATTTGATGACTCGTCATCAGCTGGTTTCCTTAAAGGGGTCATGTCCAAATTGATTTTGATCATTCTGTCAGTGTTCTGCAGCATTGAGGTGCTGCAAACACTGACAAGCGACTGCACCCAGGCTCTCCCATGACACTCTCCATATGCTTTTGGAGAGAGTCACAGAACGCAGGGAGGTTCTCTCCCCTTCCCATGGGTGGAGAACACCTCCCCAGGAGATCAACGCAGCCTGGTTGCACATTGCACAGGAGGGCACAAGCAGGGATGTCGTCAGGAGGACCAGGCTGCAGAGGTGCAAACCTTTCAGTGATCTCAGTAGATCACGAAACGTTACTGCAAAGCCACACTCTACCACATCCACATCACTCTGTCTTCCCTACCGTACTCCTGCACATCTTTACTCACAACAACTTGCCTTGCACCCCCACCCATCCCTCTCTGTCTACATTATCACTTCCCCATTTCACTAGCCACCCCTCATACTCACCCTCATCCTACTGCAATCATACCAACTAACAACACACAAGGGTAGGCACTTGGGTGGTTTAGCCAATGTTTATGTGAAGTTTCTGGTAATGTGCTGTCAAACATTGAAACCTTTTTTCAGCACACTGCGTTCTTGGACAGATTTGTGTGCACCTTTTGGAAGTGGCTTAGTGAGTTGCAGTGAATGGTGAGACATAAGGAGGTACCCACCCCACCCCACAATGGTGAGGAGTGTGAAAGGAATGGCTTGGGCATTGTAGGGATGCTTTATGGTGTTGGTGTGGGGTGGTGCCAACCTGGCGCATCATGTGGCATCCAGGGTGTACAGCGCCATGGTGAGGCCATCCCTGGCCTGGGCAGCAATGTGGTCGGGTGCTGATGTCCTGTGCAGCATCAGTTGATTGCGGAGAAGGCTGCTGGCGATGTTGGGGCTGATCTTGGTGGGATTCGGAGAACCAAGGTGAGATATTTTCAAGGGCAACGATGCTGATGGCATAGATGGCAGGTGAGGTTGACATGACCGAAGCGATCTGTCAGTGGTGAGAGAGGTTGTTCCAATGAGGTGACACTGGATAGAGATTTGGCTCCAAGCACTTGCAAGCTGCAGAAAGCTCAATCTGTCTTCCAAATGCAGAAACCAACAGTTTCTGAGCTATGAAAGTGAAGAGTTGTAACATGGAATCTTTATACAATGTTGGCAGCTGTCAGGTCATGGGATAGTTCAATGCTGAATCCACTTACGCCAGGGTGAGCAGACTTGTTCCCTGAGCAGCGGGTAACCCGTGGGGGAGCACGTAAAATTGAAATGTAGGCTTAAAATAACAGTTAATTGGATGTTAACAACCCATTTAATGTGAATTGCTTCCCCCACTGCTTCGTGTCGGGTCTGTTCAGCGCTGACAGACCCGACACCTGGGAGACTCGTGTGGAGGTGGGTTGACAGCGGGTTCCCTACCTGCTGTCATCTTTGCTATTTTGACAGCTGACCTGCCTCCGAACCCGCCCTCTGAGCGCTGGAAAAATTCAGCCCCTTATCCCTGATTCTCACTGCCTTCTCTGTGGAGCGTACTGTTGCCTCTATTTGACACCTGCATGGCCATTACAGGCTTTTTTTTAAAAAAAGTACTTGACATAATGCATTGTAATACCATATTTTGTAAGTGCCATATGTTAAGATCCAAGTGTAATGGGCATTCATAGCTTTAATTTTGGAGAATATTTTTTAAAGTCTGCTGGACCAACAAAACGCAAGTGTCATAACTGCGATCAAATGAGCAAAGCTGTCTCTGATTCAGAAGGTTGTAGGTTCAAACACTCTCCAGGACTTGAGTACATAATCCAGGATGACACTTCAATGCAGCAGTGAGGGAACATTGCCAATTTGTGGATGCGATGTGAAATCGAGGTCCCATCTGTCCGTTAAGATGGATGTACACGATCGCATGACACTACTTGAAAAGCAGAGAATTCCCCATGCATATTGGTCAACATTCCTCCCTGAATGTCAACCACCACCATCAGAAACACAATAGCTGGTCATTTATCTCAATTGCTATTTGTGGCATCTTTCTGCCATGATTGCCTACCTAACTGTGACTATACCTGCAAAGCAATTCATTGCGAAATGCTTTAAGATGTGATGAGGCACGATATAAAAGCAAGTTTTATTCTTTCCTTAGGCACATTCTAATATTTGTTTTCATAATGTCCAGAACATTCGACATTCCCCCTTGCTGACCTCGGTTTGTTTGGGCTTTTTTTTTATAGATTGGTATGGTGGCCTGGAAGATGCATCTGAAGTCACCAGAATGCCCAGATGGCCGTGACGTCATTGTCATAAGCAACGACATCACCCACAAGATCGGGTCCTTTGGGCCGCAGGAGGACCTCTTGTTCCTGAGAGCCTCGGAGCTTGCCAGAACCAAAGGCATCCCACGCATTTACATTGCAGCAAACAGTGGAGCAAGGATCGGATTGGCAGAAGAAATCCGACACATGTTCCATGTGGCCTGGGAAGACCCTGCTGATCCATACAAGGTAAACACTGGCTCCGAATGGATAATTATGGGTAATTGCTGATAATTACGGTTTCAGTTGGCTCATCTTAATCATGCTGTCCAAATAAATGAATTTCCGATTAGCCATCAGTTTCAACGAATTGAATCCTTGCTAAAGTAAGTCCGCAGTACAGATGGTGATATTTTCCCAGTTCTGGTTACTATGCATAGCCCTGGTTTACGTGTGTTTACTGCCTGCTGTTTTGATCAGATATTCAGAGTTTTTTTTTAAGACTCTTTTAAAAAGGCCCTTTTAGGACCCAGCGACGTTGGGGAGTGCTGCTTTAATGCTTCCACCACCTAAGTGAAACTGTTTGTCTTACCTATGCATTCGCACACATCTTCAATCTAAGTGGCTGCTTAAGTAGAGCCTGTGGAACTGGCCAAGCATTTCTTAAAACTTAAGTGCAAAATCTAACACCCTAAGCTCTCTTTTTTACTTTTTGTGATCTTAAGAATTGATGGATTTGAGAATCTTTGTGGGATAATGAGTCAGTGGCTGTTATTTTTCATGGGATAATGAATTTGACCCCAGTTCTTGTACCTGGGTTTGAATATGGTCTGGACTGATGGGCTGAAAGACTCCTTTCTGGCCACTGTAAAGGCCTCATGTGAAATTAGTTTGGATAATCTCGACCCAGTACCTATTGAATGGAGGTCTACATCAGAATATTGTCCATAATATTACACTGAATGGCAATGTCGCACAGAGACCATAAGGATAGCTGATGTGAGAAACAGAAAAATCTCAGTTCTTTAATGTCGGGTACATCACGGTCATTTTGGTGCTGCATCTGATCTGCACCACATCAGAGCTGGGAGTAATCAATGTGACATAAGATGCCAAAAGAATTCCAATATTTCAACACTAATGTCTCTCGCTTTGAACATAAAACCTCCTTAAAATTAAAAGACCAGACTATGCATGCGAGGATCCTGTGAATATACCCTGCACACTCGTGTAGAAGACTACTCCAAATTCCATCCAACTACCACCACCCCCCCCGCCAAAAAAAAATCCATAGCCATTGTGTAAGAGTTAATATTACAACCTTCCCAGCATCAAAATTGTCACCTTCATTGGTGCCACAATACATTTTCTCTGTTTCTTTTCACCCAGCACACTCCTGTCCGCTGTGATATTTAAAAGGAAGCTTTCCCTGCTGACTTCAGTCCTGATGCACGCTGTTGATTTTAAATCTCTGCTGCCTCTATCTGTCCTGCTGAGCTGACTCGGATTGTAAATCAGAAGTGGGAGCTTGGACTGGACTCCGGAGGGAAAGTTGCCATTTAAATATATCATAGTGCTGGAAGAAAGAACAGAGCCGAGCAGCAGTTGATGGGAATGCTGCGGGGTTGACGTGTATAAGATGCACCCCTCCTCCACCTTTAACCGTTATTCATGGGTATATACAGTCGATGTTGACTCTCGATGCCTCCCACATTATGACTACGTTTACGTTTCCAAACAGCTCTGATTGATTTATTTCAAAAGTCTATTCCTGTTGGATCTTTTGTTGGGATAGTTTCCTGGGATATCTGACTGGATGTTTTGATAAAGGTTGTTAGAATTCCCCCACCCCGTGTTACTACCATTTGAGTAAATATTGACTCCGAAACCATTCCACTGAGCTCAACAAACATATCTGCCTTTTAACCTGGGCACCTACAGTAAATGTTGCATTTAACTACTTCAGAAGCCCGACAGTAACATCAATACTCGTTCAATGGAAAGAATGGATGACATCTGTTTTTGTAAGGAGCTGCTTTGCAGTCATGAACATGGGCTGCAAGAGCCTGGGCTGGGTTAGAACGTTCTGTTGCCATGTTCAGATGCACTCATTGTCCTGTACATTCACAGGGATACAAGTACCTGTACCTCACACCTCAGGACTATAAGAAGGTCAGTGCACTGAACTCTGTGCACTGTGAACATGTTGAGGATGGAGGAGAGTCAAGGTATGTAATGAGCAGCATGTGGCATTGTAGTCGCTAAGCCTGCATTGACGCGTAATGTTGGGTATAAGCGTAACATTTTTCCACTTGAACTGTGGAAAAGCATCCAGTACAATTTAGATGATGCTCCTCCAAATATGGATCGTGTCTGGAGAGAGTATTTTGAGCTGTGTAGGATGAAGTACTGTTGGTTGCAGATCTCTCTCTTATTGATGGGAGTAATTTGAGATGCTGAATTAAGACCATCACAACAGTGGATTGTATAATCTTCGAGTGTTAGCCATATTGTGCCTCCTTGCTAGAGCACGTTGGTGCTATTGTGTTAAGTATCTCTAGTGCATGGCAATAAATGTTTTATTCTAGTTGGAACTTGGGGGCTATGGGCCCAGTCCAGAAATGCTGATTACACAGGTGGTCTCAGCTGTTGGAAAGATCTTTGTCATCCCTTTAAGATAATTACAGCGCCTAGACCCCCCCCCCCCCCCCCCCCCCCACCCCCGGTACCTCACATTTACTCAGGAAGCCATACACCGAATCTCGTGTCACTCCACACCCCACAAAATCACTTGCCCAAACAAATTTATTTCAGTAGATTTCATATTCAAAGTATGTGTTGTGATATAAGTACTGTGTAGACCACACTTGGAGTATGTACAGTTCTGGTCTCTATATTACGGAAAGGATATAGAGGTACTGGAGAAGGTGCTAATAAGATTTACAAGGATGATTACCAGAACTGAGCAGTTATAAGTTTCTGGAAAGACTGAACATGCTGGTGCTCTTTTCTCTAGAAAAGAGAAGGCCGAGCGGTGACCTAATAGATAAAATTATGAATGTATTTGATGGGGTAGACATACGTTTCCACTTTTGGGGAATCCAAAACTAGGGGTCATAAATATAAGACTGTCACTAATGAATCCAATAAGGAATTCAGGAGAAACTTCTTTACCCTAAGAGTGATTAGAATGTGGAGCTTGCTAGCACATGGAGTAGTTGAGGTGAATATAGCATAGGTGGCTTTAAGGGGAAGCTAGATAAGTACATGAGGGAGAAAGGAATATCAGGATAGGATGAGCTGAAATAAGGCGGGAGGAGGCTCGTGGAAAGCATAAACAGCAGCGTGGACCTGTTGGGCCGAATGGTCTGTTTCGATGCTGTAACTTCTATGTAAAGTATATATGCGGACTTGACTTTTTCCTCGGTAATTATCCATGTTTAATGTGTGCAGTGATGTCTTCTCAACTGTGCTGGATTCTGGATTGACAGGCTCCAACCTCCATGCTGTTTCACTGTTTGCCTCCCGTACAGGAGGGTTCTCAGCATTTTCAACTATGCGGTGTGTAGGGCAGGAATCTGTATTGAGGGAAGGTACTCCTTCTGGCAGTGTTAAAACGTGCTGCCTGGTACGTTCATTGAAGGATGCCATTGATGGAGACTTCGTTGGCAGATATTTTGGTGGGAGGGAAATATTTTAGGAGGTGATCAGTTAACTAATTTTATTTTTCAGTGTCCGAGCATATCTGATACCAATTGTGTAAAGGTTGGGACATAAAGCCTTTTAATAAGGATCCCTGCTCACTGTGCCTTATATGAGGATCTGTCATAGGATTTGACCTGGCTATGGTGATGGCTGATGTCCTCCATGAATGAACAGCCTGTTGCCATTCACTGTCTGTCATACGTGAGGAATGGCCACGTGGGTGAGGTACTGGAGGGATGCTGGTGAGCATGGAACTGTGCCTCAGCATCTTCAGGAGAGGGGTGGAGATTGAGAAAAGCAGAAAATAAAGCCCATTATGATCTGTGGCTTCATATCCTGGGCTGCTTGGCTGTTTGAGTTAGATGATTGTTAATGGGTCCCCTATAAGGTCCCAGACCACATTTAAATTTGGTTTGATTCAGTTTGGATTGGTTTCCTTGTAGTTGACCTTTTTTAATGTGACTTGATGGCTTCTTGTTTCACAGGTATAAAATAACCGATATCATTGGTAAAGAAGAGGGCCTGGGAGTTGAGAATCTCCGTGGATCAGGAATGATAGCTGGAGAATCATCCTTGGCTTATGACGAAATCATCACCATGAATTTGGTATGTCCTGGAACGTTTTAAAGAGACTTGGAAAAATAATACGTTTGTGTACTTTGGTATCTGCTTTGGTTAAGTGGTAGCATTCTCATCTGAATCAGAAGGTTGCGGGTAAGTCCCACTCCTGAGACTTGAGCACATAATCTTGGCTGACACTCCAGTGCTGTACTGAGGGAATGTTGCATTGTTGGAGGTGCTGACTTTTGGATGAAACGTTAAACTGAAGCTCCACCTGCCCCCTCGGGTGGATGTGAAAGATCCCTTGGCATTATTCGAAGAAGAATAGGGGAGTTGCCCCCGTGTCAATATTATTAAAAAAAAAAAAAAACAGATTTTCTGATCATTATCTCATTGCTGTTTGCTGTGTGCACATTGGCTGCTTTGTTTCATACATCACAACAGGGTCTACACTTCAAAAGTACTTCATTGACTGTAAAGCGCTTTGGGACTTCCTGAGGTCGCGAGAAGCACTATATAAATGCAAGTCCTTTTGCTCCATCTAGTGGCTTGGTTGAGGACCTGGCAAAACGATGCATTGTCAAATTGTCCCCATAACCAAAATAAAAATTGCAAGGGCTTCTCCTTGATCCAGCACACTTGCAGAGATTACATTTTGGGAAACTGCAGAGGTATGGTGCATGAAACGGGTGGAGAATCGTGGGGTATTGTGTGTGTGTGTGTGCGACTTCTTGCAATCACCAGTGTGTGTGTGCGTGCGTGCCACTTCCTGCAATCACCGAATCATTCCCCAACATTTACACGTATATGCTCCGTGATCGTGTATCTGGTTTTGTGGGGTTTTTTCTCCTGCTAGAATTTAAGAAAAAAAATGTAGATTTACTTGAACAATCTGCGGACTCATCACCCAATTTAATTGGGGAAGTCTTTGGCTGGAAGATGAACTGTTATCTGATCTGGTTGTCTGATTGTAGGTCACGTGCCGTGCAATTGGTATTGGTGCCTACCTTGTAAGACTGGGACAGAGAACCATCCAAGTGGAAAATTCGCACATCATTTTGACCGGAGCTGGTGCTTTGAACAAGGTAAAAGCAAGCTTTTTGCATTGTTAAAACTCCGTAGTTGGCCGTCCTTGCCAAGATAACACTTTTTCCAGCTGTCCTCAGTGTAGTGCGCCGTAGCTATCAGCTAAAGCCCAATATAGTATTGACTTTACAAAAAAA
This sequence comes from Somniosus microcephalus, assembly GCF_052327205.1. Classification (NCBI taxonomy): domain Eukaryota; kingdom Metazoa; phylum Chordata; class Chondrichthyes; order Squaliformes; family Somniosidae; genus Somniosus; species Somniosus microcephalus. Next base: position 68,606,252 of record NC_141008.1, read on the forward strand.
TTGCAATTGTATTTTTATTTAGAAATCCAGGGTGTTTGAATTATTTATGAAGCACTGGTATTTTTGAGTGACAGTCGTTTTTAGTGCCATTCTTAATGAAATCGTCCCCTAATAATCTCTAAGGAAGGTTGTGCAGCAATACAATAAAAGGAGCATAATGGGATTGCGCACAGTGTAAACCGATCTAATGTTGCCAAAAGCAGAATTCATCAAATTATAGGAAAATGGGATATGAGTTGTATAGCAGGACACCATCCACATGTTGGAAAATGCTAGAACAAATCTACTTGCAAGTAGAATAACTGTTGTATTAGAATGGAATTTTTACGTGATCCCACATATATAAATAAACAAAATAAGTTGATGTTTTAAATCCAGTTAGGAGATGAACTGTTTAAACTCTCTCCGCCATCCCATTTTGTACACTGTTTTCTCCCTGTCTTGGTGCTCCATATTATGAATTAATCGCAGAACCAAACAGCCCTCTGCCAGGTCAACCTAGCGGGAAAGAGAGTCCGGGCTCGAAGAATTAAAATCTCCCGGGCCTCACTCTGTCTGGCTCGTCCCCATGCCGCCTGAGTTGAAATGAGGGCGATAGTAAGTGCTCATGGGCTTCCGTGACATTCTTTATTACTATCTACATTAAGTGAAATGATGATATTAAGGGCCAATGCTTTCTCTGTAGAGCTTTTCCACCCACTTGTATCGGGGAAGGAAGACGTCGTGCAAGTAATATCCATCCACAGTGGCATCATTTTACAAAAAAATTTTCAGCATGGTCGAAATGTACTGCTGAAGAAACTCTCATTTTTCGGGAAACAACATTTGTTTCATTAGTATATCTGATTGCATCTCACTAATAAGTGTACGCTGGAAAAACTCACCAGGCCAGGCAGCATCCGTGGAGAGAGAAACAGAGTTGACGTTTTCAGGTCGAAGACCTTTCGTCGACCCGAAACGTTAACTCTGTTTCTCTCTCCACGGATGCTGCCTGGCCTGCTGAGTTTTTCCAGTGTTTTCTGTTTCGGATTTCCAGCATCTGCAGTATTTTGCTATTGTATTGCGTCACTAATAAGTGTTATAGGTCCATTAGAGTTGTCATCAGGTGAAAAATAGAATTTTTGAAAAACTAAGAAGATTGTCGGAAATGTACTGGCTGGTGGATTTTTTTTTTGTGCTGGTATAGCAAGGAGGGGAAATAGAATATCTGGAGTAAATGGAGACTTCAGTTTGCCTAGCACTGTGAGGTTATTGTTGGCAAAACTGCCCACAAATTACTTTCAAAATGACCAGTCCTAGCATAATGCAAGCAGTTGCTGACAAAGGTGAAAAGGGTTGATTTTATACTTTATATAAGAGCATTTTTATTTTACCTTAAATGCTGGGTAAATTTTTGTAATACACTTTTGAATGGTTTTCCTGGGATTCCCCTTTGAAGGAGGTTGGTGCTAACTTCACGTGTTGTCTGAGTTGGATAGTAAGGAGGAATCGTGGTTTTTCACTTTACAAACCCTAGGGTGCTGAGCAACGTTTCCGCTAAGCTGCGCGGTCTGGGGGTCCCGTTGCAGGCCGCTCACCGGCTTTTACGTGGAAGAAACCGCGCATGCGCAAAAACTTGAATGAGCCGCATAGCCAGTTAAAGGGACCGCGCATGAAAAAAAAAATGAGGGAACATTGGTGCGGAGGCCAATTAAAGAAAACCTTGATTTGAGCATTTAATCATATAACAGAGCACGTTACTTCAAGTAAATTTGGAATGTAACGGATGTTAAAACATACCCTTTTTGGCATCTCAGAAGGTGCCTAAAGAAATGATAGTAAACATTCATGATTTCTTAGTTACATTATGCTGAATGTGTGGGTTAGCTGTGAGTGTCCGTTTTCAGGCCAAGACTCGGTGCTGTGTGACCAGCGCACACCCTAAACAAGAGGCCCAAGGATCGATTTGAAATTGTTCCTCGGGCCTCATCGGCATGCTTTGCAGCGGCCCTCAGGTAAGTAACGGGAGGGAGGAGGTTTGGAACGGGCTATGGAGGGAGGGCGATCGTGACTCCTGTGGAGTTAGGGAAGCACTCCTTCTCTAGCTCCACAAGAATGTTTTGTTTATAAATGAAAAAACATTTTTACCTACCTTTTTGTTAGTGGCTTCGGGGGCTGTGGAAGAATCCCAAGCGGGATAGGCCTGACTCCTGCTCTGATCATCGCTGATAAATTTCTTGATGGGGGTCCTTTGATAGGTGTTGGGCCCCTTAAATATGTAAATTAGTGGCCTGTTCGGGCACCTGCCCGGGACACCTGTTTTTAAAAAAAAAAAGGCCCCACGAATTTAGCAGTGGGGCCGATGCCTGAAATGAATTAGTCAAGAGTTTTATTTATTCTACTTTTCTCCCCCCATTTTACAAGTCCCACCATCATAGCTGATTGTTTCAGCTGAGAAGAATGTTCTAGGGTTAGTGAAGGCTAACGCTGCTTTATTATTACTGTGCCCAGCAAGATGTGCGCTGTCTGCCAGGCCACCTCAGTTGGAGGATTCTGTTATGTTCTACTCTGCTTTGCGGTCTGGCTGAGAACGGTTGACGTTCACTCAGTTGAGTGCGGTAATGAGCTGCCAGGCCAGCCTGATTGCCCCGTGATTTGTTTTAAAAGTCCGAGTGTACCACAGCGTGGAATTATAACCGCAGTCTGCACTTCCCACTTCATCTGTGCTGACTTTGGTGGTACTGAACAAAAGTAAAATGCTTCCTCCACAAGGCGAGAGTAAAAACTTGCCAAGAGTTACCCTAATCTATTCTTGGTCACCTCCTGCCAACTTGTTCCAGGCTTGAGCCCCAGGAATCAAATAATAGCCCATCTTCTTCGCCACGGATGGACAGTGATGTGAGGAGATCTAATAAAGTAGAAAGGAGCAATGATTTTTTTTTTTCTTTAAATATCACCAGAATCCTAAACTCCCAATTGATTAGGGTTATAGTGGCCGGTGGAAAGAGGAGTCTGCAGAAATAACCCTTTCAAGTAGCCGGCAGATATTTAGAGGCTGTCGTTCAACATTGTGAAGTGGCTTTTATGGTTAACTTTTTTTTAAATCGTTGTCCAGAATGTACCTACCTCTAATATAATCGTAGATATGCTTTGTTGACTGGAATGTACAGGACAATTTTATCCCATTAGATTCTCTAAAATTGAATAACAAACCTTTGCTGTTTGTCCAGTAGGTTGGGTGAATCGTCAGTTGTGACTCGGATCTACTCAGCTACCAGCATTTTTACTGCCTTTCTGACGGTTTATGCAAAATTGTGGTACTTAGGCAGAAAATGTGGCAAGTGCAGAGATTTCAGGGATTTGTCACTGCATGTCACGCCTTGCTAAATCACTTCTCCTATTAATAGAACACCAACTTTACAGCAAAATTTTATGGTGAAAAATGAGAGGCAACTGCTCCATGAATTGCTTATTCAAGATTGGGCATTTCAGTGGCCGTAAGCTTTGCTTGCTTCCCACAAACTCTGGATCCTTGGCATGCTGGCAAGGCCAAAAATCGTCTTTCCAATAATCTTTGTTATAAACTTTTAGTTCAGTCTTCTCTTGCGCTTCTACAATTTCTACTGATTATTTCCCCCCCCCCCCCCCACTGACTGCGAGCTAACCTAACTGGCCTGAGGACACACTAATCATAGATTCAAACCATAAAGGGACAATATGTTGTAGAGAACAGGTACATAGGCCCGATAAGAAAACTCTTAACATTTCAAATTCCTGTTTTTAATGAGGAATTGTGTAATACTGCACTATATAAAATAAAAAACGACAGAAACCAACAATGGCCAGACTGTTTAGTTAGGACATAAACTACCCAAGATGTGATGCAGGGATATTTTTCCCTTGCAATGCGACTATGATGAAGCAATTGGACAACATAATATTTTCACACAATAGTGACATGGGCTCCAATGTTCAGTTCAGTAGCCATTGCTATTATCCTATAGGTATCAAAGGAGTGGGTATATTCTTATGTTACACAGCACCAAATGCTCGGAGCTTTCTGAGAGGGTTACTGAGAAGGAAGGTCAAAAAGATACAGAAAAATGGAAGTAGCTCCCCAGTTTTCAAGTTTAGAGGAATCCATGGGTGGGCGATTGCGGGGGTGGAGTGGATGAGCTCAATGAAAATGCCATCATCTCATCAGGAGGGAGTGAAGACACAAAGACTTCATTTTTCTTTTAAACAGACAGCTTTCTTATCCCATTTTAGAAAACCATAATGCACTCGGTGGGTAGATGTTGCTGTGAATGTGATTTGGTCAGAAACAGAGCGCATTCTGAGGCACATAATGCAACTCGGGCAACCTAGAAGGAAAAGCTCAGCTATCCTGTGTTGTTTTGCTTCTGCCCCCTTAATGTGGAATAGTAGCGGTCAAGGGTGCCACTTTCTGCTGGAATCTAGACAGGGCTTGCGTTCTGCTTGGCTGAGCCTGTGTCACTGCTCAGTTTGGTGGGGATTCACAGACAGCTAATGTGCGATACAGGCAGCCTTCAGCTGGCCATTATCATTTGCAGCCCAGATTATTTTATCAAGGGGGGTGGCGGGTGATCAGTGCTGGAAGTTGCCTAATCACGTTATGTCTGCATTACCTTCTATGTGTCAGTGGTCTGTAACTACAGAACCAAATTGCCGTAAGACACCTAGATTCATTTAGGTGCCCTGTGAACCCTTGCCTATGAGGTAAAGGCGAGAGAGAGAGAAAAAATTGGATTTTACTCACATTGAATCAGCTTTAATTTGCTGCTGGAATACTTGCATGCATAATGAACAGGGATGGCAAGGTGTCATGGACATCCTTCCGTCCCATCTTACAATAAACAGCTGTACGTGAAACATCAACATTTCGATCTCTCTGACCTGTCGGCTCGCGTGAAAATTGAAATAATGATAATGTACGCCTCAGACTGCATCAAAGTATCAGCACATCAAAGCCAGGAGGCATGAAATGCAAATGATAACATAAAGCAGATGGATTGGGCATGATCGCCGACACAGAATGAATTTCAATACAGCTTGAGATAAATACGTTATCCCAGCATTTTTTTTTTGTTCTTGGTTCTGACTCCTGACGATATTTTTTTTTTTCACACTCCAGCAATCACTCGCTCCATCTCTTGCGTTTCAGGTCATGTCGGCACAGCTCCGGTGGAAATAATAGGATATAAACTCGGAGGTTGTTATTTGCATAGAAATAGCATGGAGCCCCAGGCAGTGGAGAGAAGGACAAGGAGATCATTTGTCTAAAATTTTAATGAAAACTTTTGCTGAGGCAGAGGTTTTTCTCCCCCCAACACCACCCTTCCCCCCACCCCACCCCAACCAACCTCCCCGTCAGTAAATTAACGTGGCTCGACTGTCGAATTAGATGATACAGGGTAAATTGTGATGAAGGAATGCAATAACATGTAAATTTCAATTTGGTTGCAATAATAAAAGCTGTATCGGAGGCGGGGGAATGTAACCCTACACTGGTGTCTAACTCAGTGCAACATAACATTTTATTTCTGAAGGTAGGGACCAGGTTTGCACAAGCTGTATAAAGCAGCAGCAGCCCTGATTGCATTGGCTATGCTTTCAAAGTATCAAAGATTCCATTTTTTTTGCAGCCTTGTCTCACCTTAGGCACATTTAACCCCACGAGTGCTGAACTAGCTTTGCCGCATGACGTTTTAAATAACGTAGGTTTGCAAAATGTTCATTTGAAGTGCAGAATTTGATGGTTGAATCAGAGATATATTGGCAAGCAAGTGATTTTTTTTGGTTTTGTTGGTTAGCAGTTAATCTACCTTGCACTTAAAAAAAAAAAAAAAATGGCTCCTTACAGATTGTTCCCTGCACTGTATGATCAAACTACTTTAAGGGATACTTTTATAAGAGAGGTTTTCAAATTCGGGTCAGTAGGCTTTAGGGGTTGCACAAAGGGGCCCAGTTCTGTCTGGGACTGGAAATATTACGCATCGTGAGTGCAGCGTCTTCAGATATCTGTGTTCTATATTTTGTATGTACTTGTTGACTTATTAGCACATTATTTCAGTTTTATGCTAATAGGAAATGTTTGGTGGTATAGGACTACCATTTTCTTTGCATAGCAGACACTGTTTCAGGCGTTAAGACCGAGGCTCGCCAAGCATGTGCCAATGTTTTCCGGGGCTTGCTGGAAGTGTCTTTGCGGGGGATTCCAGGAGGTGTGTCAGTATTTGCCTGGGGTCCCCAAGAGTGTCCATGCTTACAGGAGGTCCTCCAGAAATATTTTCAGGTGGTCTCTGGAAGTATGTCAGTGTTTACAAGCAGTCCCTTCACACACTGAAAAGTTTGAAAACATTTGCCACACAAGATGCTTTAACACACAATTCGATATCGACCAACCACCTCCCTCAGAGCAGTGTGGCTTGAGGCTTGTGATTTACATGGTTTGACATCCTGCGACAAATCAAGTGGTTTTTGCAATCTACTGTGACTAGCGCGATTGTATTAACATTTCTTAACGGTCTTGTTTCTCGCACAATCTGGTCATGATGGCACAGTGCTGCATTCCTATTACTGTCAGTTTAAAAATGTTCCTTCTGAAGCCCCTGTTGTCATCAACCTGCACACCATGGGTGAATGAAGTATTGGTTCACCGGAGCTGACAATAGATTACCTAAAAAGCAACTAGACACTCTGTGGTTTCAAGTGGTCAGGCAGTCAACAGTGCCATGATGGGTGAGCAAGCCCCACCATCCCCCTTGAAGCCAGTGCCTCTTCCTTTTGGCCTCCCAGTATTCAATATAACGATTTGGTACATGAAGATTGATTGATCATAAATTGGTAGAAATTTCAGAGCGGGTGGAAGCCATTTAGCCTTCCATACCTACACCAGTACGAGCTCCCCCACTAGACCTATCTGCAACAATATTGCTTTTAATGTGGTAAAACATCCCAGGGAACTTGCTGGAGGTGTATGGAAAACAGACACAGAGCCAAGAGAGTTTACGATGGGTCACCAAAAGCTTGGTCACAGAGATGGGTTTTAAGGACGGTCTTCAAGGAGGGGAGGAAGTTGGAGAAATGGAGGGGGTTTAGGGAGGGAATTGTAGCAAGTGGGACATAAGCAGCTGAAGGTGTGGCTACAAATGGTGGAATAAAGGCAGGAGATGCACAAGAGGCTGGAGTCTGAGGAACGGAGTGGTTGCAGGAGGTTGCATAGATAGGGAGGAGCGACACCATGGAAGGATTTAAACAAATGGATGAGAATTTTAAACTTGAGGCATTTGGAGTCCAGGAGCCAGAGCGGCTGTAATGGGCAAGTGGTGTGCGATTGAATAGAGTTTTGTATGAGCTGAAAATTGTGACGGGTGGGAGGCCAGCCAGAAGACCATTGGAGTAATCAAGTCTGAAGGTGACAAAGATGAGGGTATCAGCAGTAGATGAACTCCATTTCCATTGATCCATGTACCTGCTCTTTTCCTGTACCAATTAGTATTTTTCTTTTAGTGTTTATCCAATTTCCTCTTAAATGTCATGAATGGCTTGACTTCAGTAGCCACTTGTGGTAAAGGTTCCCATATCCTGTTAACCATTTGCATCAGAAAAATCTTGCTAATATTATCCTTTTATTCATTTAATGCTAATCTTGAATGTATGCCCCTTTTAATGCATATGGGGAATATTGTTCTCTCTTCCCCCCCCCCCCCAACACCCCCATCAAGCAAATTTTAATTAGGGCTGCTTTGGATGCTCTCGGCATATCTGTTGGACCTTGCCACCCATTTCTTGCAGAAAATAAATTTCCAGGCCGGTCCATATTATTTCTCAGATTACAACAGTGACGACGCTTCCAAAAAGAAGACTTAATTGGCTGTAAAGGGCTTTGGGTAGCCGGAGGGCGTGAAAGGTGCTATATAAATGCACGTCTTTTTCGTTTCCTACTTTTTCCTGCAACTGCCTTGTAGTTTTCAGCATGCTGTGCCATGGAAAATCACCAGCCCCGGCGATTGTGAGTACTTCACTATGGTTGAGCGTTGAGGTGTGATCCATGTAGGAATCACTGCCGTCTTCCACCCGCTGGCTAGCTCTTTCTCTCACCTCCTCTTGGTGCTCCGACTAGTGCTGTCGTTGAGACCAGTCTGGGAGAAGTTGGAGCATGTATGTTGACGTAAGAAAACTACTAGGTACTTGGTCTAAGCATTAAAGCTTTAATCAACTGTCTTACAACATGGAGGTCTAGTTGTGTCCTTCACTAGTTCCTGTTAAGAATGTCTTGCGCAAGCTGGGCCCATGCCTGAGTATTTATACTCTCCCTGGACAGTGCCACCCACAGGCTGCTCAGTATTATTTCATAAGTCTTTCTTTCATGAATGACTGATTCATGTCATGTCAACTTGGGTTGTCGTAGCCACTGGCTGCCGTGCGGTCACTGCTTTCTTTGTGTATGAGTTTGTTTTTCTTCGTGTTTTTGACCTGCTGCACTTGTTATCTTCAGGCAGATGTACTTGCGATTCCTACTTCAACAACAGCAACGACTTGCATTTTTATAAACACCTTTAACTAGTACAACATCCCAAGGCGATACCTTGGAATGCTGAGTAAAGAATAGTAAATTAATTGAGAGACTCATCAGTTCAGATGCCTTCCAGTTGTGTATTTACTTTTTTTTAAGAAAAGGAGAACTTTTTTTCCAAACCCTGTATCCTTTTCATCTCCAAGGCTATTTGATTCCATCTCCTCAATATTACCCAACTTTGCGCCTACCTTACCCCACCGCCACTGAAACCCTTACTCATGCCTTCACCTCCTCTGGGTTCTCTTTCTCCGTTACCTTCCTGCTGACCTCTACCCTCCATAAACTCACCTCCTGTGTTGCTTGGTCCTCTTACTCTGGCCTTCTGTACATCCCCCTATTGGTGGGAGAGTATTTAGCAGCCTCCCTCTCCACCCTCTGGACCTCTCTTAAACCCTTCTACCACTCTATCTCTCTCTCTCTCTCTTCATCTTAAAAACCCTCTTGACCAAGCTTTTGGTCAGCTCGCTTAACTCCCATAAAGGTTCAGCATCTGTTCCTTTCTTCCTCTGTGAAGCCCCCTCTCCGTTGAAGGTGCTAAATAAATGCAAGTTGTTTTATTAGATTTTAATAACTGCCAATCAAAATGTCAGGTGTGAGCAATTTTGCTGTGGCAGATTTTGTGCAACATGATTTCGTTAGTGCAAGTGAAAGAAAGCCAGCCAATCATGACACACCCATTACAATGCTCTTTTAACACTTCTTAAGCAGCTAACAAACCAGTTAACCAATATAAATGACACAAATTCTGTTGATTCAGCTTTGCAGCGCACAGGTTTTCAATAAATGACGCAGGTTTAGATACAAGTATGTTTCACTGGAGGTTCTAATTGCATCATTTTTTTTGTTCGTTTTTGGGATGTGGGTGATGCTGGCGAGGCTGACTTTATTGTCTATCCCTAGTTGCCCTGAGAAGATGATGGTGGGCGGCCTTCTTAAGCTGCTGCAGTCCTTGTGGTAATGATCCACCCACAATGGTGTTAAATGGGTAATTCCAGGATATTAACCTAGCGAGGGTGAAGGAATGCCAATATATGTCCAAGTCAGGATAGTGTTATGGGGGAATGTAAACCGGGGTTTGTGAGTAAGTAGCATGGCAGTCCTTGATGCACTTGGAGAATGCTTATGGACAAACGTGAAGGAGGGATTCAGGGAACTAATAACTGCTCTCTGTTCTACATTGAGAGGTGAGTGGGCCTGGTGAGGAGATGGCCTCCAACAATAACAAAACAGAGAAGCACAGGAGCAGGCGGTTGCCATTAGCAGCAGTTCTGTGCAATCATGTAGCCCTGCAGATGTGGCAGTGGGCATGGCTTCGCAAAGCAATGTCCCCACCGCACCTGCAGCAAAGGAGGAAAGTGCAAGTACGGATTTCAGACCTTCTATAACCCATGCAGCTTTTCCGTTAGCTGAGCAGCCACCAACCACAAGGGGAGCACTGAGGAGTGGGGCACCAGCACAAGGCACATACAGAAATCCATGATTGAAAGGGGTGACCTGCACCAAAAAAGTTCACTATACATTTGTGCCACATGCAGTGAAGTACAATAAAATAATTTTACTTCAAAATATTGTATCAGTTGTCCAAAAGCAAAGCAAACAAATATATCCACTTCTTACCAAAAAGCAAACCAGTACAGAAACTGGTAGTCCTGTGCTTGTAAAAATATCCAGATCTTCAGTGGCATGCAGCTCGCTCACTCACTCATGTCCATGGTTCAAGCATCTGCAATATTGCTATAGCACCTCAACTGTCTCTTGAGATCCTGGTTCTCCCAGGCGTACCTAAAAATGAGGTGCCAACCTGGGGAAGCTGCAACACAGGACTACATGCATGCTAAAAAGTGGAAGCAGCATGCTATAGACAAGGCTAACCGATCCCACAATCAACGGATCAGATCAAAGCTCTGCCGTCATGTCACATCCAGCCGTGAATGGCGATGGACCATTAAACAACTAACGGGAGGAGGAGGCTCCATGAATATCCCCATCCTCAATGATGGTGGAGCTCAGCACGTGAGTGCAAAAGACAAGGCTGAAGCATTTGCAACCATCTTCAGCCAGAAGTGCCAAGTGGATGAACCATATCGGCCTACTCCTGAGGTCCCCACCATCACAAAAGCCACTCTTTAGCCAACTCGATTCACTCCACGTGATATCAAGAAACGGCTGAACGCACTGGATACAGCAAAGGCTATGGGCCCCGACAGCATCCCGGTTATCGTGCTGAAGACTTGTGCTCCAGAACTAGCTGTGCCTCTAGCCAAGCTGTTCGGGTACAGCTACAACACTGGCATCTATCCGACAATGTGGAAAACTGCCCAGGTATGTCCTGTCCACAAAAAGCAGGACAAATCCAACTCGGTCAATTACCACCCCATCAGCTACTCTCAATCATCGGCAAAGTGATGGAAGGGGTCATCGACAGTGCTATCAAGCAGCACTTACTCACCAATAACCTACTTACTGATGCCCAGTTTGGGTTCCACCAAGACCACTCTGCTCCCGACCTCATTACAGCCTTGGTCCAAACATGGACAAAGGAGCTGAATTCCAGAGGTGAGGTGAGAGTGACTGCCCTTGACATCAAGGCAGCATTTGACCAAATGTGGCATCAAGGAGTCCTAGTAAAACTGAAGTCAATGGGAATTGGGGGGGAAACGCTCTACTGGCTGGTGTCATGCCTAGCACAAAGGAAGATGGTTGTGGTGATTGAAGGTCAATCATCTCAGCCCCAGGCCATCGCTGCAGGAGTTCCTCAGGGCAGTGTCCTAGGCCCAACCATCTTCAGCTGCTTCAAATGACCTACCCTCCAACATAAGGTCAGAAATGGGGATGTTTGCTGATGACTGCACAGTGTTCAGCGCCATTCACAACTCCTCAGATAATGAAGCAGTCCATGCCCGCACGCAACAAGACCTGGACGACATTCAGGCTTGGGCTGATAAGTGGCAGGTAACATTCGTGCCAGAAACGTGCCAGGCAATGATTATCTCGAACAAGCGAGAGTCTAACCACCTCCTCTTGACATTCAATGGCATTACCATTGCCAAATCCCCCACCATCAACATCCTGGGGGTCACTGTTGACCAGAAACTTAACTGGACCAGCCACATAAATACTGTGGCAACAAGAGCCAGTCAGAAGCTGGGTATTCTGCGACAACTGTCTCACCTCCTGACTCCCCAAAGCCTTTCCACCATCAACAAGGCACAAGTCAGGAGTGTGATGGAATACTCTCCACTTTCCTGGATGAGTGCAGCTTCAACAACACTCAAGAAGCTCGACACCATCCAGGACAAAGCAGCCCACTTGATTGGCACCCCATCCACCACCTTAAACATTCTCTCCCTCCACCACCGGCGCACCGTGGCTGCAGTGTGTACCATCTACAAGATGCACTGCAGCAACTCGCCAATGGTTCTTCGGCAGCACCTCCCAAACTTGCAACCTCTTCCACCTAGAAGGACAAGGGCAGCAGACGCATGGAAACACCACCACCTCCAAGTTCCCCTCCAAGTCACAAACCATCCTGACTTGGAAGTATATCGCCATTCCTTCATCGTCACTGGGTCAAAATCCTGGAACTCCCTCCCTAACAGCACTGTGGGAGTACCTTCACCACACAGACTGCAGCAGTTCAAGAAGGCGGCTCACCACCACCTTCTCCAGGGCAATTAGGGATGGGCAATAAATTCTGGCCTTGCCAGTGATGCCCACATCCCATAAACGAATAACAAAAAAATGGCTACATGCATGCAGTCAGTGATGCCTTATTCAGTGGGGAACCCATTGGTATGGCAAAAGTGTAGCTGCCTCTCCTGCTATGATGTATGTATTTGGGTTCAGTTGCATCTTTAATGGAGTGCTAGACTCCTGTGATAGCCTTGTGGGCGTCTGGACGGAGCCTGTGGCATAATCTGCATTGCCATTGCTCATGCATTGTGGGTGGCTTACATAGAAACATAGAAGATAGGAGCAGGAGTAGGCCATTCGGCCCTTCGAGCCTGCTCCGCCATTCAACGAGATCATGGCTGATCATCCAAACCCTAGCACCCGGTCCCTACACTGACAGCCATCCCACCCAAGCCCTATCCCCGTAACCCCACGTATTTAATCCCCCCCTAACACTAAGGGCCAATTTTTTATCATGGCCAATCAACCTAACCCGCACATCTTTGGACTGTGGGAGGAAACCGGAGCACCCGGAGGAAACCCACGCAAACACGGGGAGAATGTCTGTGTGGAGTTTGCACAGTCACCCGAGGCCAGATTTGAACCCGTATCCCTGGTGCTGTGAGGCAACAGTGCTAACCACTATGCCACCGTGCTGATTATCTTAGCCCAAGTAGACCGCGTCACTCGGAGCCTCCCCACTGAGCCTGCGCTACTTTTGCACTATGCCCAAATATCCTACTCCAGTGTGGCAATTTGGCTCAATGGCAGCAATCTTGCTGCCGAGTTAGATGGTCAAGGGTTCAAATTCCACTCCAGAACTTGAGCACATAAGCTAGGCTGACACTTCAGTACAGTATTGAAGAGGTGCTGCATTCTTAGGGGTGCCATCCTTTGAATGAAATGTTAAGCCAAAGCCCTGTATACCAATTTCTATGTTTAAAAATCCCATGGCACTATTCAAAGAGATGGAGTTCTCGTGTCCTGGCCAACATTTCTCCCTCAACTATTCATCTTCATTGCTGTTTTTGAGATCTACCCTGCTACAAATTGGCTTCCTTGTTTGCCTCCACAAGAAGTCACTCTATTTCAAAGTAATTCATCATATGTGAAGTGCTCTGAGACGTTTCTGACAGGTGTGATGAGATGCGATTATAAGTGCAAGTCTTTTTTGTGGTGCATGCAGTTGCCTATGGTGGTTTGTTCTGAAGTTTGCTTTTTCTATGCCCTCTGTGTGCTGCCTGGCTGTCCTGTCCTCCTCCACCACCAAGACGTAGCCGCTGCAACCATGCTGAGGGGTTGAAAGCTCCTCTGTACTATTCACCCTGTCAGTGCTTTAGCGGCATTGTAAAAAAAACTTGCCCTTCATTCAGTTGCTTAATGTCAGGTCTGAGTTTAATTTGAGTACTCGCTTTCATTTATATCCTCCTTGCACAATTCTGCATGATGGGCCTTAACAGGCAAATTTATTTTTTTCCATTAATTTCTGTTGATACACTTTCGGATGAGAGCAAGACTCAGAATAGCAAACCAAAAAATCCTGCACTAATGTTTGTGCACATCTAATTTGACTGACAATTTGCTTAGAATGATCAAGCATGTGGCCTAGACAAGTCACTCGAGACCTTTCCATTGTTTTGTAATAATGTGGGTGCCAGACCAGTTAGACAGTAAAGCAGCTCTTCACTGGAGACTACCCTGTCACAAATCAGCCATCTTTAAGAGGCTGGATTAAAAAAAAACCTATATAATTTTTGTATTTAAATTACTTTTTCGCAGGAGCTACCACCGCCTTTTCCAAAAAGCCTCCAGCCGTTTAAAACTTTGACACCTGAAGTCTCGTCAGTGTTTAAAATCCGTGTTCAGTGACACTTGCTTCAAAGGCTGCCTGCCTGTGGAGTCGCCACCTGTACACAGAGAGCACCCCATGTAATTTCCCAGCACGAAATGAATGATCCTCTGTACTAGCAGACGACCAATCCTCAAAGTGTGGTCATAAATGACCCCTTCTCTCTCGCATTTCTGCTCGCTTACTTCCACCTGCAGCCTGGAAATTGCTGTTTGCGATATTTGTGTTCATATGATGTTCCTCAGTCAGTATTGTAATGTGAGCCCTAGCCCATTGAAAATAAATAACTCAATTATAGTGGGAAGGGGGACAAGGACAGAGGGGTGTCGAGCAATCATGTTAAATGTTGGTATGCTGCTATTGCGACACTAATTTCTGGGATCTTAAGTGACACCCATGGGAGGTTAATGTGGTTGGACGTCTGAAAATCCTATAGGACAATCTTAGTTTTAATTTGGTGTGGTACAGTATTAATTAAAAATGATGTGTTTAAAAAATATTGAATTTTGCTATACTAGGAACTCTCTCTCTTAACGTGAAAAGCATTTGACATAACCTGAACCGTGGAGGAGGAAAGAGATGGAGAGAAATGGTTGCTAATGAATTTGGATTCTAATCATAACCGTTCCTCCCTGGCAGGGTGAAAAACTTTAAACGGCCTAAGAGCACCTCTGGCTCATTTAAATATCACGGAATGTGGTGTGAAAGCAGCACTGCCTTCAGCTGGAAAACTCTCTTATTTTGGTTAGATGTCTCTGTTCTACAGCTTTGCATTAGCCCCTAAAATGGGCATCGGGGATTGTAGAGATACAATAAGGGGTAACTTTAATGGATCGGTGCCAGTGGTTAGAGATGGGTTTATACCCACTATTCCCTGAACAACAATTTCCATCCTTTGTTGTTTTTTGGGGGGTGGGGGGAGGAGGCGGCGGAGAGTGGCATCCACGTGGATGGATGAAAGCACAGAGGATGAGTTGCCCCTGGCCACTGTCACATGCCTCCTAATGGACAGCTCCAGAATGACACTGATCGATGCCGAGGAGCTGCACTCCAGAATTATTTCTCCATAGTGTAGCAAACCTGTCACCGGTTTTACTTTGAAGTACAGAGATGCATTTTGTCTGTCTCACCTCTATTTAGTAATTAGATTAGCTGTTATATTTAGAACAGTGAATCCAAGGCTGCTTTGATCCTCAGCTGGGCACATTCATTGTGTGACATGCGACTGAGTCATACCAACCAAGATGATCCCAAGTTCTCTCCTTGCTCTCTGCTGGGGTTTGCTGATCTCAGCCAGGGCCATGATGTCGGGCACTACAGTTGGTGTTCACTGTTTAGGAAGCAGAGGGTCGGGGAGAAAATGGTCAGGGATCCCACTCCTGATTGCTCTCCTCTGACCCCTGCTAGAAAATGTGTGCCCCTGTGGGGAATATCCCTTGCAGTCAGGACTGGGCCCAGCTGTAATGCCTCTTTATTGTCTAGGCTCACACATGAAGAGCTGTCACTTGGGTGAGGTACCAAAGGGGCTGCTGGCAACTGTGGAACTGTAGAATACCATGAGTCCGCATCTTGAGGGTGAGGAAGGGATATGAGGGGAGAGAACGGGCTGGAGCGGCAAAAAAAACTACAAAAGCCTTTTTGTTTTTACACGCATGCTCTCTGTATCTGGGATATGTATGAATTTATTTTGCTTTCATTCCGCATAGACTTTTGCAGCCATTGTGCTAAACACCATTACCATTTGAATTGCTAACTAGAGGTGAGATCAGTTAACAGTAGAGAGAGGACAAATCACAGGCCATTGCTATTAAACCGCCACAGAACGCACGTACAGTGACAGGGACACTCTTTGCTGTCTTGGAAGGTTTTATAGGGCAGCAGTTAGTCACTGTAGCAATGCTGAGATGTATGCAATAACCTTCAGGCAGCATAATTTCTATTAATCAGCTCTGGGGTCATTGGCAGAACGCACAGCAATCTGTAGTAGGGGAGGGGGAGGGGGGAAATAAGGAAAGGCAACCATTGAAACCAGGTTCTTGCTCAATTCTTTCAAATCCACTGGGCATGTAGCAGTTTGTAGCCTCATAACGGGTTCAGTTTGACTGCCTTAAAGAGTATAAAATGGAAAGAACTGAACAAGCTATGGTTACCAGACACAAAGAAGCCCACGGCTACAAAAACACTGGCATTTGGGGAGTGAAATTCCTTCTGTTAATTTAACAGAAAAAGCAGGCATGAATACAAAATAGGATTTCTTGTTTTGTGCTTGCACCAACTTTTCCCATCTCCTTTCAATCTACACGAGATTCCAAGACTCGGCGACGGTTCTGTTTATTTTGGGGAGATGTCCCTGATACGATGGGACCTTTTGTAAAATACAGTACTACTATTGGCAGTATTAACAAGATCCCTGTCTGAGTCTGCAGTCTCTTTTTATTACTAAAATGGAAGCCTTAGAAATGGAGTAAATTGCACACGGGTGTTATTTTGCAATATGGATTTTAGGTTATGTCTATAGAAAATGTCTGTTGGCCTGCCTAACTGGGCATTTCCACAGTGTTTAGAACAGCACCGGCTGTTTTCATTAGTGACGCACCTACATAATTTCTCTTGAGGTGAGTACATTGCTTCTAGGTTGGACCAAAAGACTTCTGACTTTGGAATCTTGTACCATCAGGGAGAGAGAACCTTGCTTACAGTTAAATAAATTGGTATGGGCTGGGACAAAAGAATGATTGTAGGTTTCTATGACCCGATGAGCTAGATGAGTCAAATGGCCACTTTCGGCTGTACTTATATTTGTGAAGATTTGCCACTGATTATCTGTATCTGTGTGACATGTGCAGCTTGTAGGTGACAAGCCAGCTCTCTGTTGTCTTCCAATGAAAAGGGGGCACTCTGTCTTAAAAACAGTCAATGAGAATCAAATGGTGTTGGATTTGGTTTTTACACAAGTTATGGAATTGGCATGGATGTCCTATTTTAGGGACACACAAAGGTGGAGAGAGGTTTTACAGTTGAGAAATGTGTAAACTGCTCAGACTAGATTGTCGCTATTTGTGGTGGGATGGATTTTCCAGCTTGCATTTTGGAGAAGTCTAACTTCAGGCCTACAGCTCTGTATCTTGCGTGTACGCAGTCGAAATTGCACTCTGTGATATAACACGTCAGTATAAAATTCCTTTATCTGCTGTTAATCTGTACTTCTAACAGGAGCTGACCTGAAATTCCCCTGTTCACTATATTTTAATAAAGGCAGTTCAAAATGAACCTCTTCAAAATAAATGGGTTGAAACCTTCATTGCAGAGTGGACAAAATAATTTTGTATAAATGTGGTTTCAACCCCTATGTTCTAGGTAGCTTATACTGTACCTTGGCAACGTGCATATAGAGTGTGCACTAACTGAAGAATTGTACTTCAGATTGGCCTGCAGGTTTCTCTGCTACCCACTTCAGATCACCAATATGATGGCTGCCTAACTTGCTGACTTTAGCCCAGTAATGGCCATATTTTGTGACGCGGTAACACAGGTTATCTAAGGAAGGATGTTCTTGCCATGGAAGGAGTGCAGCGAAGATTCACCAGGCTGATACCTGGGATGGCAGGAATGACGTATGAGGAGAGATTGGGTCGATTGGGCTTATACTCGCTGGAGTTTAGAAGATTGAGAGGGGATCTCATTGAAACTTATAAAATTCTAACAGGACTAGACAGACTAGATGCTGGAAGGATGTTCCCGATGGTCGGGGAGTCCAGAACCAGGAGTCACAGTCTTGAGGATAAAGGGTAAGTCATTTAGGACTGAAATGAGGAGTAATTTCTTCACCCAGAGAGTGGTGAACCTGTGGAATTCTCTACCACAGAAGGCAGTGGAGGCCAATTCATTAAATATATTCAAGAAGGAGTTGGATATATTTCTTAAGACTAAAGGGATATGGGGAGAAGGCAGGGACAGGGTACTGAATTTGGACGATCAGCCATGATCTCATTGAATGGCGGAGCAGGCTCGAGGGGCCGAATGGCCTACTCCTGCTCCTATCTTCTATGTTTCTATGGGTTGTTGACATATAACTCGTCACCAAAACTGCAACTTTAGTGAACATAAATTGGTTTAGTGGTGAAACTGTCTGACTGGATTACTCACCAAAATTATCCATCTCTATTTATTTATACTATCGACATTAATGCAAATGACTGGACATCATTTCAGGCCTCAGATGGTGCTTTGTTTCCCACTGGTTAATTCATAGCCAATGGCTCCCATAGGCACTAGATGTTGGAAAATTTCAGTACCAGACACCAAGTTGCTATTAGTTGACTTGTCAACAAGTTATAGGTAATCTGGATCAGACTATAGTTGTGTCTGTAAATCTATACGAGATATGAACACGGCTTCAGAAGTAATGGCAGTTGATTTTATTGTAAGATAATATAAATGGACAAAGAGACCACACAATGATCTGGAGCTCTAATGTACCTTGCCATTGAGCAACAGGTTCTGAACCCCTAATTCCCACATGCCGAGTTCCTCATCTTTGCTGCATCACTGGTGGTGGCCATGCCCTTCCCCATGGATGGATATTTGTCTCCCAGGGCTGTTCTCACATGCCCACTGGTGGCTGGTTAAAATTGGTAGACATCATGGAGCAGATTCTTCAGCTGCACGACATAGACAAAGTGAGAGTGAAAAGCAAATTTTGCCCTCAAATTAAGGAGGTCACTGAGGCAGGTAAAGCCTGCCAACCACACTGTTTTTAAAAAAAAAAAAAGTACGATTTTCAACTGCCTGCTCCCGTTTCTCACCTGTAAAACAAGTGGCTAGTTGTTGAAAATCGAGGGGCACCTTGGCCATCCGTTGGACACCCGATGCAATTTTCAGGTAGGCTTGTAAATATGCACATAAGACTCCTGCCTGAAACAGGCTGGAGACTTCTTACCCATCCTACTCCCATAGAACTTCATTTGCAATTTTCAGGTACAGGTGGGGCTGACCATACACTTCTGGTTCCCTAAAAATACTGTGGCCTGCCTCTGGATGATGCACCCCCTGGCCGGTGTGCCTCCCCGCCCCTTTTTACTAAGCACTTCTGGCTCAGCCCACTCATGGGGGCCGCTGGATTTCCCACCAGCTGCGCACTCATGCTCAATGGACACTCAACAGCTCGCACTGGAACTATGCTGATGAGGCTGAACCTGAAAATAGATCAAGCTTCCCCGACGCTGCCTGTGGGGTGGCACGCGGCCACTCAACCAACTTCATGTGTGTTTTGAAAAGCTACCCTCCCCTGTATTTCTCTATCCAGTGCAGCATCAATAGGGTAATTGGCATGCTTAACACCATGGTAGAAGTGCAGGAGGTGGCAGGTCAGTCAGTGTTGATGTCCTGCTGCCCCATATTGCGCAAAAGTTGAGGCCCAGGAGAAGCAGAAGATGAAGGAACTTCAGACAAATGGGGAAATGGGCCACTGTGCAAAATAGGATTTTCAGCAGTGCTTTGCTTTTTGTGGAAAGTGCACTAGTAGAAATATCCTATTTCAGCAAATACTATCAATTACAACTATTAAATGCAGCAACAGATTTATTTCCAGCAACACTATAAAGATAAATGAATGGGGGGAAAAAAAATGCTGCTTATAGTCGACCACAACAAAAAATAAAATCAGCTACAGCAGTGTCACTGTGAAATGTAGCAGAATATCTCCGACCTAGAATGATTGTATATTTGATATTAGCGGTGTTAATACAGCAAGTGGCAGCTTTTCTATTCAGAGAACCCATCTTATTAATCTGTTGAATTTAATCTGTCTGTAGTGTTTCTACAAAGCCATTAAAATAGTAAATACTATAGCTGTGTATTCAAAAGGAAAAGCTGATAAAAGGAACACTACTAAATATCAAAGAGAAATTACGTCTCTGACAGTGCTGAGCATCCGTCTGTGTCACTGCAGAGTCCCCTCAAGGTTAGGCTGTACTTGGTTCATGGTTCCTCTACTCTGACTTGTCATTTACATTAATAGGTTGCACCCTGTGCTCGGTGTCTAGCAGAAACAGAGGGGAGCAGACGGGTACCATGTGTGCGATCATATTTTCACAAGTGCTGACCCTGACCGCTTAACGCATGAGCGATGAAAATCTGCGATCCATCTGCTTATACCGTGAAAGTGCTGACAAGTGCACGCACTTCAGTGGCATTAATAGATATTTTCTTTGGAAAAATAAACAATTTCTGCACGGGCTCTCTGCTCCACAGAAACACCATGGTCCCGGGCGGTCTGCGCCTTCACTGTGGTTTGTGGCCTCTCAGGACGCAGTGTTGTATTGGTGTGTGAAATTAGATGCGCACAAATGAAAATGGGCTCACAGTGACACTTTGAAGATTCAAAAATATGAATCTATTGGGTTTGTTGACATGAGAGGGCATCAATGTCTCGCGTTCAGTTGCCTTGAAACAATTGTGCTCCCTGAGGCTTGTTTGTTTGTAAAGTTTAAATGTGTCTGTGTCATCTTATTTACTGTTAGTTTTTCTTTCTCTCGCAATATACTAACTATTCCTGAACCAACTTTTTGATGCACAAAAGTATGCATTCAACCAAGAAATTTATCTCCTAATCTGGTCCAGAGCTAGATGCTGCCGTGCAAGGTTACTGTATAAATGTTAAAATATAATGCGATGTGAATTTGATATGAGCGCGTTGTGCTTTTGTATGGTGGTAACACACATTAACTTCCAGGCTTTACGGCCATGGTCTCTCGTAGCATTGCTCACAGTGAGTAAAAGCTTCTACTGTGTAGAGGGTGCACATCTCTCGTGAAAGAAATCCGAAAGATATTCGAAATCTCCTTGGGGACCTTGAAGTAAGTGTGTTTTGATTGGTTCCTGGAAAATAAACCGTGTTTTCCTTACCCACTGCAGGTTAGATGAAAAATAAACCAAGTTTATAAATCAATCTTTGCATATAATACTGTACAGGGGAGCAACTCTTTACTGTCTGTCTGTTAGGGTGTAGCTTTTCACGGTGAAGGTTAAGAAATATATAAAAGTTCAGTTTAATCTACCTTTACTAAATATATCTTAGTTTTAGGCAGTACTGCACCTTTTGGAAAAACATTTTAAATTTCAGGACTTTTATTTGGAACCTACCCCCCCCCCCCCCCCCCCCCCGCAACTCCAAACTGAATAATGGTACTCTCCTTTCCAGAAGTATTTATAAAGTTTAATCATTTTTCTGTAAATTTTGTAATTTTTAAAAACTTTTTTAATGTTGCAACTTTATTTTCAATATGTATTGCTCAGCTTAGTGGAGCCCCCAAGATGGTTGACAAAAGGATTTAAAGTGATTTGATTGGCTTGGGAATCTCTCTTAAATCAAAAATGGTCGATCAGCAACAGCTAGCAGTAAAACATATTTGAACTTAATGATTAATGGTTTTCGTTCCTGCTTCCGAATTACTGATTGATACTTTCTCTGCCCATTCAATTGTGATGTATTGCTGTTTCATTAATATGAAAATTGAGCCAGCCAGTGTGACACAAATTTATTTCCATATAGGCGCACGATGGTCACCGCACATTGTAGAATTTTTTTTTAAAATATGCGTTATTTGATCTCCCATGGCATTGCTTACGGAGCAAATGGTGGATTTAGAATGGGCAAAACTAAAAACATAAATTCAGGTGGAAATGTAATTATTAACTTTGAGGAAGTAATGGAATACATTTTATAAATCAATGTGTGGTTTTAAAAAAAAATATATATATATTTATATAATAATTTAAATATAATCGGTAAATTACTAATTAAATGTAATTCCTAAATTGATGAAATTGAGTCAAGTTAAATGTAGTGTGTAATTTATTAATTTCATGAGTAAATTAAGCAATTACAAAATTGAGTGAGTAACTTACTAAGTGGTGAGATGAATGTTAGTGATTTTTGTGTTCGGCTCGGGAAGGCTAGTTGTATTGGGTTGCAGTCTAAGAGCGGGAGTCTTCTACCGTTGCTGGTCTGTGGATGGAATGCAGAGGCTCTGTATTTGTGGTATAGGCCCAAAGCCTGCCTTGTCACATGAACATGTTTGTGTGGAGTCTGCTGTAACTTCTGGTGGGAGGCAAACTTGTGGCTGGCTGCTCTGTAGTCATTGTTGTGGTTATCCTGGGTGATGGTGCATAAGTTGTGGGTGGGCTAGGGTCCCATTAGTCAGTGTATCTCCTGCCAGTGCAGTCTGCACCATATCTCTGGCTTGACCTCGCTATTGCAGGCGATGCCCATTTTGGTTGTGTTTCAATTCTGGCCTCTTGCGCATCCCCGATTTTTAATCGCGCCACCATTGGCGCCTGTGCTTTTCCTAAGCTCTGGAATTCCCTCCTTAAACCTCTCCGCCTCGCGACACCTCTTTCCTCCTTTTAAGACTGTCCTTAAAACCTACCTCTCGTCTGTTCTGATATTGCCTTCGGTGGCTCGGTGTCAAATTTTGATTTAATAACGCTCTCGTTAAGCGCCTTGGAACGTTTTACTACCTTTAAGGTGTTCTATAAATACAAGTTATTTTTGTTGTTTTGTAGAAGTAAAGTTGTAGCTTTGGTATGGCAGGTCTTTTATCGGTGTGGGCCCTGTGGCTGTCTGGTGGAAACTACGCTCAGTATGCAAGGTATTGGGCGTAACCACTGCCATTGCTGCTGCGGCCACTTGCCTGCAAAAAGTGCTACGCACTTGTTCAGACCACTCGACTCACTAGTTCACACATGCGTGATTCAGGTTTCTATGGGCACAAAAAGAGAGATAGGAAAGCCCAACTGATGAAAGGTGCAGCTAATTGCAGGTGCAGGCCTCAAAAAAAAAAAAAAAAAAAAAAAAAAAAAAAAAAAAAAAAAAAAAAAAAAAATTCCAAGGGATTTCCAGCAACATACAGCTAAGTGAATGAGTAAGAATAAGGTTGTTGAGTTTCTTTTGACTTGGGAGTTACTTGTAGCTCCTACCTTTTGGATGAGATGTTAAACTGAGCTCTCGTCCGCCCACCTCGGCAGTCAAGCGGCCTCCCAAGGCACGATTCAAAAAGGAGTGGGAAGTTCTCCTAGTGTCCTCGCCAAAGATGCCTCCGCCAATACCACCAAAAGACAAGTTAACTGGTGATGTAACTCATGCCTTTTTGTGGGATGGTGTGGCTGCCTTGTTTATCTACATAATAACAACAGTCACTGCACCTCAAAGATAATTTACTGTGTCAAGAGGTTTTGATGTGAAAGTATGTTTGTTTTTTTTTTACTATTTTATTTTCAGCCTAATAGTAGAATTTTATCGCAATAAAACAAAATGTTTCGGGGAAAATGAATTTCTTCTTTCTCTAAAGTCTGAGGAGTGGGCTCCAGCTATTTTTTCTTGTGAAAAGCCTGTTGTAACTCTCGCTTACACCTGCAGTGCTGGTGAGTTATGAGTCTTTCATACTGGGGGAAGAACACTGGTAACTCACTGTCACAGGTGAACTATCATCCTGTGTTCAGAATTATCATCACATAAATTGTGTAATGAGGAACTTGGGCTGAAGGGACTTCGCTCCTGAAGAGGGGAAGCGCTGAGCTTGTTTACCGCATAAACTGCGCTGCTGGTTTTTATTGTGCGGTATATCTCTCCGATGCAGTCGAAATCCCAGCCTGTGTTTTATTGCAGACAGTGTCAGAATGATGTGTTTGGCTTGCAATGATGTGCTTCTCTCCTCATAAAATAAACTGCCCGTGGCGCAGAAGTGTTATTACAAATACCTACACGGCCAGGCAGAACGTTGAGTGGCTGATGGCTTGTTGCATCCTTTGGTGTCCACCCCAAGGGTAAATGGGCAGAGGGAAGGCATAGCATTGTTGTGCAGTTCAGGAGTGCTGCAGCCAGAGTCTCTGCTGGCTACGTCTCCAGTGTGGAGAGTGCTTTCGAATCCGGTACCTGATTTACATCTGCAGGCTAGGTTTAAAATGCACAAATGTGGCTCATGCAGCTGTGTGGTCAATCTTATACCGGCTGACTGACTGACATACAAGATGCTGGTACAACCGCTACCCCAGACTGTACAATATCTTAGTTCCAGGAAGTCTATAGATCCAATACTGATTCTACAAGTGAGCAGTATCGGAGATTTGTTTTGGGAGTTCTGCAACCAGCTCTTGTCTTCTAGACATTTAAAGATGCTTTGTCACTGCACAAGGTGGCCTGAAAGACGTTGCCTGTATACAGGGCACACAATTATATTAGTGCTTGGATAAAGTAAAAATGCTTTGTGAAAATGTATGCTTCAGCTGCCTTTTTGGTGACTCATTCTCCCCTCTTTCTCTTCTGGAGATGTTGACGTCTGCTAAATATAGTTCCACTTGAATACTGGTCTCCAGTACTCCTACTCTGTGAACATTAACAGTGTTATTAGGCTATTCAACCACAGAGCGCTTCACAGCCGAGCCCGATCCCGTTATTGCCTAAAGTCTTCACTCGCACATCCAGCGGGATTTGCTGGACAGCAAGAAGGAAAAGCAATTCCAGCCGATTTCACTTTCCCTTAATCCTGGGACACTGATGCAAATTGGAGTGTTCGCCCAATCGCGAACGGACGAGTCGGACCTGAGACCTGCTCTGCACAATTCAGAGCTGGAGACCTTACCTCTGGAAGGGGTGTTTGTTTTTTTTTTCAATTTTCCTAAAAACCCTCTCCATCCAACGGCATGACTCATGTTCAAACACATCCTCCCGTTGTTTATGCAGGATAACATGGTGGCTACATTGTTGTTCAGGCCCAAACAGAAGTCTAAAAATTGAAAACACTAGACATACTAGCAGGTGTGTCAGCACCTATAAAGAGAAACGACAGGTTAAGATTTACGACATAAACTCTTCCTTACTTTGAAGGAAGGGTCTGCATCTGAAACGTCATCAGCTGTGTATATCCAAAATGTTCTATTGTTATCTCCGATTTGCAGCATTTGCAGTTTTGTTTCTTTTTCTTTGTAAGGTTTGCTTGATGCATTTCAATGACCAGTGCTGCTTAACACTTTTTTTGTGTTGCTACATTTTCTTTGTATTTTACTTTTTCTTTGTATTTTACTCCAGGTAAAGGCTGATATCAGTCAGGAGATCTTTGCACATGTCCTCCTGCCACTCGAGCACCCTGTGATTAATGTCTGCTTGGGGTTGTCAGTAGTTTTCCATTTTAAAAATTCAGCAAAAACGTGAAACTTGTCGCATGAAAATTGCCGTCTCCACCGTCGGGGCAGACACCAAGATTATTCTCCCTCCAGTTGTTAATTTTCAGACTTGTTAAGGAGCACTTCTTGATTTTCCAGTTTTTTCACCCCCTTTCCTGAAAGTGTTGAATCCTTGTGATAGTCTTATGGTAGTGGGGACCAATATTCCCTCTAATTTTTTTTATCATGCGCAGTCCCTTTTAACTGGCTGCGTGGCCCATTCAAATTTTCGCGCATGCACGGTTTCTTCCACGTAAAATCCAGTGAGTGGCCTGCGCGGGACCTCCAGACTGCCACGCAGCTTAGCGGGAACATTGGTGGGGACCAGTGTTCCTTCTACTTATTTGTTTGGCCCGCGCGGCCCCTTTAATGGGCTGTGTGGGCAATTCAAAATTCCACACATGCGCGGTTTTTTTCTATTTAAAAGCCAGCTCACCGGCTGCGCAGGACCTCCAGAGCGCTGCGCGGCTTAAAGAGGACATTGGTGGGGCCCCTTCCTGTATCTTGCCTAACAGTTCATTATTCACGTGAACCTTACCAGGTGAGAGTCAGCAGAGGACCCTGCGGCCAAACCCAACCCAGTCCTCGCCCTGTGCTCCAGCACGCACATTTTCAGCAGGGATCACTCGATAGCAATCGGGAATGGGAATCTTCCTAACCAGGGAGTTTTCTGGTCGGAATGGCTCAAAGACACAGACTTTACTTCTGAGCCATCAGAGCAGCAATGAAGCCGATCTAATATTATTTTCAACATTGCAATATTGCTTTTTTTTTTTTAATCTCTAAGGTACTTGGCCGAGAAGTGTATACATCCAACAACCAGCTCGGAGGGGTCCAGATCATGCACAATAATGGTGTGACCCACACAACTGTCTATGACGACTTTGAGGGAGTTGTTATCCTCCTTCAGTGGCTGTCCTACATGCCAAAGGTTTGTATTCTAATTTGGATTTTGAGATATGGAGCAAAAATGTTTAATGTGCTAGTCAGTCATTATTTATGATAACCATTAAGAGAAAATGACCGTCAATAACCCAGCTGTTACAGGCATAACTGGAAATATTACTGGTATTATGCACTTAACAGGCAGCAACCCACACTGTTACATGCTTAGCAAACAATAACCCACACTCGTGTTTATCTGACAGATAATAGTTAATAAATAACCTATTTTTTTTAAAGACAATAGCATGCAATTATTTTTTGACAGACAATAACTTGCCCTGTTAATAACAGACAAAAAACGCATTGGTGCAACAAACAATAGCCCAGACTCTCTAACAGATTATAACATTTTTATTTGAAGGAGAATAGCCTGCACTGTTACTTACTTAACAAACAATAACCCACACTGCTATAGACTTAATAGACAAAAACCTGCGTTATTTAACAGACAACCCACTACTGTTTATTTAACAGCGAAATAACATGCAGGGTTATTTATTTAACAGAGAATGATGCACACTGTTGCATGTTGAACACAATAACCCATACTCGTAACAGAATATAACTTGCACTGTTACATGCTAACACACTCTTATATATTTAATAGACAATAACACGCACTGTGTACTATTACATAATAGACAACTTACACTGTTGCAAACTTTACAGATACTATTCCTCACTGTTGCTCACTTAACAAACAATAACCTGTACTGTTGCACTCTTAATCGACAATAAGCTGCAATGTTACACAATTAACAGAAGATAAGGGCGGAGGTGTATCCAGGGTAGAATAACACAAATATCAAAACTTGCAAGTAGAATTCAGAAGGTGGAATTTATTTATTTTTTAAAAATCATCTTTTAATTGAAAATAATATTTTTAAGGTGTTTGACTTTGTGAAGAGATGATTTGCTAGGGATGAATGGGAGAAAGATATTTGTACCCTGGTTTGAGTTGTTGTCTAGTTGACCTACAGGAAATCTTCATAATTTTTTTATGGGGATTTAGTCTCATTGTTTTCGGTGAGGAATCCATTGTGGATGTTGCGTGCTCCTTACGTTCAATGACTGTGCTAGTAATTCATTTTGTCACTGAACTTAGATTGATATTTACATCTCTTTACCATGCTGCAACAGCTTTTGATGTTTTTGACTCGTTTGTAGAATTAGAAGTGAGTTGTTTCTTGTAAAGTGTGCTGATTTTGTTTTTTCGAATTGTGTTTTACCCGTAGAATGTGTTGAGTTCAGTGCCCATCCTCAAGCCTAAGGATCCCATTGATCGAGCCGTTGAGTTTGTTCCTACCAAAGCTCCTTATGATCCGCGGTGGATGCTTGCTGGACGCCCTCACCCAAGTAAGAAAAGGAACATTCTGTGATTTAGTTACAATATATTGTATTGTGGGGCAAATTTATTTCCGTGAGTGATGGGAAAATATTAGTTGAGTAGCCACGGTTGGTAGGATTATTAACCAGTACTTTCTGTCTGACTTGGCTATCAAACATCCAACAGCTTGAGCTACCAGTTTAGTCTTTAGCTCAAAACTGTACAATCTGAGGTCCCTGGCCCCACTTTTGTGTCTTCCAATTTTCTCCCTTCCCCTCCTGCAGATGTTAATATGGTCTTGGGGGTGTAGTTCTGTGGTAGTGTTCGCCTTTTGTACCACAACTAAATGGTCATTATTTATGGCCAGATGGACTTGACAATGAGCATTGGCAGGCTCTCTTGACTGGAGGATCCTGTGATCACCTGATCGCCATAGGTGTACAGTTCCAGCAGGGGCCATTGGATTGTGAACAGGAGTGGGAACCGTGGCCAATTTTTCCCATTCCTAACCAAGAGGTAATGAGGTCAATTATAGCATCCCTACCACTAGTCTGCCTGAGATCAACACAAACAAGGATCACACCTGGCACACCTCTTCTGTATGACTTTGAGACAGAGACTTTATTTTTGAATCACTAGGACAGCTGAGATACAGACACTTTAACATTCCATTCTATAGTTGTCCCGTACAAAACCAGGAAAGAAAGATGTATACTGGAATCCTGTTCATCTGAGAATTATTTAGTCAATTAGAACAATGATCTGTTTTGCAAAACCACAACCCATCTGATTCTGTGTTACTGGAATTGTCCATAGTGATGGCTGCACTTCAACTGTAGTGATCATTTTTGTGGTAGTTCCCCTTTTGCTTTAGTTGTGACCAATGTTCCCTCTAATTTCTTTTGAGGCCACGCCGCCCCTTTAACAGGCTGCGCAGCCCATTCAAAATTCCGTGCTTGCGTGGTTTTAAAAGTCAGTGAGCCCGCTGCACGGGAGCTTCAGAACGCTGCACAGCTTAAAGGGAACATTGGTTGTGACATGTAGGTTATGAATGGGTTGCATGTCACTAATTGGCTGCTAAATATCTTCAACCGGCTAACTCTAACTCTAAAGGATCCAGTGGATGACTTGGTGACTGCACTACTGAGCAGTTCCGGCATCGCCAGAACTTGACACTGCACCGTTCAAATGTCAGTTTTGGGTTGGGTCGAATAGCTGGAACGCCAGAAAAGCACCAATGTTCTGAGCAGCACACGAGGGAGGAGAGGCCGAGCAGCTATTTAATCAGCTATTCCAAGTGCCAGTGAGTGCTGAGCAACACTGCACTACACATTGTGGATTATGGAATCAGAAAAGATACTGGGGATTACAATTGTCTGATATGCAGGCCAGTCAGTTGCAGTGATCATTTGGTTGCAGTGACCATTTGGGTTACTGGACAGGTCAATTTTCATAATCAGATTCTACTGTGTGTATTGTGCAGAAATCAAAAATCATCACAATACCTCCTGCTATAATTTCTTTCAGGATTGCAAAATTGTGGAACTCCTTACCTCATTCTGTCTTCCCCTCTTGCTACTATCTACAGACTTCTAAAACCCAAGCTTGGACTCGCCTATTCACTCATTCCTGATCAGCCTCACCTTTACATAGGATATACGGCACAGAATTCTTCTCATCACTATGACCTGCTCTGTAGGCCTTTACCCTTCATCTAGATTTCTCAATTTTAGAATGATTGAGACAAACAACACAACAGCCAGTGGCGCTACTGTAGCTCGGCAGTTCTTGGTGTATACAATGCACTTTAACAGCCTGCTATGCCGTCCTTCAGAGGAACACATTGGTTACACTTGCACTTCATTGTACTTGCAAACCTCGATCTTCACCTTTTGCAATAGCAACAGCACAAGCTGCATATTGAGATGGATTGAAGTGTACCTTTTTCCAGAAGCCTTCCATAGATACCAACTGGGCTCAGTTGGTAACATTCTTGCATCTGAAAGAAAGAAAGACTTGCATTTATATAGCGCCTTTCATGACCACCGGATGTCCCAAAGCGCTTTACAGCCAATGAGGTACTTTTTGAAGTGTAGTCACTGTTGTGATGTCAGAGACGCGGCAGCCAATTTGCACACAGCAAGCTCCCACAAACAGCAATGTGATAATGACCAGATAATCTGTTTTTAGTGTTGTTGATTTGAGGAATAAATATTGGGACACCGGGGATAACTCCCCTGCCCTTCTTTGAAATAGTGCCATAGGATCTTTCACAACCACCTCAGAGGGCAGACAGGGCCTCAGTTTAACGTCTCATCTGAAAGGCTGCACCTCCGACAGTGCAGCACTCCCTCAGTACTGCACTGGAGTGCCAGCGTAGAATTTTTTGTACTCAAGTCCCTGGAGTGGGACTTGAACCCACAACCTTCTTGACTCGGCGCCGAGCATGCTGCCAACTGAGCCGCAGCTGACACTGAGCTAAAAGGTGGCTTCAACCTCCATGCCAGGACTTGAGCACATAATCTAGGCTGGCAATTTCAGTGCAGTACTGAGGGAGTGCTGCATTGTCAGATTAGTTGTTAAACTAAGACCTACTTCGATGGTTAAGGTGGACACTAAAGATCCCATGGCCATATTCAAAGACAACCGGGGCGTTCTTCTGGTTCCCTGGCCAACATTCTTCCCTCAACGAACACCACAAAAAATAGATTAACTGGTCATTCATCTCGATGTTGTTTGTGGGACCTTGGTGTGTGCAAAATGGCTACTGTGTTCATCGACATACCAACAGTGATAGCACTTCAAAGTAATTTGTTGTATATGAGGTGCTTGGGACGTTTCAGAGAGGCTTGATGAGGTACTTTATGGATGCATGTTCATTTTTTCTTTCTTTATATGGGTTAAAGAGTTAAGTACTGAGAGAAAGGAATGGTCCAGCTTCACACTTTAGACACTTGTTTGAGTATTCATTATCTTGTAGTGAGGTAATTGTTCCTGTCTCTAGAATGCTGCACCAGCAGTGTTTCCACTGACTCCAGCTCCTAATTTAGTGAGAGGTTTAAAGAGCAGATGATTCCTGGTGATAAGTTACTTCAGATCTCCCATAGGTTAAAAGTTAAAGTAATTTATTACAGAAGATGGCACTGCGATATTCTTCATATTGACAACAAACACAGGTTTGGAATGTAAAAGGCAGTCAGCGACACCTGACTTCAAGATAATTCCAGGATTGATGGTCACATTATACTGTAGGGTCGAAGTCACATGGATTGAGAAGTAGACTAACAA
The DNA here is from genome assembly GCF_052327205.1 of Somniosus microcephalus. Taxonomy (NCBI): domain Eukaryota; kingdom Metazoa; phylum Chordata; class Chondrichthyes; order Squaliformes; family Somniosidae; genus Somniosus; species Somniosus microcephalus. The sequence goes on from NC_141008.1 coordinate 68,637,134, forward strand.
TATGGTAATTACAGTTTTGCTTTTGATTAAAACACTTGCTGAAGTGATTAAGCTAACACGATTGCTTATCTAAACCTCTGGGGTTTAAATTGCTTTTTGTGCTTTTCCATGTAACTCTGCTAATTTACTGAACCATTCCTCCATGCCCCCGTTCAAATTATTTTTCAGACTATTTTCCCCAAACTTCAGCTAGCTAGGGAAGAGGATGTGTGGGTTGCCATTTATTCGGTGGCTTGTCGTGTCAGTGAAATAGCTGGGAAGAAACTGTATTTGTAGGGCAGGGTGGAGAGAGGTACAGTTTTTAAACCCAGTCCAAACCTCACCTCCATGTTGGGGACAACCCGTGTGTAGCTTCAGCTACACACCAATAAACATTATTGCAGAGCAACTTTGGCAAGGTCCGGGTACTGGGCATCAGCGCGCCCTCCGGACCAGGGAATGGTCCAAAGCAGCGGAGAAAAAATTACTAACATTTGTGACGGAAGGGAAATTCTCTTTTTCCCCCCCCCTGGAAAAACGACATTTAAATAAAGATTGCACAAATTCAGAGCATCCTTTGTTCACACAGCACACAAAGGACAGTGGCAGAGTGGCTTCTTTGACTATGGATCCTTCATGGAGATCATGCAGCCCTGGGCACAGACGGTGCTGGTAGGAAGAGCCAGGTAAATAATTCATTACTTCTTCATTCATTCTTTCCCCTGCCCACGCCCCCCACCGAATGACCAAGGATATTGGTAAGATCCAGTATGAAAGAATAAAGTCCCTTTCTTGTGTTTTGTCTTGATTGCACCACAAAACCAAAGGAGAATAAGCATTCGGCCTGCGTGGACTGGTTGTAGAGGCGCACGTTTCGATGTTGTCGAGGTGCTCGAGAGAATCGGTAACCATGCTTCAGTAGCTGTTGCAGTGGGATATTCAACTAAGTGTGATTGGGTAATGTGAACCTATTCCCAAGAGTTTCAAATGGTGTGTGTGCATGAAAAAGGAAATTTAAAACTGCACGGTTTCTCACAGAAAAGTAAAATACTGCGGATGCTGGAAATCATCCTTATAGTTTTGAGATATGGCAGTGCTTTATTGATCCCAATTTTTGCATCATGAACTGCCAGATGCAAAGCAAAAGGCAAAATAAAACTCTCTCTTCCACCCAATCTCAACAGAGCTTCTGTCAGTTTTTCCATTTCCTAGCCGTGGTCATTTTCCATGAGATTCAACCAAATTAGGGGAAATTTTCTGGTGTATGCCCATAAGAACTAGGCTGAACCTTCACAAACTCATTTCATACAGAGCCTTTGCAGTCAGCAAAGATCACTTCCTTCCCATCCCTGCGATTTGAACCCAGCTCAATGAGATTTGTGGGAAAATTACTAAATACAGATGGTCCAGAAAGCTAGCTCACCAAAGATCCACACACAATCAGAGTGCTAGGACAAGGGTTGCTGCCTGCAGTTCCCCGATGATGAATTCCTGGTGTCAGTGATGGGATCTTGGATGGTGGTGGGCACAGGTCAGTTCTTCCTAACGAGGAGAATTGGAGCATTAGCCACTCTGGTTCATTCTTGTATACTGTATTTCCGAGAGACCAACTTTCCCTCGGAGCCTGAAGAAAGGATTTAGAGAGGCTTAAAAGAGGAGGAAAGGAAAAACACAAACTGGAATTTTGTTTTAATACTGAACTGTTGGATATCATGAGTTTTACGCTGAGATTAACCATAAGCTGCTACTATATAATAAATTATATCCAGCAGATCGGAATTTAAATGTACGGTCACATTGCAAATAACCTAGGAGTCAGATTAAAAAACAGGACCTCAAAGGTAGTAATCTCTGGATTACTCCCGGTGCACGTGCTAATGAGCCCAGAAATAGGAAGATAGAGCAGATGAATGCGTGGCTGGAAGGATGGTGCAGGAGGGAGGGCTTTAGATTCCCGAGGCATTGGGACCGTTTCTGGGGGAGGTGGGATCTGTACAAGACGGACGGGTTGCACCTCAACCGAGCTGGGACCAATATCCTCGTGGTGGGGTTTGCTAGTGCTGTTGGGGAGGGTTTAAGCTAGCTTGGCAGGGGGATGGGAACCCAAGAATAAAGTCAGTAGGGAGGGAAGAAAAACTGCAATAGGAAAACATAAACGTAGAAAGTAAATTGAAAGGACAGAGGAATCGAGGGCTAGACAGTAGTGAACAAGGAGGTTTGCCTGTACTAAATGGTATATACTTCAATGCAAGGAGTATAGTGAACACGGCAATAACAACAGGAAACACTGGGAAAACTCAGCAGGCCTGGCAGCATCGGTGGAGAGAGAAACAGAGTTAACGTTTCAGGTCGATGACCTTTCGTTAGAACGGGGAAAAAAAAGCAGGAAATGGAAAGCAAGTTTGGGGGCTGGGAAAAGGGGGAGGGGATGAAAGAACAAAAGGGAAGGTCAGGGATAGGATAGAAAGCAGGAGAGATTGAGAGACATTAAGAGATATTCAAGGCGAGAGGAGGTGGAAATGGGACAGGCTAAGGAACAAAGGATGGCTTCAGATGGGGTGTGAATTGCGCTGGCAGAATGAAGAACAGCTGAAGGGAGGGAAGAAAAAACAAAGTGCAGATTAAAAAAAAAAGACTATATATATGTGATAGGGGCCGAGGTTATGATCTGAAATTGTTGAACTCTATGTTGAGTCCAGAGGGCTGTAGAGTGCCTAATTGAAAGATGAGGTGCTGTTCCTTGAGCTTACGCTGAGCTTCCGTGGAACAATGCAAGAGGCCGAGGACGGTGAGGTCTGAGTCGGAATGGAGCGGAGAATTGAAGTGACAGGCCACCGGGAGCTCAGGGTCCCCCTTATGGACTGAATGGAGGTGTTCCGCAAAGCAGTCACCCAATCTGCGTTTGGTCTCCCCAATGTAGAGGAGACCACATCGTGAGCAGCGAATTCAGTATACTAGATTGCAGGAAGTACAAGTGAACAAGGCAGATGAGCTGAGGGCACAGGTAGATATTGGGACTATGATATTATAGCTATTACAGAGACGTGGCTGAAAGAGGGGCAGGTATGGCAGCTCAACATTCCTGGTTACAGGATTTTCAGATGGGATAGAGAGGGAGGTAAAAAGGGAGGGGGATCGCGGTATTGATTAAAGAAACTATTACAGCTGTGAGGAGGGATGATATGTTGGAGGGATCATCAAACTAGGCCAAATGGGTCGAATTGAAAAACAAAAAAGGGGCGATCACACTGCTGGGAGTGTACTATAGACCCCCAAACAGTGAGGGGGGATAGAAGCACAAATCTGTACACACATTTCTGAGAAGTGTTAAAAACTACAGGGCAGTAATAGTAGATTTCAACTACCCCAATATTAACTGGGATAAAATTAGTGTGAAGGGTATAGAGGGTGCGGAATTCCTAAAATGCATCCAGGAGAACATTTTTAGCCAGTATATAGCAAGCCCAACAAGGGAGGGGGCGGTTCTGGACTTAGTTTTAGGGAATGAAGTTGGGCAGGTAGAAGGCGTATCAGTGGGGGAGCATTTTGGTGCTAGTGACCATAATTCTGTTAGATTTAAGGTAGTTATGGAAAAGGACAAGGATAGACCAGGAATAAAAATTCTAAATTGGGGAAAAGCAAATTTTGCTAAGCTCAGAGGTGATTTAGCCATAGTGGACTGGAAACAGCTACTTGAAGGTAAATCAGTGTCGGAGCAGTTGGGAGACATTCAAGGAGGAGAGCCGGAGGGTTCAGACCAAATATGTGCCCTTAAAGAAAAAAGGTGGGACTAACAAATCTAAAACCCCCTGGATGTCTAGAGAGTTGCAGGGTAGGATAAAGTAAAAAAGGGAGGCGTGTGACAGATACCGAGGGCTAAATTCTCCAGAATCTTTAGAGGAGTACAGAAAGTGCAGGGGTGCAATTAACAAGGATATTCGGAAAACAGAGACAGCATGAAAAATTCTTGGCAAGTAAAATCAAGGAAAACCCAAAGATGTTTTATAAATATATTAAGAGTAAGAGGATAACTAGAGAAAGGGTAGGGCCTATTAGAGATCATGAGGGTAATCTGTGTGTGGAGGCGGGAGACGTCGGTAGGGTTCTTAATGAATACTTTGCATCTGCTTTTACAAAGGAGAGGGGCGAAGCAGACATTGCTATCAGGGAGGAGGAGTGTGAAATATTAGATGAAATAAATAGTGAGAGAGGAAGTATTAAGAGATATAGCAGCTTTAAAAGTGGATAAATCCCCAGGCCCGGATGAAATGTATCCCAGGCTGTTAAGCAAAGCAAAAGAGGAAATAGCAGAGGCCCTGACCATCATTTTCCAATCCTCTCTGGCTGCAGGTGTGGTACTGGAGGACTGCTAATGTGGTACCCTTGTTTAAAAAGAGAGAAAAGGATAGACCGGGTAATTACAGGCCAGTCAGCCTAACCTCGGTGGTGGGAAAATGATTGGAATGAATTCTGAAGGACAGGATAAATCTTCATTTAGAAAGACACGGATTAATCAAGGATAGTCAGCACGGATTTGTTAAGGGAAGGTCGTGTCTGACAAACTTGATTGAATTTTTTGAGGAGGTAACAAGGAGGGTAGCTGAGGGTAGTGCGTTTGATGTAGTGTATATGGACTTTAGCAAGGCTTTTGATGAAGTTCCACATGGCAGACTGGTCACGAAGTTAAAAGTCCATGGGATCCAGAGCAAAGTGTCAAGTTGGATTCAAAACTGGCTCGGCGGCAGGAAGCAGAGGGTAATGGTTGATGGGTGTTTTTGTGACTGGAAGGCTGTTTCCAGTGGGGTTCCACAGGGCTCAGTACTAGGTCCCTTGCTTTTTGTGGCGTATATATCAATGATCTAGACTTGAATTGAATACAGGGGGTATGATTAAGAAGTTTGCAGATGATACTAAAATCGGCTGTGTGGTTGATACTGAAGAAGGAAGCTGTAGACTGCAGGAAGATATCAATAAATTGGTCAGGTGGGCAGAACAGTGGCAAATGGAATTCAATCCGGAGAAGTGTGAGGTAATGCATTTGGGGAGGGCTAACAAAGAAAGGGAATACACATTAAATGGTAGGACACCGAGTAGTGTAGAGGAACAAAGGGACCTTGGAGTGCATGTCCACAGATCCCTGAAGGTAGCAGGCCAGGTAGATAAGGTGGTTAAGAAGGCATACGGAATGCTTGCCTTTATTAGCCATGGCATAGAATAGAAGAGCAGGGGGGTTATGCTTCAACTGTATAAAACACTAGTTAGGCCTCAGCTAGAGTACTGCGTGCAGTTCTGGTCACCACATTACAGGAAAGATGTGATTGCACTGGAGAGGGTACAGAGGAGATTTACAAGGATGTTGTCAGGAATAGAGAATCTTGGCTGAGGAAAGACTGGATAGGCTGAGTTTGTTTTCCTTGGAACAGAGGAGGCTGAGGGGAGACCTTATTGAGGTGTATAAAATTATGAGGGGCATAGATAAAGTGGATAGAAAGGACCTATTTCCCTTAGCAGAGGGGTCAAAAAGCAGGGGGCACAGATTTAAAGTAATTGGTGGAAGGTTTAGAGGGGATTTAAGGGGAAATTTCTTCACCCAGAGGGTTGTGGGGGTCTGGAACTCGCTGCCTGAAAGGGTGGTAGAGGCAGGAACCCTAACCACATTTTAAAAAGTACTTGGATGTGCACTTGGGATGCTGTAACCTGCAGGGCTACGGACCAAGAGCTGGGAAGTGGGATTAGGTTGGATAGCTCTTTGTTGGCCGGCGCAGACACGATGGGCCGAAATGGCCTCCTTCCATGCTGTAACTTTCTATAATTCTATGAACCTCTGTTTAAATGAGTCGCCCATTGAAGGCAGAGATGAGGAGAAATTTTTTCCCAGAGGGTCGTGAGTCTTTGGAACACTCTCCCTCAGAGGGCGATGGAAGCAGAGTCTTTGAATATTTTTATGGCAGAGGTAGATAGATTCTTGATAAGCAAGGGAGTGAAAGGTTATCGGGGGTAGGCGGGAATGTGGAGTAATCAAATTAGCCATGATCTTATTGAATGGCGGAGCAGGCTCGAGGGGCCGAGTGGCCTACTCCTGCTCCTAATTGTAGTGTCCGTGTATAGATAAAGACACTGAAGACAGGAGTTGGTTCATAGGTATTTACTAAGCAAGTCTGGGGGGGGGTTTCTAAAGGATATACACAATACACAGGCTTATATAGCCCAAGTGGCAATTACCGGCATTACGCACACCTGGGGCTCTTAAAGGCACATACACCATAATTGCTCTTAAAGGCACATACACCACAATTCCTCCCCTTCTAGCTAACTAGTACATCATATTTTAAGTAATTATTAATTACATATATGCAAAATAATATACATTGCTGTATTAATTAATTATAAGTTAGTCTCTCAGGAGGCTTCCTGACTCGGTCCGGATAACGCCTCGGGGGTGTAGTAGTTTCTGGTGGTGTAGTAGGTTCTTCTGGCAAGGCTGATTCGGCTTGAAGGCCAGTGTCGGGTTCATCGGGCTCCAGTATCACCGGATCGGAGGTAGATATGAGTATCTCTACTTCATCGTTAGATGTATAGAGTGGTGGTGTAGGTTGTCCCTTTTCGGATGACTTGATGATTTGGTCAGCATGACGCCTTATTATGCTGTCTCCGATGTCCACAGTATACATCAGTGGTCCTAATCGTGTGCAGATAGTTCCAGGCTGCCATTTCTCGGTACGGTAGTCCCAGGCCAAAACCGGTTGGCCTATCTGGAAGGCCCTAGTTGGCCTTTCATTCATGCCCTGAAACTGCCGGTTCTCCACGTCCCTTCGGATGTTGGGCTTGACCAAATCCAGCCGGCATCTTAGGTTTCTATTGTAGAACATCATGGCGGGAGTTTGGTTAGTAACCATATGCGTTGCATTCCTATATGCAAATAAGAAGTTATCCACTTTGTGCTGAAGTTTTATGTCTTCATTACCCATGGCCTTGATGGCCTTCTTGAAGGTCTGGACAAACCTTTCAGCCAATCCATTGGTGGCGGGATGGTATGGGGCGGACGTGTAGTGCTTTACCCCATTGTTCTTTAAGAACTTTCTGAATTCTTCGGACACAAATTGCGGTCCATTATCAGGACATATCTGTTCCGGCAGCCCATTCCTGGCAAATATGGTCCTTAATACTGTGATGGTTTTTTCCGTGGTGGTGGAGGACATCTTTATTACCTCCGGCCACTTGGAGTGTGCATCAACTGCGATTAAGAACATTGAGTCCATAAATGGACCAGCAAAGTCGATGTGCACCTTTTGCCAGGGAGATGAGGGCCACTCCCATGGATGTAGAGGGGCCTGTGGCGGAGCATTTTGGACCTTCTGGCACCCTAGGCAGCTCTTGGTCATGTCTTCGATGTTTCCATCGATACCTGGCCACCATACAAACGCCCTAGCTAGGTTCTTCATTTTCACTCCACCCAGATGCCCCTCGTGAAGCTCCTTTAGCACTTTATCCTGGAGTTTGGGTGGAATCACCACTCTGGATCCACACATCAAGGTTCCTCGGCACACTGACAGCTGTTCTCTTCTTTGCGAGAATGCTGGCAACAGTGGTTCGCCATGTGCTGGCCATCCCTTCACTGTTAAATCGTAGACCCGTGAGAGAGTAGGGTCATTTCTTGTCTCCCTTTCAATGGCAGAATTTGTCACCGGTAGACATTCCACTATGGCAGAGTGGAATATCTCTACTGGGTCTACTGTAGGTGCCTCTTCTATCGTTGGCAACGGTAGGCGTGATAAACCGTCAGCATTCCCATGCTGTTTTGACCCTTTGTATTCAATGTTGTATTGGTGTGCCCCTAGAAAAAGGGACCACCTCTGTAGTCTTTGTGCCGTCATAATGGGGACACCTTTTTTAGGGTTGAATATGGAGACGAGGGGTTGATGGTCAGCCAGCAAGGTAAATTTTTGTCCGTGTAGGTAATGGTTGAATTTCTTCACTCCCCATACCAGGCTGAGTGCTTCCCTGTCTATCTGGGCATAGTTACGCTCAGCTGAGTTCAATGAGCGTGACGCAAAAGCTATCGGCCGTTCCGAGCCATCAGGGAATCTATGGGACAATACCGCTCCTATGCCGTAAGGGGATGCATCGCACGCCAGTCTGATTGGTAGTGATGGGTTATAATGAGCCAAAACTTTCTCGGATGTGATTAAGTCTTTACATTTATGGAAGGCACGTTTACAGTCTTCGTTCCATTTCCAAATCACTCCTGTCTGTAGAAGATCATTAAGAGGGTGTAGCATGGTTGATAAGTTCGGTAAAAATTTATGATAGTAATTTGTTAATCCCAGGAATGACCTTAATTGTGAAACATTTTCAGGTGCTGGGGCTTTTATAACTGCTTCAATTTTTTTCAGGTGACTTATGCAACCCTTCCTTATTAATTATGTGGCCACAATATGATATCTGATTTTGGAAAAATTCGCACTTGGGGCGATTTGCTCGTAGGCCCCGTTCTTTCAGCCTAGTGAGCACCTGCTCCAAATTGGCAAGGTGCTCGTTGTCGTTTTCTCCTGTTATAAGGATGTCGTCTAGGTAGCATTGAGTCCCCGGAATCCCTTGCAGGACTTGCTCCATAGCTCTTTGCCAGATAGCTGGAGCTGATGCTATTCCAAAAACCAGTCGATTGTACTGGTACAGGCCTTTGTGTGTGTTTATTGTGAGATACTTTTTAGAGGTCTCCTCAACCTCCATCTGTAGATATGCCTGTGCCAAGTCAATTTTTGTGAAACGTTTCCCTCCGGATAGTGAGGCGAAAATATCTTCTATCCTCGGAAGAGGATACTGTACCGTGTGAAGGACCGGGTTTACAGTCACCTTAAAGTCCCCACAGATGCGAATTTTTTTCTGTTCCTCAGAGTTATTTTTCAATTTTTTTCATGACTGGAACGATGGGTGTTGCCCATTCGCTCCAATCTATTTTGGATAATACGCCTGCCTTTTCCAAATTCTCCAGCTCTGCCTCGACTGCCAGACGTATTGCGTATGGCACTGGTCTTGCCTTAAAAATTTTTGGAATTGCTGTATCTTCCACTTTTATTGAGGCGGTGATGCCTTTCAAGGTTCCTAGTTTCTCTTGAAACACTTCTTTGGCGTTGGCCAAGATGTCTTTTAATCGTTAAGGTATGATGTCATCATTGTTTTTTTCCTTACTGGTCACCGTCAGTGCCTGAATGGAGTGCCAGTCTAAACGTATCTTCCTTATCCATTCACGTCCCAACAACGGTGGACCACCATCTTGTAGAATGTATAAATACAACTTTTGTATTTCTTTGCCGTTGTATACCACAGGCACCCTTATTTTTCCTTTGGGGTAGACTTTCTGCCCCGTATATGTTTTTAAGATAATGGATGTGTCTTTTGGAGGTATATGCGAAAATAGCCTCTCGTAATCTCGTCGATTTATTACGGTTAGAGCTGATCCTGTATCTAGCTCCATTTTAACTGGGGACCCTGCTATTGTGAGGGTAACCCAAATGGTTTGGTAATCCTCTTTGGCAAGTACATTATGTAATTTGAGACAGCTTAGTCTCTTGTTTCCGGAGTCGCTATCGCTATTCTGGTCTTCGGAGCTATTGTCCGTCATCATTTGTACCTTCCTGTACTTTTCTTTATTGATTTTTTGTTTTCTGTCAGTGGATTTATTTTGTCCAGATTGGCATACCCGTGCAATGTGTCCAATCTTACCACATTGCCTGCATGCTTTGCCCTTGAACCAGCAGTCCCTCTGGTTATGGGTGGATCTGCCGCAGCGATAACATCTTCCGAACTCCTGTGTCATTTTATGGGTGCCGAAGTCCTGTGTCTCTTGTTGTATCTCTGCAGCTCCTTTTGCTGCTGCTTCGTATGATACAGCCATACTGAAAGCTTTGTCCAATGTTAAATCTTTTTCAGAAAGCAGTCTTTTTTGTGTTCCTTCACTTAAGAGACCGCAAACAAATTTGTCTCGAAGATAATCCGATAGTCCTGCTCCGAATTGGCAGTACTTTGATAGCTTTCTTAATTCGGTTAGGTAATCAGCGTTACTTTCATTCTTGTGTTGATTTCTCTTGAAGAACTTGAATCGTTCCGCTATCAGCAGCGGTGTTGGGTTTAAATGCTCCTGCAGGGTATCAATAATTTCTTTAAAAGTCTTGTCCTTTGGTTTGGCTGGAGTGATTAAATTTCGTAACAGCCCGTATGTCTTCGCGCCCATTAAGTTCAGAAGTACTGAAGCTTTTTTTTCATCTGTTATTCCATTTGCAGTGCAATAAACCTCTACTCTTTCCACGTATGTGGTCCAATCTTCTATTTCGCCATCAAAAGCCTCAATATTACCAGATTTAGGTATTTCAGAAAAGATATGGTGCTTCCCGCGCTTTTTTTCTCTGTAGCAACGATATGGCGCTTCCCGCGCTTTCCCGCCGCTGCTACCGATAACAACGCTGTTTTACTGTGGTTTCCGTTTATTCACTGTTGGAGACTTGTTCCCGCCGGCCTTCTCTCGAGTGCACCCTCCCAGTCCGTTATTGCTTGCCTCCGATTTCGCTGCCTGTCTCAGCTGTAGAGCCCGCCGCTGGAGCTCCAGCCTGACGCCCAGGAAGGATTAGCGCAGTACCTGTCACCAGCTTGGCCAGCTGGTGAAACCACAGTTTCTTTTACTTCCTTGAGTCTTCTGGACGCTGGAGGAATCGATGTCCTTGAGGTGCTGCCGAATTGCAGGTAAGTCTGTTTCCACTTCGTCGCCACTGTAGTGTCCGTGTGTAGATAAAGACACTGAAGACAGGAGTTGGTTCATAGGTATTTACTAAGCAAGTCTGGGTGGGGGTTTCTAAAGGATATACACAATACACAGGCTTATATAGCCCAAGTGGCAATTACCGGCATTACGCACACCTGGGGCTCTTAAAGGCACATACACCATAATTGCTCTTAAAGGCACATACACCACACTAATTCATATGTTCATATGTAAATACATACAAACTCAAACGCTTGAGTTTCCAGCTCTGATTCATTCTTACCGCTTCATCCACGCAGCTAAAAATATATTTGGGGGGAATGTTTTCCCACCCACTGAAAGCAACTGTTTACTACTTCGGAGAGATTGTCGGTAGCCTTTGGTTGTCAGATAACATCACACTGCTCATTCATGATCTCCCCAAGACAGCCAGCAGCAGCTCTTGGTGTTTGCACAGCATCTAGTCACAAGTGGAATTTTCTGCATTGAGATCATACGGTGTGATATTAGCAAAAGGCAAGTTACAGTGTTAATGAAATTCCTTCGTCTGCTATTTATCAAAGGTATTAACTTCATAGAATCATAGATCACAGAAGGAGGCCATTCGGCCCATTGTGCCTGTGCCGGCTCTGAAAGAGTTACCAATTGTCCCACTCCCTTGCTCTTTCCCCATAGCCCTACACATTTTTCCTTTTTAAAGTAGAGATCCAATTCCCTTTTTGAAAGTTACGATTGAATCAGTTTCCACCAACTTTTCAGGCAGTGCATTCCAGATCATCATAACTTGCTGAGTAGGAAAAAAATCTCATCACCTCCCCCTGGCTTTTTTGCCAATTCCCTTAAATCTATGGCCTTTGCTTACTGACCATTTTTCCCTATCAAAAGCCCTCATTATTTGGAACACCTCTGTTAAATCTCCCCTTAACCTTCTCTGTTCTAAGGAGAACAATCTCCGCTTCTCTACTCTCTCCACATAACTGAAGCTCCTCAACCCTGTTAAAATAGCAATCAGAAAAATGTACAAATCTGTGGACGGGTTTGTTATTAATATCAACCAGTGGTTCCAACCCATTCCGATGTAGATGTAGTTGAAGCAAGCTGAATATCGGAGAAGGCAAAAAGAAAAGCTGGAAATCGTAAATAAAACTAGAAACTTCTGGAAACGTGCAACAGCGCAATCTGCATCTGAAAGAGAAAGCTAGCTTAACATTTTGTGTGTGTGATACTCCCTCAGAACTGGCCACCTGCAGCCAGAAAAAATGGCGGCCAGCTTCCCTGCCACTGGCAGTATTTATATTTCATGCTGCAGGCTGGCTTAAACTCACCTGTTTAGGTGGACTGCCTATTTCTACCTCCGTAACATTGCCTGCCTCCGCTCCTGCCTCAGCTCATCCGCTGCTGAAACCCTCATCCATGCCTTTGTTACCTCTAGACTTGACTATTCCAACGCACTCCTGGCTGGCCTCCCACACTCAACCCCATGTAAACGAGGTCATCCAAAACTCGGCTGCCCGTGTCCTAACTCACACCAAGTCCCGTTCGCCCATCACCCCTGTGCTCGCTGACCTACATTAGCTCCCGGTTAAGCAACGCCCCGATGTCAAAATTCTCATCCTTGGTTTTTAAATCCCTCCATGGCCTCGCCCCTCCCTATCTCTGTAATCTCCTCCAGCTTCACAACCCTCCCCCTGGAGATATCTACACTCCTCTAATTCTGCCCTCTTGAGCATCCCTGATTTTAATCGCTCAACCATTGGCGGCCGTGCCATCAGCTGCCTCCGCCCTAAGCTCTGGAATTCCCTCCCTAAACCTCTCCGCCTCGCTACCTCTCTCTCCTGCTTTAAGACGCTCCTTAAAACCTGCCTCTTTGACCAAGCTTTTGGTCACCTGCCCTAATTTCTCCTTATGTGGCTTGGTGTCAAATTTTTTTTTTTTGTCTTCTAACACTCCTGGAAGCGCCTTGGGATATTTTACTGTGCTAAAGACGCTATATAAATACTTGTTGTCCTCACTCCCGCCAGAGGAAGCAGCACTGCAGTCAATATCGGGGCTGTTGTCTGTGGCAGCATTGTGATCTAAAGAGACCATGACACAGCGGAGCTCTTGTATTCCACTCCTTCCTCCACCCCCTCTTACTAAATAGACTCTCCCACGCCGTTCCCTGCCCCCCCCCCCCACCCCGACCATCAGCATTTTATCCAATTCATTTCTTGCCTCTTTTGGTTGACACTCTTCCAGAGACAGTTTAAATGGCTTTCCTTTTGTTTGTCATGATGAAATGATGGCAATTACCCAGATGTTTTCAATGACATAGCACTCTAAAGTGCTTGAGTGGATGTGTGCTTAAATGAGGCAGCAGCAAACATGTAGAAATGGGAAGAAAAACAAAACGGCTTTGAGCACTTATACGTTATTATCTTTCTTTGGGGAAAGAAGTGTGTGTTTGTTGTGGGGGGTGGGGGAAGCGAAGCTGATTTTAAATGCTTTGTAAAATTTAGACAGTGCCCAAAGCGCCTATTTGCCTCAGTGTGAGATTCAATAGCAAAGCACCCAAATGTCGTGTGAAAAAATAACGAGCAGAGCTATGGCCACTTCAGTGAACTCACTGGAGCTGTAGGAAATTGGCCCTCCTGATAACTGTGCTTTTAGTTTGTGTTGTCTTGTATACAGTAATAGTTTGCTCACTAAAGAGCACAGTCCTGCTCCCGGCCTGTTTTGCCAATGCTTTTAAACAATTTAGATAAATAGTTATTCCTACCATTTCAGTACTTTTAACATAAAATTGCCCTAATCTGTCACATTCGAATAATGAAGATTAAAAATTAGATATTTGCAAATCAGTTGGCGAGTGTATTCATAAACCATGGAACAGAAGCTATAAAGTGTGTTGTGTTTTAGTGAGATTATTGCAGATTTTAAGCGAAGGGGCAGTGTTCAATGGTGCATTCTGAAAACTGTAGTTAATGTTTGCTTTGTCCTGTGTGTGGATTTAATTTATTTTAAAAATGCAGCAGGGAACATGGGCTGCATAGGGCAGAGCTATTGGAGAATGCAAACTCTGTACAGCCTAACTTGGGAGCAGACTGTGGCAGTGCAGTACTGAGGGAGTGCTGCACTGTCGGAGGTGCCGTCTTTTGGATGAGACTGTAAACTGAGGCCCCGTCTGTTCACTCGGGTGGACATAAAAGATCCAATGGCACTATTTTGAAGAAGAGCAGGGGAGTTATTCCCCCTGTCCTGGCCAATATTTATTCCTCAATCAACATAACAAAAACAGATTATCTGGTCATTATCACATTGCTGTTTGTGGGAGCATGCTGTGTGCAAATTGGCTGCTGCATTTCCTACATTATAACAGTGACTCCACTTCAAAAAGTACTTCATGGGCTGTAAAGCGTTTTTGGATGTCCGGTGGTCGTGAAAGGCACTACAGTATATAAATGCAAGTCTTTCTGGTTTTTTTTCCACTGGTGCACTCCCAAAACAAACTGTGGTGATTTCTGCACAATATTCCTTAAATTTCTCCACTTAGTCACTCGCTGCCTGCGCAGCTGGATAAAAATTCCCAGGGGTAGATTGTAGTCCGCCAGCAAGGGAGAGTGTAATGTCAGCATAATGAGCAGGCCAAGTTGGGTGGTGAGTGGTTAGACCAAGCTGGCACGGGGAGAAATGCCAGCATGCAGAACACAGAAGGGAAGGGGAGATGGACACCAATGCAGCAAGACTTGGCTTGAGAGACATCACAACTGCTCTGGTGATTTTCAGGAGTTTTTTTAATCTAACGAAACATTTGCCTTAAATAGGGTCAATGCACGACAAATTGCTTTCCACAAATATGTGAGGGTTGAGGGGGGATCTTTTCATTGGTTTTGCCCATCAAGCCTGCCCCATCCAGACATAAGGTAACCATGCACACCTCTCCTCCACTCATTAACAACACTATCCCCTGGGAGAAGCAAGCAAGGAAAGAACCTGCAGCCAGTTCAGGGAAAACGCTGGGAAATTCTTTTCCAACTCATTAAGGTCATCGAGCACAGCTCCAGAAGATCATATTAGCCTATAACCCCAGCTAATCGCAACTTACCCTCTTATAATGTTATCCCTTCCTCCAATTTCCTGCCCATGTCTTTGAAAGGGCTGCTTCATCCTGGGCATAGTTTCATGGGCACCACCATCCTGCCTGTACCTAGCCCCATGTCCAATGTTGCACTCACCTAATGTCCACATATGGACTTTCAATCGGGAATCGCTGGATAGCAATCAGAAGGGGAACCCCCCCCCCCCCCCACCAGCTCATTTTTTTCCCCTTTGCTAGCCAAGTGATGAGACCAATTCTTTAACTCTCCCATCACCCCAGCTGAGACCAGCTAAGTCAACACATCCCAAAGAATGAACCTGGCACCTTCCTGTTGTGAACAGATGAGTACCATAGCAGGGCGTGCATTTACCCACTACGCTATCAAGCAAGCTCAGTGAGGTATACAAGGCTGGTCAGCGGCACATTTTGTGTCCAGCCTGATCTACCTGCGTAAAATAGAGCTCTGCTGAATATATACAACGTGGTATTTGTTATACATTTTTGTCTGCTTTAATAAATCTGTGTACGTTTGACAAATACTTGAATTGATTTCTCCATGTACAGTGACGAGGGATTTCTGCCCATTGTCTGGTTTAGAACATTGTTTTGAATGATTGCCGGAATCTTGTCAATGCTTTCTTTAACGGGATTATTTTGGCAATTTTATATAAAGAATACCCCGTTGCTGTTGAGTGGTTTGATATTTGCACAAAATGGAAGTGAATACATTACACACGAGTGACCAAGCCATGAGTGTGCTGTGTCCAGTCGGGACCTTGAGGTGTATCAATATCCCATCACACTGGTACCTGTGGAGAGTCTATCTCACTCAGTAAATAATCTGGTAGCCACAGGCTCTACTGTTCATACAGTGACAGGGACTTGAATAAAGTCTGCATTTTAAGTGCATAAAAGATTTTAGTTTGTAAATATTCCCTTTTCAAATTTATGTTTTAAGTGTGGGTGACTGACTTCTGTGGGACAGTACCTAATGATTTGAGGTTACGTGCTCCATTGCTATGGGGCATTGTGGAGGCTCATCATGTCAAGTTATAGAATCACTTTTTATTGCATTAATTGTTTTTTTCCCTCCGCCCCTGTTCTTGTAGCCTGTCACCTATATATGACCTAATTTTTCTGGTCTATTAATCAGCTTTTTGCCCTCTGTATTACAGAGCAGCTTCAGTAGAAGTCCTGCTGTAATATTAACTCCTGGTACTGTGAAATTTACCCTGTTTTACATTATGGGATAGATTCCACAGCACCAGCAGGAACTTCTAACTGCGCTGCGATTCTGTGAAGTGCCTTGGGGCATTTTGTACATTAAAGCTGCTATATAAATGTAAGTTGTTACATAGTATTTACAGCACAGAAACAGGCCATTCAGCCCAACTGGCCTATGCTGGCGTTTATGCTCCACATGACCCTCTTCCCACCCCTCTTCGTTTAACTGTATCACCATATCCTTCTATTCCTTTCTCCCTCCTCTGTTTATCTAGTTTCCCCTTAAATGCATCCATGCTGTTCACCTCAACTACTCCCTGTGGTAGCGAGTTCCACATTCTAACTACTCTCTGGATAAAGAAGTTTCTCCTGAATTCCCTATTGGATTTATTGGTGACTGTCTTATATTTATGGCCCCTGGTGTTGGTCTCCCCATAACTAGAAACATCTTCTCTATGTCTACCCTATCAAACCCCTTCATAATTTTAAAGACTTCTTTTAGGTCACCCTTCTCTTTCCTAGAGAAAAGAGCCCCAGCCTGTTCAGCCTTTCCTGATGAGTATAACCTCTCCGTTCTGATATCATCCCTGTAAATCTTTTTTGCACCTTCTCCAGTGCCTTTATACGCTTTGTATGATATGGAGAGCAGACTTGCACACAGTACTCCAAGTGTGGTCAACCAAGGTTCGATACAAGTTTAACATAACTTCTCTGTAATTACGGAGTGACACATTTACATAGGCAGTTTCCATTGTAATGTGGACAAAGGAATTTATAACGGAAATGTAAAATTAAAGAACAGAATGTAAGACTTTAAAATGGCGACTGAATTATATCCGTGCACCCTGATCTAATTAACCCATATCCCCTGAAGACGACACTTGGTCGTGACTCAGTGTGTACGGTCACGGGAGATTGACCAGTACACCAATAAGAAAACATCCTTTTAAAGGTGATTGAAAAGAAACTGCATCTTGACGCCGGGGGAATGCAAACATTGTTTTAGTTTAAAAGCCCTTTATCAGGCCAAGTTTAAAACCTACATCTCAAACAAAATGAATGTTTAAAATTGATGTGCTCAACAATCTGTGCAAGTTTCTCCGGTCACTTGTACAGCTCCTGAATATTCTGCTAGGAACCACTGCCTCCGCACTGAAATATCCAATTGTTTGGCCAAAAAAAAAGAGGTTTCTTTTCTGTTGAAATCACAAGGTGGTTAAAGAAGGAGGAGATCGAGATCTTATTTCATCCTGCTATATTCTAATACTCTATACTGCAATTTTAACATTGTGCAACAAAAGCAAAGTCAGAAACCGTCAGTGCTGCAGTCAGTGGGTGGTGCATAGTCTGTGAGTCGCTTTCTGATGAAACTCACTGTATGATGGATGGATTTGCTAGTGCGCATTGACTAACTCAGCCCTGTAAGTGGTGTGGTTCAAAGGGAGCATCTTAACTGAGAATTTTACTCTCCTCAAAATCCTTATATATATTTTTCTCGCTCCCATTTTATGTGGGGTCGGGACTGCAGGACGGTTCTTTATGGTCAGTCTGTGTCCGTTTGCAGGCTGGCTGTTCATCTTTTTCACGCTTTGATGGTGGATGACATTCACGCAAGGGCACCACCTGGTTGTAATGCCAATAAATAATCTGCAGCTAATTACAAGCGAATGCTGTATCAAAGTATATATTATAAGGTCTAATTGGCAGACATTTCCTGCTCACATTAGAATTGTCGCTTTTAAGTAGCCCTAAATTGGATGGACCATACCACGGTCCTCTCCACAGGCAGTGTCAGTGCCAACGCCTTAAGCACTGTTGGAAGTAAGTGCTTCCCCCATCTCTCCTCTCTGGTTCTAAGCATTGCTACCCCTCTTTCAAAAAACCTTCTCAAAACCTATGATTTTCAGACTCTTCTCCCTTTACTGCTTGCTGTTTGTTTTTGCCTTTTGCGATGTGCTTTGGGATGTATTATTATATTAAATGCACTATGTAGATATAAATGCAAGTTATTGTTTAATCTGGGACGGGCCTGAAGGTGAATGCTGACCGTGATTGGCCTTCAAAGCAGTCTCTCGTTTGAGAATCTCACTCCAGAATAGCTGTTGGGCTCTTTTGCTCCAAATAAAACATTATTAAATTTTGGAAGTTTATATCAATGTGGCATAATCTAAGATGTATGTGACTGTAAATGTTGGGCTGTAATTTGCAACCCCTTGACAGATCGTCCGAATCTCCGGGAAAAAGGCACCCAGCCCAACTTCTGCCCAGCGAATGCCCGTGAAATTCTTACGCCTGGTAAAAGCAGGCCTGCTTTTACCAGTGTAAGAGTTTTAAAAAACAAATAAAATTTTATCAATTTTTATATATTTAAAAACTTGTGAAATAAGGTAATTTTATTTTTAGTCCCTTTAAAACATGTAAATGTATTTCTTAAATTAAATTTTTGTTTTAAATATTTAATTAAATGCCATTTTAATTGATTTTAAAGGTTTTTTTTTTATTTATTTGATGTCTAGGTGTATTTTTTTGGGTATTCCCATTCATACTTATGACATATGGAAATCCCATAAGTATGAATGGGGATTCCCTTCTGTCATCCGTTGGTCCGGCACACGTGATCCCGGGGCGCTCGCGAATCGCCTGTGCCCCGGGATATGTGGGCCTCTGCCCACGCGTACCCAGAGAGGCCCAGGACCGCGAGTCTCCGTGGATCCCGAGGCCCCAGGTTTTTTTTGCGGATTGGAGGCATTTCCCCACGGGAAGCCTCCGACCGCAAATTCAGTGCTGTTATATTTCCCAGCGCTCATAATGAAAGTACTTCATCGTAGAATCATAAAATGATACTGCACAGAAGGAGGCCACTTGGCCCATCGTGCCTGTGCCATTTCTTTGAAAGAGCTATCCAATTAATCCCACTCCCCTGCTCTGTCCTCGTAGACCTGTAATTTTTTTTCCCTTCAAGTATTTATACAATTCCCTTTTGAAAGTTAGCGTTGAATCTGTTTCCACCGCCCTTTCAGGCTCTTCCAGACCACAACAACTCACCGCATAAAAAAATCCTCATTGCCTCTAGTTCTGTTGCCTCCAGTTCTTTTGCCTATCACCTTAAATCTTAACTTTGAAATTATGCCCCGTATACCCAAGTCCAGGTTATTATAATATATCAAAAAATGCAGTGATCCTAATACCAACCCCTGGTGAACACCACTGTATACTTCCCTCCAGTCTGAAATACAGCCATTCACCATTACTCTCTGCTTTCTGTCCCTTAGCCAGTTTTGTCTCGATGCTGCCACTGTCCCTTTAATCCCATGGGCTTTAATTTTTCTTGCAATTCCACTATGTGGTATTTTGTCAAACGCCTTTTTGAAAGTCCATATACACAACATCAACCACACTACCCTCATCAACCCTCCCTGTTACTGCATCAAAAAACTCAATCAAGTTGGTTAAACACAATTTGCCTTTAACAATTCCATGGGGATTGTCATTAATTAGCCCATACTTTTCCAAATGCCAGTTAAATTTGTCCTAAATTACTGTCTCTAAAAGTTTCCCCACCGCCGACATTAGGTTGACTGGCCTATAGTTGCCGGATTTATCCCTCTTCCCTTTTTTGAATAGGGATGCAACATTTGCAGTCTTCCAGTCCCCCATATCTAAGGAGGATTGGAAGATTGTGGTGATCCTAATACCACTGCAATTTTCACCCTTAGTTTCTCCGTAACCTAGTATGCATCCCATTTGGATTAGGTGACTTTTTTACTTTGAGTACTGCCAACCTTTTACGTATGTTCTCTATCTATTTTTAGCTAATCCAATATCGCTACCAGATCCTCCTTTACTGTTATATTGGCAGCATCCTCTTTAGTGAAGACAAATGCAAAGTACTCATTTAGTACCTCAACCATGTCCTCTGCCTTTACAAGAAAATCTCCTTTTTGGTCCCTAATCGGCCCCATCCTTCTTTTGACTACCCTTTTACTATTTATATTTTTATAAATGACTTTGGGTTCCCTTTTATGTTAGCTGCTAATCTATTCTCATACACTCTCTTTGCCCCTCTTATTCCCTTTTTTTTAGATCTCCTCTACTTTTTATATTCAGCTTGGTTCTCTACTGTATTATGAACCTTCCAATTGTCATAAGCCTCCTTTTTCTGTTTCATTTTAATCTCTCTATCTTTAGTCATCCAGGGGCTCTAGCTTTGGATGCCCTTCCTTTTCCCTCTCGTGGGAATGTGTTTCTCTGAATCTGAACTACCTCCTCTTTGAAGGCCTCCCATTGTTCAATTACTGTTTTGCCTACCAATTTTTGATTCCAATCCATCTGTGCCAGATCCTTTTTTAACTCGCTGAAATGGGCTCTCCTCCAGTTTTTACGCTTGATTGTTCTTTGTCTTTTTCCGTAACTATTCTAAATCTGATGATATTATGATCACTGTTACCCACATGCTCCCCGACTGAAACACTCGGCCTATTTCATTCCCCAGAACTAGATCCAGAACTGCTTCCTCCCTCGTTGGGCTGGAAACACACTGATCAAGAAAGTTCTCTTGTACACATTTCAAGAATTCCTCCTCCTCTTTGCCCTTTACACTGTTACTATCCCAGTCTATATTGAAGCCTCATATTATCACTACTCTACAGTTCTTGCATCTTTCTGTAATTTGCCTGCAAGTTTGCTCCTCTATCTCCTTCCCACTATTTGATGGCCTATAGTATACACCCAGCAGCGTAATAGTTCCTTTCCTCTATTGCTAATTCTAACCAAATAGATCCCTCAATTACATCATTCCTTTCCAGTGCTATAATAATTTCTTTCTTCAATACTATCACCGCAACTCCTTTATTTCTCTTTCCTGAATACTTTGTAGCCAGGAATATTAAGTTCCCAATCCTCCCCAGTTTGAGCCAGGTCTCTGTTATTGCCACTATATCATAGTCCCATGTGGCAACTTGTGCCTGCAGCTCGCCAATCTTTTTTACCCTTCTACGTGCATTTACGCACATGCACTCGAAACCCATCTTCGACTGCCTCGCATTTGCCCACTGTTTGATCCCTCCTATTTCTGAACTAGTCTGTATTCTAATGCTGCTGATGTCGCCCAGTCCTCTGTGCACCTTGTTCCTCCCCTCAAATGTTTCATCCTGGTGGCCAGCCCCCTGCCAAATGAGTTTAAACCCTTCCCCACGGCACTAGTTAACCTCCCCGCGAGGACATTGGTCCAAGCTCTGTTGAGGTCCAACCCATCCATCTTGAGTAGGTCCCTCCTGCCCCAGGAACCTGAAGCCTTCCCTCCTACTTGTGTAAAAATACAAAACCATGTAAAAACATTACACAGCTGTACCTGACGGCCATTTTTGCAAACATCTCTGGGTCATCTGTACAGAGTTTTTATATTTGAAACAAAATGCACCAAATGAGACACAAACCATTTTTCCCCTGTCTATTTCAGATTGGGAGGAATACCCGTAGGAGTGGTTGCTGTGGAAACCAGGACGGTAGAGTTATCAATCCCAGCAGACCCTGCAAACCTGGATTCAGAAGCAAAGGTAGGCCTCGCTGAGCTCTGCGCCGTGCATTCCTGGAGAACCACCAAGTTTGTACTCGGGATTTTCCTCGGGCCTCTGTTATATTACAGCTTTTACGGCGATGCGGTGACACAAAAACTGCAGGATAATTGGGTGGGAAAGTTGCTGAAATGACTAGACATCGCATTTTAACAAGCGGAGTGCAACCACCTTGAGCAGGTAGCACTTCCCAAACGGTGGGAAGCAGAATTGAATGATGGCAGAGAGCCGACTGCCTCTTCGGGTCTCTGCAGACATTACTAATTTAACCAGCTTTGGACCAGAGATCAATATGAAGGTGGCATTATAACTCAAGTGCTGGCTGCTCATTGCCCCTAGCAGGTTCTAGTCTCCGACAGGTACCTGCACTAAGACACCATTACTCAATTTATAAAGAAAGAATTTGCATTTATATACTTTTCACGACCTCCGGATGTTCCAAAGCGCTTTACAGCCAATAAAGTACTTTTGAAGAGTAGTGTAATGTAAGGAAATGCAGCAGGTAATTTGCACACAGCCAGATCCCACAAACGGCAGTGAGATAATGGCCCAGAAATTGGTACACGCCCAAACCCAGCGACAAATGGGAACCACCGCGCCTAAACCCATCAGCAAGAGGACCACGCAAAATTGATCCTCTTGCATCATCGGGACACGACTTGTGCCCTCCGTGAGGCATTTCACCAGTCGTGGCTACCATAATTCAGGGGGTAATGAAGCTGGGAGGGGGGGGTGAGCGGTGGCCCATAGTTTTTATATGGAGCCAGAAGGAACACTCCTTCAGGCTCCACATTCAGTAGGTTTGCTGGCTTGGCTGCTTTACACTTGAGGCAACTGCATGCACTGTGCTTATTGTGCCCAGGCACCAGCCAATTCAGGGAAAAGGGGCCTGACATAATCGTCAGGCCCCCAATTTGCATAAGTAATGCACCTAACTCCAGTTTCAGGCGAGCGCCCTAGACGAATGGCGCAGAATGAGCACGCACACGCAAGCCGCGCACCACAGTTGGACCCTTCAGCGTCCGTTTTTGACCTGAGAAATGGGTGCTGCCTGATCCAATTTTTAGGCCATTCTGTTTTAGTGATGTTGGTTGAGGGATAAATGTTGGCCAGAACACCGGGTAGGACGCCTCTGCTCTTCTTTGAATAGTACCATGGGATCTTTTTTGCATCCACTTGAAGGAAAGTGGGGCTTTCAGCTGTGCAGCACTCCCTCAGTACTGCACTGAAGTGCTTACATCCCTGGAGTGGGGCATGAACTCTCAACCTTCTGAATTGGAGGCAGAGTGGTCGCATTGAGCCAAGGCTGACGCACTGATGGTCATAAAAGGAATTGGTACTCGTACCCTGGCTGTTGATTTTGCTCTCGGGTGCAATTCTATGATGCTTTCTGAAGTGCTATCGGTTTATAATAGTAACGAGAGATGCTGGTTGTATCTCATTCTGAAACTTTGACGTCGGTGTGAAGAGCTTTCCAATTCACAGCAACGCTCGCTTTGCAGTAAGGCCCAGCTGGACTCCGGAATCAGTCGGAGATTCCCTGGAGCAGATGGTCTCGCACGACTTGAATTTAACACAGTGTTGCCCTTCTCACTGTTTTTAAAAACTAAACCTTAAACTAGACATGTGCAGAGCTTTCTCCTAGCTGGGATAATAACAGTTTAGGCCAGTCATGTGAATGAGAATCAGTTGTACAAATGGCCCTGGGTAATATGGGGGGGGGGGGGAATTGCCCAGGATTGTCGCTCCCGATTCCTATTCAGTGACTCTTCTTGAAGCATGTGTGTGAACGTCTGGTGAGAACAGGATTGGCTGGACTGTGCTGCCCCTCACGACGCACATGAACAATAGTCACTTGTGTGAGGTATCTGAGGGAAACCGACATTTAGGGAACTGTTCCCCAGCAAGGTGTCGATGCCTTTGGGGAGGGGGAAAGATGATGACTGGAGATAATTGGTGAGGAGGAATTATGTTTTTATGGAGATCCACAATTTCAAAGGGTTCAGTGAACAGCAACAACACTCCTTTCTCTGGAGCTACAGAGAGATATCTTGGAGCACGTTGCAGGCGATGGAGGGGAGCAGGTTAGCACGGTTGAAGAGAAGGGTCGTGAGACTTTTGAAAGTAGTGAAGGAGGTGACAAGGTGGAGATGTTGAGAGCGAGTTCCAGGCGGACACTGTGTGAAGAAGCTGCTGACTATGATGGAACAGCGGGATTGGGGACTGAGCAGTAAACAGACGTTGGAGAAAGAGGAAGTTAAAAACAAAAATAGCAGCAGCTGAAAGAAGTGCAAAGACAGGATATTATGGGGTGGTCTGTTTCGCCAGTAATTTCCGTGGGGGGTGGGGCGGGGGGGTTCTCCCTGCAGTACTCCATAACTTCGGCAGAATATCTGCAGGATTCCCGCAAAAATGGCGTAAACCAAATTTTGTGTTCTTTTATGAAGGCAGGATGTATAATATGAAGGCAGGATGTATAATAATCTATTAGTTAACCCCCCATTGTACAAGATACTGTACTACGCAGATTCCGAAAGTGTGTCTATTATTTGGGACTACCCACAAATTGGCCCCGATTTTTACGAGGATGTAATGGATGGGTGGGGGGGGGGGTGGAAGAACGTGTTTCCCTCGGGTCCTGCCGAATTTAACGGCAGGATCTGATTAACATTTTTTATTTCCGTTTCCTGCCTGCAGCCAGCCAGATTGAGAGGCTGGCTGGCTGGCTGTTGGGCAGGTAGGCCTGCGGCATGGGGCTGGGGGAGGAGATCGGATAGGCCTGGTTTGGGGGTCATTGTTGGGGGGGTGGTGGTCTGATTACTCTGGGTGAAGCAGGTTAACTTGGTGGGCTGGGGAGAAGCACTCCTGCTCCTCTTGATCCACAAGCAGATCTGGAAAGGCACTTACATGCTGGATCCTGCAGCTCTCATCTCCCTTTAGCTGCCAGGTTTCCCGAGGCCCGGGTTAAACCTAAAATGGAGACAAATCTGAGACACCGTCTCTTTTTTTTTGTTCACGCGATGTGGGCGTCTCTGGCAAGGCCAGCATTTATTGCCCATCCCTAATTGCCCTCGAGAATGTGGTGGTGAGCCACCCTCTTGAACCACTGCAGTCCATGTGGTGAAGGTACTCCCACAGTGCTGTTGGGGAAGGAGTTCTTTGTAGCGGTTTGGTACAACTGATTGGCTTGCTAGGCCATTTCAGAGGGCAGTTAAGAGTCAACCACATTGCAGTGGGTTTGGAGTCACACATAGGCCAGGCCGACGGATTTATTTCCCTAAAGGACATTAGTGAACCGGATGGGTTTTTAACAACAATCCAATAGTTTCATGGTCACCATTACTGATACTAGCTTTTTATTCCAGATTTATTTAACTAATTGAATTTAAATTCCCCAGCTGCCGTGGTGGGATTTGAACTCGCGTCTCTAGTTCATTGGTCCAGGATTACTAGTCCCGTAACACAGCCACTATGCTACCGTACCCCTTAAAATATTTAAATAAACGACCCACCTCCTGGGAGCGGCTGGTCGTCCGCACACACACCCACCCCCGTCCCGCCTCCGTTAAGACTGGGAGTGGGTGGGTTCGAGGCGGGTGCCGTTTGAGATTTTTAACATTTTTACATCCCACCTGTTTTTGGGGGTTAAAATTCCCACCGTTGTCTTTATTTGGACTAAACCGCTATGAAAATGAAAAATAGTAAAAATGAAGAAACAATCTCCTGGGGAGTTTAATTCTTCCAGCTCACTAGTTAACACATTTACATAAAATGTAATCTTAACACGGTGGTCGCGCTGTTTGTTTGAAGTCGCTCAGCTGCAGACCTCTGGTACCTCACTCAAGGAGTCCGTCTCCATGGGTGAACCTCGGCAGTGGGTATTGCCAGGCTATCTACCATGAGAGATGTCACTGTTGAGCCTGATACTGGCCTTGCCCAATGTCATGCACTTTTCGATGGGAGTCAGTGGGACAGCATTGGAAACCCCAGCTGATGTTCCTTCCTCTGGCCCAGGGGTCCAGAGCTCGGCCGTAGCTGCACTGGCTGAGATCGGGCAACTAATGAGGATTTCTTTTTAAAAAGGACTTCTCCAAAATGTTGAGAGGCAATTGCCATTAGGCTTGTTTTATTTTTATTAGAGAAGATTTCCTCCCTTTTTCTTGTCACGTTTTGTCCCAGACAAGAGAGTGGGGCACCTGCTCGGAGTGATCTGTCAGTCACTTTGAACCATCTTTTCAGTGCAAGAATGATCCATTGATGGCTCTTCCTTACATTAGGGAACCTGTGAGAGACGACACACAGTTGCAGCCATGAGCACTTTTCCTTAGTGTATGTACTCCCAGACTTGTGCACTACTACACATTTATTTCTGTGTCTTTTATCTTATTATTTTCACCCATCCCCCTCACTTCCCCCACCCTTCTCCCTTCCCTTCCTTTCTCCTTTTCTCACTTTGTTTAAACGTGGGGCCTTCCCCTTTACTGTGTACTTGCTGGTCAATAATAAGTTTGTGGTCTGTGTGAACAGATAATCCAGCAAGCGGGTCAAGTGTGGTTCCCCGACTCTGCCTTCAAAACCGCTCAAGCCATTAAGGACCTGAACCGAGAAGGACTTCCACTAATGGTGTTTGCCAATTGGCGAGGTTTCTCTGGCGGGATGAAAGGTAAAGAAACAAATAAAAATGTTTCCAAGTTTGCTTGTAGCAAAGGGCTTTGCCCT
This sequence comes from Somniosus microcephalus, assembly GCF_052327205.1. Classification (NCBI taxonomy): domain Eukaryota; kingdom Metazoa; phylum Chordata; class Chondrichthyes; order Squaliformes; family Somniosidae; genus Somniosus; species Somniosus microcephalus. The sequence continues at coordinate 68,663,463 of NC_141008.1, forward strand.
CTCTGCGTTTTACTGCAGCAGAGAGAGAGAGAGAGAATATTCCTTGACCACTGTCAATACCATTAGGAGGTCACGCAAGGATGAATGCTGTGCTTCCTTGAAGCGCTCCACCTAGTGGTTGAGCGAAGAACAGACAAAACTAATCTTAACTAACTGACAAATTCAGAATCTCTCGAATGACGGGCTGTGAGATCTAGAATTTGGGAAGCCAGTGCTGTAATCTGCAGGGCCGTGAGGCACCCTCGTCTCCCGGAAGATCTTTGACGGTATTCTGCACTTCTTGCAGTAAGAGTCATGGAATATTTCTGAATTGTGACTCAATCATCTTTAAAGGTGTTTTCGGTAATGGTGGTGCGATGCTTTTCAAACAAGTTCGCAATCACTTAAAATTTGGAATTGCTGTCCCCGACGAGTTCCGTAGCTGCAGTGTGTTTGCAGCTCAACCTAAGCTGTTCCAGCAGCACACAGAGTCCGACACACACATTTTATCAGTGCTCCTTATCCAGATCAATCAGTCACAGCTTTAACATAGACTTTATATTCCATCCACTTGGGTTGCTTTAGTTTAAGCTGCGAGTGCGGGTCATACCAGGGAAAAAGGAGCAGTTTTAAAAATAAACTAACAGAAAATAAGAAATGTAATGTTCATATATGTTGCTATTTAACCTCCTGCTGCTGAGACTTCCCCTTTGATAAGGGAGCCTGAGGATGAGAGTCCTACTTCAAATGTTTAATAAATCATAGTATTTTTAAATGCTTGAAAAACAATTCTGTGGTACCCCGTTTTATACTTTGGAGCGTGCGGCAGCTTCTGCACTCCTGGGACTCTGACGACGGCGCGCCTTTTACAGTCTCGGCAAAGAAAACATCGGCAGTACAGGGGTCCACTCTGGCCCGATAATTCCATTCACTCAAGGAGAAATGTGCAGAAGCAGTTTCTTCCTTGGCACCGCTTTGATTATTCATGGGGGTGAGGAGGGGGGGGGGGGGGGAGCAGAGGAAGAAAATAAACAATTACACCATTCTCCAGTGCACACATACACACGGCAAGGAGCCAATTGGATGGTGGGTAAAACATCTCGGAAATCGTGTGTAATGAGTAGGAAAAGATTAGACGCAGTTCTTGCTAGGCTGAAAATTGACATTAACAAAAACTCTTTACGAGACGACCTAGGAGGTCCAATTCAAGTTGGATAAAAAGCACATCCAGATACGTTTGGATTGGTCTTCTGCACATTTTTATGTGGCTGGAAAGATTATCACGATAATGCAAAATTAAATTATAAAACTCGCTGAATATTTAGTTGGGGGGTATCCATATGCTAGGGTTTAGTTAGGCAGGCCAGCAGTGACCCACGACAGTAAGAAATCAGCCGTGAAATTTACCAGAAATTAACACCAGGGTCGTTGTCTCAGCATGAGTGATTTGATAGGATGCGAATCCCTGTGAAATTAACCACTCTCTTCTTCCCCTCCAGACATGTATGATCAAGTGCTAAAGTTTGGTGCGTACATCGTCGATGGGCTGCGAGAGTACAAGCAGCCCATGCTCGTATACATCCCCCCGCACGCGGAGCTGAGAGGTGGCTCGTGGGTAGTCATTGACCCCACCATCAACCCCAGGCACATGGAGATGTACGCAGACAGGGAGAGCAGGTACGGGAATCAAGTCCGCTCCGCTCACACTGGCGGTTAACCCTTTCTGTACTCACCCCAGCCCTGTGCAGTTTTCACTTAAAAACAGATGGACTGTTCCATCCACCAGTTAGGATGGCACAGGCATGGGGTTTGTGAAATAATTTCTAAACCACATGCACTAATTTCAATGTCTCCAAACATGGTTAAAACCCGCCGTGTATAACAGATGAAGGCGGAAGAGTGGAAAATGACAAAACTATCCCTGTTCGCTAATGTTAGTCAGGAGCTCACAGGAGACTACCGGCCGTTTGTACTGACCCAGATTTAGCCCAGTTTGTCACAGAATTGTTGCTGCCGAGTGGCTGAAATCCAGCAAATGAACAGTTTTATTCTTATGGGTTCAGGAACCATTTTTATTAAATGCAGGGCTGGCTAAAATATGAACCGATTTTCCACACATACACACAAAGAATGGGCAACATACTGGAGGGACACCAGCACCTAAAGAACTGTTCTCCACATGAGTCAGCACTGCATGGAGGGGAGAGGAGGGGTGGGGTAGGGGATAGTTCTCATTTATTTCACCAATTCTGTGCATGTTCTTTGGTGAGTTGCATGTTTCCATTCCTCATTGGACATTTACTGCAAATCCATATTTCTAGATGTTCTGTGAAAGGAAAGCTAAATGTAATCTGACAACGGAGAGGCTCCTGAGACTGAACTGATTCAGTCTGGCTTCACAGTGAATTTCTCGATACATAATGAAGGATGCTGGCCTTGTTTACATCGTGCGTCTGTCACAATATATAAATATATACAGATTAAATGTAATTGTTTTTTGTCTTGACCTCTTTTTGTGTTATTTCCTCCTCCTGTATTAGGTTGTTCATTGCCTAGTTCTCTAACCAAGGTTGTAGGTGACCTGCTCCCAGTTTGGCCAACCCTGTCTTAATTTTATATTGCTCTTAATCCATCTGCTGGAAAGTGTCTGCAAGAGGAGTTTGTGGCTCAGTCGATGATTGATTTATTTTGTTCCCTCCCGGGCCTGGCCTTGTATTTGGTGCTTCCTCCCCATGACCTGACAGACTGGCCACTGGCGTTTAGAGTATGGGGCACAAACCTCACTTGCCAGGCCTCTGTTGATGCTGAATTGTGTGTGGGAACCAAAGCGACACAAAAGGTGGGGCCAGTCTGATTCACCCCCTGATTTGTGGTTTTTTTCTCTCCCTTCCCTGCAGAGGAACATTGTGTGCTCTGTTTCCCGCGCGCCCCCACCACCCCTGTCCTCTTCCCCCTCACATCCTAAGAACATAAGAATTAGGAGCAGGCGTAGGCCATACGGCCCCTTGAGCCTGCGACGCCATTCAATAAGATCATGGCTGATCTTCTACCTCAAGTACACTTTCCCGCCTGATCCCCATATTCCTTGATTCCCTGAGAGTCCAACAATCTATCGATCTCAGCCTTGAATAAACTCCATCTGTAACAATTATGGTCACAATACTGCGCTGCCATGCAGTAGCAGTATCTCCACAGTGAACCCATATTGTGCGTTACAGGGACAGGGATTTTTCTGCCATTTAACCCCGTCTGTGTAGAATGTTATTTTGGCAGCTTCAATCTAGACCTGACTTTTCACCAAACACAGACACGTGTCTGTCCATTTCTAACAGCATCTCTCATCTGTGTAGAGAATGTTGAGAGAACCGTGGAACTTTGCCTGTGATCATAGCTTGGCCTGAAAGGACTAACTAGAAAATTGCCACTTAAAATTGTGCTTTAAATCTTATGAACTAAAATATCTGCATGGTTCCCAAGACGCACAGAAAGGTTCTTGGAAAAAGAAAACAAAACATGTCACCCCTTTCCACCTCCCACCACCACCACCACAACACGTACACAGAACTGAGAGTGAGTTCTTATTTATTCAGAGGTCCAGACTATATGTATTTTTTTTCTAAATGCGGAGATGCTGTGACTTTAATTTATGCCTTGAATAATTGCATGGTTAATTAGCCTGTAAATGGGTTTTGCTCATTACAGAGGTGGCGTACTGGAGCCAGAGGGGACAGTGGAGATCAAATTCCGGAAGAAAGACTTGGTGAAAACGATGCGCCGGGTGGACCCCATGTACATGAGCCTGGCCGAGCGTTTGGGTACGTGCAGTTTAATTTCTATCCACGCCCCCCCGAAGTTTCATATGGATTAATGCTTGAACCTGTGGAGAGCCTGAACACGGATGGCTGGTCTCGTATTTAAATGCATTCCTGCGATTCATTAATACACTGTAGCTTTTATTTATTTATTATTTTAAATCAGCTTTCTCACAGTTTAATTTGATTACAGCCTGGAGGTGACAGGCCTCGGGCACAACTTGAGGAGCTCATTTGTGAGATTGTGATCTGTATGATCTACCGTCATGGTTACCAAATCTAAATTAACAGGCAATTAATTTTTTTTTTTTACTCCCCAATTAATTTACTTCGCTTCACCTCTTTAGAGCATTCCATGCCTTTATTGCACCATTGGCCAGGCCAAGAGGTTAGAAGGGTGACTCTTCCCAGATGTCTGGCAAATGCAGCTGTTGAATCCTAGTAGATGTGCGAGTGAGTCCCGAAGTCCTGATTCTTCTCTTCCCCTTTTCATGCTTGCTGCTTCCTCCGACAACAGGTTCAAGATCAGGAGCTCCCCTGAAGTCTCAGCCAGTGAGTCGTCGAGCCATGTCGATCAGGAAGGCCCCAAGTTTCTCCTATATTAGTACATCTTCACTAGGACGGCACTGAGTGTGCTACAATTAGCCTCAACTTCCCTGGGCTACGGAAGGGATAATGGGTCATGGGTCACAGTAAGGCTCATTATCCTGTGCATGTGTGTGGCTATTGCGTGTGGATTGGACGCCACTCCCCTTCGCAGTTGACATGCACTGTCGAGGCTCACACACGAGTGGTGGATACTTGGGGAAGGAACTCGAGGGGGCAACCAGTGCCATGGAATTGTATTCCAGGGAGGAGTTAGTGAGAAGAAAATAAGGAGCTCTCTGTATAGGACTCTTCCTACCATTTTGTGGCTAATATAACCAAACCCGCAATGGTTGTCATTAGGTGAGGGCGCTTCAGCACACAGCCAACTGTTCTGGTTAAACAGGTGGGAGTTCTGTAAATTTATGGTCACAATTCTCTACGTGGAATTTGTTGTACTGTCTGGGTGAGCCTATTATTGGAGACTAAAAAATCAAAATGCTTGCATTTTTATAACTCCTTGTCCTATCAAAAAGGTCTCCGATCTCTTCATGTAAGGAATTATTTTAACAATGTTGGTGGTATTGGTTGAGGGAGGAATATTACCCAAGACACTAGAAGAACTCCCTGATTTTTGAATAGTGTCATAGGATCTTTAACCTGAACCATAAGATGGGGACCCCATATTAACATCTCATCTGAAAGATAGCACCTCTGACAATGCAGCACTCCCTCTGTGCAGTGTTGGACTGCCAGCCGAGATTGTACATTCAAGTCCTGGAGTGGAGCTTGAACCCACAACCTCCTGACCCAGAGCGCCATCAACTGAGCCCCTGCTGATTCACAACTTCCTCACATGTTTGGATGTAGGAAAATTGCTAGTGGGCCATTTTTGCGTGTCTCTTAGTGACCTGTTAGAAAATGGTCCTGGGAGCAATTTATTCACATGCAGTTGCTTAGTAAACATTGCAAGAGAGCCAAATTGAATTGGTATAAAAAAGGGGGTAATCATTTTAATTTCTAAAAAAAGATACGTGGAATGCTAATAGTTTAAGCTCTAGAATCACCCGATAATTGTTTTTGACTGTGGAATCTCCTAGTTAGGAATTTTACAAAATCCTATCCTATAGGAAATCCAACAAGGGGTTACATTTTAAAACACGATTAAAGAAGCACTTGGCACGACACGATGATGAATTGATGGGGTTGTTTTTCTGTTTATTTATTTTGAACACATAGCGAAAGGAAAATGCTTCAAAAAATGATAGCTGTCCTTTCAAACCACAGTTTGAGCATTACATAAGCAAAAGAGCTTGTCACTTTGAACAACTTGTATCTGAAGAGCCGTAAAAGCATTAGCTGTTGATAAAGACCTCAGTTGGATGAGTCATAATTGCGCTCAACAAAGAATTTGATTGTTAAAAACCCGGCCTAATGGAGGGAGAGCAGCTATTGCAGCCCCGCAGAAGCCCTCTCGCACAAAGAGTTGCATAATTTTGCTTTTATGGCTAATTTAAGATTTTTTTAAACTCCTGGTTATTCTGGATCACTGGCCTTTGATGTTTACCTCACTCCATTTGACACAAACAAGCAGTTAGGCCGAGGTTCCTGCTGACTCCAGCAGAAGCTGTCGGCTCCATTTGTCTTTCACCACACACTTCAGGCTTACTGATTATTAAAGAGAATTTCAGAGCCATTTAACCCCTTGAAAGACTGAGTGAAACAGTGTCTGTTGCAGGTCATCTTGGTACCAACATAGAGATGATCAGGGATACACTGCATGGGTAGGCAAAAGGACAAGAACTTAGTCCCACTCGGGACCAAGGTAAATAATTCACTGGCTCAGGATTTCAAAGCCAGCTGCTCTAGCAAAGCTCAGTTTGGCATGGTTCTCCCACATTTCATTTAAGCAACACCATCAAAAGCGGATTAACTGGCCATTCATCTCATTTGATGCGGTGACCTCTTGTGTCCAAATGTTTGCCTACAAAAACAATAGTGGCCTCGCTTCATTGGATGTGAAACATGAGGAGATCCATGATCTTCTAGTTTGCATCAGCCTGGGATTTTTAATCTGGTTTTTCACGCCTCCCAGGAGATCACGTGGTTTTGGGTGGGGTGGAGAGCAATGTTCCCGATAATTATTTTTTTGGGTGCGAGGCTGTGCGGCCCATTCAAAATACTACGCATGCGCGGTTTGGAGAGCTGCGTGTCTGCGCAGCTTCAAGAGAACATTGGTGGAGAGTATATACTGTGATACACAAGCCATTAGGAAGGCAAATGGTATGCTGGCCTTCATTGCAAGAGGATTTGAGTACAGGAGTAAAGAAGTCTTGCTCCAATTATATAGGGCCTTGGTGAGACCACACCTGGCGTACTGTGTACAATTTTGGTCTCCTTACCTAAGGAAGGATATACTTGCCATAGAGGGAGTGTAACGAAGGTTCACGAGATTGATTCCTGGGATAGCGGGACTGTCGTATGAGAAGAGATTGAGTAAACTAGGCATGTATTCTCTTGAATTCGGAAGAATGAGAGGGGATCTCATTGAAGCATACAAAATTATTACAGTGCTTGATAGGGTGGATGCTGGGAGAATGTTTCCCTTGGCTGGGGAGTCTAGAACCAGGGGCCACAGCCTCAGGATAAAGGGTCGGCCATTCAGGACTGATGAGAAGAAATGTCTTCACGCAGAGGGTGGTGAATCTTTGGAATTCTCTACCCCAGAGGGCTGTGGAGGCTCCGTCATTGGATATATTCAAAACAGAAGTCAATAGATTTCTGACTAGTAAGGGCATCGGGGGATATGGCGATAGGGCCGGTGAATGGAGTTGAGGCAGAAGATCAGCCATGATCTCATTGAATGGCAGAGCAGGCTCGAAGGGCCGAATGGCCTACTCCTGCTCCTAGTTCTTACGTTATGTTCTTATGTTATGTATCGCAATTGTGTGGGACAGGCTCGATGGACCTTATCTGTCTGTCATTGTTCATGTGTTGGTATTTGGGCCTAGATTTGGAGTTAGCTTTCCCTATTTACAAATGGTATTTCCACTCATTCCCTTGAGCAAAGCCTGCTTTTTTCAGCAACTTCAATAATTCTTGTTTATATTAGTGGGAATTCCAGTGGCTCCATGCCTATCTTCCTCTGGCAACCCCACCAGCTCAGGCTACTATGGGGGCCTAGAGCCAGCGGTCCTTTCGTTTACTGCCAATAAGTTTAATAAAGATAGTTAATTAAAATGGAGTGTTCCAATTGGCTGGCCAGCGGGCATCAATTCTCAGGAGTGTCCCACACTCTTTGAAAGCAATTTGAATATTTGAACAGTACTCCACGCATTCTTCGGGGAGCACTTTAGTCTGAGCCAACTACTAATGACTTTAGTATGGAATGCTAGAATGGAGGACCTCAACCTGGTGATGAAAACACTGAGCTCTTCAGCTTTCTATCCTCTGGTGCAAGTCCGGAAGTTCCTATACCATAGCCATGAACAACCCAAGCTGCAGGAAGGAAAATATTTTGAGTGTGAACCTGGTTTGGGGGTCAAGCTAGAATGGAAGCCCTTGCTCCACCCTGCTAAGTATTTTTCTCTCTTTGGTTTGTTGGTCGGGTCACTGAAAGGAAAAGATAACTCTTCTGTCACCGGGAGGTGGTTGTTCACTAAGTTCCCGCATGTTAAATTAAAATTGGGGTTTACACCTGATCGCATGCGGTGCATAGCAGAGTCATATAGGCCAGGGTTCTCAGCCGAGTTAGCTGATGTCAGCTGGAGCGACACTGGAGATACTATGATTGACCGTGGCGTCCCTTGGCTGGTGAGGGGACAACCAGCCAAGGCTCCCACTCCTGATCACTATACTGTAACATTCATGGTTGAGCATGCTCCTCGCACATGAAGAATGTCCACTTGGGTGAGGTACCAAAGAGCAAACGGCTTAAGGAGGGGAGAGAAACTGACTGAACAAGGAAGAACAAAATAAAAAACATTCTAGATTTAGTGAAGTCTTCCTTCTAAGGGTCCCTCACTGGAGTTTGGAGGCATGGTCAACTGTCTTAAAGGGACACTGTCTCCAAGGAAAAAACATTTTTGTTTGGGGAAGCGAAGAGAGCAGTATGTCACTTTCATTACTGGAACACCAAGTGTGAGTGAGGTAGTGATGCATTTTAACATCATTTACCTCAGTGTTAAATTTCCAAACAGAGAGAATTTGTCAAACACTTCTTCACGTGACTAGGTCCCTTTTAAAATTTGCACCCAGACGACGTATGAGGAGAGATTGTGTCGATTGGGCTTATACTCACTGGAGTTTAGAAGATTGAGAGGGGATCTCATTGAAACCTATAAAATTCTGTCAGGCCTGGACAGGCTAGATGCAGGAAGGATGTTCCCGATGGTCGGGGAGTCCAGAACCAGGGGTCATAGTCTTAAGGATAAGGGGTAAGCCATTTAGGACTGAAATGAGGAGGAATTTCTTCACCCAGAGTGGTGAACCTGTGGAATTCTCTGCCACAGAGGGCGGTGGAGGCCAGTTCATTAAATATATTCAAAAAAGAGTTGGATATATTTCTTAAGGCTAAAGGGATCAAGGGATATGGGGAGAAGGCAGGGACAGGGTACTGAATTTGGATGATCAGCCATGATCTCATTGAATGGCGGAGCAGGCTCGAAGGGCCGAATGGCCTACTCCTGCTCCTATCTTCTATGTTTAAAGGCCCTCCTATGCTTGCTTTTTGTTTTGTTTTGTTCTGGTCTTGGCAGAGCAACCTTTGTGCATCGTCCTCTTTTCTTTTTTTTGTTTTAAATTTATCGTTGGGTGCCAACCTGTATAGGCCTGCTGAGCTCCACTGCAACACGGAGGCCTGACCGTAAGAAGGCTGCAGCCACGTGGGACCGCTACCCACGCCGCCCTTGCGTGGCAAAAGGCGTTTGGTAGATTTGTCGACACATCATTGTACGGGCCTGCAGGTCAGGCTGCGTAAATTTAGGATTCGGCCAACAGAGAGAAAATTATATGTCTGCAGTCAGCTATCCTATTGTGATGTAAAAGTACATTTCTATCTCGATAAAAGTTGCCCCTTCCTCACTTGGGATGAGGTTGAGGGGCGAGCGGGTTCGTTTTGACTTTGAACAGGCGATTTCTGATCGACTGCCCGTTACACGTCTCTCCCGATTTTTATTGCCATTGACTTCCCTCGTCCAAAGACAAAATGACCCCCTAGCTGTTTTAATCCTTTACTCACATTTTGGCCCATTTCTGCAGCTCAGTTTTTCTCATTTACCCTTGTGTTGCACGCCAGTGTCTTTGCAATATATTTGATTGCACTTCTTTTCATCTCTGTTTCTATTTCTTGATTTGTTTTTGTTGTTAATAGTGTTATAACCCATAAAGTCTGGTCAGAAGTTAATAATTTTATAATCCTGTTTAATTGGTTGGCATATTGGAGAGCATGAAAATGTGCAGTCATATAGTTCGGATATGACATATGTCATTTTGTTGTTAGGATTATTTCAATGTTTATATTTATTTAGACAGAAAAGTTTTAGCAAAACCCTATATATTTGAAAATAAATGTACGAACACATTTTAGCAGAAAAATGGAAAGTCCTGTCGACTTGATCTTTAACCCTTTGGAAAGCATTCACAAGGGAAATTTAGCAGTCTCTGAAGGAGCTGGGATCAATCAATGGCTGATTATGTTCTCATTCTGTGCTGGATTGATCTTTTACTGAACTGATGATAACAGGCCTTTGACTGCTTCAAGAGGCAACCCGAGATGAGCTTTGACAGGATTGGTTGTGACAGGGATCAATCTGAAACCTGCTAAGTGGTGTGAAAGGCAGGCACCCCAAAGATCTGAGAAAGTTACTGAGATTCATTGGGATGCACTTGTGATGGTGAGTCTGCTCTTTCCCAAGAAGCCTTTTTTGTTTTTTCTCGAACTGTAACAGAGAACCAATATCAGAATTCAGCGGGACAACCGAGAAATCAGCAGATGCGGCCCTTGAACATTTGCAGTCGGTTGGAAACAAGAGAATGATTTCTTTATGTGGTAATGAGGGTGGCAAAAAAGAAAGTGGTAAGGCAGATCAATACAGGAATGACAGATTAGAACAGACACTTCATTTAAGGCAAAAAAAATACAGAAAACCACTCCCGTTTAATATGGTACCTTATCAGAATTTGCATCAAATTTTCTACTGCTTTTCAAAATTGCATTTGTGAAGTATTTTATGTGTCATAAAAGAAAAATATTGATTGAAAAGACATGCCTGTCACATGAGAGACAGCCATGCAGCAGACTATTTCAAAACACAGCCTTCCTAACGGATGTCACGATTACCTAGTCAAGTGTACCTGCCTCTGTTTGAGACTGGTATAAATGCTACAGTAGCATATTGAGCATTATCCCTATGAAAGCTCACTCCTTTGTCAGATGCTTCTTGCTGGTATGGAATCAATATGGGCTAAAAAGCGTGGCCTAGTCAGACACCTGAGCTGCCTCCAGGCAACAGGGGATAGCAACAGAACACTGGATATTTGCTTGCTCCTCTACACTTACATGGTCGGAGAGTAAATGTTGTGGTCCCTGAACGTACGGGAGGGGAGGGGCATCTTCGACTTCCATCCGAAACGGGCGCAAAGTCAGTACAGCGGCTATGCCACCTGCCCGTTCTTGTAGGCCTGAGTCCTGAACCATTTTAAGTACCGGCTGCCCCCGGTGCAGCTTGCCAAGCATTTACCCCAGTGAGTACGAAGCACCATAAAATGAGCTGCTTCTCCGTATCTAGAAAAGCAGTTGATCCTCTTGAAACCATGCATGTACACAGTAGGGAGCATCTTGATCGCACAGTGCAAACCCCCTCCACCTTGTTACATCTGTACCTGCCCTGGCCGTATATTCAACCATATCTACTCTTTCCCCCACCCCTGCCAATTTTTCAGTCTGCTTTGCATCCACTATTCTTCGTGCAACTTGTAAAGCGTTTTGTGACCTTTTTCTGTCTGAGGAGCAGTATAGAAATGTAAGTACAGTAGTTGTTAAACCAAACTCGCGGCTTCTATTGCTGACGTTTGATGCTATCCACTATGATGGGACTAAACTACAGTGAAGCCTCCTTTAGCCACCAGAGTTTTTGCAGAATAAAGCCTTGCACAAGACATCGGGGCTGAAATTGGTCTTCGGCGATGGTGCGAAACGAGTGATCGTGAATCGGCAGCCCATTTTACACCCGTCCCATTTTCTTCTCCATTGAAGCCAATCGAAAGTTAGGCGCGATGTAGAACAGGCTGCTGATTCGCTATTGTTCCTTTCATATTATCGCTGAAGGCCAATTTCATCCCCTTTGTTTATTGCGCAGATTCTTCAGTTACTTCTGTTTCGTTCCTTTTCTTCTTGAATATAACTACATAATATTTATTTTGTTATTTCTATTGTATTTGTCTTCATTCTCATACGGTATTACTGGACCATTTGTGGGGACATTTCTGGGTTTCTTTTCCCTTTTACTTTAGATCATTTTGAGTTTGCGTTTGGCTGCTGTAATTAGAGCGACCTAGCGCCCCATGTCCCAGAAAGTGTTTTCCCTCACCCTAATATCTGTGTAAAAATTCATAACCTGTCTAGGAAAGGAACAGCGAACCCTTTGCAGACTATCTATTTTATCCAGTGCTTTTACCAGATCCTCGTCATTTTTGGAAGGCAACAGAATAACACTTTAACTGCCAAACAAATTTATTAAGAAGTATCAAAGCAAATAAATAGTACCAGTAACCTAACATTTTTATAGTAGTTCTTGAGAATTGCCATCTCCTCATGCAGTAAAAAAAATACACTAGAACTCCTGTGATAAACTAAGATTTTCCTTACATCTTTTTCACACCATCTACAGAAGCTATCTAGCTTGACTGATCCTTTTTAAGAGGTTCCAGACAAACTCACTTTGAAGATTCTCTTCGAAGACTCCAGATTACTCACCCAATTTGAAAAATACAGGCTGGTATATACTTCGATTTTGGGACCAAGCAAAATGTAAATAGCTGCCTGTGAAATTCAAAAAGATCTGCCAATCGAACACATTTACACAAATCACACAGAATGGCTGCATTTAAATTGAACAGGGTGGCCCTTTCCAATCCCCACCCGTCTTCAGACAAACCAACTAATGGTTGAAACAAAGTATCGAGTTCAGTTGGGGGGGGGGGCGAGATTTGGACGCCATTGCGTCCTTTTTTCCAAGCGGGAAACGGGGGCAAAAAGAGCGGATTTTATGATGCTATGTAGGCATTTGGCCCCTTTCATATGTTAGTTTTAGGGCCCATTTCTGGAAATTCGCCTGCCCTGTGGAGCAGGCACTCGTGATTATCCACCAATTTCTATTGTCCATCGGGGGTGTCCCTATATTATGGCGAGCAGTGGAGGTTCCTCTGTGCCATATGTTGTGATAGTGGGAGATACAAGCCAGATTTGTAAAACTTGTCAATATTAGATGTGACAAAGTAACCTTGAGCAGATTGTATGCATCACAAAATATAGCTGTTGGCTTGTGCAACTGAAGCTGTTGGGTAATCTTGAAGTGCCAACGATTTTTAGACATCTGTTTGTTTAAGAATTTTGGTAGACCTTTCGCAACCTCATCGGGTTTTTGGAAGCAGACACAGACAGCATCGGCATCAAACTCGGAATAGCAGGGTTCTGCCCACAAGGCTCTGGATACCTGAGGTGTTTTTCCCATTGAAAACCCTAAATAGCACTCAATGATACAAACTCGAGCCCCTTGTTACAGATGATCAAATGCTCTGAGCTGCAAATGAAAGAACTTGCATTTAGATAGCACCTTTCACATTCTTGATGTCCCAAAGTGCCTCACAGCCAATTAATTACTTTTGAAGTGTAGTCGTTGTTGTAATGTAGGCAAACATGGCAGCCAATCTGTTCACCGCAAGCTCTCACAAATAGTAATGAGAGAAATGGTGAGGTAACTATTTTGGGGATTTGGTAGAGAATAACCAACCCAAAAGCTCTTTTTCAAATAGTGCCATGGGATTTTGACATCCACCTGAATAGGCAGAGAGGGCCTCAGTTTAACATTTCATCTGAAAGCTATGAGGAAAAATTGGATAGGCTGGGGTTGTTTTCTTTGGAACAGAGGAGGCTGAGGGGAGATTTAATTGAGTTGTGTAAAATTATGAGGGGCCTAGATAGAGTGGATAGGAAGGACTTATTTCCCATAGCAGAGGGGTAAATAAACAGGCGACATAGTTTTAAAGTAATGGGTAGAAGGATTAGAGGGGAAATGTTTTCACCCAGAGGGTGGTGGGGGTCTGAAACTCACTGCCTGAAAGGGTGGTAGAGCCAGAAACCCTCATCGCATTTAAGAAGTACTTGAATATGCACTTGAAGTGCCGTAACCTACAAGGCTACGCACCAAGAGCTGGAAAGTGGGATTAGGCTGGATAGCTCTTTCTTGGGCCAGTATAGACACGATGGGCTGAATGGCCTCCTTTTGTACTGTAAATTTCTATGAAAGACTTCAGTCTAGATTATGTGTTCAAGTCTCTGGGGTTGGGGTTTAGCTTGAACCCACAGCCTTCTGACTCAGACGAGGGTGCTACCACTGAGCTAAGGATGACACTGAAACAGTGACGTACACACAGGTTTCTCTCTCTCAAGTTGCATTTATATTGGGTTTACTGGGATGCTAGAGCCACTAACTCTTGATTGCAATCCTGCTGGGTTTGCTAAGACCAGATGCAGGGCAGACCTAGTTTTTTAAAAAGTTGCCAGGTCCTCCCAATGATTGATCTTAGCAATTCCAGCAAGCTTAGTCTGGGGTTGTTGCCACCTGCACAATACTGATATTGCGACCCTAGCAACCCACTAACCCCAATAATAAACCGAGCTTTTTTCCCCTGTCGGAAACTAGCTTCCTTTGCCTTCCTGTATTAAGATACTATTCCTGTTTTTCAAAAAAATTATTTCAATCCAGTTCCCAGTGGGCATGCACCCACAGCATAAAAAACTGCCTCTAAATCACTAATTTTCACTGGTTAGGCAATCTTCCTCAGACAATGCACAGACTAATTGATGTGGGTACTGGGAGAATTTGCACTGGTGCAGTAGGGGTGTTCTTCTGGGGTTGGTGCTGAGACACATTGGGCAGAGTAGAGGGAGCTTTACTCTGCATCTTAACTGTGCTTTACAATATTGGTGAGTTCATGACACTGACGCTAGGTGCTTTAAATGGGGAAGTGCTCAATCTTCAATCATCTGCCAACCTGATGAGGACAAAAACTTCACCAGGGAGAGAAAAGCAAGGATTTTTTGAAGATGCATGAATAGCATAGGCTGAAAACGGGCAAATGTGACACCTGAAATGCAAATTGATTGAAGCTATTCAAATCCAGATAAATCTCAGTTGATCCGATGAAACCCAGTAAGGATTGGGAACTGACTTTTGGAAACTGTTCCCAAGCAGAACCCTCACTGTGTTTTCCACATCGCTGAAATAATCGGAGGTTAGGATTTATCAAGAAATCTGAACAACATCATCATTATTATAAATCAGAACAAGTGTAAACAAATTTGCCTCGGGTACATCTCATGCAGGTGCTGATTGAGACCCATTCAGGCACATTGGCAGTATAATTGACAGCAAACTCTTTATTGGCCTCTGTCTTTTGTGGGATCAGCGTCACTCTTTGCAATCTAACCTTATTGCCTTAGCCAAGAGTAGGAAACGCAGTACGAGGGAAATCTGAGCACAAGTTTGTGCCTTGGAACTTTGTGGTGTAGCATTTCAATATAGACCCTCAACGGCACAATTTTTTAAAATCCTACCACTTTGTTATTTTCAAGGCTCATTTAATTTGACTTGCTGAGCTTCACCTGCGTGGAGAAGCTCATTCACACTGTGATCCTTGTATAGATATAGCTCCTAGAGCAGTATAAACTAGTGGCTATGTGGATTAATTCCACCTGCCCCACGTAGCATTAAATTGCCAATGCAACACATACATTAAGATTCTTGCAGAAAGGAACAGTTAGAGAAGCATCAGCCATTCGCATCAAACTGACTCAAATCTACCTCACCGTGTAGCCCATCTCTGAGGGCAAGGGGTCCGGTGTTTTACGTGGATACAGAGCCAAGGCTGACACAAACAGTGACACAGACACGGACGGGCAAGTCACTCTGTGCTGTCCACACGTGCCCAGGCTGGTTGATTCTGTTGTATTTTCCCTAAAAAAAAAAAAAAAAAAAATTTTTTTTAATTAACCCTTTTTTTCTCCGCTTGTTGGGGCATGGTTCCAGGTGTGCCACCTGTCCTCTTGTACCTCGCTTAGTGGCTATTCATTATGTGTGAATTTATGCAATGAGTGTGGCAGGCTGTTCAGAAATAAGGGGCATAACACCTGATCCTGTCATCGCCCAACATCCACCTGAAGGATTTGCTGCACCCACCTCCTCTCCAATCTTGCTGGGGTATGATTTACATGGGCATTGGGTGTATTTCAGTACTCTTACTCACTCACATGCACACACACACACACAAGATTTTCCTCTTCCCGTTTCCTAGCCCAGGAGTTTTAAAACCAATTGTAACACCACTAGCATGGCCTTGACTCAACACAGACCAGGGATCAAAACTATTGGACTGTGTGGCTCAGTTGCTCAGTGCATTTACCCACTTTGTCATCGAGGAGTTGTGAATTTAGTTTTAAATTGTATTGAAGAAAAGCCGGTGCATTTGAAAGGCTGCCAAGAAGAAAAGCCGGTGGCCAAAGAGTTAATTGGTCAAATGGTGTCAGTGTGTGAAGACTACTGAGGTGTTTTGCTCAGTTGTTACTTTGGACTTGCCAACATGAAGCAGGAAGGATATGAAGCCTCTTTAGTGATTTAATTGTAGACACGTTTCTGCGGTTGATCAAGAGCTTGGTTTTACAATAGTGATTGTGAACAACAAATAGTCTGAGGGGATCAATCATTGCATAATCGCTCTCGGCCTTCTCCTTCACTGCTGTTTATTTTCCAAGAGAACAGGGCTGGAGCAGCAAAAATCTTTAAAGCAACCCAGCTTTAAATTGAGCAGAAAATAGTCATCGACATATTTGTTAATATTACCTAAACCATTAGTCTGGATGGTTGGGCTGCTTCTTCAACAAGAGAAGTGTCATTAGGAGCATAAAACACTTTCAGTCCAGCTTGCCTGCTGTACATTTACAATTCCTAATAAATGTTCAAGTACCTGCATCTCAGGCTTTCCTTTTCCCATACATCCATTCACATTCTCCAGTGCTATACTTGACTTTACAGGCTGTTAGGGCAGGTTCTGGTCAATCTTTTTTCACATCCCACATTTCCCATAGTTTCCGGAGACTAAATTTCAGTAAAATTGAAAGACTTGTCACCAGAAACCCTTTATCACCCTTCACTTTCCAGTGATAGCACCTTGTTTTCAGCATCAAGTGCTCCTGATCAGGTATAAATGGGGTTGGGGTAGATGCAGGTCAATCTGTCTCTGCTCTTCAACAACCTGCATTATTTTCAAAATTAAAAGCGCCCCACTGCACCAGAGTGAATTCCTCTTTAAGAGATTGAGATTGCCAATTAGTGTGAAATTGTTTTCCGTTTTGCACTCTGGACCCTGCGCCGTCCTGGAGCTGGGTTCACTGTTCAAGAACTATATGGGCCCGAATGATTTTTTCATTAGTTTTGTCCACATCTTGGCATCAACGCAGGCACTCGGTATTCTGCAGGTCCAGTGCTGTCAGGCAAGATCTAACCGGTTTCAAAGTGGATGTTTTCTATTGACTTGGTCGCAGTCATTAACTGGTGATCATTAGCAGTCTGCTGTCCCCATTTGACTGTGACGGTGTTGGGAACTGTTGGCTGAAGTCTTGTACACGGGGAAATTAGCAACATCACTGCACGAGAACACTTTGCATTATAAGTTAAAATGAAAATATTTTATTTTTGATAACTATCGGACGTAAACGGAATTTTTCCCAAGATGCAAGGTCATTTGAAACGGCACAAGCGGATTTCCCATGTGTTTCGAAACGCTTTTTACAGTGTGGGGGTGGAGGGAGACCTAAGGGTTAATTTTCAACTTCGCTGCTTGGACGATGACCCTTTTTAAATGTAATGAAAACCGGTTTGGTTATATGGGGCGGGGGCTGATCTGCTCAGTCAGGTTACTGTCCAGGTGACGGAGTTGAAAATTAACCCCCCCCCCCCCCCCCCCCCCAAGTCAGCTGTACGTAAATAGTGTGAACAATCCCTGCTCCCTTATCCTAATGGCATCATAGACCCATGGAAATAAGTAAGCTGGCACTTGACATTTGCTCTCTCTAGCTACTTTCACACTGGCTTTCATTTAATTTGGATTCCAGTTACACTGCTAAATCCAGCGTCCTTACCCTGGCAGTTGGTTCTCCGACCCAGTTTTTGTGGCCCGAGGGTCTGGAACAAGACAGTCGGATTTAGCAGTGAAAACAACAGCAGATCTCCCAGAATCTGAAGGTCATGAGAGCAGCTTGCGGGGTTCTGTATAAAAGCAGAGGTCCGTGTGCAGATGGAGACCAGCTCCCCATTCTGAATGCAAGAGCAGGAGCGGCTTTGCTAGCCTGAAACTGGATGAAGCTAGGCGCAAATATATGAAAGCAACTTCAATAAGATGGAAGTGCGCAAAGCCTTCTGGGAACAGCATGCTACGAAGCAGCTCTCAGCAGATAGTGGGTGCGTCCCAGTGAGTAGAAAGCATCCACGTGTGAAATGATATCAAAGATTGGAGGAGTGTTGCGCTTTTTTTTTGAGAAACCTAGGTGAAGGGTTGAGCCTCATAATGCAGAACACAGTCAAAGTTGAGAAGCGTAGGGCAGAGGACGGGGAAGCCTGCACATGGTGTTGAACAAGCCGCAGTTCCCTTGTTCGAATGGCACCACAGACCCATAAAAATAAGGGGAGCTGTGTTTAATAATGTGAACACAGAGCAGGGCCCACGCATTTGCTCTCTGAGGCACAATATAAAAGTGAAGCCCAGTGCTTGTCACTCCAAGTATAAAAGGAGGCGAATGGCCTGGGTGACACCAAGCTAGGGTTTTTAAAACCTGTACATTGGAGGAGGAAAGGAAGGCCGAGGGAAATATTCGGCGATGCTGGAAAAGATTAATTTAGAGTAGGACTCAGTCTGACAAGTCTTGAATTTCAACACGTGTGGCTCTAGGAAGAATTAAAGTGAGATCCTAAGGGATGGAGCGCTCGGGGGAGAGAGAAATGATAAAGTTCAAGTGGGTGATTATAAAAATGAGACACTGGGTTAAATATGAGTTCATAGAGCAGTTTGTTTCTGTCTGCTTTGCATATTGCTGTCTTTTTCACTGTTGCTCCATTAAATCCAACAGAATTCTCTTTAAGAGGGGAGTGGAATATTTAAGTGCCGATTTTGGTTAATAACCCCTAAGTGCTTGGTAGTCCTGGTCCCATATTGTGGTGTCATGCAGCTTTAAATGAGGCTGATCATTCTGTTTGTGAACGTTGCACAGCTGCGAGGTGAAAGAAATGACATCTCGTTGCTCTGTTATTAAAGGGAAACACGGCGAAGACACTGAGAATGTCAACTGTATCACACAGAGAAATTAATTGCCAAACTTTTCATCAACTGAATAGGACTAAATATAGTGGCAGTATTTGTTTTGACTCTCTTGGCAGCTAAAAATGAAATAAATTATACTGGATGTCATCAGTTTAAACCCATTCGAATCTGATGATGCTGCACCTCACTGAATGGTGATCAGAATGGGGTATTGTTGAGTAACAGCTCTGCTGAAGGTGCTCCTGACATATATTTGTATTGTGTATTGAAGTGGCCATATTGCTGTGTTTCAGGATGGTGATTATATTATTGTTCACTATGAAAAATCCAAGCTTTTAGCCTTGTGGGTGTCTGCCTTGCCTGCTCTGTTACCAAGCTGTGCAGGCTATAAGGTCCCCGGTTTGAAACCTTCGCCTGTGCTCTGTTAGCTGAACCCAGCGGGATGGCGCTACAATTGGTCTCGCCGCCCATTGGGAAAGGGGGGGGGGGGGGTGTGGCGGGGGGAAGAAAATCAGCCCGGGCTTTCGCTCCTGATTGCAGTCCAGCGACCTCTGCATGCCAGGCGAGAACAGCATTTCAGCTTTGATGGGCCTGGCTCACACTGTCTAGGCCCACATGTGAAGAATAGCTACCCATGTGAGATGCTGGAGGGAACGATGTCCCCTGTGGAGCCGTGCCCAGCAAGCATCGAGGCCTTCAGCAGAGGAATAAGGTAATGGTGTGACTGGAGGAGAAAACCCAAACGCTAAAAGGCTGCAGACTCGGTGTCTGATCATTGCGTGCTCCAAGCCTGTGCAGACTTTTTTGTTGCCATGTTTTAAGTAGAAGTATTTCTTTCGCTGCAGGCACCCCAGAGCTGAGTCCGTGTGAGCGGAAGGAGCTGGAAACCAAGTTGAAGGAGAGGGAGGAGTTTCTAATGCCCATATACCACCAGGTTGCTGTGAAGTTTGCTGACCTTCATGACACTCCAGGCCGCATGCAAGAAAAGGGGGTCATTACGGTGAGTGATCTAATCCATTCCACTTGCTCTATTTTTAGCAGTCCCTTTTTGAATACAGAGTGGCCCATCCAGTCGCACCACCTGCAGGCCAACATTTACAAGATTGCTGTCAGTCATTCGCAAGACTAGTCACAATAGTGGGAGTCCGACTGTTCTCTTGTGGTATGGTCCCCTTCTGGTTGCAGTAAATTGAAAGTCGAGTCTAATGCATGTCGGCATGCAGATTGTAAAAAGGGCATCTTACTGAAGGTGCATGGTTTGCCTCGGATCAATTAGGCAATATAATTAAATAGGTCAGGTTCCAGGCATGACCTGGGGAGCTACTTGGAAGGAGACTGTAAACCATCTTCAACATTCAGCCATGTTCATTATAGTTGCTACGGTTCGACCTGCCAGAGGGTTGAAATTTGGAGATCTACAGTCTAGCTGATGGGAACGGAGGGACAGAACAGCAGGGATTCTGCTTGGGTGTTGCTCAGCGACCGCCCCCCACCACACCACCACCCCCCCCCCCCCCCCTTTCCCTCCACCATCATCTCCCTTGCTACAGGCTGATTACAGCGTGGCCTTAACTGAGGCTGTGAATTAATTCTGAAATCACGCTTGCCGTTATCTTTTTAAATGTAGTTTGTAGAAATGCTGATTGCTTAGACCTTAGCATGTGTCGGAAAATCTAGGACAAGACCAACAAAAAGTAACTAAAGAAAAAGCCAGCCAGCTGAAATGCCTCTAAGAATGTTTTAGTGTTGGCATGCTCCTGCCTGAGCTGCTTTATATTATTTATTGGTTCCACTCCAGTCAAATACAAGACCGCTTCAGTTTAATTAATAAATTGTCACTTGGATCTTATCAATAATGTGTAACATGCGGCATTTGAAATGGAGCCAGCACCAATTTGAGGAATCGGGTTGCTCTGTTCCACTGACTCAAACTAGCTTCTCGAAAAAGTTAATAGGAATAATAAAATGCTTTGGTCAGCATTTCTATGTACAGGTGTATCTCAACTCATTTGATCATTGTAAAAGTGAGCTGAAATCTAAACCACAGTGTTTTTCCAAGTTTTAAAGGCCATCGTGAGAAAATTATTAGGAAGTGTTAATGATCAAATAATTAGACCTCCAACATGCGCTGGGTCATCAGATGACGCTGAGGAATGGATTACTTGGGCTGAGCATTGAAAACCTAACTGCTTGGATCAGGATCATGCTCTTAACTTCGAACTCTTCATTCAGACACACTTGAGATTTGATGAAGCACACTGGAATTTTCGAGTCTGATGAGAATTCAGATTGTGGAAAGTAGAATATGTTATGGTTTCTTGTTTAATGACAGGATATCTTGGATTGGCCGACATCACGTACGTTCTTCTACTGGCGTCTGCGCAGACTGCTCCTGGAAGACACCGTGAAGATGATGATCCTGGACGCAAACTCGGAGCTGACTGATGGACAGATTCAGGCAATGCTGAGGCGCTGGTTCGTGGAGGCTGAAGGTGCCGTGAAGGTAGGTTTTTGGGGAGCTGTGACTTAACGCTTGTACTATCTGTTTGTGCAATGCTACTCTAGTAGCATTGCACAATGTGACTGATGGAGTTTGAGGAGAGCCAGCCGAAGACGCACAGAGGTACTGAGCGTTAATTGATCTTGCCCCCCCCCCCCCCGTGACTAAGTGCCTGAGGTGAGGTGAATGTCTCGATAGTGCTGCTACGTGGTTGGTGAAATAGCTTGGTCACCTGCCGAATCCTACAGCCCTTCGTGTTATCAGTGTAGTCCGTACAGTTTAAAACTTTTATATTTTACAAGATCTAGTCCAGCAGGTCTGCAAATTGTGTCCTAAATCAGCTGAAAATCAAATCATCAGCACTCGAGAGGCAGCAAAGGATCACGCGCCTGTGTAACAGGGAGGAAAACAACTCGCATTTCCATAGTGCTCATTACACACAGACACAAACCTTGGATTGCTCTGCAGGGTGGTAGATGAGCGTCTGAAGCAATCAAAAGCAAAGGCAGCAGAAACCCTGTTTGTGCACGTATACAGAGTTTCCACTACACTTGCGACAAAGTTACGGCGGCGAAGTAGGAACAGCTCCAAGGAGATTCCTGGCAACGGTCTGCGAGGAGAGACTTGAGGAGGCCTTTGAAGGCAGAGGGGAAAGGTGGCAAGGCACTGGAGGGAGCTTTGGAGGGTGGGACCAGGCAGATGGAGCGGAGGGGTGAGGAACAAGTAGTAAACTGACAGACCGTGCAGAAAAAGCAATTGACCACTATATGGAGCGTGTTGCCTGCCTATAACCCCTTATAGGCCAGTGAGAGGGGAGAATACCTTTACTTTGTGGAAAATAGGCAATATAAGACCAAAAATAAATCGATCAAAATTATACAATTTTGTTTTTTTTTTAAATGCCATAACCCAGTGGTGTGCCGGAGTGCCGACACATTCAGGATTGAAGGTGCTGAATTATATGGCGTGATTAGTGGGCATCTTTTCTCATTGGGAACTACATAGACAAGTGCAGGCACTGTATGCAATCTGCTCTTAATTCTATGTTAAGTCAAATTATCTGATCGTTCAATTTTTTTAGCACTAAATTCCCACTGTGCTATGTTATTTATGTTTATTGGATCATTTGAATTTTTAATGCAAATAACAACTTCAAATCATCAGCATTACACTCTATGGTGTAGTTTAATAGATGGTAAAAGTAAAAGTTCAAAAATAGATAAATAAGTAGTTATGCTTTGCATTTTTCTATAATCTAACCAGACTGTCACAACCTGATCCATTACTTAAAGTTAGATGTTTGATATCGTTTATATTACTTGGATGTTCCTTAAAGGCTAACTGAGTTTGCCCTGTGCTCTTTACAACACAATCAGAAATTCCTCGGAATAATTAAACTTTTTACCATTAGCAATTCCGTGTTCCTTTTAGTTGTGTACAGTAGCGCTGTAAGTGTGTCATTGGAGCCCTCGATGTGATGTCTTGGAGCGTCAGCATGTGCTGCTGTTTACATGTAAATCTTGTGCTTGCAAGCAAGTAAACACCAGGGTTTTAACTTGACATTGAAGACATGGAAAGCCTTCCCAAAAATTGCAAAGTGAGACTATTTCAGTAAAAATAGAACCAGTTCCAATTAAAATGAACAGAAAAGATCAAAGCAGTCGCGTGAAATCCAGAGTGCGCTCTTATCCTCCCATTTGAGACACGGCTCCAGTGGCTCCTCACGGAGCTAATAACTGACGAGGTGCGTGACAGAAGCAAAATAAGAAAATAAAGTCCCAAACTTTGCCAGAACAAAAGAAAAAGACTGTTCCCAACCTTGGTCATAACACTGCTTCAAACATCCGTCCACGCACAAAGCAAAAATACTCTGGAGCCATGCCAACTTCCCCAGGTAGAATACACATTATATGCAGGCGTTTCGCTAACTAATACTTACAACAATCAACTCTGATTATATTAAGCTACAATTAATCTGCACCCTGGAATGTGTTGATAGGAACTGGCGTGCTGTTACTTAATTAAAACCAAAAGGATTAAAAATATTAATGGTATTAAATATTCTCCTAAACCACAAGCGCTGGAATTCTTGGGTAAATCTGCTCTTCTTATGTGAGCTTAAAATGAATAGTCATTTACATCCTTTGAATCTTCAACCTCGCATGCCAAGTATTACTTTGTTTGAGCTTATGACGGGCTTGCACCATGAATATGCATTTTAGTATTAGGAGCTGTCAAAAAAAGGCATCGGGAAGCATTTTCGTGCAGCACGTTTGGTTTATGTAGCCAAAATTAAAAAAAAGAAGCAACCAAAGAAACTGATCTAATAAGCAGCCTCCAGATTTAGGCTGGCGGCCGGATAGGTAGTCACAACGCCCAACTGTGGCCCACAGGTAAAAGGGGCAGAGAGCAGTGCCACTCCTCGTGATCTGGGTCACAGCAGAGCCCTGGGAACAAAACCTTGCATTTGGAGAATAATCTTGGTTTGGGAGGAACAAATAGGGGTACATGAGCGAATGATTTTCTATTTTTAAAATGTTTTCTCTTTGTTCCCTTGGTCCTGGAGGCACTGATTGTCACTGTGTTGAGATCCCACAGGTGCCAGCAATCCCGTACGACCTTGTTCAAATGGCCATTTGTCACGTGTGAATCCAGACAATGATTGTTGAAAGGCTATTGAACAATAGAGGGCATTACAGCCAAGCCTGTTACTGTTCTCGCCTAACGTCCAGGTATCCACCTTCCCAGCACGGATCATTGGATGGTAATCAGGAATAGGAATCCTAGCTGATTTTTGTTTCTTAACCCACCCTCGTCGCAAATCTTTGCCACTTTTAGCGCTCCAACTGTCACCTGACCTGAGGTATGCTAATTAGCATAGGCCGGGGATTGAAGTTGAGCCGTTCTGTTCTGTGTGGCTTAGTTGCCCACTAAGCCACTTGAAAGCTGTAAGTTTATTTTTAAATGGCCCGGATTTTGCCTTATTAAAGAGTAAATCGGACAGCAACTTCCGGCATCTGCACGTGCGCAGTTAAACGCGTAAATCAGGAAGTTGCTCTGCTCCTCCAGAAGCTGCACTCTAACCAGTATCTCGCCGAGAGACTCTGCATTTAAACACATGGAACCACGTGAAGTTGCTGTACTTGTGTGATAGATACCCACTAAATTCGCCCGAAAAAGTTAGGTCTTATCCATTTCAGTGTAAGTGAATTTTAACAGTGTGATAAGTCTTAATTACTTCCAAACAACACCTCTGGCAATGAAAATTAATTTTTACAAGTGTGATGTCTCATTCCTTCAGATTTTTATTGTTGAAGATTTAAAAAGATAAAAAAATTTAATTACATTTGTTTTCCTTTTTTCTTTCTGTCTTTTATCTCTCTTAATCCAACCTTTCTTTTTTTCACTTTCTGTACATGATTTGGCATTGAATTAAATATTCTAACTTGCACTTCCTGGTTCAGATGCCCAGTAAGAATTCTTCAATCTGATTGGTTAAGGAGACACACCTTTACTTGCCCTGTTCACACATTCCCTGTAGAGGGCGTCGCGCTGAAATTTATTTCTAATCACCACAGCTTCCAGTGTAAAAGCCCACAGAGAGTCTGTGGGCCAGTGTAAGTGTAATCTGCCAAATACATAACGATACCTCAGATACCACCTCGGATATCTGCAGAGTGGGGCCGTCAGTGATTACAGTTATACTGCTTTGTGTGCCTCTGCGAGTGGCACTGGGGCCAGTGACAAAGGTGCACGGAGTATGTATGCACAGAGTGCTGCTTCACGGACAGCTGAGTATTAATGTTAGGGGAGCACAGGTGTTGAGCGCCAGCTTTTTATTACCATTGACATCATCCTGGACGTACTTTCCCAGTAGACTGCCTGAGCACTTCTGAAATGCAGCGTTGCTCCAGGCGGGAGTTCTAGCTCACCTGCTGTGAAATCAAACCAAAAATAAAAGGAGAACCTGCGAATGCTGGAAATCTGAAATAAGAATCGAAAATGCTGGAAATGCACGGCAAGTCAGTCAGTATCTGTGAGGAGTTGAGGTCACGACGTTTCAGGTGTATGCCCTTCATTAGAACAGATGCTGTATTTCCAGCATTCCCTGTTTGTCGTGAAATCAAACCAGTTAGCGGAAGGGATCTGGCATCTCTCTTTCTTTCGTTCACTCAGGAATCAGATTGCTGAGTAGTTATATTGCCACCTTTTTGAGTTGACACGCATCCTGAAACCACCTTGAATTCAAGTGGCAGTCTCAAAGACGTTTTTTTGGCAAACTATGTGCTTGAGCTGAATCAGAGAGCGTGGCTGCTGCTGCAGCAGCGTCTGCCCCTGATACTCAAATGCTGACTTTGCATACTGGCCGTCCCCTAATGAAATGAGCCTACCTGCAGAGCTCCCCAAGAAGACGACCTTGCCACTTTCACCAGGTCTCCAAGGAGCTTGTAGCAAAATGGGGTCACTCAAGGTATTTAATTTTCTTCCAATTTTGTTTAAAGAGTCAACCATATGACCAACTCAGCACCAAAGAAAGCAGAAAGTCCTGTGAAGTGCAAGGTTCTATCCTGAGGTTGTAAAAGGCTCAGTGGTTTTAGTTTGTAATGTCTCTGTGATAGATGAGGGCCAAATCAAAAAAGTACGCTCTTTACCAAAAGGCATCCTCTAATGTTTGACTTGAAGCCCTGTATACAAGCTTCTGCGGTTTTCTAGTTGCCATCGGGAAGAGCATCCTCATAAAACCAATAGAAAAAGAGGTTATTTGGTACACTGACAAACACCTTGTACCTGTTCGACTCCAGGGCTACAGACAGCACATCTCATGCAGCTGGAGGCTTGTGGTAGTTGAGGACCAAGGCAAGGAGGCAGGAGAGAACCAATTCATCAATTAACTGTTTACTGCAAGAGCCCTACAACTGTACTTCTGTATCACAACAGAGCTACTGTCTTCAAATGCCTGTGAAATGTTAAAATATAGGTACAACTATACAATTCATTTCACTTTATGTTGTATCACTATCACTGTGATAATAAGACCGTATATATGGACATAAGAAAGGGACAAAAAAAACAGCCATCCCATCAGTGTGCAACCTATCGGTTAGATGCTGCAGCCTGTGCACCAACCTCCCCAGTTGTTGTTGATGCCAATTCCCATGGGAAGTAAAAAATCTGGGAAAATGTCAGGAATTCCTCTCTAAGGCAAGCTATCTACAAGAGATCATTGCTACCCAAGATGCATTGTTAGATGTACTTAAATAACAACCCCTCACCAATATGCCTCCTCGTTCTTAGGAACATATCTTTCATAAACCTTTTTTAGCACAAAGGGTTATTTTTTAATCCTAATTTCTCCACTCCTCTCCTGAAAGAAAGACTTGCATTTATAGAACACCTTTCACGACCACCGGATGTCTCAAAGCACTTTACAGCCAATGAAGTACTATTTGAAGTGTAGTCACTGTTGTAATGTGGGATACGCGGCAGCCAATTTGCGCACAGCAAGCTCCCACAAACAGCAATTTGATAATGACCAGATAATCTGTTTTTGTTATATTGCTTGAGAGATAAATATTGGCCAAGACACCAGGGATAGCTTCAAAATAGTGGCCATGGGATATTTTACGTTCACCTGAGAGAGCAGACGGGGCCTCGGTTTAACGTTTCGTCCAAAAGACAGCACCTCCGACAGTGCAGCACTCCCTCAGCACGGCATTGGAGTGTCCGCCTAGCTTTATGTGCTCAAGTCCCTGGAGTGGGACTTGAACCCACAACCTTTTGACTGAGGCGAGTGTGCTACCCACTGAGCCACAGCTGACGCTTGCTGGGATACGGTTTTGTGGCTGCAGGCAGCCCTCTGCTACCTTGTCTAAGTGGTCATTCTTCATGTGAGGCTAGATGGTGAGTGCCAACAGGCTATTTAACCACGGAGGCACCACTGCCATGACCTATGCTGTCATCAACCAATGTCCACATACATGCACTTTCCTAGCAGTTGTCACTGGATACCAATGAGGAATTGGAACAGTCCTTCACCAGGGGTGTTGATGCCAATTAAAACGTCTAAATGCTGTTCTGGCTAAGATTAGCTGACTCAGCACAGAATGAGACTGGAGCCTGGGACTTTGTGGTTTGTATGGCTTAGTACTCCAGGGTCATTGGGAAACCAGCTGATTAACTGTTGGATAATGTGCACTCTTTTTTATTTTAAGCCATATAGTTTAATACATTAAAATAGTCCATACAGGAAAGTAACTCAAACTTGTTCTTGCACAAAGAAGAAGTTAAACACATTGGCCTTCTTTAGAGAGATGTCTACTATACAGTCATTGCGACAGTGTCCGGAGCTACAAACCACATTGAGAGAGATTCCTAGATCATGATGCAAAAAACAGTCATTTAACACATTTATAATTCCATTTTAAAAGAGTCTGGAAAATGTTTTACTTTTCAATTTGTGCGGGTCTGCTCTCTCAGGGGAATGTAAAAGATCCCGTGGCACTATTTCAAAGAAGAGCAGGGGAAGTTACAGCCTTT
This sequence comes from Somniosus microcephalus, assembly GCF_052327205.1. Taxonomy (NCBI): domain Eukaryota; kingdom Metazoa; phylum Chordata; class Chondrichthyes; order Squaliformes; family Somniosidae; genus Somniosus; species Somniosus microcephalus. The sequence goes on from NC_141008.1 coordinate 68,691,468, forward strand.
TACGGGAAGCTTTTAAGTTGCCTCACATATATGATCATGTCTTCTTTCAGCCACTGGACGTGGCCTCACAGTTCACGAGTACTAGAATAAGCCTTAAGAAGACCTTTATTTAGATTTAAAGAAGTTAGATAAACTTAGGTTAACTTCCAGAATTAAACATCGTCTCCACCAGATCAACTATCTGAACTGGATAAAAGCCAGTAGGATTATTAGCAGGCTCCATTCATTATTACAGTCATGAAGTTCCATTTTAACATCTCCAGATTTGCACCTGAAGATTTCCATTCACTTTTGGCAGCACATGACTGCTAACAATGCTCTTTACTTCCAGGCCTATCTGTGGGATGACAATAAGGATGTGGTAGAATGGCTGGAGAAACAACTGCTGGAGGAGGAAGGAGTTCGTTCAGTCATTGATGAGAACATCAAGTACATCTGCAGAGATTATATTCTCAAACAGATCCGAAGGTGAGGCTCCTTACAAAACTGTCCAAATACTGTTCTTTTTTTAAATTACTGGTATTGCAGTTTATAAATCTCTAATAAATATATTGAAAGCCTTGTGTATAGTGCACATCACACTTTAAATAGTAATAAGTAGCACAAAAAAAATTAGTAACAGGAAAAATTTCTGTCACGTTTTGATTGGCTCAACATTTCTAGGAACCAATCAAAAAGCACTTTGCTGCTATCTGCTGTCTCTCTACACCTTTCCCAAACGTTTACTGCATTCGCCAACTCGGCATGAGCAATGCCACAGGAGAGCCACTAGTTTGGGGAGACGGGCAAATTGGGAAATGAGCAATTCCTCACTTCTCCTCCTTGCGTTCACCAAGCTATTTCGCTTCCCTCAGCTGGTTCTCAAGCAGCAATAGCAGAGGCCTGGGAGTTGGTTGCCCATCCATTCTCTCCAGTGGGGAACAGTGTGGTGTAAGGGGAACAAAGAGAAAAGAGGAGGAGGCAAATGAGCCAAATCCTGGCAGCAGAGCCATGGAGTCTGGGACTGTAGGGCTTTGTTTGCTGTTGTACAGTTGATGCATTTCTGAGATGTACTTAGTACCTGAAAGCAGCCAATGGTGCAGCTTTCGTGCTAAAGGGGTGAGGATGAGAAGAACATGTCTTTCCCCCCCGCCCCCCCCCCCCCAAGCTCCAAATCCCAGAATTACCCCCCCCCCCTCAGCTCCACCGGCTCTATATACATGGGACCTCTGCATCCTCTTATCTACATACACAAGTGGAATCCAGCTTCTGTGCTTTTCCTGACTTTCCCTTGTACAAGCTGTAATATGTTCAGCATTTTGTGTGCTACAGAATGTGCATTCAGCAGGAGCCCTGTGCAGCCAGTCCAAAGATAAACACACTGTCCATCAACTGTTTCCCCAAACTAAGCGATTTATCCAGCACGTCTCCAAGTGATTCTCGAAAGGCCCTGCAATTTGCATATTTTTTCTTTCCCCGGGGCCTCGCACAGCAAGGTATTAATTTTCAGTTAGGCTGTGTATTAACTATCACACATATATGGCTACATGCACAGCTGAAGGGTTCTGTGCAGGCAGGTGCAGTAAGCAGACTGACTTGGCTCAGACCGATTTTAAATGCTGTACAACAATCTGAAGATATTCTTACACTGATGGAGCTATTTTAAAAATCCATTTTGTAATCAGAAATTGCACTCTCGAACTCCAAGAAGCACCTTCTGTAATATAGTCCTTAGTTGGTAGATCTTTCTCGAGTTATAGTCCCTCCGTCATCTAATGCGCTTTGTATAAGTTCACTATTTATTTGTCTTTTTTTAAACAAATAAAAAAAATCTGGATCTGTCCAGTTTTTTTTATCTGCCGATTTGTTTTCTCTGTGTCCTGGCCTGAAGGCATTGACTCCTCACTGGGGTACAGTTCCATGGGTGCCAGACACCCTCTGGTACCTCTCTCAAATAGCCACTGTTCATGTGAGAGTCTGGATGGTAAGTGTCACCAGATTACTCAACAGCAGGGTTAGGGGAGAGTCGGGGGGCTGCAACACGGCTGCACCCCATCCCTTTCTCACCCAACATCCACGCAAGTGCACCCGTAGGGGTACGGTAGCATACTGGTTATTTTACTGGACTAGTAATCCAGAGGCCGGGACTAATAATCCGGAGAGGTAAGTTCAAATCCCACCAAGGCAGCTGGGGGATTTAAATTCAGTTCATTAAATACATCTGGAGTTTAAAAAGCTAGCATCAGTAATGGTGACTGTGAAACTACCAGATTGTCATTAAAAACCCAGCTGGTTCATTAATGTCCTTTTTAAGGAACAAAACCACTACGACAAAGTCAGCAACGTGGAGCACCTTCACCACACGGACTGCAGCAGCTCAAGAAGGCGGCTCACCACCACCTTCTCCAGGGCAATTAGCGATGGGCATTAAATGCTGGCCTTGCCAGCGACGCCCACATCCCAAGAACGAGTAAATAAAAAAACACCCTGCCAGGGGGTTGTTCAATTATGGTTGATCAAGGCCAAGGAAAGATCCTGCTGATCACCACTTGCAGATAATCTAGATCAGAGGTTTCCAAACTTATTGCGTACCTCCTTCCAGATCCACCAGCTGCCTGCATACCCCTCTCAGCAGACAGGGTTAATAGTTTAATCCGTTAATGCCCAAGCATTGTACAAATTATAATACACAGATACAACTTAAAATCCACCATTAGACAGTTTCTCTGCATACCCGCCCCCGCCCCCCGAGATGTCTTGTACTGCAGTTTGGGAACCCCTGATCTCGATTGACACTTCCATGTAGTACTGGGGGAGTGCTGCTTTGTCAGAGGTGCTGTCGTTCAGATGAAACATTAAACCTGCTTGTTTGAGTAGATGTAAGAGATCTCATGGCACTATGTGAAGAAGAGCAAAGAGTTCTCCCAGTGGCCTTGTTCGTGTTCCTCCCTCAACCAACAGCACACAAACAGATTATCTAGCTATGGAAATTTCAGACACGAGATCATGAGAGATTGGGCAATAGAAAATCAGAGATAGCGAGGGACACAGTCGGGAGGAATCACTGTAGCACAAGTTGAAAAAGTGCATTGATTCTAGTCCTCGCAGACCTTCGCTGCACCCCCCCCCCCCTCCTGGTGTACAGACCTCATCCCAATCTGGGGAGGGTGGTGCATCACCCCATTTGAGAACCACTTTAAAGTTAAACTAAAATCTGACATCAAATAGTGAAAGCAGCCAGCAATTGTAGCGATGATGCTGGCTGCATTCTGAACTTAGCCCGATGGTCAAATACAGCAGATGTTAAATAGTGGTATTGAAGGAGGCAGTTCCTGGCTTTTCTGGATCCTCAATCTGATGATCATGGCCCTTTAAGAGCAACCAGCTCTGGTGTAACGTACAGATGCTTCAAACTTAATAGTCCCCAGTTGCTCTATAGGATTTCCGGGTTCCAAATGTGCTTGGATTCAAATTATATCACCCAGTATTTTTGCTAGTTTTGTCCATTAGATAATCATACATTTTATGTCCCTATTTTTTTAATCTATTGTAAGTAAATAAGTTTTTTTTCCCCCATAATTATAATTGTCTAATTCTGTAACGCTGCCAGTCGGAAGATGATGACTAAGATTACAGAAAGCAGTGGTTTGATTGTACCTTGTCTTTGCAGTCTGGTGCAGGCCAATCCTGAAGTTGCCATGGATTCGATTGTTCACATGACCCAACACATCTCAGCCACTCAGAGAGCTGAAATTGTGCGCATTCTGTCAACAATGGATGCCCCTGCTTCAACATAGACTGGATTCTGCAGTGAGCGGACTGGGGCACTAGCTCTGCTTGTTCTATCACAACAGCCATACTGACGAGGATATTAGGAATTATGGAGTGCGGAAACCCAAGCACAGAAATATGGACACTGGCCCTCAGTTGGAATTTTAACAATTCATAATTTGTAGCTGAGACGTAAGATAAGGAGGAATTTAATTTAACCAGATGTAGATCGTGATGTGATATAAATGTATGTATTCTTGGCACTGAATTGCACCCTGAACTCTCGTGTCCTTGTGAAAGGTACTGAATATGCCTTAAAGATACAGTGCTTGTTTTTTGCTGGTCCATAAAGTCTCTATCAAACTGCCAGCAATCAAATCTGTATACTACAGTCCTTGGTTCTTTCGCAGGCATAAATTGTCAGTTAGCATACCTCATGAAGGGCATGTAGTACATTGTGGATTGCAGTGCTAGTTAACTCTGCAATCGATGTAGAATGCTAATGGTTTGTGGAAATATTTAACACTTTGTATAAGCAGCTACCTGAACTGCTGCTGTAGTTTATTAATAAAAAATTAAAACAGGAGCTGACTTAAAAGAACAGTTAAACAGCCAAGTGGAAGTTGCACCCAGCCCCCCAACTTGCCATTGACAAAGTCTCTGGGCAGAGTTCTGCAAAAATGCAGGGACGAATTATGACGGTGTGAAAAAGCTGCATGTTATGTTAAGCCCTATACTCTTCATTAATGAACCTCAAAGCATGTATACCAGCAGGTGAAGATGTGAGTATTTGAGATTCTTCTATTAAAATCAAAGCTATCGGCTAGAGTTCGTTCCCAACTATGTTACAATTTGAATTTTCAAGGTGCAGTCGGCTGGTTGATTGACAGGTGGATCCTAATGAGGTTGGTGCAGATGGACCAATTTTAGGAGGAGGGAGGAGCTGGTGGCCATTTTCAGCACTGGCTATTTTAATCTGATTTGCAGTCGGGAAAAATTACAATTTCCATATTTTACCATAAGCCTGGTAATTGCCAAATCCAACAAGCAAACTGAGAATAATAACAGTAATGAAATGTCAGGAGGTATCTGTGAAAGAAGTGTCAGCACTTTCTCCTTGGCCCTGGTGCGGAAAGAAGTGTTTGCGGTTTGAATGCATAAGGGTGAACATATGAGGAGCAATGTTTAAATCGACAGAAGAAATGTTATTCACTTCAGCATTAATAAACTGAAGTGATGTCTCGGAGTTTAACCCTTTCCTCGGTATTATCCTAAAGACTTAAAAGGAACAGTGCACCAAGAATCAGTCCAAAATAATTTGTGGCTTTAAATCAATTTCACCATTAGTCCATATGTTAAGATAAGGGACTTACCACCACAGTAAATTTCTCAGTAGCCTGGCAATGTGTAGCTTTGGGGAAACAGCTATGTACATTTAGTAAGAGTCTAAATATTTAGTTGCAATGTGTAACATCTCTAAATAATTTGATCTGGAAGAGCTCGCATATAGATCTGCTGTATAAGCTATAACCAGGGCCTGTAAGCAGGTTTTAGAGGAATGTTGGGTGGGGTAGTCAGTTGATGACTTGCTAAAGGTTGGCCAGCAATTAGTTAAGTTTTCCCCCTTTTTACTTGGCTGCGTTTAAAATTTGTGTAACTGCACAAACTAGTTCTATTTCTGCTGCAAACTATTGAAGGCGAGCCAAAATTTAGTGGCAGCGATGTAGCAGTGGAGGGCATCTAGGCTCAGTGCCCCCAATTTCCTGATCTCACCTGACCTGCTCCGTCCACATAAGGGAGAGAGAAAAGCAGGAGCGTCATGGCTGACCACCTGCGAGCAGCTCCATAATCTCTGCTCAGAGGGGATGGCGAGAGGGAAAGTGAAGTCATTACTCGTCTTTATGTCCAGCTCCTTATCTCTCAGTTCAGAGCAGTACGGGAGTGCAGGTCAGCTGTAGGAGCAGGGAGATCAGAGAAGCTGGGGACAAAGCCGAGGGATTCATACCTTCACTAAACAAAGTGAATATTCAGATTTAGGGAGCCTCAAAAGATTTGGAGCCTTAGCACAAAATAAGATGGCAGGCCAGCAGGGTATAATTTCTGTCTTTCGCTAATTGATCCTTTCAGGCTCTTTCTTTCAACCATCCTATTTAGGCAGCTAAAAGAAGCTGTGCTGTTCTCCTCTGTTTCATGACTACCTGCTGGCTTTTGGTACTTTTTTACACCGGGGGAACATCTTCTCTGAGCAGCAATTGGAGCAAAATCAGAAACTCATTTGTAAAGAATGGGTTTACAATTTCGCTGCACCTGGTGTTCAGAGAAAATCTTCCCCAGTATTGTAAACGAGTCAGATGAGCCCAAACACTGAAAAATGTTCACAGGTGCCATTTCTTTTGCCACTTGTTGAATGCGGTCTGATCATTTTAACTGCAAACAGCGTCTGTTCAATTCTAGGCAGCTTCATAACAAATTACCTATTTTACAGAGCTCTTTTATTTGCAGTAGTACCCAAGGATTTTTGCTTGGGCTTTGTAAATGATTAATTATTGTATTTTTTTTAATGTATTCGAACCCAGATGCATATGCAGAGTACCATGTGCACTGAATGGCCCCCACTGATTAACTTGGAGTTAGGTTTATATATTTTTTTAAATGCCACATGTATTATTGATGGAGGTGCAGTTTGTAATATTTACGTTTTGGGAACTTTATTTTTATTACAGTATCAACACATTCTAAGGCCCATTGCTCCTCCCTTCCAGCAGGGGTTGCTGCATAGAGATGTCGTCTCCACAGGATTCATGTGGCCGAAATAGGATTCCCTGGTCTTAGTGCAGGAAACACTGTGGGAGAAAAAGGCAAACACAGAGCAGTTATTTTCGTGATCGAATTAGTTGGATGTGTCATTTGTGATACAATTGGAGTTACTGTCCTTGAGCAGAAAGCGAAATTAAAATGCCCTCTCCTTGCCTGTTTTAATATTCCACAGTGGTGCCTCTGATAAGACGGCGATTGCGCCTAATAAACAGTTTGTGGAGTTTCACTCGCAGCCTCAACTGTGATAAACCAGTGGACAATAGGTGCCATGGTGTGACTGTAGGAAACTATACAGTATCCAAACCGGTCTAAAACTCTCTTCAGTCATTGTAGGCGTCAGCCCCAGAGTTTTACTGTGTGATTAGTGCAAGTCTATAAAATGTGGGCGGCAAATCATGTTCTGGGTCTCGTGGTATAAATTCTAAATTCTGTTACTCTACTTCATTTATACTTCTAATTCATTATTTTTCTAGGGAATAATGTTTATATTGTTAACCTGTGTAGCAAAGTTCTTTCATGATGAGCGTTAACACTGTCCTGGAATTTCTCTTGTATGGTGATAAGAGATGAAAGGTTAAGGTGAGCAATTCGGGGGTGAAATTCCTGTCAACAGAAAATGGGACGGTCTGTGGTATTCTCAGAGATATTGCACATTCCAAACTTGTGTGCGGCTGAGATTTTATTAAGGGTTATTAAATACAGAGAAAAGCCGTCATTCTCCCATTTTTTTTCCTCAAAAGGAATTTCACCCATTCCCACATAAACTAAGGAGAGGGGAGTCACGTTGGCTGTTGAACAAGTGATGAAATGTATTAGCGACAAAGGAAGTGATTTGTTGTATTGAAGCAGTGGGTCAACATTTTTCAGCCAAAGAATCCTGAGATGCAATCCTGTTACTGGAACAATAAAATTGACTTTATTTATTCCATACTTTTTTTTAAAGTAATTTTTTTTACACATGAAAGCAATGAGGCGAACTTTGTTGGGCATGAACTAAAAAAAAAATTCCAGAAAAACTCCCACGTCTTCACCTGACCACTTCATGTGCTCTTTCAAAGAACCGACACGATGGGCTGAAGGGCCTCCTTCTGTGCTGGGCACGATTCAATGTCTTCCCTCGCCCTCAGCTCCTGTGCCAGCTGGGAGAGGCATGGTTTGTGCTGTGGGCTCATTCACAACTACTACCGTCGACTTGAGTTCAGGTGCAGTCCTGTTTGAATTCTGCACACTCATGGGAGAGTATGGAATACAGTGAATTCAAATGTCGACCTGCATCTGGAACTAAAAGCAGACAGAATGGCAGGAGTTTTTCTGTGAGCAACATGAACTTCATCTCACTAAGTAGGCCATGGATTATAGAATAACTGGAGGCCAATGCACAGCTGATGTGCAATCCAACATCTATTTCATGGAAGGAGAGGCTGTCCGTGCCTTGCTCGGTTTGTGAAGCAGAAAGCAGTGCACAGTCCAGTGCTGTTCGCTTGTATGGCAAAAGCAAAGAAACAAAACAAAAGCCCACACAGCTGTACTGAGGGTCAGTGTGACTTGTATCCCAATGGAAATGCTGGCACATCCTGTCACATCAACATAGAATAACTGAGATAATACACCAGAGATAAGCTATGTAACTCTCAGTGGCTCAAATGCACACTGGTCTGGGCTCTAGTTAGCACCATTCTTGGCCTCTGTGCTACAGAAGGGGAAATTAGCCAGGAGTCCCAGTTCCACTTTGGCTTGCTTTCCAATGATCCTTGGTGGACATTCAATGTCTTGTGTGAATAGCCATTTGGGTGAGGTGCCAGTGACCACAGACTGTACCCTGATAAAAGTCAGCATCTGCAGGAAAGGAGGAGAGGGTAAAATTGGGTTTCGGAGCAACTCTTAACTTTGACAGTAGATTGATAAACCACAAAGGTACCGGGGGGGGGGGACAGGGAAATTAGTTGCATTACAGTGTAAAAAGAATCTTGTGCTCTCGCAAAGCTGAGGATCAAAGTAGTAACGTTTTCTAATTTAAGGCTTTTGTAACTTCTTCGATCTCAAGAGTATTGAAAAGATCAAAATAAAAAAAAATTAAATTGAGTCTTAGCGGTTTGTGTTGTCTGATTCTTCATCTAGGCCACGAGGATAGGTCGGAGTCATTACCAATCAGACTGTCCCACAAATATTTAAAACAAATTGAATTGCACGCCAATACCCATCACAATTACACTTGGTGCAATAACTGAATTAGCAATTCAACAAAATAATTGGAAATGCGACATTCTCTATCCAGGAGCCTCCCTCGAGGTTTTTTCGATCTATGGGGGTACTCAGCTTCACTAATTCTGCAGCTAATTAGTGCTGCACTTGGAAATGAAGTTGTTTAAATGTAGAATTTCTCTTTGGTGAAAAATACATCACGACGTACAGCAAATGTGTCCTAAATTGGAAACCCAACTGTAACCCTTTAAGTACCAAACTTTAGTATTTGTAGCATGCTCACTGAATCGTTTGCAAGTTGTGGTGATTTTCTTTTTCTCCTCTGCAGTGTTGCTTTTTTCATCAACTTTGTTCTGTTCACAAGCCTCCACCTTTGATTGTAGCGATACAGTTCCCACTGCTCCAGCAACTGGCACATTGGAGTCTTACCTCTGCAGTAAAGTCAAGTTTAATATGGAGAGGAGCATCCTTGACCCAATCAATCAGCCAGGACTTGCCCCTATTTAGGGACTGGATGACATGGACCCTTTCCCTCTGGGACCTAGCTTTGTATCTAGACCAAACAGATTGGTTGAAAGTCTTTTCTTTAATAAAAGTCCCAAGTGAGCTTGTAATCACAAACTCATCCCCAGTGGATATGCGGCCAAGGCACAGTGTCCTTGTACTTCACAGTCAGCCCAGCTAAGCAGAAATGTAACATTTACATTCATGAGGTAGCTGCAGATAAAACCAAATTGTCAGAAATGTTTTGACATTTCTATAGCACTCCTCAAGTACAAGGAGGTTTATCAGAGCAGTTTGGAGTGAAGAACAATATCAATCTTTAATCCATGAACCACTGCATTTTTGTAGGTAAAAATGTAAAATACTCCTGTTTGACACAGTGATACTCTTGCTTGAATATTGACATTTTGAAAATAACACCTAGCAAAATATTTTAAACTTTAATAAAACATGAATAGATGTTGCATTAAACTTTGTGCAGTTACCATATAGAGGAAATATTACAGCTGTACACAATGTGCAAAATCATAAACTTGTTCTTTAGAAACAGCTGGTTCCACATAATGCACAGAGGAAATCCTCTCCCAATCAACTGGTGGTAAAAGATATGGGGACATATTTTCAGCTGGCAGGATTGATCCTATTGGTTGGGGTTTGCTGCCCAATATGCGATTATCTGCCCCGCCTAAATGTGCAAGAGTTCATTTTAATATTGAAATTAAGTTGAATATATACAAATAAGGGTTATCACAACTTTCTGTATGCGCTGGACGGGATCCCACTGTGCTGCATCACTTGCCCATGGACTCCATTTAGTCTGCTATCTATTGTTTTTATGAATTATTTCTTTTGTCGCATACAGTCTGTGGAAAGGTTGCAAACTAGTTACATCCCCACTATTTAGTTTTAAGTGACATGCAGCCTTTGAAGGGCTGATGAAACACTGTAACCCTCTTTGACGAGCTCTCAGTGCCAGGATGGGAGCTCTCTCTCAATAATGAATGAGGACCAACCCTGGAAAGATCCAGCGAGGTCTACCATTCCTGATATGGGAAGTTTGCCAAGGCTCTGGTCCCACCAATTCAGAGCCACGACTGGACAATCTGCACTGTGTGGAGTGGGTTCCTTTAATCATCAAAGAATTCAGACTCGAATCTTCATTGAAAGCCCACTTGTTTAGCTCCCCAAGGTGGCTGATTTCACCGTATCCCCTGTAGACATACAGTTAATTACAATTACAAACCCAGTCATTGCAAATGAACAGAACCCTGTTCAGGCTGACAAAAAAAATGACATTTAAAAAAAACATTTTTTTCCCCCTTGGTGGACTTAGTTTATTTTGTTTTTCTACACTGCTCGTCAACCACAACACTTACACTTTCTTCCAAACAGATTAATCCTCAAGTCTGGATGTCTTCCAGTCTGGTTTGTTTTCTGTGGATTTAATTAAATTAATTACCACATTTATGTTGATACTGGGCACAGTCATAAAGCCTCTTTATTGTTCCTGATTGTTGGCCTTCACAGTCAGTTTGATAGCATCAAAAAGCAAATTACAAACCATTTTGTACCGAGGTTGTCACACTGGCTTTATGTTAAATAATAATACTCGGAAATGGCTGCAGTTCACAGGAATGAAAAAACTACCTACCAGAAAACCTTGAGGTGCACATGATCCATCAATTAGGCCACTTTGTTATCTGCTTATTTTGATCATTTCTGCCAAAAGACTCATTTGAAGACAAATACATTTTTCATCAGTGGACCTCAGAGTGAATTTACAGAACAAGCTTCGTATCAAAGTAGAAGAGAGTAGGATGCTAGCACCTTGAATGGAGTAAAATGTCCCAGCGCGCTTCACAGGAACATGTTCAGACAAACGCTTACATCAAGCCACAGAAGGATATATTAGAACGGGTGGTTAAAAGCTTGGTCAAAGAGGTAGGTTTTAATGCATGCCTTCAAGGAGGAAAGGTGGAGAGGTTTAGGGAGGGAATTCCAGAACCTAGGGCCTAGATGGCATCCGCCAATGGTGGGGCGAAGGAAGTGGGGGTGTACAGAGGCCAGAGTTGGATTAACTCAGAGGGTTGTAGGACTGGAGGAGGTGACAGAGATAGGGAGGTGCGAGGACACGGAGGGTGTTGAACATGAGGTTGAGAAAATCGGGCCTTTAGTGGACCAGGGCCAATAAAGGTCAGTAAGCACAGGGGCGATGGATGAACAGAACTTGGTATAAATTAGGATACGGGCATCCAAAGGAGGCGATATTTGGACGGGTGACTAAAAGCATGGTCAAAGAGGTGGGTTTAAGGAGGATCGCAAAGGGGGAGAGCCTGAGTTCAGGGTAGGAATTCCAAAAGCATGGGGCCTAGGCAGCCGAAGGTATGGCTGTCAATGGTGAGACGAAGGGTGGGGGGTGGAGAGGGATAATGCACCAGAGGCCTGTGATACCGAATGTTAGGAGGTTACACTGATAGGGAGATGTGAGACCATGAAGGGATTCAAAGATGAGAACGAGAATTTTAAAATTGAGGTATTTAGGGGACCAGGAGCCAATGTAGGTCAGCGAGAACAGGGGGTGATTGGTGAACGGGACTCGGTGCGGGATAGGATACGGACAGCAGCATTTAGGATGAACTGAAGGTTACGGAGAGTGCAAGATAAAAGACTGCCCAGAAGAGCATTGGAATAGTCAAGGCTGGAGGTTCTAAAGTTATGGACAAGGGTTTTGTTAGCAGATGGGCTGAGGTAGGTGCAGAAACAGCCAATGTTTCTGCACCTACCTCAGCACTAGACAGACTAGATGCAGGAAGGATGTTCCCAATGGCGGGGGAGTCCAGAACCAGGGGTCACAGTCTAAAGATAAGGGGTAAGCCATTTAGGACAGAGATGAGGAGGAATTTCTTCACCCAGAGAGTGGTGAACCTGTGGAATTCTCTACCACAGAAGGTAGTGGAGGCCAATTCATTAAATATATTCAAGAAGGAGTTAGATATGTTTCTTAAGGCTAAAGGGATCAAGGGATATGGGGAGAAAGCAGGGACAGGGTACTGAATTTGGATGATCAGCCATGATCTCGTTGAATGGCGGAGCAGGCTCGAGGGGCCGAATGGCCTACTCCTGCTCCTATCTTCTATGTTTCTATGTTACGGAGGTAGAAGTAGGAGCTTTTCGTGATGGAGAGGATAGGGGGTCAGAAGCTCAGTTTGGGGTCAAGTCGGAGACTGAAGTTGCGAATAGTTTGATTCAGCCTGAGAGGCAGTGGCCAGAATCGGTGAGATGGAATCGGTGGTAAGGGTACAGAGTTTGTTGCGAGGGCCAAGGACAACGGCTTCAATCTTCCCAATGTTAAGCTGGAGGAAATCGCAACTTATCCAAGCTGGATGTCGGACAAGCAGTCTGACAACACGGGCAGTGGAAGTGTCAAGATAATATCACAGGACAATATATAGATGAAGAGGAGGGTGCCAACAAGTATAGATCCTTGGGGGGCTACAGAAGTAATGGTGTGAGGGTGAGAAGAGAACGCTTTGTTGGAGGTGAGGATGGCTAAGAGTGGAACCAAGCAAGAGCAGTTGTGAGCTGGAGGCATTGGAGAATGAGGAGGAAAAATACACCACAGTCGCAGAGGATGTCTTCTGTGATTTTAGGGCCAGTTTGGTGCAGGGGCAGGAACGGAAACCTGATTAGAGAGATTCAAACATGGAATTGCGGGAAAGCTGGGCATGGATTTGAGAAGCGACAATGTGTGCAAGAGCTGTGTAGATAAAGGGGAGGTTAGAGATGGGGTGGTAGTTTGCAAGGACAGAGGAATCGAGGGTGGGTTTTTTGAGGTGGATTTTGAAAGGGAGGGGGACAATCCCTGAGGAAAGGGAACCATTTTCAGTGTCATCTAGCATAAGGGCCAGGACGGGAAGTTGGGTGGTCAGCGGTTTAGTGGGAATGGAGTCAGGGGAGCAGATGAGCTTGGAGAGGGCATAAGAGGAGATGGGAGAGAAACTAGAGAAAGTCACTGGTTCACAGGGCAGGAAAGAGCCTGGGATGAGGTTTGGCTTGGTGGGCAAGGGGAAGGGTCAATGTTCCATGTAAGCTGCACCTTATTCTGCGCGGCCTGTTCCTTTTAAAGCGCGGTCGATTAAAATTTCTGTGCATGCACGGTATTCACGATGTAAAACCAGTGAGCGGCCTGCCCGGGACCTTTGAGATTACTGGCCGCGCACCTTAGGGGGAACATTGGGAAGGGGGATGGGTAGACAGCAGATAAATGGATGGTCTCAATCTTATTGACAAAAGAGGTACATGAGCTCCTCACACTTGTTAATTCTTCTTAACAACATTTGTATTGTATGTAAAAGATATAGCTGTACTATATACACAACTACAGGAAAATCAGAAGATTGATCCTTCAGCAGTAAGTTCAATAGGAAATCTTGAGCGTTAATCACAATGCCAACTGATTTAAAATTTTTATATGACTGTTCCTTTATAAAAAAATATTGGTGTTTTTTTTCCATTATCTGGTACGTTAAGGGGATAAATGTTACATTTAACATCCGGGGTTAGCTTCAAGCACCCCCGTGGTCAGATATTGCACAGCACTCCATGGCCCGCTTCCAAAATTATGCCTTAGCTTTAAATTTAGAGGGACAAAGCTTTTTTAACACCAGGCTCAGCATAGCTTCACGGAGATTACATTTGTGGTAGTTTTATGCTAACGTGTGTCTACTGGGAACTGTGCTGAGACTGTCTCAAATAATTTACATTGGTCCCTTTAGAGGCAGCAGAAATGATGTTTATCCCATTGGTTGGATTGCATTCTAATCCAAGTCCTGACAGTTTAAGTGTTTGACCTCATTGCAACATTCAATCTCATTATCAGAACACCTCAAACCACCTTTTTGAGGCATATTCTCCCACCTCCTTCCCAGCAGGTCCATTTACCATTCCCCATCAGTTTGACAAGCTTTACTATTTCCCGCTAAGAAATCTATTCTATTTGATTTCCAATTGTCTCATCTCAAAGCTGTGACCTGAAATTAAGGGGATTAGAACTTCAGGAGGAGTGATGAAGAAAACGGGGAGCGATAAATATCAGGTTGAAGAGAACACTGTGGTCGCACTCTGTCAATGTATAGCTGGTTAATATTTTTTAATGCTTTTTTTTCTTTCCCAACTTTCTCCTTTCTACAGTACAGTTCCAGGGAAGCCACTCACCCTCCAGAACCTCAGCTCTGTGGCCATTCGCACACGAGGCTTGAAAATAAATGTTGGCAGGTTAACCAACCACAGAGGGCATCCCAGTTGAGTCTGATCCTGTCCTCCTCCAACATTCACAAATGCAGCAAGGGTTACCCAACAGCAATCAGGACCAAGAACCCGGATTGATTTTCCCTTCTCTAATCCAGCAGCACTACGGCTAGTTGTAGCATTTCCACAGCCGAGACCAGCTAACTCGTTCAAACCTGGAACCATCCTGGTCTGTAGGTTCAGATACTCATTGAGCCATTAGGTGTGTAATTGCATGCAGCAGGCTTATAGATGTAGTGAAGTCACAGACTTAAAAGTATCTAGAGAATAGTGATCTGGCAGCTGTTAACTCCGAACAGATTTCAATATATTCCACTATTGATTTGGATAACCAAAACTTTGCAATGGGATTGCTCAAGGTAAAGTTACAAACTGCTTTCTGGCCTCACTCACTTACTGCAATCCAGATAAAAAGTAAACTCTACAACACAGAACATCACTACAGAAGTGCCTGAGGGCAGCGTCCTTGGCCCAACCATCTTCAACGGGTTAATCAATGACTTTCCCTCTATTGTAAAGACAGGAGTGGGGCTGTTCACTGACAATTCAACAGTGTTCAGTTCCACTCACAACCTATGGTAATGAACCAGCCCATGGCAGCCTACAGCAGGCCCTGGATGACAGCCAGACTTGGACCACAAGTAGTAGGTAACATTTGCACCACATAAGTGCCAGGCAATGATGATCTCCTAACCATCTACTTTTGATCTTCACGGGCATCACCATAACTCAAGTTCCCCCACCATCAACATCCTAGGGGTCACCACTGGACCAGTCACATTGACACCATGACTACAAGAGCAGGGCAGAGGCTCATCTTCAACCCCTCAATGTCTATCCACCATCTAAAAGGCTCAAGCCAGGAGTGTAATGGAATCCTCACCAGTCATCTGGATGGTTGTGGCCTCGACATAAAGCTTGACACCATCCGTAACAAAGCAATCTGCTTGAACATCATCCCGGTTCCAATTCCTGGTCCCCAATGCCTCAAATCTAAAAGCGTATTCTTGTCTTCAAACCCCTCCCTTATATCTGTAACTCCTGCAGTGCTACATCCTCCTCCTTTACAAACTCTAAACTCCTCTCACTCCGGCCTCTTGTGCATCCCCATTTCCTTCGTCTTGTCATTGATAGCAGCATCTTCAGCCACCTAGGTCCCAGTCTCTGGAATTCCCTCATGAAACACCACTGACTCTTCACCTCCCTCTCCTGTAATAACTTAATACAATTTCTTTAAGACCCTCTTTAAAACCCATCTCTTCTAGTCACCCCTCAATCTCTCCTTGCGTTTGGTGTATGTTTTCCTCAAGGCTCTGTGACATTGTTAGGACATTTTTCTACATTTAAAGAGATATATAATTGCAAGTTGCTGTTAATAACAATATGGAGTCAGCCATGAGCACTTGTATCTCACCACTGCTTCATCTATAACGATAAAAGATTTTCCAAGATATGGATTTCAGGTCAGTATGTGTTAATTTACTCACAAGTGGACACCTAGTGCGCAGAGTGACTCGAACTGCGATTGACAAGGGAACGTAGGGAGCACCAGGCAGACCCTGAAATTGCTTTAGGTGCCCCGTTGTGTTTAATGGTTGGAAGTTCTTGCATGCTTTGTAGCTAATGTACAACACAACGTTCGAAACAAAGGAATAACAACCTAGAACAAAGAAAGGATTTGCATTAAGAAGTATCTTTCATGTCCTCAAGATATCCCAAAGAACTTCTGACGAAAGGTCATCGACCTGAAACGTACCTGAAACGTTAACTCTGTTTCTCTCTTCACAGGTGCTGCCTGACCTGCTGAGTATCTCCAGCATTTTCTGTGTTTATCCCAAAGAACTTCACAGGTTAGAAATTCTTTTTGAAGGGCATTCACTGTTCCTTTGCAGACAGACACAGCCACCCAATTCCAATTGCACACAACAAGGAGACAAATGGCAAATGAATCTGTTTTTTGGCAGTGATGATTGGGGGGGATAAATGTTGGCTGGGCCCCTGCTCTTTTTTGAAAAGTGCTACAGGATCTTTTACATCCACCTGAACAGGCTGATGAGACCTTGGTTTTAAAGTCTCATCCAATAGGCTGCACTTTTAACAATGCAGTCCGCTCTCAGTACTGACAGTAATGCGTCAGCTTAGATTATGTGCTCCAGTCCTGAAGTGGGGCTTGAACTCATGATCGCATAAACTCAGAGACGCATGCAACCACTGGGCCACGCTGACACTCAACTTCGCTGAACTGACTGCAGAAACAGGTATTAAAAATATGATCCAAGATGCCCAAGCTTCTAAATCTTATTTGATTCTTTAGCTCACAGCTGAAAATGCTTGGCAGGCTTTAATGATCCAAAAGTAACCGGCAGCGATATAATCCACCGCTGTCTGCAAGCAAATGCTTCAGAAGCTCTCAACCAGGACTTCAGGACCTGACTGATTAAATATTCAGAAATACTAATGCTGCAGCTTTCTGTAGCCCTCAGTCACAGATTTGGAACATAGTCAGCCCTTATAACTCAAGGGTGGATGATCGGCACTCTACCCTTGAGACAAGAAATAGCCAAAGGATTAACACCTGCCTGTATTGAGTGCTCCACCTACCAGCTCCAATACCCTGAGTCAGGACAGCAATGCGTTCCTTGGTGTGTGCAGATTATTTACAGTTACAGATTCTCCCTTCCCCTTGGCAGAGGTTGCCAAACATTATTTGCGGAGTCCCCGCCCTTCGGACTGTCACGTCCCATGTGCACTCCCCTCTTTCTAAGAAACAGGGTACATTTTACAAATGAATGCTCCCGGTGTGGAATCTCATCCAATGTGGATGAGGGGGTGGGCACATATCGGGATTTTTACACTCACCCCATGATTGTCTATCCATTACGTTAATGGAGCCGCATTCATAAAATTTATCCTGTGTGTCTTCTCTAAGTAGTGAGAAAGTATTTAGACGGTGGCCATTTTGTTTTCTCTCTCTCTTTGGGTCACATGTCACGTATTGGCCGCCAGACCAGTTAGAATGGAGATGGGGAAATGACAGAATCAGGGACAGAAGGGAAGAGGTAACATTGACAATGAATGGCCTCCAGCAGCAGGTACCGTCTATCAAGTAAAAACAATGGCCCTAATTTGCGGTCAACGGTGAAGGAAAGGCATTCGCCGTGGGTCCCGAAGAAAGCTGCCCACAAAGATCTCGCGATCTCTGTGGCGAGAAGTTTGCCTTTTTCAACGTTCAATTGGTTGCAGCGCTGTGAATAGGGGATTCCTCCGGCGATGCTGCAGTGACTGTCATAAGCAGCCAATCGCATTGAAGAATTTGCACAGACAGTAAACTAGGAAATGAGAACCTGCTTTTGTTCGGACTTATTAAAAATGTGAGAGCACGAAATAAAGATTGGGACTTTCACACGGTGATAATAAGGTAGAAGCTGAAGCTGAACAAACTTTAAAGAAAAAACTTTAAGTTTTAAAAGAATTGTAATTTTTATCACAATGGAGAAATTTGACACTCCACAAATATAAAAATTAGTTTTTCAGGGCCAGACGTTTGTTTAGCAGTCACTACACTGTTAGAACCCCAGTTACACCTATTCCAACAAGGCTTAACATTTAATGGGGTATTTAACAGCGATATTACTGCGGAAAAGCCCAAGTTTTCATCAGTTTCACTAATTTCCCTGATTGCCGGCTATGGGGGTGGGAAGGGGGGCGGGTCCACAATGGAGCCAGTGCCGGGGCAGTGAATGACTGACCACAACTTCAGGATTTCCGCTTTAGATGCGCATGCGTTAAATCCTGAAGTTGCGGTCAGTTTCAGGGGGGTAATGACAGTGAATGCTGATGGTTCGCCATCATTACCCACCGCAAATTCCGGGGCCAATACTTTTATTTAAAGGTACAGTCTGGTTATCTCTCCTGTAATAAGCTAGCAATACAATTTCTTGCAATGACAAGCTAATTTCAGTCTTGTTATAGCTGAAATGCCAACATAAGGAACAAACCTTGCTCTAGGACATTGAAAGATCAGCCTATGCTATAAAGCTCATTTAACAAACTTACAGTATTATCCGTACTCTATGAAAACTTATGAGAAAAGTAAACATCTGTGTTCTTTGGTTCACACAGGAGGGGTAATGAATGATGAAATATTGAGTGCAGGGCATGATGTTAGGATCTGTCGCTGTGGTGCTTTTACTGCCGGTGAGCCTATTCCTTGGCCTTTAATCTCCAGGATTGAGTTACCTCCAGTGGTCCAGGGTGTGGGCTGCGAGCATAGCAAACACAGATACGTGTGAGGTATTACATTTTGGTAAGAAAAATAAGGAGGTCACATATTACTTGGAAAATAAGAATTTAAATGGGGTAGAGGAGCAAAGGGATCTGGGAGTACAAATACACAAACTACTAAAAGTATCGACACAGGTTAATAAGGCCATAACAAATGCAAACCAAGCACTAGAGTTTATTTCTAGACAGCTAGAATTGAAATGTAGGGAAGTTATGTTAAACTTGTATCGAACCTTGGTTAGACCACACTTGGAGTACTGCGCACAGTTCTGGTCTCCATACTATAAAAAGGATATAGAGGCGCTGGAGAGGGTGCAAAAAAGATGAACAAGAATGATACCAGATCGGCGAGATTATACCTATCAGGAAAGGATGAACAGGCTGGGATTCTTTTCTCTTGAAAAAGAGAAAGCTGAGGGGTGACCTAATAGAGGCTTTTAAAATTATGAACTGTCTTGATAAAGTAGATACAGAGAGTGTGTTTTCACTTGTGGGGAAGGGCAAAACTAGAGGCCATCAATATAAGATAGTCACTAAGAAATCCAATAGGGAATTCAGAAGAAACTTCTTTACCCAGAGAGTGGTGAGAATGTGGAACTCGCTGCCACAGGGAGTGGTTGAAGCGAATAGTATAGATGCATTTAAGGGGAAGCTAGATAAGCATATGAGGGAGAAGGGAATAGAGCGACATGCTGATGGATGGGAGGAGACTGAAGTGGAGCATGAACACCAGCATGTACGGGTTGGGCCTAATGGCCTGTTTCTGTGCTGTATATTCTATGTAATGTAATTTTATGTAATTACAAATAACAGCAACTGCAAAGGTCACACTGCCTGGGCGCCGACAACATAATCAGCCATCTCCTATACTCTGCACATTATTGCTGCGTCCTGCCATTGTGTTTTTGTTCTTTCCTCTGTATTTTCCTCTACCGTAAGAGATAAGCACCAACGCCTACCCGCGCCGCCTCTTCCAGCAGCACACCACCGGTGCGCTTCCTCTCCTCGATGCTGTGAGCCAGCCTGTCCTCCTCGCAGCCCCAGTAACATCCTGGTGTCTCCTCTCCCTCCCCGAGTTTGGGAACCACTGCCCTGGGTCGTCCACATCATGCATCAATCACCAAGCAAGCAATCTTGTGAAAGGCCTCTGGTAACTCTGCTTGAGTTGACAGTTGGAAAGTGTAAGAGAACAACCACAATTGCATGCCGTCCAATTTTCTCTCCCTGCCCCCCTGTGATATGTACCTGGACATCATCTCAAGGTCTCTTCCTGCTGACTGGCCATGTGGGAAATCACTTAGGTCACAATTACATGTTGAGCGTCTGCCTGCAGTTGAAAGTGATACAAACGCCAAACTTTAGCTCTTCAGTATAACTCCGGGACAAAATGATCTATATTAAAACTGAACTTCCCTGAAGTTATTTAGGTTGAAAACCAATAGTGCCTGCTGGGAATTGTTGAAAACAAAATCCACTAAACTGACTTGAACATCATCAGTTTTCATTGCTGTGCTCCTGGGAGCCCAGCTGCCAATCACATCATCCCTTCAAAACAAGGCTACAAATCACATCTAGTTTTTTGCCATGGTGCTTGAGTGGTGATACAAGCACATGACTTCAGACACAGAAACAGAACTCGCAGAAGGTGGTGCTTTCAAGGCCCTCTCTGGGCCAGCGCAGTACCCAGGTTGTACTACATTGTTGGCAATGCTGTCTTTTGGATGAGATGCTAAGCCAAGGCCCTATCTGCCTGTTCAGGTGGCATAGTTTGAAGAAGAGAAGGGAGTTTGTCCCTCAACTACCACCACCACCACCATCAAAAAAACAGATTTCCTGCTGATTTATTCATTTGTAGTTTGTGGGCTGCTGCTGTGTGCACATTGGCTGCTACATAACAGCAACTGCACATCTTAAAGTAGGTCATTGCCTGTAAAGTGCTCTGGGACATCCCGAGAATGTGATAGGTGTTCTGTAAATGCAAGTTTATTCTTTCTTACAGGTTATGTAAAGAAAATACTGAGAGTTATATTTTGTTCACTTTTTAAATGTGTGTCTTTTTGAAGTGACATTTAATTTTAATGCTTAAAAGTGATTATGGTTAAAATAAAATTGTGGAGGAAATATATTTTTAAAAAACTTAAGGGCAACGAATGAGAATTTTGAATACCCTTAAATTAATTTTTCCTTAACATGAGCTGAAGTTCCAAGTGAGTGTTAAACACATTGTTTTTTTTTAAAAATCCACTGAAATGATGGAAACATGAAATTGTCCAAGAAATACATTTCTAGGCATGTACCGTATCTAAATGTTGTAATAACAGCCTCAGATTTTGATAGATTTGATTGTTATTTAGAGAATGGTCAATAGTCATCCACTATTTTCTGAGCAATAATCACAGGTTGTCATCTCAAAGCAACTGTTTGTGGTTCAAACCCCAGTTTCTCGGCAAGGCCCATCACGCGCCATTCTCTTCGGCTTGGCTTCCTCCATCAATTTACTGCTTTTATTGCAAAAATATCAAAAATAAATTGCAGTAATCCAAACAATTTCTGATAAACCAAAATTAAGTCAAAATACAGAATGATTTTCCAGACTACAATCAATCATTTAAGATTAGGATGAAACTTGCCATCATTTGGAAAACTGACACCAAAATCCGTTGCTTAATCAACACCCTCAGGTTGTTTTTGTTCTTGAAACATGGAAGTGGGAAGTGTGCTCCGGTACAAATACAATTTTGTTCAGATGGCTAACAGATTATAAAGGTAGAAGTATGATTTTTACACTACTTTACGGATACTGGGTGTGGTTGACTTATGTCACGATATAAATTTTGTAAAATTTCCTACAACAGTGACTACACTTCAAAAGTACTTCATTGGCTGTAAAGCGCTTTGGGATGTCCTGAGGTTGTGAAAGGCGCTATATAAATGCAAGTCTTTCTTTTATGATTATGTCAACACCAATTTTACTATCTCCCATGTCTTCTCTCCATCGTGTCAGCTGTGGCTCAGTGGCTAGCACACTCGCCTGATTCAGAAGGTTGTGGGTTCAAGTCCCACTCCACAGACTTGAGCACATAAATCTAGGCCGACACTCCAGTGCAGTGTTGAGGGAGTGCTTCACTGTCGGAGGTGCCGTCTTTCAGATGAGATGTTAAACCGAGGCCCCGTCTGCTCTCTCAGGTGGATGTAAAAGATCCCATGGCACTATTTCAAAGAAGAGCAGGGGAGTTATCCCTGGTGTCCTGGTCAATATTTATCCCTCAACCAACATAACAAAAACAGATTATCTGGTCATTATCACATTGCTGTTTGTGGGACCTTGCTGTGCGCAAATTGGCTGCTGCGTTTCCCACATTTCAACAGTGACTCCACTTCAAAAAAGTACTTCATTGGCTGTAAAGCGCTTTTGAGACATCTAGTGGTCGTGAAAGGCGCTATAGAAATGTCTCTTTTTTTAGATCGGTTAGCTCAGCACAACCCAAGGAGCTTCCTGGGTGTGTATGACTCGGTATCATACCAGGTACTGCATTGGTGAGCAACCGGGGGAAGCGAAGAACCAAACATACACTGGGTTCAACACCTACAAAATTGGCTAAAAACAGAAAATGCTGGAAATATACAGCAGCCCAGGCAGTGTCTGTGAAAAGCAGAGTCTGGCGATCATGTTTTGGGCGTGTACCTTTCATCAGAACGGAAGAGGGTCTATCATGTTTATCACCTTTTCTCTTTACAGAAGCTGACCAATACAGTATTTTGTTTTTACTCCAGATTTCCAGCATTTGCAGTTTTTCCTTTTTATTTTAAAACTTTGGTTAATATTTGGTTAATTTTAATTTATTGCAATGACACCATAATATAAATTATGTAAAATTAAAATAAAGTGACTGGGTTACTAAATCCATTGTATGATGGACCAGGCTCAAATAATGTGTTTAGCTTGAGTTTTGAATTCAAGAAGTTATACTAAAATTCAACCATCATCACTACACTATCAATGGATGCCAAGCATTGGAAAATAAATGTTCTCTGGAGAAAAGGAAATATCAGATTTAATTGGTTTGAAATGCAGAATTATTCAGAGCTGAGAAAATCTGTGTGTACAAGGTGAGCCCACTTTACTAATCTAATTGAACACTGCTGTTGCGTAAATGGACCAGATGTGAAGTACTCATCTCGAAATATACAGGATACTGACTAGGAGGAAGTGATGCCACCTTAGTCTCATTGCCCAGTGTCTGGATACAAATGACAGGGTTGTCCTATGATGAACAATTGAGTAGACTAGGCCTATATTCTCTGTAGTTTAGAAGAAGAGGTGATCTCATTGAAATGTATAACATTCTTAGAGGGCTTGACAGGGTAGATGCTGAGAGTCTAGACCTAGAGGTCATAGTCTACGGGTCAGCCATTTAAGACTGAGATGAGGAGAAATTTCTTCATCAGAGGGTTGTGCATCTTTGGAGTTCTCTACCAGAGGGCTGTGGAGGCTCAGTCGTTTATATTCAAGACTGAAATTGATAAGATCTTTGGACACGAAGGGAATCAAGGGATCTAGGGAGGGAAAGTGGAGTTGATGTAGAAGATCAGCCATTGTCTTATTGAATGTCGGAGCAGGCGCGAGGAGCCGTATGGTCTATTCCTGCTCCTATTTGATTATAATTCATTTAAGAACATAAGAGAGACTAGAGAAAAGAGAACAGAAAGTTCAAATGCCAGCCTTGACTGATATTCTAACCTCATCTTGCCCCATAGAACCAGCTTCTCCTTCCCCCATTTTAGAGGCTCAGTCCAGCTCAACAGAAGTGCATGGTCCTTCCAACGCCTACTGGAACAGTACTGAAATCATTCTGTATCCCACACTGTCCTCCTACTTGAGAAGCCTCCCAACCAAGAAACATGCATAGCAGCAGGAGGAAGTACGATAGCAAAATACTGCAGATGCTGGAAATCCGAAATAACAACAGAAAATGCTGGAAAAACTCAGCAGGTCAGGCAACATCCGTGGAGAGAAATTTGAGTTGACGTTTCGGTCGAAACCCTTCTTCAAAACTGGAAAGAAAATAAAATAGATCGAAGGCAAAGCTGCGATCGAACAAAAAAAGAAAAAGAGACAATAAAAGGTGAAAAAGAGACAATAAAAGGTATTCGAAGCCAGACGAGATGGTAATAGGCCCGTGGAGACAAAAGGCAGCTGAGATTAGGTGTGAAGTGTACTGGCAGGATAAGAGACAGCTGCCAGGTGAGAGAGAGAAACAAAAGGAAAGGGGGGGGGGGGGCGGGAAGGAGGACCCAAAACAAAGGGGTGGAAAAAATAAGTAAAAAAGTAATAGGGGCCGAGGTTATGATCTGAAATTGTTGAACTCGATATTGAGTCCGGAAGGCTGCAAAGTGCCTAATCGGAAGATGAGGTGCTGTTCCTCGAGTTTACGTTGAGCTTCCGTGGAACAATGCAAGAGGCCAAGGACGGTGAGGTCCGAGTGGGAATGGGGCGGTGAATTAAAATGACAGGCGACCGGAAGCTCGGGGTCACCCTTACAGACTGAACGGAGGTGTTCTGCAAAGCGGTCACCCAATCTGCGTTTGGTCTCCCCAATGTAGAGGAGACCGCATCGTGAGCAGCGAATACAGTATACTAGATTTCAGTTCATAACCTCGGCCCCTATTACTTTTTTACTTATAATTTTTTCCACCACTTTGTTTTGGGTCCTCCTTTCCCCCCCCCCCTTTCCTTTTGTTTCTCTCTCTCACCTGGCAGCCGTCTCTTACCTGCCAGTACACTTCACACCTAATCTCAGCTGCCTTTTGTCTCCACGGGCCTATTACCATCTCGTCTGGCTTCGAATACCTTTTATTGTCTCTTTTTCTTCTTTTGTTCGATCGCAGCTTTGCCTTCGATCTATTTTCTTTTCTTTCCAGTTTTGAAGAAGGGTTTCGACCCGAAACGTCAACTCAAATTTCTCTTCACGGATGTTGCCTGACCTGCTGAGTTTTTCCAGCATTTTCTGTTGTTATACCAGGAGGAAGTAACTGGGACCTGCAGAGGAAGAGAAGTGAAGGAAAAATATATAAGACAAAATTGTGAAGTGATTTTCACCATGTTTACACAGATCAAGAATGGTTTGGCTCTAAAATTAATCTAGAATCCTATGTCATGGCCAAGCAATTTACTCAAGATTATTTTTGTGGAGTGCAAGGTACAAGATCAGTCAATTGGGATCTGGCTGTCCACTATCATCAACTTGTAGTGGGCTCCTCATGTAAGAAAACATCTCAAAGCACTTTACAATGCCGAGTTAAAAGGTAGTCACCGAGCAGAGGAGAAAAGGGAAGCATTTGGACATGGTCAGAGAGCAGGGTTTTCAGATTTTTGACAGCAGAGAGGTGGTAAAGGCTAATTTAGGGAGGGGGATCCAAAGGACAGGGTATAGTGGTTGAAATAACTGCAGCAGCGAACAAGGAGCAATCTGGTGTTAGCTTTAGTTTACCATCATTAAGCTGGAAGAGATTTAGACTCATCTAGAAACTATGGAGTATGGAGGCTTGATTTGGAAAGAAGATGGGAGGCGTCAGAGGAAGCAGAGGTTGTTGTGCCGATGACATCCATGTTGGGTGCAGAAGAAGTCCATCCGATCCTTGTGTTTAATATCCGAGGTGAGGATGGGAGATGTAGTGGAGAAAGTCAGAGGAGGATGTTTGAAATGGAATTTGAAGTTGTGGGGAAAAAAAAAAACAGTAAAGAGAGTCAACAGGGAAGGTAAGTTTGTGGGAGGCAGCGAAGGTGAAAAAGTTGGCAGAGGCAAGGAGGGAAGTTCAGATGGAGTTCAAATCACTTAGGATAAAGAGACTCTGCGAAAAGTGAATGAGGACAGGAGACAGATTTCAGAGAGGAAGGCAGCTTGGGTGGGGAAAGAGAGCAGTTAGTAGTAGCAAATTGTTGTACAAACATGGAGAAGGTGTTGCAGGAATAAGGGGCTAGGGCAAGATGGATCCTGGCGATATGGTGGAACATGAAGCCAGGTGTGCAGCCTCAGTGACGGGGAAGGGAAAAAGGGTGATTACATAGAAACATAGAAGATAGGAGCAGGAGTAGGCCATTCGGCCCTTCGAGCCTGCTCCGCCATTCAATGAGATCATGGCTGATCATTGAAATTCAGTACCCTGTCCCTGCCTTCTCCCCATATCCCTTGATCCCTTTAGCCTTAAGAAATATATCCAACTCTTTCTTGAATATATTTAATGAACTGGCCTCCACCGCTCTCTGTGGCAGAGAATTCCACAGGTTCACCACTCTCTGGGTGAAGAAATTCCTCCTCATTTCAGTCCTAAATGTCCTACCCCTTATCCTTAGGCTATGACCCCTGGTTCTGGACTCCCTGACCATCGGGAACATCCTTTCAGCATCTAGTCTGTCCAGGCCTGACAGAATTTTATAGGTTTCGATGAGATCCCCTCTCAACCTTCTAAACTCCAGTGAGTATAAGCCCAATTGACACAATCTCTCCTCATACGTAATTCCTGCCATCCCAGGTATCAGCCTGGTGAATCTTCGCTGCACTCCTTCCATGGCAAGAACGTCCTTCCTCAGATAAGGCGACCAAAACTGCACACAATACTCAAGGTGCGGTCTCACCAAGGCCTTGTACAACTGTAGCAAGACATCCTTGTTCCTGTACTCGAACCCTCTTGCTACGAAGGCCAACATACCATTTGCCTTCTTAACCGCCTGCTGCACCTGCATGCTTACCTTCAGCGACTGGTGCACAAGAACACCCAGGTCTCTTTGCACTTCCCCTTCTCCCAATCTATTGCCATTCAAATAATAATGTGCCTTCCTGTTTTTGCCACCAAAGTGGATAACCTCACATTTATCCACATTATAGTGCATTTGCCATGTTTCTGCCCAATCACCTAACCTGTCCAAATCGTACTGGAGTTTCATGACATCCTCCTCGCAGCATACCCTCCCACCCAGCTTTGTGTCGTCTGCAAATTTGGAGATATTACATCCAATTCACTCGTCCAGATCATTAATATATATTGTGAACAGCTGGGGTCCTAGGACCGATCCTTGCGGTACCCCACTAGTCACTGCCTGCCACTCGGAAAACGACCCGTTTATTCCAACTCTTTGCTTTCTGTCCGCCAACCAGTTCTCTATCCAAGTCAATACCTTGCCCCCAATCCCATGTGCCTTAATTTTGCACGCTAATCTCTTATGCGGGACCTTATCGAAAGCCTTCTGAAAGTCCAAATACACCACATCCACTGGTTCTCCCTTATCTATTTTACCAGTTACATCCTCAAAAAATTCCAGTAGTTTAGTCAAGCATGATTTACCTTTTGTAAATCCATGTTGACTTTGTCCGATCCTGTCACTGCTTTCCAGAGAGAGACGGGGGAGATGGAGAGAGACGGGGGAAGGAGAGAGAGACAGGGGAAGGAGAGAGAGAGAGCGTGATGGGGGAAGGAGAGGGAGAGAGAGACGGGGAGAGGGAGGGAGAGAGAGACGGGGAGAGGGAGACAGAGAGACGGGGAGAGGGAGAGAGAGAGAGACGGCGGGAGGGAGAGGGAGAGAGAGACGGGGCGAGAGAGAGACGGGGAGAGAGGTGGGGGAGAGAGAGACGGGGAGAGAGAGAGAGAGAGAGAGACGGGGGAGAGAGAGAGCGACGGGGGGAGAGAGAGAGAGATGGGGGGAGAGAGAGAGATGGGGAGAGAGAGAGACGGGGAGAGAGCCTTCTGAAAGTCCAAATACACCACATCTACTGGTTCTCCCTTATCTATTTTACCAGTTACATCCTCAAAAAATTCCAGTAGATTAGTCGAGCACGATTTACCTTTTGTAAATCCATGTTGACTTTGTTCGATCCTGTCACTGCTTTCCAAGTGCTCTATCTTTTATAATGGACTCTAGCATTTTCCCCACTACCGATGTCAGGCTTACCGGTCTATAATTCCCCGCTTTTTCTCTGCCACCTTTTTTGAATAGTGGGGTAACATTAGCTACCCTCCAATCCATGGGTACTGTTCCAGAGTCTTATCGAGTTCTGGAAGATGACCAGCAATGCATCTACTATTTCTAGGGCCACTTCCTTAAGTACCCTGGGATGTAGATTATCAGGCCCTGGGGATTTATCAGCCTTCAGTCCCATCAATTTTCCTAACACCATTTCCCTACAAATACTGATTTCTTTCAGTTCCACCCTTTCATCAGACCCTATGTTCCCCGGTATTTCTGGGAGGTTATTTGTGTCCTCCTTTGTGAAGACAGAACCAAAATATGTATTTAGTTGGTCTGCCATTTCTTTGTTCCCCATTATAAATTCCCCCGATTCTGACTGCAAGGGACCTACGCTTGACTTCACCAATCTTTTTCTCTTCACATATCTATAAAAGCTTTTACAGTCAGTTTTTGTGTTCCCTGCAAGCTTACTCTCATATTCTATTTTCCCTTTCTTAATTAATCCCTTTGTCCTCCTTTGTTGAATCCTGAACTGCTCCCAATCCTCAGGATTATTGCTTTTTCTGGCCAATTTGTATGTCCTCTCCTTGGATCTTATGCTATCCCTAATTTCCCTTGTTAGCCACGGTTGAGTCACCTTTTTTGTTTTATTTTTGTGCCAAACTGGGATGAACAACTTCTGTAGTTCATCCATTCGGTCTTTAAATGTTTGCCATTGCCTATCCACCATCACCCCTTTGAGTGCCATTCCCCAATCAATCCTACCCAACTCACTCCTCAGACCATCGTAGTTTCCTTTATTTAAATTGAGGGCCCTTGTTTCTGAGTCAACTACTTCATTCTCCATCTTAATGAAGAATTCGATCATATTATGATCGCTCCGACCCAAGGGGCCTCGTACAACAAGATTGCTAATTAATCCTTTCTCGTTACATAATACCCAGTCTAAGATGGCCTGATCTCTGGTTGGTTCCTCGACATATTGGTCCAGGAAACCATCCCATAAACGCTCCAGGAATTCCTCCTCCACAGTATTGTTACCAATTTGGTTAGCCCAATCTATATGTAGATTAAAGTCACCCATGATGACTGCTGTGCCCTTATTGCACGGTTCTTTAATTTCCCTTTTAATGCCATCCCCAACCTCCACCTTACTGTTTGGAGGTCTATATACCACTCCCACTAATGTTTTTTTCCCCTTAGTATTTCTCAATTCTACCCATACAGATTCCACATCATCAGAGCTAATATCCTTCATTACAATTGTGTTAATCCCTTCTTTAACCAGTAATGCTACCCCACCTCCCTTTCCTTTTTGCCTATCTTTCCTGAATATCGAATACCCCTGGATGTTGAGTTCCCAGTCTTGGCCATCCTTGAGCAACGCTTCCGTAATCCCAACCAAATCATATTCGTTTACCTCTATTTGCGCAGCCAATTTATCCACCTTATTACAAATGCTCCTCGCATTAAGACACAAAGCCTTCAGGCTTGTTTTTTTAACGCTCTTAGACCTGTTAGAATTATTATTTACTGTGGCCATGTTTGATTTAAACCGTTGATTTCTCTGACTGCCACTTTTGTTTTTCTCCTTCCTATCTTTTACTTTTATCCTTGTTTCCCTTTCCTCTGTCTCCCTGCTCAGGTTCCCAACCCCCTTCCATTTTAGTTTAAACCCTCCCCCTCAGCACTAGCAAACAAACCCCCTAGGACATCGGTTCCAGCCCTGCCCAGGTACAGACCGTCCGGTTTGAACTGGTCCCACCTCCCCCAGAACCGGTTCCAATGTCCCAGGAACTTGAATCCCTCCCCCTGGCACCATTCCTCTAGCCACGTATTCATCTGAAGTATCCTTCTATTCTACTCTGACTAGCACGTGGCACTGGTAGCAATCCTGAGATTACGACCTTTGAGGTCCTGTTTTTTAATTTAACTCCTAACTCCCTATATTACGCTTTTAGGACCTCATCCCGCTTTTTACCTACATCGTTGGTGCCTATATGCACCACGACAACTGGCTGTTCACCCTCCCCTTCCAAGATGTTCTGCAGCCGCTCGGAGACGTCCTTGACCCTTGCACCAGGGAGGCAACACACCATCCTGGAGTCTCGTTTGCGGCCGCAGAAACACCTATCTATTCCCCTTACAATTGAATCCCCTATTACTATAGCTCTACCCCTCTTTTTCCTCCCATTCTGTGCAGCAGAGCCACCCTTGGTGCCAGGAAGTTGGCTGCTGCCTTCCTCTGATAAGCCATCCCCCCCAACAGTACTCAAAGTGGTGTATCTGTTGGAGAGGGGGATGGCCACAGGGGACCCCTGCACTACCTGCCTGCGCCTAGTACTCTGCCTGTTGGTCACCCGTTCCCTTTCTTCCTGTCCAACCTCTACCTGTGGTGTGTCCAACTCCCTAAACGTGCTATTCACGATGTCCCGAGCATCGTGAACACTCCAGTATGCATCCAATCGCAGCTCCAGCGCCGCAATGCGGTCTGTCAGTAGCTGAAGCTGGGTGTACTTCCTACACACGTAGTTGTCAGGGACACAGGAAGTGTCCCTGAGTTCCCACATATCGCAGGAGGAGCAGATCACGGGGCCGGGCTGTCCTGCCATGATTTACCCTTTAATTAATTGAGTTTAAATTAAATCAATCAATCCCACTAATTACACTAGTTAAATAGTTTTACCAACAGTCCCCGCTACACCAGAGAGACCTTAGAAACTATAAACCAGAGTTAAAGTTTAAAAAAGAGAGAAATACTCACCAACCAATCACTTACCTGCTTCCTGCTGACGTCACACTTTGATTACTTTTTACCTCTCTCCCCTGCTGCTGAATTGATCGGGCCTCGTTCACTGCCGCCGCTTTTAAGCTCTGCCGATGCTGCTCTCTCCCAGGTCCAGGCTCTGTGGTCGGGCCTCGTTCACTGCCGCCGCTTTTAAGCTCTGGTTTCAATCAAGCCCAGAATACTGATGCACTCCATTAGAATGAGGTTTTGGACGAGAGAGCCCCGTTTCTGAGACAGTATCAACGGAACCATTTTACCGCAGAATTGAGAGTCAAACTCTGGAAAAAAAAACCCATCAGGTTCTCAAGATACTCCAGCATTATCACTGCCATTAGCAGCTCACAGCTCGTCCCACGAGTATACTTAGAAAACAGAATTTCTTGTCAAAATAAACTTTTGCTAAAGGCAAAGTTCTTTTTAGTCAACCATTACGTTTTTAATTGTCCAATTGCCATGTTCATAGAGCTTGTCCCAATCAGACTTTTCTGCCAGCTATTTGAACAGCTACCTTGTGCACCACAATCCAGGCAAATCCTGAGAAGTGGAGATTGCCAAGTGAGGTGGCTGCTTGGATTAGGGTTTCTGCAAGGTGTCAATTCAGCACAACCACTATATGCAAGGCCTCACACCACAGCCCACTTAACTGTTTATTCAGCAATTCAAATGGAATGAAACAATCAAAAAATACTTCAACTCAATTACATGTGAAAAGTTTGATTCCTAAAATGTGCTGCTGTGCAGTAAAGATTGAATTGAAGAGCATTTGAATCAGGAGTTTGTACTTTAAAAGAAGCTATACTTGGACCAAGAGTGTGGGTGTGTGCACACTCGCAAGTATCTGAATTCGATTGGACAGAAATTTACAAGATTGTGAAGTGTATCTATACAAGTTTTCAGTGCATGTGAGAACAGAGAGGAGCTTCACAAAGGATAAGAGTAGCGGTAAGTCACCACCTTCACTTTCTCTTCCGCTTATCTCCCTCCTTTCACTTTCATCTCCCTCCTTCCTCCCTGTTGTCTCTCCCTCACTTATTTACTTTTAAACTTTCCCTTTTTGCCTTTTCCACAGTTTATTTTCCTACTCTATTTTCTGCAGCGAGAAGAAGAAACAATGTTAGTCAGGACTGTCTCTGACCATCCCTCATAGTGGCTGCACCAGTGGCTTAGAGTATTGGGGAGAAGAAGAAAATCAATGCTTAGGCCAACTGTCGCTCGGCAGAGGCAGCACAATTCACGTTTAATAAATATTTCTACAGGTAGTAAAATATTACATTGGTGTACGAGCGAAATGCATTCTTTTGCCTTCAAAGTAAACTTTTCAGCCTGCTAGAAAAATTAATTAGCGCACTTCATGGAGTATGGTAATGTGGAGCAATAGAGCCTTTATTGCAAGCAGGGCACTTTAACACACAGCCGATTCTAGGTAAATTAGTACACCAATGAATGTGAAAAGTTTGTTTTATTCCCAGCATCTTTCCTCAACAGCAATAATCATTCCATCATGAGGTGGCAGTATTTAAAATACAAGGGAGTAATTTAGTACCATAACACTAGATTATTGAAATAGTCAGTGAATCACGCCTTCGTGCATCTCGTCCTTCTATTGCCATCGTTGGTCATCATTTATTCCAATTTTTAAAAAGCACCATTAGTTTTAAAAGTATATTTGTAGAAAATATTTCATGAGCTTGCTTACTGATATCTTGTATAAAAAAGTCACTTCTGCTGGTCTCTAAAAAGAACATTTCAATTTTTTTAAAATAAAAAATGAATAAATAGTTATAATGACAATATGGAAAAAGACAGACCTGGATAATCTGAGTTTGGGGGAAAATGCGGTTTCCTTTCAGTATAGAACATAGATTCCCCATCTCCCCCCAAAATGATAAACGTACAAAATAATAAAAGTTGCCAAGTGACAATGTGGGGCGGGGCGGGGCGGGAGGATACAAGCTTGTGGTATTTGTTAAAAAATCTTTATACCCATAACAGAATTTGAATCGGAATTAGAGACGTTTGGTGTAATCCTGTCTTGCAGACAACGGGCAACAATTGAGAGTCCACAATTTTTTCTGGCGTAATTATAACCGATGGCCAGAGACCCAGCTGAGACGATCACTGCTCTTCCTCAGCTTGCTTGATTTTTCCAAACAGAGATCTGTACAGTTCTGTCCTGGATAGGAGGAGGAAAATAAAACATTCAGAACACTTGCTTTCTGTTGATTAAATGCTAGTTTACCTTTCGTTAGCCTACTGCGGCCTGGATAGGGAGTCAAAAATGAAATCATAGACAAAAAGTTTAAAAAAAATTTTTTTTTAATTGATTTTAGAACAATGAATGCTGACGATGCCATTAAAGGAAAATGGCTAGGAGGTCTTATTGAGCGCACTGAAGGTAAAGTACAATGGTGTCATTGTCAGTGGACATAGTCCCTAAATATCAATAGATATATTGCTTAACCCAAGGTGTTTCCACAATACTGTCATTTCGACAATGTCTTTTAAATCCACTACCATTGCTGAAAATTGGCCTCCCAAACACATGATCAGCACTTCCTCCAACCCTGGAGCTACCAATGAAGCGATCAGCACTACAAACAAAAGTAAAGTAAAGCAGGAGGACATTAACGTTCAGAATTCTTTGTAACTCGACTGTATCCTCATAAAACATCCAACTGAAAAAAACTTTTGTACATTCCAGTCCAGCTCCAGCAGAGCCAGTGATTCACTGCATTGCGACACTGGATTCTTTCACTTCTCTAATGCATCTGGCCCCTGTATGAAATCAGATAAATTAGTTCCACGTTGTAGAACACACTATTTGCTGTAAAAGTTGACCAAGTTTTACCATCATGCTTCGCGAGGACAAAGACTGGTTGCTGTGAGAACTTTGCAAAATAAACTGTTTGACTTGTAGCTGTAAAAGCTGCCAACTGTCTTTCAACAGATATGGAAAACGAGCTTATTGAAGTTCTGTGGGAAATCAGTGCAATAACAGAAACATCTTCAGACTATGGAATGTACCTAGCCTTGAAACCCATGGATGCCTAACGGACTAGTGATAAGAGGGTCTAAGAAACAGCTGATGACCATTACACCGTATAGTTAGGATGATCAGCCATGATCTCATTAAATGGCGGAGCAGGCTCGAGGGGCCGAATGGCCTACTCCTGCTCCTATCGTCTATGTTTCTATAGTTAGGGACACGTACGCAGTTGGAGGGTTGCCAAATTTTGGGGTATAAAAGGTGCTGTTTCAAGGTCACTCACTGCTGCAGCCGGGCGACTTGGTCAGTTGCCAGAAATCATACGTCTAGTCACTGCCGGATTGACCACTCGCTGGTGTTAGTACATATGTGGAGTTTTGCTTGAGCTTAAAGCAAAGGGATATCTCTGTATGCAGAGGTATAGTAATTGGGAATTATCATACGCTACATAACTATCGGATGCTTGCTTGTAATCTCTTGCTGATTTTTAAGTAAAAGAAGTTGCACAGCTTCATTGGGTTGTGTGTTGTCTGTTCGACGGGTCTGAACTTTGGAAACTGTTTGACGGGGCGAGGGGCGATTCCCGCATGTCTTACAATGTGCAGAGCAAGCCAGGAGGAGCAGCCTGATTCTCCAATGTATGCTAGACATACATGCATTACTGGAGCTCAAGTCAACAGCTGCAGAGTTCAGTCATAAGATACTTGGGGTGGATTTTAAATCTTGGGTGGCTGATCCACTTTGAGGGCCAGGCCTCATTACCATGCCACCAGCAAGCTTCGGTTGCCATTCGGGAACGTCGATGCAGCATGCCAGCCCTGGGCCATTGCAATATCAAGCTGCCCAGAGGCCAATACGGCCAGAAGGAAGGTAGGTCCGGGGAAGGGGGAAGCCAGCAGGCTATGTTATTCTTGTGGAACCTGTCGGAGCACTCCTGTGTCCGGCTGCCCAGCAGAAGGTCTTTTGGAGATTGGTGGCAGTGGAGTGAGGATGTAAACAGGGTGTGAAGCCATTTTCCGGCCACTGTTTATGCAGGTGGCTCAAGTTAAAATCTACCCCATGGAATCGGTGAGGAAAGAAAATTCAAAAATTTAGCCTAGGCTTTCAACGGCACAGGTTTACTATTGTCCATGAATAACAATTTCTTAATAAGTCACCAATGACCACCGATTCTTACACATTATCTGACCTTCAGCTAAAATACAACTTTTGATCTTCACCATTACCATACATTTTGCTTACCCCTCCAGCTACTGAAGAGAAACCGATTTCCTGAAGAGACTGATGTTCACGCTGTGGCAATTTCTGTTTCCAGTTCTTCACGTTTAATCAAAGTATGATGACATTTGCAACGGCACAGATCAGAAACTCAAAACCCACTTAAATATTGTTAAGCTGTGAAGAATTTCCAATTCTAACAATCTTTAAAATTACAATTCCTATTCACTGCACTCGCATCTTCAACACCCTGGGGTAGACTTTTGTCGTTCCCACCTGGGCCTAAGCATCGCCTGGATGGAGCGCAGAAAGGAAAATTCGGCGGGAAGAATCACACGATGGTAACAGAACCCTCCAGATTTCCCTTCCGTTGAAACAAATGGAAGGAAATACAGGAAACTTTGTGTTATCCGGAGGCTCAGTGTCCGGCAAACTCGAGCCACCGGCAAAAATCAGGAGCCGTTTTGTTAGGTTTTTTTTCTTCTCGTGGCATTTTTTTCAACAGTCAGGCTCTGGAAAGTCTCTCTGAAGCTGTTGCTAAGCTACAGAGACGCTTCCAAGGTACGGGCCGACTGTTTAGAAGCTGTTGCTAAACAACAGTGTTTGTTGTCAGATACGGAGATGAAAACCTCCGTATGCTTCAACATTAACGCTGTGTCCGGCAGTTTTGAGGGAACGGCAACAGCTCGGTCCCGTCGGTGCCGGATAGCACAAAGTTTCCTGTATAAGGCAGGCTCCTTAAGGACCGTCTGATCCTCCCCGCCAGATTTTCCTTTTTGCGCTCTGGGGAAGGTAAGCAGAGAGACAAACAAAAAAGGGGAAGGCAAACAGAAAGAGGGAGATGCAGAAAACGAGGAAAGAAAGGGGGAGCAAGAGAGAAATAAAGAAAAGGGAGGGAAAACAAGAGACGCCTGACAAAATACTTGACTCCAGGGAGAAACACTGATCAATTGCATAACTGGATAGTGAAAGCGAAACCTAATGCTCATTCTTTACATTGGATTTTTAGGGACCATATTGGAACCATGAAGAATCTAGCGATAAAGATCATTGGGCAGTCATCCTGTAGCACGAACCGAAACACAAACTTTCCTCCCGAACGGGACATTGCTGCGGCACCAAAACACTGTCCCAGAACAATAGGACACTGAGCAGGCACGTCTGCTCAAGAGGGCTTGTTTAAAAGAAATGTCAGACAGGGCAAGTGAACCTGAGCGGCTCGTGTGCCTGCTACCAATCAACTGTAGGGCAGCTTCAGCGGAAGCTTAGAACCGGTTACCTGCCTGTGCCCCCACTTGGGGGAGCATGGAGCGGGTCGGGAATGAACACAGGCACTTTTAGAAACAATGGGTAGAAACACCACATTTTCCTGCAAGTACAGTGTTCATTTTTGCAGGCAGATTTCCCTCGCCTGCTTTAAGCTCATCACAATATGAGAGACAGCCAGTCAAAACTGTAAAGCTGCACTTGCAACACAAGAGCACCACCACACTAGAAGCAGTAACACACACACTTGCCCAAGTCCTGCGTGCAATTTCTGGCATCACCAGCATAGCACAGCTGGACATAAACAAAAAACCAACACCATCACTAAGTGGGCTTCCAACAGACGCACAATTTTAATTAGGGTCAACTTTCCTTCGCAATATTCAACAGAACAAACCACATTACTCCTCATGGGGATGGTAATAAGGGAAAAATAATATCCTGTCAGTTACTGACATTAATTGCCTTTGTTCTGGAATAGACCAAAGTAATGCCAAATTCTTTACAAAAAACGGAGGCTTTAACATTGTAGTTTTATTGTTAGAATAAAGACCACAAGTGACCCTGCATTCTGTGCACAAATATCCTCCCCGCCCCACAAACCAGCAAGATAGTTTCAGATTAACTGCAGTTTGAAAAGGAACTGAAAGTACGATTTGGAATTTAATCAAGCCTCTAATTATTTTACAAACATTTTTCTAGCTTAACATAAAATGGTAAAGACGGTAGCTGTCTTTAGCAACTGTTCACTATTCTATGCTCGAAAACCGTAGCAACTGCAGCAGGTCAACGGCATGGAGACTGAACACCATAAACATGAACAACTTTAAAAAAAATGAAATCTCATTTTACAAAGCTATTCATTATTGATGCTACTTTTTTTTCCCAATTCTTTTCAAAGGCAAAGCTCGAGACACTGCGGCAATTGCCCCAAGAATCTTGTCAAATCAAGTAACAAATATTCAAAAGGTGCACCCTGACTGGTTATCATGTTCCGAGGCAATCATGTATTTTCTAGAGGCATGTCCTTTTCAGCCAGGCCCTTCAAGTGGGGAAACTAGATGGAATATTTTAATAGGATGTACAAAACCACACAGGCACTGAAAAGATTTGAGGAATTCAATCAAACGAGCAATAAGAGGTATCATTTAAGTTCTGTATATTTTAGATTCGAGTGACAATACTTGAAAGACAATGAAAGTGACCCTGCCACAAGATTCCAATTACTCTCGTCCATTCAACAGCTTAGATTAGTCCACTGAGCTCTTTCATTGTGGTTTACTCTTGATTGCTTGTTCTGTTTCTGACAAGAAATAGCAGAAGATCCATGGTATCAGCCAGAAGCAGGATTTAATGAAAACTGCTAATAATTCAAAATCATTGCTGATTCACCTACTGCCTTTAATACAGTGGATAAAGTTTTGCTTTATAACTGGATCAGGTGAGTCTATAGTTGAACCAAACTTTCATGCCCATGTCACACCTTCCAAAGTATTTTCGTTGTAAATGGCAGTTCGTTAGAATAAGGGGTGGGATGTCCTGTTCGGCAGTGATTCAGTATCAGCTGCCAATTTGCAAATTTATTAACCTCTCTTTTTATGTAACTGATGAGCACCCCTCCCCACAATTTTCTTAATGCTCCTCCTTTTTTAAAGACATTGATTCCTTTCCGGGGTACGGTGCCAAGAGCACTGGTTTGTCTTTTGGTACTTTGCACAAATAGTCATTCTTCAGGTGTATGGCTTGACCGGGTGTCAGCAGGATATTTGACTTTGAGTGCTGAGCTTGCTCCTGCTTGTGCCCAACATCCACACACACACACACCCAGCTGAGGTTGCTAGATAGCACTTTGCAGCAGGAACCCTGGCAAGATGCTTTCCTTCCCCTAATCCAGAGGTGCCCAGACCCAATTGTAGCGGCCCTACCGGAGATTAGCGAGCTCAACATACACCCAAAGTCAAATTTGTATAGCTGAGCAACTTGTGGAGTGCTCACAGTACTCAATATCAGGTGCACTCAACCTTTCGCAGCAAGGCCCAGATACACGTGCCACAACCAGTATGTGGGCAGCATATGGTTGCATAAAAAATGACAAGCCCCACAAACAAAAATGGGAGGCTCCCCAAATATGGCTGGCTGCCTGCTTGTATCTTACGTATCTTTTTCCACTTTACATCCCGGTCTGCTCGACTTCCAGCCACTGTACTCTTCTCCCTCGGTTGTTCCACGTGCATGTTGGGTTTGATGGCGACCTAACAAAACCGCTGGCAACCTCAAAGTAACGACGTGGGTTTTGCAAAGGTTGGTTGCCGGGTATGCTATTCTCTTTTAAACCAGAGTGTTTCAATCCACAATCATTTGGAATCAACTATCCTTTTCGTACAATGATGCCACCTCAAGCCTGCAGTCGGCCACCCCCATAATAAACGTGTGAGGAAAATGGGACCCATTGGCCATTACTGTTTATATATAAATAAAATGTTTCTCAGTGAGGTGGTGGTAATTTAAATGTAGGTTTATTTTCTCTCGCTGTTGTGTTCAAATCTCTGGAAGATGCACTGTCCATTTTCAGGACCGTACACTGGCACCGTACATGCTCAAGGCCTGGAGGGGGGGGGGCTTGGACCCGTAACCACCTGACTCAGTCAAGAGTGCACATAACTGAGCTAAGCTGATAGTAAAGGCTAACAAAAGCCCATTGCGCAAACTTTTGAATTGAGCTTATAAAGGTCAGCTGAATGTTATCAGTAATCTGCTACATAAAAATTGATTAAAATTATTTTATTTTTATGTTTGGATGAGCAGAGGAATTGTTGGAAATCCACATGAAATTAAGATCCACGGATCAATCAAGTTTGCGCAGTAGGCTTTTGTTGCCCTTTAAAGTCAGCTTAGCTCAGTTAGTTGCACTCTCGACTGAGCCCGGAGTTCATGGGTGCAAGCCCCACTCCAGGACTTGAGCATGTTGTCTGGGCTGACACCCCAGTGCAGTACTGAGGGAATTCTGCATTATCGGAGGGCTGTCTTTTGGATGCGACTTTAAATAAGTCTGTTCAAGTAGATATAAAAGATCGCATGATACTAAAAGAAAAGCAAGGAAGTTCTCGGAGTCTCGGTCAACAGTCCTCTCAACCAGCACCACCAACTCCATTCATCTCATTTACTGTGTGTGCAACTTTGCTGTACGCAAATTGGTTATCACGTTTGCAAGGATGAGAGTGATTACACTTCAAAAAAAAAAGTAAGTCACTGGATGTGAATCACATTCGGGCATCCCGAGGATATGAAAGGTGCTGTATAAATTAAAGTTCTGTTTGTCAGCAAAACCAGCATAGCAAAAAAAGAAAACACACAGAAAAGCAGTTTTATATTTTTTCCTATTTTAGTTATATATTGAAATGTCCAGCTCATCAAATAGAAAATGGCACATTGTATTCTAAAGACTGGAAGCATCAGTTTGGGTAACAGATGCTGTGCATTAGAATGCTTTAAATCGATGGAACATGGGCTTAAGTCCACTACAGGTAGATGGCTTAAAAGAGAGGTTCTCTGGCTCCGAGGGCTGAAGGCCCGAATTGAAACGGCTTTTTGATATTCTTGATCTAGGTCTCCATATTCCTCAACTGACAAGTCAAAGTATTCTGAAATTG
The DNA here is from genome assembly GCF_052327205.1 of Somniosus microcephalus. Classification (NCBI taxonomy): domain Eukaryota; kingdom Metazoa; phylum Chordata; class Chondrichthyes; order Squaliformes; family Somniosidae; genus Somniosus; species Somniosus microcephalus. The sequence continues at coordinate 68,731,205 of NC_141008.1, forward strand.
GGACACCTTCCATTAATGATATAATGTCACTCCAAGGGGCTTTCAGAACTGACCATTCTGAAATGTAGGAAGTGCTCCGTAGAAACTGGAATTCGGGAAGCTTCACTCTGAGTGCTGTACGAACTCTGCTTTGAACCTTAGTGCATAATGTTATAAAATAGGTGCAAAATTTAGGTGAAGTTTTAGTAAAGAAACCTCTTTCTCTTTGAAGGGAGAAAAGGAGGAAAGAACTTCATAGAGCAGCCTAGATAACAAGTGGCAAAAACTGGTCACATTTCTTGGTAGCGATCTTAAAATTCTAAGAGGTATTACAACCCAAATTTACAACAGTAGAATTATATTTTCTCCCCAAGTGAACCATCCCAATATTCACCTCCACAGATATAGCCAATGGCACACTTGACCGATAAAGCCAAAGGCACATTTATGTAATGTGGGGAGAGAACTGCACGGTCAGTTTTCCTTCCCTCATCTGGATGACTTCACAGATGGGCAGACTTGTCCCCCTGGGGAGGCCTGAGCATGAATAATCAGCTGACATGGATTCCAGTTCAGGTCTCCTGGTTGACAGTCCAGTGCTGCAACATTGCAGCTATCGGGTTTCTTAGAAATTCAGAACACTTGGTCAGGATCCATCTTAAAAAAATCGGTTTTCCAAATGTAGTTTGGTAACATGGTTTCATGTTTACCGTAAGCAGGATTTAAAATGCCCACATTTCTTTAGGAGCTATCTGAGGTTTTCAACATTGGTGTCTGGACGGGATTGAAACCCATGCCCCAGACACGAAACAACATTCACTCCTCAACCCACCTCCTTAACCCATGACAGGTTTTAAAAAGGACGGGATGAATTCCTCATAGTCGGGGCTATTAGCACTAGCAATCACAGTAAGGAACATTGATGGCAGGTTTGGCAGGGTAGACTAGGTGGATCAACGGTCTTCTGCCTCAAACATCACCAGGTCGTCATGTTCAATTCATATGCAATGGACAATTAATCGGCAGTGACTTTATGGCATCCGGTAACATTAAGATGGAATCTCAAATCTTGCACTGCACAGGAAAATAACTGGGGGGAGGGGAAGAAGAAAGAGGACAAAGAATGTGCTTCCCCAGCAACGTGGTAACCCCTTGCTCCTAGGCAAATTTAAAGAACTTCCAGAGGTGGATTAATTTCTGGTCCACTAACAGCCTCGCTGTTAGCACTATTGTGTTTTCTAGCATCAATTGATTTGTGATTTACATATAAATTAGACAATTACTACACAAGACCGTATTTAGCATATAAAATTAATTTACAACTATAACCGTTCGTAAATCTCCGGCACACTTTAAAATGACGCTTTGTGAAAAGGGAGAGGACAGCAGACTGAAAACTTAGGGGGCATGAGCAATTACACGGCAATTTCTAACATGAAGCCAGTTTAAATATGTTCACCTTTTTAAAAAACAATTAAATAAATAAATAAATAAAAACTAATGTCCATTACAAAAATAAAACAGCAGTTAATGAGATTTCAGTCCAATACAGCAACTTATCCCACAAACGGTACACACAGAAATGGATTACAGCATTTGCAGTTGCCTCTCTCTCTCTTTCTGTAGCTACACTGTTTTTTTGCCAGGTACACCATGCAGAAACAGAAACTCATCAATCCTGCAAGTTTAACCTTGTCACTGTTGAAATTCACTAGGGTAAGGGTACATTTTAATACTTTCAGCTCCCTTAAGGGTATGCAAAATGAACCATGATTCTTTGATTTTTCGTATTAAAAGTAGATTTGAGCCAGTGATTTGTAACAGGTTTCCTCCCCTTCACAGCGTTTTCTTAGAATATCATTAGCAGAGGTAGGTGTAGTAAGGTATTTCATGGTTGATACAGATTCATATTAAGCAGCATACATTATATTTCTTTTAGAACATTGTGAGATTTGGTGCTTCCTGTAGGAGTCCTAAAACTTAATATGGGGCAGTGCAGTGGTGCAGAATAAACGCCAACACACACCATTATGAAGCGGGAAGGTTGCAGGTTCAATCGCCACCTCCACTTGTTTTTTTGATTGAGTAGTGCCAGGCAGGGAAGTGGTGAGCAGAGACTGCAGAGGAGGGCAAGGAGAAGACGGGGAGGGAATATCCTGCCTGGGCAGTACAATGGGACTGGCCAGATGGACCCCAATTACCTTTTCCCGCTGCTGTAATGTTCCTTACACCTCTTATTGACTGGTCAAAAGGACATTGGTAAAGATCTGGGAGCAAACTGTCCTCCTGTTCGCTCAGTAACGTGACGCAAGACCACAGAGACCCCAGACAATAACTTCGAGAGAGGGCAAGGGGAGGGAAGAAAATTGTGCGAGAGAGATAGTGATAAAGGTGAGAAAAAAAATATTTGGCACTAAGATTATCTCCAGACACCTTTTACAGTCTCATCAGCTAACAGGGATACAAAGAACAAAGATTTTGTTCCTCAATTACTAATCATATAACAGAAACATTCTCTCATAGAAACATAGAAGATAGGAGCAGGAGTAGGCCATTCGGCCCTTCGAGCCTGCTCCGCCATTCAACGAGATCATGGCTGATCATCCAAACCCTAGCACCCGGTCCCTACACCGACAGCCATCCCACCCAAGCCCTATCCCCGTAACCCCGCGTATTTAATCCCCCCAACACTAAGGGCCAATTTTTATCATGGCCAATCAACCTAACCCGCACATCTTTGGACTGTGGGAGGAAACCGGAGCACCCGGAGGAAACCCACGCAAACACGGGGAGAATGTGCAAACTCCACACAGACAGTCACCCGAGGCCGGATTTGAACCCGGGTCCCTGGCGCTGTGAGGCAACAGTGCTAACCACTATGCCACCGTGCATCACGTATCCACTTTTACAGATACACAGTTTTGCACAATGCTAAGAGTAGATCATTTACCAGACCTCTTACTATTTAATCTCTTCAGAACATGCTGTTACCAGATAAAGAAAAAGTCAAATATTTTTTCCGTCATTCCGTAAACTTTATTCTCACAATTTAGTGTGGTTTTTAAACCAAAATTTGAAAGTGAAACTAATTATTTGTAAAAATATTCAATGAGCTGTGTTGGAATTACAAAAGTGCAGATTTTGTCCACCAGGTGGCAGTATTTAATGGCCTCTCCATTAACTAAGATGGATGCAAGACTACACTGAATGCGGCACAAATCAAAACAAAATTAAACAGCTTTAATTAAACAATTAAATACAATAATTTACCATCTACAGCACTAGGAGAAAAATGTTAAAAAATACTGTTTTTTGGTGGGCTTTTTAGCAGTTACAAGATAAGAGCATACTGTATCCAGTATACTGTGTAGCCTGCTTTCAAGTTTAAAACTTTGAAGAGAAGTAAAGAACATTTTTCCAAGCGATCTCCCCTCCCATGGATAATATGCAAGGTTTTGAAATTATTTCTTTCCTTTCTTAATCAACTGTTGAAAAAACACAGTTTTTATAAAGTCAAATGACTGACTTGGAATTTGTTATTAAAATAAAATCCCCACTTTCCATGTTCCCGTCCTGAAGGGACCAACTCGTGCTGTGGTACTGGTTCATTAGCACCTCAAGCCCCAGTCTCCCTGCACCTCACCCAAATGGCCATTCTTCGCGTGGGCACTCAGACAAGAGTGAAATGTGCCATTAAGTTATGCAACCGCGGTAGGGGAGATAATAGCGGAGACTTGACCAAGATGGAGCTCTATTGGTGGAGGCAGAAGGCATGGCTGAGGTACACAATGAGTACCTTGCATCAGTGTTTACCAAGGAAGAGGGCTTTCCCAAAGCTAATGTAAATGAGGAGGTCGCCAGGATACTGGATGAGATAAAAATAAAGAGAAAGGCTGGCAGCACTTAAAGTGGATAAGTCACCCGGTCTGGGTGGGATGCGTCCCAGGTTGCTGAGGGAAGTAAGGGTAGAAATTGTGGAGGTGCTGGCCACAACCTTCCAATCCTCCTTGGATACTGGGGCGGTGTCAAAGGACTGGAGGATTGCAAATGTTACACCCTTGTCCAAAAACGGGGAGAAGGATAAACCTGGCAATTATAGGCCAGTCAGTTTAACGCCGGTGGTGGGGAAGTTATTAGAAACAATAATCCGGGAGAAAATTAATAGCAACTTGGACAAGCATGGATTAGTAAAGGAGAGCCAGCACGGATTTGTTGTTACGGGCAAATCATGTTTGACTAACTTGATTGAGTTTTTTGATGAGGTAACGGAGGGTGGATGAGGGCAGTGCAGTTGATGTTGTGTATATGGACTTTCAAAAGGCGTTTGATAAAGTACCACATATTAAGCTCGTTAGCAAAATTGAAGCACATGAGATAAAAGGGGCAGTAGCAGCATGGATACAACATTGGCTAAGGGACAGAAAACAGAGAGTTGTGGCGAGTGACTGCTTTTCGGACTGGAGGGAGGTAGACAGTAGAGTTCCTCAAGGCTCAGTGCTAGGATCACTGCTGTTTTTGATATACATTAATGACTTAGACTTGGGGGTACAGGGCGCAATTTTAAAATTTGCAGATGACACGAAACTTGAAAGTGTAGTAAACAGTGAGGAAGATAGGAATAGACTTCAAGAGAACAGACAGGCTGGTGGAATGGGCAGACACATGGCAGGTGAAATTCAACACAGAAAAAAGTGTGAGGTGATCCATTTTGGTAGGAAGAATGAGGAGAGACAATACAAGCTAAATGGTATCATTTTAAAAAGGGGGGGGGGGGGCAAGAAGAGACACCCCTGGGGGTGGTTGTGCACAAATCTCTGAAGGTGACAGGACCGGTGAACAAAGGAGTTAATAAAGCATACGGGATCCTGGACTTTATAAACAGAGGCAGAGAGGATAAAAGCCAGGAAGTTGTGCTAAACCTGTATAAAACACCAGCTCGGCCCCAGCTGGAGTATCGAGTCCAATTCTGGGCACCGCGCTTTAGGAAGGACGCGAGGGCTTTGGAGAGGGTGCAGAAGAGATTTACTAGAATGGTTCCAGGGACGAGGGATTACAGTTACGTGGATAGACTGGAGAAGCTGGGGTTGTTCTCCTTGGAGCAGAGAAGGCTAAGAGGAGATTTGATAAAGGTGTTATGTAGAGTAAATAAAGATAAACTGTTTCCAATGGCTAAGGGGTCGATAACCAGAGGGCACAGATTTAGGGTGAGTGGCAAAAGAACCCATGAGGAAAAACTTTTTTACACAACGAGTGGTTAGGATTTGGAACGCACTGTCTGATGGGATGGTGGATACAGATCCAATAGTCGCCTTCAAAAGGGAATTGGATAAATACTTGAAGGAGAAAAACATTGCAGGGATCTGGGGAAAGAGCGGGGGAGTGGGACTAACTGGATTGGTCTTCGAAAGAGCCGGTGCAGACTGGATGGGCCGAATGGCCTCCTTCTGTGCTGCACTATTCTATGATTCTATGACGGTCCAGTTGCGATCAACCAACTCCACATGGACCAGGGATGGAGCCTGCGACCCTTCTAGTCTACATGATTCATGTCCACACTAGGCTGGAGACTTACCAGCAACGTGGTAACCAGCCTTGCTCACAGGCAAATTTAAACCACTTCCAGAGGTAGATTAATTTTTTGGTCCACTAATAACCTCGCTAAGAGTGTTTTAAAAAAAAAAAAGCTGGTAATTTTAACTTTACAACAATCGCCTTGCTCACCCCAGAGGAACTAGCACAGTTAAAAGGATCCCTTCAATAAACTGAAAAATATTGCTGTTTATTTTGCACATCTATGCTTAACTGTAGCTAAAAAAAATGAACATACATTTCTCAAAAAGCAGCAAGTGTGTTTAAAGTTATAATAATGAAGTGCTCAACAGTTGGGAGTTTTACCATTCTTCAGTTTCATAAAACTGAACCACAGCCCATTCCACTGAAATGTGCAGAAACAATTTTCAGTGAATTGTAACCCAACTCTGCAATTATAGCCTCAGAATTTAAGACGACACTTCTGATTTTACCAAGTGTTCAACATGTTTTACCAAACATCATAATTGTATTTTGCAAAAAGATTTAAATTATCTTCCTTTTAATTTCTTTATTGTACGTATTCCCATTTTCTCTCCTTGCCCCCGTCACAGGCTGATCAGCAGTCCAATTGGCAGACGCTCTCACAGGCCTGTGTCAGCTTTTCTTTGAAGCCACATTTTTGCAGCAGCTCTTTCAGTGGCCTAGTAGGTAAAAGGCAGCGCTGAGGTACAACACCGAGCCACGTAGACCAGAAGGTTCCAGCTTTGTGCTAAGCTTGCGGATCTCAGCCAGGCGACTCTAGGGTTGCTAGAATTGCATTCACTGCCCCTCGACTTGGGAGAAGCAACAACGAAGAAAAAAAATAACTCAGCCGGGGTTTCTACACCTGATCACTATCCAGTAGCTGGGAAGCTTGCATGTAAATGATGCACGAAGGCAGGATCGGAGTTGCTTGTGATGCCATCCATGATCAAAGAGCCTGCCAACACACACGCACTGTAGGCTCACACATGAAGAATGGACTCTTCAAAGTCCACAGTGTCTGTGGAATTATAACCCTAGTGTGAAACATTGCATAGGAGGTGAAAACAGGGGTGAAAACCTCTGCAGTTTCAAACATAAATTTTGAGAGAGCTTTCTCATGAGAGATCAAGATGATCCTGCCCAAGAAATCAAGAATATAATTTTTTTTTTTGGGGGGGGGGGGGGGGGGGCACAATATTCTCCCCTCCTTCTCTCCTGAAGACATTAAATCCTGTTGGAGTAACCAATTCCATGGGCTGACTGACTTGGAATTTGTTATTAAAATAAAATCCCCACTTTCCATGTTCCCGTCCTGAAGGGACCAACTCGTGCTGTGGTACTGGTTCATTAGCACCTCAAGCCCCAGTCTCCCTGCACCTCACCCAAATGGCCATTCTTCGCGTGGGCACTCAGACAAGAGTGAAATGTGCCATTAAGTTATGCAACCGCGGTAGGGGAGATTGATGCGCTATCAATTACTCATAAAAGACTGAGAGTTAGAAGAGTAACTAAAGGCTTTTATTAACAAAAGAATGGAGGTCTGCCTCGAGTGGTCGACCGGTCCAGAAATACAAAGGGCTGGGGAGCAGCCACCTTTATACTAGGACTTGTGGGAGGAGTCAGCCGAGGCATGCCCAGGCATGTACACAATGGAATGCAAACAGTATACAAACAGTGGTTTACCACATTCACCCCTTGTTTAAAATTGAGTCCGGCGGGGTGAAGTGTATTAAAAGTTAGTGTATTGGAGTCTCTCCGGAGGTCTTGTCTGCCGCTGTGATCGGCGTGGCGACGGCGGGGGTAGTGAAGCTTCCGGCATCAAGTCCCGCGTAGGCTGTGGCGCTGGCGTGTCGTCCTCGTAGATGTTGAGCGGGTCGCGGGACCCAGGCCTGCCGTCTGCTGGGGCTGGATATCGGATCGTGGGGGGGGGGTGGTAGTGGGTAGTGGGTTACTGCAGCCCCCGAGGGTGCAAGGTCTCTTATGGAGACTGTGTCCTCCCGCCCGTCCGGGTACGCAATGTAAGCGTACTGGGGGTTGGCGTGGAGGAGGTCGACCCTCTCGACCAGGGGGTCCGTTTTATGGGTCCTCACGTGTCTTCTCAGTAGGACCGGCCCTGGGGACGTCAGCCATGGCGGTAGCGATGTCCCCGATGTGGACTTCCTTGGGAAGACAAACATTTTCTCATGAGGGGTGGCGTTAGTGGCAGTGCAGAGCAGTGACCGAATAGAGTGGAGCGCATCGGGTAGCACATCCTGCCAGCGGGAGGTTGGAAGGCCCCTAGACTTTAAGGCTAGCAGGGCGGCCTTCCAAACTGTCGCATTTTCTCTTTCCACCTGTCCGTTCCCCCGGGGGTTGTAACTAGTGGTCCTGCTTGTGGCAATACCCCTAGTTAGCAGGTACTGACGGAGTTCGTCGCTCATAAACGATGAGCCCCGGTCGCTATGGATATAGCTGGGGAAACCGAACAGGGTGAAGAGGTCATTTAGGCATTTAATGACCGTGGCACTGGTCATGTCCGGGCAGGGGATGGCGAACGGGAAACGGGAGTACTCATCAATAATATTGAGGAAGTACACGTTGCGGTCGGAGGAGGGGAGAGGCCCTTTAAAATCGACGCTCAGGCGCTCGAAGGGGCGAGTGGCTTTTATCAGGTGGGCCCTGTCTGGTTTATAAAAGTGCGGTTTGCACTCAGCGCAGACTTGGCAGTTCCCGGTCATGGTCCTGACCTCCTCAATGGAGTAAGGTAGGTTGCGGGCCTTGACGAAGTGGAAGAACCTGGTGACCCCCGGGTGGCAGAGGTCATTGTGGAGGGCCCGCAGTCTATCGATCTGCGCGCTGGCGCAGGTGCCACGCGATAGAGCATCCGGGGGTTCGTTGAGCTTCCCGGGCCGGTACAAGATCTCGTAATTGTAGGTGGAAAGTTCGATTCTCCACCTCAAGATCTTGTCATTTTTGATTTTGCCCCTCTGCTTGTTGTTAAACATGAAAGCGACTGAACGCTGGTCAGTGAGCAGGGTAAATCGTTTTCCGGCCAGGTAGTGCCTCCAATGACGCACAGCCTCCACAATAGCCTGGGCCTCCTTCTCAACAGCGGAGTGTCTGGTCTCCGGGCCCTGGAGGGTTCGTGAAAAGAAGGCCACGGGTCTCCCCGCCTGATTGAGGGTAGCGGCCAGGGCAAAGTCGGACGCGTCGCTTTCCACCTGGAAGGGGATGGATTCGTCCACTGCGTGCATGGTGGCTTTGGCGATGTCCTCCTTGATACGGTGGAAGGCTAAGCGGGCCTCTGCCGTCAAGGGAAAAGAGGTGGACTTGATCAGCGGACGGGCCTTGTCCGCATAGTAGGGGACCCACTGGGCGTAATAGGAGAAAAACCCAAGGCACCTCTTCAGGGCCTTGAGGCAGTGGGGCAGTGGGAGTTCCATAAGGGGACGCATCCGGTCGGGGTCGGGACCGATGACTCCGTGTTCCACAACACAGCCAAGGATGGCGAGGCGGTTGGTGCGGAATATGCACTTCTCCTTGTTATATGTCAGGTTCAGGAGTTGGGCGGTGCGGAGGAATTTTTCGAGGTTTGCGTCATGGTCCTGCAAGTCACGGCCGCAGATGGTCACATTGTCCAGGTATGGGAAAGTGGCCTGCAACGCATTTTGATCTACCATCCGGTCCATCTCCCTTTGGAAGACGGAGACCCCGTTGGTGACGCCAAAGGGAACCCTAAGGAAGTGATAGAGGCGGCCGTTTGCCTCAAAGGCAGTATACTGGCGGTCCTCAGGGCAGATAGGGAGCTGGTGGTATGCTGATTTCAGGTCAATGGTCGAGAAGACGCGGTACTGCGCGATCTGATTGACCATATCAGCTATGCGGGGGAGTGGGTAAGCGTCCAGTAGGGTGTAGCGATTTATTATCTGGCTGTAGTCGATGACCAGGCGCTGCTTCTCGCCGGTCTTAACGACCACAACCTGGGCTCGCCAGGGGCTGGTGCTGCCCTCAATAATCCCTTCCTTCAGGAGCCGCTCCACTTCGGTTTTAATGAAAACCCTGTCCCCGGCGCTGTATCGTCTGCTCTTTGTGGCGATGGGCTTACAGTCGGGGGTGAGGTTAGCAAACAGTGGGGGGGGGGGGGGTGACTCTGAGTGTGGAGAGGTTGCACCTGGTGCGCGGCGGGCAATTTGGAAGCTGCTGGCTGCGGACTGTGAGTGGGGGGAGGGGTCCACCGTACGCCATCGTAACACTTTTAAGGTGGCACTGAAAATCTAACCCCAGTAGAACGGCAGCGCAGAGGTCGGGCAGGACCAGAAGTTTAAAATTATCGTACACAGTCCCGTCTACTATGAGTGTCACCACGCAGTAGCCGCCAATGTCCGCTGACTGGGACTCGGAGGCCATAGAAATCCGCTGGTGCGCAGGCAGGACTGGGAGAGAGCAACGCCGCACCGTGTCAGGGTGGATGAAGCTCTCCGTGCTCCCAGAGTCAAAAAGGCAGATTGTATCATGACCATTTACCTTAATGTCCATTGTGGAACTGGCCAGTTGGTGCGGTCTCGCTTGGTCCAGTGTAACGGATGCCAGCGTAGGGGTCGGTGTGTCGCTGCGGGTATCAGATGAGGCGGTGTCGGGGGCCTGCTGCGTCCCGGCTGTCGTCCAAGATGGCGGCGTCCATGATCCCCATGTGGCTGGAGGCGTCCAAAATGGCTGCTGTACCGGTGATTCGCACATGGCCGAGGAGGCCCAAGATGGCGGCCCGCATGGCCCACACGCGGCGCTGCTGGGGTTCGGGGTGGCTTTGGCCCTGCAGACGCTAGCATAGTGTCCCTTCTTCCCGCAGCCCGAGCAGATCGCGTTTTTCGCCGGGCAGCGCGCTCTGGGGTGTTTTGCCTGGCCACAGAAGTAGCATTTCTGGCCTTGGGGCACTGCTGTCTGGCCTTGGGACACTGCTGCGGTAGTTGGGCCGTTGCTGGGGTGGCACGGCGCTATGAGGCGGTCCTACCGTGTCCCAGGCTGTCGTTCCCCGCGGCGTCCACGGTGCAGAGGAGTAGGCATCCATGCCCTGGTAGGCTGCATCCAATGATAGTGCGAGTTCAGAGGCCTTGTTGAGGTTGAGGTCACTCTGCTCCAACAGTCGCTGTCGGGTGTAATTGGATCTGTGGCCCGCTACAAAAGCGTCCCGGATAAGTTCCTCTGTGTACACGGCGGCCTTTACATCCTTACACCCACAGGCCCGGCCAAGCACGGACAGTGCCTGAAGATATTCCACGGTCGATTCCCCAGGTTGTTGTTTACGACTCCCCAGAAGGTGCCTGGCGTACACTTTGTTCACTGGGCGCGTGTACTGGTCCTTGAGGAGCTTGATAGCATCCGCGTATGAGGTCGCGTCTTGGATGACCGAGTACACTCGGTGGTTCACTTTGGAGGTCAGGACATCCAGTTTATCCTCTTCCGATTTGATTGCTTCGGAGGCGGTCAGGAATTTTTCGAAACACTTAAGCCAGTGAGTAAACTTGGTGGATGAGTCCGCCTCCCGATGATCTAAGTCCAGGCATGCTGGTGTGAGGATCTTTTCCATTATAAAAATTTTGTTAATAAAATTGATGCGCTATCAATTACTCATAAAAGACTGAGAGTTAGAAGAGTAACTAAAGGCTTTTATTAACAAAAGAATGGAGGTCTGCCTCGAGTGGTCGACCGGTCCAGAAATACAAAGGGCTGGGGAGCAGCCACCTTTATACTAGGACTTGTGGGAGGAGTCAGCCGAGGCATGTCCAGGCATGTACACAATGGAATGCAAACAGTATACAAACAGTGGTTTACCACAGAGATAATAGCGGAGACTTGACCAAGATGGAGCTCTATTGGTGGAGGCAGAAGGCATGGCTGAGGTACACAATGAGTACTTTGCATCAGTGTTTACCAAGGAAGAGGGCTTTCCCAAAGCTAATGTAAATGAGGAGGTCGCCGGGATACTGGATGAGATAAAAATAAAGAGAAAGGCTGGCAGCACTTAAAGTGGATAAGTCACCCGGTCTGGGTGGGATGCGTCCCAGGTTGCTGAGGGAAGTAAGGGTAGAAATTGTGGCGGTGCCGGCCACAACCTTCCAATCCTCCTTGGATACAGGGGCGGTGTCAAAGGACTGGAGGATTGCAAATGTTACACCCTTGTCCAAAAACGGGGAGAAGGATAAACCTGGCAATTATAGGCCAGTCAGTTTAACGCCGGTGGTGGGGAAGTTATTAGAAACAATAATCCGGGAGAAAATTAATAGCAACTTGGACAAGCATGGATTAGTAAAGGAGAGCCAGCACGGATTTGTTGTTACGGGCAAATCATGTTTGACTAACTTGATTGAGTTTTTTGATGAGGTAACGGAGGGTGGATGAGGGCAGTGCAGTTGATGTTGTGTATATGGACTTTCAAAAGGCGTTTGATAAAGTACCACATATTAAGCTCGTTAGCAAAATTGAAGCCCATGAGATAAAAGGGGCAGTAGCAGCATGGATACAACATTGGCTAAGGGACAGAAAACAGAGAGTTGTGGCGAGTGACTGCTTTTCGGACTGGAGGGAGGTAGACAGTAGAGTTCCTCAAGGCTCAGTGCTAGGATCACTGCTGTTTTTGATATACATTAATGACTTAGGCTTGGGGGTACAGGGCGCAATTTTAAAATTTGCAGATGACACGAAACTTGAAAGTGTAGTAAACAGTGAGGAAGATAGGAATAGACTTCAAGAGAACATAGACAGGCTGGTGGAATGGGCAGACACATGGCAGGTGAAATTCAACACAGAAAAGTGTGAAGGTGATCCATTTTGGTAGGAAGAATGAGGAGAGACAATACAAGCTAAATGGTATCATTTAAAAAAGGGGGGGGGGGGGCAAGAAGAGAGACCCCTGGGGGTGGTTGTGCACAAATCTCTGAAGGTGACAGGACCGGTGAACAAAGGAGTTAATAAAGCATATGGGATCCTGGACTTTATAAACAGAGGCAGAGAGGACAAAAGCCAGGAAGTTGTGCTAAACCTGTATAAAACACCAGCTCGGCCCCAGCTGGAGTATCGAGTCCAATTCTGGGCACCGCGCTTTAGGAAGGACGTGAGGGCTTTGGAGAGGGTACAGAAGAGATTTACTAGAATGGTTCCATGGATGAGGGATTACAGTTACGTGGATAGACTGGAGAAGCTGGGGTTGTTCTCCTTGGAGCAGAGAAGGCTAAGAGGAGATTTGATAAAGGTGTTATGTAGAGTAAATAAAGATAAACTGTTTCCAATGGCTAAGGGGTCGATAACCAGAGGGCACAGATTTAGGGTGAGTGGCAAAAGAACCCATGAGGAAAAACTTTTTTACACAACGAGTGGTTAGGATTTGGAATGCGCTGTCTGATGGGAGGTGGATACAGATCCAATAGTCGCCTTCAAAAGGGAATTGGATAAATACTTGAAGGAGAAAAACATTGCAGGGATCTGGGGAAAGAGCGGGGGAGTGGGACTAACTGGATTGGTCTTCGAAAGAGCCGGTGCAGACTGGATGGGCCGAATGGCCTCCTTCTGTGCTGCACTATTCTATGATTCTATGAAGGTCCAGTTGCGATCAACCAACTCCACATGGACCAGGGATGGAGCCTGCGACCCTTCTAGTCTACAATATTCTCCCCTCCTTCTCTCCTGAAGGCATTAAATCCTGTTGGAGTAACCAATTCCATGGGCACAAGTGTGTGCTCCAGAACTTTGGCCAAGTGACCAATCTTCATGTCTGATTGTTGGGAGGCTATTCAATTCTAGAGAGCGCCATAGTCAAGCTTGACCCTGTTCTCAAGTGTATTTTTCAGTTAGGGGGTCATAGAAACATAGAAGATAGGAGCAGGAGTAGGCCATTCAGCCCCTTGAGCCTGCTCCGCCACTCAATGCGATCATGGCTGATCATCCAAATTCAGTACCCTGTCCCTGCATTCTCCCCATATCCCTTGATCCCCTTAGCCTCAAGAAATATATCTAACTCCTTCTTGAATATATTTAATGAATTGGCCTCCACTGCCTTCTGTGGTAGAGAATTCCACAGGTTCACCACTCTCTGGGTGAAGAAATTCCTCCTCATCTCTGTCCTAAATGGCTTACCCCTTATCTTTAGACTGTGACCCCTGGTTCTGGACTCCCCCGCCATCGGGAACAGCCTTCCTGCATCTAGTCTGTCTAGTCCTGTTAGAATTTTATAAGTTTCAATGAGATCCCCTCTCATTCTTCTAGACTCTAGCGAATATAAGCCTAATCGACCCAATCTCTCTTCATACGTCATTCCTGCCATCCCAGGTATCAGTCTGGCAAATCTTCGCTGCACTCCCTCCATGGCAAGAACATCCTTCCTCAGATAAGGCAGCCAAAACTGCACACAATACTCAAGGTGTGGTCTCACCAAGGCCCTGTACATCTGCAGCAAGACATCCTTGCTCCTATACTCGAAACCTCTCGCTATGAAGGCCAGCATACCATTTGCCTTCTTAACCACCTGCTGCACCTGCATGCTTAGCTTCAGCGACTGGTGCACAAGGACACCCAGGTCTCGTTGCACTTCCCCTTTCCCAATCTATTGCCGTTCAGATAATAATCTGCCTTCCTGTTTTTGCCACCAAAGTGGATAACCTCGCATTTATCCACATTATGCTGCATCTGCCCAATCGCCCAGCCTGTCCAAATCATACTGGAGTTTCTCTGCATCCGCCTCACAGCACACACGCCCACCCAGCTTTGTGTCAACTGCAAACTTGGAGATGTTACATCTAGTTCCCTCGTCTAGATGATTAATATATATTGTGAATAACTGGGGTCCTAGCACCGATCCCTGCGGTACCCCACTAGTCACTGCCTTCCACTCTGAAAAAGACCCGTTTATTCCAACTATTTGCAACTGGTTAGCAATGAGAAACCCTGGCAGATTTTCTTCTCCCAAACCCAGGAGATGCAAGGCCAATTTGAGCATCACTAATGCTACAATGGGCGAGATCAGCTAACGTAGCAAAGGTGGCGAATTGAACCAAAAACCTTCCTGGTCTGCATAGCTCAATTACACACTGCCTTTACCGAATAACGTTTTGGGGAGCTTGATTAGCAAGCTGACTGACTTGCAACACTGGAGTGGAACTTCAATATTACAGTAGAGGAAATTCTACACAACACTTCTCTCAGGCTGCCTCTAAGCAGCCATGTTAAAGCACAGAACAAGGGATCAAAAGGTGACCGAGATATACTGATAAATAACTCCCTCTAATAGTGAGAAGTAGGGGGAAGACAGTGGAATATATTTCCTTACATCTGTTGTAATGCTGGTTCTGGGACCCAAGAAGCTACATGTACGTGAAATGAGCACTTTATCTGCTAAGGTAACAAGGTTCTCAATTTCTCTCTTCTACTTCCTACAGGAATATAAAAATTCTGACAAAAAGGTGCAATTCACAAATACAGGTATATGCAAAACAGTACAATTGAAATTGAGCTTCGGAAACTAGCTAGCCTAACTTTATGTTGTGTACAACACTGGATTAAACAAAAGCAGCACACAAGATGACAGCTTCAAAACAAAAACAATTACTAGTAATTGTGAATTATTACCAACATGAGATAGATGAATCTGAATGTGGTTTAGTTGAGATGATAAATAGACCATCAACTAAACTAAATTAGATTAAAATCTAAATTAATGAAGAAATTCACTTTGCTCAAGCTGCAAATACACATTATCTGCGAGCAAGGTAAAAGCAATTACCTTGGGCAATGCCAACATGGCTGCTGAATCCTGGTGACCAGCACTAATATTTTATGTCTCAAACATACCTTCAGTAGTAATTTCTCCACCCAGACACTTGAGTTAATCTCCTACAATAGGCACTATAAACAGACAGACCTTGCTAGTTCTTTTCTGGAGCTGACCCCAGGAAGTGCAGATGCCCAGCTCTCCTCCTCCCCTCGTATGAGGGCAGCCTGGCCAACAGTGGAACTCAGCCCGTGCGGATCGGCAGGGACATGCCACTGCTGTGCCACTGTACCCCAACCATCAGACAAATAAATGGTCATCTTCAAAAGTTCCAGGGCTGCACCTAAAATGCACCTCAAGGGGTATATGGAAAAATACTGAAGGAATCCAACAGAACTTCTTCACATTATTGTAAATAATAAAGGTATCATTATTTTCCTAAACAATCCCTTTCAGAAGCAAACCCGTTTACAACCATGCCATTCCATTATGTAATGAAGCGCTTGATGTCTGCAATAAAACAAAGTTAGCGGATGGTTTAAAAATACCAAGGAATCTAAAGAGTATGGTTCAATTTCTGAATGGGAGGTGCGGAACATCTCCTCCCCCTTCCAAGTGTTGCCCCCACCTGTCAACCAATTCTCGGGACTGGCAGCAGGTAATTTTGGCAGTTGACTACTAACATGTCACTCAAGTAGTTGTGAGCCTTACACTACCAGGACTTAACTGATAGCCTGAATCGTAGTATCAACTGTACATACTGCAATATGCACAAATGCTCCTTCTACAATTGGCAGTGTGTCACTACAACTTTGCCCACTGCACATAAATGATACAACTCAAGATAAGACAAGAGAGAGTTTACACGATCTGCGAGCATAATTATTATTCCATACAAGCAAATAATCTAACACATGTGGACATACATCTTATAGTGTCCTCCCACGGGTACAAGCCCGCACACTTCACTTGCGGTGAGGGTCTGGAGATTTATTTCACCCATCTTTGTTTTACATTTGCTGGTGAGATTTAAGCTACAGTTAAAATTATACCCAGAACAGATAACCATGAACAAAAAGGAAAGTGTATTAGAAGCAAACCCGATCTCAGTTTCTAGGAAGGAAAGGAAATATCACTATCTCCAACCATTTACAAAATTAACTAAAGCTAAAATAACCTGTATGGCATTAAAATTTCTGGGAAGATGACTTTTTTGATGTGTATGGTGTTTGCATTTATTATAGAAACTCTTCAATTTATCCAATTTTTTTTTTTTTTATTTATTTTTTTTTTTTAAAAAGGTTGATTATATAATATTACAAAAGTTAAGTTAAAGCGTTTGCTATATAATGGCCTGGATATTCCGATCCCTACGGGTGGGTACATGCCCATAGGGACATCGGAAATGCCGGTTTCAGGCATGCACAGTGCATGCGCTGAAAACTGGCATTTCCAATCTGTCAAGAATGCTCCTGACAGATTGGACGCCTGCCCTGGAGAAGGGCCTCTGCGGGCGGAAAGTTCCGCTTTCTGGAGACCCTCCGCCCGCAGAAAACCCTTAGAAACCTTACACCTGGTAAAAGCAGGTAAGGCCAGCTTTTACCAGGATAAGAGTTGAAAAAGTTAAAAAAAAAAAAAAAAATTCAGTCATTTATCATTTAAAAATACTTTAAAAAAGGTAAGTTTATTTTTAGCCCTGTAAAAAACTTATTTTTTTCAAAAAATTAAATTGTTGACAATAGTCAATTTATTGTAATTTCAACTAATTTTAAAAATGTGATTAAATTTTTTTTTAAATGTTTTAGTGTTTTTGGGGTGATCGCCATTCATATATTTGACAGGTGTATCTGTCAAGTGTATGAAGGGAGATTCCCTTCTTTGATTGGCTCCCCCATGGCCCACGTGATCCCAGGGACACTGCGAACCGCATGCGCCCCTGGGATACGTGGGCCCTGCACACTTGGAGTTGGAAAGGCCCAGCATCGGAACTATGCACACCTCGGGAGCCCTCAGGTAAGTGCGTAGATTTTTTCCAGATCGGAGGCTTTCGGAAAATACGGCTCAATATCCAGTAAATCAGTAAGTAGCAAGTGTAGCTGTAGAAAATGAACATTTTACGCTGTTCAGGGAAGGTGCTAGCGGAGATCAGACACTTCCCCACAGCAAGAAAAGGAATGCTGGGAATTGCCAACTCCCTGGATCACTCGTGCGCCTTCGAGTGGCCGATTGTAGAATGGCAGGCGTAAAGATGCAGGATACTTATAGATTGCACAAAATGAACAGAAGTTGGGTCTAGATACAAGAGAATAATTTAACATATTATATGCATGTTGTTCAGAGCCTGGAGTTTCCCTGTAGTTTATAAGGGTCAGAATCTCCCCCGTCCCTCAAAGTGAAAATTCAAACACTGCAAGCCAATTATTTTAATATTCATTTTTGGTCAAACAAACTACTGTATATTAAAAAAATATATAGGGGGAGAAATTGGGTGAGTAGCGCCACTTGTTAGCGTCTAAAGAGGCAGGCAGTGGCTGTAGCGCCACTGGCTGCGCCTCTCGCGATATTGAGTTGGGGCGATAATGGTGGCGTTAGCCTTTTGCGCTGCGCCGCCACCGATTAAGTAATCGGTGTGCGCAGTGCCCCATTCGCGCCCCGTTCACGATATTTGGTTGCGAACGCCGCAGTTGCGCCGTTCGCTACCCGTGCCCGGTTCACGGGGCCTTACTGTGCCGGCAGCGGCGCAAGTTGAGGTGCGGGGCGGCCGCCTGCCAGCACCTCCGTCCCCGGCCTCCTGATCTCCACCCGCGGCAGTGCCAGCTATTTCCCGAGAGCCCGGCACTTCTCCTCGGTGCCGGGCTCTTTTGCCGGCATTCGCGATCGGGGATCGCGCTGTTGCAGGCCCCTCCCCCTTAACAATGGGAGGAAGGCCTGCAGTACTGCAGCATGCCGTGCCGCAGCGTGTGGCGCTGCGGCACGTTGCGCTGCGATATTCAGTTTCAGCGCCCTAAGAGGGACGAGGAGCGCCTCAAGCCTCGCCCCGTCTCCCTCTAGGGGCAATGAAACTGAATATCGGACGATCGCTGAAGACTTGAACGCTGCGCTAAATCCTGCGCTCAGGCGAACTTGCGCCAGTTTGGTGCCTCAACCCAATTTCTAGGCCATATTTTGCAAAATTTTCGTCCCTTGCCAATGCTCTCCCCTCCCCATCTGATGGTGTTGACCCCTTGCCAGGGTACAGGTCACACTCTTGTATATTGCTCAATGTGAGACTCACTGCCCACAAATATCTGCAGGCTATCCATTTGCAGTGGGTGGGGTAAGCATCACAACAAAGCCCAATCTTACCTTCACTTGACATCCACACAAAGGCCTGGCCTATTTCACCTTCTGTACTTCTACCTGGACTGTGACCAATAGCTCAACACAGACCGGGGATTGAACTTGGACCATTCCTGTCTGTACAGCTCAGCCACACAGTGGATAAATGTAATGAGCCATTGGGTAACCTGCATCTATATAAAGGTTTTGAGATGATCGGTCACACATGCAAATTTGTGCATCACAAAAACTAATATTTAAAAGCCAGTAATTTCCAATCGACAAGGAGGGAAGCCTGCAGCATCACATTAACCTTAAGGAGTCACACCTAAAAGAAAGAGTATAAAATAAAAAAAGTCAGGCTGACCTATACTTGACCAGAGGATCTGTGCAAGAGTAGTTAACCTTAAATTGACTTCAGGAAAGCACAACAATTACACCTTCTGGCCTTAAATGGACACACCATTTTACACAGCTCCACTTTAGCAGAATAATATAGTGCGTTACAGTATAATGCCCCACCTCCTTGTAAAACGTCCGACTTATGATTAGCGCCACATGGGCCTAGAATTATTTTGAGGGTGCTTGGGCTTTTAACTACCATTTTGCTCGACCTGTGATTACATGACAGAATTCGAAGTAGAATGTAACCTGCATTATGCCCTAACCTTCCAGGTTGAATCAAATACCTTTTGGGCACCACGCCCAGCCACAGTGGGAATTTTAAAAAGCGATCATGGGCTGTAATTTGTTGCCCCTACGGATGCGTGTGCGCCCATAGGGGCCACGCAAGTTCCGGGTTTAGGTATGCGCTGCGCATGCGCTAAAACCCAGAACTTGCGATCTGTCAAGAATTCTCTTGACAGATCATCCGCATCCCTGGGAAAAGGGCATCCGCGGGCGGAGAGTTGGGCTATTTGCCCAACTGCTGCCCAGCGAATGCCCGTGAAATTCTTATGCCTGGTAAAAGCGCAAGGCCTGCTTTTACCAGCATAAGTTTTAAAAAACAGAAAAATTAAATGTTCTTAATAATTTATATATTGAAAACTTGTTAAATAAGGTAAGTTTATTTTTATCCCCTTTAAAACATGTAAAAAAAATGATTTTTGTTTTAAATATTTAATTAAATGCCATTTTAATTAATTTTAAATGTGATTTTTTATTTTATTTATTTGATGCCTAGGTGTAATGTTTGGGGTATTCCCATTCATGCTCAAGTATGAATGGGGATTCCCTTCCGTCATTCGTTGGTCCGGCCCATGTGATCCCGGGGCGCTCGCGAACCGCCTGCACCCCTGGAATATGTGGGCCTCTGCTTGCGGGTATCCGGAGGTGTCCAGGACCCAGAGTCTCCGTGGATCCCGAGGCCCCAGGTACACGGGCATTTTATATGCAGATTGGAGGCATTTCCCCACGGAAAGCCTGCGACTGCAAATTCAGGGCCCTTGACTATTTAAGGCTAGCTGCTTGGTGCAGGTTCAATTAAAATCATTAATTTGTCATTATTACCTGTTAGCAGGTGTTAGCACAACCCACCCTGCCTACAACTCCAATCTCTGAAGAACACCTCCTATTGCACCAGTTTGATATTTCGATTTCCCAAACTGTCTACTCTTATGGCCTCCGAGTGACACAGCCAAATTAGAACCAATCATGCTGAATTATGAGGCCTGTTTTGTGCTGGAGACTCTTTTCCATTGGGAATTTAATCCTAGACGGTCCAGAAACATTTCACTTGGGATTCTTAATGACTAGCACTCAAACAGGACTTTCATTCCATCTGTCTGGGAAAATCTGAACCCCAAATTTGACAAAATATTTACATGCAATGCAATGGAAAGGATGTTTATAATCCGGTTCACAGTTTCACGGAATCACCTCATAGGTCAACAGAGATTGTGCACTTGCATTCCACTGTACATAAATTTAGCTAGACAACTGCAGGCACATTTGTTTACCAAAATTACCTCACCGAGATGACCACCTTTTTTCGTTAACGGAATACTATGGCTATTTCGATGACTTAGTGGGCAGTGGCATTGCCCTGTGTAGCATTAAGTCACACAGAACACAAGTTTGCAAACTTGATTCATGGTCTGTGATGTTAACTGATCTCAGCTTGGGTGGCAGTATGATTTTACCCAGTTGGCTCATATATTTTGAGCTACCCATGGGATTGGGGGGGTATCTATGTCCAAGGAAAGAGGAGACTGTCCAGCCTCCAAGCTGACACAGCTCCTGTCCTCAAGCAGAAACAGAGGAGCTGAAGGTTGTCTGGTGGAACTCTAGATACACCCCAATTCCTGAAAATGTCCTGAATGGATCTTCCATTTCAGAGAGTGAAGTGAGAGACGACAGAGTGCCTGCAGTTATGTTTTCTACCCTGACTAAATGCTGAGCCACGAGAATAATCTAGTGACCCAAACACTAATGTACTAGCAGTATTGCATCTTAAAAGGGACTAGGAACGAGCTGCCCCCTCCTCCTGTTGATGTGGTGTTGTTTGACCACACTGGCTTGCTCTGTACTATGGTCTGGAGGTGTTCCAGTGCCGGCATTACTGTCTTTGATTCCAACGGATTTGCTGTACCAAGTGAACTGCTCTTTTGTCCACCTACACCCAGGTCTCCTGCAAAAGAATGGCCATCCCATCAAGGACGTATTGGTTGTTACTATCATCTGTAATGCACACTACTGTGAACATCATGTGAGGTCCAAGGCCAAACCAATCCACAGGCCTGACCAATCCACACTGGCTGGGAAAGGGAGGCTTCACAAGGAAACCATTATTTGAGTAGGTTCGGCATGTGTGGTTGTATAAAATCCTACACATTGGGAACTACAAAAGATCAGACCTAAATAATGTTTCAATGGGACATGCCCTAAGTACTGGAAACTGGTTTGAGCGCAGAAAAACCTTAGACTGCATTATCTGAAATAATGCACCTAAAAATGTTCCTCTTATAGATGGGATCTCTCGTGACTGTGAATCCAGCCATCGAACTGTTTGGAGCATTTACAGTATGGCTGTGCTCGGATACTTCAGGCAAAGGCTTGGCGGACTTCAGTCAAGGGCTCTGATGAGGGGCTGAAGAGGATTCGTCTTTACTGTAATAGTTTACTGAACTGACACAAGTCTGTTCAAGTTTTTGGACGGCAGAATAATAATCACCACCACAGAATCTTACAGCACAGAAGGAGGCCATTCGGCCCCTCATGCCCGTGCCGGCTCTTTGAAAGAGCTATCAAATTAGCCCCACTCCTCTGTGCTTTCCCCATATTGCTGCAATTTTCTTCTCTTCAAGTATTTAGCTAATTCCTTTGGAAAGTTACCATTGAATCTGCTGCCACTACCATTTCAGGCAGTGCATTCCAGATCATAATAACTCGCTGCGTAAAAAAAAATTCTCCTCGTCTCACCTCTGGCTCTTTTGTCAATTACCTTAAATCTGTGTCCTCTGGTTACCGACCCTTCAGCCAGTGGAAACAGTTCCTCCTTATTTACTCTATCAAAACCCTTCAGGATTTTGAACGCCTCCATTAAATCTCCCCATAACCTTCTCTGCTCGAAGGAGAACAATCCCAGTTTCTCTGGTCTCTCCATGTAACTGAAGTCCCTCATCCCTGATACTATTCTAATAAATCTCTTCTACACCCTCTCCAAGGCCTTGACATCCTTCCTAAAGATATCTGATCTACTGAGTGGCTATAAACTACAAATCTGGTTTATTAAAAGTAACAATTAGACAGTAGCAGAAAAATCAATACAGCAGATTTCACTTGACTGGGATATATAAAAATAACAAAAAGCCTTGAATTTGAGTGTAGATCGGGGACTAACTCTCTTATTAAACCTGGATAGCATTTGTAACATGACTATACATGAGGTTTCGATCAACCACTATGTCGTCTTTAAGTATTCATCTCCATCTCAGTGTGCTCGGAAAAACCACAGAGCTGGAAGCACACAGTCTGGGATAGACCTTTCGTGCTCTTTGAAGTTCAGTGCTAAAATACAGGAAAACAGAAAAGGTGCTCTCATAGTTGAGCCAAGCTTATTAATTAAAGCGATGGTCTCCTGAACTCCAGCCAGATGCGAGGCCCCGACCCATTTCGCATTAGCTAAAATGATTGCTTTCAGGACAATGCGTTAATTGTTATATACAGTATTTGTATAGGAATAATGCCTTTGAAGTAACATTTTGCATACCAGACAACAATGGGCCAGAAATTCGCGGCCAGAAGCGTGAGTACGTTCGGGTTACTCACGCATCTGGCCGTTGGAAATGCCGGCGTTCAGCAGGAACAGCGCATGCGGGGAATGCCGGCATTTCCAGACCCGAGGTCTATTCACAGCTCGTGCGACTGCACAGGCAGCGCTTGCGCAGTGAACTTTGTGGATTTCAATGATGGATTCAGTGAGGGTAAGTCCTTAGAAGTTACACTTGAAAAAAGCAAGTGTAAAGTTGTTCATTGGCTGCGGAGGAAGATATATTTTATCGTGGAGCTTTTGAAATGCAATATTTTTGTTTGGGAAAGGGAGGGAAGTTATTTTAAGTAAGTTTTAAAGTTTAAATTTTTTTTTTTTTTTTTTTTTATAAAGGGTTTTCAGAACGGTAGGTAGAAGGAGCAATTGTGGCTGTGTGAATGGAATGTGAGAATGAGTTATGTATGTATGTCCACATATATTCCTTTACGTATATGTATGTATGTTTTATATTCCTTTACTAATGTGTATGAATGTATGTTTTTAATTATGATTTTCCAATAAGTTACTTTCTCTGAAAGTCATAATTAAATAATACATTCATACACATAAGTAAAGGAAAATATACATAACACGCAAAGGAATATATACAGACATACATACTTTCAGAAGCTCCACGATAAGAAATATCTTCCTCCGCAGCCTCTGCAGCAACTGTACCCATGATTTTTTCATGTGTAAGTTGTAATGACTTGACCTCACTGAAAGCGGCGAATTATACTGCGCACGCGCTGCCTGTGCAGTTGCACGCGTTCTGCCTCTGAACACCTTCGTTCAGAGGACAGGAAATGCCGGTTTTCCCCACATGCACTGTGCATGCTGAAAACCGGCATTTCATCCGGCCAGATGCGTAAGTACCCCGACCGTACTAGCGCATTTGGAAGGGAATTACTGGGCCAACATATTACATGTCAATAAAATTAAAAATTTAACAATTGCACGACTTGCCCCCTCGCATCTGCGACTGAGGGTCCAAGGAGGTGCATTGCGCAATAGGTCATCATCGTACGTATCCTCACACTGTTCCCTTTGGGGAACTGTTTGAAGTGGTGGAAGGATTTATGGCCGTGATTAACGCTCATTCCGTGACCGTAACCATCTTTGAACCAGCCATTAGGGTGGTTAGTCCTATGGCGGGAGGGTTTTACGGGCTCCCACAACCCATCTGAGGAGGGGGGGGGGGGGGCCACCAACACCCACGGACGCAAGTATCCCGCTGGATGTCCACCCAGAATTTAAAGTTGGAGCTCCGACTCCACTTGCCGGGACTGTCTGGAGTGGGGTTCAAAACCCTACTCCTTCTGGCCCAGCGGCGGGGATGCTTACTGCTACGCAAAAGGCCCACTCCGCACAAAAGGTGACACCCATACGTTTCCTGCGCCTTTTCCCTCCCCGTGACTGGAGCCCTATGCTGCCATTTTAAGTTGCTAATCGGATTGGGCCTTTGTCATAGCGGTAGGATCCCCGCCGCTGGGCCAGATCAGGGTAGGGTTTCGAACCCCGCTCCAGACAGTCCCGGCAAGTGGCGTCGGAGCTCCGGCTCTAAATTCTGGGTTGACATCCAGTGGGATATTTGCGTCTGTGGGTGTGCGTGGCCCCCCCTCCTTGTATAGCTTGTGGGAGCCCGTAAAACCCTCCCGCCATAGGACTAACCGCCCTAATGGCTGGTTCAAAGATGGTTACGGTCACGGAATGAGCGTTAATCATGGCCATAAATCCTTCCACCACTTCATACAGTTCCCCAAAGGGAACAGTGTGAAGACACGTATGACGACGACATTGCTAAATAAATAAATGGAATTAAAAAAATTCTTTTAGGGCTTTTAAAAGTCTTTAAATTGCTTTAATTCTCTTTAAAACTACTTCAGATTACTCAAAATAATGTAAACTTTTTAAAAAGTTTATAAAAGTTACCAAAATCTTCAAAAAACTTCCAAAAACCTATTTAAACTGCTGCTTTGCATGTAAAAATGCTTAGCAGCTTGACAGAAACATTGGGGGCGTGTCCAGTGAAACTGAGACCTCAAGGGGCGTGTCTCACTTGCACTGCACGCTCCTGGCTTCGCGCTGGCTGCACTCCTGGGCGGCGTGACGTCACACGCTGCCCGGGAATCTTCTTTTTCAAACACCAAGTCCAGGCGTCCCTGGAGCTGATCTGCAGTAGCGCGGGGTAAGTGCAAATACGGGGCTTGCACGCGCTGCAAGCCCCGTTTAGGAATTTCTGGCCCAATATGTATCCTATCTGCCATGTAGAAAACAAGACAGCAAAGAGACAGACAGCTGAGGGCTTTTTTCTCAACATGCTGTAATCAAATGTAAAGTGCCAGCCACATCTCAAATGTCTATATTAAAAATCTTATGCCTACATGCACTTCCTGTCAACTTTTTCCATTAACGGGCAGAAGGGTGTTTTACAAAATGACAAATTTACATACGCAGTTTAAAAAAAAACAGAATGTCACTTTATGCACAATTATAATGTATCAGAAATGGTGTGATTGAGTGTCTCTGCCGGATAAGTTTGCTAAAATTGTAAAAGAACTCAATTTAAGTTCAACCTGATAGAGCTCTTCGAGAAGGTGACAGACAGGGCAGATGGGGAAAATGCAGTGGAAGTGGTGTGCATGGACTTTCAGCAAGTCTTTGACAAAGATACCACACAGGAGACTGAGAGAAGATAAAGGGATATGGAATATGAGGGGAGGACAGCAAATTGGATTAAAAACCTGTTAGAAGAAAGGGAAACAGAGAGTGCGAGTTAAGGGCAGTTTCTCAGAGCGGTTGGAAGAGGGTAGTTGTGTCCTGCAGGGTCTGATCTGGGACCACGTCTGTTCACTGTGTGTGCCACTGATTTGGATATTGCCGAGTGCTGTCCAAATTTGCAGATGATACTAAAATAGGAGCACCGAAGGAAGTTGCAAGGGGATATTGATACAATGGTGGAATGGACAAAAAAGTGGCAGATGGAATTCAATGTCAGTGAATTTGAGGCAGTACATTTTGGTTTAAAAAAGTAATATACTTTGAATGGGGAAAAGTTGGGTGATTTGAAGGTTTGGATTTTGGGATTCAGGTTCCTAAGACATTAAAAGCAGCACATCAAGTGGTAAGGCCATTAAAAAAAGCTAATGGAATACTTGGCTTTACGGTAAGAAGTATAGAACATTTAAAGTCTAGATGTAATTGTGAAACGTTATAAAAAATTAGTAAAAACACAAAGGAAGTACTGTCTGCAGTTTTGGGCTCCAATTATGAATAAATTGGACAGAGTAATGGAAACCAATTGTTTCCAGTAGTTGAAGGGTCTGGAACATGGATGTAAAATTGAAATGCAAGAAATTGAAGACAGAGAGCAGGAGAAACTTAATTTTTTATACAAGGGGTTGTGAGGCTGCAAAATACACTTCAAGTCTGTGACTGAAACAGAGACCATGTCAACATTTAGGAATAGTTAGATAGGTGGTTAAAGGAAAGGGGAACAAAGGGATATGGAAAGAGAGTAGGCACATGGGATTAGGACTACTACCTATGTGGAGGATAAAAATCAACAGACTGGTTGGGCCGAACAATCTATTCCCATGTAGTAATTTCTATTGCGATCAGCCATCTGACTGGATACCACAGTAAAGTCGGAGGAGTGAAAGTCTCAGCAGCTCGGGTGCTGTGGTTAATCTCATTTACCAGCTCGTAGGCCACAGTACGCAACCTGGTCTCCTGAAATTCAAGTACACAGCATGCCCAATACTGCAACTCAACAACATATATTCTTACAAAAGCAAAATACCTGGAAATCTGAAATAAAAACAGAAAATGCTGGAAATACTCAGGTCAGGCAGCAGTCTGGCCTCTCTCTGTGCGGCTTCCTACACTGTTCCAATGAAGCTCAGCGTAAGCTCGAGGAACAGCACCTCATCTTTCGATTAGGCACTTTACAGCCTTCCGGACTCAACAATGAGTTCAACAATTTCAGGTCATAACTTCTGCCCCCATTTCTTCAGATGGCAGCTGTTGACGATTCTGCTGTTCCCACTTACACCTCTTCTAGACCCTGTTTCTTTAATTGTCCCATTACCATCTCCTTTTGCCTCGCACCATCATCCCTTTTGTCTTTTAATCTCTCCTGCCTTCCACCCTATCACAGACCTTCCCCTTTGTTCTTTTCTCCCCTCCCCCTGCACTTGCTTAAAACCTGTTACATCTCTAATTTTTTTCCAGTTCTGACGAAAGGTCATTGACCTGAAACGTTAACTGTTTCTCTCTCCACAGATGCTGCCTGACCTGCTGAGTATTTCTAACATATATTCTGAAAGGTTTTCACTTTCAATGCCTGCTTTTGGTATGATGTGCACTGCAGCAATTCACTGAGGTTACTTCAACAGCACCTCCCTCTACTTTGCGCTCTACCACAGAGAAGCACGAGAGCAGCAACGTCGTGGGAACACCATCACCTCCAAGTCATACATCACTCTGACCTGGAAATATACCATCGCTCCTTCATTGTTGCAGGATCAATATCCTGAAATTCCTTACCTAACACGAACAAGGACTGCAGCGGTTCAAGGATAAGGCCCGCCATCACCTTCTCAAGCCAATTGGGAATGGGCATTAAATGTGGCCTTGTCAGCACTGCCAACATCCAGAGAACAAATGAAAAGTGCATGTATCGCGCTGACATGCCATGTCTTGGAAATGGCTTTGGAACTGCTGAAAAGTTCACAAAATCAGAATGGCTGTTTATCTCTGATTGTGTTGACCATCATGCACTGGAACACAATCTGGCCTCAGATCAGTATATGCAGTATAACTGCAGCCGTAGGGAATATACTAAATGAATATAATGATTAAGCACTGGGCTAAATAATGAATGATTGGCAGCAAGGTTTTTCACCAAGTTGGTAGTGAGAGAGTTGCAATTTCATCACAATTACTCCATTTAGGTATATAGCTAATAATAGGGATACTGAAATGTTCTGACGAGAATAAAGCTTCACTACCAACGGACCCACTGCTCTCTGCATCTTGGATTACCTGAACAGTAGATCATTGTACTCACTAATTAAAGCAAATTTGTTTCTGGCTGAAACAGATTTCAGTTTTAACAATCTTCACTTGCAGAGAGCTCAAAGGAAATATTAATCCAATTAGCTGCAATTAATGGTTATCCAATTGAAATGCAGCTCTTTTTAAAGATTGGCCAGGTCCCTATAATTTCAACTGCTGAAAGCTGCAGCTATCAGATGAAATCTCTACTTTTCTTACAATTGACTTTGAAAATCCTGTGCCAGCTTTTCTTCAATGTTCTTTGCCTTTAGCAGATTGTGCTGCCAAATCTTAAGGTTGTTGGCGATAAAATTCTATGACACAGGATTCAAATGAAACAGCAAATTGTTAATGGGTTTATCGCATCGTTTATTGCGGAACCATTTTCTCAATAGCTACTCTTTCTTTTACATAAACGCCATTCTCGTGTTCGATCATGGAAACGGACTGCGAATCCAATTTAACCTATATTCCTCGCATACTACAGGAAACTTTCTGGTATCCGGTACGGACGGGACCGACGTGGTGCCGGTTCATCAACGATTCCGGATAACCGAACGCTATAGTAAAAGATACGGAGCTCAGAGCTCCGTATAAAGCAACAAACCCAACAGCGTCAAAGCAATCGGCACAAGTTGCAAGCATCTTTGTAGCTTAGCAACAGCTTCAGCTACACCCTTGCACAGCAACAAATGGAGTAATAAAAGTTACCTGAACCGACTCCTGAATTTTGCCGGTGGATAGAGCGTTTTGGTTATTTAGGGGCCGGTTAATCGAAAGTTTCCTGTAGTTCTGTTCATTAAATTAGGTTACGATTTTAGTGAACATATTTTGGGAGCAAAATCACTGTTTCCTTTGACAGTATTATCTATGCACACACTCCTCGCAACCCAACGACATTTACGAACGTATGAAATTGACGGGCAGGTGAAAGACCAGCTGGCCCATCAAGTCTACCCAGCCCTCATGATGGCTGGAGCATCAGGACTAGACATTTCCCACCCTGCCACAGCCATGTAAACTCCTGGGAAAGGCAAAAAAAAAGCCAGAGGAAAAACCACAGGCCCATAAGGGCAAAACTTATTTGGGAAAATTCCTCTCTGACCCCCACCTTAGACCTTAGTTGGACTTGATCTTTTAAGCTTGGTAGGTCCTCAGTCACCCAAAAATACAGGTCAGTCAATAACCTTTATGTTCAGTCCTGTAGATCACAAATTAATGTAACTTCACTTTGAATGTTAATTTTAAAACAGCAGCCAGTTGTCTTTGATTTAAAAATGTATTTATGTTGGCATGTCTATGCTGTATTTGAAAATCAACAAATCTCAATTGCGTTCCTTCACATGATTCAACCATGCCTTTTAAGGAAGTCAAGCAGAGAAATCAGCCATCTTTACGGGTGGACTGGTGAAAATTATACAATATATATCCAAACTCTTCGGCCGACATGCCAGATTTCGCTGTAGCAGGGCATCGAACAGCATCTGCAGTTGCGTAGACTTGCCCCTGCACCTCAAAAAAAACTGCCCACTAAGTTGCTGAAAGTACAAGTGCAGTGAAGGAAACAGAACATCCGGGACTGCAATAAACAGGGCAATCGATAGGGTCTCTCCTTAACCAATGAGATTTAAGGATTTGGAAATAAGCAGCAGAAGGACTGAGTGAATTAAAGGGGGTGAATTTAATGTTAAATCAGATACAGAAAGAGAAATAAAGAGGGGGGAAAGAAAGAGAAAATGCTGGAAATACGCAGCAGGTCAGGCAGCATTTGTGGAGAAACAGAGTTAATGGGCCCGATTTTGTGGGAAATGGTCGGATTCCCCGAATGTGGGGTTCTGACCTGAAAAAAAGTCAGCCAGCTGCACGCAATTTTCCCTCAAGTGGCCAATTAATTCCCAGCGTGTGGGCAGCCCTGCTAATTGTCCATTTCTAATTAGAAAGCCCCACAGTATGATGTCATCATTCGTGGTGCTTTCAAGGTCCACAGCAAGCATTGCTTCCTCTGTTGGTTTCCAAATGAACCATACAGGATGGCAGAGGAGCCTGCAGCAGCTGTGGCCAGTGCCAGACACCGAGCTGCCTCCAAATTCGACGAAGCTTCACTGCAGGCATTATTGGATGAGGTTAGGGCCCACAGGGAGGTCCTCTTCCCTAGGTCAGGCAGGAAGAGGCCTCCCACTGAGACCAAGGCTGCATGGATGCAGTTGTCAGCAGATGTCAACTCGAATGTGCATGTAACCTTGGCATCACATCTCTAACTCCTTCCTTTACTCCCCCACAGGACCATCCAGAGCCCCCGTCCCCACTGTGGAGGAGGAAGAGGCTGTGCAGCCAGACTCCTCAGATGAAGCTCCAACCTCTGAGGGCGCAGCATCAGCAGAAGTAAGCGCACCCAGCACCAGCGCAGACACTCACACCTTGGGGGGACCTTCGGGACATAGAGTAGTGTTGTCACCTGGTTTTTCATAGCTCACAAGCGAGCCTCAGCAGATTCTGGAGACAGGGACAGCAGTGGAGAGTCCTCATCGGAGGGCGCAGGACTCTGCCAGCTCAGCTCAGCTGTGCTGCATGTCGACCCTCTGCCTCTGGGTCCATCTGCAAGAGAAGAGGTGATGGATCTCCATGCACAGATGCAGAAGTCTCTGGCAGGTTTTGTCTCCAGGGTCGCTGTGAGTGTGGAGCGAATGGAGGAGTCCATAGCAACCATGAGCAGAGCCTTTGTGGAGTCATTGGCGCATGAACGCATCACCATGGAAAGGTTGGCAACCTCCATGGAGGAGATAACTTGCCAGGGTACGGAAAACATGGTGAGTGCTCATAAGAGAATGACATCTCTGGAGGAGCGTTGGCCATCTATTGAACAGAGAAACCAGACCTTCATGGAAGTCCTTCTGAGTAGGACTGCCAGTGCAGATACGGGTCCCCATGGCCCCCTAAAGCGCAGCAAGGTGCTCTCAAGCCACTTCCAAGCGCTGGCCCCTTCTGGCCTGTGCAGCTTCAGGTGAGTGAGCAGCAGCCTGGTGCTCATCCTGCTGTTCCTGGTTCTGCTGCTGCCACCTCTGCTGTTGGAGATCCTCTAATGGCAAGAAGGGAAGGAAAAAAAGGCGTCCCATGCTTCTGGTAGATGCCTCCGCTGAGGAAGCGCTGAGTGAGGGTGGCGAGAGGAGCTTCCCAGGAGATCACATTGGAGAAGTGTGTGAGGCTCCAACCTTCCACAGCTGTGCCTAAGCCTTGAAGAAGTAGCCCCAAGCCTGCAACAACAAGGTCCTTCAACATACAAATGCTTCCGATTAAATCGCAGCTTTCCCGAATGACCTGCAGCCGAGAGCAAGCAAGCCGGCAAGCTTCACGCCAGCTTTCATCAGCGGGGTTCCCCACAGGCGTGTTTAGCATGGGGAACCCTTGAAAATAGCAAGGGCCCCTTAAAATGGCATTAAACATGCCAATAATTGGCGATTAGGGTCCCGACGGCCAGTCCCGCCAACAGCGGGCGGGACTGATTCGGGTCACAGAGAAATGGCGGTCCGAAAGTCGGACGGGGCGGGGGTCGCGACCCCCTATTTCTGCGATTTTCGGCCCCCGCCCGCCTGAAAACCCGCCCGACGGCTGGCAGAAAATCGGGGCCAATGTTTCAGGTCTGTGACCTTTCATCAGAGAGTTCTGATGAAAGGTCAATGACCCGAAACATTAACTCGGTTTCTCCCGCCACAGATGCTGCCTGACCTGCTGAGTATTTTCAGCATTTTCTGTTTTCATTTCAGATTTCTAGCCTTCGCAGTATTTTGGTTTTATGTGAGAGAGAAAGAAAGAGTTGATTGAGAGAGAGAGAGAGAGAGAGAGAGCGAAAGGAGACAGAAAGGAAAATTAAGAAAAAAAATGACATTTTAAAAATCTAAAACAATTCACAACCTGAAGGGTCGAGACTCCATACATATACTAGTTAATTTCGGTGCCAGAGAGGTCGATTGGCAGTCGTTAACACTGATCACGTTATTAAAAGGGTACTTACGCTTGTAATTACTAGCCCTAAAAATCTGCGGTGGGTTTAGTTCGTATCTACCGTGCAAATACAGCGACTTCACGACATTCAATGCAGGTCAATGGTGAGGCAGACAGCGAGATGCCGTTTCTGGCGAAGCTAACAGCCGAGCGGTGCAACGCAGACAGCAACGTCTGGACACTGGCATTTAACCGTGCAGATGCTTCTCACCTGAAGTTGCTGGATCATTTACACATAAATAATGGCGAGCGTTATTAGCCTCACCGATATTTTGACAGCAAAATCTGGCCCATTATTTCAACAGAGATGTGTTGAATACAACCTTGGGACATAGGAATGTACTGTTTAATAATAGGAAAAATAAAATGTATTCGAGTTCAAATAAATCTTTCGGATCAATACTGAAAAGACTGTTATTCAAGGGTTGTTTCTGTGTAAAGGTGACAAACGAAACCTTATCAATATTCTGAAAATGCAAACTTGGTTCAAAGCAAAATACCGGATCATTAAAACTCACTGAATAGGTTTGAAGTGAGTGAAGTTATAATCAAAGATTCAAATGGTTCTACTGAATCTACTGACCATTTCCAATGCTGCCATAATGCTCAAGCATTCATATTTAAACTAGACTTTAGATTTCAGCTTGCACTTGAAAGTGCCTCCTTTGTCCTTCGTGACAATTACTGCAGGAAGACCCTGTGGCTCTGATTCTTTAGCGGATGCCATCTTTAATGATGATGTATGGGTGTCCCTTTCCACCACGCTGCTGCAGGTCAAATGCATGACATCGCTGCATGTGTATCAACAAGCAAATTATAAACCGTGTCAATCTGAGTTAATGCAAGGCTGTAATCCCTTTACAAGAGATCTAATATGTGGCATGAGTTATGTTCATTTTGTAATCTGATAAGAATAGAGTGAGTTACAACGCTCTAATAAAAGAGTAATGAGGCTCCTTAATGACACTGTTAAAAGGTAAAATAACTTAAAATATTGCTCTTGTAAAAACTGATTAAATCTGTGTTGCATACTTGCCCTGTCTATTGCTACTTGTCAGATAGACCACAGATAAAAGGTACAAGGCATCTGACATTTCAAGCATTGTCATCAGCTAATTGCAAAGAAGAATGTATATATTTATCAATATGCAGGTTTTATAATAAGTTAGTGCAACTTTTAATAACAAGTTAGTGCAACTTTTAATAACATCCCTATAAATAGGTTTAAAAGGAACCAGTGAGCAAGTACGTGATGATATGAAGAGAAGGTGGAGTTTAAGCTAGTTTCTAACTCTGAAAAGCACACATGGTGATGGGAGAAATCAGAATGAATTTCACTAATTACAGGAAACTTTCGTTTAACCGGAGGTTAAAAGTCCGGAAAGCTCTATCTACCGGCAAAATTCAGGAGCTGTTTTCTATAAGTTTTTTTTACTTCTCGTTGCTTTTTTTTTTCCCCAGTCAGGCTCTGCAAGGTCTGTAGCTAAGCAACAGCTTCAGCTAGAGACGCTTGCAGCTGCAGCCGACTGTTTTGAAGCTGTTGCTAAGCAACAGGGTTTGTTGATTCACACGGAGCTGAAAAGCTCTGTATGTTTTAACATTAGCGCTGGTTTATACGGCAGTTTTGATCTAACGGCACCAGCTCGGTCCCATCACTGCCGGATACCAGAAAGTTTCCTGTACTGAATGAAAATTGTGGTAGATGTTTTCGCAGCTTAAGCAGATTCTAAATCTTGCACTCTCAACTCTAAGCCAACAAAAAGAACTTTCAATTCAGTCCGGGTTGTATTCAAATGTCAAAGGAGAGTCTCCTAACCCATCGTGACACCCACTTTCGCTCATTATTCTAATGAATCATGTTTCATCCTCGTATGCAAAAAAATTCAAGTAACAACTGATTTCAATTATGCACAGTTTTGTGAACTTACTTAAAAGAACTGATGGAACTTTTGTCTGGAGGTTGCGGGTAATGGACCGAAATTTGCGGTCGGAGGCGTACCTCCGGAGTACGCTTCTGACCCGGAAAAAAATACAAATATACCTGCTGGCTCCCAGGGCTTCGGAGTCTTCGAGTCCTAGGCCTGCAGGCGTAATCGCCCACGGACGCAGGCGGTTTGGAAGCGCTCCTGGGATCACATGGGCACAGTCCTCCTATCAGAAAGGAGGAGTCATCATAAGCTTGTGGGGATTCAGTTTACGAATGGAATCCCCAAATAATTAACTAATTTCACAACTGAAATAAAAATAAATATTCCCATTTTCAAAAGTAATTAAAAATCCCTTTAATGAAGCATTTAAAATAAAAATTTATTTTTTGAAAATAATTTTAAACATTTTAATCAGGGCCAAAATTTACATAAACTAATTTTAAGTGTTTGCGATGTTTTTATTTATTATTTTAATTTAACATTTATAGTAATCCTTACACTGGTAAAAGCAGGCCCTACGCCTGCTTTTACCAGGTGTAAGGGTTTTGTGGGCATTTGCTGGGCAGTAGTTGGGCAAATAGCCCCACTCTGCGCCAGCGAAAGTGTTTTTGGGTCGGAGGCGGCCGATCTGTCAAGACGAACCATGACAGATCACAAGTTCTGAGTTTTTTTGTGCATGTGGGGCCTTTTACAAGGCTTACGACGGCGTAGTATGAAGGCCATAATTTTTTTTGGGGGGGCGGGGTGTTGGAAAGTAAAGATTGTTTCTCCTTCCTCCAACGAGTCTCATGTTAAGTAAGATGGCAGATGCAACAGTGCATCTCATCATACAACCCTCTGCTTGGGAATCGGAGTTAAGCTTGCTTGAGTGAGGACATAGGTGTAGGTCCCAGTTCGACAGCTGGCTCCAGTGGAGGTTGTCAGAGTGCTGTTGTATTTTTCTTAATGTCCAGATCGTCATAAAGGTGTGGAGGTACAACCAAAGCCATGTGACTCTGCATTCAAGCACAGCAGTCACCACTCCTCACAGTCAATCCTCAGGTCACTGATAAGCCAAGGCATAACAACAAGACCAACTTATCATCACACTGAACCTTGTATACCACATACTACAAATGTAACATATGACAGAGAACAAATGCAATTAAAAACAGTGGGCAATAGAATCACAATAGCTGTACAGGTAGAACGTCCCGAATCCGGCAACCTTGGGACCGAGGCTGAGCCAGTTTTCGGGTTTTTCCGGACTTTGGAACGTGTTTCTGATGTCCAAAGTCTGGAAACGCCAGAGCCTGGGTTGCGGTATTTCCGGACATCAGAAACACGTACCGAGTCCGGAAATGCCTGGGCCCAGGTTGCGCTTTTGGTAAGCCTCCCTCAGGGTGTCCAGATTCCGGAACATTTTACGGATTCCGGACCCCCGCCACCAATTGTCCTGGAGTTCGGATCATTCCGGAGCTCCGGATTTGGGACGCTCAACCTGTATTAGCAATGTTACTGACAAGTTAGCTATTAAGCAGTAATTCCAAAACAAAAAATTAACACTATTGTATTTGTTTATAATTCAATCACCTTTTTGCATGTGCATCACCTTATATTTATCTCATACCTCAGGTTCCAAAAAATTGGAAAAGGGAAGGAGGCAAAGAAAATAAAATTAGCCAATGGAATAATAAAAGAAAGAAAACAGTGCAATAAAACTCTTTCTTAATCCTTTTCAAGGAATCAGCTTAAGATCTGAACTCTTCTACTCCCCAAGATCAGGAATATCTTGTTTACTCAAGGGATCTGTAACAAGTAGGTTCTACTGTATGGAGATAGATAGATGGACTAACAGCTAAAATGATTGAGCATTTGACTCCCAACCGGAAGGTTGTGAGCTCAACTCACTGGCTTCTTGTCAATCAAGCTCCTTTGCTTCACTTGCACGTCAGAGTGCTACATGGAAGTAAATCCTACTTTTGCCAGGTAGGGAAGGAAGGGGGAGGGAGAGAATTAAAAGGACCTTCTGGAGTTGTGATTTGTTTACACCTGGCCATAGAAGTATCAATTGTGGCCATGGAAAAATCATTGTTCCAGCTAAACTTGTTCTGGCCTCTGAATTACATATAATAATCTCCAGGGAGGAGAAAATGTTTTTTTTTACTTAAATATATAGAAGCTGCAAAATGGGAGAATTAAAGAAAAAAGCAATAAAAAGAAAATACATTAAAATGAAGGCAGCTGCATAGCTTCACTTATGATGATTTTATCTGCTTTTAAGTCAATCTCTTTTAACGATGTACCTTAGTAAATGAGCAACACGGCCATGCAGCCCTTTAAAACAAAATCTCAATGAGTCTATATACTGCCTGTTACTACAGCAAGTTATAATTACTGTATTTAACAGCATCATATATATATTGCAAAATCCTCTGCAGAAAACTTTATATATAGTTCAATCAAATTACACGTGTAGTTAATGGTCCAGGTGTGATCCATAATAAATATCAATAAAATTGGTTCTGATTATAGGAATCCTGGAATTCAGGAGCCCACGAAAGATCTACTCAATTTCTTCACGGTCACAAAACATATATTTTACAGACTTGAGAAGATAGTTCACTTGTCCTTTCAAATGGGTAAACTATACTTCATTACCAGTACTGAACATATCTTGCTGATTTAGTACAACTTGAACGTGGCTTCCATTAACGATGCTCTGTTCCAACGCAATCCAAATACACAACCCTATAGCAGCAGGGCTTTTTAATAATGCTCTCTCCTTGATGCCAACAACAATCACTCAAATACATACACCATCTCCAGAAGTTGGAAGGAGAGCACATTTCAAGCCATGGGAGTATCATTACTGCTCCACAATTGTCTGCCTTGCTGTGGTCTAGTGGATAATGTCACTTCTACCCCACCCCACCCCACTCTGCTCTGCTCTGCTCAAAAAAGCAAATGGCAGACACTTCAATATTCCGAGACGCTCCAGGCAAAGTGCCCCAGGGCAAAAGCTGATGATACTCAACCGAATAAAAAACATTTCCATCAAAGCAAAGCATAAATTTTTAAAAATCTGTTTTTAACCCAAGTACATTCCATATCTGGGGATAAGCACTTATTATACATATGACCATTTCTTAATAAATATTCAAGTAATTTCATCAGCACCCCACTCCTTACTGTTATACAGAAGTATGATATCAAAATACAAATTGTTACCCCAGAGTAAACAGCTGTCCATAAGCCTGGTTGTCTCTTTAGCATTGGATTCTGAATGGTTTCCTACAACCTCTAAGCTGGCACAGGCTGATGGTTTCTCCAAACATTCTCAGTGTGCAGGGTCACTAGCTATTCATTTTATATGCAAAACTTTGGCTTTAACATTTTCTCAGAGGACTAGAAGAATATGACAATTAATTGGAAAGAGTTGAGTAAGTAACAAGAAACTTGTCTCACCTTATTCTTTAGTGGAACCTACCCTTTACTTGTACTTGTCAGCATTAATCAAACCAAATTAAAATGAATGCCAAAAGCTATATTTTATGAATATATTACTAGCTAATTTATATTCAAAGGTTCCCACTTATTCTGAAACCACCTTGTTGAGGACAATGGATTTTTGTAGTAAGCGTGCACAGCAGAACCTTGATTGTTAAAAAGTTAGCACAACATAAATACTTTCTAAATAAAAATCTGATTCACTTCAGGAAAATAATCAGGTTTCACTATGGTTTGGGGCCAAGTGGTCCAGCTGGTTAGAAGTCACAGCCTATGACTAGTAATCTCCTTTACCTCTGGAGATCCCAATCTCAGGAAAGTGCAACTCTACTCTCACTGCTGGCCATTATTAATGGACTACATTCAGCACTTATTTGCGAATGTCACCTTCCAGAAGCTCAGTAAGGCCAACAGTGCAAAAATAATGGAAAAGTCGTGTGCCTAGAGGATGGAAGAGGCAGGAATGAAGCTAAATAAAAGGGTTTATTTCTTGCACGGTCAGAGAGCCACCATTGCTCCTCTAATTCTCTGGTTGATAGCATCATGGGTCTTGAAGTGAAAGTTTGCCACGTTTCTCTAGCTTTATCATTCCTCATCATAATGAGCAAACAGTGATTTACTCATTTATTGAAAAAGTATCCCTCCAAAATTACAAAAATAAAGAGAGAAGTATGCCTAACTTAGTATACCATTAATCTGAATGCTACAGAATCTACAAATACCAAGCTTCCCATAAAGTTACACATTTATAAAAAGGCACACATTTAAGTAAAGCAGACTGGGTTTTGGAGTTCCTCTCCTCCCAAAAAGGGTAGTTCAGCTGCAACATAAAGCTATTACTCCAGCACTTCTACCCATTATGGAGAATAGCAGACTTTTTATAGATTTTCAAATTCAACATCCATTTTCTATTATGATCTCTCAGTTTGCTCTGCAGGATAGCACAAAAGTGATTAAAGCCCAGTGATGGCAGTCAATCTGTGAAGAGGTGTACCTCAGGCCAATCATAAATTTGCAATGATTTCTCTTTTAGTAGCATTATAATTAGAGGAATGAAAGAAGCAAGATCACTTCAGTAGATCTGGCATGGCTATACTTTGATGCCAGTGACAAATGGTGATCTGATAACAAGAGAAGGGGCGGGTGATGGGTTGAAGAACAGGTCAATATCACTGTGCCATGAAACTCATTTGATGACCGTAATTTATTACTTACCTCGCATCATCGTTCATTGTACTGTGGTCAATAGGTGCCATGAAACTCACTAATTTGTTATGAACGTGGTATCTGATAGGAAAGAAATGAAAATGTTATTTGTTTCTGATTTTAATTTAGGCAATTTCATTTTAGTTGCTTTATTGTCCTAAAAGATAATGACCTAGTGTTGGGAGTATTTGTATAATTGGATTATTATTCCCCTCGGTCATCTGAAGGAAAAAAAAGTACAATACTTCACCCTTCACAGAGATACTCCTTTACCTAACACTCCAAAATAGAGTTCCACAGTTCAAAAAGGACAGACAACATTGAAACATGTTCTTACACATCCGTCATACACAGATTTAGGCAGAGATGCAGTATTTTTATAGTTTATCATTATAGCCTAAGTAGGGCAATTTAAGTTGATAGTTGTCTCTTTCAATAAATTAGACTCTGACATTTTAAATTCAAATTAAGCTTGCAGAAAATCTGCGGTCAGTGGCGAATCAAAGGCGCTCAACCGCTGGTCCTGAAGAAAGCTGCCCAAAAGAAGTTCGCCCTTTTCGACGTTCAACTGATTGCAGCGCTGTGTCAGGGGGATTCCCAGTGAAGAGCTGCAGTAATGTCAACAAGCTGTCTAAGCAGCCAATCACACTGAAGAATTCTCAGACAGCAAACCAGGAAATGAAAAGTCGCTTTTATCCAGACTTTTAAAAAACGTTTCAGCGAGCGAAATAAAGATTGGGACTTTCACACTGGGATAGGTAGAAGCTGAAATATCATGAACTTTTTAAAAAAATGTAAGTTTTAAAAAAATTGTAATTTTTTATCATAATGATAAATTTGACACTCCACAAATATAAAAATTACTTTTTCAGGGCCAGACGTTTGTTTAGCAGTCACTATGCTGTTAGAACCCCAGTTACACCTAATCCAACAAGGCTGAACACTTAACAGCGATATCAGTGCTGAAAAGCTCAAGTTTTCATCAGTTTCACAGATTTCACTAATTGCTAGCTATGGTGGGGGGCGGGGGGACCACTGCGCAACCTGTGTTGAAGCAGTGAATGACTGACCGCAACTTCAGGATTTCCGCTTTAGATGCGCATGCGCTAACTCCTGAAGTTGCGGTCAGTTTCAGAGGGGTAATGACAGTGAATGCTGACAGTTCGCCATCATTACCCACTGCAAATTCCAGGGCCTATTTAACCTTTAAATGAACAACACTGCCTAATATTAGGATGCACGGAATATTAGGATGCAAGTTTACACCCAGAATTCTCTTAAGAATGAATTTTTGATGTCAGCTGGGAGTTTGAGGGTGGGACACAGAGCAGACCATGACTGTTACCGCAAGGAGAGAGCTAAGTTGGCAAACTAGTAACTTTTCTGCAGCTCCTAGCGGCTGATCACAGAGCAGCATAGGCAATGACCTGGGAGAAGGGAATAGTGCACTGAATGGTTAGATCTGAAAAAGTGAGGAGAGAATACTGGACAACTGGATTGGTTTTTGCGTAATTATAATAATAGCATCAGCAATAAAACAAACTTGAATGAGATGGATGCAGTAATTGTATCAATTAAATATGCGATTAAAACAAAGATTAACAGATTAAAAATTTTAATCGCTAGATTAATCGCGATTAATTTTTTCATTGCTCGACAGCCCGACTCCCTACAGATAGTCAGGATTAGCATCAGCAAGGCCCCAAGAGCGAGCAGCCAGACTGCCCCAACTTGATTGTGAGGCAAGCTTTTGGGGAGTAGGGAGTAGGGAGAATGACGAGGAAGGAAGGATGGCAGGGAGGGGAGAATGACGAGTATGGAAGGGGAGAATGACAAGGAAGGAAGGAAGGAAGGGGGGAATGACGAGGGAGGGAGGGGAGGAAAGGAAGAATGACGAGGGAGGGAGGGGAGGGAAGAATAACAAGGGAGGGAGGGAAGAATGACGAGGGAGAGTGATGAGGGAGGGAGGGAGCGAGGGGAGAATGATGAGGAAGGAGGAGGAGAATGACGAACAAGGGAAAGAATCAGTAAAGGAAAAAAAGGAGCAAAGAAGGTGTATACCCCCGTGAAAAGTAACATATGCCTTTCAAATACAGCCATCGTCATGTTCTCCTTTTTCATAACATAACCAGAATACTTCTTTGGGTATTCCTAATGGACCTTGGTGTTAACTTCTCATAGCAAAATCGCCAGGATATACTTACCTTACTTTTCTGCCCTTGCTGGCTCTAGTATCTACTTTTTTCTTAATCTTACTCCGCAGCTTCTGAATAGCAAGCCAT
Organism: Somniosus microcephalus; assembly: GCF_052327205.1. Taxonomy (NCBI): domain Eukaryota; kingdom Metazoa; phylum Chordata; class Chondrichthyes; order Squaliformes; family Somniosidae; genus Somniosus; species Somniosus microcephalus. The sequence continues at coordinate 68,772,005 of NC_141008.1, forward strand.
TGTCTATATGAATGAACAAAACATTATCAGAACTGAAGTGAAAACAAAACACAAAACCAGTTATAACAACATTATAGGCACAGGTGTAGGTTTGATCTTTATTCTACATAGGTCCTACTTTTGTGTTGTCAGCAAAGTTTGAGATTGTGCTCCTAATGTCCAAGTCCAAAGCACCTAGATATACACACTGGAATAAAAGTGGACCAAGCACTGATCCCTGGGGCACACCACTTCCAATCCAAGCAACACCCATTTACCCTATTTCCTATCTGTAATCCAACTATCTATGCCGAATCTCCCTGTGCGAGGAGGAATTCAGGTGAGAACCGTGCTAATGCGATTCCTCGTGCCTCTTGACAAGAGGAGAAATAAGCAGCTGTTTGGGAGCAGACCACGTGTCTATTTAGCAGCACTGAAGTGTAGATGGCAGACAAGATACAAGAACTTTTTGAATTACATTCCGAAGTTAGAAAAATTTTAATTCCCTCCCCAACTTTCTCCCCTTCTTTCTTGAAGGTACTGACTTTTACTGGGTATGGTTTCACAGACAGCAGCAACCCAAGTGGCTATTCTTCATAGTGAGTGGTCTCAGTCTTGAAAGTTTCAATTGACCCAGCATCCACGGCATTTTGGGAGGCAGAGTTTCAGATTTTTACTACCCTTTGAGTGAAGAGGAGCCGACTGATTTCACTCCTGAATGGCCCGGCTCTAATGTTAAGATTATGCCCCTTTGTTCTGGCATAGTGGTTAGCACTGTTGTCTCACAGCGCCAGGGACCCGGGTTCGAATCCGGCCTCGGGTGACTGTGTGTGTGGAGTTTGCACATTCTCCCCGTGTTTGCGTGGGTTTCCTCCGGGTGCTCCGGTTTCCTCCCACAGTCCAAAGATGTGCGGGTTAGGTTGATTGGCTATGATAAATTGACCCTTAGTGTTAGGGGGATTAAATACGTGGGGTTATGGGGATAGGGTGGGATATGTGTTGGTGCAGGGGTTACGGGGATCGGGTGGGATATGTGTCGGTGCAGGCTCGATGGGCCGAAATGGCCTCTATCTGCACTGTGGGGTTTCTGTGATTCTGTGAATCCTTTCATCATTTTAAACACCTCGATTCGATCACCCCTCCAGCGTCTATACTAAAGGGAATACAATTTAATTACATAATCAAAGAGTATTTGCACATGCTTGGTTTAAAGGTCTCCGTTTTTATTTTTTGAATGACCGATAAAATATGCAGTAAACTCTGTGTAGGGTTAGCTTATACCTAACCCAATCAATACCACTACCCTCCACAAATGTGATGCTGAGCTCATCATGTCATTAGGCATTGCCTGCAAAAGTCACCATTTGAATTGGGTGAAAATGTCAGAATAGTGCTACTTCCCCCAGCTCTAACTCTAGATAACTGCGCTGGCGTAGTCGACGGTAGGGGGGCCGGGGGTGGAGGGAGAAAGAGTCCTGTTAGGGTAGCGATTCATTTTAGGTTTCTATTTGGTAAATTGTCTGTGTTGGAATTCCAATACTGATGATTCTACTACCACCACCACAAACTGAGGAATACAGCTTCTTTAGCAGCGGAATGTCAGGCTTCGTAAATGCTCTGCCAACTTCTAATACTAATAATAATAATAATAATAATAATAATAATCAACTTTATTGTCATTGTTAGTGCACAAGTGCAGTACAACGAAATGTAGGCTTGCGGCTCCCGAGAGTGTACATTTAAATTAAGACATTTAAACATTCAACATTCATTTGGCTTGTGATACATTAACATAAACATAACCATAATAAAGTGCATTGGCAGATGTGCAGGCTTTAGAGTTTATTTGTGGAGTTCAGTAGGATGACAGCCCTGGGAAAGAAGCTGTTCCTAAATCTGGTCGTTCGGGTGCAAATGCATCTGTAGCGTCTCCCAGATGGCAGGAGGGTGAACAGACTGTAGCTGGGGTGGGTAGGGTCTTTGATGATGGTCCGTGACCTCCGTAAACAGCGTTTCTGGTATGTGTTCTATGGTCGGTAGCCAGGTGCCGGTAATGCGTTGGGCAGTTTTGACTACCCGCTGCAGGGCTTTCCGGTCATAGTAGCTACAGCTGCCATACCATACTGTGATACAGTTCGTCAGGGTGCTCTCTATTGTGCAGCGGTAAAAGTTAGAGAGGATCAGGGGTGACAGGTTACATCCCTTCAGCCTCCTTAGGAAATATAGGCGCTGCTGGGCCTTCTTCACCAGAGAGGAGGTATTGAGGGACCAGGAGAGGTCTTCCGTGATGTGGACTCCGAGGAACTTAAAGCTGTCCACCCTTTCTCATTCCAAATTACATAGTCAGGAAGGATACAGAGAGCTGATCACGTGACTGTAATTGCATCCATTTTGATAGTATTAAATTTTGCACGACCAAATAGGTAGTCATATACAACAAGGTAATCTCCTCCCTCTTGCATGCGTAAAACAATCATTTTCATCCGATTCAGATTGCACATAAAAGTAAATCTGCATTACTTCACTCACAGTTCAAGGTTTTTGGGTCTCTCTTGCCTGGTGTTGAATGTGTGTATTCACTGATGTTAACACTGACATTTTTGCTGAACATGTTGGAGAACGTGTTTATGCTCAAGATATCAACTTACTGTACAGAATCAAAAATACCATCATTTCTTACGGTGAAATTGTGTGTTTAGATATTGCATACGCCAGAAGTTAGTGCACACTGAATTTTATGTTGTTGTTCATTTCAGAGGGACAAACAGAATTTTAGCAAAGTAACTAATATTGAAATAAAAATTAAATTACATAGGAGTATGCCTAATTTAATTCATCTTAATGGGGGGATTGTAGGGTCTTTCTGGACGGATGACCACCCTCATCTGTAATTATATTGCAAAGCTTCAAAATGCAGAAAATTCTAAGCATAACATTGTGAATTTTTACATCAATCTCTTGATAATTATATACAAAATACAATGTTTGGAGCATTCATTTCTCTCCATGAATGTAACCAGCTTTAATAATTAATGCTACCTTTCAACACTTACCGGCCCATAGCAACCTGATCATTTGGATCTATAGAACTCGTCTTCCGCTCGATTAGTTCTCTGAGGAGCTGCACAAAAATAGGAGATTAAAAAAATTAAGTGATTAGATTTCAAATTACAAATTTTAGAAATTATATCTCTTTACCAGCCCCATTATTTTCTTCAAGCCTATTAAGTTATTGTGGGGCAAACAGATGGAGCAGTGGGTAAGCACTTTGCCTTTTGGGATAGCATAATTCCTACATTCATGGCAAACATCCAAGATGGAAGCCAAAATAGGTCAAAAACTAAATTACAGCCACAAGCCAAACCCCAACAGTACTCCAAAGGGAAAACTTTGTCCCATAAAAGGCCAGCTGCCTCCCAACCTGCATAGGACAATCTAAATAGGTATTAAAATCTGTACTTTTAGCTGTGTGTGGAGGGAGGGGGAAAGGGGAGGTGGAAGAGAAGGAAATGATAAAACACACAAATACAAATATCCTGTAAGAGTATCTAGTTTCCAGACATTTCTATAGCTCACTGCTGAGTGTATGCGTTATGTGACTTTATTATCGAAGTTTTGTTAACCCTTTTTTGTATTCTTCTGAATCAAAGCAGAATCTGAATAAATGACTGTTGGACACAATGTTGTCTGATGCTGTAATAGAAAGTGTTTGTGCTGCATTTCTGATCTGATTAATTTTAAATGTTCAGTAAAGAACTATCGCCATACAAGTAAACAACATTGCAACCCAATAGTTGCAGTTCAGAGTTAAGGCACTGAAAAGGTTACATTGTGGCGGTACCACTGGTTGCCCCTTACATTGAGACACATAATTCCCTTTAACTTACCTTACTGTATGTTTAACTTACCTTTTGGGGCCGTTGCCCTTTTAACTTACCTGTTGGGGCCATTGCCCCTTTAAGGCGCGCCCTAGCGCGCTGACGTCACGTCACGTACGACGTGATGTGCGTGCGCCGGCACAGCCCGGCCTAGCGTCTTCGCTCCCGTCGGCTGGCCGTTGAGGCCGACGCGATCTTCCGCTCCCGCGGCAAGCACCGGCACAGCCCGGCCTAGCGTCTTCGGCCTCAACGGCCAGCGACGCAACAACGCGCATCACGTGACGCCCTAAGCGCGGGAAACACGAACGTGATGACGTCACAACACAAACGCGATGAATTCATCACGCTCCCCACAGGACTGCGAACTCAGTCCTCGTGGAGTCCCCGCTGGGACAAGACCTACACCACGGTGCTCCTACAGTCAGCCATCTTACCTGCTATCTTACCTGCTGTAATTAGTCTGTTCCTGTAAATAAACAACTTGTTGATAGTTCGTCGAAGTCAAACTCTCTTATTTAGTGGCGATCTACACGAACCGCTACAACCTCTCCAATGATTGGTAAACATACAGAGGCCTAGAAATTCAGTATAGCCACTTTTGGGGCGGGAAAGTCGGGCGGCCGCTAAAGTTTGCGCCCGGCGCAAAGTCGAGGCCACTGCACCGATATTCAGTAGCTTTGCCCTAAGAGTTTGCTCGAGCGCTAAAACTGGCGTTACACAACTATCTTTAGGCGCAAAGCCGGCGGTGCTGAGCTAAACCGCCGAGGCCGGGCGCAGCGCAGGTGCAGTCATTTCTTGATTGACAGCAGACACCCTGGCGCCGGCCAGCTCTTAAAGGGGGAAGGGTCGAGTTCGTCTGCTGCCACGCCCTGGACACTGCAGCCCTCCAGCTAGGCCTAAACACTGCTGCTGAACAGAAATAGCGCCGGGAAAGATGCAGAAGGCCCGTGAACGAGCGCAGCGCTTCACTGGCCATGATTTGAGGGTGCTGGTTAGTGCTTTGGAGAGGAGACGCAAACTCTTGTTCCTGGACAGTGGCAAGAAGCCTGCCACCAGCATCTACAGGAAAGCCTGGAGGGAGGTCGCCCACAGGGTCACATCCAACAGCGAGGTCCCCAGGAACGCTGTCCAATGCCGGAAAAAGTTCAATGACCTCACAAGGATTGTCAGGGTGAGTCCCCTTTCCAGTGTCCTCCTCATCCTTGCATGTGCACCTCACATTATGGGCAAAGGGACCTAAAAGCCCTAATGGCCAGCCCTCATCCAGCAGCTATGGGACTGTCATGAACATCAATTGCACATTCTGCACTTTACACACTGGCCAAGCTATTCGACCATGGGAGGCAGTGCACACAAGATCAGGGCACCACACTGTACTTAGAGGCCGTCCTTTCTCTTGCAGGCCAAGCTGGCACACAATCAGAAGAGCCGGACTGTGACCGGGGGAGGCCGTCCCCAGATCCAGCAGCTCAGTGCCCTGGAAGAGCGCGTGGGTAGCCTCATGGGTGCCCAGGTGATTGGCCCCGTTGCATCTGGAGATGCCGACCCTGTTCTGGGCACCAATGGTAAGGACATCACCTTTTGGACCTCTCTCGTCCCACTTGCGCTTCAGATCTACATCCTTTGCCACTGTCCGACCAATGCGCTGAATGCCACCACTCATGCCTCCCTCGCTGACGCCCTCTCCTCACTCTAAAGCTACTCTTGTGCCTTCCTGCTTTCAGATGGTGAGGAGGAGGTCCCTGAAGCTGCCAGTGACAGCCCCTCGGAAGAGGAGGAGAAGGAGGAGGAAGAGGAAGAGGAAGGCGGCCCATCAGGGGAACCCTCAGCCGCGCCAGGGGATGCCAATGGAGGGGACACGTCTTCCCTGGAGGAGAGCCAGGGGGAAGTGTTGGAGGGGAGTGTAGCTCCTGTGCCCAGTGGCGTGCAGCAACGCGGGAAGGGTCGGGCAGCTCGGCGGCCTTCTTCCCAGAGGGGGGGAAGGGTCGCAGGGGAGTGTAGTTGCTGGGCCCAGTGGCATCCAGCAATGCAGGAAGGGTCGGGCAGCTCGGCGGCCTTCTCCCCAGAGGGAGAGTCCGGCCTCCAGTCCGGAGACGGTCCTCGCCAAGGAGGTGCGCCTCCTCGATCAAATGTCCGTGGACTCGGATCGCCGGAACACCGAGTTCATGGGGGTTGTGGCACGGTTGCCTGAGGCCATCGAGTCCCTGGCTCATAGTGTGGCCGATTTCGGGGCCTCACAGGCCAGGAGTTTCGAGCAATTCGAAGAAGCACAGCCGTGAGTTGGGCCGAATTCGGGGCAGCACAGGCAGCGAGTTGGGCGGAATTCGGGGCAGCTCACGCAGCGAGTGGCCAGGTGATCAGTGGTGCCGTGCAGTCACTGGCTGGTCTGATGCGGGCACAGACCAGGGCAGTATGGGCACTCACTGCTGCCACACTCGCTGTGTCAGCCAAACATCGCCAGGGCACCCGCCGCACTGCAGCAGCACAGCGGTCTGTCCTTCAGCAGATTGCTGCGCATGCTGCAGTGCTGGCCCGGGCGAGTGCCAGTGTCTCAGGCGAGCAGCGAGCGCCTGCCATCAGCCAGCTTGCCCCCATTCCTGCAGCCGCCACTGCCACTCCCCCAGTGGAGCTGCGACGAGCTGCTGGAGAGACTGATGCTGCCCAGCCACAGCTGCAGCAGTCACCAGCCGGCCCCTCGAGGGCCAGAGCTCGTCTAGGCCGACCCCCAAGGGCATCTGCCGTCACGCCATGTGCCCCTCAGGAGCCTTCCCCCAGCCTTGCAGCAGCCACTGGGCACACTTTGAGGAGGAGCAGCAGGGCGGCCAGGGGCCGCAAAAGGCTGGACAAGGAATCGCCCTCGCGGGCCACAAAGTAGAGGGTGTGGGCAAATGTGTTTTTATATGGGGATGGTCGTTTTCTTTATGGGGATGGTTGTTTTTGTAAGGCCGAGGATGAAGGCCATTTTTGTGGAAATGTTTTGTTATTCCTCCACAGGTTGTGGGAGTGAGTCATGTGTGTGACTGTTTTTTGGGGGTGTTGTGTTTCATGTGGGAAGGGCCCCAAGTTTGTTCAATAAAGCATTTTATTTATTCAGCTTGTCCATGTTTGATGTTTGAAGTGGTTGTTGCCTTAACCGGCTGAGGGCTTGCGGAGCGGCTGCATTCAGGTCCCTTCATTGCCACAAGCCATTCCCTGACAGGGGGCCTAGAAGTGACGTTCAATAAGCCGCCGACGGGCGGCCCTTGGACCTTGTGCCTCCCTCCTGGGCTGGTACTCCTCCTCCTCCTCCATGCTCCTCCGGAGGTGGTGCTCCAGCGTGAGGTGGCAGTGCCCGAGTCCTGCGGATAGCCAGGTTGTGCAGCATGCAGCAAACGACCACGACCTGGGAGACTCTCTCCGGCGAATACTGCAGAGATCCGCCGGAACGATCCAGGCAGCGGAACCGTTGCTTGAGGACGCCAATCGTTTGTTCTATGATGTTCCTAGTGGCTTGATGGCTTTCGTTGTATGCCTCCTCAGCAGGGGTCCTGGGCGCTCGGAGCGGGGTCATGAGCCAGGTACACAAAGGATAGCCTTTGTCCCCGATAAGCCATCCTCTTGGGGGAGGCTGTGCCTGGAACATGTCAGCCACAGTAGTCTGTCGCAGGATAAATGCATCGTGGCTGTTGCCTGGAAAGTGGGCATTGACAGCTAGGATGCGCTGCCTGTGGTCACACACCAGCTGTACATTGAGGGAATGGTAGCCCTTCCGGTTGCGGTAATCCTCGGCATTGTCGATAGGTGCCCGCAAAGCCACATGCGTGCAGTCAATGGCGCCCTGCACCATGGGGAAGTCCGCGATCCTTGCAAATCCGACTGCACGCTGCTGCTGCCTCTCCAGGGTCATGGGGAAGGAGATGAATTGGTGTCTCCTTCTGAAAAGGGCATTGGTCACCTGGCGGATGCAGCAATGCACGGCGAACTGGGATATGTTAGCAATGTCCCCAGCAGCGGCTTGGAAGGAGCCGCTTGCATAGAAGTTCAGAGCCACCGTGACCTTCACTTCCACCGACAGAGACGTCCTGCACCTCAGCTGTGGACGCAGATCTCTGTGAAGCAGCTGGCAGATCTCTGCAACCACCTCCCTTCTGAAGCGCAGCCTCCTAACACACTGCGCGGCAGTCATGGTGAGATAGGACACCTGCTGGCGGTATTCCCTGAGTGGGTAAGGCCTACGTTGCCGACGCCTGTTGCCCCCTCTGCGTCTAGCCAGGGCTGCCCCTCTCACACAGCGTCTGCGAGCCCTTCGCACATAATGCTGAAACTGAGGGTTGGCACCCCATGCAGCCCCCATAATATACTTGCAAACAATGACATCACAATGAAGGTGAATTGCCAAGCTCTGGCCTGAAGCCAAAAATACCTCTCCTATGTTGGGCCAAAGCAGTAAGCTCCCTTCCTTGGTCTCTGTCCATAAATCCGTTGCACAAGAGTGATTGCTGCAAAATGGCTGGCCTTTACAGTTCAGGGTAAGTGCCTTTAATTTGCGCTCCCCACGGCCCGCATGGCCTCTGCTGCGTTCCATTTCACAGTTCTTAGGACCGCCACGCCCACATTGGGCGGGCGCGACTGAAGTTCCGGATTGGGGCGCACAAAGGGCGTTGCACGAGGAAACGACGTCATAATCTGAGCGCGCGCAAACACTTTGCGCCGGCGCTAAATGTCTACTGAAGTTGGGCGTAGGCGCAGATCGCGCTGCGCCCGGCCGCTAAGTGCCTAGCGCTCGAGATCTACTCCTCCTAAGGCGCTAACGGCTGGCGCACGCAACTGAATTTCTAGGCCAGAGTTTCAAAAGCCTCAGTCTAGACCTCAAGTGATGTTAGTTTGAAACACAAAAAGGCTGCTTATTTAGCTATCCCACGTAAATGGAATATTTTACTAACTGCAGCTGAACGTGCCCAAGGTTGGGGAGGAGTTTACACAACCACAAGAACGAACGAGTCCCCATAATGTCATTCATATAGAAGAGAAAGATCACACCCTCAGGAGGTCCCAAAAGGGCTTTGCGACCAATGAGTTACTTTTTGAAATGCACTTATGTAATCAAATACAGCAACCAATTTGCACACAGGTAGGTCCTACAAACAACACATCAATGGCCAGATCATTTGTTTTGGTGGTTTAGAATCGAGGGAGGAATGTTGGCCACGAGAACACACTACTTTTCTTTGAAAATAGCTTGGGATCTTTTACGTCCAACAGACAGGGTCTTGGTCTCATCTGTAAGGCAGCACGTCTGACAATGCAGCACTACAGTGAAGTATCAACCAGAAACATGTGCTCAAGTCTTGGCGTGGGATTGAGCCCGCAAATTTCTGACGCATCTCAGATCCGCAGTAACTTATTCTGCAAGAGCTGCTACCAACTGAGCCAAGCTAATAGGATCCAACCAAGACCAATTAGCATAAGATCCATAGTAACTTTTACCCTACATAACAACAAATTGTATTTATATAGCGCCTTTAACATAGTTAAAAAGTCCCATGGCGCTGCACAGGAGTATTTTAAGACAAAAAATTTGACACCGATCCACATAAGGATAAATTAGGGCAGGTGACCAAAAGCTTGGTCAAAGAGGTAGGTTTTAAGGAGCACCTTAAAGGAGGAAAGAGAGGTAGAGAGGCAGAGGGGTTTAGGGAGGGAATTCCAGAGCTTAGGGCCTAGGCAACAGAAAGCACGGCCACCAACGGTTGAGCGATTATAATCAGGGATCCTCAAGAGGGCAGAATTAGAGGAGCGCAGATATCTCGGGGGGGGGGGGGGGGGGGGTTGTGGGGCTGAAGAAGATTACAGAGATGGGAAGGGGTGAGGCCATGGAGGGATTTGAAAACAAGGATGAGAATTTTGAAATCGTGGCGCTGCTTAACCGGGAGCCAATGTAGGTCAGCGAGCACAGGGGTGATGGGCGAATGGGACTTGGTGCAAGTTAGGACACGGGCAGCCGAGTTTTGGATGACCTTAAGTTAACGTAGGGTGGAATGTGGGAGGCCAGCCAGGAGCGCGTCGGAAAAGTCGAGTACATACATCAACTGAAGCACAAAAACCACATACAGGAAACTTTGGTTTATCCAGAGGTTGTATGTCCGGAATACTCGATCTAACAGCAAAAATCAGGAGCTGTTTTCTGTAAGTTTTTTTAGATCTCGTTCTTTTTTTATTTCCCCAGTCAGCCACTGCAAGGTCTGTAGCTATAGCAACAGCTTCAGCTACAGACGCTTGCAGCTGCAGCCGACTCTTTAGAAGCTGTTGCTAAGCAACAGTGTTTGTTGTCAGATACGGAGATGAAAACCTCCGTATGCTTCAACATTAACTTTGTATGTCCGGCAGTTTTGATAGATCGGCAACAGCTCGGTCCCGTCGGTGCCGGATATCACAAAGTTTCCTGTAATAATATGATGGCTATTTACACTATAGCTATGGAAATAAAATTACACAACTGTAAACATGGGGACAATGATTAGAAAACAATTCTTGCATCTTCCCCACTATCATATTCTCATTCGGCGGTTTTCTGCAGGTCAACAGATATCAATTCTCACTGATTCAAACACCAGTGTTGCTCCAAGGCTCAGTTTTCAAGGAGGAGTTTCCATGGAGGACAGATTCAATATATCCAATGCTACTAGAATACAAAGTTGTGGTTGATTATTGAATTGAGTGGCATGGTGGGTTAGCACACCATCCTGTCACTTATCCTGGGTTTGAATAGTGACAGTATAACTGTCTCCTCCTCCTCTCTCATTTCAGGCTATAGGGGTCCTATTTGCAAGATGAGTTTGGGCATTCCCAATTCACGTTAAGGTCACAACAAAGAATGGCTCATAATTCAGCGCTAAACGGACAGTTTCAAATCAGTGGATCATTAGGATGGGTGGTGGGGGTGGGAAAGTGGAAAATATAGGACAATAGAGGATTCTCTTCTGAAGCTGGAGTTAAGGTATGTTGAGAGAGAGATTTGGAACGTTACTCTGAATCTGACTTGTGCTATAGCTAACCTGGAAGTCCTCAATGCTGAAACACAATGACAATATTGAGTGGGTTCAATTGCCCAGCACTGGTATCCAGCAATCTGATGAACATAAACATTTACCAAATATGTGCACTTTAAAAGTAACTAGTTATTGGAGCACAATCTATCAAAATACACTACATTACTACAGCTTTCCGATAACTGCTTTTAAAACAGTCTATCTGGACTGAATTGTATCTGTGGATATTATTCAACTTTATTATTAAAACAATGGCCATCTACTCATTATTAATTTTCAACATGAACTTTTAGGATAACACCAGTAATCTGCATGTCTATTCTAAAAGTATAATTTCATTAACTTAATAAGCCACGGGACTCACTATATTACTAGAAAGCATCCCTCCGTTCAAAGCCCTATTCATCTGACCTACTTCCAACATCTCTCTGGCAGCCAATCTGTCAGTTTATCTATTGTTGTTCATCATAGTCACTTCTGGCAGCTAAATAAAAGATACAAATCCACCAATGCACGGGCTTATGACACTGTAAACCCACGTAACACTGCTGCTCAGTAAACGTGTGCCCTTAATCATTGCAGCAACTTCAGCGACGATCTCTGCCAAATCCCACTCAACAGAAGAAATTAACCAGGTCAGCGAAACAGGTGCAACACTCTGTCTGTCAACCACTCTCTTCCCACAATTACTTGTACACAATGAAGCGGTAATCTTTACAGATCATCTCTCTGAAGAAATGTATTGAAAACTGTAAAGGAAAATGAATGTGCTGCTGCCTTGCGGCTCAGCAGATGTCTGTGGGTGATGTACAAGGCAGGGATGAGCTGTCGTAGAAATCTGTCAAGGTTTGGCTAAGTGATTAAAGCCTCCACAGTCTAAGCACCATATTTAGAGTCTACAGGAGTCAAGACTTGCACCCATTCCTTGCTGCGATGCCAGATGTTGGCTAACGTTTCAGTTTCTATTTACTCCACTTGGACAGAATGAGTTGGCACAGCAGCCACACAATCTGGAACATTCTGCAGTTGCTGTGTTAACAAGTGTCAGCCATCATTCAACCAAAAGAACGTCAGAATCGCTCTTAGTTGCTGCTGTTTCAGGTGTGTTGAATCCTTTGGGAACTGACTATGATTAAGTTCTCGCATCAGAGACACATTTGGTTTACTCAGTGTTGTGCTTCACTAACCTCTGCAAATTAACCCCTCCACCTTCATTAACCCTTTTAACAAGGGCTACACTTTTAATATCTAGAATTAAGAAATAAAGAATGCCTATATATAACTATTAGTTCAAATTACTAAATGAGTTATGTTAATAGAATGGCATCAGGTAATCTATCTTAACTTTCTGCAATTATTTTTTAGGACTATTTTAAATAGCTATATTAATGCATTTACATTAGGAAAGAGAATTTGACAAACAGAATGGAAAAGTACATCAAAAACTACCAAAATCTGGTATAAGCCAAGAACTGCATTTTTAACACAGTTTTGAATTATATTGAGATGAGTCCATTGATGGATCAACTGATGAAGGGGCTGAGTAGCTGAGCTGTACCGATCAGGGAGGTCTGTTCTTTGTTGGTGCATACCAGCTGGAGCAGTAGGCCCTAAAACTGGCCTAAACACCTCGTGTTGTGGGGAAAAGGAGGAGCAGCAAGTATTTGCAATCCTGATCGCTGTCCAGTGACCCTGGTTGGAAGCAAGTGTGTGTATGTGGACAGGGAGGTTGAAAAGATCGGGCTCAGCTGCAGTAAAATAGACTGCCAATTCTCAGTGTCTGGGCTCACAAGTGCAAAGTGGCCAGTTGGACGAGATAGCAGGGGAAGTGTGTGGAGCTGTATCTCCGGTAGGAATAAATGCCTCATTAAGAGCAGGGCTCATTAAGATAATAGACCTCAGTGGCATTTGTGGCACTAAAATGTTAGTATAACAGAGAAGGGGTGTGGAAAGAGTGGGGGGGGGGGGGAGGGGGGACAAAAAGGCATTAAAAATATGTTGCACTCAAGCACTAATGTGAATCAATCAATGGGTCTTCATGCCAAGGAACTTTTATCAGAACAGATAAGAACCTGGTAGGACACATTTTATTTTCAATTCAATTCAAAAACATTTGAAACATAAATAAAACTGCACAGATTTTTTTTTAACCATACCAAAGAAGTAGAAAAATAATATTGTTTGTGTCAATGTAAAGAAACATTTTCCAAGCAGGTATGTCAGTAATGTGAGTAACTAGCTCCCCTGCTTCAACTGTCTTAAAATCTGAGGGGGCCCAAAAAAATGTATGCTTCGATAAATTATTATGTAGGTACATAAACATGTACTTTTAGTCCCTCCAACATTTCTTCTATAGTAGATTTAAGGCAGGTTGTTTCTAGTTCAAACTTCTCTATAAAATTATACTAATATTTTAGTGCAATAAAAAAATAAAGCCTTCCTTGTGAAAGAAGCCTTTCTTGTAAATCAGGCAATTGAAGTAAATACCCTTATTCTTGAAAATATGTTATATATAAACATTATATATAATAAATATATATACAAATTAAATATATTGCATTATATATAAAAATATAATCAGGCTAAAAAGATTAACTTTTTTTATATATAAAAGGTGATGAGGAACACGACCTGGTTCAAATAATTGGAACATGAAGTGAGCTCTTTCCATTGCTTTCCCTCCATGGTTAATTTGTCTTGTTTGTATTGGTTAACATTTTTCTTCAGAGCTTTTCTTCTGTGCATAGATTTTTGCCAATCACACCACAGTTGACTTTTTTTTTAATGTTTAAATTGTTCTCCATTCCTGGAACAACCATTTTATTTTAAAATGGGAGAGCAGTGGCTGTTGCAGTACTTGCGCCACCCCCAGAAAACAGCCATGAGCAGCCGGAGATTGAGTCGTTTGCTCTCTCAGTTCCAAAAGATGAAGTACTAAGAAAGGAAGGGTAGCATCCCTTTTAATATTTACTGACATAATAGGGAATAACTCAACACTGCAATCTAACCTTTGTAATTCTGATGGTTTTCTAAACCACTCAAAACTTCACTTTCACAGTTTGAAACATGATTTTTTTTAAATTTTTTTTTTAATTACAGCACTGAAACCCAGTCGCTGCCATTCGCTATTCTCTATGTAAAGCAGGGTTATCCTCTAGCCAGCCAAAACACACAAGAAAAAAAAACAGGATGTGGCTTTCAGTCCATCCAGCTCACTTCAATGGAAATAACAATCGGCAGATGATTTTGCCCCCTATGTTGCAGAAATGCTCTCCCCCCCCTTCCCTATTAGGGTCCCACCATACAATGCATCATTTCCTACTAACCAGGCAGTAAATGGTCTGCTTCCAGGCCTAATCCAACACTACTTTGATTATAAGAGTGACCTGCAGTAAATCATCTGCTGCTGTAACGGATGCACTTCACACAACTCGAACCCAGAGAGTGACAACCTCTAGCGTATGAAGCTGTAGGGCCAAACCAGATTGATGCTACAACGTTATTTACATCAAATGATTTCTCTATCTTGGCTTGAAGCCTGTATCCTTTCATTCCCTCCCCCCCCATATTCAAGATTGTTTTGGGGAGAGGAGGTACAATAGGAGGGTTTAATGCTCATTAAGATAATAGACCTCAGTGGCATTTGTGGCACTAAAATGTTAGTATAAAACATTTCCATCAGGCTTGGAAAAATAGGCAAATGATTTGAAGATCCCTTAATTATAATAAATTAAACTGCATTCATGTGGCTCGTTTGTGGGCACCTGTATTAATCAATTTCACTGTAGCACTAAGCTATATAGCCAGATGTATATTTCAATTCTTCCACAGCCTCAAGAATTTTGAAGCATATCTTCCTTAACAACTCCGACAGTAGGTGGAGAAGGTATAACCTGTGGAAAAATGATAATGTCACGTTCTCATGGAAGCCAGCAAAAATATCATCAGGGCTCCATCCGATTCACACGCGAGGTCCTTTCCTGGCTGTAATCCATCAGATTGCCGAGAACAATTTACACTTTGCCCTATCTGTATTAATAGCTAGAAAATTCTGATGACACTGGGGCACTGCCTGTGAATACTAAAATCCTTGTATAGTCTACTCCTGATAATTCAAAGTCGTTTGTTACACTAACAAAATCACCCAATAATTTGAATTAAGTAATGCAAATAATACAGCAGAGTGGGAATTAAGTGCTATAAAAATTAAATTATCAGAATTTGATAAGTGGTTGTGAATCAATAGGAATAGACTGTAATGGAGGTAAAACAAAAACAGTAGCTGTACGTTTCGAGTATCGAAACTCTGAAGCAACCAGTACTTGTCAATCGAAACAGCTTGTGATAATCAAGTTTGTTATAATAAAGTTCTGACTGTATGACGCACCCCTCCCCAGTGCATCATAAAAGCTGCTCGCTTGGGTTGTTGGCAGTATGTTGACTTGGCTAAGGTACATTGTAGTGTAGCCTCCTGTATAAGTATAGGCATAAATCATATTCATAGTGAACACTAAGTACATTTCAAGATACTGCAGTACCTCCCCAGCTGAACTACTCACACAACATCACTTAGTGTCGCTTCACGTGATTTGGGAAGATCACATCCCCTGCATCCCCCAGAATAAAAAATGCTTAGCCATGTGACATTACTTGAACTTGATCACAGTTACTCACTGTGTTTGGCATTTTAATCCAGCTTTGAAAAAAATAGGAGTTGATAACAATGTCTATTATCCAGGTCACTACACTGTTCATCCAGAACAAGTGCCAGCTCCGTATCTTTTCTGAGATGATTTATTGCAAAATGTCTCTTAATATAAGACTTGCTGACTGAAATGTTTCTCTGATTTGGAACAACCTGAACTGCAATGACCCTTGTCTCCTCTATTGCTAGGTTACTCGCGTCAATTTAGATGCTTTATTGATATCTATAAACAGTAGCTTGGATAGGTGAACCCCCCGCTCTATTTAAGAACACTCACCTGATGGTAAAAGTCGTCATCATCAAAAATCTCTTCATCTATGTCTTTCAGATGTGCATTTGACTTTCCTTGTGGCACAACCTCCTGTGTAGAAAAAGAATCTGTCTGTCCATTACAGAGGTCAGGGAGGAAAGAATTCCAAGTTCAGTAAAAGCCTGTTCACATTCCCCTTACTGCCTAGATACACAATAGATGCTTTGTATGTTTTAACAAATCTCAGGTGCTTTCCACTCCCTGTCCCCTCTTGATTTTTGCCCCTACTGGAGGCAGGGGCTCATTCTGTGGTACATTTTCATGGTCTCATCTAGTACCTTGCCTACGCAGTCGCTTTTCATGTGCGACACAGAAGTTTTGGCAGGCTCTTTATCCACAGGAGGCACCACGGCCAAGACCATCCAATCTAATGTTCACACGGGTCCCCTTTACAGGAGTGATAAGTGAGGACGAGTGAAGCCAGTTATAGCACAGGACCCTGGCTCAGATTCAGTAACACGGCACAGAGCGCTGATCCAGCTTGGGCTCCTTATAATGGCTCACTGCCAAGCCACACAATACATTTATCCACTGAGCCGCAAGGCTGCTGCCATTTGTTTTGAAACTTTGAGGTATTTGAGCATGCAAGGATGTTTGTTAAAAAAAATTTCAAGTCTAAATTATTAATAGTTGTCGTTTAATCTTTTGATTCCACTCTGTATGATAGAATTCAACATTAAAAGTGAAATTAGTTTTACAGTTCAGAAAACAAGCATGTACTCTGAAAGCTTCAAAAGGGCATTCAATCATCAAATCATTCAATAATCAAAACAGAGACACACAGAAACATTATACCAACATTTTACACAACATCCAAAGAATTTAAGTTAAATCTTTAGCAATAGTTTTAAATTTGTGTTGTTTCACAATTCCAAATGTCAATAGGATTCAGTTTTGCTATTTTAGAAGTTTGCTACTCAAAAGGTTGAGGATATTTTTAACCTCCTGAAGGTGTTACAGTTCCATGGTTCCCCTCTGGTACCTCACCCAAGTGGCCATTCTTCACGCAGCACCTAAACAGTAAGTGCTGGCAGGCTTTGTGACTGTGGGGGGTGCGGGCTTTGCAGTCAAGTCCGAACCTGTCCACACCATGACATACACTTTCCAGCAGGTGTCACTGGGTAATGATCAGTAGTAGGAATCCTAACTGGTTTTCTCTCCACAGCCTGGGGCAATGAGTCAAACCACAGTGCTCCTACCATCACCCCAACTGAGATCAGTAAACTTAGCACAGGCTGGGACTGAACCTGGGATCTTCTCGTAAAAAGCAAAATACTGCAAATCAAACAGAAAAGGCTGGAAACACACAGCAAATCAATCATCTTCTGCGGTGAGAACAGGCAGTAGGCACTTTGGGTTCGTATCCTTCATCAAAACCTATCAGTTCATAGGTTCAGATGAAAGGTACGAATCTGAAGCATCAGCTGTCTGTTCTCTCCACCGATATTGGTTAACCTGGTGTGTTTCCAGCTTTTTCTGTTTGTGTTTCTGGGATCATCTAGTCTGTGACACTCAGGTACACATCACCTTTATCAAACTAGTCTCTCTTTTTTCATAAAAAAGCAGCCCCTTCAGAATACAAGTTTGGAGTTCCTTGTTGACATACCATCTCCCCGGGCACGGTCTCTGGAATCTGCTGAGAATCTTCTTCCGCTTTTCCGAGAATTCTATACAAGGATCGTTTGGTCTGAGTCCGTCGTAACAACCTCTCTTTATCCATCATAATCTGCTCAATCTGAGTCACGACTGAACGTTCAAAAGCACTGAACCCCTGGAATAAAAAACATCAGCACAGCAAGAATTCAGGTAACATTCAATGTAAAAATGTACTGATTAGTTTGAGTGCTCCTTCTAACTGAATTAAGGTCAAATTTATCTTTCAGTTTTAATTAACAAGCTTTCCATAAAGGTCATTTTCTTTTTTTAAAAAAAAGCAAATTTATAGAAGCTATATATAAAAGTGAAACATAAAAAACTACTCGCGTTCCAACACACACATGACCGACTAATCCAGCCAACTAAATATATAAACCAATTTAGTTATCCACACTACAATCAGCTGCCAGAATTTTCATAGGAGTCAGGGATTAATTTTGCATAAACCAGCTAAAATGCAATGGCGTGTTGATTTTTGGGGGTCAGGATTCTTGATCCAGTAGTAGTTATCTGTATATCCGGTACCTGGTAGAATCTATGCAGCTCTGGTGCTTAAGTTTCAGGTCTGGGAGACCAGGAGTTAGGTTGTCAAAAAATTGTGTCAGAACATAATGTTTAGAAGAGAAAAACGTACGTTGTGTCTGTGTTAGGCAATCATAATAGGCCAATCAAAATTTTAAAACTGTATCTGATTAAATACGAGGAGTTTCAATTATCCCTCTCCTTTCATTATAGAAGTTCCACTGTATAAAGCTTTAACTCAGTGTTTGATTAAACACAACTGCCAAGATATTTGACCCAGTAGCACACGGTGAAGAAAGATGACCATTGCCACTTTAAGCTAAACAAAATTATTACTGGCCTCACTTGCACCCTCTAGGATCATGAATTGTTGTGTCAATAAACCAAAGACAAGTATTTAACATTTTCAATAATGTGAATATTTAACTGAACATAATTTTATATCAAGGCTAAGGTAAGATGCAATAAAGGTCCTCATATATATTAATTGTACCTTTTATGCAACCACATAGCAAACTTGTCAGTATGTATGCAAATAACAAGCTCTAATTTGTCATAATCATAAAGAATCCTTGCAAACAGCTCCAGTCATTTAAAAAAAAAATCTTCTCTCTCGCTTTGAGAAAGTATCAAAAACAGTGCAGAAACAAAAGATCAACTCACCTTGCCCATTTTGCCTGAGGCTAGTTTTGTCTTATCATGCCATTTCTGCAATGTGCTATTCCGATATGTTTTGAAGTCAGCAAATCGCTTGGCCATAAAGTCTGGGTACTCATCCATTTCAAGCTTCCTTTTCTGTGGCCCTTTCCTCTCCTGCACTTCCTCCGTTTCATCATCACTGGGAATCTCATCACTGGAAACAAAGAAAGCAGTACCTTACAACGGTGAATTCTCTCTTCATTGCACAAGTACGAGACGCACCACACAAAAACCGCAATCCTGGTTAATTCCTGGTAATGTCTTAACACAATCAGATTTTTGTTCTTACCATTAATAGTAATGAGTCCTGACATCCCGGTGTAATCTCCGTGCATGCAGTTTTAAACTAATTTAAAGTAGTATTTGCTCAGGTTTATTTATTTATTTATTATTATTTTTTTTAATTTTTTTTTAAGTGTTTGACATTTTTATTTCACAGGTTTGTGTTCTACAAGGTAGAGAGGAAATGTGGCTCATCCAGGGATTCAAAACAATCGGCATCTAGAAAAACGAGTTGCATCCCCAGAAACAATAATACTTACAGCTCTAACCAAATTTCCTTGGAAAATAGAACAAGCAACTTTGGTAACTGTCAGGTGCTAACTGTTTAATGGATATAGATCCAATTTATTTCAGAACAGAAATTTTTTTTGAATATTGACTAATATTTATACAGCAGTAAAAAGTCAATGTAAAAAGAGACAACTGTGAATTACTGGTAAGATGTACTACACATGGAGGAGGGCACTTAAAACAACTGAAAAAAGATTTGGCGCCTACAAAATTCATCGTAAGTGTCGTATAAATCTGAGAGTCTGAAATCACTAGCATTCATTTTGACAGCCAAATAAAGGCTGGAAATTCATGTCCACTGGGACTGTTCTTGGACTGCCAACACAATCTTGTCGGCTGTAACTCCCAACAGCTTCACAAACACCTGCTCAACATCCCCTGTAATTAGACTGAATACAGTATGGGCAGCATTTTGGAAGAGAACGCAAGTGACTGAAATATCCCATTATCAACTCACTTACTGCTGTACAGTTTCCATCACTGCGCTTACCTGTCTGGCTCTGGCTTCTTGCCATTGACAAAGTGCTGTGTGGCTGGATACTGGAGAAGCAGTTCATCCTGAAGCTCAACTAGTGACCTCAGGAGTGCCTTCAGTGCTTTGCAACCTAAAGGGAAAAAAAGCAAGCATAAAAATTAAACATCTGACTCTACCCTTATTAACTGAACCTTTCCAGTCACTTCAGAGATAAACTTTTCTATTTGTGGGGAAAATATGGAATTAGCACAGGATTAAGCTCCTGCTTATGAATACATTCTTTACTAGCGAGGCCTTTAAAGACGCGACCCAAAATTGCCCTCATCGTTCTGAAATGGAGATCAGCCCTAGAAGAATGAAATCTGGTTAAGATGAAACCTTATACATATCTAATAAAGGCATTACCAGATCATATTTGTTAGGCCTTGTGCTGTAGGCATAGCTTAAGCACAAAGACTGTACAGGCAATCCTATGTACTTAAAAGGTTGAAGTCACCCCTGTAAGGTGGTTAGAAATGTTTTCCCCAGTTTTGTTTTAATAAACATGCACAACAGTGACATCAGTCATGCTACTTAAAAGGAAAGAAAACAGAGGGGTTGAGATGTTTTTTTTTTATAAAAGAGGGGCTAAGGCCAGTGATTTTGGAGGGGGGGGAAGGGTTGGCAGAAACAGACCGTGAGGAAAAGCAGCAGCCTGAAGACTGAATAAGCAAGAAAGGAACTTTGTCCAAACGTCTTGGAAATTTACTGGAGAACTAAAAGTAAAACAAAATCAACCATTTGATATGCATGGAGTATTCCACTAGAGTTCCTCAGCCAGACAAACTCCATTGAAAACTCCATGAATATCATGATTGCGCATATCATAACAACAAAAGTTTTCCTCTCCCAAAATGGATGCAATCTCCATTTAATATCCATCCACAATATCAAGCTATGATAATATTACACAGTGCTAACCATGATTTAGAACTTGTTCAGCTTATGTATGGAAACACAGGTATATATGCACAGACACAGATAATACAGCAGGAAATATAAAGCAAATAAATGTTTTGACACAGTAGTTTTATGCATTTAATTCCCCACCCAGAAACAGCTTAAAGTCCCATTGAAATTAGCAAAATTGGCGTACCTAAACTTTGTGCAAGAAATTAAGAGACCAACAGGTAGGGTTAAGGCAAAATTATTTAACAAGTTTGCGGAGTACAGTATGCCTAGATTATATTAAATTCTATTGATTCTAAAAACAGGCTTATTACAATTAGACTTGCTATTTTGATGTTTAATGAATGCCAAACGAAAATAAAATCTCGAGAAGAATCAGAGCTAAAAAGATGAAAATCACCTTCAATGGCGACTTGAACTTCCTGGGCTGTCAACCATAGGCAGGCCAAGATCAAGTGCAAATATTCTTACTCTTCCTAACATAACATATTTGCCTCAGTCAGTTGAGTTTTGAGGGAACAACTCCAATAAAGGTAGTAAAGTCCTTTGGAGACACATCCTCTGCTGAGGAATTCCACTGAATTCTCCATGATCAGAGGACAATTTTAGCCCTCTCATCCACTGAATTTACAAGTCATTTGGACAGAGTTCCTTCTTTATTCAGACTTTCACTGGTTCTTTTCTTCTGGCATTATTTCCCCACTTCAAAACTGTCGTCATCAGCCCTTCCTTAAAAAGCCCACCTTAATCCTCTCCAACATCCACCCATCATGAAACCTCCCCTTTCTCACTAAAGTCCTAAATTGAAAGCCATCACACCCCTGCACTGGAATTCTCATCCTCAACTCATATACTATGCTATGTCTCCCCCATCTAGAAAATCTTGCTCAAAACCTACCTTTTCAATCATGCCTTTGGTAACCTCTTCTAACTCTTTCCCTAACACCTTGTCAAGTGCTTTGAAATGTTTCACTACATTAAAAGACCTAGATAAGGACAAGTTATTGTTGCTTAATTGAATTTTAAGATAAAATAGCCAAAGTTGTGTGTGAGGTGGAATGTTTGTGAATCTTATTTACAATGAAGCCTGGACTTGAAGTGCACCCAACACATGGAGGTCATTTGATGCACAATATCCTTTCATTGTAGATAACTTTTCAGCCACTTAAGTGTTTATGCAGATCTCGTTTGAAAGATTGAGATAGTCCTCAGTTGTCAGTCACTTGAAAAGCTCGAGGTAGATACAGCAAAATCCAAAACTTCAAGAGAGTGGAGGGCACTAAAAGTTCAATCCATTGCACAACAGCATGGATTCTTACTGAACAATAAAAGACCCTGGGACAGAAATTCAATGCATGAGCTGGCACACATCAAATCAGACACAAAGTTCACAATGTTTCATTTAGGATTTTTGATAAATTACTAGAATAAAAAAATGAGGCTTTTAATTATTGGCAAATAGTCAAATCAAACTTTTCTACAAGGGCAATCAAAATATTGCTAATCATAGAAAATGCTGGAAACACTCAGCAAGTCAGTCAACATCTGTGGAGAGAACATTTCAGATGTGAACTTTCGGCAGTTCTGAGCATTTTGTTTTTGTTTCAGATTTCCTGCAGCTGCAGTTTTTTTTTTAAAGTACGATCAATTTTATTTTTTTAGGAATTTACTATGAATTCAGGAGAGAAAAAAAAATACTGCATTGTAAAATCTAAATCTCAGGATTTTCCCCATTGTTTAGGGCTAATCCATTGGTACGTGTAAGGCCAATGAACAAGAATTTAAATTCTTAATAAAATTATAGTCAGTTAAGTTCATTACTTGCAGTGAAAGTGTTAAATAGCTTATTGTATTAACTGAAGTACTAGTGCCTGAGTTATAGGTCAATGTGTGTAAATCAGGGGGTTTAGTTTTTGGTCAATATCATTAACAATTAAACATTTCCAATTGCTTACACGTGTAAATGACAATACAAGGTATCAGATGTAGTGGAAAAAGCTTCCATCACAGCTGCCACTTTAAAAACTTATAAAAAGGGCAAATATGCACAAACCTTGCTGTATCCGCACATGCTAGGAAATTCAAATTGTTTGCAGTGTTTGTTTGTATGAGCACATAATTGGCATACCTCTCAAACTGCAGTATGTTGAAAGGACGGAATTCAGTCCAGGGTTCGGCACAGAGTGAATTTTTTTTTTCTGCAGAAGTAGTAAAGCAACTGATTTTGCAGGAATGGAACTGTTGCACATCAGTGCTGCTCCTCTCAATGGTGCTGAATGTTGGGACACCCTGATTGAATTGCAACAGTTGAGAGGTATGATAAGCAGACAACCTTAAAATGAACAGAAATTAGAACATGCCATCTCCCTTTAAAGTTTTTCTTACATTAATTAAATATATTACGTACACATTAATCAATTCAAGTGACAAACCCAGTGAGTACTATGGATTAGCAAAGCGAAAGAGTTAAAGGAGAGAAGACAGATTGGGGAACTAGAGACCTGGAATTTGTACAGGAAACTAGAAACGGCTACATATCTATTTTATTGATGATTTCTTGGATTCTGGTTTCATATAGAAATTGATTGCCACTTACTGCACTGTAAATCTGCCTGCCTTGGGCAACTAGTGCACCGTGTCACTGCATGATCTGTTTCTTAAGTTTACCAAATGTCAACTTAAATATTCTGAAAAATTTGCTGTTTTACTGGTTGTTAATGCATTTCCACAATTTCCATATTTATTTACTCCCATGTCAAACTGAGTTATATTTAGTGTTTTTGGGGAGGAATGTAGTGGTGAGAAGCAAGAAGGCCACGAAGCGATGACAGCAGCCTTTAATTGTGGAAATCAGAACTGCAAATAAATGACAAGCAAGAACACACAGTCCAATAAATATTCAATACATGACTACTCATTTTTGAGCATTTAGGGGCATCAGTGGATTTTTTTCCCCTTGAAATAAAACCGAAAAGCCTGGCGCTCCAGGCACTATCCGGTATTAAACCCAATAATTTGCAGTACAGTAATACAGAAAAATATTGAATCGAAGTTTACGGGAAAAATATAAGTGCCATATATTTAGGAATTTAATTATTACAGCATTTCCTGCAGTATTTATGTTAAGTATCTTGTTTATTCAGCAGGGTGATTGTTAATTTTCTACGTTCACTGGAGGTCAGCAAATGTCTGCCACCTTTGATTAACTATTTGAGTACATGTCCCTTGCAACCTTTAAAATATGCAAACATTTTCTATTGTGTATCTGCAAAAATTGATTACATTTCTATTGCTGAATATCAAATAGAAACAAATTAAACCATTTCTTGATGGACACTAAAATGCACATTTTTTAAAAATTATGTGCCATCATTTGCAATTCTCAGAGTTAATGAGAGATGAATATGGTTGAAAATATGTTGGGCAAAGCCTTCGGATACATCCTTGCCTTTTCAGATCATTTTCAGCTACTTTCGAGAGACGGTTAAGAAAAGAATGACTGTTACTTATTAAGCAAAGGAGGAATGACTTTCAAAAAAAGCTGCTTCGTCCACCATCACTCTTAGGATAGCAAGTCTATCGCTCAATATGACAGGAAACCCACATCTGTGACCTGAGAACAATGGTTTTCATTCAAATCCACAAGCCTGCTGCTTTCTCTAGTCGTCCCCTGCAATTAATCCCAAGAATACATTTGATTAAATCTTTTCAAGCAAATCCTTTGCTTTGCTTTTGTTAGTTCATTTCTTGTCAACATCCATTAAAGTATGCCTTTAATTTTCCTACAATCTAAAAAAACACCGATCCTGCCGTCTTCAACTTTAATCAACTGTACACCAGCATTTTTCATTTCATAATAATGTGCTGTTTGGAATTCAAAAGGCAGGCTCCACATCAATCATTCCTTGTGAATTTTTCCACTGCAATAAATATGCAAATGAGAAGCTAGTCACTCGTATTTCAGGCCAACTTGCTAGTGTTTTAAAAAGACACAAATTTATTAATTGCCAGTGGCCAGAGGAATCCTATTACTGTGGGCATTGATTACAAAGCTGCCTGAGTGATTATTGTGCAACTTGCAGACTATCCAGGCATGAGGAAAAATTATTAAACCAGTCGAAGATTATCAACTCGGAATGACAATAAGCTTCAACATTAAGGTTCTGCAAAGTTCCTTAACAAAGAATAACATATGAACTGCACTGCTGCTGAATTAGCATTATTCCATAATCCTAAAGCCCACTAGTGCTACTTTTCAGTTTATCCTGTAATACCCTACAGAATTGTAATTCTGACAGAAAGAAGCTCTGATGAATTTAGACTGTTCAATCCGACTGACGGAAGAGAGTTGAAAGTATTAACTCAGCCCAACCTTACACGTGTTTAATACCTTATCAAACTTAATTTGAATGCCAATATATAGTCAGCAAAAATCCTTTATTAGCAGGTAATCAGCCATTTAAATGAGCTGTTATAAGCAGCAAAGCACACCATCGGAGTTACAAATATAGATTCTACATATTATGTATACACACAAAATATAGGTTTATAGATTAATATTTACGTAACATTTTTAGAATTTTGATTTTTTAAAAGATTATGTACAATTAGTTTTTCTAACCAGTGAACATAAGCAGATATAAATTTTTAGGACAATTAGTGGTAACTTTTCATTTGCTAGTTATTCATTTTGTGGTATTTTTTCTGTATTATTTCTGACAAGAGTCCAAATAAAGGAGGGGTTTTCTGAACATCAATTACATCCCAGACATCATGTAATGCAAACATCATAAAGAGCCTGAATATGTTTATTTTGCTCTTCCATTTGGTCCTTATTAGGAGTTCATTATACAGAGTATGCCGAGATTTTTGTTTTAATACTCTGGCCTAGAAATTCAGTTGCGTTCGCCAGCCGTTAGTGCCTTAGGAGGGGTAGATCTCGAGCGCTAGGCACTTAGCGCCCGGGCGCAGGACGATCTGCGCCTACACCCAACTTCAGTAGACATTTAGCGCCGGCGCAAAGTGTTTGCGCGCGCTCAGCTGCGCGCGCAACTTATGACGTCATTTCGTCGTGCAACGCCCTTTGTGCGCCCCAAACCGGAACTTCAGTCGCGCCCGCCCAATGTGGGCGTGGCGGTGTTAAGAACTGTGAAGTGGAACGCAGCAGAGGCCCTGCGGGCCTCGGGGAGCGCTAATTAAAGGGCACTTACACTGAACTATAAAGGCCAGCCATTTTGCTGCAATGACTTTTCTGCAACGGATTTCTGGACAGAGACCAAGGAAGAGACCTTACTGATTTGGCCCAACATAGGAGGTATTTTTGGCTTCTGGCCAGAGCTTGGAAATTTGCCTCATTGTGATTTCATTGTTTGCAAGTATATTATGGGGGCTGCATGGGGTTCCAACCCTCAGTTCCAGCATTATGTGCGAAGGGCTCGCAGACGCTGTGTGAGAGGGGCAGCCATGCCTAGACGCAGAGGGGGCATCAGGTGTCGGCAACGTAGGCCTTACCCACTCAGGGAATACCGCCAGCAGGTGTCCTATCTCACCATGACTGCCGCGCAGTGTGTTAAGAGGCTGCGCTTCAGAAGGGAGGTGGTTGCAGAGATCTGCCAGCTGCTTCACAGAGATCTGCGTCCACAGCTGATGTGCAGGACGTCTCTGTCGGTGGAAGTGAAGGTCACGGTGGCTCTGAACTTTTATGCAAGCGGCTCCTTCCAAGCCGCTGCTGGGGACATAGCTAACATCTCCTAGTTCGCCGTGCATCGCTGCATCCGGCAGGTCACCGATGCCCTTTTCACAAGGAGACACCAATTCATCTCCTTCCCCATGACCCTAGAGAGGCAGGAGCAGCGTGCAGTCGGATTTGCGAGGATCGCCGACTTCCCCATGGTGCAGGGCGCCATTGACTGCACGCATGTGGCTTTGCGGGCACCTATCGACAATGCCGAGGATTACCGCAACCGGAAGGGCTACCATTCCCTCAATGTACAGCTGGTGTGTGACCACAGGCAGCGCATCCTAGCTGTCAACGCCCGCTTTCCAGGCAGCAGCCACGATGCATTTATCCTGCGCCAGACTACTGTGGCTGACATGTTCCAGGCACAGCCTCCCCCAAGAGGATGGCTTATCGGGGACAAAGGCTATCCTTTGTGTACATGGCTCATGACCCCGCTCCGCGCGCCCAGGACCCCTGCTGAGGAGGCATACAACGAAAGCCATCAAGCCACAAGGAAAATCATAGAGCAAATGATTGGCGTCCTCAAGCAACGGTTCCGCTGCCTGGATCGCTCCGGCGGATCTCTGCAGTATTCGCCGGATAGAGTCTCCCAGTTCCTCGTCGTTTGCTGCATGCTGCACAACCTGGCTATCCGCAGGACTCGGGCACTGCCACCTCACGTTGGACCACCACCTCAGGAGGACGAGCAGGAGGACCATGAGGAGGAGTACCAGCCCAGGAGGGAGCCACAAGGTCCAAGGGCCGTCCGTCAGCGGCTTATTGAATGACACTTCTAGGCCCCCCGTCAGGGAATGGCTTGTGGCAATGAAGGCACATGAATGCAGCCGCTCCGCAAGCCCTCAGCCGGTTAACACAACAACCACTTGAAACATCACACATGGACAAGCTGAATAAAGAAAAAGCTTTATTGAACAAACTCAGGGCCCTTCCCACATGAAACCCAAAAACAGACAACACCCCCAAAAAACAGTCAAAAACATATCTCACTCCCACAACCTGGGGAGGAATAACAAAACTTGTCCATCCAAATGGCCTTCATCCTCGGCCTTACCAAAAGAACCCCCCCCATAGACAACACAACCACCCCCATATAAAAAAACATTTGCCAACACACTCTTTGTGTGCCGAGAGGGCGAGTCCTTGTCCAGGCTTTTCCGGCCCCTGGCCGACCTGCTGCTCCGCCTCAACCTGAGCCCTGTGGGTGCTGCAAGGCTGGGGGAAGGCTCCTGAGGGGCACATTGCGTGACGGCAGATGCCCTTGGGGGTCGGCCTAGACGAGCTCTGGCCCTCGAGGGGCCGGCTGCTGACTGCTGCAGCTGGGCAGCATCAGTCCCTCCAGCAGCTCATCTCAGCTTCGCTGGGGAAGTGGCAGTGGCGGCTGCAGCAATGGGGGCAAGTTGGCTGATGCCAGGCGCTCGCTGCTCGCCTGAGACACTGGCACTCGGCCGGGCTGGCACTGCAGCAAGCACAGCAATCTGCTGAAGGCCAGACCGCTGTGCTGCTGCAGCGCGGCGGGTGCCCTGGCGATGCCTGCCTGACACAGCGAGTGTGGCAGCAGTGAGTGCCCGTACTGCCCTGGTCTGTGCCCGCATCAGACCAGCCAGTGACTGCACGGCACCACTGATCAACTGTCCACTCGCTGCTTGTGCTGCCCTGAATTCGTCCCGACTCGCGTCCTGTGCTGCCCTGAATTCGGCCCGACTCGCGTCCTGTGATGCCCCGAATTGTTCGAGACCCCTGGCCTGTGCTGCCGCGAGTTGTTCGAAACCCCTGGCCTGTGAGGCCCCGAAATCGGACACACTATGAGCCAGGGACTCAATGGCCTCAGGCAACCGTGCCACAACCCCCATGAACTCGGTGTGCCGACGATCCGAGTCCGCGGACATTTGATCAAGGAGGCGCACCTCCTGGGCGAGGACCGTCGCCGGACTGGAGGCCGGACTCTCCCTCTGGGGAGAAGGCCGCCGAGCTGGCCGACCCTTCCCGCGTGGCTGGACGCCACTGGGCACAGGAGCTACACCCCCCTGCAACACTTCCCCCTGGCTCTCCTCCAGGGAAGACGTGTCCCCTCCATTGCCATCCCCTGGCGCGGATGAGGGTTCCCCCGATGGGCCGCCTTCCTCTTGCTCCTCCTCGTCCTCCTCTTCCGAGGGACTGACACTCGCAGCTTCAGGGACCTCCTCCTCACCAGCTGAAAGCAGGAAGGCACAAGAGTAGCTTTAGAGTGAGGGCAGGGCGTCAGCGAGGGAGGCATGAGTGGTGGCATTCTGCGCATTGGTCGGACAGTGGCAAAGGATGTAGATCTGAAGCGCAAGGGGAACGAGAGAGGTCCAAATGGTCATGTCCTTACCATTGGGGCCCAGCACAGGGTCGGCATCTCCAATTGCAACGGGGCCAATCACCCGGGCACCCATGAGTCAACCCACGCGCTCCTCCAGGTCACTAAGCTGCTGGAACTGGGGACGGCCTCCCCCGGTGACAGTCCGGCTCTTCAGATTCTGGGCCAGCTTGGCCTGCAAGAGAAAGGACAGCCTCTAAGTACAGTGTGGTGCCCTGTTGTTGTGTGCACTGCCTCCCATGGTCGAATAGCTTGGCCAGTGTGTAAAGTGCAATTGATGTTCATGCCAGTGCCATAGCTGCTGGATGAGGGCTGGCCATTAGGCCTTTGAGGTCCCTTTGCCC
Organism: Somniosus microcephalus; assembly: GCF_052327205.1. Lineage (NCBI taxonomy): Eukaryota > Metazoa > Chordata > Chondrichthyes > Squaliformes > Somniosidae > Somniosus > Somniosus microcephalus. Next base: position 68,801,200 of record NC_141008.1, read on the forward strand.
ATAATGGGAGGTGCATATGCAAGGATGAGGAGGACACTGGAAAGGGTACTCACCCTGACAATCCGAGTGAGGTCGTTAAACTTTTTCCGGCATTGGACACCAGTCCGGGGGACATCGCAGGTGGCTGTGACCCTCTGGGCGATATCCCTCCAGGCTCTCCTGTACACCCTGTTGGGAGGCTTCTTGCCACTGTCCGGGAACAAGATATGGCTTCTCTTCTCCAAAGCCCTAACCAGCACCTTTAAATCATGGCCAGAGAAGCGCTGCGCTCGCTCACGGGCCCTCTGCATCCTTCCTGGCGCTATTTCTCTCCAGCAGCAGTGTTTAGGCCTAGCTGGAGGGCTGCAGTATCCAGGGCGTGGCAGCAGACCAAGTCGACCCTTCCCCCTTTAAGAGCTGGCCGGCGCCAGGGTGTCTGCTGTCAATCAAAACATGACCGCACCTGCGCTGCGCCCGGCCTCGGCGGTATCAGTCTGCACCGCCGGCTTAGCGCCTAAGGATAGCCGTGCATCGCCAGTTTTAGCGCTCGAGCAAACTCCTTGGCCAAAGCTACTGAATTTCGGCGAACTGCCCTCCACTTTCCGGCGGGCGCAAACTTTAGCGGCCGCCCGACTTTACCGCCCCAAAAGTGGCTATACTGAATTTCTAGGCCTCAGTCTTTACTCCCCATGTTCAAAGTCACAAGTGTAGTCTTCAGGTGAAGCAGGGTTATAAGGCGGGCAATAATTGAACCAGGGCTTGCAGATGTAATTTAGTTCCCATTTTAAAAGATATGCATTCTGTCCTTATTTTTAAGTAATACTTTGATTTTACATTACTTGTAGTTAAATTGCAAAACTTGCAGTAATTTGGGAAGCAGAGTAGAGTTGGCTGGAACACTGGAGTTCCAACACTGGTGGGAAGGTGTGGTTAGAGTGTGACAAGTTTACAGTGACCATTTCCACTACAAACGTGGACATAAGAAATTATAATTAAAAAATGGAGAAATGGAAATGCGTACCGATGTAAGGTTTTTATATTACAGATAGATAGTATATAATTCTATAGGTGCATATTCCATTTCTTTTCTATAAACTTGCTTTAAATAACTCAAATTTTGAGATTCTATTGCAAGGGTAAGAGAGCTTGCATTTATATAGCATCTGATCATATCCTTGGAATTCTCAAGTGCTTCACAACCAATTGCTTTTGAAATGCAGCCATTGTCATAGAGGGAACTGATGCAGATCTGCATATAGCAAGGTCCTGCAAGTAGCTAATGAGCTAAATGACCAGGTAATGCATTATGGTGGCTAGGACACCAGGAGGATTACCTGCTCGTCTATGAATAGAGCAGTCAGATGAAGCCTTGGTTTAACCTTCCATCCAAAAGACAGCATCTGTAACAATGTAGAACTCACTCAATACTGCTGAAGTGCAAGTGTAGACTATGTGCTCAAGTCCATCATGGGGTATGAACCCACAACCTTCGGACTCAGAGGCACAAGTACTAGCAACTGAGCCACCTGTCAAGAGTAATCATAAGCTGACCAATTTTTGCCACCATTTTACTCCCGTTTTCGCCCCAATCTCCCCTCCAGCCTTCACTAAACATCCATGACGCCCATCACCTGCACCCTTGATATCCTCCTATTCATCTCCTCTAAGCACCCACCTTCCCATTCTTAGCCCCATGCTTGCCAACATCAATCCACCTCTATTCTCATCCTGAAAAAGAAACTATTCTCAACCCCTTAATTCTCTTCAACTACTGCTTCATCTGTGACCATCCCTTTCTCCCTAATCTTAGAATGTGTTGCTATCTCACAATTATGATCCTCGTTTGAGATGTGCCAAATATGCTTCCAGAACTGTGAGAACACCACCTAGTAAAGTACTTTGAGATATGTCTCTGCACAAGAGGTTGCTACAGAAATTAAAGGCTTTGTCATTGTTGGAAGTTCACAAATTAACAACGGGTCTATTCTTCCCACCACTGCATACTTAGAGGATGGTTTTCTATTTATACACATGAACTGACATCCGCTAACTTCTGACATACTGTGCTCCTTCGACCAATTTGTTTCTGCTTGACCTCCACTATGACAATGGTAGTCTTATGACTACTTTATAAGATAGCTTGACCTCCACTGAGTTTCACCGTGGTTCGATCACACAATAGAACAATGCTATAAAGCTGCAGTGTACAGGTAGGATGGACAGCCTTAGTTTATGCCATTCATTCATTTCAGAGACCCAAAGGTTGGGGGGGTGGGGTGGGGGGGAAGAGAATGGTCAGAGAAAGGAGAAAGATATTAAACAAAAAAGTACCCCATCATCATTGTACATTAAAAATCTCAAAGCAAAGCATACTTTTTTGGGAGGGTAGAGACGTGAGAGAGAAGGCTTTATTATTTCTCACATTTTGCACAAGCTGCTTTGCTCAAAAGCAAGTTTGCTCCATATTTGAACTGTTAACTGTTCATTTCTATGACAGTAAATGTCTGATAATAACAAGTTATTCCTTTTATAAAAAACTTGACTCTTGCAATCCTGATGTGCAGACTGATGACATGGAAGCCGATATTGTCAGAGTAAATGGCTTAACTGCTAGCCACAATGTTTTTCTACTATGCTCTGGTTAATACGGTTTGTCCAGTAAAATGCATGCAACATAAATTCCCCGTAAATTAAGGTTTTCATGACCTTATCAAAAAGGATTCAGCATACTCCAGTGACTGTGTGTGTGGAGTTTGCACATGCTCCCCGTGTTTGCGTGGGTTTCCTCCGGGTGCTCCGGTTTCCCCCCACAGTCCAAAAATGTGCGGGTTAGGATGATTGGCTATGATAAATTGACCCTTAGTGTTAGGGGGATTAAATACGTGGGGTTACGGGGATAGGGTGGGATATGTGTTGGTGCAGGCTCGATGGGCTGAAATGGCCTCTATCTGCACTGTGGGGTTTCTGTGATTCTGTATTATCGTGAAAATCTCAATCCTAGGGATAAACATTACTCACATCTGTAAAGGTACCTTACATAACAGGATTTAAATCTACCCTTTGCTCTCGTGGCCACCACTAAAAAAAAAGAGATTTCCATACAAACCAGCAAGGTCCCAGGAACGAACATTGGTCTGTGCCGAGTCAGCTGATCTCTGCTGGGGTGCCAGTAAAAGTGCAACAATTGGGCTCGGTTCCCTGGGTTAGGGAGCAGAAAATTAGACAATCCTACTACAATCCCTGCTGGAAATTATCTCCACAAAATCACGTAAGAACATAAGAAATAGGAGGAGGCGGCCAATCGGCCCCTCGAGCCTGCTCCGCCATTCAATAAGATCATGGCTGATCTGATCCTAACCTCAAATCTTCTATCACTCTCCATCCCACCCGAACCCATGTGATCTCCTGGGAGAGGCGAAAAACCAGATAAAAAACCCAATGGCCAATTTGGGAGAAAAAAATCTGGGAAATTCCTCTCCGACCCATCTAGGCGATCGAAACTCGTCCAAGAGATCACTCTGTCCCTATATTTTCTACAGTACTTACCTTTTGTAAAGGCGATCTCCACCCCAGCCAGGAACAGGAATAAAACCATCTCCTGAAATCTAACATAATTAGAACACAAGAAGTAGGAGCAGAACCAGGCTACACGGCCCCTGGGCCCGCTCCACTACCCACAGGGCCACGACCATTCCGAACCTAGGCTCATGTCCAATTTCCTGCCCGCTCCCCGTAACCCTTAAATCACAGGCAGCAAGTTTTGTTTTTAGAAAATCCTTTCTGTACCTTACTTACCGGCACCGCCTATTGGACCACTTTCATTCCCGTGGTCATAGGTCTATTTCTAAACATACTTAATTTAGTCATGGATAAACGTTTCTCTCCGATATGCATATAAAGCCTGATTTACTATGGAATTATGGCAGTGGTATTTTAAGCATGGTTAGGTCAGAGCCCATAATGAAGTTCTCACTTTCTACCATGTTACTCTCAGGAGGTTGCTGGGCTGTGTTTGGTGTTTCCAAAAATGTGAGGAGATTAAATTAGAACACATGTATATCCCAGCAGTTGCTGAAGAACTTCGGAATTCGAGGTGAAGTCACTGAAGTATATTTCAGGAACTGGATTATATCAACCAAGTGTAATAAAAAATGAAATGAAATCTAGAAGTAATGATTATTTATCAGTTCTGATGAAAGGTCATCAACCTGAAACGTTAACTCGGTTTCTCTCTTCACAGATGCTGTCTGACCTGCTGAGTATTTTGAGCATTTCCTGTTTTTATTTTGTATTTCCAGCATCTGCAGTATTTTGCTTTCGTGACTGATAGTTATTGCCAGGCTTAAGTTGCACTCTTTTGAGGCTTTTGAAAGAGGAAGGATGGTGGATCGAATTCCAGTTTTTAGGTCCAGGTAAAGTACTGGTTAGAACAGGAGACTGCAATGGCTCTTGATTCCAACACAGTGGAAATGTATACAAACAAAGATGGTGTAAGATGCCATGTTGCTAGCTTAGAAGAAACAAGGGAGAAAAGTTAAGAGCAGTACTAACCACAGTATTATAGAGAGGCAAGAAAGATTGTGACAGTGAGGTTGAATGCTAGAGGTAGAAGAGGAAATGCCCATCATTCAAGCTTTTCTTATATGTTGTCCAGAAGTGTCACAGAGCTGCTAGAAGCATCTTGCCAGATATTGAAGCAGTAGTCAAGTCTTGGATGGGCTTGGGCTTCATAGAATTATGCATATGGAGTGAAGAGCTGTTGTTGCAAAAAGCAGTATTTGGCAACAAGCTTCTCGGAGGCAGCATTGGCAATTGAAGCAATTTGGTAACTTTATTTAAGGTCAGATTAGATAGTGAGGCCAAGAATATTGATAGATCAAGGGCAGGGGCCTCAAAGGTAAAAAGTGGTAGCTGTTCGTTAACCTTGCCACAGAAACTGTATCTTTGAAGATCTGAAAAATAAGATTTACATTGCTCCATTCAGGGCATGGAAGAGATCAAGACGTAGTGATTCAACCATTGCATTGCAGAAGGACTGGATGCTGTAAATGGTAACGGCATGTGAATTGAAGGAAGTTGATGAATGAAGAATGGTATCAATGAGTGAAGGATGCCAAGGAGCGGATTGGGACAGAATGCAAAGCCCTGGGGCTGCCCGAGTTAATGGAAAAAAAGAAAGTCAGAGCATGAGCCATCAACCACAGCTCAGATAAAGCAATGAGAGGAAACTAGATAGCCATGAACATAGCTTTGGTGGGAGACCATATGATAAATGGTTTCGAACCGCATGGTGCCAGACCCCAGTCAAAGGCTCTGAAGCTGTTCAAGGCAATGACGGCTATTTTACCAGTGTTCAAGAGCAGAGCTCCAGAGGAATGTTATGCATGTACCAATTGAATGGCATTGCTGAAAATCATACTGCAGATTATTGATTCGGTGAGAACTTTCAAGGTGATGGATAATTTGAGTCAGAATAACAGCTTCCATAACTTTAGAAAATAATCAATGCAAGAGCAATAGGCAGTAAGTAGTTAGAAGGATAAGATGGGTCCATTTTCTGAGAGCAAGCATGAGTATGTTTCCAATGAAGAATCAAAGGTGGACTGCAAGAAAGTGATTCAAAAGACTGCATAATCCAAGGATAATGTTAGAGGCAGATCTTGAGACCAGGAAGGATATCAGCAGCATCAGGAGTCTTAGTGAAGTCCTGAGAGAGGAGATCTTTGAATCATTGTGTGAATAAAACTGGACGTTGGTCATAATGGTCAAAGGGAATAGAGGGAGTCCTTTACTAATATGATTGAGATTAGAACTGTGGAAGAAAAGGGATCCAAAAAAGATCAACTTTCTCTTTAGGAAATTTTGACAGGTCCCCCCTTAATTTGCAGAATAGAATACTACTGTACTATGCTGAAGAGGTCTGGCAGAATCAGAGGGCTTGTAGAATTTGACATATATTATACATATATTGCAGTTTCTTAAATATACTAGTGACCACATTGACTTATTCAGGCAGCCTGACCCCAAGCTCCAACGTTTTTCAGCGATTGCTGCAGTGCACATGTGACAGCAGTTCTTTCATCTCTATTCATCTTTCATAGGCACCAAGCAGAGACCAAAGAGACCCCCGACAGTGAGAACAGCATGAAGCAAAGAGGGAGGGGTAGAAAAGAGAACAAACGTGCATCATTCTATTCCAAAGCACTAGACAGTGCTGATCCAAAGTGTGCCACTTAAACAGCTATTAAAGTGCTTCAAACCAAAGGCAAAATAACCAATAGAAATTTTAATTATTTCCTATAGTTTACAAGTATGTGGTTTTCAAGATTTTCCACATGAAACCTACATCTCAGAACTAATTCCATAAAGAAGCATGGTACATTGTCACACACAAATTTAGTGCTAGACTTGCTCAAAGAAATTTTGGCCAACCTATAACTGAGCTAGGTTAAATAAACATAGCAGGAGGAGCAGAAAATGGATTTGCATCCCTGTCAGTATGGGCAAGAATCAAACCCAGGTTCGAGGTTAAAGAACATTATAATCTCATTGTACCATCCAGGTCTCTTTAAAAAAATGGTCTAAAACTGTGCTGAAAGGATTGATTAGCAGTCCCGCTATGCTTAAATCACAAAGATTTTGCAGTTAAGAAACAAACTTGCACTTACACTGCACCTTTCACATCGTCAGGGTATCCCAGAGTGCTTATCAAATGTGGCTGCCAATTTGTGCATCCAAAATTCCATTGGCGGTAGTGAAACGAATGACCAATTAAGCTTGGTTGAGAGTTGAATATTGACCCGGTCACTGGGAGAACGCGTTGCTCTTCTTCAAAAAAGTCCACTTGAACCAGCAGACAGGACCTCAGTTCCAGACACAAAAGGCACCAAGGGGTACAGGGAGAGCGCGGGAATATGGGATTGAGATAGGGGATCAGCCATGATCGTATTGAATGGCGGAGCAGGCTCGAAGGGCCGAATGGCCTACTCCTGCTCCTATTTTTCTATGTTTCTAACATCTAATCTGAAAAGTGGCCGCTCCAGTGCAGTACTGGAGAAGTGCGGCCTTGTCAATGTGTCAGCCTAGATTTGTGTGCTCAAGTCCTGGAGGTGAGAGTCCGACCACTTACCCATGCTGACACTTAGATTTAGAATAGTAATATTCAAAATTTAAATTTTGGCCCCATTAGATAAAACTAAATAATAAAACTTTAAATTTTGTGTTGAGATATTTGTGTCAAGGAAGCAGAATTTGTAGTATAGCACTGAATGTATATCTATTCAGTGGCAAAACAGCACGCAATTTGCCGTCTCAGTAAAGCAAACCAAAAGAAAATCACAACAATGCAATTGTTTTGTGGAGGCAACCGGGAGATTATTCCAGTAATGTGAAGCCTTTGTAAGTACAGCAGGTCACGCTGCCTTACACCATAGTCAGTGTGATACCTTGCAGTTCCTTGAAGTGAAAGGTTAGATTTACAAGGAAAATTTAACATCTCTTTTTAATTAGAATTGTTGAAAATCTTATCCGTTTATAATTGATAAAACAAAGGATAAAAGCAGCATACATAAATAATGACCCTAACTTTATCCAGCAGCACAGCCTAATTAATTATTGTAGATAGGAAACAGATCCATTGGGTGACAAATGAATGGAAGGTTCGAAAGATGCTACCTCTGCAAGATTCTCTTCCTATTTGAAAGTTGCCTCACAGTCTGTCTACCAACAGAACTTTACATTAGGAAACACTCAGCTGTATCCCCACCCCTTCAATTTTAAAATCAATTCCTCTCCCCGCCATTATATCCCCATTTTGTAGCCTGCACACTATTCTCATTCAGCCGAGAGGGATCAGGAAAAGCAACTTAGGCCATGTCAGGCACAGTCAAATCGTTATTTTTTTTTCCAAATAACTTGAAAACAGAATGTGTTAGATTTTATATAACTGTGGTTTTTTTCGACTTCACCACGGATTCATGCTGGGTTACAGTTCCACAGGTGATGATTGCATTCTGGTACGTGGCCATTCTTCATGTGTCAGCCTAGACAGTGCAGGTCAAGCTATTGAACTTTGGGAAGCATGACAGCAAGTCGAATCCTATTATATATTATGTACATACCCACTATCAGCAATCAGGAACCCTAGCTGATATCTTTCCTCCAAGTAGTAAACCACAAGATTACTGTATGGTGCAAATTTACAACAAGAAAATGTGTTTTTCCCCCAACATGTCTATTCTTTAGAGGTACTGTGTGAAACAGTGCCAAAGTGATAAGCAGAATCAGGTCAGTACAAAGCAACCAGGGTGGAATCCAATGGGAGGCACAGCAATTCTAGTAATATAGTAATGTTTTACGTAAAAGACCTTTGTCCCATTTTTCCAAACCTCCCATCAGTTTCCTTACTGTGATTTTAGAAATAGCCCTGTAATCCCCTTTCCTTTTATAAAACTCGCCTGGCTTTCTATTCCACTAGCCCCACTGGTATTCTGTTCCATAATTCCATCACCCTCCTCCAAAAAAATGTTGCTAAAATGTCCTATTTTCCTTTGACACCCCTTAACTTTAAACCGGGTCCCTTGAAGCTCAAATCCTGTGTTCAACAGAAAATCTTTGTATCTCGTAATTTTACATCTATCAATGTTAAACCTCATTTGCCATCTTTCTGCCCATCAACGTAGCCTGTCCAGACATAGAAACATAGAAGATAGGAGCAGGAGTAGGCCATTCGGCCCCTCGAGCTTGTTCCGCCATATAATGAGATCATGGCTAATCATCCAAATTCACTACCCTGTCCCTGCTTTCTCCCCATATCCCTTGATCCCTTTAGCCTCAAGAAATATATCCAACTCCTTCTTGAATATATTTAATGAATTGGCCTCAACTGCCTTCTGTGGTAGAGAATTCCACAGGTTCACCACTCTCTGGGTGAAGAAATTTCTCCTAATCTCAGTCCTAAATGGCTTACCCCTTATCCTTAGACTGTGACCCCTGGTTCTGGAATCCCCGACCATCGGGAACATCCTTGCTGCATCTAGTCTGTCCAGTCCTGTCAGAATTTTATAAGTTTCAATGAGATCCCCTCTCATTCTTCTAAACTCTAGCGAATACAAGCCCAATCGACCCAATCTCTCTTCATAAGTCATTCCTGCCATCCCAGGTATCAGTCTGGTGAATCTTCGCTACACTCCCTCCATGGCAAGAACATCCTTCCTCAGATAAGGCGACTAAAACTGCACACAATACTCAAGGTGTGGTCTCACCAAGGCCCTGTACAACTGCAGCAAGACATCCTTGCTCCTGTACTCGAATCCTCCCGCTATTAAGCCCAACATACCATTTGCCTTCTTAACTGCCTGTTGCACCTGCATGCTTACCTTCAGCGACTGGTGCACAAGGACACCCAGGTCTCGTTGCACATCCCCTTTTCCCAATCTATTGCCGTTCAGATAATAATCTGTCTTCCTGTTTTTGCCACCAAAGTGGAGAACCTCGCATTTCTCCACATTATACTGCATCTGCTCAATCACCCAACCTGTCCAAATCATACTGGAGTTTCTCTGCATCCTCCTCATAGCACACACGCCCACCCAGCTTTGTGTCTTCTGCAAACTTGGAGATATTACATCTAGTTCCCTCATCTAGATCATTAATATATAATGTGAATAACTGGGGTCCTAGCACTGATCCCTGCGGTACCCCATCAGTCACTGCCTGCCACTCGGAAAAAGACCCGTTTACTCCAACTCTTTGCTTCCTGTCTGCCAACCAGTTCTCTATCCAAGTCAGTACCTTACCCCCAATCCCATGGGCTTTAACTTTGCACGCTAATCTCTTATGTGGGACCTTATCGAAAGCCTTCCGAAAGTTCAAATACACCACATCCACTGGTCCTCTCATCTATTCTACCAGTTACATCCTCAAAAAATTCCAGTAGATTAGTCAAGCATGATTTACCTTTTGTAACTCCATGTTGACTTTGTCCGATCCTGTCACTGTTTTCCAAGTGCTCTGCTATTACATCTTTTATAATGGAGTCTAGCATTTTCCCCACTACCAATGTCAGGCTATAATTCCCCGTTTTCTTTCTACCACCTTTTTTAAATAGTGGGATTACATTAGCTACCCTCCAATCCATGGGTACCATTCCAGAGTCTATAGAATTTTGGAAGATGACCAGCAATGCATCTACTATTTCTAGGGCCACTTCCTTAAGTACCCTAGGATGTAGATCATCAGGCCCTGGGGATTTATAGGCCTTCAATCCCGTCAATTTCCCGAACACCATTTCCCTACAAATACTGATTTCATTCAGTTCCTCCCTCTCATTGGAACCTATGTTCCCCGACATCTCTGGGAAGTTATTTGTGTCCTCCTTTGTGAAGACAGAACCAATGTATGTATTTAATTGGTCTTCCATTTCTTTGTGCCCCATTATAAATACCCCTGATTCTGACTGCAAGGGACTTACGCTTGACTTCACCAATCTTTTTCTCTTCACATATCTATAGTAGCTTTTACAGTTAGTTTTTATGTTACCTGCAAGCTTACTCTCATAGTCTATGTCCCCCCTCTTAATTAATCCCTTTGTCCTCCTTTGTGGAATCCTAAACTGCTCCTAATCCTCAGGTTTGCTGCTTTTTCCGGCCAATTTATATGTCCTCGCCTTGGATCTTATGCTTTCCCTAATTTCCCTTGTTAGCCACGGTTGAGTCACCTTTTTTGTTTTATTTTTATGCCAAACAGTGATGAACAAATTCTGTGGTTCATCCATGCGACCTTTAAATGTTTGCCATTGCCTATCCACCGTCAACCCTTTAAGTAACGTTCCCCAATCCATCCTAGCCAACTCGCGCCTCATACCATCGTAGTTTCCTTTATTTGAATCAGTCTGTATACAAGATGGTGTCAACTGTCTTCCTGAAATCCTCTGCCTCACTCTTGTCCTCCAGATCTGTAGTCCTCCAGATCTGTAATCTCCCTAAAGAAATCGAGTAAACTGACCATACATGACCCGCCCTTTCTGAACCTACCTAACTCCCTAATCAGACCATGTCCTTCCAGATGACCCATTATGCTATCCCTCAAAGTCTCAAACACTTTCCTCACAATCGAATGAAGGCTCACAGGTCTGCAATTATAAATTCTCAATGTTCAGAAACAGGTTCCTGCACATTTTCTATAGGAGCCTGGAGCAACTAAGAAGAAAGGCTTGACTTTGGAGAAGAGATCCAATACTGTTGCATCCAAAACATTTTTGCCTTTAAAACGGTTTCAATGCCTTTATGGATTAGTTTAGGTTATTTTTCATTCTAACTCGCAAAAGACAGTGTCAGCTACCCAAAGGAACACACTTATCAATGCAGACAATTTTTTTTTTTTTACAATTGTAACAACATGCAGGGAGTCAACAAATAAAAGTATAGAAAACAGAATTTGTGACATTGCACTCTCAGCATGCAGCATGACTGGCCCTGGACAGAAACTTGAAGGCGTAGATTCTCTGAAACCTCTTTGTGGACCCCAGTTTGAAAACCTATACACTATCAGATGAGTTAAGGCGTGAACGATGTTTGCAGCCAGATGTTTATCCCATCCATCTGCGCTGGATTCCAGGCCAATTCCCAGCGATGGCAGGACAACGCGCTGAGTCCACTGTACTACCAAGTTCCTCGAATCAGTTAATTTCATTTGTAAAAATATTACCCTCATACGCACCAAAAAAGTACACAGCATCAGTTCTGATGCAATACAGAAGATTCACAAATGTGAGAGAACAATAATTCATGCATATAGAAAGGAAGTGATTAATGAAGGCCTTTCTCAAGAAAAAAGATCTATGTAACACACTACTACTGGTGCAATACTCGCTCTATTCTGCACAGCAACAATTCAGAAGAAATATTAATTAAAATCTCAATTTATGCAAATACTCACTTCTGATTATGTAAATATTGTATACTGCTTTGGAATGGGGCTGGGGAAAAGATAGCTTTTTTAAACCACATATGCAGTCACTAGAATGAGGGATGTGTGATAGTAACCATCACATTTCAAGTGTGTGCGTAATGTACAATTTAATATTCACAAATCTGAAATATCACCTAAAGGAACAGAGAACAGTATTCAAAAAGAAAAAACTTAAATAAGACACACCAAAATGTAATTTAAATACAGCATACAACAAATTCAACATACATAGCCCACAACAAACTCATTTCTCAAGATTTTAAAGTGGGTATTTCCCATCTTTTTTAGAAGCAGCTATTCATCGCCAGATTATTCTTAGATGCTGGCTAGAATTCACAGCAAATCACATAGGTTAATAGGCTAAGAATTGAGCATATTAATTACCATCCTACGTGCTGCTAAAATAAAAATAAAAATCTACATTACCTCAATAGGGATATCATTAGGGGACAAAAGAATAAAACTCCCTCTAAAGCAGTAACTTGCAGATGTTAGGTAAGAAACAACCAAGTGCAAACAGAAACAAATATTCAGATATCAGAAAGCGCACAATTTAGGGAGATGCAGCATTAAAAAGGATGCACATACAATCTTTAAATTAAGTGCAGATTGCGCAGCTGCTTAAGATGCAGATGGAGCTAGCAGCTGAATCATACACTGGAAAAATAATCTAGACTATAATCAATACTGTAACATTGAGATAAAAACAGAAAATGCTGGAAATACTCAGCAGGTCAGGCAGCATCTGTGGAGAGAGAAACAGAGTTAACGTTTCAGGTCAATGACCTTTCGTCGGAACTGGAAAAAGTTTGAGAGATGTAACAGGTTTTAAGTAAGTGCAGGGGGCAGGGAAAGAGGGGGGAGGGGAGGAAAGAACAAAAGGGAAGGTCTGTGATAGGCTGGAAGGCAGGAGAGATTAAATGGCAAAAGGGATGATGGTGCGAGGCAAAAGGAGATGGTAATGGGAATAGCAGAATCATCAACAGCTGCCATCTGAACAAATAGGGGCCGAGGTTATGATCTGAAATTGTTGAACTCGATGCCGAGTCTGGAAGGCTGTCAAGTGCCCAATAGAAACATCGAAGATAGGAGCAGGAGTAGGCCATTCGGCCCCTCGAGCCTGCTCCGCCATTCAATGCGATCATGGCTGATCATCCAAATTCAGTACCCTGTTCCTGCCTTCTCCCCATACCCTTTCATCCCTTTAGCCTCAAGAAATATATCCAACTCCTTCTTGAATATATTTAATGTATTGGCCTCCACCGCCCTCTGTGGTAGAGAATTCCACAGGTTCACCACTCTCTGGGTGAAGAAATTCCTTTTCATCTCTGTCCTAAATGGCTTACCCCTTATCTTTAGACTATGACCCCTGGTTCTGGACTCCCCCGCCATTGGGAACATCCTTCCTGCATCTAGTCCTGTTAGAATTTTATAAGTTTCAATGAGATCCCCTCTCATTCTTCTAAACTCCAGCGTGTATAAGCCCAATCGACCCAATCTCTCCTCATATGTCATTCCTGCCATCCCCAGTATGAGTCTGGTGAATCTTCGCTGCACTCCCTCCATGGCAAGAACATCCTTCCTCAGATAAGGCACACAATACATAGAAACATAGAAGACAGGAGCAGGAGTAGGCCATTCGGCCCCTCGAGCCTGCTCCGCCATTCAATGCGATCATGGCTGATCATCCAAATTCAGTACCCGGTCCCTGCTTTCTCCCCATACCCCTTGATCCCTTTAGCCTTAAGAAATATATCCAACTCCTTCTTGAATATATTTAATGTATTGGCCTCCACCTCCCTCTGTGGTAGAGAATTCCACAGGTTCACCACTCTCTGGGTGAAGAAATTCCTCCTCATTTCTGTCCTAAATGGCCTACCCCTTATCCTTAGACTGTGACCCCTGGTTCTGGACTCCCCGACCATCGGGAACATCCTTCCTGCACCTAGTCTGTCCAGTCCTGTCAGAATTTCATAAGTTTCAATGAGATCCCCTCTCATTCTTCTAAACTCCAGCGAGTACAAGCCCAATCAACCCAATCTCTCCTCATACGTCATTCCTGTCATCCCAGGTATCAGCCTGGTGAAGCTTCGCTGAACTCCTTCCATGGCAAGAACATCCTTCCTCAGATAAGGCGACCAAAACTGCACACAATACTCAAGGTGTGGTCTCACCAAGGCCCTGCACAACTGTAGCAAGACATCCTTGTTCCTGTACTCAAACCCTCTCGCTACGAAGGCCAACATACCATATGCCTTTTTAACCGCCTGCTGCACCTGCATGCTTACCTTCAGCGGCTGGTGCACAAGGACACCCAGGTCTCGTTGCACTTCCCCTTCTCCCAATCTATTGCCATTCAGATAATAATCTGCCTTCCTGTTTTTGCTACCAAAGTGGATAACCTCACATTTATCCACGTTATATTGCATCTGCCATGCTTCTGCCCAATCACCCAACCTGTCCAAATAATCCTGGAGTTTCTCGGCATCCTCCTCACAGCACACACGCCCACCCAGCTTTGTGTCATCTGCAAATTTGGAGATATTACATCTAGTTCCCTTGTCTAGGTCATTTATATTGTGAATAGCTGGGGTCCAAGGACCGATCCCTGCGGTACCCCACTAGTCACTGCCTGCCACTCGGAAAAAGAGCCGTTTATTCCAACTCTTTGCTTTCTGTCTGCCAACCAGTTCTCTATCCAAGTCAATACCTTGCCCCCAATCCCATGTGCCTTAACTTTACACGCTAATCTCTTATGCGGGACCTTATCGAAAGCCTTCTGAAAGTCCAAATACACCACATCCACTGGTTCTCCCTTATCTATTTTACCAGTTACATCCTCAAAAAATTCCAGTAGATTAGTCAAGCACGATTTACCTTTCGTAAAGCCATGTTGACTTTGTCCGATCCTGTCACTGTTTTCGAAGTGCTCTGCTATTACATCTTTTATAATGGACTCTAGCATTTTCCCCACTACCGATGTCAGGCTTACCGGTCTGTAATTCCTCGTTTTCTCTCTACCACCTTTTTTGAATAGTGGGGTAACATTAGCTACCCTCCAATCCATGGGTACTGTTCCAGATTCCATCGAATGTTGGAAGATGATCAGCAATGCATCTACTATCTCTAGGGCCACTTCCTTAAGACCACAAGGTGTGGTCTCACCAAGGCCCGGTACAACTGCAGCAAGACATCCTTGCTCCTGTACTTGAATCCTCTCACTACGAAGGCCAACATACCATTTGCCTTCTTAACCGCCTGCTGCACCTGCATGCTTACCTTCGACTGGTGCACAAGGACACCCAGGTCTCGTTGCACTTCCCCTTCTCCCAATCTATTGCCGTTCAGATAATAATCTGCCTTCCTGTTTTTGCCACCAAAGTGGATAACCTCGCATTTATCCACATTATACTGCATCTGCCCAATCGCCCAACCTGTCCAAATCATACTGGAGTTTCTCAGCATCCTCCTCACAGCACACACCCACCCAGCTTTGTGTCATCTGCAAACTTGGAGATATTACATCTAGTTCCCTCGTCCTAATGTCGTGAAAGGCACGACAGAAATGCAAGTCTGTCTTTCTTTCCAGCACCTTCATCAAATTGATCATTAATTAATATATATATTGTGAATAGCTGGGGTCCTAGCACCGATCCCTGCGGTACCCCACTAGTCACTGCCTGCCACTCAGAAAAAGACCGATTTATTCCAACTCTTTGCTTCCTGTCTGCCAATTGAAAGGTGAGGTGCTGTTCCTCAAGCTTATGTTGAGCTTCGTTTGAACAGTGCAAGAGGCCAAGGAAGAGGCCAGAGTGGGAGTGGAGAATTAAAGTGACAGGCGACTGGAAGCTCACGGTCACGCTTACGGACTGAACGGAGGTGTTCTGCAAAGCGGTCACTTTGAGGGACTTTCCCCTAATTAGTCACGGAAATATTTTTCCATTACAATGCACTGGGAAATCTCAAAATACCAGTGTTATTCATCACTTTCCCGGTTTGGAAACTACAGAAACAGGCAAGATCAAAATACTTCTCATTGTGAAGAAAATCTCCTGCACAACTTTCTGCCTCAAGGCGCCAACTCACAGAGGGGTATGGTTTCACATGCACTAGAAGCTTTCGCAAGCTGCCGCGTTTCCTACATTACAATCGTGACTACACTTCAAAAGTACTTAATTGGCTGTAAAGCACTTTGGAACGTCCTAATGTCGTGAAAGGCACGACAGAAATGCAAGTCTGTCTTTCTTTCCAGCACCTTCTTCAAATAGATATTCGTGCATGAGTTCAAACACCGAGTATTGGCAGACTAATCAGCAATGGGGAAAGGGTAAATCACAGCCAAGCCAGATACTGTCATAGAAACAGAGAAGATAGGAGCAGGAGTAGGCCATTCGGCCCCTCGAGCCTGCTCCGCCATTCAATGCGATCATGGCTGATCATCCAAATTCAGTACCCGGTCCCTGCTTTCTCCCCATACCCCTTGATCCCTTTAGCCTTAAGAAATATATCCAACTCCTTCTTGAATATATTTAATGTATTGGCCTCTACTGCCTTCTGTGGAAGAGAACTCGCTGGGTGAAGAAATTCCTCCTCATTTCTGTCCTAAATGGCCTACCCCTTATCCTTACACTGTGATCCCTGGTTCTGGACTCCCCGACCATCGGGAACATCCTTCCTGCATCTAGTCTGTCCAGTCCTGTCAGAATTTTATAAGTTTCAATGAGATCCCCTCTCATTCTTCTAAACTCTAGCGAATACAAGCCCAATCGACCCAATCTCTCTTCATAAGTCATTCCTGCCATCCCAGGTATCAGTCTGGTGAATCTTCGCTACACTCCCTCCATGGCAAGAACATCCTTCCTCAGATAAGGCGACTAAAACTGCACACAATACTCAAGGTGTGGTCTCACCAAGGCATCCTTGCTCCTGTACTCGAATCCTCCCGCTATTAAGCCCAACATACCATTTGCCTTCTTAACTGCCTGTTGCACCTGCATGCTTACCTTCAGCGACTGGTGCACAAGGACACCCAGGTCTCGTTGCACATCCCCTTTTCCCAATCTATTGCCGTTCAGATAATAATCTGTCTTCCTGTTTTTGCCACCAAAGTGGAGAACCTCGCATTTCTCCACATTATACTGCATCTGCTCAATCACCCAACCTGTCCAAATCATACTGGAGTTTCTCTGCATCCTCCTCATAGCACACACGCCCACCCAGCTTTGTGTCTTCTGCAAACTTGGAGATATTACATCTAGTTCCCTCATCTAGATCATTAATATATAATGTGAATAACTGGGGTCCTAGCACTGACCCCTGCGGTACCCCATCAGTCACTGCCTGCCACTCGGAAAAAGACCCGTTTATTCCAACTCTTTGCTTCCTGTCTGCCAACCAGTTCTCTATCCAAGTCAGTACCTTACCCCCAATCCCATGGGCTTTAACTTTGCACGCTAATCTCTTATGTGGGACCTTATCGAAAGCCTTCCGAAAGTTCAAATACACCACATCCACTGGTTCTCTCATCTATTCTACCAGTTACATCCTCAAAAAATTCCAGTAGATTAGTCAAGCATGATTTACCTTTTGTAACTCCATGTTGACTTTGTCCGATCCTGTCACTGTTTTCCAAGTGCTCTGCTATTACATCTTTTATAATGGAGTCTAGCATTTTCCCCACTACCAATGTCAGGCTATAATTCCCCGTTTTCTCTCTACCACCTTTTTTAAATAGTGGGATTACATTAGCTACCCTCCAATCCATGGGTACCGTTCCAGAGTCTATAGAATTTTGGAAGATGACCAGCAATGCATCTACTATTTCTAGGGCCACTTCCTTAAGTACCCTAGGATGTAGATCATCAGGCCCTGGGGATTTATAGGCCTTCAATCCCGTCAATTTCCCTAACACCATTTCCCTACAAATACTGATTTCATTCAGTTCCTCCCTCTCATTGGAACCTATGTTCCCCGACATCTCTGGGAAGTTATTTGTGTCCTCCTTTGTGAAGACAGAACCAATGTATGTATTTAATTGGTCTTCCATTTCTTTGTGCCCCATTATAAATACCCCTGATTCTGACTGCAAGGGACTTACGCTTGACTTCACCAATCTTTTTCTCTTCACATATCTATAGTAGCTTTTACAGTTAGTTTTTATGTTACCTGCAAGCTTACTCTCATAGTCTATTTCCCCCCTCTTAATTAATCCCTTTGTCCTCCTTTGTGGAATCCTAAACTGCTCCCAATCCTCAGGTTTGCTGCTTTTTCCGGCCAATTTATATGTCCTCTCCTTGGATCTTATGCTTTCCCTAATTTCCCTGGTTAGCCACGGTTGAGTCACCATTTTTGTTTTATTTTTATGCCAAACAGTGATGAACAAATTCTGTGGTTCATCCATGCGATCTTTAAATGTTTGCCATTGCCTATCCACCGTCAACCCTTTAAGTAACGTTCCCCAATCCATCCTAGCCAACTCGCGCCTCATACCATCGTAGTTTCCTTTATTTGAATCAGTCTGTATACAAGATGGTGTCAACTGTCTTCCTGAAATCCTCTGCCTCACTCTTGTCCTCCAGATCTGTAGTCCTCCAGATCTGTAATCTCCCTAAAGAAATCGAGTAAATTGACCATACATGACCCGCCCTTTCTGAACCTACCTAACTCCCTAATCAGACCATGTCCTTCCAGATGACCCATTATGCTATCCCTCAAAGTCTCAAACACTTTCCTCACAATCGAATGAAGGCTCACAGGTCTGCAATTATAAATTCTCAATGTTCAGAAACAGGTTCCTGCACATTTTCTATAGGAGCCTGGAGCAACTAAGAAGAAAGGCTTGACTTTGGAGAAGAGATCCAATACTGTTGCATCCAAAACATTTTTGCCTTTAAAACGGTTTCAATGCCTTTATGGATTAGTTTAGGTTATTTTTCATTCTAACTCGCAAAAGACAGTGTCAGCTACCCAAAGGAACACACTTATCAATGCAGACAATTTTTTTTTTTTTACAATTGTAACAACATGCAGGGAGTCAACAAATAAAAGTATAGAAAACAGAATTTGTGACATTGCACTCTCAGCATGCAGCATGACTGGCCCTGGACAGAAACTTGAAGGCGTAGATTCTCTGAAACCTCTTTGTGGACCCCAGTTTGAAAACCTATACACTATCAGATGAGTTAAGGCGTGCACGATGTTTGCAGCCAGATGTTTATCCCATCCATCTGCGCTGGATTCCAGGCCAATTCCCAGCGATGGCAGGACAACGCGCTGAGTCCACTGTACTACCAAGTTCCTCGAATCAGTTAATTCATTTGTAAAAATATTACCCTCATACGCACCAAAAAAGTACACAGCATCAGTTCTGATGCAATACAGAAGATTCACAAATGTGAGAGAACAATAATTCATGCATATAGAAAGGAACAAGTGATTAATGAAGGCCTTTCTCAAGAAAAAAGATCTATGTAACACACTACTACTGGTGCAATACTCGCTCTATTCTGCACAGCAACAATTCAGAAGAAATATTAATTAAAATCTCAATTTATGCAAATACTCACTTCTGATTATGTAAATATTGTATACTGCTTTGGAATGGGGCTGGGGAAAAGATAGCTTTTTTAAACCACATATGCAGTCACTAGAATGAGGGATGTGTGATAGTAACCATCACATTTCAAGTGTGTGCGTAATGTACAATTTAATATTCACAAATCTGAAATATCACCTAAAGGAACAGAGAACAGTATTCAAAAAGAAAAAACTTAAATAAGACACACCAAAATGTAATTTAAATACAGCATACAACAAATTCAACATACATAGCCCACAACAAACTCATTTCTCAAGATTTTAAAGTGGGTATTTCCCATCTTTTTTAGAAGCAGCTATTCATCGCCAGATTATTCTTAGATGCTGGCTAGAATTCACAGCAAATCACATAGGTTAATAGGCTAAGAATTGAGCATATTAATTACCATCCTACGTGCTGCTAAAATAAAAATAAAAATCTACATTACCTCAATAGGGATATCATTAGGGGACAAAAGAATAAAACTCCCTCTAAAGCAGTAACTTGCAGATGTTAGGTAAGAAACAACCAAGTGCAAACAGAAACAAATATTCAGATATCAGAAAGCGCACAATTTAGGGAGATGCAGCATTAAAAAGGATGCACATGCAATCTTTAAATTAAGTGCAGATTGCGCAGCTGCTTAAGATGCAGATGGAGCTAGCAGCTGAATCATACACTGGAAAAATAATCTAGACTATAATCAATACTGTAACACTGAGATAAAAACAGAAAATGCTGGAAATACTCAGCAGGTCAGGCAGCATCTGTGGAGAGAGAAACAGAGTTAACGTTTCAGGTCAATGACCTTTCGTCGGAACTGGAAAAAGTTTGAGAGATGTAACAGGTTTTAAGTAAGTGCAGGGGGCAGGGAAAGAGGGGGGAGGGGAGGAAAGAACAAAAGGGAAGATCTGTGATAGGCTGGAAGGCAGGAGAGATTAAATGGCAAAAGGGATGATGGTGCGAGGCAAAAGGAGATGGTAATGGGAATAGCAGAATCATCAACAGCTGCCACCTGAACAAATAGGGGCCGAGGTTATGATCTGAAATTGTTGAACTCGATGCCGAGTCTGGAAGGCTGTCAAGTGCCCAATAGAAACATCGAAGATAGGAGCAGGAGTAGGCCATTCGGCCCCTCGAGCCTGCTCCGCCATTCAATGCGATCATGGCTGATCATCCAAATTCAGTACCCGGTCCCTGCTTTCTCCCCATACCCCTTGATCCCTTTAGCCTTAAGAAATATATCCAACTCCTTCTTGAATATATTTAATGTATTGGCCTCTACTGCCTTCTGTGGAAGAGAACTCGCTGGGTGAAGAAATTCCTCCTCATTTCTGTCCTAAATGGCCTACCCCTTATCCTTAGACTGTGACCCCTGGTTCTGGACTCCCCGACCATCGGGAACATCCTTCCTGCATCTAGTCTGTCCAGTCCTGTCAGAATTTTATAAGTTTCAATGAGATCCCCTCTCATTCTTCTAAACTCTAGCGAGTACAAGCCCAATCGACCCAATCTCTCCTCATACGTCATTCCTGCCATCCCAGGTATCAGCCTGGTGAATCTTCGCTGAACTCCTTCCATGGCAAGAACATCCTTCCTCAGATAAGGCGACCAAAACTGCACACAATACTCAAGATGTGGTCTCACCAAGGCCCTGCACAACTGTAGCAAGACATCCTTGTTCCTGTACTCAAACCCTCTCGCTACGAAGGCCAACATGCCATTTGCCTTCTTAACCGCCTGCTGCACCTGCATGCTTACCTTCAGCGACTCACCAGACAGCCACATCCACACTTTCCAGGGAAGACAACTGGAGTTTGTTATACCAGGCACTGCTTTTATCACTGGGCCATCATGGGAACCCCAGGAAATATCTAATTTGCATATTTCAAGTAACCCTCTTAGTACTGCTCAAGCCAGCTGTGGCATCCAGGTTTAAAAATCTTTCCGCAGCATCATCAAATACCGTAATTGTGTTTATAAAGTTTGCTGAAGGAGCATTACCCTATTACAGTTGACTGTGGATAAATGCATACCTGATCTAAGCACAATTCTGATCCAATCATAGAATTCCAATGTACCAAAATCAACATACATTCACCCAATATACAGAACTCCTGATCTAAGCATACAACACTCCCCAAACTATTTAGATTTTCATTGCTCAGCACACTGAATGTGGTCAGTCCAGCAGTTGTCAGCCCCCTTTTGTATAGCATTATGTATCCTAAAGTATTTTATTTTTGATTCTGCTACAGCGTAGGCTGGGGTAAATATTGCACTTTTCTTAATCAATCACAGTAATCCTCATCCAAGCGCAATTAGGACCAAAGCGGAACGTTTCTTGAAGTCGTTACAGAATTCAAACAGGAACTGGTTAAGTTCCTAAATCAGCAAAGAGTAGAGGATTATGACTTTGAGGTAGGAAGCTTTTTTAAAAAAAAAAAAAAAAAAATTTTTTAAATGGACAGATGGAGTCACAACAAAAGGAGCTGGATAACTGACTGACTGCAGAATAGGGTGAATGGCTTTTTATTGTTCTTTATATTAATGTTCTAATGGTTTGATCAGAATTTAATTGGACTTTTTTGGGCCAGTATCAGGTTTATAAGAAACATGAAATCCTACTGGCAGTAAACAATAAAATTAGGAAATGGTAAGCTTAAAAAACCTTCACACTGAGTTGTGAATAGACAGCCATCCTATGCTATAAAACTGAACTTGAAGCACTCAAAGAAAGTCATGATTCTAGAAGTAACAGGGAATAGATGATACAGTATACTTCATTCAAAGCTGCTTAATTCAAAATATCTGCTAATTCAATTTTTGCACATTACATTCATACTTTGTAATGTTAATTATATTGTTTAATCCAAATTACTGGATATTTCAATTTTTTAGTGCAAAAAACAACTTTGAATTATCAGGACCAGACTGCACAGGTTCGGAGCTAAAGCAAGAGGTAGACTAAAACAGAGTGGATCCTGTACATGGACCAAAATGACAGGTCAACTTAGATGGGCTAATATGGTATTTTCTCATTCTTACCTTAATGGAACAGAAAAGTGTAGGAATGGTGCGGTTTGTAAATTCTGTATCATTTTACCCTATGGCTCCCTCCAAATTACAATCGTCAAATAAAATCAGTCACACTCGAACGCACACAGGGATATACGTTTTATGCTACTTCAAAAGCCAGCATATGTAGAAAAGGATATTATACATCATAAAGAAACAGTTAACATATAGGAAATTACACGTGCCCAATAGAAAAGCAATATGCATGAACATGGTACAAGAGTATCTTTGACATGGAAGTAATGAGCTGTATTCACTGGTGGAGCATTTGTTTATGATCATGGAAGTACAGGTATTATTCAAGTATATTTTTATGGAATTGTGGAAAGGATTAGACTTTCCCATAGGATACCAAATCCCAGTGCATTGAGTGGGAGTAGCTAGCCTAAATACAAGACTTCTGTACTATAGGTGCAATCAAGTTTATTTAATTTGCAGTCAACATGTCGGCATCAACTCTTGGCAAGGATCATTGAAAAACTGCAAACTGTAAAACACGGGTGGCGTAAGGAAATAACATTTGTTGCTTCCTATAGCCTGATTTGAGAGTTGAAACAAAGAAAAATTAGCTTATCCAATTGCGACATCTAATTTGCTGAAAAATGTAAGAACCAAAGCAGTCAAATTTATTAACCTTTGTTTTTAAAAAAAACTACATTTTGGTCTACAAGCAATCAAACTAAACAAGCCTTTAGCACAAAATCAATTTCACCAAAGGCACACTCTCAGAACGTAGGTTTTTTTCCTCCCAATTGGTTGACTTTACTATGCCCCTGGTGTAAATGAATGCGCCATTGGAGAGTGTAAATGACAGCAGGTTCAACTCTGCCGTTACTTATTGCACTTGTGTTGGACAAATATTGAACTATGTTCAAGGAAACAAAAAAGTTGTATTATTGTGAACTAAAAACTGAACTTAGGTGTCAGCTTTGGCTCAGTGGTAGCACTCCTTTCTCTGACTCAAAAGGTTGTGGATTCAAGCACCACTCGAGTTCTGAGCACATAAATTTAGGCCGACATTCCAGTGCAGTACTGGAGGAATGCTGCACTGTCCGAGGTGCCGTCTTTCGGAAGCGACGTTAAATCGAGGCCCATCTGGCCTCTCAGATGGACATAATTATCCGATGGCACTACTCGAAGTAGAGCAGGAAAGTTCTATTGGTGTCCTGACTAACATTTATCCCTCAACCAACACCACTAAAACAGATTATCTGGTCATTTCTCTTATTGCTGTTTGTGGGAACTTGTGCATAAACTGGCTGCCACGTTTCCCTATATTACAACAGTGACTACACTTCAAAAGTACTTACAGGAAACTCTTCTTTATCCGGCACCGACGTGGTGCCGGTTTATCAAAAAGTCCGGATTACAGAGAGGTATAGTAAAAGGCACGAGAGCCCCGTTCACGGCCACAGATCCAGGCGTCCCTGTTGCATGGCAACAGGTGCAGGAACCCCGGCCACAGATCCAGGCGTCCCTGTTGCATAGCAACAGGTGCCGGAACCCCGGTTACACGGCCACAGATCCAGGAACGGCCACTAATATGAAGTAAAACTTACCTGAACCTACTCCTGAATTTTGCCGGTTAACAGAGATTTCCGGTTATTTTAGGTGCCGGTAAATCGAGAGTTTCCTGTAATTGGCTGTGAAGCGCTTTGGGATGTCCTGAGGTGATGAAAGGCGCAAAATGGATGATCTTTCTTTCTAAATAACTTTTCATTATGAGGAGCCAATTCCTTCCAGTGGTTAAACAAGTAAATCCAGTGTGAAAGCAATTCAGATTAGAAGTAATGAGGCAAAGACTTTCTTGTTGAAGGGACTTCAGGCCTTAGTGTGCTCTTCCATTGTAGGTCTGCACAGGGCTATGATCTGGTTCAAGAATTTGAGCTTTACAAAAGGTCACATCATATTATTTCTCCACAACAGATTGAGCCAGTCACAAACAAACAAATGAAGTGACCATTTAAATCAAGGACAAACTAAGACACAATTGAAAATGTACTCTCAGTCAGGAAGTAGCTATATTTAACAGCTACTAACAGAGTTTAAATTCAGCAAAGTTAGTAGTTAAATGATTAGCAAGCTCTTTTTCTGCATATATTTTATTTACACACTTTGCCTGAGTTAATAAACAGTGAAAAAGAATATTGAGAAAATTCAGATTAGCAATGCTCAAAAGGCAAGAAGACACTGACCTTCAAGGAACACGTTTCCAAACCAACCAGCAAAAAATCAGATGCTGTCTTGCTGAAGGCTTGTTTATAATGCAAGCTACATCTTGGGACACTGGCTTAAGAGCATTGTTACTGTGTACAGCTAATTGGCTATCGTGCATGCACAATGTACAATCACAGTAATGTCAACAGATGTCATGACACACAAAACGTCTAGATCACTATGGTGAGTTATATCATGATGGTAGTGTGCATATGAGGATATCATGGTGTTGCGTAATGACATCAGCAAAAGTGTTCCAAAATCACACTATTGCAGGAGAAGCACTTTGTGGGCAGAGTTAGACCAGGCATTCAGGCCCAGTGAAAAACAGGCCTTCCTGGCTGCAGTTCAAACAAAATCCAACAGTTTTACCTTCAACTGCCACTGGCTATGGGAGATAAATGGGAACTGGTGGCCAAAGCACCTAGAGAGAGCAACAATTACAGTATACAGCGCAAGAATTCTGCCTCATTTTGGTGCCAACGTAGTTCAATGGTAGTGCTGGCATAGTTAGCGATTACAAAGAAATCAAGCATATTTCAAAGTAGGGAGTATATTAAATTGCAACTCCAGGAAATTACTACTCAACTGAGGGGAAACATGCATAAAGTGGTGTAGGGGCTACATTAGTGACAACAGATTTCACACAATAATTTTCTGTGATAGTGATTTAGACTGTTAATGCGATCTCTTATATGGTGTAAAAACAGAAAATGCCGGAGATACTCAGCAGGTCAGACAGCATCTGTGAAGAGAGAAACAGAGTTAACATTAACTCTGTTTCTCTCTCCACAGATGCTGCCTGACCTGTTGAGTGTCTCCAGCATTTTCTGTTTTTATTTCAGATTTCCAGCATCTGCAGTATTTGCTTCTTATATATGGTGTATATGGGCTTCAGAAAGACCCAAAATTCTGCAAAATCTGACCTCCATTCAAAAAGGTTCATTTTTGTACTCTTGATATTGAAGAAAGAATGATCCAGAACCAGGACTACGGTTGGATCTACACCAGCAGATTCAGGCACAATAGTTCATCAAATTCAGCCCATTTCATATACCAAATCCATTTTCTGTTCTGCCCATAACCAGCTGCTGCCTTCACTTGAATTTAATTATATGCATGAATAAAATAAATATAAAATAAATTCTGCTGTTAAACTACCCAATGATAATAACCAGAGCTGTGGTAGCTCATTGCAGATTTGACATCTTGAGCCAGGATATTTGGCACCATCACAACACAACCTTGGTTTCAAATCACAGCATACACACATCAAAGATAACAATAACTTGCATCACCCTAAAGTGCTTTAAGCTCCTCCTCCCAAGCTGGAAGGCTGTAACATTTCAAGGGAGAAGGGGAAGATGATATACAAATTGTGTAGGACACCAATTGGATGAAACTGCAGGCGAGGAGGCAAACATTTCAAGCTTATGAAATAATCTTGATCTTTGGGTTTACAGTCACATAAAATATTGTAAATAATTAAAAAAAGAGGTAAGTTAGGAATGCAAAAACATTCTTAGTGTAAAAGATTACAAAAACATTACATGCACCCTGATGGCTCAGTGGGAAAGGCAGTCTATGTAACAGCTGTACAGACCAGAAGCTGCCAGGATCAATTCTCAGTCTGCGCAGATCTCAGCCAGAATAGTAGTAGATGAGCCTCAAAACGGCTCAGCACCACTGGGCTGGGAGAGGGGGAAAGAAAATCCAGCCAGAACTCCATGCTTCAGATGACTATTGTGCGTCTCCTCTAGGAAAACTGTGCATGTTTAGACATCAGGTTAAGACAGGGTCAGGCTCTGCTGGAATACCCCCACCTGTTGAAAAATCTACCCACCAATGTTCACTATTTAGGCTCACACACTTAAGTGAGGTAGCTTAGCATGACCACCACCCATGGACCCATACTCCATAAGAGTCAACACTTGGGCGGGGAGGGGCAAATTTGGAGGGGGGGGGGAATAACCATGATGCTAAATATTTTGGGAGACTGAGCAAGAATATGTCACCGCAAAAAGTTTTACACCAGGGAGAAACAGATCCAAACAAGTGTGGGAGGGTGGGTAAAGAATAAGGATGTTTTGTTTTACCAGTAACAGAAAAGGCCAGAAAAACACTTTTTGTCTAAGCCCTAATCATATAAAGATGAGCCACAGAGGCTGCATCTACACCGTTATTGTCAAGTCGATGCTGACAAAGTTTCACACGCACAGATGCAAAAATTGTAGTATAACTCGGAGATAGTCCCCAATGATGAAGATGAAGTAGTATTTACATAGCGCCTTTAATGTAGTAAAACATCCCAAGGCGCTTCACAGAAGCGTTATCAAACAAAATTTGACATCGTGTCACATAAGGAGATATTAGGACAGATGACCAAAAGCTTGGTCAAAGAGGTAGGTTTTAAGGAGCACCTTCAAGAGGAAAGAGAGGAAGAGGTTTAAGGAGGGAATACCAGAGCTTAGGGCCTTGACAGCTGAAGGCACGGCCACCAATGGTGGAGCGATTAAAATCATATTAATCAAATTAAAATCCATACAAAAACATACTTCTCAATACTGGTAGAATGCCTACATTCCCGTGTGTTCTCGCTAACATTTAAAATTAGCCACCTGGGATGCAGAGCTCTACACATCCATCCAAGCACATGTGCACAGAGCTCCTTTGATGCTGACCTCAGTGTAAAGAAGGTGTACAGAACACAACATTGCACTTCGCAGATACTGAGACCAGTATAATTACAGCCAGAATCACAAGATAATTGACAGTTTCAGACACTAGAAATGTTGTTTGAACCCGGACACTGCATGATTCCTTTAAACTCCAAAGTATATAACATTTTCCACTTTCATTTGTGGAACTGGGATTCTTCATAAACACCGTAAACTGGATAAGTTAACAGTATTCAGAGACACCTCTGGCTTTTGCGATACAACTGAATGTGCCTATAGAACGTATACAAATTAATGATAATCGATCAAGTGACTTGTGTAGCTCTAGGGTTACTTTTTGTTGCACGATACTGTACTATGCAATTCACTCTCGTGCCTATATAACTGCAAATCTTTATCACCTGATCAAAACATCTTTGGATTTTCTAGGTCCATTCCGAATATACGTGTATTGTATACAAATACAAAGCCAGTTTAAATAGCAAAACACAATTTGAAAAATGAGTCATAAAGGCATATAGAAAGGCATTAAAGGTGGCCCCAGGTGTAAAATAGGCCCGTTTATAGCATGTCAAATGATATTGTTACAGAAATGGTTTTTCATATCACCATTTGGCAATTTAGTCACTAAGCTGTCAATTATACAACAACAGTTTACCTCACAATACACGTTCAGTTGCAGTGCATGCTGTTTTCATTATTGGACACAGTTGACTAATTTGATGAGTCAAAGCACCAACTGTTTATTCTGCCATACCTCTGTAATGATATTGCATTCCTGGCCAGTAATGAAACATGGCACTTTCCACAGCTTGTAATGTAACTCATTAAATAAGTTAACAACATGCATTTTGCAAACAAGGTCAAATAATTATTATGCAGTTTGACCCTTCCAATCACCTTCTTTCAACACAATATGTACATCAATCAAAATGCCAAGTTACAAAAGTCCGACTTTCACATTTATCCAACACATGGTAAAGCTCAAACTCACTGCTTCATCATTCGACTGTGGCTGAGGGGCTCAATCAAAAGGAATTGGCACACTTGAAATAAAACAATCAACCAAAAATACAGTGCGTTTACTGCGCAAGCAGTACGTAGTAAATGTGGTTTATAAACACAAGATTATTCGGAACCTTTTAAAGGTTAGCATGTTTTTGGCTACTTTGCTGACTAGGCAGACTGACTAATGCGTTCTTGAAAGATTTTATTTGCAAAATCAATTATTGCTTCTAGCCCAGATTAATCAAAGCCACTATATTACATGCAATTATTTAAATTTGGATTTTCTTACATATCCTTACACTCGGAGTCCCTTGCTACGAGCTCAAACCATTTTCTTTCACCTTGCCTGTCTTATGCACCTTTAGTGGCTATCTATTGGATCTTCATCTTGTCTTCTCAGCTGGGGAAGATGTGTGACACGGTGAAGACAATATAAAATAACAGGTGCAATATTATAAAATAAATCTTAAACCAGAATCTCAAGTGTAACATCACAACTGATGAGTGGAAGAGTTGACACTTGATAAAAAGATGAAGTGCTGCAACACTCCAAAGACCACATTGTTTCAAGAATCAATGGCAAGCAACAGAATAAGAAAGGAAGGTGCGGCGCAAACAATACGGTCGGGAGGATTCCAACCTGGTTGTGGTTTTTGATTGTGAAATCTGTAGGGGAATCAGCAAATCCTCCCAGTCAGAAATAGAATCAGTATCAACAGGTAATGAAAATCTCCATCTGGGAGTCGTCAAACATGATAAAGGATTATCACCATAAAACATACAATTAAATACAACTTACTGTCCTTCAAAGCAGTTGCAAATTCTGGTCCACCTTTCTTTTTGAAAGTAGGCAAGGAGTCTGGCTGTGGA
This sequence comes from Somniosus microcephalus, assembly GCF_052327205.1. Taxonomy (NCBI): domain Eukaryota; kingdom Metazoa; phylum Chordata; class Chondrichthyes; order Squaliformes; family Somniosidae; genus Somniosus; species Somniosus microcephalus. The sequence continues at coordinate 68,830,576 of NC_141008.1, forward strand.
AGCTGATTGGCAGTCACAAGAGCTTTCTGTAGTCGGATTCGTCCTTCGAGTAATTGATCCCACAACACTTTAAAACAGAAGATGCAAATGATTTTAGTTTCTTCTACTTCAGACTGCTTGCCTTGACAATATTTAAGCAATAAATGGGCGTACACAAGCGTAATCAGTTGTAATTGAGGGAATATAGATTGAAGGGTGAGACAACAGGCAGTTTATCAAATTGCAGTCTTCAACTGCAAACTACAGTATGCTTGCAAGTTATTGTGAGCCAATTTCTTTTTTGTTTTACACAGCTCAGCAAGGTTAGAGGTACAGGAACCTTTTTTTTAAATCCGGCACCGACGGGACCGATGTGGTGCCGGTTCATCAACAATTCCGGATAACCGAAAGCTATAGTAAAAGATACAGAGCTGAGAGCTCCGTATAAAGCAACAAACCCTGTTGCTTAACAGGTTCAGAACAATGGCCACAAGCTCCAAGCGTCTCTGTAGCTTAGCAACAGCTGCAGCCATACCCTTGCACAGCAACAGATCGAGGAAGGCAAGTAATAAAACTTACCTGAACCTACTCCTGAATTTTGCCGGTTAACCGAGATTTCCAGTTAGTTAGGTGCCGGTAAATCGAAAGTTTCCTGTAACTTTATTAGCATGGTCTATAAATCTGCTAATACCTTAGACACTACTGTCTCAGGCTCGACTCTGTCCCTCAACCTAAATTGGAGGCTAGCAGCATAACCAATCATAACTTAAGAAAGGCACCCAATTATATCGATCAGGAAGGAATCGGTTTAATTCCCTAGCCCAAATTGAGTTAGCGGAATCATCAGCAGTGAACTCAGCATCATGGGCTACCATCAGGGGGTGAGGGCAGTGCACCGCCTGACTTGTATCCACTGATCCTGGCTAGAAAGTGCGCATGTGTGGATTTCCACTGAGAACACACTCAAGTTGGGCTAGGATATCCCCATGGTGGAATGTCCTGCCAAGACACGCTGTCTAGACTGATACATTAAGAATGGGCAAAGTATCGAAGGACTGTCAGCAACTATTGAATCCTACCCAGCATCAGTTAGTACTTCATGAGAGGCAGAAAGAAAGTTGGGGGGGGGGGGGGGGGGAAAGAAAGAGGCCATCTGGTGAAGAACATCCAGGAAATAAAAACTATTCCGTGAAAATGGTTCAAAATCAGTACTTGTCAGCTGAAAGATACAGTGCATGCAAAAAAACCTTTCAGGAGCAGAATGCGAGACAGTCAAACCAGCTTAATTTCAAAGCCCACGTGGAACGTTTAGAAACCTATCTGGAGCTTCAATCAACCAGACATTTCTAAACCAGTGAAAGCAAGATTTGAATCTTAGCAAATAGCTGGAGTAGAATTTTAAGATAATTAATTAATTTTTTTTAAAAAGCAAAAGAGAAAAGGCTTAGTCCCAGTTCATTCATGTGCAGAGACATTCAGTTGTGTTCAATGTCCTTAATACATCAATGTTCCCCTTAAGGTGCGTGGGTGCACATCCGCACAGCAAATTTAAAGGGACCGCGCACCAAAAAAAAGAGGGAACACTGACCACCATCCCTTGATTCTCTCAGTTTGGGCAGAATGAAAGCTACAACTGAATCCCAAATGATGAAGGCAGATTGGAGTAAGTCTTGGCTTGCACTAGCACCTCAGTATCTGCTGGCCATCAATGACACGCACTCAGTTCCATCCATTTTTAATTCCTGTCCTCCCAATTTCACTCTTTGTCTTGCTAAGGTGCGATTCCACAGACACCAGTAGCCCACTTGTATCATGCCCAAGTGGCCATTCTTCATGTGTCAGCCAACACAGCGAACATGCTATTTGTGAAGGGCATCACAGCCAAGCCAGATCATGTTCTCACTGGACATCCATGCACATGCATTTCCCAGCAAGGTCACTGGACAGTGATCACTGGCTGATTTTATCCCTTCCCAAGCCCAGGGGCAGAGAGACCAAATGTAGCATCCAAATGCCCAGCGGACATCAGCTAATGGAGTATAAATCGAGCAGTGAACTTTGGAATTTCTTGTCGGTTAGCCTAAGCGCTCCCTTCAGGAGAAATCTCTAGTCATTTTTAAATTCAAAAGAAGTGAAGCCGTGACTGTCTCAATCCAGAGTAACCATGAAGACCAGTCTTTTACAACTCAACATCTCAATGCATTGCATTTTTAGCATTTTGTTTTAAGTTTCATGTTCTTGTGTTACACGAGCAGATATCCACAACAATGCTTACAGGTAGTCTGAGGACAGGAAAATGTTTGTAATGATTACCTTCTAACCTGAATGCTACTGTTCTAAATAAGTAAATGCAAGTAATTGTAACCAGTTAGGTCAGAGAGCAATTGTAATTGCTTGTGAATTTTAGGCTCCAGAGCAATGTGACATCTGGTGTTTGATGGATGCATACTAGATGCAAAGCTTTTATATATAGATTAGCAGGTCTTTTTTTATTTTTATTCGTTCATGGGATGTGGGCATCGCTGGCATTTATTGCCCATTCCTAATTGCCCTTGAGAAGGTGGTGGTGAGGCTCGTTAGGCCATTTCAGAGGACAGTTAAGAGTTAATCATGTTGTTGTGGGTCTGAGTCACATGTAGGCCAGACCCTGGACGGCAGTTTTCCTTCCCTAAAGGACATTAGTGAACCAGATGGGTTTTTATGACAATCATGGTCAGCATTACTGATACTAGCTTTTTATTCCAGATTTACTTACTAACTGCATTTAAATTCCCCAGCTGCCGTGGTGGGATTTGAACTCACGTCTCTGGATCATTAGTCCAGGCCTCTGGATTACTAGTCCAGTAACATCACCACTATGCTACCGTACCCCTGTGGCAATGTTCACAGTAAATCAGATGGTGCGCTGTTTTATGATAACAGGAGGTTTATATCATTTAATAAATAACGGCCTGGATTTTGCAGTCAGCAGTGAATGAACAGCGCCAGTCATTCATTACACTTATGCACAGACTTTCTATGGGCTTTTGCACTGGAGCTTGCGGTAATTAGAAATCCATTTCAACGTGGCGCCCTCTACAGGGACCTGTGTGAACAGGGCAAGCAACTGTGCATCTCCTTAACCAATCAGATTGAAGAATTCTTAATGAGCAGCGCAGAGTCTATACCAGGAAATGCAAGTTAGAATATTTAATTCAACATAAAATCTTATACAGGATGCAAGACAGAAAGAAAGATGGGATTACGAGAAAGCAACAAAAGAGACAGAATTTTTTTTTTATATCTCCAACAATAATTAAAATCTGAGGAAATGAGACTCCACACTTGTAAAAAGTTAATTTTCAGGGCCAGAGAGGTCATTTGGCAGTTAAAAATCCACTTACACTAGAATGGGCAAGCCCGAACTTTTATTGGCGAGTTTAGTGGATAAGTTTAGCAACTTCACGCGTTTCAATGGTGAGTCTTTTGCCGAGATATTGGTATAGTGAAGCTTCTGGAGGAGCAGGGCAACTCAGACAGCAACTTCCCGATTTCCGTGTTTAACTGCGCACGTGTGGCTGCTGTCTGATTTACTCTTTAATAACGGTGAGCATTGATAGCCTCACCGTTATTTATACCACAAAATCCGGGCCAATATATTATACTAAGCTGGAGCTGTATCCCTTTAAAGTAACAAAGTCGAATTGTGGTTAAGTAAACACAAACTCAGGCCACAGTTTAATTGTTATTTGGTCAGGGAACTTTGCAAACTGCAAAGTATTTCTCAGTTTCAGCATCAGGTGAAAGTACCCTGGATAAAGAAAATGGCTCCCATCCCTTCTTTCTTCCAGAAACAGATTACTTTGCATCAGTAATGTATGCACCAAAATACAGCTTTTAATGTATTAGCAAATATCCAGTGGTGTATTATTTCTCTGCTAATATGATGTGTCTATTTAAGGCGACAAAGTATAATTACTGTTACTGGGCGAGAGTTTGTACAAAGGTTAATTAAGAGACTACAAATATTTTGGCTCTGGTATTTTGCATTCTTGAAGAATTGCTTGATTTTTTTTTGAACTGAGGGTTACACAGAAATTTGGCTCTAACACTAGATGTGACAAGAAGTATGCACTAGATGTACGGTTTTTATAATAGCTGTTTATAACAAGTGAGAGAATGCACTCTGTTATAAACTCTGGAACATTATAGGCGTAAGTGTGTAAGGGCTACAAAATCTATTTGCTATTAAGTAAGCATTGGGATTATAGAAGTCAATTTAAAAGCGGTTAATGTCGAGCAAGTTCATTAATTGAAAGACTGCAGATATCCTGGCTCTAGAATTGTGCATTTCTGGGGAGTTCTTCACCCTTCTTTTCAAAGTCCAACACAGAATGTGGAAGGTGATAGATAGAAAATATGCAGTTTACATTACCAAGTACAGGAAACTCTTTTTTATCCAGCACCGACGGGACCGGCGTGGTGCCGGTTTATCAAAAAGTCCGGCTTACAGAGAGTTATAGTTAAAAGGTACGAGAGCCCCGTACACAGCAACAAATCCAGGCTTCCCTGTTGCTTAGCAACAGGTGCAAGAAGCCCGGCCACAGACCAAGCGTCCCTGTTGCTTAGCAACAAGTGCAGGAACCCCCGATTACACAGCCAAGAATCAAGAAACGGCCACTAATATGAAGAAAAACTTCACTGAACCTACTCCTGAATTTTGCCGGTTAACCGAGATTTCCGGTTGTTTGGGTGCCGGTAAATCGAGAGTTTCCTGTATGATGATCCTACTTCAAAACATGAGTGTAAACGGGAGTGTCAAAACAGCAGCAGAAACAAGACAAAAATGACTCTCAATAGGCGAGAAATAGTTATGAAAATCACTGTGGAACTGTACCCCAGGAGTACGGAGTTTTTAAAACAAATTTTACAGAAATATTTTTGAAATACTGAAATGGGGAATCAGTCATTCTGAAGACAGTAGGAAGGAAGAACTATAAGAGTAAACAATAGGATTTTCTAATACTTTCGCTTCATCAGTCACTGAGTGGCAAAGCTGCCCAAAGCCTGCGGAGAAGGTCAGTCACACTTTAATGACAGGCCCATCACAAAAGTTACCAGAAGCAATTCATACAGACAAATATAAAATAGAGTTTATCCGAATACAGGGACACGCAGTTACTAAATCTAATCCAGGAAGAAAAATGCAATTTGGTTAATACTCACATGAGGAATGCAACAAACTAAAGGAACTAATAATTAAGTGCCTTGAACCATTTTTGAAAGTTTAGAACATTCTTGTGTTCATAGCTGGCAAGAGATATGCCCCTTTAGTTCCACTAGAGGCATTCCCTGCTTAAAAGTAGGAAGGCTGCCTCAGCTAGAAGAAAGCCAAACTGTCACAGCAGGAATTACTGCCAGGCCCAATTCAAGCATCAGAATTTCCCATTACTTTCTAATATTGCTAAAATCTGCATCAGAAATACAACATTGTCCACAGATTGTCGGGCTTTTTAGTTGGGTAATGGGGATGGGGAGAAGAGAAGACAAGAATAAGTTATGAATCAACACAACAACTCTCATCGGGTACACTTATTTAAAAAAAACTCAAGTCCCTCTTCATGGGCTGGAAAGCCGAAAACACGCAACCCCAGGAAGCTTGAATTCAATCGTCATGGTAACTCAGAACATATTGTTGTGTGTCAGATTCCAATGCTTATGTTTTTCTTTGATCTTTATCATCTTATTCCCTCCTCCCTCTTTAGATTTCCCTGGGACAGTCGGCCACCAGGAATGCATGAAAGAACCCAAACGTTACGTCTTTCCTGCAGAAAGGCACCTAGTTTCTGCCCAACACCGAGGCCGAGATCAGTGCACAGAATTTTTGGGAGAAGCCTACATCTTCCTATAAAGAAGTGCAGCACATTGGGGCACCAATATATTCACCAAATCATCCAGTTTCCACCAGGCTAAGTTGTTACAAGGTTTATGCAGTATTTTTGGAATGTAGCAAGGTAACATGGAGGAAATTCAGTCATTACTCCATTAACACTTTGAAACATTCTTAAAGAATATTACTTTTAATTGAAGACGAGCAGAATCAATCCTGCCCTGCAGAAGAAAACCTCCCTCAACTGATCACACAATGACATTGACTGAATGTGAAAAATCCCAGATTAACTCCACACCCCACCAGGTGAAGGATGTAGCATGGTGAGAATAGTGAAAATGTAACCAAAGGTCAAGGGGGAAAAAAGGGAAATTATGCTTTTTTACACGACCAAACATTTATTTCCTAATGTAAACACAAGACCACAATAACCACTTTATCACCAGTACAAAGGAAACATTAACATACCTATTTGGTTTTTTACTGACTGTCCCTTCTCCACCTCTTCGGCCACTTTTTTCTTGGAGAAAGTCATTACTGTGACATTGTCTTTCTCCGCATCTTCATCACTTCTGTCATCGTCTTGATCATCCTCCTCCTCCTCCTCTTCTTCGTCACTATCATCGCTTTCTCCAATATCATCCATGCCTTCTGTGAATTTCTCAAAGTCTTTGATTTTTTGGAAGTCAAAATTACATTCTTTCATCTTATTACTCAAAGGTTCTGTGTTGTTCTCCTCTTCCTCATCATCTTCCTCATCCTCAGTGCTTTCCATGTCCTCAGCTGCTTCTTCCTCATCGTCATCATCTAACAGTTATGGGCATAAAATGTTAAAAGTTTAAAACAGGTTTCTTAAGACATCATGCTTTTGCCTGCTTGCTTAGCAAATATTTTACACAAGTTTTACGTACATATTGAAAGGATATGTAAAATAATTCAGAATTCCCCATCTAAATGCTTATACTCCATGACCTATTGGATTTCCCTTCAGCTTTAAGGTTTTGCTAAAACTGGAGATGAAACTACAACCTTGCAACACCGTAAGCTGGCTGCGCTCACACAACTTAATTTTTCATTAGCTATACAAATTGAAACCATAAAATTAACCAGATGGCCCAATTTGGTAGGCACCCTGCTGCCAGGTTAAGTTGCTATGTGGTATATGCATATTTTCAACATGCAATAGGCATACATGAAGGGAATTCACGGTCATGGATACCATCAAATGTTTAAAGCAAACATTGACAAATAGCTGTATGAACTGTACAGCACACAAGGTGGAATCCAAGGAGATTCAATGCCTTCTCTTGAAATACGTTTTCTTTTATTTCCAAGAGCAAGGTATACTGGGCAACTGCCAAAAGGCAGTTATGAGCTGCGCAGCCTTGCGATCGGCAGATATTTAATAAAAATAAATTCACAGGGACGCAGAGTGTAGTCACCTCTATTTAAAGTGACTCAAAGTGGAGAATCCCAAGGCATTTGGGACCTACAGCCATTACAATAACTTCTATTCAATGAAATGTCAGCTGCTTACTTTGGCAAGTGAATACTACTCCCGTTTACAGGTTATATTTAAAGCCCAAACTACGCACAGTTACCATCCGTACAAACGACATAACTTTTATTTTTGCAGAATCCAAATACAGCCCATTAAAAATAGAAAACCGCATTTTTGAAATCATTCTACTGTAGCTAAAAATAAAAAGGAAATGTGCAAAGAATAATGTTACCGCTTATTTCCTCTGAATCCCTGCTAACGGAGGAACATTGCCGTATTTTTGATCACATGCATTTTCAAGCTAAAAGACTATTTTTTGTAAAGTTTTTGCTCTCACTTTGAAGCTAGAAAATGAAGCCCCAACCATGTGACAACAATAAATCAATTACCTACCCATAAACGTGGGATAATATAAAGCATACGAACTGCACAGCTATTACTTGGGATGGATCTGACTCCCATGACCTGGGTGTATGGTGTTATTAGGACTGCTTGAAACTGTGAAAATGCTGAGGCATATCACCTACCTGATGCGCCAGACAAAGAATCCTCTCCAGCCTCTTCCTGCAATGCCTTTCGCGAGGTTGCCTGCCCGGCATACCTCCTGTCTGTATCAGACAGCAACACTGAAGCATATTTCCGCAGTTTACTGTCAAATGCGCAGTCATCTTCTCCCTCGTCAAACCGGTCAATGACTTTGGCAATAGTTGCTGTGAAACAAAGAGAAAACTTGAGTCCCGGCATGCACTTGGTTTTAACAGTAAAGACAATATAGCTACAGCTAGCACGCAAACAGCTCAATCCACTTCAATAAAGGAGACAACACTGTTTCATTATAAAATTGTTAAAGAAGCAATATTCCTTAATTAGCACAGGTGACAGTTATAATTTATTTCTATTGATTTTTTTTTAAAGTTTGCTACCACCCTGCTAGGACTGACATTTTCAGAGTGGGTGGGTTGAGCAGACTACAGCTGTGTGTTGCTTCCTACCTGCAGTCTGATTCTCCATCAATAGCTGGCCCATGGGACAGAAACGCTTGCTTCACCACTATGTCTGACACTCCAGCTAATCGAAGGGAACAGCAGGCTTAGCGCTGCACTAAAATAAACTTTAACGGTACCCTAGATACTATATTCAATGATACAATATACCTTTTGTTTCTGAATAAAATGCTTCTTTCAATTGTCTACATATGTAAAAAAAAGTTTGCTGCAGATTGGTTTGTGGCACAATGCAATTACTGTGGATGCTCGAACTACAGCCAGTGGGCCACACACAGCTCAGAAAATCCAGGCAACTCAGTCCTTTTTTGCACTCATTTTTTACTTGCTATGCTGTCCTATTTGAATTTCAGCTGCCCAAAGTTTGGCAAAGTGATTTTCTTAGCACTGTTGGTGGCTAAATCCCAAATGGTAACACCATGATTCTCAGGACATAGGCAGGTTAGCTCGAGCACAGCACAGAATGTCCAACATACCAGTCAGAAACATGGCAGACGACCAGCAGTAGAGGTGGCTGATGTTTAGGGGTGTGGAGCTGCTGAGAACAGATCCACCTGGTTCAGAGGTGCAAATCAGCAGCTGGGAGAACTAGTGAGTCACATGGGAATAATTAGCCAGAGCTCAGTTTAGGAAATAGGGTTCAAAATAGCAAATTTAGATGTGGCAGGAAGCAAGCAGTGCATGCAGGATGTTTTAAAATATCTATAATTTTAATGTTAAAACTGCTTTCAAATCTAATTTCTCGACATGATATGGTTATCTGTCATGCATGGAATCACAAGCCTATTTAAGGCCCTACTTTTGCATGATACTACTGTACGAGAGCAAAATGCTTATGGCTATAGTCAATTATTAATGACTCCCCTTCATTTACGACAACATCCTAGGATCATTAAACACTTCTGTACAGCAGGTATATATGAAGTCGCCAGTACTACAGCATATTGTATCTTAGACCACAGATGTGATAACTGTAAGCCAGTCGGATCACCTCCATGGAACTACTAAAATACATATAAGTAACTTTACCTCAGATTCTGCAATACAACTGTTAGATGACATTTCCCATAAAATGAGCACCTGATTACAGGTCATCACCGAACTGTGTGGGGTACACTAGCATCAAAATGAACTTTTAGTTGAAAAATCCAAAATCTGCCAAATAGCGATAAAATGATGAATCCTCAAAATAAGACAGTTCCTATGCTTTAAAAATTGAGACCAGAAGTATTTAAAGATAAGAGTGAAGGGTTTCAGTAGCTCAAGCAGCGAGAACAAAATTGAACCAGAAAAGTTGTGAACACGAGAGCAAGGAGCTGCTCATCATGTGAACTACCTTCTTCAGATGGCCATTTTGTACTGTTCCTCAAGCCACCAGATGAAGCACTGGGCAAAAAATTAGACCACAAAACACACCCTGACTGTCCCATCTTACCACCAGGAGAAGCGTGTACCTCACCAACAGGCGACAGATCAAGGTGGAGAAACGTATGGACAACACTTAATGCCAAGCTGTTAAATATGAAAGTGTGAGAAACTGAGGAGGATCACCGGTGAAAATGAGTTGCGATTAGGATTAATTTCATATTCAAAAGGCTTGCAAATCAAATATTCTGTTTATGGAAGAATAAAAATTTCATGTATTACATTTTGTCTGCATTATTGTTAGCACAGCGGGCACTTTAGTGCCTCCCATCTCTTTATTGAAAGTGCCTTCCAAATCTCTCCAGAGAATTTGGTCCACCATCATGAAAATCACATTAGTGGAAATTACAGTTAGAAATTATGACCTGGCACAGCCCCAACTGCCCTATATTTTCATTATGCATTGAAGCTCGTTTCATTTTTAGCTGTGACTCACTGGTACTATATTATAAAATAAACAACTACAAACACATGGCCTTAATGCCAAGCAGAAATAGGCTTCCCACATTAACTCCTTCACAGATCTAATTTGGAAATACTTTGATGCGTCGTGATACTTAAAGGGTGCCAGTGAATCACAGAACTCAGTGTATAAAAAGCAAGAGCTCGGACAAATTTAAACAAATAGCTTTGGCTGACACTCCAGCGCAATGTTGAGGGAGAGTGGCACTGCTGGAGGTGCCGTCTTTCAGATGGGACATTAAACCGCGTTTCCGTCTGCCCTCTCTCAGGTGGACATAAAAAATGCCATGGCGCCAATGTTCCCCATATTATTTTTTGGGCCACTCGGCCCCTTCACTGATGTTCTGGGAGATTGAGCTTGTAACTGACTTAGAAAGGTGCAGTGTTATGCATGTGGGTAGGTTGAGTGCTGAACATACAAACTCTAATGCATCGATCCGTAAGGTTCAGGACCAATGCCGTGAAGAGCTAGAGCGAATAGGATGTATTCATAGGACAATTAACTACAATACAAAGAATACCATGTTGTCCTTGTACAAGACTTTGATTTGGCCTCAGTTACAATACTGTGTCCAGTTTTGGCTTCCTCACGGTGAGTGAAGTTGAGGCTTTCGAAAGGGTGCAGAGGAGGATCGCAAGATTAATACCCAGTTTAAAGCATCTTAGTTACCAAGATAGGCTCAAAGAGCAGGGATTCCACACTTTAAAGAAACATAGACTTAAGAGGCAATTTGATCAAGATTAAGAAACATAGAAGATAGGAGCAGGAGTAGGCCATTCGGCCCCTCGAGCCTGCTCCGCCATTGAATGAGATCATGGCTGATCATCCAAATTCAGCACCCTGTCCCTGCCTTCTCCCCATATCCCTTGATCCCTTTAGCCTTAAGAAATATATCCAACTCCTTCTTGAATATATTTAATGAATTGGCCTCCACTGCCTTCTGTGGTAGAGAATTCCACAGGTTCACCACTCTCTGGGTGAAGAAATTCCTCCTCAACTCTGTCCTAAATGGCTTACCCCTTATCCTTAGACTATGACCCCTGGTTCTGGACTCCCCGGCCATCAGGAACATCCTTCCTGCATCTAGTCTGTCTAGTCCTGTTAGAATTTTATAAGTTTCAATGAGATCCCCTCTCATTCTTCTAAACTCCAGCGAGTATAAGCCCAATCGACCCAATCTCTCCTCATACGTCATTCCTGGCATCCCAGGTATCAGCCTGGTGAATCTTCGCTGCACTCCCTCCATGGCAAGAACATCCTTCCTCAGATATGGCGACCAAAACTGCACACAATACTCAAGGTGTGGTCTCACCAAGGCCCTGTACAACTGCAGCAAGACATCCTTGTTCCTGTACTCGAACCCTCTCGCTATGAAGGCCAACATACCATTTGCCTTCTTAACCGCCTGCTGCACCTGCATGCTTACCTTCAGTGACTGGTGCACAAGGACACCCAGGTCTCGTTGCACTTCCCCTTCTCCCAATCTATTGCTGTTCAGATAATAATCTGCCTTCCTGTTTTTGCCACCAAAGTGGATAACCTCGCATTTATCCACATTATACTGCATCTGCCATGCTTCTCTGCCCAATCACCCAACCTGTCCAAATCATACTGGAGTTTCTCTGCATCCTCCTCACAGCACACATGCCCACCCAGCTTTGTGTCGTCTGCAAACTTGGAGATATTACATCTAGCTCCCTCGTCTAGATCATTTATATATATTGTGAATAGCTGGGGTCCTAGGACCGATCCCTGCGGTACCCCACTAGTCACTGCCTGCCACTCGGAAAAAGACCCGTTTATTCCAACTCTCTGCTTCCTGTCTGCCAACCAGTTCTCTATCCAAGTCAGTACCTTGCCCCCAATCCCATGTGCCTTAACTTTACATGCTAATCTCTTATGCGGGACCTTATCAAAAGTCCAAGATGATGATGAAGGGAATAGATTGCGTTTGTGTAGACAGTTTATTTTAACTAAATAGGCTAGGGAGGACCAGGGGGTCACAATCAAGTTATGCAAGGCCTGGACTGACTAGTTTTTGATCGTCTAAAGGGGTCGGAGAGGAATTTTCCAGATTTTTTCCTCTACTTGGCCTGGTTTTTTTTCATTGATCCTAGGAGATTACATGGCTTTGGAGTCGGGTGGGGAGTGTATGCATTGTGATGCACAAGGAATTACAGTTTTGAGAGACAGGCTGGATGGACCAGTGGGTCTTTTCCTGCCCGTCATTGTTGTGTTCGTACAGGAACAGGCCATTCGACCCAATGGTCTATGCCAGTGTTTATCCACATACGCCACACCAGCGTCCTCAAGCCCTACTTCATTTAAACAAACAATGCGTATCCGAGTGGAACCGGAGAGGGCGAGCTGTGCTATAATTTTACCTTTGCACCAATGCTAAACTAGCACTGTAAATCCAAGGTCCAACCCAACTCCAGAGCAAAGCAAAGTGAGATTGCCTGGAAATGGTGGTGTCACACCACTTTGGTTTGGCACCACACAATGTAAATCGGTGGGGGTGGAGGTCAAACCTGGATACACGAGTTATTGGAACTGCACCGAGGGAATACTGTGGATAGTTGAGCTAGATGGACCCCTCTACCTGAAACTGTTACTATGTTACAAAGCACTCAAGAGGGCCGAGCACATTCTAAATCCAAGTTAAATGTTTCGAAAGAGGAAATTCTCCGTATTTACTTCAGGTTTTTGGTCACCTGTCCCAATATCTCCTTAATGTGGCTTGGAGTCAAATTTTGTTTGATAACGTTCCAGTGAAGCGCCTTGGAACGATTTTTACATTATAGGCGCTATATAAATGCAAGATGCTGTTGTAAACATTTAAATGAAGTAGGGCTTGAGGACGCTGGTGTGGCGTATAAACACTGGCATAGACCATTGGGCCGAATGGCCTGTTCCTGTGCTGTGCATTCCATGCAAATGTTTTAACTGTTAGGAGAGAGTTGTGCCCACACCTGTATGTGTCTCTCTCATGGTTAAGATTGTAAGAAGTCACACAACACCAGGTTATAGTCCAACAGCTTAAGCTGTTGGACTATAACCTGGTGTTGTGTGACTTCTTACATTTGTCCAACTCCGGCATCTCCACACCATGGTTAAGATTGTTACACAATTCCAGCCAGGCGCATATAAACGCTGTTCTGCTTGGCTGGAGCCCGACAGGACCAAGCAGGGGGGCCGGAGCGGTGACCCAGCTGGGACTGACTGACTGCTTCAAACCAGCAGGGCTCAGCCTGAAGCAGGCTCGCAAACTCTGCTCAACGGCCCAAAACTTTCAGCAGGATGCAGGTAATAAAATAACGTGCATTTAAAATAACAAACAAAATTTTAAAAAATCCCCAAAGAGCTCATAAATCGAACAAGCCGCAATTAGCGACTCAAGTTCCACTTGTTAACCCGGGTCCTGTAAAGCCGGAGCCGGGGCTCGAAACCGGGCCCGAGCGAGCGAGCGAACGAGCGCGCTCGCTCACAGAAAGGAGCCGCCAGGCTCTCACAGGCCGGCTCATTTACTTATTGCGATAGAGCACGAACTCCTCTAGCCAGGGAAGGAACACACTTCGATCGAAGGCCCCCCGCCTCCCGTTACCTTCATCCTGCTCGTCCTCCGGGTCTTTAAAGGTCGGTAATGGGTTTAACAAGTCCTCCAACTGCCGCGAGATGGGCGCCGCCATCTTAGCCCGGACCTTCAGCACCAATGGAGCCTATTCAGGATGACGTACCCCGGCTTCCGGCCCCGAATTACAACCCCGACTTCCGGCTCTGCCTGACACACAGCGCTGATCATTGTTCATCTATTTTACAAAATGCTCAGCTTGCTCAAGATCCTTCTCATTGCAGTAGCCTTTTTGAAAAAAATACTTATTTTTTTTGCTTTCTTTCTGAATAAGAAACTGCATAATTGTGATCATAATTTTAACACAGTTTTGTAGGATATTACGTTTTTCTAATTCCATTGCATTAAAGAAGTCTAGCCTTAAAATATTGAATAATATCTTATTTCTGGAAAATACGGCAACCGAAATCTGTTTAGGATTCTAAATAAAACTGACGTGCAATCATTTCGCCCCGATTTCTCCACTCTCATGGGTCATGGTTTTAAGTTTTCCTGATGTTGAGACTTTTGGGGTATAGACAACCAAGGAGACTTTATTAATACTCAATCACTGTGAAACCACAATAGAATGATGTCAAGGAAAATATTAACAGCGATTATTTCAATACATACATGTGATGCATAAAGTGAAAACTAAACAAATATAATATTGTATTTGTGCTTCGAGTTATTATGCGCCATAACGTCATATATATTGTATGAATCATGGTTAATATTGTCATATTAAAATATTCATAATCGGTGAATAAATATGATTGAAAATCTATTGCCGCATCTTTCGACGTTACATATATTTATTTTAACGCATCTTTTAATGAATTAAACCAATTGGATTAAATGAATGTTAAACTATGAAATACAATTTACGTTGTTTAATAAAATTATTTTAAAATGAATAAAATAGTCATATTGTACTCACAGGAAATATAAATTCAGCTTTATAATAGGCCGTACGGAGAACGATTGGAGGATATGCAAAATACAATGGAATTCTATTAAAATGTACAGAATACTTAAGATACACAGAGGCAAAGGTAGTATATGTAGCTTGTTCTATTTGGTGCGAAACCTTTCATGAAGAAATAAGAAATTCGCTTGTATCAAAATTGTATTCGGGAGGATTAAATAGCACTTTGCAATTCAGGTATATAGAAAAAGTACAATAAACTGCAGCAGTGGAATCTGGCGTCCGAAAAAGTGAAATCCACCGGACCCCTATGGAGTTATTAATGAAATTATTTCCTAATACGGTGTTGGAACTTGAATTACTGCTAAGGGCTATTTCAAACCGGCGTCCTTTAATATTTTCAAATCACATTTCTGTGCCGAAATTAAAAATTCAACAACTCAATATTTTGGCGGGGAAGTGGATTATGAATGTCATACTTTAAGGACTATTCCGTGTATTTGTACATTTCTTACATCAGTTTCTAACTCCTTTAGAAACCTATATAGAAAACGTTTTACAGAAGCTAGTGGTTAAAAATTGACACAGAAAATGAACGGTGATGATTTATTTCGGAGGAAGGTTTAGGTGTTGCACTTAAGTTACATCTATGATGTTGCTTACCTCTCTTACATATTGTGTGTACCAATTTTCATAAATGCTTTTAAGCGACATAGGAAAAACCAAATATGTTGGTCTTCCAGTCATAATTTTCTGCCCCCCCTAATAAAAAACGAATATCTGAGGAATTACTTTTTCTCAAAGTGCAAGTTTGTCATGTTACTATTCACCTGAAATAACACATTGATAAATCGCTAAAACTGGTTTGAGCCGATTATTGTATGTAAATAATAGTAATTAACATTAAAAGCAAGGCCGTGCATTATTAATCACTAGGTAATAAAAATAAATATCGGTTAAAAAATTATTTATTTAAACTGTTGTGACGCATTGCTTAAATGTATACGATCAATCGCTTCTTCGATGTGATTTAATTATTTTGAACTCGATGCAATTGCAACGGCTAATTTTAAAACGATGTTCCATTAAAAAACAAAGTAAGCTGTGATAAAGTCCAACTCTTACGTGCTTGAATGAAAATCGAATACATAGGAATTGGATTCTATCCGCAAGTTCTATTTTTACTTTTTAACTTATTTTAATTAACACTGTACTCCATTTGGAACGAGCAGTAGGTATCAATTTAATGCCAAAAAATAAAAGTAATGCATGCTCAAAAGTTTTTAATATATAATTTGGGGTAATTTATAGATGTTGATAGTTAAACAGATCGTGCGGGAGCAGAAATTGACATTTAATGTATAGATAAGTGAAAGTAAGAGTGAGCAAGATACTCCCAGTTCATTCTGCCACGATACCTTGTTCATAAACAAAGCACTGACATTTAAAGACATTAAAACATCAATTTTTTATTAAAAAGTCACAAATTTATTCAACATGTTTTTCATTTATACAGTGAATGGTCTAATATGCAACGGAGGTCACAGAAGCTTAGGCCTATTATTATGACAAAAAAAATGATATCATGAGGAATTCTATACTGTATAAAGAAAAAAAGTAGCAGCTAGGGACTGCATATTTGACCATGTAGTAAAATTGTTTAAATATTTGACCTTTTGTTTCTGTAAGACACAAAAATAAAATCCTGTATGAATCTATATGGGCATTATTAACAATATGAATGATTTCTATGAGAGAGCTAAAAATTAGCAGAAAGTATATTTTTAACACTCTCTTTCTGAACACTTTCTCCAGTGGATGGTGCAGTGCACCTACAGTAATTGTGCTATGACTTATCTATTTGGCACCTTTCTAGTTTGTTTTCTCCACTTTTGTAAACATACGCAAAAAAAACACTTTGTACAAACTGGAACTGTGAACCACAACTCCAGCAAATCTTTTGTACATTTTTTTGGAAACAAAAAAAAAGTTTGGTTACTTGATGCCCGTTTGTTCAATTCAGATCAAGAGGTTCTAAAATGTTTTCTAAAACATTAAACTCCTGAATTAAATATAATACGTAAACAGTAGACTCTTTCAGTTCATTCATGAGCTTTTTTTTTGTTGTTCAGCTTTGTGTAGGTAGAGTAGTTTGCGTTGAAGTCTTGAGGGCTCCCAAACGCCTTTGTCTTTTCGAGGTCATTCTGAAATTTGTTCCTTTTGGGTTTTAGGATCCCAGCTTTTGTCGCCTTGCTTAAAACATGTTGTTGTGTTAGCTCGGTGCAACTTTCTCCTTGTTTGAAGTTTTTAAAAAATTGTTATTTTAATATTTTTTTCGCGACCAGTTTTGTTGAAGATCTCGCCTTGTTCTTGCTGTCCGGGCAACGCTATTGTCTTTGGGGTTGGGATGGAGCAGAGAGAGAGAGAGAGGGATATATTGTCAATATTGTCCCTTGACGTGAGTTTCGGCAATTTCCGCCAAGTCGGAAGTCGTTACCAAACGGCAGCCTCGTTCATTTCCGGAGGCGGATGTGACAAATGGCTGGTGTATCCCCCGTTGGTGAGGGAGAAGGACGGGCTGGGACCCGGCCCGAACACATCCGCCGCCATCGAGTGCATTGACGGGCCTGTTAGACCCGGCTCTGGGCTCGGAGAGTCCCCGTGAGAGTGAGAGATCATGTCGGTGAACCTCTGGCTGTCGCCTGGTCCCGGCAGGTTGCTGGGGTGATGGCCGGGCAGTGGGTGCTCGAGTCCGCCGAGTGGGGTCGCCCCAGGCCCGGAGGAGGGCACAAAACCCAGATCCACTGGAGTCTGCGCCTGAGACGAGGGGGGACCTTGAGGAAAGAAATCATAATTGCTTCCAGGACCATAATATTCAGTCTGATAATCTGGGAATGAAAAAAAAGGGAGAAAATAAATATTAATGCACGTTATCCTTATGCAGTCCTACACATTGGTGCATACACATTGCAGTTTCAAGAAATCAAATACAAATAAGAGTAGGGACGAATTAACTTTGCAATCAGATAAACTAGGTTTTATTGGAGTGTTTCAGCAATGCGTTGTTCAAAACCAAAACGCGAGCCAAGTGAAATCAAAATAGGAACACAACGAATTAAAACTCACAGTAACAAAGTTTGCAGTTAATTCCTAACCTGGCCTTGCACTCTGAAAACTTTAGAATTGAAATCGGTGACTTTAGTTTATCTCCTTTGCACGTTGGAGAACTGATAAAAGGGTAGGCACCTCCTAAACATGAATTGACCTTTAAAGGCACCAAACTCGAACCTGGTTACTCCCCTCCCAAGACACACACACACAGTTACAATGTGGTCTATAGATTCAACCTTCAACATAAAGCCAGACGCATTCGTTCCCAAATGATTGCATTTATTGTTATTCTTTATAAGTTACTCGAGTTGATCTGCTGTCACTATGAAATCTGTGATCAGAAACTAAACCTTCACAGATCTCTGGGAACCATAGAGGCCGACATGCTGCTCTGTAGCAATGTGAAATAAAACGGTGTTGTTGTACATAGGGCGGTGAGATAAAGTGGTAATGATCCTTTCTGGTCCAGTGAGACCCAATCATAGGGCATGTCTCTGCTGCGAGGTTTAAGACAAAATAAAACATTTACACAATTCTAGGCGTTTAAATTTTTTAGTAGCCAAAACAAACATTTATGAAATTCTTTCAGAGAATATAAAATCAGAAATTTTTTTGTGACACAGTGAATTATTTTCTCTTTTAGCTAATGAGCCTTACATTCGAGCATCCCCAAACTCCGTTGATCAGAATTACTCTGTGAATTCACAGTGTGACGCGCAACGGGCAAGGCAAACAGCAATCAAATGTTTTTTTGTTCTAATTTATGTCCCATTTGTAAATCAGACTGATGTCTTGGGGTTTTTTTTGCTCAAGATTTCATCTCTGTAAGTGAAAAATGAAGCAGATGTGATTGCAAACAAACGCTTGGGAAACTATTCTGTGTTATTAATCCCTATCACACACAAGGTCTGGCGCAGCAGGGTCCCACTTTTTGAATAATGCTCACTCATTTTACACAAATGCAACCGCTCTCACAAAACCACCACTCAACTAGTCATTGTCGAGCACACGGCAAATAACAGCCTGCCATCCCACAACCGTGGTCTGAAAGATCTTCTTGTAAAATAGTTTATTATTCGGAGCCGAGGTTTAAGTCGTGCACTCGCACTTAGTTACCTAGTTACCAAATTCAGTGAAGTGTTCTGAAAACAGTCTGCTACCTAAATGCTCCACAGGTATTAATGCAAATTACTCCCAATACGCATTATTTAAAAATCCGAGCATTAAAACCAATGGTTCATGCACCAACATCATTTACACCCCAAAATCTTAATAGGGTTTATAGTTAAAAAAAATAACACGGGGTTCAGTGTTAAATGTGCAGTCAGTTCTTTTGAAGGCTTTTCTGAAATTCATCTGGATCTGTTTTTCCCTGGTAAAATATATTTGAATTTAAACGCCGTTGCAGTACTCTGTATCCGACCAGTTATTTTTCAATTCAGCCTGAATGCATGCTAATTTACATAAGTAAATTAAATGGAGAACGTGCATACTAAAACTGGCCGCTACGAGTAAGCTAAGCACGGATGAAAATGATGCTGGCACTTTCCAATCATCCAATAGTTGTATAGAAAACTTCAATAAATGCGATCATATCCGACCTCATTTTAATTTCAAATTTGTCCTGTTTCAATGTAAGCTCGAATATGGGGAAATCCCTGCCAGCTCACCCGCTTATCGCCGTGTGTAAAATATCTTTTTTAAATGTTTTCTTTTAAAAGGTGCTTGGGAGACGTTGGATCGGCAATTAACTGCCCAGCACAATCCAATGCAAATGAAGTTAAAAAAATAAACTTACTCCGCTTATGGGTCATAATTAATCAATAATACAGCAAAGCGCGGTCATTCTCTTTTTCATTTGAAACATACATTACACCTTTCGGAGTGCATGGGAACGATGTTAAACTACGATTTAAAGCTGAAAGTTTTTATTTGGGGAGGGGGGGAGGGGGGGAGGGAAGGAGGTTCTAGCATTCAAGGGTTGATGAAGTTTAAGCTTCGTGCTATGGTTTTGTTAAGAGCCTCCCACTTATGCTGTACATTCACGCCATATTAATTAACCCCATCCCCTCCTGTGTGCTTATTGTCTTCCCCGTGTCCTTGCCATCAAATAACAGCGAGTCTGCTGTTTACAATCCACTGGAAGCTCCGCCAAGCCTGTCACTAAACATACACATGGAAACTTTGTTACAAAAAAAGTTCACAAATGTTAACCCAGTTGATTGTACAGTGGAATTGTACCGGGTAGACCTTTCCGATATCTCGGTATGTATTATAGAACAATACTAAAAATCTATAACGCGTTACACTCATTCTAGCACACTTTTCTTTTAAAATTAAGTCAATGGTATAAATTACAAGATTACATTGATCCAGATATAAACTAAACAATCCCAGGCCCTATTCTAACTGTGTGCTGGTCTGAATAGATATGTGCTATTGTAACTAAAACGTTAATGTTACATCAAGTAAGCAGTTTATTATTCATAATTATAAGTAAATAAAACGGAAGCACATGTTTCACATCACAGTGTCCACGTTACACAAAGATAGTGAAATGTTTATAATACGAAGTCAAAACGGGTAAACGTTGAATAAATAACGTACAGCAATATAATCAAGTAAAGCCTACCCATATACTTTTCTTTTGAAAAAAAAAGTTTTAAAAAAATTACCCAACAATCCTTAACTTTATGGCACTCCCTATTTAGGCTTGAAACCTGGTTTACTTGCATTCTGTTAAACTGCAAATCGGAAAATAAAACCCACAATTGTAAGCAACGTTAACGTTAGTTAGTTTTAATAGGAAGACTGAAAACATTTGTTACATTTAAGTATCTTTTTAAGAACCCAGTGTAGATGTTAGTAGTAAACACAACCCTATGGCAATGCACCATTATGCCATTCCCTGGGTCTTTTTATACTGGCGTATATGCACATATGTTGTATTATTTCAGTTCCTTTTGTATATTCCTATGGTTATTTTAGGCGGGCCATTTATTTTAGACGCTACTTATTGGGGTTCCCTGTTTCTCAGTCGGTTCTTGTAAGCGGGAAACACTGCTTAGTTGATTCTGCATATGAAACTGATCTGACATTGACAAGTAGATCGTTGAGGGAAAAGAGATACTTTAGCCTTAAAATAGCACGGAGACTCTCTTGGTGTAATCAGTGATTGAATAAGTCAATAATAAGTCAATAAATGGCTAACTTCATACAGTATTTCAATTGTCCGTCAATACATGACTGTAAAACTGAATTTGCAGCGTCCTTCTCATTAAATAAGTAATCAGTTTTTAAGCACATCCTGGGGAGTGTTTAACAGAAATGAATTGGGACTTACCCCCGTAGTAATTGAAAGGGCCGTTTCCCATCATGTCAGCCCCGTCGAGGCGATCTCCCAGGGGTCTCATCCGTCTGGGGCTGCGGAAAAACGCGTGTCTACGAGCCCCTAAAGCACTCAGCTGCTTCATCCGCCTCTCCTTAGACCTCCTGTTCTGGAACCAGACCTGGGACACAAAGCAGCCGCAAGATTCCTTTTATTTCGACAATCCTGAGTTAATATTAAACCATACATACAACGCAAACAATACCCTTTCTAGCCCCATAATTCAGAATCGAGGCAAACCTGCAGCACCTCTTAAAAAAAAGCTTGGCTTTAATTCTACACTGCAACATTAATCTCAAACCAGTCTTGAAACACAGAATGCTAATATTGACACCTTCCTGTTTCATAAACTGAAAGAAAACCGGAAGGCTTCACCAGAATTAAACGCTAAACCCAATTTACAACAGTCATGCCAAGCATTTCAACGATATCCTCTTGATTCCAGACTCTTAGGATAACACACAGCCAATGGACCTGCTATATTTTAAAATGCAATTGCAAGTTGAATTAAAACTCGACTTCCTTCTTTGAATATATATTCAAATGCAGAATGGTTCCATTATTTGTTGTATGGTCGAAATATGTTTGAAATGTCACATCTTGGAAAAAGTGGCTCTTAAATGAAAAGCAAGTAAGCGTTCTTCGCCAGTTTAGCTTTTAAAACTCACTTTTTCCTTTTGAAAAAGGTAATGGACGCATTGAACAACATCGTTCAATTCTTAAGTTTGTTATTGAAATAAAGTCAGACATTTAATAATCGCAAAATTGCACTGAATGAAGTAAAATTAATGCTTAAAATCAGTTTGCACAGAAGTGCCGACAAATTGAAAAATATTTGCATGAATACAATTTGCTTTGTAAGACAGGTGAAGGGTTCTGAAGCTAATTCCAGTTGCCCTGCAAGATTATAAGTAATTATTATCCTCTGGGGCTGGTGTGTTCTATATTTAACCTGGGTCGACTAAAGTGACGGCCTTACCCTTTCAGTAACCCACCTCAGGATTCTCGGCCCCTTTATTCCACAACTGGAATAAATGTAGAAAATGTTGCCTTTTTACATGCCCCATGTGGTGTTAGTGTCCCTATTACAACAGAATCGTGTTTCTACCTTCGTTGCCTCAGAGCTGGGGTCCTCTGCTGTAATAATCTCTTAACTCACACAACGGCTCTCTCCACCCGCTCTTGCGGTCGGTTTTTCATCAGCTGCCCTAACATTTAACCCGGGTATTCCTGTTCATTTTCTCTGAGCTGTTTACACCTCGGGTTGCTTCCCTAAGCAGGGTGCTCTCGGATAGTTTAACCCGCCTCTGTACAATCATTGTGATTAACCGGATTTGCTGGTGCAGCTTGTCTTGTGCACTTGTTTCTGGGTTGACGATGGCTTGTGCCGCTCTGACCATATCACTATTACATTTGGCCTGCGTTATTGTTTCTATTTATATTTGCTTGGACGCGGCTTGACCTCTTGGGTGCACTCTTCTGGGTTTTCCTACTTTCATTACTCTCACATTTGACCTGATTAAAACGGATTGTTTACCCACCTCCTCCTGTTTGGCTTTGCGTTCTATACTTTTGACGCTTTCTCCCGGCTTAAACTTTCCCCCGCTGAAGTGTAGCCATCCCGATAATCCAGCTTTTTGTGTAATAAAGCGCTCTGAGGATTTATCCCGGGTCAATGCTATCCATTACCTGTGCCCGTTGGTTCGCCATTTCTAGTACGACCCCCTCCCCCACTGCCACCTTTAGTCTGCCCTCCCCGAGTTAACTGTTTTTTTTATAATCTATCCCAGTTTCTAAATCTCTCATTTATACAACCCTCTTTTGCTTGGTTTCCTGAAGCATTTATCTCCATTTAATCCCCCCACTCAGAGCACTTCTCTGCAAGTTTAATATTGAGCCTAAATCACTGCCTCCCCCTGCCTCCATGTTTTGTTACATTGGAGCCCTCAGTTCTAAATGTCTCTCTTACCTGTATAACCCTCATGTTTAGCCCGGTTTCCTGAGCTAGCTGCTCTCGGATGTGCCTGGTGGGTTTGGGAGTGGCTGCAAATGCCGCTTTGAGAGTTTCCAGCTGTTTTGCTTTGATGGTGGTGCGGGGACCCCGGCGCTTGGCTCCCAGATTCTGTTCCTCGTTCTCGTTATTGGCAGTCTCTTTATCTGAAATATTGGCGCTTTCTGAGTCTTTTGTGTCATCTTGTAAATGATCTTGAGAATCCGGTGACAAACTTTGATCACTACATGCCGTTACTGTACAACACACAAAATGAAATGGAATGATGTATGAGTTCACATCACATAAATAACCAATTAAAACGATGATAATTACCGAGATTGTATTAGTAATTGATAATATAGCCCCTCTGGACCGCCGAATTACAGTACTTTTACATTTTAGAATAATGCCAAACACACCAAATGAAACAGTTATGAATGCTCTAAATATTCCTACTCAATCCTCCCCAAAACAAACCATTCTCATATTAAAATGAAAATGTCAAAAAAATGTAAAACGGGGAAAAAGTTAACATACATCTAAAACGGAATAAAATGGTACAATGGACAAAACAGGAGATGTGTCACATAAAAGCTACACGAAAATCGTACATTCTGCTACTCGCTATAATACATAAAGTAGCAAATGGAATTTAATTAAATTAACAGCAAATAACTGTTAAAATGGGGAAGATGCGAAACGGGAGGCTCAAAACCTGAGCGCACTGCCTGTTATACCCGCGTTTGTAATTTCCGTGGAGCCCCAATCCCGATTATTTTACATTCCTCTTCATTTCATAATGGCAATACACACTATGTTGCAGTGAAAGTATTTAATTGAGTAAAACACGTGCGAGATTATAGTAATGTTGCAGCCGATTGATACTGTAACGTTACTGGGCCACACTGTCGCCCAGGTTCCCATTAAGCACACACATATATATATATGATGAGGATTTGCCTTTACCTGACAGCGCGCCGTTTTCTTTCGAATTATTGCTGTTTAAAAAATCGTCCTTGCAAACAAATTTGTTTTCGTCTATGATGTAGAGCTCTTCTCCGGTGGAAAGTTGTTTGTTGCATATCATACAAGTAAAACAGTTCAGATGAAAGACTTTGCTTCTCGCTCTCCTCACCAGATCGCTCGGGGAGATACCCTGATAGCAGCCGGCACACTTGGTACCAAAACGACTGAAAAGCACCACACGGGGAAAAAAATAGTCACAGAAATGTTCAATGTGATTCGGTACAGTTGTACAGTTAACAAACTTAATACCAACCCGTCAGAAGAGCAAAGCGCGGGCACTAATTTACATTTCCACTGGACAGATTCCTGTTCATATTCCACTTATGTTGCCCGAAAGTGTCTCCCAGCACACAAACGGAAGAAACGCCGTTTATAATTGTACAGATCCGCAACTGAAACCAATCGGGACCGACACACCGGCGTGGAACAGATTGATCACTGAGCTGTTTCTTTTGGGGGGGGGGGGGGGAAAGGCCTGGAAATCAGTGCAAACCCACTTACGAGAGATCTATAGCAGCAAACTGACCAAAAGTGTCCGAATGTTGTGGGGAATGCTTTACATTGAACCAGAATTACATTGATGGTAAGCTCAGAGTCTGCCCCTCTTAATGCAACTGACTTCACTTATTGTTTCCATTAAGCTGATTATTTATGTTTCTTCCTCATTTCAATTTAAAGTACAGGGCGGATATAAAAGCTTTCTTACGTAAAATATGTTTTACATTATCGGTAAAATTAAAAAAAATAGTCGCGGTTACAATGCCATAGTATTATCTATCAAAAGTGGAAAGCTAATTAATGTATTTGTAAGGATCACCAAACACAATATAGAGTAGAATATCCTGCTCTATATTGATTCAGACTTACAAAAAGTTTGCATCTTGAAACATCAAGGTATTTTTAAGTTTTCATATTAAAATATGAAGGTATTTCGGTACAATATTTAATTTCAGTGTACTTCTAACTAAGATGACGCTTAACGAAATCGTATAACAGGTGAGCACAAACTATTTGACACTACCGAAGTTTACCTGTAGTTTTTTTTTTAAAGAAAACAAGGAGAAAGGCTCACCAATATATTCGAGAAAAGGTCGTTAAAATGCTCCAAGGGTGGCAATTTATTAAAAAAACGTTGCCCTATAATTTCGCTGCGTATAAAATAAACTAAAACTAAATTTTAAAAGAATCTCATATCCGTGCTGGGTGTAAAAATCGTTGGATTAATAAATGTTACGTCATTTACAGGTGACGGCAGATTGAAGTGATGACGGCGTATGATCCCTGAGGAGGAAAGAGATTTCAGGAGAGCCTGATTAGAAAGGTCTTCAAACTTGACATTAAACCATTCATTAATAATAACTGAGGGGTTGGCTGGTTCAATCAATGGTTCCGGTATATAAGCAATAGGCAAAGGATATTTTGCTGTCACATTTGCTCTGCAACTTGAAACAGACTAGTACTTTTTAAGGGCAGAGATAATCTAATTTAAAATGGTAAAAACGTTTCTAGATGGTTAAAGCAAGTAAAAGTTATTGATTGAAAAAGATCAGTAAATACTATACACATGTCGTATAGTTGCAAATGAAAGTTATTGTGAACAAGGAAAAGTTAGATAGGAATAACTTGTTTAGCAAGCATGAGAAAAATAACTACCCTATAGCAGGCAATATATCTCTAAATCTACTATCAGACTCACATTGTACATTTGGTTATGGATTTAGTTCGTGGGATGGGGAATTGCAATTGTGCAGGTATTTGTGCAGTTCGTTTAGGTGATTGCTGACAAGGGTCTGCCCAGATGTCTTTTGTCTATGATTTCCTCTTCAAACACTTTGTTATTCAAAGCCACTTATCACATCGTTACAATAAAGTAAAAACACCAAGGAGGTAGACAGAGCCAATGGATTTCCTCTCGGATTCGCAGTTATTGATCTTTGCTTTAATTTGCCTCAGCAAAAGAAATGTGCCATCTCCCATCGTGTTTCCTCTTGCTGAATACACATTTTCCGCATTTCAGATCAGCAAAGTTGCTGGACGAGGGCTGAACGAAAGTGTTTTATGTTCATGCAATTCAGTTGTTTTATCAAATTGCGAAGCAGTACATAGTTATTTGAGGGACTGATGCTAAATTATTTAGGTCTCAATTTCTTTTCTTCGAGTAACTGAACGGGATATATGAAAGTTATCCAACAGTCCTGTTTTACACTAATCATGTGTTATTATATTCACTAAATAATGTCCCAATATCTCGCAAATAAATTAAATCAGCAAAATTTCAGCCTCGGAACAATGTGAAACAAACTTGAAGTTTACACAATACGAATATAACAAGGCACCATCATTCTGATGATGCCTTAAAAAACGTACCCATTGCACTTACCGAAAGAAGTCGTTTTTGCAGTAGAGCTTTCCTTCTCGTGAAAAACATTTTTCTGTTAAATTGCATTTACATTCGCAGCACTGCACACATTTCACATGCCAAGCTCGGTCCAGGACATTTAATAGAAACCTATCAAGAATAGGCCTCTCGCACCCCGCACAGTGCACCATTGTCTTTGGATTGTTCCCAGATAATGAGATAGCTGACGGTTAGATATTTGGCTGGTAATAATGAGGTCCTCGATCGTCCAGCAGGCTGATCCTTAGAATGGCTCTTATTAAAGGGCGACGGTTCCAACGGATGAAGTGGCCAGCGTTCTTTCTTTTGAGGTAGCTGATATGAGTCAAAGGAAACCGATGCAGGTGTACTCCTAAAGCAACAATCGCCCTCTTAAAGAAATAACTCTAAAATAATTTAAAAAAAAGAGGCTACACTAATCAACAAGCAACAGTGCTGTCACTCTGGAGTATTGGGAGTAAATTGTTTACTCCAACATGATGCAAAAAGATGCCAACGTTTAACTTTGTCTCTTGTCTCATAAAGTATTTTGGTTGGCTTTTTTTATAATAAATACTTCAGTTTGCTTGCATTGAGTACCATTAGCAAAATAAGAATAATAACACATATATATATATATATAGATATATATTAAATACTCCAGAAATAAAATATGGGTGACAGGCCTGTGGCAAGCATTGCTTTTGATTGCATGGTTCAACTTTCCTGATCTGAAAGAGCAATATCCCCAGTCGTGTTTACTGTACAGCTATAGTAGTTGTGTGGATAAACATGCCAATCACCGGCTGCTGCTGCTCTGCCCGCCGCACGCGCTCACTCGACTGCATGTTTCCTGGAGCTCGCGCACACCTTATTCACATCGCCGTCACGCGTCCCGCCGCGTCACCGGCGCCCCCGTCCAATCAGCCGCCCCGGCACCATGGCAACCGTTAATTTATGACAGCTTTTTTTTTAAAGCGTGTTGCCTTTTTCCTGCCTGCGAACGACTCGCAACATCTCGCCCAGAGAATAACGGAAGCCGCGGTCGCTTCTGAGGGTTAGGTACAGTTGCAATTATTATTATTGTTATTTTGCCTTTCTTCTAGCATTTCCTTTTTTGCGTTTTTTTTTGTTCCAGTTGGAATAGTAATTTTGCACTTTTGTTCAGCGCATTTTGGCGAGGGGGAAAAAGCGATTGGCTAAAACAACAAAACAAAGAACAGGAACATGTTCAGGCCTTCACCCTCTTTGCACTTTTCGGAGTTTTTGTTGTTGTTGCTGTTGGCCAGGTTTTTTGAGAGTGTGTGATACAAGTAGCTAAAATTCACAGCTTGCTTCTTTCCACGAGTTTTTTTTTGCTCATGTTTCGGTCGTTCTGCAATAGTACAAATTGTTGCAGCGTGATTGCTCCGTTTGTTAGCCATAATAATTTGCTAAAGATACCAAGACGATATCTTAATCAGACGTAAAATAACAAACATATCATTTGGGGGTGGGGGATGGGGAGGTGCTGTGTAGATGCCCATCATCAGGTGAAAATGGAAAAGGAGGAGTATATGACGTTTGATGCAAACTCAACGGTGGGGTGAGTCAATAAAATAACTTGCATATGCATGAGCGTTTTTTCCCCCTGCCTGCAAATGCGTTTTAACCTTTGAAGTGGTATCCGCTGAAAACGTGAGAGACGATAGGAAAAGACCTAACAAGTCATTTTATCACCTCTGCACTTGTTGATGAATGCCCTACCCAAGGGGAAGTGCTTACTTGCGATGTTTAATGGACGTCTTTGCCGATTAATCTTTAAATTCGACACCCAATAGTGGCTAAACATATTTGCATACTTACTGTTAGAATGAAAGTTTTGATTTTTTTGATGTGTGTGTGTGTGTGTGTATTGCGCCTCGCGTCAGCGCGGACGAAAACAAGAAAGGCTCACCCTGCAGTCAGCATCTCCAGCAGTTGACAGATCTCAGCTGCCAAACCGTGGGCGCCGTGAAAGTTGAACATTTGCATTCAGTTCAGACATTTCCCATACTTTTCAAAACAAAAATGTCTGCAGCACTATAGTCCGCTTGAGATCAATCTTTTATTGCGGCAACTAGAGTGGGTGTAGAGTGGGGGATATCCATGCATTTTATGTCTCGCCGGGTATATATAGGCAGCGGAACTGCAAAGGACCAACAAGGAGGCTGTAGATCTCTACAGAGAGGATCCTAAGACTGTAACACTGCACCGAAACAGCACTTTCACCACTTCCAGTTGCATTCGAGTAGGCGCTGACAGCCTGAACTGGAGCTAATCCAGGATGCAGCTTGCTTGGAAACACAATCTGTTTGTGTGCATTTATTTGGCTATTATATAAAACACTGTGAACTCGTCTGCTGCAGTGTCTTAACACTTCAATTAGCGAATCAACTCGATTGCTGGACAGCGTTTGAACTTTTAACATCGCCATGCTTTAACAAGCGCCGAACAAATCTTCGCGCGTATTCTTTATGTTTACTAGTTTCTGCCGGGTTTATGGTCTGTCAGTGGCGTCCAATGCGTTACCATCCAATCTCACACAACTTTATAGATTCCGTATGTTGAACCTGTCTACATCCACTCTTATTTGGGCCGTTTGGACAAAATATCAGCCCCTGACATTGGGGGAACAATTGCTCTGTCGCTATGTGCACCGACACCGTCAATTAATTCAACAACATCATCTTTATGATTTCGCTACAAATAGCGAACAGAGCAATTTTTCGTACAATTATGTTTTTTTGTTACTATTACCGTGAAATACATCTAACACTCCAAATCATCTTAATGTTAATTTTAAAAAAATCGGTAAACTAAATAGATAGCAGTAGTTGTAACGTTTCTGAGAAATGAATGGTCCACGGCAGATAAAGTGAAAGAAAACTAGGCCTGCTCCCTGCAGGCAGGCAGCCATCCAGGTGAAAATGTCCACAGTTATGAGAAGAAACTCATCCTGTTCGCAACAAAGGTGCAACGTTCCGTAAGCGCCAACTTTTTTTTTTACCGTAAGACCACTGTCTTTGTTACACAGTTGCTTCTTCATCCCACGTCCGCTGCCCCTCCGCATACAGCACAGAATTCCCTCAAACAGACCTCCTGTTTATGTCCTTCGCACAATCTTTGTGAAGACGTAAAGAAAACAATCAATAGGCCCTCTCTGCATATGGGGTTCTTCTCATGCAAAAGCGAAAAGCGTGGCTGGTGTGGACGTGGCCCTCCAGACTTCACAGTGACAGCTGTAGTCTTCTATCTAGGGACCCTTTTCCATTGACTCTCTCCGAGATGACATGTGTTGGTCAGGAATGAATCGAGATAAGGGATGAGCAACATCTCTGCGGCCATCATGTCTATCTCTACTCCAATATTTTATTCAGCTGCAAAGCATCTGGTTATGTTATTGTAACACAAGCGTCTCTCAGATAGCAAAGAGTTTGCAGTTGGGTGACAAAAGTAATTCACTCGGACACCTCAAACAGGCCATATAGCATCCTGTAGGCACACACTCGCGCGCTATGTTCAAGGACCTAACCTAAAATTGCCTAGTTTGTGCATTTAATAGTGTTGGGCAACTAATCACAATTGAAGTTCAACATCCTGTAACCCTGGGTCCGCCTACATAAGTGAAATTGACTTGAAATTAACAAGCAGGGCAGTTGCACCGAGGTGCCGCAGGTTTACCGATCAGGCAAAACATCTAATGGAAAGTAAAAGTGCCAGAACGAGAGAAATTGCTCCTTTTGCATACAGTTCCATGCAGCAACGATAAATGTTAATCGGATACACGGGGTTTAATTCTTCAATTGAAAAGTCCGTTCAAATCACGTGATTGGGTGTAACGCTGAAATTTGTGCAACACTTCGGCGCAAAGGTATTTACGAAAGCGTGGAAAAGGCTATTGCAAATATTATTTGGGGGAGGGGAATTAATGTATCCACCCCGTTTTCCAGTTCTACATAAAGTACACTCAATCAGTGTCGACAGGAGCGGCGATCACAGGCAACATCCTTTCACCCTTCCTTCAAATTACTGAAGTGAAATGTAATCAACTGAGCATGACAGTACTGCAAATAGTGTGCACTGTTTGACCCGGCATTGTAAACGAACTTTCCGATGTTAAGTATCCACTTTCAGTTCGCAAAGTAGATTGTGTAAAATGATTATTGGACACGTTGCAAAGGGTTGTTGGGTAGATTTGAATTCAAACAGCTTGCAACATAGAATATGTATGTAGATAAAACAATCTGCCCTAATTTACGGCAAAAGATGTTCTTGTACTGGCACATTTCATTATTTATTTGAAATTAACCAGTTGAGATGAGAAATAGGAAACATCACAGCGATCCAATGCCCAGAGATGAAGCGTTTGCATGTTGACACAAATAATCATTCTTGACACTTAAACTTACAACCACGGCGCGTGAATTCTGTCTTAACCCTTTCCCTTCACAAAAATCCATAGGCCGAGAATCAAAGCTTGGGCGCGATTTTCACATGACCGTGGCTCGGAGGAGAAGATTATCAGCAGAAGGCTCAAAGGCTGGCGGTATTAACAGGTCTAGAATCTCCTTAGCTTCATCACCACAAGAACAGAGCAGCCAGAGTCACAGCCAGTGGCTGTCAACGCGGAATGGAGGGAGATATCGATTGGAAGTGAGCACCCAGTCAATGTGTATGAATGTTAACGGCTCCAAACACAATTCACAAACTCAGCCTTTTCCTTTGCACAACACAGCAGACAAGAGTTTTTCGTCATTGTCCACACAAAATATGTGCCATCGCTCTCCATCTCTCTAATACATTTTTGTTATATTCTACGTTTATGTCTAACATATTACTAATACCCGTACACTGCATAGTGCATCCAATTATGCATACAATATAATATATCTATGCATATATATATACACACACACACACACGCAATATTTGTGGTCAGCACTTTTATGTGCTTGAATGTATCTTTGTGAACGCACAGTTAGTGTAGCTAGCTAATGACTACAACATACTGAAAACTGTTGTATACCAGAACAATTATACGATTGCTAGTTATCAGATAAAGAGTATTGGGAAATTGTTCATATATTTTAACACGTTTATTAAAGTTATGTTATTTTCTAAGTAACACGGTTCCCTTGTAATGCTAGACATACATTGAATATCTCTTCATAGGCTTGAGTCGATTTTAAAAGTTGTGATACATCTCTCAGTAAGGAAGGTTGTAATTAAATGGCGACTAGGAGGGCAATGTACCGTAAATCTTGATTTCCAAAGTTTCAATCTGTTAATTATCCCTCATCAATAATCTGTATAGAACACATGCAATGAAGGATTAAGGTGAGTTAGAATCCTAATTTGATGTCCTATGACTATATTTGCACCTAATTACCATAAAAGGGACAGTACAATGGAAGATTGCCAGCTACTCTGATTGTTAAAAAAATTAACAATGATCAACATTCAATAAAAATAAAACAATCTCTGTCCTTCTATTATCAGCAGTTACCACTTTAGGGCTTTGAACGAGGTGAATCGGCAATTGCACTCCATTTCAAAAGTTAATCTTACTATCTGCTTTCCAGAGACATTTTCCCCCATTAACTTGCCAATTCCACATGCATTTAAAATCAACAACAAGTCTTTTTGCTTTACTTGGTTTTGTTTGGACTTGGGGCATCAATAAATAGATTATTGGAATGAACGTAAAGTTGCTTCAATAAATGATTAGAGAGCATAATTACAGAAACAGAGACTGGGATTTCAACATCGGCCAGCCCAAGGGCCGGAGACTATAACACTGCAACTTTAAATACGCCAAGAGGGTTGAAATGAAGTCGAAGGGATGTTTGTCAAGTTCAGGTTTACAGGCAGATCGTTATTGTCATGTTTTTAACCATCGACTCCTTTCCCCCCTCCCCCCACAGCACACGTGACTTTATCCGTCGTGATCAGACTGGTTGCTTCGCTTGTCAAGATTCGTAGACACCCCACACTCCCCTTGACCTCTCTGTAGGAAGATGTAGGTGACACTTGTGATAAACTGAGAAATATATAGCGCTAGCTACGGGGCTGTGATCGGCCAAGTGCAACCGGATTGCAAACAACTGTGAAAGATCTCCCCGTGACTTGAGTAGTATAGCAACAGCTTCGCATCAACTGGACCACGAGGTTGTTTTGATCCATTTTGCGCTGCTGTGAACTTCGGCAGGCCAGGCAGAAAAGACCTAAAAGATGCAGATTGCTCTCAGGACCTTTTCTCTCTCTAGACTGTCAATCCAAACCTTCAGGGCATATAATAACATTCACCTCCAATAATACATTAACATCCATCCTGTACAAGGCAAGCACGTTTCTCCTGACACGAGTACAACTTAGGAAAGTTTACATTTACTGTATCAGTGAATTAAGTAGTTTAACTGCACGATTTAAGGAATACGTTTGAAATATATGGCAACACTTTATTGCTGGAATTTGCTTGCGATTATACTTAGAGCAATACATTTGAGTAAATGACTACAAGAGTTGCTCCAGCAGTCAAAACCATGGTTAGAATTAGCGCGATTGATGCAAAACACACAGAGCATGAGCCAGATACTTCTAAATGGCGTGCAATAGTACACAAGCATACTTTTACTCCGAGCCTTTGGCTAACATGTTCTAGTGACTCTATTTTGCTTTTTCTACACTGCTTTCTTTCTGTACCTTGATTCCAGTGAGCAGGAATAGGTCTAGTAAATCAGGAAGACAATGTACTGAGGTACACAAACGTGCACCATTAACACATTTACATAAACGGAGCACCGAAACACTGGTCACATAGGAGAAGCTCAGTTAGCCTATTGGGTAAGAGCCTGGAAGTATGATTTATACACAGGCGGGATCTGTAAGCAGTTATGGATGTGGATCCTAGGAACACCATCACCTGGCTTAACAGACATGTGTGTAATTGCAATAGCTACCTGAAAAATATAATTGTGAGAATGAAAATACTGCATAACTATATATAGGATCAGGTCTGAATGGCTTCAGACTAAGTTCCAAATAGGAAGTAAGCCGGTTTTGAAGCAAAATTCAGCCACATACATATGAGTATTTGTATTACTGCTTTTCAGACACTTATGGACCTGCCAACATTTTTGAAACGCATTTTTATTTTCTTAATAGCAGCAGTAACCCATTAGTTGGCACTCCCAATTATACGTCAATAATACATATTACTAGAACTTTTAATGTGGGATCCTGCACACTAATCCTGATAATAACACGTCCCTCTGTCACTTTAGCAATTCTAACGGTATATAGAACAAAACAGTGCATTATTAATGATCTTGCACGTGAAATTGCAATTATAGTTTGCAAGAGTCGATCAAATTATAGATTTAAATAGAATTATAGTCCTTGCAGGTATATATATAGAAAATAAACGAGTTAAATCAATCCGCTCTTCTCAAAGAGAAGCCCGAGATAGCAATGTAAGATCCCAAAACTGCAGCTGGGCGTCACAGCCTAGTTCGAAAGATTTTGCTCTTGTTTACTCCAGTATATCAACACTGAAACGATACAGGTACTCTCAGGACTTAGAGTGTGATGTCAGAAACAGAGGCAGAAAACACGTACCAGGGATGAAAATAAGTCAAACTTTTGGTTGACATGAAAGATATTTTTCTCGGCTGGTTTGGGGGTGTGGGTCAGTAATAAAGTTTAACGAGGCCAAGTCAAATGGTGAATAATGGGAGGATAAAATTATAAGCACATCGTGCAACAATGTTCTAAATACCCAATGGTTTTCAAACTTGGAAGGAATCTTGAGTTAATTATCTCTGAGGATATTTTACGTTTATATATACAGTCAGATTTTGTTAGCAGAACTATTGTGTCAGTGTTGCGTTTGTAATCTATAGCATTAGAAAAGAAAGACTTGCATTTTTATAGCGCCGTTCACGACCACCAGACGTACCAAAGCGCTTTACAGCCAGTGGGGTACTTTTTGAAGTGTAGTCACTATTATAATGTAGGAAACCCAGCAGTCAATTTGCACACAGCAAGCTCCCACAAACAGCAATGTGATAATGGCCAGATAATCTGTTTTAGTGATGTTGATTGAGGGATAAATATTGGCCCCAGGACACGGGGAGAACTCCCCTGCTCTTCTTAGAAATAGTGCCATTGGATCTTTTACTTTCACCTGAGAGAGCAGACGGGACTCGATGTAAAGTCTCATCCCAAAGACGGCACCTCGGACAGTGCAGCACTCCCTCAGCACTGCACTGGAGTATCAGCCTAGCTTTTTATGTGCTCAAGTCCCTGGAGTGGGACTTGACCCCAGAACCTTCTGACTCAGAGGCAGGGTGCTGCCCACTGAGCCACAGCTGACACAAAAAAATATCAACAAGAAACTGCTGTTCCTTATATCTTTTTAATTACTGCACATAGCCTAAATAGAACACGAACCATTGTAGAAACAGCATTATTCGACCTTCGTGCCACATGCTAATTGCACTGTTTCGCGTGCATTTGGAGTTGGGGCGACAGAGAACATAAACTTTCCCCGTGCTTCAGGATTCAGCGGAGCTCTGCAACTCGCTCTTCTCAGGACAGGAACTGTGGAACTCACAACATCTGCCAGTTGGGTCGAGATATTGACCAAAAACAGCACAACATTTTCCCCGACTAAAAAGCTCCCTGACAGCCTGGGTTAGAAATTCGATGAAGTCTATAGATCTTCCTGTAGTCATGTCATTGGGACAGCTGCTATTTTCGCTCCAAAACCAATAATCTACAGACACAACAAATGTCATTTCTTTTTTTTTGTTTCCCTCATTGACCCCACACCCAGCGTCAAAACTTCAGTTGAAAAAAACTTTTAAATCAGTCATTGCATCGATCAACTTCATTTTACCCCTAGGAACCTTATGCTACTTCTGCAACGTTTAGCAAATGCTCCAATTAATCATCTCCGCCAACAGATATAATTGAAATGCTTAAAATACATGTTTTAGGAAAGCATACGGGACAAGTGGCAAATTGTCCACCCAATATTGAGTTTCCCAGAGTGATTCTGTTGCAGCAGACGATACTATCAGTGTAATGTCGAAGAAAAAAAGAACACATGCTACAAACTGATGCGAGCGGCTGATAAATTGCAATCAGCCTCAGCGCTACACTGCAGGCTTGGGAATAACGGCGGCCTCAGAAATACAAATGGCTTTAGTGCTTATCAATGGCTTTACACGGCGGGAGTGAGCGAAGAGAATGCGAGAGAGAGAGAGAGAGAGCGAGCGAGCGAGGAAGAGAGTATATTGGAGAGGAGGACGGAGTCCCTCAAGAGTCTGATCCCAATCCCAGCTCATCCATCTTCATTGTGTGTGTGTGTGTGTGTGTGTGTGCAAACGCAGCCCCAACATGGGAAAAAAGGCACTATCGAAGCCACGGCTTTTATTTTATTTCCTCTAGATCAGGAGGGAGATAGTGCTCTTTTTTCTCTCTCTCGCTGGGAACGGGTGCTGGGGGAGAGATATTTTATTTATATTTTACGGTTTTATGTTAGCGACGTGTCAGGGAGACAAAATAAATTGCTAATGCATAAGCAAAACCCGACTGCTTTGGCTTGCTGCGTGTCAGAACTGTGTGGAAGGAGTGGTGATATGGGATTTAGAACGGATGGGAGGCTCTGAGGGATTTAAGTTGGAAATTACTCTCTCCTGTACAAAATCAGTGACTGATGATGGGCATTCTGACTGAATTTGAAAGTGCTGGTCCTAGGGCAAAAGACTGGTTCTGGTGTACTAAAAAAAAGCACTGGGTAAGAAGAAGCAGTTTGACAGAATAGGTGCTGAAAACAAAGCAGAGATATTTTCCAATATCTCCTAGCTTTCGCCTTGCCTGTGGTTTGATTATGTTATTAAGAATTATTATTTTCCAAAAGCCATTATATTCACGCGAATTACAATTCAAGACCACGGCCTTTTACAAAATATGAAACTATATCCATAAGTTCAAGACGTGACATGACACCGCAGTACAAAACAATGTTGGTTTAAGCACTTACATTAAAAGAGGTAGGCTGCCGAGCAACTCTCGGCACAGAGCCAAGTCAACTATGGCAAAGCACAACTGCACATCAGATAGTTGTGATAAATTAACACATATTAGCAAAAATAACCAGTTTGCAGAAGATTGACCCCAACAATGCATTAATTCCAGCAGACCAATGAATTAAAAATGGCGACTGCATTGACTGGGGGAGCTTAAATCCACGTGTGCAAAATTGATAACCACTAGCCAAAACAAGTTATGTTGTTTAATTTGATTAGTGAAAACTGTAAACAGCTTATTTACGCGGGATCCTTCTTTCAACTTCAGCACGTACAAAGCTGGAGCCGGGGAGCTTCCTTTGCAAGGAAGCTTCAGGCACTGGTGATATTTTATGCTTATGATGTCATTTGTGTCCCAAATATTACAGGAATACAAATGGCTCTGAAACTGTTAAGGCTTCTATCTCATATTTCATATGTGTAAAATAAGGAGCTGTAGGGGTAATTTGAATTTACTGCACACCTCAATGACTGCATACAAATAGGCATGACATTTGCAGTGGTTGTCCTAAAAGACTGTATTAGACCTTTAGAAATCTAATCAGCAACCCCCTAAAATAGCGCATCTATCTAGCAATGTTTTTTGTACTGTTGTAAAATGAATTCTGCCATTACAACCTATTTTCCAGGGTTCGCACAGTCTAGGAAACACGATGGGTAAAGTAGTATTTAAGTATCATAGTCTCAAAACAGTGTCTAACTTCACATATTGCTAAAGACAACGCCGATTTAAACAAAATTAACACGTCGTGAATGAGACATTATTAATCCGAAGCTAATTTTAAGAGGGACTTGATTTGTATAGGCTTTCTTCGGCAACATAAGTATTGAAGTAGGAGTGGATTTTAGGAGGTTTAAAGGCACCGTTTCTGTCTATGTTGGTTTGAACTATACATCGCTCGAGATTTTGTCGCTTTAATTGCAAAAAAGTTATTTACAGCGATCACATTGGTGCAGTTAAAAGGGGTTACTCAGTCTCATCGCCGAGTAATAAACTATGTTGTTTGTTATGACTCATTCTGCAGACACCTCTTCAGTAAAGGTTGTAAATAAAGGCTGTTCAGTGGACTCTGGGTGGGTAATAGTTCTCACCTTGACTGCAAAGCCTGGCCCAAATGTTGGATGACGAGGTCACAGAGGAACTGGATGTGTGGCCACTTGGCCAGACTTGGAGGAGTGTCAAGTTGAGGAAAAGAGTGTTGAGGTGGAACAGTGACATTCCAAACTTGGGGGCCAGGCGTCAGGTTAACCTTTATCTGGCCTTTGCCTCGAGTCTGGCCTTGGATAACAATCTGCTAAAGGTACAACATCTTTGATGTATTGAGCGATTTATGAGAAGCAGTGTTGACACAGAGACATTCAGATCTTTTTAAAAAGAAAAAAGACGTTCCTAATTTATTCACCTTGCAGTCTCCTATTTAAAAAACGAATAACTCACAAAACGACAGAAACAAAACAAAGTGTCTTATGAAAAAGAACACAGAAGGCAGGATATTAATAGAAGGCGAATAGATTTTAGGAAGGTATGAAGGACCACGAGAGAAGAGGAGAAACGAGAATGAAAAATATAAACTGAATTAAGATGCAATCAATGTATAAATATATACACAACTATAAACAGAGCAAAATAAGAACGGTCAAACTGAAGTCCTATAAATGCTGAAAAGATCAAAAATGCAATTATCAATTCATATATTGAATAATAATAATTATAAACTGATTTCGCAGCATGCTACAGTAAGTCTTTATATTTTGGTCTAATATATTTGTATAGTATTTAATTATTGGTAATAAAGTATGGATTTTGTAAATTCATTAAAAAAAAATTATAACGGAGGCATCTTTAGATTGGATATCATTACAATGAGTTAATTCTTTTAGCATGTTATTATTCAGCCATCAGTTCCTGGGGCGTGCTCTGCATCACCAGTGACAACCCCTGCAGGCTCATTCACGTTGCTACAACACCTAGCCCCACAGGGGTAATGGCACCTCGGCCACAGGCGCGAATTCTAACACGGAGCTCGGTATCTGCTCAGAGATATATTGTCAGCTCTACATTTGCTTTTTGCACGAACTGGGTTACGATGCTTCTGGAAATTAGGCCTTAACGGCATTGTCGAATTTCATTGTAATTAAGGTTTGCTATTAAGTACAATCGAGAGTTAATTGTTATTTCTGAAGGAAAGTGATGGCTGGGAACAAAAAGTGCAAGTGAATAACCCAATCCTACTCACTGGTTGTGTGCCTATATGTGCTCAGTTATCTATCCTCTCTTGCCTTCATGCAGCACACACAGTTTCCTGTGACAGTGCTTTGAGCTTGTGGAGTTAAAACCAAAGGTTTGAGTTTATCACTCCATACACACCGAGTGCCAGTCACTGAGTGTTCTCACGACTGCTCGCCCAAGCAGCACAGAAACAAGGCCTAATCCCAATGCCTGCCTTAGGGTCAGTCAGTGCCTTCAAGGGTATATACGACACAAACGCCAGGATTCACTCGCTGCTTCGGTAATGTACCGCGGGGCAGCCCCACGGAGCCAGTAACCGTGGAGTTAAATCGCATCTCAGGACGATCTTTACAAACCTAAAATCACCCAATAGCTGCAAGGGTAAACAGCACCATAGGGCGACTCTCGCAAACCACACAGTTCCCCAATAGCCAGAGGGGCACTCGGTATCCCGGAGACCCAAGAGTCCATCATAAATTCAAATATCATGTGGGGAACATCCACTTTAACCCTCCGAAGTCTTCAATATGAACCTTGCATCGCTACCTTTACAATAACATATTTCTTATGTCTGACATATAGCACCATGGTGCCGTTCTTCTTCCTAATAAAATATTTTAATCTCGTTCCTTTTCTCATTTATAATTGTTTATTTTCTACTTTCGTTACTCACCTTTATACAATACCTCGGTCTCCTCGTTCAATTTTTACCCCAATCACACCCCTCCCTAAAAAAACCCCACCTAACTCTCGGCAAAGAAAATGCTCTCTGACACAGAGGATAGTTCTGTGTAGGCTTACAAATTAAATTTATCACAAAATTCAGAATCAGATTACAAATGTACCCACTTACGTAACTCCCAACAACTTCCCTCTCCTTTCGCAAACAGCACAATGCACCCCCAAAAAGCTGCTGAACATTCGGGGCTATGGGTACATCCTCCTCCCATACTTTGCAATCCTCACCTGGGCAGCCGACTCCCTACTTTCTCTGGAACAATGCAAGAGGCCTCAATGTAAACAAAGTGCACATTGCAGAAGTCAGCCTACCATCTTTAAGGCTGGAATTCCCAAGAGTCACCACGTGATGCTCTTTCCTGGTCTCCAGGATCATTGTTCAGCATCCCACTCTTCCAGCATCATTGTTGAATGGCCCATTGACTGGGAGTCTTATTGATTGGCCTGTTTCCTGGGGAGAAGAGGGGGAAAGTAAAAATAATTAAGAGGAAGGGGAGAAAAGTAAAGAAGCACAGAGAGGAAAAGAGGAGTGAGAGAGAGAGAGAAAGACGTACACAGAAACAATAGTAAAGGAAGATTGACAGACAGAGAGAGAAACAACAATGAAGAGAGTGAGGATTTTTTTTGCAGACTTATCAGAACAAATATCCTTTGCTCCAGGAATGTGAGGAACCATGAGAACTCTTTAGTGGAGCTCAGTCCCGTGAAGAATGGAAAAGGTGGGACCCAGTTCTAAAATGTTTAAGAACCACTGCTTTAAGACAACCCTAATGTGCACATGTACAGGAGTCTGTCTGAACTTTATTTCAGATGGAAATTGGAAGAAGGCAGAGAAATGAGAGCAGCTGACTGAAAATCCATGCTTTTGGCAAGTGAGGAAGAAATAACAGGTGGCTGCAGGGGACACGGAGAGATTTTTCTCTTCCGTTTTTAATTTAATTGCACTTAAGTGCCTGGGACAGTCCAGAGAGTCTGAGAGGGAGGGAGAAATTGAAGGGATAAGGAGAGATAGAGACTGGATGCAAAAGATGGCAGGAATTAGAGAACAACAAAGAAAGCAGAGAGTAAGAGAGACAGAACTCAAAGAGAGTGGAATAAAAAGTACCATCTAGAGCAAAGGGGGAGAACATCACAAAAAAACATAGAAAGGGGGAAGCATAGAGGGGAGAGAGAAAAAAGTATAGAAACTACAGAGAAAAAGAGTCAAATTGACACAGAGAAGGATCAGAGAAAATATGACATTAACCTCAGGTAGCGACAGAACAAGGGAGTAACCCAATTTTGCAGAAACTGCAGAGCAAGGAAGATACAGACAGATGAGGGAGAGAGAAAATATTACAGAAATTGCAAATAGGCAACAAAACAGATACCCAGAGAAAGAGGGAGAAAATATTACAGAAACTGTGGAGTTAGAGCAAATAGAAAATATAGAAACCACAAATAGAATACAGAAATCAGAGAGAGAATGTGCATTTATGTTGTGTACTGTTTGGATTAATAAAAAGGGGAAATAAGATTCTGTTGAGGACGGGTAGAAGAGAGTTGGAGATATATTGTTCTCAGTATGGGGACATCAAACCTGCTGAGGAAGGAGAACATCTGTTGAGAGGTGGAAAGAGTGAGGGAGAGAAACCTTTTTACATAGAAAGACATCTCTGGCTCTTCTAAGAGCAGGAGGGAAGGTTACTATTGAGCTTAGTGTTATAAAACAGCACATCATCTGACTCACCACAAACAATGTTATGGGAGGTCCACAAAAAACACTTGGATCAATATACCACTTTATCATCCCTTTCCAAAGCATCTTATAGCACTTCACATCCAATGAACTGCTTTGAAGTGACTCTTGTTAATAAGCTAATAAGTATATATATTATAATGTTGGAA
This sequence comes from Somniosus microcephalus, assembly GCF_052327205.1. Classification (NCBI taxonomy): domain Eukaryota; kingdom Metazoa; phylum Chordata; class Chondrichthyes; order Squaliformes; family Somniosidae; genus Somniosus; species Somniosus microcephalus. The sequence continues at coordinate 68,872,220 of NC_141008.1, forward strand.
TATTATTGTGAATCAAGAGATGTTATACAATTATATGCATCTCTCCATATTGTATTCAAGACTTTAAAGAAATGAATTTTTGCTAATATCTCCTTATGTGGCTCAGTGTCAAATATTGTTTGATAATGCTCCTGTGAAGCACCCTGGGACCTTTTACTATGTTAAAGGTGCTATATAAATGCAAGATGTTGTTGTTTGCTGATTCAACATGCCAGAAGACTTGTATTTATTGCATATTAGAAGATTCAGTACTCAATAGAGTTATATCTTTTAATTTAACCAAAATCCTTAAGTCTGTTTAAGTTTAAACAATTTACAGAGAGCATTCATGTTTTTTGATGAGAAAAATATCACGGTGGAACAGTACAATCAGGGAATGATATATGAAATTGTACTCGCTCTTTTTGCTTTTGATACCTTTTTCTTTTGAAATATTTACAGCATTCTAACCATTCAGTGTTCAGTGTAACACATTGGATTTCATAAACCAATGGATTATGTTGGATCGGGGGGGGGGGGGTGCGGGCAGTGGTGAAAAGTTATATGAGTTAGGTTGTGGAATTGGCCAAAGCCTTTGCAGCTGACCCACAAAGTAATGGCTGCAGCTATATTTAGATAATGTTTATATGTGTGACCGCTCGGTATTTACAGTGATACCATGATATTCCATATTTGAAGCAATGATATAATTCACACTATTTTCAACATTGCAGGGAACTTTTCCTGAAGGCTGCAGTATACACTGGTGAATTGGTGAATGACATGTGTTTTTGAAATACATATTCAGCTAGAAAGATAATCTTGAGACACATTGCATATTTCAAACATCAAGTGACATGGGTTTGACACATTCACTGATTATTTTCTACCTTTTGTGTTAATTTTTTCCATTTTTTTCCGGGTTACCCTCTCCTTCATGCCACGCAACGCTCAAGCTGAGAAAGGAAGATCAGGCAACCTGCTCCAAGTTCTTTGCTAAAAGCTGCTCTGTAAAGGTGCAAGGCACAGGCTGGGATGACTCATCCTTTGATTTTTCTTTCTCATAGGGAAATCACTTTCTTCTATTTGGCACCTCCTTGATTTCCTGGCGTGGAGAATCATAGGGATAAACCCACATCTTACTGTTCCATGGCACAGTGCCTTGGCATATAACCAAACTAGCATATTCACTACTGCATGTTAACATTAAAGCATAAGAAAGTACAAGTTATCAGTGACAATGATATAACTGTGTTCTGTAAACCCACATTATAGAGCCCGATATAGAATAAGTAGTCCAATATCTGAATTTGAAACAGTCTTAATTGGATAGATTCTGCTCACTGGATCTAGTATGGTTTTAACATCAATCCCATATAATGTAACAGAAGCACACAGCCAAAGAAGCTATGGGTATAGATTGAGTAATGTGCATATTAGACATTCCATGCATTTTTATACATATAAACAAACATCTTGTGAATGTGCAATGTCAGAAAATCTTTGAAACTATTGGGAAATACTGCCGATGTTTGGGATTATTTCTGGTTAAACTGACAATTACAAATGTCTCTGCAGGAAAATATACTAACTAATACACCAGCTCAGCTTGTATATGTCTGTGCCTCCCATTACTTCTGTCCACCCCTTTATTATTCTCCAGTGGAATTTCTATTAATGTCTACCTCCCAGCATGATGGCCATTTTTAACAGTCTCCATCAATAAACCATTACTTTTCCTTGCAGACACACGGAGTCACCTTCTCCCATCTTTAATGTTTTGTTCACAACTTCATACAAAAATGACAGACAGGCTCCCCCATTGGCTCAGCTTGTCAGTGCATGTTTTAGTGTGGAACTGAGCCAAATGGACCAGGAGAATTCCAGGTTATATTTCCTGGTCTCTGACGTGATAGGTGATCTCAGCCACGGTGACAGTCAAAAAAGCCAATTTTACCATTTTGTTCCATGTCGTGCACAGAAAAAATCTTTCTGCTGACCAATGTTTGCTATCCAATGATCTGTGCTGAGCAAAATCGACACTATACTGAGTAAAGTCATCTTCTTGCCAGGCGCAACAGTCCAGTAGTGTGTCCCATCCCTTTATTTAATAATAACTTACTGAGCACCCTCTCAGGTTCGATGTAAAAGATCATTTTGAAGAAGAGCAGGAGAGTTATCCCTGGTGTCCTGGCCAATATCTATCCCTCAACCAACATCACTAAAGCAGATTATTTGGTCATTGTCACATTACTGTTTGTGGGAGCTTGCTGTGCACAAATTGGCTGCCACGTTTCCTACATTACAACAGTGATTACATTTTAAAAGTACTTAATTGACTGTAAAGCACTTTGCGATGTCATGAGGTCGTGAAAGGCGCTATATAAATGCAAGTCTTTTTTCTTTTTTTATAGTCATTCATTTACAGTGAACTTAGTTATAATGGCCCGACAATGAGGCATCTTCGTGCTGAATACAGCCACCCTTTCGCTGATCAACATTTATTTTAAAAGCATTTCATGCACTGAAGGAGAGTTTTGGGAGAGTAGTGCCACACAGCCCATAACCGATTTCCTCATATACATTTCCACCTGGTGCTCTTCCTTATCTGATGCCAGGTAGAAGCAAAGACATAAAAGAAGTGGATTTCCATCGTGGATAGCTGTACTCAACATGACAGTATTCATTATGGAGTTTGCTGTGATTAAGTTTGGTATAGTGGTTAAGTTGGGCAGTTTATACTTCTAATAGCAGGAGCACCACCATTTGCTGTCCATGACTGTTTTTAAATGTAAAGGCGTCTAATGTTTATTTCCATCAATGAAATGGTGGAAGTCAAGTGCTGCCATGAGGTCTGTTGACAACCTCAACAAAGTATTTGATTATAGCGAGTCCCACATATTTGCATATCTGTTAATTGCTTACTCAACCAATTATCATCATCATCTCTGAGACATGTTTCCTTCAATTACAAATGTGTATTAACATTTTCATTTTTTTACTGTTTAATTAAAGACTCTGCATCCACGAGCAGTTTTATTTGCTCATACCCATTTGGCATGCTATTTTAAAAATTTCTGTTTATCCGCACTGTTATCAATTGAATATAGTTTGCCGTGAGATTTTGTTGTTGTGACACTGTCAACCAGAAAAGATATGGCTTGTTTAGGCAACACCGAGTACAATTTGCCCTCTGTAGTTCCTGATGTGACCTGCATGCATAATTGTTGTACATTATTCAAGGACTATTTGCATATTCTGTGTGCAGTTTGGGCAAAGTTCTGGTTATTAACTGCCTAACATGGAGAGAGACTTTGGCAAGTAAGAAATGGTCTATTGGGAAACTTGGTTTAGCATAATCTTCTTACTGGGAATAGAATAGTGACTTGGCATGGCTAGAAGTCATGCTGTAAAACTTTAATATCAGTATTGAACTATATTGATTCATTACTGGGAAAGGACACAGTTTAGAGCTGAATATAAATAATGTTCATGGTTAACTAGGATATCTGCTGAATGAGTTTAATCTCAATCCTTTACATATTTTAATTTTATGTTCAGATATTTATGGGTGTACTACAGGCTAAAACTAAGTATGGATTAAACTATAATGCATGGCCTCATTATTGATTAGAAATTCTTGTGTGAGCAATAGCTTACAGTTTGCCTGTGTTTTGCACATCAGCCAAAAAGTTCCTCCCTGATTTCTGGGGTAACAACAGAGATTCTGCAGTTGAGCTTGCTAAAAAGGTCAATTAAGGGGAGCTTGTGCTAAATTCTCAGCCTTGTACTTCCCACTGAATGTTAGGCAGCGCCTGTCCAAAACTGGCATTAGAGCAGCAGAAGGAATGGGAAGGTGTGGATGGTGTTGTGAAACGAAGAAAAAGAGCATGTGGTACATTGGGGAAGCTGAGACAAAGCCAAAGTGGAATGGAGATCAGGAAAAAATACTACTTGGATGGGAAACCGCTGCACTTGTCACAAGTACCATGTGGGCATCTAGGTCGTGTGTTAAATTAATGTCAAACCCATCAGTTATATATCTGTGCTATCAATTATTTTCATGTTAGAAGGCAGAACTGAAGAGCAGTATTACATAATTCCATATATTATCATTTAAATACGAATGATTGTGTACACCGGATCAACGTATAACTAACAGGACTGTTGAAATGTACTAATCCTGCTGATATTTAACCTACTATTATCACGGCGTGATTGCATTTTCATTATCCACAGGACCGAGTCATTCAAATTTAAAATCCAAAAGGAATGGCTGAGCATCAGATATATTTACAGATTGTGATGCATCAAAATGGCTTTCAGAAGTGACACAAAAATTGGCTTCTGCTGGTGTAGCCATCCTTGCCCCAGCAACTGCGACAGTAAACAGTTGATCAACATTGCAGTGGTAAGTGCAGACTGGAAGCGCTCTACTACTATGCCAGCTTTTTTTTTTAGATGTCCCGTGGAATCCTATTTTGATCTTGAATGATGGTGGTCATGTTTTATGAAGTGTGTGAGTGAAGATAGGCCTCAAATAAGAATATTGTTGAATGCTAACCCTCATATGGTAACTATTTAATGATATTGAGACATATATCAATGAAAGGGCATGCAATGTACACTGTCAGCATGTAAGCTGAAAAACCCATAATCATTATTATTTTCTTTCATGCCCTGTTATATAATAGTGACGATATGATGGCATAATATATTGGAAAAAGAAGCAAAGCAAAAATGTGATTATTCCTTTTTCACTGTGTGTTCCAGTCTAGATCAGAATTATTTGCATGCACTGCCACTTTTTAATACTTACAGTGCAAAATAGTAAATATTTTGAAGATATCATGAATATGCACCAAGTTTTTAAGACAATCTTAATCTCTGCAGCACAATTAAATTACATGTTCTATGTATTTTAGTATAATATATTTCATCATTAACACAAGCTTCCCTAGATTACAAGATTGACTACACGCCAAAAGTATTTCATTTTGGGATGTCCTAGGGATGTGAAAGGCGCTATATAATGTCCCTTTTGAGGCATGAGATGTGATTCGCTTCTCACAGTTTAAAAAAAAGTACTAGGCTTAACAAGTGGCGCAGCACCATTATGGCAGGTGTGTGCTCATAAATTAGTTGCATTAATTCTAATACTTTCAAACAGTCATGAATTCCATTGAGTAAAATAACACGCGAGAGTTATAACTTACAGAAATCAAAACTAATGCACCATTCACCCATATTTAACACACAAAGAGAAATCTCTAGCCATAATTGTTGAAATAAATGGGCAAAAAGCATGACTGCTGAATGCAAGCACAAGGTAAGATTTCATCTTGCTATTTATATGTAAAGCAGGGCATAGTTTTATAAACTGGTCAAAGTGGTGATGTTTACAGGTCACATAGATTCAGCCCTTCATGATGTTCATCTAATTGACTTACCCACTTATTTACATAACACAATGCTATCCCAATCTTACCGCCATACAATGCAGTGGAATGGACTGAAGTGTTATTTGTGAACTGTGATTTGCAAGCTCAGTATTTTTACAGGTCTATCCTGCATTATATTCAGCTTAAATTACCTGGTGCCTTTTATTAAATAAAGATCATATTAGTAATTTTGTGACTGATATACATGCAAGTGATATAATATGATTGGTGATAGTGAACATTAATATTTGCTTTATATGAGTTCTATTTATCCAACAGTGGTTAAAATTTACATGAATTACACAAATGTAATGCAACAAAGAGCTTAATTTAATTATACTTAATTTATTTTTATTACTTTAGTTGTCTGCACTGGATTTTCCTTTTGTTGCCAATACTAACTGCAAAAATCGTTAATTGGTCCAAAAATTCATAGGGATTTTAAATCAATGGATTTTCTTGTTCACAGAATCAACAAAGTTAAAATCCACATGAAATGCATTTATTATACAGTACGTGTTATATATCCCCAAAATACGATCTTGGGAAATAGACCACAGAAATATAAAATGTGAATTACAAATTAATATTTATAATCCAGTAGCAATCCTCATACATACCAACTTGTTTATTTGTAGTAGTCTTGCCAACTTACAGTATCAGAAATTGTTTCCTGGAATTGCAGCTGGAACATCCAGTTACACTGTAATAGATTTTATTTCTGCCATAGTTCCAGAAATGAATGACTTCTGTGAAAACGCGTGCACTGACAGCAATTTGCATTAATTAAAGGGTTTCAACTGCCTCTTCCCTCTACAAACATATACAATAAGTCAAATTGCATGTGAATACAGCAGGCAACACTGTGTTTATTTTAGGTTCAACAGTATCTCATTTACACGTGTTAATTAGAGCTAATTGGGACTAATTAAATGAACAGGAACCCCTCTGGGGATGTTCATACCTATAATTTTGGTAAATAGTCTTAATTAACATATGCAAGTTAGGGCTAATTAGCATTGATTAAGGGATTTTAGCTAAATTTTAAAGCGCTGCTCTTCAAATACTTTAAGCAGCACAGAATGTAGAATAAACGTTAAGCATTAAAAAGAAAAAAATGCTTTGGTTCCATTTAACATCAAGCTTATTTACACAGTTTCAATTAAGTTATTACTTAACATCTCTAGTTTGTGTGCCAATGATAACAAAGTCTTCACTTGGAGAATTGAAATTTATCCCTTGTATTCCAGATAATAATTTTAAATCTGGTTTGAATATTATATAATGGGTTAGCCTAAAGACTAAGGGGGAGAAATTCACTATCAGCCCACAAGGGGTGCTAATTTTTAAAAGTTTGAAAAGTTAGTGCCAGGCGCTAACGATTTCAAACTTTCGAAAAATTCGCTGTTTGTGCTCCAATTCAATTCAATTCAATTTTATTTGCCATATGTACTAGTACAATGGAATGCTTACTCCCCGTAGGGACACGTCAGCTATTTTTACAGCGCCGTGTACAGAAAGTCAATTCTTTGGCATCCAGTGGCAGTGGGAGCACGATGTCCCTCAGCCGCTCCGTCCTCCTCGTCATCGCGGCCTCCTCCTCACTGTTGCCGGCTCAGCTCCACGTGTGGTGGCCTGCTTCTCCCGCTCACCCTCTGGCCACCATTCCCAGCTCTCCTCCTCCCAGTCGGACTGCGAGTCGTCGTGGCTGCTGCTGCTCGATGCGCTGCGCTGCCTCCGCCCGACTCGCCGAACACACCCTCCGGTTGCCGCAGCCTCCACCTCACCGTCGCCGGCTCCACGGTCCGACGGCCCGGGCCTGCTTCTCCCGCTTCCGGTCCGGCCTCTGGCCGCCATGCTCGGCTCCCCTCCTCCCAGTCGGAATGCTTCCCCACTGAGGAGCAGCCGGCCGACGTGCTCTAGCGGGTTGACGTGGCTGCTGCTGCGTCCCGATGCGCTGCGCTGCCTCCGCCCGACTCGCCAAACATCTCGCTCCGGTTGCGGGAGCGAGCGGCGAGAGCGGGCCGCCCGAAGCAGGGAGAGTGCGCTAGCGCCGGACCGTCTCGGTCGCCATCTTGACTTTCAAGAAGGAAGTGGAGCGCTAAATCAAGCTAAATCAAGGTAAATCAAGCGCTCCACTTCATTCTTGGAGCGCAATCGGCAGCAGACGGGGTGGAGACTTCAGCAGCGCTGCACACTGGGCCGTGCAGTGCTGCCGCGTTCAAAGGCTCCTTCCCTCCCTTAAATGGAAGGGCCATCGCTGCAGGCTCTGCAATATAAAAAATACCTACCTGGACCACCCAGGCAGCTGCGATCCCGCGCGATCAGCCCTGGCACTCAAGCAGAGTGCCAGGCTGATCGATCGCGGGCAGGGACGAAAAAAACTGGAATAAGAAAGTTAAGTTTTTTTTTACTTACCTCGGCCACCTCGCCTTTAATCATCGCCGGCCGCCCGATGCACGCCTCCTGCAGCTGTCAGTGCTTTCAACCGACGCTGCTTCAGGGGGTGGAAGTCAATTTTGGGTCCGGGATGCTACCGGGGCGATGTGCACGGCGATGACATCACGATCTTCAGGTGAAGGAGATCGGGGCACAACGCCGTAGCGCCGCCGCAAAACTCCCGCTGAATATGGCGGGAGTCGATGTCAGCACCATGCCGAGTCGCAAAGCCATTTGCGCCCTGTTGGCGTCCCCCGGGGCCGCTAACGGGAGGCAAAAAGGCACCCAATTTCACCCTCATACTTTTAACTTCAAATCTTGTTTAGTGAAACTGTCAGAACTATTTTTTTCTCTCCAACAGTTTTCCCTGCACAATTCCTTGGTGATAATAAAACCCAACCAGGTCAACAAAACAATTCCACAGAGTAAGATTCCCTCTCTAACAGCACTGTGGGAGCACCTTCACCACGCGGACTGCAGCGGTTCAAGAAGGCGGCCCACCACCACCTTCTCAAGGGCAATTATGGACGGGCAATAAATGCTGGCCTTGCCAGCGATGTCCACATCTCAGGAATGAATTAAAAAAATGTAGGGGTGGGATCACAATACTATACCGTTATATCTGGATGAGGATATCAGACAACATCTCCTGGTTCTATCAATAGAAAACATTAAGGTCGGGGTATGTTTTCCACTGTGTACAGTTTAAGATGTGAATAAACTAGGGAAAAAAGTTACATATTTTCTTCTGCTAATACTGGTAATTTCAGTTTTCCTCACAATTTGAGGGTGTGTCAGCCAACGGCTCAGTGGGTAGCACCTTTGCCTTGAAGTCAGAATGTTGTGGGTTCAAGTCCCACTCCAGGGACTTGAGCACAAAAATCTAGGCTGATACTCCAATGCGGTACTGAGGGAGTGCTGCACTGACGGATGGTGCTGTCTTTCAGATGAGATGTTAAACCGAGGCCCCGTCTGCTCTCCCAGGTGGATGTAAAAGATCTAGAGCAGCGAAATTATCCCCAGTGTCCTGGCCAATATTTATCCCTCAATCAACATCACTAAAACAGATCATCTAGTCATTAACACATTGCTGTTTGTGGGAGCTTGCTGTGTGCAAATTGGCTGCTGTGTTGTGTTTCCCACATTACAACAGTGACTCCACTTCAAAAAGTACTTCATTGGCTGTAAAGTGCTTTGGGATGTCTGGTGGTTGTGAAAGGCGCTATATAAATGTAATTCTTTTTATTGTGAGAGTAGGGGAAAAGAAACAATGTTTGTTAAGGACTTGCTAATAATTGTGAAGAGCTTGTTAAAGGCTTATTGTAAGAAAGAAATGCAGTTTTTCTCTGTGGGATATAATAAAGACAATTGTGTTGTTTCGTCCCATTCAGAATGGGTAATTAAGTGCAAGAGTTGTATGTTTCAGCACAGCATTGCCACTGTGAATTGTAAAGAGGATTTTTCATTTCCAGAGAATGCATGCAGTAGCCATTGTTGGCTATTTCCTAGCTGAGCAGCAGGTGCAAGAGAGGGCTTGGGATCACAGAGCGTATAGGAGAAACATTCACAGAATAAACTAGATCAAATGCACCACATCAGAGTCAGCTATAGACATGATGGAGAACCAGTACATTCACGATGGGGCTCATTGGGGAGGCTGTGACGGAGGTGTGCAGGCACAGACAACCATCAGCATCAGTGGCAGTTCAGGTCACTACTGCTCTCAACCTTTTGCCACAGGAACCTTTCAGGGACCTACAGGAGAACATCACAGGAGTCAATTGCTACATGCTGTCCACTGCTACGTTAAGCCCTCTTTTGCCACACACTCACTTCCATGCACTTTGACCATTCAGCAAGTGTCAGCAGACCAGCCAATATACAGCCACGTAGACAAATGCGTGGGGTCCCACTGGCTGATTCTTCTCCCATTGGATACTATTACCTTTTATTGGGCGCATTTTCAATGATGGAACTGCAAGTTATCTTTCTGCTTTTTCCCCCCCTAGGAACTGGAATATATAATGTTTGCTTTGCTTTAACAGGACTGACTATTTGCTAGCTGAATGACATACTGCAACATATATTGAAGAATTGTCTTTCAGTGCATGTGGCACTGGAGTGCACACGGTGTAAGTGTGCTCCAGGCGCTCAAAGTTTTTTCTTGGTGAACTCTCCACTTCTGAGACATTCAACCCTTCTTGGAGGTTCATTAGTGGCCTAATCCTAAGTGCTCCTCTGACTGAGGGAATAGATGTGGTGGGTTTCTACTCAGGCAACATCTAATATGCTCTGTCTATAAATGACATCCTTTGGTGCAGCTGCATTAGTGGCAAAGGGTGTGGGGAGGGGTGTTTGTTGTAATTGCTGCAGGCTTTAGTGCATTTGGATGCTGTGCCTTGCAGGCACTTGTACATGGCTAGTGCTAGCACAGAACTGCCATTAACAAGAGAGAAAACTGGCTGCTTGCACATACCTGTGGGATGTATGTCCTCACGAGGTGCTGAGATCTCTCTGAAGGTGCAACATTGGCTGTTGTAATTTCTCTCAACTACTCACAGTTGCTTCCATGCATTCTCAAAACAAGTTGAAACCATCCATGACCGCTTGGTGCAAACTATTCGTAACACCTTTCACTACTGTGGGTATCGATTTAATGGAGACAAGTGTCTACAGAACAGTGTGAATCTTGTAGGTTAAGGCAAACCCCAGGAAGTCTGTGTCCTGAGGCAAGTAAAGAGGATCAGGCAACCTACCAAGGCTGTGCCCTACAGCTGCTCACCCATCATCATCATCCCCATCCTTTCATCACCAGTGCACTCTGTTTCATACTCTACTTCTTCAACCATATCACCGTCTAAATGTTGTGAGATGCTTATATCGGAGCTGGTACTTGGTGAAAATTTGTCTATTAATGGTTGGTGCTGTGGTGATTACTCCTAGGCGACTGAGTGCTGCAGACCACTGGGCTCTTCTTGCTTTGTGAAGCAAACTTGCTCCGTAACATCACCCGTCTCCACCCCTGCCTCTGCTGCTGAAACCCTCATCCCTGCCTTTGTTAACTCTAGATTTGACTATTCCAACGCACTCCTGGCTGGCCTCCCACGTTCTACCTACGTAAACTTGAGGTCATCCAAAGCTCGGCTGCCCATGTCCTAACTCGCACTAAGTCCCGTTCGCCCATCGCCCCTGTGCTCACTAACCTACATTGGCTCCCAGTTAAGCAACGCCTCAATTTTAAAATTCTCATCCTTGTTTTCAAATCCCTCCATGACCTCACCCCTCCCTATCTCTGTACTGTCCTCCAGCCCCACAACCTCTGGAGATATCTGCACTCCTCTAATTCTGGCCTCTTGGGCATCCCTGATTTTAATCGCTCAACCATTGGTGGCCATGCCTTCAGCTGCCTAGGCCCTAAGCTCTAAAATTCCCTCCCTAAACCTCTCCGCTTCTCTATCTTTCCTCCTTTAAGAAGCTCCTCATAACCTACCCCTTTGACCAAGCTTTTGGTCATCTGCCCTAGTATCTCCTTTGTGGCTCGGTGTCAAATTTTGTTTTATAACGCTCCTGTGAAGCTCTTTGGAATGTTTTACTACGTTAAAGGCACTATGTAAATACAAGTTGTTGTTGAGAGTAGAGGAGACATTACGAGTACATAAAGCACACAATCCATTTGGATGTTACTGTATATTGCTGTTACTTGCAACATGCAGCACTTGTACACAATCAGTCCTTATGGACATATTGATGTAGAAGACATCATAGAATATATAATCAATATGGCACATACCATTTTGTCTCTGCTTCTCTCCAGCCTCATCAGCAATGCAATCTAATGTCTCATTTCTATTAAAGCCAGAAGTCTGTTGTCATAACCAATTAAGACCTTTCCTCTGATCCATCACTACTTGCTGCAATCCTGGTGCTCCTGGCACTCTTATAAAACATTGCAAGAGAATGCCTTAAGGCGCGATGAATTGGCAACTTTCAATTTATTCATATGTCTGAGCCAATAAAAAAAAAGCCAATTTTACTTTTATATATTGTCATCGTGTCATACCTGTGCTTAAAGTAACATTGCAGCCATATCTTTTTTTTTAATGTTGTGAATCCTTTTAATTGCCAGCTTCTCATTGTTCATGACCCAGAGTTAACTTGGTCCCAGAGGGATTGACAGGCCTGTTACTGACACATTAAAGCAGTGGGCTGCCCTTCAGCACCAAATAGATTGGCCTGGAAATTGGTTTGCGCCTGAATTTGGGCACGAGCTCAGCGATGGCAATGACCGCTGTGCTGAAACCGATGCACAAGAGGACCATGTAAAATTGGTCTTCTTGTGTCATCAGGACATGACCGGCAGACTGGGGACGCTAGTCACACCCCAAGAGGTAGTACACCAGTGGAAGAGCAGGAATGTCGGCCGGTGGGGATGATGGCCTACGGTAAGTCCAGGGTGGCGGGGGGGGGGGCGGGGGGGGGATGAGATTGGGGGTTGGTGGGTGGTGAGTGGTGGCTGGCGGAGGCCCACAGCTTCAGTGTGGAGCTAGGAGAAGCACTCCTGCTTCTCCTGGCTCTGCATTCAGTTACATAAACATTTTTTTAAGGACCACTGGTTTGGTTGCTTTAGATCTGAGAAAACTGACTGCAGCATCCATGGCACACTCTATCAGCAAGGACATCCATACTGCAATCTGTGAATTGCGGTTTGCAAATTAAGTAGCCATGCATAATGGAAAAGCTTGCTTATGCACCTTACACTTGGCTGAACAAAAAGTTTGGTATTTCTCAGGATTAACTGGCTATTTAGATCATGTGAAGTGTTAAAGCAGCTTTATTTCAGGTGAGCTGTAACTGCCAGTTTCCAGGCACTATCGCTATCAAGATCATGTTCATGAATTTGATAGTAAGAAAATGGCCACCAAATATCACTTTGATTGATAGCTGTTAGAATACCAAAAGAAAATCACAAAAGGAGACTTGTCTTTGCCAAAGAGGAAAATATACCATTCAAATGTTTAAACATCCTTTGAAATGAATGAAATCATTGTTTGCTTTAATGGTAATATTTTTAACCTTAAACCAATTATGGCAAGTGCATTAAAATAATTTCAAGTATATAATTTTTTTTGCAAAAAATTCAATCGTAAAATGATTTGCAAGTCAATAGTGTGCTAGCAGCAGACACAATATTTAACTATATAAAGCAAGTGTTTGCTTGCTATTTGAAGTTATTGTTATATAAGGTATGTTAATTATTGTATTAGAGAGTCGTTGGGTTCAATTCTTCTGTTATTAAGGTCCCGTGTGTGCCAATTCAAAGGGCATAGTAAGTAGATTCATTCAATAGTTTTAAAGCAATGTTTGCAACATTTTGCTATTTTTTTTCTGCCGACACTTAGGTTTATGTGTGCCTTTGTGGCAATTAGTAGAATTTTTTTTCTTGTCCCCAGCAGTATTACTGACACCAACGGGTTTCCCGATGGGAACTGCCCTATCTAATGTGTTTGGAAGAAGAGGAGGATCAACCGAGGAATACCAGATGTTCTCTGTGCCCACCCACTGGTACCCTACACACCCATATCTGCAGACAGAGGTGACAAGATCTCACTTTGGCAGACAATTAGTGCATGCAGAGGCTCCTATCCCCAAAGGAAGCTGGGATAGCAGACCTGATGGATCCACTAAGATGTGTGAATGCTTGACTAACTTTAATGCTGAATGTTTCTTCAGAATCATCCAGTTACAGCATTTCATGCTTTCAGTGATACAGCATGAAAGAAAATATGGCGGGAGATCCTCAACCAGCATAGCCTAATTGGCTGCACCTGTCAAGGTGGCACCAACAATATTTACAGGCATTGCTGCGTCAACCTGGCAACAACTGTGGGGAATTCGCTTCACAGGGTCAGGGTGAACAAAGAGTTGGTGCCATCGGTTGTAATGGACAACTGCAGGTATTGTGCAGCATCGGGCTGGCACAGCTAGTGACAGTAGCCATCAGCTGTGTACTCAAGCCTGCCTCCACCTCTTTCCAAGCATGCTGCAGCATGGACTTAGAGGATGGTGCCCTGGATTGTCACAGAGGACAACTTTGCAACCACCTCTTGCAAACACCACCTCCACTTCAGCAGCCATCAAACAGGGGTTCAGCTTCTAGGCTGCTCTGTCACTCGCCTGTAGACTCAACTGAACTTTGGGTTTCTTTCCTTTCACTTTTCCTCACCACTTATTAATTCCTTCACCCATCAGCTTTGGTAAAGGCCAGTAACGGGCTAGGATGCCTTTTGAGCCTTTCCAAAGGTTTGCAGAATTTTTGGCACCTTATTGTGACACACCTTTTAATTATTGGCATCCCTTTACGTTTCACCTCGATGGAATTGTCTACTCCTACCAGTAGTATGCTTCCTGCACCAGCGCAATGCTGCTCCTGGAGCTGTGAATAATTATGCAAATAAACAAGCCATGTAATCTGGTGAGATTTTCACTAATCCTTAAGCATTAAGAGCTGATTTACATTAGCACAGAAAAATCATCCCTAATTATGTACAGAAGTTCTACATCTGAGGTAGGACAGTGACACATTGAGTTATTGGTGTGGCATCATTAGCTTGAAATTATGAGACTCCACGTTGGGAGCAGAGTCCCACAATTTCAAAGCTGTTGTTATATATTGGATTACCTCCATGATTCTACACACTATGAACCTCTGAACTCAACTGGGCCAGTACTGGATTTCCAATGCTGCGCTTTGACCAGCCCAGGCTAACTCTTCTTCAAACGTTTACTGTCTCTCTGTAGGGAGGAGCTATAGTTACTGGAAAATGTTTGAACACAGATGAGGCACTTCCCTGGGGAGCAGTGAACATTAGCAAGGATAGTGCATTGGCGCATTATCAATCTTTTGTACCATAAAGATGGTTGGATATTGGTTTATATAGTGAGGTTTGACTTTGGATCTGCGGTCAGTGTGAAGTATGATATGGGGATAGGTTGCTTGCTTTCCATTGTAGCCAAGGAATGAGATAGGTTGCTTGCTTTCCATTGTAGCCAAGGAATGAGATAGGTTGCTTGCTTTCCATTGTAGCCAAGGAATGAGATATGGCACAGGGAGAACGTAAAATACGAAAGAAAGGCCAGGGGTTTCCACTTCCTGTCATTTCCACACATTCACTTTAATGGACGGAAATGGCAGCCTCGCAAGCGCAGAGCAGAAAACCCCAGCTAAAATCTTTTTTAAAATGAGGGCCTACAAAAACAAGAGTCGTCCCACACCACCAAGGAACAGGTCACTTGCCCAAGTCCTCTGTCGTGGTGCATTAGGAGGAGCGGTCATTCAGGGAGTTGAAGAAAATTTTGGGAAATAATTGTCAAACTCAGGCCGGCCTTATTAGCAACAAATATTGAAGCCAACCAATTCTGTCGGCTAACAAAATGCTTTCTCTGGGTGCTCGTCAGATCCCTCCATCAAAACTTGTGATAAGAGAAATTGTACAATTTGTCTGTGACATTCACCTAGTCTCCACTAATTACCTTCTAAATGAATATGAAATGCTGCAGTGAAAGCCCAGTTTAACAGTTCATAAAATTTAGCCTTTTGTCATTGAGACCCATGTGGATTCAATGATACAATTTCTCAATCCAGTTTGGAGCAGATTCATTATAGCTGCAGGATCACATCCATATGGATTAGTAAAATATTAGATCCACATGAAAACAATACACCACTTTGGACTTCAATGGAATCCAATGGACAGAATAAAAGATTAACACATTCATTATACCGGTTACGTGAAAGAGGCTATATAAATATGGTTCTGATGAAGGTTGCAAGCCTGAAACATTAACCTGTTTGTTCTCTTCACAAATGCTGGCTGACCTGCCGAGTGTTTCTTGCATTTTCTGTTTTTGTTTCCGAATCTGCAGTGTTTTGCTTTCTGTTCACTGTATAAATATATAAGCTGTTGTTGATCCCTGAACTCAACTGAGCCAGCCGTTAGGCACTACAATTGGTCCCACTGCTGCTGGCTACTTGGGGAGAGTTACTGGAGGACATCCAGCACCTGCGAAACTGCATCCGAGCAGGAAGTCAATCCCTTCTGGAGAAGAGCGTGAAAATTGGGAGAAATTGTTTTTAATTCATAAACCTAAGCCAATCCATTATGAAATAATGAGGTCTTGTAAAGTCTGTAAAATAATCAGATAATGTTTTTTCCGTCACTTAAATAAAAACATTTGTTGCCCCTCCTACGCTGGGGGTGATCCTCCCATCGCTTCACCCTACCTTGTTACCCAGTTGAGAGAACGGACAGATGATCTGCTTAAAGGCATCTGCTAATGCCGCTCTTGAGACAGTTGCTAAGGAACTACGTGAAATTTAACTAGGTGATTTGTTCACTGACTTTCTCTCCCCCTGAGGAATCACATGGCTCCTGATTTACACTTTCCCCAATAGCACTGCTGAGATCAGGAACTCACTGTGCAAGGAATCACAGATGCAAATCTACATTCTACCAGTCTAATTTGAAACTCACCCGACGTTTTCCCATTTTTACAACAATACCTCTTTGTGGAGCAGGACTTTAAAATGCAGATGTGTAAAATGGCAAAACACAAACCCTGCTAACATATTATTTAAGGCATATGCTTCCCATCCTTGTGCAATTGCACTGGCATTCTGGTGAAAGGTGAGAATACAAGGCAATTGTAAATAAAGCTGCAATTATATTGCACATACCAATTTGAGAACGTGCATAGGCCGGAGTTAAACTGCCACACAGATTTCCAGCTTTTCCTGGCTGTGTGCATGCAATGGACATTGCTATGATGATGCATGCACATTTATGTGTGACACCAAAGGCAAGCATTGAAAATGAAAGTGAAAACTTAAGGAAGAAACATATGGGGCTGTTGGTGCAAAAAGAAGTATTTTCAGTACTCTTTGTTGCTGAGTTGCAGTATTGGATGTTCACCCAACATCCCACTATACACATGAACTCTAGGAGACCAGAGTTAGACTGTCTCCTGGGAACGGAAAAATGGGTTTGAGACCCTAACTGTTGGAGGTTTCACTCCACCTATTTCAATATCTTATTGGAGTCAGATTACCAGCACAGTATATCTGATGCCCAAGCATGATACATTTTACTTGTTCTCAGCTGAGGCACGGGATGCAGTATTCTGCTAGAGAACATTTGGCCATCTTTACATAAGGAGACCACCTCCTGCCATTTCACCTACAAAGTAGCACGGGTATTACAAGCTAGTCACCCACAGTCCTTACCAGTTCTCACAACTGGAGGACAGTAGGGAGATGAGCAGGTACAAAACAAAAGAAGAAGAAAAAATAGCAAATGAGGATAAATAAAACTCTTATGTAAGTTTTTCTTTTCTTTTTGGTAATTGTTCTTGCTTTCAACAGAAATAATCACGCTGTTTGACAGAATCCCACAAGCCAATCACTGTATAAGGAGCTTGGGGAGAAGGAGACACTATAAACAATGAATGAAATCAGTCAGCTTGAAAGTAACTGCTTTATCACAGAGCGCCAGACCAGCCTATTAAGTGAACCAGATGATTAAACAAGGCTTCTGGATTAATAAGGTATAGCATGCCCAGCAAATAACAAAATGTGTGCTAAAAATGGTGTCAGATTGTCAAGGATGCTGGATTATAGAAGGTCAAAACAGCACGAGTGTAGTAGGTATCAAGTGTGGTGTAAGATGTCTGTTAGGCACAGCAGTACAACCTGACCGTTTCAATGGTTTATCCACCTTTTTCTTATCATGCGCTGTGCCAAACCTTGGACAGTTCCTCCTAGCCTTCTCCCGACCTACTGGGTTCTGAAAGCAGGTCACTCTGGTCCTTAGCACAACCTGAACAGCATTTGTAAACAAAGAGTGACAGCTTTATTTGTAATTATGCTGTCTTTAAAGGGACAAGATGGGCTTAATGAGTTAATAAAGTGGCTGCCTGTCAAAGCAGTCGATTTGCATATTAGAACTCAGAACACTCAGACATGCAGATGATTCGGCAGAGTTTCAGCTCATGAATATTCCTAACTTGTCATGGGGTAAAGCATGCTTGCCATAGCAACCGTTCTGCAGGTAGCATTGGTCCAGCTGCCCCTGGGGTCCCAGAAGGCTTGTAAGAAGTGAAGACTTGTGAGAGCAAGCATTTTGTCTCGGTACACTTGACAAAACAAAGACAACTCACTCTTTGGTTTCATGCCACATTTTTTATTCATAAACAAGCTGTTGGCTGTAAAGACATGATAAAGCACAGACTGGGGCGAGACGTGCAAAGATTAAACGTAAAGCCTCATCTGCTAAAAATCCGATCTATTATTCAGTATATTTTCCAGTTTTTTTTTCTAATGTAGCTAAACTAGGCAGAGCCTGACAAGCGATCTGTTGGAGTTGGAGGCTGATTGATGCAAAAAAAAGCCATTAGCATAAAAATAAATGAATGAAGGATAAGAGAAAACAGTCTGACTGAAGTTGTCACTTCTATTTTGCTCAGATAAGACTCCGTACTCGTGTCAGTGTAATATTATTCAGAAGAATGTTTCAGTAAATATTGTACTTGCAGCGACACAAAAATAAATTGGGAGGTAAAGCTGCCCGGCTCAGAATTTATGTTAGCTCCCAGTCCCTCGGACTGGCTTTGCTCTTCAGTTGTACTTTGCTCATTTGGCTGAAGACATCATCTGTAGCTGTGCCAATATTTTACCCTGGGAGAGAGATGGCATAGATCCAGCTCCCCATGCCATCTCCCATTCTCCCGCTGTCTGTTTTGGCTAAGTACAGGTTTCTGGCTTTGTGATTCAATCAATGCAAGTCCAAATGTGTACAAGGATAGCATAATTTTAATCTGTATTGACTGTTCACCTCTTTGTCTGCCAATTTACATCATGGACTAGCTTCAGCCAAATAGGCAATGATCCCTTTCAGTTAAGTTCTCTCACATTAATCTATATATCATTAGGATTTTTTTTAAAGCATGCTACTGTAGATCTATATTATATATTAAAGGAGCAATATTCTTTTTTGCTATAATTGAATTGAATGAATGTAACTACCTCCACAGATCTAACCTACATAACATTATACATTTTCTATTCCAGCTTGGTCGCAAAACCTAAATCAAACTACATTTAGAAAGATCGTAATAACACAAAAAAAGTTGTGTATCTTCAAGCACTGAAAATTTACTCTCACGTTTAAACTAATTTTAAGAAATTATATTTAAAACATCTCACATACCTTTATTAGATTAACAGTAATATATTTGAATTACCTACATTTTTAGGATTATGCAGGTTCACAAAGATCATGTGACCATGAAACTTTGTATGGCATACATCTATTAACACTAAAGTGTTGGCTTTTGTGCTGCTTGTTCACCAGGGTATCAGTGACATTGGTCCAGAAAAGGTACAAGAATACTCGGCTTGGAATATTTTAGCACAATAGAACAAAACAAAAGCAAAATGTGTATTCTAGCAGGAAAACAAATTGAAGCTCTGAAAAGATTAAGGAGCCTGCTCGATCACACCATTATAACGGGTGGCATGTTTGACCGTTTCATTCAGCGGAATAGCAGCTATAGGTTGCAGGGATCAACACGGCATCGACTGAACTTTGGATCAAAATGCAGATCACCTGAGGTACAGGTGGATCCAGTGTCAATCTCTACCCACATCCAAAATCCCAAAGTATAACTCTGTAAAGTTGACAGGAAAAGCTTTCTTAGTCTGCCGTGGAACTTGATACTGTGGGTGGATCAGCACCCTCTGAAGAGTGCCGGGAAGTATACACAAAGACCAAGTAAAACATCACCAAAATAGACAAAATAGTGTCAGCTGTGGCTCAGTGGGTAGCACTCTTCACCTCGGAGTCAGGAAGGTTGTGGGTTCAAGTCCCACCCTAGAGGCCTGAGCACAAATAAATCTAGGCTGACACTCTAGTGCAGTACTGAGAGAGTGCTGCACTGTCAGAAGTGCTGTCTTTTGGATGAGACGTTAAACCGAGGTCCCATCTGCCCTCTCAGGCGGATGTAAAAGATCCCACTATGTCGAAGAAGAGCAGGGGAGTTATCCCTGGTGTCCTGGCCAATATTTATCCCTCAATCAACATCACTAAAAACAGACTATCTAGTCATTATCACATTGCTGTTTGTGGGAGCTTGCTGTGCCGCATTTCCTACATTACAACAGTGACTACACTTCAAAAAGTACTTCATTGGCTGTAAAGTGCTTTGGGACATCCTTAGGTCGTGAAAGGCGCTATATAAATGCAAGTCTTTGGTTTCTTTTTTTAATTCTAAAAGCATGATGAAAATAAAACAAATTGGATGGAAACAGCATTGCAAAATTTAAATAATGAACTAAAATGTATAAGTGGAACCATCTATCTGGCAGGCACTTCCAACTGCTAACAGCAGAAAGCTGTGAAACATGGAGGTATGGAAGCTTTTGGTGGAACACTTCCCAAATGGTACTGTGTACATGTACAGAATGGAAAAAATTGTGCACACAGGGCCATTTTCTTAAAGGGACAGTGGCAGCAAACTCAGAATGCTCTAAATTGGACCAAAATTAATTTTGTCAGAATAAATCCAAATACATTTGATTCAGATTGATTTAAAGATGGAAATTCATTTGTAGGTTGATCACAGCTAACCATTAAGATGCTTGACGAGTTTCCCATCTGGGATGCTATGGAAGGAAAGCCCAGAGAAGGCAGTCTTTTTTTTGGATGAGCCATGGAGAGGCACTGGTAATGGAGGTTGTGTCAGAGGCTGTGACCTGGCTGCCCTCCATCGTAGGTGTAGGCCTAATAGAGTTGGTAGGAATTGGTGGAAAGAGCTGGGGTATAAGAAGAAAGAAAATTACACTAAATTAAATAAAGTATACTAAGAAGATTTGACATTACTGTTTTAATTTAGACTCTCAGTTGGTCATTCAAAAAAGCACTGCTTATTTGCCCTTGGCAGGGGAAAATCAGTTGAAGTGCATGACTTTGATGGAAAAAAAGTATTCCAGTTAAAGCAAAGGGCAAACCATTGGGGAACTACAGTAATCATTAATGCCATATAAAACAAGAAACACATCACTCAGACTTAGTATTTTTCCAGACTGTTATCATAGAAATACGTAGAAGTTACAACATGGAAAACAGGCCATTCGGGCCATTCGGTCCATGTTGGCGTTTACCCTCCATGCAAGCAAATAGTCCTAATCGCATTTACCCAACCTGTGCTCACATCCCTTTAACACCATCATCCACTTATCCAATCTAATCTTGAATGTTGACAGTTTCTGCTTCAACCACTAACCCCACATCCTCACAACTCTCTGTGTAAAGAAGTTTCTCTTGCTCGCTTGCTAAATTGGGTCGCGCCCCCTTTGCGGCGCTAACTTCGCTGGGGTGCTACTTTTAGCGTCCCGAAAAAGTTAGCGCCCTGCGCCGGAAATTGAATGGTAGCACCCCAAGCAGGAGGCGGGGCACTACTGGAAGCGCTCCCCCTCCCTCTTGGGGCGCTACCATTCAATATTGCGGCGCTACGTGCAATAGCGCCACGGTATTGCAGGCCTCCGTCCTGGTTAAAGGGGAGGGGCCTAGCGCAACGCGCACCGGGGCTCTGCTGGACCACCGGGGAGCGGGGTGCGTGCTGGCAAAAGAGCCCGGCACTCAAGAGGAGTGCCGGGCTGACCGATCACAGCCGGCACCCCGCATGAGCAGGCAAAAGGGGGCAGGTGCTGGCAAGCGACCCAAAAAAATGGCCGCCCGGCACCTTTAATTTGCGCGGCCGCGGTCACGGTCACAAACACGGCACCCTGAACCTGTCGGACATATCGTCCGGTGGTAGGTCAGGGGCCGCGAGCGAAGTTCGCAAGCAGGGCGCTGCGCACGGCGATGACGTAATTGCCGGAGGCGCAGCGCCGCGGGGCACTACCGACTACCACCGCCGCTAACCTCCCGCTGAATTTTGCGGGAAGTGTTAGCAGCCCTGTGTCTGGGCGCTAAGTGCTTTGCGCCCCGTTAGCGCCCCCTTGGGCACAAAGCAACCCAATTTTCCCCCTTAATCTTTTCTATATGATCCGTTGCTCGAGATCAATCAGCTACTGAAGCAATCTTCTTCTATCTACCCTGTCCCATCCTTTCATAATTCTAAAGACTTCCATCACATTGCATGGTAATCTGCGTTACTCTAACAAAATAAGCCACAATTTTTCTAGTCTTCATATTTGTATTTCCTCATACCAGGCAGCATCCTAGTGAATCTACATTGTACCCGCTCTAAAGCTTCGATATCCTTCCTATAGTGTGAAGCCTAATACAATATTTTAACTGAGGTTCTTTTCAGGTTTTTTATAGGCTCGTTACCTCTTGGGGGAGAAATTCGGTATTGCCCCATTTGGGGTGCAATTATCGACTGGGCGCAAAGTTTAGCACCTGGCGCTAATTATCGCCTCCGACTGCAAACTTGGCTTCTATCGCCCCTGGAGGTGATTGGAGCGCTAAATCAGGTGCTTCACACCTCTCTTAAGGCGCTAATGCCGAGGAGCGAGGCGCTATCTCAGAGTGCTGGCGAAGCTCATGTGATGTCAGTCAGCAATGGAACACAGACACACTGGCGCCGGTCAATTCTTAAAGGGGAGGGTCGATCGTGCTCTCCATCCACATCCTGCTCATTGCAGCCTTGAATCTCGGCCTGGAGAGACCTGTACATCAAATCTGCTGGAAAGAACAATGGAGAGGCTCAGGGAAAGAGCTCAGAGTGCAGCCCCCATAGTCTCTTCTAAATTGATGCAAGGTAGATCAAATCAAAATGAACCTGCAAAGTGCTGCTCAGTACCCAAAACTCCTCAACACAGCATTGAATATCTCCAGAAGTCTCTCTTTCTCACTCAGAATGCGTGGTGCAAAAATGTCGCCGAAAAAGAAGGCAGGAAGCGGTCACCTTTAAATAGCGCTCCCCCAGTCCCTTCCCGACTGCAAAACGTTCCCCTCAACCTGTCGTTGCTAGCGGCAGGTGGTAAGGTAGGGGGCGCCACTCAATATCCGGTCTGGGGCGCTACCGGGGCATTGCACGCTCGACTGACATCACGATCTGCGGGCACAGGAGATCGTGATGGTAGTGTTTAGTGCCGCCGAAAAATGTCTGGTCAATTTCGTGAGCGGCGCAAACATCGCCGCACCTGGACGCTAATTGCTTTGCGCCCCATTAGCGCCCTCTTAAGGTGCTAATGGGGGGCGCAAACCAACTGAATACTTTCCCCCTTGGCTTTTACCTCTTGTGAAAAACGTAAAAATTTTTTTTTTTTTACAGCCTTATCAAACTGAGGGGCTACCTTTAATATTCTGTGAACCTGCACCCCCCCAAATCCCTCCGCTCTTCCACAGGACTGAGCCTACTGATAATGCGATAATGACCAGAGTATAATTATGGTTGTTTTTACCAAAATGTATCACGTTTGATGTTTTAAATAAATCACCAGTAGCTGCAACATAAAAACACCTTGTAAGGAAATTCTTGTTCAAACCCCAGTTTACGCTTTGCTTTGCACACAGGTTTTTACTAGTCGCGGCTATGTCATTGGGGCGTAAAACCCTGTCAGAGGAAGATTCTTTCCCTGCAACACTTCAGCATTTCGTGAACTGATCAAGGAACAACATTGTCCTTCCAAAGGTCTTTTTTTGCGGTTGGATTATATTGTGCTCCTAGTCAAGGAGTTAAGTTTGGATTAGTAGGAATGAATGGAAGGAGAAGAGATCAAAATAGCAACAAAAAAAATACAACAGACTAAATTAAAAAAGTAAAATAATTTGAATTGGATTATAAATGACATTTCCATTTTATACTAGTCAATCTCCCAAGGTGTTGCACATGGCGAGTTGAGATGATTTGCAGTATTTAGGTCACGGGTGTTAGCTGTGGCTCAGTGGTAGCACTCTCACTTAAGGGACTTGAACACATATTCTAGGCTGATACTCCCAGTGCAGCACTGACGGAATGCTACAATTTCAGATGTGCCGTCTTTTAGGTGAGACATTAAACCTGCTCTCTCAGGTGGATGTAAAAGATCCCACGGCACTATTTCGAAGAAGAGCAGGGGAGTTATCCCTGGTGTCTTGGCCAGTATTTATCCTTCAATCAACGTCACTAAAAAAACAGATTATCTGGTCATTATCGCATTGCTGTTTGTGGGACCTTGCTTTGCGCAAATTGGCTGCTGTGTTTCCCACATTACAACAGTGGCTCCACTTCAAAGATACTTTATTCGCTGTTAAGCGCTTTTGGACGTCCTGAGGTTGTGAAAGGCGCTATATAAATGCAAATCTTTCTGTCTTAGGTAAAACACGGTTAGCGGGTGGGAGGATTACTTGATCCAGGATGGGAAGGAGAGGAGGGGAAAGGGAAAGGGAGATGGAGGAGAGGACAGGAGGTGAGGATGGGTTAGGGGGATGGGACAGGAGGGAGAGGAGTAGCGGAGGGGGTGGGGTTGGGGGGGGAAGGCAAGGAAACTGTGCCTGTGGAGCTGCAGAGAATTGCCCTTCCCTCCATTAAGCCTGGATTTCCATCTCAGTGGGGATGAGTGGGGTGGTTGAGGGAGGGTAATTGCAGTGCACTGGTCTTCCTATCTGCAGTGCTGCAATTTCTGCTGACACTGGTTGGGAAGCCGCGTTTCCTACATTACAACAGTGACTACCCTTCAAAAAAAAACAGAACTTCATTGCCTGTAAAGCGCTTTGGGACGTCCGGTGGTCGTGAAAGTTGCTATATAAATGCAAGTCTTTCTTTCTTTCATTCGTTTCCCCAGGCCTGGTTTCCTTCTCAATAGGTCGAGTGCTCTAAGGTTCTACAGGAGCAGATTCACTGCTCAATTGGGACGGAGGGGAGGGGATGAGCAGCACTTTGTGGGTTCGCCACGGCATGCTCAGTGATGGGGGAGAGAAGTTCACTGGCTCAATACGCTGCCTTCAGTGGGAGTCTAGAGGGTGGGGGTGGGGGGTGCTAATAGTGTCACTACCTCCAAGTTCTCTTCCAAGTCACACACCATCCTGACTTGGAAGTATATCGCCGTTCCTTCATCGTCGCTGGGTCAAAATCCTGGAACTCCCTCCCTAACAGCACCGTGGGAGTACCCTCACCACACGGACTGCAGCGGTTCAGGAAGGTGGCTCACCACCACCTTCTCAAGGGCAGCTAGGGATGGGCAATAAATGCTGGCCTTGCCAACGACGCCCATATCCTATAAGCGAATAAAAAAAAACTTGGGGTGGGAGAGGATTGCTGCACCTTGGGAAGGGGTGGCAGTTGTTGCTGTAGTGGTGATTCAGCTGCGCAGTGGGGCGTGGTTTAAATATTACAGCAGGGATGGTTTGTGAGTCTACTTGGAGGGGGGGTGACGCAGGACTGGGTTAAGTGATGGTGGGGGACAACGTTTTTAACAGGGGACAATTTTGGCTTCTGTTTCTCAGTGGTGGGGGGAGGGTACCAATGGAGATTTTGCTTTACAGTGCAGTGGGGGAGAGGCGTGATTGAGATAACAGGTAGTGATGCTTAGGTGAGGGGTTGCTCAATTAAACTGCTCAGTGGGCTGGGGAGGCTAGGTCAACTTTCGATGCTCAGTTGCGGGGAGAAAATTATAGGTTTGGTGATCAGTGGGGGTGGGGGGGTGGGGGGGAGGGGTTGCTGCTCCTTGGGGTGTCCCAAAGTATCCCCCCCTGCTGGGGGAGGGGTTGCACCAGTTTTGCTGTTCCTTGGGGAGGGTGGACAGTCTGCTTGCAATGATCTGTGCCTGTGTGCATGTGAGTGGAGCTCCGATATACTACTGAAGCACTTTGTTCATCAGCGAAAGGCAAAAGGCACACTTCTTTTTTCCCCCCTGTGCTATGTTCTACAATATTTATTCCAAAATGTTACTTTTGTAAAAATACCGTTTGTTAAAAAAAAAATTCCTTGCTGGATTTGGCAAAAGGAAACTCTTCAGTCCTCGAATAGTTAATAGGGAGGTTTGTGCGGATATCAGGGAGGATTCAATGCACACAAAAAAACACAAAGATTTAAATCCTTATGTCTGCACCTGGCCGCACTGTCAATGTGCGAGCTTCTGTCCCCATATGCAAAGCAGGGTCCAGAACTGTGCCCATTTTTTTTGCCTGGTAAACTTGATTTATTGTCAGCCTTTGGGGGTGGGTGTCTGACACTGGGTGTCAAACGCTGTTCAACAGATGGGCCTTCTGCTGCCTAGGTGACAGACTCATCTGCTGATTTGTGTGGCCGCTAATTTTTTCAAATTTATTTCCCTTTTCCCTATCCTGACTCATTTCTTCTGTTTGTATCTTCATTCCACCCCCACCACCAGCCCCCCCCCAAGCCTTCCCCTGCAAACTAGGAACTGCAGATCAAGCCCTGTTTTTGCATTCGACGAGGGATCAGATAAATGGGAGCCAGCCTGCTCTGATAAGGCCTTGCTCTGGGCATTGCCTCTCTCTGAAAGCCGTTTACTATGCATAGAGTCAGGCTATCTGTGTTGCTGCACCTTGACATGAATTTATCTGCGCCAGAGACGAGAGAATCCTGCAGAAATTATTGAAGTGGGATTTGATCTTGAGAGGCAACCGTGTCAATTTTCCACCATTTTTTAATTTTTCATGTGGGGCTGCATACTGTTTGTGCATTTCTATTAAAATCGAGAAGAATATATATGATCTTTACTATAATCAGAATTTTTTTTAAATCTGAAAATATGTAAAGTTAATTAAACCGATCACTTTAACTGCAGGTATGCATAAAAAACTTTATAAAGCAGATTTAACCATCATTAATTCATACATACGTTTGCAAAAAAATAAACGGCTCAAGTATAATTTTTTTCATAGGAATTGGTTCAATGAAACCTTGTAATGATCTGAATGCAATATTTAACCCTTTTACGGCCCAGGAATGGTGATAATTAAACTCTCGGCGCAGGACTGAGGTTGTTTTGAGGTTATCTTTCAGTGCTGCTCTCGCTGACGATAGATTGACAATTATTTTTTAGTATTTTGCCAGAATTATCAAAAGTTACATTTGCTGAGGTGCCCTTGGTGTATGGTTTGCTGGTGTCCTGATGAGCCTTTGCTGGGTTTCCCACAAGTTGAGCAGCTACTCTCACCCAAGCCAGCTGAGGAGGCACTGAGTGCAGGTGAGATGCTTTGCCTTAGTCAGTGACGTGAGGGGAGCAACTATCTGTTTCGCTGCATCTGTAGTTACATCAGACAATTCATACTTCCCATGATCAGTCTCTGTGGAGTGTGGGAAATGTGATCTGCTGATTCTAATGCACACTGCTGTCGGTAACTCTTTCACTCGTGCACCTCACTCATGCTTTCCAAATGTTTTTACGCAAGTCGGGCAAGATGGGAAAATCAGAAAGTGATCCAATCCATGCTGCTTCCTCACAGACGCCTCAGTCACAGAGCAGGATTGTCAGAGATAGGAACTGACTCCCACCTATGAGGGGACTCAAAGAAAAGAATAACAGGGCAAAACATTTATTTTCAAAAATTAGTTGCACTCTCAGATGACGGTTGGAAAAAAAAGAATTTACAATATAAATAAATAGGGGTACATTTTCAAATCTAGACTAAGTTGTGCCAGATGAGGGATGATCACAGGTACTTGTTACGACCCGGTGACAGAATACTGCTATGCATTTCCAAGAAATAGTGTAGATGTATTTGGCTCCCACAGTGGTAAGAAATTCAAGGAAAAGAAACACTGTTATTTAAAAAGAACAAAAAAAAAATTGAAAAAGCTAGTTTTAAAGAGTTAGTTTAACTCTTAGAGTGATGATCTTTTTATTCAAGACTTAGGTGGGAATCATGTTTACTGTAATTATATATCTACGTTATATAACTGTTACATGTTTGTTCATCTTTTGTTTAATACATTTTCTTAATATTTTTAACTTTAATTGGGGTCTGATGTGATGCCTTATCACCTTCAAAGACTGGAGTGAGACCTTATGAAGGAATAAGATATGCCTATTAGCTAAAAGCAAGTACCAGACAGGATTTGATGTTCATTTTCTTGGGAAGTTACCGATAGATATTCTCAAGATATTGTCACACTGGGGCGGTAGAGGGGACTTGCCCGAGGTCAGGACTAAAGTAATTTGTTGAGCCTGAGCATGGGGGTGGGGGTCGTGGAGAATAGAAATTGGACCGCGTTGTTCTCATTTTATGGGTAAAACAGGTGCAACGAGGGCCAATTTCGGGGACCAACGTCCCGCATCCAAAGGACGCCTGGAAAACGGTTGATCCGATTTTGGGTTGTGCCATTTTCCAGGTATCCCTGGTGGCTGCCTAAAACAGCTGTTAGGCTGCATAGCTATGCAAATGAGGAGGTGAATGCCTGCTTTAGGCCCCCTCTGGGAAATTTGACATCACAGAGAGGAGCAGGAACCAGGCCGCTGCGACCTAAGCAGTGGCCGCCACCAAAAGATTAGTTAAAAAAAAAAAAAAAAATGTTCCTTTGGAGCCAGGAGGAGCAGGAGTGCTCCCCCGACTCCACAGTATCACGATCACTGCCCCCTCACCGTCGAAAATCCCCCGGGTTTTATCTTCGGGCAGCTGCTGGCAAGGCAAGCAGTCCAAAATTCATCTTTTTAAAATAGGCGAGCTGCCTGTGGAGGCATGACAAGCACATGAAGCGCACTCAAATAATGTTAATGAGGCCCGACGCCCAGTTTCGAGCTGAACTTGGGCCTCTCCCCTCCCCCCCACCCCCCCCGTCGTTGGGGCCTACGCTCTGTGCGTGAAGCCCGTTTCAGGCCCCTAAACGGGCCTAAAGCAGTTTGCACTCCAGGGTCTCTACCTAGAAATCATCATTGATGGTATTCATTCACAGACAATCAAAGAGGGCAGCAAGAACCAAAAGTGCAGGCCCAACCTCCTCACAAAAGCTTGATCCAGCAGATGGAACTTTCTCCCAGAGCCCAAACCAATCACTACCTCCCAAGACCTGATTTGGCAGCACCACAAGGCTTAGGATGAAACGTCAACTAGCGAGCCCGTTAATTTCCATCGCCAACCCCTTCTCCCTTGTTCCAACTTACTGTGACCCACCTTCTCACTTGCGATGAATCTATCCAGCATGAGCATAGCACGCATCCTGAGATTGACAGAGCACCAGCACAAGGGTTTCATAGTGCTACATTGAAGTTCTGTTTGAAGTGTGGTGAAAACGATGAAATGATGGGAATTCAAGGTGGCTCTGGTGACAGAGTAGGGTTGTGCATGGACACGTCGGGTCATGGCTGTAGGAATATCAATATGTTTTTACATTGCTTTTGGATAAGGAAGAAATTATCCAGCAATTGACACAGGTTCTCCTCTCTAGTTCCTGACACAGGTAGTTCGCAGCTTAGCTATACTTTTGGAAGCACTGATTGGGGTTGGACCTGTTTCCCCAGTGAGAAAACAATTTGGAGGGTGAATCATTTTTGTGCACCACAACAACAACAACTTGTATTTATATAGCACCTTTAACGTAATAAAACGTCCCAAAGCGCTGCACAGGAGAATTATAAGACAAAAAATTTGACACCGAGCCACATAAGGATAAATGAGGGCAGGTGACCAAAAGCTTGGTCAAAGAGGTAGGTTTTAAGGAGCGTCTTAAAGGAGGAAAGAGAGTTAGCGAGGCGGAGAGGTTTAGGGAGGGAATTCCAGAGCTTAGGGCCTAGGCAACTGAAGGCACGGCCACCAAAGGTTGAGTGATTATAATCAGGGATGCTCAAGAGGGCAGAATTAGAGGACCGCAGATATCTGGGGGGGGTTGTGGGACTGAAGGAGATTACAGAGATAGGAAGGGGTGAGACCATGGAGGGATCTGAAAACAAGGATGAGAATTTTGAAATTGAGGCGCTGCTTAACCGGGAGCCAATGTAGGTCAGCGAGCACAGGGGAGATGGGCGAACGGGACTCTTAGACACCAGTTCGCAGTAGCATTGTCAAAGACTTTGAAATATGTTGCCTGGTGATGGTGCATGGTATCAACAGACTTACTGAATGGGGCAAAAAGGAACAACTACGTATTGTAAAAGGTTACAAAGCTAGGGGGAGATTTTTAAAATGTTAATGCTTCTTTTCTCTGTTCTGCCCTTCAGGTCACGATGAGGAGATTGTGGTTTCCATACGGTTATTCCCATCAAAACGAATGCAGAAGCTGCTCAGTTGGTCTTGATCAGCTCACTCCTACTCAAGGCACCAGGCCGTAGAACATCAGATGCCGTCTGAAACACCTTCATTGTAGCTGCCTGTTGGTACGCTTGGAGCACCAAAATCAGATCCAGGCCATGGGGATGAAATTCAACTTTGGTGGGAGTGCAAAACATGCAATAATGAACCGGCAGCCCGTTTCCAACCCACCTTATTTTTCTTTTCCCTTGCCCTCAAATCGGGCAGGGTGTAAAATGAGCTGCCGATTTGCTATCGCCCATTTTACGTTCCCACCAGCGCCGAATTTCACGCCCCCATGAGGTTACAAAGAATGCCGAGAATGGACTCAGACACTATTCTGATGGCTCTGCTAAGCATTCTCCATGGGCCCACTGAGTCCCTAAACCTCACTGTCCAAGCAGTCTTGCCCTTGTTCAGTGAAATGTTGTAGCTTTTATCAGCAGATAATGTCACTTGTGTGCTGGTGTTTGTATCACAACAGTAAGAACCCGGTTAGAGGAAAAGTTTAGCAGCAGTCAGTTTTTTCCTATGTTTATCTTCATAACAGTCGGCAAAATAAAGCTACAGGAATAGCTTTTTAGATCGGAGACTTCAATACTGAGACTATAGTAAAATATTAGTGTGTTGTAAACCAAAATACTTCACACAGACTTTTTTCCCCAACTTTTCTCTTCAATTTTCTCCCCTCTCTTTCTCTGCTGAAGATGCTGACTCCTTCCTTAGTGCAGGCTTCCGAGGGCAGGGCTTTCAATCCCACCCTTGCCCAAGGGGTCATTATTCACAAGCGAGTCTTTACAGCGACTGCCAGCAAGCTATTCAACCGTGGAGACTTCAACTGTGAAGTCCACATAGCTGGAATTTTACCGACGCTGAGAGGACAGGGTCGGAGGCGGGTCCGCTGTCAACCCGCCTCCACGCGAGTCTCCCAGGTGTCGGGTCTGTCAGCGCTGAACAGGCCTGACACCAAGCAGCGGGGGAGGCAATTTAGATCATTAGCTGGATTGTTAAAAGGCAATGAAGTATTATTTTAAGCTAATCTTTAGATTTGTAGAGTTCGCCAATGGCTTCCCTGCTGCTCGGGGATCACGTCAGGTAAGGAGGTCGGGTGTTGTGTCAGCACGGGATGATTTACTAACTTGACAGCTGCAAATAGTCGATAAAAGCTCCCATTTCATAGGTCTTCACTTTCCAAGGTTAGAAGCTGTTGCTTACTGCATTTGGAAGACAGATTGAGCTTTATGCAGGTTGCAAGTGTTTGGAGCAAACTCTCTATCCAGTGTCACCTCATTAGAACAACCTCTCTCACCATTGACAGATCGCCTTTGTATTCTCAACCTCACCTGCTGTCTATTCCATCAGCATCGGTGCCCTTGAAAAAAATCACACCTTGGTCCTCAGAATCCCACCACGGTCAGCCCCAACACCAGCAGCACCAAGCACACCAGCAGCACCAACATCCACACTAACCTTCTCCGCAATCAACGGATGTTGCACAGGACACAAGGTATCAGCACCCGACCACATTGCTGCCCAGGAGGCCAGGGGTGGTCTCACCATGGCTAGATTTACTTCACTTGACGCTGTACATCCTGGCTGCCACATGATGCGTCAGGTTGGTACCACCCCACACCAACACCGTGAAGCATCCCTACAATGCCCAAGCCATTCCTTTCTCACTCATCACCATTGCTGGGGGTACCATTATGTCTCACCATCCACTGCAACTCACTAAGCCACTTCCAAAGGTGCACACAAATCTGTCCAAGAATGCAAAGTGTTGAAAATAAAGATTTCAATGTTTGACAACACATTAACAGAACCTTTACATAAACATTGGTGAAAACACCCAAGTGCCTACCCTTGTGCATTGTTAGTTGGTATGATTGCACTAGGATGAGGGTGAGTGTGAGGGGGGGCTAGTGAGATGGGGAAGTGATAATGTAGATAGAGAGGGATGGGTGGAGGTGCAAGGTAAGTTGGTGTGAATAAGGATGTGCAGGAGTAGGGTAGGGAAGGCAGAGTGATGGGGATGTGATGAGTGGCACAGCAGGATGAGGTTGAGTGTGGCTTTGCAGTAACATTTCGTGATCTACTGAGATCATTGAAAGGTTTGCGCCACTGCAGCCTGATCCTCCTGACAGCATCCCTGCTTGTGTCCTCCTGTGCAATGTGCAACCAGGTTGCGTTGGTCTCCTGGGGAGGTCTCTTCTGCCCATGGGAAGGGAAGAGGACCTCCCTGCGTGCTGTGACTCCCTCCATAAGCATATGGAGGGAGTCATGGGAGAGCCTGGGTGCAGCTGTGCACTTCTGTGCAGTGCCTGTCGGTGTTTGCAGCACCTCAATGCTGTAGAACACTGACAGCACAACTGTCAAAGTAAATTTGGACATGGCCCCTTTAAGGAAACCGGCTGATGATGCATCATCAAATGACATCATCAGACCCGCTTCCTTTTAACTGGGCGGGAACCTCGCTGGGTGGGATTAACAAGCTCTATTAACGGAAAATCAACAGAGCAGGCTGGGACCGTGCTACCAACCCCGGCCGCCCTGGGCCCGCCTCGCGAAATCACGGCCTTAGTTCCTGTAAGGGTTAATTAGAAACCTTTCCTAATGTAGGCTGCAGCCACCGAGAACAACAAACTCAGCACAGACATAGGAACAAGAGTAGGGCTTTTCGGCCCCTCGAGCCTGTTCCGTCATTCAATCAGATCATGGCTGATCTGCACCTCCACTCCATCCACCCGCCTTTGATCCATACCCCTTGATACCCTTAGCCTAACTAAAATCTATCAATCTCCGTCTCGAAAGCTCCGATTGTCCCATCATCCACAGCCTTTGGGGAGCGAGAGTTCCAGGTTTCCACTGCCCTTTGTGTGAAAAGTGATTTCTGATTTCACTCCCGTGTGGCCTAGGTCTAATTTTAAGATTGTGTCCCCTTGTTCCGGATTCCCCCACCAGAGGAAATAACTTCTCTGTATTTACCCTCTCATTTAAAACATTCGATTAGATCACCCCTCAACCTTCTAAACTCAAGGGAATACAAGCCAAGTTTATACATCCTGTCCTCATAATTTAACCCTTTAAGCCCCAGTATCATGCTGGTGAATCTGTGCTGTACCCTCTCCAAGGCCAATATAATCTTTCCTGAGGTGCGGTGCCCAGAACTAAATGCAGTACTCCAGGTCTGACTGAGGCTCTGTACAACTGAAGCATAACTTCTTCCCCTTTGTACTCCAGCCCCCTTGACATAAAGGCCAATATTCCATTAGCCCTTTTGGTTACTTTTTGTACCCGTTCACTAGTTTTTAGCGATTTGTGTACACAGACACCCAAATCTCCACTGTTCTTAGTTTCTCACCATTAAGAAAATATTCCAATTTGTCTTTCTTGGATCCAAAGTGGATGGCCTCACACTTCCGCACATCAAACTTCATTTGCTACAGTTTTTCCCTGCTCACTTAATCTGTCTATATCCTTTTGTAGCTCCCTGCTCCCTAACTGTACCTCCAAACTTCGTGTCATCTGCAAACTTGGATATACATCTCCCTGTTCCTTCATCCAAGTCATTGATATATAGGGTGAAAAGATGAGGCCCCAGTGCAGAGCCCTGTGGAACACCACTTGTCACATCCTGACAATCAGAATACACTTCCTTTATCCCTAACTCTCTGTCTCCTACCTTTCAACCAATTTCCAACCCATGTCGCAAGGTTGCCTCCAATTCCTGGTGATTTCATTTTTGCTAATAATCTCTTGTGCAAAACTTTATAAAATGTCTTCTGGAAGTCCATGTATATAACAGCCATAGACAGTCATTTATCCATCATGTTACTGACCTCCTCAAAAAATTCAACTAGATTAGTCAGACCATTTACAAATCCATGCTGACTCTCTCTGATCAGCTCATACTTCTCCAAGTGCTCAGTCACTCTGTCCCCAATGACACATTCCAGTAACTTCCACACAACTGAAGTCAGACTGATATGTCTGTAGTTAACTGGTTTCTCCCTCCCATATGTAGTGACATTTGCAATTTTCCGATCCAATGACAAAATTCCTGAATCAAGAGAGCTTTGGAAAATGATGACTAACATATCTACAATTTCCTCACCTATTTCTTTTAATGCTACCAGGTGAAAACCACCAGGTCCAGGAGATTTGTTTGTCTTAGGTCCCATTATTTTCTCCATTATCTTTTTTTTAACTAATATTAAATCCAATAAATTCTTCCCTTTCATTTATTTTTTTAATTTCCCTTGTACTGTTGGTATTTTATCCTCTTTCTTTACTGTGAAGATGGATACAAAGTACTCATTTAACAAGTCTACCACTTTCTTATTTTCAATTACAGTATCATCTGTGTCTGTCTTTAATGGGCCCACATTTCCCTTTTACAACTCTTTCTCTTAATATATTTATAAAAGTGTTACTGTTAGCTTTGATATCCCTTGCAACTTTTTTTCATAATCCTTTTTGCACCTCTTAATACTTTCTTTGTATCCCTTTCTGCTTTTTATAGTCCTCCAAGTCTGCTGGATTTTGACCTTTTCTTGCATTTGTGTAAGGTTGTTCTTTTGGTTTGATACTGTACAGACTGGTGACTTTTCTGGTTTACATGGATGAGAGATAGAGACTTTACCTATGAGCTATCGGGGCTGTGCATTGTACTTTAGAGCTATTGCTTTGCCTATGATGCAATGATGGTGGATACATACATCATAGCATATTCTGTACCAAACATCTTACTTATGCATCGTATTTAGATAGCGAGCATCTTACAGACTGTTACATTCCTTTCAGCTAATCTCGGACTTTCAGCAGCAGACAAAACAACTGAGAAGATTCGGTTTCCTCTTACAGAACTGAATTTCAAATTACGCACATAATGTAGCACTGTTTGTATATAAGATGATATTTTATAAATTATAACTGCGGTGTATTATAGAGAGCAATGACATAAATGTATGAAACATGTTTTTATTTCCAATGTCCTGTACTTTGTACAAACTAAAAACTGGTAAAAAGGCTGCCACACATCGTAAATGGGTTCCCATATATATTCCTGCCAATCTTCTCCCTCTCTCCCTCCATCTCTCTCTCTCCCCCCTTTTTGCTCTCACTCTCTGTTGCTCTGTCTTTTCTCTCACTCTCTTTCCGATCTCTGCCTCTCATCCCTGCTGATGGCTCTTCCACTTTATCCTGCTTGCAGTGATGGCAGTGGGCTACAGTACGGTTAGTAATCCAGACTCGCAGCAATTCTTTCTGTGATTAATTTTCAAATATCATGTTGGATATGTTGTTAAACAAGTTTAAAGTACTCCAATTACTTTCATGTTTAATATATTGTACGAAATGGGCCTTAACTTAAATAATTAGTTAATCCATGTTCACATTTTGTCCTATAAATATTTCAGAATTAAAGCTTTCCGAGAATAAATCAAGTGTAAGTTCTGTCAGCATCTTATAAATGTTTAACAATAGGTCTACCATTACTTCAGTGTAATATTGATTTAAAAATAATTATATTATCTTTATTTAAAAGCTTGTTTATGAATATGGTTAGATAATTTATTTTTTCGTCAGAGTAACATATATTTATTTAAGCAGAGGAACAATGCCTTTTGAAACAAGCTCATTTATTATTTGGGTTTAATGTAGCTGTGGTGGCCAAGCTCCCAACCCTATTTATTTCCCTAGGTTTAGTACTCTAAAATGTAAAACTTACAGTGAACTAGATTTAATGTGTTCCACCTCACTGGTGATATCTGTGAGTTGTTTGGGATTTATTTCTGTCAGATATGCACCATGCCTAAAGATATAATTGAATATACATTCACGGTGCCATAAACAGCAGTGCCCATGTCATATAAAAATTATATTAGAATATGGAGTCTATTGTGAAGTAATAAAACGCACTACTTTGTCAGTGTTGTTTTTGGGTGGACCAATTGAAGACGCCGTGGATTGACTGTGATACTACAGTGACCACATCTTTACATTATGAAATCAGTTGACAAGCAGCAACCATCCTATCCACCATGCCTGAGGGCTCCCCTGCTCTCAGTGACTGAAACCCTTCGTCTAAGGAATAGCTGGAAGGGTTCCTTCTGTGGCGATGGACCTGGTCAACAGCACCAGCTTTATTTTAGTTTAATCGACAGAAGAGCCTTTTATGAAATGCAGATTGTAGGCGCTACACGAAAGCCACACCCCAAACATCATTTGTTTATGCTAGCGGAAACATATTAAATGATAGTTGGTCTTGCTCCCATCACAAAGATACTTCTGCACCAGAAAACTGGTGGCTATCTGAATTACAATACAGCCTGATATTAGTAGAGTCCAATTTCTGTTCTCCATTGCTTCATATTATCTCAACAAATTAATTATAAATTTGTTAACAGATGACATGCGATTCTGTTCAAATTAAATCCTGGCAAATATTCTAACTGTTTGACTCCCTCCACTGTCACTGTTGGCATCAGTAACAACTGTACAACGTAGATTTTGGAAACATTTGCTTTCAGCTTTTTTAAAAGTCCTTTAAATGAGGATTGTTCATAAGAAACATAAACCCAGAAATGACTGGTGGTGTTATTAGCGGACAAATGTTTGAGGCATTCATATTACATTCCTCTGCTATTTTAATGCACACATAACCCGTTAATTTTAAATAGGTTAATGACTCTGCTAAAATAGCGGATAAAAAGGAATGTCATCCAAATGTGTTAAATGTTTGTGTGCTAATATCTAGGCCTTAGTATTAATAACGTATTCTTAAATAATTTAAGAATACCCATGTTATTGGGATATTTTGCAGGCAAATTAAGTAAAGGATATCAAGGCCATGGAGAGGGTGGAGAAGAAATTTACTAAGCTGATACCAGCGCTGAAAGGCTTTAGTTATGAAGAAAGACAAAGGAAACTGGGGCTCTTTGCATTAGACCAAAGAAGGTTAAGAGAAGATATAATAAAGATGTTCAAAATTATGAGAGGTTTTGATGAAATAAATCATGAAAAACTATTTCCATTGGTTGGCAAGTCAGTAACTAGAGGGTATAAATTTAAGACCATCACAAAACGAATGATGAGGTTAGAAATTGTTTTATGCAGAGAGTTGTTAAGGCATGGAATGCCCTAACAGAAACAGTGGTGGAAGCAAAATCCTTAATAGCTTTAAAAAGTAAATGGATAAATGTTTGAAAAAGAAACATTTAAAAGGATATGGGGAAAGGGCAGGGGAATGGGACTAAGTGAATAGCTCTTTGGGAGTGCTGGCATAGGCATGATGGGTTGAATGGCCTCTTTCTGTGCTGTAACATTCTATGATGTAACTTGAAATAATGTTCTGCATTTACCAATAAAACAGTTGCAACATACTCTAATCTGTGTATATATTTTTTACGTGACAATTTGGAGAGTGTAATAAACTAATTAAAAAAATTGTCCCTTTTGAAACCCAATTGTATCAGGTTGGTTTTTACTACAGAAACCTATGCTCTCCAAAAAAATCAATTGTTTTCTCCCGTTATCTATGGTGCTATAAAACGCAGCATCTCATTTGACCATTTGGGAAGGGTTTGGGACGGGGGAAGGTGATTATGGGAGGGCCGAGCCGAGGGGGGAATGTGATCGGGAAGGGGGCTAGGCGATCAGGAGAGAGGGAGGTGATCGGGAGGGGCAACCGAGCTGGGAGCAGAAACGGTCCTTGGGATATTGTGGAGACGGGAGAAGCACTCCTTTTATTTTTATTTGTTCATGGGATGTGGCCATTGCTGGCCATCCCTAATTGCCCTTGAGAAGGTTCACATTCAGGTAGGAATTTTTTCTTAAAACTTAGCTTTTTGGTGGCGGCCTCCAGGAGTCCCTTTACGGACAGCTGGTTAGACCACAGGTTTACATGGTTATCCTGAAAGCAGCAGCCCCGCATATGCAAAGGCACTAACGCCAGTTTCAGGCACGAGCCCTGGACGCCTATACTTCGGCCTTTACCAATAGGCTGGGCGGCGCACCTCTGGTGTGGAATTCGCGCACGGATGCCACCCGCCATATTGGCGCTCAGGCGCGCCTTTTACGCCTGTAAAGTGGGTGCGGCGTTAACACATTTTTAGGCAAATGACTTTTGTGGACAATAGGGCCGATTTTCCTGTGGCCCCTGTTCTTGGACACCAGACATCCAAAGTACACTTCACTGGCTATGACCTGAATTTAGCTGTATTTTCAGAAGCAGGTCATTTACACGGGCCAGACCCACCCCTGGCGCAGCCCCACCCTCTGTGGAAATGGTGTGTGTGGGGGAGGAGGGGTGGCGGTGGTCTGCCACCGGAATGGCCACTGATGTTGGGGCTTTCTAGCTATTGTCCAAAAATAGCAACCAAAGGCTTCAAAGCCCGTTGATTGTCCTGCTAGCCCTGAAAAAAAAAGAAGCTAACTTTTTGGTGCCTCCTCCTCTCTAATTGGAGGATTAGGATGAAAGCTCACATTGTTCATCCAGTTTGAGGAGTGCCCAGACAAAGAGGAAAATACGGAGACCTGGGAGTGCGCCTCACCTCATTTAGATCATTGCTTTTAGCCTACGGCTACTGTAGGTCCAGGCATTCTGCCATCCTCAGTGGAAGCCCAGGTAATCCTGCTGCAACATAAAGGGGGTGGAGACTTGCTGTCACGGGTCCTTATTTTCCTTATTTATACCCAAGGAAGAAGTACTCTTTGGGTGTCAAGTACAGAAAAATCAGCCCTATTATCTCCAATGTTACATTACAGTGCAGAACATATGTCATCAAATCTATAACTAACATGAGTTGCCAATATATCTGGTCTATCAATCCTACAATTTGGAGTTTAGGTGCAATCTTAGATATGCATTATATGGCACTAAATCACATTGCAGTATTTTCAGTTTTAGAAGCATCAAAACTGAAGTTTATTGATACAACAAAATATCAAATCCTATTAAAGTCAACCTGATTCATGCCACAGGACACATATTTCTCATTTGATTGGCAGTCCATGGCATTCATAAGTATAGCAATATTAAAATTTGGGTAGCCAATACCCTTGCCCAGTGTTAAGTTTGAAACGTGTCAGCTGTGGCTCAGTCAGTGGCATCCTCACCTCTGCGTCAGGAGGCTGTGGGTTCAGGTCCAACCCCATAGACTTTGAGCACAAAAATCCAGGCTGGCATTCCAGTGCAGTGCTGAGGTGCCGTCTTTTGGATGAGACGTTAAACCGAGGCCCCATCTGCTCTCTCAGGTGGACGTAAAGGATCCCACGGCACTGCTTGGAAGAAGAACAGGGGAGTTATCCCCAGTGTCCTGGCAAATATTTATCCCTCTGGCTATGATCAGATTGCGGTTTATGGGAGCTTGCTGAGCGTAAATTAGCTGGCATGTTTTCCACATTACAACAGTGACTACACTTCAAAAGTACTTCATTGGCTGTAAAGCCCTAGGGGATGTCCTGAGGTCGTGAAAGGCGCTATATAAATGCAAGTTCTTTCTTTTATATCCAATGTCACTCAGAATATACAACCACATTTTATATACTTTTTTCAGTCAATACATCTTTACTGGGTGCTAACTGGTTTTACTCCTGTAACTAGGTAAAAGGATGGTTTGTTTATTGTATCGGAGTGGGTGAGTGCAATGAGCGCCAAGGGATGTGGTTGCAAAGTCAAAGGCTTCTCTAGCAAGGCTACATTCTTGTGCAGAACATATGTTATCAAATCTCTGACTAACATGAGGGACACTTTCAACAATGTTGTAGCTGCACAATACAATTAGGGCAAACAGATCATTTTTGCCAATTAACTAGGTCGCCTGTGTTGACAGAACCCTTTCCAATATCTATTTATTATGTTTGTCCAGGTCCATTTATTCCCAGACAGGTGTCACACTCTCAGCAATAGACCTGTATTGTGATGCAAGATGTAAACGTGGGAAATGAGCTCAGTGACTGATTTTGTCGGTTTAGCTAGTTTCACAAGTTCACACTGTTCTTCAACCAGGTTAACACCTGGTGCACTGGATGGTGAGCTACTCATTACATAGCACTTACTGCCTGTTTAATGACTTTCATTCCATTCTGTAGTTAAAAAAAAGAAGGTAATTTTACTAAATATAGATGGCATAACAAATAGGAACAGAGGGAAAGATTCTACAGTGTGCTCAAGCCCAGTATAAATAGCTGGCATATAAATTAAAACAAAGATTAAATGGGTGATGCTAGGCATGTGGGATATTTTTACCTTTTTCATCCCGGCAGATATACGAGTACGATTGAATCACAGAATCATAGAATGATACAGCCCAGAAGGAGGCCATTCAGCCCATCGTGCCTGTGCTAGCTCTTTGGAAGAGCTATCCACTCGCCTGCCCTTTCCCTACAGATTGGTGCTCCCCTGATGGTTTAGTGGGTAAATACAGCTTTGAGTACTGTACTGGGTCGTACAGATCAGGGAGGTCCAAGGTCTCATTTCTGATTTAAGAACATAAGAAATAGCAGCAGGAGTCGGCCATTCGTCCCCTCGAGCCTGCCCTGCCATTCAATAAGATCATGGCTGATCTGATCTTGGCCTCAACTCCACTTTCCCGCTCTCTCCCCATAACCCTTGACTCCCCTGTAGCTCAAATATCTGTCTATCTCCACCTTGAATATAGTCAATGACTCCGCCTCCACAGCTCTCCGGGGTAGAGAATTCCAAAGATTCACGAGCCTCTGAGAGAAGAAATTCCTCCTCATCTCCGTTTTAAATGGGTGACTCCTTATCCTGAAACTATGTCCCCTAGTTCTAGATTTCCCCACGAGGGGAAACATCTTCCCTGCATCTACCCTGTCAAGCCCCCTCAGAATCTTATGTGTTTCAATAGGATCACCTATCATTCTTCTAAACTCCAATGAGTATAGGCCCAACCAAGACAACCCCTTCATCTCCGGAATTAACCTCGTGAACCTTCTCTGAACTGCCTCCAATGCAAGTATATCCCTCCTTAAATAAGGAGACCAAAACTGCAGCTGGATTTGTGCTGGATCGCAGCTGAAAAAGCAGCTTTTTAGGGGGTTTCAATTTTTATCTGGGCTAGGAAGAAGGGACAAAAATCAGCCGGGAGCTGCCACCACGATCACTGTCCAGAGGTCTCCAGTGGCAGTGTGTGAACATGAGGGCAGGAGCGAGTGGTGATGCCCTCCATTGTGGAATAGTCCACTGGCATTCTCCATTTAGCCTTTCGCATGAACAATGGCCACTTGAGTGAAGTATTAGAAGGTTACTGACGCCCGTGGAACCATATCCCAGCGGGCGATCAGGAGAAAGATGAAACAAATGTTTTGCCATATGTGACAATAAGAACGTCAGAAAAAATGGTTAAAATAGAAGAAAACTGTTGCGGCATCAATGCTTTTTGTAAAATCTACTAAACACATACCTTACTGTCCAAACACAATGATTTGTTCATCTTTTGGATTTCTGCCCTGGTGTGCAGATCTGCAGTGACACTGGTTTTATCATAATATAACAATAGATAGTCGGCAATTAGGCTGTGTGTGGCACTTCCACGGAACAGGAGCAGCCTGCAGTCAGGAAGAGAAAGGGGGTGCTTGAGGTGAAAGGACCCAGGAGACACCAGACCTGAAATCTCATGATGATGATTGATGTAGGCTTTGTACTGACTCCTGACACCTCCGCTGAAAATTAAAAGCCTATTTTGTATGGTAATAACAACACTTCACTTTGATATAGCCCCAGTATCTGATACCGGCTTCTAAGAGGCTGCTATTTAGTAGCATTATCTCCTGAGGGAAGCACCCATTTAGCTTGAAATGATAGAAAAATGATTACAAGCAGATTGTAAAAGCTCAAATGGAAAACACACATTGTACCAGCTTCGTACATTATCATTTTTAGATTTGGGTGACTTGCTGTTTATTATAGCAAAAAGTAAACATGTTATCGCACTGTAATGCTTATAGAAACTGGGGCATAAAAGCGACAGTAACCCCACTGTACACTTTACATGAAGTTCATTGACAAATTAGCATATTGACTCGGCAAGATCTAGATCACAGTGATAATCAACATTTTATTTTCCTGAATCACAATGTCAATAGAGATTTCACACCAGTACCGAGCAGCTTAATCAGTAAGTCCTTTTCCATTATCTGTTTTCTCTATTAGAAAAACTAGGGGAAAATATACTTTCTAATACAAAAAAAAACAGAGACGCGCTCGTGAGCAGGCAGTTTGGAGCCTTTGCATTTCGCTCACTTCAATGGGGAAGAGGAGCTGCTTTCAAATTGTGTTGGCAGGTGTTTGTGGTCACTGGTTATCAGTATATAGACTTTGAGAATTCTATGCATAAATAATGAAGCGAAAACTTTAAAAAATCACCCAGGGCTGCCGAAAGCCTCCACTTCCCATTCAAATGAGCAAATCTTTCTTCACAAGACTGGATACAATGGGTATCTCAATGTTCAATGTCTATTAACTCACCAGGTATTCACTTACGGGAAATCAGCTGCATTGTATCGTAAACCAGACACCAACTGGGATGGGTTAGTCCATGAGGAGTGTTGGGAAATAATTAAAAGAAGATACTCTTGTGTTTCCATGTCGTTCTCTGAATCTCTTGCATAATATTCCTCGCTAGAAATGTATCACCAATCATGTCAACTGTGTCAGATAACGGAAATTTGTGCTTTATCTCAAGACGTTGAAAGACACACAGTGCTAAAAGGGTTAAACCCATTCATCTGTTAGTCAAATATTCTAGTACTTGTTAGATAAACATATATTGTGTTTGTGTAGAAAATACTAGACTCAAAGCTTCCTGCTTAAATACAAACCAGCTAGTAACACTGGTTTACATTATTATTGTGATATTAATTACCATTAACTTTCAGATCTTTGCAAATGACTTCCTTCTAAGTCTGAATCATCATTAGAAGTAGAAATAAAATATTAAATATGAATGAAACCATTAGGGGAGATGAAGCAATGTGCAATCGAGTACTAGGAATCAGTATACAGGGGGCATTTTTATGGGTGAGGTGGATAGAATCCCACGGTTTATGAGATTCCCTGCTAATGGGCGGGACTACGAACCCATGTAGCTCATCACATCTATATGGCTAATGGCTTAGACTCAAGTGTCTGCTCATATAAGACTCGAAGCGGAGACAAGTATCTGTGTGAAATGTCACTCAACTGCTGTAGAACTACATCTTGCGGGTGAATTTTTAGCATGCCGCTAAAGTGCACTTGTAGCAATCTATATTCATGCCTGGCGTTGGCATAGATGACGGACTTGAAATTGGTGGCAGTAACACTAGGGAACCAGGGATCCCACAATGCAAGCCGTGGGTGGTGGGCTGGTCCAGGGGCTGATTGCTTCTTGTTGTATTGCAGATCCCATTTCCTTGTTGAAATGTATCCCTCTCCCTATCCCACAGGCCAATCATAGCATCCTTTAATAGCGGCCCGAGATTAGCGTAGACTAAGGTTTTGGAGCATCTGGTCTGTGCAGCTCCGTCC
Organism: Somniosus microcephalus; assembly: GCF_052327205.1. Taxonomy (NCBI): domain Eukaryota; kingdom Metazoa; phylum Chordata; class Chondrichthyes; order Squaliformes; family Somniosidae; genus Somniosus; species Somniosus microcephalus. The sequence continues at coordinate 68,915,842 of NC_141008.1, forward strand.
TGCACTGGGCAGTCAGGGGACGCTCTTAAAAAATATTTTAATTACACGTTTACGGACATTTGACGACTTACCTTTTGCTTCGTGTCTAACGTCCAATTTTCTGACGGCTGCCAGCACTGAGGAAAACTCCAGCTTCGGCACTGTCAAGTAAATTCAATAAATTAACAACGCCAATTGTGCTCGGGAAGTGAGGTGGGGTGGCGGGGGGTTGGTGAAATGCCTAAAAAATATAATATTTTCTCCCCAGCACAGAGATGATATTGGGGAAAATCCAGTCCCTAGTCTGTGAACCCTTATAGCCAGGAGCTGGAAATAAGAGGTCAGATGACACGGATGATAGGGAAAGCCTGGGGGAAAATAAGGCTCGATTAAAATCAAATTTCTCTACTGCAGTCTAGCTCCAGTTAAACATACAGCACAAATACAGCATGGGGCATAAAGGTATATACAGAGCAAAAATAGGCGAAAAAGTATAATATTTCAGGTGATTTGAGTACATACTGCTAATCTGAAATAAAATGTCTGGCTGTAATATGCTGTTTATTTATTATTTTTTATAGTATGCCTGAGCCTCCTCAATTTAATTCATGGCTGCATCTAGTCTCTTCACAGGCAACCTCTAAAGAAAATAATTTAAATGCATTGTACAGCAGTCTACAATTCATTTCCCGTGATGTCAGTTTTCTTCTGAAACACAGAGGGAAGGTCATTTTCATGTCAAGTAGGGTGTGGAAACCAGCTGAGGATCTCTACATTTGAATTGTGCCAATTTGTGTGGCAGACATCAGTTAAAAAATTTTGATAGGAAATCTAGAGTCAGCATATGGTACCACACTTAAGAGGCCCTGATTCAGATGTGTGTACTGGTGGCTGCCTTTACCACTGATCTCAGCAGACCTCCACCTCCCCCCCCCTCCCCGCCACCCCCACATGCGTTTGTCTTCCCATCCCCATCCTAGGGAGATACATCTCCTCCCTTTCCAACTCCATTTCAAGTCTGGTGTCAGAGGCAGATGGGCATCTCACAAAGGACCCCTCACCTCTCCAAGCTGGTCTTACAACATGCCTGATTAAATCTTAATACTGAGGTTAGAATTGATACAGTGGCTCTGTGGTGATTCAATTAGTGCAGAAGGCATGAAGGAAATAGCACAAAGAGATCTAGTAGTTAGAAAGTAATTTTCTTTTGATCATTATAGCATTTCACAAGTGGAAGCAGAAAATTATGGTCTCATGCATCTTCTGCTTAATATCCTCTGGGGCAGGATTTGCTGTAGACTGCAGTTAGCTGTCAAAATCAACTAAATCATGTGGATTTGATACATTTGCATAACTGACTTTGCAGGGCTAAGGTAAAACATTGTACATGAAAGTCAATTTAACAGAACAGGGTCATGGGGTTTTGATATTTCCCAAAATAACAAAAAAAAGGCATATTTTAAATGTGAAGATTGTAATTAGCAATGAATGCTCGTGGCTAAACATTATCGTGTTATATATATATGTGCGGAATGCTGATCATGTCACAGTTTTGAGAATACAGGACCAGGTCCTGATGCTAACATTCTTAACTCCCACCAAGATTTGTGACAAGTCTTTATCTACTTCAGTCACTCTATCAGGAACTCTGTAAGGTGGGTTCAACCATGGGGGGGGGGGATGGGGGGAGAAAAATGACACACTTCCTGACTCGTGACAGCATCTCTGCTGCCAGACGACCCATCGAGCTGCATTGGTGACAGAAGTCATGGGGCCTGGCACCTGCTCACCTTATCCACATGGTGTAAAAGACAATCCATGAAGGTTAAGTTATAAAAGAGATAGAAAAGGAAAATAAATATATGGCGGTCAAGCTTCCGCCTATTTGTGCTAGTTATATCAGCGCAATCTGGGCAGAACCGGCCGAACCAGCGCAAAAGACTGGGAATTTTAAACGTAAGTGAGTTACGCCCAAAACCACTGGTTCAAGATTCAATTTGCCCGGATCAGGCCCCGCCCACAAAACTGGCCGCGCCCCCAGATCGAAATTGCGAGACTCTGCCGATTGTGCTGGTTCGGGAAGGCTCTTCAAATTGCGTTTTTAAAGTTTTTTCATGTCAAAAAGTGTTTTATTTACTAAGAAACTGACTAGTGTTGGAGAAGCGAGATTTGTTTTCATTGGAGCAAAGGAGGTTGAGGGGTGATTTGATCGAGGTGTACAAGATTATGACGGGTTTGGATAGGCTAGACGGGGAAAGGCTGTTCCCACTAGTTGATGGTACAAGGACTGGGGGACACAGATTTAAGGTTTTGGGCAAGAGATACAGGGGGGATATGAGGAAAAACTTTTTTACGTAGCGAGTGGTGAGGACCTGGAGCTCGCTGCTGACGGAAGTGGTGGAAGCGGAGACACTCAGGCCTAGAAATTCATTGACGCCACTTTTGGGGCGCTAAAGTGGGGCGTCCGCTAAAGTTTGCGGCCGCCGCCAAATCTAGGTCACTTCTCCGATATTCATTAGCTTCGCCCTACTAGTTCGGGCGAGCGCTAAAACTGCTGCTGGACGCCTCTCTTTGGGCGCTAAGCCAGAGGTGGTGATCGATAGCGCCGAGGCCGGGCGCAGCGCAGGTGCGGCCATCTCGTGACTGACAGCAGACACCCTGGCGCCGGCCAGCTCTTAAGGGGGAAGGGTCGACTGTGTCTGCTGCCACGCCCTGGATAGTGGAGCCCTCCAGCTAGGCCTGAACACTGCTGCTGGACCCAAATAGCGCCTGAAGACATGGAGAAGGCCCGTGAACGTGCGCAGCGCTTCTCAGAGCGTGATCTGAGTGTGCTGCTTGCTGCTGTGGAGAAGAGGCGCCATGTTTTGTACCCGGACAATGGCAAGAAGGCGACGGTCCGCGTCTACAGGAGAGCCTGGAGGCATGTCGCCAGCAAGCTGTCAGCCAACAGCGACGTCCCCAGGACCGGTGCCCAATGCCGCAAAAAGTTAAATGACCTCACACGCATTGTCAGGGTGAGTACCCTTTCCAATGACCTCCTCATCCTTGCATGTGCACCTCACATTATGGGCAAAGGGACCTGAAAGCTCTAATGGCCAGCCTTCATCCAGCAGCTATGGCACAGGCATGAGCATCAATTGCACATTCTGCACTGAACACACTGGCCAAGCTATTCCACCATGGGAGGCATTGCACACCAGATCATGGTGACACACTGGCCAGGCTATTCCACCATGGGAGGCAGTGCACACCAGATCATGGCGACACACTGGCCAAGCTATTCCACCATGGGAGGCAGTGCACACCAGATCATGGCCACACACTGGCCAGGCTATTCCACCATGGGAGGCAGTGCACACCAGATCATGGCGACACACTGGCCAGGCTATTCCACCATGGGAGGCAGTGCACACAAGATCACGGCGACACACTGTACTTAGAGGCCGTCCTTTCTCTTGCAGGCCAAGCTGGCGAATAATCGCAAGAGCCGGACTGCGACCGGGGGAGGACGACCCCATATCCAGCCACTCACTGACCTGCAACATCGCGTGGAGTGCCTCATGGGTGGCCGGGTGATTGGGCCCGTTGCATGTGGAGATGCCGACCCTGTTCTGGGCAGCAGTGGTAAGGACATCACCTTTTGCACCTCTCTCGTCCCACTTGCGCATCAGATCTACATCCTTTGCCACTGTCCGACCAATGCGCTGAATGCCACCACTCATGCATCCCGCACTGACGCCCTCTCCTCATTCTAAAGCTACTCTTGTGCCTTCCTGCTTTCAGATGGTCAAGAGGAGGTCCCTCAACTTGCCAGTGACAGACCCTCCGAGGAGGAGCAGGAGGAGGAGCAAGAGGAAGGCGGCCCATCAGGGGAACCCTCAGCCGCGGCCACCCAGGCCAATGTAGGGGACACGTCTTCCCTGGAGGGCAGCGTGGCGGAAGTGTCGAAGGGGAGGGGAGCTCCTGGGACCTGCGTGCTGCAGAAAGGCGGGAGGGGGGTGGAAGCTCGGCGGCCTTCTCCCCAGAGGGGGGATGCGTCGGAGGGGAGTCCAATTGCTGGGCCCAGCGGCCTCCAGCAACGCAGGAAGGGTCGGCCAGCTCGGCGGCCTTCTCCCCAGAGGGAGAGTCCAGCCTCCAGTCAGGAGATGCTCTTCGCCGAGGAGATGGAACGCCTCGAAGACTTGTCCGCGGACTCGGAGCGCCGGCACACGGAGCTCATGGCGGCAGTGGCACGGTTGCCTGAGTCCATCGATTCCCTCTCTCGGAGTGTGGCCGAGTTCGGGCCCTTAGAGGCCACCAGTCGGGCGGAATACCGGGCAGATCTGTCAGCGACTGGCCAGGTGATTAGTGGTGCCGTCCAGTCACTGGCTGCTCTGCTGCGGTCAGTGAACAGGTCAACACGGGCACTCACTGCTGCCACACTCGCTGTGTCAGCCAGGCATCGCCAGGGCACCCGGCGCGCTGCAGCAGCACATCGGTCTGTCTCTCGGCAGATTGGTGCGCATGCTGCAGTGCTGGCCCGGGCGAGTGCCAGTGTCTCAGGCGACCAGCGAGCGCCTGCCATCCGCCAGCTTGCCGCCATTCCTCCAGCCGCCACTGCCACTCCCCCAGTGGAGCTGCCAGGAGCTGCTGCAGCGACTGATGCTGGCCAGCCACAGCTGCAGCAATCAACAGCCGGCCGCTCGACGGCCAGACCTCGACTAGGCCGACCCCCAAGGGCATCTGCCGTCACGACATGTGCCCCTCAGGAGCCTGCCCCCAGCCTTGCAGCAGCCAATGGCCTTACTTTGAGGCAGAGCAGCAGGGCGGGCAGGGGCCACCCAAAGATGGCCAAGGCATCGCCCTAGCGGGCCAAATAGTCGAATGTGTGGCCATTTGTGTTTGTTTCTTGAGGCCGAGAATTGGATGTTTGTTTTTTGAAGGCCGATGATGTGATGTTTGTTTTGGACGAAGGCCGAGAATGATGGCCATTTTAGTTGCCCTATTTTGTTAATCCTCCCCAGGTTGTGGGAGCGAGTAATGTGTTTGAGTGTTTTTTGGGGGTTTCATCTGTTTTTGGTTTTCATGTGGGAAGGGCCCAGAGTTTGTACAATAAAGCATTTTATTTATTCACATTGTCCATGTTTGATCTTTGAAGTGTTTGTTGCCTTAACCGGCTGAGGGCTTGCGGAGCGGCTGCAATCATGTTCTATCATTGGCACAAGCCATTCCCTGACAGGGGGCCTAGAAGTGACGTTCAATAAGCCGACGACGGGCGGCCCTTGGACCTTGTGCGTCCCTCCTGGGCTGGTACTCCTCATCCTCGTCGTCCTCATGCTCCTCCTGCTCCTCCTCCTGAGGTGGTGGTCCAACGTGAGGTGGCAGTGCCTGAGTCCTGCGGATAGCCAGGTTGTGCAGCATGCAGCAAACGACGACGAATTGGGAGACTCGATCCTGCGAATACTGGAGGGCTCCCCCGGAGCGGCCGAGACAGCGGAACTGTTGCTTGAGCACGCCGATTGTTTGTTCTATGAGGTTCCTCGTCACTTGATGGCTCTCGTTGTATGCCTCTTCAGCAGGGGTCGTGGGCGTGCGGAGCAGGGTCATGAGCCAGGTACACAAAGGATAGCCTTTGTCCCCGATAAGCCATCCTCTTGGGGGAGGCTGTGCCTGGAACATGTCAGCCACAGTTGTCTGTCGCAGGATAAAGGCATCGTGGCGGCTGCCTGGAAAGCGGGTATTGACAGCTAGGATGCGCTGCCTGTGGTCACACACCAGCTGTACATTGAGGGAATGGTAGCCCTTCCGGTTGCGGTACTCCTCGGCATGCTCAAGAGGTGCCCGCAAAGCCACATGCGTGCAGTCAACGGCGCCCTGCACCATGGGTAAGCCCGCTATTCTTGCAAACCCCAGTGCACGCTGCTGCTGCTTGTCCAGGGTCATGGGGAAGGAGATGAATTGATGTCTCCTTCTGAAAAGGGCTTCGGTCACCTGGCGGATGCAGCAATGCACGGCGACCTGGGAGATGTTAGCGATGTCCCCAGTAGCGGATTGGAAGGAGCCGGAGGCATAGAAGTTGAGAGCCACCGTCACCTTCACTGCCACCGACAGAGACGTCCTGCGCATCAGCTGTGGCTGCAGATCTCTCTGAAGCAGCCGGCAGATGTCTGCAACCACCTCCCTTCAGAATCGCAGCCTCCTAACACACATCGCGGCAGACATGGTCAGATAGGAGGTCTGCTGGCGGTATACCCTGCGTGGGTAAGGCCTCAGTTGGCGATGCCTGTTGCCCCCTCTGCGTCTAGCCAGGGCTGCCACTCTCTCACGGCGTCTGTAAGCCCTTCTGGCATAAGGCTGAAATTCAGCATTGCCACCCAATGCAGCCCCCATTATATGCTGGCAAACACTGAGCTCTGAATGAAGGCAAAGATAATTGGTAAGCTCTGGCCTGAGCCAAAAATACCTGTCCAAGTGTTGGTCCAAACCAGTAAACTCTCCTCCTTGGTCTCTGTCCAAAAAACCGTTGCACAAGAGTGAATGCTGCAAAATGGCTGGCCTTTATACTGCTGGGTAAGTGCCCTTTAATTAGCGCTCCCCCTGGCCCGGCTGGCCTGTGTACCGTTCCACTTCACAGTCGCTCGGGACGCCCGGCGCACAATGGGCCGGCGCGAGTGAAGTTCCGGTTTGGGGCGCACAAAGGGCGTTGCACTATTAAATGACGTCATGATCTGCGCGCGCAGCAGGGCGCGTGCTAAGACTTTGCGCTGGCGCTAAATGTGTCCTGAAGTTGGGGAGAGGCGCAGATCGCGCTGCGCACGGGCGATAAGCGCCTAGCGCTCAAGATCTACTCCCCCTAAGGCGCTAACGGCTGGCGCGCCCAACTGAATTTCTAGGCCACAATGTTTTCAAGGGGAGACTGGATAGACACTTGAGGGAAATAAATTTGCAGGGCTACGGGGATAGAGCGGGGGAATGGGACTGACTGGATTGCTCCACAGAGAGCCGGCACGGACTTGATGGGCTGAATGGCCTCCTTCTGTGCCGTTATGACTCTGTACACCAATGAAACTATTAAATGGTTCAGAGTAGCTTTTTTTTAAAGTAATTTTCAGTGGTTTTAAATCGGGTTACTCACAGGTGGCGGACTGGCCACGGATGTTCCCTCTAATTTCCGTTGGCCGGGCAGCTTCAAGGGAATGTTGCTGGACACCCTTATTACAAAGGCATATCTTTGCTGATAAACCCATTTTCAGCTGCATTGATAAAACTGCGCCAGGTTACCACTCTTAAATACATCAAGGAATGCTTTTTAATGGCAAGAAGAAAAGAATCAATTACGTTCTATGCCGCTGCCCGACTGCACTGGTTCATGGAAGATTTTGGCCTAGAAATTCAGTTGTTTGCGCCAGCCGCTAGCGTCTTAGGAGGAGGAGATGTGGGGCGCTTGGCGGCTAGCGGCCGGGCGCAGCGCGATCTGCACCTCTCCCCAACTTCAGTAAAGATTTAGCGGCGGCGCAAAGCCTTTGCGCGCGCTCAGCTGCGCGCGCAGATCCTGACGTCATTTCATCGTGCAATGCCCTTTGTGCGCCCCAAACCGGAAATTCAGTGGCGCCGGCCTATTGTGCGCCTGGCGCCCCTAGCGACTGGTAGAGGGGAACGGTTCCCAGTCGCTGCGGGGCGCGGGGGGCGCAAATTAAAGGGCACTCCTCCTGCAGTAGAAATGGCAGCCATTTTGCAACACTCCTTCTTTGTGAGAGACGGATCTTTGCAGAGAGACAAAGGTAGAGAGCTTTCTGGTTTGGCTCAACACTCGCACAGGTACTTGTGGCTTCAGGCCACAGCTTTGCACTTGTCTTTAACTTCAGAGCCATAGCATTGATTGGAAACATATAATGGGGGCTGCAATGGGTGCAAACGTTGGCCTTCTCCATAGTCCTGGGCGTTGTACAGATCAAGCAGCAGTGGCCAGGCCTTGCTTCAGGGCTGCAGTGTGCAGGGTGTGGCAGGCAAACAAATCCACCCTCCCCCTTTAAGAGCTCACCGGCGCCAGAGTGTCTGCCGTCAATCAGCAACTCGCCGAACCTGCGCTGCGCCCGCCCTCGGGGGTATCGCCCCGGGCCGCCGGCTTAGCGCCTAATGATAGTCGTGCATCGCCTGTTTTAGCGCAGCAGCAACCTCTTGGGGCGATGCCACTGAATATCGGTGAAGGTGGCACGAAGTTGCGCCGGGCGCAAACTTTAGCGGCCGCCCGGCTGTAGCGCCCCAAACGTGGCTATACTGAATTTCTAGGCCTTTATGTTTGTGATTATGCAAATTATTACGCAATTTCCCGATTGCGTCCAAAGTGGAGACTCTACCCTACATGGTGTTGACAAATGGCACTACATTATCTCTCTTGCTGCTTTGGTTTTCAAAATAGACCTTTTAAAACTTTTTAAGTATTGTAAGAAGCTTTCAATAAGCTATTTTTGCAGCTCTCACTTCCAGTTTAGAAAATGCACAGAGTCTGTATAATAGAATAACAAATGTCATTTGCAACCACAGCACAGAGGTGTATTTATGCACAGTGCCACACAATGCCAGAATGTGAGTTTGCATCTACAATTGCCCACTTGGCAAGTTTTAATGGTTTATTTGAGGTGGGGTTTTGGGAGGGTGGGAGGGCATTCTTTGAAGGCAGGAGGGGAAATCAGTTGAACATTTACATTTTTCCATATTCATTGTCTTAAGGACATAAGGACATAAGGAATAGGAGCAGGCATAGGCCATTCAGCCCTTCGAGCCTGCTCCGCCATTCAATGAGATCATGGCTGATCTTTTGCCTCAACTCCATTCACTGGCCCTATCGCCATATCCTTTGACGTCCTTACTAGTCAGAAATCTATCAACTTCTGTTTTGAATATACCCAATAACTGAGCCTCCACAGCCCTCTGGGGTAGAGAATTCCAAAGATTCACCACCCACTGTGTGAAGACATTTTCTTCTCATCTCAGTCCTGAATGGCCTACCCTTTATCCTGAGGCTGTGGACCCTGGTTCTAGACTCACCAGCCAAAGGAAACATTCTCCCAGCATCCACCCTATCAAGCCCTGTAATAATTTTGTATGCTTCAATGAGATCCCCTCTCATTCTTCTGAATTCAAGAGAATACAGGCCTAGTTTACTCAATCTCTTCTCATACGACAGTCCTGCCATTCCAGGAATCAATCTCGTGAACCTTCGTTGCACTCCCTCTATGCCAAGTCTTCTCATCATTTCTTCTCTACCACTCAACTTCATGTTACCCTTTTTGATGTGCCTGTTCAGGGAAGGTACCCAGAGTGGCACTGACTTCAACAGAAACATTTTCTTAACTCTACCCTGGAACCAATTAACCTGCCAGTATGTGTAAATTAATTTGGTCATCTGAATGACTACTTTATCTAATTGAACAATCAGAAGATATATCCTATTGTCGAATTAGATATATTAAATCTAAGACTGCAGTTGTGCTGTTGTTTTTGCCACAATGCGAACTGGTTTTGGGTGTGCATCGAGGTGAAAGTGGCAGCATAAATCCAGAACCTGGTCCTCATCTGCCACCAGAATGCATTATAGTCAAATAATGGGATGAGAGGGCTGTCCTATGAGGAGAGATTGTGTAGATTGGGCCGATACTCTCTGGAGTTTAGAAGAATGAGAGGTGATCTCATTGAAACATACAAGATTCTGAAGGGGATTGACAGGGTAGATGCTGAGAGGTTGTTTCCCCTGGCTGGAGTGTCTAGAACTAGGGGGGCACAGTCTCAGGATAAGGGGTCGGCCATTTAAGACTGAGGTGAGGAGGAATTTCTTCACTCAGAGGGTTGTGAATCTTTGGAATTCTCTGCCCCAGAGGGCTGTGAATGTTGAGTCTTTGAGTATATTCAAGGCTGAGATAGATTTTTGGACTCTAGGGGAATCAAGGGATATGGCAGGAAAGTGGAGTTGAGGTCGATGATCAGCCATGATCTTATTGAATGGCGGAGCAGGCTTGAGTGGCCGTATGGCCTACTCCTGCTCTTATTTCTTATGTTCTTAAGTTATTTATGTAATATGAGCCAGTCAATTGGGCTTGGCACCATGTGGTATAAAATTAGACTTAGACATCATGGACACCTTCTAACCTTACTGCGGAGTCTTTTTAATGTTATGAGAAAGAAGGTCTTGCTGCCCGGTTCTTCTAACATAAAAAAGCTGCCGGGGGAAAAGGAACTTGGACTGTAATCATGCTTGAGCTGACTTCTCCTTCCTGGTGCATTTTACAGTTTGTAATATAACTCAGACCTTACGGTCTGTACCTCATAGTCTACAGCTACCAGTCTCAGATTGGTAGTGCGGCGTAACTGCAGTCTTAAAAGACGGTCCTTTACTGTTGCGTACAGCTCTTACATTATATAATGCCCACATGGCAGCTGTCCTTCATTCTGCCAGCGCAATTCACATTTCATCTAGAGCCATCCTTTGTTTCTTAACCTGTCCCATTACCATCTCCTCTTGCCTTGAATATCTCTTAATGCCTCCTTACTTCTCCTGCCTTCCATCCTATCACAGACCTTCCCTCTTGTTCTTTCATCCCCTCCCCCATTTCCCAGCCCCTAAACTTGCTTTAAAATCTGTTCCATTTCCTGCTTTTTTTCCAGTTCTGACGAAAGGTCTTCGACCTGAAACATTGACTCTGTTTCTCTCTCCACCGATGCTGCCTGACCTGCTGAGTTTTTCCAGCGTTTTCTGTTGTTATTTCAGATTTCCAGCATCCGCAGTATTTTGCTATTGTTTTATATAAAGGTAGCTTGGAGCAAGTGCCAGCCTTCTTCTGCAAAGTGCTGCTCAGTTGGTCTGTTTCCACAAGGCGTTCCATGTGTGCTCTGGCTGTCAGCTGGTATAAATCATCACCACACATGTAGCTGGTAAAGTGGCAACCAGAACCCTGCCACCATAGCAGAGTGCACAAGCGTCTTAAGTACTATGCGACCAATCTGCCTGCACTATTTATTCTTTACTGAAGCATTTAAGACATCTGGCATCAGCAGCGCGACCATTGCAAAGTGGAGTCCGCCTTCTAAAATGTGATTGATGGGGAATTTTTGAGAATGATTTGTGAAATACAAATCATACAATTTATATAATAATGAAACAATAAATCTGAGGAACGGTTTGATTTATTTTCATTTTGATTCGTTGTTAATTATTGTCCCTTTCCATTTTCACCAAAAGCAACTTCTGAACTGTTGGAAGGTTCAGGGAATTTCCTGTCTACCCGGTCTGACCAATTTTATTTGTTTTCTGTTCCTGCAGAAAATTTTAAAAAACTACCAGTACAGCAACAAAGCTACTCAAACAGGAATCATTTATTACTGCAATATTAACCCATAACTACTGAAATAACAGTTAAAAGCATAATTTTAATTAAAAATGTAAAGTATTTAACTCTTCTTATCCTGCTGTCCATATTTTCCCCATTGTCTATTTTTTCCTGTTCTCTGTCTGTCCTTTTTGTTTTAATGTTTTTTGTATTTTATCTAATCTAATCGAATCACATCATCTAATCTATATATTTTTTTAACTTTTCTCCCTAAGAAAGAATTAAAAATTCTTGCTTACCTACTTTCCTTGGTTCCCATCCTACATTTTGCGGGTTAGGTTGATTGGCTATGATAAAAATTGACCCTTAGTGTTAGGGGGATTAAATACGTGGGGTTACAGGGATAGGGTGGGATATGTGTCGGTGCAGGCTCGATGGGCCGAAATGGCCTCTATCTGCACTGTGAGGTTTCTGTGATTCTGTGATTCTGTGATTTTGTAGGGGACATCGGAGGCCCAGTCTTCCTGTTTATTCTTGCTTGCCAGCCAGCAGTAATTACAGACTGGCATCAGCAAACAGCTGGCAGAGGCTGACTACCCAATCTCTTGGCTGGAGAATGGATTGTAGTGTGGGGCCAGGGGAGGGGGGTGGGGGGGAATGAAAATGGCTGAGGGACAGAAATATATCCCGTGGCTCTTGATATAATTGCCGGTGTTACTATACAGAAGGAATTTAAAAACTTTCAAGTGTAAAGGGGCCACGGTGCATATTTACAATGCTCTTACAGCCACAGCTGGTTCTCATTTCTCTTCAGTTTGGACATTGATTTCCATACACTATGATCTGCTTTACCCAGTACCAGCGCCCTAATGTTTAATATATGTCAGTAGATAGAACAACAGCTCCATCAGTCAATAGGGGGATCAATTCACGTACAGCCACAGGAACACTCTAGTAAATGGGATACATAGAAGATCTCTTCCCAGTCTAGCCATCTGAATATTGATAGAGTTGCTGAGGATCTGAGATAATGGATTGAAGTGTCCCGAAGAAATAAACGTTCACTACAGACAGGAAGACTATTGACTATTTTTTCCTGATTTCCCACACCACACGCCATTCCCAGACAAGTGTGTGGCATGTGAGATTTACTCTGACTTATTTCTGATATTCTCCCCTTCTTGTGGGGGGGAAGCTGCTCTCTTCCAGTCACTACCCCAGCAGTACAACTGAAAGGGAGTACTCACTATGTGGGGAACTACGAGTACACTTCTACATCCTACCCACTGTGGCCCAATTCAGTACTTCAATAATACTACATGGCTATACTTCAGACCACAGCCATACTTGATTTAAACATTTCCTTTGAGATCATTCTCAATTAAACACCATGCTTTCGTGACTGAAACATTCTCACAAAGTCATCAAAGGCATTGTAGTCATTATAGTGTGTTGGACAAGTCCAAAAGTGGCTGACTTCCAAAATAGAGTATATTGCAGATGAAATCTGGAATCAGTGCCAGTGCAAACAAGATCAACCCTGGATTGGTTTCATACCAATATTGATTTGGATGCAACCTGGTATAAGCCATTGATGGAATTGCAAGTCTATGAAACCTGTTCCAAATTCATCCATTCTGTGTACTACATCACTTCTTGGTGCCAAATATTATGCCTGTCCATTTTGCCATATGTCCTCAGTGCTGTTTCGATTTAAACCCATCTCCCCTTAAAAAAGGTTTTAAATGGTTTGCTTAAGTGGATGTATGCAACATATGGGCGTACACAGATATTTCCCCCGGAGCTGATAGCATGCAACATTAGGTTAGCTATACTCAATCTGCCGTGTGGCTATTGGAGATACTAAGCAAAAATAATGCCATTGAGCTAACCATGGTCTAAGAGTCTAAGTCAGCCAATGCAGTTGTTCACCATGAATGATATATAATTTTAAAATCGTTTTATTTAAAAGCCTGGTTCAGCTATCTTCGTGACCTATTTCCTTCATTTCTATATACATAATCCCATATGGAGCACAATTGTATTTGAGTGCATTCAAAAAACAGCTAGCGATGCAAAGCTAAACAAAGGATTCTAAAGCGCTGGAGGTACTTTGCTTCATTTTGTATGAAGGTTTATTCTGGTGAAAAGATTAAACAAAACTATTGTTTCTGTGCTTTTATTAAATCAACACATTTTCATCTGCATTAAATCCTTGTCTTTCTCGCTTCCCATTTCTAGACCCCGAGCTCTTGAGTCTCTCACTCATCCTCAACAGAAGGTAATGCTAATCAATGTTCAACTATATCTTTTCAAATAATTATCATATATTAAACTTTACTCATGTCTGTATAATTTCCTCATATGCATAATCGTATTTGGCTTTCTTATGACTGGGAAAAAAACGATCTTACCCAGGGCAAGTTACTCCTCATTTATTGAATGTCAAACATATTTAAATATATAAAAGATGTCTATCTTGAGAGGTGCGCGAAACATCTGCAGAATGATTGTTTAAAGCAAGTCAGGATGTACAGTATTGAGGGAGAGATATGCGCAATTGAACAAGATATTCCTGCTACATTTTAAGCAGTTAATATCTTTTCATTTTCTTCATCAATGTGATAGTATTACTCCATTGACGATTTGTAGGAGAGGGTCTGTCCCTCCAACAAACATCTAAACGGGCAATTAGGAAGGAACATTAAATGGGTATATATAAGAAAAATAAATAGTTTAGAAATGGTAAATCTAGAACACTACCTCAAGTTATACATAGGAACAGGAGAAGGTCATTCAGCTCCTCCAGCCTGTTCTGCCATTCAATTAGATCATGATTGATCTGTATCTTAACTCTACCCACCTTGATTCCGGGACCCTTAACACCCTTGCCTAACAAAAATCTATTCAATCTCAGTTTTGAAATTTTCAATTGACCTAGCCTCAACATTTTTTTGGGAGAGAGAGTTTCCCTCTGTCTATGTTTGAATCCCTCCAATCAGGTTTCCGCCCTAGCCACAGTACCAAAACGGCTCTCATCAAAGTCACAAATGACATCCTTTGTGACTGTGACAAAGGTAAACAATCCCTCCTCATCCTCCTTAACTTGTCGGCAGCCTTTGACACGGTTGACCACTCCATCCTTCTCCAACGCCTCTCCACCGTTGTCCAGCTGGGTGGGACTGCACTCGCCTGGTTCCATTCTTATCTATCTAATCGTAGACAGAGAATCACCTGCAACGTCTTCTCTTCCCGCTCCTGCATTGTTACCTCTGGTGTCCCCCAAGGTTCTATCCTTGGCCCCCTCCTATTTTTCATCTACATCTTGTCCCTTGGTGACATTATCCGAAAACACAGCGTCAGTTTCCACATGTATGCTGATGACACCCAGCTCTACCTCACTACCTCTTCTCTCGACCCCTCCGTGGTGTCTAAATTGTCAGACTGCTTGTCCGACATCCAGTTTTGGATAAGCAGAAATTTTCTCCAATTAAATATTGGGAAGACCAAAGCCATTGTTTTCAGTCTCCACCACAAACTCCGTTCCCGAGCCACTGACTCCATCCCTCTCCCTAACATCAGTGAACCACACTGTTCGCAACCTTGGTGTCATATTTGACCCTGAAATGAGCTTCCGACCACATATCTGTAGCATAACTAAGACCGCCTATTTCCACCTCCGTAACATCGCCCTTCTCCGCCCTTGCTTCAGCTCATCTGCTGCTGAAACCCTCATCCATGCCTTTGTTACCTCTAGACTTGACTATTCCAACGCACTCCTGGCTGGCCTCCCACATTCTACTCTACGTAAACTTGAGGTCATCCAAAACCCAGCTGCCCGTGTCCTAACTCGCACCAAGTCCTGTTCGCCCATCGCCCCTGTGCTCGCTGACCTACATTGGCTCCCGGTTAAGCAACGCCTCGATTTCAAAATTCTCATCCTTGTTTTCAAATCCCTCCGTGGCCTCGCCCCTCCCTATCTCTGTAATCTCCTTCAGCCCTACAACCCCCTGAGATATCTGCGCTCCTCTAATTCTGCCCTCTTGAGCATCCCTGATTATAATCGCTCAAACATTGGTGGCCGTGCCTTCTGTTGCCTGGGCCCTAAGCTCTGGAATTCCCTGCCTAAACCTCTCCGCCTCGCTACCTCTCTTTCCTCCTTTAAGACGCTCCTTTAAACCTACCTCTTTGACTAAGCTTTTGGTCTTCTGCCCAATTTCTCCTTATGTGGCTCGGTGTCAAATTTTTTTGTCTTACAATACTCCTGTGAAGCGCCTTGGAATGTTTTACTACGTTAAAGGTGCTATATAAATACAAGCTGTTGTTGTTGTCTACCCTATCAGCTCCTTTAATCATCTTAAACACCTCACTTAGATCATCCCTTAATCTTCTATACTCAAGGGAATATAAGATTAATCTCTCCTCATAATTTAACTCTTTTAGCCCTGTTTGTATCAAGATAGTAGTACAAGCAGGCACAGGTTCAAATTGGCGAACGGCAAGCTAAGAACAGAAGTCAGGAAGTTTTTCTTCACACAAAGAATGATCGACATTTGGAATGGGCTTATGTGTTGGGTATTGGAAGCAAGAACCTTGGAATTATTTCTAGTATGTGAAACTTGTGCTGGCATCACTGGTTCCTGATACACTGGTTTTGCTCTGAAGCTAAACCTGCTGGGATTCAGCTGAGCTGCTGCTGGAGAAGACAGTGGCCCGTATTTTCCGATCGGAGGCTTCCCGCGTGCGGAGGCCTCCGATCTGGAAAAAATCTACGAACTTACCTGAGGGCTCCCAAAGTGCGTATACTTCCGCTCCTGGGCCTCTCCACAGTTGAAATGCGCAGGGCCCATGTATCCCAGGGGCGCATGCGGTTCGCAAGCGTCCCTGGGATCACGTGGGCCATGGGGAGCCAATCAAAGAAGGGAAACTCCCTTCATACAGTTGACAGATAGACCTGTCAAATATATGAATGGCGATCGCCCCAAAAACACTGTAAAACATTAAATACATTTTAAAAAAATCACATTTTTAAAATTAGTTGAAATTACAATAAATTAAATATTTTAAACAAAAATGTAATTTAAAGTTTTTTACAGGGCTAAAAATAAATTTACCTTTTTTTAAAAGTATTTTTAAATGATAAATGAGTGAAAACATTTTTAAAAACTTTTTTTCAACTCTTATGCTGCTAAAAGCCAGCCTTACACCTGCTTTTACCAGGCGTAAGATTTCTAAGGGTTTTCAGCGGGCCGGGTTTCTCCAGAAAGTGGAACTCTCCCCCCGCAGAGGCCCTTCTCCAGGGCAGGCGTCCGATCTGTCAAGAGCATTCTTGACAGATCGGAAATGCCGGTTTTCAGCGCATGCACTTGGCATGCCTGAAACCGGCATTTCCAATGTCCCTATGGGTGAGTACACAGCGCGTACACACCCGTAGGCATCGGAATATACGGCCCATTGTTTTTACTGAGTCTTGCTGAGGGCTAGCATTAGAGAAACCAGCAGGCTTGCCTATGGACTGCAGTCAGTGGTGCATGGCCTGCGCATTAGAAACCGATGGTGCTAGCTCGGGTCTCACCGAGTATGAAAGTAGCTTTAATTGGATGCTCTTTTTTTCTGGGTAGACTAGCTGGGTGGGGAAAATGGCTAACAGCATTTGTGTCTATCTTATGATCCCTTACAAATCCATTCCAAAATCATTAACTTGACCACTGGGTGTGTTGACAATGCGATGGAAGATATTATTGTTTGTTTGTATTTCAGTTTTCCAAATTCTTACGAGCAGATTTTGGAGGAGCAGATAGTATTAGCAATGCAATCACCATCTCAAAGACCACATGGGGCTCTGTTCACAAACCTCAATAAGTGTCCTGCAAGACATATTTTTTTTCTGTATTTGTCCATCAGTAGCACTCGCACACCAACTTTGAGGGGGAGTGAAATAATGAATAAATAATTAGAGATTTGCTAATAAAATCGCAGGAATGTGCAGTTTGTTTGAAACATCCAATTTGTGAGACTGCAATTTCTTTGGTGAAAATTAGGTGTTCTCTCATTTTTCAATCCAAGAGGAATTACACCCAGCTGAGTTTATTGTTAGTTGTTGCGGGGGAATGTTAAAAACGAGACTTAGCATTTGTCTGCAGGGCGGAAAGAGAAAGAGTAACTGGTGGCCAGTAATAGCAGCTTTGGCAGGGGCCTGGGTATAGTCATCTGTACTTGGCTCAGCCCAAGGATGCTAGGTGATGCAGCATGTAGACGGTACACACTGCAGCCACGGTACGCTGGTGGTGGAGGGAGCGAATGTTTAAGGTGGTGGATGGGGTGCCAATCAAACGAGCTGCTTTGTCCTGGATGGTGTCGAGCTTCTTGAGTGTTGTTGCAGCTGCACTCATCCTGGCAAGTGGAGAGTATTCCATCACACTCCTTACTTGTGCCTTGTAGATGGTGGCAAGGCTTTGGGGAGTCAGGAGGTGAGACACTCGCCGCAGGATACCCAGCCTCTGACCTGCTCTTGTTACCACAGTATTTATGTGGCTGGTCCAGTTAAGTTTCTGGTTAATGGTGACCCCCCAGGATGTTGATGGTGGGGGATTCGGCGATGGTAATGCCGTTGAATGTCAAGGGGAGGTGGTTAGACGCTCGCTTTTTGGAGATAGTCATTGCCAGGCACTTCTGTGGCGCGAATGTTACCTGCCACTTATCAGCCCAAGCTTGAACGTCGTCCAGGTCTTGTTGCATGCGGACATGGACTGCTTCATTGTCTGAGGAGCTGTGAATGGTGCTGAACACTGTGCAGTCATCAGCGAACATGCCAATTTCTGACCTTATGTTGGAGGGAAGGTCATTGATGAAGCAGCTGAAGATGGTTGGGCCTAGGACACTGCCCTGAGGAACTCCTGCAGCAATGTCCTGGGGCTGTGATGATTGACCTCCAACCACCACAACCATCTTCCTTTGTGCTAGGTATGACTCCAGCCCCAGTGGAGCATTTTCCCTCTGATTCCCATTGACTTCAGTTTTACTAGGGCTCCTTGATGCCAGACTCGGTCAAATGCTGCCTTGATGTCAAGGGCAGTCACTCTCAGCTGACCGCTGGAATTCAGCTCCTTTGTCCATGTTTGGACCAAGGCTGTGATGGGGTGAGAGTGAAGGAGAAGGGAAGAAAGTAAAACACTTTCAAGAAAAAAAAATAGCAATTGGCTCCCTGATGCCTCAGTTGGTAAGTGGGAGCCCAGGGTAAAACTGAGACATACAAACCAGAAACGCCTCAGGCTTAATCCCCAGTTTCCTCGGTGTTATCGAATCTCAGGGCAGCAGTTGAGTTGCTACATTTAACCTTCGGATCCTTGTGCTGTACAGGAGAAGAACCATCTGGGATTCTTGCCCCTGACTGTCGTTCAGGGATCACCCGCTGGAAGGTGTCCATGTGTGGGTGATGGGCAAGGGCGAAACTGGGCTTGGCTTTGATGGTCTCCACAGTTGAACAGCCTGCTGACACACACTCTTTAGGCTCACAGTTGAAGAATGGTGACTCGCTCATAGCGCTCGAGATCTGCTGGTGTGCGTGGCACTGTACTCCAGCAGAATACCATCAGCGGGTTAAGCGCCTCTCCTCTGCTCACTGCCACCTGCTGGCCTGCTGAGATCAGGCAGTTACTCTGGTGTGCTTATATTTCTGACCTTCCATATTTCATCAACATTGCAGGCCCGAGTGAATTATCAGATTCTTTATCGCAAGTGAAGCAAACTCAAATGCTTTCAGTGTGACACTCTCTCATCAATGGACAATCACAAATGTATTTGAAAAGAATGAGACGGCAAAGAATATTCTTAATATAAAGCTTTACATACAGAAGACGGCCAGCATTTGCAGTTGCCATGGACATTCCATACTCACTGCTGTTGTCACATCATTTTCACAAGTGTGTAATACTGGTTTTACATTTTACTTGTGAGGAACATGGCTGGGGGAGGAAGGGATGTGATAACTAATATTTCTTACTGCTGTGTAGTTCCAACTGCTCGTGTGAATTAATTAACATATGAATATCGCTGATTATTCCATCACCTTAATAACCCTCTTTTTACTTTGCATAGTTACAAAAAAATTAGTTTTATATGTAAATGTGGATAAACCTGACATCATTTTTTTGCAAACTAAACCTGGCAAGGCCCCAAACTCCAAGTTGGCTGAGACTAAAGACCAACTTCAGCCCCTAGTCTGAGAGCCAGACCAGGTTGAAATCATGAAGAGAAAACAGATGCACAGATTTGATGACTGAATCCTATGTGACTGAGCAAATGTCTTCTGCTGCCCCTCACCACCTCTGCGTCCCATGGGCACTTACCCTTCCACCCTGCAATTTTCCTCTTCCCTGCCTATTGTGTGAGGGCTGGCAGAAGAAATCCTAAGGTATTAAAAAGCACTCCAGAGAGAGAAAGGGACAGACACACACACGATGTGAGAACAATTCAGACAAGCAGAAAGAGAGAGAGTGAGTGTGAGAGAGGGAGAGAGTGTGAGAGAGAGGGGAAGAGAGAGTGTGTGAGAGGGACAGAGTGTGTGAGAGAGAGCAAGGGACAGACAAACACATGATGTGAATACAATTCAGACAGGCAGAAAGAGAGAGAGACCGAGGCCCGATTTCCCCCCAGCTGTCGGGCGGGTTTTCAGGCGGGCGGGGGCTGAAAATCGCAGAAATAGGGGGTCGCGACCCCCCCCCCCGCCCGATTCCCCGCCCTGCCCGACTTTTGCCCCCGTGTTTCAGCGCGACCCGAATCAGTCCCGCCCGCAGCAGGCGGGAATGGTCGGCGGGAGCCTAATGATCAATTATTGGCATGTTTAATCCTATTTTCAGGGTCCCTTGCAATTTTCAGCCTTTCCCCATGTAAAACACGCCTGGTGGGAACACTGCTGATGAAACCTGGCGTGAACAAAGTTGGCTTGCTTGCTTTCAGCTGCAGGTCAATCAGGACTGAAGAGATTTAATCAGACAGCATTTGCAGGCTGCAGGACCTTGTTGCTGAAGGCTTGGGGCAACTTGTTGAAGGCTTAGGCACAGCTGTGGAAGGTTGGAGCCTCACACACTTCTCCAGTGTGAGCTCCTGGGAAGCCCCTCTCACCACCCTAACTCAGCGCCTCCTCAACGGAAGCATCTGCCAGAAGCATGGGAGGCCTTTTGTTCCTTCCCTTCTTGGCATTAGAGGATCTCCAACAGCACAGGAGGCTGCAGCAGATCCAGCAACAACAGCAGATCCAGCAGCAACAGCAGATCCAGCAGCAACAGCAGACCCAGCAACAACAGCAGCACCAGCAGGAGCAGCAGATCCAGCAACAACAGCAGATCCAGCAACAACAGCAGATCCAGCAGCAACAGCAGATCCAGCAACAACAGCAGCACCAGCAGGAGCAGCAGATCCAGCAACAACAGCAGATCCAGCAACAATAGCAGATCCAGCAACAACAGCAGCAACAGCAGATCCAGCAACAACAGCAGATCCAGCAACAACAGCAGATCCAGCAACAACAGCAGATCCAGCAGCACCAGCAGGAGCGACAGGCTGCAGCTCAGCCAGCGCATGGAAGGCCGTCGGCGCAGGAGATACCCCCCAAACAGGGTCTACAGACACAGGGTGAGCTACCTCAACATGACTGAGCAGCAGTGCCAGAGGCGGCTCCAACTTTCGCGAGAGGTTGTGACTGACATCTGTGCAATGCTGCAGCAAGACCTGGAGCCCAGAGCACCAGGTCGACACTCCTTACCAGTGGCCATCAAAGTCACCACCGCACTCAACTTTTATGCCTCAGGCTCCTTCCAGGGATCAGCGGCAGACATCAGCGGCATCTCCCAGGCGGCCGCACACACTTGCATCAAACAGGTAACCGATGTCCTCTTTGCCCTCGCGCACAATCACATCCATTTCACCAGGGATCGCGCAAGTGTGAGGGCGCGAGCGCTTGGATTCGCTCAGCTGGCAGACTTTCCAAGGGTGCAGGGCATCACTGACTACACACATGTGGCCCTTAGGGCACCCCACCGCAATCCAGGAGTTTTTGTCAACCGCAAGGGCTTCCACTTCCTTAACGTTCAGCTGGTGTGTGACCACAAGAAGGTGATTTTGCATGTTTGTGCCAAGTACCCTGGCAGCTGCCATGACTCCTTCATACTGCGCCAGACTACTGTGCCTCCGCTATTCAGTCTGCCAAACGAACTTCAGGGATGGCTACTTGGAGACAAGGGATATCCCCTGCGCTCTTGGCTAATGACGCCGTTGAGGAGACCAACCAACGAAGCTGAGGAGCGCTACAACTCCAGCCACATTACCACCAGATGCATTATCGAGCAAACCATCGGATTGCTGAAGATGCGCTTCAGATGTCTCGATAGATCAGGTGTAGCCCTACAGTACTCATCAGCCAGGGTCTCCAAAATCGTCGTGGTATGCTGTGTGCTTCACAACATGGCACAGCGTCGTGGCTTGCCGATTCCGCAGGACCAAGAGGCTCCTCACAGAGCTGCCTTGGATGAGGATGATGCTGAAGATGATGCTGAGAAGGAGGAGGAGGAGGAGGAGAAGGAGGAGGAGGACGGAAACGAGCATCCTGCAGAGGCCCGCCAACCAACGGCACCAGTACGTGAGAACATTGCTGGGTGGAATGCGAGGAACGCACTCATCCTGGGCAAATTTGCATAGCCTGGTACATCAAACACTGCAGCCTCACTGCTTCTTAACTGACCATGGACAGTGGCCCATGCCTGCACATTCCTACCTATTTGACCAGATTGCTGACATCTGCAAGTTATCCTAAGGCCTCTATGTGATATCCCCATTCGCCAAATGACAGACGCCATAACTGCAGCAGTTGCCACCAGATTTTTAATGTACAGGAAACTGATGGCATTAAAACTTTTCAAGTGACTCACCCAAGTGACTACCCTTGTGATTAGTGGTGCTTTATTTTTCTCTTATGCATGCTCCTATGTAGTGGTACCCCTGTGGCTTCAGCAGATGTGGAGGCCCCTTGCTCACTTTCCTGCTGCGCCTGTCTCGACACCTTTGGCGGGCGTCCTCTGGGGTGGTGAGCCTGTGAGGGCTCGCCAGCAGTCTGCTGCTCCTGCGGCTGTGCAGGGCTTGAGACTCCTATCTCACTGGGGTGTGGACTCCGGCGGGGCTCTGACCGAGGGCTCTGAAGTGGCATGGAAGTGTGAGCGCGTGGAGAGGAGCCCTCACTTCCTTGAGGTGTGCCAACAACCTCCCTCTCATGGGTCAGCTCCCCCTCAGTGCCTGCAAGTGGCTGGAGAGCACCTTGCTGCACATCAGGGGGGCCATGGGGACCCATCTCTGCACTGGAAGTCCTGCTCAGAGGGACTTCCATGAAGGTCTGGTTTCGGTGCTCAATAGATGCCCATCGCTCCTCAAGAGATGCCATTCTATTCAGAGCACTCACCATGTTTTCGATAGCCTGGCGACTAAGCTCCTCCATGGCCACAGCCCTCCTCTCCTCGGCTGCAGCCCTCCTCTCCTCGGCCACAGCCCTACTCACCTCGGCTGCAGCCCTCCTCTCCTTGGCAGTAGCCAGCCTTACCACGGAGGTTGCCAACCTTTCCGTGGTGATGCTTTCATGCGCCAATGACTCCAATAAGGCTCTGCTCATGCTCGCTATGGACTCCTCCATTCGCTCCACACTCGCAGCGACCCTGGAGACAAAACCTGCCAGAGACTCCTGCATCTGTGCATGGAGATCCATCACCTCCTCTCTTGCAGATGGACCCAGAGGCAGAGGGTCGACATGCAGCTGAGCTGAGCTGGCAGAGCCCTGCGCCCTCTGACGAGGACTCTCCACTGTTGTCCCTGTCTCCACACTCTGCTGATGCTCACTTGTGAGCTGTGATACACCAGGTGACAACACTACTCTATGTCTCGAAGGTCCCACCGAGGTGTGAGTGTCTGCGCTGGTGCTGGGTGCGCTTACTTCTGCTGATGCTGTGCCCTCAGAGGCTGGAGCTTCCTCTGAGGAGTCTGACTGCAAAGCCTCTTCCTCCTCGGCAGTGGCGACGGGGGCTCCGGATGGTCCTGTGGGGGTGTAAAGGAAAGAGTTAGAGATGTGATGCCAAGGCTACTTGCACATTGCATTTAGCAGACGCTCATAAGTCCAAATGATGTGGCTTCAGAATCATATCAGCAACTCATGCTATGTCAATGAGAGAGATGGGGAACTATTCTGTCACCAGCTTGCGGGCTTGCTCCTGTCTCTCCTGCCCCAGCTTCCACAGGCACATCAGCCCCAGCAATCTCGATCGCAGCTTCCTCCCAGGGGCTCAGGTGGGCGATTGAGGGTGGCCCTCCTCCAGTCCTCGCACGCTCTCGTCTATTGGGAGCTCTCTTTTCCTGCAATGAGGGAGACGAGTGGAGTTTGAGTGAGAATGAAGGAGTGAGTGTAGAGATTGCACAGCATAGATACTTAGAAGGAGACAAAGATGTTGTGAGGCTGCAAGACCAAGGGCCCCCCCTGTGTGTTGTCAGTTGTGTTCCAAGCATCAGAGTGAGGGGCAGTGTGAGGGCTACATGGTGGAATAGTTATGTGAATGTGAGCATAGAGAGAGAGGGAATGGGTAAGGGTGCATGGATGTGACTGTGAAGTGGGATGTGGAGGAAGAGATTGCTGAAGCTGAGTGCTGTTGGGGAAAGGCAATGGGGATCAGGTTGAGGGTGATGGAAACTTCGTACTTACTTTCCCTGTGCGGTGAAGGTCGTGGAAGCGCTTCCTGCACTGCATCCAGGTCCGACGGGTGACTCCCAGAGAGTTGACCTCTGCAGCCACCTCCATCCAGGCAGCCCTGGTCTCTTTGGGAGGCCTCTTCCTCCCTGAGCGGGGGTAGAGGGCCTCCCTGTGGGCCCTTACCCCATCCACCAATGTCTGGAGTGACGTCTCGTCGAATTTGGCGGCAGCTCGGCCTCTGCCGCTGGCAGCAGCTGGTGCAGGCTCCTCTGCCATTCTGCAAGACTGGTTGAGAAGCCTGCAGAGGTTGAGAAGCTTGCTGGGCACTTTAAAAGCACCACGAATGATGACATCATACTGTGAGGCTTTCTGACTGGAAATGGACAATTAGCAAGGGTGCCCACACGCTGGAACTTAATTGGCCACTTGAGGGAAAATTGCGTGCAGCTGGCTGACCCATTTTTTTTCGGGTCGGAACCCGACATTCGGGGAACCCGAAAATTTCCCGCACGATCGGGAAAATCGGGGCCTGAGTGTGAGAGAAGGAGAGAGTGTGTGAGAGAGAGGGAAGAGAGAGTGTGAGAAAGAGGGAGAGAGAGTGTGAGAAAGAGGGAGGGAGAGGGGGAGAGAGAGGGAGAGAGAGTGTGAGAAAGAGAGAGAGAGAGGGGGAAGATCTGTGAGAGAACAAAGAGAGAGTGTGAGAGATAGACAGATAGAAAGAGAATGACGAAAAGAGATGGGCATGTACATAAAGACAAAAATGGATACAGACAGACTGACACACACACACACACACACACACATAGGAGAGAATTCATTAATTGAGTGACTTGTCAAACTTATGTTTTGTTCTGTTTCCAAATTCCTTATTTGTTTTCATAACCTCTTTAATTAACATAAAGGTGTTGGTTATGACGAGGCCATGTTCTAAGCATTTCGACAGGAGGAGGGTACCGTTGGAGTTGGCTTTCCCTACCCCCTCTCTGCCGATCACACCTCCCCAGAGGTCTGTGTCCTTTCCAACTCTGGCGTTGAAGTCACCAAGGAGGATCAGCTTGTCGCCCGTTGGGGCTCGGGACAGGGATTGTTCGAGGCTGGAGTAAAATTCCTCTTTGGTCTCGTCTGTGGCTTCCAGTGTTGAAAGTGGCTGACAAATGAGGTAGGGCTGTAAGAGTAAAATAGTATTAAAGGATTGCCATCAGTATTTTATTTTAGTGTGTGAGAAAACAAATTAGACTACAATAAAACTCTTTCCCGTTACCCAGGGATGAATGGCTTAGTCCAAAAGTGCAGTCTATATTCATTATACCCTTGGGTAACTATCACTTACCAATACATTTCCAAAGGTTATGGCTAGCCAGACCAGTCAGCACCCCTGAGGATATTCGTCCTTTTGAATGATGGTAGTAGACACCAGTTTTTGTTCTATTACCTTTTCGCATCACTTACTGAAGACTTTCGCCTGCTGGATGTGATAGAATGAACAATATTGAAAATTATTATACCCTTGAACTAAAAGCTCAAATGGGATTTGTTAAAATACAATCTTACAAATAGACTTCATGAAGAGAGAGCCTTAGCATTTGGGCCCATTAAAAATCAAACGGCGAGGAAGAATTCAACCAAATTTAATGTTAGACAGAATAACGCAATGTCATTTTTCTGTCTACATCAGTTATTTTTTTTTGGGGGGGGGGGGTGTGGTGTGGTATATTTGCTTCAGCCCTTTTGGAACAAACTGGTTTAGTGAAGTTTCTGAATCCAACACTGTAAGAAATCTAAACTAGCATGCACACTGAGATGACAAGATAATTAACGGTTTTGAATTATGACTGAGTGTTTGCTGATTTTCCCTCACACTCAGGGGCTCAGTAACTCCTCCTAGCTAGTTTCCCGAATGATGCCATCAACATTCATCATTATTCAATTATTCAGAAGAATCGACAGAAAATATTCAGGCTCCTTTGTGACTAATGATGCCACAACTTTCTTCTTAAGAATTTGATCAGAACGTTACAAAGACCAGAGGGTCTCAGACCTGTGGTGGGTTAAACGATAGCTGATTTCAGCTTAGCAGAAGGGGTGCTGCAAGTGGCATCAGAGCCCCTGGACTAAGGAAAGAAAAGGGGCTGTGGTTTCTGCTTGTAAATCACAGCATGTGTGTGTGTGTGTATGCGTGTGTGTGTGTGTGTGTGCATGTGCGGGTGTGCGCATGTGTATATGTGTGCACGCATGTTTATGTGCATGTGCGTGTGTTTGTGTGCATGTGTGTGTATGCATGCATGTGTGTGCTTGTGTATGCTTGCGTGCGTGTGTTTGCATATGTGTGCATTTGCCTGTGTATGCGTGTGTATGCTCATGGGTGTGTGCATGAGTGTATGTATGTGCATGTGTGTGTGTGCATGCACAAGTATGTGTGAAGTGAGGCCAGCACTGGGATTGGTTTTGGGGGAAGGTACACAGTGGTGTTCTCCAGGGGTCGGTACTAGGATCACTGCTTTTCTTGATATATATATATTAATGACTTGGACTTGGGTGTACAGGGCAGATGACACAAAACTTGGAAGTATAGTGAACAGTGAGGAGGATAGTGATAGACTTCAAGAAGACATAGACAGGCTGGTGGAATGGGCGGACACGTGGCAGATGAAATTTAACTCAGAAAAGTGTGAAGTGATACATTTTGTTTGGAAGAACGAGGAGAGGCAATATAAACTAAAGGATGCAATTCTAAAGGGGGTGCATGAATAGAGAGACCTGGGGGTAAATGTGTACAAATCGTTGAAGGTGGCAGGGCAGGT
Source organism: Somniosus microcephalus (assembly GCF_052327205.1). Taxonomy (NCBI): domain Eukaryota; kingdom Metazoa; phylum Chordata; class Chondrichthyes; order Squaliformes; family Somniosidae; genus Somniosus; species Somniosus microcephalus. Next base: position 68,942,646 of record NC_141008.1, read on the forward strand.
TGAGAAAGCGGTTAAAAAAGCTCACGGGATCCTGGGCTTCATAAATAGAGGCATGGAGTACAAAAGCAAGAAAGTTACAATGAACCTTTACAAAGCACTGGTTAGGCCTCAACTGGAGTATTGTGTCCCATTCTGGGCACCGCACTTTAGCAAGGATGTGAGGCCTTAGAGAGGGTGCAGGAAAGATTTACAAGAATGGTTCCAGGGATGAGGGACTTCAGTTACGTGGATAGACTGGAGAAGCTGGGGTTGTTCTCCATGGAGCAGAGAAGGTTGAGAGAGAGATTTGATAGAGGTGTTCAAAATCATGATGGGTCTAGACAGAGTAGATAGAGAGAAACTGTTACCATTGGCGGAACACTCGAGAACCCGAGGACACAGATTTAAGGTGATTGGCAGAAGAACCAAAGGCAATATAAGAAAAAAACTTTTTTATGCAGCGAGTGGTTAGGATCTAGAATGTACTGCCTGACAGGGTGGTGGAGGCAGACTCAATCATGGCTTTCAAAAGGGAGTTGGATAAGTACCCGAAGGAAATTTTTTTTACAGGGCTCCGGGGAAAGGGCGGGGGAGTGGGACTAGCTGGAGTGCTCTTGCAGAGAGCCGGCACGGGCTCGACGGGCCGAATGGCCTCCTTCTGTGCTGTAGCCATTCTATGATTCTATGATTCTGCTCTCTCTGTCAGATAGCTTGCCGTCTAGGCTCACATATGAAGAATGGCCACTTGTTATAGGCCCTGGAGGGCAACTGGTGCCTATGGAACCTCAACTCAGCAAAAATCAACTCCATGAGGAGAGGAGGAGGTGAGAGAAGAGAAGTTGGCAAAAACAAATTAACATTTCAAATTATTCTGTGTAGAACAATTAATATTGGTCATTCAGAGAAAATTTCTGGTGGGTGTCCCAAAGCCCTAAGATCCTCTCCACACAGGTGAGGAGGTTTAAACTCACTCCCTTCTTTATTTTCCCTGTATATATTTATGTATGCTTACAACTGGCTAATTGATATGGTGTTAACCTGTACTGTTCCATCAGTATCCATCCATGTCACCAGCGGAGGAGGATAGAAAGTGATGCTCATAGGTGGAGAACTGTACAGTTATCTTCTTGCAACGTGGTCGCTGATTTTGGAGCAGATAGAGACAGCGGTAAGATTTTTAATATGTCTGCACGTGCGTTTTTTAAAATGAGTATTTAAGGGAATACATTTGGGCTATCACACTTATAACAGTGGTTTTTCACCTGCAGGACTTGGGTTCAAATCCAGATGTCATCTTCTCCGCCAATTCTGCCCTCTTGAGCATCCCTGATTATCGCTCCACCATTGGTGGCCGTGCCTTCTGTTGCCTGGGCCCTAAGCTCTGGAATTCCCTCCCTAAACCTCTCCGCCTCTCTACCTCTATTTCCTCCTTTAAGACGCTTCTTACAACTTACCTCATTGGCCAAGATCTGCCCTTACGTGGCTCATGTCAAATTTTGTTTTATAACGCTCCTGTGAAACACCTTGGGACGTTCTACTACGTTAAAGGTGCTATATAAATGCAAGTTGTTGTCTGTCAGTCAGTCATAATAATCCTAACTAAGTGAAATGTGCTTGGAGGGGTTTCCATCCAATCCCTTGAAAAAATGGGTCTACATCATAAAGGTGTAGATAATTAGGCAGGGGTACAAATTAACCCTAAATTTGGCAATATCAAAAAGGATTCCCAGTGCAAGGAACCAAAATGTCATACAGGTGCAGCAGAAGACTACTTTTCTGAGGCTCGAGCAAAGGTGCATTGATGGGATAGTTTAGAGGGAGACTTACACTGCATCTTACCGTTATATCTGGCCGAGGTCTGGTTGATGTGGGAAAGTTCAGTCAATGTTAATGTAACCCATTTAACCCATGCTATACCTGACTTGGGAGTGCTTACTGCTGATGCTGGAAGTAAAGAATAGGAAAGTATTCCATAGACTGGCATTTTTTCACTTTGATGAGGACAAAAATTCATAGAAGAAATAGATACTAACAAAATATTTATAAGACGAAATGATAAAATGAGTCTGTGTCTGTCATTTCCCACACAGAGAGTGTTGGCTGGGCTGTTAGGAAGTCAGTGCCATTGTATTCAGTGGGGTTAATTTATGGTATAATATGGTTCCGTGCTTAGTTACTTGATTGTAACTCGCATCGGTTGGGGGTAGAAGGAATAAAATGCAGGGCCGGGTGAACTCAACTGAGGTTAGTTACAAAAGACACTGATTTACTTCTGCTTTCAGGTATTGTGGTGGTGGAGAAAGAAATGAAAAGGAATGGTGATGCTTACTGTTTGATCCCCATCCCTCATCATACTGCTGAAAGTTTTCTCCCCCCGCCCCGCCAAAGGATCTTGACTGCCCAACCCTTCATCACCCTAGTTAGATTTAAATAATGGAATTGAGGCCTAGAAAAAAGATTGGTTTACTTGCCGCTGACCCCAGATCTTTCTTCTTCTTTCTTAGGCAGTCCCTCGGAACCGAGGATGACTTGCTTCCACATTAAAAATGAGTTCTCAGGTGACTGATGAGTTACATAGATAAACATAAACATAGAGATAGGAACAGGAGTAGGCCATTCGGCCCTTCGAGCCTGCTCCGCCATTCAATGAGATCATGGCTGATCTTCGTCTGAGATCATAGCTGATCTTACCAGTTCAGTACCCCGTCCCCGCCTTTTCTCCGTAACCCTTAATCCCCTTAGCCTTCAGAAATATATCCAATTCTCTCTTGAAAATATTTATTGAATTAGCCTTCACAGCCCTCTGTGGCAGGGAATTCCACAGGCTCACCACTCTTTGAGTGAAGAAATTCTTCCTCATCTCTGTTTTAAATGATTTGCCTGCTATTTTTAGACTGTGGCCCCTGGTTCTGTGCTCCCCGGCCATTGGAAACATTCTCTCTGAATTCAGCCTGTCCAGGCCTGCCATAATTTTATATGTTTCGATGAGATCCCCTCTCAATCTTCTAAACTCCAGTGAGTACAAGCCCAAACTATTTAATCTCTCTTCGTAGGTCATTCCCGCCATTCCAGGTATCAGCCTGGTGAATCGCCGTTGCACTCTTTCCATGGCAAGAACATCCTTCCGCAGATGGGGCGACCAAAACTGTACACAATACTCCAGATGCGGTCTCACCAGCACCTTGTACAGCTGTAGTAAGGTATCCCTATTCCTATACTCGAACCCCCTTGATATGAAGGCCAACATACCATTTGCCTTCTTAATCGCCTGTTGCACCTGCATGCTCTCCTTCAGTGACTGGTGCACAAGAACACCCAGGTCCCTCTGCACTTCCCCATCTCCCAATCTATTGCCATTTAGATAATAATCTACCCTCCTGTTTTTACCCCCAAAGTGGATAACCTCGCATTTATCCACATTATAGTGCATCTGCCACGTATCCGCCCATTCCCCCAACCTGTCCAAATCGCACTGTAGCCTCCTGACATCCTCATCAGAGCCCACCCCTCCTCCTAGTTTAGTGTCGTCAGCGAATTTGGAAATATTGCATCCAATTCCCTGATCCAGATCATTTATATATATTGTGAACAGCTGGGGTCCCAGGACAGATCCTTGCGGCACCCCGCTGGTCACTGCCTGCCACTCCGAAAACGAGCCGTTTATTCCAACTCTCTGTTTTCTATCCACCAGCCAGTTCTCTATCCACGTTAATACTTTGCCCCCAATTCCATGAGCCTTAATTTTGCATGATAATCTTTTGTGTGGAACCTTATCGAAGGCTTTCTGGAAGTCAAGGTACACCACATCCACTGGCTCTCCCCCATCTATTTTACCAGTTACTTCCTCAAAAAATTCCAGCAGATTAGTCAAACACGATTTACCCTTTGTAAATCCATGTTGACTCTGTCCGATCCTTTCCCCATTTGTCAAGTGCTCCGCTATTTTATCCTTAATAATGGACTCTAGCATTTTGCCCACAACCGATGTAAGGCTTACTGGTCTATAATTCCCTGCTTTCTCTCTACCCCCCTTTTTAAATATTGGGGTAACATTAGCTACCCTCCAATCCACGGGTACTGTTCCCGAGTCAATGGAGTTCCGGAAGATGATCCTTAGAGCATCTGCTATCTCCAGGGCCACCTCCTTAAGTACCCTAGGATGTAGTTTATCAGGCCCCGGGGATTTGTCGGCCTTCAGTCCCCTCAACCTACCCAACACCATATCCCTAGAGATACTAATTTCTGTCAGCTCCTCCCTCTCATTAGTCCCTATGTTTGCCGATATTCCTGGGAGGTTATTTGTGTCCTCCTTTGTGAATACAGAACCAAAGTATGAGTTTAATTGGTCTGCCATTTCCTTGTTCTCCATTATATATTCTCCCGAATCGGACTGCAAGGGACCGACTTGGGATTTTACCAGTCTTTTCCTCCTGATATACCGATAAAAGCTTTTGCAGTCTGTCTTTATGTTTGCTGCAAGTTTACTTTCGTATTCTATTTTCCCCTTCCTGATTAATCCCTTTGTCCTCTTTTGCTGTATCCTGTACTGCCCCCAATCTTCCGGTCTGGTGCTTTTTTTTGCCAGTTGATATGCCCTTTTTTTTGATTTTATGCTGTCCCTAATTTCCCTCGTTATCCACGGTTGAGTCACCTTTTTAGGTTTATTTTTATGCCAAACCGGTATAAACATGTTCTGGAATTCTTCCATTCTATCTTTGAATGCTTGCCATTGTCTATCCACTGTCAATCCCCCCAGAAACACCACCCAATCAATCATACCCAATTCCCGTCTCATACCCTCGTAATTCCCTTTATTTAAGTTCTGGACCTTAGTCTCTGATTCAATTTCCTCACTCTCCATCTCGACTGAGAGCTCGATCATATTATGATCGCTCTGACCCAAGGGGCCTCGTACAAGAAGATTGCTGATAAGTGCCTTCTCATTGCACAATACCCAGTCTCCTCGACATATTGGTCCAGATAACCGTCCCGAAAACATTCCAGGAATTCCTCCTCCTCAGAATTTTTACTAATTTGGGTAGTCCAATCAATATGTAAATTAAAGTCACCCATGATGACAGCTGTGCTCTTATCGCACGCTTCTCTAATTTCCCTTTTTATGCCTTCCCTCACCTCCATATTACTATTTGGAGGCCTATATATCACACCCACTAACGTTTTCCTCCCCTTGCTATTTCTCATTTCTACCCATACAGATTCCGTTTCATCCGAGTTAATATCCTTCCTTTCCATTGCATTAATCCCCTCCTTTACCAGCAATGCTACCCCACCTCCCCTACCTTTTTGCCGATCCTTCCTAAATATTGTATATCCCTGGATGTTAAGTTCCCAGCCTTGCCCACCCTGCAGCCACGTTTCTGTAATCCCAATCAAATCATACTTGTTTACCTCTATTTCCACAACTAATTCATCCACCTTGTTCCTAATGCTTCTAGCATTAAGATACAAAGCCTTCAGGCTTGCTTTTTTCACACTCTCATTATGAATTAGTTTGGCCCTTTGTGTTTCTCTCCTTTGCTTATTGCTTCTCACCTTTCTACCATCTATTTCTGACTTCATATGACTTCCCTCTTTTCCACTACCTAGGTTCCCATCCCCCCGCCAAATTAGTTTAAATCCTCCCGAACCGCCCTAGAAAATATTACCCCGAGGACATCGGCTCCCTCACAGTTCAGGTGTAGACCGTCCCCTTGGTACAGGTCACTCCTCCCCAAGAACTGGTTCCAATGCCTCAAGAATTTAAATCCCTCTCCCTTGCACCACTGCTCAAGCCACGTATTTAGCTTATCTATCTTACTCTCTCTAAACTTATTAGCTTGTGGCACTGGTAGCAATCCAGAGATTACTACCTTTGAGGTCCTACTTTTCAATTTAGCTCCTAACTCCCTAAATTCAGCTTGTAGGACCTCCTCCCTCTTTTTACCTACATCGTTGGTACCTACATGTACCACGACAACTGGCTGATCCCCCTCCCCCTTCAGAATGCTCTGCACCCGCTCCGAGACATCCTTGACCCTTGCACCAGGGAGGCAACATACCATCTTGGAGTCTCGGTCTCGGCCACAGAAACTCCTATCTATCCCCCTTACAATTGAATCCCCTATCACTATAGCCCTATCCCTCTTTTTCCCGCCCTTCTGTGCAGCAGAGCCAGTCATGGTGCCCTGAACCTGGCTGCTGGTGCCTTCCCCTGATAAGTCATCTCCCCCAACAGTACCCAAAACGGTAAACCTGTTTTGGAGGGAGATGACCGCAGGTGACTCCTCCACTACCTTCCTGCCTTTACCCTGCCTTTTGGTCACCCATTTACTGTCTGAGCTAGCCTTTACCTGCGGTGTGACCAACTCACTGAATGTGCTATCCACAACATCCTCAGCATCGCGTATGCTCCAGAGTGAGTCCATTCGCAGCTCCAGCGCCGCCATGCGGTCCGCTAGGAGCTGCAGCTGGACACACTTCCTGCACACATAGTTGTCAGGGACTGAATTTGGATGATCAGCCATGATCTCATTAAATGGCGGAACAGGCTCGAGGGGCCGAATGGCCTACTCCTGCTCCTATCTTCTATGTTTCTATGACTGATGAGTCCAATGCGGGACCTACAGTCTCTGTCACAGGTGGGACAGATGGTGGTAAGGGGCGGGTGGGTGGGGTGCTTGGGTTGACGTGCGCTCCTTGTGCTTGGCTGCTGCTTGCTCCCGGCGAAGAGACTCGAGGTGTTCGGCGCCTTCCAGGATGCTTCTCCTCCACTTTGTGCGGTCTTGGGCCAGGGATTCCCAGGTGTCGGTGGGGATGTTGCACTTTTTCAAGGAGGCTTTGAGGGTGTCCTTGAAGCGTTTCCTCTGCCCACCTGGGGCTCTCTTGCCGTGTCGGAGCTCCAAGTAGAGCGCTTGTTTTGGGAGTCTCGTATCGGGCATGGGATACCGGCAAGGAATTGGCAGGAATCCCACTGATGGTCCATCTCTCCTCTTCTTCCGCTAACCTTATATAGGCCTTGGCTCATTCCGAGGTCTTAATAAAAATTGCAGGGCCAATCTTCAGGACACGTCTACCCCTTTTAATGGCAGCTCTTCTTTTTCTGTATTTCCTTGGCTGGCAGTGGAGGGAATCCCTCTATGTGGTGGAGATCCCACCCTCCCTTTTTAATAAGCCTGACCCAGGAAGGGTCATGGTGAAGTTGGTGTGGAGAAGGGAAGTCCCAACCTGACCCATCTCCAGCGCCTCAGAAAAAATTATTTGGCATTCATTCTTGGGATGTGGGTGTAACTGGCAAGACTGTCATTTATTGCCCAGTTCCAGTTGCTCTGAGAAAATGGTGGTGGGCCTTCTTCTCGTAGCAGTTTGATACAACGAGCAGCTTGTTAGGCCACTTCAGAGGGCAGTTAAGAGTCGACCAACCACATTGGTGTTGTTGGAGTCACATATAGGCCAGACCGGGTAAGAACGGCAGGTTTCATTCCCTAAAAGAAATTTGTGAACCAGTTGGATTTTTACAAGAATCCGGTAACTTCACGGTCACTTTTAATGATACCAGCTTTTTTCATTTTCAGATTTTTTAAACTGAATTCAAATTCTCTAACTGTCATGGTGGGATTTCAACTCACCTTCTCTGGATTACTAGTCCAGTAACATAACCACTACACTACCGTCGTAAGGACTTCCGGGGGAGCAACACTCAGACAGAGACCCATCTCCGTGCTCCCATGTTCCCCATTTACTTCAGTTTATGTTGTTGCTCCCAATCAAAACCCATTGAAGGACAGAGACCTGTACCTCCAATAGCTAAAATAGAGGGAATCTGGCCCTGTGGGTTTATCTTTAAGTGGACAGCCACAGCAACTCATGAGGCCCATGGAAGTGTGGTTCTCAGGGGATCAGGTACATTGTGGTATGCCGGTGATGGTTGCAGTACAGGTAGACTATCCTTTATCCGAAAACCTCGGGACCAGCCGTGTTTCGGTTTTCGGAAAATTTCGGATTTCAGAAGGTATTTTATAAGACTGGGAAATTTGTCGGGGGTGGGGGTTGGCGGGGGTCGGGGGGGGTTGGCGGGGGGGTCGGCGGGGGTCGGGGTCGGCGGGGGATCGGCGGGGGTCGGGGTCGGCGGGGGGTCGGCGGGGGTCGGGGTCGGCGGGGGGTCGGCGGGGGGTCGGGGGTGGGGGTCGGCGGGGGTCGGGGTCGTGCGCACGACTTACGCTGAACGAAACCTTTCGGTTTTCAGAGGATTTCGGTTTTCGGAAGTGCGGATAAAGGATACACTATCCCTTATCCGAAAGGGTGGGGGGTCGGCGGGGGTCGGGGTCGTGCGCACGACTTACGCTGAATGAAAAAACCTTCGGTTTTTAGAGGGTTTCGGTTTTCGGAAGTTCGGATAAAGGGTAGTCTACCTGTATCAGCAGTCAGTGTAAAGGAGCATAAACACAATTGGATGCCGAATCTGCAACACAACGTACAGGGATTGTAAACCCACTTCATTTCAACAGCATGCTATTAAGAACAATCAAATAAGCCATTTACATTTACAGAGAGAATAATGGAAACCTGGGAGCCATTACAAGGCAGTAATGCAATCAAGGGCATCGGTTGACATCCCAAGTTAGGACAGTAAAGTTTGAATGGTGATGTGAGCTGTAATTGCTTATAATATGTAAGGTTTGAATTATGAGGGGATTTTATTTAGTTTCTGTACTGCCAACAATTACATAGAATCTACAGCACAGAAACGGGTCATTCAGCCCAACAGGTCTATGTCGGTGTTGATGCACCACTCGAGCCTCCTCCCACCCTACTTCATCTCACCCTATCAACCTATACTTCTATTCCTTTCTCCCTCATGTACTTATTTAACTTCCCCTTTAATGCATCTCACAAGGACAACAAATGTCATTTGTATCATTCTCTGTCGTAATTACTCAGCATTCACATGATTTCATATTTCTTTCCATTCTATTGAAGGGGCGATCCCAGTCAGGCAATTTCTCTTCATTAGACACTAATTGCTAACATTCACAAGCTGAGCTTTGACATAATTCACGAGAGGCATCCATTTATATTTCCAAGACGTCACAAATATCATATTGGTAATGTTCTAGTTTCTAGTACAATACGTCTTGCAATCAAAACTGGGGAGCAAGTGGCTGACCTTCACGATGTGCCCTTGAACAGTTACAGCTTCAGCGCCCTTTTATAAACATGTCTACTTGTCAATTTCATAGTCAACTACACCTGAGTACACAGCAGGATTCTGACTGGATGATCGCCGTACTTTAGCAGGACTCTGGCTGATTGCTGTACTTTAAACGCGAGCAAGAAGACCCTCCTGTGACACATTGTGGTGCACACTACATGCTAAGCAGCTACTAAGGGCACAGTGCAAATCAATGGAAGCAAGTTGGGACAGTCGCCACACAACACCGCCGTTTACTCGACACCGAGCCTGCGGCACATTGGTTTCGCATCTAAGAGCGGAAGGACGCAGGTTTGAGTCTGGGATTCTGTACGTGGCATGTTCCTGACCCCAGCTAGAGCAAAACAGAGTGAAGTCAAGTTACTTCCCCAAGGGGTGCGGGAAAAATTAGGTTTAAAGGTGACTTGCTTTATTCTTCTGCTTTACAGTCACAGTGTAGCTTTGACAGTGCCCAGAAATAGTTTGCTGAACATCCTCTTGCGGCTGAGTAAAGGGCACAAAAAAAACATTTAAAAAGTGAAACAAGTATGATTGAATAGTGATAACAGGTTTCTCTGTGCATTGTACAAGATAACAAAGGATAGACAACTTGATTAACGGACACAACCTAATGGGCTCATCCTTCAATCAACCTGCCCATCCTCAATTCCCTGGTGCAGTACCTTTGGAAATCCCTTATTGCAAAATTACATGCAGAATCACCCAACATCCAGTCTCCGAGCAAGTTGTGGAGCAAAGCCTAGAAATGACTATTCAAGATATTAGTGGATCAAAGCTTAATGCCTTCGTATGACAATCTTCTGTTGCTATTTTAATAGGGGTGTTAACCCAATGCCTCCATTAAAACGGCAGACAGAGGAAGGCCATTGCGACAAATGGAGGGTTCACTCAGGGCTTTAAGCAGAATTACTGAAATAAATTAAAAAGAGGAAAAAACAATCAGCGGATTAAGGATTGCCAAAATGAGACTTTTCATTATGTTTGTATTTTCCACCTTTAAAAGGGGGGCGAGGAAAGGAAGGCTGAAACTTTGGGAGAGTGAGGGAAGAAATGTGTTTTACGTGCTGTGTTTGTAACACCCCAAAGTTACATCAGTCGTTCTGTGCATTCACAGCGAGGTCAAATATTGCTGGTCAGCTAGGGTTGTGGTGGTGGGGGGGGGCGGTCCCTGAGGACTGGTGACCAGAGGCAGTTGGACAAAGACTAGCCCAACGACGCGTGTCATCTATCAGGCCTGGACAGAGGACATTCAATGGGGAATTAATGATGATAAGCAGCGGGGCCCCTTCCTGCTTTTACCTCACCCTTGGGAGAGGGCAGACTTTCATGAACTGCTTGCACTCTCTCTGACCTTTGCACCCAGGTGCTAGGACTTGCACTGAAAGTGCCATCATTCCCACAAGCCAGGGATCTGAAAAATTACTGCGAATGAAAGCACAAAATGAGTTTTCATTTATCTTGTAATGATGCACGACATTACATTGAAGACAAATGGCACTTCCTGACTTTACTTTTATCACTGTCAGTGCAATTAATAGGCTGTGCACCTCACTCCCATGTTCTTGTACAGCATTGCTAATGAAGGCCAGTTAACCCGTAGGGATTGTTGCTGATTTAAAAATCCATGTCCTGCAGCTGGTTTGTAAAGAAATGCACGTTTTGTCTTTAATTATAGTTTTATTTCATTTTTTTTATCTTTGGAAGTGTACCAATTTTTACAAACAAGAGTAAGGGGTTAAACAACAGCAATGCGGGTCACAAGAGCTGCACGCACTTCAGGCTAGAGTGAGAATATGCAATCCAAATGTGATTAAAGCACTGAATTAACAAATGCTTCTTCATCTTGCTGTGGCTTCTGTTCGAAAGTCACAGGTTGGCTGAATTTACAGGCCACTCTGGAAAAACGGAGCTGTATTTAAGCAATATCTGCAGGCCTGCTTGACATCAAGCTCATCAAAAAGTATCAACTTTCGGACAAAATCCACAGATTTCTGAAAATGCATCATTTTCTAAACAGACGTATAAAGGGTTAATCCCGTCGGGGCTCCTCGCGGGTGGAAGAATCAGAGCTTCAATATTGTAGCTCTGTCTCTGACTCAGGCTTCCTTTGAGCACAGCTTATGGAGCACAGGATCGCGGAATCATTCCTACGGCCAGGAACATCATTTAGAAGACTTCATACAGGCTCCTGAATACTCAGTGGGCAAGTAAAACACCTTGGGGCCAATTTCGACTTTGGGCGATAGTGTAAAACGGACGATATCGGACAAGTCGCCCATTATATATCTTTCCCGATTGAAGTCGATGGCTGGAATTTTCTGTACCTGGGCGGGTGGGGTGTGGGTGGTCGGTGTGGTGGGTCGCGACCCCGTTGTTGCTTCCATTCTGCTGCAGAAATCGACTTTGCGCTAATGGGGCCTATTAAGCCTGCCCTGCGCGTTACCCGGCCCTACTAAGTGCTGCAGGTCTGATGATGTCAGCGATGACGTGTTTTCAGCTGGGATATTTAAAGGGGCCATGGCCACATTGCATTTGAAGGTTCATCTAGGAGTGTGCAGGCAGCACACTGGAGGATTTCATTGCTCCAAACAGTTGGAGAGAGGGCTGCACCCAGGTTCTCCGATGACTCCCTCCATATCCTTGTGGAGGGAGTCAGAGCATGCAGGGAGGTCCTCTTCCCTTCCAATGGGCAGAAGAGACCTCCCCAGGAGACTAAAAGAGCCTGGCTCTAACTTGCAGAGGAGGTCAACAGCAGGGATGTGTTCAGGAGGACCTGGATGCAGTGCCGCAAACATTTCAATGATCTCATTAGATCAGGAAAGGTGAGTGCAAAGCCACACTCACCTTCGTCCTGCTATGCCTCTCAATCACATCCCCATCACTCTGCCTTCCCAACCCTACTCCTGCACATCCTTACTCACACCAAAATACCTTGCACCTCCACCCATTGTATTGATTTCTTTGTGGGTTCAATGACGAGACATTTATGAAAGAGAATGTCTTTTAATCTAAAGTCTGTTCAACTCTTTATACAGCATTTACAGGAGACATCATGCTAGTGATGCATCTAGAATGAAACTGAAACCAAACTAAACTGCCTTGCTTGTCTCGGTCACATGCCCTCTGCTGGTCAGGCACAAGCAATCAATACATGCAAACATGCTGGTAAGGCATCATAATCAAACAGGCAAATACCATCTCTATTTGCTGATATCATTACATCTCCTTTTCTTAAAACAAAAGTATTATACTTTTAACTAACAACATGTTTTCTTTGTATTAATCTGCATTTTAACTGTAACACTTAATGAACTTACATTATCATTATCATGATCAAAGTTTTTTAACCTTGCTTTGTGTGTTCACATGAAATATGTCAATACACTAGAACGTGAAGAAAGAATAAGATAACATTACTTCCTTCTATAACAATAGTCCTTAAATTTGCTCAATGAGTCTCTCAGGAGGCTTCACGTGTCTTGAGGATTTTCTGATTGATTGTCCTTGAATCTGAGTTGTTGCCTCAGATGATGTGTTCTCAGCTGTGTGATCAAGTTGTTCAACAGTATCAGTCTCTTGACCTGCTATGGCTGGTCCCATGAGAAGATCTCGACGATTTCTTCTCAGAACAGCACCCTCATCTGTCTGAATGGTGTATGATCTTGGTTGAACTTCACTCAGGACATTTCCCTTCTGAGTCCATGTGTTTGTTTTGTCTTTGAACCTTACTTGGTCACCATTGTGGAGTTCAGGTAGGTTTTGTGTTCCTCTGTCATAGTAGTACTTTTGCTTTTCTTTCTGTTGTTCTTTGAACTTCCTCACTTTCTCCCCCTCTTTTGTTTTCAGGAGGTTCTCTGGGATGGGTAGGTTTGACCTTAGCCGACGTCCCATCAGGAGTTGGGCTGGTGACTTACCACACTCGAGTGGCGTTGTGCGGTATACAAGCATGATTTGGTAGAAGTCAGTTCCACTGTCTTTTGCCTTGTACATCAGTCTTTTCACTGTCTGGACCGATTTTTCCACTAGACCATTGGACTGTGGAAAGTGAGGACTTGACGTTGTGTGGACAAAGTCCCACTCTTTGGCAAAGTGTCGGAAACACGCATTGTAAAACTGAGGTCTGTTGTCTGTGAAGACCTCGCTTGCCACGCCATGTCTGGAGAATATGGCTTTCATACATCTTATCACAGCATCTGCAGTGGTGGTGCACAGTCTACAAACCTCTGGATACAGGGAGTAATAGTCTGTGACTACAAGATAGTCCTTCCCTTGACATACAAATAGGTCAGCGCCTACCTTCTGGTAAGGTCTGTCTGGCGCTGGGTGTGGCTTTAGTGGTTCTACCGGATTGCTTGCTCGATATTTCAGGCATATTGTGCAGTTTGACACCTCATTTGTCACATCTTGGTTGATTCGTGGCCAGTATATCACCTCTCGTGCTCTTTTCTTACACTTTTCGATTCCCAGATGTCCTCCATGGATCCTTTTTAGCATCTCTTTTCTCAGACTCTTTGGGATAACTATTTTACTTCCTTTGTAGATGATGTCTTGGACCACTGATAGTTCCGCCCTGCAGTTCCAGTACTCTGCTATATCAGGTGAGCAGTCTTGCTTCATGTTGGGCCATCCATCCAAGATGCTTTTCCTCAGTCGTCTCATTGTTTCATCTTTGTTTGTCTCAGTCTTTATGAGCTCCATTTTTGCATCTGCTATGGGCAGTGCACTTGTGATCATGTCCACGTAGGCGTTCACTTTTTCATCCATTTTGGTGTTTGCGGACTCACTTGGGTCTACAGCTCTGGACAACGTGTCTGCTGTATACATCAGCTTACCCGGTGTGTACGCAACATTCAGTGTATAGCGTTGCAGCCTGATCATCATTCTTTGTATTCTAAGCGGACAGCTATTTAGTGGCTTTTGGAACAATGCAATCAAGGGCTTATGGTCAGTCTCTACACTGATTGCTTGTCCTGACACAAACTGGTGAAATCTTTCACAGGCGTATGTGATGCTGAGCAGCTCCTCTTCTATTTGAGCATATCGCGTCTCCGCGTCTGTCATTGAGCGCGATGCATATGCAATAGGTTGCCAGTAGTCATATTTTTGCAGAAGAACGGCACCGAGCCCACTCTGTGATGCATCTGATGATATCTTGATGGGTCTCGCTGGGTCATAAAACCTCAGAACTGGTTCCTCTGTGAGCAGTTTCTTTAGATCGCTCCATGACTTCTCATGCTCATGATTCCATTCCCATTCTATGTTCTTTTCAGTTGGTCTTCTCAGTGGCGCCATCTTTTCTGAGAGGTTGGATATGAATTTCCCCATGTAGTTGATCATTCCATTAAACCTCTGCACATCCTTTTTGCATTGTGGCTTTGGCATATTCTCAATGGCGGACACCTTTCTGGGATCTGGTCTGATGCCCTCACTGCTAAGGATATCTCCCACGAATGTCAGTTCTGTCACCCCGAGCTGGCATTTCTCTCTATTCAGCTTCAGGTTTGTTTTCCTTGTTGCTTCCAGCACTTTTTTCAGTCTCTCGTCATGCTCAGTCCTCGTGGTTCCCCATACTATGATGTCATCCATCGATGTATCAACTCCCTCCAGGTGCTCATAGATCATATGAATTGTTTTGTGATACACTTCAGGAGCTGAGGCAATGCCAAATGGTAACCTTAGGAATCTGTATCTGCCAAATGGACTGTTGAACGTGCACAGTCTTGAACTTGCTTCGTCCAATTTCATCTGCCAAAATCCTGATGATGCATCTAACTTGCTGAAATACTTTGCATTTGCAAACTGTGCCATGATTTCCTCACGTGTAGGAAGCTTGAAGTGCTCTCTCTTTATTGCTCTGTTTAGATCTCTTGGATCCAGGCAAATTCTGAGCTTTCCATTCTTTTTGTCCACGACGAGGGAACTCACCCACTCAGTTGGCTCATCTATCTTCCGAATCACGTTCAGGCTTTCCATCCTGTCCAACTCTGCCTTCAGTTGCTTTTGAAGAGCAAACGGAACTTTTCTGCATGGATGTATGACCGGTGTCATACTTTTATCTACTCTGATCGTGTGTTCTCCTGGAATGCAGCCTAGACCCTTAAATAGGTCTTTGTACTCTTTCATGAGTTCATCATAGACTGTCTCTCCTTCGCTTTCCACAATGAGGACTCTCTTTACCAGGTTCAGTCTCTCACAGGCTTTTAAATCTAGTATGGCTTGCACATCCTTTGGCACCACGATTAATGCTAGCGTGTGCTCTCTGTCCTGGTGTGTTACTTTGACAATGCATCTTCCTTTCACTGGTATATCAGTACCTGAGTATCCTGTCACTTTCACTTTTATTCCATGTATCTTTGGTCTGGGTCTAATTTTCTTAAAATCAGTCTCTGATATCACATTAACTTGTGCTCCAGTATCCAATTTAAATGGAATGTGTATGTCATTCACTTTTAGTGTCAACATCCAGTCTCTTTCTTCTTTTTTGTTTTCAGACACAACATCTACATTGTACTCCTCTATCTCGCTTTCATCTACTGCATGGACCTTGCTTTGTTGCGCTTGGTTCTTACAGCAACGGGCATAATGGTTGTTTTTGTTGCAACTATTGCATTTTTTACCATATGCTGGACACTTTCTTGGTGTATGCTGTGTACTGCATCGACTACATGACTTCCGATTGTCCCTTTCATTTTCGTTCGCTGGCCATGCCTCTTTTTTCACATTGGCGCTCTTTTTGTTAAACGGTTTGTGTCCGTTCTTTCTCACTGCATCCACATTGCAGCTATTGTCACTGAACAGCTCCTTTGCCTGCAACTTCACAGTCTCTGTAGCCCTACACAGTGCTATGGCTTTTCCCAGGTCTAGATCTTGCTCTCGTAGCAGTCTTTCCCTTAGACCATTATCTGGAATACCACACACCAGTCTGTCTTTTATCAGCGAGTCTGTCAGTCCCCCAAATTCACATGTTTTGCTTCGGTTTCTCAGTTCAGTCACATACTGATCAATAGTCTCACCCGTTTTCTGTACACATGTGAAAAATCTGTGCCTCTCAAACGTCATGTTACATTTAGGTATGCAGTAGGCCTCAAACTGTTCCATTATTTTATCTAGCTTCATTTTGTCTCCATCAGCAGCGAATGTGAAGTTATTATACACCTCCAGCGCTTCATCACCCACGACATGTAAGAACACTGACGATTTCTGTTTATCACTTTTCTCGTCAGCTCCGATTGCTGATAAATACAACCCCACACGTTGTTTGAACCTCCTCCAATTTTCAGCCACATTGCCTGTCAACTGAAGCGTCGCCGGTGGGTGTAAACCTTTCATTTTTTCACTTCGTTAGCTATTCTCCAATGGTAAGCAATGATGTTCTCTTTTGGCTTGCTAATTTGTGGAGAGCTGATTTAACTTCAGATTTTTTCTCTTCATCTCTTTCAATCACTTCTGACACCATGTATTGATTTCTTTGTGGGTTCAATGACGAGACATTTATGAAAGAGAATGTCTTTTAATCTAAAGTCTGTTCAACTCTTTATACAGCATTTACAGGAGACATCATGCTAGTGATGCATCTAGAACGAAACTGAAACCAAACTAAACTGCCTTGCTTATCTCGGTCACATGCCCTCTGCTGGTCAGGCACAAGCAATCAATACATGCAAACATGCTGGTAAGGCATCATAATCAAACAGGCAAATACCATCTCTATTTGCTGATATCATTACACCCATCCCTCTCTATCTATATCATCATATCCCCATCTGACTAGCCACCCCTCACACTCACCCTCATCCTAATGCAATCATACAAACTAACAACACACAAGGAGTCCACTTGGCATTGTCACCCCATAGTCCATCATAGTCTCCCTCTAAAGATGTAACCCATCCAATCCTTACACTCATTCCATCACCCTCACTCAACCTTCTCTTCTTTCCCTCCTTCTAGGAGAAGAGACGCGCACAGTAAGAGGGAGCGGGAGGGAACTGGAGGTGGGCCTCCATCATCTGCCACCCTCACAACAGCAGAGGAGGCTGCATTTTAAGTATTGGGAGTGGCTGATCAGCTGGAGGTGGGAGACAGAGAGAGGGGGACATCTCAGCAACCTGGTGACAGAATTACATGTCATACAGCGACATGGCATACATCAGTCACTCATATGGGGACTGATATCATCAGCCACTGAATGGTCATCAAGTGCATAATAGTATCTATCTGTTCATATGACATATCTACTCATCTCTTTACTCTCCCACAGGTCCATCAAGAACCTGCCCCCCCCACTCCACTGTCCAGGAGGAAGAGGAAGATGACTCCTCAGAGGAGCCTCCAGCCTCTGAGGGTGCAGCATCGCCAGCGCACCCAGCACCAGTGCAGAGACACACACCTCGGTGGGTCCCACACGAGATAGAGTAGTGTTGTCACCGGGTCTGTCACAAGTCACAAGTGAGCAAGAGCAGATGGTGGAGACAGGGACAGCAGTGGAGACTCCTCGCCGGAGGGCGCAGGATGCTCCCAGCTCTGCTCAGCATCTGCATGCAGATGCTGAGCCTCAGGGGCCATCCAGAAAGAGGGCGATCCTGGAGGTGCAGCAAGAAGTGCAGGAGGCTCTGACAGGTTTTGTGAGTGCGATGTCTGCAAATGTTCAGAGAATGGATTAGTCCATCTCCAACATGAGCACCACTTTGTCGCAGACGATGGTGACTGTAGGCTCTTCCATGGATAGGATGGCCACCTACATGGAGCAGCTAATGCGCCACTCACAAGAGCACATGGTCTCTATGGAGAATAGATGGCTATCTATGGAACATAGATGGCAGAGGCTCACAGACCTCCTGTCTAGGAGGGATGTCAGCATTGACATGGATCCTCATGGCCCCACTGATGTGCAGCAAGGTGCTCTCCAGCTCCTTGCTAGCAGGGAAGTGCAGGTGGCCCAGGAGAGGGATGACGGTGAGAGGGGAGAGGAAAGTGTGGGCTCCTCTTGAAGCGCTTACACTTCTCCCCTGTTGCCTCCCCCTCAGTCAGGGCCCCAGATGGTTCCTCGGATCGCGATGGCCGAATCTGCCCCTCCACAGGCGCAGGAGGAGCAGACTTTGGCGGGGCCATCAGAGGCTCCAAAACCCAGAGGACGTCCGCCAAGAGTGTCTAAGCATTCGCAGCATGGAACTGAGCAGGCTGCCTCTACCTCTGCTGAAGCCACAGGGGCAGCACCTTGTAGAAGCATGCGGAAGAGAAAGATGACACACTAGTAGATTCACAAAGGTAGCCACTTGGGTGTTTTAGTCAATGTTAATGGCAAGTTTCTGTTAATGTATTGTCAACCATTAAAATCTTTATTTTCACCACTTTCCCGTCTTGGACACATTTGTGTGCAGCTTTGGAAGTGGCTTTGTGAGTTTCAGTGATTGGTGAGACATAACGGTACCTCCAGTAATGGTGGTCAGTGTCAAAGGAATGGCTTGGTCATTGTAGGGATCCTTTATGGTGCTGCTATGGGGTGGTGCCAATCTGGTGCAGCACGTGGCAGCCATATGGGTGTACTGCGTAAAGTTAAGTAAATCTGGCCATGATGAGGCCATCTCTGGCCTCCCGGGCAGCACTGTGCTCGGGTGCTGGTGGGGTCTGGTCCGCAGCTTCCTCCAGCTCCTGCTTCTCCTCGTCCTCCTGCTCAACCTCCTCTGAAGAGGCTGTGCTCTCAGTGCCTTGCCCCGCATGCAGCGCTGATGCTCGCTGCTGCACTATGTTGTGCAGCGTGCAGCAGACCACAATGATTCTGGAGACCCTGACTGGTGAGTATGGAAGGGCTCCTCCAGATCTGTCAAGACATCTGAAGCGAATTTGAGCATGTCTATTGTCTGCTCTATGACACATCTGGTGGAAATGTGGCTTTTCATTTCATTTGCGGCCAAAGTCAAAATTACCCCCCTTATTTGATACTGAGGCATACACAGACCAGGAAAGTCCCAAGCTCTGAAGTCTGGCCTAGATTGAGTTAGCTGAGGCACCTGTAGGGGTGCTACTAATGACCTCAGTGCAAAAATCAAAATGACCTCAGGATGCCCCAACACTCTTCACAGCCAATTAAGTACTTTCGAAGTGTAGTCACTGTTGTAATGCAGGAAACGCGGCAGCCAATTTGTGCAAAGCAAGCTCCCACAAACAGTGATGAAATAAATGGCCAAATCGACCAAATCACCCAAAATGCAAGACAATTTGCACAACCTTTTGAGCAGAATAATGGGGGAATTCCAGTGAGGGCGGTGTGGGGGAGTGGGTGTGTGTGTGGGTGGTAGCAAAAAAAATGGTCAGGCCCCAGATCTGCTGGGTTTTCACCCCATTCCCAACGTTGAGGAGAATCCAACAGGGGCGATGGGGGGGGGGGAGGCGGTGGTGAGGGGGTGTTTCTTTTGCCTGTCTGGCTTACATCCCAGCTACGGTTTAGAAGTGTGTCTGAGGTTGTTCTTGAGCTCTCCTGGGAATCTTGCCTGAAAGGCCGAGGCTAGGCCCAGAGGTTCCTATGTCCACTGAGAGCGGGTGTAGGTGGTGCTGTTATGGGCTTAAAGTGAACCCTACTACTGAGGAATGTAGCCAGAGAGGATGATTACCCTTCCAGACTGGGTCTGCTGTCCTGGAAGGGAAGTAAATGACAATTGGCTCATCTTCATCATTGGCCCGTGAACAGCTAACATTAATGTTACATAATATCACTCACTGAGATCTGGTTTGGGAACACCAACCAGACAGCAGGAAGAATATTCCTGCTCTTAGTGATTTGGTCCACAATCTACCCGTAGTCCCCTAAATTTGCACATTGCTCCTTAATCTGGTACAGGAAGATCTGCTGCATTAGTCTACTGTTTAGGGTGGGATGTGGGGATAGCAGTAAAACACAGGATCAGCCTGTATCAGAAAATAGTCCGGAATTTGCTTGTACCACATGTGTATATAAGTGAATTTCCTTGAATTTCAAATTGAGCTCCTGACAGCCCTATAATGATTTAACTTGGTTTCTGCTGAATAGACTCTTCAGTTTAAGTAGTGGATAGAAAGTGCTGAAAGCATTGGAAGGCATCATTCTAAAAGTAGTTCACTTCTCAATTAAATAAATGGGAAACAGGCTGTGGTCAGACAGAATGTGCTTAATGGGCGATGATGATATTACTGCCATGTCAGAATCATTATGGACACTGGTATTCATGTTTGGACATGTCTACAATTGTAACATTTATAAGGCTCTGATTAGGGAAAGTGATTTGGTATCATTCAGATTCACTCAAAAAAAAACATAATTTTACTGCCTCCAGGATTTTGAATGCAAAATGTTAGCACTTTGCAGCAATCTGGGGTTATGTTAAATGTAGAAATTTGTTGGTTTTGGTGCAGGATGTTGCATTACTCCAAATTACTTCCCTCCATCATAAGGTCAGAAGTGGGGATGTTCGCTGATGACTGCACAGTGTTCAGTTCCATTCGCAACTCCTCAGATAATGAAGCAGTCTGTGACCGCATGCAGCAAGACCTGGACGACATTCAGGCTTGGGCTGATAAGTGGCAAGAAACATTCATGCCACACAGGTGCCAGGCAATGATTATCTCCAATAAGAGAGAGACTAACCACCGCCCCTTGACATTCAACGGCATTACCATCGCCAAATCCCCCACCATCAGCATCCTAGGGGTCACCATTGACCATAAACTTAACTGGACCAGCCACAGAAATACTGTGGCAACAAGAGCAGGTCAGAGGCTGGGTATTCTGCGGTGAGTGTCTCACCTCCTGACTCCCCAAAGCCTTTCCACCATCTACAAGGCACAAGTTAGGAATATGTGGGGTTACGGGGATAGGGCTTGGGTGGGATGGCTGTCGGTGTAGGGATCGGGTGCTAGGGTTTGGATGATCAGCCATGATCTCGTTGAATGGCGGAGCAGGCTCGAAGGGCCGAATGGCCTACTCCTGCTCCTATCTTCTATGTTTCTATGTGATGGACTACTCTCCACTTGCCTGGATGAGTGCAGCTCCAACAACACTCAAGAAGCTCGACACCATCCAGGACAAAGCAGCCCGCTTGATTGGCACCCCATCCACCACCTTAAACATTCACTCCCTCCACCACCAGTGCACCATGGCTGCAGTGTGTACAATCTACAAGATGCACTGCAGCATCTCATCAAGGCTTCTTTGACAGCACCTCTCAAATCCATGACCTCTACCACCTAGAAGGACAAGGGCAGCAGACGCATGGGAACACCATCACCTGCAAGTTCCCCTCCAAGTCACACACCATCCTGACTTGGAAATATATCGCCGATCCTTCATCGTCGCTGGGTCAAAATCCTAGAACTCCCTCCCGACCAGCACTGTGGGAGTACCTTCACCACACGGACTGCAATGGTTCAAGAAGGAGGCTCACCACCACCTACTCAAGGGGCAATTAGGGATGGGCAATAAATGCTGGCCTTGCCAGTGACGTCCACATCCCAGGAACGAATAAAAAAAAATTACTAGGCCTGACAATGATCATTGATATATCCCGCATTATTTCTCAGGGATTCACAGAGAACCATATAAGGAAAGAAGGGACTTGCATTTATATAGCACCATTCACGACCTCAGGACGTCCCAAAGTGCTTTATAGCCAATGAAGTACTTTGGAAGTGCAGTCACTGTTGTAGTGTGATATAAAGCTCTTCCTTTATACTGAGCCTATCTTTATAACATACCTTTCGTATCGCTGCTAAAGACTGTCACACAGGGGGTCATTTTAACCTAACTCCACCTGACAGGATTGGATCCAGTGACGATTTCACACGCCATCTGATTTTACTTTCCAGTGAAGTCCAATCCGATCATGTCAATTTGCTGCTGGCCGGGTTTGGATAAAATTACCCAGAGGGAATGCATACTACAAATATAAGAACGGAAGAAAATATATCAAAGTAAAAGGAAACTCTGGCCCAGGAAGCTCATCTCCTTCCAACTGGCTCTGTGTAATTAGTCATCGATTCTCTAAAACTCAACTGATCTTTTGAGGAGATGAATAACCGCCCGTGAAACTTCCGTAAAGAGAAATCTCCATGTCATTTCTCCCCACTCCAGAAGATATTGGAATTTAGTCAGAATTGCAGGATATCAATCAATTCCATAAGTGATATTCCTTTCGTCCCATGGTCCAATAGAACTGGAGTCAAAGGCCTATAGTTTCCGCTAGTTTGTGTCCGGCTAAAGTCAGCCAAACCAGCGCAAAAGATCATAGAATTTTAAGCGCAAGTTACATTGAGCGTAAATCAAGTTTCCGCAATCTTTAACACTGGTTTAAAAAACATCGCGCTGGAAGCAGGCACTGCCCACAAAACTGGCCAAGTCCCCGGATTGACATAATGAGCACGGCTAGTTTCCGCCAATTGAGTCCATTTGCGGCCATTCCGGGAGATGCTTCAAATTATGCTTGTTTTTTTTTAGGTGCTTGGGCACCAGTAGGCACATTTTAAAGTTTTTATATATCAAAAATATTTAATTTACTAGGAAACTGACTATGGTACACCAATGAAATGAGTAAATGTATCTGTATAGTTTTTTTTTAAAGTCATTTTCAGTGTTTTAAAACTAGGTTACTCACAGGTGGTGGACTAGACACTCATTTTAAAAATGTTTACTTTTTGTGATAAACCCATTTTCAGCTGTATTAATAAACCTGCACCAGGTTACCACTCTTAAATATAATCAAGGAGTATTTTTAATTCAAGAAAAAAAATAAACGATTACGTTCTATTCCGCTGCCCGATTGTGCTGGTTCATGGAAGATTTTACGTTTGTGATTATGGAAATGAGTTTGGGCAGAACCTTGAACCATAACCTCACTTCGGAAAAACAGCACAATCTCGAGCCCAATTTGCGCCCAGTTTACCCTTGTGCCCGAGTGGAGACTCTACCCCAAAGTGTCCCACAGACATTCGGTCATGCTTAGCTCAATGACCTTTAATCGCTTTCCTAATCTATTGTCCCAGCTCCTTTTTGATTGACACGTCCTGCGCTTGCTTTAACAGCAGCAGCTCCACCGTATGAGAAGGGTCTTCAGTGTACTAGTGGTATTGTAACATAGACTCACGTGCTTAGGCCTGGAAATTGGATTGCGCCAGAAGCGGGGCATGATCCCAGTGTAGTGCCCGCTGCATGCGCCTAATGAGATAGGTGGCAGGACCGTGGCAATTTTGGTCTGCCGGCCTCATTAGGATTGTACCGGTGAGCTGTGGCTCCATTCATGGCTTCATGAAAATTTACCCCTATGGTTTATAATATAACAAGAAAAGAACTTGAATTCTTCTTCTTCTTCTTCTTAGGCAGTCCCTCGGAACCGAGGATGACTTGCTTCCACATTAAAAATGAGTTCTCAGGTGACTGATGAGTCCAATGCGGGACCTACAGTCTCTATCACAGGTGGGGCAGACGGTGGTTGAAGCGTTGGGTGGGGTGCTTGGGTTGACGTGCGCTCCTTGCGCTGCCTGTGCTTGGCTTCCGCTTGCTCCCGGTGAAAAGACTCGAGGTGTCCGGCGCCTTCCCGGATGCTTCTCCTCCACTTTGTGCGGTCTTGGGCCAGGGATTTCCAGGTGTTGGTGGGGATGTTATACTTTTTCAAGGAGGCTTTGAGGGTGTCCTTGAAGCGTTTCCTCTGCCCACCTGGGGCTCTCTTGCCGTGTCGGAGTTCCGAGTAGAGCGCTTGATTTGGGAGTCTCGTATCGGGCATGCGGACAATGTGACCCGTCCATCGGAGCTGATTGAGCGTGGTCAAAGCTTTGACCACTTGAATTATTATAGCTTTCACGACCTCAGGATGACCCAAAGAGCTTTACAGTCAATTAAGTACTTTGTGAAGTGTAGTTAGTTGTTGTAATGTAGGAAGCGCGGCAGCCAATTTGTGCACAGCAAGGTCCCACAAACAGAAATGTGATAATAATCTGTATTAATAATGTTGGTTGAGGGATAAATATTGGCCAGGACACCGGGGAAGAATTATCCTGTTCATGGGATCTTTTATGTCCACCTGAGAGGGCAGACGAGACCTCAATTTAACGTCTCATCCAAAAGACGGCACTTCCGACAGCACAGCACTCCCACAGTACTCCACTGCATTACCAGCCTAGATCCTAGATTAGGTGCTCAAGTCTCTAGCTGGCAGTAAGAGGAAATAATTGAATTTTGTGGTTCAGATTATGCCCTTAAAGTAGTTCACCTTTCTTATTGCATCATCCAAACCCCTTGATTTAAAAAATGGTCTTTTATTGCCTCTCAACCATTTGTAGCTCTATATATTATGCCAGCAGCAAAGATGACTTTTGTCCACTTCACACCTAATCTCAGCTGTCTTTTGTCTCCACCGGCCTGGGTTTTGAATACCTCTTAATGTCTCTTTTACTTCTTTTGTTCGATCGCAGCCCTGCCTTCGATCTATTTTATTTCCTTTCCAGTTTTGAAAAAGGGTTTTGACCCGAAACATCAACTCAAATTTCTCTCCACGGATGTTGCCTGACCTGCTGAGTTTTTCCAGCATTTTCTGTTGCTATTATGAATTTAGCTTCCCATTCATTTCAATTTAAGCTGGTAAAACGTTCCATTCACAAGCCAAAGTAGCAGTCAAGCTAAAAGTTATACAAGAACCTATATACCTGTAATGTTGGGCTGGGAAATAATAAAGAAAAGCATGTTATAAAGGGAGTGCAATATCTAGGTTAATGAGGGAGGAGCAATCAGCGTGATTAAGCAGCACAAACTGTTCCTTGACCAAGGAGCTGGCCCTGCAGGTGCCCTCTTCCCCTGGGTCTGCCATGGTGTTCTGCTGCTGTGTGCGGGTTCATTCACCTCCAATTACCCTGGTTCAGATCAGGAACTCACCCTGTGGGGAATCAAAGGAAGCGAAGCCCCCCCCCGCACTCTACCAATTCATTGGTGCAGCACATCATCATCCTGTACATTACACCACGAGAGTCACCTTATCCAGGTTTTGACATAAGTCCTTTGGTTAAAAAAAAGAAACAGATAGACTTGAAAAGAATTATAAGCCACAGAATCTCTATTGGGAAAGGGGCCAAGGGGGTAGATATTGACTTTGTGTAATATTGTAAAATGGGCGATAGTGAGTCGGCAGCCCATTTTACACCCCTCCCGATTTTGACGTCAATGGAAATAAAAATCGAGAGAGATGCAAAACGGGCGGCCGACTCGTCGTCACCCATTTAACATTATCGCACAAAGGTTTACCAAAAGAGCTTGTATTCTGAACCAGATGGGTTATATTTCCAGCTGCAGTTAATATTTTGGGGGCTCTCACTGTGACATACTTCCCAATACCCAGTAACAGATTTGCGTTGATAGAGACCTTGGAGCAGGTTATCTGTCTGCCCTCTTGGCCAGGGATTCTGTGTAGCATGAGGCGAGAATAATAAACACTTTTCAAAAACAATTTAAAATGTACTGGGGGGCCTTTCATTGAATTACTTTTTTTCCCCATTCTTCAACAATCCCCGGTACATCATCTTTAAAATGGGCCGTCTCAGGACTCTAGTTACCGTGACGGCAACATAATTTACAACTGATTGCACAGCTTGAAAGACTGCAAGCTTCTTTTTCCGGTAATATTGTGGAAATCCATGAAAAATCTGCACCGCATCATAAAATAAAAGGGAACTCTTGCAAAGGGGACTTGGGCTTTAAAAAAAAAATGTTCTTGAAGCTCGTTCTCTCGTAACAAGCTCAGTAGCAGAATACACACATGATTAGCTAGTTGCTATTTTGCTTGTAATATTGTGCACCTTTTACTTAGTGTTTTATTTGACAATATTAGAAGTTGTCCAAAGAGAAAAGTGCAGCTCCTTGTAAAATATTGCAAAGCCTGCTATTGAAAGTCATTTGGAAGTGAAGACATGTTTCAAGCCGTCAAAATACTGCTATTTAAAAAATAAAGCTACGGAAAGGTGCTAATTCTGTTTGGGAAATTAGCCAGCTACTCACCCTTGCTACTCCCCTGTGTACTTCCATCAACATGATAACATTATTACACACCAAACATGTTGACCCTATCAACTTCAGGATCGCCTAGTGATAAGATGATAAATAGCTCCATGATGTCACTAATCAGCCGTTATTGGATGTCGACCTCCACAAACAGATGGAAAGCAAACTTAAATGGTTAAAAATGTTTGCAGAGATTTGACTTGCCTCAGTGTTAGGCTTGGGAGGTTTTATGCCTCTTGTGAATTCTTGGTTCATCTAACTTCCCATTATTACTGGTGTAAATCTCATCATAAAGAAATATTAACATTTCTGTTTGCTTTGGCTAAAATTCAACAGTAATTATAAATCTCACTGATCTTATTTGTAATTATAAAGGAAATGTAACTTGTACAGCCCTATGCATATCTCGAAAATGTCTGAAGATTAACATTCCTACTTCAAGTACATAGAGCTCATTTAAAGGAAATATTTTCAATGTTTTTAGGACTGTTGCACATCTGCTCCAATAAAAAAGGACATTTGAAGAGTTGTCTCCGTTGTAAGCCAGTGTGATACAGGATCTTATCAGATACTGTGGCCTAGTTGGTGCCCGCTTCTGAGCTGTGCTTGAGCCCAAGGATCAACATCCAGGAGCAGTAAGAATGCTGATCTCCACTCAGGTTTTTATTTTTGTCTTTGATTTTATTCATCTAGGTGAGGGGTGTTGATGTCCAAAATGGAAAGCACTAAGTCCCAGGTCAGGTAGCAGATGTTTTTTTTTCATTCGCTAAATGGGTTTGGGCGTCGCTGGCAAGGCCAGCATTTATTGCCCATCCCTAATTGCCCTTGAGAAGGTGGTGGTGAGCCGCCTTCTTGAACCGCTGCAGTCCGTGTGGCGATGGTACTCCCACAGTGCTGTTAGGGAGGGAGTTCCAGGATTTTGACCCAGCGATGATGAAGGATCGGCGATATACTTCTAAGTCAGGATGGTGTGTGACTTGGAGGGGAACTTGGAGGTGGTGGTGTTCCCATGCGCCTACTGCCCTTGTCCTTCTAGGTGGAAGAGGTCGTGGGTTTGGGAGGTGCTGCCGAAGAAGCCTTGGCGAGTTGCTGCAGTGCATCTTGTAGATGGTACACACTGCAGCCACGGTACGCTGGTAGTGGAGGGAGTGAATGTTTAAGGTGGTGGATTGGGTGCCAATCAAATAAGAACATAAGAACATAAGAAATAGGAGCAGGAATAGGCCAATCGGCCCCTCGAGCCTGCTCCGCCATTCAATAAGATCATGGCTGATCTGATCCTAACCCCCAATCTACTATCACAGAACCATCTCCTGAATCTAACAGAATTAGACACATGAAATAGGAGCAGGATCAGGCTACACGGCCCCTGGGCCCGCTCCGCTACCCACAGGACCATGACCGATCCGAACCTAGACTCATGTCCAAATTCCTGCCCGCTCCCCGTAACCCTTAATTCCCTTTACTTCTAGGAAACTGTCTATTTCTGTTTTAAATTTATGTAATGATGTAGCTTCTACAGCTTTTTGGGGCAGCATATTCCATGGACCTACCACCCTCTGAGTGAATAGGTTCCTCCTCATCTCAGTTTTGAAAGAGCAGCCCCTTATTCTAAGACTATGCCCCCTAGTTCTAGTTTCACCCATCATCGGGAACATCCTCCCCGCATCCACCCGATCCAACCCCTTCACAATCTTATATGTTTCAATAAGATCGCCTCTCATTCTTCTGAACTCCAATGAGTAGAGTCCCAATCTACTCAACCTCTCCTCATATGTCCATCCCCTCATCCCCGGGATTAACCGAGTGAACCTTCTTTGTACTGACTCGAGAGCAAGTATGTCTTTTCTTAAGTATGGACACCAAAACTGTATGCAGTATTCCAGGTGCGGTCTCACCAATACCTTGTACAACTGAAGCAATACCTCCCTATTTTTATATTCTATCCCCCTAGCAATGAAAGCCAACATTCCATTGGCCTTCTTAATCACTTGCTGCACCTGCATACTAACCTTTTGAGTTTCGTGCACCAGGACCCCCAGATCCCTTTGTACTTCAGTACTTTCCAGTTTCTTGCCATTAAGATAATAACTTGCTCTACGATTTTTCCTGCCAAAGCGTAGGGGGTTTCTCTTGCTTGCTCTGGTCTCCTGCCAGGCTTCTTGCAATAATTACCCTTGAGTGGTTCGACCCACTCTTCCCTACGGTTCTAGACCTTGGACTTAGGTGCAGGGAACTGTAGTGCAGAGAAAAACTCAATAGACCAGGTCGAATAGCACGAAATGGATGCTTTTATTAAACAGTTTGCAGCATTATAAAATACATGTCATAAGCACAGATTAAAGCTACTACAAGCATGCACACATCTATGAACTTAACTCTATGGAAATGGGGAACACACGGCACATCGTAAAAGGGGTAACGTATTACAACTACCCTTAACCCCCTCCCCTAGACCTAACTAAGTTTCGACTTGAGGAACTCGGGATCATGCTCACCACTTTCAGAATTGCGAAAAGGGGTTCGCAGCCTTTTTGGCACAGCTTTCCGTCGTCACGTGGATTTGGAAACTTCTGGCGCAGCTTGTTTTCCTCTTGGTTCTCCCGCGATGAGGCTGCCGATACAGCCTTGGTGAGCGCTCGCCACGGATGAATCCGTTACCGACGTGATGTTGAAGCACTGAATGCACCTGTGAGAATCCGTTACCGATGGGATGTTGAGGCACTGGAGTGCTGGGCCCGGAGTGTCCTTTCTCTCCGGCCTGGACCGTCGTTTTTCCCGAGGGTGTCTTCTCCTTCGGCCTGGGTCGTCGATGATCTCCCGACAAAAGTACCCGGGCCACCCTCGTCGTCTTCCCGTCGTGGCCGAGCCTTGCCTGGCCGAACACCGACCACGTTCCGAAACCGAAGTGCTGCCTTAACCGAAGAGTCTGTCCCGAAGCGTTGAAGAAATGAAAACCGAAGTGAAGCCCGAAGTGAAACGTAGTGAATCGTGAAGTGAAGCGTACTGATGGACTTTTTCAATCCACAGTTATACCCTTTTGGAA
Organism: Somniosus microcephalus; assembly: GCF_052327205.1. NCBI lineage: Eukaryota > Metazoa > Chordata > Chondrichthyes > Squaliformes > Somniosidae > Somniosus > Somniosus microcephalus. The sequence goes on from NC_141008.1 coordinate 68,971,890, forward strand.
CATTCTTATCTCCCGCCAAATCATAGTCCTGTCTTTGTAATAATTTTGGCGGGCAGAACTCTCTGCAGGGGTGTTTTGTCTTCGTAACGGGAGCCGGTGATAGCTTAACTGGCCTTCCTGGGCCGATAATGTCTTTGCTTTGTCACCGTAACTTGGTTTGTATATTGATCGGTCTGGAGATTGCCCTGGATGGCTGTTAAACGGCTTTTCTTTGTACAGTAAATGGGTTAAAGTGTTCGTTCAATTGTCCGCCCATTTCTTGATGGGCCTCATCCTGCTACCCAAATCTGTCCTGTACTTATAATCTAATCAATATGTATGCTCAGTTCCCTGAGTTTCGGTTTCCCGAAACTGGTTTTCGCGGGCTTAATGTCCTCAATCCACAAGCCTGTCTGACTTGCAGTAACAGAAATTCAAATGGTCCCAGAAGCTGGTCACGAGGTCCGGCGGCCATTTTGTGTGCCCTTTTATCAAAGGCTTCTCTGTACAAGCTTCTTTTGGTCAATAAAACTGTCTTATTAACCCTATTTTACTGCGTGATTACTTAATGAAAATTTTGAATCTTACAGTCCCTCCTGTGATACTGATAGCTTGCTTAAAGTATCAATAACCCTTGGTGAGCAAATTTTCCCTGATTCCCCACATCCAAACGTTCCTGGTAATTAGCTATCTATGACCCCCACGACACATGCAGTTCCCATTTCAGAAAAATTACATTGTGTACAGTTGGACAATCATAGGCAGTACTACCTTAAACTATAACACATTCATCTTTCAGATGTGAAGGGGCCGATACCCCTTACACCACCTGCATACACATTTTATTAATCAAAAAAACAGAAAACCTTCTGAACGGCTATAACACAACAGTATTCACACACTTAAATCATACAGTAACTAAAACCAAGAGTGGAGGGACGCTTTATCCTTTAATACTTAGCAGCTTAAACTGGGGTGTCCTCTTCACCTACTCGTACATAGCGTTCTCTCCATTCTCCTGTGTTCTTGTGCCTCTGGAGGCGTTTGCCTCTCTTGCAATGCACGAACAGTAAAAATATTACAATCAAAACCTGACACACATGGTCCTTTGCCATTGCCTCCATGGTGCAATTTATCGGCTTCGCGCTAGCGGCTCTGAACCCGCACTGTGGTTTCAAAAAGGCATTCAAGTGCTGGGGACACAGGATGATGTGTGCTCCCCGGCTTCGACACCCCGAGAGGTCGGTGCCTGTTATCGTACGCTCCCATCTGATGACATAAGGCGGGACCACTGCGTAACGAATGTGCGCACCCCCCTGAATGACTCCAATGTTCTCCACCCTGTATACCAGGGCGGGTTTTGCTGTGGGACCCAACACCGGCATCCTCACCACTATTCCCATGATAGTGTGATTCGAGCGTCCGCAGTCCACTGGGACTGGGTACGCCTCTGCAGCTAGTCTGAGCTGGCACAGACTTAATGCATTCTCAAAAGGGTGGAGCGCTTGCAAGTGCTTGTTGCTGATCCAGGACGGGACCAAACCTTGTTTTAAATCCTCCAGATTACTGCGGCCCTCGCCCAGTAACCACGCCCCGTATAGCACACAAGCCTCGTTCTGCGCAGCCTGATCGGACGCATTCCGATCCTCCCTAATGAGTGCATTTACCGTTCTAGCGTGTTTCTCCAGCTCAGCGATTATTTCTTTTAAGTGTAGTGTCATGGCCTGATCCTCATGTAGTTCAGAACCCACTACCTTATTTTCGTTTGTCAGTATGTTCCTTAACTGGGCCTTTAAACCATTGATCTGTGTCTGCAGCTCCACGTTGTCTAGAGCGTTGACAACAGACGTCCCGGTATTAAAAGCAGTGAAAATGTCATTTACAGTACCCCTCCTTTGCCTCCCTACCCGATCCAAAACTTCCTGTGGTGTGGTGTACAATTTGGCCTTGTCGATGTCGGCAAAGTCAAACTCGTAAAATTGTCTGAACATTCTGGTTAACAGGACCTGGTACAATTGTTCCGTTTCCTTGGGACACCACTCCGGCAATCGTACCTCAGTGAGGTTTAAAATCACTGAGGCCACCGCGTAGTGTACCCCTTGGTACAGCATCTGACCGGTGGGTACCAATACTAAACCATTCCCGGGTCCCTTTGTGGTGGCGGGGCACCCTTCTTTCTGGGCTAGTGCTACCGGAATCGTGGGCAGGGGCTTGCGTGGGCGGGTGATGAGTTCAGTGGCGTTTACTGGAATCGGGGAGAATGGGACTCCGCACGCCGGGTGCTGACGTCCCACCTCATCCCTTTCCCTGCATCCTGCCACTGCCTCTGGAAAAAGATGGATATGCCTTTGGGGCAAACGCGCTTCGAACCCCACATGCAGACATATATCCCTTCATCTGGTTCCCACCATTTGTCCCAACACACACGTAACTGTCCGCGACTCCCCGTAATTGTCCGATGGGTATTGTTACCCAGTCGCTCCCACTCGATTGTAGAGTTCTTCATATTCTTTCCCAGCTTTCGGAGCCACCACCATCTACTTAGCGGTACGTTCCCATTACACACCAAACAGATCCTCTTTCCCACGGTAACGCTGACTCTGGGTGCAAGGATCCTCACCCGAGGACACGATAACGAAGTCTCTTGGTAGGCAAACCCGAAATTGCTGGAGTATTCTGTAGAATTCGACCCCAGCCATCCTGGCCATCTCCCTTGGTGGAAGTAGGTGGCGGTTTCCTCAACCTCTCGCTTCCCCGTCCCATCCGTCCTGATGGGGGCTGTGTCCCCGGAGCATCCGAACACGATGACGTCCTTGGTGCGGCCTCGGTAGGCCCGCCCGCACCCGATCGCCGCGAGCACCACGAGAATCCTCTCCATTGTATCCCTGGTTTCTGTAACCGATAAGATGATGTAGCCAGGCTCCCAATAGGTGCTGGCCTAATTAAACTGACGCTCGGGTCCCTTGACCCTGCTTCCAAACAAACACACATACTGGGCAGACTCCGAAAACAACCTATTAAAACATCCCCATCATCTTAGACTTTACATACCTTAAACTAACATTAAAATTACTTAACTTATCATTACCTAAACCTATGTACAGCGCCGCCCTCCTCCGGGCGGCCTACTTAATTCTTGTGAGGGCTGCAGCGTGCCGCTCCCTGTGGCGGGGCTGCACTGACCTTCGGCTTTGATCCCCCGCAGCCTGTCGCTGCTGAACGGGAACCGTGTCTTTCTGGGGCTACCCTGGACCAAGGTTGGGGAAAATACGGAGAATCTGGCCAAGTCTTTCTGGGCTGAGGCGTCCGAACCAACCTACGAGGGGGCGCCTTGGGCGAGGCTCCCAGGGCTAACGGACCGGGGATCGGGACCTTCACTGTCACAGCCTGTGGTCCCACCACAGCTGCCGGCTCCGGCTCCCTTTCCTCAGGCTCCACCCCCTCGGGGCCGGGATCTGTGGCATCCGACTCCACCTCACCTGTCCCTACAGGTGGTGAGTCTCCGCCCCCAATCCCTACCTCCCCTAAGCTTGAGTCGAGGGCGGGATCTTCGTCCTCCGACTCTTCCTCCTCCGTGATCGGGTCAAGGGCGGGGTCGAGCTGTTCGGGCTCTTCCTCGTCCGAATCCCAAACTAGAGGGGAGACCTCCCACTCCGATGGGATGACTCCTCCCTTCATGCAGGCTACAGTTCCGGCCTGTGTGGTCTGTGACTCTGTCGCAGGCTGAGGATTTTTGTCCTCAGACCTGGCCCCTGTTGTTGGCCCTTGTGCACCCGGCTTAAACAGTTTACACCATTTCCCACTAAACCACTTGTTGCGTCGGGACACCTCCACTGTGCGAGTGGCGTAGACCGGCGGATTTTGCACCGATTCCGGCTCATCCTCTTGGTCTACGTTTCTCTCGTCAGCGCATAGGGTTAGACCCAAGAATTTTACTTCTCGCCGGCCAACCCGCGCCTTTGTAGGGGTTTCCTTAACACTCTCTATCTCCTCCACACTCGTACCCCCTCCCCAGAGACAATGATTTCTCAGGTCCACGTGGATCCCGTGGGCTACCAAGAAATCAGACCCCAGGACTCCCGCTCCACCTCCCGCCTCCCACTTCATCAGGATACACTTCCACGTGGTGTGGAGTGGCCCTAAACAAATGGAGAGGGGAAGGGAATGTGCGCCAGCATGTTCTTTGCCCGTGAAGCCCAACAGACGATATGGGACCCCGGTGGACAGAGGCGAGGCGGTGGGGTTATCTGCGTGGATTACGGTGCACGATGCTCCCGTGTCCAACAGATAGGTTTCCTTCACCTTCTCTACCTCCATCTCTACGAGGGGTCGTCTCCATGCATCATAGCGGAGCGGACACAGGTAGACGGGCTGCGCCGACTCTAGTCACTTGGGTACAGCGATCGGAGTTTCGGGAGCGCCAAGGCCGGTGGCAACAGCTATCTTCCCCTGCGAGGTCATTAGAGACCGCATTGCCTCTAAAACTGACTCGATCGTATCGGGATGGATCGACACATCGGCTCCCCTCTCCCGGACGGGCGCTGGGGCTGAGGGAGTTTTTCCCTTTAAATCCTTCCAGGGATTTTTACAGTCCCGGCACCAATGACCCTCCTTCCCACACCCGTAACAACTGCTCTTGGCTTGGGGAGGGCGATTCCCCTCCTGATGCCATTCCTTTTTAGCAGGAGCTGCAGGCCTCGCTTCATGCACCTTTCCCTTTGAGGAAGGCACATCCCTACTCTTGTTGTTCCTGTAACCTATCGTGAGCTGATCAAGTACTAACTCTTCCGTGGAGCGGGGGTTAGTGGGGTCAAACCATGTTTTGGCCTGCTCCCTCACCTGTGGCAAGCAATTGGCGACCAGGCACCGGAGCCAATGAGCCCTCTGGTCATTATTCAGCCCGGCCCGGGCCGGCCCGCCCGGGCAGCTGCGCCGATACACTGGCCGCAACCTTCCGGCGAAAACCCGTGGGGGTTCTCCCTCTAGCTGTATCGTCCTTTCCAATCGGAGGAACGGACTTCTGTCACCCTCCCCTATAATCTCCAGGATCTCGTCCCGTAACTCCTCATACGCCTTGTGCCCTCTCTTGCTCTCGTCAGGGAGACACTGGAGGAGCGAGCTGTCCAGGGAGAACAGCAGCATTTTGGACTGTTCAGCCCCGTCGCAGTCATTAACTGCTGCGGTCTGCTCCACATCCCTAAAATGGACGGAGGGATCTCCTGACTCGGAGAGTTTTGAATGTGACTTATCATTGCCCTCAGCTGTTGTGCGCTGTGGGGCATTATGATCTGATTCACGAGGGGTCCATCCTCGCCATCCTCTACGCCCGGACCGAGCCTCCGGTGTCGAGTTGGACACATCGGCGCCGGCCCCGACTCTACTACCTGGGGTTGCTCTACCTCAGGAACCTCTTTGTCTAACTTCACCGTTTCCTTCCCTGGAGTCCAAGACTCAGTATAGGCGGGAGGTGCCGAGGGCTCGGAGGTTGGTACCCCAACTGCCTCTTGCGGAATCGGTCTTTTGGATTCCTTGGCTAACAGTAGCTGGCTCGCTGGTGGGTTTATGAGGCACACCAAGCCGTTTGCCTTCGCTAGGGCCGTTCTCAGGTCCTCTAGCTCCCTGTGGCAAGCGCTATGGTCGGTGTTCTCAGACCTATCCTCCATGACCATCTTGTATGCTGCCCTAGCTCCCAGAATACATTCCTCCTGTGTCTCTACCTGCTTAGCTAGGCGGAAACACCTGTCTCTCATTCTACCTTCACTGGCCTTGGCCTCAACGACCTGACACTCCAAGTAATCTATCCTGGTCTCATGGCGGTGAGTTATGGATTGGCGTTCCTGATTCAGTGCGTTAAGCGATTCAATCAGTTTCTGACCTCCCGCAACCTTTTCCTCTACTTCTGCTAGTAACCCTTTTATCTGGGCTGTCTGTGCTACAACGACTTGGTCCAAAAGCTGGACTTGCTTCTTGTAGCACATCAGCCAGACTGCCTTTTCTACAGATCTTTTGTGCTCTTTGCTTTCTGTCCACTTGATGGCTGCGTCTAGCGGGCGCCTATCTCTTAATAGGTCAGATATCCACTGTTTTGTAAGGTTTACCTTCCCAAAAACATAGTCCGCTATTCTCTCATCCATCACATTTCGTTTATTCAGACCTTGATCTAAACACTACATTCCTGCTGCCAAGGTCCTGCCGCGGTCGCCATCTCTGTAGGGGGTTTCTCTTGCTTGCTCTGGTCTCCTGCCAGGCTTCTTGCAATAATTACCCTTGAGTGGTTCGACCCACTCTTCCCTACGGTTCTAGACCTTGGACTTAGGTGCAGGGAACTGTAGTGCAGAGAAAACTCAATAGGCCAGGTTGAATAGCACGAAATGGATGCTTTTATTAAACAGTTTGCAGCATTATAAAATACATGTCATAAGCACAGATTAAAGCTACTACAAGCATGCACACATCTATGAACTTAACTCTATGGAAATGGGGAACACACGGCACATCGTAAAAGGGGTGACACATTACAACTACCCTTAACCCCCTCCCCTAGACCTAACTAAGGTTTGACTTGAGGAACTCGGGATCATGCTCACCACTTTCAGAATTGCGAAAAGGGGTTCGCAGCCTTTTTGGCACAGCTTTCCGTCGTCACGTGGATTTGGAAACTTCTGGCGCAGCTTGTTTTCCTCTTGGTTCTCCCGCGATGAGGCTGCTGATACAGCCTTGGTGAGTGCTCACCACGGATGAATCCGTTACCGACGTGATGTTGAAGCACTGAATGCACCTGTGAGAATCCGTTACCGATGGGATGTTGAGGCACTGGAGTGCTGGGCCCGGAGTATCCTTTTTCTCCGGCCTGGATCGTCGTTTTTCCCGAGGGTGTCTTCTCCTTCGGCCTGGGTCGTCGATGATCTCCCGACAAAAGTACCCGGGCCACCCTCGTCGTCTTCCCGTCGTGGCCGAGCCTTGCCTGGCCGAACACCGACCACGTTCCGAAACCGAAGTGCTGCCTTAACCGAAGAGTCTGTCCCAAAGCGTTGAAGAAATGAAAACCGAAGTGAAGCCCGAAGTGAAATGTAGTGAATCATGAAGTGAAGCGTACTGATGGACTTTTTCAATCCACAGTTATACCTTTTTGGAACATTCTTATCTCCCGCCAAATCATAGTCCTGTCTTTGTAATAATTTTGGCGGGCAGAACTCTCCGCAGGGGTGTTTTGTCTTCGTAACGGGAGCCGGTGATAGCTTAACTGGCCTTCCTGGGCCGATAATGTCTTTGCTATGTCACCGTAACTTGGTTTGTATATTGATCGGTCTGGAGATGGCCCTTGATGGCTGTTAAACGGCTTTTCTTTGTACAGTAAATGGGTTTAAGTGTTCGTTCAATTGTCCGCCCATTTCTTGATGGGCCTCATCCTGCTACCCAAAACTGTCCTGTACTTATAATCTAATCAATATGTATGCTCAGTTCCCTGAGTTTCGGTTTCCCGAAACTGGTTTTCACGGGCTTAATGTCCTCAATCCACAAGCCTGTCTGACTTGCAGTAACAGAAATTCAAATGGTCCCAGAAGCTGGTCACAAGGTCCGGCGGCCATTTTGTGTGCCCTTTTATCAAAGGCTTCTCTGTACAAGCTTCTTTTGGTCAATAAAACTGTCTTATTAACCCTATTTTACTGCGTGATTACTTAATGAAAATTTTGAATCTTACAAAAGTGCATAACCTCACACTTTCCAGTATTGTATTCCATCTGCCAAATCTCTGCCCACTTACTTAGCCTGTCTATGTCCCCTTGCAGGTTTTTTATGTCCTCCTCACTCACTACTTTCCCTCCCATCTTAGTATGATCTGCAAACTTTGATATGTTACACTCGGTCCCCTCCTCCAAATCGTTAATATAGATTGTAAAGAGTTGGGGACCCAGCACTGACCCCTGCGGAACACCACTAGTTACTGATTGCCAGTCTGAGAATGAACCATTTATCCCAACTCTCTGCCTTCTGTTAGATAGGCAATCCTCTATCCATGCCAGAATATTACCCCCAATCCCGTGATTTTTTATCTTAAGCAATAATCTTTTGTGTGGCACCTTGTCAAATGCCTTTTGGAAGTCTAAATACACTACGTCCACTGGTTCCCCTTTATCCACCCTACATGTTACTTCCTCAAAGAACTCCAGCAAATTTGTCAAACATGACTTCCCCTTCATAAAACCATGCTGACTTTGTCCTATTAAATTATGATTATCCAAATGCCCTGTTACTGTCTCCTTAATAATGGACTCCAAAATTTTACCTACCACAGATGTTAGGCTAACCGGTCTATAGTTTCCAGCATTGACAATGGCCAGTGAGAAGGTCATATGCTATGGCCTATGGT